>NW_027211693.1:21760000-24626250 GCF_022749685.1 Semicossyphus pulcher
TGGTATGTGATAAGCGTCTTTTCTGTACAGCTGTCTGGAAGTGGTGCACATCTTGTCTTTACCAAAGCTCCTGTTGGCAGAGAAAAGTCATATTAATAAGTGGACGAAGGAGCGAGGACAGCAGAGGTAGTCCAGGTAATAATAGACACCTTGTTAGCTGGAAGTGTCACAGATATGTGAGGAGCATTGTCAGACTGAGAGCTCAAATCCTGGGTCTGAGTTTTTTAAATATTCCCATGTGTGTTGACAAAATGATGTCGAGAAGCTGTCCAAAGTCTTATCTAATTTATGTAGCACTCCGGCCAGATTTGACTTGATGACTCAGCTCTGTCTCATCAGCAGCTGAGACTGTTTTTAAAGCATCTTTTCAGACTGTTGTTCAACAAATTTTAATTGCCTCCATTAGTTGATAAAAACACAGGAGCTCAGTGGGGAAATGTTATTACATATTATTACACATTAAACTATCATAATGAGCATATTACTACTATGCGCCCTGCCCTTAATCTTACTTACGTTTTCTTATGTAAGGACTCATTGTAATACTTAAAGGGCCAGTTCACCGATTTTCAACCTAAGTTCTATCATGCTATTACGGGGAGCTAATGCCATTAAGGTAGAAAAAAAAATGCAATTTGGCTCTGTGCCTTTTGAGGACGCTATCCGCTTCCCCAATGGGCCCTGGAAATCCTCCAGACTACGTAAAATGCATCATCTGGCGGAGGCCAGGGAGCTCACTAAACTACACTTTCTTAATCTAGGACGCCCGCCTCCGATGTCGTGTCTCATCAGGTTTGAAATGTAGACTGCAGACCTGAAGATTTTTTAGAGGATCCACTGGTATATTCTCGTTGTATTTCGGAGTCTGTACCACTCTGAGCCATTGCCTGCAGCAAAAAACGGTAGTATTTCACTCCAGCGTCTCTCACTGGGCCGTTCCTTTCAGAGGGAGGGGCGCAATGCACGCTGGGTGTTGCAGGAATGTAGAATGGGCGAAACTTTCTCCACAGCTCTGGCGCTAATTTCAAATATTATTGCTTCTATCGATTACAGAGAAGACCAGCTTTGACTGACAGTGGCTTTTTCCAGGGGTGAATTGCTCCTTTAACACAGTGTAGGAGTGAACCTGTGTGTGAAGTGTAGATTCAAAGTTCCAACCTCCCCAGGGACAGTCCTGCTCCTTTGTCTCCTGTTCTTAGGTTTTAATCCGAACTATCTCTTCCTTATTTAAGAGCACTGAAAAGCAATCCGGTTGACACGTTGTAAATGCGACCAACAATGGCAGAATTGAAGTTAGGACTGTTTCCTTACGCACCTTAAGGTTTATGGGGTTTAATTTTTTTCTGTGAACATGAGGAAAACATGCCTGTATGTCCTATATTATGATGCACATTAACATAATGGATCCTCGTTATTCCTATTAGGTGAAGCATTTTAATTAAACCTTTAATTTATGTGGTTAAACAATTACCGATGTTCTTCCTCACAATGTCCTCCCACCTTCTCTCCACATTTCCTCCATCCCTCTGGCAGAGTTAAGTGACAGGCCGTGGCTGCATTATTTATCTGATAGTAATGATTTTGTGCCTTGCTGACCTATAGTCCTGCATTAACTACTGCACGCACACACACACACACACACACACGCACACACACAGGTGGACAGATCTAGGCTACCTTGTGTACCTGTAGTCTGCAGGATAAGTAATGGCACCTGACGTTGCCCTTCAGAGCGTCAGAGAGCAGCCAGCAGCATTAATGAGAGACAGGCCTGTACAGTTGTTAACAGAAACTAAGGTGTGTGTGTGTGTGTGTGTGTGTGTCTGTCTTTTGTGAATGTGTGTGCCCAGGTGAGCACATTTCAGTAAATACCTGGGTGTGTTTGGGGTCATGAATGCCTGTACCATACCTGTCCTTACCTGTGTATGAAAAGGACAACTGTATCGAGTGTAACAGTGCATGAAGACGCATCAAGCTAAAGTTGGGAGTGAAACGACACAACGCTACCTGTGTGTGTGTGTGTGTGTGTGTGTGTGTGTGTGTGTGTGTGTCTGTGTGTGTCTCATTAGAGTGGAAATTGTAGTGTCAGGGTCACCTGGAAGTCAACCGCCCCTAATTGGCCCAACAGTTGTCAAGGTAACGGGCTGGATCAGGCCAAGTGTGGACTGACCTGCTCAAGTGTCCATGTCATCTGAGACAAACAAACAAGGCGACACACACACACACACACACTCAGAATCATTGTGTGTCACTTCTTCATTTTCAGGCTGACAAGATAACGAGGGAGTGAAGAAATTGTCAGCAAATGAGACACAGAAATATCAGGTAGACAGACAGACAGAGAGACAGACAGGAGTCTCTGACGGGGTTAAACTGAGGAGACAAAATAACTCTCTCTCTTAGCGAGGCTGTGTCTTATTTAACATGTAAAGAAGCATCCTAAACTTAGAAGTGACGGTGGCTAAATGAAAAGTTCCCTTCCATCCGTCGCTCTGAAACTGTCCCCTGCCACTTTCATACATCGTCTGTTTTATAAACAATAAGTACAAGTGCAATTATACATTACTTGTTTCTCTCTTTTCATATTTTACAACTTCTTACTTGAACTTTGTGACATTTCAGAGGAAAGAATTGTAGTGAACTCTGCTAGATCAATCTGACAATCTTCAGTTGGTATTTACTTTTCAGGATTTAATATAAATATTATGCACTCCTGTAGATCAGCACTCTGCCAAATTACACCAGTAAAATGTTACTTACATAAGACAACAATTTTCCTGCACAATGACTGCTTTACTTTGATACTTCATCTAGATTTTGCCTAGACTTTTCCTGAAGTACAATTTGAATGCAGCACCTTGACTAGCAAATAACTGTTGCGATATATAAATGATGCATTAGGGATATGCTTCAATAAAGGTCATGCAGGTATTGTTCAGGACAATTCATTGATACTCAAGAAGCATCACATGCCATCTCAGTTTAGGCTCTCCCATGTTTTAACCGTTGACGAGTCGGGGATGGTTTTACAAAACATGCATTTAAAAGGAGCAAGATGCATTATGGGAAGTGTTGTGCTCAGAAAATATTTGACCAAAGCTTGAGCAAATCTCTCACTTGAAAGTCTATATGGACGTACTCATGGTTATATTTCCTTATGAAGCTTATGTTTAAAAGTCTTATGTAATGCTCTGTTCCAGTCACAGATGAAGGTCAGAAAGTCCCATTACTTCTCCATCATTTGTGCTCTTCCACTTTGGAAAACTCATCCAAACACATGAATGCCCATGAGGTTTGAACGCAGCTTCCATTGACGCCACTAATGCTTGGCCACATTAGCAACTTAGCTTAGAGTGCTGGCAACATTTCAGAAGGTTAAGTCGTAGATCTGATCAGTCACCAAACAGTTGTTTCGAAATCAAAGGTCACCGTGCTACAAATAAAAACTTTATTGTTAAGTATCTGAGGATGTAAAGCTGTAAAGCCTTTAAATGCAGCCATGTTTAGATGTTGATGTAAGCAGAAAGCTTTATTCCAGACTGTTTGTGGTTGACAAATTAAGATCCTGCCTGGAAGAATCAAACCGCTGAAATTTTCCTAATACTATGCTGGAATTTCCGACTTTACACCGCACATGGAACGGAGCATACGTTTTCTCCATTCTCCTCTCTGTTTTAAAAACCCCTCTCCGCTGCTCTACATTTGTTTTCTAAGAATGCATCCTTTCCTTTCCCTCTGAAGCTCCTTGTCGTTTTTCATTCCCCTCTCTGCACAGCTGCTTTCCCTCTGCCTCTCCGTCTCTATTCCGAGCATTCCTCAACTCGCTCTCGTACCTTTTCTCTCGCTGGGTGTGTCTAAATTTTGTTCTTCATCTCTGCACCTGTGTGTGTCTGTGTGTGTGTGTAAATGTGTACAGTATGTGTGTGTCCTTTTCTCCACAGCGTGTCCATCAGCCATCTCATTACTGCTGTCTGTTTTTACATCCCTTTGCCTCATTAGCCACCGCACACAGCCACTGAGGACAGCAGGCCTCAACTCCTGCGCCAATTTACCCCTCTCTCTCTCTCCCTCTCTCTCTTGCTCGCTCTCTCTCTCTCTCTCTCTCTCTCTCTCTCTCTCTCGCTTGCCCTCTTTGTGTGTGTGTGTGTGTGTGTGTTTTTCGCCAGTATAATGCTCTCTGCATCTCCCTTGTCAAACATTACCTTGTTTCCTTGCATTAGGCACTATCCTTCCTTTGCATCTTTCTCCTTCATCTCTCCATCTGTGCTTATGGGAAACAGAGTTTCTTGCCCTCACCTCAACTTCCCTTTCTCTCTTTTTTCATTCCTCCTATCTGAGTCCCTCATATCACTGTGTTTCTTGCACACACGTCATTCAGCTAGGAGCTTTGTTTTTGTGTTAAAGCATCATTGCAGCAAAATCAGACGTTTGCTTTCTCTTTATTGTTTTGCATCCTGTTTAAGCACCATTTATAACAGTTTTATAAATGTAACGTGTGAATGTATTTGAAACATTTGTGCTGCTAAGCTGTAAAAGATCCCGTTGGTTGGCCACTTACTTAATCTCTTTTCACCAAGAAATCCACCTAAATGCACCGTGTACCTTCTGAAATAGACAAACAGATGTTGGTGGTATGCAGTATTTCCCATTTATGGACAAAGCCGTCCTATTTGTTCTACACTGTTTTCAGCCTTGATATTAACTTACGCTAACTTTCACCTGGCTGTAACTTCATATTAAAAAGCAATTTTTAATATGAATTTTTATTCACGTCTGAACGATTATATTTATCGTATAGACATGAGAGTGGTGACATTTCTACCTATAGACCTGGAGGCTTATTTAAAAGTGATCGAGCACTAAATGAGAATAATTTAATGGATTACAGCTGGACAATATCATGCTCATTTTGGCTTATAACTAATCTATAAAGCATTATTGAAGATTTATCTGCTGCTGTTAGCATGCTTTTCGACCAAAAGTTCCAGGAACTTTTAGTTCCAGGAACTTCTCTTCAAGGAACTAAATTCGTCCTGTGGCCCACTGTTGTCTGCGTTTCCACAGCGGCCCAAAGTCCCAGGAAGATTTTCAGCAAGGCCTGCACCTCGTCGTCGGTCCATCTGTTGTAGGCTTTCTTCTCTGACACGGTGATAAACAATGTCGAAGCACGATGATGACAGTGAGCTTGCAGCTGCAGTCTTTTAAACATGGCGGGTGAAATAAAACACTCGACCAATCAGAAGCGATCAGCTCTGCAGTCTCCGCCCTGAAAGTTCCTGGACCTTTGGAAAGTACAACCCCCTGAGCAGGGACTTTTCAGGGGGTGAATCAATTCCCCCGGAACTAAATTTAGACCCTGGTTCCTGCTATCGAAAGTTCCTCAGAAGGTTCCGAGTTCCTGGGGAAAGTTCCTGCTGAATAAAAAAGCACCTTAACAAACCGCTTCAACATGAATTCTGACGTTTCCTCTACTTGTGTTTCTCTGTGTGTCTCCAGGTGAATGAGATTTACCATGACCAGTCTTTGGGGGCAAAGATCAACGTGGTGCTGGTGCGGATTATCATGCTCGGCTACGGCAAGGTAAGTCCTGACAGGACACGAGTTCTCCTGAAAAGCAGACAGAGACGATCGCTTTAAGTACCTACAGTAAGCACAGCCAAGTCCAGCACACACACACTCATAAACAAACACACACATGCGCGCGCACTCATCAGCACGCACTGATGCCCGGAGCCTGTTATTCCAGTGGACTGAGCAAAAGAGGAACTAAAAGCATGCAGCATCCCAGGGGAGTGTTTTCAAGTCGCACGCCTTCACAGTTCAGCACCAAAGCACACAGAAACTCAGCCCGTTATGCAATCAGCCCTCCTCCCGGTAGGCTGCAGCACAGAATCATGGGAAGTCCAGGCAAAGATAAACAATCAATGATAGCCCTCCCTCATTCATAAACAGAGAGACCGGACGATGGGGGTAGCATCCTTTTCTTCTCCACTGTAACTCTATCTGCCTGTCTGTGCTGGAGGGAAGAAGAGGGAAGAGTGGAGGAGAGATAAAGCGAGAGACAGCAGGAATGGCGGAGGGCAGGGATTACCCCACAGGATGATAGAAATGATTTTATTGCTGGATAGCTGCTCTGTGATACACTTATGCTGCTGTAGCCTTATCTCTTCCTCTGCTCTCTACATGTCTACAGTCCCAGTGGAGCCCTCCAAACACAAACTCCCACACACACACACACACACTCCCACATTGGTCATTCTGGACCAGCCCCTGTGCAGCTTCGGCCAAAGCTCCGGCTGTCCATCATCCCCAATTACCGTGGCAACAGAGCTGCACCCAGACAGCCTGCAGATTGGCTATGTGACCCTGAATGCAGGCGCACCCACACACTTAACACACACACACACACACTTTGACACAACATGTGCACACGACACACTTTTAGAAATCCATCTTTAAAGATCATAAAAAAGGCAGTGAAACACACACACACACACACACACACACACACACACAAGCACCTGATGAACATGATGAAGCGCGCACACACACACACACACACACACACACACACACACACACACACACACACACGTACAGTGCGCTCTGTCTGAGGGGTGTTTGTGCAGAGGCAGGCCATATGTCTTCACTGCAGCACACTCACACACACACCCTTCACTGTTTGATTAAGCAGTGTGTTGTGCATGTGTGAAAAATGTACGGAAACGTAGAAAAGAGGTGAAAAGGAAGCAGAGGAAGAGAGAAATGGAGAGACATACAGAGAAGAATACAAGGAAAAAGAAGAGGATCCTAATGAGGAGGTGAAGAGAAGGAATCGCAGGCATTTTGGTGTTTTTGTGGATATTTCCATTATGCATTTAATCATGAGAAAATATCCTGTAATTGGACGTGTTTTTACTATTAGTCTAAAGCTCATTAACAGGCAGCTCTGTGTTCACTTTCATGTTCATTATTAAAGCCATCAAGATTACACGATCTTAAGCATTATTGTGCGAGTTCTGTGAATCCCTCAGAGTGTGTGCGCGCGTGTGAGAGTGTGTTGTACACCTCAGCAAATTGCAAGATGTGCTCACAGCATATAACATTGTGACACTGCCCCCTACAGGACTCAAATGTTGTCGTACCAGAGCTGAAGAAGCAGGTTCATTTCCCTGTTTTTGTATACTCTTTACATACTCTTCTCTTTTTCCTTGTCTGTGTGTGTGGTTTCAGTCCATGAGTCTTATTGAACTGGGGAACCCCTCTCAGAGCCTGGAGAACGTGTGTCGCTGGGCCTTCCTGCAGCAGAAGCCGGACACGGGGGATGCAGAGTATCACGACCACGCCATCTTCCTCACGCGGCAGGAATTCGGCCCCACCGGCATGCAGGGTAACTAAAGACGTGCACATACACTCAGCGCTTCCTGTTTAACATATCGTAACATACATCCAAACTGCACGCCCACCCTCATGAGGGCCTAAAACGCAGGGAAAACTCCCCTCTTGCTTCCCTTTCCTCGCACAGCTGCATAGTGCGCTGTGGCTTCGGTGGTTGGTGGTTTTCTGTGCAGCAGAGTGCAGGCTAACAGGCGGGCCCAGGGGAGAGGCTTCTAAAGGCAGTGGCCTAGCTATGCAGAAGCCCTTCAGCTGCCCTTGGGCTCAGCCTTCAGCAGCAGAAAATCAATAGGCAGAGCAGGGCCGGCCACAGTCCCACAATTTAAGGCAGTATAGGACAGACAAGCACACAGGGAGTTGGAGATTGGCATATGTAGAGGAGGAAGGAGACCGTTTTGGGTTAGGATTGGACGCACACACATGAACACGTTTGTGTACATGTGTATGAAAGAGCAATGTGTGTGTAAGTGGGATACACCATATATATTTTTGTAGATAAGTCTCATAAGCCATGTTACTCTCCAATTAATTATGTTATAAATATCGGAGCTAAACCACGTCCAATTCAAACCAGATATGAGGAAAGTTTAAAGAAACTTTAACATTTCAAACTTGGATTGAAACCAGTTTATAATTATTTTTAGATGCTTACGTTACAGAGTGACAAAGCTATTCTCAAGTGGCTTTAATAAAAGTGTTTTCTCTACAAATCCTGGTTGCCTAGGTTACGCCCCAGTGACGGGTATGTGCCACCCTGTGAGGAGCTGCACTTTGAACCACGAGGACGGTTTCTCCTCCGCCTTTGTGGTGGCTCATGAGACCGGACACGTGTAAGTACTTTAGCCGAGTAATGTCAGATACTTACAACACTGTATGGATTTATTTATTACAGGTTTGGTCACCTCCTGAAATATCTGATGTGAGATTGCTACTTCTCTCCTTTTCTTCCTCTCAACCTCTCTCTATCTCTCTCCCCCTCTCTCTCTCTCTCTCCGCAGGTTGGGGATGGAGCACGACGGGCAGGGAAACCGCTGTGGGGACGAGGTGCACATGGGAAGCATCATGGCGCCGCTTGTGCAAGCTGCCTTCCATCGCTTCCACTGGTCCAGATGTAGCATGCAAGAGCTGGGGCGCTACCTGAAGTAAGACAAACACACACACACACAATACTTACTTTATTACTTTTATACTTGCGTTTTATTTCATATCTTCTAAGAGTATCCTTTAAGTTATTATGATGCAAAAAGCACTAGTCTTAATGACAAAATGGTTTGTTTTTTAAAGTAAGAAAACATTAATAGTAACACAAACTGCAGATGAAACAGTCCCATAAATGACATCCCTTTAACAGAGGATTGAATTGATTGATCGCAATTATTGATTTTGAATCATAAAGTGTAAATGTAATTGCATCACATTGTTTCGACTCCTCTTGTAGCTCCTACGACTGTCTCCGTGACGACCCCTTCGACCACAACTGGCCGTCGCTGCCTCAGCTCCCTGGCTTGCACTACTCCATGAACGAACAGTGTCGCTTCGACTTTGGTGTGGGCTACACGATGTGCACCGCGGTAAGACATCCCCATAGTCTAATTGTCTCTTCACTAACATAGCTAGACTTTACTAACTCCAGCTGTAATATCGTACAGTCGAGCTTAGCATCCCTTTATCTTCTGACATGATGGCTTAAACTCACTTTTAATTCAGCCTATTCAGTTAATTTGCTGAATGTCACTGCTGAAGATGCATTTGTAAGAGGCCTCATTAGCTCTGAAGTTTTTCCACTGACATCTATCTCTGATGTGCGTTGTACAAAACGAGTCACACATACACAAATATTCACATTCTTCTGATGTCCTCTGCTTCGCTCTCCCGGCCTCTGGTGGGATTGGCATCTTGCTTAAAAGCAGGTAATTGGTTTTTATAGCTTTTTCTTTTTTCTGTTGTTAATTTCGCTACAGTAAACAAGATTGATTTCAACACAACACTTACCTTGATACCACAGTGCCTTTACATAAACCTGCCACAAGCAGTATTTCTGTAAACACAGTAGACGAGCTTCACCCAGCTTCAGCATCTTGACAGGCATCTGACCCTCTAACCCCCCCCCTCCTGTCACCCTCACCCACTCTATGACTGTGAAGCCACTGTGGCACGCTGTTGGGAGGCTGTTGCTTGATTGACAAAGGGCTTGTTCGGGGGCTTTGCACACATTGCTAGATTACCCTCTATTCTCTTGTCAAACCCATTCCCCTCAGCTACAAAAGGCGGGCCAGTCAGGACCTCAGGTAAGGTAACCCCTCCTCCCGGAAGACATGTGGCCCGTCATTTGTTTTCTCAGATTTTCTTTTCTATTTGTCCTCTGAGGTTGTAATTGTTTGTAATGTTGCTCCTTACTTTTCTTTTTTTACTGTACTTTGTTTCTCTGTTCTTCCCATCGTCATATTTTGGACGCTAGTCTGCAGGATTCTAAAACGCTCATTTCCAGAGAAAGTAGCTGTAAAATCCCTAAAAATACTGAGTGAGTCCGCCGGTTCAGTGGCTGCAGTGCAGCTCAACAATTGAACCGTAGCATATCCCAACTCTTTTCCTGCAAATCTGTGTTAAATCACGGCAGCGCAGGCAGGAAAAGCCTCGTTACATTGGCGCACTCATGACTATAAACGAGTGGAAAAGGTTGGGGGGATGTCTTTCCCATCCAAGGAGAAACGTCTGAGCCAGAACAGAGGCTGTTTTTCCATGTTTCACTTCAGCTTTTAGGATCCTCCAGTCTGATGTCATTGGTGATTACCTACCACAGTCTAGCCATTGATTGTGACTCGCCCTCTGGCCTGCAAAGGTTCCCCTGGGGTCATGGTGGGTGGGGAAGTCTGTGGAGAGGAGGGAGGAGGGCACGTCCCCTCAGACACTGGACTGCAGGTCAGTTTGGTGGTTTCCTCATCAATGGTTCATATCAGAGAATTTGGTCCTTTTTATGTGTCTAGGGGCCTTTTTTTAGAGGTCAATGAGACCTCACCTTTTGGCCTTTAAACCTTTTGCCCTCTGCCCTCTGACCTCCCTTGTGCCCTAATTAAACCACGGGCTGTCTCATTCTGAGAGTCTTGTGTCTCTCTCTCATCCTTTGGTTTATTTGCATGAATGGCTGTGTGTTTCTCAGTGGAGCGTAGTGTACAGTGACACAGTGCAGGGTCCGTGTTGTTGTCGTTGTTGGGTATAAAACTGTCGTGGTGATATTTCTCTTCTCATCTCTATTTGTATTTCCTATTTTCAGTGTTAAGTCTCAGTCCAGCTGTCTCATGATGGTTGCCTTGTGTTATTGAAGGTCACCCAGTGTGTGTACTGTAATTTAAGGCTTTTAATTGTAAGAAGGAGTCTCTTTCTGTGCCCTGCAGTACCGCACATTTGACCCATGTAAGCAGCTGTGGTGCAGCCACCCGGACAATCCCTTCTTCTGCAAGACCAAGAAAGGACCGCCCATCGACGGCACCATGTGTGGGAATGGGAAGGTATCTATACGCTTTTGTACTCTGACTTTTACATTGTGTAGTATCCAAACTCACTATCTAAACAGCAGCTGTGTCGTGTATTCTCTGTCTTTTGCAGCATTGCTTTAAAGGTCACTGCATCTGGTTGACCCCTGACATCATTAAGCAAGATGGAAACTGGGGTTCATGGAGTGAGTTTGGCCAGTGCTCCCGCACCTGTGGTGGAGGGGTACAGTTTCGCACACGCGACTGTGACAATCCTAGGTATGAATTGAAAGAGTGTGTAAAACTTTCAGAGTGTATGTGTGCGACAAAATGGAATTGCAAATATTTGTTGCACTCACTAATTAAAGCAATAATCGCAGTCCGTTAAAATAGATGAAGATAGTTTGGATGTAAAGTGTGAATAAACAAAAGGGTAAACAAACCGTGCCCTCTGCCCTGCCTCCCTCTCAGACCGGCCAACGGAGGCCGCACCTGTGTGGGAGCCAACTATCAGTTCCAGATGTGCAACATCAACGAGTGTGAGGATATCTACAGCGACACACGAGAGGAGCAATGCCACGCTTTGGACCCTCGCTTTGAACTCCATAGCAACAAGCACCACTGGATGCCTTATGAACACTCAGACCGTGAGTTTACACCCGCAGATGTGCAGGGGATGGGTTAGTTGGGGTTGGGGGAAGGACACAAAAAGAGGGGTGTAATAACAAAGAGACCGGCCTGAGAGTGACAAACCCAAAGTGATGATACACTGTGGAAGTTGTAAATAAGAATGAAAGCCAAAAGGAGGAAGCCAACACACGATTCTGGACCACAGTTGGGTTTAAGTGGTTTTTTATATATAGGCTGTGTTCTGTTATGGTCATTGACATCTGGCTGTCCTGCTGAGAGGTGCAGCTTTGAGTATGGACTACACCCTCTCATAAAAACACGCCATCCCTTTGAAAATCTCTTTAAAAACATCTTTGAACTCAGCTTCTTCTTTCTCCACCCAATCGCTGATGTCATTTGAACCTCACTGACCCCCCTCCTTCCGTCATCTTTTCTCCATCAGTTGGCTCAAAGGACAAACTCTCAGATTTGGAGTTCTGATGTTAATGATCAAAACTCTACGTTATTGAACAGTTTAAACAGGTGTGTGTGGTTGTCTCTAAGTGGAGGTGTCCGTGCTATTAAATCATCACCAGACTAAAGGGCAGCCCTAGAGAAAGTGCTGAGCCGTCCACATATCTAATCGCAGGTCACGCTACACACACTCCCCTAAGAGGGGTCCTGCTAAATTGTTTTTTCTGTTATCATTTCTAAATGCCATATTATCCAGCAAGGCTGTCTCTGTCTCAAATTACTTTTCCGTGACAGTGCGCTTGTGTGTGAGCTCAGACGTGTTTGTGAGAAAGAGAGAGAGAAAAAAGTGAAGAGGGAGGTGAAATTGAATTCCATTCATGGTCTATCATCTCCCGAGTTCCAGATAGTGTGAGGAGAAAAAAAGAGTGTGTCTAATACGAGCGTGAAACTGTAGTATTTGTTTATACATTTGAGACACTGTGCATGTCTCAGCTCTGGTCCTGTCTTGGGTTGACAGATGAACTGTAAAGTACTTAACAGGAAACATGTTGAGGCTGCCTTGTGTGGCAGCTCAGCTGCTGTTCAACAAACTCTCTTAAAGGGCCAGTTCACCGATTTCCAACGTCAGTCCTATCATGCTATTACGGGGAGCTAATGCCATTATCGTACCAAAAAAAAGCAATTTGGCTCTGTGCCTTTGGAGGAGGCTATCTGCTTCTCCAATGGGCCCTGGAGAACCTCCAGACTACGTAAAACGTGTCATCTGGCAGAGGCCACGGAGCTCACTAAACTACACTCCCTCAATCTAGGACTAGAATCTAGTTGTATTTCGGACTCTGTCCCGCTCTGAGCCATTGCCTGCAGCGAAACGGTAGTATTTCACTCCAGTGTCTCTCGCTGGGCTGTTCCTTTCAGAGGGAGGGGCGCAATGCATGCTGGGTGTTGTAGGAATGTAGAATGGACGAAACCACAAGCTGTTAGTACAACTTTCTCCACAGCTATGGTGCCAGTTTCAAATTATTGCTTCTATCGATTACAGAGAACACCAGCTTTGACTGACTGTGGCTTTTTCCAGGGGCCAATTGATCCTTTAACCCTTTAACTCTTTGAACATGCGATCAGAAATCTGAGATTTCTGACCCCCTAAAAGCCCCAGAAAAACCAGACCACTGCAAAAATTTATAGTGTGAGAAATTAACGTTTTATTGTTTACAATATTTCTCACCACTTCCAAACAAAATATTCTCATTTAGGTCTTGCAGAAAATGCCGACTGATAACAAAAACATGCAAAAAACAATAATAAATAAACAGTTCTTCTATATATCTTTACTATATAATTTCTTATATGTTGATATGTTTTAAAGTTGAAGCAGCACAGGTCATGTCCACTTCATCTTGCTGCTGCAACCTCTATTAGTCCTGAAAGTATACAGAAAAAATAAGTTTAACCATCTTTGAATCACTAAAAACACAAATTTAAAGAAGTAAATACAAATAAATCTGTGCTCTGTTCTATCTCTCACATTTAGGAGATGATTTGTACTACACCACACCATCAGTGCACGTGTGCAGCACAGGCCTCCTCCTTGAAGTTACTGATTGTTTTTGTGCATTCTCAGTTTAAGTTGGAGAAAAAAAACGATGCTTTCTCCACCTATTATATTATCTACAGTAACACGTCTGCCACCTGCTTATTAGTGTCAAAGCAGCAATAGACAAGGTCTCTGGATGGTGTCCATCTGTAATAAACGTGATGAAGTGGGAGTGTTCCTTCTCACTGGGATGAACTGCCAGGTTTTGTCTCTGGAGGCTGGTGTAGTCGTAGTATGAGTCACACAGACAGACACAATGAGACAGAGCGTAACGCTGACTCATGGGGAGCTTATTCTGAAGATAAAAAATAATCACTTGTTGCTTGTAGAGATGAAATCAACAAAAGGGGACTCAAATAATGGGGACATTTGTGTGTGTTTGTTTCCCAGCTAATAAACGCTGCCACCTGCATTGCCAGTCCAAGGAGACACGAGACGTGGTCTTCATGCAGAGGATGGTCCTGGACGGCACGCGCTGCTCGTACAAAGACCCGCACAGTGTGTGTGTGCGGGGGGAGTGTGAGGTGAGGGACGTTATGTATGCATCTGTGAGATAGAGAGCGAGACAGCTGCATGGGTACAGATGTGTCAAACTTTCCATGTCGTCATGAACAGAAAGTGGGCTGTGACGGCACGGTGGGCTCCTCGAAGCAGGAGGACAAGTGTGGAGTGTGTGGAGGAGACAACTCAAGCTGCAAAACCTTCAAAGACACCATCACACGTACTGCCAAGAAACAAGGTACACACACACGAGCAGTTACATTCACCTTTGTGTTAATGTAGGAAAGACTTGACTTCTATAAATGCATCACGCTGTAGTCCAGGATTTTGTTCTCTGTGCTTGTTCTCCCCGTGTTAAGTCATGTGCAGCTAAACATCGCCCTCTACAGGACGATTTGCAGCAATGTAAAAACCTCAGTGAGATCTGAGTTGACATGTTTCCATGTGAGTCGAGCCTTGCCAAGAAGTTACATCACGCCTGACTCCATGAAGTATATTATCTAACCCCTGACACGGGGACGGACCTACATGACAGCACCAAAATTCCCAGAATCAGATGTTTGCTCTGGCTGAAAGACTGTGAGGGTTTTAACAAGTGAGCAGGGATGAAAAGAGTAAGAGCTCTTTGCTGGATTAGCCGAGGCTCTTAGTCAGGAGACGGTAAAGTGAGCTTTTGATGAGGTTGGAGTCACAAACCAGATGTGTGTTTCCTTTCAGGTTACCTCAAAGTTCTTGAAATCCCCCGAGGAGCCCGACATTTACTGATCCAGGAGCTGAAAGCAACCTCACACACGTTAGGTATTTGACATTGTTTTCTTTCATGGAGTATTATATTCTATTTGTGTGTGGAACAAGTGCCATCAGTGTATATTTCTCACCCGTCTACAGCTGTAAAAAACGTGGCATCCGGACTGTTTTTCTTAAACGGGGAAAATGATTACCCAGAATCCCACTCGGTCATAGAGAAAGGCGTGGAGTGGGAGTACGAGAATGACAACGACAAGGAGACTCTTCAGACCACTGGCCCCCTCAGACATGGGATTCTGATCATGGTACACATTAACATACATGAAGATGTTATGCACAAGAAGTTTCTGCTCAGTTGTCTAAAGTGTTTATTCTCGCTTCAATCTTTCTGTTTGTAGATGAAATTACACGGCGATGAGGATGTGAATCTGTCCTATAAGTACATGATGAACATGGACAGTGACTCTGCCATCCAGAACAACATGCTGGTCGAGGACAGCGCCTACGAGTGGGCTCCAAAGAGATGGTCCTACTGCTCCAAGCCCTGCGGTGGAGGTACAGCATGAGCCAAGAGACATACTTAGGTTGAGTGAGTATGTAAATTCTGTGCTTACATTTCCTACGTTTCCCATCCCCTCTTGCTGCAGGGAAGCAGTACCTGCGATACGGCTGCAGAAGAAAAGTTGACAGTAAGATGGTCCACAAGAGCTTCTGTAACAAATCCAACATGAAACCTCGAGGAGACACCAGAGACTGCAACCAGAAGCCGTGCCCTCCCCCCATGTATGCATTGTATTTTATATATCAGTCAGTCAAAACATATAAAGACAACTTTTAGCTTTTCTTACATTCAGCACTTGAACGCCCTCACACCTCCTGTTTCTGTCTTTCCCCTGATGTTCTCCAGTTGGGTGACAGGGGAGTGGCAGAACTGCAGCAAACCATGTGGAAAAACAGGGATGCAGGTCCGCTCGGTCAGCTGTGTCCAGCCGTCAGACGACAACACCACACGCTCCATCCACAACAAACACTGCAACGACGACCGGCCCGAGTCTCGCAGACCCTGCAATCGAGACCCCTGCCCCACCCAGTGGAGAGTTGGACCGTGGTCACAGGTACGCCGTTCAAAACACGACAGGAATCAAAACCTAGACAGGAACATGGAAAAAAACAAGTTTGGCTGATTTTTGCAGGAAAATGCTCGAGTTGTTTGTTTCATAACCCAACAGCTGGTATTTGTGTGAGTCAGTAAACATCACAAGACTTCCTCAGAACTTGGCAGGTTCGACAAGCGTCTGAGAAACAGATCATCACTGTTACAACTTACAGTGAACCAGAAATAATGATTCAAAAAGCAGTCATGATGTTCATGTGCGTTACAAGCCTTTGTACTGCCTCACATTTAGCTCGCTTATAACAATGTATATCCCTATTCTGTCCCTGTCATCTTTAAGAGGAAGACCTGGTCAATAGTAGCAGCAAAACATACATTTAACCAGAACTACAGAACACGTACTGTAGGTTATAGTGACATTTACACACAGACAGTCTGGAGTCAGGTGATTTTATCATCAATTCAAAATCATTCAGGGTTACAAAAGTTTGAGTTAGTGTGTACTTAAAGAAGTCAAATTCACCTATAAATATAAAACACAATGTTAGGTAAAAACAGCAGTGTGTAAGGAGTCTCACGTCTATCATATGAAGACAATGAGCAGAGCACTCATGTATCACTGTAGGCAATAAGAAAAGCAACTTGTTTCTCGATTCAAGTAATGATTTCAGGTTTTGAGCAACATGCTCGACATGCGCCTTAAAAGTTTGTTTGTGTTCATGTCTTGTTTCTCCAGTGCTCAGTGTCATGTGGTAATGGGACGCAGCAGAGGCAGGCTCTCTGCCACACCAGGGACAACACCATCGGCCTGTGCCTGGACAGTAAGCCGGACACCATCAGAGTCTGTCGCCTGGATCCATGTCCCAGTGAGTGTTAATGAACCTCCAAAACGACATCACCGTGTTGCCAGATCTCAGCGAGAAACTGGAATTATCCTTGAATAAATAGAGCCAAACAGGCCCTGATAATAACAAAAGAGACTGATCATAATAACAGTTCCCTTCTCATCACTCTCTCTCTTTTCTCTGCAGAGGGCTCATCCGACCTCAACAAGAACGGCAACATCCTGATCCAGTGGCTCTCTCGCCCCAACCCCAACTTCCCGAAGATCTCCTCACGTAAAACCTCCCTCTATAGTTCCCAGCCTGGCCTCCACAGCGGCAGCCGCAGCTGCATGTCTGTCCTCTGCTGGGCCCTGCCCATTTCTGTCCTCCTGTCTCTGCAGGGCCGGCCCCGTCTGGCCCCCTGACCCGCCCCTCCTCTGTGCCCTGTGCCTGTGCCCACGCCTGTGAGCGAGTGGCAAAGCTTTCGCTTCTCTTTTGGTGGGGGGGGATCGTCGCCTCTCTCTGTGTGTCTGAGACGGCTCTGACTGGGGAGAGGTCTCTGGCTCCTGTGTGTGCTAGTTGGTTCTCTCTTGCTCTGTCTCTCTCTCTATCTCTCTCTCTCTCCTTTGTGGAGCATTGTGTTGTAACCGCTGGCCAGTCGAAAACTCAAAAGATCAACAAAAAATTTGATGTGAACAGGATTCGAAGTGGCAAGGCGTACAGGTTTTCATCTCCTGAGATGTGTGGGACAGCCGTTCATGTGTGAGGTACCCCCTCTGCATTTGGCGGCCAATGTTTTGCGCGAGCTAGCTGCGTGTTGTCATGGGTTACCACTCCTGAGATGCAGCTGCGCTTTTTTCTTTTTGTAGCGCACTGTCATTGTGGGGAGAAGCAGGTGTGAAAATAAACAGAAAAGGTATATAAATATCTATATAGAAAAAAAACTTTTAAAAAATATGAAAGCTTTATTGTGAATGTGATCTTGTCACAATGAGGACATCTTTGCTAAAGTGCTCATCTGACATCCTGGTTCCATTCGGGGATGAGAATGGTGTCTCATTCTACGTTCCACTCTCAGATTAACAGGAACTCAGCACAGGGACAGGAAGTGACATCAGTAGACCTTCTGAATTTAAGAAGAGGGAACTGTGAGGTGAGGAAGTAAAGGCTAATTTAAAAAAAAACAGGGTAGTCTGACCGCTTGAGGTTGCTTCCCATTTCACCTCATCATCAGCCATCCTCTCTTTGACTGTTATACTAAAGTTCAATAAATGCAGCTTATTTGTGCTTGCAGACTTTAAACAAATACATCTATAAATATATTTGTATTTATATATACCTATAAATCTAAATCTATATGAGTAACAATAATATTAATAATGTTTTACCATGAATAAGCTGTAGCTTATTTGCCTAAAACCTTTGGACTGCTATTGATCGCTTAGATCCTTGACTGTTATGTGTATTTTTTTATTGATTTTACATGAATACAGATGAATATTTAATAAAGGTAAAGTGTTTCGGTGGAAGGGGTTAGACCTTATTATGCAGGACTTGGTCAGTTAGTTGCCTCTCCATTCTCTCAGATGGATCAGTGGTTTACTGTTGCTTCTCCTTTTCTTTAAGGATAGGATCACGTTTTGTCATGCACATTTGCATCCATCACTTGTATGTATGTGTATATATGTGTGTGTGTGTGTGTGTGTGTGTGTGTGTGTGTGTGTGTGTGTGTGTGTGTGTGTGTGTGTGTGTGTGCGTGTGTGTGTGTATGTGTGTCTTGTGTGTGAGCTTAGAGGGGTGAGGAAATGAGTGGGTGAGTTATACTTGTTTTTGTCAGTGAAAGTGTGTCTGTGTGTTTTTGTTTGTTTGTGAGTGTGTGCGTGTGCATATGTGTGTGTGCATGTCTATGTGCATTATGAGCTTCATCATTCGGGCTTTTACACATCGCGAACAGATACAGAAATACCTCATAAACTTTGATTTGGGAGCGTCTGATGATCTCATTTTCTTTTGATGAACATTAACCACGTGAACAATGCCTTATCTTGGATTGAATGTAATGGCATTTATCTGTGAAAGAGATGGCTTTACTCATTCAAAGTTTCACTCGGAATAGAGGCAGCTTCAAACCAACTTAACAAACTCACACCCGCCAACCATCAAACCTACCAAGGCGATGTTGGACCAATGTCCGACTACTGGGAAGGGTTTACAAAGGGCCTAGGGTATGACACATATGGCATCTAGAAAAAAAAAAACACTTCAGACTTGTCATTGTATTGTGATCACATATTTCTGTTGTGACTATGTAGCGAGCTATCCAAGGTTTCCTTCTGCTGGAGTTGGACTGTTTGAGACCAAGCCAGACCTAGCAGTGCGACTGTATATAACATTGGTGTTGACTGTATTTAATAATGTTCATGACTGTTATCTTCTTCTATAATATTCTATACTATGGGTAACTGTTTTGTGGCTTCACTGGCCTGCTGCGTGGGGCTGGCTAACGTTTGGCTAACGTTGAAGAAACATTCAGATGGACTACGTGCACTGCGTCTATATGCACTTTGATTTATCAGGGAAATTTTATTAATGTTTTGTAAATGTTTCATATGACACTTAATGTGCCATTCCAGTTTTTACATCATCATTGAAATTATGTATTTTATTTAAACAGACCATATAATTTATGTACTTCATGTTTTTTTTCAATCGATAAACAGATCGACTGATTGATTTCCAAGTAATGAAGTGTTTTACCAAAGTGACTGTGAACTTGTAACTTTCGATACAGTTGAATTATTTTTCTTAAGAAAAGAATATATCTATATATTGAGCAGGGGGGGCGTACATCTCATTGTTTCAGTTACTGTCATTCTCAACAGCAAAGTTGTATCAATAAAAATGTTTCAAAAAGTGTGATCTTTCTCTCACCAGGAATGTTCACTGGCTAGATTCTTGAAAAAATGTCTAACATTGCCGGGAGAAGGTAGTGAGTTTTCATGTTATTGTAAAAAAACAAAAAAGAGGATACAAGTCAAGTGGCAGAGGATTAAAATTGAACGTCTGGAAAGTGATGCACATCTGAAGAAAAGGCTACAGGACGTTTCAAGGCAAAGAAGATACCGTTTGTTTCAGTTAAAAAGTTCAGACCTGAAACTGTTATATTTTTAACGCAACACTGGCGACTCCTTCTTTTTCTACTCCAGTTGCTCTGGACTAATCTCATGACTGCTCTTGATGTTTGGGTTTTTCTCCTCTTCCTTCCTGCATCCTCTGCTAATGGTCTGGCTTTACTACTTTACACTTACAGTGTGGAACAAACACTCACATGAATGCATGTGCTTTATCTAGAAAGGAACATAAACAAATGAACAAATGCTAATGTAACATATTTTCATTGTGGCACATTCTTTCTCATACAACAACATATCCTAGCAATCAGACAAATACAAACATCCCTTCATAGTCTCTACTCATGACTTCGCCCAGTTTCAGCTCTCTGTTCTCTCCTTCACAGGCCGAAGTTGTCATGGAGACCGCTCAATGTTCTGTCGAATGGAGGTGCTGAAGCGCTACTGCTCTCTACCGGACTACCAGCGCATGTGCTGCAAGTCCTGCAGCAATGTCACCTTCACAGAGCCTCTACCCAACCCCACCTCCATTCGGCACAGTGTTACAGCTCATCCACCCACCAGCACCCTCAGCTCTGTCTTTACCACCATTCAACCACCAAAAGCTGTCATCACCACCATTCAACCAACTAAAGCTGACTTCACCACTATTCAATCAACTAAAGCTGTCATCACCACCATTCAACCACCAAAAGCTGTCATCACCACCATTCAACCACCAAAAGCTGTCATCACCACCATTCAACCAACTAAAGATGTCATCACCACCATTTCAACCTTTACCGCCAATCCCTGGGAAACCACTCACCCTCCTACCACTGCTGTTCCTCATTCCACCTCTTCCCCATGTAGTGCTACACAAATGATTACCACTCATCCTCAATCTGCCACCAGTGCTCCTGTCCTTTCCACTACATTTCACATGCCAACCACATCAGTTATTACGGCATTTCCTAGTGTTACTGCTCATCCCCTGCCCCTGCCGGCCCCAGACATAGACGAGAGCCCAGATCCTCAGTTACAGAGCACTACAAATAGTCCAACAACACATGGTATGATCACTACCACACAACTTCCAACAACAACCAGTCCAGCTATGACACATCAGACAGAAAGTATGACAAAAACTGACACTCCACCAAAATCTAAGCCTAAAAAGAATATTCTGCCAAATAAACCCCCCAAAAAGGTGATTCCACCAAAGATCAATCCAAAAAAGAATACTGCCCAAAAAAATACTACAAGAAAAGATGTCCCACCAAAGACCAACCCCAAAAAGAAAACAAAGACTATTCCAAAAAAGGACACTCCAGGAAACAGCAATCCCAGTAAAGTCATACCAGAAAAAACATCTAAAAACACAACTCCAGCAAACACTACCCCAAAAAAGTCTCCCCCTGCAAAAACCACTCCCAAAAAGACTACTATAGCAAAAACCACTCCCAAAAAGACTACTATAGCAAAAACCACTCCCAAAAAGACTACTGTAGCAAAAACCACTCCCAAAAAGACTACAATAGCAAAAACCACTCCCAAAAAGACTACTCCAAAGATCACCACTCCCAAAAAGACTCCCCCTGTTAAGACCACTCCCAAAAAGACCATTCAAATGAAGACTAGTCCCAAAAAGAATACTACAGCAAGCTCTACCCCCAAAAAGACTCCCTCTGTAAAGACCACTGTCAAAAAGAGTCCTCCAGTGAAGACCACTCCTGAGATAAAACCCAAACTCACACCCAAAAAGGAGGCTCCACCAAAGGCCAATCCCAAAAAGAACAGTCAGCCAAAGAAAATAGTTATTAAGACAGATCCCCCAAAGAACCCCAAAACAGGGCCCAAGAACAATAAGTTCAAGGTGATAAAGACTTACCCAAAAAAGAAGACACTTACAACAATGTCTTCATATTATACCACAGCTCCCACTCCATATACGAGTCCCGAACCCTTTACAGAGAACTTTTCTTCTACTGTCCCATCCAGCACAAGTGTTCATGCAACAGCTAAGGGTATGTCTTTCCCGGAGCCTAGAATCAACGTCACGTACATCAGTAATAACACAGCAACAACAGATGAAACTCCACTGTGGTATTATGATGATTTAGCCACAACACCTAGCCCCTTTGATGATGTCTTAACAACAACTGGAAGCGCTCATTTTGAAGATTTAAACATTCCTAGTGGAACCATGCCATACAATGATGTGACGAGCAGTGGTGATGTCACAGTGACCAGTGGGGCCATACTCAGTGGGGATGACAGCACAGTGTCCTACAGTAATGTTGGGGTGGTCAGTGACACCATGGTGCTAGAAGATGGCCTCACCATCGTGATCCCGACAATCACCAGTGAGGATATGACAGACCTCGCTTCCTCCCCCTGGCTATACCTGTCCGAGTACATCCCTGTGAACATCCCTGGTACCACGTCAACCTCAGACCCTGCCACAGCCTCACCTCCCGCCGCCATCATTGGGACAACAGAAAAACCAGCCATCACAACCATTGCTGCCACCACTACAAGACCTCAGCGGAGACCCGAGGAAAACAGTGAGAACAATTCCATCGATGTCATATACAACAGGGTCATCGGCGTAGACAGTGACATCTCCCAGAACAATCTGATCCCGAAGCACCGGGTCAACCTTCGAGAGAGAACCAGGAACAAACGCATTCAGGAACTTCTGGAAGAAAAGCGGAACTTCCTCCTCAGAATGAAGAGAGGCCACGCTGCACGATAGACCAAGCCTTTTCATTTCTCTTATAGAGATGAACATTCTGTTTGTAGACTTTTGTATGCCCTGTTTAAACCCCTCAGAACTGCAGTGATGTTTTCTAACAGGCCTTTCCACAGAGAACCTCTCTGAGATATCACTATCATGACAATCAGAACTGCTGCAGAGAGAGAATATCGTGGCCAATTGTTCAAACAGTGGCCTTGAATAATGAAAAGCCCTTTAGAGTACGGACTGTTGCAGATTTGAAGCAAATGGCCTCACCTGCGTAAACACAATAATGACAAACAGAAGGGATGGAAAGGGTGCATCCAGTTTGACCAGCACTTTACAAAGCTAAACCACACACAGTTGTTTGAGGATCAATGATGGTGTAGATAAGGTGTAATGTAGTTTGTTGAATGCTGTTATCCCTACTGGCACTTATGGAGCAACAAAATCTTCCACCGGGAATCCAACTGTCCATCTCCGTATTGTATTAGAGCCCAGGACTGCAGCTCATTTCCCCACATTTGTGGAGTTGAATATGTCTCCATGTTAAATTGACTCTAAATACCCTTTACAACCTACATATTGGAGCGTTTGGACGTATGAAAGCCAAAAGTCAAAGTGTCCGTTTTTTAATTGAATTGTGAAAGTTTACACTTCTTTGATTGTGTTGCCTTTTTCTGAAGTAATGTCTCTCAGTGTGTGGTCTCTTATCTCTCAGGAAGTTAAGGCACAGTGTGGAAAACTGGTGAGGGACATTGCGAAATACTTGGTGCTTACTGAATTTTGATTTTATATTTTGATATCTCAATAAGCCAGGTAGAAAAACCAAATAACTCAAGAGGAAGAGGTTTTTCTTTTATAATGGTCAGTCGAGTATGTGTTTATAGGTGCTTTTTTTTGTCACTGTTGCAACAAGCAGTAATGTCCCTCGTGCATTCATTTATGTACAAAAAAATATAAAAAAATATATAATAACAAAATGAGCACGCCTGTTAGTATTAATAGTTTCCAAAGAAAAGCTTTGAGGGCCAGTTTGTTTGTCCAAGTTTTATTATTGGTACGTCTCTTACTTGCAGCAGCTGCAACAGTACCTACGGATCTGTCTGTACGATATCTGTACATATGAAAAAAAAGAACTTAATGTTTAATATTTATTAAAGTTTAAGTGCCTGTGGTATTTTGCAAAATGTAAGTGTTGTGTGTTTTTTGTTCTGAAGACCAATTCATGGCCGCCCTTCTTTATCATTTTGGCTGCAACTATTAGCAAGGTTGTTTTTCAATCAGTTGAGTCAGTTCAAACCATTCATACCATTAGCATGCTTACAAGGTTGAACTCAGTAGCTCCCAATTTTAAAGTAAAGCAGTATCTGACACATAGGGGGAGACAGAGCACTTGTATTTATGTTCACTAGTCATGTCTGTGCTCGGACAAGCATCAAACCAGCCTTTTCTCGACAGTCATCTTCAGAGCATGACAGTCATCTTCAGAGCATAACAGTCTCGTCAGTCATACTCTGAAGATGAGAATTGATCATCGTGACTTTGCAAAATATCTGACGTGAGACTTGTTCTCACCAGTGGAGTTCAAAAAATGTTTCCAGGAAATTATTTGTTGACATTTCATTGGGAGCCTTTTTTTAAGGAGTGTTGAAACAGTGGTAGAAATTGTTCCCTCTGAGGTCTGGACACTGTTTCTGAAAAGCATGAAGATACTGATTAATTTTATCTACTGTCTGTCTCTGTCTATGTCTATATGTATGTCTGTTTGTCTGCCTATATGTCTGTCTGTTTGTCTATATCAGGGGTGGGCAACCCTGCTCCTGGAGGGCCACCTTCCTGCATGTTTTAGGTTTCTCCGCACTCTAACACACCTGATTCTAATGTTTCGCTCGTTACCAATCCCCTGAGAAGCTTCAGTTGGTTGATAACGAGCAGCTCATTCAAATCAGGTGTGTTAGAGTGCAGAGAAACCTAAAACATGCAGGAAGGTGGCCCTCCAGGAGCAGGGTTGCCCACCCCTGGTCTATATGCATATATGTCCGTCTGTTTTTAACTATTTGTCTGTCTATATGTCTGTCTCTTTGTCTATATATCTGTTTTTTTATAAGTCTGTCTGTTTGTCTATATGTCTGTCTATATGTTTGTCTGTTTGTTTGTCTATATGTCTGTCTGTTTGTCTATATATCTGTTTTTTTATATGTCTGTCTGTTTATCTATATGTCTGTCTGTTTGTCTATATGTCTGTTTTTTATATGTCTGTCTGTTTGTCTATATGTCTGTTTTTTTTATACGTCTGTCTGTATATCTGTTTGTCTATATGTCTGTCTGTTTGTCTATATATCTGTTTTTTATATGTCTGTCTGTTTGTCTATATGTCTGTTTGTCTATATGTCTGTCTATATGTCCGTCTGTTTGTTTGTCTATATGTCCGTCTGTCTGTTTGTCTATATGTCTGTCTATATGTCTGTCTGTTTGTTTGTCTATATGTCCGTCGGTCTGTTTGTCTATATGTCTGTCTGATTGTCTATATGTCTGTCTATATGTCCGTCTGTCTGTTTGTCTATATATCTGTTTGTCTATATGTCTGTCTGTCTGTTTGTCTATATGTCTGTTTTTTTATATGTCTGTCTGTTTGTTTGTCTATATGTCAGTCTATATGTTTGTTTGTCTGTATGTTTGTCTATATGTTTGTCTGTTTGTTTGTCTGTTTGTTTGTCTATATGTCTGTCTGTCTGTTTGTCTATATGTTTGTCTATATGTCTGTCTATATGTTTGTCTATATATCTGTTTGTCTGTTTGTTTGTCTATATGTCTGTCTATATGTTTGTCTATATGTCTGTCTGTTTGTTTGTCTATATGTTTGTCTATATGTCTGTCTGTTTGTCTATATGTTTGTCTATATGTTTGTCTGTTTGTCTATATATCTGTTTTTTTTTAATATGTCTGTCTGTTTGTCTATATGTCTGTTTTTTTATATGTCTGTCTATATGTTTGTCTATATGATTGTCTATATGATTGTCTATATGTTTGTCTATATGTCTGTCTATATGTTTGTCTATATATCTGTTTGTCTGTCTATATGTCTGTCTATATGTTTGTCTATATGTCTGTCTGTTTGTTTGTCTATATGTCTGTCTATATGTTTGTCTATATGTCTGTCTGTTTGTTTGTCTATATATCTGTCTATATGTTTGTCTATATGTCTGTCTGTTTGTTTGTCTATATGTTTGTCTATATGTTTGTCTGTTTGTCTATATATCTGGGTTTTTTTATATGTCTGTTTGTTTGTCTATATGTCTGTCTGTTTGTTTGTCTATATGTTTGTCTGTTTGTCTATATATCTGGGTTTTTTTTATGTCTGTCTGTTTATCTATATGTCTGTTTTTTTATACGTCTGTCTGTATATCTGTTTGTCTATATGTCTGTCTGTTTGTCTATATATCTGTTTTTTTTATATCTCTGTCTGTTTGTCTATATGTTTGTCTATGTGTCTGTCTGTTTGTTTGTCTATATGTCTGTCTATATGTTTGTCTATATGTCTGTTTGTTTGTCTATATGTCTGTTTGTCTATATGTCTGTCTATATGTCCATCTGTCTGTTTGTCTATATGTCTGTTTTTTTATATGTCTGTCTGTTTGTTTGTCTATATGTCTGTCTGTCTGTTTGTCTATATGTCTGTCTATATGTTTGTCTATATATCTGTTTGTCTGTTTGTTTGTCTGTGTGTTTGTCTATATGTCTGTCTGTCTGTTTGTCTATATGTTTGTCTATATGTCTGTCTATATGTTTGTCTATATATCTGTTTGTCTGTTTGTTTGTCTATATGTTTGTCTATATGTCTGTCTGTTTGTTTGTCTATATGTTTGTCTATATGTCTGTCTGTTTGTCTATATGTTTGTCTATATGTTTGTCTGTTTGTCTATATATCTGTTTTTTTTTAATATGTCTGTCTGTTTGTCTATATGTCTGTTTTTTTATATGTCTGTCTATATGTTTGTCTATATGATTGTCTATATGTTTGTCTATATGTCTGTCTATATGTTTGTCTATATATCTGTTTGTCTGTCTATATGTCTGTCTATATGTTTGTCTATATGTCTGTCTGTTTGTTTGTCTATATGTCTGTCTATATGTTTGTCTATATGTCTGTCTGTTTGTTTGTCTATATGTCTGTCTATATGTCTGTCTATATGTTTGTCTATATGTCTGTCTGTTTGTTTGTCTATATGTTTGTCTATATGTTTGTCTGTTTGTCTATATATCTGGGTTTTTTTATATGTCTGTTTGTTTGTCTATATGTCTGTCTGTTTGTTTGTCTATATGTTTGTCTGTTTGTCTATATATCTGGGTTTTTTTTATGTCTGTCTGTTTATCTATATGTCTGTTTTTTTATACGTCTGTCTGTATATCTGTTTGTCTATATGTCTGTCTGTTTGTCTATATATCTGTTTTTTTTATATCTCTGTCTGTTTGTCTATATGTTTGTCTATATATCTGTTTGTCTGTTTGTTTGTCTGTGTGTTTGTCTATATGTCTGTCTGTCTGTTTGTCTATATGTCTGTCTATATGTTTGTCTATATGTCTGTCTGTTTGTTTGTCTATATGTTTGTCTATATGTCTGTCTGTTTGTCTATATGTTTGTCTGTTTGTCTATACATCTGTTTTTTTTTAATATGTCTGTCTGTTTGTCTATATGTCTGTTTTTTTATATGTCTGTCTATATGTTTGTCTATATGATTGTCTATATGATTGTCTATATGTTTGTCTATATGTCTGTCTATATGTTTGTCTATATATCTGTTTGTCTGTTTGTTTGTCTGTGTGTTTGTCTATATGTCTGTCTGTCTGTTTGTCTATATGTCTGTCTATATGTTTGTCTATATGTCTGTCTGTTTGTTTGTCTATATGTTTGTCTATATGTCTGTCTGTTTGTCTATATGTTTGTCTGTTTGTCTATATATCTGTTTTTTTTTAATATGTCTGTCTGTTTGTCTATATGTCTGTTTTTTTATATGTCTGTCTATATGTTTGTCTATATGATTGTCTATATGATTGTCTATATGTTTGTCTATATGTCTGTCTATATGTTTGTCTATATATCTGTTTGTCTGTCTATATGTCTGTCTATATGTTTGTCTATATGTCTGTCTGTTTGTTTGTCTATATGTCTGTCTATATGTTTGTCTATATGTCTGTCTGTTTGTTTGTCTATATGTCTGTCTATATGTCTGTCTATATGTTTGTCTATATGTCTGTCTGTTTGTTTGTCTATATGTTTGTCTATATGTTTGTCTGTTTGTCTATATATCTGGGTTTTTTTATATGTCTGTTTGTTTGTCTATATGTCTGTCTGTTTGTTTGTCTATATGTTTGTCTGTTTGTCTATATATCTGGTTTTTTTTTATGTCTGTCTGTTTATCTATATGTCTGTTTTTTTATACGTCTGTCTGTATATCTGTTTGTCTATATGTCTGTCTGTTTGTCTATATATCTGTTTTTTTTATATCTCTGTCTGTCTGTCTATATGTTTGTCTATGTGTCTGTCTATTTGTTTGTCTATATGTCTGTCTATATGTTTGTCTATATGTCTGTCTGTTTGTTTGTCTATATGTCTGTCTATATGTTTGTCTATACGTCTGTCTGTTTGTTTGTCTATATGTTTGTCTATATGTCTGTCTATATGTCTGTCTGTTTGTTTGTCTATATGTTTGTCTATATGTTTGTCTATATGTCTGTCTGTTTGTTTGTCTATATGTCTGTCTATATGTTTGTCTATATGTCTGTCTGTTTGTTTGTCTATATGTTTGTCTATATGTTTGTCTGTTTGTCTATATATCTGGGTTTTTTTATATGTCTGTTTGTTTGTCTATATGTCTGTCTGTTTGTTTGTCTATATGTTTGTCTGTTTGTCTATATATCTGGGGTTTTTTTATGTCTGTCTGTTTATCTATATGTCTGTTTTTTTATACGTCTGTCTGTATATCTGTTTGTCTATATGTCTGTCTGTTTGTCTATATATCTTTTTTTTTTATATCTCTGTTTGTCTATATGTTTGTCTATGTGTCTGTCTATTTGTTTGTCTATATGTCTGTCTATATGTTTGTCTATATGTCTGTTTGTTTGTCTATATGTTTGTCTATATGTCTGTCTATATGTTTGTCTATATGTCTGTCTGTTTGTTTGTCTATATGTCTGTCTATATGTCTGTTTAAATGTTTGTCTATATGTCTGTCTATATGTCTGTCTGTTTGTCTATCTGTCCATCTGTGTGTCTGTCTGTGTGTGTGTGTGTGTGTGTGTGTGTGTGTGTGTGTGTGTGTGTGTGTGTGTGTGTCTGGGACTGGGATGGGACAAGAATTTTGATGACTGCAAAGGAGAAATGTGTTAATTTAGTATCGACATTATCCCACCATAAAAGACATTTTTTGACTTGTTTTCCCCTTATTGGTTGCCTTTTTAAATGTAAACAAGCCTCTGTCAAGTGTACAGCTGTTGAATGTTCCACTTTGTTCCACAACATGACACATCACACATGGGTTCTTGTCAGGGGCCCTCTGTAGCAAATTAGAGCTGCATGGTCAATAATGCTAACTGTCAGAGAGCATTTCCCCCCTCGCAGATAAACAGGGAGCACAGTGTGCACCAAAATAATACCGGAAAAGAAATAGGGGGGGAATAACTCTGGCATAAAGTGGGTTTTACAGTAGATGAAAATATTGATTGACCATTTAACGCAAGCACTCAGCTTGTGAATTTAATCAGACTAAGTCTTTGTCGGATTTAAATTAGGTGTAAATGAAAAGGTCATTCTGAAGGGGTGCATAGTGGCTAAAGAGGCAAAGTGGCTTTTGTTTCTCTGCTCACGTGAGATGAATCAGATCCTCCTTTCAGTGAAATCAGGTTTGTCTTGTTTACTTCTCCTTTAAACACACTGTTGCTTAACCCTTTCATGCAAGACTTCTCAACAGCGGGCAGATATTTGGAACCCACTCTGAAGAATTTACACTAAAATATCAACCCCCCAGGTGCTGGACCTGCAAAACATACACTACACTTCCATTAGATATTTTTAGTCTTTGTATATCTGTCGTTTAAAGAAAATACACCTAAAAGTTAAACTGGAAAGAGTCTAGAAGAGGAGGTGCACCACAAACTTGAGGGATAACTTTATTGTCAGAAAATCCTATAGTTAAAAAAAGATGTTAATTCATCTTTTAAATACAAGTAATACTCTTAGTCAGATTTAAATGTCTTTTAAAAAGTGCTGAGTGCCGCAGATAATCACAGCTGTGCTGATATTCAGTATAACATCATGACCTGGAGTGGGATATTGCTTTTATACAACAGTTATACAAGTGGCAAATCGTAGTAAAAAGGAACATTAAAGACATATGTACATATATATATATATATATATATATATATATATATATATGTGTACATATATGTACATATATATGACAATAATTGAGAACAAAAACTGAACACTCTACCACTTATTAGATTAATCATGTGTGATTGTACTGTTACTGTATTATATCATACTGTGCTCTTGTTACTGTGCCCTGCCCTTGTGATTTACTTTGTCTGTAAAAATAAATATTCACGACTTATTCTTGGAAGAGTTAGTGATCATTTTGTGGAAACCTCCCTCCCTTCCCCTCCAAGGATGACTCAAAGATCATTTCCCAGAATGCCCCTGGTGGTTGGAAGCTCAGGGATAAAAATCAATGACAGGGCTCAAAATCCGAGCACTTCCATTTACCCATCCATCAACCTCAAAGTGTCAGACTCTCTCTACCTGCATGCTGAAGCTTTCATCAGCCATGAAATACAAACATGCTTCTGCAGAGAATCCTTATCGAGCTGTAAGTGGATGAGAAGAGTTTCGGACAGAGTGAAGAGGCGCACTGAAATGGCCTGGGAGTGTTTAACGTTTGTTTGCCTTTTCTGAAATGATCTCTTTTGAATATCTTCTCAGTAATGTCACAATGTAAAGGACCCCTGGGAAACTTGGTTAGAAAAGACTCATCGGTAATGTTGTCTGTAATATCTCTGCTTTTACTTACATCACAAGTCAGTTGCTGTGAAAGAGCCTGCTTGTATGCAGCGTGAGAGCAGGAGGAGAGCCTCTCTTCTGAGAACGTAATGACAATGACCTAACACGGAGCCGACGGGGGAAAGACTCTTACAGTGTACTATTATGAAACATGACATTTTTTAGACATTAGTGACTGTGATTTGTTTTTAGAAGATTATATGATGTTTTTCTGCATTACGTGCTGCAGAGGATGGAACCTTACATTTACACATACTGCACATTCAGTATTAATGTAATTGCACTGCCCAAGATCAGTGTCAGTGAGCTGTGGTTTATTCAGCGGTAAACAACTTAAATTCTGTTGCAGTGCCATCAGGCTTTCTGATGGGTGGGGGGAGAAATCAAAAGCGCACATGCTGCGTGCAAGGGGGCACATGCGCACAGATCATTTTCTAGCTTAAAGGGTAGCCTCATGTTTTGCCACTGGAAGGGCACATTTTCTCAAACGGAAAGTTTCCCTAGAAAGCCTTTTTACATGTTTATCCACTCAAAGGGGGACTGTACAAGAAACTTTATCACATTTTCTTTACTGGAAGAGCACCCTGGAGGACACTTCATAAACAGGAAGCACACCCTTGAAGACACATGATTAGGTTTTTTCCACTGGAGGTGCACCCTCGATGGCAGTTTATCAACCTATCTCCACCTGAATGGCACATTTGAAGACACTTTATGTTTCAGTAGACGTCACTTTTCTTTTCTGGAAACACATCCAAGACGATAATCTTTTAGGTTTTGTCGACTGAGTGGTTACCCTGGAGGCTGCTCGATCACGTTTTCAGGTGTTGTATTACAAAGTGAACATGTGAGTCCACCAGTGTGCTGCCGTCGAAGAATTGAAGCCAGGCTGATGTTGTGCCTGTTGCTCGTCATTAAACACATTGATGAATGAAGTCAGTGTGGTGGGAGTATCATTGCACAACGCCACGTGCCCAGTTGTGCGCGTGTGTCTGTGTGTGTCTTTGAGACAAATTTAGCTCCTTGTGACTGGTCCTTTAGAGACCCATAAAATACAAGTAATCTTTTTATAGCTTGAACACAAAGAAGATGTGACTCATCTGACTCGTTAGGGGTCGTGCTGCCCTCAACAAACACACACACAAACACACACACACATGCAAACACTCCAGCTTACTGAAAGACTATTTTCCCAGTTTGCAGGATCTAAAGCAGGATGTTCCTGTGTTTAACTGTAATCCAACACAAATATGCACACCATTTAAAAACTAATAGAGTCACATCCTAGATAAATATTCAAACACACATCTACATTTTAGTTGTCAAATAAAAGTTAAATATTGCAGTCAGGGGCGGAGCCGGACTATTTTGACTCGGGTGGCCCAACTGGGGCACTGACTTATGCAGGGGTGGCATGAATGTGTCCACACACACACACACACACACACACACACGAATGAATAGCATTTATTTACACTTTCTATCACTAATCATATCTTCTTTGACTAACATTAAAGTATCTAAAAGATGTTATATTCCTGTGTACATTTTTATATGTGGGGAGAAAAGTAGTTTTCTCCTAGAAAATAAATTCTACAATTTATTCAAATATTTTGACATCCTCAATATAGACAAAGATAGTTGAAGTTGTAATCTCGAAGATCTCAGTTTAGTTCTCTTTGGCGGCATCTATGGAGATAAACAGTAATTACAGATTCCAAGATATCCAGACAGTGTTTCATGTGTGACGTCCACGGTTGGCTCCGGTTGTAACTCTTGATTTTTCGTCGCTGACGGTCGCTTTCCTTTTTAGACTGTTTGCCTTCATCTGAGGGTCGAATTTGTTTCCTTTTCTTTGTATTTTCACTTATTGTTGAAGTTGTATCTGTAGTCGTCGATCTTTTCTTTGTTTGTTCAGCCATAGTAGATTACTGTTTACTCGCAACACCTGCAGAGGCCGGAAAAGCAGCCGCTTAGCTCCGCCTACCCTCTCTGGCAGACCAACCACTGCTGGCTGATGGAAAACATGTCACTAACTGGGCTTGTGACACCCAGTCCATAATAACACTGCAAATGCAAAGGCTTCCATCAGCGGGCCATAGGCTCAATCACCATTGTGTTTCCTTATTCGGCGATAGATAGTGACTTATCAGACATTTATTTACATTAAAATCTTCAAGATTATTACTTTAAACAAACATTGAAATTGTCTCTGGTTGGTCACTTTATAATTATTGTGTAATTGTTTCAAAACCAATGACTTAAAAGGTCAGCAGTCTGAAAGCCCTAAAACCTCTTACATGATGAGTTTCAGAGAACAAAAACCTCTCAATGGACAGGAAGTCAATTCATTCTAAACCCAGAGGAACAGGAGATCAATCAGTGGTGCCTCCATTCATTTATCAAATCTTTGTTCTTAACGAGACACAAATAAAAGCCAATTTCACCACAAAGCCTTAATGTTTATGTAACCTTCTTTATGTCTGCCCCAAATCCTCAAAACTCTGTTCTACTTTGGTCCTCTTTAACACGCTATATTTGGGGGAAAATATCTGCTTTAATGTTCATTGTGTCTAAATCCATCCTTACCCTGAAGTTGAGTCAGTCAGGCTTTCACTTACATGAGGTCACTAAGTCCTAATGAAACGCACATCAGCAGCCAACAAAGCGATTTACTGTTCAGATCAAACAGGGTCAACAAGGGCTGTGAATTTAAAAGGGATGATAAATGAGTCAGAAATCCATCCGACAGAAGGACGTTGTTGACTCAAGCCTCTCACATGCAGCACATGCAGCCTCGGGGGAAATGCTTACGGCCACACAGCAGTAAGCATGTGCAGAGCTCTCACATGTGCACCGCATCTGATGCACAAATCAAGCTTCACACATTTAAGGTCAGAGGTGTTTGCACCAGCTCTCCTGTCACAAAGCATCTTTTATTTTGGTAGATTTGCTCAAATTACAGGAGGATGACTGCGTTCACTCAGAGTCAGACATTTTTAGAAACAGCATGTTTAAAAAAAGAAGAAAACTAAACCTCATCTCTTTATTCTGTTTCATTTATTCTCTCTCTCCTCCACCCATTTTTTGTATCCATTTCTTTCCCTCTCTTCCCTTATTCTTTCTCTGCCTCTGTTTTTCTCTCTCCATCAATACAGCCGGCCAATGACGGAGCTGGGGCTGAGGAAATGGATGGTGCGTCTATTTTTAGAAGCAGGGAAGGAGGGCAAACCAAAAGTAAGCTAGAGAGGGAGAGAGGGAGGGATGAAGAGGGATGTGAGGAGGAGACAAATCTGCATTCTGCCCGCCGCCTCTGGTCAGAGACAGCTGGAGCTACGGAGCGCGCTCGAGGAGAAGCAGCATCACTGGAGACTCGGCATCATAAATAAAAAACACATAAACTGCAAAAAGGCTGCAGACTGGATTTTTGTTTTGCAAGAGCAGAGAGAAGAAGAAAAGAGCCACTGGATTTGACAAAGACGAAGGTGAGTGGGGAAGCACTTTGTGCAGAAAAGCTTACATCATTTCTGAAAACGCGTGAGTTGAAAACACACAGAGTGTGCTGTGCCTCGGAGCAGAGCTGCAGCTGTGGAACCATTTTTAGCCGCTGTATACCGAAGGTGCGGTCTAAATTTAGCAATGGTTACACCTTGGAAGAAACTGGGAGAGGCTGGCACTCTGGTTTGGCTTGCACTATTTTTAGCGCTGAGGTGGAGACCAAAATATGCTGTGGGCTACACTCGGGGTTGTAACAATATGGGGTTGCATAACAAAAATATAAACTGACACGCTCTGCGGCTCCACGTCACTGAGATTGCATTTATAGTGAGCTTCTATTTCTGCTGCTCTGCGCTGGGACTGTTTGTATTTTGGGCTGTTTGCGCTGCCACTCCAAAGTAAGCAGCGGACGGTGTCTGAAAATGGAGAGGAGGAGGAGAGGAGGCTTACATGTGGACTGAATATGATGCATACAGTCAGGGGCAGAAATAGAAATGCTACGGGTCTATTTACAGATGTTTATCTTGTAAACAATTCCAGATTATTCACACAGCAAATTCGTCAGAGGAGGTTTTTGCAGCTTTTGAAAACAGAAAGTTTTTCTCATCTTTGGATGCACAGTGAAGAGCACAAACATGTTCTTTAGCATGTTACATGCTGTAGTATCAAACAATGTTCTCTTGGACGGACAGCTCACTGGTTTTCTGATTAAAAAAAACAAATTATTTCTTCTTCTTTTAATTTGAAAATCCATTTTCCTGAGGCTTACATCCTGCTCATTTGACAGATGTTTGGGCTCTTAACGTGACCTCTTTCTTCTTGTCTTCCTCTCAGCCATGCGGCCGCGATCCAGATTGTCCAAGAGGCGCCTCCTGCTGCCCACCATCAGAGAGGGCTCAGAGGAGACGGTGAGGGATTTGAATGAGGCCAACTCGCTCATCATCTCCGGCCACGGCCAGGCTGTCTCCTCAGAGGACTACCTCCTCTCCATCTGCCACTTGGCCCACCCCACCTTCCCCAGCAGGGATGTTTCCCCCTACAGCGTCCACTCACAGCAGCTGGACGCCGTGCACCAAAGGCTGCGGATGTCACGGATCACTGAGACTCCATCAGGCACCTTTGAGTCAAACCCAAAGGAGGAGGCTCATGACATCCATATGCAGCAAAGGGAGGGCGAAGAACTGCACGGTGGGGGGATGTTTGGGAACTCTGACCCTCTGGAGTATCTTTACGGACACCAGAACGACCTCTCAGGAGGTCTGAGGGCAGCACTAGTCGAGGGGAGGTTTGCAAGGCATCATGGGAGCGTATGGGAAGGCCGGGCTCGCTCCAGAGCTCACAGCATCCCTCGTTCTTCAAGCCCAGACGTCCCGCGCCAACGCAAGAGCAGCTGTCCCGAGTTACACACCGGCACCAACACTATCATCCCGAACATCTCCCCAACACACGTCAGCTCCTCCAGGAGAGGGAGGCCGGCAGAGCGGGGAGCAGAGGGGGAGAGACAGAACCCCTCCATCAAACAGTCCCTGCTCTCACAGTGGATCTCTGACTGCAGGTCGGCGTGGAGGGAGGCGCGTGCTCGGGCCTGCATGCTGCCCGCCATCGCTGAGATTTAGGCCGCACATGTGCACACACTGTGACAGAAACATTCCTCATTACAGATCATCCTCTTTGTCTGTCAGTGCATGAGACAGTGGCGTCGATGAAGATATATATGTACACATATATAAGGGATATGATAAAATACACATAAAACATACAGAGGCAAGTAAACGCTGCCATGTAATCATCTGTAATGTAACATCAGTGTCACTATTTAATACTATGACGACCTATGCTCCATGTACGCTGATGATCAGACAAATAATAAACAAATCTGCATTTTTTTTTACCCTTCCACTGTTTGTGACCAAAGTCTGAATAAAGAAACAAATCTTTTGATACCCTCATCTAGTGTTTTTCTCGGTGCCATGATCTGTGTAAATCCCTGGAAAATGAACTCCAGGAGAAAGCGTTTCTATGGTAACTGTCGTGGTAAACACGCGTGTGGAAGAACACAGAGAGGACACCGCTGAACCCACGCACACGGGACGCAGGTCAACTGGTTCTGTAGCGTCACACCTACATGTTCGTGTTCAAAACAAAGACAGTGCACGTGTCGTAATCATATCAACAAATAAACGTAAATTAAGTTGATACTTAGAGAAGAAGATACAAAAATTAGATGAGGGATGAAAAATATCAGCTAAAAAACCCAAAGCAGCCTGTGTTGTAGTTCTAAAAGTGAACCACCAGAGGGCGGACTTATGTCGATCATATCTCCTTACAAAAACAACCTGTTGCACATTTAATAACCAAATCTCCTTTAAGCCATGCAGGGCCATAAGATGCACTTATTCAGAAATCTGAATAAAAATGTACATTTACCCAAATTAACACATAAAGAAATATATTTCATAAGTTTGACTCGATGTTTCAGCCTCAATCTAAACACAATATGTTCATCTACTTTTAAACTCAAACACAGAGTCTGATTGAAGACACTTCTTACAGTCCCTTTAAAGCTGCGTGGTATTATTATCTATTATTAAACACTCACTCTGGAAAATGCTGCTGCTGCTGTTGTTGCTGTTTCAAATATAGATTTTAAAGTGCATGAGCCATAAACAAAATTGCATTCACCACCATTGTATTGAAGTGGAGGCAGACCTGTCAGAGACGGACATCACAACAGTTGCACTGCCAAAAAACACTCAAACACAACAAACTCCATGATTTAATAAGCAGTTGGAGCTAAATTTTTCTCTGTTGGGTGAATTGAACACTTAAGATCAAACATTATTCATCTTAAAGTGTAATCATCATAGCAATCACACAGTAACAACATAGAAACATAAGCTCACAAAGCTAACAAAGATTGAACATGTGATCAGTGAGACGTCGGAAAAAGAAAAAGGATGACACAAACACTTGGAAGCTTCCAGTAAACGAGAAGCGTCTTCACAGGAAATTCTCTCACGTGGTCATATCTCTAAATTTACTCTCCTTTCACACTTACCTCAGCCCAAACAAGGCGAGGCCTTTTGCCACAAACATCACCTCATGAAGACACGTGTTGACTAAACAAACCTGTATGAAACCAAATCAAATTAAATCATGAGAAGGCGTAAATCTCTGATCACAAACATCTGACATGATATAAAACACAATATTAAACACAATAACTGTCCCTGAGCCCAAATGGAAAGTTTAAGAACAGTAAAGACAAAATAACAGGTAAAACCAGTTCAGACTTTCTAAAGAAGAAGCCTGCTTTAAGGTGTACAGTACAGTACGTTTATAATCAAGCTGTCACAATAATAAATACATTTCAGACTTTCACTTTACTACTTATTACACAGCTTTTTACTTAGGAAATGAATTATTTGACACAATATATTGATTTGGAAATTATTTTATTCATTTAAAAATGTACCTGACTTCTTTTGCCGGATTGATATGATGACAGTTAGTCCTCTGGATTGTGTAATTAGAGCCTCATCGCTAGCAACGGTCTGTTCTTCATAGCAACGGTCTGTTATAGAGAAATAACACACCTGGAACTGCCGTAATTATAACTAAGAATTTAAAGGTATAATAAGTAGGATTTTCCTAGAAAAATAAAACATAGACTTTTACAAATATAAAATAATACAAATCATCACTTTTGGGCCTCTATACATGTGTGTTGGTGAGTGTGTGTGCAGACCCTTGTGAGACCCTTCCCTCTGCATCTATTCTGTTGTTTTGCTTTGCACGGGACGTTTTCAGGAGGGGCGCTGTTGTGGTTCCCTGAGCCAATCACAGCGTAGAGGTGAGTGTGGGAGTGGTTCAAATTAGCAACTGGGCCCCATTCAGACCGGTGACCACGGCGAAAGAAAGAGTTGACCTTCTTTCTGTTGGACAGGTAAGTGCCTCAAACTGGGTAGGACAAGCTAACCGGCGGTTAATAATGCTAGTGCAAAGCTAACCAGCAGTTAGCATGCTAGCGCAACAGTATCTGGCAGTAAGCATGCTAGCGTTGCGGTAAATGGAGGTTAGCATGCTAGTGCAAAGCTAACCGTGATGGTGTTGGTGTTAGCACGGCCAGGTGGGCGTGTTCTCGCACGAGAGAGTGGGAGTGAGCTTTTGGTGACGAAGAGCCCAGCAGGAGGGGCCCAGTTCGAATGTGTTGTTGACAAAATACAAGGAAAAATCCTCCTTGTTATACCTTTAACACAGCCGTGTAAGGTCCCGATCAGACAGAGCGCGTTTTGCAGGCTGTAAAACGCGAGACACACCACACTGCCTTTTCTTTTAAGGCCTACAGTTATAAAAAAGAGTAGTGCGCTGTGCCTTTTTTATTCTACTGTTGTTAAGGCAACTACCGAATCATTAGCTGTCATTAACCTAACGGTTTTATTGTAAAATGACAGAATGCCCGCTTCTACATTCACCTGATTGGACAATGAAAAAAAATGCCAATGATGTCGGGCACTTTTCTGCTTTGAGCTGAAGTTTTTTTCAACTCAAGGCGCTCGGAGCGTTTCCTCCAAAACACGAGGTGCACAGAGCGGAATAACGCGAGGCGCTCTGCAACGCAAAAGCAGCGTGCAAAAAGCGTCCCTCTCATTGAAAACAATGACAAAAAAGCCCCCAACTGCTAAAACACGTTCTGTCTGATCGCGCGCTAATAAAGTATATTAATTTACATTGATAGCATTCATGTTCTTTCAAACCTGTGTATTATCTCAGACCCCCAGATTTACGTTGTTTGAATTTGAGGGGGCAGACCACTTTTTTGGAACCACTTATCTTAACTTGAAGCAGTTGAACTGTCTCAAGCAGATACACCAGTAAAATACTACTTACACAATGGGCATTAACAATCTAATCATGTAATAATGCACCTGACAGGGGCCTTTGTTTTTGCAGTACTGTTATGGTTGGGACTCGTTTTGCTGCTTATACTTTGACTTAAGGGATTTAAAGCAGATTTATTTGAATTTGAACTGAATTGAATTAAAAGATCTGACTGGTTCCGTCGTTTTAATCCAACTTCTTGTTTTCTTTCTCACACTATTCCTCATTGTTTCCTTTTGACTATAGGAGTCACTCTTAAAGTGAAATGAGAAGTGCAAACCACATCATGCTGCCCCCCCTCAGTCTGCAGAGGAAGGCACTGTGCTGACGTGATGACTTCCTGTCGGTTCAGTCAGGGTCGGTCTTTGGCTTTTTGTGAAGAGCTGAGCTACTTCACGAAAAGGAAACATGAAATATTAAAGATAGCCGTGGTCGGTAATCCCCTTGTGTATGCACTACCACATTCACACAGCTAATAGGGCAACTGGAAACAGGAAGTATTTTCCATGAGCCTGCTGGTATGAGGCTGCAGAGTCACCCTGTCAGAATGTGAGGGAACAAGCTGTGCCACACTGCTGTGCACTCTCCAGGCCCCACGAAGAAAGAGCCATGAAATATTAAGTGAAGAGAGATATAAAATATTGAAGCCTGTTAAGTAGTGTGTCTGTCAGAATGAAAATATATTTCATGAGAGGTGGCAGCCCGCCCTGTAAATACCAAATCCCCCGAAAAGTCAACCTGAGCTCCTGATATGACTCATATCTACCATGAACACACATTCTTGACCTTATCATAGGGTTTAATCTGTGTTTTAATCTGTGTTATACGGTCTGTTTAGTGACGGCAAGTCTCTCTTGCTGACCACTTGACCTATTGTTTAGCCCACCACGAGAAGATGTGGTTGAAAGTCCCTTTTACTTTTGCCAGGGAAGATCCCAGTGTCTTAAATTAGCACAGTGTGGCTTTCACACATTGCTAAAGAACTAGTGTGAGGATTAAGAAATGTTTGCTGGGACAAGAAGGAAGACATTTTACTCTAAACCTTTTCACAGTAAAAAGAAACTCATGGTTAACACTTGGACTACAGTGATGTTTGATGTAAATAGTGTCATAATGTTCTCCCACTTGCTTGTAAAACCTTTTCAAAGCCCACTGGTCCGTCTTTAAGATGCACGGTCACCGTGCTTAAAGGTGGGCTCCCCCACATTAGTCAATCACTTCTTTTTTTCCCGCAATCTGTTTACTGAAGTTTTAATAGACAGAAACAACACAAAATCAAGACAGCACTCAGACGAGAAAAACAAAACAAAAGCATTACTCAGACCAAGACTGAAAGATAATACAAAGTAAATAAGATGCAAGAGTACATGCAAAAAAAATAAACTTTTAGAAGGGGTCCCACATCCTATGAAAGTCTCTCAGGGAGCCCCTCACGACATGTCTGACTCACCCTAGCTTCACAAAATAAAGGACGTCCTTTATCCTCAGCGCATGGGACGTGGGGGCCGGGGGATTTCCACTTAAGCAATATTAAGCGTCTGGCTAGTAGGGAAACAAAGGCTGTAAAAGCTGCCTCTGGTGAAGAGAGTGTTACTGTGGCTGGAGTCACACCTAACAGTGCAATCATAGCATGAGGTTCAAGTGATTTTCCTGGACCTTTTGACAGTACATTAAAGACATCCTTCCGGTAGGATTGTAAAGCCGGACAAGACCAGAACATGTGTACATGGCTGGCCGGTGCTTAGCGACACCTGTCGCAAGTTGGGTTAAAATCTTTATAGATTCTAGATAGCTTTACCTTTGTGAGGTGATACATTACTAAGTGCATCCTCCCAAAGTTCCTCCGTAATATCCTCTCCCAGATCCACTTCCCAAAGTACTTTAACGGAGTTAAAGGAAACAAAATGTGAAGAATGTATCTGTTCATAGATATGTGACATCATTCCTTTCTGAACAGAAACAGGTTTGAGGAATGAATCAAATAGTGAATCACAGGGCAGATCAGGAAATTGAGGAAATCTATTATTAACAAAACTAGGAATTTGTAGATACCTGAAGAAGTGTTGCTTAAGTAGGGCAAGTTTTACAGATAACTGTTGAAAAGACGCGGAGGTGTTACCAATATAAAGGTCTTTAAACGATTTAATGCCCAGGTTGGACCAAATAAAGAACACACCATCTACTAAAGATGGGGGGAAAGCATGATTTGCAGTTATTGGGGCTGACACAGAGTAAGTCTGGAGACCAAAACAACGTTTGAACTGATTCCAGATTCTCAAGGATGTTTCATTGCATTTTTTTTGTGTAGTTAGAAGAGGCGCTCTTAATAGGGGAATGAGCCAATGCAGGAAGTGACACGGGCCAACAAGAGGCAGCCTCCATTTCCAGCCAGAAAGGCGGGGGTGGTATGAGTCACACTGTAGCCGAGCTTATTCTAATATTTGCTGACCTCAATAACAGAAAAACCTCAGATATGGTAGGGCCATACCTCCCACAGATTTTAGTCTTTGTACTGGTCTGGGTATTTTTTTATTCTAAATTAATTCTTTAATAACGGTATGAATTCTACGGAAAACGTTTTGAGAGAGGAAATTGGGTACAAACTGAAATAAATTCAAAACATTTAGGGAGAGTGTTTATTTTGATAGTTAATTCTTGCAGCTACAGATTCAGCACTGACCTGCGGTCAAAGTCTTCTTGAACAAGGTTCAAAAGAGGGGCAAAATTAGCCTTTTAAGTCTTTTCCAGTTACCTGAATCCCTAGGTAATTGAATTTCTGCTTAGCAATTTTAAATGGCTGACTATGTGGTGGGTACTGATGTGCTGCCTTATTTAAAGGGAATAATTCACTTTAAATTAAATTTAACTTTTATCCAGATATAACACCAAATGAATTAAGAATCATGAGAGCCGCAGGGATAGATGTTGAAAATGTAGAAATATAGAGGAGAAGATCATCAGCATAAAGGGAAACTCTTTGTTCAACTCCATTGCTGAAGATATAAATCACCTCTTGTGGCGATGCAGACAGCTTTGTTTTTTAATCATGAAAGTTTTGAGACACAAACAAAAAACTTCTCCCTCCATTCGAAAGGAGACAGATATTCCAAAACCCAGACAAAAAGTGAAACCAAAACTATCTCCATGAATTGTATCTGTTACAGGTAAGTGAAAAGGTGTCTGACTAATCTTGGTGACCTTCCCCTTTGTGAGAACCAACCCTGTGAAACGAACTGGAGTTAAAACTATTGCAGAACACAAATCAGCTCAGCAGCCATGCTGCTTCCTTTGTCTTTAACACTCTCTTTGATCTCTTTGGTCACTGGTTCTCATCATTACAAATTGTGCAACACATTACAGGAAAAGAGGATTTTAAGTGCAGTAAGTGTTCAAGAATCATAATTCAGAAGAAAGGAGAAGGCTAGTTAAAATAAGAGAAAAAGAAGAGATTTAGCTTTGCCCTAAAGACTGAATGAGGACATAAACCTGACACCATTCTCACTTTCGGCAGAAACCGAGCGTTTCCTTTCAAACTGTGACCTCAGGAGAGCTGATGCTACCACAGCTATCTGACAGTGATGTTAATATCAAACAACTGCACAACACAATAAGCAAATGAAGGTCAGACTCCATCAAATAACACTTCTAATTCTGATTAAAAACCACAAATGTCATTAGGTTTATCCACCACGCAGCAGTGGAAACACATGAGGTCATACTAGCCTTCAGTGTTTGTTTTCGAGCGCTCTCACAGTGATTCGGGGCCGGGGTTAAGTGTTAACCATAGCTGCACGCCACATCTAATACAATGTAAAGATCACACGCCCACACTTCGTCCTTCTAAAAACAGTTTTCAACATGTTTATGTGAGATTTGTTTATAAGAGATTTAATGTGTTTTTTATTTTAACAAACGCCACTTTTTTCCAGCACTAATAAGCCATGATCTTTGTGTAATGTCATTGTTGTGTTTATTTGATATTCTCAAATAGAAAGAATTAGAAACACAAAAATAAAAATAGATAACATAAATAAGAGGTATGTACAGCTGGTACACAAAAGTGACAACATAAAGTGGCTCTGATGGGGTAAAGTGACATGTATGGTTAATAGCAGCAGCATTGAGCAGTACAGCATTATATGAGGTATAAGAGTACAATAGAAGGTGCAGTATAAAAGTGGATACAGTATGGTATATTACAGTATGTATTTGTATATAATGTAGAATGACAGATTATTAAGTCGATAGTAGTATAAAGATAAAATTGCAATTATATAGTATAATGGTATAATATAATATAGTGTAATATAACATAATATACAGCATGTGGTATCAATAATGATATATATTTCATAATAATGTAATAATGTATTTTACAGACGCAAAGACAGAATATGGGATGTAATAAGATGTTGTACGGTACAGAATGTACAGTTTGATGTGAACACATTTGTTGTGAATACTTCTGTGTACTATAATATTATATAATATACTATAGTATATAACAGTGACTAATAAAAATAATATAACATAGTGCAGTATAATATGGAGGTAAGTAGTAAGTGCAGTACAGTATATGAAGATATAACATAACATAACAAGACAGTTTATGTTTATATAGTATAAACAGTATATGGCAAACATATAAGTAGGTCAGAACTAGAGATAGACCGATATGGTTTTTTCAGGGCCGATGCCGATACCGATTATTAGTAGTCAAGGAGGCTGATAACCGATATTTGGAGCCGATATTCATTTGCAGTAAAAGTGAAAATATTGGCATCAAAATTTTGAATAATACAAACTCCAACAATTAACTTTGTTTAAATGCCTTTAAGCATATGTTCATTAAACAAACAAACAAAAAGCGCAGGGAGTTCCCAGGGTCAGCAGCATCTCTTATAAAGTTAACTGAAAATTTAAATAAATAAATAACTTCCTGAAGTTTTATAAAGTAAATAAAACAGAGTTAAATAAAATTTGCAAAGAAATGAACTTTTTCTCCTCTCCGCCGTGTGTGAGCACTCTGCATGCACAGCTTTCACTGCTGATTGGCTGTTACCCATGCCATGGCTCTGTGTGTAACCAATCAGTGCTGTGGGTGGGACAATGCTGGAGACAGAGTAGTGACTGCAGACAGAGAGGCGCGGCTGCATCAGAGCCAAAATAACCCAGTTTTAAATTGATCTCTTATCGGCCGTCGGACTAAAAAACCAAAAAAATTAAAGAAAAAAAAGGCAGATGCCGATATGCGTCAAAATGCCGATAAGCGCTGATAATCAGCCCGGCCGATAATCGGTCTATCCCTAGTCAGAACAACAGGGAGTCAATGAAGTGGGAGTGATGAGAGTCCTGAGTGTGACAGACAATGTGTGTGTGTGTGTGTGTGTGTGTGTGTGTGTGCGCGCGCATGTGTGTGTGTGTGTGTGTGTGTGTGTGTGTCACTGTCTGTTGGGGGGTTGAAGAAGAACAGTGTGCTGACCACTCTTTTCCTGTGATAACGTGTAACTTCCTCTTGTTTTCTCAGGATCTCAGGCTACCTTGAGACAACGACACTGTAACATCAGATGTCCATAACTCGAATCCCCAAAGTTGCAAAAGCACAAAACTTACCTCATGAGTGTGGGCAATGACAGCATGGCATGTGGTCTGTAATATCACAGTGACCAGCCACGTGTTGTGTTACAGATCGCCAGAACATGATTCTGTTATCACGAGAAAACCAGCTTCGTTATCTCGAGATAAGGAGATTAATAAGGTCTCGAGAAAAGTCAATAAAATGTTTGGATGCATGTCCGCTTAGGGCTTCCATACAGAGACCCAAATGTCATCTCTATCTTAGATTTAAAAAGATAATAATAATATTACAGAACAAATTAGTTATAATCTTAGTTCTTAGTATCTAAAAACACGTGTTTAAAAGTGTGAGCAGAAGCTTGATGTCAGAGTTTTCTGTTCCAAACAACTTACTTTATTTTCATTCTTATCTTAATAAATAGAACATAAGTGTATTTGTAGATGTCTAATGTGGTTAAATGATTGGTATATCTAATAAGAGTGGGTCCTCCCACTCTCATGGAACGAGGTGGAACTTGTTTCTCTTTTGTGGTTTTTCAGGTTTCACTTTCCAGTCTCAGAAAATTCCCTTAAAGATGAGGTATGTGTCCAAAGAGAGTATTTAAGGCGACCCCTCAGCCTCGATCTTCACACTGCTCCTGCCAACTCTTCACTTTATCTGACTCCAGAAAACCTCATTAGCTGCACTTCTTACAGCTTCTGTCTGTCACCCACAAGGAAGCAGAGTTTTTCTAGCGTCAGCGCCATCAGCAAAGAGGAAACCAACCATGTCGAGCATCATCAAGTTGTTCCTGCTCCTGGCTGCCATGGTCTGCATCTCCAAAGCCCAGCGTAAGTTTTTAGACTTTTTCTTTTTTGTCATTTTACAACTAACAATTAATTTCAGTCACGAAAGCTCTGCTGGTCAACTTTGTCATGAATATACACCGTGGGGTTTATTTTGTTGTCAGAAAATGAGTGTAGAAAAATAGCAGAAATCTGTGCCATGAAAACGCTGCTATTGAAATTAAATGTTTTCTTTTTCTCTCTTTAGTGAATGAAGCAGGACAGCATTGTCTGTGTCAACGGTTCAGAAACCAAATCCGCTCCAAGTCTGAAATAAAGGACATCCAGATCTACCCGGCAACCAGCTTCTGTAGCAAAGTGGAGATTGTGTAAGAGACACTTAAATCATCAATTAATATCCAAAATCACTTCAGTAAATCTATTTTAATCACATGTTAAGACTTCATGACCTGCACAGTAGAGGCATATCTTCTTCCTGCCTGAATCATCCATGTATCTGTTCACACTTTACCTGAGCTCACCTGCACTCTTTACTTTAACAGTGTCACAGTAAACAGTGGCCTCCGGTTCTGCCTGAATCCTGCAACACCCGCAGTGAAAAAACTCCTGACACGCATCATGTGAGTATATTTACAGACCTGAATCTAAGCCTCATCTTCACACTAATATTCGTTTACTTATAGATGTAACAGTTGTGAGGGACAGTATGCCCTCGCTGCTCTGCTGTAATATCTCTAATGTGTGTCCTTCATGTTCATTTCTATTAGGAAACAGAAAACCTCTCCTACCTCCACCTCCAGCCCGGACAGAACCCAAACAGCTCACTTCTAACTCCTCTTTCAACTCTTTGGATCATCAAAAAGCTCAGATGACCTCTGACCCCCGACAAAGGCACCTTAAAGCTAATGTAGATGTGAAAAAATAATATGAATGATCAAAAATATCTGAAATGAATTCATCTTGAGTCTATTTATCTCCTATTTATACTGATGTGCACCTGCTGTACATTTCCGTTTTATTTACTTTGGTTGTTTATTAAAGCGATGTATATGTTGTGAACCAAGTTTTTCTGCATTTGTTCTGTTTTTTATAATAAAAATAAAAAATGAAGGAGATTATTGAATGTTTGTTTTCTGTTCCCGGTCTGATTCTGTGTCCTACCCTTTCATGCATAGCGGTCACTACAGTGGACAGCTATTCAAAAGCTGTTTTCTTCTATATGCATGAGTCTTGATGTCAAAGTTGCGCATCAGCCACTACAGTGGAGGCTAGTGTATCATCTCATACACTGCCACCATCTGGCCAGCCGTTGTAAGTGCAACAAAAAATTCTCAAAACCAAGATGGCCGACAGAAGGCCAGAAGTGCAGAGCAGCGAAGGAATATCTGTCCATTCCTTCTATTCTAAGAGAGCCTTGCAGGTAAAAAAAACATGGGGACATCAAGTAACAACTAAGGAGTAATATAATCGTTGAAATTTCCAAGTATTGATTTTGTGTTGGGAGGAAATTGCAATTAATCATCTGTCCTCTAAATTGGACATCATGCATCGCTGACTATATTTTAACTACAATTCATACTATTACTGCGACTTTGTTGTTTTTGAAAAAACTTCATCTGCAGTAACTTTTTTGGCTGTGAATCAATTAATCTATGTTATTAGAATGTACATTTTGTTTTTTTAGAATGTACCAATATTTTGTGCAAATTAGTTCCATCGTGAGAGTAACGATTCATGTCTTTATGTTTTGTAGAGGTCAGATGCAGAGCGTGATAGAAAGGCCTACAGGATAGTTGAGCAAATACCCTCCGAGTCAAGTGAGGATGATGTTAGTGGCAGTGATGATGAATGGCTACCAGAAAAAAGAGGAACAGTAAATGCTAGCAGTAGTGACAGTGGAGCTGAGGATGCTGAGGGAGCTGAGGTTGAGAAGGATCTTCTGCATTTCAAGGCATCTGTAGCTCGTGCACTAATAGATGCAGGTTCCATCCAGACACCAACAAGAGGAAGACCCAGTGCTACCCCACGTTCTGTGAAGCGCAGAGCAGTGTCCAAGCCCCCCCCTGAGATCAGGTTTGGTCCTGGAGACCACTAGCCCCAGCTCACCGAAGCAAATCATGCAAATAGATGCCATGATGCTGTGCGCACAGGAAAAACAAAGTACATCTGCATGCGGTGTCTTGTGGCTTTGTGCCCTGGGTACTTTGCCAATTTCCATAAAAGATAGACTTTTTCAACAGAAGAAAGAGACTATACTGATGTTCTTAATACATTTGAAAGAGAATGTTTGTCGTAGTAGGCGGATATATTGTTATGGTTGGAGTCAGTCAGACTGTACTGTGCAGGCTTGCCGGGTCAACTGACTTGTAGGAGCCAAATGCAATGTTATGGGGAAGCAGGGTGAATTTGTATTTTTTGTTGTTACAGTAGGTGGCACTGTGGTCATTCAGATCACAGCAATAAAGGTAGTGGGAAATCTGTTGCAGGCAGTTGTTGTGTGACCCCGGAAGGGCAAACGGTTTTTGACTGTTAGGGCACAAGATTGGAATGTCAAATGTTTGGATGAAGGGACTCACATTTTTGTTGTGCAACGAATAAACCTTGGTTGATGGAACAATCAATGGAGACGTGTGGACTCGTTCCTGAACCTTACACAGTAAGGAAATTTGGACAATTAAGCGCGTCAGATAAGTCGCTCCTGGGTCAAACCCCTCAGTAGCTTGTAGTAGACTAAGCTCCTTTATCATGACTGATAGAGAAGTTATTGTTGAAGTTCGCATTGGTCTCTAAGTTAGCAGGGATCTACCAGAAATGGCTCCTTCTACTCCTAGGTTTAGGGAAACTGAAGAGGTTGGATCCATCAGACCAGACCAAAGGCCCAGTAGAATGTTTAGAGAGCCATGGGCAATATTTTTTGTTATTTTTGTAGGAAATGTTAACTGAAAAAATATACAGTTCAACAGGGTGAGGTAGGAAGGGCTGAAGAGTCAAGAGGAAGGAGCTGAATGAGGGATGGAGGGAGGAATGGGAGGGATGGAAGGAGGAGGGTTAGAAAGAAAGAGGGGAAAGGCTGAGGAGTCAGGAGGTTCAACGTTTTTGCATTGCATTTAACAGTATTAGAATATGTTCAAATATGTGAACACATTAGTTAAACAACATTTAAACATGAGGCATTTCATAGTGTTCACATGATGTGTCATTTTATTCATTGTTTTGTTAAAAACATATTTCATCAGTTGAAAGCTCAAACGCATGTTGTCCACCCTAGTGGACATGTCATAAACTCCCTGAAAAATGTATGTTTAAAAAAAATGAAGTTCAAATTTTTTTTTCATGCCTAAAGAGTAACAAAAACACTCAGGAAAAAAAATCCTGACTGAGGTTGTCATAATTCATGCATGAAAGGGATATGTGTCTGATTACAGATACAGTGGCTTGCATAAGTATTCATACCCCTTGAACTTTTCCACATTTTGTCACGTTACGAGCACAAACATAAATATATTTTATTGGAATTTTATGTGAAAGACCAACACAAAGTGGCACACAATTGTGAAGTGGAAAGAAAATTATACATGATTTACATTTTTTTTACAAATAAAAAACTGAAAAGTGCGGTGTGCAAAAGTATTCAGCCCCTATTTCTCTGAGTGCAACCAATTGCCTTCAGAAGTTGCCTGATGATTGCTGAATGATCGAATGTTGACCTAATGACTAAAGAGAGTCCACCTGTGTGTAATCTAATGTCAGTACAAATACAGCTGTTCTGTGACGGCCTCAGAGGTTTGTTAAGAGAATATTGGGGAGCAAACAGCATCATGAAGTCCAAGGAACACACCAGACATGAAGTTGTGGAGAAGTTTAAAGCAGGGTTAGGCTATAAAAAGATTTCCCAAGCTTTGAACATCTCACGGAGCACTGTTCAATCCATCATCCAAAAATGGAAAGAGTATGGCACAACTGCAAACCTACCAAGACACGGCCGTCCACCTAAACTTACAAGCCGAACAAGGAGAGCACTGATCAGAGATGCAGCCAAGATGCCCATGGTGACTCTGGACGAACTGCAGAGATCCACAGCTCAGGTGGGGGAATCTGTCCACCGGACAACTATTAGTCGTGCACTGCACAAATCTGGCCTTTATGGAAGAGTGGCAAGAAGAAAGCCATTGTTAAAAAAAAACCATAAGAAGTCCCGTTTGCAGTTTGCCTGAAGCCATGTGGGGGACACAGCAAACGTGTGGAAGAAGGTGCTCTGGTCAGATGAGACCAAAATTGAACTTTTTGGCCTAAATGCAAAAAGCTATGTGTGGCGGAAAAGTAACACTGCACATCACTCTGAACACACCATCCCCACTGTCAAACATGGTGGTGGCAGCATCATGCTCTGGGGGTGCTTCTCTTCAGCAGGGACAGGGAGGATGGTCAGAGTTGATGGAAAGATGGATGGAGCCAAATAAAGGGCAATCTTGGAAGAAAACCCGTTGGAGTCTGCAAAAGACTTGGGAGTGGGGCGGAGGTTCACGTTCCAGCAAGACAACGACTTTAAACATAAAGCCAGGGCTACAATAGAATGGTTTCAAATTAAACATATTCATGTGTTAGAATGGCCCAGTCAAAGTCCAGACCTAAATCCAATCGAGAATCTGTGGCAAGATCTGAAAACTGCCATTCACAAACGCTCTCCATCTAATCTGACTGAGCTTGAGCTGTTTTGCAAAGAAGAATAGGCAAAAATTTCAGTCTCTAGATGTGCAAAGCTGGTAGAGACATACCCGAAAAGACTTGCAACTGTAATTGCAGCAAAAGGCGGTTCCACAAAGTATTGACTCAGGGGGGCTGAATACATTTGCACACCGCACTTTTCAGTTTTTTATTTGTAAAAAAAATTTAAAAACATGTATAATTTTCTTTCCACTTCACAATTGTGTGCCACTTTGTGTTGGTCTTTCACATAAAATTCCAATAAAATATATTTATGTTTGTGCTCATAACGTGACAAAATGTGGAAAAGTTCAAGGGGTATGAATACTTATGCAAGCCACTGTATGTGACATCATTCCTTTCTGAACAGAAACAGGTTTGAGGAATGAATCAAATAGTGAATCACAGGGCAGATCAGGAAATTGAGGAAATCTATTATTAACAAAACTAGGAATTTGTAGATACCTGAAGAAGTGTTGCTTAAGTAGGGCAAGTTTTACAGATAACTGTTGAAAAGACGCGGAGGTGTTACCAATATAAAGGTCTTTAAACGATTTAATGCCCAGGTTGGACCAAATAAAGAACACACCATCTACTAAAGATGGGGGGAAAGCATGATTTGCAGTTATTGGGGCTGACACAGAGTAAGTCTGGAGACCAAAACAACGTTTGAACTGATTCCAGATTCTCAAGGATGTTTCATTGCATTTTTTTGTGTAGTTAGACGAGGAACTCTTAATAGGGGAATGAGCCAATGCAGGAAGTGACACGGGCCAACAAGAGGCAGCCTGCATTTCAAGACAGAAAGGCGGGGGTGGTATGAGTCACACTGTAGCCGAGCTTATTCTAATACTCTGAGCAGATGGGGTCTTTGAGTGTCCCCATAGCACGTCCTCATATCTCAGTGACTGCTGTCAAGTGTCTGTTCCACAAACAAACGAACGTTGACCTCGGTCCAACACAGAGAAGTTGTTCTGCTGTTGAACACGTCGGCGTGCGGGATCCTTGCTGTTTTTTCGGGGTCACAAACTCAAGGCCCGCGGGACGGATAACATCCCAAGAATGTCCCCACTCACCCCGGAGGATCATGAGCTGTCCAGCTTGAAGTCAGAGCTACGCTCCATTGCGACCCTCCTGGATGATGTCCTCCAGCGCCAATCCTCGCTCCTCGCCCGGGTGGAAGCGCTGCAGCAGGATGGCCCCAGCTCGGCCAACGCTGTCCACGGCACATCGGATGCTCCCTCTTCCTCCTGGGCGACCGTTGTTAGGAAGGGGAGACCGGTCTCTCTCCCCTTGTTTTCCCCTGACATGGAAGAATGTGACGACAATTCCATCCCGTTGTCCAATTTCTTCACCCCACTGGAGAAGTTAACTGAGCTACCGGCTACATGCTCACGCACTGCTCCTGAGAAATCAGCCCTGCCAAACTCCCGACACAGAAAGCGTCACATCCCTCCAACTAGCCCACTGATGTCCCAGGGTAAACGTCCAAGGTGTTCATCCCCTTCATCGGTATCCTTCTCAAAAAACTGGCCTCCTCTCCCTGCCCCGCAGCCATCGCTTCCACGGCCTAACGTGGGTCCGATCCCCTCGACGCTCAATGATGACGTCATCTGCGCAGGTGACTCTAATCCCTCTTCTACTGTTCCGGATTCCCCTGGCATCTCCTATCTGTCTCTGTCCTCTAAATTGTCGGTCTATGACAATGGCTGCAAGAATCAACCTCCTGAAATCCTCATAATTGGTGATTCTATCATCAGAAATGTGCATCTCCCAGGCTCCATCACTTACTGTCTCTCCGGTGCGATTACTACTGACTTCATAGAACTGATACCTGTCCTCATTGATCTCCATCTGTCTGTTCACACTGTTCTGTTGCACACCGACACAAATGACGTCATGTCCAGACGCTCCTGCAAACTTTACCTTGATCTTGAGTCGCTGATTCACACTGTTGAAAGCCTCGGGAAGAGGTGTGTTCTCTCTGGCCTTATTCCCACCCTGCTCAAAAGCTCAGAGCGTTTTAGTCGACTTTTTAGTCTGCACACGTGGATGCAGAACTTCACCACTGCAACAGGCCTGGGTTTTATTAGCAATTTTGACTATTTTTGGACTGAGCGTGATCTCTTCAAATTTGATGGCTTACACTTGAATAGGAAAGGGTCTGAAAGATTAACAAGCAATTTTATTAACTTCATTGCTTTTAGCCTGAAATGATGCTTTTCCCAGCAAGACTCTGCCCTGCACATGTTGTCTTCCTGTCACAACACTGTCTCTGATAGTGCGGGTCCTGCTGTCATCTTTAGTGTTTGCACTGTCTCCGCTTCTGGCCCCCTTACTCCACCTAGTTCTTTTGCAGCAGCAAAACCTGCAGCTGATCCTCATACCTCTTTTCCAATGTCAATTCCAACTTCTATCTGCTCTCATATCCCTATTAGAGTTACTGACAGGCGTTGCGTCCTGTCAAAACGCTCTCACTGTCCTCAGAGCAACAACCCTCATCCCAGTAAAGTTAATCGTTCCAGTACTCGTGGGAGGGTCACATCTAACCTGATTAGTATAAAAACAGTTCCTGTCCCTCCAGCTCTTCTCCCTGTCGACCTCAGTTGTGCTTTACTTAACATTAGGTCACTCTCCAGCAAGACATTTTATATTAATGATTTTATTACTCACTATGGTTTGCATTTATTTTTCCTCACTGAGTGTTGGCTTTCCTCCACTGCCAGTGCTGTTCTTATTGAGGCGTCTCCCCCTGACTATAGCTTCTTATTCTCCGCTAGGAAAGACAAAACGGGTGGGGGAATTGCAGTTATCTTCTCTAATCAACTTCCCTGTACAGTATGTTCACTCGGTGACTTCACATCTTTCGAGTACCTGGCCATGCTTATTGGAAACCGCCAACATATCCTGGCATTACTCATTTATAGACCACCCAGGTTTAATCCCATTTTTTTAACAGAGTTCTCTGAATTTTTATCTACCGCTTTGATTAAATATGACAAAATAGTTCTGCTCGGTGACCTGAATTTTCACATTAATGATGTTTTGGATTCCAAAGCAACCGAATTTCTGGATCTTCTTTTTAGTCTCAACTTCATCCAACATGTCACTGGCCCCACTCATAATCTCGGTAATACTTTGGATCTAGTCTGTACAAAGGATATTACTGCTGGCCTCCCTTCTATTCTTCAGGTCCCGGTCTCGGATCACTCTTGTGTCTTTTTTAACCTTCTCACGCATGCACTGACTATTCGCTCTGAATCTAACACTCATTTTTTTCATTTTATTAACAACCATGTTAAGTCCCTTCTAGCTGATCATTTGCCTGATAAACTTGAGTCATTTTCCAACACGTCTATGTCTGTCAACAACCTTACAGATGGCCTAAACAGTGCACTGTCAGAATCGCTCGAGTCCTTTGCTCCTCTTAGAACTAGTAGAGGCACTCGAACTAAATCTGTACCTTGGTTCTCCGACCTCACTCGCTCTTTAAAACGGGCTTGTCGTAAACTTGAAGACAGATGGCGTACCTGTAAATCTGAGTCCTCACGCCTCGCCTGGACTCTTAGCTTTAAACATTATAAACATGCACTTTCAGCTGCCAGATCTTCTTATTTCTCCAATTTGATCGAAACCAATAAGAACAATCATCGGGTCCTGTTTAATACTGTGGCCAGGCTTACACACTCTTCTTTCACAGCTAATGATTTTCTAGAGTTTTTCACTGATAAAATCTCCCAAATAAGGAACAATATCATTAGCCAGCAGCTCTCTAGCACCATGTCCAGCCAGTGCTCTGTGTCCTGGTCCACGAGTTCACTCTCTCAGTTCAAACCCATTTCTGCTGAGGCCTTGGCCTCAATGGTTGCCGCCTCAAAGCCAACAACGTGTTCACTAGATCTCATCCCTTCTGACCTCCTTAAGGAACTCTTTCCTATTCTGAATGCCCCCATACGTGCCATCTTGAACACTTCCCTCTCTGAGGGGTGTGTCCCCTTAACCTATAAATCTGCTATCATTAAACCACTCCTCAAGAAACCCAATAGCGATCCACTGGTTCTTGCCAATTATTGACCTGTCTCCACTCTCCCTTTCTTATCTAAAATACTTGAGAGAATTGTTGCTGATCAACTGACTGTCCACCTTTCTGCCAATAATCTCTTTGACAATTTTCAGTCTGGTTTCCGCTCCTGCCACTCTACTGAGACTGCCCTAACTAGAGTAGTTAATGACCTACTTGTCACTGCTGACTCTGGATCAGCCTCCTTACTTTTAATTCTTGACTTAAGTTCGGCCTTCGATACCGTAGATCATTGTGTGCTTCTACACCGACTGGAGCATTACGTTGGTATTCACGGACTGGCGCTCTCATGGTTCCAGTCCTACTTATCTAGTAGAACCCAATGTGTTAGTTTCAATAACTCTTTGTCAGAATGCTCTACGGTTACCGCTGGTGTGCCCCAGGGGTCTGTCCTGGGGCCTCTGCTGTTTTGTATTTACATGCTCCCTCTAGGTAGGATAATTGCCGAATATGGTATACAGTTCCATTTCTATGCTGATGACACACAGCTATACATCCCACTACAGCCTAATGACCCCTCTCAAATACAAAATCTGGAAACATGTGTAAGCCGAATCAAGATCTGGATGAGTCAAAACTTTCTCATGCTTAATACTGCAAAGACTGATTTGCTGGTGATTAAGCCTAATAACTATAAGTACTTCTCTGAGAGTCTTTGTCTTAATATTGATGGTTGTTCAATCTCTGAAAGCATGCACATTAGAAACCTAGGTGTTATTTTTGATCCAACCCTGACTTTCCAGACTCACATCAAGGAAATCACCAGGACGGCTTTCTTTCACCTGCGTAACATTGCTAAAATCCACCCTGCTCTGTCCCGGCGTAGCGCCGAGGTGGTTCTCCATGCCCTTGTGTCTTCCCGTTTAGATTACTGTAATGTCCTTTTTTCTGGCCTCCCCATCTGTACTACTAAGAGCCTTCAGCTTGTGCAAAATTCAGCCGCCAGACTTTTAACAAAAACAAGTAGGTTCTGTCACATAACTCCTGTCCTGGCATCATTACATTGGCTGCCCATTCAGGCTAGAGCCGATTTTAAAGTTCTTCTCTTAACTTATAAGGCATTAAATGGACTTGCACCATCTTATTTAACTGAACTACTTTCTCCCTACATTCCGCCACGTCCTCTTCGTTCTCTTAGTTCGAACCTCCTTGTCATCCCACCAATCAATAAAAAGTCAGCTGGTGGCAGGGCCTTCTCCTACCGTGCTCCTTTTCTATGGAATGGCCTCCCACTAGGTATCAAAGAAGCTACATCCACTGCAACTTTTAAGTCCCGTCTTAAAACATACCTCTTTACTCAATATTTTGGTTTAAACTAATTCTTAACTGTTTTATCATATTCCTGTGGTGTTTTAATATTGTTTTATTGTTTGTTATTATTGTACTTGATTTTATTGTAAAGTGTATTGAGACCATGTACCATGGTGATTTTGCACTTTAAATAATAAATTGATTGATTGATTGATTGAATGCCCAGGTTGGACCAAATAAAGAACACACCATCTACTAAAGATGGGGGGAAAGCATGATCTGCAGTTATTGGGGCTGACACAGAGTAAGTCTGGAGACCAAAACAACGTTTGAAGTGATTCCAGATTCTCAAGGATGTTTCATTGCATTTTTTTGTGTAGTTAGAAGAGGAACTCTTAATAGGGGAATGAGCCAATGCAGGAAGTGACACGGGCCGACAAGAGGCAGCCTGCATTTCAAGACAGAAAGGCGGGGGGTGGTATGAGTCACACTGTAGCCGAGCTTATTCTAATATTTGCTGACCTCAATAACAGGAAAACCTCAGATATGGTAGGGCCATATCTCCCACAGATTTTAGTCTTTGTATTGGTCTGGGGTTTTTTTAAATTCTAAATGAATTCTTTAATAACGGTATCAATTCTACGGAAAACGTTTTGAGAGAGGAAATTGGGTACACACTGAAATAAATGTAAACATTTAGGGAGAGTGTTCATTTTGACAGGTCAAAGTCTTCTTGAACACGGTTCAAAAGAGGGGCAAAATGAACCTTTTTCAGTTACCTGAATCCCTAGGTAATTGAATTTCTGCTTAGCAATTTTAAATGGCTGACTATGTCTCTTTGATCTCTTTGGTCACTGGTTCTCATCATTACAAATTGTGCAACACATTACAGGAAAAGAGGATTTTAAGTGCAGTAAGTGTTCAAGAATCATAATTCAGAAGAAAGGAGAAGGCTAGTTAAAATAAGAGAAGGAAAAGTAGGAAGAAGAGATTTAACTTTGCCCTAAAGACTGAATGAGGACATAAACCTGACACCATTCTCACTTTCGGCAGAAACCGAGCGTTTCCTTTCAAACTGTGACCTCAGGAGAGCTGATGCTACCACAGCTATCTGACAGTGATGTTAATATCAAACAACTGCACAACACAATAAGCAAATGAAGGTCAGACTCCATCAAATAACACTTCTAATTCTGATTAAAAACCACAAATGTCATTAGGTTTATCCACCACGCAGCAGTGGAAACACATGAGGTCATACTAGCCTTCAGTGTTTGTTTTCGAGCGCTCTCACAGTGATTCGGGGCCGGGGTTAAGTGTTAACCATAGCTGCACGCCACATCTAATACAATGTAAAGATCACACGCCCACACTTCGTCCTTCTAAAAACAGTTTTCAACATGTTTATGTGAGATTTGTTTATAAGAGATTTAATGTGTTTTTTATTTTAACAAACGCCACTTTTTTCCAGCACTAATAAGCCATGATCTTTGTGTAATGTCATTGTTGTGTTTATTTGATATTCTCAAATAGAAAGAATTAGAAACACAAAAATAAAAATAGATAACATAAATAAGAGGTATGTACAGCTGGTACACAAAAGTGACAACATAAAGTGGCTCTGATGGGGTAAAGTGACATGTATGGTTAATAGCAGCAGCATTGAGCAGTACAGCATTATATGAGGTATAAGAGTACAATAGAAGGTGCAGTATAAAAGTGGATACAGTATGGTATATTACAGTATGTATTTGTATATAATGTAGAATGACAGATTATTAAGTCGATAGTAGTATAAAGATAAAATTGCAATTATATAGTATAATGGTATAATATAATATAGTGTAATATAACATAATATACAGCATGTGGTATCAATAACGATATATATTTCATAATAATGTAATAATGTATTTTACAGACGCAAAGACAGAATATGGGATGTAATAAGATGTTGTACGGTACAGAATGTACAGTTTGATGTGAACACATTTGTTGTGAATACTACTGTGTACTATAATATGATATAATATACTATAGTATATAACAGTGACTAATAAAAATAATATAACATAGTGCAGTATAATATGGAGGTAAGTAGTAAGTGCAGTGCAGTATATGAAGATATAACAGAAGATATAACAGTATATGGCAAATATATAAGTAGGTCAGAACAACAGGGAGTCAATGAAGTGGGAGTGATGAGAATCCTGAGTGTGACAGACAATGTGTGTGTGTGTGTGTGTGTGTGTGTGTGTGTGTGTGTGTGTGTGTGTGTGTGTGTGTGTGTCTGTGTGTGTGTGTGTGCGTGTGTCTGTGTGTGTGTGTGTGTGTGTGTGTGTGTGTGTGTGTGTGTGTGTCACTGTCTGTTGGGGGGTTGAAGAAGAACAGTGCGCTGGCCACTCTTTTCCTGTGATAACGCAAAAAGCACAAAACTTACCTCATGAGTGTGGGCAATGACAGCATGGCATGTGGTCTGTAATATCACAGTGACCAGCCACGTGTTGTGTTACAGATCGCCAGAACATGATTCTGTTATCACGAGAAAACCAGCTTCGTTATCTCGAGATAAGGAGATTAATAAGGTCTCGAGAAAAGTCAATAAAATGTTTGGATGCATGTCCGCTTAGGGCTTCCATACAGAGACCCAAATGTCATCTCTATCTTAGATTTAAAAAGATAATAATAATATTACAGAACAAATTAGTTATAATCTTAGTTCTTAGTATCTAAAAACATGTGTTTAAAAGTGTGAGCAGAAGCTTGATGTCAGAGTTTTCTGTTCCAAACAACTTACTTTATTTTCATTCTTATCTTAATAAATAGAACATAATGGTATTTGTAAATTTCTAATATGGTTAAATGATTGGTATATCTAATAAGAGTGGGTCCTCCCACTCTCATGGAACGAGGCGGAACTTGTTTCTCTTTTGTGGTTTTTCAGGTTTCACTTTCCAGTCTCAGGAAATTCCCTTAAAGATGAGGTATGTGTCCAAAGAGAGTATTTAAGGCGACCCCTCAGCCTCGATCTTCACACTGCTCCTGCCAACTCTTCACTTTATCTGACTCCAGAAAACCTCATTAGCTGCACTTCTTACAGCTTCTGTCTGTCACCCACAAGGAAGCAGAGTTTTTCTAGCGTCAGCGCCATCAGCAAAGAGGAAACCAAACATGTCGAGCATCATCAAGTTGTTCCTGCTCCTGGCTGCCATGGTCTGCATCTCCAAAGCCCAGCGTAAGTTTTTAGACTTTTTCTTTTTTGTCATTTTACAACTAACAATTAATTTCAGTCACGAAAGCTCTGCTGGTCAACTTTGTCATGAATATACACCGTGGGGTTTATTTTGTTGTCAGAAAATGAGTGTAGAAAAATAGCAGAAATCTGTGCCATGAAAACGCTGCTATTGAAATTAAATGTTTTCTTTTTCTCTCTTTAGAGAATGAAGCAGGACAGCATTGTCTGTGTCAACGGTTCAGAGACAAAATCAGCTCCAAGTCTGAAGTAAAGGACATCCAGATCTACCCGGCAACCAGCTTCTGTAGCAAAGTGGAGATTGTGTAAGAGACACTTAAATCATCAATTAATATCCAAAATCACTTCAGTAAATCTATTTTAATCACATGTTAAGACTTCATGACCTGCACAGTAGAGGCATATCTTCTTCCTGCCTGAATCATCCATGTATCTGTTCACACTTTACCTGAGCTCACCTGCACTCTTTACTTTAACAGTGTCACAGTAAACAGCGGCCTCCGGTTCTGCCTGAACCCTGCAACACCCGCAGTGAAAAAACTCCTGACACGCATCATGTGAGTATATTTACAGACCTGAATCTAAGCCTCATCTTCACACTAATATTCGTTTACTTATAGATGTAACAGTTGTGAGGGACAGTATGCCCTCGCTGCTCTGCTGTAATATCTCTAATGTGTGTCCTTCATGTTCATTTCTATTAGGAAACAGAAAACCTCTCCTACCTCCACCTCCAGCCCGGACAGAACCCAAACAGCTCACTTCTAACTCCTCTTTCAACTCTTTGGATCATCAGAAAGCTCAGATGACCTCTGACCCCCAACAAAGGCACCTTAAAGCGCATGTAGATGTGAAAAAATAATATGAATGATCAAAAATATCTGAAATGAATTCATCTTGAGTCTATTTATCTCCTATTTATACTGATGTGCACCTGCTGTACATTTCCGTTTTATTTACTTTGGTTGTTTATTAAAGCGATGTATATGTTGTGAACCAAGTTTTTCTGCATTTGTTCTGTTTTTTATAATAAAAATAAAAAATGAAGGAGATTATTGAATGTTTGTTTTCTGTTCCCGGTCTGATTCTGTGTCCTACCCTTTCATGCATAGCGGTCACTACAGTGGACAGCTATTCAAAAGCTGTTTTCTTCTATATGCATGAGTCTTGATGTCAAAGTTGCGCATCAGCCACTACAGTGGACGCTAGTGTATCATCTCATACACTGCCACCGTCTGGCCAGCCGTTGTAAGTGCAACAAAAAATTCTCAAAACCAAGATGGCCGACAGAAGGCCAGAAGTGCAGAGCAGCGAAGGAATATCTGTCCATTCCTTCTATTCTAAGAGAGCCTTGCAGGTAAAAAAAAATATGGGGACATCAAGTAACAACTAAGGAGTAATATAATCGTTGAAATTTCCAAGTATTGATTTTGTGTTGGGAGGAAATTGCAATTAATCATCTGTCCTCTAAATTGGACATCATGCATCGCTGACTATATTTTAACTACAATTCATACTATTACTGCGACTTTGTTGTTTTTGAAAAAACTTCATCTGCAGTAACTTTTTTGGCTGTGAATCAATTAATCTATGTTATTAGAATGTACATTTTGTTTTTTTAGAATGTACCAATATTTTGTGCAAATTAGTTCCATCGTGAGAGTAACGATTCATGTCTTTATGTTTTGTAGAGGTCAGATGCAGAGCGTGATAGAAAGGCCTACAGGATAGTTGAGCAAATACCCTCCGAGTCAAGTGAGGATGATGTTAGTGGCAGTGATGATGAATGGCTACCAGAAAAAAGAGGAACAGTAAATGCTAGCAGTAGTGACAGTGGAGCTGAGGTTGCTGAGGGAGCATATGGGAGGAGTAGATCTCATGGATCAATGTGTTGCAATGTATGCTCACTGACGCAAAAACAAAGGATGGTACATCCGAGTGTTCTTTCACTTCTTGGACGTGACCACTGTGAATGCCTGGCACCTCTACAGAATGTCTGGATTGGAAAAGAAGGATCTTCTGCATTTCAAGGCATCTGTAGCTCGTGCACTAATAGATGCAGGTTCCATCCAGACACCGACAAGAGGAAGACCCAGTGCTACCCCACGTTCTGTGAAGCGCAGAGCAGTGTCCAAGCCCCCCCCTGAGATCAGGTTTGGTCCTGGAGACCACTAGCCCCAGCTCACCGAAGCAAATCATGCAAATAGATGCCATGATGCTGTGCGCACAGGAAAAACAAAGTACATCTGCATGCGGTGTCTTGTGGCTTTGTGCCCTGGGTGCTTTGCCAATTTCCATAAAAGATAGACTTTTTCAACAGAAGAAAGAGACTATACTGATGTTCTTAATACATTTGAAAGAGAATGTTTGTCGTAGTAGGCGGATATATTGTTATGGTTGGAGTCAGTCAGACTGTACTGTGCAGGCTTGCCGGGTCAACTGACTTGTAGGAGCCAAATGCAATGTTATGGGGAAACAGGGTGAATTTGTATTTTTTGTTGTTACAGTAGGTGGCACTGTGGTCATTCAGATCACAGCAATAAAGGTAGTGGGAAATCTGTTGCAGGCAGTTGTTGTGTGACCCCGGAAGGGCAAACGGTTTTTGACTGTTAGGGCACAAGATTGGAATGTCAAATGTTTGGATGAAGGGACTCACATTTTTGTTGTGCAACGAATAAACCTTGGTTGATGGAACAATCAATGGAGACGTGTGGACTCGTTCCTGAACCTTACACAGTAAGGAAATTTGGACAATTAAGCGCGTCAGATAAGTCGCTCCTGGGTCAAACCCCTCAGTAGCTTGTAGTAGACTAAGCTCCTTTATCATGACTGATAGAGAAGTTATTGTTGAAGTTCGCATTGGTCTCTAAGTTAGCAGGGATCTACCAGAAATGGCTCCTTCTACTCCTAGGTTTAGGGAAACTGAAGAGGTTGGATCCATCAGACCAGACCAAAGGCCCAGTAGAATGTTTAGAGAGCCATGGGCAATATTTTTTGTTATTTTTGTAGGAAATGTTAACTGAAAAAATATACAGTTCAACAGGGTGAGGTAGGAAGGGCTGAAGAGTCAAGAGGAAGGAGCTGAATGAGGGATGGAGGGAGGAATGGGAGGGATGGAAGGAGGAGGGTTAGAAAGAAAGAGGGGAAAGGCTGAGGAGTCAGGAGGTTCAACGTTTTTGCATTGCATTTAACAGTATTAGAATATGTTCAAATATGTGAACACATTAGTTAAACAACATTTAAACATGAGGCATTTCATAGTGTTCACATGATGTGTCATTTTATTCATTGTTTTGTTAAAAACATATTTCATCAGTTGAAAGCTCAAACGCATGTTGTCCACCCTAGTGGACATGTCATAAACTCCCTGAAAAATGTATGTTTAAAAAAAATGAAGTTCAAATTTTTTTTCATGCCTAAAGAGTAACAAAAACACTCAGGAAAAAAAATCCTGACTGAGGTTGTCATAATTCATGCATGAAAGGGATATGTGTCTTATTACAGATACGGTGGCTTGCATAAGTATTCATACCCCTTGAACTTTTCCACATTTTGTCACGTTACGAGCACAAACATAAATATATTTTATTGGAATTTTATGTGAAAGACCAACACAAAGTGGCACACAATTGTGAAGTGGAAAGAAAATTATACATGATTTACATTTTTTTTTACATTAAAAAAACTGAAAAGTGCCGTGTGCAAAAGTATTCAGCCCCTATTTCTCTGAGTGCAACCAATTGCCTTCAGAAGTTGCCTGATGATTGCTGAATGATCGAATGTTGACCTAATGACTAAAGAGAGTCCACCTGTGTGTAATCTAATGTCAGTACAAATACAGCTGTTCTGTGACGGCCTCAGAGGTTTGTTAAGAGAATATTGGGGAGCAAACAGCATCATGAAGTCCAAGGAACACACCAGACAGGTCAGGGATAAAGTTGTGGAGAAGTTTAAAGCAGGGTTAGGCTATAAAAAGATTTCCCAAGCTTTGAACATCTCACGGAGCACTGTTCAATCCATCATCCAAAAATGGAAAGAGTATGGCACAACTGCAAACCTACCAAGACACGGCCGTCCACCTAAACTTACAAGCCGAACAAGGAGAGCACTGATCAGAGATGCAGCCAAGATGCCCATGGTGACTCTGGACGAACTGCAGAGATCCACAGCTCAGGTGGGGGAATCTGTCCACCGGACAACTATTAGTCGTGCACTGCACAAATCTGGCCTTTATGGAAGAGTGGCAAGAAGAAAGCCATTGTTAAAAAAAAACCATAAGAAGTCCCGTTTGCAGTTTGCCAGAAGCCATGTGGGGGACACAGCAAACGTGTGGAAGAAGGTGCTCTGGTCAGATGAGACCAAAATTGAACTTTTTGGCCTAAATGCAAAAAGCTATGTGTGGCGGAAAAGTAACACTGCACATCACTCTGAACACACCATCCCCACTGTCAAACATGGTGGTGGCAGCATCATGCTCTGGGGGTGCTTCTCTTCAGCAGGGACAGGGAGGATGGTCAGAGTTGATGGAAAGATGGATGGAGCCAAATAAAGGGCAATCTTGGAAGAAAACCCGTTGGAGTCTGCAAAAGACTTGGGAGTGGGGCGGAGGTTCACGTTCCAGCAAGACAACGACTTTAAACATAAAGCCAGGGCTACAATAGAATGGTTTCAAATTAAACATATTCATGTGTTAGAATGGCCCAGTCAAAGTCCAGACCTAAATCCAATCGAGAATCTGTGGCAAGATCTGAAAACTGCCATTCACAAACGCTCTCCATCTAATCTGACTGAGCTTGAGCTGTTTTGCAAAGAAGAATAGGCAAAAATTTCAGTCTCTAGATGTGCAAAGCTGGTAGAGACATACCCGAAAAGACTTGCAACTGTAATTGCAGCAAAAGGCGGTTCCACAAAGTATTGACTCAGGGGGGCTGAATACTTTTGCACACCGCACTTTTCAGTTTTTTATTTGTAAAAAAAATTTAAAAACATGTATAATTTTCTTTCCACTTCACAATTGTGTGCCACTTTGTGTTGGTCTTTCACATAAAATTCCAATAAAATATATTTATGTTTGTGCTCATAACGTGACAAAATGTGGAAAAGTTCAAGGGGTATGAATACTTATGCAAGCCACTGTATGTGACATCATTCCTTTCTGAACAGAAACAGGTTTGAGGAATGAATCAAATAGTGAATCACAGGGCAGATCAGGAAATTGAGGAAATCTATTATTAACAAAACTAGGAATTTGTAGATACCTGAAGAAGTGTTGCTTAAGTAGGGCAAGTTTTACAGATAACTGTTGAAAAGACGCGGAGGTGTTACCAATATAAAGGTCTTTAAACGATTTAATGCCCAGGTTGGACCAAATAAAGAACACACCATCTACTAAAGATGGGGGGAAAGCATGATTTGCAGTTATTGGGGCTGACACAGAGTAAGTCTGGAGACCAAAACAACGTTTGAACTGATTCCAGATTCTCAAGGATGTTTCATTGCATTTTTTTGTGTAGTTAGACGAGGAACTCTTAATAGGGGAATGAGCCAATGCAGGAAGTGACACGGGCCAACAAGAGGCAGCCTGCATTTCAAGACAGAAAGGCGGGGGTGGTATGAGTCACACTGTAGCCGAGCTTATTCTAATACTCTGAGCAGATGGGGTCTTTGAGTGTCCCCATAGCACGTCCTCATATCTCAGTGACTGCTGTCAAGTGTCTGTTCCACAAACAAACGAACGTTGACCTCGGTCCAACACAGAGAAGTTGTTCTGCTGTTGAACACGTCGGCGTGCGGGATCCTTGCTGTTTTTTCGGGGTCACAAACTCAAGGCCCGCGGGACGGATAACATCCCAAGAATGTCCCCACTCACCCCGGAGGATCATGAGCTGTCCAGCTTGAAGTCAGAGCTACGCTCCATTGCGACCCTCCTGGATGATGTCCTCCAGCGCCAATCCTCGCTCCTCGCCCGGGTGGAAGCGCTGCAGCAGGATGGCCCCAGCTCGGCCAACGCTGTCCACGGCACATCGGATGCTCCCTCTTCCTCCTGGGCGACCGTTGTTAGGAAGGGGAGACCGGTCTCTCTCCCCTTGTTTTCCCCTGACATGGAAGAATGTGACGACAATTCCATCCCGTTGTCCAATTTCTTCACCCCACTGGAGAAGTTAACTGAGCTACCGGCTACATGCTCACGCACTGCTCCTGAGAAATCAGCCCTGCCAAACTCCCGACACAGAAAGCGTCACATCCCTCCAACTAGCCCACTGATGTCCCAGGGTAAACGTCCAAGGTGTTCATCCCCTTCATCGGTATCCTTCTCAAAAAACTGGCCTCCTCTCCCTGCCCCGCAGCCATCGCTTCCACGGCCTAACGTGGGTCCGATCCCCTCGACGCTCAATGATGACGTCATCTGCGCAGGTGACTCTAATCCCTCTTCTACTGTTCCGGATTCCCCTGGCATCTCCTATCTGTCTCTGTCCTCTAAATTGTCGGTCTATGACAATGGCTGCAAGAATCAACCTCCTGAAATCCTCATAATTGGTGATTCTATCATCAGAAATGTGCATCTCCCAGGCTCCATCACTTACTGTCTCTCCGGTGCGATTACTACTGACTTCATAGAACTGATACCTGTCCTCATTGATCTCCATCTGTCTGTTCACACTGTTCTGTTGCACACTGGCACAAATGACGTCATGTCCAGACGCTCCTGCAAACTTTACCTTGATCTTGAGTCGCTGATTCACACTGTTGAAAGCCTCGGGAAGAGGTGTGTTCTCTCTGGCCCTATTCCCACCCTGCTCAAAAGCTCAGAGCGTTTTAGTCGACTTTTTAGTCTGCACACGTGGATGCAGAACTTCACCACTGCAACAGGCCTGGGTTTTATTAGCAATTTTGACTATTTTTGGACTGAGCGTGATCTCTTCAAATTTGATGGCTTACACTTGAATAGGAAAGGGTCTGAAAGATTAACAAGCAATTTTATTAACTTCATTGCTTTTAGCCTGAAATGATGCTTTTCCCAGCAAGACTCTGCCCTGCACATGTTGTCTTCCTGTCACAACACTGTCTCTGATAGTGCGGGTCCTGCTGTCATCTTTAGTGTTTGCACTGTCTCCGCTTCTGGCCCCCTTACTCCACCTAGTTCTTTTGCAGCAGCAAAACCTGCAGCTGATCCTCATACCTCTTTTCCAATGTCAATTCCAACTTCTATCTGCTCTCATATCCCTATTAGAGTTACTGACAGGCGTTGCGTCCTGTCAAAACGCTCTCACTGTCCTCAGAGCAACAACCCTCATCCCAGTAAAGTTAATCGTTCCAGTACTCGTGGGAGGGTCACATCTAACTTGATTAGTATAAAAACAGTTCCTGTCCCTCCAGCTCTTCTCCCTGTCGACCTCAGTTGTGCTTTACTTAACATTAGGTCACTCTCCAGCAAGACATTTTATATTAATGATTTTATTACTCACTATGGTTTGCATTTATTTTTCCTCACTGAGTGTTGGCTTTCCTCCACTGCCAGTGCTGTTCTTATTGAGGCGTCTCCCCCTGACTATAGCTTCTTATTCTCCGCTAGGAAAGACAAAACGGGTGGGGGAATTGCAGTTATCTTCTCTAATCAACTTCCCTGTACAGTATGTTCACTCGGTGACTTCACATCTTTCGAGTACCTGGCCATGCTTATTGGAAACCGCCAACATATCCTGGCATTACTCATTTATAGACCACCCAGGTTTAATCCCATTTTTTTAACAGAGTTCTCTGAATTTTTATCTACCGCTTTGATTAAATATGACAAAATAGTTCTGCTCGGTGACCTGAATTTTCACATTAATGATGTTTTGGATTCCAAAGCAACCGAATTTCTGGATCTTCTTTTTAGTCTCAACTTCATCCAACATGTCACTGGCCCCACTCATAATCTCGGTAATACTTTGGATCTAGTCTGTACAAAGGATATTACTGCTGGCCTCCCTTCTATTCTTCAGGTCCCGGTCTCGGATCACTCTTGTGTCTTTTTTAACCTTCTCACGCATGCACTGACTATTCGCTCTGAATCTAACACTCATTTTTTTCGTTTTATTAACAACCATGTTAAGTCCCTTCTAGCTGATCATTTGCCCGATAAACTTGAGTCATTTTCCAACACGTCTGTCAACAACCTTACAGATGGCCTAAACAGTGCACTGTCAGAATCGCTCGAGTCCTTTGCTCCTCTTAGAACTAGTAGAGGCACTCGAACTAAATCTGTACCTTGGTTCTCCGACCTCACTCGCTCTTTAAAACGGGCTTGTCGTAAACTTGAAGACAGATGGCGTACCTGTAAATCTGAGTCCTCACGCCTCGCCTGGACTCTTAGCTTTAAACATTATAAACATGCACTTTCAGCTGCCAGAACTTCTTATTTCTCCAATTTGATCGAAACCAATAAGAACAATCATCGGGTCCTGTTTAATACTGTGGCCAGGCTTACACACTCTTCACCGGTTTTGAGCTCTTCTTTCACAGCTAATGATTTTCTAGAGTTTTTCACTGATAAAATCTCCCAAATAAGGAACAATATCATTAGCCAGCAGCTCTCTAGCACCATGTCCAGCCAGTGCTCTGTGTCCTGGTCCACGAGTTCACTCTCTCAGTTCAAACCCATTTCTGCTGAGGCCTTGGCCTCAATGGTTGCCGCCTCAAAGCCAACAACGTGTTCACTAGATCCCATCCCTTCTGACCTCCTTAAGGAACTCTTTCCTATTCTGAATGCCCCCATACGTGCCATCTTGAACACTTCCCTCTCTGAGGGGTGTGTCCCCTTGACCTATAAATCTGCTATCATTAAACCACTCCTCAAGAAACCCAATAGCGATCCACTGGTTCTTGCCAATTATTGACCTGTCTCCACTCTCCCTTTCTTATCTAAAATACTTGAGAGAATTGTTGCTGATCAACTGACTGTCCACCTTTCTGCCAATAATCTCTTTGACAATTTTCAGTCTGGTTTCCGCTCCTGCCACTCTACTGAGACTGCCCTAACTAGAGTAGTTAATGACCTACTTGTCACTGCTGACTCTGGATCAGCCTCCTTACTTTTAATTCTTGACTTAAGTTCGGCCTTCGATACCGTAGATCATTGTGTGCTTCTACACCGACTGGAGCATTACGTTGGTATTCACGGGCTGGCGCTCTCATGGTTCCAGTCCTACTTATCTAGTAGAACCCAATGTGTTAGTTTCAATAACTCTTTGTCAGAATGCTCTACGGTTACCGCTGGTGTGCCCCAGGGGTCTGTCCTGGGGCCTCTGCTGTTTTGTATTTACATGCTCCCTCTAGGTAGGATAATTGCCGAATATGGTATACAGTTCCATTTCTATGCTGATGACACACAGCTATACATCCCACTACAGCCTAATGACCCCTCTCAAATACAAAATCTGGAAACATGTGTAAGCCGAATCAAGATCTGGATGAGTCAAAACTTTCTCATGCTTAATACTGCAAAGACTGATTTGCTGGTGATTAAGCCTAATAACTATAAGTACTTCTCTGAGAGTCTTTGTCTTAATATTGATGGTTGTTCAATCTCTGAAAGCATGCACATTAGAAACCTAGGTGTTATTTTTGATCCAACCCTGACTTTCCAGACTCACATCAAGGAAATCACCAGGACGGCTTTCTTTCACCTGCGTAACATTGCTAAAATCCACCCTGCTCTGTCCCGGCGTAGCGCCGAGGTGGTTCTCCATGCCCTTGTGTCTTCCCGTTTAGATTACTGTAATGTCCTTTTTTCTGGCCTCCCCATCTGTACTACTAAGAGCCTTCAGCTTGTGCAAAATTCAGCCGCCAGACTTTTAACAAAAACAAGTAGGTTCTGTCACATAACTCCTGTCCTGGCATCATTACATTGGCTGCCCATTCAGGCTAGAGCCGATTTTAAAGTTCTTCTCTTAACTTATAAGGCATTAAATGGACTTGCACCATCTTATTTAACTGAACTACTTTCTCCCTACATTCCGCCACGTCCTCTTCGTTCTCTTAGTTCGAACCTCCTTGTCATCCCACCAATCAATAAAAAGTCAGCTGGTGGCAGGGCCTTCTCCTACCGTGCTCCTTTTCTATGGAATGGCCTCCCACTAGGTATCAAAGAAGCTACATCCACTGCAACTTTTAAGTCCCGTCTTAAAACATACCTCTTTACTCAATATTTTGGTTTAAACTAATTCTTAACTGTTTTATCATATTCCTGTGGTGTTTTAATATTGTTTTATTGTTTGTTATTATTGTACTTGATTTTATTGTAAAGTGTATTGAGACCATGTACCATGGTGATTTTGCACTTTAAATAATAAATTGATTGATTGATTGATTGAATGCCCAGGTTGGACCAAATAAAGAACACACCATCTACTAAAGATGGGGGGAAAGCATGATCTGCAGTTATTGGGGCTGACACAGAGTAAGTCTGGAGACCAAAACAACGTTTGAAGTGATTCCAGATTCTCAAGGATGTTTCATTGCATTTTTTTGTGTAGTTAGAAGAGGAACTCTTAATAGGGGAATGAGCCAATGCAGGAAGTGACACGGGCCGACAAGAGGCAGCCTGCATTTCAAGACAGAAAGGCGGGGGGTGGTATGAGTCACACTGTAGCCGAGCTTATTCTAATATTTGCTGACCTCAATAACAGGAAAACCTCAGATATGGTAGGGCCATATCTCCCACAGATTTTAGTCTTTGTATTGGTCTGGGGTTTTTTTAAATTCTAAATGAATTCTTTAATAACGGTATCAATTCTACGGAAAACGTTTTGAGAGAGGAAATTGGGTACACACTGAAATAAATGTAAACATTTAGGGAGAGTGTTCATTTTGACAGGTCAAAGTCTTCTTGAACACGGTTCAAAAGAGGGGCAAAATGAACCTTTTTCAGTTACCTGAATCCCTAGGTAATTGAATTTCTGCTTAGCAATTTTAAATGGCTGACTATGTCTCTTTGATCTCTTTGGTCACTGGTTCTCATCATTACAAATTGTGCAACACATTACAGGAAAAGAGGATTTTAAGTGCAGTAAGTGTTCAAGAATCATAATTCAGAAGAAAGGAGAAGGCTAGTTAAAATAAGAGAAGGAAAAGTAGGAAGAAGAGATTTAACTTTGCCCTAAAGACTGAATGAGGACATAAACCTGACACCATTCTCACTTTCGGCAGAAACCGAGCGTTTCCTTTCAAACTGTGACCTCAGGAGAGCTGATGCTACCACAGCTATCTGACAGTGATGTTAATATCAAACAACTGCACAACACAATAAGCAAATGAAGGTCAGACTCCATCAAATAACACTTCTAATTCTGATTAAAAACCACAAATGTCATTAGGTTTATCCACCACGCAGCAGTGGAAACACATGAGGTCATACTAGCCTTCAGTGTTTGTTTTCGAGCGCTCTCACAGTGATTCGGGGCCGGGGTTAAGTGTTAACCATAGCTGCACGCCACATCTAATACAATGTAAAGATCACACGCCCACACTTCGTCCTTCTAAAAACAGTTTTCAACATGTTTATGTGAGATTTGTTTATAAGAGATTTAATGTGTTTTTTATTTTAACAAACGCCACTTTTTTCCAGCACTAATAAGCCATGATCTTTGTGTAATGTCATTGTTGTGTTTATTTGATATTCTCAAATAGAAAGAATTAGAAACACAAAAATAAAAATAGATAACATAAATAAGAGGTATGTACAGCTGGTACACAAAAGTGACAACATAAAGTGGCTCTGATGGGGTAAAGTGACATGTATGGTTAATAGCAGCAGCATTGAGCAGTACAGCATTATATGAGGTATAAGAGTACAATAGAAGGTGCAGTATAAAAGTGGATACAGTATGGTATATTACAGTATGTATTTGTATATAATGTAGAATGATGATGTCGATAGTAGTATAAAGATAAAATTGCAATTATATAGTATAATGGTATAATATAATATAGTGTAATATAACATAATATACAGCATGTGGTATCAATAACGATATATATTTCATAATAATGTAATAATGTATTTTACAGACGCAAAGACAGAATATGGGATGTAATAAGATGTTGTACGGTACAGAATGTACAGTTTGATGTGAACACATTTGTTGTGAATACTACTGTGTACTATAATATGATATAATATACTATAGTATATAACAGTGACTAATAAAAATAATATAACATAGTGCAGTATAATATGGAGGTAAGTAGTAAGTGCAGTGCAGTATATGAAGATATAACAGAAGATATAACAGTATATGGCAAATATATAAGTAGGTCAGAACAACAGGGAGTCAATGAAGTGGGAGTGATGAGAATCCTGAGTGTGACAGACAATGTGTGTGTGTGTGTGTGTGTGTGTGTGTGTGTGTGTGTGTGTGTGTGTGTGTGTGTGTGTGTGTCTGTGTGTGTGTGTGTGTGTGTGTGTGTGTGTGTGTGTCACTGTCTGTTGGGGGGTTGAAGAAGAACAGTGCGCTGGCCACTCTTTTCCTGTGATAACGCAAAAAGCACAAAACTTACCTCATGAGTGTGGGCAATGACAGCATGGCATGTGGTCTGTAATATCACAGTGACCAGCCACGTGTTGTGTTACAGATCGCCAGAACATGATTCTGTTATCACGAGAAAACCAGCTTCGTTATCTCGAGATAAGGAGATTAATAAGGTCTCGAGAAAAGTCAATAAAATGTTTGGATGCATGTCCGCTTAGGGCTTCCATACAGAGACCCAAATGTCATCTCTATCTTAGATTTAAAAAGATAATAATAATATTACAGAACAAATTAGTTATAATCTTAGTTCTTAGTATCTAAAAACAGGTGTTTAAAAGTGTGAGCAGAAGCTTGATGTCAGAGTTTTCTGTTCCAAACAACTTACTTTATTTTCATTCTTATCTTAATAAATAGAACATAAGTGTATTTGTAGATGTCTAATGTGGTTAAATGATTGGTATATCTAATAAGAGTGGGTCCTCCCACTCTCATGGAACGAGGTGGAACTTGTTTCTCTTTTGTGGTTTTTCAGGTTTCACTTCCCAGTCTCAGAAAATTCCCTTCCCAGAAAATGTGTCCAAAGAGAGTATTTAAGGCGACCCCTCAGCCTCGATCTTCACACTGCTCCTGCCAACTCTTCACTTTATCTGACTCCAGAAAACCTCATTAGCTGCACTTCTTACAGCTTCTGTCTGTCACCCACAAGGAAGCAGAGTTTTTCTAGCGTCAGCACCATCAGCAAAGAGGAAACCAACCATGTCGAGCATCATCAAGTTGTTCCTGCCCCTGGCTGCCATGGTCTGCATCTCCAAAGCCCATCGTAAGTTTTTAGACTTTTTCTTTTTTGTCATTTTACAACTAACAATTAATTTCAGTCATGAAAGCTCTGCTGGTCAACTTTGTCATGAATATACACCGTGGGGTTTATTTTGTTGTCAGAAAATGAGTGTAGAAAAATAGCAGAAATCTGTGCCATGAAAACGCTGCTATTGAAATTAAATGTTTTCTTTTTCTCTCTTTAGAGAATGAAGCAGGACAGCATTGTCTGTGTCAACGGTTCAGAGACAAAATCAGCTCCAAGTCTGAAGTAAAGGACATCCAGATCTACCCGGCAACCAGCTTCTGTAGCAAAGTGGAGATTGTGTAAGAGACACTTAAATCATCAATTAATATCCAAAATCACTTCAGTAAATCTATTTTAATCACATGTTAAGACTTCATGACCTGCACAGTAGAGGCATATCTTCTTCCTGCCTGAATCATCCATGTATCTGTTCACACTTTACCTGAGCTCACCTGCACTCTTTACTTTAACAGTGTCACAGTAAACAGTGGCCTCCGGTTCTGCCTGAATCCTGCAACACCCGCAGTGAAAAAACTCCTGACACGCATCATGTGAGTATATTTACAGACCTGAATCTAAGCCTCATCTTCACACTAATATTCGTTTACTTATAGATGTAACAGTTGTGAGGGACAGTATGCCCTCGCTGCTCTGCTGTAATATCTCTAATGTGTGTCCTTCATGTTCATTTCTATTAGGAAACAGAAAACCTCTCCTACCTCCACCTCCAGCCCGGACACAACCCAAACAGCTCACTTCTAACTCCTCTTTCAACTCTTTGGATCATCAGAAAGCTCAGATGACCTCTGACCCCCAACAAAGGCCCCTTAAAGCGCATGTAGATGTGACAAAAATATCTGAAATGAATTAATCTTGGGTCTATTTATCTCCTATTTATACTGATGTGCACCTGCTGTACATTTCCGTTTTATTTACTTTGGTTGTTTATTAAAGCGATGTATATGTTGTGAACCAAGTTTTTCTGCATTTGTTCTGTTTTTTATAATAAAAATAAAAAATGAAGGAGATTATTGAATGTTTGTTTTCTGTTCCCGGTCTGATTCTGTGTCCTACCCTTTCATGCATAGCGGTCACTACAGTGGACAGCTATTCAAAAGCTGTTTTCTTCTATATGCATGAGTCTTGATGTCAAAGTTGCGCATCAGCCACTACAGTGGAGGCTAGTGTATCATCTCATACACTGCCACCATCTGGCCAGCCGTTGTAAGTGCAACAAAAAATTCTCAAAACCAAGATGGCCGACAGAAGGCCAGAAGTGCAGAGCAGCGAAGGAATATCTGTCCATTCCTTCTATTCTAAGAGAGCCTTGCAGGTAAAAAAAAATATGGGGACATCAAGTAACAACTAAGGAGTAATATAATCGTTGAAATTTCCAAGTATTGATTTTGTGTTGGGAGGAAATTGCAATTAATCATCTGTCCTCTAAATTGGACATCATGCATCGCTGACTATATTTTAACTACAATTCATACTATTACTGCGACTTTGTTGTTTTTGAAAATACTTCATCTGCAGTAACTTTTTTGGCTGTGAATCAATTAATCTATGTTATTAGAATGTACATTTTGTTTTTTTAGAGTGTACAAATATTTTGTGCAAATTAGTTCCATCGTGAGAGTAACGATTCATGTCTTTATGTTTTGTAGAGGTCAGATGCAGAGCGTGATAGAAAGGCCTACAGGGTAGTTGAGCAAATACCCTCCGAGTCAAGTGAGGATGATGTTAGCGGCAGTGATGATGAATGGCTACCAGAAAAAAGAGGAACAGTAAATGCTAGCAGTAGTGACAGTGGAGCTGAGGTTGCTGAGGGAGCATATGGGAGGAGTAGATCTCATGGATCAATGTGTTGCAATGTATGCTCACTGACGCAAAAACAAAGGATGGTACATCCGAGTGTTCTTTCACTTCTTGGACGTGACCACTGTGAATGCCTGGCACCTCTACAGAATGTCTGGATTGGAAAAGAAGGATCTTCTGCATTTCAAGGCATCTGTAGCTCGTGCACTAATAGATGCAGGTTCCATCCAGACACCGACAAGAGGAAGACCCAGTGCTACCCCACGTTCTGTGAAGCGCAGAGCAGTGTCCAAGCCCTCCCCTGAGATCAGGTTTGGTCCTGGAGACCACTAGCCCCAGCTCACCGAAGCAAATCATGCAAACAGATGCCATGATGCTGTGCGCACACGAAAAACACAAAGTACATCTGCATGCGGTGTCTTGTGGCTTTGTGCCCTGGGTACTTTGCCAATTTCCATAAAAGATAGACTTTTTCAACAGAAGAAAGAGACTATACTGATGTACTTAATACATTTGAAAGAGAATGTTTGTCGTAGTAGGCGGATATATTGTTATGGTTGGAGTCAGTCAGACTGTACTGTGCAGGCTTGCCGGGTCAACTGACTTGTAGGAGCCAAATGCAATGTTATGGGGAAGCAGGGTGAATTTGTATTTTTTGTTGTTACAGTAGGTGGCACTGTGGTCATTCAGATCACAGCAATAAAGGTAGTGGGAAATCTGTTGCAGGCAGTTGTTGTGTGACCCCGGAAGGGCAAACGGTTTTTGACTGTTAGGGCACAAGATTGGAATGTCAAATGTTTGGATGAAGGGACTCACATTTTTGTTGTGCAACGAATAAACCTTGGTTGATGGAACAATCAATGGAGACGTGTGGACTCGTTCCTGAACCTTACACAGTAAGGAAATTTGGACAATTAAGCGCGTCAGATAAGTCGCTCCTGGGTCAAACCCCTCAGTAGCTTGTAGTAGACTAAGCTCCTTTATCATGACTGATAGAGAAGTTATTGTTGAAGTTCGCATTGGTCTCTAAGTTAGCAGGGATCTACCAGAAATGGCTCCTTCTACTCCTAGGTTTAGGGAAACTGAAGAGGTTGGATCCATCAGACCAGACCAAAGGCCCAGTAGAATGTTTAGAGAGCCATGGGCAATATTTTTTGTTATTTTTGTAGGAAATGTGAACTGAAAAAATATACAGTTCAACAGGGTGAGGTAGGAAGGGCTGAAGAGTCAAGAGGAAGGAGCTGAATGAGGGATGGAGGGAGGAATGGGAGGGATGGAAGGAGGAGGGTTAGAAAGAAAGAGGGGAAAGGCTGAGGAGTCAGGAGGTTCAACGTTTTTGCATTGCATTTAACAGTATTAGAATATGTTCAAATATGTGAACACATTAGTTAAACAACATTTAAACATGAGGCATTTCATAGTGTTCACATGATGTGTCATTTTATTCATTGTTTTGTTAAAAACATATTTCATCAGTTGAAAGCTCAAACGCATGTTGTCCACCCTAATGGACATGTCATAAACTCCCTGAAAAATGTATGTTTAAAAAAAATGAAGTTCAAATTTTTTTTCATGCCTAAAGAGTAACAAAAACACTCAGGAAAAAAAATCCTGACTGAGGTTGTCATAATTCATGCATGAAAGGGATATGTGTCTGATTATAGATACAGTATGTGACATCATTCCTTTCTGAACAGAAACAGGTTTGAGGAATGAATCAAATAGTGAATCACAGGGCAGATCAGGAAATTGAGGAAATTTATTATTAACAAAACTAGGAATTTGTAGATACCTGAAGAAGTGTTGCTTAAGCAGGGCAAGTTTTACAGATAAATGTTGAAAAGACGCGGAGGTGTTACCAATATAAAGGTCTTTAAACGATTTAATGCCCAGGTTGGACCAAATAAAGAACACACCATCTACTAAAGATGGGGGGAAAGCATGATTTGCAGTTATTGGGGCTGACACAGAGTAAGTCTGGAGACCAAAACAACGTTTGAACTGATTCCAGATTCTCAAGGATGTTTCATTGCATTTTTTTGTGTAGTTAGAAGAGGAACTCTTAATAGGGGAATGAGCCAATGCAGGAAGTGACACGGGCCAACAAGAGGCAGCCTGCATTTCAAGACAGAAAGGCGGGGGGTGGTATGAGTCACAAGCTTATTCTAATTTTCTAAACTCTTTGTTCAACTCCATTGCTGAAGATAAAAATCACCTCTTGTGGCGATGCAGACAGTTTTGTTTTTAATCATGAAAGTATTGAGTCACAAGAGAACCAACCCTGTAAAACAAACTGGAGTTCAAACTTTTGCAGAACACAAATCAGTTCAGCAGCCATGCTGCTTCCTTGGTCTTTAACACTCTCTTTGATCTCTTTGGTCACTGGTTCTCATCATTACAAATTGTGCAACACATTACAGGAAAAGAGGATTTTAAGTGCAGTAAGTGTTCAAGAATCATAATTCAGAAGAAAGGAGAAGGCTAGTTAAAATAAGAGAAGGAAAAGTAGGAAGAAGAGATTTAACTTTGCCCTAAAGACTGAATGAGGACATAAACCTGACACCAGCACTTTCGGCAGAAAGCGTTTCCTTTCAAACTGTGGTAAGTATTAAGTGCAGTGCAGTATATGAAGATATAACAGAAGATATAACAGTACATGGCAAATATATAAGTAGGTCAGAACAACAGGGAGTCAATGAAGTGGGAGTGATGAGAATCCTGAGTGTGACAGACTGTGTGTGTGTGTGTGTGTGTGTGTGTGTGTGTGTGTCACTGTCTGTTTGGGGGTTGAAGAAGAACAGTGTGCTGACCACTCTTTTCCTGTGATAACGTGCAACTTCGTCTTGTTTTATCAGGATCTCAGGCTACCTTGAGACAACGACACTGTAACATCAGATGTCCATAACTCGAATCCCCAAAGTTGCAAAAGCACAAAACTTACCTCATGAGTGTGGGCAATGACAGCATGGTATGTGGTCTGTAATATCACAGTGACCAGCCGCTTAGGGCTTCCATACAGAGACCCAAATGTCATCTCTAATTTAGATTTAAAAAAAAAAATAATATTACAGAACAAATTAGTTATAATCTTAGTTCTTAGTATCTAAAAACACGTGTTTAAAAGTGTGAGCAGTAGAGATGTTTCGGTCCTGAACAATTCGTTCAAAAAGAACGAATCTTTTCAGTGAACGGAATGATCCGTTCACTTTCATGCATCAAAGTCGTTCCTTTCGTTCACTTGGCTCCGCTCGCGGCTCCCCACTTCTTGTTTTAGGAAACCATCTAATGTATCAAATCACCATCATTGGTTAGGAGAACGACTGAACGTATCGCTTGACCGATCGTCTCTCTCTCTCTCTCTCTCTCTCTCTCTCTCTCTCTCTCTGTCTCTCCCTCGCTCTCGTTCACTGAACGAAGACCATTCTCGTTCACTGAACGAAGCGAGCGACCCGATTAGGTGCATCTGTGTATACAGGTCAATTCACAGATGTGTAAACCACTGACAGATGAACACAAACTAAACTATGTTTATTTATTTATTTAGAAATTATATCAGAAGGTTTTGTAATGGGCAAGTTGGGCCAAGTAGACCAGTAATGCAATGGGAGCCGTATTTTTCGTGAACGAGTGAGAGTGAGTGAGTTACGGGTAAACCGGAAATGTCACTGAACGACCTGGTGAACGAATGTAATGAACGAATCGTTCAGCTGAACGAGATCCGAAGATCCGGGTCACTGAAGTGAACGAGAGTTGACATCTCTAGTGAGCAGAAGCTTGATGTCAGAGTTTTCTGTTCCAAACAACTTACTTTATTTTCATTCTTATCTTAATAAATAGAACATAAGTGTATTTGTAGATGTCTAATATGGTTAAATGATTGGTATATCTAATAAGAGTGGGTCCTCCCACTCTCATGGAACGAGGTGGAACTTGTTTCTCTTTTGTGGTTTTTCAGGTTTCACTTCCCAGTCTCAGAAAATTCCCTTCCCAGAAAATGTGTCCAAAGAGAGTATTTAAGGCGACCCCTCAGCCTCGATCTTCACACTGCTCCTGCCAACTCTTCACTTTATCTGACTCCAGAAAACCTCATTAGCTGCACTTCTTACAGCTTCTGTCTGTCACCCACAAGGAAGCAGAGTTTTTCTAGCGTCAGCACCATCAGCAAAGAGGAAACCAACCATGTCGAGCATCATCAAGTTGTTCCTGCTCCTGGCTGCCATGGTCTGCATCTCCAAAGCCCAGGGTAAGTTTTTAGACTTTTTCTTTTTTGTCATTTTACAACTAACAATTAATTTCAGTCACGAAAGCTCTGCTGGTCAACTTTGTCATGAATATACACCGTGGGGTTTATTTTGTTGTCAGAAAATGAGTGTAGAAAAATAGCAGAAATCTGTGCCATGAAAACGCTGCTATTGAAATTAAATGTTTTCTTTTTCTCTCTTTAGAGAATGAATTAGAACAGCAGTGTCTGTGTCAACGGTTCAGAAACCAAATCCGCTCCAAGTCTGAAATAAAGGACATCCAGATCTACCCGGCAACCAGCTTCTGTAGCAAAGTGGAGATTGTGTAAGAGACACTTAAATCATCAATTAATATCCAAAATCACTTCAGTAAATCTATTTTAATCACATGTTAAGACTTCATGACCTGCACAGTAGAGGCATATCTTCTTCCTGCCTGAATCATCCATGTATCTGTTCACACTTTACCTGAGCTCACCTGCACTCTTTACTTTAACAGTGTCACAGCAAACAGCGGCCTCCGGTTCTGCCTGAACCCTGCAACACCCGCAGTGAAAAAACTCCTGACACGCATCATGTGAGTATATTTACAGACCTGAATCTAAGCCTCATCTTCACACTAATATTCGTTTACTTATAGATGTAACAGTTGTGAGGGACAGTATGCCCTCACTGCTCTGCTGTAATATCTCTAATGTGTGTCCTTCATGTTCATTTCTATTAGGAAACAGAAAACCTCTCCTACCTCCACCTCCAGCCCGGACAGAACCTAAACAGCTCACTTCTAACTCCTCTTTCAACTCTTTGGATCATCAAAAAGCTCAGATGACCTCTGACCCCCAACAAAGGCCCCTTAAAGCGCATGTAGATGTGAAAAAATAATCTGAATGATCAAAAATATCTGAAATGAATTCATCTTGAGTCTATTTCTCTCCTATCTATACTGATGTGCACCTGCTGTACATTTCCGTTTTATTTACTTTGGTTGATTTTTAAAGCGGTTTTTGTTTAATAAAAATAAAAAATGAAGGAGATTATTGAATGTTTGTTTTCTGTTCCCGGTCTAATTCTTTGTCCTCTATAGCAACAGTGCCACCTTGTGGTTAAAGGCTGCCAATGCAGCACAAAATGTGTGTCAGCTCTCCTCACCATGTGATCTCCTGCAGAATTAGGTTGCAGAGTGGTAAATATCAGGGGGAGCTGCCCTCTCAGGCGTCTTCTAGACACTATTAATGGGTCTTACAAGTATTTACATGTGACCAGGAACCAGAGCTGCAGGCGCTCTTTAGATTACAGGGTCAGTAACCAACCAACTCTGTGTGTTCCCGCTCTGCTGGGACAGGGGCGGCTCAGAAACAGATCAGTCTCATAGGCTGTAATCTGCTACACCCATCTCTCTCTGTCACACACACACCCACACACACACACATTGGTATTTCCACTGACATTTACCCTAACCTCTACAACCTAATCCAAATGTACAAGTCTCAGTAAACCAAAACCAGCTTTTTGACCCCCAGTTAAATTAAGCGTCCCATATGTGACTGTGTGACCAGAGTTTAGTCCTCTACAGTGGTACAGGAAGTATTCAGCATAACTAACACCACAGGCTTCAAATATTTTGTGAGAAGTAAAAATCCTGTGTTGAAAGTATGTATCAGGGAAATGTACATAAAGTCTGCAGCAGCAGTAAAACACAAGATGTTAGTTGGATTGTTTAGTTTATGTTATATGTAGTTTATGATGAAAATATTGAGAAATGCCATCAAAAATACCCAGAGCCAAAAGTGACACCTTCAGAAAACTAGTTTTGTCCAAAAATTCAAAAAAGTATCAAAATCAATTCAAAATAAATGAAAAGCAAAAATCCTCACATTTGTCAAAAAGAGGATAGGCCTAGTTTGTAAATGAACTTCCTGTCGGTCTACTAATTTATTAATCCACTGATCATTTCAGCTGCACTTGTATTAACTGAACAAAATATCTCATGTTAAAAACTCTTTATATGGTTAATATGTAGAAATCTGAAGTTATAAGGTAACTAGTCACATACATGACGTCATCTAATAAGTAGTCGAGCAGACGTTAAAATTGGCATGAAAATAAAGTTAAATAAAGTTAAATATGAACCACATTTTTGAATAACATTTTCGATTATTACTTCCTGCCCACTTTTATTTTGAAATATGACTTTTGAATGGTGTGTTTTCCTTACAGTGCCTTATGGCAAATACCGTTATGTTGCACCATACTAGTCATTCCCAGACAGGGTGCAGGGTTCCTAGTTTCGGATGATCACTTCCGCCGGCTCCTCGGGAGAGGTGCGTTCACTGGAGCTGCGTGGACGTCAGCGTTGTGTTTACCCTGTGCATGTCCAAAAGTCATGGATGAGCCTACCGAAGAACAAACACATTGTATTTGTTCATTCAGCCTGTCAAAGCGACGCGACAGTGACAAAGAAATCACTGCAGCTGTGGAGTAATTTCAGCAGGGGAGGAAATATTTACAGGTAAGGTAATTGTTAATGTCCCTGTAGCATGCATGACGAGCTATTGTTCTTCATGTGAACGCTGCAAAACGACTGAACAATATAAAGTGACATAACTGAAATGAAAGGCTACAATGATCATATCTAATTGATATATGAAGAGATTATGTAACATATCAATCGTAAATGGTGTAAAAACTCGCGTTCAGTTTCAGTTTTTGTAATTCTTATTATAGTTTACAGACTCTTTTGATATTCCCACTCGTCCGAGGCGTGACACTCCGGTTCCTGTTTTTGCAAGTCACTGTTTTTGGCTCCCCACAGTGCTGACGTGAACAGCACCTTGATGTCAGCTGTCTGCAAAGTAGACGAGACTGCACAACAGCACCGAGCTTCCCCTGCAAAATATGAGTTCTGCCGCGATTTGGATTTAGATTTTGCATGTCAGCATTAATTTAAGTGAGGAAGAGTCATGCCAATCTCAATGGAAAGTGATCTCAGAGAAGGCTGATAAGGAGCAGTGATAACAGAGGTGGTTCATTACAGCACTGACAGTGGCTGCTTTCTATTTTACACAATCAGGAACTAAATGAAGAACATGCTGCATTATATGAAATGGTCAGCTTTTATTTCTTTCAAAATAAGTTTCATTTCCTTTTTTTTTAATTCAGATTGTTGTTTTTTTCTCTGACATGGCATGCGAGCGTGACTGACATTACATCCTATTAATGACAGTGCTGTAACCAGACTCCTTGCTTCTATTAGGAGCAGCTCAGAGACAGGACACCATGCACCCTGCACAGTAAACACACATCTCTACTGCCTTAAGCTAAGCCATGATAAGGCTAATAACATCTAGTATGCATACTGTTAGTCGCCATTACTTCCATAGGAGCAGGTCTTTCTGTCTGTAATGACCCTATAACACTGTGTGATATCATGTGATGACATGTTCAGGTTTGGACACAGAAGCCAAGCAGAGTGGACCTGCACACAGTCACCCTCCAGAGTCTCCTGCGGTCAGCCCCTCTGATCTGTTGTTAAAATGGCCTCTAGGCAGGGAGACATTCCAGGTAATGTAGGAAGTTAGATTCGAATTAATAAACTTAGACACGTGTGATATTTAAGTTTTTTCATTTTTTTGACGAAGTGATAACTGGTTTTATGATAACTGAGTTCTAACATTTCTTCTTCTCTCCCATCCTTCAGCACTTGAGTCAGGCAATGCATCCGGACTCTTCGGTGCCTTATCGTCCCCCATTGGAATGACTCGGCGCAATATCAGCTATGACGAGCACATGGACGCGCCCATGCATTCCCCACCTCCAGACCTGACTGTGAACATCATGTGGAAGGACCCTGTCATCCCAAAGCACAAGTTCAGGAACACTGCAGAGGTGCTTTCCTGTTTGTTCTGACTGTCTGATCCAAATTGTTGGGAAGCGTTACTTGAACAAAACGTTGTTCATTTTGGCTGGTGTGCAACTCGTCCCTCAGGGTTAGGTGCATTAGGGTGCATGCCTGCACACATTTGACTTGCTTACCTATTCGTGATGTAACTAGTTTGTAAGTTAATCCTAACAGTGTAAACTTGTGCGCCTAGGAAAGCGAGAGCGGGGGAAAGTTGCTGACTTTTGAGGCACCGTCGGCAGTCAAGTCTCCAGTGCCGGTTGTGAAAGCCAAAGCCACCTCTTTAATGAGCTCACTGATGATCAGTAAGTCAACAAAAAAAACTCAATACCTACCTTCTTCCATCAAATTCATCATCAATCATTTATTTTTATTTTGATGAATATCTAACTATATGCTAAGTTTTTTTAACAGGATTATGTAAGCTTCGCCAATGATTGTCCAATCTGCTGCTGCCTTGGCATCAAAACAAAGATAAACAATCTTCAGAGTATCAGCAGGCTTTAATGGAGTGCAGCATATAAAAACATCAACTAATGTTGTCTCCACTGCTGACTGTATGCCCGTTCTCACTTAGAGCAGACCCACGAGAACCTGCAGAAGTTTGAGCACCAGGCAGGGCTGACGGATGCTGGGTACTCCCCCCACAAAGGGCTCTCTGCTGAGGAGACACGATTCCACCGGCTCTGTGATGGCACACTGCCAGTAAGTATGAACAAACATGAGGCAGAAGTTTTGATGCATCAGGTGGCAGTGAAAAACTGCTCTCTGCCCTTAAATTATAATACGTAACTCTTGTGGGACAGGTGTGTTAGAGGGTAGAACAACTCAAATAACAGTGGAAAAAACTGCTGATTTATTTTACAAAGTTAACGTCTAAATGAAAGGTTGCAGGTCTGATCCTCATCAAATATACATAATAAATCCTATCAGGTATAACTGAGGGAATCTGCCGAGGCTCAAACATAAAACAACAGGATTAACAAAGACAATGTAAAAGTTTTATCATTCAACAAGTAAAATGTTGCTAGGATGAATTTAAAAGATTCCAACAGATAAAAGACATTTCATTTTGAAATGTTATATTGTCACTAATCTCTGAAAGTATGTTTTCATGATCAACACTGAAAATAGGAATATATAACAAAAATAATATATAAAAAATGTCAGGTATTAGAAATATATCTTGCACTAACAGACTGTGCATACACCCTGTGCATCCACAAAGTACCTGTGAATGTTTGTGAGCACAAGGTTCTTTTCCATCTAGATGTGTCTATTTTCCCTGAAATCTATGCCTCCTGCCTCAAACTGCCATGGTCACTTTTCCAGGGTTATGGACTGACCTGTCAGAAGTGCAAAAACAGTATAAAGTGTTGTTACTGTATACATAAGATCATAAGAGCCCACTGCCAGGCTCATATTATTAGTAAAAGAATCATGATTTCTGTGCTTTAACTTAAAATAAACAAGTAAAATAATGAGAAATTGTATGATAACAACACAGTATAATCTTTTGAGTGATTGCGGGTTAAATATGGAACACCATTTTGGTAAACAAATTACGTAATACGCTCTGTGCTTGTTCAAATGACTGGAGCTTCTATCAGCAGTGTTGCCAAGCAACGCCCCTAAATGAAACGAGCCTCCTTGTTGTCTCAAACGGACCAATCACCGAGCTCCTAACAGAACAAACTTTTAGAGGCCCACTGCAGACGGCAACGTCTGTGTTTTCGAGAAAAATAAGACCCTTAAACTTGTTAAAACAGCTGATTATGGACAAAATGGAAGAATCTATCGGAGTGGAACGCCACAGAAATCTTATCATTAAAAGGTACGTCAAGGAAATGTTATGTTATGCTTAGGTTTTAGCCATTTTACGTGACGTCCGAAAAGCAGGCCGCTAGCAAAGCAACATCGTATGCTAGCTTGCAAAACAGGGATCGAGCTTGTTAATTTCTACATTAACTGATCAATCGACCATCAGTCCGAGTCAATTTATATTAAACTAATGCGCAGCCAATACATCATTGAGGGGCTAGGTGGCTGAACTTGACTTTACTAAGTAAACGAACGAGTCGTTGGTAATTTGTGCAGCTTGAAACAGTTACGTTAGCCGTTATGTGGCAGTCCCTTCACCGTTAGCTTTGTGCCTGCTAAAAAACGCTTATTGTAAATAGAAGCTACAGATATCATTAGAGACTGCTCCCATGACTGTTTAGGGTTGTGTTTGTTCTACTCCGTATAGGAAACCGTTATGTCCCTATCTGACCCCAGCCTCCAGAGGGAGAACAACCTCAGCTTTAGTCCCTTATGTGAATTATTATCAAGCAAATCCAGCTCAATGGTTATAAGAGAGATGGAAACACAGGTAGCCCCTTTTGCCCGTTATTCCTGTTGGTCTAGAATTGAACATGATTTTGTTTGGCTTTTTCTGTCTCCGTGGCTTTAAAACTTTCATAACCAAATAAAAAATGTTGTCCAGTCATGATTTGGTGTATTCTGTGGCCGGTGTCACAGTTTTACTGGTGTTGAATTAACTGGTGGCGGCCACAGATGTGTGTGGGCGTGGCTAATGGGCCGTTGTACACAAACGAGGAAATAAACGACTCGATTGTACTTCGCTGCTTACTTAAGTCAATTAATCGGCGTCTTTTGATACATTGTAAGACACACAGTTTGCTCGAACATTAATTTTTCTGTGCTGAGAGGAAATTCAAATCGGTAAAAGCTTCACAATAAATAAATCAAACTCAATACATCTAAAGCATGAGTCATCTGTGGTGTAAAAGAACACATTAACTGGTCAGCTGAAGTTTGAATTAACTTGGGATGTTCCGCTGTGTGTGACTGTGGTTGCAAAGGCGATCTCAGAGCTCGTTCTTATGATGCCAGAGCACTGACGTGCACAGATGACAAAAACGTATCCACAAGTAACTGTCAAAAACTGTTGAATTCAGTTTCTACGTTATCTTGCTGCACAGTTTAAGGGAACTCCAGCCTGCAAATCAGTTTTAAACGATGTGTAATGCAAGTGACTGTGTCGATACCTGTTTAATGCTACAATAAACATTGTTCATGTTATCTTTTTTATATTTGTGCCATGACAGCTTTAATGTGTTAATACTTTCATACAGAATATATTTAGCACACTGAGTCTGAAGTATAAATGTATGCCCAGCTTAAAGTGTAGTGGAGATTGTTAAAGGTGTGTCAAACTGTGGTGATACGCCCAGCTTAACTCTTGATAGTAGCCTACACAAGCAATGCATGTCTCATATCACCCTCTATTTCAATATTTGCGAATGTGCAATTCAGAATATTTTTGCAGAATAAGTAGATTGTTTCGTTCTATTAATATGTGCATACCACTATAGCTTTTGTGGCTACAGAGACAATAAAACGTCTGTATTAAAAAAGAGGGACACCAGATGCTCAAAGTAGAAAAGTGTTACACTCCATGCAGGTGAATGCCAGGTGCTCTTGAAGGCTAAAAAGTTAACTGTCAAGGGAGAAAGCCACCAGGCTTTCAACAATATACAGATATTGTATCACAAGTTAACCTGGGCCCATCACCACAGTTTGACACACCTTTACCAATCTATCTACTGTGCTTTAAAGCATGCATACATTTATACTTCAGACACAGTGTGCTAAATATATTCTGTATGAAGTATTAACACATTAAAGCTGTCATGGCACAAATATAAAAAAGATAACATGAACAATGTTTATTGTAGCATTAAACAGGTATCGACACAGTCACTTGCATAACACATCGTTTAAAACTGATTTGCAGGCTGGAGTTCCCTTAAACTGTGCAGCAAGATAACGTAGAAACTGAATTCAACAGTTTTTGACAGTTACTTGTGGATACGTTTTTGTCATCTGTGCACGTCAGTGCTCTGGCATCATAAAAACGAGCTCTGAGATCGCCTTTGCAACCACAGCCGCACACAGCGGAACATCCCAAGTTAATTCAAACTTCAGCTGACCAGTTAATGTGTTCTTTTACACCACAGATGACTCATGCTTTAGATGTATTGAGTTTGAGTTATTGTGAAGCTTTTACCGATTTGACTTTCCTCTCTATTTACTCGATGTTTCTGTGGCATTGCGTTATTTTAAGAAAACAGAAACAGAGACGACACGTTTGTAGCGATTGGCGGTGGCGAGTGTACGGTTCACCATTGTTATGTAATGTTGTCCACAGAAAAATGAATGTTCATCAAACTGTGTGTCTTACAACGTCTGGAAAGACATCGATTGATTGAGATAAAACAGCGAGGCGTTTATTTCCTCGTTTGTGGACAACGGACTCATAAGCCCCGCCCACACACATCTGTGACAGCCACCTATTAATTCAACACCAGTTAAACTGTGACACCTGTCTCATACAGATGTTTTAGACTGGTCTACAGTGTTAAGCCAGTCTTAATTTTGGTCAAAGATTAGTCTACTGCAAGTTAGATTGTTCACGAAATTAAAGACTGACTAATTGTAATCCAAAAAAATTAGACGCCTTACTCCCAGTCTAACTCGGCTCTAAGACCTATGTTACCATGGTAACAATCAGTGACACCTGCTGACCAATAGCACCAAATTTTGAATGTCTTAGATGGTCCTTTCAACGGTCGGACTAACACTGTTCAATGTTTTTTTCCATTTCAGTTTTTTTTTTGTTGTTGTTGTTGTTATACTCTTCGCTGAATTTTTTGTTGGGGTTAGTAAAATAAAGTTTATAACCTCAGATAGACAAACATTTTCTGCTGGGGTTAACTGCCCTGAGCGGTTAGATGCAGTTACTATTTGTTATGTTTAACTCATAGTCAAAGTCTATATTAGTAAAACTGGCCTGGCTGAGGTCCAGCAGAGTACTGACCCAATAATACACAGCAGATAAAAAGCCACAGGGATGCTCTCTGTTATTCGTTTTGCACCATGGCTGCTGCTCTCAGCAGACTGCAGGACCACAAATGCAAGGATAAGAACTTTGAAGGATGCTCAACACATGGATGGGAATATGTCTGTATTGGATGGAAATCCAGCATGATTAGTATACAAGATATCATTGCTGAAATTAACCTAAATATTAAGGCAAGTATGGTTGAAAGTTCTGTAGTTGGTATGTTAGAGTTATCATAATCTAAAACAAGCATTTGCACATGTTAGTGTTCTTTAGATAAGGACTAATGCAAAACCAGGGCAGGTTACATTCACACTGCTGTTGTTGCAGGTAGAGCAATAAGTAGCTTCTGAGTGAAGTCCATGAAGTTTATGTTCATTGCAGTCATGCCCTTGAAATGCAATTCTCAGCTCAGTGCTTATGTTGTGAAACTTAATTGTGATTAATTATAATGTGGCTCATTGTCAAATCTCCATGCTTTTAGTGGTTCTCTCTGTGGCTCCCCCTCTCTCTCACCACCCATTCTATTCGGGCACAGGTGAAAGCTCAGAGGCTCATTGATGCACTTTATTATTTTTGATCTGCAGCCCAGGAAAAACACTGCTGACCTTTTACCTTGTGTATTCAGGGAGTGTTTGCTCTCTAAATATGGTCAATGCTGTCTCTCTGACACATACATCACAAACGTGCTGTTTGTCTCACGCTGACAGGGGGAAAGTAATTGTCATAGTTGTATTGCTTGTGTGGGCGGCATACGTTAAAAAAAAAGCCAACTGTGATATTGAATTTAAGATTTTTCTTCATTTCCTATTTTTCATTGCTTGTTTTATTTTCTCTGTGCAGAAGTTGAGAATGCCAAGCGGGGACTTCAAGGAGGACAGGCTTACACCATCAGCACAATCCACCCCAAGTGGCACTCCTTGTGCCACCCCCTCCGTCACCCCCAGTGTCACCCCCTGTGTTAGTCCCCACTCATCACCGGCTGTTAGTCGCAGGTAGGTGTGATGCAAAATGTATAATATGTAAGATGATATTGTTATTTGACCTTAACCCATAACAAAATGTTTTGTTGAATGGGTGGAACTGAAACCAAAAATCACAACATGCATTTCCCAAAATTGTATTTTAAATTTAGTATTTTGCTTTTAGTTATATTAACATACTGCATTCTTTCTATGGTTTCTTGTATGCTCATGTCTTTCTTTTGCTCGGTGGAAATGCAGGAGCTGGTTCCAGCTGAGTCCTGCGCCTTTTCTTGCCACCCCAGAGCTCAACAATCCCAACTCCAGCACAGACATGGGAGGAAATGAGGGAGGAGGAGGAGAGAGGTGGAACTTCTTCGGAACACGGTCTGTGGTTCAGAAGTCCCCCACTGATCCAGGTTCAGAAACTGGCACAGGTGAGTTAAATACCCAGTCCTGCGTCTGGGTCTTGGCTGAATTACAGTACTTTTTTACATTGTGAAAGTTGGGGTCGAAAACCAGCAAGAGTAAGCTTGATTTTGAAAGTATCCAATAAAACAAAAATGCCAAAGCCACTCCCCTAAGACACGGGAACGTGTACTGCCTCCCCCACTGGTGCAGGAAGAGTACATTAGAGAGAGTTTCCATTTGGTCTTAATTAATCTCTATTTACAGACTCTGCATAGAAATGTAGAATCTGTAGGCAGGGATGTGGCTTTTGGGGATGGCAAGTGTGGAAAAACAGTCCGCGTGGAGAGCAAAAACAGGTGGAACTTAATGCCCCTTAACGACATCCCGGCTCCCGACAGCGGTCATCTGACAATGATTTGCTTTCTTATTTGTCTATAAACAGATATCTGAAGAACGTTCAGCTAACAATCCGTTCTAAATCTAAAATACAACTTGAGATAAATTCCCTTGACGCTGTGTCACGAAAGCCATTCAGCGTTCAGATTTCCCGATTTCCTCGAATGCATCAGAAATGATTTGATCTCTGTTCAACAAACGAGCATTTTAAAAGTAATTTTGTTGAAAACAGACCTGACAAAGGTGCATTTTTACTTTATACAAATGTGCATCAGCAAAAACATTAAATTAATTGATTAAAGTCAATCACAAGAAAAATTGTTTCTTTTTCTGTAAACAATGCAGCACACGGAAATTTATAGCTAACTGCTGGCTAAATGCTGGCTAAATGCCCGGCATGTTCACTGTTGTCCCCAGAGGCTATATCGTCATCAGACTAAAGCTGATAGGATCCAAGATTAGGTTTTAATGAACAATTGGAAGGACTCATTACTGGCCTGGGACAGAGACACATGCCATGATTTTCTTTGTCTTTTGTCAGAGGACTTAAATAACAGATTACAGTAGAATTTCAACAAATATGACTGAAAATACTTCTCAAATAATTTACGTACCCCATCTATAATCACTGTTGATAATAATTGGTTTCACTGCCACAGTTGAACTCTGGTTGTAACTGTAGAGCTTTTGAAATCAGTGGGATTTTTCTCGTGTCATGGTGCTGAAGCCATATTATGTGATCCACACAAAAGACGCCCTCCAGCCAAATTCCAGACACAAGAGTGAGCCTACGTATTACTGCAGAGGTGTTATGTTGCTTAAGCACGAAGGCTAACATTAGACAAACAAGTCTCCAACTCATGTTTTCTGAAACCTTCTCCTTTCACCTCTGACCACACCCAATAGTGATGTCACATGGTCCTGGAGCACACCTATATTCTCTTTAAAATCATGACCGTGAAGCTGCACCCTTTAGCTGGTACATTTATGTCACTGATCACTTCCTCCTCTCTCCTGCAGGCTTCTCACTGCAGTCCTATTTCGGCCTGCAGAAGTCCACTACCATCGATGGCTCCAACCCCCAGGTCAACTTTAAGGTGGACGACCCCGCCCACTTCATGCCCCCCAAAATCGAAATCTCTGGCATTGAGGCCAAGCGGGTTCCCCCACGGCCACACAAACTCAAACCTCGGGACATGAATGTTTTAACACCTTCGGGTTTCTGAAGCCAGACCGGTGCTGTAGTTCCACCTCTGCACCACACCCTAAATGTTTCCTCCTCTCTGGTTACTGATCTGTTTGTCTGTCTTTGTCTGTTCCCTCCACCTCCCTGCACATTCACTGAAACTTGAGAGTAATGACGACCACCTATAGTGTTAGATCACCAGCCCCAGAGAAATCCTCGCACTGTTACTCCTCCCAGCTGATCCACTCAGATCAACTGCTCCTCATTTCTGTTGGTCCACAACATCTCTTTATCTCTTCAGTTCAGTGGTCCAAATAAAACAAACATGAAGTAACTTAATTTGTCATCCCTACAGATGGTACTGCTTTGTATAATTGTTCTGTCATGTTATTGGTGCATTGACGTGCATCGCCTTGCTGTCCCCTTCCGTTGTCAGAGATGGCATGAGATTAAAGCTATTGAAATATCTCGTCAGTCCTTTCACATTAGTACTGACCAGATATTTTAACTCTTAATGCTCAGTCTCATTTGTATTATAATTTCTTTTTATTTTAAATAAGCTCACAGGTTTGTAGTTGTGTAGTGCTTCTCTGTGTTAGCATGCAGAGTATAGTGTGGTATGACTGATATTGTGCCTAAACTTTGGCCTTTTTGCCATTTAAATTCAGATTTTTTTATGTGCAAGAGTATCTTATTTTACATAGTGTGAGAGAGTGTGACTGGTGACCTGAAGTGATTTTTTTTTTAATTATTATTATTTCAACTTAAGTATTCTCAGATTGTTTGCTTTAAATCAACATTGTTCATTCTAAATAGTTGTTAGTTTCTTGGTTTCATCTCATTTTTATATTGCACCACAGTTTTGCTTTGCCATAAAAACATAACACATTGAAGTTTTGCATTTTGAATTCTGCATTTTTTGTGTCAAAATAGAGAAATCCCTGCTGTTATATTGATGAATAATAATTGATTGATAAGTTGATGAATTCCAGTAAGTAATTGCACAAGGGAGATGTCTCCCACTTATATCTGTAAATAAATCTGATACTTACAAGCAACAACATCTCTCTTGAGTTCTTTTCTAATGCAAACACAGGGAAATGTGAACATATGGAGCTGAATAATGACACTGAACTGCCATTTAATTTCCCTTTTTATAGTTGACTTGCTGAACAAATCAGGGACTCTGCCTTGACCCAGGCATTATGAAATGGGCATTCATTTAACGGGGTGTCATGCTAATTTCAAGCTTCATATTTCACCCTGTGGAGTAGCTTAGCATAATTTACAGTTAAAAAAAAACTCAGGTCTCATACAGCCTCTGCCTGAAACGACTCAATCAGCTCTGTCCCTTTAGGAAACCCCGCCCCTACAAGCCCACTTTCTTCGGTTTGGCCAGCGCTCTGAAGCCTGCTATGACTCACAAAGTGCAGTGTGTAGAAAAAACAGCCTGCAGACTGAACTGAAAAGCCTGGGGATTACTCCAACACACTTTTACCTACAGATTTGAAACTTCACTCACATTTAGTCTGGACATCCAACATTGTAACATTGTATATACGTTTTAAAATGTGAAACAGCACAATACCCCCCTTTAAGCAATATCACACAGAGAGGGTGATGTACTGAATATCATCACAGCTGATATTACGTAACGCATCACAACCTCGAGTGTGATATTGCTGTTATACTACAGTTACACAAGCGGCAAATAGTAGTAAACAGTAACAATCAAAAACAGATTACCTTTTGCTCCACCAACTCAACTAGTTCCACAACTTAACTGAAACTGAACTTTTGTTGCTAAGCAACCCAAACACTCTCTTGCACCCTGTGTCTACATGTTGTCGGGTGTTTTTATCATGTACATTTATGTTTTAATTTATCATCAACCAGTGAAATAAAAGTCTGCTGTGTGATTCAGAGGTACCAGCTTAATTAATGTAGACATACACATCGATATAATATATCAAAGACAATAAGATATGTAGATGTGATTATTTTTTATCGAAAAAGGAAGTGGCACCAACCTAATTTTTCCATCGCCATGACATCAACACACGAGCGTGCAATTTCATCCAAATGGTGATGTCAATAATTTTACACCAACTTGTAGCAACAGTGTTTGGCCAGAAGATGGCGGTAAAACATTGTTCCAAAATATGTTTAATGCTCGTCACTAGTTTGACTGTATGCCTGTTTTATTGCGTCTTTTATCTCTCTTTTCATTTTAAAACAGAAGCATGTTTGCTGAAATCGGACGATGTAGCAGCTATCATATTTAGCTGTTCGAGATAATCAGGAAATTAGTTCTGCCACACAGACCTGAAGCCCGGGGAGGTGGGAAGAACCAGGATTATATGATCCTCTGTGTTGACTAATCCATCCACTGCACACACTGATTTAATGATGTTCTACTACTGTTGTCAGAACTATTATATTGCGTATAATACCACACGTTAGCTGGAGATTATGAACTACCCAAGCTGCTCGCTCCACATCAAAGCAAACATCCAGGCTGTCACACAAAGAGCCAGCAGGTAGAGACAGTGGAGCAGAGTCCCTCCCCTGTGGGCTTAGCCATTACTGAAACACTTTACAGCCCTTGTTAGCTCTCAGCAGTTATTGTCTGAAGCTGACTATTGTGTGTGTGAGTGTGTGTGTGTGTGGTGGATTTATGACAGGGTGTGCCTGTAGGCCTCATTTTGCTACTTCCAGTAACATACCAGGATGCAGATACTATTTGAATATACTGTATGTGCTATATGTACTCTCTAAGTCAGTAATGAGTTGTCATTTAAGTTTACAGAAGCAAGGCCTCGACTTGAGGCAAACCTTCAATTCCTTTGTCATAAAACTTTCAACTTTGACCTTCATTTATTCAGAAATTAGCCGGAGCTTCTACAGAGAGCACCCCTTCATGTAATTACAGGCTGTTGGGTGTCCACGTCTGGTTTTCAGGTGGTGCTACCAGAGTGAAGGTGGACATCAAATGAGACAGGCAAGTTTAGACAAAGAGCTGTCAGGCAAACGGGAGAGGTGGACGGTGATTAAAGGAAAATAAAGTGATGGACAGATGGACACAAGATGAAAGACTGAAAGAAAACACAGGATGAGGAAAAGTTTTTGGTAAAAGTACAAACACAGATGGAGATTTTTCAGCCCTGGGTTCCATTTCTTTTAGAATAATGCACCATGGTACATAAACACCTGGGCAGGGATGTCTGTGTCAGCGACTATGAGCCAAAAACACCCACAGCAATAAAGCAAGGCGAGCGTAAGAGTGGGTGGGGGAGTCTGGGAGGGAGAGAGACATGGAACGGGGAAACAGAGAGCAAAGGGTGGAGTGCCCCGGCAGCCATGACATAATACAGATGGCTCTCTCTCTCTATGGGTCCGACATGACGTGGTTGCGCAGCCCCCCCCCTTTTCTCAGCTCCCTGCCCCCTCTTCTGCTCTGATCCCACACAGATCATTGAGCTCACTCACAGATGTGCAATGGCAAGCACCACCCTGCCAGAGTGACCACCAAGCACCAAACAAACACCGTGGCCTCTCCTGCAATCTGACACGGCACACTCACCCGACCAGTCGCACCAAATTCCTTCCTTGACAACCAGAAAGCAATGACTTTTAATCAGCTGAGTTTATTTTAAATTCCACACGCCCCTATGACACAACTGTGACGTGCCAATTTTGGCCGAACCACCATGATGTGGCTACAAAAACACAAGCAACAGTGCCAGTTTCGCAACATATTTTTCAGATCATCATGCTCCTGTGGTCCTGTTCTGTGTGTTACTGATAGCATGTTTAAATGTGCACTTAATAAAGGTCAAGTTTGCATAAACATTTTGGAAACTTTTATCTGATACATGTAGGAGTAGTGGAGGCACTTTATGTCAGGGTGACTCCTGAAAAAAGCTGGAAAAATCTCTCATCAGTGCATAAATTCAAGAACAGATAACAGCAGATTCTGGGCCCGGCTACAGAAAAGTGGCAATAAACGCTTTTAAAGGCTTCTGTGAGGAACATTGTTGGCTTTCTCGAAAATCATCTGAGCATGAGATGTTATAATCTACCAAGAAAATCACGCTAAGGAAGCTGCTGTGATAAGATACCATCTACAAGAGAAAGACTTTATTACTGGAGTTGCAGCTTCCAGGTTTTATCTTATCCTTTAAACTCTCTGCTTGTCTGTGTAGCAAGCGTCAGCAGCCACCGCCTTGACTAATGTGGTGTTTTTCAGACTTAATCTAGTCATTCACACGATGACAAACAGCTGGTGACAAGACCTGACGAGGGACTCGAAGGGGGTCCCTTTTTGACGTTTGCTGCTGGGCGGGTTCACTGTTGTCGTATGCTGTGCCGTCTGACTCCAGAACCACATCTGGGGCTGATTCACAGTGAGCTGGCCCGGAGGTGAACCCGCCGAGCTGAGAGGAGGGTGGAGAGGGAGGGGGGACAGGGGCCTTAGCTTACGCTGATAGCTGTGTTCAGGTACTGTATCCTGTGAAAGTAAACATCAATCATGCCCACTACCTGGGGTTTAGGGTTACAGTGTGACGGCCGTTAACGCAGATGTGGGTCACACACAAATCAAATCTGTGTGCGCGTATGTGTGTTACGCAATAACACACTGCTGTACCTCATAAATTCTGTGTAACAGCTTCGCCGTGTCCCCGAAGAGCCCCTGCAGAAAGTGTTTGGATCTTTGTGCTGCTGCGGTGAGGAGGGAATGTATGTGCAAATGTTTGAGACTCAAAGTAGAGGAAGTAACACATATATTGAAACTTCTGTGTAACATTTGAAAGCTCACAGGCGTAGAGTATTTGCTAAAAACATTATCCTTTCTTTTTCCTGAGCTCTATATCTGTCAGTTTGGGTCTCTCTGTTGCTGATGTGAAACTATCAGACGGATGTAACAGGTTTGTCTGTGAAGGTTCAGTCATCCAGGTCATAGCTATTCTAAGCTTAATCCAAAAGGCAACTGGACTAGGTTCTTGACGTTCTTGAGGACGTTTCACCTCTCACCCCAAAGGCTTCCTCAGTTCTTAACTGACTGGTGGACGGAGCGTGAAATATAAGCCTATAGGTCATTAGTATGCTAATAGATGTGTAATCAAGGGTGAGTTGTTATCCTGAGCTGTTGACCTAGTCATAGACCGATTATCATGACCACGGGCCCTGGACACAAACTCGCCACGGGCCCCTGCCTACACACGCAAACAGTGCGTGCACAAAGGCGGTCTTCCCATTACGCACATAACAACACCGGGCAACACACAACCACACAAAGTTACTGTCATTTTAGATCTGTTTTGTTTGGCACCTGCCATGTACAGGACAATATACATATTATGGGAGAGACAGCAAGCTCAAATACCCAGCTCGTCGAGAATTTTGGTAGATAGTTCAACACTGCATTGTAAGTGGGTGATAGGTGGTGTTTTAGGCCTACACCTCTGTTAAGAGATGGTTTTCAGCATAACTTGTACCTCTTTTCCAGTGAAATTTAGCATGTTGATGCAGGTTTTTCAGAACCGGGAAGACCTGGTAATGAATGCCAAGTGTCTCTTTTCCCATTTCCAGTGGAGTATCAGTCTCTTTTCTGCTGTGTCACCGTCTGACGTCACAAATGTGGCCAAAACAGGGTTAGTAAACTGTGGAGCTTGTGGTTGGGCCTCTATTGTATCTATTACTCATTCAGTCTGTTTATCAAACTCGGCGGAGACAAATTTTGAGCGATGTTCAAGCACTGCTCGGACGGAGACGGGCGGAATTTGTAACTGAGATGACAAGGAGTCGCAGAAGTTACAGACGGAGCATAGCATCGCGCCTATGTGTAGGTGTGTGTCCTTTGGGTGGACAAGCTTCTGTCTGTGTTTGTTCGATGGTTTGAAGTGTACCGGAATATTTTGTTTGTTGAAAATCCTTCTGAGTTTCTCAGATACTCCAGACAGGTAGGGAATAACAATGCTGTGGCGTTTGTCGTTCTCTCCCTTCCTGTTTGAGTTGTGTTTCTTTGCGTTGAAAGGCCCAGTTTGAGTAGCCACACATCTGAAGTTCCTCCCTGAGATGTTCCTGTTCCTTCTTCTTCCCCTCTGTCCTGGTGGGTATGTTTTCAGCCCTATGGTGTAGGGTTCTATCGACTCCTAGCGTGTGTTCTAGTGGGTGTTGGGAATCAAAAAGCAGGTGGCATGTGTGGGTGGGTTTCCTGTAAACTTCAATGTTGAGGCTTCTGTCCTCGTCAATGTGCACGGCACAGTCCAAGAAGGCCAGGCTGTTTCCTCTCACGTCTTCTCTGGTAAATTGTTGTCTACTGCGTTGATGTGTACAGTGAAGGCTTCCACTCCCTTAGATTGGATTTTGACCCAGGGGTCATCCACATATCTAAACCAATGGCTTGGGGTAGCTCCTGTGAAGGAAGTTAGAGCTTTTCTCTCTGCTTCCCCCATGTAGATATTAGCCACTATTGGAGACACGGGTGAGCCTATAGCACATCCATGCTTCTGTCTGTAGAAGCCCTCGTTGAACTGAAAGTATGTGGTGTTCAAACGGAGGTCCAGCATGGCACAGATGTGGTCCGGTGTCAGAGTGGTTCTGTTAGGTAGGGTTGTGTCCTGTAGCAGACGCTCCTTGATTGTCTTGACTGCCTCCTAGGTGGGAATGCCAGTGAAAAGGGAGGTAACATCACAGGAGACTAAGGTCTCGTCGGAATCTTCTATGACGTTCCTTACCTTGTTGGTAAAATCCTGGGAGTTCATGGAGTGCTACTCACCATGGGGGCTAGGATTGTAGATAGGTGTTTGGATATGTTGATGCTGCTGATGTTGGGTCTGAGTGGAGCTCCTTCCTGGTGAACTTATGGGAGTCCACAGGGAATGGCTTCAGCAGGATACAAACGGCAGTAAAGTGTTCTGTCGATTATATTGTCAAGCGTCAGGTAGATGTAGGAAACCCTTTTTCTTATAGCTGCTAGTTGGATCTCATGTGATGGTTTCATAGGTGGCTGTGTTACTAAGAAGCACTGTCATCTTGAAATGGTAGTCCTCTGTGTTTAGCACCACTGTGCACGTAACCTCGCCAACAAAAACAAAAGAAAAAAACAGAAGTACCGAATGATGATGTTAAAAAATCAGGGCAGTGCACTTCTTAGACTATATGATTCATACATCTTTTTGTGTTTGCTCGATGTGCATCCTTCCTGGTTCTGCCTCTCATGTATGTTTCTGTCTGTATATTAAGATTTGGTCTCTTTTGGGGGTGGAAAAAATCTACAGATAATTGAGCTAAAACTGTCACCTGATCTATATTCCCCAGTTTCCAGCCTCTGTCTCTTCATCCGGTATTCTCCTGCCATCCCCCCCACTGACACAGAGAGAGAGAGAGAGAGAGAGAGAGGCAGCGTGTATTGTTGGGCCTCTCTGTAGCGGCCCCCAGGCTCTAACATGAAGCAGATGTGAAAGGGGAGATCCCCTACCACAAGGTCTGAGCAGTCAGCTGGAGGTGCTCAACTGACTTGATCCACATCCGGTTGACACATTCAGAACTCAAACGGTTCTCTAGTCAAAGTAGAACATACATGCTCGTTTCTCACACTGCATGCGTAAGTGAGTGAAAATGAAACCTACTAGTGTGAGAGATGATTCATGTCTTGGACGAGGGATGAATTTAATACCCGTGACACGTGTTGCGCAACTGGCCAAAGGGCATAATAATTCATAATCTAAATCACGTAGTCCAGGCTGTAATGTGTCCTTATGGAATACAGCCAAAGTTGAACTACCTCGATATCTACTGCCCAGTTTATACCTCCTCGTTCACTCTTCACACCTGTGTTAACATTCAGGTGAGAACCGTGCAACAACTGCTGCCAACGCCTTGCATTTGCATATTGCATCTGATGCTTGTAATTAATGGTTTATAAGTTTTTCTTGCACGAATGTCAGCAATTAATAGATTTGTGTTTATGTAATGTGAGTGCCAGAAGTAGTAACACTGTCGCAGCTGTCATTCACACAGCACCCGTGTTTCAGGGTGTATCCTCACAAATATGACATGCTGTCCCTGCCATAAAGACATAAAGACCGGATGTTCAATTATAATATGGACACGCTAATTAGAGAGGATGAATCACTGACTTAGCAATCAAGTTAAACCACAACAACCTGGACAACTACAAGTAAGATATGAAAGGCTCAAGAGCTGAAAGTAAAGATGAATTAAAATGTCGAAACTCCCTGAAATTCCTCGATTAGCCGTGCCAAACTTCGCCGCTTGCCCATCATTTTATATCACTGTAGTAGTTAAGGAACCTTTGATCTTTGGGGTGGATCTCATCGGATAACAAAGTCATGGTGCACACCCAATTAAACGTATTAATCCTTTAAGCCAGGAGGGGAATGTGGTTCTTTGGCTTCTGTCACTGCTTCTCACTCACGCACATCCCCAGCACACCTAAACACATAATTACACACACGAAGAGAGAGGTCATCACATGTGAAACTCAAGATGTGTTCAAGGTACTTCAGGTGAGGAGAAGAGCTTCCCGTAAGATGAGACACAGGAAGAAAGTGAGATAAGCTGTCTCAAACCGTGTCCGACTCTAATATTCCAACAAAAACAGTTTCGATAATGAAACCGTAGATTATACAAGAATATAATCTGCCTCAGTATCTGCTCTGTGCACATAAGCATGTAGTGTGAAAGCAATAAATCCCTGTAAACCTTTCCAGATAAATGAGTTTATATCATTTATTGCTGCTCTGAATATGCCTGGCATCAGATCTGAGCTTTGCTGAGACCTTAGCACAGAGAAGCAGTAGAAGTTATTGCAGTGATAAGGGTAAAAGTTACAGTAAGTGTGTGACGTCAGTGTCAGATGAATCTTTGTTCTGTTACCTGTTTATGCAGCTGAAACGAGTTTATGACTGATGTATCCCACTTAATGATAAATAGATCTGCTTTAAGCATTTATTAGTCAAAGCAATAGTTGTGTCTTCTCTGTATAAACTGATGTTTTTCTAACTCATGATCTCATTCCAACAGTCGGGAGTGAGATCTCATGTGAGATAGACCGTCTATCAGGGTGTATCTGTTTCCTGTGACTTGTAAAGCTGCTCTCCTGGTCATCATTTAGGAGGAGTTTGCTGTAGAATAATAATTCTATATCAACATAAAACTAGTTTAACTACTCAGACCACTAAAGTCAGAAATGTTCAGAGTCCAGGTCATATTCAGAGACGACAAGGAAGCAAACTGTATCAAGCAGGGGAAGGCCAAAGGTGCTGCCAAGGGACTTTAACTTCCTTCATTCTTGCATTCTGTCTCATGTATAAAAAAGCAGAGAACAGTCTTTCATTTTCTGTTGTTTCTCTTTTCTCTATACTTGGCATTTCTTTTTGCTTTATTCAACAAGTTTAAATCATACAAAAACCATGACCAAGTCATCTTTACTCAAATTCCAAGTCTCAATTCATTTGCTCCAAGTCTTGAGTCATTTTTTCATGGGCAAGTCAAGTCTAGTCGCTTTTTTCCACCCAAGACACAGCACTCTTACCTGTAGTATCCGGTCTTTATAAAGAGAAAAGACAAGGTGTTAGTAGCGCGTCTAATAATGATATTATTGGCCAATTTATATAAACTGTACAAAAAGTATGACAGTGAAATGTATCTGTATCATCTTGGCACAGACGCAGCTGTGATGATGGTCTGCTCTGAGCAGTAATGAGCACGACTGACGAGGCTTCTCTTTGGGGAAAAAAACATCAGGTAGCGAGGGTCTTTGATGTTGCGTGTTGCCATAGCGAGGAGTTTGACTGACAGCCAGTCATCCAATCATGACAATCACATACTGGGGAGCTTTTTGAGTCGTCCAATCATGATTCCCAGTTTGCGCTGCGTACATACTTGATAGTTAGACAGAAATTTGACAACAGTGAATTTTACAACATTCAAACTTATGAACACACTCAAGTCATCCAAATCGTGCCTCAAGTCCAAGTCGAGTCTCAAGTCATTTATTTTCCGTCAAGTCGCAAGTCATCAGAACAGTGACTCAAGTTGACATGAGTCCAAGTCCCCAAGTCTCAAGGCCACATCTCTGAATCATGTACACACAAAGAAAACCGAGTCCCCACTGCTTCTGCAGGTTCCCTGCAACACAGGTTATATCAGTCAAGGTTCTGGAGACTTCTGTCACTCAAATAACCAAACAAAAAACCCCAGTGGTTTTTTAATGTTTTATTTCCTTCAGTTGGAGGTCCCTCCCTCTTCACCACAACTAGGTGCTCATTTCAAGAATTATAACCAGGAACTGAGTGATGAAAAATTCAGAAACTACTGAAGTGATGACACCTTCTGCATTACACTGAATCAAGGACTATCTGCCTAAACACCTCTATTCATCATTCACACTGGCTGTCAGACAACATTTTGGGTTGCTTTCTCAAAACTCATCTGGGTTCCCCCAGACATCCTCATCATGTGTAGGGGATGTATGATGTACAAACAGGACTCTGGTAAACCCGACTTTACAGAGACACCCAGTGACGAACGTGCAGCTCTGGGGACTTGGTGCTGGAAGTCGTTTCACACAGAGTTATTTGGAAAGGAGCGTTATCTCTCAGTAGAATCACAGGTAGCATGTTATTGAATCAGTGTGTTCAGCTCAGGAATCTGTAATCCTAAGATCAATACTTCCGTTTCTATTTTTGAAAAGTGCAACCTGTGATTGAGGCAATCATTCAAGAATGCATAGCTCAGCACTTCCCTCTTTGTCTTTCATTCCTTAGCTGCTACTCACCCATTCTGAGGAGTTAAGTACATTACAATTAAATGTAGCTTAGCAACCGTGAAAGAGCATAAATACATTAAAAACAAATGTATTAAATTGGCTGCAGAACATATTTAATCTATCATTATCAGTCTAACATTACATCCAATTAGATTCTTTGCTTTTGATTTCAGGGATTATTAACTGTTGAAATTGCACCAGAACTGTGAGCAGAGTTTATAGAAAACAAAGATACTTTTATTCAGAACTTTAGGGAAACAGATCAATAATAAAAAGGGAGAAGGATGGACAGAAAAGTTTGGTGAACACCAGAAGTATCTGCCTGAACAGCTTCCCCTGTTTTAATACATTCATCATATTCTCCATCATCATGATGTGTGCTCTGCTCTGCATCTTCATTCAAAGCCTTAAAGTTGAGGTCACAGTTCAAGTTGACAGGACCAAACCTTTTTCAAATAAATGATCAAAGAAGGAAATGATTTACCCGTGTAAATAAGTCACACTGAACTTAAGGCAAACCTGACTGACAGATAGAAAAAGGGGGAAAAGTCGACAAACTCTTGAGTCCTGCTGACGTAAACAGGTGGGTCGACAATTAATCGAGTTATAATGAAGTGGTGAATACCTGTGAGGCAGCAGGACGCTGCTGACAGGACAAGGGAGCTGTCAGAGGAGGTAGGGCCGCCTCTGCCTCTCCAGGAAACACCATTTAAATAACTAGTGGGAGTGTGCAGTCGCTCTTGGATTTAACACAGCAGAGGCAGAAGCATCACTCCAGCAGGGAAACTACAAGTCGTTTTGTCACAGGAAGGTGTTCAGAAACAACGACAACACTTGAGCTATGTGTGGTAAGTTTTTCTTTTATTCGAGTTGTTTATTTTTCAAACTTGTGGGGGGGATTTGCGCGTTTTACGCACGCGCTCCTGCAGCGCTTTAACGCCGGTGTCATGCCTTTAACTTACCCGCTACAGCCATGAATTGTCAATTATCATATTCTAAAAGTCGTCTCACGTAGTTATTCCGATCTTTTTGTGGTTTAAATGGAAATGAAACTTGTGATTCTGGACCGCAACAACTGGAAAAACGTCTCACTTTTTTCTGATGTGCGGATGCCCGGAGAGCTGTAAACACAACTGCTACGTGTCAGTGTTTTCACTCTCTGCCGTAGACAACAGGACAAGCAAGACATACCAGTTACTGTCAGAAGAAATGTGGAGAGGGCTCTTTATTACAGTGCGTCCGTGATGTGACTCACATCCATCCCCCACAGCTCCCTAAAGTTGAACCATTCCGGGGTAAATCCCCCCCCCCTTTTGACAGCCCCACACGTCCCACTCTCCCACATGGACGTTTACAGCCCAGAGTAAATCTTTAACAGTACTTCGGCCTCTCCTCGTGTCCGCGAGGAAGAGGCCAAGGCTGCGGGAGTTTACAGCAGCCTGCCTGTACCTGGCTGCTCCAACACTGCGCGCAATGTGCGTCCGTCAATGGCCAGCTGTGTGCCTGCGGGAGAGGGCTGCCCGGAACATTCCTACACACACACACTCACACACAAACACTCATACTTACCCAGCAGCCTCATACTTTATTCACAGTTATTTCCATCAGATATAAGGATGCAGCAGCTTGTCTAACTCAAATTAAATGTATTGGGATGCATATTCCAGATTTCTTGTTACTCATTAAGGTTGTTGAGATAGTTTGTCCTTCCTCAGCATATATGACTTAGATGAAGATTATAGGATGCAAACACAATCCAGGTGGAAGCTAGGAGTTTCTCATTTATCAACCATAATATACAAGAATGTCTATATTAATGTCAAGTAACAACTGTATGCAACTTTTCCACTATCCCCAATCTAACAGATTTATCCTTAAACAGAAAGTAATCATGTTAAACGATGCCACAGTGCTCTTTTTAGTCGTGTAAACTCTGCCTACAAGGTTTGATAACCTCAAAGGATTCAAAGCTTCTCTTTCTCTCCCTCTCTAAAAGGGATCTTTGCCTACCTGAATTACTGCGTGCCTCGCACCAGAAAGGAGATATTTGAGACGCTGGTGAAGGGTCTGCAGAGGCTGGAGTACAGAGGGTACGATTCAGCAGGTAAGACACTCAGCTTCACTGCCTTACCACACACAACACATGCACACGCACACACACAGGCACAAAAGCTTATAGTACTTCTTTGCAGCACCTGTGTGTCATGTCCTTCAAAAATAAGATCAAAGCAACATCTGAAATTATTCAGACGTGTAATCATTTGATTCACTGTAACTGGCCCCGAAAGGCACAAAAATACATAAGTCATTAAACTAAGATTCCCAAGTGGGTAGTCACTTGTCAGACTGGTAATATAAGGACACGAGCACACCCCGCCCATGTGATCCTTGACCTTTAATTTAATTCACAATCATAGATAATAAGATTGAAATGAAGACAAACTGGTACGGCAGCTAACACCTAAAACCACTCGGCTGAGGGAGGCTGGTGTCGTGAATCCAGAGAGGAATGATCTAACCACACACGGTGCTGGGAGGTTTAAAAATATCATAACGCCGGCTGCGCCTTAAGAAACTCAAGTGACGTCCCACTCAGAACCTGCAGCCACCTGATCATTTAATAATGTTAACACACGCCCAGGCGCACACACACACTTTGTGTTTGTTCATCCTGTTTGAGCAAGATGGAAACACACATCTGAGACGTCCTTTCATGGCTGTCAAACACTCTGTCCCACACACACACACATGCAGAGACTAGAACCTCAGAGACATATTAACTCCTCTGTCACCTATTCTATGGGAATCTGACCTTTTATCCCGAATATATGGAAGACTTTTATTTTGTGTTTGTGTTTCATTACCTTCCCGTGTGTCTGCAGGTATCGCTGTGGATGGCCCAGGCAAGACGACCACTGACATCAATGGAAACACCATCTGCTTAATAAAGAAGAAGGGGAAGGTCAAGGCCCTGGATGAGGAGCTTTACAGTAGGTTTATGCATATATAATTCATATTTCTCATGCAAGATTATCTATGTAAAACGTTTCTTACATTTCTTTCACATTTATTTGTATTTTCCTCCGTGAATATATTTACAAAGTGTCTATTTAGCTTGTTAGGATAATTTTCAAAACAAATTCTCCAGGGATTAATTTCACTGAAGTCTGCTCGTGTCAGCAAAGGGAGTCATGTCTTGTTTTGCCCCCTTCAGAGAAAGACTCACTGGACCTGGACGAGGAGCTGGGCACACACTTCGGCCTCGCTCACACTCGCTGGGCCACACACGGAGAGCCGAGCGCCATCAACAGCCACCCTCATCGCTCTGACAAGAACAACGGTGAGACTGCCGTCACGTTTGCATCACAGTACATGAATCCTCCCTAATTATAAATGCATGCGAAACAAAGAGCAGGAATGTGTGACATTTTAACCTGCTGTGACGCTGTGATTCCAATGTTCTGCATCCCCTTACTGTCATCCTGTAATAGCAGCCTATGCGTCTCACCTGAGCATTTACACAGAAGTTTAAGAAGCTATTTACCTTTATGAGGCACCTTACACATCTATTGTCAGTCAATAGACACCCATCCCTTCATAAGTGTTCACAGGTGTGTCAGTAATGCACCTTGGCTTCAGACCAAGTTATGTGAAAGGTCCAAAGTGAGTCTGGCAACCAGGCGACTTGTATCTGCTTTACATTACAGTTTATTGTTCTGTTATTAATATTAGGTGTAGACACATTGTTACTTTGTTCTCATAGATGATAACTTATCATCTCTGTGTTGTATATTTGGCTGCTGTCCCTCTCCAGCTCCTCCACGTGAGTGCATGTGTGTCCAGATCCACAGCTTTGTCTGCGTGCATTAACCCCCTTTTGTTAACACAACCTAACAAAGACACATTCTTGGAATGACAACAACCTGCTATACCGCACATTTCACTGGTTTGACAACTTTCAGGATCACCGTGAGGATCTATTCCTGCAGCAGATCTATTTTTAGTGGGATTAGACAAAATAAAAGACCCAGTTACATGTGAATCAACAAAAGCGGAGAACATTCGAGTGTTTTTTTCACCTTTGGCCCCTTTGTCTAATCTGTTCACTCTCACTGCCTCTCCTCAGAGTTTGTCGTCATCCACAATGGCATCATCACCAACTACAAAGAGCTGAAGGAGTACCTGGTAAGTCTTCTTATCACCAGGAGCTGTTCAGTGCCATTCTCCGACCCGCCCTGCAGGTAGAGCTCGTACTGTCTTCACAGGCTGAGCATGTCCTTCTATGACTTTCTCTTAACAGAACAGGCTGTCGCAGATTAGATTAAAATATGATTATTTATGACTTTTGCTGACATTGTGCACGGTCATAAGTTAGTCTTGAATTTACAAACTTGTGCCTTATAAGTTTAATGTGCATCAAAAATTAAGGATGTTTAATAGTATGTGAGGGAGTTGATGGAGGGAGACTTTATTGTTTAAATAGCACAACCTTTGGCTGACATAGAGTGGAGGTCTGTGCAAACAAGATAGTTGCAATTTAATATTTAATATCATCGCTTTAGCAAATAAAGTATTGAAGAGCTTATCCTATCAGTCAGGGACTTAATATCTGATTAAGCATGTAGTTGATTTGATATACGAGCAGAGATCAGAGGACGGCCAAAATCAGCGCAATTTAAACATCTTTTTTTTTCCTTTTTATCTGCAATATGCACAAAGTTATGGATTTTCCCATTAAAACTGAAAGCTGTTACTTTTTTTTAACATAAAAAGGTTGATAATATTGTTTTCTGCAGCTCATGGACTCTTTTAAAAGTGATATTAACGATTATGAAGGGGATTGTAACATCACAGTTTCATATCACTCGATTAGAAGCAACCAGAATGAAAGATGGGCAGAAGACGATCTTGCGGGATGACTGACAGCGCCTTGTTTGTGTTTACATTCATATAAACTCCATCTTTTATCTTCAGGTGATCAAAGGGTATGAGTTTGAGTCAGAGACAGACACAGAGGTGATCCCCAAACTGGTGAAATATGTTTACGACAACCGAGAGAACGACGGCGTCGGCTTCTCCACCCTGGTAGAGAGAGTCATCCAGCAGCTGGTGAGTTCACTGACTGCGCCGACACACTTCACAGCAGCTTCACAGCAGCCATCTTTGTTTGGTAGAATTATGAGGGCTTTGCTTCTATTCAGTTTCTTCTGCCAGCGAGACGGAGCACATCACATTTGCTCTACATCAAGGGATGGAAATTTTAATAACCAGCTTCCTGGTAGCTGTAGGGTGGCTTCATGTAGCATAGTGTCATAAAATGTGTCATTGACTGGTCACCCACACACACACACACACACACACACACAAAGCTCATTCTGCAATGTGTGAAACTGCTTATATTCCCTGTCCATTAAAACTTTGTACACCATCACAAAAACACTCTCCATGGCAACCGCCCGAGCAGCATCACTAGTGACATCATCAGTGGTAGAAACAGATTTGTCCGGTCGGATTGAGCAAGCGTCTTTTTTCCACTGTGTGACATCAGAGCCTCACATGTTTCTGTGGAGCGGGTCCTCTCCGCTCAGAAGAACACAGGAGGCAGAAGCAGCCATTTTGGATTTGGAGTAATGGGAACCAGATAGTCAGAACTACAAACAGCCTAAAGACCATGACTCCCCCCACCTCCCTACGCTTCCCCTCGCCTCACCTCCCCCTCCTTGCTTACCACCCCTTTCAACACCACACACAAACACAGCCACGGCCAGTTCTACGTCTAACCACCGCAGGCAGCTTTGCAGCCAGTGCTTTCGAAACACAGCTGATGTTGTACAATAGAGGTCTTATTTCTCTTAACCCTCCCTCCTCCTCCTCCTCCTCCTCCCCTCCTCCTCTCCCCTTCACCTACCACACTACTTCCCAAAACTCACCCACAACTACAAACCCCACAGGGCCAGAATACAACATTTGTTTGTGCTCAGAGAAGGTGACACACTTTCCAGGAATACACGGCTAACTTTTACTTTTCATTTAACTTTTATTTTTTTCTCCCCTCTCTCTCCTCTAAAGGTTTACTTCGATGTTAGTGTGTTTCAGTCTTTCATCAGGCGAATGTAAACTCTGTTTCCTCTCCTTTCTTCTGTCTCAGGAGGGGGCCTTCGCTCTGGTGTTTAAAAGTCGTCATTTCCCTGGAGAGGCTGTGGCCACCAGGTTAGTATACACACACATGCAGACACACACACACACTCTTGCTCTGACATTTCACTACACATTTCGGTGTATGCGCAGTGAGCCAGACACACTGGAGATGAGTCACCCCTGTTGTTCCGACGATGAAGCAATCCAAATTATGATTTGAGGAGACTCCTCAGACTTACTCATGCAGCTTATCTTAGCTTACATCCTTCATTGTGACATGTGATGGTTTGCTTATGGAAAGTGTGCTGTTTCTTTAAGCACGTGTGTGAATGTTTGTAATGCGCGTCTGCCTGCATGTGTCAGCTCTGTCTGCATCCTAAGACCCGGGCGGGGCGGAGCAGAGGTTGAGTCCACGTTCCCCCTCTTCCTCCCGGGCCTCTGGCCTCTGGGCCGCTGGCCGCACGCCGGCTTCTCTGTGACTCATTAACGCAGAGACTAGAGAGTTTCCTGTTTCGTCTCCGGGAAGTGCTCCTGCCAGAAACACTCCTGGTTAATCACTCCTTGTTGTTTGATTTTACTTTCTACCTTCCACCGGTTCACTGAGCCGGGAGACGGAAGAAAGAGGTGAGGGAAGTGAAACGAAGGGAGATAAGTGGGTCGTTGCTTGTGCTTTATGCAAACAGGTGACCTGGTGGTGCCGCTGTTGGCTTCAGCCTCTTCCGAGAACACCTGCTGTTAAAGTCAGGAGACTTTTGCATCTCATAGTCTTTTGTGTGCTTGTAGTTTCAGAATAAAGCTGTAACTAATATCAGTACACTGCGCAGCGTTTGCTATGTAGTTTGGGTGTTAATGTTTTGAGCAGTCAGCGTCGTCTTCCAGGAAGGAGAGATGGAGGAATGTTTGTAATTATCCCGTGATGTTCGTCACCCGCCCTTTGTCATCTTGGATCGACCTCCCTGCAGCACTTTTACTCTCGTCTCAGCTTCTCTTTCTAAAACTCTCTCTCACTCTATTGTTCCTTCATTCTCTTTCCCTCCACCACCCTGTCTTTCACCTACTTTCTTTTCTTACATCCCTTTGCTTCCCGACTCTCCCTCCCACAGGGTAAATATTGTATTGGATAGCGACCACATGTTTCTGTTTGCAAGCCTCCTTTTTCAAACCCCACACCCCTTAAAGCAACCAGCGTTCATGCGTCAGCGCAGCCGAGCCCCAGAGAAATTCGAGGCAGAGAGAAAAGAGGGATCCAGAGAAAGAGAAGAATTAAGGAGAGGCCTTTTGGACACGATTTCTTAAGCGCTGGTGCAATAATAACACCATGAAGTGGTTTTGTCTTGATGAGCTGTTTGCACTGTGCTCACAAGTCGAGTGTGAAAAGGTTTCATCTGTTTTACGGCCAGTCTCCTCACACCCTCCTCCCTCACCTGTCCAATATACACATGGGTGCACCTTCTCTACCTCTACAGACAATAGGAGAGGCCCACATGGTGCCTGTAGCCAATGAGGAAGCAGCGACTCAGTCCAGGAAGTATTAGCTAATCCTGAAGGATGTTCTGAAATGATATTTGATATTTACCTGTCTAATATTCTACATGAATGCATTTAGAAGAGATTATAGATAAGTGGAAGCATGTCTGAAAGCCTGTGTGCAATGTGACCTCAGGGTTGTGTAAGAAGAGATACTAAATTAAATGAACAAAGGTTGCATTGGATTCGATACAGAGAAAAAAAAAAGGATGTAAAGAGAAAGAAATGTGTGTTTGTTTGGGATAATACAGTAGGATAGGATGACAGGTTAACTCAACATTTAACACACCATGTGAGAGAGTGTGTGTCTACAAACCCTAATCCTCTCCTGTGTCTCTCTCCCCCCCTCGCTCTATCTCCGTCTCTTCCTCCCTGTCTGCTTCACTCCCGTCCCGGCAGGAGAGGAAGTCCGTTGCTCATTGGTGTGCGAAGCGAGCAGGAGCTGCTGACCGAAAACATCCCCATCCAGTACAACAGTGGTAAGCTCTGTTCCTCTCTGTGTGCCATTATCCACTTACACTGCAGCTGAAAGCTCACACACAGACATGCTGCAGGTACACGCAATCACAGCAGCATGCACAAAGCTTGGAAAAATGAATGTCAGATTTATACACCTGAAAAATTGAATAGCATATTACATTATCTAATATAATCTTATTCCGTCTGACAGTATATGTATTGAAATGTGGGGGCATTCAAGTATAAAAAGTAAGTAGTATTTTGCTATGTGTAAAAAACAATACACAGTGTGTGGCGCCCCACATGCCCACAGACAGTCTTGGGGTGGCACACCAAAGCCAAAAAAGTCATATATACATGTTAGCCAAAAAAAGCAACACCACGCCGCAGCCTGCTATGCATTTGTTATTTTCTTTCACACAAACTATTTTGAAGAGTATAAGAAACATTGAAAAATGATTAAAATAAATAGTGCATGAAGTGTAAATTCAGACAATATTGTTTAGATTATTCAGGGCTTTCCTCAAACATATGGAGTATTCAGCCAGTGGGGGGAAAAAGACAGCTAGCTAAAAGATTTGGCCATAAAGGCCAAATTTGTTGGCTCCTGGCTCATTTTAATGGCACTCTCCTGTTATATACACTGATATTTCTTGTTACATATTTCTGTGATTTTGCTAAACCATTTCTAAACAGTGAGGGAATTATTGCAAAGAATTAGGCCTCATGTTTTAGCACGCTCTGTGCCCACCCAGTCTGTAAACAGCTATTAAGTTTGGTATAAAATAATTCCTTTACAAATGCTGTTTAATTAATTAAATTATAATGATCAACAGCCTGCTTTCAGTGTTCATGTTTTCACACATCAGTGTTCAAACATCCTGAAATGTGGGTAGATGTATTCGGGGGGTTTTTTTCATTCCCTACAAGCCCACAGCCTCGCCCCCCTTGGTGCGCCACTGACTCTCAACACTCTCAACCAATGATTCCTACTCAAGTTGTAAATCTTAAAAACGTGTCACAAATATGTGCTTTGGTTTTAGAAAGAGGCATAGGACAATAATAGCACCGCTGTTTTTGCAAACTCAAACAGGAGTAAATATTTGTTGGGGACTATTTCGAGCCCCTGATATGGCGCTAGTGTGTATTTACAGCAGCAGTGTGTGGGATGAGGCAAAATAAACTATGCAGTGCCCATGTTTATCCTTATAAAGGACCATGTCATACAGTGAATTGAAGTTTATTGAAGCTGATTTAAAGCCTTACTGAAGTTTTGTGACATGGTATTCATGTAAGTGTGATAAAAGTATTACTGGTTTAGGTCTTTTAGAGAAATTTTAACAACTTATAGTCAAACCTATTCTTTCATACATTAATACTAAATGTGCTAAAGGTTAAAACTGTTAAAACTGATCTAGATATGCAACTTTTTTTTTCATTTGTTATGCAATATTCCTATTGAAAAACTTGGAAAGCCACTTTTCCTGCCAGGGATTTCTGTGTAGTTTTAAAGGGCAGTGGTTTTTTGGAAATTCAGTTGGATTCTTCCAGCGAAGGATGTGGTTTACAATCCCAGCGTTTCCAACAATAGAGACAGTTTGTCTCGCAAACTTTCAGATACTCTCGTTACAATAAAAGAATCTTTATGATCATATTAAGTTAGGAACAACATGAGAGCTCTGCTTTTAATCTCTACTGCGTCTTCACGGCCTTATCTGTTTACTTTAAAATGTATGGTTCTGAAGTGGGAAGAGTCCAAAGTCCAAGGCAGAGTTGGATGGTTTGGAGGGAGCCGAGCAGGGTGTGTCGTTTTAGTGGTTGAAAAAAATTCTTTTATTGCTTTATTTAAATACAATGAAAGATACCATTGTGCGATCGCCAAACAACAGCATGTTGACTGCTGTTATAAATACGCCTGTCTTGTGGGGACTGCTGTCATTTCCAAACTCACAGTAATATCAGAATTTTAGCGACATGGCAAACACGTTTCTAGAGCAGAGTCCTGACGATACATCTGGAAGCTGAGGGGAAGAAGTGATGAGCACATCTTGATTGTTTTAGTCACTCAAAGTCTAACCCTTGACCTCTGACCCTTGCCCTTGTAGTCCAGGAGAAGAACAGCCGTAACCGCTCTGACAGCACCAACTCCATCAACTCTGTGGGAGATGGCAGCGCTGTGGAGTATTACTTTGCCTCTGACGCCAGGTGAGATATTAACCGTCTGGGTGTTTTGTGGTGAAAATCAGGCGATTCTTATTCATCCTTTAATAAACTTCACTTCCTGTCTGTGTCTACTGTATCTATCAAAAATAATTAGTTAGAGCTCTTTATCATCACATATTCAGCATCCATCTTATCTCTACCCACAGTGCCATCATTGAACACACCAAAAAGGTGTTATACATGGAGGATGATGACATCGCTTTGGTGGCTGACGGCAAACTGTCCATCCACAGGATTAACCGGCAGGCTGGTGAGGATCCAGTGAGGGCGATCCAGACCCTGCAGATGGAGCTGCAGCAGATCATGAAAGGTCAGATACTGTTACATTAAAGTAGTTTGGCTAATCTCAACCACATCTTGAATGCACTGAGAACATACTGTATGCACGTAGTGCTAACAATCAGAGACGTGTACTTGTTCGCCCTCTGCTGGCTGAAAGAGAAAGCATATTATTATCTTTCAATACACAATCTAGCTCCATATCCCTCCTCTCTGTCTTACACCTCCAGGCGTACACATTCAGCATGTCCCCCACTGTCAAAGTAAATCTTATACAAATGTATGTTCCTCCCTTTGCAGGTAACTTTCAGTCCTTCATGCAGAAGGAGATCTTTGAGCAACCGGACTCAGTCGTCAACACCATGAGAGGCCGGATTTGTTTTGACTCCAACACAGGTGCCAAGTGATCTTACATCCTGCTCTGCCTTTAAACTTAAAGTAAATCTAGGGCGCTAGAACACCTTGAATCAATATTAGCAGGAACTAACTCAGGATACAGGATCTGCAGGGTGTTTGTGTGACCTTATTAATATTTGTCAGTTTATGAAAGACTTATACATCACATATGCAAATAATCTAAATTATACGTGTTATACTAATGTATCTGTCCTCTGTTTCCTTAGTGGTTCTCGGTGGGCTGAAGGACCACCTGAAAGAAATCAAACGCTGTCGACGGCTCATGATGATCGGCTGTGGCACCAGCTTCCACGCTGCAGTGGCTGTAAGTACAAGAAATGACCACTTAGACAGATATGATGAGTTAAAGTAAAGCTTGTATGGAGAGTTATACAGATGGCATTGAACCTGCTGCTTTTGTTTTCCTTATTTGCAGACCAGACAGATCCTGGAGGAGCTGACCGAGGTGCCCGTCATGGTGGAGTTGGCAAGTGACTTCCTTGACCGCAGCACGCCCGTTTTCAGGGATGATGTTTGCTTTTTCATCAGCCAGTCAGGTAACAACATGAAACCCTTCCCTACAGTCAGATTTTGTCTTCAGCTCACTATTTTAGATTTGTCATGTTATAATTCCCCCAAAACAGTTGATTTTCAACTGTTTCATTCTGGTGTTAAAGAGAAACTTGCCTCACGCTTTCAGGTCCTCTGTGAAACTTGCTGACATCATCTTTATGATTTTATTGTGCTGGGTTTCTGCATTGTAAGCATAACTTTTTATCCTCTTTGCGTCTTCAGGAGAGACTGCAGACACCTTGATGGCGTTACGCTACTGCAAGGACCACAGTGCTCTGACAGTCGGGATAACAAACACTGTGGGCAGCTCCATTTGTAGAGAAACAGACTGCGGAGTCCACATCAACGCCGGGCCTGAGATAGGAGTGGCTAGCACCAAGGTAGAGTTTATACTGTACATCACACAGATGTATAATGTCTATGCAAAAAAGACATGAGTTTCAGACTTCATATAAGTTATGCTGCTGTTTTAGCAACACTTTGCATTCAATAATAAAAGGCAGCTCTTTAAAGGCTGCATGATGACACAGAACTGTGTTATTGGGTACAAAAGCCCTTGTTGCCTTAGTGTTCAGCACAGCCTGGGGTTACATGAGTGTCTCTTATGTTTGTGATCCAGGCTTACACCAGTCAGTTTGTGGCCCTCGTCATGTTTGCTCTGATGATGAGCGAGGACAGGCTCTCCCTACAGACGAGAAGACTGGAGATCATCAACGGCCTCAGGATGCTTTCAGGTCAGTCGAAAAACATAGTATGAAATCACAAAGGCAGAGCCTGTTTGTGCCCATATTTCCTACCATGATATCTCCATCTGTAATTTACTCATTCTTTTTCCTCCTAGAGCTGATAAATAAGGTGTTGGGGCTGGATGAGAAGATCAAGGACATCGCCAATGAAATGTACCAGAATAGGTCTCTTCTGGTCATGGGCCGAGGGTTCAACTACGCCACCTGCCTGGAGGGGGCGCTGGTGAGTGGACTGTCAAAAAACTGCAATTCATCTCCCCCCAGAGTAACATAAAATATAAGGGCAAAGAGGATACATTAGATTAAATGTCAAAGTTTTTAATATAATGTGACGGATATCCGTCTTCTTTATTTCTTATTGTAATGCAGAAAATCAAGGAGATCACTTACATGCACTCAGAGGGCATCCTGGCCGGGGAGCTGAAGCACGGTCCTCTGGCACTTATAGACAAAGACATGCCAGTCATCATGATCATCATGAGAGACGGCTGCTACACAAAGTGCCAGAACGCTCTGCAACAAGTCACTGCCAGATCAGTAAGTCTTCATCATCAGACACTGAAACACACACAAAGACAAGAAATGTTACAGTCCGAGCGACAAATGCAACAAAATAATAACGTTCCTCCTAACGACTCCCTCTCCATCAGGGCCGGCCCATCATTATCTGTTGCCAGGACGACCCTGAGATTACTAAGAATGCCTACCAGACCATTGAGCTGCCGCACATTGTGGACTGTCTGCAGGGTATCCTCAGCGTCATCCCCCTGCAGCTCCTGTCCTTCCACTTGGCCGTCCTGCGAGGATATGACGTAAGTAGTCGACACAGTTTCTGACTCAAGCTGTTTTTGCAGATTCTCACAGTTTATAAAGAACAGAGCGAGAATAGAAAAATATTATATGTTTCATATCTAAAATACTGCAAATATCAATTAAATGCAACTGCAAATACTTTCAGTAGCATCTATTTGCATATAACATTCATATTGTTGAAAAATCATATCTGTTTCTTTTTTTTTATTTTGCACTACTATTAATCTCAAGGTATAATTTCAGCATTTCTTTGTAATTGGATTTACATTCTACACTTGACTCTGGGAGGCCATTTATTGCCTCCAGTTCATTCATAATTAACATGCTGTACAGTGGCTGGAGACCAGCTTACTAAGCTGCACTTGCTAAAGCCACATGTGTATATGTGTGTATGCGTGTGTGGGCAGTATGTCTCAAAAGCTTGGTGTGCTGTTAAACTCGAAAATAACCTTTTACCTAAAAAGATATCACATTCAGCAGTATGGACAGACACCATGTTCTTACTTGTTACGTACTTTACCCGGTTATGACCTGAAAGCTCTCATCATAAGAGCAGGGAGTGTCAGGTTTAAACCGTAGCTAATCTTGTGTCTCTAGCAGCATTATTTACAACACTTATCCAAGCTTATTAGTGTGTAGTTTAGGAGGAATGTTGTGTGTTTAGTGCAGTTAACATACAGTAAAGCCACTTTATGGGACAAAACAAGTATAATACACACTATAATCAACTATAATACAGAAGGCACATCCTACAAGTTAAAACACCAAACTCAATATGAAGTGATGTCCACATGACTGCTCACAGGTAGCTTTCGCTAACAAACTGCTTTCTCCTTTTTTTAGGTTGACTTTCCCAGAAACTTGGCCAAATCTGTGACTGTGGAATAAATGCAGCCCACGAAGCACAACAAGGGAGAAGGAGGCTCATAGAATTACAGTGCAATTGAATGTTCAATATGTTTGTGTGTGTATGAGTGTGTTTGCGTATGCGAGCATGTGGTGAGGTTGGGGTGGGGGGCTGTGTGCGTTTCTGTGTGTGTGTGTGTGTGTGTGTGTGTGTGTGTGTGTGTGTGTATGTGTGTGTGTGTGTGTGCAGTGCACCAATATAGGTGTGAGTGAAAGAGTGATTGATGAAGAGGGAAGGATACGATACAATGTCTTTAAAAAAAAAGAGAAATGTGAAGTCCAACCAATACACTGCTGAGGAAGTGCCAATGCCCGCGAGGCCTCACAGAACAGTCTATGAAGCACACATCCAAAGCATCATGCTGTGCCTTTTGTCGTATCTCAAGTTGAGCCAAAAACACACACAGGCGAGGCAGAGAAGCACTGTGATATGGTATATTGAAGTGTTTACAGTTGTGCAATATTGGGGCCAAAAGTCTATTATGTATGTACATAATCATGAGTGAGGTGATTCATTCTCTTCTGTTGGATCACTTTCTTATGTCTAGTGGGGCCTTCTTACCCCTCTTTGCATTATGGGATATGTGGGAGTAATGCAGCAATAATAATGTACCGTGACTTTAAATAATACTTTTGTTATGTCAGCCATTTGTATGGGTTTATGATAATGATGATATTCTATATTTATCTGATTTTTATTTTATAGGGGCTAAAAGAGGGTTCGATTTATATCTTTCACTGTGATTGTATTTTATACTGTTTGTTTCATAGATGTAAACAGGCACTATCAATCAATAAAAAGATAAATCATTCTATTGGAAATCTGTCATTGTTTATCTTGGTTCTCCTTACCTGCCACCGTTTTTGCAGTAATGTCTGATTTTCATGCTTTATAACTTTTTTTGTCTGTAGGTGGCACAAAGCCTCCATGGCCATTTATTCAGTCTTGTTCAGTTTAGTCCCATTTAATGCTTTGTAATGTATAGACATAATGCATAAAATGGGGTTAGATCAGTAACTACTGTAGATATTTAAGTACAGCAGTTAGGCAGATTATTATACGATAAATGTTATGAGATTGGAAATTATGAGGCATCAAAGAGCCAAATATTCAAGAATAAGCTTCCATTCTACCTGCTTAAACTTTAAATATTATTTTAATGTAAATAAATGAGTTCATATAATACAATAAGCTAAGCCTTAATATGCGTTATGTATTTTGAATGCAGGACGTTATGAGTAAAACTCACTCAAACAATAATTTGTACTTATTTATATACAGATATGTTAATCGATAGTATGCAGAACAAGAAGTTTTTCCTTAAAGTTTTTGAGAAGAAAAAAGTTTGCGCCCACGTAAACTATACGTGATGACGTCATCCGCATGCTCGCTGTCTGCTTGTTGTGGCGTTCTCTTCCTCCGCACCCGTCCCTCCGTGCTGCTGCTGGAGTTAGCCTATGAGCTGAAGGAAGGTTTCTCTGTCGTGACAGTCCTTTCACACAAACTTTTCCTAGTCCAGGTTGTGTCTGACAGCCGAAGAGAGAGTTTTATTTGTGTTTTCGATGCATGGGAGTGCCCTGGGAGCGGCGACGGGAGAAGGTAGGTCTCGCTGCTGCCGCCTTCTCTGCTGTCCGTTGGTCAGTCAGAGGTTTCAGTTCAGCCCGGCCCGACTTCCGCAGTGCTGCCGACAGAAGTGAAAAAGACTGATAGTGTAGGCCTGGGTAACTTTGTAACCCACCAAACGAATTTAATCTGCGTTTTTGTTAGAGACTTAGACTGTGCGAAGCGATGATTTCTGACTGTGAAAACCAGTGAGTGCCGGCGCTGCTACGGCCGCGGTGTGTGTGTGTCACACACTGGTGACTTCATACCTCCGAGTGTGTGTATGTGTGTATTTTAGAGTGGGCAAACTGCGTATGGCAATCACTATCCATGTGTTACACCTATGTAATAACACATGGTTGTCACTTAGTGTTCATATCGTATTCATTGACCTACGATGACGTCACCCCAGCTCAATGAATGACATTAATGTGGGCCGAGTGAGCTCATTTCTTCAATCCGTCACCGTAGTTACCACGAAAACAGGTGGAGATGTGCTGAAAGCTGACGCTAGTGCTATATTTCACTTCCATCTAGTTTATTTGGCGTGGTATGTCAGAGACAAGTTTCAACTTGTCAACGCATCAGGCTGCATGTGTACACGGGATCAGTCATGTCATGTCTACAGTGTGGAGCATGTCAAAGCATAAACAGGTTGGCATTGGCTGTTTGAGCTAACATCACAGTGGCATCATACATATATTAACAGTACATGATATGATGGCCATGACATGCTTTAAGAAGCATGTTAATAGAAACACATTTGTCACTGGCATTTTTTTTCCATTAACAAATCCTTCATCATCCTCTTCAGGAGACCAGTGCACAGTTTCAGCAGACATCTCTAGTGCAGCCTACATTTGTACTCGCCCCTGTGTGTTTTGTAACTCTGCCACATCAGGATGAGATGCTGAGTCTTCAGGCCATGCTAATCTGATATCATAGCCAGCTCACTGACTCCCATCCAGCTGCCAACCGAGAGCCAAGGCCACACCAGACCCGAAGGCTTGACTGGCCTGGACTCGACTGGACAGTAGTCATGATGAGCTTTGAGGATTGTGATGTATGCGGCAAGGTCACGTCTCTAATCAAGTCCTAGATAAGAACAGTGTTGAAATTGTAGAAATAAATCACATGCCTTTTACAAAGTGGATTTTAGGGGACAAGGGAAAGAGAACATTAAACTTGCATGACATCTTTGCATTCATGTTTATTCTAAATAATAAGGAAGGACAAATAATCAGAGCAGTGCAATACATTCTGCACAGTCTCTGACCATACTTTGTGTACACACACATATTTAATATGTTGACATAAAGAGGCCTATGGATAGTTTAACTGTTCTGTTTTCTGTCTGTCTGTTTGGTACTTGAATGCTGGTACGTGCACGTGTAAGGTCTTTAATTTGCAGTGAAAGAAAATAAAATAACTATTTTGATTGGTTTTGGTTAGCTCACTTGGTATCTTGGTTGGTCCATAATTGTAGGTAGGGCTGGGCAATATGGCCAAAATCCTTTATCACAATATAGGACTTTTTCATATCTCGATAACGATATATATCACGATACATCATGTTTTCTGGTAACTTAATAAATAATTAGTCTATATGAAATAACCACATGGTAAAGCCTATTTTTGGATAACCCTCTGTAAATTCAATATTTGACAAATAAAAAGTAGTGAGTTTCCGTTTTTGTTTGGGCTGAGCCTGGGTCCTTTTCTACACGTTATTGTCCGTGTTAAGCGTGTCTCTCTCTTCTCTCCAAGTTCACTCCCACGTGCAAGGATTAGAACGTAAAGCGTTGTCAAAATGACGTAAAACTTGCCGTAAAGCAGTTCAGCCGTTGGTTTTGTGACATCACGATAGAGACTAGAATAACACATACGACAGACATTTTCATATTGTTTTAACGATATTGTCATAGCCCTAATTGTAGGGTTGGTTGTTTGACTCCTGGCAAGCTTTGTCCACGTGGCAAAGTGTCCTTAAGTAGGATACTGACCCCCCAAATTCCTCTAGAGCGGTGAATATGGGAAATATAAATCACTTTGGATAAAATACACCTGCAAAATGACTCAAACTCTTAATCATAATGAGGATTTACCATCTCCAGGAACTTCAGTTATCTTCTTAAGTTCAGGAATAAGATGAGAGAGCACATTACACTGGGATGCTGTATTTGCAGTGAAAGTGCTCTTGCATGTAGCCTTAATGATGTTTGGCAGGCGGGGTCTGGTTAATTACAGCCTCCTCAGAAGAAACATCTATCAGTGATATGTTGATATAATGACTGATTGTGTTTCGGATAATTAGTTGTTGATGCCAAAGACCATTATGGTACCGTGGGTTGTCGGCTTTCTGATTGATGAGTGTTTCTTTATGGTATTTCCATTTTATTGGTCTGATGTTCTTCAGTAAATGATGTGTTTTTGATAAATGTCTTGCTGTATTAGCTGCATCATGATGTGGTCATTACTGAGATCAAGCCGTGTGATTGTAAATATATGACTTATATTATAATCACTGCATAAAAATGGTGGAATAAGTTCAGCTTGTTAAATCTTCTAGTCTTTGATGTGTCCCACTGGGTGCCGACATGCACTGGCAGTGATTTCCCCTTTGGGACAGTAACTTTCACCTACACTCACCTGAATCCCCTTCGAATTTGAAGTTCCTCTCCGTCTGCCGTTTGGAGTGTTACAGGCGTCTTGCTTTTCACTGTGACTTCCTCAGATTTCATGTAGTGTTCACCTCACTTCAGGTGTTACCTGTCAGTGTCTGTACATTTGTGCTGAGTCGACTCTACATAAAACCTATAGTTGTGCCTAGCTTGGCAGCAGGTGAAGGATTGTACATTCACTCTTTCGACTGCTGAAGTTTTTTTTGGGGTTATGATTAATGGCCCCTTCATTGTGCTCTTTAGCTTGATGTGTGTGTTGTGAATCAGTGCGCCAGACGTTGAGAAAAATGTCAAAGCGCCTCTGTAAGCAGCTTCAGCGCTTAAATAGCCTTTAGATTTCTCAGAGGAAAGGTTGTAGCCGGATATTTTCTGCACAAAGTGTTCACATTTGGTGGACTGGAATCTTTGCTGCTGATCAAAGGAAACATTATTATCATTCTAATTTAGCACAGACTAGCTTAGCATGATATTTTTGCTGCACCTGCATTTTAAACAAGTCTGTGAACAATGGGGAAAAGCTCTGCTCTCTTGTTCAAAGTATCCTTAAAAAATATATCTGTCAAGTCCTTCAGTAGGAATATCTTTAAGGAGGCCACAGGGATGATGGAAGTACATCAGAAAAGGTCAGCGGAGTGAGGAAATGTCAGGAGTGTAAAGTAACGACAAAGAGAGACAAAGCCGAGGAAAATGGAAAGAGTGAGAGAAGCGGAAAGGAAGTAAAGGTCTCTGCAGCCCTCCCCTTGGGTGTAGTGAGAGAGCCAGCTGGACGCACATGTGAGAAGGAGGAGAAAAAGCTGTGGAGGCAGAGGAAGAAGGTAGATAGAGATGAGAAGGATTCATTTTTCTTTCTGAGTAACAGCGCTGTGGCAGACCCACACCTACTACATCTGAAGGCATATTTTAGTCAGTGTTTGTGCATTTAAAGCAACACAGAAAAGGGAAAATATTGTAAGTCCAGGGAGACAAGAACAAAGGAGAGAAACAATTCAGAACAATCCAGAATAGGAATAAATAAGAAAACAAGATGACAAGCAGAGACTCTGTGGGATTAGATAACACAAAGGCATGAGACATCCCCAAACACTGTGGGAAATACCACAACGAGATGCTGGAAATAACAAAGGAAATCTCTGCTGTTATCATGAAAATGAAGTGAAGATGAGGGAAAGATGATGGGTTTGTATATGAGTGGTTGCACATGCTAATGTGTTTGTTTAAAGAGGGTTGATAAGAGACTTTGGGAGGTTCATTAATCTGTTTTTAAATCATTTTTAATGAATCTAACAAGAACTGTGTAAAGAGGACTGAAGCTGAAGGAAGATGGTGGAGTTCACTGCACAATGATAAACATGATAAAAAGAGTGATTCAGAGTGGTCGTTTATTATTCTCACTTTTGCCATTTTCCATTTCCATTGTATCATTTTTATAGTGGATTGATTTATGCATTCAGAATGAAGAAAAGAATGCACCAGTTATAGTTATGTTATCTATCACATTACTCTAAAATCCCTCAACTTTTAGGGCTCGTGTCTGTGAAGGTTCTCAGTCATCCAGGTCAAGGTAATGCGAAGCTTAATCCAAAAGGCAGCTGGACTCGGTTGAAGTTCTGTCATCTCTCATCCAAAAGACTTCTTCACTTCTAAACTGACTGGTGGATGGAGCTGGAAATATATGATATATTTCCAGCCTTTTATTCAGTTGCCTTTTGTTTTAGGGCTTGTGTTTTTGTTAAATGTTCAGCTTGTTAAAGTAGTAATCTCAAAGATTTTCATTTAAATACATTTCTGTTACGTCACTATCTATCGCTGAATGAGGTAACACGATGGTGATTGAGCCTATGGCCCACTAATGAAAGCCTTTGCATTTGCAGTATATAGTATTATTACAGACTGGGTGTCTGTGGCCACTTTCACAAAAAAAATCACTGGCAGTGCCCAGTTAGTGACACGTTTTCCATCAGCCAGCAGTGGTTGGTCTGCCAGAGAGGGTAGGCGGAGCTAAGCGGCTGCTTTACCGCGAGTGTTGCGCGTAAACAGTAATCTACTATGGCTGAACAAACAAAGAAAAGATGGATGACTACAGATACAACTTCAAAAATAAGTGAAAATCCAAAGAAAAAGAAGCAAATTTGACGCTCAGATGAAGGCAAACAGTCTGAAAAGGAAAGCGACCGTCAGCGAGGTCACACATGCAACACTGTCTGGATATCTGGGAAGTGTGCTCCCACAGCTACTGTTTATTGCCATAGGTGCCGCCAAAGAGAACGAAACTGAAATCTTCGAGATGACCACTTTAAGCCTGCAACAACAGATTTTTTGCTCTCTAATCACCAATCATAAACCATTTATAGTTTTATGACAGAAAAAAGGCCACAAACTATGACCATCATGTTTCCATCTCTCTACTCCAGGGCAGACACAGTGGGTCAGCTGACAGCTGGTCCTTTACTTACTGATGAAGCTCACTGCAGCTCTTTATTGAGCTGTCACAGTGTCAAGGCTGAGACTGAGTATCTACAGTTCACTCAGCTTGAGGTGATTTCAGTCTCTGTTCGATCATTACGTCTCCCCTGCTGCATCTTCCTTTTTTGGTCTCTTTGACCGTAAAATCCAGCGAGTGCCGGCGTCCGTGTTGCCTGTCAAAGAGAAAAGGTTACAATATCAGACTCTGTTTAACCTGTGGCTGTTTTCTGAAGGAATGACAAACAGCCGTGACTGCTCGCCGTTGCATAGCTACATAATTGTGTGTCCTCGCCCACACATACACACACAAACCCCGGCCAAGAATAATACTCCTCCACTTCCTGCCTGAGGAATCGATGATAACAGACATATTTTTCAATCAAAACACAAACACATCAAATGTTAGCGTCTGCTAACATGTAGCTGGACGCAGATCAAAGACTAATGGATATGCTTTAGCCCAACGCTCGCCTGCATCACTGTGTGTGTGTGTGTTATGTATGATGTGTTTAGTGAGCATGAGCGTGTCAGCATGAGTTTAGAGATGGCAGTGAGAGCCTGAGGAACTCCAAGCTGTCATCTGCCTCTGTTCTGCACTGCACACACACACAGACACATTTACAGGCACGACTTCAGCTCCGACACACTGTTACCTCTGTCAGATGAACAAACTGGGTAGAGAGCAGTGAGGGATGCTTGGCTTTAGACTGGGCAGAAAATGAAGGAAGTGATGCCAGGTACTAACTGAGAGAACCATATTAGGATCTTCCATTTGGCTCATCTCAGTTAATAAATGGGCTGAAAAGAAGAAGAAGAAGAATTCACTTTCCTTTTAAAGGTGTAAACACACGATGTCGGCTTATTAATGCTCTTTAACTTGTCTACAATTCTGCGTTCAGAGATTTTATGCTTTGAATGAAGTCGTTGAATGTCGGGCTTTTTGGTGTTAATCTATCGTTTCCACTCTATGTGTGTGTTTCGTTGGCCTCGTGCAGACAGTGCTGGTGGTCCTGACTGTTCAGCAGGATGAGTGAGTCGGAGGGCCAGTTCTACAGCGTTCAGGTGGGAGACTCCACCTTCACGGTACTCAAGCGCTACCAGCAGCTCCGCGCCATCGGCTCCGGAGCCCAGGGCATCGTCTGGTGAGAGGCTGCATATTGTTATTGTGTCACCTTCCCAGGGTGTTAATATCCTGACTTCCAACCAATTAGATAAACATGTCGGTTCCTGCAGGGCTACAATAAAGTTTTGCCTTTTATGGCAATGTTGGTTAGTCAGTCTGTCTGTCTAGCACGTAAATCCAAAGTGAGGTCTCCAATAGCTACTAGCCAAGTTGAAAACAACCCTTTAAAGGCAGATTTGAGTAGCTCTCAGATTGAGGAGTACTTTTAAAGATAAATGACATGAGATGAATACCTAGCTGTTTTCTTTGGTCTGCAGCTCCTTGACGACCTTTGCTTCTGTCTGTTCCCTCCTCTGTCTGTGCACTGTTTGACCAGCTCTGCTCTAGATACAGTCCTTGGTATACCTGTGGCGGTGAAAAAGCTGTGTCGGCCCTTCCAGAATCAGACCCATGCTAAGCGTGCCTACAGGGAGCTGGTGCTGCTCAAATGTGTCAACCACAAAAATGTAAGACTTAAAGATTTAAAGGACATGTTCGCATTTTTTTATTCTCTCTTGAGCTAACATGTTTCCAGTGTAAGTCGTGGGGGACTACAACTTGTGCAAAAGCATATTACAAAGTTTATGTGCTGCTCATGTAAGATTTCAACAGTCTTAGTCGCACAAATCAAGTGGCTGTCATCCAAAGTGTTTAGTTCATAAATCCCTCTTTGTGTTTCCCTCGACAGTGTTTCGCTGAGCAGCTGCCGTTGAGGGACAGTAACACACAGAGAGACTTTTTAACTTAAATCAATGTAACTGTGGAGGATACCCACTTTATTTGATTGACTCAGACATTTGAGGCTTCATGTTGGCCTCAGCTATAGTTTGGAGATGTATTTTTGCACAGAACGAGTTGGGTGGATATTGTTCCCCATCACTTACAGCCCGTTGGAAGCACGATAATGGTCTCAGTGTAAACAAGCAGAACCATCACAGCAACAAAGAGACAGCTTGAAAACTGTACTTGTAATGTCAGCTCTCTTTCCTACCCTTTGAGGTAAAACTGTTTAATGAAATAAATCATACTTGGTGGTTTAAACAGCTGACAGACTTTTAATGTCTTTAAAGAATAAATAAATAAAGTATAAACCTGAGAAAAAAAGCTCACTGCAATGTGAATGTTATAGCGCACAGCGAGATAATCTCGACCAACCCGCTGAGCTCTCTGTCCTCCGTCGGTTAGCTCTTCACAGTAAAGCGGATGTAGATGGGAGAGTAGCAGAGTGGACTAATGGCCTGTCTCTCTGCCTGCAGATCATCCGTCTGATCAATGTGTTCACGCCTCAGAAGTCCCTGGAGGAGTTCCAGGACCTGTGAGTGGCAGTGGAGTGGTTTTTGGCTCTAACAATCTACTCAATTCAGAGATTTTAGCTGAAGTTGTTTTTTTTTCTCTGTGTTTTCGTCCATCTACCAGCATCCATCATCTACCTGTCAACATCCTCTACTGCACTGCGGTGCTGTTATATGCTTCTCTGCTTTAATGATCCTTTGTGTTCATCTCTGTTTATGAACTCCTTTTTAACTCTGTGCTGTGACTGTCAGGTATCTGGTCATGGAGTTGATGGATGCCAGCCTATGTCAGGTGATCCACATGGACCTGGACCATGAGAGGATGTCCTATCTGCTCTATCAGATCCTCTGTGGCATCAGGCACCTGCACTCTGCGGGCATCATCCACAGGGTAACAGGACAAGCAGTGATTAACCACTAAATACGCTAATAAGGCAGACAAATAATGTTTCCACACTGCAGACATATCTTTAAGAGTGATTCAGTATCAGCAGCTTTTCACTCCTCTCTCTGGTTACAAATTTCAAGTTTGTTACGTCATTGCTGGGTGCAGTCAGAGGCATGTGTTGTTGCCAATGACTGTATATATAGATTGACAACGCGTCTCCATCTGCTCCCATTGTACGAAATTGATGCCAAAATAGCCCCTGTGATAGGCGCTGCCATCTTGATGGTGACGTCATATGGAGCCAGAGACTGCGCAGTAGAGATCTGTGAGTGAAGCGGCCGTAGCCACTTCCGCTAACCCCAACACACACTTAACTTACCGAAAAAACAGCAAGGATCCCGCACACCGGCGTGTTTAACAGCAGAACAGCTTCTCTGTGTCGGTCTGAGGTTAATTTTCACAGGTATGGAAACTTCAATGACTGTACTGATTGTTTTAGTTACGTTTCCACTTGCGGATCGTCCTCCGCTCTGCTCACCCGGAACAGATCGGCTGCAGGAGCCGAATTTGTCAACAGAGCTGTCAATCATCATTTTGACAGCATCAAATAACTAATTTAAAATAAACTTATCAGAAAAAGGAACACTTGGACGTAAATCAGCATGATAAGAACTAACTATAATGACAGAAACCATGTTTGAGAAACATGTTTTTGACATGTATTTTGATTTTATAGTTTGACTCATGTCCCACCTGTTAACATGGAGGAGGCGGGCTTTATGACCTATAATGCAGCCAGTCAGCAGGGGGCGCCCAAAATGTTTTGGCTTCACTTTAAGGGAGCTGTCATGTCGTCCATCTTTTCATACAGTCTCTGGTTGTTAGACCTGTTACCACACCCAACAATAATGTGACAGTACACTTACACACCCTGGAGAACACTTTGTCATTGTTGGGATGTTTTTCACCTGACATCAGATTCTTAGCTGGTATAAATAAACTAACTAATCAGCCATTTAATTAAGCATTAGAAAATGAGTACTATTAAAGTGGATATGATTGTTTTAAGAGCTCTTAATGAGCAAAGCATCATTTCTTTTATTCTTAAATTACATATTTCACTCAGGGAGTATCTGGGGCTCTTAACCATTTTGGTCCAATGCTACAGTTTAACATGCACACCATCCAGCCTTACTCTGTACATCAAGAGTAAGGGCTTTGTGTGTATGTTTCTATAGCTTAATATATTGTCTCTCCCCTCAGGACCTGAAGCCCAGTAATATTGTGGTGAAGTCAGATTGCACTCTAAAGATCTTGGATTTTGGCTTGGCCAGGACAGCCTGCACGAACTTCATGATGACCCCCTACGTGGTGACCCGATACTACCGAGCCCCAGAGGTCATACTGGGCATGAAGTACAAGGAGAATGGTAAGGGCGTCAAAGCAGCGGTCTCTTACATGTAAATGTTGGTGTGAGCTTCGAGGCAGAGATGAAGGGCTAAAGTCATACAACACTGCTCTTTCCTAGTGCAATTATTTTGAAATATGGCATTAACAAAGCTTGTGATAACTGATAAACATGACGTTAAATACCAATGTGATATTTCCATCCTTTACGGTGAGAAAATGATCAACAGAAAGATGAAATTCTTTATGTTTTGTTGAGTCAATTATTCAGCTCTGTGAGGAACTGTCCAATGCTCCCTCACAAAGGAAACAAGCTGTAGTTCTCTGTGGGAGAATGAGTCATCCTTATTTGTTTACATCGGTTTATCATTCTTATTTGAATCTTACATGTATGAATCATGTCTGTTAGTATACAAAAAAACCATATTACAGCATGAAATGCAGAGGAACGCATGAGGTTATTAATAAACACCATTACGTAGTCCGTCTAACAGACTCTATTGTTTACAACACACAGCAGTATTTAAGTGAGCAAAGGAGCATCACACAGCTGAACAGATGGTGCAGGCTGTTAACAATAATAATTGCACTTCCTAAAGAGCACAGTCACAAGTCTTTGGTCCTGTTTCAGTCAGACTCGAGCTGGTTATTTGGGATCCAAGCACCCCAGGTGCTGGAACCATACTGGACCACTCTGGATCATTATTTATTGTGTTTGTTTTTTTTAATCTTTATTATCTGCTTAAAGTGATCGAAGATTTTCATGTAAATAAATGTCTGTTAAGTCACTATCTATCGCTGAATGAGGTAACACAATGGTGATTGAGCCTATGGCCCACTGATGGAAGCCTTTGCATTTGCAGTATTACAGACTGGGTGTCTGGTATGATATTCGCAGAAAAATTCACAAGCGTCGCCCCGTTAGGGACGTGTTTTCCATCAGCCAGCAGTGGTTGGTCTGCCAGAGAGGGTAGGCGGAGCTAAGCGGCTGCTTTTCCGGTCTCTGCAAGTGTTGCAAGTAAACAGTAATCTACTATGGCTGAACAAACAAAGAAAAGATCGACGACTACAGATACAACTTCAACAATAAGTGAAAATCCAAAGAAAAAGAAACAAACTCGTCGCTCAGATGAAGGCAAACAGTCTAAAAAGGAAAGCGACCGTCAGCGAGGAAAATCAAGAGTTACAACCGGAGCCAACCGTGGACGTCACACATGTGACACTGTCTGGATATCTGGGAAGTGTGCTCCCGCAATTACCGTTTATCGCCATAGTTGCCGCCAAAGAGAACGAAACAGAGATCTTAGAGATTATAACTTTAACGTGTTTTTGTCTCAGAAACCAGGAAACCTCTCAGGCAGCACGCTGTGACTGTTTTTAATGATGATTACGGCATGCAGCTATATTTAATTTAGGTGTATTTGTTTTTTCTGATGACTATGAATGTCCTTATCATGCCACTGCTCTGCTGCAGTGGACCTGTGGTCGCTCAGCTGCATAGTGGCTGAAATTATCTCTCACAAAGTCCTTTTTCTGGGAAAGGGCTGTATCCTTCCTCATCGGCCTCTTATCAGTTGTTTTCTCTAAGTGGAGGCGGGAGATCCCCATGGGACATGGATGTTGAGGATTTTTTTAAAATAAGAACATATCCCTTTTAGATTGAATGATATAAGAAATGTTTGTTTGATTAATATGTTTGAACCTTGATTTCACTGCAAAGAGGAAAATCTAAAGGAAGGCGTCCGTGTCTACAACGAGTCTTTTCCACTCACTGAGATAAAGAAATAACTAAAGCTGTTAGTCTGTGCTACAAAAAGGCATCATTTGCCTATAAAACAGAGAAGTTGTGCATATCTGGTCCGAGATTACTCCAAGCTAATGCATTAATAATCAGTAGAGGTAGGATTACGAACAGGAAGTAGTCAGAACACTTTAATGTTTCAGGCCTCACAGGAAAGGTTTTTTGCCCACTCGAGAGTGTAACTTTCCCCGTCAGAGCCGTCACAGTGAACAGTGTAACCTGTCAAAATTTATATTAATGATTTATACATTGTATTTTCAGACCTGACCTACACTGGTCTGTATGATCTAGATACATTATCGGAGCCTTTTCGACTTCAGTGGTCTGAAATAGAGGGAGGAGAGAGGAGTTAATGGCTGTTTGCTCCATTTACACGCTCAACTCAGAGGGAGAGAGAAACTGCATCCCACTCTGCCGAGCACACACTCAGGGAAAGTGAGGGAAAGAGAGCAACAGCTGTGTAAACTGATAAGCAGAGCTGCAGAGGCGAGGAGAAAAGGCCTGGAAGGCTGCGTCTGCTTCCCGAGCCAGAGAGTGAAAGAAAGCCAGCCTGAAGATGAATATGATGAAAGCACCAGGCCAAAGCTGGAGGACGGACCGAAATAGCTAGAGCCAGTGTTAGACCGCGGTGCATGTTCTTCATCATGTGTCATTCTAACCCGTGTCTTATATCATGTTGTTGATTTGATGATTCTATAATATCTTTTCTGTGTGTGTTTATGGGTTGTTGCTTGCGTGTTCTCTGTTCCCAGTGGACATCTGGTCAGTCGGCTGTATCATGGGAGAGATGGTGAAGGGCAGCGTCATCTTCCAGGGCACCGACCGTATCCTTCACCGTTCTCACTGTCACTGTGTCACTTATACTGCTTCTTCTGTCTGCACAAAGTAGCTCATTCATCTTGACGATTTTCTCCTTGGGACATCAGACATATAAGATACTTCCAAATAACTTCCATGTTAAACATGAACATAATCCATTGGAACCAGCCAGTTCTCAGATTTTCAACCTCAGTCCTATCATGCTGTTATGAGGAGCTAGTGTCATTATGGTAGGAAAAAATGCAATTTGGCTCTGTGCCTTTGGAGGACGCTATCCGCTTCTGCAGTGGGCGCTGGAAAACCTCCGCCAGACTACGTAAAATGGGTCATCTGGCGGAGGCCAGATAGCTCGCTAAACTACACTTCCTCAATCTAGGACGCCCGCCTCCGATGTCATGTCAGAATCGTCAGGTTTGAAATGTCGACTGCAGACCCAAAGATTTTTTAGGCGATCCACCAGTATATTCGTCGTATTTGAGATTTTGTACCGCTCTGAGCCATTGCCTGCAGTAGTACTTCACTCCAGTGTCTCTCGCTGGGCTGTTCCTGTCAGAGGGAGGGGCGCAATGTATGCTGGGTGTTGTAGGAATGTAGAATAAGGCTGTTTGTTCTCCACAACTATGGTGTTAGTTTCAAATATTATTTCCTCTATCGATTACAGAGAACACCAGCTTTGCTCCTTTAAAAAGAGATCTTAATGTGCTCCCTGCCTTCCTCAGATCTGTGGAGTTTTACTTCAGATACCTTTAATCCCTTTAATTGATAGAGGAAATCAGATTGAAGTAATTCAATTAACTTGCACTTATATTCTTATTCTGTGTCCAATACGTTTGGTCATCACTTCAGCAGCTCCTTTCAGTGGCACTGAGCGTTTACACCTGAGGAGCAGAAAAGATGCAGTGTGATTCAGGGTAGATTGCTTTTCATAGGGGAGAGAAAGGGAGGGAGCCTTTTACTGCCGGTCTGTTAATCGCTCTGTCTGTTTTTCATACTAACTGAAATAACTCACTGTCTGCTAGAGTGATTGTGTAAAGATGACGTATGTTACAGTACTGTGACCGTGATGTTGATGTTTTTTACAGAGATACACACATTCTCGTTTCCTTCAGGGTTTTCGGTAGTCCTTTGGTATTCCTCTTTCACGAGCACCATTTCAGGTTAAAATTTGTCAGATACTTTATGATCAGGTACCTGCAAACTAATGACATTGTCATCTGCCTCAGCCTTAGTGCTAATTAGCATGCTAACATACAACGCTCAGATGGTGAAATTGGTAAATACTTTATGCTAATCAGCATGCTGTCTTTTTGAGCATGTAAACATGCAGATATTTCTCCGTGTTATGCAAAGTGTTGAGTGCTGAGTGTTCCCTAACCGTCGCGTTGTGCAGACATTGACCAGTGGAATAAGGTGATTGAGGTTCTGGGCACGCCCAGTCTGGAGTTCATGAATCGACTGATGGAGACCGTGAGGAACTATGTGATGAACAAGCCGCAGTATCCTGGTGTCAGCTTCGCCGAGCTGTTCCCAGACTGGGCTTTCCCTTCTGACTCAGAACATGACAAACTAAAGAGTAAGACACTTTGACACTTGTATCAACTTCCTTGAAAGTCATATAGTTTCATAGATACTTCAGGAGATTGCCATTTTTTAAAATCTCTTACCAAGGACACTTGGGATTTGCCTGCGCTTTAGTGATGTAACGAGACATCATTTCTTATATGACATTTATAACAAGTTCAGGTCAGATGTTTTTCTGCTCTAATCTTTGACATTTAGAGTTTGACCTCACATCAGTGAAGCCAGAGAACAAATCTTGACTTTCCTAGAGATGTTATCCAGCACAGTGAGGGGAAGTAATCAGTTCTCATCAAGACAGCTTAAATGAAATGATGTCATCGGGCTTTCTCCATAGTAACGCTGCTCTTTGTCTGTTGCCATAACAGCAAGTCAGGCACGGGACCTGCTGTCCAAAATGCTGGTCATTGATCCTGAATGCCGCATCTCCGTAGAAGAAGCCCTCAATCACCCGTACATTCACGTGTGGTACGACCCTGGAGAGGCTGATGCGGTGAGGACACAGTTCCAGTGGTGGTGTGTTTAATGAATGCAGCAGCTATGTGTGACCTTGCTGATGTGTGTTTGTCTTTGTTTCACAGCCCCCTCCCCAGATTTCAGACAAGCAGCTGGAAGAGAGAGAGCACACCATTGAGCAGTGGAAAGGTAGGATGCACTGCCCTCTAGGGAAAACTGTGGGCTGTGCAGCTGGACTCCCTCTCCATTTAATTTGAGCTAAAGGAAACTAAACTTGACCCTTAAAGTCCAGATGCCGGGATAGTATTCCTGTTTGACTTAGATGAAAATAAAACCAAGACTACCAAGTATTTCTACAGTGTTTGTGCTGAACACTGGCGAAGAACATACATTTGGACTAATTAACAGTTTGAATGAAACACAAGATTCTTGTGCCCTAATGATAAGGATAAGCGCTCAGTGTGCCCTCATCCCAATACTTATGCTCCGCCATGCAAGCTCCGGGTACTGACAACAACGAATCTACAATAATATATTAAGCACAAAAGAGAAAAATAGAGAGAAGAGTTTTTGGAGAGAGATGTGTTAGAAACAAGATGGGGAAGGCTGAGCCTGAGGGAAGAGAGAGTATGGAAGATGGGGGATTAAGGCTAGGGTACGGGCGACCCTACCCTACCACATGGCTTTTAACGGCCCCCACAACTCAAACTTGTAGTTAGATGGGCAGCGAGAGGCAGCACATCAAAAGGGTTATCAAGCGGGCACCTCCCTTCGCCGGTGTGTCGTCAAGTTAGGCCCACAGTACCTCGGGGAGGCTCAACAGTTAGCATCCCAGAGCCTCCCCTCTCCATGCTAGCTCTCACCGCCCATCAAAACCGTGTGCTATCAAACCCTTATGTAAAAACTGCAACTATTCCTGGTGCCAACATTTTATATGAGGAAGTGATTACTATTACATGACATTACATTATTTCTCTCCAAATCCACTGACTTGTTTTAAGTGCTTCGTGTGACATCTCCTTGACTAATAGGAATTAATGACATGTCTAATAACTGATATTGGGACCAAAGATTATAGACAACAATGAAGCAACAACTTCCACCTTTCATTTTCTCTACATTTCAAGGCACATTCAGAGTTCACAATGATGCACTTTCTGTTGACTTTTACAGAACTCATTTATGAAGAGGTGATTGACTGGGAAGAGAGGAACAAGAATGGACTGATGAAAGAAGATAGCTCAGGTATGTAGATGCACCATGTTCGTTCATCATCTGCAAAGCAGGGCTTTAATAATCTGTAGAGACGGTCTCGGAGCATGACTAGCTGAAACTCACACCTTGTTTCGCATCTCCTGCTGTGTGTGTCATGTTTTAGATGTGGTGTCAGCGTCAGCCTCCCAGTCCTCCTCAGCCAACGACATCTCGTCCATGTCCACGGAGCAAACCTTGGCCTCGGACACAGACAGCAGCAGCATCGACACGCTGACAGGACCCCTGGACGAGAGTCAGTGAACACAGTCCTTATGTGTCTGCCGGCCTCAGAGTCCTCCCCTGCCATTTAAAATGTCCAAGTATCAACCATCAACTTTCTTTCTTCTCTTTACTCCCTGTTTCCTGATTTGATCCCTTTTCGTCTTATGTTTCATTTTTCTCTTTAACCTCTATAAATAGGTCTATTTTTCTATTTTCTTTCTTGCAGTGGATCGTGTTGATCCTCTCACACTTCAGACTTTCTTTTGGATCGCTGACCAGTTGTCAAAGCTATCTTATCTGTCCGTTGGGTCAAAGGTTTATCTTTCTCCTGCTTGTGGATATTGTTTAAATCAAGTAACTATGATGTATGCATCCATATTGATTTTCAGGTTACCAGGAGTAGGTTGTTTGTTCTGTTGCCTGTATTTTAATAGTTTTATTTTTTTAGCAGATATTAAGTTGAGATCAGAGGTTATTGCAATCATAACAGAGCAGACACGCACTGAACATAGACCACAGCTGCCTGCTGCTCTCGTGCATGTTACGCCAATACGAACAAAAGCTTCCCATATAGCGATCGCTCTGAACATCTGATGTCCATCTGACGATCAAACGCTCATCAAATGTATGATCCACCCTTAGCTAGCTCACGGTGTTGCAGATCTCCAGTGATTTCAAATGAATTGGCTTGAGTGATTTTTGGGTTCTCCTCCTGACAGCTAGAGGGAGCTGTGGTTGCAGTGTTACACTTTTATTTCCTGATATAATGTACTGTATGTAAAGAAGATGATCTGACACTCATAGTGACTGTAGACTTTCATTAGTAATAGTTGAGATGTGCTTGTTTTTGTTAACATATCTGTAGAATCACATATTGCAATCGCCCCCATCCGACGTACGGTACTGACTAACTGTGTATATCAAAAGATCAAAACCCTGCAAAACATACATGTATTTATTTTTGTGTTCTTGCAAAGTGTTGCACACAATCAGATTGAGGCTCATGTGAATGAGGCCTCTCGTAAAAGCATTTCATCGACAAATCAATGCATTGGCGGCTCTTTTTCTAAACCATTCCATGAGTACTGAGACAGTAACCAACTCAATCATGAATCAGACATCAAGTAGAAAAAATGTAAAGGCATTAAAACACAACTAATAATGTGGTGTTTATCCTGCATGACGGCGTTACAGATGCCACTGAGTTACTGTAGTTCTTGTTATACAGAGAAATACGTTCAGGTCAGTTCTTTCACTCGCAGTACCTCGATGTTCTTGGTTCTGAAATCCTCTTTGATGCAGCTGTTTTTTGTTTTGTTTTCTTTTAGCCTTGTAAGCCTGTGTGTGTGTGCGTGTGTTATCAAAATGTACTGTGCAGCGCTTTCCTTCATTATCTCCTTTGAATCATCCTTAAAGACAGCAGTCGCCTGGTCACAAAGGCAACGCCTAAGGAGGGAGATGGGCCCTCGGCAGAAAGCGGACATGTGGTGGTTGAAAATGAGACTGAATGAAAATCTGAACTCAAGACAGAAACGTAAAAGATGAACCTTGGAAATGGACTGCAGAGCTGCTTTTTGCAGAACCGGTTGCACAGTGTGACGGACATGCAGAAATATGACACTATGGAGTCAGTGAGGACTCGAAGCACCATGTTGTACACTATATTTTCCTTTTATAAACCATGACCTTATTCTTTCAGTCATGCCTTAAACGACCAGAGGAGTGGCCCATTCACTCCTAAAAATTCAGATAAGGACTGAGCTCTACAGTGCTCAGGACATCTTGTGTGTTTACCATGTTAAAAAAAATGCTTCAGTATATATATAAACACTGTCAGTCGCACATTTTTGTTCAGTTTGTTTCTCCTTTTATTTTCAGAGATGTCCTGCGTGATTGAAATCACCACATTATAATCACTTGGCCAACACCTCCTGCCCTTATGAAACTAATAAAGTGGACATCAGTGATTCATTCTCTTTCATGTTTCTCACATCAATGACTCAAACCTTCCTGTTAGGAAAGTGAATATTCAGCATATACGGTGACAAATTTATTTTGAAATCTAGCCGGTCATGTGCCATTTGTCCTTCTCTTTGCACACACTGTCCATACTAACACACTCATCCTATTTTGTTTTCTCAGAAGCTTTTAACGATACACTCCGTCTTCTTGGCCTCGTTGTTAAGCTCTCCGAAGGTGTCAAAGAACTGCTCCATCTCCCTCTGCAGGGTCGCGTTACGTAGTTCTGCGGCAGTCCGGGCCCGTTCAGACTCCACGATCTTCGCCTGGACGACCTGGTACCAGTGCCGCTGCTGTGCCAGGTTTGTTTTCAACCGGACGACCTCTACCTGCAGCTCCTCGTTTCTTTGCTCTAGGCTAATGGTGAAGAGAGGAAAGGAAAGAGAATAATTTTAAAATGACAGGGAGACCAATCAGAGGAGAGGTCAGTATATGTACTGTAAAAAAAATGTCATCGAAAAACTGGGCTGCGTACTATATACCGGTGCGACCAATATACCAGTATAAAATGCAGAGAGGTATTTTTTGATGGTGTGGCTGCCCGGTTGTTAAAGCTGTAGTAGGTAACATTATTAAAAATAACTTTTTGTCATATTTGCTCAAACTGTCACTTTAAACATGCAGTAGTACATGAGAGAGATAATCTGAAAAAAAGTTTGTTCCTCTGGTTCCTCCTACTGCTCCTAATGGCATTTGCAAGAACTCAACGCTCCCGAAACACATCAACCAATCAGAGCCGAGCAGTGTCTCAGGCTGCTGTCAATCCCACGCTACCCAGCACCACTCCTCTGCGCATGCTCACACGGTCAAGCTCAATTTCTTCATTGTGCTAAGCAAGTCGGTTTGTGTCCACAAAGGTTAAAAAACAACCACCAAGAATGAAAAACTGCCCATCGCGACTGCCAGCTACGGCCTACACTGAAGGAGAAACAAGAGAAGAAGGCAAGCTAAAAAGAAAGAGTTGGACCGAGACAGAAACGAAAACGAGAGTAAACATTGGAGCAGCTTTTCCGAGGTGGAGAGTGCTACGGGACCGAAAGGATTATAAAGTGATGCTGAGTTAGACAGTTTTGACAGGTAATTACCCCAGCTTAATTTCTGCTGTATTTGTTTTCAAAAAATGTCTCCACATTGCTAAGATGTCTGCGGTTACTGTGATGTTATGTTGTTTAGCCTTGTTTCATGGCGGAGTGTTGTTGTCATTTCACGTTTTTACCGGTGTGTCCGCCATTGTATGTCTGGCTTCTTCAGTTGCCGTAGTTACTAGCCTGCGCGCGCATGACAACCTCCTCTGTGGGGAGGGCTTTGGAGGCAGGACTGAGCACCGCGGAGAGAGAGGGGGAGGGACCTGGAGGTTGTAATCTTTCAAATTTTGAAGCAAAGTCCACTCTCTTCTCCGTCTTACCTACTGCAGCCTTAAGTGGTGACTCCACATCCCCGCCTTAATATGTTTCTAGGTCCAAGCTGCTAAAACATCTGCTATTTAAAATATGCTGCAGTGCTGTTTTGTATTTCCCTCGCTGTTCTAAGCTAGGGAAACTAAAGTGATTGTTGCTAACTAGGGATGCGTGATATTACCGGCACATTATCGTTATCTGCAGATAATGGCTTGAAAACGAAGCATCGACAGATGCCATTTTTCTGTCAATATTTTGCTATGACTTTAACTTTGCGCGAGTGTGCGCGCACCGCATCTAGTCCGTCAAGTGTGAAGAAGGATGCGAGATGTCTGCAGTATGGCAGTTTTGCAAGGTTGTGTTCAGCATTGGTCATGTGAGGAGGGGCCAAATCTCATTCATTTAGCACTACAAATTTTATCAGCCATCTCAAGAATCTGCCAGTGGGCCACTACAATAAGAGTAGGCATCAATTCCACAACAGGGGAGAATATAGATCTAATATATCGATATCGGAAATTGACCGAAAGGGTTGGAAAATATCGGCATATCCAATAAAGTATCCAATATCGTTAATCCCTATTGCTAATGCTTCAACACCAGCATGCACCGTCATGATTGCCAGTGCAGCCGCCACCCTAACTACAATCAACCTTACCGTAGGCTGCCAGCTACAGCATCGGTAGCTAGCAGGATTGCAAACTCCACATAGTGAAAAACAGATAGTAGGCTGTGTGTTTTAAATGACAATAAATGTAAATCGTGTTGAAATAATGTGTATACACATTTTTTATTAATACATATCTATAGAAAACCTCTTCCTCTCTGGGATACCCCCAAAAACAGACTGGGTCTTATATTCTGGATTTTATGGTGTATTGCTTTAGTTGGTTTGATATAGTTGGAATTGTTGAGAAAACTTGTACAATTAGATCCATGTATCCATCTCCTTTCATGCTCTATTTCCAGCTAGATGAATTGTCATGTCCTCTCCTACTTGCCAAACAGCACCTCTGACCTTACACAGTCTTGCTCTATCTATATCAGTAATAAAGGAGGTATGTGTTGTGTCTAGGTCAGCAGCATGGCCCCTTAAATTAGCTCTCTTTCCAGTGTCATGAGCTGTTTCTATAGGTCAGACGCACAGGCTGGGTTTTCTTTCTATTAAAGCTAAAGGCATCTTAACCAACTGGAAACATTGTGAAATTAACTTTTTAAAATGTGGACAAAAAACACTATATCCAAGACTTTAAAATAGAACAGTAGACTGAACAGAAATGTAAAATGTAAATAGGAACTACAAAGCTCATCATGGGAGGTTTGTAAAGGAAGCTAAGAACTAAACAGGATACAGGGTGAAGCTCGGGGTCAACTCAGTGACCAGAGCAGCACAGCTGAGTGGACACACACACTTTCTGGGCACGGGAACATTGTGACCCTTCACTGGAAATACACCCAGGGCTGGAAAAATCTCACAGGCAAGTCAGTGAAGTGAAAGAGTAACACTGAAGCCAGAGCATAAAATGTAGAACATTTCATTTGTCCGTTACACAGTGTGCCTAATCTCTGTGGAATCATAATGTGCACGGTGTAGTTTGTGCAACATTACCCGATTATTCGCTCCTCGTACTCCTCCCTTTGTCTCCCTATCTGCTGTTGGAGGCTGGTGAGGAGGCTGCGGAGGGCACTGGCGGAGGGGTCAGCCAGGGGTACAGGAGGGGGCACCCTGGGAGACCAGGAGGGAGCCTCTGGGTGCTGGGCTTCAGTATTGGGCCACAAAACCTGGCTCTCAGTTTGGGATAGCTGGGGGCAGCTTCCTGTAAGATGCTGAGGAGGTGACACAGGGTCCGTCTGCTTGAACCCACAGGACCCTGAGTCCAGCTCTAGCTCCTGTTCATGCTTCTCGTCCTGGTCTGGATTATAGTCCTGGTTACTGGGACCAGTTTCAGGCAGGATGATCTCACAGGAGGACCAGGTGCTCTTGTCGTCCTCCATCAGTCCCTGGATCTGCTCGGGGGCCCACGCCCGGTACATCTGCTCCTGCAGGGGCTCCGGAAAGCTTGTCTCCATGTCAAAGACCTCTCGGAGGCTCTCAGGGGTGACAGCTTCAGGCAGGTTATCATACAGCGACAGAGCGCTCCGGTGCTCCTCGCTTTGAGACGGATTGGGACTGTGGTTGGGATGAACTCCCCAGCTACCTCCCTGTTCTCCTCCTCTGTCTCCTCCTCTCGCTCTGTTCATGCCTGGATCTAGCTCTGCTTCCCAGCCCGCTCTTCCCAGGCCTCCTCTCCAGCTGCAGTAGCTGTGATCTGGCCAGGCGCCAGTCCCTCGTCCCCCACCGACCAGTGTGGGAACCTCAGCCACAGCTGGGGCCAGACCAGGCTGAAGGCTGCAGGGACCCGGGAGTCTAGTTACAGCCGGGCACACAACCCTACTCTCCATTTCCTTCTCCCTGGCCCTCCCTCGCTGGGCGAAAGGTGGGCAGTTGTCGTACAGGGGGTCCGTGGAGCAGGAGCTGGCTGTGGTGGGGGTCTCAGTGGGAAGACAGTGCAGCTCCATGATCCAACCAGGCACACATGGGGGTGCTGAGAGCCTCAGATAACCACCCTCCCCTCCTCTGCTTGCTGTTAGTTTGGGATTGGAGCCTTGGATTGTGGATCTGTGAGCGTGCTGAGGAGTCTGTGCCAAGTGCTGAGGTGTTGCTGGGAGAGGAAGGTGTATGAGTCCTCCTCCCCTTTGGCTGCTTTCAGCTGTGCCCTTGAAGCTGCTGCCTAATGGTAGACAGGTTGTAGTCTACGTGTGTGTGTGTGTGTGTGTGTGTGCATGCGTGTGCATGTGTGTGTGTGTCTTTAAGCAGGACTGACATCAGCTGTTACTTTAGCACAGCTTCTGAGGGAGGGACCAGGGTGTAATATAGTCTGGCTCATTCCAAAAGACAGTCACACATAACTGCACCCACAGAAATAGACAGCGGCCATGGGTGCAAGTGTGCACGCGCACAATGAACCCCATAATCTGCACTGATTTGTGCAGTGTGATTAGCATCCTCAGATTCAAGATTTGGTGTAATAAAAACAGGTAAATATTTAAAGGAATGCTACAGTGCTTTGACTTTTAGGACATGCTGCCTGCAGAGTCATTGATTTTTTTCTTGGTCTGCTTTAATGCACTCTTTCTACATCAACACTGTAAGCTGTGTTAACCGCCAAGTGCTTGTCCTGTAGACAGAGTTCACCCCATAAACTCTGCTGCAGAGCATTTATCACTGAGAGCTGCTCGGCACCAAACCAGGGAACCGCTTTTACAAAAACAGCAGCCAGGCAGCAAATCAGAAAGTGTCACCTGGTGTTATCAAATCACGCAGGCTGAGGATTTAGCTTCCTCTGTATGCAAGAGAGGAACCTGATGTTTAGGAGAGTGTGTGTGTGTTTTTTAAGGGGTCCAAGCGAAGGACGCAAAGAGATGATGGGAGGAATCTGAAGTGAAAGAAATAAGCTGCAGACACTCACTCACGACAGTCCTCACTGGTGTCTTAACACCACAAGGTGGAGCTGTAGACAACATTAAGAAAAGCCTCCACTTCAAATGGGAGGGGCATCTTGACATCACTTTAGACATTATAAAGATGACATTTGAGAGCTTTAATATTCAATTAGGTGTTAATTTAGTGCTCGGTTATGCCTTTATTAAACATCTTAGTAAATATCTGAGCTGTTTGCCTCCTTGTGCTTTTTTTAATTCCAAATCAAAGGCCCATGTTTATGTTGTGGAGAGAGTTAGTTGTACTATAAAGAATCAGGTGAGGCCTATTTATTAGTGAAGGACTCCCTCATTAGTGTGATGCCATGCAGGAACCACTATCAGAGGCACCTCTTCTCGTTCAGAGGAAACAGCCACACGGGCCCTGTCCTTAAATCACCTCCGTTCAAACAGCTGCACACAGAATAGAATAAGTTACATCCAGCAAACAGTTTTAAACCACACGTGCTGCCTGCCGGTGCTTCATTCTGAGACACATTTCTATATTCTTAAGAAAAAAGTCTTGCACGAGAGCCGTGAACTGTCACTGCAGTTCTTCACAAACCAAGGACGCCCCTCAAACTTCATTCTTCACGGCCACTTTAATCAGCCAGTTGTCCATCTACACTGATAAAACTCTTCTCTTATCTGCCCTATGTAAATCACCCTGCACCCTTCAAGGCTGCAAGGACAGAGGAGGAATCACAGTGTTTTGTGTGCAATCCTCCTCCTACAAAGAAATGCTTTTGGAATATGTGAAAAGTGTTGCTGTAGAGCTCAAACGGAGACCATGAAATGCTCTCAAACATCCCCTCTGAGACGATAGGAGCAGCATACAGAAGCCTGCTTTAATACCACGCATGTCTTTTAATGTCTCTGTTGTCCCCCGAGGCTCTGCTCTGACCTTCACCCGTAGTTTGAACTGACGACGGAGGACCTCTCCGCGCCCTGACCCCCCTGATATATCTCCGCTGGATCTCCTCCACGCGGAGGTTAATCCTCATCGCCCCCGGCCCTCCCTTTCTCCTCCGTCCTTCTCCACTTCCTGTACATCTGCGTAGTTGTTTGTAGCCATGACGACAGAATCCATGGCAACACTGATCCCCATGGTTCTAAATAATAAAGGTGGATAGATGAAGGAGGAGGAGGAGGAAGAGGAGGAAGGGCTGTGTGGCTATTTTAGCAAGTGTCTGGATGGAGAGTAATTGAGGAGGGCCCTTGTTAACAAGACACAGAGTCTGCTCACCCAGTGTTTCTCTTTGAACTGCTGAGTGGTTTTAGAGAGGAATATAAAGTCCAGGATGCAAATTCACGCAAGGTGTAGAACTAATAAAAACCAGGGAAAGTAAGGCTGTGGATGTCGGGTGGAGGAGTGACAAGGAGTCGAGCAGATAGGCAGAAACTCTGACTGTCAGGAGAGAGCAGAGATAAGAAGGAAGCAGGCAGCGCTCGTCTGTAATGTGAAGGTGTTTTCCTGCATGCAGGTGTGTTTTTGAGAGATTAACACGCCTGCCTCTTTTTTCTTTGATCCACAACCTCCATGTGTGTGTGTGTGCTTCAAAGCTGCAGTGCTACCTGAGCAGATTATATACAGTTTCTTCTCTGTTTACTCCTGTTTTATTAAGACAACCAGAGTTTCCTACACGCAGCAGCTCACAGAGGAAATAAACTCCAGCACCACACGGAGACTCTGATGCTGCAATAAGCTATGTTGGGGAGAACTTAAGTTGTTTACTTATATTTAGGTTTGATTTACTGCTACTGGAGAATTTCCACTGTGCACGTTATACTTCCACTACACTCCACTTCTGATTCTGTACAGCTGTAGTTAGTTATAAAGTGTTACAATGACAGAGGATATTTTGCATTGTGAGGACTTTTACTTTTGATGCTTTGAGTACATGTAGTTGCTGCTTTTAAATGCAGCACTTTCCTCCAGCACTTTATACTTTAGGGCCCCCTTTAAAAACAGGTTCCCCTTATGGGTCATTTCGTAACTGAATAACTGGAGCTTTCGATGACACCGTGTTTGTCAGCAGATACATGTCAGGAAATTGAAGATTCCTTATCCTGTTCAGGGTGGTGGGGCGGCTGGAGCCTATCCCAGCTGTCATCGGGCGAGAGGCTGATCGCCAGTCAATCACAGGGCTGACACATAGAGACAGACAACCTGCGGCCAATTTAAGAGTCAACATTTAACCTAACGAGCATGTCTTTGGACTGTGGGAGGAAGCCGGGGTACCCAGAGGGAACCCACATTCAAACTGCACACAGAACGGCCCCCTGCCGGCCAAACCAGGATCGGAACCAGGAAGCTTCTAGCAGTGAGGCGACGGCACTAACCAGTGCATGTTGGCTTATTGATTTTTAAATTATTGGTGTGTTATTTTCAAAATAAAATCTTGCTGGCGATTTAGGGTGCCATCCAAATCCTGTAGTTGCCCTACACTTCTGCATGAAGTATGTTTTTAGGGCCCCCCTTTTATTTAATGAAAAAAGTACATATTTTTAACCACCTTTACCTTCTTTACTTTCAGTTTGTTGCACATGCTGCTTGCCTCCATTACATCACCTGATCAACAGATAAAGTACTGACCTTTTAAAGACCTAATGGTAATGATAAACTAAAGTGTAGGCTTACTTTTAGAGCTGAAGACAATTTTTTCTAAAGATATTCTATTTGGTGTTTACATAGAGAGCATTTATCTCCTTACTAACCCTGCACTGAGTGACCCCGCGAGGCCCGATGCATTTATGCACCTACATTATTTATTCAGCACTTATTCACGGTCGTCTCTCTCGCGGCCGTGATCGAACCCGGAGCCTGTTGAACGCAACCCTAACCCTTCATGTCAAGAAGCGCCTGAGCCTCGCTGACTCTCATCCATTTTCAACGAGTGTCTGTTTCAAGGTTTCATCCTGCAGAGTGGATTATTTGAGAACAAGGAGCAGAGACACACACTCTCGTGCACACACGCTCACTCCTGCTCTCTCTCTCCAACAATCCCACATAGATTTTCACACTGAAGATGTGCGTCACTGCTATCTGTGTGTGTGGGTAGGTTATGTTGCTGTCATGCTGAATTGGATTATATTGCTTTTTTAAAACCATCTCTGCAAATCATGCTGTAAAAAATGTGTGTGTGTGTGTGTGTGTGTGTGTGTGTGTGTGTGTGTGTGTGTGTGTGTGTGTGTGTGTGTGTGTGTGTGTGTGTGTGTGTCCGCAGGCTCTACAGTTTCATTATAGCTCGTATCATTAACATTTTGATTAAATAGCTCTTACTGTCATCTCTTGAGGCAGCTGTGGGATGTGATTATCTTCGCAGTGACACACATGCATTTGTCTTCTCCTCATGGAGCATCACACATTTTGACAGTCAATTAACAGACCTGGCAGAGTTACCATGGGAACAACTTCTTTTAGTGTAGAAAGGCGCAACACCTTTAACAACCAACCTGTCTGTCTGCAGCCCCGAGCCACTGATGCATGTGTTAAATGTATATATATGCAACCGCCACTTTGCATCACGCAGCTGTCCCGTAGGGCGAGACAGATGTTCACGCTACTCGAGCTGAAAATGAAGCGAAGGGAGAGAATTTCAGCGGAAATCCCGTCTGAGGCCGGACGTGATTACAGTGCGCTGCTGTCGGATTGCAGGGAAATCTGTGATGTGAAGAGTGAAAGCAATTATTACTCATATTTTGAATGGATGAGGAGGAGGAGAGGAGAGGAGCGAGGAGTAAAATGATAGGAATAAACACGCGTGGAAAGGAGCAGACAGGAAGTAAACAGAGTAAAAAGGTTTAATAAGGGTGAGGCCTTTCAGACGTGGAGATGAAAGCGAAGAGAGATGAAAATATTTGTGTGAAACAGAACAACACACGGGCCAGGACGTGGAGGGGAAGAAGAAAAAAACGCTGCCGCAGATATGATGACTTATTCAGGGTTTCTCTCGAGCGCTCCTTCCAAGGTTCTCTTTGAAAAGGAGCATGTTTGAAGTGTCTGCATATGTGAAAGTGTGTCTGTCAGCGGGAGCAGGAGGAGGAGACAGACAGATACAGAGTGTGAGGAGGTGAGATAGCGAAGGAGGAAGGAGAGGGAAAAGGATTGTGTAAAAAGAAGGGGTGAAAGCGGAGAAGACAGGACATCAATGCTGTTCTCCTCACTGTTGAGGCCTCAGCAAGAATTTTCTAAATAAGAGTATGAACATGGGCAATAAAGGGGCTAAAACTGATTTGAATCTTGATTTGTGAAGAAGGCAAGTGATAAAGATGGGATATAAATACTTTAACAAAAAGGCAAAGGGAGAAAAACAAACTGGAAAGGATACAGCAGAGGAATGTAGAAAATACAAATGAGCAAATCATTTTTTGTTGAATTATTTGGATTTGGAAATTACATTTTTCTCTACCAAGAATCAGCTAATCCATCTTACTTTTGTCCCGGTTTTTCAAAGTAAAACTCGATTGGATCAGCTATTCTATTTTTCTTTTGTCTTGGGTTTTCAAAGTAAAACTAGACTGCATCAACCTCATCTAGATACTACATACTTTCTCTACAGGGGGCGCCATAATCCACACAAAATGAAAGTTCCTGACAGTTGCATTAAATAATTTGATATTGATGATATGCAGTGGATTTTTTATGGGGACAAAAACGTTATCTGCTTTGTCACTGTAGCAATCAATTCAAGTGGAAAATATATATTTTTAAAAAAGTCTACATTATAAACTACATTGTAAAAATTCTGTATTGTTTGACCGATTTAAAAATGTGATTACATTTTGTTTCTGAAATCCAGCCTAAATCCTTCCCTCTGCTGGGATCGGAATCAAAGTTATCCCTCCCTATTCAAAAGTTTAATCAACACAATCTGGAGGTTTTATCCAGATCAAAAACAAAACTGGATTACCTGATCTGATCCGAATTCAGAATCCTTATTTTTTTCCTTTTGAACAAACCCGTTCTTAAAATGTGATCCAATCCGACAGCCGTAATCCAATCAGATTACTTTTGAACAACTGGGCCCAGAGCTGCAGGGACCATCACATTTTGCACGCCCTTGTGAAGACTGAGGACATGTCCGACCTTCTAGCTGGCAGCTAATGAGCAAACAAAGAGCCGGACAGTTTCTCAGTTTAACAGGACGGTCTGTTGGCTCCCAGGCCGGCAGTGTGTGTATGTTTGTGTGTTTGTGTGTGTGTGCGTGAGTGTGTGTCTGTGTGGGTTTGTGGCTGAGCACACATTTGAAACCAGTCCAGTTTGCACAGAACACCAGAAGAGCTCGGCTCATTGGCCAGCCCCGCGGTCGCCGTGGGAGACGGTCCTGGGATGGCTGATTGGGTCTGGGAGAGTAAACAAAAGGATGATGGGAAAAGCCAACGTGAGGGTCAAAGGTCAGCGGGGTGGATAACACGTATGAGCTGTCACCTTCCTCAGAGTACCCTGATAGTTTTACACACACACACACACACACACACACACAGCAAACATGCCGTGATGTAAATGCATAGCAATACACCATCCGGTTTTTGCCTGTGTGTGTGTGTGTGTGTGTTTGTGTGTGTGTGTGCACGTGCGTGTGTGTGTATGTGTAATTGTGCTGATGCAGCATTGCATTTGTAAGCTGTCCAGGCTAACAGGCCTTCATGCACCATGTGTAAGACACCAGTTTTACCCATAATCCCTTGCTATTTAAAGGCTCAGAGAAAGCCACAGCTCATATTTATTTATACAACACATACACAGAGATAAAGCAGAACTGAAGGCTGTTTTACTGCAGATAAACAGGAATGTGTGTATTTATGAGCTCGCAGTGACTGTGGCTTCATAAAGGGAGGCTTCACTGTTTAATGGACGTCCTTTAGTGCATCTTTGTGCTTTTTCGCTCTTCAGGGTTTAAACAGAAAGCAGGAAACTGATCATAATGACTCCACAAGTGATGATTGTGTTTGTGCTGATGGTGTGTGGCCTTGCGTGTGTGTGTGTGTGTGAACTGTAGATGTGTTTCAGTTGCCAGAGCTGCCAGGCTCCCCTCCCCCTCTGAGAACAGAGCAGTAAGGCCGTTTCTCTGCTGTTTACACTGTAAACGGACAGGAGCTGTGCACGGCTTTCATTATTGCAGCAGACACAGCAAGCCACTGCTGCTCACATATCAACATAGTGATGATGAGGATGAGTTTGTCTCAAAGGAAATGGTATATAATACAACTTTGGTCATATTATTGTAGGTTTCAGATGTAGCTGTTGTTATAAGACAGTAAAGTAGGGGTTTGTTTGAAAGGACTTTTGGTTGAAAACTTTATTGGAGGTAGAGCCTAAAGTGAACATACAGAGAAAATGAGTACACAGGCAAGTGCAGTATACCAAGAAGTTAATCTTCATGTTGTCTTCCAAATATATCAGACTGGGGTTAGTTAGAAACAAGTATTGACTTCTTTAGGAAAACTTCAAAGCTCAGTCTGCAGGCTGCTGTGAACAGTTTTTTCTACATGCTGCACTTTGTGACATCACGAAGTGCAGCCTCAGCAGGCTTCAGAGAGCTGGCCAATCAGAAGAATGTGGGCTTGTAGGGGCGGGGTTTCTTAGAGGGACAGAGCTGACTGAGTCATTTGAGGCAGACGCTGTATGAGGGCCTGCGCAGAGCACCAGTGTGATAAAAATGAGGAGTTTTATAATTGTAAATTATGCTAAGCTACTCCACAGGTATCACAGAGTGAAATATGAAGCTTGAAATTAGCTTAATACCCCCCCTTTAAACCGTACTAGGTTGGGGTGAATGCAGGATCATAACAGGGCGTTAATGAAAGGGGCTCTAATGTAGAAAAAAAACAATTTGAGATTTTATGGACAATTTCTGCTTTTATCTTGTCTCAAAGGACACACACACGCACACACACACACACACACACACACACACACTCTAATTAACAGGCTTCATGTGAAGCCAAACAAGTGAAACAACAAGAGTGCAAACTTGTTAATTGATATCACTGTCTGTATTTAACAACAGGCTCCATACTTCTATAAATATACAATAATATAGAATATGACATAGAGGGGGGTAAATTGAGGTGTTGATGAGGAAATGTACATCTGTCATTCCAAATTCTCGTTGTATAAAATCTGAATTGTCGGACACTTAAGTGATCGAATATTTGCTTCCTTATAAAAAATGCTGCAGCAATAGAGATGTCTTCAAAGCAGCCCAGGTTTCACCCCCAAATCTGACAGCTGGTTGTTATCCCCAGCCGTCTGGTATTTTCCTGCTACATGCCTCTGTCTGCTGCTGCTGTTGTTGTGTGGAGAAAGAGAGAGAGAGAGAGAGGTTCACTAAAGCAGAGACTGGAGAGCAGAGGTGAAGCCAAGTGAAAGCAACACTAAGAAGAGCCAGAGGCATGTGCTCTGTGTCTCTATTTCACACCAATGTCTTCCTCAGCGGGCGGTTTGATGATCACATACTCAACTGTCTATTTCTGTGTGAGTCTGCACACCCACCACTTCCAGCCCTGCAGGCGCACACACATTTTACATGCATAGAAAGTTTATTTGCTCCTTAATTCAGGCTCAGAGTAGACTTGTGCTGCAAATTATGATAATAAAAGATGCACGGAGACGTTGTCCGCTTCCTTCTCTGGATTCAAACTCCTGTCAATGATATAAAAGCGCTTTATGGTGCATAATAAGACGACCAGTTCTCCATCTGTCACACATACTTCCCAAACCATTGTCAGTCCCTCCATGTGCAAATATCCAGGTATGAACAGGGAAGGCCTTATCTTCTACAAGATGTGGTTATGAGTGAGGAGGGAGGCCATAAAGCAGGGATTTAATAGGCACAGACTGTGTTCTGTTAATGTACCTGCTGCTGCAGAGGCCCACGTTCATCAGATACTCTTAAAATTCTCTCACACAATGACAGGAAATAGGCTCATTCAAGCTTACAGAGTCTTCATATGAGATCAAATTATTCAATATAATGCTCTCCTCCTCCTCCTCCCGCTCTGTGTCTATCTTTCTGTCTCTCTCATGACTTCTCTCTCCCCTCACACATTCAGCTCTCTCTCTCTCTCGTCTCCATGAAGAGGCTTTCTGAAGATTTTCAGATTTGGTTCCCATCAGGAAGTGTGTCGGGCAGAACAATTGAAAGATTCTCTCTTATTTGCATCTGAGAAGGAGGAAAAAATATATAATTTGCTTCTGCAGGGAGAGGAGGATCATTTTAGAGTCGTCGCGATGTTTCGCTCATTCGCACTTTGAGTGCATGATTGAAGAGAGCGCGACAAAGGAAGCCAGACGTTTAATCTATTTATAGAATGAAAACATTGTTCAGTCAAATTGCACACAGCAACAGCTTGAGGGCACTCGTATTGTAATGCCAGCTCACATCTGAACCACCTCTCCGTATGTACAGGGATTTATAATGATACAAGGCCTCATCATTCACACTGTGCTCTGTGCATTATCCTTATCGCAGCCATTACACACGTGTTACAGTACAGATATGAGGGTGCAATTGTTCGCTCTTAGCTTGCCCTCTATTCCTCTGCCCATAACTGTTCATGTTCCTTGAGGCCTTTTTACAGCCGAACTTGTCATAGTAAAGCACAGGTGTCATGATAACATTAACAATGACTCTTTTACATTAACGTACCACTGAGCCATGACGGCATCCAGACTGCCAGCTTTGTTCCACTTGAACAAAATATGTGAAAACACACTATAAATACAGTTTGTAATAAATGTACTTTTTTTTTTTATGTGAATTTTATGTTAGTATTTGTGTTTGATGTGTTTCATCTCTGTTTCATCACCATTTGTTTTATTCTCTTGCACCCATAAGCAGGCCCTCTTATTTCCTCTTAGTGTTTCATAGTGTGAAAATAGTTTTCACTTATAGCCTTGAAAAATCAAACTAGTATGCAGACTTACATCTGTACTTAAAGGTGGCCTGTGTGATTCTAAATCAATACGATTTTTGTCAAATTCAATAAATATATTTCATTTAAAACCTGGTGCTCCTACACACTCGGGGAGCGAGCCAATCAAAATGTTGCCAGCTGTTCAGGTATCATTCATGCATTGCACTCTTTCAACCTCTGTCTCTGCAGACTCCGCAGTCTCCCTAGGAACAAAGCTACACCATGCTAGCTGTATAAATTGCTTCCCCTGTTGAGACGCGCATACCTCGGCAGCAGACTCCGTAGATTCTGTGTGTGAGACTGGCTCACTATCCCATGAACACCAGACTGTCATTGGTTAGATGGAAATGCAGTGCGCCGATCCCTGACGTTCATATCATACTTATGGAGCACTTTAATGATCTGTTTCTTGTGTCGTACCGTATTTCACGAGAGTAAGTGGTATTTTCCTTGAAAACTAGATATGAGAGAGGACAGAATTCAGAGGCACATACTACGAAGCGAGCTCGACATACCGAGGGGATCTTTTAGTTATCTGGGTTTGCTAACTCTGACGATGGAGATGGCACTAAGCGGGCACACAACGCTGGTTATGAACTCGATAAGTCAACCCAGGGTTTCTATGAGCGCGTTCACATATAAGGGGCAGAGTCTGCAACGTATGACCAATCACACATAGGCACAAGTCTGCCGTCAGCTGATTGCATATTTTACAAACTCAGAGCAAACTATGATTGTAGAAAGATATGAAGAAGTTATCCAGACTAAAATCCACTCAGCTGCAGCTGCTGAATGCAGGAAGGATAACTGGCAAACAATCGCAGACTGTGTAAATGTGCAAATGAATGAATGACTGCTCGAGCTTTAGAGCACCATATATTGACTATAATAACAACTGTGTATTACATTAAATTAATACCTTACACAGATGTATTTATGAGGCATTTATGACAGTTTTAGTCTCATTCTTTCAGCCTCAGCTGTATATGTACCCACCGGCCTCATCATCAGGTACACCTAAAAAATCTAATGTAATCCACTACACTAGCTCAGCCATTAGATTTGCTTTTATGTTGCCTGTAATGTGCAGGCTTTTTCTAAGCTGTCATTGAGGTGTTAATTCAATGATATTTCTGCATCAAGGTCATAATTGGTGGTGCGGCTGTACTGAGCTGCATTATATTCAGAGGTGTTTCTAATACTCTGGCCGGCTCATGGGAGGACAAAAAAATTAGAGACATCTCAATATAATTGAGTTCAGTACAACACCACCTTTAACTGTGGCCTCAGTAATAAACATCATTGAATTTACACACTTCAGACTCTCAACAAAAAAAAAGTCAACAAAAACTAAACTTCATAAAAGCCATGGCAGCGCTGTTGTGCTGAACCTTTTGAACTGAAGCCTTTTTTTAGAGACTAGTTGGTATATGATAATCATTATCATGACATAAATACCTGGTCAAAACAAATGTATGGATGGTTAATGTTCTTGTATCTTGATGTTATTACTGTAACTTCCTGAAGGCCCTGAGTAGTTCTTTGTAGTCTTTCAACATGCCTCAGAGCTAACCATAATTGCTAAATTAGCTGAAGCTACCATTATTTGTACCTGATCACCTCCATGTTTACCTCATTCTGTCTTCCACAACACAAACTAGGCCCGCTCCATCACATTCACAGAGAAGCATCCTGTTACATTGGCTTGAATAATTGCTTTCTCTGCTCCATAAGAGGCCTCATTAAAGGAAAGGCAACACCCAGCCTCACACGCACTTAATGACTATTCCCCTGGATGTTATTAGGCCTCGTATTGAGCAAATCAATTAGGACCCAGAGAAAGATTACAGAGGCTTCTCACCCTGATCAGCCAGCAGTTAAAGATGAGATGTGTAGTCATTATCTAACCATTAGATCCACATCGCGGCAGGCGAGGAGTAGCTGGAGGACGCAACAGGCCGGCCACAATACCGCAGACAGAGCGGGAGTAATGATGGAGCAGAGGAAGAGGAGGAGGAGGAGGAGGAAGAGAGCCTGTCAGAGGGAGAAAATCTAAATTGGCCTGTTGGAAGGAGCTGGAGGGAGATGAGGAAGGACAGAGAGGGAACGAAGTATGTGGGCCAGGTCTCTCGAAAGGTTCCTGTCACATTAGAAAGCCTCCTCTGTCTCCTCTTTAAAGGTGCATCTCTTTGAGTGAGCTATCGTTTTAGACTGTTTGACTTCTTAAACCAAGATTCATCTCTTTTATACCCGGGAAATAAATTCAATAGAGCACGTCTCAGTATGAAAATGTGTCCTGAGCTTTTCTAAAGGCCTGTGATGTGATTTGGCCTGTCTCCTATCCATAGTATTTCACAGACAAAAGAGGAGCCCACGCTATCCCCTCCTCCTCCTCCTCCTTCTTCTTCTTTCTCTCTCACTGCCGGTAGTCATTTCTCAATTATCCATTAACTGCAGCAAATAGATGCCTGCAGGAGGAGGAGGAGGAGGAGGAGGAGGAGGAGGAGGAGAGGGAAAAGGTCCTCGCTCTGCTAAAGGGATTTTCTGAGAGGTGGAAGGACCTGGAGAAAGAGAGGATGGGGGAGAGAGAGGTAACAATGAATGGGTGAGGGAGAGAGAGAGAGAGAGAGAGAGAGATGGGGGAGGAAGAAATGGCTTTGAAAATGGTAGATTGGAGAGAAGCCGGAGGAGGTGGATGGATGGCGTTCAGCTTGGGGAAAACAGGAAGTAGAAAATATCCCCTGACCTACTTTTGAACACGTCAGTCATTACGTTCCTCTCGGCCGCCGCTGGTCACTCATTGGCTCCGAGTCTCTTATTCACTTTGCATGAAATAGAGCCATCAGTCAGAGCACGCAGCGCTGCACTATCTGAACAGGATACGCTGCGGCTATTCTTCGGCTGCAGACCACGCCGGCATAATTACACAGAGAGGAGGCCGAGGCATGATTTTCATAAATTGAATTCTCTAAAAAGCTTCGACATGATGCTGCCCACATCTGAAGCTGAATTGGTATAAAAATCTACCCTACAATTTTACCCCACAATGAAGCAACAATTGTCCTGTGATAACTGTGCTTCAGATGAGGGTTTCGTAGATTACATTAAGGCTCAGCTGTAGTTTGATGCTAGTAAAATAACTCTTGCCTTATCTTTGTGAAATAATATTTCTCAGATTTACAGCCGAGTACAGCAGTGGATATTGATTAAATCCAGTTTATAGATAGGAAACCCAGTGTTGTGTTTTCAGCTTGTCGGAAATAGCAATGAAAGAAAGTCTGTATGAGGAAATACAAGAGTGAGCAATAGCTATAATAACTCTATGTGCCGAGCTGTAAATGTAAATGTCATTTGACATGATTTTAAATGATGAGATTCTTCATCACAATGGACCATTGCTCGAGCATTAATAGATGGAGTGGAAGACTGAGTTATTTATTGATAAGGACTGTTTTATTGTTTTTTTTAGTAAGCCCCTTAACATGTATTTGTTTCAGTTTAGTTAAGTGGTTATGTTTATTGGACATGCGGGCAACATGCTTACATGTGCATTTCTTCGGCTGTTGTGTCACACACAGTAAATAAACTCCCATTGAAATGGTGACAACTGTGTCATTTTGGTTTAATGTTGACCTTTTCATTTCTATGTCATCTCTTAGGCTGTGCTAAAGTGGAGAACTGAAGCCCATCTTGGGACTCGGCTCAGACTCAACCTTAAAGACTTGGACTCGGACTAAGACTCAGGTAATGGGGACTCGACTCAGACTCAGGTAATGGGTACTCGACTCTGATTCAGACTCAGATAATGGGGACTTGACTCAGACTCAGGTAATGGGGACTCGACTCTGATTCAGACTCAGATAATGGGGACTTGACTCTGACTCAGGTAATAGGTACTCGACTCTGATTCAGACTCAGATAATGGGGACTGGACGGGGACTCAGATAATGGGTAGTCGACTCTGACTCAGACTCAGGTAATGGGGACTCGGCTCAGATTTTTCTTTGGTGACTCAGACTCTGACTCAGGTAATGGGAACTCGACTCTGACTCTGACCCAAGTAATGGGGATTCGACTCGCCCTCAGATAATGGGGATTTGACTCGCACTCAGATAATGGGGACTCGACTCGCACTCAGATAATGGGGACTCGGCTCGGACTCAGGTATCGGGGACTTTACTCAGATTCTACTTTTGTGACTCGGACTCGGACTCAGTTAATGAGGAATTGACTCGGACTAAGACTCAGGTAATGGGTACTCGACTCCGATTCAGACTCAGATAATGGGGACTCGACTCAGACTTGGACTCAGAGGTAATGGGAACTCGACTCTGACTCTGACTCAAGTAATGGGGATTTGACTCGCACTCAGATAATGGGGACTCGACTCGCACTCAGATAATGGGGACTCAACTCGCACTCAGATAATGGGGACTCGACTTGCACTCAGATAATGGGGACTCGACTTGCACTCAGATTATGGGGACTCGACTCAGACTCAGGTATCGGGGACTTGACTCGGATTCTACTTTGGTGACTCGGACTCGGACTCAGGTAATGAGGACTTGACGCGCACTCAGGTCCAGGTACTCGACTCTTGTTTGGGGGACTCAGACTTGAACACTGGGGACTCGACTCAGACTCAAAGTTTGGTGATTGGCTTCAACACTGGTTCAAGGAATGTTTCAGGGTTTACGATCTTAGATAAAAGGATTTGCTCAAATTCAGAAAACACTTTACTAAGGGCCCAAGGCATGAAAGAGAGGCCCAGACCAAAAGTAGAAATGTGGAAAGGTCAGCAGGTCATTCCTAAAAACCTGTAAGTATTAATACCAGTTCTTGGACACATACTTTACACTCACATGGATTTAAAGTCCAACAAACAACCTGAAGTAACCTACTGTATATATTCATATCAGATTGTGATATGTCTCTCACTTGTCTCTAAGTGTACGACTGACATGAAAAGCTGACATGTGATGTGCTTGTTTGGGAGCACTCATTGTCCAGAGGAGCATAAATATACTAAAAATTCCCTCCCTGAAGCACAGAGTGAATTTATAGATCACTCATGCATCAGAAACTGGGCCGTGCACATCACACCACACTGCACAGCTCTCTGGGTAATCTTCGCAGCTCAATCTGCTGCCACCCCTGGGACAGAGCCGAGGTTCAACATCTAATACTGTCTAATGGAGGCAGATTCACACACATACACACACACACACACTCACACACACACATACATACACAACCCTATCTAAAGGGGGTCAGGAGTGGGACCATCACACTGTGTATCACCTGATTCTCATCAGCACAACATAAAGTCCCAGTTTGATGCTGTAGAAATAGATTGTCAGACTTCTGGTTTACTATGGGACCGCAGCCTGCAGCATCTGTGTTTGAAGCGAGGGCTTTCTGCTGATGGACTGCCAGAGCCAGACGTCTGAATGGCCTGAATCTAGATGTAGATCTGGGTTCAGACCCTAGACACACAGTCAGTTTGTCTGCCTCTATGTCCCTCAGTGCTTTCAGCCTCCTCTAACCTCCCAGACGAAGGTAATGGGAGAGATAAAGGCTTTTAGGTCTGCTTAGCATTTTTAGTTTTTGTCCAGTTTCCCTTAAAAACATCTTCTCTGGTCCAGTTTATTGACAACCAGCAGTCTATTAAGCCCCCTTATTAACAAACACAATAACCACACATTAATTATGTAAAAGTTAAATGCTTTCAAATTGCCCATTAAGTGGTGTCTGACTGTGTAATAAGCAGCAACTGCTCACATTAGCCCAAACCGATGGGTTCAAGCTCTGGCTCTGGCAGACAAGGTTGCTATGATAACATGGTGTTTGCAAAGCTTTGGTCCTGTTAAGGAAATAAGCACCATCCAAAAACAAAGAAAAACAAACAATTAAAAAGGTTACAGCTGCTAGTTTGTTCCAAAATAGTGAACCTGTATATATGGTATCAAAGTTGAGTCTAATTAACCGTCAACTACAAGAGGAGTTCGTTAAAAAATACTGGCCTTTTTGCTGTTTGGACAAGTTTTCAAGACTGTGTGGGTGTGGCTTTTTACATTTTGATTACAATGCGATGTGATACAATACAACACCAAATGATTCGATGTGATACGATGCAATACGATGCAATACGATGCAATACGATACGATGCAATACGATGCGATACTGTGTGATGCGATGCGATACTATATGATACGATGTGATACAATATGATACAATACAACACTATATGATTCGATGCGATACGGTGCAATACAATGCGATAAGATGCAATATGATACGGTGCGATAGGATACTATATGACACGATGCAATACGGCACTGTACGGTACGACACTATATTGTACGACACTTTACGATACGATGCAATACGATACAATATGATGCGGTACAACACTATATAATTCGATGCCATACCATATGATACGATGCGATATGATACGACACTATACGATGCGATATGATGGGAAATGATACGATGCGAAACGATACAATGCGATGTGATACGATACAACACTATATGATACGATGCGATACGATGCGATACAATGCGATTTGATGTGATACGGTGCAATAAGATGCGATACGATTTTTTATTGTTTTGTCTAATACGAATGCACTGCTTGATATAATGTTATGGAGCTTAACTCCCACCTCCGACGCTCAAATCAAAATCAGGAGAGTTTTAAACTAAAAAGAGAATATTTTGGTTTAGATTGAAACTATTTTTTTCTTTTTTATGCTTACTATTATGTGCATAAACCCATAATTACATAGTTAGGATATTGTGGATGTGGGTTACCAGGGGCTTGATAAGATGTAGAATGATTCATACAGAGAGGAGATTAGCAGATTAGCTCACAGATAAGTACCAGTGTCTCGTGTATATAAAGTAAAAACCACAGACAGACATTTTTTGTTCTTGTTTGTCTTTATTTTTATATCCAGGTCTGATGAGGACTTATCATATATGACAGCAGAGGTACAGGATCAAAACAGAGATGCAGGCGGGCTTTGTTAACTACCATGGTCTGCGGGGAAAAGATCTCACTATAACAAAGTATATTCAGAGGGTGGGGACACACAGTAAGCAAATGGTGTTCCTCAAAATGAAACCGCCGATGGTTGTTCTCAGCGGGACGACTGGCGATTTGCCATGATTGTATTTTCATCCCTAGTGTGTGCATGCAGCATGTCTCCACATTTTTTGTATCTGTGTTTTGGTGTGCAGCATGTATCCACCACATAATGAAAATGTAACACATATGAAGGCTGAAGCCGAAAGATATTGACCCGCTCAGTAACAGCACCTCTTGGGCCTTACTGAGATAGGAAAAAGATCCCTCCATCCATCCCCTGCCCTCCCCCCATTCTCCTTTCCTCACACATTCAGCCTCCCCTCGTCTGCAAATATCTCTGCTTTTCCCGCGCAGATGTCCTTCCATACGCCCACATTTGATCATATTCCTGTCTCCTTCCTCCCGAGAGGCCCTCACCCCCACACCTCCTCCCTGCCAGAGAAACAATCATTACTACTACAACTTTCCAGATGAACGCAGATGTGTATTTCTGCACCTTTGACTTCCTACTCCTTGCCTCAAATGAACTGTATTGGGATATACAATAGCTTGAAATTTAAATTTATATCTAGAATTTAGTGAATATATAAATATGTATTTACTTTGGGTGTCTCCTCTGCTAACAGCTTTCCAGCCGTCCAGCTTCAGTGTAACAAGCCTGTTGATGTTTCACTGTTAAAGTATCTAATAGGCTGTTTATAAAATGCCCTGTGACAGAGTCCATAACTCGCGCTGTTTACAAGTACGTGTCAGCTTTAGCATGCGAGCTAATTCCTCAGCTGTCACACTGGCACTTCCATAAACTGCCCCCCTGTAGTTTGCTATTATAATGCTAATGTTGTGGATTGAGATTGGATTTCCTTTGGTGATGTCACACCAGACAGAGACACTGTTCTGCTGTAGCAGCTCAACTTCAAAGCCCAGACAGCGTTGATGGAGGATAAATGAGGCGCATCCAAGCTGCCTCTTATTTATATGACAAGACTAAAGATGCTTTCCCTGCAGGCAGCAGTTTGAGCGTCCCACTCTGAAGCAAGCTCATTCACTAAAGGTGGCCTGTCTAAATAGTTTAATGTGAAATATATATCACTCCCATGACAGGAAATGGTGCTGCAATGTCCTGCAGGCTTACATATGCATGTGTTTGTTTGTACCTTCATGTTTATTAGATGCAATTTCAATTTAAGGCCTTAAAAGTGTGGACATCTGTCCAATTACTTACTCAATCAAGCGGTTACTTAAGGCATGTTTCAGTGATGTAGGATGGTGTTTTTATACATGTAAGGGAATAACAAGACACTTAAGACATTTAAAAATGGTCTTAATTGAAGCAAGGGTAAAGATAGCCAGACTTCAAGCTCAGAAAAAAAAACTGCATCCTAAATTTCCCATGATGCAACCGACATCTTTCTGTTGGACTCTCCCCGCCCGGCAAGTGTGCGTGTCCTTAACACTCCAAGCCTCCAGTTTGTAACGCAGGTTTTTACACTTAATATGTGTTATCTTCCAGCCCAAGCCAAGATAAACCGTGATGACATCGTCAGTTTATGAGTCATCATTTTATAAGAACAATGGAATGAGTACACTGACCTTTATGTGTGAAACCATAAAGTTCCCCTTTAAGACTCACTGACAGTCAGACTAAAGAGATTTGTTAGGTCATAAAAAATGCAGTTTTATATAAATGGTTGAATACATGTTCACAGCAGTTGAAGACTTACTATGGTGACAATAATCCTAAACATTCCTTTAGTTCCCCCACCTATAATGCTCACCATGTTCACTGCTTCTTCACAGCTTACTGTGTATAAAAGACAAGCATTGCACCTATAAGATAACAAAGATAAAGCTACTGCTGGGCATGAGAGTCCCTGCAAGAACATCCCTTCAATATGCTGTGAGAAATGTAATCTGCAAGCAACTATCTGATACAGATAATAAGAGTCTGAAATAAATATGATGAAGAAGAAGTGAAGAAGAAGCAAACTTAAAGACGCCTAATGAAGCCCCAGCTGACAGAATAAAACATGTAATTTAATTAAATTGATTTAATTTCATTTCACGGCAATGATCATTACGCTGATGATGATGTCATTGACATTAGTGCTTCTAGGGCCATAAAATCTGGGAATATGGGATGCATTATTACAGTAAGGGTCTGTACAAGTACAGTAACCTGTCTCTCTCTCTCTCTCTCTCTCTCTCTCTCTCTCTGTGTGTGTGTGTGAGACCACACACCGGAAATGTCAGCGTAATGAACAGCAGTCTGATGATGACAGATGGCCCCTCTGCAGAATGAGATTAGTGAGGTGATGTCACATTTGAAGGGTCGGTGCAGGTAATGAGGAAGTCATTACTGGTTCTTCTCAGAGGCAGGGCAGCAGATACAGATTCGTCACTGTTATAACAAGAAAAGATTAAAAATAGAATTATGTTAAAGAGGGGGTATTATGCTGTTTCACATTTTAAGACATATATATATAATGTTGGATGTCCAGACTAAATGTGGGTTAAGTTTCAAATCTGTTGGTAAAAGTATGTTGGAGCAATCCCCAGGCTTCTCAGCTCAGTCTGCAGGCTGCTGTGAACGCCAGGTTTCACACAGTTTTTTCTACAAGCTACACTTTGCGATGTCACAAAGTGCAGTCTCAGCAGGCTTCAGAGAGCTGGCCAGTCAAAAGAAAGTGGGCTTGTAGGGGGCGGGGTTTCTTAAAGGGACAGAGCTGACTGAGTGGTTTCAGGCAGAGGCTGCATGAGGGCCTGCACAGAGCACCAGTGTGAGAAAAATTAGTTTTTTTAACTGTGAATTATGCTAAGCTACTCCACAGATATCACAGAGTGAAATATGAAGCTTGAAATTAGCATAATACCCCCCTTTAATTAATTAAGAACTTTAGTTGTCTCTATGCTAGTCTTCATAGTTACTATAATTACTCATTGTCCTTCATTTTCTTTGTCCTTGTTAAAACTCATGTGCTTTTGTACATGAAAAAAGTTACATTATGGCAAATAACGTATTAGAATTAGAATTAATTAATATAATTGGATTTTGTCAAACTGTTTCACTCACAGTAACTTTTTGCTATCGGCAACAGGATGTCCTGCTATGTCTGTTACATTTTATGACATAAACCATTCAACTTCTCATTTTGTGATTGTGCAGGAAATGTGGGGGCCTCAGCATTTCCGTTTCTTTTTGGCAGATGAATCTAAAATCTGATTATATTTTCAGAAAACATTTAAACAAAGAGAGTTTCTGTTTTCAGTTCTTATTCTTCCTATTATATTGACCAAACTGCGGTCATTCACTGAATCTGTAAACACACACTTTGTCTCTCTTTGTCTCTTCTTCCTGCAACACTGGATCATGTAATGAATCACGCAGGAGCCTAAAACACCTGCAATAAATCTCCCTCACCCTCTCAAACACACACGCGGCAGGCTCTCTTGTTCAGCCGGTGCACCATGCCGGCTTTCTCCTCTACAACAAGTAGTGTGAGCAGCCGCCGGGCCTGCAGAGCTCCCTCTATACATCAACCAGACTCCCAGGGGCTGCAGGAGGGCACGAGAAGCATGTTTACAAAATGTGCTCTGATGTTAAACTATTCCATCTGTCTGCATGTATTTGTGTATTTACCCCATATGCAAGCATGCAGCTGTCACTATGTGCGTTACCTGCCATTTCTGAAACGACACTCATTCCTGCACAAGAAGGAAGCGTGTCTGCCCAAGCGGCCAACATGAGTGTTTGTTGTTCATTTGAATTAGAGCCCACTTATGGGAATGATTTCATGATTGAGCTGAGAGAGCGGCAGAACAAGGGAACAGGGGCTAGTTATCCACTCGCTGATGTGGGACCTCATGTAGGGAGCAGAATATAGTGAGACTAATCTTTCACCCTAATACAGCAATACCAGCTGTCTCCCAAGCCCCGCAATGAAGACAGATGATGGTGAAGGGCTGTGATCAGTGGGAGCGGGAATTCATCTGATAGTGTAAGTGTGTGTGTGTGTGTGTGTGTGTGCTGCAGTTGTAGAGCAGTGATAGGAAGGAGCGAGCCATGCTGTTTTTACAGGCCTTTTCCCCCAGGCTTTCTGTGTGCACAGCCGGAGTCTCTGGAGACACTGGGAGGATAGAGCCTACGATTCATATAGCTAAAGAATATACAAGGTAATAAAGAAATCAAACCTATAACGCTGTAAAAAGAAATGTACGGCTGCTGATAAAGTCACATCACAGTAACAAGGTTTCTTTCAAGGATGACTTTGTTGATTCCCCGTCTTGTCCACCAGCAGGTTGAACAGTCTCCAATGTATTGGATATATTCTCACATCCTTTTTGTCGCCTACAGGAAGTTAAATTCTTTCTTTTTAACCCCTCAAGTGCCATAATGCAGTCCCTCCGGTGTTTATGGGCATTTTCTGTGATTGTTGCGGCCAAAAATGTCAATGCAATGCAAGTTGTGATGTTTTGAGGCTTATCTATTGGCTGAGCGAGCTGTTTGTCTCCTCTTACGCCACTTCGAGAGGCCAAATAAAATGTATAAAAACTGAATGACACTAGTAGTAGTAGCAGACAAGGTTAGCTAATATTTTAAACTGGAATTCTGTGCAGATAACATAAGCGGTTGGTCTTACCTGTAAATGTTTCTTTAAATTAGATGTCGAGACCTTGGATGATGAGAGGCTAAAGGCACAACTTGCACTGTACTGCGATGTTGCTCCCATTTCCCCCTGGTGAAAGCATTTTTTTCACCCCAGGCCGTGGCAACCAGAGACTGTTGATGGCAACTCTGAGGAGCCGTGTTGTGAGGCTTGTGTTGTAACGCATGTGTGCAGTTGCATGGTTTTATCAGAGACGGTCAGACGGACGCTTCACAAATGAGACGCCAGATGTTATAGAGCATCTTTGGTATTATATCGTCTTCATTATAAAATGTATTTTGAAATTGTAATCCTGCTAGTAATTTTTAATGAATGTATCTGTAATCTAATTCCCCCTTACTTCTGTAACCTTTTTTTAAAATCCTATTTACGTAACGCAGTTACTTGTATTCCGTTGTACTCCCCGAGCCTGGAGACAGGGGGATGACTTTCTCACTGTATCATAAATGTGTACAATCAGTGCTGACACAACAGAGCCTCTGGTTGGTGAAACCTTAGAAACACAGCGTCTGATTGGTCAACTGACTCAAAACACGGCAACTGCTAAGTTTCAGCACAGAAACAAAGATAGACCTGTTAGTCCGAGGCCAGATTAGGTACCTCACACCGAGCCTCGTGAGAACAGAGCAGCCTCCTGCTTAACAGCAGATAAAAAGTACGCCTCTGTCGTGCAGCGTTTCAAACATATTAAAGAAACAATAAAAGATGTGCTCAACATTGAGGTGTTGAGGTCTGCAATGTTTTTACAATACTGCAGACGGCAGAGGATCTTGAATATCAATGAAGTAACTTTGGTGCAGTGAATGACTTCACGCTCAGGGAAATGGGATGATTGGTCAAATTAGCAGAAAAGTTGCAGCATTTGGCCAAAATTGCAAGGTTGAGGAAAAACTTGCGGTAACTGGTTGAGTTTGGGTGAACTCCCAGGAAGGCAACATCCCAACTTCCTGGAGGGACTAATTATTAGGGCACAATTTCAATTATTCCAGTGTTTTGGTTTTGGATCACCACACAAAGCTGCAAACATGGCTGTGAGCCATAGGGTAAGTTTTGCACAAGATTTGCCTCCATCACACAACAGCTGAAAAAACCTCCCTCTTTTTCCTCCATGTTGCTGTCAAACACAACACGAGGCCAGTGATTTAAAAAGGATTTCATTATTTCAATACGGTTTGTATAATTAATGCTCGTTGCTTTTGTAATGTTCACCGTCTATTTCGGCACAATCAAACACAATAATCCTCCCTGTAAATGCAACATAATGTACTTGAGGAATTAAAATGAGGGTGATTGTGGCAGCGCTGTAAGCTCTCTTATAAATGCAGCTCGCGGCCTTGGCAGAGATTCACTCGGGCCATCTGGGTACATGTGAGGTACAGCTGATGCCACATTACCAGCCTGTCTCTCATTAACAAGACATTCAATTACTCGATAGGAAATAATGTGGAGTTAAATTCATTTGCTTTTTATTGGCTGACAACAGAAAAAGATCAAATATTGCTTATATCATAATTCCCAGTGATTTTTGTTGTAGAAATAATAAAGCACATTTTTCTCCTTGTGTATGAATGAGTCAGCGAGGGATAAACAGCGGCCCCCTCCTCACCGGTGTTTAATTCCCTCAAGGAAAGCACGAATGACACCAAACAGGAGGTTCGGTAGTTACGCAATAAATGCAATGTCGAACTGGGAGATGCCCTTTTCAAGAGCTCCCTCTGCTCTGAGCACCTGGGGGACATTTCTTTGGCCTGAATCTGCTGACTCATTAATGCGAGAGAATACTGCTTAGCTCACACTCTATGGGCTTCTGTGGCTACGCATGCACGCACAAGCACACACACACACACATTTTCCCGCTGCTCATGTCTTTCCCAGCCTCAAATCAAATCGAGCAGCCGCCACAGCGAACACCACAAAAACAATTTGGCTCCGAGTTAGCTGTGGAAGTGGTGAACAATCATCAGATAACTGTGGCTGGAACGTTTGCAGGGGATCTGACACCTCGCTTCCACACAGACCTGGATACACACTGAGGGATGCAGAGGAGACAAAGCTGGAGTGGGATGCTGGAGATGTTCACACCAGATATGTGCACATTTGCGTGCATGCACACACAGAATTATTCTGCAGCAGCTCAGAAACACATGCACAGATGTGTAAATGCAGGGGATTCTGGGAAGACACGTGCACAGAAATGAACACGTCTTATCACCCCTTGCCCCAATGACATCGCTCACACATGCCAGCATGAGTGGAGTTGAATAGTATTTTGGCTAAGCTGCCCTGACTGATCGGTGTGTGTGTGGGTAGTAGTGGGCACAGCATCTTCAAACGCTCATTGTTTAGTGACGACGTAGGCACGAAAACAAATCCCCCTCACGAGGAGTGTAACCCTTTGTGCTTCATCGAAGCACATTTTCTGTAGAGCTGTGACAGCTATGTGGTTATGTAATCAGCCGTGTATTGAAGCTGTCAGGGTCTTTAGCAGGCTCGCTCTATACATAGACGCCTCTTTCTGTTTCTCCCGCACAAGGCCTACACGCTGTGACTCACCAGCAGACCTACACTGATTCTCCAACTGCACGTTTCTTAAAGACAGACACCATCAGTGCAAAAACTTAAGAAGTAAAGCTTTATCTTCTGTTTTGTGCCTGGAATATATAAAAACAGGAAGCTCTAGTATTAAAAGGAAGGAATGCACTGATGAGCGTTGTTTCCCTGCTCAGAGTAACAAGTAAGGTGGGTCGTAGCTGCAGGCGGAGGAAATGAAACAAACAAATGTACAGAGCTGGGATGGGTCGGACGTTTAGTGTAATTTCCTTTCCTTGGCTCGTGTTCAATTGCGTTTCAAACTATGTCCTCAGGATGTGGACATTTCAATAAAAAAATCATAGCAGCAACACGAAAACAGGGGTCAACCCATACTCGGCACGATCAATGTGTCCATCTCATTAAATCAAAAATGTGCTAATAAACCAATCAGAATGTATCAGCGCTAAATTAAAATGAATCATCGAGCAGGAAAAGCTGCGTCCCTTTGCTGTGGTGTGTAAATGATTGTGTTGGTTCATTATGTAAAATCCTTTATCTGCGCGATAAAACTCCTCTCATATTAAACAGTGTTGGCGGGCAGAGAGTGAGGTGAAGATTTAGCCTGAAGGAACGTCTGTTATTACTGAACAACTTGTTCCAGGGTGCTCAACATCTCCACCCACACAGAAACGGGTGGGGTACATGTGCATGAACACACATACATGCAAGAAGTACACATGCACACAGACACACAGTGAAGCCTGCATAACAAATTTAGAAATCCATTTCTGCTTCTCCGTGGGACCTCTTTGCACCAGAGAAGTCTCTTATTTTATCATCCTGCAGCTCTTTATGATTCTCCTCCTCCTCCTCTCCTTCCTCCTTCTGTCCTTCTTGGTTATATTCCTTTTTCTCAGTTCACATCCTTGCTTTTTCGTCTTTGTCTTTCAAGAACTACAGACTTAACAAATTCTTTCAGAATTAAATCGTTTTCCCAGCAACATTAACCTGCTTTAAATATAATGATTTAAATGTTCAAAAGACTTTGGCTTACTAAAAAGGTTTAAAAAATACAATCATTTCTTAGAAGGCGCTCAGGAAGAATGCAAAAGTACAAGTTCAAGTCATAAAATAATTTTTCGGGTTTCAAAGGAAAAGCTTTTTCAGATATTGGTCCTTCCTATATTATACAGAACATATGATTATTTCTATACATGCAACATATGTTGTAGATTTCCCTGTGATTGACTGGCGATCAGTCCAGGGTGTGCCCCGCCTCTCGCCCAATGACAGCTGGAATAGGCTCCTGCCCCCCTGCGACCTTGAACAAGATAAACGGTATAGATAATGGATGGATGGATGCATGGATGGATGGAAGGATGGATGGATGGATGTTGTAGATTGTTGAAGTGCAAACTATTTCAAACTACTACTGTGAGTAGTTTAACTTGTAATAGAGAGGCGGGGTACACCCTGCGCTGATCGCCATTTAAACACAGGGTTGACACATAGAAACAGACAAACTTCCACCCTCACATTCCTACGGGCAGTTTAGAGTCACCAGTGAACCTAACGAGCATGTCTTTGGACTGTGGGAGAAAGCCGGAGTATCCGGACGGAACTCACACATGCACGAGGAGAACATGCAAACTCACACACAGAAAGGCCCTCTACATCCGAACCAGGGTTCAAAGTAGGAACCTCCTATCTGTGAGACGACAGCGCTAGCTACTGCACCACTGTGCAACCCTACACTAGGATAGACTTTTCAGTGTATAATGTCCCTGTATGACTGTATAACTGTAAGCGACAACAGAAAAAGCAAGAAAGAAGAGAGAAGCAAAGACAAAGGCAGGTGAAGTGGCTCCTGCATCATTAAATCAGGGCAGGATGCAGAGTAGACGGCTAATGGAAGCCTACCAGGTACATTTCCAGAGAGCCTCACTTCCATTCGAGTAATTAACAGGTAATCAGGAAGGGGACATTGCTATACCCCCCTTTGTGTCAGCCCTTACGTGGACCTGTTGCTAGGAAACCCAGAGGAGGGCCTGTGGAAGGACTGTCAAAAACACGCCAGCGTTGTGCCTGATGATAAATTCCCAGCATCTTTGAAGGCATCACTGAGTGAGACGCTGGCAGATACAGACATTTAATGTGAAGGAACAGCTGTGAAAAAAGGGCTGATAGCGTAAATAGCTTCACATGCAGGGAGGAAATAGGTTTTCCAATGTATTGATGATATCGACCTCATCACATACCATTTCAGGATTTGTAAGGAAAAGTTGGAAGAAGCTTTAACAGGCTATGACGCATGTTGTGCTTCCTTTGTGCTGTCGTATATGGTGCCCCCTGTGTATCCGTCCCAGTAGTGATGGAGCAGCATGTTGGTGAGAGAAGGGGGGGATAGGGGTTAATTATCACACATAATGAGTCGAGATGTGTCCTCCTCGCACGTCTTCTCAATCCCTTTTCTCTTCCTCTCTTTCAATCTGACCATTAGCCTCCATCTTGATCCGCCCTCTCTCTCTCTCAGACTCACATTAATTATGATACATTTGCGTTCCTAATTGCTGATTCTGGTGTCTCTGTCTGTGACTCCCCCCAGGGATGTGCAGTGAGAAGTCCTGCAGGCCTGGACAGCGACACATGGCTGTTCTGAGATCTGGGTAAGAACAGGGGATAAAGAGAGAGACAACACCAGAGAAAATTTGGTGCTTTTCGACCAAAGTACCAGGAACTTTTAGTTCCAGAAACTTCTCTTCAAGGAACTAAATGGTTCCTGTGGACCACTGTTGTCTACGTTTCCACAGCGGCCATAAGTCCCAGGAAGATTATACAAATGAGGCCAATGACACATGGAGAAGCAATAAAAGTGACTGCACTACACCGCCAGTCCTATAGGTGGAAGAAGAAGATGAAGGCTATACAACAAAGATGACGCCATAAAACGCGAAGCACATGCTGGTATCATCATTTGTGCGACACTACAGATGGAGAAGATTGAACTTGTGCTGTTATTGATCGTGCTTTATTTCATTGCAAGTGGATTCATTGAATCAACACTGGAAAGGAGACAAGCGCGAGTACTCGACCAATCAGGAGCGATCAGCACTGCAGGCCCCGCCCTGAAAGTTCCGGGACCTTTGGAAAGTACTACCCCCTGAGCAGGGACTTTCCAATCAGTTACCCCAGAACCAAATTTAGACCCTGGGTCCTGCTATCAAAACGCACAGAGTTCCTCAAAAGGTTCCTCGTTCCTGGGGAACGTTCTGCTGTTGAAAAGCACCTTAAGTGTGATTCAAGAGCAGGGATGAGGGCCTAAATAAAGTCATTGCTTCAGGATTCGTACGTTCCAAAAGTACAGGGACTTGCAGTGCTGAACATTTATGATTAGTCACAGCATTCAGAGGATCGACAGAGAAGCATTATAAACCAGTTAGCTGAGTGTTTCAAACAAGGGATAGTCCATGAGATAAAATAAGATGTCAAACCTCTGCAAATTTGTTTAGGAAAGATGTGGCTTTCACACATTAAGAGACTACTTTGCCTTATGTCCATGGGCCTGTAGCCCTCGGTGGAAACACAGACAACATTGCACTGGAGGAACCTTTTATTTCCTGGGTACTTTTGGTGGAAACACAGCTTTAATAAAAGCCTGCCCTCATGAGGGAAACAACAGCAGGAAACTTATCCTGTGATGGAGCATGACGAAGGTGTCACTCACACATTACAGACATACAAACTAATCCTAACTCAGACTGCACTGTCCATGAGTCATAATGAAGCAGCTCTCACGTAGCTCCTCTCTTTGCATAATGCAGCATACTTGAGGGATCATCGTCGTACACCCACTTAGTGCCCCTGAAGAGTTCCCTGCAGCTGTCCATGACTCGCAGCGCTGCTACATTGATCTTCATTCTGCAGCAGGCAGATTCATATAATAATCCACATACTATGGATCCTCTGGTAATATAAAGTCACACATGTCATGGATGACAAGCTATAATCAACATAAGTGCCTCCGTGTCTTTTTGCTGAAGTAATGGCTTTAATGGGCAGTCTTTGTGCGTGAAGACATGAGAATTGCCTGTAATTTATGAGTTTAAATCGATGCTGCATATTTGATTTTCTGCTGTCTGACAACATGTATTATGCCCTCCTGCATGCTTGTCCATGTGTAGGTAGGACTTCAGGACATCTCTGTGTATGTAGCCCTGTAACGCAGATGTATTCTAACAGCAGAGAGCACATGTGAGCTTTTTAATTCCTCTAGCTTGACGTCAGAATGAGTGATCCATACTATGCTGACTAGCTGCTACCAGGAAATTCACATGCAAAGTATTAACCACAATCCCTCACAAGCAATGCTGGTGGTATACTGCTGGAATATGAGTGTTGCTTCCTTATATTTAAGTAATAATCTCGAAAATTTTCATTTCAATAAATCTCTGTTAAGTCATTATCTATCACTGAATGAGGTAACACAATGGTGATTGAGCCTGTGGCCCCCTGATGAAAGCCTTTGCATTTGCAGTATTACAGACTGGGCGTCTGTGACGACATTCGCGGAAAAAATCACAAGCAGCGCCCAGTTAGTGACGCGTTTTCCATCACCCAGCAGTGGTTGGTCTGCCAGAGAGGGTAGGCGGAGCTAAGCGGCTGATTCTCTGCTCTCTGCAAGAGTAAACGTAATCTACTATGGCCGAACAAACAAAGAAAAGATCGATGACTACAGATACAACTTCAAAAAAAAGTGAAAATACAAAGATAAAGAAACAAATTGGTCACACACATGAAGGCAAACAGTCTAAAAAGGAAAGCGACCGTCAGCCAACAGATATGACTGGAGCCAACCGTGGACGTCGCACAGGCAACACTGTCTGGATATCTGGGAAGTATGCTCCTGCAATTACCGTTTATCGTCATAGGTGCCGCCAAAGAGAAAAAATCTGCGATCTTTTAGGTTGTAACTTTAATCTCATTTCATGTTTTATGTGCTGTATCCATTGTTGTGGTCGTCACCAGGGAGATCAAAGGGAACCAGAAAGTATTTGCTTGGATCATGTTGAACTTAATAATTATGGTGAGAATGGGATATTTTGATTTAATGCATAAACTGATATTTCATTCAATTGTCTACAGTCAAATTATTTTGCCCTGAAATCGTCAGGTATGACGTGTTTTTCCATCAACACATTTGGTTAAATTCCAAAGACTATTATGTAATAGTATTTGGAAGGACTACTTGTCTTTTGTGCTTTTATTACTTATAATGTAACAAAAATTCAACAACCATAAAGCATGTCTGAAATTGGTACAACTTCACATTCCCGTCTGCCTCCTGATAATCAACCATCGCTCCGAGGCAACATACACGTGTTAATGTTAATCAAAGCCTGCTTAGTCCTATCCAGGAACTTGTGGCTAATAGGGCTGTACAGATTGTAACCAGTGAAGCGTCCTCCTCATTCTGTTACACACTGCTCACCATGTCTGAGCACCAGAAATGATGTTCATTATCCATCCCTAATTAAACATGTCGCATACCTGCGGAACAAACGGGTGAACTGCTGTCAAATGTGACAGCATGCAGCTGTGCGTGTGCGTTTAGGTATGATGTATTTCCATGTGTGCATGTACATACCACAGAGAGAGACAGGGTGTGTACCTTATCTAACCCCTCGTGACTAATCCGACAGTCACACTTGTCCACCTGGTTCTTCCTTCATTATCACTGCAGACGGCTCAGCGTCTCACCTCGGTCCCTCGCCTGCTTCTCCCCTAACATGTCTGGCTTCCAATAGGGATGATATATACTCACTTCCAATTGCAGACACACTGCAAATATGGCAACACAGATATCTGAGGGGGTTGGGAAGTCACCAAAATGGTCCTGGTACAACAGTAACCTCTACAAAATAAAAGGAGATAAGGAGAAGAGGAGAAACTGAAACTAAAGCATAAATTACATATACAGAATGAGCGTTTTTTTGTGGTGAGGGTGACAGACTTTCAGAGTGTTAACGTTGTTGCTTCCTCACCTAATCCAACCTGATGAAACAGACAGAATCAGGTACATATGATAAAATCTCGATGTACTATATTATCAGTATGAGTTTGTCTTTATGTGTGTGTGTGTGTGTGTGTGTGTGTGTGTGTGTGTTTGTGTGCCCGCTCGCGCTCCAGTAATGTTTGCCATTTGTTCTTCAATAGTGTTTTGATGTCATATCTTCCCATGGGAACTATTTCCTGCTGGGGACTGATGTGAGCGTTTCCCCCAGATTCTTTTATTCTATCTTTTATTTTCCGGATGTCTGCTGGCTTCAAAGACAAAAAGGAATGCAAAACAACAGTTCGTAGTGTGTTGTATGACTCCACTACATTTGTGGCTGCAAATATATATTATAGACAGGGAATTACTCCACATATTTAACTCACAGGCCAGTCTACCATTGTATACATACAATGTGACTTAATGTGTGCGTATACAATGAATGCTGAAAATGTGATGAAATTGAATTTCAGCAGCCAAGGTGTATCATAGGCTAATGTGTATATTCAGTGCAAGTATACATATGTGTGTGTGTTCGTAGGGCAGCTGGTCAGACTAAACTGCTGTGTGGATCTTTGTGGTAACCCTGGGGAAGCTGAAAGGCTCCACTGACTCTGATAACTCTGTGTGCATGTGTTTTTGGTGTGTGTTGGTGTGTGCATTTTGTGGGTAGAGTCCAATGAGGTAATGTCACACTCCATTATTCTCAGATAGCGAGGATAGAAGTGCATGTGTGTGTACATGTGTGTGAGAGTGGTCTCTAAGGAGAGGCTGTCAGGATGGACTGAAGGCCAGTGCTAACAGAGCATGGGAGCAGAGACTCAGCACTGTCTAGATTCCTGGAATAAAGGAAGGAGGCGTGGGAGACAGAAAGTAAGTTTAGGCCACATCTTTCTCCTAAGGTCTCTGTCGCATTAGAGATGCTCCACTTTCTGCCTGCCCTGTATAGGTAAATTTCTAATCTCTAAATTATGTAAGGGAGAGCTCAGACTTGCTATGTAAGATAACACAACATGCTTTTTAAACCTATAACAGATGATATTTGTTGTCTGTGTAATAATTATAGAACAGGATAGTACAGGATAGAACAGATAGGACAGGATAGAACAGGATAGGATAGGATAGGATAGGATAGGACAGTATAGAACAGGAGAGGACTGAATAGGATAGGACAGGATGGGACAGGGTTGGATAGGATAGGACAGTATAGAACAGGAGAGGACTGAATAGGATATGACAGGATAGGACATGATAGGATAAGATAGGACAATATAGAACAGGATAGGACAGGATAGGCTAGGAAACAATAGAACAGGACAGGACATGCTAGGATAGGATAGGACAATAGAGTACAGGATAGGACAGGACAGGACATGATGGGATAGGATAGGACAATATAGGACAGGATAGGACAGGACAGGAAACAATAGAACAGGACAGGACATGATAGGATAGGGTAGGACAATATAGAAACGGATAGGATAGAACAGGATTGGACAGAATAGGCTAGGCTAGGATAGGATAGGATAGGACAATATAGAACAGGATAGGACCGGATAGGTTAGGAAACAGTGGAACAGGATAGGACATGATAGAATAGGACAGAATAGGATATGATATGATAGGGCAGCAGGAAAGGAGCAGAAAGGAAATAGGAGAATGTCCTAATGTGATAGGAGAGGATAATTTCAACATACATTATTAGTTAGGATCAAATGGGATCGAACGGGATCAGATCAGACGGCATTGGATTAGATCAGATCTAATAGGATTGTAAAGGATAAACAGGATTAGATTGAACCAGATCAGATTGTAAAGGAATGGGTAGGATATGGTGTCATAGAAGTGGGTTTGATACAATAGGATATGATAAAAAGATAAGAGGATGTGATGGGACAGGGTGGGATAGTAAAGGATGGGTTTGATATATTACATTGGCTTGATAGGATATGATAATGTGAGAAATACTAAAATAGGATAGGATGAAGAAGGATAAAATAGACTCAGATAGGATCACACTGGATTGGATAAGATTGGATTTTGTTTGATAGGAGTAGGTGCAATGGAATGAGATGGGAAAGATTTGAATAGAATACAATAGGATCTAAAAGATAAGATCTAATTCAATTATATTATTATCCAAAAAAGAATTTTGATTGTAAGCAGGCATTAGGACACAGATTACTGACGTACTCTGATGAACATTGGACTAAAACAATAAAGGACTGCTGCATTGGACAGGATCCGACAGCAGAATAGCATAGGATTGAATCAGATGGAAAGTGATACATCACTATAATTGGATCAGATAGGAGAGATGCCAGAGCAGAGATAGTAGGCGTGCTTGCGTAGCTTTCACAAAGGTTCACACATGTATGTGTGAAAGTTTGAATACACCAGTTTGCCTGGAACTGCACATAGACAGTCTACATGTGAGTCATCCTTAACACCTGGTTCAGTATGATAAAGTCTCAAATTCTTTCAGGAGCGATCCAAGACCTGTAATCATTGCTATTGAAGACACTAGAACAGATCATTAGACACCAGCAACTCTAATAATCGACTCATGGATGATGTCAGTGCCTGCATAGAGAAACTGGCTGAAGGATGATGTCATGGGCTCAACTCTATTGATGTCCAAGGCTCCACATTGGTGCGTCTGGGAGCCTGATTGGATTGGCGATGAGCACAATGGGTGATGTCATCCATCTCACTTGGAAATGGCCCAATTGTGCCATGGGTACTGCCTGTGTGAATGATGAACTGTGCTAATAGCAACTCTGTTAGAGCTGATGCTTAGTGACAAGGAGAAAGCCTGGCAGGAGAAAAAAAAAGAAAGAGAGCTGCGCTAAATGAGAGTGGCTTAAGCCGGGGAAGAAGCTGCCTCCAGGCGGTTTCTTGACCTGTTCTAGTTGCTTTTGAATCAAATACCCCCACCTTTAATAGTGCAGGCAGCCAGAACACTGCTTAAGCGCCTTGTATGGCAGACTGGAGGAATACTATGATTGTGAATCACAGGCAAGCCCTCACAGGCACTGGCCTGCCTTTTATGACAGCTAACACTCAAGCTAGAATAGTGTGCAAGATTGGTGTTGAGCAGAGTGATAGACTATGAGACAAGTTAGAAAGAGAAATGTATACTCACTGCCTACTGTTTGTCTGTATCCCTGTGATTTGTCATGGGAAGTGTAGGATTGACTGAGGCGCACCTACCCCTCCTCTCTCCACCAATCTGAAGTGACAGAGATGGAGACGGAGTGTTTCAGCAGAGGAAACCCATCTGTCACCCTGGCAACGAGCGGGGTGGGAGGGGTAATCTAGCAGAGACACAGCAAAGGCCTGTCAATCAAACCACCTCCTGGAGCCTCTGGTTGTGAAGGGAGAGGATGGAAAAGGGATCAATAAGAAGGTAAGGACAGGCAGGTGGGAAAAGTGAAAAACTGTTCGAGATAATAGGATAAAGGTTTTTATTCATAGCCAGTCCTTTGTTTTTACAGATGTACCTGGACTGTTGATGAATGCACTGACTGTCTCACATGACAAGCAGAATTACTCTTTGGTGCTTATGGGATCAAATTCAGTCCCATTCGCTGAAACGCTTTTCAGGGCTCGACAGTTTAAACAGAGCAGTGTCCAGGTTCGATAAAGACATAGCTCCATTGTTCCTTTCCCCTCCAACCCCTCCATGTTCTGGTGATCCCTTGACTTCTCATTCGAACACCATGAAGTACAATTTGTGATTTTGAGTAAAATGCCTCAGATCTGAAGAATGGACTGTCATAACACTAAGCACAGACATGAATTGTAGGTTGAATTGAACAATTTGTAATGCTATGATGTTTACTTCAGTGCCAGCAACATTTCTGTTTGTCAGATACTTCGGTTTCTGCCCTAAATCTGTCAACATTACATTATCATCAGCCACAGTCATATTGTGTTAATTGCAAGAGCATGTTGCTATGCTAGCACTAGCATTTATTCAAGGCACCGTTGAGCTTTGGTGTGGTACTCTCCAAGATTTCAGTTTCGTTCTCTTTGGCGGCACCTATGGCGATAAACGGTAATTTCGGGAGCACACTTCCCAGATATCCAGACAGTGTTGCATGTGTGACGTCCACGGTTGGCTCCTTTTGTTGCGGTTGTAACTCTTAATTTTCCTTTCTTTCCTTTTTAGACTGTTTGCCTTCATCTGAGCGTCCAATTTGTTTCTTTTTCTTTGTATTTTCACCTATTGTTGAAGTTGTATCTGTAGTCATCGATCTTTTCTTTGTTTGTTCAGCCATAGTAGATTACTGTTTACTCGCAACACTTGCAGAGAACGGAAAAGCAGCTGCTTAGCTCCGCCTACCCTCTCTGGCAGACCGACCACTGCTGGGTGATGGAAAACGCGTCACTAACTGGGCGCCGCTTGTGATTTTTTTAGCAAAAGTCACAACAGACAGCCAGTCTGTAATACTGCAAATGCAAAGGCTTTCATCAGTGGGCCATCGGCTCAATCACCATTGTGTTACCTCATGCTGCGATAGATAGTGACTTAACAGACATTTATTTAAAAGAAAATCTTTGAGATTATACTTTAAAACGATAATATATATCGTACAAATGATTGTATGCCAGGCAATGAATGAATCTGAACCGGTAACAGTTCGATAAGAATGACTGATACATGCAGTGGCCTATGTACAGTGTGTGCTTTGAAGCCTCAGGAGAAATATGGTGTCAAGACTAAAGCCGTCAACACAGATTCCTGAAGCTTTACAACGACCTTGCATGAACCAATCAGTCTTGAATCCTTTCTCTCCATCTCAGTGTCAACGTAAGACATGACACATGTCAGAAGCTGTTAGGCACAAGCGTGTCAAAGTAGCTCAAATAAAACACACTTGTGCCCTGAAATCATTGTATGCACAGGCAAGCAACAGGAAAGACACACGAGGCTGTTTGACAAACAGGAGTACACATCTTCTCCCCTTAGTCCTGCTTAATATTGCAGCTGACGCGGATTAAGATCAACGCTGTTTGTGCTTCTGTGTCTTTGATGAGGAGCGCAGACGTCAACTGAAGCGTCAAATAATGCTTCTCTTGTCTAAAAACAGCTGAGGAACACTGCAAGCATGAAGTTTCCTCAGCTGAGTGTTCGTCTAATAAACAAGAAGTATTTCGATGGAGTTTATCGTTGTTAATCTAAGTCACAGGGAGACCAAATCTAAACTCTATGTCCTAGATTGGAGAGCACATTTCCCTCTATGTAGCCATGTAATCCCCTGTACCCTGCTGATCCCAGAACCACAGGGAGAGTAGTCGAGGCCAGTAGCAGACAGACCCCTTCACCCTGGGAGTCCTGAAGCAAAAATGAAGGGGATTATGACCCCTGCTTAAAAAGTCAACGTGTGATACATGGCTATAACGTCAGTAATTACATCTTCCTCTTCTGATGGAATAGCAGGGTTAAGTGCTGTGTGGGAGGATGAGTCTTTGAATAGATGCTTGCCATCACATTCTCCTCGAGTTGTTGGCTGTTGAATGACAGGTGGCGGCATGCGGAGTCGAGGAAAGAAAACTCAAGATGATAAAGCTTTCTCAAACACCCCCTCAGACACGCACTCTATGGAAGGTTAAAGATCTCACACTGAATCACCAACACCTCCTCTAACACAGAGTCATTTACAATCGGTTTTGTCTTTGTCTTTTATCTTTGTGATCATCTACCTTCACTTAATTTCAAACTTCAGTGCACAGCTGATACATTCCCCTTAGATCTATCATCAATTTATCCCACCAACTTTCATATTTTCATATTTTCTTTCTGTACGACAAACATGGTACAGCTCTCCTTAAGCTTTCACACATACCAAATGGCTACTGGTATCTTTTCAAATCTATCTATCTCAGAGCTCTTACTGACAGAAAGTCAACCTGGATTGTTCCTAAAACATGCACAACAAAAAACATATGATGCCCCAGAAACCAAATATGACCTACATTTCTAGAAGATACCCGATACTTTGAAAGTATGAGGTACATCAAGTTATAATACGCTCACTTTATATATGCGGTTTCTTAATAAGGATGTCGCTCCTAATCTCTCTGTCCAAAGTTTTTTCTTGCAGAGCAGTAATCCAGCAAACAGTAACTTTAAGGAAACAGCTGACGATGGCTTAGTTACTGATAAACTCATAGAGTACAGTAGGTTTGGCAGGCCTAACAAGCGTTGTATTTCGCCACATGCAGAAGGGGTGCCAGTCTTAAGTATGTGTTAAGGTCAAGAGTTATTGAGTCTTTCCCAAACCAAAAACACAAGAGTAAACATGCTGCACCAAAGCTGCTTCTTTATTTTCATGGCCTCCAAATGGATCATCAGCTGGTCAGGATGTGATGTGCCTTGGGCTGTTAGCTTTAGCCTCAGCTTTTTAGCATGGTATCGTAGCTGCAAGTGATTATGCAGTACCCTTTTACAGCATGCTAATTTCAAAACTAGTCAGTGAGACAAAAAACTTTTAAAAACCTTCAACTCATGGAGCTAATGACAATTCGCAAGCTAGCTAGCTACAATCTAAGCTAGCTACAATTTAAGCTGCCAGCAACAGGTGTAATTCAACCCACTTAGAAGTAAAAAAAAACAGCTTCTAGCTTAATGTGAAATAAGGGTGTCATTGTTTAAAAAAAAATACTATGAATCTGGAGAGGTAAATTATCCACTTTTATCAATGTAAACTGTATAAGTCCTTGGTAAGAAGTGAATGCTTGAACTGGTGTAGCAACAGTGACCTTAAGAGGCAGCAATAAGTGCTAAGGTTAATTAAATTGGATAACTTCTTAATCATTGTCATTGCCTAGCCTATGCTATCAAAAACTTCCAGCGCAATTGTATGACCCTTTTACAGCTATTTTTGTTCCATAACAAGTAAGTCACTTTTCAATGTCACATAGCTAATGACAACTATCTAGCTAGCTAGCTAGCTACAATAAAAGGTTTAATTGTTTTAAGAAATGACTAAGAATCTTGAGTGGTAAATCATCTACTGTTATCATTATAAACTGCGTCCTTTGTAAGAATCGAAAACTTAACAGGCGTAGCAGTAACTAATTGATACAGGGCTTAGCTAACAGTTCATTGCACTTATCTTTTAACAGTTATTCAGGTGTGTGGACTTGGTTATCACCTACCGTTGTCTCTGAGTTACGAAGAATAAACAATTATAGCAGGATCAAAACCTGTTTCATTTGCACATCATACAGTCCAAACATTAAATCTAAAATGTTTTATTTATAGGAGTTTTCCTTAGCTGAATCTAAGGGTTAAGGGCACAGGGTGTTGCACACTGTTAAAACCTGGAAACCCCTTCACATGAATTGTGATTTCTGGCTGTAAAATAAAATTTGACTTGACTTGGTCTGAACCTCGAACCCAATATTCTGGCTCTTACTGTGGATCCCTCAGGCTTTTTTATTGTGTCCACTCGGTCCTCGCCACTTTCCAGATTTGCCTGCCAGAGGGGGGCCTAAGACTGGAGGTGTCAGACAACCCTCCCTTTCCTCCTCTACCACCACAAAAGAGCACCCCTCTCTCAGTTTACCCCCCTCTTACTCAAGGGGGACACGGGATGATGGCGTACAGACTCAGCCATTCGCCTGCAGAGACAGAGAGGCGCCTGGGGAAATGAGGACCGATTCGGCCAGGGTGGCAGACAAGACTTGGATCTGTCTCCAAGAACACTTTGGCCAGCATGCACTCTTCACAAGTAGCAGTGGACAAACAAATGACAGACAGCAAAGGTCTCTTAACTCTTATAGAAGCGAAGCCTTTAGAATCTGTGAGCACCCTATTCAGGCCTTTCAGTGTAGCTATCTCTGTTGAATGCTTCTTCTCTTTTCTCTCCTTCCTCCCACTCATCCTCTGGCAACTAGTTGTCTGTCTGTCTTCTTGGACACAAGGGAAGTTTTGCGGCACAGTCTCTACCAGAACATCCTCATGTTACATCACAGGCCCTCTTCCTTGAATGTTACAACCAATTATATCCTCATACATCAGGACTAAAAGGGTCTAACTTCACAGCACTGTGCGTTTGTAGCTTTAAACAGGAAGATTAATGTGTTTAGTTTAACTTATAGGAACCATTTAGAGGTGATTTATGCTTTTAACAGATGCAGGAGCTATTTCATGTTGTTTTGCTACATTTTCAGTGGCATAAATAATGAGTATGCTCCTGGCAAGGGATGTTGGGCCCTGCAGAAGAGCCAAGGAAAGAGGTTTTTTAGAGAAAAACAAAGGGAGGGAGATGGGGGAGCCAGCAGACAGAAAACTAAAGACACGCCGGAGGAAAAAGAGAAAATAGGTCCAGATTGACAAAAATAAAACTTTACTCTCTGGAGAAAGATTTTTGAGTTTTTTGGTCAAGTCAGTGGCTATTAAGCCGACCCCTGCATTTCACAACCTTAGCTTCTGCAAGGTCATCTCCACTGCTACTAGCTTCCTATGTTGCCACTAACCTTATCTGGCATAAGCCTAACTGAAAGAAATTTGCATAGCCACGTTTCTCAAATGGCTTTATCACTGAGCTAGCGCTGTTGACACACTGCAGTTTCTGAGAACACTATATTTGACACCACAGCATTCTCACCTACACTGGCTGTGAGGGCTTGATTTGTTCTGTAACTGTCAGGTTATTAACAGCACTTCTCCTGGAAGTCATTCCCTCATGCCGGGACCAAGCAACAGCTTTTGATAAAGGCGCAATGCTGGTGTTATATACTGCATGCTAATGATTTCGAGCAAAAAAGAAAGGGGGGGTTGTGAAGGGGCAAACAGCAAACAAACTTTGAGTGTTAAAGCTGCAATCTGCACCCGTCATTGGTACTGTTGCAACACCTTCGCTGCATAATGTGAGCTGTGAGAGGAGAGAGGGGAGCAGAGATGTGAGGCATTTAAAAGCGCCTGTGCGTCTGCTTCCTCGGCTCTTCTAGTAAAGCTGTTCGGAAACTACAACAAGAGCTCTTCTCACATGTGCAGGGGCACCACAACGCTCTGCTGTGAAATCATTACAGAGGCTTCTGTTTGAGAGCGCACACACGCACACCTAATAGACTGGGGAAGATAAGAGAGACGGAGGAAGTGGGTGAATGTCTGAAACCCTGATAAACATCCTCACAAACACGCTAACCTCTGCGGCTAAATCATATTTTGAATTTCCACGTGCTTCCTCAAATGCAGGCTGAGTCATTATTGTGCCTATATATGTAAGTGTTTGTGTGTCTATGATTCACGTCTGTTCCAACTTCCCACTATCACAATGCGGGGAAATCACCCTTCCTCGTGGGGATAAACACTTGGTCACCACAACCTGAAGCGGTAAGACTTTGGCCTTTTGGTTAAGGTTGGTATAATGCATTTTCAAGTCAAAGGTTTATTATATTTGGGATCTTATTAAAGCAGTTTGACAGTCATCTTTATCAATTGTGATAACACTGTTCACAACAAGTCAGGTGCTGTTTTCTGGGATCTATTACAACTCTGACACTGTTTATATGTCTATGCAGGTTTTGAACGCATCCCCAGATTAGTCAAACAAAAGTTATTACCAACATTTTCGGTGTTCTCACTGTTGGTTCTACCTCCAGATAAAGTGGTAGATAGTTTAACTCTGCCCCCGGCTTGTTTACACCCTGCTGGACCGCCTGACCACTCATGTGACCTATTGCCAGACAGGGACTGAAATAACTGGTTAGGATTAGTGAAATAGGATGCATACATGTTTGTTAATTCTCACCCCTCACTGTAGCAGCACCCACCTGCTTAAGAGAGAGTTTAATCTCTGTCCTCTGCAGCAATGTCAGACCCACACTCCCCTGACCCACGGGGCCCAGCAGCAGGCGTCAAAGCCCGGGGGACAGCAGCTCACACACCGCCCCTCGTGGCCCAACAAGGACCTTTACCGCTGTGCATCTCATCCACTTAATTATTTCCCCCTCTGTCCATCCCTGCCTGTCTTCCTCTACAACACCTCCCCTCAAATTAATTACTCTCCTGCAATAACTTACATCTCAACCCTGCACAAAACATGATGACAGGAGCAGCCAGGGTTCCACCAAGACATCCCACTCCCTTAACCAATCACTCCCGCTTTTCATCTGGACTCAGGAGGGAGGATTTGGACATTCCCTCATTGTTATTTTTAAATTAGGTTGATGGTAATAATTAACTGTGGTTTTAATGGAAATACAGCCCGGCCCTGAACGTCACAGTCTAATTTGCATATTCAGAGATGGCCCCTTCATTCAGGGGTCATGCTTAGTCAGTGTCGCTCAGGATGGAAGCGGGTTTGCTTGGAGATTACAAATTAAAAGAGTGTCCATTCTTTCCTGTAATCTGCCCATGGCTGTTTGGATAACCTCAGTGGTCTGAAGCTTGTGTATAATGGGATGATTCATTAGCCAACCTAAAAGCAATTTTTTAATGAATTAACATTTCTGTTATGCCTCTTACATTGGCTTTGAAATCATTATGGATTCAAAGGCCCACTACTGAACATAATGTCGGCATGTTTCACACCTTTAGTATCAGAGATACTGCACAAGCATGTATGACTGTATAATATAAGAGATGATACTCTCTTTTCAGCATTTCAAGTAGTTCACTCAGGTAAAACAAGGATACAATCGTTTGGAAATTTGAAATAAGAGAGAGTGCCTGAAGCATCAAAGATCCTCGACTGAAGTGTGTGTGCTTGTGTGTGCGTGTGTGTGTGTGTGCTTGCGTTCGTGCCGCGAGTGTAAGAGAGGGAGGGAAAGAGAGAGGGAGGGAAAGAGAGAGAGAGAGAAAGATTTTACCACTGCTTGCCCACGGCAGTATCAAACATGAGCTACCGGAAGTTAGTTTCCCTTCAAAATAAACGACACAAAATAAGGCTCTAACTACTACTATCATAATAACACCACTTTCAGAACTGGCTGAAATTCAAAATGTGATGAAAATGTGTCTACATAACCACCACGTTTTTTTTTTATTCTTCATTCCCAAGCCTGGATTACTTACTAGGTTAAATCTGGAGTGTGTGTGGCTGGGCCGAAAAATAACTCTTACCTTCTTTAAATACATTAGCATTGTGCTTAGAAAATCGTTTTTATTTTGTTATTTTGAAGGGGTCTGGATAAAAAGTCGTTTGTTAATGTGTTTTGTCATTTTTGCCAGAGGACCCCTGTGAATTAATCAGCCCCTCTTAGCATTGAACAAATGTGAGCACCTGTTCGTCTTTGGGTGTCTTATTTTGAAAGTACAAAGCGGAAGTTGAAATACAATGCCAAATTGACGGGTGCGTGAATAGTTCCCTCTCCTCTCCCTGTCTCAGCACTTGCTCCGAGGACGTGTGGATGTGCTGTGCGGTCCTCGGTGTCTCCGTGGCGCAGGACAGGACGATCGCCACACCTACAGGGACGCACTTTTTCACGGCTTCAGCTCTTCGTCTGTGTCCGCTGTTTACCTGCGGAAACCTGTCAAGAGCCCGGACATTTAACAAGCTACTACTATCAACTGCCAGTCTCTCCACTTACATCAGTCTGACTGAGCCTCTGGAGTCCGGCTCTACTTCTCCCGCTGATGCCAGTTGAACGGGCTGTGTTGTAAACGCTAATTGATTTGGGAATATCTGGAGCCGCAGTTTTATCGATTTGACATCGGATACAAGTCGGATCAAAGATGGGGATCAAAGTGTAGTGCCGGTGAGTAGCGTATACAAGCAAGGTTACCCCACTACTACAATATTAGCATATTGAGATTTCGCTCACGCCCACAGCCCGTGCGCGTGCCTACGCGTGACCGTGCGAGTGTGTATTTGTGAGCGCGAGAGGTTTTAGGATGCTTTGTAACCAGCCTTCCACGCACAACCGTCTATTAACATTGTGTCGTCACAGTTCGAACTTTACTAGCAACAGTGATGACATCATAATTCCTTATCTTGTTAGAGATACTGGAGCGCCGCCTGCATCACTTTACTACGATGAAGGCATCACAGTCTGTGGCGTGAGTCAGCGGTGTTCAGGGCTGTTTAAAGGGCGTGTGAGGGGATTCAGCTCATCGTGGGAGCTGGAGTCACTGCGTCTTCAGCCTCTGACACATTTATGATAGAGAATGCATGATATGTTCGCAGGTGACGTTGTAAAAGTCGATTGATAGCATTGAAAACAAAGACAGTAGCCACTGATAACTCTGGAAAATGTCACATGTTCTACTGTTGTTGACAGGGTTTGGTTAACTGGCTTCATGCAAAGCTTATCTCATTTTGTGTAATAATTAACGTGGGAGTAAAAGATCTGTCAACGCAGTGCTGATTTCCTCACATACTGGCTTTGCATATGTAAAGGTGTTATTTTTCCTCAGATACTGCACAGAATGAACAGGTGTGGCACTGTTGACATTTTATTTTTCATTGGGTGTGAAAAAATCTGCATCATCCACTGAGGTGGTAAGCAGCCTTTTCACCCAGGGGCGATGTAGCAGCTTGCACCGCTCACCAACACAAACCAGAAGGATTTGTTATCTGTCTCTTGCAGCTTATTGCAAGGTGCATGAAAGTAACTCCGGCTCCGTCAGAAACCAGTTAGGTGGGGGAGAAATTCTAGCCTGCTCGAGGTTGTTGATACTACCAGTAAATCTGCTTCTTCTTTTCCTGATGCTCGCTCCCACGCCCTCAACTCTGGTGTCCTCCACGCCTCAGTCAGCCACCGCCGCACCTCCCAGCCCCCAAGGAGTGAAGCACTGAAGGGGCATCGCGTTTCGTGACTGCGCTTCTCTCAGCAGCTTCACTTGCCGTTTTCTTAACTCATGCCCTGCTTTGTGTTTATCTCCCCTCTCCGCCTGTTTTGGATGATACCCTGGGAAATGTGTAGTTGCTTACTCTCACCTTGACTGGCAGTATGTGCTTGTGCATGCCCAGAGGGGGTAAAAACAAACATTTCTCCTTGTGTGTCGTGCTTACTGAATGAGAGGTTCCTTTGTGAAAAGAGCAAATCTCTCCTTTGACTCTCTTGCACAAGATAATCACTGAATTATTCTGATCCTGTACCGTCATTAGCACACTTTGACTTTGTCCTCCAGTGATCAGGACCCTGTGCAGCACTTTGCTCCACCTCCTCTTCGGCTCATCTGTGCTGAACCCATAAAGCCTCGCTATCCTTGGCAGTAGAACGGCTTTGCATTGAAATGACAGCCCGCTCTAACAGTACAGTAGATAGGGGTTGTAAAGGCATGAGTCACACTAGTTAGGGTCTGTCAGAAGTCTGCAGGTACAGACACAGACTACAGCACATGTTCCCAATTCAGGCCAAGTCTGCAGAGAATAACAGGTGTGCTGTTAATGAGGGCAGCGTTTGGTGTGACGTGAGAGTGAGAGAGGCCCAGAGAGTGAGGCCAGTCATTGTGAGGGGAGAGAAAGAGCGAGAGGGTGCAGGGTCTGTCTGGGGCGGGTCGACAAGGAGGTAAACACAGGAGCTGTTAGTCTGGTAGCAATGACAGCTTTATCACCGCCACACGGTTTATGGCCGTGTGTGTGTAAGGGGGAAGGGGTTTGTGTGTGTGCGTGAATCATACATCACACGCTATACTCTGCAGACATGACAGAATTCCACTACTGCCTTGTGGCAGGGCGGTCAAAACAGGAATCTACTACAGCAACCTACAGGCAGGATGTTTTTTTTCTTATTATTATTGTATGATCAATCGCTTTTCTTTCCCGGGATAGGCTTGAAACCCATCCCCCAAACCTACCTGTGTCCGGGGGATGTATGAGTGATTAGTCAGCAGTGAACATTCTTTAGTTTTCCGTTTCTTTGTGCTGAAGCCAACACGTTTTTTAAAACACGTCTCATCGGGAAATTACATCAATAGAAGGAACAAAAATAGAAAGGGAAACTCCCCCTTTGTACTTTCTCATTTCTATTTTTGTGCATCATCTCAGCGTTCTCACTAAACAGGGAACTTCTCAGAGTCTCCTACATTTAAAGTCTTCACAAAATGTTCCCCAGTTCCACTTGATTGTCGAGTATCACCCTCAGCCCCGGCAGCAGCTCGATTGAAAAAGGGGACAGAACACGGTGATGGCCTGTGTACCTGACAGGCCTCCGGATGTCCTTTGGCTACTCTGCAGCTTTGCCACTGACACCGGGATGATAAGAGCGATCTCGCTGATGGGCCGAGGCAGACAGGGTTCAAATGTGCAATCACTCCGTCACAGGCGGCTGCTCTGTCAGCGGAGAAACAAGGGATTTTGATGGAATAAGAGAGAGAAGAAGGGGTGTTACAGAGGGGACTCAACAGGCATCTCATTACCTCCCAACAGGAGCTTTGACTCCATGGAAACGCTGTGTGCTCTGCAGAGCTGGTCTGAGCTGCCTCCACATGGCCTGCATGCTGTCAGAAGGGCAGCTATTGACAGGCTGTTTTTATAGATCGGCCCGGTCAAAAAAGCAATGGAATATGATTAGATCCCTGGTGTTTGCAATAAACCACAGGAGTAAGCACTCTCCATCAGATATTGGGCCCAAGTAATGACAGTTTTATCAGAGTTGTATTCAGTGTATCGGGCTTTGGAAATCCTCCAGGTACGAGGTGAGCGGTGTGTCACCTGTGTAGAGAGAGATAAAAAGTTCCCAAACAATGCAGTCTGAACTTTGCCATCGCAGCAGATTTCTTTGGAATAAAACCTCACTATTTTTGTTGTATCGACTGAGTTGTTCCCATAGCAACAAGTATTAAGAGCTGTCACTTACTGGCTGCTTGTTCACATTTATACTCCTCCTTCCTCATTCTCTGTACAGATACATTTTTGGAAATTGTGTGCCAGAATTTTTTCAGGCAATGTTCTTGTGCTCAGATTAGATTACACTTCTGAGATGTTTGGCTCCTTTCATTAAAATAAAAAAACATGTTAATGTTCTTAAAGTTAAAGGTACCCTGTCATAGTGCTATGGAGCAATGTTTTGAATGTCTTGGTTCCTGCTTTGGTTGTGCTCTGTGGATGCACGCATGGCATGCTATGTCCGACAACTTCCTTTTACTCGTTTATAAACTACCCTGCTAATCAGCAGTAATCAACAGCAGAGAAGTGGAGCAGCTCGTCGACAAAGGCAGTAATGAAGGCGAACGATAGCTCATGAACATGTATTTAAAATAGGTCAATCAGGATTTGAAATAGGTAAATCAGCTTTAAATGTTGGAAGGAAAGGAAGGAAATTAAGTTTGTTAGACATTAAGGATACACACATCAGGTAGGGCAAACTCAACTGTTTATAAGTGGAAATTTGAGGCGGAGCTGGAAACACAGCTGACTTTAGAAACCTTGGACACAGTAGGCCTGGACTATCCTTATTTACTTTAATGACATGGTTTCACTTTAACGTGGGGGTTTATTTTAGCATTTAATGTCAGAGTAGGCTGGTAAAATCCCTATTTAGATAATGATATTAGCATCATGCCCACTGGAAAGTCCCCTGACAATCTGTCAACAGCCGACCGCTGTGGAGGAAGACTGCTGCGGTCCGTCAATGCATAGGAAGCATGAATGCATCATGAATCTGTTTGCAAGAATGAGATATTTAAAATGTGTTAGTGTCCAAACGTAAATTTGAAACAACCAGTTTTGGATAATGAAGCGCCGATTCTGACCTTTTGTCTCTAATCATATCAAAACACACGAGGCATGAGTTGTGAACGCGCCACGCTGTGACATCTCTCCACACTCCTTAATGCGCTTCGACGCCGCGCATCAGCGGGGACGCACCGCGTGGCCGGCCTCTGCCCGTGCGGGTTGTAATGAGCAGATAGACGTACTCTAACAGGAGAGGAGGCGGCCATGATGAAATGAGTCTGGATATTAGATTTGCATCTTTTACGGTCTCGCTTGTTCGTTTGCGACGGTTATTGTGCATGTTTGATTGAGAGTAATACAAAGCTGAGTGGGTGTTTGGATGAACGGTTTAAATTGAGGGAGCTGCACGTACACATTGTTTCATTCATCCTTTCTGTCCGGATGCTCTTTATCACTCCGCTCTTCTCTTCCTTCCCATTTTCTTCCATTCACTCGGGGCACTGGTAATTCCTCATAAGTGGCACTTGAGGCAAAATTATGCCTGTTTAGAGACAAAATCGCTCTTGTCCGATTCCCCTCAAAGGAGCATCGCATCAAGGGTGGTTGTAAATTGGAGTATCATGAATAATGCATGACTGTTTTTTAAAGCATTATGACCAATATGAGTGACACATTCAGGGCACTCGATGCTCAGACACGTGCTGCGAGCCCGCTAAGAGACAACCTGCGCTCAGCTCCAATTATTTTTAAGCAACATGATGGATTGCCCAGACGCATCACATGTCACAGGCCTTCAATTCATATTCACACACCACTTTCATCCACTCTGAACAGGTGGAATAGACTCAGGAGTGTGTTTTTTTTTTCGCACATGTGAAGTGGTTTGAAACAGACGTCAGAGGATAATGCTCAACCTTTAGAGCCAGCCTCAGATGCAACACACTTTCTCTCAGGCTTGTGCTTCTGTGCAATGATTGAGTCCATTTAAATGCAAATATTAGCCTGGTAATAGTTTGACTTGTGCAGTTTCCCTTCTGTCGAATAGTCTTTGCATCTAGCTTTATCACTCTGTTTTCAAAATGTGAGAAGACATTGAAGCACAGCCGCGCCTCTTGGACAACAGTAGGACAGATGGTTGTTTTCGCACTGAAGGAATGACTTCACTTGGACTTAGATACACTTTGACTCTCTCAGCCCGAGCACACACACACAAACAGAAACCCAAACAAATACATGCACACAACTGTGTCCAAACACGCTCAGGAATGAGGCTGGCTGCACACGTGCAGAGGGTGTGTTCACGGAGAGAGAGTCCCCGGTGGGCTTCACATCGGGATGATGGAGCTGGTGGGAGCGTAACAGGTGCCAGGATGTGAGTGTGACCCCGCTCAGACAGAACAGGGGGATTCCAATAAAAGGGATTTGGGAAGTGTGTCCCTGTTAAGGCGTGAGTGTGATTCCCATCCTCTGTTGTCTCATACCACAGAGAGGAGCTGGGGAATGGGTGGGGAGCTGGAATGCCTCGACTGTAACTCAATCCTGTGTTTGGCTGCTGTGTGGGTGCAAGTGTGCATGCATGTGTTCCTTTCAAGACACAATGAACTCATTTGTTTTCAGCCGCACTCCTCCCTTAACACACACGCCATTAACCGACAGTGGTGCACCGGTTACATTTCGTTGTGTGCGGTGACATATGTGTGGTATTTTGCGCTCTCTCTCTGTTGTCGGCGGTGCCAGGCAGTCGCTGCGCAGCTCAGCGGCCAGATTGGCTCAGCCCCTGGACCTCGGCATTCAGTGTGGACGCCAATACACTTTTGGGCTCCTGTAGAGACTGGGGATGATGGCAGGGGCAGAGGGCCAAGAAGCCTCCCATGCCAGCAGCTCCCACTGGGAGAGCAGGCTGCTGCGGGGCCATCTGTAGAGGCGTCCTGACTGGGAAAGTAGGGCGTGGAGAGGGAGACGAAGGAGGAGGAGGAGGGGACGCATCGGAGGGAGATGGGAGAGAGAGGCTGATGACAAAGAGGTGTTTACTTTCTTTTAAGCCCCCGCCTTTATGAGAATACCCATAATATTATTGTCTCTAGTCGCATCATTTCAGCTTTCAAAGAACACTGAGGAAAATTTAGGCCAGAGCTGCAATACTCTGAGGTGCACAAAACAGTGTCAGGCCCAAAAATACGCCAGGATCTGCTTTTTTAGAGCGCACTCCCAAAATAGAAGAAGAGTGGAAACTGTAATGTGTTAAAGGAGCGACATGTGGATCCTGAATTAGAATGGAAGTGTTAGAGTGTGTAAATCAGGGGAGGCATATGAGGGAGTCTGCGATGGAAAAAAAACAGGGTTCAGCGAGTCTGGTAGGAGGGGAGTTTAACATTCATAGAGCCTTGGCTGTCTGCGCACTACCCTGGGGGGAACATCGCCCTCTCCTATCATTTCTATCTTATTCCTGCACTCATCGCCTCCCAAAGCAAGGTAGGGGGGATGCAGTTTTTACCTCAGTGTTTTTACCTTTAACTGTGATCTCTGACACCAGGCAGCAACCACAGACACAAAACAAAGTGTTGCTGCAATACCCAGACCGGATATTTGCTGTGGCTCCTGACAGTGTGCGGCTCCTCTAAGAATAGCATTGCATCATGGCTTGGTTTCACTCTTGCTTTGTGGTGTTTCTTAGTATTGGTATGCTGTGTCCTTTCAGTTAAAAACAATTGTATTCAGGGACAAAGACATAAGCAGGCCCAACCCAGAAAAGCACGACACAATATTACAAAATTCTGTAAAATAAATGTTTTGTTTTTTCCTGTAAAGCGATCGAACATTTAGGAGAGAGCTCAACTACTTATCAATTCATACCAACACGCCTCTTTAAAACATGACTCAATGGTGATCGAGCCTATGGCCCACTGATGAAAGCCTTTGCTTGCTGGGTGTTTGTGGCGAGTTTCGCGGAAAAAATCACAAGCTCAGTTAGTGACGCGTTTTCCATCACCCAGCAGTGGTTGGTCAGAGAGGGTAGGCGGAGCTAAGAGGCTGCTTTTCCGGTCTCTGCAAGTGTTGGGAGTAAACAGTAATCTACTATGGCTGAACAAACAAAGAAAAGATCGACGACTACAGATACAACTTCAAAAATAAGTGAAAATCCAAAGAAAAAGAAACAAATTCGACGCTCAGATGAAGGCAAACCGTCTAAAAAGGAAAGCGACCGTCAGCGAGGAAAATCAAGAGTTACAACCGGAGCCAACCGTGGACGTCACACATGCAACACTGTCTGGATATCTGGGAAGTGTGCTCCTGCAATAACCGTTTATTGCCATAGGTGCTGCCAAAGAGAACAAATCTGAGACCTTCGCAATTACAACTTTAAAGTCTGTTAAACATGACATTTTGTGGATAACGTCAGCAGAAAAACTGCTCTTTCTCATCCAAACGCAGACATTTTTTACAGTTTTTTAGTTTCTTTATGAAGGATTTCGACAACTTCTGCTGCTACAACACTCATATAAGTCTATTATACAGACCTAGAGGCGAGTATGTTGTCCTTAACTTTAATTTTTGTGATGATGAATAGACGTGGCCAGCAGTACCAGTGAATCAAAGTCACCTGTGACTGTAATGGATATTTCAAAGACTTTCTTTAGAGCACCTTTTTTTAAATGTCCCGAACTGCAGACAAGGTTGATATTCACGCTTGAAACTGAGCCAAGCAACAGAGCACCACTAGAACAATTACCCCATAGTGGCTTTGGATCCATGTGCCCCCACCAAGCAGCCTTAAGTCTTCACCTTTGACCTCTGACTCCTTAATGATAGAGGTCAGACAGTGTTTGATTAGTCCTGAATAAGCCTCTTCAGTCTTAATGGAAAGCAGCTTCTAATGCTGATTGTCGTCATCCATTAACCCCTTAATGGCAAAGAAGATTTGTCAGCAGCTATGTCACCATATCCTGAAACGCACACACGCAAACACGCACACAGGTAGGTGTGAGTAATACCATCTATGTGGCTGAACAGGTTCTGCGGAGACGGAGGTGACTGTTACAATCCAGAGATTAACACAGTTATGAAGCAGTTTGACAACTTAAAGTTTCTCCATCGTGTCAGGAATGTCATTGTTTCATCAACACATAGCACACACACGCACACACTCACACACACACACAAGAGACAGTCAAAGGTGCTGATAAAGAATGTGTGTCTCCAGACAGTGCCATTCTGTTAATCATGATAGAACAAAGCAGGCGGATCCCCTGATGGCAACGATAACAGGCTGACAGAATCACAACACACACACACACACACACACGCACGCACACACACATGTACACCGAAAGGGCCCTGAACAATGACACTCCCCCAGCTGTCTAGACAGAGTGCAGGCTGCCGTTGGCTAGCTGCTGGAGATCTCAGGGGGGATTAGAGCACAGACCACTACACTCACCTGTTCTCAGCTGCTTGTTTCTCAATGTGCTTTTTCATGCAGCCTTGATGCGACGTGACAGGCGCAGAGGGAGCTGGGTGTATCATGAGGTATGCAAACAAGTTAGACACGGAGTACAGCTGGGGATGACTTCTTGTTCACCTTGTAGGAAAAAAAACAGCACAGGCTTTTAAGATTAAAAAAAAGAAGAAAAGTAGTAACATTTTCTTGGAAGTAGCTGTCTAGTTAAGTTTGCCTTTTCCAGTCACAAGTCTTTTTTGGTGCAGTTCACCAGACATGTTAAATTACACTGCAAGGAAAAATGAGCAGTTCTAGCCACTGATGTTTGACTCCAAAGTTATCTTTAGGAACATTGCAAAACAAGTCCAAAGTCATCACAGAAATAGTTGTTGTTGCTACAAAGTCTAGACAACAGAAATCTGCAGAGAGACTGACATTTGAAAATGGAAATCTTGCACATGCAAATGTGTGTTTTTTTTTATTCAGTGCAGCAACATTAACCCTTCCTCACGTCAATACACTCTGGGCCTGACCTGTAGCGTATGTCTGCTAATGTTAGCAAACCTTTGTATTAGGCACTTTGTACATGAAGGCAGTAAAGATCCCACCAGGAGTACCGTTCAACTGGTTCTCAGTCAGGTCACATGATGATGATTTATTTAAAAGATTACAACCCAGATTAAGCATTGCACTCCTGTTACTCTGACTCATGGACTCATGATTACAAGCAGACTTCTTCCTTTCCTTGTCAACACTGGGCGCCTACATTACCCTCAGTGTAATGCTGACAGCCCACTCTGAGATTCAGGTGCGTTATGCTAGTAGCAGCTAATGTAGCCTCGAGCCTCAAGCAGCGGTGGGGAGTGATTTGCAGAGTCCTGCTAACCTTACTTGTTAAACAAACTCCACACCCTAGATTGTTTTCTATTTCAGACTTGTAGTCTTGTGACTCAAATGACATCACTTAAGGCAGTTTATCAGATTTAGGGCAGCTCCCAGTTGAGCCACAAAAAGGTTTCTTAAAACTTCTTCTCATGCAGTTTTTCTCCAAGACCTGTAAACAGATTTAAAATGCATCAATGTAATTGTTAGCATCAGTTTTTTCACATTTCGTTTCACATCCAAACTCTGATGACTGTTCTATCATGCGACATACACACGTCTGTAGAGGAGCCACCTGACTGACATCTGCTCACATGCTACAGACTGTGAGGTATCGACCGACACAGACGCAGAGCTGTGATGAAATGATGAATCAGAGCCGGAGAAACGCCGGAGGGCAGAAGCAGGAGAGCTGAGGAGGAAGCAAACCGGGAGAAATAAGGAGAGTGAAGATTATCACAAATGATAGAGGAAGTCATTGCCAGTGCGGGCACGTAGTATAAAACCCTCAGTCACTGCCATACATATATGAATACAAACACTCTGGCAGGCTGGTATGTGATTTTATGCATGAGATGACTCACAGATAAACTCCTGGATTTGGTCTCTTAGAGCTGTGCAGACTCTGTCTTCCCGTCAGTCCTAGCACACAGGAAGTCCCTTTAAGTTACAGTAATGCGTTTCTATTGCATCTGTGTTGTTATTAAGGCTTGTTGGATTTGTCCATTTCTCGGTTTATGAGGTCATTTCTTCTTTGTTGCTGCATGTTGTAATCCAATCTAGAGGAGGTCGCTGCAAGGATACCCGGGGCTGCCCCTTTAAGAGCCTAATCTTGACAGTGACAATCACTTTTATAAGAGGAAAACAGCTCAAATGCTCTATAGAGGAAATTTTAGATATGGTCCTAATAATCCCTGCGAACAGGCGATTTAAAACTCAAGGTCAAGGCATTGAGAGTTATATGAGTTATGTTTCTCTAAGTGAGAGTTTTCGGTGTTCAGCTTCAGTGTTTAGTTTGATGCAGCTCTGTCAAATCTGCCTTTTGTCCTCTCACAGGCTTTTGTCACAGTTTCACAGAGTTTTGTGCGAAAGATGAAGAGCAGAAAAGAAGAAGTCCTCTTTAACCTCAATATATCTTATGAGAGATGTGTCTGTGGCTGCCGGCGATATGTAGGAAGGAAGGCTGTCAGAACTGCCCACAGAAAGACTCCCCATCCCCCAGCCTCAAGTGCTTCTCTCTCTGTTGGTGTCTGGGTGTGTAAAAGTGCATGAATAAGTGTGTAAGGGACCGGGGAGAACAAAAGAAAGCTGAGCCCCGGACACAGGAAACTTGAGACATGCGCTTGTGCTTTAGCAGTCAGTGTGAGCTTGACCTTTCACCCCAGGGAGCAATGACACCCAGGAGGCTGATCGGCGAGTGGGGGAAGGGAACCTGAAGGTCAGCAGAGGATGAAACGATTGCTGGACCATTCTTAGGTTTCCTCCACTGTTTAGGATGTGGCCACATTGTCCTTTAACAGACTTCATTTGTTACTGCTTTGGAGTTGTATTATGTTTGGTGTGTTTATTAAAGTGTACATATTTTAATTAGACTAATTCTGCTTTCTGAGCCGCAAACAAGAGGAAGAATTTGGCGTGTAAAATTACTTCCTCTGTGTTGCTCAAGGTCTCGCTGTCAGCAAGTGGTTTTGCCGCTTTGCTCGTGACTTCTGCAGGCAGAGAGGCTTTGTAACGCTGCACTCGCCTGTAGGCAAACAGAGACTGCAGTCGTCCTCTGTCCCCCTGAGTGATTCAGGTAGACGCAGAGACCAGGTTCAGCTATAGAGCAGGAGCACAGCCAAGTTTAATTGTCAGATCAATGTCAATAAGACACAAAAATCGGGACTAAATGTTGTTTAATTTAACCAATATTTTCATCTATCCTTGCCACATTACAGCTAACAACAAAGGGGTTTATTTGACTCATCAGCTACATGTAGACGGGTGATGATGAGTGATGATGATAATTGCACCCTGAGGATCATAATGCTCTCTGTATCCGTTGTATCACTACTCGAGCGCACTGTACTGTAAGTGCTCCTTTCCACTACAGCAGCTGTGTTGGTCCATTGAGAGAAAGAGCATGTTGAATTTTTAAAATGTGTAACCCAAAGCATCCTTAAAGGGACAGACACACACGGGGCAGGGATGGAGGCCCGGCGATCGCTTTCAGGCAACAACTGTCTCTGAGTGACCCACATTTTCTTTCTCTCTTCCGTCTTGTGGATGTGGGAGAGTGGGGCAGCTGTTTGGAGGTATTCTGTATCCCTTCTGTATCCCACGGTGATGGCAGTGGGTCATCAGTTGGATGGAAGGACTGGATTCTTGTTGAATAAGAGCAGATAGGAAATGTTACACGCATGAAACCTAAGTCTGAAAGTGTGTTGGGGAATTCAAGCTGATGAGAAAGCTGTGAAAGTAAGAGAGACAGAAGTTGTTTAGTTCAGTTATAATGTCGTGCACATAAAAGTGAACAGCTGACGTGGACTTGACAAAAAAGAGAACAAAGGTTCCCTTCCTCAAACAAATAAAGCCCACTTACTGATCAGAAATGGAAGACATATTACCGAAACATGCAACTCTATAAATGTTACATAATTAGTAGTCTTGTTCAGTTTCAGGAAGTCACATTAAAGTAACCAGTTCGCCGATTTTCGATTACAGAGAACAGCAGCTTTGACTGACAGTGGCTTTTTCCAGGCGCCAATTGCTCCTTTAGATAAAAAGTCTGTTCCTCTTCAGGGAGGGATTAAACCTGCTTGTTTTACTTCACATATGCTCCACACTGTCAGAGTATGTTTGGGAGAGTCTAGCTTCAGATAGAGCCTTAAATGTCAGAAATCAGAAACCATCATTTACCTGGTTTTAGGTTAATGATCATGTGACGATAACAAACAACAACAGTGCAGTGCTAGCGGAGAGTGTGATGCAAGTCAAAGCTAGCAAAAACTAAGCATTAATATGCAGAATTTGAAATGGGATCAGATCATGTTATGATGTTGGATGTCCAGACTAAACGTGGGTGAAGTTTCAAATCTGTAGGTAAAAGTGTGTTAGAGTAATCCCCAGGCTTCTCAGCTCAGTCTGCAGGCTGCTGTGAACGCCAGGTTTCACACAGTTTTTTCTACACGCTGCACTTTGTGATGTCACAAAGTGCAGCCTCAGCAGGCTTCAGCGAGCTGGCAAATCAGAAGAAAGCAGGCTTGTAGGGGCGTCCTTTTTCAAAACTGTAAAATATGCTAAGCTACACCACAGGTGTCACAGAGTAAAATATGACGCTTGAAATTAGAATAATAAAGTTTCATCTCTCTTATCATGGACAGTCCATGCAAAATGTTATTTATTTTTCTCCTTACTAAACCAAACTACTAACATTAAGATGCTTGACTTTTTAAATTCCCCTAACCCAGCTGTATCTCTCTCATTTCTATATTTTACTGACAGATTTTCTCTCTGTGTGTTTGTGTTGTAGAGAGGAATGCCCCAGACTGTGTGCTCAGGCACCATGTTCACCACTCCCAGTGGCTTCAGCCCCCATCTGGCCTGTGCTGAGCCTGGGGAGGAGGAGGAGGCCCCACAGGAGGGCCCGGAACCCGGGGCATGCCTGGCCGATGGGCCCCCGATCACCTCCGCCTCCCTGGACACCCTGATCCAGAACCTGGTCCCCACTGCTGATTACTACCCCGAGGTAAACAGAAACACACTGCATCAGACAGTTGATATCAGTGAGATCATCAGCCTCATGTGTCTGTTTAAAGTGCTGCTCTGCTTCTTTTAATCACAGAAAGCCTCAGTGTTTGTTATTGATGTAGCGGCAGTATCTTAGCGAGTGTCTCCCTCTGTCCTTTGACAGAAAGCCTATGTGTTTACCTTCTTGCTGAGCGCTCGTCTGTTCATCCCTCCTCCCGAGCTGCTGGCCAGGGTGTGTGAGCTGTGCATCAAACAGCAGCAGCTGGATCAGAGCCCACTCGATACGGTGAGCACTGCGCCTTACACGAATACAAAACTCCTGCGTGAAAATGCACCCAGAAAGACCCAGAAAAAGCATTAAGACATGCTTTTATTCTGCATTTACACAGCCACTGTTTTTCGCCTGATTGCCAACTTTACGTTAAGGTTTTATTTTGCTCAAGGAGCCGCAAATATTCACCACACTGAACCACTGTTCTTCTTCACAACAGGCAAAAGTGCGCAAGTTTGGTCCCAAGATCCTGCAGCTGCTGACAGAGTGGACGGAGACGTTCCCGTCTGACTTCAGGGACGACAAGATGGTCGGACACCTTAAAGACATCATCCACAGGATAGCTCCATGTGATGAGGTATATTTTACATTTTTAAGGGAAGCCTTATCTTCTTTAAAAAGCAAAGTCATCCTCTTGTTTCTACAGGATGATAGCTTGTGATGACCTGTAAGATGATTTAGATTTCTTAGTGTCGATGTTGCCTTAATGGTCGTTTATAAAGTGCAGTGATCTGCTGTGAGAAATGCTCCGATGGGGAACGACATTCAATTATCATCACTAGCAGTGTAGCGAGGTGATGGAGGGAGTCAGAGTGTCAGTGCAGGGTGAGTAGCCACAGCTCTGTGTTACACAATCTTACATTACAAGAGAGAGAGGAAGGAAGGATGTTAGAGGAGTGGCTCTTTCTGCAGCCTCCAGGGAAAAATCGAGAGAGGGAGATGGATGGAGAAAACAGGAGGGGGGGGATGGGATACAGGGCCAAAGAGAGCAGAGGAGGAGGAGAACGATAGAGTGGAGGAAGAATGGAGGGAGGTGAAGAGAGGACAGAGAGAGGGGAGGTTGGCAGGCGGTGATGAATGTGCTGCTATTTACAGATTGCTGTCTACAGTAAGGGTGTGTGTGCGTTCATACATGTGGGAGCTGTGGCCGCAGGTCATTTGTGAGACAGACTGACCTAACGGCCTGGGTGACCAGTCATCTGCAGGGAAACACACATTCCTGGACACAACACGCAGCACATCCCGGCTGCTGTCGTGAGAAAACCTGGAAAACACATTTTTATTTCAGACGACATTGTTCTCTTTATTTTTGGGCTCATTAAATAATTTCGAACACCATTAATTAATGTCAAAATGCATTTGCAAGCAGCCACACAGCAGCAGAAGTATAAAGAACAAATACCATGTAGGACTGTGGTAGGGATGCATGATATTAAAAACACGTTATCGGTATCTGCAGATTACGGCTTAAAAATGACTTCAGCATCGGCAGATATGCCTGAATGCTCGATGATTCCTTAAAAAAGCTTGACGTGATGCTACAACATTAACTCGGCGTGAGTGTGCGCGCGCACTGCCTGCGCAAAGTTATCAACAATATATAATAAAGACTAAAAAGTCACAGAAACTGTCAATGAACAGAAGTTAAACATCTTTCACAACTCTTAACTAGCTAACAGTTAGCTCACATTTTACCGGACTTAACAACATCAAACACGCTGAAAATACACTCGCGGCCTAAGCCGGCGCTAACAGAGTGTAACATAAACATCAGTGCAAAACTAACTTACATATTCATGGACGCACACACGATAAAAAGAGTCCGTCGGCGATCACTGATATCACCCTAGTAGGTGCAGTAAACAAGTCCGGGCATGTCTCCCTCAGTGCCGTGTTTCAGGGGGATGCTGCATTCAGGTGCGCTCAGAAACACGAGTGGTCAGACACGTGACCTTTTGTACAACGTCAAGCGTAAAGGGGGCAAGACGTCTGCAGTATGGCAGCTTTTAGCCACTACAATATGGGTAGGCATGATTTCAATTCCACTACAGGGGAGACTCGAGGAAAAAATAACATGTGCCTAATATATCCGTATCGAAATCAGCAAAAAGGGTTGGAAAATATCGGCATATCGGCATAAAATCCAACATCGTGCATCCCTACACTGAGGAACAGGTTGTGCATGGCTGTATAAAGAATGCATGCATGAATATTGCATGTATAATATACAGCCAGCTGCCTTTGACCTTAAAAGGATGTTACATATATTATGCACGATTACATTGTTATATAAATCATATCTACATGAAGTACGGGGTTTTGGTATTGCAGCACCAGCAACCAATGGGTTCTTTTGATTTATGCCTATCACTGATCTTAGAAGCATTGATACATTATTCATTCAAGTCATTATTGACAGCTCACCTCCTCTCCTCTCCTTTCCTTTCCTCTCCTCTCCTCTCCTCTCACCGCAGGCATACTGGAAAACCCTGAACCAGGTGCTGCAGAAGCTCAGCCAGAGGCTGGCCCTGATGAGCCAGGGGGAAGAGAGCATCGTCAAGGTCTCCCTCAACGCCTCCTCCATCTCTGACAAGCTGGTGGCCTTTAAAACCAAGCCTCCGCCCATCCAGAAGGACATGCTCTCCATCTGCAACGACCCGTACACACTGGCACAGCAGCTCACCCACGTGGAGCTGGTGAGGAGAAGAGGGGAGGGAGGAAAGTGGGGGTTAGACAGAGGTCAGGGTGAGAAATGATAACAAGGATGGACGAGGAGAAGTGGGAAGGATGGTAGATGGGGCAAGAGGAGAAGCTAAGGATGGTGGAGCCTGGGTGGAGTCCAAGTCAGCGTCATAACTATGGAATATAAGACGTCAAAAAGGCAGATAATATGGAGACAGAACAAAAGAAAAAGGAGAGGGGGTGTAACAGCAAACTAAAACTGGCAGGCTTACCCAACATTATGAAGTTGTAGCAATGTGAAGCACGCTGTAGTATAACCTTGATCATTACTTGACAGCTATTCAAGCACTCAGTGGCCTTCACTGTGTGTAATATAAAGGGAATAATGCAATGTAACATACATGAACAAAGGATCTCTGCAGCCTCCTCACATTGCATGCACAGTGCCTTCAGTCTATTCATGTGTGTCTTGATGTGAGCACGTGTATCTGGGGGTGGTTTTGTTTCTGTGTGTGTGCGCCTGAGTAAGCTTGTACCCTTGTCTGAGCGGTGACATCACCCCCAGAAGTCAGTGATGTGCCCGGGGCTTCAAACAAAGGGGATAAAAACCGCTGTGGATATATGTGACCTGACAGCTTCACACTCTGGCGCACACACACACACACACACACACACACACACAAAGGAGAGAGAAAGAGAGACAAAGACGGGCATGTACAGTGCACACATGCAAGAGTATCTTTTGTAGGATTTAGCAACAAGCTAATTCTGGATAAGAAGAATAAAAAGGCCGTTTCTCGTGTGTGTGTGTGTGTGTGTGTGTGTGTGTGTGTGTGTGTGTGTGTGTGTGTGTGTGTGTGTGTGTGTGTGTGTGTGTGTGCAGCACTGATTTGTTTTCGATTGTATCAGGACTTATGATGTCTCAAATGAGTCATTTTGATTTACACATGCATGTGACTGCACCGTTGTCTTTTAATAGAACCGAATATCATCTCGAGTGTCACTTTGAGGAAATATGACTCCACTGAGTCACGTCAATGAGTCATTACTTTCCCTTATTGATTGCCCTCCATTACTGAAATGAAAGAATTATTAATGGGACTACCCCAATCGGTTTGTGTGTGTGTGTGATTGTGTGTATCTGTGTGTGTTTTCCAGGAACATTTGAGTCATATTGGACCGGAGGAGTTCGTCCAAGCCTTCGTTCAGAAAGACCCGCTAGATGGAACCCAGGTAAACTTTTATTATCACCCTACCCTCTACTGCCTTTTTCTTCGAATTCAGTTCCTGCCTCTTTCCCTCGTCTCCTCTCCGGCTGTCCTTCCCCTACTTTTTTTTTCTCCTCACGCTCTCCATTGATCGTGTTATTTTCGCTTCCAGCTTGTCATCTCTGTCATTTACACTCACACAGGGGGTCAGCCTGTAGATAGGAAGCTAATTAGGATGAGAGGAATCCCAAATGGTAGCACTTCCTTTGCTGACTCGTGCGTGCTCGTGTGCATGTTTGTGTGTGTCATCAGCAGCCGTGCTTCGGCGACCAGAAGAAGAAAACCACCAACCTGGAGGCGTATGTCAGGTGGTTCAACAGACTGTGTTACCTGGTGGCTACTGAGATCTGCATGGTGAGTGGCAAATGTCGGCACGCCAGGTGCTCATTTATTCTAACTTTAGACGAAACAAAAACATATCCTCACTGTGCCAAAAATGAAGCGTATTAAAAGATGTTCCCTATTTATGCATATACTCTAGAATATATGCATGTTCAGATTTTTAACATTCAAGATGGTAATCTCTGGAGAAACCTAGTATTGTTGTAGAGTTTCATACCTATTAACAAAAAGAGGGGCAGCTCATACACTCAATTTGGTTGTTACAGAGCTTCACTTCCCCCTAACGGTTATTTTGTGTAACTACACTCTCATTTTCAACTATGGTTTAATGTTTGTGCTGGTACCTGAGAAGATGGATCAATTTCACTGCATAAATTTAAGTACATTTGTAACAACAATGTTGTTTTGCAGCCGGCGAAGAAGAAGCAAAGAGCCACGGTGATTGAGTTCTTCATCGATGTTGCCAGGGAGTGTTTCAACATTGGAAACTTCAACTCCCTCATGGCCATCATCTGTGAGTCTTCATTTTGCATTTGAGTATTATCACAGAGTATTCTGCAGCAGGACCTGGCATAAATAGTTACATTTGTTTCCTCCCTCAGCTGGTATGAACATGAGTCCTGTGTCACGCCTGAAGAAGACTTGGGGCAAAGCAAAGACTGCCAAGTTCTTCATACTTGAGGTAAACACACACAAAGATTCACTGACTGAGACATACAAGATGAAACAATGACTTGATATTGAAGGTGTTTTGCTTGTTGCCATTTGTTTTGACAGCATCAGATGGATCCTACCGGGAACTTTTACAACTACAGGACGGCCCTGAGAGGGGCCGCACATCGCTCTCGGACTGCCAACAGCAACAGAGAAAGGGTAGGGCCCTGCTTTTATTGTGAAAGCATGCTGGCAACAATTCAATCATTGATTTTCATCCTCACGTCAATATCTCTGATATCCTCCTGCCTGATTTCTCTTTTCAGATTGTGATTCCTTTCTTCAGTCTTCTGATCAAAGACATTTACTTCCTGAATGAAGGTTGTGCCAATCGGATGCCCAATGGCCATGTCAACTTCGAGGTGAGCCGGTCCCTCCTCTCCTGACTTTGCCTCTTTTAACCTCTTTTAACCTTATTAAAAACTTTAACACACGGTCATTTTGTTTCTTAGAAATTTATGGAGCTGGCGCGGCAGGTTGGGGAGTTCATGACATGGAAACAGGTCGAGTGTCCCTTTGAGGAGGATCGGGCCATCCTGCACTACCTCCATACTGCTCCCATCTTCAGCGAGGACGGTGAGAACCTGCTTTTATTTTAAAAAAATGTAATGAACTTGTTCGGTGAGGTTTTTGTTTTGTTGGTTTTTTGTCAATTTGCTCCAATCCTCGTCATATATTCCAATTTATTTTCTCTTTCTTCCTCAGGACTATACCTCGCATCCTATGAGAGCGAGAGTCCAGAGAACCAGGTAGAGAAAGACAGGTGGAAAGCACTCAGGTAAGAATGATAACACAAGTCGAATACTGTTGAGTGTGAATCAACAAACCGTCCTGCATTAAAGGGGCAGTTTGCCGATTTTCAACTTCAGTCCTATCATGTTATTGCGGGGAGCTAATGCCATTATGGTATAAAAAAAAATGCAATTTGGCTCTGTGCCTTTAGAGGACGCTATCCGCTTCTCCAATGGGCCCTGGAAAACCTCCGCCAGACTACGTAAAATGCGTCATCCGGTGGAGGCCAGGGAGCTTGCTAAACTACACTTCCTCAGTCTAGGACGCCCGCCTCCGATGTCATGTCTTGTTCACAATCGTCAATCGTGAAATTTAGACTGCAGACCTGAAGATTTTTTATACGATCCACCGGAATATTCTCGTCGTATTTCAGATTCTGTACCGCTCTGAGCCATTGGCTGCAGCGAAACGGTAGTATTTCACTCCAGTGTCTCTCGCTGGGCCGTTCCTTTCAGAGGGAGGGGCGCAATGCATGCTGGGTGTTGTAGGAATGTAGAATGGGCGAAACCACGAGCTGTTTGTACACATTTCTCCACAGCTATGGCGACAATTTCAAATATTATTGCTTCTATGATTACAGAGAACGCCAGCTTTGACTGACAGTGGCTTTGTCTAGGGGCGAATTGCTCCTTTAACCTTTCGTCTCTTCTCTCCATCAGGTCTAACGTTCTGGCAAAGACATGAGGCCCTGGCGGCAGCTGACCCTCCCACCAGCGAGGGAGTGTGTGTTCTCGTTGCACTAAAATGAACTGTGAAGGAACCTAGCTGGTACTTAGGTGTTTTTCTATGAAGAAATGATGAAAAAAAAAAGGAAATTAGATGAACGGGATTCATCAAGAAGAGTGTTTCAAAAAAAGAACACATCTTTAAAAGGGAATTAGAAAGGTTAAGCTATGGAAACTGGAGCAAAATGCCTTTGCAGCATATTAACTATCAGCGATTGAGGTACAGTATGTTGGAGAGGGATCCAGCCTCTCCGTTCTCCCCTCCCTCAATGTGTGTTTACTCTGTGAAGATATGTTTACTACTATAGCGAGTACAGTTACAGGGAAAACCACTTTATAAGATGAAATTCCTACCGTTACTATTGTTGTTTTTTGTATTTGCTCTCTCTCTTTTTCTCCCCCTTTTAGGCCTAAGCCTTGTCTAAGTATTTATTTTAACTTTATTTCCTTCACTTGTAATGTACTGTAATGAAACTAACGATGATGTGAAGGGCGCTGGCTAGCCCGTATCAACTTTTATAGCTCAACTGAAGGATTCTGGGAAGGCAGAAGAGGACATGCCTTGAGCATTTTACCAGTTCATCTCACGTGTACATTTATGTGTGTGCGTGTTAGTGATCCAGAAGTTCATGCATTCAATGTCTGTTCAGATTGTCATTGTCTTGTTTTGCATGAGAATGACTGGAGAAACCTGCCCATAGGTCATCTCATATTGTATTTTTATTTATTGTATTTTATTTGGGGACAGTGTTGGATGGGGGATACAAACTGTTTAAAAAATGTTTACTCCGTTTAAATTTATCGTGCCATTAATGCAGAACATCAGTATAGCTTAACAGGAGCCGGGCCAGGTGTAGATCGTGTACAGGTGACATTTACCCTCATCTTTCTGCTCTTCAGGAAGTTTTCTCTGACTGACATTCAGTTGTCTGATATATTTATGGAGATCTCTGTGCTGACAGATGTATAGTTTTTATTGTTACCTTCCTCTACTGAATATGAAGTCCAATGGCATGCAAAGACAGGTGTTGTTAAAGGGGCATTAAGAGAATCCACCTCGTAATGATTACTGCTGCAACAGGAAGTTTGCAGAGAAGATGAAGGACAATGGGGATTTAAAGGGAAGTTAAAGAGGGAAACGTGTGCCATATGAATCACTGGTTGTAATGACAATTCAGGTTCCTCTGACTTGAAATGTGTTGTTTGTTGTTTTGTGGGATCGTCACTGAGCTTTGTTTTTGGCGGTTTTGTTGTGATTCGGGAGCCTTTTTTTGGGGGGGGGGGGTTGGTTTGGGAGGAGAGGAGGGCTGTGGGGACGGGAAGGGGAACTGTGTAATTATAAGCTTTTTGAAAACAGTCTTATTCAGTTTGCTATGATTGATTGATGTCAGTGTTTTCTCTTAAGAAGCACCTTTCCATCCCAATAACAGACTGACTTCAACTCTCCCTCCTCATTTGCCATCAGTAAACTTGCTTTTCCTGTAACACATTCCCCAGATTAGTTAAGTATATAGAGAGTCGAACCTGCCATTCAAGCTGAAGACATGTTTTAATAAAACATTGACTGTGCTGAACGTGTGTTTTCAATGACAATCTACATTACATCCGTTCTGCTCTTTTGAAAGGTGCCATTTTTCCATCTTTGCTTACACACATACATTGCTGTGTGCAGTTCAAGGAGTGGATTCAGTGTTTGTAATGGTTTAAGAGGCCGAACAGACACACTTTTTGTCCCAACACCGCTGCGACATTTGTGACTGGTTCCCAAAAAGCCTTTAATAAAGTGAGCCATGCTTAGCTGATTGCCTGCAGTTCTTCTTCTGTATGATGATGGTTGGTTTGATATATATATACATGTTTTTCCCATTCAAGGTTTGTGCCATGAACAAAGCAGTAGATTTACAAGAAATACACATGATCAGGGTTTAAAATATATTGATTCCTAATCAATATATTTTATATTCAATTGTTTGATTACGTACAAAAAATATTGCAGAAATTCAGTTGAATGGTTAAGCATACCAAAATATTTAATCTGCAAACCAGACATTACCTCAAGCTGAGTCATCAAAGCTAAATTAAAATTTTTAACAATTTATATTTTAGTTGTTTAACCTATTATTTGTCCACAACATGTCACACAGTAGTGGGAACTGTCCATCACAGGTTTTGTCAAACCAACAGTCAAATACCAAAGATAAAAGTTTAAATGTAATGAGGAAAAAAAGATGATCACAAATTTGAGAGGCTGGGAAATGTTTGGCATGCTTTACAAAATATTTCAACAATCAGAAGATTGTTTGAGATACAAATACCACATCAGTGATGCTACATTTTGATGACAGTTTTCTCTCCTTAATGCATGAAACAAATTTGTTTTTAGATAAAAAAAAGACATTAACTTGATTCATTTGACACACCAGCAATCTTAGAAAAGTAGCACAGACTTTATTTCATTTGTTGGGGGAAATCTCAGTTATATTACATTTGAAATATAGAATTTGAGAAGCATGCAAGGTCCAGTTCAGGACATTTCAGTCTTTGAGTTCTTCTCTGCCAGAGCCAAATGTAATCTCAGCCAGTTTGGTGTACGAGTCAAAGTTCCTCGAGCTCAGGTAGGTTCCGAAGAAGGCCTGGAGCAACAGCACCGCCCTCATCTTCCTCAGGATCGGTCTGGAGAGGTCCACGGCGTACCGGAGCACATTGCCCTTCTCTGGCAGCGGAGCAGTGCTGTACCTTGAAGCAATGGCAATATTGACAGGTATGGCCAGAAGGATGGGGTACAAACCTGCACCGAACACACCAACAAGTGCACCTCGCATCAGGACGCAGGAGGGACAGTTGAGGTCACCGGACAAGAGGGGGTTGGACACTGCAGCATTGTACAGAGTAAATGTTGTCAGGAATGGCAACGCGGCCATCGGCAGGCTCGAGGAGAAGGCAGCCTGTTTGATATTCAGAGCTCTGCGGTACAAGCTGTTGGATACCAGTCCTGCAAGTCCACCGTTTGCTCCCAAATACGCAGGTCCATAGACAAAGATCTTCTGATCAATGTCAGGCAGTTTCTCGAAATTATTCATCAGCATGTCAGCAATTGTTGCTCCTATGAGCGGTCTTCCGGAGACGCTGACCTTCTGCGTGTTCTCCGACATCTTCCCTATCAAGTTCAGACGATGTCCACTGTTCTGTACCAAGAGATCCTTGTTTACAATTGGAATAACTAGATTGTCACATTTAGATAAGGTGGATGTCAGGAGAAGCACGGGGCGCAGCCATGTCTTACCCACAATTCAAAGCTGAAAGTGAGAGAGAGTTTTTGCCCTGAGCGATGCTTCTCAGGCAGAACACCGTTGCTCTATGCAGAACTATCAAGACGCAAGCTATACAGGAAAAATGCAATAATAAAAATATAAATAAAATACACTAGGCATTAATAAGGTTTCAACAATAGTTTCATCCAGCCACAGATATTCCTCAATATAACCTCAACCATTAGAGACTATTACTAACATATCCCCTCACCAACAAATATTAACAGTCTGTTCCATCGACAGGATATTTATCCGGATTCATTCAGCGATCCGGTTTTAGAGAACACTGATAGCTTCAAACTCTATTATTATAATATTGCTCAAGAGAGCAATTCTGGTCTCAGCCAAGTAGCATATTTATCTTCATACTTGCACTTGTGAAGAGACTCGTTTGTACCTGAAAGAATAAACTCAGGGGAAGAATAACCCTGACGTAACCTCAGTAGGCGTGGACATTGTGTGTTGCGTCATGGAATTGTGTAAGAACCTTCTATCGGAGTCTAGAGACGCTCGCCATCTTTGAAGACGAACAGTTAGAGGCATTTTCTTTGTTTATATATTTCACGTAGTCGAAAACCCGACACCTACAACCTCATAATTGTTAACAGAAGGTAAGAATAACTATTGGACCATATCCAATAACCAATTAATTGTTTTCTTACAGTTTAGCGTATTCCCACTATATAGGCTAACGTTAGCCTGTTAGCTTTTCAGACTTTCGACGCTTCGACGGCAGATCAGTATCAGCCAGGCTAATTAGCTTTGGCTAGTCGCTAGACTCCTTGCCTCGGATGTTGTTCGTTGGCAAGATTGGGTGCAATTTTCAGTTATGGTGACTTGAACGAGTTGCATAGATGTCCGATTAGCCACAATGTAGCTATAAGTGAGGCTATTGTTGTTATTGTTGCATGGGTGGCTAACTTGATATACCGCTCGCGTGCTCGACGCTGGAGAGGCCTTTAGATCGAGATCTTTATTTGACGTTTATGTGCCTTATTTCTGCGTCCTTGACCATTTGACTGTTTATAGTCATGGACCTTACCATACTCTGAGTTGGCATAGGCTTAATGTTACATAATTACAAAAGTGGAAAGATGTGGGGGTTGTTGTCAGGCCGATAGCTTTGTAAACCCTCACAGTTGCGGAAACGTCCACCTCACGTGCACGTTGGTTATGACGTGTTTACGTCTCGTGCTCGCGCAGCATTAAACTAATACCTGTTTGTCAAAGTTGCATAGCGTGAAAAACCACTTAATTTGCAACTTTAGCACATGCGTTTTTTTATTATCGTTACGTGTTTGTTTGCAGTCAGCCGAAACACGCAGTTATGATATGGATGATTGTCTTTTGACTTAGTGTGAGAGCTGCCACTCGTTTTCATTGTCTTTTTCTTTAACCTATCATTTCCCTCAAGAAGCATTTAATTTATAATTTGTGAGAAAATTGTGAAAAATACTCATAACCCTATATCCAACTCTCCAGATGTTATTAACAGTGAGATGATTGTTGATAGGATTTATTGTTTGACCTTACTTTATAAGCCACCCCCGCTATTATACACTTCTCAATTGTAGCTTGCAGCAGCCAAACATAATGCATATTTTAGGTGCTTTTGCATTGGGTGATGGGATCCAGTAATGAGCAGAGTGCAGTGCTGCTAAACATTGGCATGAGAGTTAAGAGCAGAATTTAATCTGTGTTCGGATTCAGTTGAATTCCAGCCTATACCATTTTGATATGTTTTTTATGTAACCTTTAGATGCGCCACTCAAAGCGAATGCGCTCCCCAGGTGTCTGGCTCGACGAGTACAGCTGGGAAGAGAGAATGGAGTGTCGTAAACGAAGGAAACGAGATTCACACAGCAGTGAGAGAGAAAATAAGTCCAGAAGAACCTACCGCCACACTAAGACGTATGAGGGGTAACTATATATCATTATTTTTTTGTGTGTGGTACCTGCTTAAATTCCTAACCTAATTTTATTGAACTTTGTATAAAAGCTGTTCATGTACTTGCCATCAAATCTATTGTATTTAAGAAACAAAGTTGGCAAGCTTTTGATTAATAACAGATTTTTTTGTTTTCCACAAAATGATATAGTATAACTTTAACTCGTATGTAAAATGGATTGTTTAATAATTAAAAGTAGAAGTTTGTTAAATACATCGGTCACATTGTCAGTTTGTCAGTGCCATCTGTCATCTTTGTGTGCATGTATGATGGCCTGTGGGGTTACCTTAGATGTTTCCAGATCTACTCTAATTTTAAGTCTGTAGAGAGGCAGACTTCTTCCCAGAAGACAACTGATACCACCAGGGTGCTAGGGCCGTAATGGTTTCTTGGCTCTTTTTTAGATGCTTAGCTCTTAACACCCTCTACTGGGTGGATGGTTTTAGGTGTTAAAAAGCCAAGAGTACATAGCAAACTTTAGGAAGGTTAGGGTACAATTACATATGGAATAAGCAATTTTTTTTGATTTTTCGAACTCTCTATTTCCTATTGGTAGAAATGGCATCACATTTGGTTTTCTCTCCTGGCATATAGAGTTCCACAGATGTAGAATCACAGATTGTATTACGCACCATCAGGTTGTGCCGATAAACTTTCCACAACTTTTAATGCCTCACACTTTAACTCTGCCAATGTGGCTCTGTGTCAAGATGCATGAGTCTAAAGCCAACGGCCACAGCCAACAGCTGTTTAAATGTTAGAAATGCCCAAATGTGTGCCATAACTGTTTTTATATTTTTGTACTCTTAAAACCTTAATTTGTACGCCAATAAACTGTTAATAACCTGCAGCCTCTTATTGAAGCTACGGGAACCATGGTGTTAGGTGGGTGTAAATAAGTATGTTGCTAATTACAAATGTTACATAAAAGGCTCAAGAGATAGGGTGTCAGGCAATAGGCGGACCATTAGCACCATCCTATACGCTCTTCATTTTAGAGCACGATCACAGACAAGGAACTGGGTCGTTCCTGACCACAACTATGCTTACTTGTCCTTGATTTGATTTGTGTGTGTCCTCTTTTTGATTGACTGCAGGCAGTACCTGGAGACTCGCAGTTTGAACCATAGACTGGACCCACGGGAAGGACAGACCCGGGACCACAGTTTGAACATGGCCTGTGAGGAGGACAGTCGTGACGGCACCTGCAAGGACAGAGATGTTGACTGGCATCACTACAGCAAGTCATCCGGGCGTAGTGGACGAAGTGGTCGCAGCAGGAGAAGCAGCCGCAGGCAAAGAGATAGAAGGCGCAGACGTAGCCACTCCCGTCGCAGGTCCTCCACGGTACGAGACCCTCCATCTTCCCTCTCCTATTCTCTCCTATCTATACCACCAAATCGAATGGGTCATATCTCTTTGTCTCTCTGTATCTGTCTGTTTGTCCTACTCTCCACTATTAAGCATGATTTCCAGTAATGACAAGTAGGGGACTTGGGGGCTCAAAGAGTAAGGGGTTGTGAGTATTTGTAGTTTTAAAAGAGAAGTGGACCCAGAATTTGTGCTGAAATCTAAGTGGGCAGTTATGGGACGTGATAGTAAAGAATGAAGCAGTACCTGTAGGAAGAGCTACAAAGAACTACATGTAGAAAGACTGTAATCAATCAAGTTCAGTTTTTTTCTGTACTACTTTTGAGAAAGTTTCTCATCTGAAAATCTTGTTGCCATGTTTTTCTTCTGTAACACACACTATGTGGTGGCTGGCGCCCAATTTCTCTGACGGGGCTGAATTTGAATTTGCTGCTCCGTCCATTCGCCTGGCGGTGTTACTGAACGGGCCGAATCTATCCACCCCTACACCTCCCCCCCTTGGCCTGGTTGAATGAATGACGATGTCGCATTGTGGTGGCCTGGTGCTGGCTGACTGATGGGTTATTGATGTGATGGCGGATTGCGTCGGTTCCGGTGCAGAGGAGGAGCCATCACCGCAGGAGCAGGAAAAGATCCAGGAGTGTTGAGGATGATGACGAGGGTCACCTCATCTATCACAGTGGAGACATGCTGAGAGCGAGATGTATAGAATATATACCTTTTTTTTCTACTGTTGTTCACACTTTGTCTCTCTCACTCTCTTGTTGTCTGGTTTTTATCTCCAAAGATTAAATTAGAGGCTGAAGTATTTGGGCCAATAGATTAATTTTGTTTTGGCTATATAGTGCTTGTGTGTAACATAATTAGCTTTGAGTTGTATTTCACTCATCAGAAGCCTGTTTATAGTATTACACAGCAATGTAATATGAGGCAGTGAATCAGCCGAAAGGCAGTGTTAAGATGTCCGTGCTGCGTCTCTAACTTCATCTCTTTATTCTCTGTAGATGAGATTGTGTGTACTCTAGGAGAGGGTGCCTTTGGGAAGGTTGTCGAATGCATTGATCACTCTAGGTAAGTTTAAATAGGAAAATGCTCCTTTTTTACTAACTCACTCTTTCTCCCTAGATTGAAATTAAAAATCTGTTTGTGTGTTTGCAGTGGTGGAGCTCGAGTGGCTCTGAAGATCATTAAAAACATTGACCGCTACCGAGAGGCAGCTATGTCTGAGGTAGAGGTGCTTGAGCAGTTGAAGTCCCTCGACTCCGATAAGAGATAGTAAGTCATTTTTTCTAACGTCACGTCCCAGTTTCATTACATTTAAATGATCACACATGTATGCAAGTTAAAAATTTGCAAAGCATAAAACTTAATTCACTTACGTTGCACCTACTGTTTCTCTCCTTCAGTTCTTGTGTGCACATTCTGGACTCGTTTGACTATCACGGCCACGTTTGCATCGCCTTTGAGCTGCTTGGCCTGAGCACCTACGACTTCCTCAAAGAAAACAACTTCCAGCCTTTCCCTGTGGAACACATAAGGCACATGGCGTACCAGATCATTCAAGCTGTGCGATGTGAGTAATAGACACATGCAAGCACACAAAAAATACAGAATCATTAAAAATAGCTTACTTTAAAACGCACTTTGTCTTGTCTTTCAGTTCTGCACAAGAACAAGCTGACCCACACCGATCTGAAGCCTGAAAATATTCTCTTCATTGATTCAGACTATGATATGGAGTATAACCCTGACATGGTAAGCGTCCTTATTGTTTTTCCAGAACTACCAGCTGTTTAATCGGCAAAAAATCAAAACGTGGTTCTTCTAGCAGCTGTGTGATTACATGGTTGTGTTTCTGTCCTCAGAAACGGGATGAACGCACACTCAGGAACCCAGATGTGAAAATAGTTGACTTTGGTAACGCCACTTATGAACACGAGCACCACACCTCTGTGGTGTCGACCCGTCACTACCGTGCTCCTGAGGTCATTTTAGGTAAGTGGGTGTTTTTAAAGCTCTCCACCGGAGCTGTAAATGGATCCTTCATTGGTTACTTAGTTAACTTTGTCTCTCTCAGATCTGGGCTGGGACCATTCCTGTGACGTGTGGAGCATTGGCTGTATTCTCATCGAGTACTACCTGGGATCTACTCTCTTCCAGGTAGGTGGCAGTAGAGAGCATAATGAAATTATTTATCTGTAATGTTTAGCATGGCTATTGGCAAGATGTCTTATATTGTCCCATCTTTCAGACCCATGACAGCAAAGAGCACCTGGCTATGATGGAGAGAGTCCTGGGGCCCATCCCCACAAACCTCCTGCAGAAAACAAGGTAAGGGGGCTGCGCAAACTGACTTATTTTATAACATTTTTGTGTGCTTTTGACATAATTTATTGGGCCACCTGAACATAAGCCCCAAAACGAGTACATTGAGTTGTTTGATTAGCTATAATTTTGTCATCATTGTGTGGTGTACAGGAAACAGCGGTACATTCACCGGAGCAAGCTTGACTGGGATGTGCACAGCTCTTCTGGGAGATATGTCCGTAAACACTGCAAACCTCTAAAGGTAAGAGGAATACTGCTGCAGGTAGCTGCATGCCGTCAGGGTTGAAGTGCAGGGGGCTTTTCCCACCCTTTCTGTAACACGCTGTTTTATCTGTAGCAGTTTGCCCAAGTAATATAGAACTACAGTAATAATGCAGAACAGTAGATTAATCATGACATATGTTAAAAACTGATTTTACAGTTGTCTTTTCTTTTCCATCAGCATTACATGTCGTCAAAGGGCGAAGACCACCAGCAGCTGTTTGACCTGATAGAGAAGATGATGGAGTATGACCCAGCTAAGAGGCTCAGTCTGGAGCAGGCGCTCAGACATCCCTTCTTCTCCTGCTTTCACAAGAGCAGCAGCAGTAGCAGCAAAAGCACCAGCAGAAGTAGCAGAAGTAGCAGCAGTAGCGGCAAAAAAGACTGAACTCGTGAGCCTGTAGACCTCTGACCTGTAACCTGGCTCAGGGCTCGGCTGTCACCGTGACGATTGTCAGTGCCAGCCTCTACTTCCTGACTCTCCAGGAGAGGTGAACATTAACTGACTGTATCAGTCCACTGCCCTGCTTCGCTGTGTCCTGTCCTCAATCAGTGTGTTTCTTAGTGTCACTCATCAACAAGTTGTTTTTCCCTCTGTGGCATGTTTTGATGAAAATGCCGCCAAACGATTTCTATTTATTTGCCATTGTTATTTAATTCATGGCTTCTAAGCAGATACTGGTGGGCCTGATTTTTTTTTATTATTCATGATCAGCCCAGTTTTGTCCATGTTCTCTCTATGCACTGTCAAGTGGCTGATGGGTAATGTAACAGATTGAGCATTGCTTTACCTCTCGTCAGTCCCACCAGTATTAATTTATTCAGCATTACAGATGTAAAAAAGCTTTTGCGGGCAGAAAATCTTTGTACATAGAATTTGTTCAGATGTTTGTTTTTTCACTGGTTATGTAACTTTTGCAGTATCATGTACATTTCTCAATAAACGTGAACAGACAGAAGTGTGTCCTGTGTGTTTACTGTTCAGTGATTTGTTTTTAAATATGTGCAGTAGCATCATCCGTCCGCAGGGTGGCAGTATAAAGCTTAAACATCCTTTCATTTATCTTTCATACTGCAGAACTGCCACTGCGGGTGACTGACAATAATGTATACCACAGCGTGAACTTATGTACACAATTAAAATATCCAGCCGAATAAAGTTGGCAAAAATTGTCATTCTGATTTTATTTTTAAGGTGAGGTCACCCCTGTAAATAAAGTCGAAATGTTAAAGCTGAACCAGTACTACAACCTGTCTGACTGAACCGTGACAGAAATGATCTCAAACCCTTTTTCAAGTTTGAGTTTAAAATTTGAGTGTGGAAACACCAAACAGCGTAGCCAATCTGACTGATCAAACCTCAGTGATTTATTCTTCACTGAGGATAAACTGTCTGTATAAGAGGCTATTTTGCGCAAGATGCGTTCACACTGACAATAAACTGCAATATACGGAGCAGTTACTGCTGAGTTTAAAGCGCCTCTTTGTTTACATTTCACAGTTACGGTAAACCTGAACACTGCGCGGTGCATCATAAAGAAATAATTGGGCTAACAGTTTATCACTTTTACTGCGATAGAAATTGGTCGTCACTTATTTTTTGCCCCCTTATAAAATTCAGTCGACTACAGTGGTATTCGAAAACGCAGCAAACCTCAGGTACTCACAGGTCTGTGATCAGATATTTGCCAACCCCTCTCCCTCTCAGCTGTCAATCTGCAGCCTCCCACGTGGTCAGCAGGGCGGGCGCATCTCCTCTAGTTGAACATGCAACTTTTAGGGAGGCAAACAATTGGACCCACTCGTACTAGCGTTTGCACATGCATGTAGGATACTCCCCAACAGGAAAGAACGACCTGCGCGTTAGTAGGCGCCTCTTCTCTGCTTGTCATCAGATCGCTCCCATCTGTGCGCACTGCTGCTGCCTCTTGTTCCAGGACTAATTAAAGACAGCGCTTTGAACCCCGAACCTAGAGTGCAGGAGGTAGTATTGTGAGTGCGTTAGTCCACGGAGCCTGGTTACAGTTTGGTTGCAGAATTACCAACAAAAAAAGGTTATCACAAGTTTCTTTTCATCAAGAGGACGTAGGAGCAGGAATTCAGCATGGATACAGCCAGCGACTCTATCGGGGAAAGTAAGCCGGTGTGTCAGTGTGCGCCCAAGTCCGTGGTCCAGCGGTGGCTTCCAGGATTTCATATCGCCCTGTGCTTGTTGATGTCTCTGAGCTCCGTCACCGTGTGTCTTCTCATGAGCTTCAAGACGCTCCAGCTGGAGAACCGACTGCAGATGGAGATGGACAAAGCGTCCATCTTCCAGCCGCCTCACGGGGCTTTTCTAAACGAGGATGGGACCCTCATTCCAGAGCTGAGCACCTCCATAGGGAGGCTCGTGGAAGAGGTACATACTGTCTTATAATGGTTCAAATAAAACTGATTGTCGCTGATAAATACATATTGTGTATGTACTGTCGTCTGTGCGTAAAGTGTGCGTAATAACAGGGAACATGTGTTTTACAAACTCCCAGAGTTGGCATTTTTTGGCAATTGCACCCTAATTATTCCCCCTAAAATCGGTCCTTTTTAATGTATGACCGTAGGGATCAACCATACATGCAGCTGGCCAATTAGTTTGCAGTTAAAGCTCTTTATAGGGTGACATAACCACTGATAATAGACACCAACCTTTAATTTTATCACATGGAAAAAGTAATTGAGTGAACTCCTTTCATTCTAGAGCTGCGTTTAATAAGAGAAGGATTATGATCTCATTATTGTAATTGGTGGTGATTTAATTTATTTTAATGTTTTTCCATATTTAGAATTTTTTGCTCAATGATTTTCATTTATCCGCAGCTTTGAAATACTTCCACTGCTTCACATGTAGAATATACACATGTTTGGGATCTGGATGTTTTGTCTCACATGAATCTGCTCTGTGTTTGCAGAAAGTGGGGATGCTGACTCCAAAAATGCGGGCAGCGAGGGATGTTGGCCAAGACTGCTCCTGTCCTCCAGGTATGTGTCTCTGCTTATTGTTGCATTAGTGCCGCTCACCAAAACACACAAACAAAAACAGATCTAATTTACAGTGCTGGCATGAGCGACTGCTTGTGAAACCTGATTGTCTCCCTGCGATGCTTTTGGCAGCTCTCCTGAACTTTAAGTGTGTGTGTGTTTCTGTGTGGAGGATTAGGGGCCCCTAAGCCTGTGTAGGGCCCATACTGTGACAGCAGGGCTCAACACTCAGCAGATCAGTAGGGTTTGGGGTGTCCGGCCCGAGCCCTGATGCCTTGTGTCAGTGGGAGATGCTCGCTTTAATAGATGGAGCAACCGTGTGCCAAGAACGGCCACGTTTGGCCTGCGGTGTTCATTACAGGGCTTGTGATCGTTCCACAGGTGGAGAACAGTGTGTGATCCACATCATGTTACACACAGTTCCCTGTTATGCCTGTGAAATCAAAGAAAGATATATTTCTTTTATTTTAGGGGAAGTTGCTGCTATGATGTTTGATGTGCTGTGTCTGATCGGCTGGGTATTTAATGGCTTACATGAGCGGTTTTACCTCACCTGTGGATGGAAGAATTCTCTGGCTTGGAGCAACAGGATGTGTGTGTTTTATTGAAGCTGGCATTCATGACATTCCACTTTTTACAAAATTGCAACTCGGGTGGAATCTTAGCATTGTTACAGAAGAGAGAGAGAGAGTCTGCTTGTGCACAATATGTTCAGATTTTTGTGTCGAGACAGAGGTGGATTTTTTAAGTTGTTTGATCTACACGTTTGGGGTATTTCCTTCCCTTTGCTCTTCCCTCTGCCTTGTTCTTTCTGTCTCCGAGTGCGAATAGCCTCGAAACAACAAGAACAGGTGAAAGTGTTCACAAGTGGAATTTATGGCCCACTTTCAACACATTCTGTTTTCCAGTCTGAGGTCGGCTGTGCCAAGACGACTCGCTAGCTCTGGCTGGCAGGTCAGCAAAGTTGGCGCGAGTGTTTGTTGATTGCATTCAGCAGCCACTGATACTGTTAATGCAAGTTGTAGTTTCAATTTTCAGTGCTTTTCTACTCAATAGAATAATAATCTAGGTGCTTTGTAAAAAGTTGCCCGATTACGGCAAGCCTGCATCGCCCCTGTGGGTTCTCATACATCTAAATGTTATTCCACTATTAGATGATATTATTGTTTCAGATGCTGAGTCCCATTTTTCTTTAGATTTCACTGAACTGCTGTGTAATCAAGTGGTTTTGGCCCTGACATTCAATCCCCCCACAACTATTCATGAGTTTATTTAAAGCTCTCTGTTTCTGATCTTTAAATATGCTGTTTTGCTTTTGCTGGAGAAAACACCATTTTGTTTATTGTGGCTTTGATGCAACCAAATTCCTGTGGACGTGCACTTTTTTTCATGCCTTAACAATTAGATTGCTTAATACAGACTTGTTAACATTTCTCTATAAAATGTGTTTATTTCTAAAGAGGGTTTCACTGCTGATAAACTTGTGTTTGTTCTTAAAGAAAGCTCATGAACTTGGTGCTATCAGGGATGCATATAACAGGTTTTTTATGCACATTTATCTGAACTCTGCTGTGGCTTCATGTGTGCGTCCTATCTGTCTCCCTCTGACAGAGTACATGTCTGTATTTTTGTCCCCATAGTGCTGCGTGTCTGGTGTGTGTGCGTGTGTGAGTCTGAGTTTGCGTCCCTGAGCCTTTGAGGGGCCGACAGAGGCACCTCTCTCTCTCTCTCTCAACACGACGCTGTAAGAAGAGACCCTCCTCTCCCTTTAGCACCCGCTCTCCCCACCTGAAACTTGAATCTCTCACCACCAGGATCACAGGCCAAGGTATTTCTGCCTAGATGTGTGTGAGAGGCTCACTACCACACAGCATGAGCGGCATTTCTGCCATTAAAGCTATTCCCTCTGCATCAGGGTGCTCGCCTTTCAGCGTGCATGAAGACAGGGGCCCAACAGGGGGCAGCACTCGTGCAGCAGCACTGAAAAGATGATGTTGAGCTTTTCATTGACACTTCTGACTGAGTGACTTCCTTCTGATGAAAATCTGAGTGTTTTGACAGCAACTCCCTTTAGTGGAGCAGCAGCAACACTGTCTATAAATACTATTTAACCTTGAGGGACATTTATCTCTTGTATCCTCTCAGTTGAAGCAGCATTGTGACACTTTTATGCTCACAGATACGACACGCTCAGTAGTCGTTAAGTCTGCGCAAACTATGTGACAGAGCCCGACTCTGCTTACAAGCTTCAGGTGTTTGCTATTAACACCCGCCTGTTCCCTCCACACACACACGCAACATGCTCGCACTCAAACCTACGCAAACATTCATTATACTCACACTTGAACACAACACCTTTTGGCTTGGCTAATTAGAAGCATGTGCTAGCTGTATGTGTCCTGTGTAGGGGGAGTGTATTGTCATCTCTGCAATTTGCATTTAAGGGGTGTTTAACTGGTCTGACGCTGGCTAGGGGGCGCACAGTCTGCCCACACGTCTTGGGCACAGGCCCAAAAATGTAATCCCAGCCAGAGACGGCCAGTAATGTAACTGAGACACTGGTGACTGTGCAGCACGAGGAGGTGCCAAAATAAAATCACTGTAAACTGAAGAGCCTTGGATTTTGGATGGTTGGTCGCATGAGATGATGTCACTTAAATCTTTAGGAAATTGAATTGGACGCATTTCACTTTAAAGAGGCCAAACAATGAAATAATCGAGTCTCTCTTGATATATTTTAGTAGTTTAGTATATTAGTAAGTGGAGGATTACACTCCCAAGTTTAGTAAGAACACGGCATGTCCTGTAGTTGGTACGTCTGTATCCCGCGTCATAGTTAAAGAGGAGCTCTGCCAGTTAGTAAAGTTCATCCAAGTCTTTGGTGTGAGTGTATATGAGGGCAGGAGGTCAGACCCCTGGCTGTGCGCTCAGATCACTTTCCATCAGATAAGAGCTCATTAACACATTGAGCGGGAAAACAGGCCCCCTGTATATGTGTGTTTGTGTGTATAATCAGGAGAGCATGCTCACAGCGGGATGCCTTGAAGAATTCAACATACCAACAAAAGACATTTTTAACGTTAGGTCTTGTAATTTTTTTGTACTGGTTCAGCGTTTTGCATTGTGGCTCCAAAACTCCTACAGATGTGGTGAGTTACAAATGATTTTTTTTACGCTTTCTGCAGCGGTTTAATGGTTAAAAGGAAGACAACTACAGTATGCACCCTTGTGGAAAGCCAATCAGCCTATCATTGGCGTTAACTGCCCGGTCCGGGCATCAACCTCTCACCCACGAGGCCGCACACTCTCCCCGTCCAGCTTCCTGCCCCCCCTCGCCTGCAGCAGGAGACGGGGAAAGCCTGGCTTTGGGGAGACGGAGACCCACGATGGGGCCAACACCCCCCAGGGCCTGCATTTTGTTTTTAAAGCCATAATAAATCAGACAGGAAGCTTGCAGCTACCTATACAATACATCACCACAGGAAGAAGGCAGAGGCTGTATAAGATCCATTAATGACCCGTTTAAAATAATAAACGCAGGAAATTTGTTTTCATAAGTGCTCTTGTTATGGATTTGTTCCGCTGTAGCTGTGGGCAGTTTCCTAAAGTATTAATATGCTGGAGTGGAGAGTAGCTCTGTGTGTGTGTGTGCATGTGTGTCCGTGTACTCTGTGTTTGCAGACTGTATGTTTTGTGCACGTGTGTTTGTTTTGATGTCTGCAGGCATATGTTTAAGAGCGTGGCTCCACAGTGACACTGCATTGCTGTAAATTCAGTGTATAAAGTCAGTTATGAGGACGGTAACCTGTAGCAGAAAATCCAGCTGGATTTTTACATTATGCTAGAGGGGAAGAAGATTTTAAACCAGGAGGAAATAATATACAGATTTTACATCACAAAGTAGTTTGAATCCTGCTGCTGCACAGAATCAGGTGTCTGTGCGTGCACATGAGCGCACACATCTTCCCCTGAGTTTGTCTGTCGGGTGTTTCCTGCCGTGTAAATCTTGTTCTGCTCCAGACAAAGATGTAAAATCAAAAGGAAATTCTTCACCGCTGCTCAAATTGACCGTTTTATATGCAGAATAGAGTTTCCCAAACTATTTTACCTGACCAACTGCACATCTGTGAAGGGAAACTCAGAAATCTGTTGCATGGATAACGATATGTTAAACTGGGATTTATGCTGTAAAGGAGAAATGCTGCACAGGAAATGTTGACTAAGGGAGAATGTGGGCAACTGTAGCATCTTAAATTGCACCAACTGATTGTCTAAAGCTGGCCTTACCCCAAATGACCTTTCAAATGATTGTATTATCCCAGACAATTTTCAATTTCACTGTTAAAATATAATCAAAATGAGTGTTGCAGGACTTGAGGTGTGCTCACATCATTTGGTGTGAGGTGGTCACAAAACTCAGTCTTTCTCTCATCTTGACACTCAGATAAAACCAACCTGTTTATGTGTATGACATGACAATGCTAACAACCAATAAGAGTGAAGCAACAAACAGGAAGCAGCAGACTGAATAGATGGTAAACATGGAGAGGACTCCAGAGAGTTGAAAGCCACAGCACACACACAAGGGCTGTTTTAATTAAACAAATCGTAACAATCGCTATTTGGTATTTATACCAAGATACTGTGTGCTTTTTTACCACTACCCCCATATGGTGATGCAATTTCCCCTGCAAATGGTGGCAGATTTAATGTGACTTCTTGTGTTTAAATCAGTATTATGACTTGTGACACTGCCTGTGAAAACATTTGATACAAGTTATGCTCATAAAAATTGTTTCCAAAAAGTCCAAGTGATTTTCAAGTAAAGACATCAAAACCAAAAGTTGTAACAACTGCCCCCAGTCTCCCCTATTTTACTGCCTTATGATGGACATTATTAGGAATAGGAGGAAGAACTGATCCCTCTTCCCTTCATCCTTCTTTCCCTGCAGCCTGCTCCGTATTTAGCATTACATCACAGACTACAGATAGCATCTTCATATGGACGGCAGCTCTAATGCACAGCTGTGTGAGCGGCATGTCCTCAGGTTACTTCTATACTACTGTTAATGTGTCTGTTACTGCCTCTGGTCCCTTTAAGAGTCGCATAAAAATGAGTGACTCTTCCTGATATCTTGTTCTCATCTGGAGGATGATCTTGGACAGCTCGAGTGCTCAGTTTATTTGTAGAGGGGAAGGGGAATGCTGACTCTTGGATCGCACGAGGTGTTTAGTTTGGAGAAAGTTGTGTCTGTGTTGTTGAAGTCAAAGGCTACACATTTCTAGAGTCTAATCTGGTTATACAGTACAAGTTTAAAAAATGCAACAAGTTTGATAAGGAAAAAAATCTCTTAGAAATAAGTAATCTTATCAGACCTCTAGACTTTTTTTCTCCTTTCGGCTTGAGGCTAAAGGCTACATTAGCCGCTACTAGCATAACAAAGCTGAATCTCTGCCCATACAGTTGGTTGTCAAGTTGCATTGTGGGTAGAAGAATGTGCGAAATACAAAAAAGATGATATCTCTGGTTCTGCTTCATCTCATTTGATTTGATAGACGTTTAAAACTGTCCCTCTTAAGTGTCAGTTTTATGAATTGTAGCTAGCTATGACTTCAGTTACGTGTCGTTAGCTAGGAGACAAGAATAAACAGGTTACTTGATGACCACAAGCTGTGACATATTCTCCAGTAGTCGATATATTAAACTAAGTGCTGTTTCTTTGTCTTCTTTGTCAAATAAACTATGTTTGCTGTATTACGTCGCCCCTTTCAGTCTTTACAGACCGACGGTTATATGCAAAGGTGGGGGTGCGAGGCCCTGCTCATTGACATCAGCCCCCACATCTCTGAAAGTGTTGACTAATTTATCCAGCGATCCTCGCAGTGACTTATTGAATTCTTTCCTTTTTAAAAACGTTTCTTTTTCTCAGCTATGACTCACGTTTAATGAATCTGTTGCTCTCTCGTGCGGCCGACATTGTTTGCCCTTCTCCTTGGTCCTTGCAGTGAGCAGCGAGATGGAGCACGCACTACGTAACAATGCAGTATCTAAAGTGAAAAAAAAGGAATAATTTGTTAGACTAGATTTTTGAGTATGCATAATGGAAGTGACTACAGCTATTTCACGAGGCACGAGGCACGAGGCCCTGTGCGGTTGCACACTTCGCAGAGCCCATGCGACAGATCTGCTCCTGGCAGTTGGTAGGTTCAAATACAGTATCTTGCAATCTCAGTGTAGCAGGTAGTTTGTGTGACAACTTTAAATTAGAGAAGTGTAAATCTGTAAAATTAGAGTCATTTCAACTGAGGAGCAGCTTGTGCAAGTGGCTTCAGGTGTGTATTCATACATTTGTATTTGTGCTTATAGCTCGCCTTGACCATTGGTTAGCACACACAAGCCACCCACACATAAACCACATCCAGCCCCCGCCCCTCTCTATCTCTCATCAGTCTTCTTATTAAAGTTAGCTTTGTGAAACCACAGTGTTTAACAGCAGGGCCGACATTCTTCCCTCTGAAAAATAAACAGCTGGACACAAGCCGGACGGTCGGCAGCCCATGAAGACCAGGAAGGTCCTCGGGAACACGCAGAGGAGCAGAAGGCCGGGGTGTGCAGCTCACACACAACAGGCTGACTCATCCACACTGATTCATAGAAAACACTGCTGGATGCAATTTTCTATTGAAATAAAATAATATTAGCTGTGAGGTCATTAAAAACAGGAAATGAGTAAAAGAGGAAACATGGATTTGGATCTGTATCCATGTGTTTATGTTTAAACGTAGAGTTTTAGGTTGTAACCTCTCAGCTAGCTGTGGAAATAGTTATTTCCAAAAAAGAGCCTGCTGTTGAGCAACAGCTATGTAAGGGCCTGTTTATATTTACATCATTGTCTATTTCCCGGCATGTCAGAGAGCTGAGGCAGTGCTGTTTTCTCATGCCTCTCTTAGCTCCTTATAGGACACCAAAACAAGAACTATTCCCGCACACACATCCCCAACAGAAACATGGACCACACCAGTGTTTCTTAGGTTTACAAACATGAAATAAATTTTGAGAAAGTACATCATGTGAAGTCTTAAGTAGCAGCTTAAGTTGTTATTCACAACAATGTGTCACTACATAAATGTTTACAATATCACAATGGAGAACATTCGAGGAGGTTGGATCCGAAACGAGATATAAATCATTTGAAGAACACACAGCTTTAAAGTAAACCTTGATTTAGAAGAACATCTGATTTGCTGCTTTTCATACAGTGATGCTTTGTCTGATTTAAAAACAGCCGTTGTTTACAGAAGAACAGCGTGCATCAAAAAGCTTAAAGTGGTGTTTACAACCACAGGGGCCAAATCCATTTCTGCAGGCTTGGATTGATTTAAGAGCATCGCCGCAGAATCATTCATGGTGTTTGTGGAGAATCTGTTAACGTAGCAGATGGCCTTTGAACGGTTACTTGTACACAGTATTTCTTCTATATAGTAATTATTTGAATATGTGCACATTTTATATGCTTGTATTCAAAGGCGTCTGGTGGCTGCTGGTGACGATAATAACAGAACATGACTTTTGCAGCGGGCAAAACCAAACAGTTTAATGTTGAATATGTCTCTTAAAAAATATTGAAATATGAGCACTTTTGGCCACATCCTTAAAGTGTGTGAAACTAGGAAAGTAGAAGCAAGAACATGAGTTGGTAATCCATGTTGGCTGGGAACACATCCGACACAGATCCTGACATTCCCAAATGTATTAGTCTGGACTAAGTTCAGAATTTCTTCAGGTTGTTTTGTCTATTTTGTGCTCAATTTTGTCCTCATTCCTTCTTAAAATCCACCGAGATAAACTTCTTGTTTTTGTCAGCTCTAAAATAAAGCATCATAAGACTTCCTGAACCTCTAAAATAATCAGTCACAATCAAAAATGTTTAGAGAAAACTTTCACACAGTCCCGGCCAGTACCATCTGGCTGAGAGCAAGGACAAGTGGCAGAAGCCTACCGAGCAGTGCTGAGCAGACACGGTGCCAAATGTGGAAACTATTACGATGTTTTCTTTAATTATCACAAGTGGCAGGTGACAAGGTGAATAGCCTTTTAATGGGGGAGCAGACAAACTCTTTAACACCACCGTGTGGCCTCTGGCTGGCTGACAGCGCTGTGAGGTCAAACGATCCCTCTCTGTGCTGCAGCGTACTCAACCTGTTTAATCATTTATGTATTTACAGGACAGTCAGGGTGTAAACAGATCACAACTCTATGTGTGTGACAGAACTAAATGCAGGTTCCAGAGTGGATAAAGATCCACAGAAGTAAGTTTCCAGTATCAGTCTTTTCCTTGGCATTTACAGGCCACTAAATCCATCAGGAATGCAGGAGGCTAGATGCGGCTGCAGGACGGGACGCACGCGAACACACCTGGATTTATTGGGCAGATTTCATCTCTGGATGTGCACCCACACAAACAGGGAGGCAGAGAGTGAGCAGAGGTCACCGTTCATCCCTCCCAGACACACAGTGGAATGAGCAATCAAGGTGCTGGAGGTGCGAAGCAGAGCAGCGCTGATCCAGATGGTCTCACTGTGCCGACGTGCTCCTGCTCGGAGTAAAAGCCCCCCGACAGGCTCGTCACTCTCCCAGCACCTCTTTAATGAGAGCAGAGCTCGTAAAACTGCGCCCGAGGCCTTTGAAAGAGCCCTCAGCATCACTGGTCCATGTTATTCTGTCATAATAGGGAGGCGAGGGCATTTCGGAGCAGAGTGCAGGACAGCTCTCAACAACTTAACACCACAGCTCGGGGAGGGGCGTATTTACGTGTGTCAGGCCTGCTTTCTCTCTCAGTTTGACCTTTCTGAATGTGTCTTTATGTCACTTGTTCTTTTACTTCGTGGTACAATCCTCTCATTCGGTGTCCTCTTCCCAATGTATTTCTTTATTTATGATTTGCAGAGTGTATATTTAACACAGGCTCTGGGACGTGGATGGCCTGAGGCAGCTGAACCTCCACATGGGTCAGTCTGTTCGCTGTGTGTATACATTAACCCAAAGTTCAGCCAGGAGTGAGGTGGGGGGGATTAAGATGGCTATCACACATACTGTAAACAGACAATGAAGACATGCAGAGGGACATTCTCAGGGTAGCCAGGTGTTTCTATCTAACAGTGAATTTATAATTTCCTCATTGTATAGCTTGAGATTGCTGCGATTAATGGAAGCTCAATTTTGCTGAGGCAGAAAATGTCAAAGTGGACCAGAGACCTCTGAAGTTGCAACCCTGATATGAAATGAGATATTTGTGACTTTTATAATAAAAGGAACTTTAAATTGGAGTTGTTTCTATATCGATACGAGTAATGGAAATGCCTCCTGTACAGCCTGAAATGCAGTAATGGGAGTGGCGAGTATGTAGTCAATGCACTGATTCGATACCATAATAATCTACTCCCCCAAGAAAATCTATCTTGTTTCTACTTTTCCAAAACACAAGCCTACACAGGAATAATACACATTGTGACTGTAACCAGCAACTACTAATTTAGAGCTTAAAAGAAGAACTGGTCTCTTACAAATTAACATGTGATGATAGCAAACAACAGCCGAGCGGTGCTAGCGTAGAGGGTAACGTTAGTCCAAGCTAGCAAAAGATGCAAGTGTTCCTCATAATATATTTGAAGGCTGTTTACATTTAAAGATAAGATAATTAAACTGGTAAAACACAAAAGAATACAGTTTTAAAACTAAGGGTTACTTCAGTGCTCTTCGACGGACAAAAGGACATCAGAAAGGACTGAAAGCAGGGCTACCGCTAACGTTAGCTAAGCTTGCTTTAGGGGGTTAGCTTAGGTTAGGAATTCTTCAGTGTACTGCTTCAGGGCATACAGCAGTTACATCTATACAGGGTTAGGAGTATAAAGCTGTTTAAAATTAATATATTTTTTGCATTGCTCTGGTACTGGAGGAGTACCTGTTGGAATCCGTATCAGGAAGTAAAAATGGCATCAGAACATCCCTTCGATAAATCATCAGGGGTTTTGGTCACCTTTGACTGCGCCAAAGCAAGGCACGAACACAGTCAGCTCAAACCTCAAATGCCAAGAGTTACCAGACAAGACGTGCCATTGTTCTGCTCTCATGTTTCCAGCCGTGTGTAACACATCTACGGCTTAACATCAAACCGCAGTGGCTGCAGTTAAAGGATCAGCTTCATTGTGTGTGTAACAGCCTGCCAAAGCCGTTGATGGGTCATTTCACTCTCTGAGGTTTTCTTCTGACCCTGATTTTAGGATCTTGTAGGCAGTCGTTTCCCAGCAGTGTGCAGTTCTTAACTTTATTGTTACAATAATGTTGCACTAAAATAACCTTGTTTAACTAAATCCTATCTTTGGCCAAGTTGGAGCTCGTACAGAAATCTGTGATTTCACATGCGTGTCTTTATGCGTGCCAGCAATCGTGCTTGTTCATCCGCAGGTTTGTGGCCGATGTCGCTGCCACAGTGTGGTATGGGTGTTTAATAAGTGTTAATGAGCGCATGCTGGGACACACACAGTGACTTGCGGCCATTAAATTGAAACACTCAGTTTCTGTCAGGACAATATCGCTGCTCGCTGTCTCACTGCTTCATCCAGATGTATGCACAAGAGGGGGGCGGGGGTTACTATACTGAAATATACTGCACATGTTGAAAGTCTATTTCAGCGTTCCATCTGTTTTTTACATATTAAGCAACAATCTGTGTGCGTCTGCATTCTTGTTGCAGAAAGTGTGCGTCTGTATGTGTGGCCCTGCGTGTTGTAATTCTCCTGCGTGTGTTCCTACGTTCCTGCATACCATCCAACATCTCCCATCTCCACTGCCAGCCCTCTATAGGGACTTCTTATCTGCATATTTGCTGTTCCACTCAGGAATCATAATACAATGAGTCCTGAGTGTATTTTCAGGAGCCAGGAGAGTATATCACAGATGTCCAGTCAGCTCTGGTTACACTAGGAGTATCTGGGTTGAACATGTGGACAATCTATCAGGTCCACCATCTCTCTTTCCTCTCATTTTCTCTCTCTGCATTCACATTTTTCCCTCAATTCTTTTGTTTCCTCTACTTCCCTTTCTTACCTTTCCATGTACATCTGGTCTTTCTGGACAGTTAGCGCACAAATGCGGTCAATTTTCATGTGTGGATGGATTTGATCCTGAAGGTGTTGAAGGATCATTTGCATGTAGATGTGATCTAATGATTGTGCGTCATTTAAAGCACGTTTGTTTGTGTGTTTCTGTGTCTGCTGCGTGCTAATTGTCCTGGTTATGGAGCTGCAGTCTGGACACACATCAAGAAGAAGAGGGCGGCTGTGGTTTAACAAGACAGCAGGAAAGAAATACTTCAACACAGAAGAAACATTCAGATTCATACACACTTCCTCATGGCGCTGTCACTCTTTCACATGCTGTTAATACTTCTTGAATCCTGAACGACAGGGATGCACTTTTGGACCGAGCGGCCCCTTCTTTGGTCTTGTTTATTTACTTGCAGTGTTTTCTCACGTCCATGTGGTTCTGATTGTGTGATCTGGAACAAGGACAAAGACGGGAATGAGAAGAGAGAAGAGAGAGCGAGACGGCGGCAGGAGGGAGCGTCAGAGAGACGGATGTGCTCAACGTGATCCTGATGAATAGAAATATGTGGATTGAAGATATGTGTGAAGTTTACATATGGAATCAAATATTACAATTAATGTCAGTGTCTTTCTGTCATTTAAACGGCTCGTCTCAAAACATAAATATACCGTTATTGCAACATTATCTTGGCATGCAGTGCGGCCTTCTTTGCCTGGAGCCCCATATGATTCCTTTTACCTCCTGAACAAAGAGTTGGGCTCTTTTAAAGCGAGGATTAAACCAAAAAAGTCTGTACACACAGCTTTAACTGCCCAAATTGGCCCTTAAATAGGGATTAATTTACACACAACTGGCTAATAAGGAGACCTGACCCAAATCAAGTCGATCATAATAAAACATGTTGTTGATAGTAAAAGCCAAACCACCGGCGCAAAGCTCGACTCTGGTGCAGTTTTAATTGGGAGAATTGGCTCAAGTTCATATCTATGAAGTCAGCTCGCCGGCAGGAGAAAAATACAGCTGATCAAATACGTGAGGATCATTCAGATTATGAATATGAGAGGCCCTGAGATGGGAGGTCGGATTCTTGGCATGTAGTCCTATTTTTTCTGGCAATATTTCACATAAGAACGTATGGATTTATTAGATGCTTTGAATGATTTTATGCGAGAGTAATCCAAGACGATAATTGTTAACAAATTGACTGCAGGGATTCTTGTAGATGGCGTAGGTAATTCACAGAAAATCCCCCAATACCTTCCTGTTGTATCGTTTCCCAAACCTGACGTCCTGCACAACATTTGCACTCTTAGGAAGCAGGACTCCTTCTCAGCCTGTTTAACAAGCAGCTGTCCAGGAGACATCTTTCCCCAGCACGTCCTGTTGATTTATTCCTGGTAGATGCTTTGATCGAATCAGACGTGAGAATTTTGTCTGTCTGGTACACTAATGAATTTGAGCTGCAGATCAGCTGATCTTATTTGTTCTAATTACGTCTGAACTTTTAAACTCTCTGTTCTCACATTCGCTCCGTTTCCTCCCCTTTCGGGAAGACAGACAACGGTAAATCGAGCGTGAGTAGCAAGATGTTTATCTTTCCTGTGCAGGATTCTTGCCCCCTGCATGTCCGAAGGCCTGACTTTGTCTGCTTCATGTGCCTTTCTGGACAAAGCAGGTTCAATGCATTGCTTCTTTGCCTGTTGGAGGGTAAAGTGGACAGAAGGGGAGTCTGCAGGAGATCAGGGGGTAGCAGGGGTGTGGAAGCGCGGCCTGTACCCCACGCAAACAGGCCAGATAAGATCAGAGTGGAGGGAGCGCAGCTGGAAGCCTTCCTGAGCTGACCCCTTTCTCCGCCTCTCTCACATTCCTTCAAACCCCTCGCTGCCCTCTTTCTCCCCGTTCTCCCTGTCCCCCCATTTTACCTCCTAACATCCCTTTCCTGCTTCAACTCATCCTTTCACCCTCCATCCCCTTTGCATCCATTACTCTTTACAAACAGTATCCTCATGTTTGGAGTTTCCTTACATCCTTCCATGCCTCGTCTTCCCTCCTGTTCTCGACTTTACTGCCTCCTCTCCATCCTCCTCCTCCTCCTCCGCCCCCTCCCCAGCAGGACCTCAGTAAAGTGGGGTCAGCCTTTAGCATGTAATGCTATGTCTTTCCTCTGCGTCTCCCCTGCTCTTTGACCATGTTCATTAATACAAGCCTCTCTAAACTGACCGATTGCCTTTCATGTTTTCCCCTGGGCCGTGTCCTAGACATGACAGTAGGACTAACATTTCAAAGTCCGGCCTCTCTGCTGGGGTGTGTGTGCGTTTTTGTGTGAATTTACATTTGTGTGTCTCCCTGTTAATGAGATCAAGACAAAGCAAAGATAGTGCAAAGCAGCTGTGCTTGTTGTCTTTTGTGATTTAATATCACAGAGTGAAACCATTACTGGCTGTCGTTCTTAAGGATTTAAAGGAAAATAAATTTGTCTTTTGTGCTGCAAAAATAGTCCACAATAAAATGAAAATGTGTGAGGAATATAGAAGAGGAGAAAGGGAGGAAAGGGGGAGAAATATTACACCCTCGCAGCCTGCGATGTCTTGGAATTATTCAAGTATATTTAGCACAGTGTATGCTGACACAAAGACAGCTGTTGTTCCCAGCTCACTTTTATTTTGGCCTTGTGTTGGTCCCTCCTGTCACTTTAACCAGACCCGTATCTGTAAATAGTCTGAGCCGCTGACAGACTGGTGAGGCAGATCACACGCCGCACAACTGAGATGTTATCTTTGGATATGAATACAAGCCGGGGTTTAGCCGTCTCATAACCCAAACGAAATTAACTCAATCTCAGGTTTTAGACGTTCGCGGCGGGCCACGCAAGCGTCACACGTGTTGTTTGTTCAGCCTCTCGTGTGCGGTAATAATCCTCAGCTCATAACCTCACAACCTTCGACCTTTGAGCAAGAGAGGAGCCTCGTAAGCTCTCCTGCAGTCAGCTTTAAACCCTCAACAAGGTCTACTTAGTGTGTCCAGATCTGAATGCAAGAAGAACAGATCCAGCGTCACACCCGTCTCCTCTCTGGTCCTCTCTGGGGATCGAACGTCCATCAGCACCCTGGCACTGTTCTCCGCCAGAAGGGGAGGTTATGTGGAGGATACAGATGGGGTTAAAGGTCATTCTGAAATGTAAGATGTTTTTGCACAATGCCTGAAAATGTCATATCAACAACACAAAAATAAGCTGAAAAATTGAAACCTTTTTTGAACCTCATTGAGGTTAAAAATCTCCAGGAATGTGTCCAGCAAAGACAGCAACACAATTACATTACTTCAGACATAAAACCAACATTTTAAATGAACAAACAAAGAACAAATTAAAGTAAAATATCAAAGAAATCATAGATCAACATCCAAATTCAAGATTGTATCTTGAGAAATGGATTGAACATGGTAACTTGGCCGGACACAAAAGAAACATCACTACAAAAGTGAGGGCTGTAGTTCTCTTTGAGGGGGTAAGGGGTAACAGGGGGGAGTAGCAGGAGATCAGGAGGGGGGCTGGGAGTGGTGGTGGAGGGGTGTTGAGGGCTCCACGACAGGCCTGATCTGCTCGCTCAGGGGGTCAGATGGCCCCTCACAAAAAACAGATCGAATGACCTGGCTTTAATGGTCCTGAAGTTGTCCGTCTGTCTACCTGTCAGTCTGTCGGTCTGTTTACAGGTCTGCCCTATGTCAATCATCAGCCACTTAGTACTCCCAAACACACACACACACACATACACACACTATGTCCTGGCCCCTCAGACCAATATGTGACCCCAGGCGCTGATACCGGACTCGACCGTGGGTGCAGTCAGAGATGGATCTGAATCGAGTTAGTCCAACTCTCTTTGGGTCCATCTAGCACAAAGCAAAAAAGACCCCGAGGAGGACGTCTAACCTGGTTACACAGAGCAAACAAATATGTTTTAAGACAGGGGCCAGTATAAACAGGTATATGAATATGTACACAAACGCAGAGCTCGCATGCCAGCACATACATGCAATACACATGTGCATAGGAAAAGCGATAGAATCAAGCACGCATAGATTTTGGATGCAACCCAGAGAAGCTGTTACTCCAGCATGTCCAGCACACACACTTGAATACACTCATATAAACAGGGAGCTTTAAGCAACTCAGTACAGGAGGTGTAGAAAGGAAGAGGAAAAAGAATGGCGTCTCCCCCCGCAGCCACAAAAACAGCCTGTTGTTCGATCCAGCGATCTTTTATCCCTCCTTTTCATCCTACGCAACTGTGCTCTTCACATAGCTTGGATACCCTATATTATCGGCATCAACAGGCCGCCTTCATGCCAAGCAGACCCACACTTTGCCCCTTTCTCCTGCTGGTAGTGATTGAACGTGTGGTATTGAACGCTTTAGTCTTGTGTACTGTGGTGTGGTTTTGTGGTCACACTGAGGGGGCGGAGGGCAGACAGGCTAAACACGGCTCTTCTTTTAAGTGAATAAAAAGCCTTTAGTGTCACTAAAAAAATCCTGTTTTTCATTCACGTTTCTTTGACACGTTCTGGCAAACAGACATGCGGGCACGCTGGCGATCCTGCGTCTGATTAGATGCTTTCTGCAAGTGCAGCCCATGTGTGCGGGGTGCGATGCGTCCTCTGCCTGTATGGAAGCACACTCAGACTCTGCGGACAGCTCCAGCTAGGCATCAGTAACGTACGAAACCTGCATCTGGCTGTCCCTAATGAACAACAGTGCCTCCTCCTTTGAGAAAGCATGGAAACATTTACAGGATGCTTTAGAATGTCTGAAACACTCAACTCTCACGTGTGTTCCTCAATAGAGATATTGACAGAGCGTTAGCATGCAATGATACGTATGGCAGAGAAGTGAAAAGGAAAGCAGCCGTGAAATGTGCCGTTGGACATTTTGTTCTTGTCAGCCATGATAGTGGTTTGGCTCTGAGGACGGCCATGTCAGTTAATCGTTTATTGGTCGGTCCACCACTTTGGTCCAGACTGAAAAATCTCAACAACAATTCGATGGATTAAAGTGAATTTTTGCACAACCACTTCTGATCCCCCCCGAGGATGAATGCCAGAAACTCTGGTGATCAAACAACTTTTCCTTTAGAAGCACCAAGAAGTCGACGTTTGTCTTTTTGAATGTGTCATAAATATTGGATGGATCGCCGTTTAATGTGACTCGCATGTATCCTGTGGGATAAATTGAAATAGCTTTGTCCTTTCAGTTGTTAGTCATTACTTCATTAAGCCCACATTAGATTTTGTCCTGTACTTTGGTGTACGACCAACGTCCTGCAAAATTAATTGCATTACTATCAGCCTCTGTGGTTAGTGCTAATTAGCAAACGTTAGCATGCTAACCCTCTAAATTAAGATAGTCAGAACTCTCCCTGTTAAACATGTTAGCATTATCATCGTGAGTGCATTAGCATTAAGCTGGAAGCCTGGTTCAGTGTACGCTCTTAGCCTTATAAGACTAGATGTACTTTTTCTTTACATCATCTTTTCCATAAGAACAAATGTAGCAGGGTTAATGCATCACAGCCTACTTTTCTTTTTTTCATCTGCATTAATAAACATAACCACTCATCATGTCTCTTAACAATGTCTTCATGAGTTCTCCCTCCTGCGGCCCTTCACAGCATCAGAAAGTCTTAAAACCACATTCAATCAGAAACTCCTGCTCGAGACAGATCTTTGTGTCTTCATATCGACGGTTAAATTGATCTCAAGCTTAATCCCATTTTGAGAGCCAGATCCCTGCTTCAGCCTCGCTTCTTGTCGGTTTCTCAAACCCCTTGTTTGACTGGGTTTGGCAGAGCGAGTCTAAGCCCAAACCACCACTGTCACTTTCAATTCGCTGGATGTCGGTTGTTGTTTGATTGGCGCTCTGGTCCTTTTTGGGCTCTGATTCGGTCAAGATGTTTTCCACTGTGGAGGATTGTAACAGTACAAAGCCATAATGAGGTTACCAGCACGTTATGAGACTGCATGCACACCTGCAGACCAGCGTTACGAGCCTGGGGTTCTCGTTAGATGCTTGAGTCTGTTCACTTTGCTGTCTTAATTTTAAACCTTTGTTCTGTTGAGTCTTTCCTCTTCTTGTCTCTCTAAGTGGGCCTACAGATGTCGAAGCCATTTGCTGCAGAGACGGGGGTATCAAAGGGGGACAGTAAAAGTCTCGGACGACTGTAGAACATGATCCCTGATGCGCTGTTAACCATCAGCTGACCTGAGCTGATCTTTCCTTCCACTCCCACTTCCAGCTTTTCTCCTTCTTTTATTCTTGTTCTCACTCTTTTAAACCTAAATTATCGCTCAGGTCACGTCTTCTGTAACCTATCATCATGTTTAGTCTGATTTCTTTCCTTCCGCTCCAACATGTTCTCCTCAGATGGCCATCAAGTATTCAGAAATCATTTTCCATCTTCCCATTGAAGGGGGAAAAAAAACAAATCACGTCCGGCTACTACAAGTCAAGAGCAGAAAATAATGACGCTAATTCACCGTTTAGCAATTTTCTTCTGTGTTGTTAAATATTTGTGGCGTCGCAGAATAAAACTGCATTGTCCTTTGTGGAGAACCACAAGCACTAGAGGCCGCGAGCAAGCTTGTACCAAGCACTAAGAATGATTTGTGGACAGTTTAATCCACGTCTGCTATTTACAGAGCAGGACTCTTCTTTTCCACTCACTTAGCCATCCGCTGACCCCTGCTGACCCTAACATCTCAGGCCGCATCTCTTTTTCCACTCATTTCCTCCGCAGGTCCCGCTCAGTTGCCCCCTGGAGTATTTTGTGTCCACAAATCCCCTGAATGTGATCTTTCTCTCCCTCCATACAGCCCTCATGTGTCACCAGAGACACACGTGCTGGCCTATTAGCACGCTAAGTAGCACTCTCCAAATTCCCCTGATAGTTTTTAAGCCACTTGCCAGAGGGATCAGAGCAGCAGTGTTAAATTTAGGCTTTTCATTAACCTCGCTGTGGCTCAGTTTCCTGCTATTGTCAGACAGCAGGCATGAGTGTGGAGGGGCTTTAGGGATGAGCGTGATCGCGGGTGTAAAGTTAGCGCCCTGATGATCGGGCCCAGAGAGCGGAGATGAGCAGAAGGATCATCGCCTCAGCTGGGACAGAGATAGCTGGTAATAGACGCGTCGACGGATAGAGCAGTAGGATGTATAGATAGACGGACGGAGGTGTGAAATGAAAGCACCTGGTCCAGAGAGCGAGGAGGCCAGATGAAAGGGTCACAACCCCTGACAGGTGTGGAGGATAGATGCCATCGCTGCAGCGCTCACGAGGGACAGATGAAGATGGTGAAGATAGGAAGAAGATGCCCACACTGAGGGGGAAGGAGGTGATCACAACTCAACACTTCATCCTGCTTCCTGGTGGCCATGAGTGCCTGTCAGTATCCTATATCACTATAGGAGCACAAGGCCTACAAGTGAGCTTGTAGGCCTTGTGCTTCTTGAAGGCCTCTTTTAAAAGTTACATTCTGACATTTTCCCCCTAAAATTCATTGTGAAGAAATCGTTTCCTCAGCAGGCCAACACATCACTCAGTGAATCTAATGTGTCCAGTGTTTGCTCAGGTCTATATGTTGACTTATGCTAATGAGAGCGTCTCCTGCCAACCAGGGAAGATAAATATACTTCAGGGTTATGCATAAGGGAATCAGTTTTCTGTCAGTCTCACACGAAGACTGCGACTCATGCCGCTTTGTGGGCTTGTTTTGTACTGAAGTCAGCTAAAGCAGGCAGATTTCACACAAAACAAACTGGTTATTTGTTGGTTGCTGAGGTATGGAAACTATTTATCCCAGAAACTTCATTGCTAATGTATCAAAATGTGTTTAAGAAAACAAAAGCCTGTGGTCAGAAATAAAGAAAGGAGCGCAAAACACGTAATGTAAAAACCCAATCCTAGTGAGATTGAGCCGATTACAAAATATGCAATCAAATGTTGCATGAGTACGAAGATGTTCCAGCTCCCAGCTTGTTATAATGAAAGAGAGGGAGCGAGGGCAGGAAAGACAAAAGAGGTCAAACTGGGTGACATCTGATTGGGGTGTTGTGGCTTTGAAGGGGAGCTGAAGTTCCTCGTTTGGTTTGTGGCTGTTCATGTGTGGTTCTGGGTAATTGTAAGTGTGTGTTTGTGTGTGTGATGCAGAGGATCTGGCAAATCTTCGCTGACGGAGGCCAGGATGCCAGGCACCACTGGGAATGTTGGGAATGCCGGGTGCCCTTTCACAATGACCTGCGTTTGAGAAAGCGAGAGACGAAAGGGAGTAGCAGTAGTCGGGAGCGAGTGGCCTTGAGGAGTTTATAAGGTCTCCTGTATAAACACAGCGACCCTGTAGTGATGCTCCGTACCCTCCTAACAACAGAGCTGTAAACGGGGGCTAATACATTTTCCATGCCTGCCGATGCAAATAGACTCTCATTATACTGAGCTTGTTTCATTTAAAAGGCATGTAACCTCTTATGCTCGGGGTTTAACGCAGAACTATTTCCAGTTTTCATTAAAATTCTCACTCTATATTTGGCGGTTTTGTCTGTGAGCTGTCTAATTACGAAATCGCTCAGGAAATCAGGATCAGCTTTGGACAATGGCTTTGCGGTATGAATGGAGAGCAGATGTTTTTGGGTTAAAGACGTCCGACATGTATGTTTTCTTGGTCTGGTTTGTTGTGTTTGGCTAAAGTCGTATCTTTCAAAAACTTCAAAGCAGCCAGGAAGCAGAAGTAGAGATCTGCCATGCTTGCAATCTTCTTTGTGTCTCTTCAGGGAGCCGCGTTCATTTGTCTCCTTGATAAGTCTATCCCTTATTTATGCCCTTGGCATGGAGAATCCAGCCTTGTGTTTAGCATCCGTCATGCTCTTATCAGAACTGTTGGGGGTAAGGCTTCCTGATCGATCGCCTGCTCCCGCTAAGTGGACACCCCCCAATTTGTTAAACGGACAACCCGGGAAAATCAGATGTTACTCTCATGACTGGAGAGAAGACCGTAGAGCAGTTAATGTTTGCCGTGGCACATAGATCAATTTCGGGAACACTGAAGCTCAGCGGTGTCTTGCAGCAGAGGAGAGAAGGCCATGTTTGGAGGAGTGAGGAATGCTTTGGCCCGTTGTCGTCCCGCTGGTCCGGTGATGGTGGTGTCGGGTTGACTGTGATCCCGATTTACTTGCATTCCCATCGTCCCCTCCCTAAAAACACTGAGCTGCCCAGTGCGGGGGCCGGATCATGGCATCAACCCTGCAGCCGTTATTGTCCCACTGACTTCTTTTCTATCACATAGAGAGGGGTATGCTAATCCTCCTGTCCACATAAACGCACATCAGATGTCGGGGGGGTTAAGATGAGAAGGACACTGTCACCTTGTGCAAATGAGAGCTGGTGTTTTCAGACGAGTGGATAAACAGTCAGGCAGACAGCCAGACAGAAAACGGACTGAGGCTTAGCCAAGACCCTTCAAACAAAACCCCCTGCAAGGAGCCTGGCATATTTTAGGTTCTCTATTATAGCCCGCTTACACAAAAGCATATTGTAATGCGACCGTAGCCTTAAACATGCATGCATATATATATGTGTGCACACAAGCTATTCTTGTATGACCGCTCCGCTGAAAAAGTGCAGAGCTGGTTGTGTTACACTGGGAAGGTCCCCGGAGGATTTGGAGGGTAGATGTTGAAGCCGGATAACCTCTCCGGCGGTTAAATGTCACTGTCATTGTTGTTGGCTCTGCTCTCCGCTGCTGAACGCACAACTCCTAATAAACTTCAAATTCTGACATTATGGGAATAATTGTTCTGGTGAGGAGGGATGTGGACTCTGTGTCTGCGTGTGGCCGGGCTTCGCTCCCCTGCAACGAGGCTCTAAATGCTCAGCTTCCCTCGGGGAGGTTTGCGTTGCCGTGCTTCACTTTAACTTCACACTCGCTGACCCTCCAGGCCGCTTGCAGAGTTTAGAACTCCGCGCTTGTGTCGGAGATTCGGTTTCATTGACTTTTCGAAATGGAAAAAGAATGCGAAAGCGTTTAAAGCGGCCACATATAAATTGTTGAGAAGGACACTAATAAACAGAGATCAAGCAGAGGAAAGCAGAGGATAAATGTAGGTTAATTTTGTCATTTAAATCAATGGTTAAACTCACCAAAAGCAGCAAATAACTGCCGTGCTGACAGGACCACGTCTCCTCTGTAGCTCTTTAGTCACATCGCCAACGGAAAAACCATCGAGTTACCAGCCAGCGTGGTTTGTTCTCCCAAAATGTTTAAAGTCCTGTGTCAACACGTCCTCCTTTTTGAAATTCTGCTCAAAAAGCCTCAGGAATCTTCCCCACAGTACCATCCACTGCCTCTGAATTGTCTCATTGTGAAAATCAGGCCCATTAAGGCCATTTGGACTCAAGTTTCTGTAGCGAGCCATTGTGGTCCATCAGATGAAGAGAATCAAAGGAGATGAAGCCAAACCTTTCATGTCGACAGCATGATATCTATAGATTTTGTCATTTTCTGACAGAACAGATGTCGATGCAAGCAAATAGCTCACTTAAAGGATAAGACTGGTGACATTATATATGTCTGTCATTGTCAAATAAACCCATAAAAGACTGAAACCAACAATCACTTGATCCTAGTGACACATCTGTGAAGCCAGAAGATATTTTTCTTTGTCAGAAAGCTCAATTGCTTTTCAAAAACCATCAAACACACATCAGTTCATTGTGAGACAAATCTGCTGCGCTGTGACCACAAGAGCATCAAATGTGTCTTAATCCACGAGGGAAAATAGTCCCAAAGAAAAATGCTGTTTACTCCTGCTTGAGTATCATCTAATGAAACAAAGTGCACAGCTTTGAACTCAGGGAGCCTTTTTGAAACGATAGCAATAGCTGTGTCCCAATCCAGGGGCTGCAGCCTTCGAAGGAGGCGGTCCACGGAGGATGCTCCGTTCATAGCCTGTGAACTGAAATGAGACGGTCTGGTCTATCCTACATCACCAAACGCTTCTCCTGTCACCTAGCAACAGGTAGCTAGCGGGCTAACTAGCTAGCATAACTAATGCCGAGTCAGTTAACCTATTATTTTGAAGATAATTTGTTTCAAGGGCCCTTTCGTTTTCTTAAACGTGTAACGCTAGCTTTTCGATTGATTTAAATCAAAAACTTTAAATTGACGTGCAATGCATCTCGGGGGATTCTTAGTGGCCCGGGAAACGGAGGACGCATTTGTCGGCCGCAGCTGAAGGGGCCTTCGAATTGGGACAGCCTTCGACGCACTTCTGTGACTTTTTTAAAACAAATTTAGCTTCAGGTTTTAGTCAAAGAACAGAGGCAGGAAGTCTGAAAGTATTTAGACACACTACTGCACTGTTGGTTTTTGTCTTTTCCCGGAATATAATCACAATAAAATATGGAACCTTTTATTCTTTTCTTTTCATGACCAACCTGTAATCTTAAAAGACTGCAGTTCAGACTTTTTTTTACGTAAGACAGTCCTAAATCATTAACTCCGTGTGGCCTGGCATGCTGTAGTAAAGTGTGCAGAGTGTGTTTGGCGTGCAGTCACTCTCTGATGCCTATCACTGTGATTAGAAGTGTCATTAGTTCCAGCTCTGACACCCAGCAGAGCCTGAAAAAACATGTTTATCTGTGGACACATGAAGTATAAGAGGCACACACGCAAACGCACACCCATTCGAGCATGAAAATGTCTGTGTGCCACACGCAATCACAGAGCTCTCCACTCTCACTCTCTGTTTGTTGTTCTGTCTGTGTTTGCGTGTGTAGTCTTGTCCCCGTGTTGCTGTGTGTGTGTGTTTGTCTTTGCCATGTGTTTATCGTTTATGAGGCTCTAATAGGGGATTTAAAACACATCAATTGTACAAGGGACCCATCTCTTTCTGCCTCGCTTGCTATAAGAAACACAGTTTACATTTCTCTGCATTAAGGGCTGTGTGCTGGGTGGCGTGGCTGCCAGGTCCGATTTGTGTACCTCTTCCTTGTTAAGCAGATGTTTGTGTGTAAACACTTCTTCTCCTCCAGATGGGACATCAAATGGATTTCTCAATGGCCGAAAAGAATAACGTGTCCTTGGGTGCTTTTAATAGATGATTTATGGATTGAGACGGTCCATGACATCTAATTTGGCTCAGTGCATCTTCCCACGCTCCGGGACCAACTCTTGCATCAGTGCATCTTGTGTGAAGCATTAAAATGATTGTTATTATTCCATGTGATTGTTTCTGACTCATTCATGCCATGCTGGTATTCTATCAGAGTTGATTCACCTCTTTTTGCAACGTGTGCAGGAGTCTCCATGTTCAGAGATAGTCATGTCTCTGTATGCAGTGGAATGTGTTTGAAGAGTTGGTAGGAGTACGTTGCCCTCTGCCCCTCTCTCTCCTTCATGCTGTCTGAAGTTCGGTCCTTGCCGTTCCTGTGCCGCCCCTCCACCCTTTTCACTCTCACAGCACAGGACCTCCCCTCCTGCCCTCTGCTCCCTGGATGTCTGCTGTCTAAACCCTTCCCTCTTTATCGTGCCCTTCCTTTTGCCCTCCCTCGCCTTCCTCCATTTTCACCTGGTGTCCACTTTTCAATTTGCCTGTCTCAATTTGTGTCAGAGCTGCAGAAGTCCCATCACTGACAGGTTTAACCCCAACTATGTCTCCTTGCTGCACCCCTCCAGCCAGCTTCCACGATCTGGAGCTCGATTCTGGGGTTCATAACTCGTGAAACAGCAATATTATGGTGTGAAGACAGATGGCTGCTACGTCTCATCATCTTCTCAGTGACTGGACCCCACACCAGGCCTGAGGGAACCACCACAGAGCAAGGTGTATACATGCAGGGGAAGAGGTTGGATCCCTGTGGAGCACTTTCTAGGACCTCAGTTATTAGATTAGTGGAATATAAACGAAGAGCGGTCTTTGCAAATGCTGATTAATTTAGTATCACTGAGTAGTTCCTCAGTGATCAGCCTAAATCTTACAGGTCAGAGCTTGAGTCATTTCTCTCCATCGTCTTCCACATGTCTGCCCTCACGGCCATGTGTTGAGTTGTAATTGTTCCGCGATGTAGAGCCGGTAGATGTCGGACGACCCTTGAACCTGATCCCTGAGAGAAAGTTCAGTCCCAGGAATGGAAACATCACTCTTCTGCAGGGCCACACAAACGGCCCCGTACACAACGACTGAAACAACAGACAAACAAAGTTTTGAGTGATTTCATTGAGAAATGCAGGTTGCAACAGTCCTCTCTGCGAGCGATGTTGAAGTAATCTACAGATATCATTCAACCTTGTTTGACAGAATGAGGCATTCCCCCTCATCAGTCCAGATGTCCCTCTCGCAAGAAACTCTGTAAAGGAGCGTGAGAGTCATGATGGGCAACACCCAGGCTGCTCCGCTCAGACAGAGTGAAACATAGAGGCTTTTAATCTCTCTCATGCAAGTACATTAGTGAGAAGAGGCTCATGTGTGGGTAGTTTACATCGAAGGTACAGTTACACTCCAGCTGACAGCTGTTGGAGAAAGAGGACATTATGGTAACTTCTCATGTTAAGTGCCCTCTCATGTCTGATGTAACACATAGGGACTCCCAACTCGCCAAATACGCCAGCTTGGTTTGTGCACCTAAGATTCAAAACATGACGATCTAGGTGTCTCTCCAGCATCAATGTGGCAGTAAGACCGAATGAAGTTGGATTTATCGAGCCCCAGAGTCTCATCTCTCTTCCTCAGTACTTTTCCTTAATATGGCTGCTTTGCTACAGATAAAAGTTGAAGGTGTGGAAAAAGGTGAAGTTATCCATTTATTCTCGTTTGATTCCTCTGGAGAGACTCGACTCCCACGCTTTGGCCTTGCGCCAGGCAGACAGCAAGACGACAACCCCTCCAGCGCTGATGGATGAATCTCACACTGAGTGGAACTTCTGAGATCTTCCTCCTCTTTTCCAACCCTTCACTCCATCTTCATTTCCCCCCAGAGAGAACCAGAGAGAGGCCAGGCCGGGCCAAGCCGCTCTGTGTCGGACAAGCCCGGCTTCCTGGTGGGTGATAAGTGACGGAGCAGGGCCCGAGTGGTCAGGGTCCGTGGGGGAACAACCCTAGAGAGGCCCTGAGGGGTCAGAGGGCATGTCAGAGGTCAGGTGTTGGGAAGATGAAGAGAGTACACCGAACTCCTCGACGTACCACAACACAGATGGCCATGAAGGGTAATAAGAGAGGGAGCTGGTGTCATGGTGCACGCTAAGGAATGGGAACGCTATACGCCAAAAGTGTGCATGTGTGAGCGTTAGTGACACGTTAAACTTACTCTTTGACGATAATGAAGCACTTTGCGAGCTCAACCCCCCTCTAAACATAATAATCAAAGTAGAAAGATGTCCGACTGGAGCAATTAAGAGGTTTGTTTTCAGTATGCCTGTTTGACATGCTGCACATTAATCTTTCATGGAGCTCAGGGCAGAAAATCCACATTATGTTACAGATATTTGCACATATTTGGGCAAACTATTTATTTACCATGAAATCCAAACTACAGGCTTGCTAGCTCATATTATAGCTTGTGTCGTACGTGCTCGGAGCTGTCTTTAATGTGGTCTCACTTTGGGGCTGCAGCAGGTGTGACTAATTAGGATGTGTGTGTATAACTGTGTGTTTGAGTGAGAAGGAAAGTGAGGAAATCAGCCTGCGATGACATGCGTGGAGTGTGTGTGGATCTCTTGATGCATGTTTGCACTCCTGACTGATTGTGCGTGGCTTTTTTAGCGTGTGTGTGCATTTAAAGTGGATCACAGGACCGGACGTCAGATGTGGGCTGACCCCTATCGGAGGTCCTGCAGGCCCCTGGGGGCCAATCGCTGAAGTGGGTGCCTGCTGGCTCAGTGGGCGTCCTCTGTAACAGTGTCCTGTTAGCTCACACTTACTCTGTTAGCCGGAGTAATGAGACTTTTAAAGAGCATTATAAAAATGTTATTTTCAAGGAGATACAATCTGAGTTGAGTTAAAGTCAGGAAGCGGCACAACACAAGGGAACATAAATGCTTTCTCAGTCTGTTAGTCACATCATCAAACTCTGCTGTGTGTCTCTCTCTCTCCTTCATGCTAGGCTAATTACCTCCTGTCCTGCCTGGCTCCTCTGTGTAATAAAATCAAATCTCTCCACAGACGAGCATTTCCTGTTTGGCAGGAAATTGACTTCTGAGATAAGAGCTATTTGCATAAAGATGGCGACGGTGCAGCGTGTAATTATTTACAGGGAGCAGGAGAGTCAGGTCAGAGCTGGTTTCTACTCCAGGGTAAAGTCCTCGTCCTGATGGTGGTTTGGTTTTCTTTAAACCAATCCTTTGATTCAGTTGATGTATTTGATGTTCTCTTATCACAGATGTCGGCCTCAGGACAGTTCCCAGGCACTTGCCATTGCATGAGAGTCATTATGCAGTCCAAATGTGCTGAATTATTGTGATGCTATCAGGCGAATAACCAATGTTTCTAGATGCGATACAGACAGGGAGTTGACCACAACAGGCAGCGGGGATGTGTTGGGGACATTGTTTTTGGAGATCTGAGGAGAAGTCGGAGGAATAGTTGGACATTTTTGGAAATAATCACTTCCTTGGCGAAAATTGACAACACTCTCGTTTGTCTATAAAATATGAAGCTAAGGCACAGTTAGCCTAACTTAGCATGAGCACTGGTGCAAGGGGGGAAAGCTAGCCTGGTTTTGTCCAAAGAAAACATTACACCTACCACCTACTGAACTTCATTAGCTCACTAACTCAAATATCATATATTGTATTTTTTCCACACAAAGAACAAAACTGTTAATTCGTGATAGCTAGTTGGTTCAGGAGCTTATTTAAAGCTAAGCTAACCAGTTATCTCCATATAAACCGTAGAGACAGTGTTAGTCAGTAGCTACAAAACAAAAAGCAGTGCTACTAGCTACACTTCTCTGTAGCTAGGTGGTGGCGCTGCTGTGTTATGAAACAAAGAGCGTTTAAGTCACTTTTGTTGATCAAGTTGTGCTGTAGGCTAGCATCCTCAGAAGACTCAGACATTTCTGAAGGTGAGAGAGCAGAGAAAAAGATGTCTAAATAACTCAATAATGACAGTTGTAGCAAACTTCTTATCTAATCTCCAGCAAGTTAGCGAATCAGCATTTTTCCTAAAATGTTTAACTTTCATTTGAAGAAATCTAGCCAAGGCACATTTTAGATTTATTTAGCTATAAGTAATCCCATGACCTTTAAGAGCTGTTATCACCCTTCCTTCTGTAAGCGTTCCTACAAACCACTCCTTCTCAGTTAGCCCCTCAAAAAAAGCTGCAGCAGCAGCCGTCCATGTATTAGCGCAGGCTCACCTTCCAAAGACTGGCTGACTTTCAAAGACGGACTTTGCTAGCGTATGATAATGTGTAGCTGTGGTTATTGTGTCAGATGAGACGAGTTTTGGGGCTGTGGAGATGTCTGTACATGATAGGGTTTGGTAGGAACGCGCTGCTTTTTGTTTCAGAGCGCGGCCGTCTGTGTTTCTGGTTCAGGTAATGAGCTGCGGGGGGGCTCGTGTGTTACTTCAAACAGACGTTATGCTCTTATTTAAACCTCGTGTCTCAGTTACATTTTCAGCATTCTTTTCTTTCAACGTTTCATATTTTATCTCCATCAGAGAAATTCCAGATGTCAAGAGATATTAGTGTTTTGATTTTTTTTTCTTATTCAGTATGTCTACAGTCAATTTAGAGGAGCGTGCTGCCCTGTCATCCAGTGGCACAGCAGAAGTGGAAACACATCGAGCATTAACTCTGTGTTTTCTGGCTTTCCTCAAGCTCTGTTTGAAACTCAGGAGCAAACAGTTACTATCACCTCATGACAAACATATGGTTTCATCCAGAGCTGCAGGTTTGTTGAATATGTTTTTAGGATTTATTAATTAATTATAAAAGATTTTAGTTTTCCAAGATAGCTCTGATCCATAGTCTCCAACATTAGATCAGTTTGTCGATCCTAACAGGAAGTATGGGTCGACACAGAAGCTGACCAGGTTACTACCTATTATCATGTTGTATGTAAAGTTAAATAATAATAATAACAACAACGGCCTGGGAAACACTTGGAAATAAAAGCATTGTGTACAAACGAGGGGAATCAGAATTCCAGATCGGGCTTTTACTTTGAAAAATCATACCGGAAGTGTTGACCTGCTTTACTCTCCATGCCTGTGACTTTTACTACTGGAAGAGAAGTTAATATTGCTGTCAGAGATCAATAGGACTCACCACGATTCATTTTCACCGTGTATTTTGACCGAGAACCGCACGCGGTAAAAATAGACGAGCCGCCTATTCTCTACATTTTCGGCGTGCGAGTCGCACGAGATGCGCACGTGTCACACCAGCATTGTCACTTTAGTCCATGACATGATTTTACAACAGCTTATAGATGGATTATGACAGTTTTATTATATTCTGAGTGGATGCTACAAATAAATGAAACAAACACCATATCCCTCACTTTTAACATCTTATGAGCTAGGAAGTAAAGTTATAATATTACACTCTGAGTTTATTATAGAAGAGTAGTGCGTTCACTTGAGGAAAAAAAAGTGCCCCGTTTTTCCAAATTAACAAGATACCTCAAAATCCTGCGATTAGCTCTCATTACATGAAAGATTGATTTCATGAAAGCGAGCATGTCCCGCCCGAGTTTAATCCTGTTTTATTTTAGTTTTGGGTAGAGACACTGGGAGATACTCATGTCTTTTAATAATATAGACGGTATTGTTAGTTAGTCGACTCTACGCAGACACCTCAGGACTTTACGGTTGTTCAGGTGGAAAGCTCATTCTGATCTTGTTAATTCAGAAAAACATGGCAGATTTTATTATTCTTATGTGAATTCAATAAGCTTCTGTGGTTAATCATTGTGTTTATAAATGACTGAAAATAGTAATACATACTTAAAAATGTTATCAGAGTTTCCAGGTGCCAAAGATGAAGTCTTTGGATAGCTTGTTTTGTCCAACAAACAAATTAAAACCAACAGATTTATAATGATTCTTATACATGAAACCCAATAAACCTCATATTTGAAATGTTAGGCTTCATAAATGAATTCAAATATCCCCATGAATAGGTTGTTTTCTTCAAAAACCTTATTTAATTTAGGGAAATGACACACAAACACACACACACACCTCGGTGGCTTCCTGACTCAGAAGAAACTACTGTGCAAACACTCTCACATCTCTTATCTAAGGGATGCCAGTCAGGCTCCTGGCCCCCCGTAGGGTCACGCCCTTTGTGTACTGGATGCTGTAGCAGTTTATCACATCAGCACTGATAGCACCCATCGCATGATTGATCACACAGCCTCAAACTGTCACAGCTTCACCACCGAGCCTCCATTTACCCCTAACAGAGAATAAAACGCCTCTCACCGCGGGATCAGAAGCGACCTGATTGGCTGAGAGAGACTTCTGGCAACGCTTACTCTTCCTCTGTGGTCGTCTAAGTCACAGGGATGCTGTGGGAATCATGCTGGGACTGGAACGATGTCTTTAAACTGTGTACAGAGCCCGTCCTAATTCAAACATGGGATGTTATAAATGTTTGTGTCTGCTCTGTTTTTAGTGGCAGATTTGCATTATACAGTCTTACCTAACAAACACACGCGCTCGATTTCCTAAGGGCGCACACATATACAAACCGTCAGTGTGCTTTGTAGAGTCCGCCCGGTGACTCAGCTGTTATTGCAGTCAGTGCGTGGGTACGTACCTGACACAGTTTATGGAAATATAGTGCAGGTGAGGGGATGGAGGAAAGTTTTCCAGCAGGAGGAGGCTGATCGCTTTCACTGCGCAGGAGGAGCTCTCAAAGTTTGAACTCTAAATCTGCACGTATAAGATCTTAGTAATGCTGTAAATCCAACATTTAAGAGTTAGCTGCTTTGAAGGTTTATAATCAGCCAACAAATCGATGTTTTTCTTTGATCAATAGCGAGCAGCTGCATCCCATATATGTGATTTGATGGTCTGACTACACACAGCCACAAAAACCGTCCTCCCTCGTCACGATGCACTCAACACTGGGACTGCAGCTGGGACTTGCACAGAGCCATTAACATGATAGATTTGGAGTGTGGGAAGAATACTCCTCATTCACTTTTCCTGTCTCTAATCTTTGCTTCCTGTCCGGCTAACCTTTAGGCGATCATTACCCTCAGTGATTATGGCCTAATCAATCGAGTTTATAGCCTGGTATGAAACAAAAAGGCCCACAGATTCTTCAAACAAACAGCACATGCTTCCTGTTTTAGAGAAGCTTCGCTCTTCTGTGGTTTCTCGCTCCGAACCAACAGAAGGACTGACGTGTTAGCTTTCTTGTTGGACTGTTCGAGAATGCATCTGTGTTCAGGTCACATGAGAAGAGATGAGATAAAGTTAGAAGGTAATGTAATGTCATGCTGCTTAAAAAGCCAGGTGGAGGCGAAGTCCATCCTCATGACATCACTGTTTTTTTCCCTCTCTGCACTTTATTGAATGTTTTGTTTCTCCTCCTCTTGTCAGATTTCTCTTGTTCTCTCGCTTCATCAGCCCTCTGTTTTAATATAAATGTATCCTCGCTTTGGAGCTAATTTGTGAAATTTACAGACTTCATGGTCCACGGCCAGAGCATCTCTGTAAAGACTTTAGCAGATACACCCTGAAATCTGATCCGCCTCTGCTTGTGATAATCCTGTGCAGCCTGCGAGCAGCTCCACGGAGCTCACTGCTGCGCGGCTGATCTGAGGTCTGTTTTCTGACCTGACTGATGAGGTTCAGTCAGGATGCTTGTTAATAAAACTAAAGCAGCAGCTCCCGCTGTGAACCGCAAAACAATCTGGGATTGAATCCAAATGTTCCATTGTTTTCTTTTCTCTTTGGTTCGGTAACGCTCTCATTAAATCCAGCGTGTTTGCGTGTGTGTGTGTGCTGCTCCGTTCATGCCGGTATGTGTGCTTGTGTGAATCTTCCTTGTCAGACTCAGTGTCTCAGTCTCAAGCTGAAATGGGATGTAAATTTATGAATACTTTGTGCTGAATAGCTGGCAGTGCGCTCGGAGGAGAGACTTTTTGTTTTAGTTGGAGCGTCGCTCTGACCCTCGTCTCTCTCCCACAGCCTCGTCCCTCACTCTGACTTTCTCCCTCCCGCATGTGACCCGCAGTTTGTTGGTTGCTCTTATCAATTACAGCTTAAGATAACACTTCAAGTGGGGAGGATGCTTGACTTTCAGAGTCATGTTTGCTATTTCTGAGCATTTTTTTGTTTCGTAGACCCTCAAAGGAATCCGTTTGCAAACAAGCAGCGTCTTAAACATCTTTAAAAATCATTTATTTGGAATCTTGCTAAATCTCGACTCTCAATCTCTCCCGGTATAAAAGGCTCTGATACAGGGCAGAGGATGTTGTTAACCCGCCCGCTGCCTGACAGTGATGACTTCATTAGGAGGACACAAAGCCAGGGTGAGCCTGAGGGTCTTATGGGTGTTTGAAGGCTCTCAGGGGGCTAAGCTGCACTTTCAAGAAACATCCACTTGTCTGAAAACCGGGGTCTTACAGTCTTCCTGCCCCCTGCCGGCTTATTCCTGGCTGCTTGATCTGATGTCAGCCTTCCTACACAAACAGACACCCCAAAACACACACACACACACACACACACACACCCACACACACACACACACACACACAATGTTGCTCATGCTGTCTCGCTGAATGGATATGTATCTGGCCTTATTGTTATCTGGATGCTCATTTCCTGCTCCTCACACCTCACTGCCCTGCCCTCAAACACGCACACACACACACTCGCAGCAAGCCCAGGGGTCGTAGGGAGGGAGATTAAGTAGCTAGTCATAGAGGTCAAAGGTTACTAAGTTCCTACCTCCAAATGATTCTGGGTCAGAATGGTGTGTGCACCCTTGCGTATGTGTCCAAGTGAGCATGTGTGTGTGTGTGTGTGTGTGTGTGTGTGTGTTAAGGTGGACAAAGCTGGGCTTGTGCGCACAAGCATACAGCTGCAAGGGCCACATTGTGTTGATGAGGTCTTAATCAGAGCGCTTACAGCCGGGGTCAGGAGGTCGGCGGGTGACGCTGGGTTTTGATTAGGCCCCTGGGAACCTGACGGAGCCCGAGGGCATGAAGGCAGGGTGGCAGCAGCGTGACACGGCGGATTTCTCTCGGTCAGTGCACGCAGCATGCTTGGTTTTTTTTTTGCACATGGAAACACAAATACACACATTTGATTGTGAGCCACGCACAATCAAAACCTGAACCTCCAAACCTTTAAACCACCAGACTCTAAGGCTCTTATCTGGTGCACGCTCTCAGCCTGCAGAGTGTGAAGTTACTGTGAGCAGAAAGAAGACGATCAATCAGCTGAACGTGTCGTTATAAATGAAAGAATAAAGCTTTCATAGGGAGCCCGTCTCCTTGCTTGATCTCCTGCCAAACGTCTGCAGGCGGGGATGACTCACATGGCTGTGAGGAGTTTAAAGGACTGTTTTGGAAAGAAGTGGGAGATATGTGTGTACGCTCTGAGGGTTTATCATCGTCAAAAAGTGTCTAAAATTCCCTGGAAATTTCAGCAAAAGGATGAGGACCGCTACTGGAAATTTGGAGCGCCGCCTTTCCTGTCCACATTTATTTACTCTAGCATTCAAATGTGCAAGAACTTTCTCCCTGAGGGCCACTGAAGCTGATTTGTGACGGCAGCCGTCTTTCCAGTGTGTTCTGGGGAAGAAAAATGAGGCGGTTTTTTGACCAGACTACTGTATGCACGCCGCCTGAAGCAGGAGAAAATGTTGGCTACATGCCACCAGAAGGAGGAGAAAATACTGACCACACAGAAACCATGTCATCAACAGAATATTAAATATGGTGGAAAGCAGCATGTGAGGGGTTGGAGATTGGATGGATCGGGGTCGGAGGGTGGAGAAATGTGGCAACAAAATTAATCTTAGGTGCAATTTGATGATTAATTTAACGCTAATGTAACGCTTGTTGCATCATAAAACTTCACCGATTTGTCAGCAGAAGAAGAGTTCTGTGCTTCCATGAAGACATCTCGAGAACATCTTGTTGTCCCTCTAAAGAATCCCTTCATGATGTGCTAATGGTCTGCCTTCAAAGCAGACCTCTTTCCTCTAAGCTCTTCCCACAGATAACCATACAGTGAAATATGAAAGAAGTAAAGGTGAAGCAGAGGTCACTGCAGAGCGGCTCCTCTGGTTTTCCTCCGTCTTCCACTAGGGACGCCTGCAGTCAGAGCCAATCACCTTCTCTGCAGCCCCGTATGTGAAACATGTACTTATGCTCCAAATAGATATATGCCCATATACCTTTCACATTCTGACGTGCCCAAACCCTCTCATATATATCATGTATATCCTTTAATATGCAGTATTAGATCCACATCACGCTTCTCAGTGATGCAGAACATGTGTCTAGTCTCAGAAGGCAGATGCTTCGCAGCGCTCTGACCTTTCCTTAGGATCCCTTCAAATTAGAGGCCTTTCTGTTTTAAAGGGGTGACATGTTTGTCTTTGTACCAAATGTTTGCATGCTTTCGTTTATCCTTGCCTGGTCTAAAGTGGTCCTCAAAGGCTCTCTAAATAGGTGGGTAGTGTTGGGATAGATCAGCGAGTGAGGATGGGTGGATAAAGACGCATTGATCTGCCAAGCGCGATGCATCCTGCGGTTAGTGGCTGATGCGAGCCGGACCGTGCTTTCTCTACTCCTTCCATATTTTCCCAGGACTCAAACGTTTAAATTCCTTCTCCCCGTCGGCTCTCGCGTTCTTGTTTTCAGTCTCTATCGCTTCTTTAACACTGCTCTGATTTTCCCCGCTCCGCTTTTATTTTGTCGATTTGGCTACGAGACCCAAATCAAGAGTTGGGTCACCCTCTAAGTGTGTCAGTCATCATCCACTTGTATGCAGCAACGCTCTTGGCGTGCCTCCCTAGTGGCGCGCACACACATACACATGTTTGCACTCATGCTCAAAGACAGACTCTCACTCTCACACACAATTACACACACACACACATGTGAGAGCGCTGTAATCAAAGCCACATTGGTTCATTTCATACTTGCAAAATCTTTCTCTGGAGGATCAATTGAAGTCATTAGATGCCACGTGAGATGCCACATTTCAAGTATTGCAACAGAACACTTGTGAGCTCGTGTTTTCTTTGCCGTACTTTAAAATATAAGGAGTCTAATGGTTGGTGGCGTTTGATATGGAAAACTGTAAATAGAGTTAGAGTATATGCCAGTCACACAGCTGGATTAGATTAGACGTTTAAATAAAATCAATAAATCTGCAAACTAACGCCATTTGATTCTGGCAGGGTGCATGCATTACAATCCAGCTTGTGCACTTCAGCCTGCTACAGGTCCACGTTAAAGCTACAGTACGTGACCCTCAGTGCTTCCAGTCTGCTGCTTTGGACTGCAGGGTGTATCTATAAGGGGATTAGTGGCCTTCCGCTCGCTGAATGGGCTCCGTTAGTTTTAGGACTTAGCTTTGTCACGGCAGGCGGGCGAACTGCTCTCCAAACAGTAACGGAGCGACCCACAAGCCGAGCCCAGCGGATGGGAAGGGAGATGAGCGGAGGAGAGACAGGCATGTGGGAAAAGACGAGACAGTAACGCATCATTTCCAGCAGAGGATGAGCAGAGATTAATATGCAGATTATTATATTGATCTGTGATTAACTGCTGTGTTGCAGCGCGATGCTGAAAGGCCTGTGAGAAAGAGCATGTGTAACCTCTGCTCAGCTCCGAGATGAAAGACAGATTCCCCCGAGTGTTTTGGGTCTGTGTTGGTTTTTGTTTTTTCAGGAGGCGTAAAAGCCAACAAAAGATCTCGATGCAGTCAGATCCATGAAGGGGGGGTTGATGGAGGGGGCTGGGCAGTGGACTTCCCTGCCAGGGGCTGCCAGATGTGTGACCTGACCATCACTGTGCGATAAGAGCGACAGCTGACTCTCAGCCAGGGAGCACATGGGAAGCTGCGGCGATGCTTTCAGTCTGCACGGAAAGATGGAGAAATGATAAGAGCAGGAGAAGACAAAGGGGGGAATATCTGCCAGTGTGTTCCTGAGTTTTGGCAGCTATTTTAGATTTAGTTCGAGTCAAATTTTAATCATTTTACACATTATAGTTTTAGTCGACGACAACTCCAAACATTTGAGTCCAGTTTAAGTCAATAAAAGGTCATCACATTTAGTCAAAACTTTTTCTCTCTTTAAACTAAATCACTTAAGCTAAAACAGGTTTCAGAAATGGGCATTAAGGTCACAAGTTTTTAAATCTATAAAGCAGCGTTTCACTCTCATAACACTTTTCCTTGTGTAATATCCGGACTCCTCACCTTGGATCATCTAGCCTGGACTCTCCCACCGATTCTTATTTTATTTCCCACCAACCCCGTTTCGTGTGGATGTCATGTTGTTGCCAAGTTGCCACTTTGGGACATCGTCATGAGACAAGAAATGTGGGGAGGAGAGAGTGGGGGAGGACATGCACCAAATGGTCACAGGCCAGGAGTCGAACCTGCGATCTGTCTGTACATGGGGCGCCTGCTCTATCAGCTAAACCAGCGCCACAACATTGCTTGTATTTTGACAGATTAGACGCACAGTGGGGGAAAATATGTATTAATGTTTTAGTCCCATCTCGTCTCATTAGTGAAAACAAAACACACGTGTCGTCAGAGTTTTTATTATCAACGATCTATTTTTAGCTCGTCAACGTCTCGTCTTCATCATGGGAGAAAAGGTCGCTGATGAACATTTATCGTCATAATTTTCGTTAACGAAACTACCACTGGTTCCTGGAAGATAACAATGAGACTTTCAACGTGCCTCTTAAAGCATGAAACGCTTCATGGGACCAGCTGGAGGAGGAAATGCTGACCACATAGGAACAGTTTCATAAAAAGAAAATTAAACAACATAGAGGGTAGAAAACAGCTTCCAAGTGCTGGAAAACAGATGGTTCAGAGTAAAATGGTTCCGATACAGATACCAGTACCGATATCAACCTCCAATACAGCCTCAAATTTGGTATCGGGTTTTGGCGAGTATGCCAGTCAACGCAACGACCAGACACCAGAACCAATTAGCCCCCCAAAAATCAACGGGTTTCAGGTAAATTATTATGTGTGTATAATGAACAACAACAGTGTGGTGCAGAAGGTGTAATGTTAGGAACATGAGGCTTGCAGCATTTTCAATTGAGCAACAAGGAATTGTCGAGGTGTAATTCTTGTAGTTATTTTCCCACATGCAGTGCTTATTTACTTATTGAGAAATTGTTTCAACTGACCAAGTTTCAGTTTGCCCCACAGCTGGCCTCCATGGTTTGTTTGTCACCAGAGACAACGATAGAATAATAGAGAAGAAAAGAAGCGCGGGAGAAGGCGATGCTTGACATGTGAGAGCGCGGAGATGGGCGGCACGACAAACAGACTCTCAGAAATGAAAGCACGAGGGACAACAGTTTGACAATCAGGCAGAAACTTCTGTTCTTCATCTGCAGCTCACATCTGTCCCAGCAGAGCTCCTCAAGGCAACAGAAACCACCCGCTCACTCAAAACAAGAGCTTCATCCTTTTTTCCACCGCTAACAGGCTGTGTAATAAAACCAGTGTGTTTCACAGAGACTCTTCATTCATTCACCCCCCTACATCCCGCTCTCTGTCTAATTATGTCTCCAACACCGAGTCAGGCTGTGCAGGTTCACCAATTTGTACAGCGCTTACAGTGGACAGGAAAGAGGCGATAGCGATTTATTAGCCAAGTTTGGGCTTTAATAGACTGCAGACGCTGCATGACACGGATGTACGTTCCCATTGGAGGGGAGCTTTTTTTCTCAGGCTCCGATTGGCCGGTGCGGAGATGGCATCAGTGAGCTAATGGCGTGGTATCTCTGGGATCTGCTCAGCATTAGACCCCCCTGTTGTGCACAGAGCCGGGACGCTGCGGAGTAAAAACGGGCCACATGTTGATCCCTGTTGTTTTAGCCCTCTGGGGAGAGGGAAGAGAGGTGATAAGGATCTGTGTGGGGTTTAGGCCAGTCGCTATTGTTCAATAGACCAGTGCATGTGTGTGTGTGTGTGTGTGTGTGTGAAGGCAACAGAGAGAAGAGACAGGAATACATCGCTTCACTCCATACAAAGTGCGTGCAGCTCTCAGCGATGATGTTTGAGGTCAGGCTATAGGATACTTTCGTTATTTTTTTAAAAGCGGTGATGGTTGTCAGAGAATGAAACAAGACAAACGATAAAAAGTAAAATGAGTAGGAGGAGGAGACGAGGAAAAACGCAACAGCAAGAAAAATTGTGTTAAAAAAAACAGCTACAAACCAAAGTACATTCAAGAAACGTGAAATTTAACTCCAACTCTTAAATCACAATCAGCGTACGCACATATTAATCTAAGTTACATTACTGTAAATATACATTACACACAAATTTCTGAAGTCTCAGGTTTGACAGTGAAACAGCCCTGGACAATGTTTTCATTCACTTTATGGGATTTAATAATGGTTATGAGTTTCAGTGGATGCAGCGTGTGCAGGCCCGCTGTCGCCACAGGACCACCACAACCACAGGGCTCCTGAACCCAATCTCACTTTTCACGTCTCCTCCCCGCAAAAGTCATCCATTATCCCTCAGAACTACCTCTCTGTCCAGAGAGAAAGATTTATTCAACTACACTGAAACAGTAATTTATAAATCACATCAGAACAAGTTCGATTTCCCTCCCGGCTCGACTCAGGCGTACGTCAAAGGAGGAGGAGAGGCTGCACAAGAACAGGCATCTTCAGTTACAGTTGGCTGACGGATATGTGTGTGTGTGTGTGTGTGTGTGTGTAGGTACTCCGCAGCCTCTCCATAAAGTAGCTGTAATGAGAACAGCATGGTTTGGGCAGCAGAGAGGCAGAACAGGAGGCAAAAAACCAAACACTGACTGACCGGCCCATCTCACTCTTAAACAGAACGTATCCTAACCTCACTAAATAATCAATCAACTAACTGATTGATCAAGTTAATAGCAGTTTAAATAAATTGTCATCTATGAAGAAAACATACAAAACAGTGTCCAGGCACAACCAATAAGTGTGAGCGTTACCTTACTCCTCTCTGTTTCGTATCACTTTAATTTGAACTCCATCGGGGACGTTGTTCAGACGTTCTGTATTAATCCACTTTAAGGCCTCCAAAACACATTTTCTCAATCTGCTTTTTACTATGAGCTGTAAAGTCCTACGTTAACAATGAAAAAACTCATACATGAAGTCTTATGAAGCTAAACTGTCCATGGTTTGAAGTAGGCGGGGCTTATGCAGTCAGAGCTGATGTCATGTTATTTTGCATCAATGAGAACTTCATACATTAAATTGCGATGCGTTTATTGTGCACTTTTATACAAATCACTTTGCATTTTGCTGCTGTTTCACCCATTTGTGTACAAGAGCAATCTGTGGTTCATAGACTGAAGGGCTTCTTCCAATCAGATCTGATCAAACAGCTTCCTCACAGTCCTGACCAAGAACATTAGCTGAATGTTTTAATATAAAACTTGAAATAACTTTTGGTCATTATTTTATTGTTATTTTATTTTATTTTATTCATAAGTTTATTACTCAAATTAAGAAAGTGATATGACACTTGAGCGTCCAGAGGAAATGCAGCTCAATGAAGTCTGCAACCGTGTCGCATGGACGACTTGCATACGAGTTATATGTAGGGACAGAGCAATGACTGTGTATGTATAGCTTGACAACGCGTTTCCATCTGCTCTCATTGTACAGAATTGAAGCCAAATTAGCCCCCGTGAGGGACACTGCCATCTTGTGCTGGTGACATTTGGAGCCAGAGCTGTGCAGTAAATATCTGCAGCTCCACTTCTGCTAATCAAAAAATCCTCCTCTACTCTGCTAATCCGAAACAGATCGGCTGCAGGAGCCGTATTTGTCAACGGAGCTGTCATTGACAGCATCAAATAAGCAATTCAAAATAAACTTGTCAGAAAAATAAACACTTGGACGTAAATCAGCATGATAAGAACTAACTATAATGACAGAAACCATGTTTGAGAAACATTTATTTGACGTGTATTTTGATTTAATAGTTTGACTCATGTCCCATCTGTTGACATGGAGGAGGCGGGCTTTATGACCTATACTACCGCCAGTCAGCAGGGGGCGCTAGAGATGGCTTCACATTTAGGGAGCTGTCATGTCATCCATCTTTATATAGTCTATGGGACAGAGAGATAACATGACTTAGGATGTTCTGGGACATGGGGCAGGTCCATAAAATCAGATCACGTTGATGAAATTAAAGTTGTAAACACAATCAGATGATTGATCAGAGGAACGGTCTGCTTTCTGTCAACAAGTGCCTCTTTAACTGATTTCAGCATGTGGCCTAAAAGCTCTGGTCCTCAGCTGCGTTCAAGGCGTGCTTGTGTTTTCTTTGTGTGTTGCCATGGCTGGGATGGTCTGAAGCACAGGTAGTAAAAATATCAGCTGATCCTGATTAATTATCACATTTTTTTAATTCAGTGGATCTGAAAGTTGTTTGAATTAGCCTACGGTGTTGAAAGAGGACTTTTTAACGACCTAGTAAAAACTGTGCAACATTACAGAAAAATACAAAACTTTAGTAACAAACATTACGAGCACGCCCACATAGCAAGCTGCCTGTTAACAACAATGCTAACAGCTAAAGCGCTACGTTAAGGATTCTTTATGTGCCAGACAAAGTATAAAATCCCTTCAGCTATTTCGGTCCTCTGAACTGTAGTTGTGAGACTGTCGCTGGCTTCTTTTGGCTGATTTAGCTAGCTTTAGCCTGGCTTGTAGCTCCTTGCTAGCTAGCTAGCTACCTGTTGAATAACGGGGCTGAAACTTTTGCTGACATTGCACATGACGTACTTTATTTTCTCAGTGCAGTGAACACAATACTTGGCCAGTTTTACTCACTCTTGGGGGAGTCACGTCCTCTAACAGACACACGAGTCTACGTCACATGGATAAGTTATCCACACTTCATTAGAAGAGAAGGCTCAGCCGGTTACACGTCTAACAGATGCTAAGACAGACGAGGTATAGCTGCTGGATGGATTATTATCTGGTTTTTGTTGTTCTGCAACTACCCAATCAAAACTTTGCTGACTAAGACTCTTTTCATCGACCTTCGTTTGTTTGACTTCTAAGGGGCAGCCTGAATATACATGAATTAAGATGACACATCTACTCGTGGAGGCTCTTGACAGGCTCCTATAAGCTGTGCAGAACCATCTAGTAGTGTAATATCTTTGCATCTGTGCTCCATCAGTGACTATTTAACCCCTCTCTCCCTGTCCGCTTGCATTGTAGAGTGCATGCTTCAGGCTTTGGACCTTTATATGACATATTAAAGATAACATAAATCTCTCTTGATCTTTGCTGATCCCGACGCTGAACTGTAAAGAGCTGTTGAGATTCTGACTTTGATGAGCTGCACTGAAATAATCAGACTCTGATGACTGTCAGAGGCTCTCTGGCAACGCTGCTGTTCATCCGAGAGGGAGATAGACAGGATTATTAGAAGTGTGTTAAGCAGAAGGATAAAAGGCCAAGAAGTTCATACGGTGAGCCAGAGTGAAGGTGAGGGATGAAAGAGAGTGGACAGCGTGGATGCAGAGATGTATGATGAAAGACAGCGAGGAGCAGAAGACAGACAGAGCTCGAGAAGCAGCATGAGAGAAGTCTGCTTCAGTCTTCAGGCTGTTTAAGAAATGTAAAGTGATGTTTATGGTCCTGTTGTTATTATTTGCAGGTGGAGACATTGACATCACTGTTGTCTTGTCTGCAGAAAACTCCGCTCCAACCAGCCCCGTCGACCCTCTTCACTGTAGAATAACTTTCTTCTTCTGTTGCTTGTAAATCAGTCCCAAGCTTTGGTTTGGGTTTAAGTGGCCATTAAAGTGCCAATGCTCCTGATTAATGTATAATCTGCTTTCTGAAGTGTTTCGGAGCTGTATTTATGAGGTGGTGGAGCTTCACCAAAACAACACAAAAGGATTTCAGTTATGGTTTCCTCATGTCACAGTCAGATCTCATGTCAGAGGATGAAGGATTCATGTTTGATGCAGCTTCTCACCTGTTCAGCTGCCAAAAGGCTCCCCCTTGTGTCTGAAGCCGTTTAAATGATGGATCCAAGGCGCCTCCAATATCTGTTCTATGCAGTTTGTTGCACATGTCGTCCTTAAACATGTAGTTTAAGTTTTTCTGCACAGACGCCATGCGACACACTCCACATCTGAAGAAGCACAGCAACTCCATAGTGGCTCATGGATACACTAGACAAAACATGCATATTCCCACATTTATTCAGATTTAAGCAGGGTGAACCAGGCGTCTCTCTCCCTAGCAGCGTTTTCCAGCTCCTCCTTGGGGATCCCGAGGCGTTCCCAGGCCAGATAAGATATACAGGTATAATCCCTCCAGGAAGCTCTGGGTCTGCCCCGGTGTCTCCTCCCAGCTGGACTTGCCCGGAAAACCTCCAAAGAGAGACGCCCGCGAGGTGTCTAATCAGATGCCTGAACCCCCTAAACTGGCTCCTTTTGATGTGAAGGAGTAGTGGCTCTACTCCGAGCTCCCTCCAGATGTCTGAGCTTCTTATCCTATCTCTAAGGCCGAGCCCAGGCACCCATGGAGGAAACTCATTTCAGCCGCTTGTATCCGTAACCTCACTACCCAAAGCTCTTCACCACAGGTGAGGGTTATTATGGATGTTTTGGAATCCTTAGGCCACCGTACTGTATGTTCTGTTTTGTGTGTTCTTACTCTTTATTTATTTATCAGGAAGTTAGGACATTGGTTCGCTCCTTCAATGTGCTGTGCAGACTTGGTTTTAGAAATTGATGCTTGGTTTCGGGTTAAGTGTTTCGGTCAGGCTTAGCTGCTGGAGAATGCATCATTTTCAACCAGGATCCTTTAGAAGTGTAGAAGTACAAATGCGTGTGTGTGATTTGTGGTTTGCGTGAGGTTTATTTTGACTGGAGAGCTGAGACACTGGTGGACAGCTGGGTATGTTGCTGGTTTGCTTGCTGGGGGCTTAAAATCACACACACATCCACACGCTGCAGCCTCATGCATCATATATATGCAGGCTTACATTTATGCATGCTCACAGACACATGAACGCTTCAGAAATTCTTCATATTGTTATTCTTTACCATTAACCTTTGCTCTTTTCTCTCTCCCATCATGTCCCGTCGATGGCGTCTCCCTGTGGTTCTCCCTCCTCCCTTCCTTCCAGGTATGTGGTCTGAGTTTTCCCCCATCTTCTTTTCTATCACACTCCATCATATTCCCAATTTTCCAATCACTGCCTCTCTGCATCTCCCTGATATGTTAAACCACTGCACTCGACACTGAATGAATGACATCCATGTGTGGAGCCAGCAGTGGTACAGATTGGGGCATATAGCCGCGGTGCATATATTGTACGCACATTGACAACGTGCCAGTAAATATCATTAATCACAGTCTTGTTTTGGCTCTTCTGAGTCAGACATGTGGAAGTGATTTCTGCGGCTAAAAACTCGAACAGTCTAACTTTGGGTTAGGCTGCGATGTATTGTGCGCCTTCAGCCTTTTTCAGCATGTTTTTTATTTTCTCTTCTAGTCAGACTTGCTCACACGGTGACTCGGCAGTTATTCACCCCATCTAAAAATACATCTACCCCCTTCTTTTGCCCCTCCTTCCTCTGAGGAAACAGCAGTCTGAAAAACATGAGCAGAGCAGCTCTTTTTCTGTCGTGTTCTCCGCTGTTCGATTAATAAGTGTGACAAGCACCACTTTAAAGCCCTACTTACGTAAGCTCGGACATTTAGATATAATGTTTGTGAATCGAAGTGCATGCTTGAAGATCGTAAGCATTTTCTGATGGGTGCTTACCGAACATACCAACAAGGAGACACATGCGAAGCAGACCCCCTTTTCCTCCCGCCATCTCTCAGACTTGGTAGCCCAGGAAGGCTCCTGTGGTCGGGGCTGGTGCCGTCAAGAGTTCAGGGTGTCTGCCGGTGGTGTTCAGGGGAAAGAAGGGGGGCTTGTGCAACGGGAGACACAACAAATAGGCAACAGATTATCTGTCTGCCCTCCGATGACTCACCCATGACAGAGCTTCTTCGTATTTCACACTAAGACGATCACAGCGTGAGGAAATAACTGGTTTGGGCAACATTTTCAATCTGATGTTGGTGACAGATTGAATCATGAACGTCTGGACTTATTGAGTCGTGATTTTCTGGGTATTTCTTCATCAGATAAAGAAATCTTGTTGAGTCACAAGCTTTCCACAGCTCCTATTAGGCGTTTTACCCTTAGCTACAACAACTCGGGTTGTACGTTTCACTGAGGAAGATTTGTCTCAAGACTATTTTGAGCTCTTAATTTGAAAGAGAGGAAGTACACAGCTACCGTGGCCCAGATGTAGCTGTGAAGTGGACATGTGTTGTTTCACATTTTCACTCTGAAATATTGATCTTAAATCTGAGAACACTTTGGTCCTGAAACTTTTACTCAACAGCTGAGAATTATGGGATGTTGGAAAGTGCTTAAAGACACAGTAGTTGCATAAATATTCTTAGAGTGAGTAAACTGACTGCCAGTCCTGCAAGCTTCTGCAGAAGTAGTAGTTATCATGCTTTATGTCCCTGATAGTGCTCCAGCTGATTAATTCATTTCTGCTGAGCAAGCAGATGGTGCACATATAGTTTGTTAGAATTGTATTTTGTGCAAAGCAAATGGTGAGAATCCATATCTTGTGTCTTTCTCTTTTCTGACAGGCCAACATCTATCTTGCAAACCTCCCTGTGATATTAAAGCAGTCATAACAGTCGCTGCTCTTTGGATTTAAACAGCGTTACGACAACCCTGGTAGTAAAATAGTTTCTCATCCAAATGCAACAGCGAGAGAGCGGTGTGTCCAGTTAAAAGCCGGTAAGCGTGGAAGCCTCCGCTTTCACTGCTGCAGTGAAGTCGATGTGGCACGAAGTCTGATGACGCTGCTTCTCAGTGGAAGTTGGTTTCCCGGCACTTCAAAAGGACATGCATACAGTACAACAACAAACTCAGAGCGCTGCACTTGCGGCCGCATTTGGATACTGACTGTCGAATCAAAACAAATGTGATAAAGCAAATAGGACCCCTTCCCCTGGCCCAGCGGATGCGTGCTGGGGGGGCACAGCTTGGCCTGCTGGGGGGGCTCTTTAATGTGCCGATGAAGCGTCACACTGGAATGCTCTGCACAAACAAGCCTCAGCTCACATGTGCTGATGGCCAGTGGGTGCGTGCGCGTGCGCATGTGTGTGTGGCAAGGGGTAAAAGTAGAAATGCGAGTATATAAGAGGGGGTCGTTGTGTGAGTTTTCTGCCAAACACAGTCCAGGTTTCATGTGGACCCGGTGTGGACCACAAACTCTTACTGTGGTTGTCAGTGAAAACACGCCTGCAGCAGCTCTAAACATTGACGTTTGAGTTTTTCCAGAAATCACCGTCTGTGCCAGAGATCTTTATCTTTTTACGGTAGTTTCATGGACATGTTACTGAACACGAGTCACTGTTGCACAATCCTTTTACCTCTTTGTTCACCCAGCATTGCTTTGAGACCACATGTAGCATAGATAGTTTCACTGTCTGGGGGGTCAACTGTCCCTCTCATCGTGCTCTGTCTCTTGGGTCACTAAAGAAGGACAGTAGAGCAGTAAAAGCACTTTGGAATTGAACATGAGATTTTGTTAAGATCCATATAAAACAGAAACGCATTAACACAGTGTAGTGTGCTGCACGCTATAATGTATGTTTATCTGAATACATATTGTAAATAATTACAGCCTACTTTCTAAAACCTATACATAAAGAGTCCGCACATATAAATCAAAATAACCAAACGCAGAAAAACAATCTCTGTACTTTGTAACAAAGCTGTTGGACTTTGGGTGGCCCGTGATTAAGACTATATACTATATACTGTAATGGAGACGTCCTGGTTTGAATCTGGATGTTTGTGTATCTTTTGCCCTCTCTCTCCAATCTTTGCCTCTACCTCTCTGCCAGCCTTTGCTGAGTAAAGGCCAAAAAAGTCCATTAAAAGACAGACGAGTCAGCCCGTTTCGTCAGTGACGAATCTTCTCTGCTGTCTTGAGTTTTCCTCGTCTGGTTTCTTCTCGGCTCGGGTTGCATCAGAAGTTTGATAGGCGCACACGTGAGGGTATTTATATCTAATGTATTGCAAAGCATCATGGAACAATTGCATTGATATACTGCTTTTAAACGCTTGATTTATTAGTGTTACAGTGATTCAGAGAAATGTAACATATGTGTTGCACAAGCATATGTTTAGGTCACATGTGAGGCAGGGGAGGTTGGACTGATCCACTTGTGATTAGAGCCTGATGGATGTCTGAAGTGTAAACCCACGGATCCAGTGAGGAATTAATAATCAACCCTAGCAGGTAGGAGTTATGAATCCCAAAGTTCTGATGTGAATATACCTGAGTCTTTTTAAAAACCATTTGAAGCCCTTTTATCGAAGTAAGATAAAGTCTTTATCTGTAGATTCTATACAAACGTTGGGAATATTTCCAAGCTCCGTCTGTCTATCCACTTTGGATACATCCTGGAGGAAACCCAATCTGAACTCGGTAAACAAGCTTTCTGGATGGTTTATGTTTATGCGTGTTGTGTATTGCTGTTTTCGTCACGCCTTGAGCGCCACCATTTGTTGGTGTTGAACTTGGCGTTCTTCAGATTCACCCACCACCAACCTCATCAGCTTTGTTTGCATCGTTAAGTAAACAGCTCATGAGCGGCGGGAAATTGAAGAAGAAAAAGAGAAAGAAGTGCGTGTGAATGATGGCTTCTCACATGTTGTTTGATATGGTTGGCCATTGGTCTTTTAATGCCTGATGGCAACCATATTGGAGGGTTTATAATTCTTGCCAAGCACTTAAAGAGGAGGCCCGCAGAGTCTGAGGTAATAACTTCTGTGAGACAGAGGAATCAAAGGAATAAAAGGAGGTTTTACTTTGAAATCTGCCCTTTAATAAAGTCTTCATTTTATTTCTAAAGAGTACATTTAACCACCTGATGATTTAATGAACTCAGAGGGAAAACAACCACAATGTGGAGTTTGTCAGAGTGGATGCAGAAGCTTTTACTTTCAGATTAAAGGAACTCAAACATGAACATGAATATGGATATTCTACACCATTAAAGGGGGGGACTATGCTAATATCAAGCTTCATATTTCTCTCTGTGATACTTGTGGAGTAGCTTAGCATAATTTACAGTTAAAAAACTCCTCATTTTCCCCACACTGGTGCTCTGTGCAGGCCCTCATACAGCCTCTGCCTGAAATGACTCAGTCAGCTCTGTCCCTTTAAGAAACCCCGCCCCTGAAAGCCTGCTTTCTTCTGATTGGCTATCTCTCCGAAGCCTGCTGAGGCTGCACTTTGTGATGTCACAAAGTGCAGCGTGTAGAAAACACTGTGTATAACCTGGCATTCACAGCAGCCTGCAGACTGAGCTGAGAAGCCTGGGGATTACTCCAACATACTTTTACCTACACATTATATATGTCTTAAAATGTGACACAGCATAATACCCCCTTTTTAAAGGACAACTATTGTGACCTTATAGACTGTTCTTATTGTCAACAAATCCAATGTAAAGACCAAAACCAACAATGAACCATTTCTCAGCTCTACTCCCAGAGTGTTTTATTCATTGTAATGAATAATAATAATATTCTGCATACACCATCCTGCTCATGTAATTACTCACTAGAGCGCCCAATAATTAATATATAAATAAAAATAGTCCCCAACAAATAAGTCTTGGTGGAGTATTATTTGTGTTTTAGTACCACAGACAGTCTGTCTCTCAGTGCTTTCTGCCTCTTCAAACACATTGTTGGTTTTAGTCTTTTAATGTCCACCATAACAAAAGTATTTAGAGTTATATCAGCCGTATCATTAGTTTAGTCTTTTTTTTATTTTGGGGCTTTTAATTTGACAGTCTTCAGGACTAAATGGGTGTAATTATAACACAGCTGTTTCTCTTGTCGTGGGTTCATGGTTTAATCTGGTTTTTTTTCTATCATAAACAACCCTCATACTGAAACACACTTCTCCAAATATTCACAAAACAATAAAAAGAAGAAAACCACAAATCCAATCCAACAGGGAAGATCAATAACTATGTAATTAAGTATTATAACATGTGACACAAACAAGTTATGCATGGCACATTTGATTTCATGCTCTCTCTTATTAACATTCCTTGGCTTGTCCAAATGAGTATTAATGACGCACACACTTTAACAACTATGTGGACATGCATGTAAGTTTTACAGGATTTTTAATACTGTTCAAAAGAATTTCCTGCCCGTGCATGCACATATTTGGACGAGGAGCAACATGTGTGCCTAATTGCTCACTCCACTGGCCAACGTTCCTCATAAGAAACAATTTATAACTTTTAGCAAGCGACGTCCAAGTATCAGACAACCGTGAGCTACATGACATCAAAATGTTTTCACTGATTGATATCAGAGCGAGCCAGAGCCGCTCTGCGCTATAAATCAAGTGTGACAGCAGCTGGGGGAGCAGATGATGAGCTATTTGTATCCCTCACGCATCGTGTTGATGTGACCTTCACATTAATGCTCTGTAGTTTGGATGAACCCTGTGATTAATTCATGAACCGTCTTTTTTATGCTTTTTATGTTTCGTCTGATATTTAATTTTAATTTGAAATGTTGTACCTTTAATTATCCTGACAGCACATGACGGCACAGTCTGACATATCTTTTCACAAATAAAAGGGACACTGCACACTCACGTACATTATGTTCTCTCTCTCTTTTATCAGTAAATATGTTGCCAAGTGTGCTCAAACCGGCACATTGTCCAGATTTAAAGTGTGGAGACGTATGAAGGTGACTGTGAAACTAAATACCGGCCTGACAGTGTAATTACATGTGTGTTTATACAGCACACAGACAAAGACAAACATCGGAAGGGACAATTAACCTCAGTTGACTTCATACTGATGCACTGGCTCAGCGGCCGTTCATAACCATATGTTCTTTCTATCACTGAATGTGAGGAATCCTGAGCTCGCAGGAAAACGGCCTTGCTGTGCCGTTCCTCCTCTCAAGCTCTGCTCATGGTGTCAAGTCAGAAACAATCAGCTCCCTATTGAGACGTCAGGTGGAGAGGTTAAATGGTAGGCTATCTGACGCTCTAGTCATCGTCCTAAACCAGAGGAGAAAGGACGGAGGAGGCAATAAAAGGGCAGAGGAAGAGTAGAGGAGGCACCGAGTGACCGTAACATTTTACCCAAAGATTTGATGATGCCCTGCAAAAAAAAGAGCAATTTGAAAAAGGTAAATCATAAAAAAAAAACTGTTAAAAGTCGAAACAAGAAGGTGGATTGAAACTAGCAAATCTAGTGTTTAAGAATTCTAATTTCCTTTTGTAACAGTAAAAATGCCTTCAATCTATCAGAGCTTTGAAGTACCTAGAGTTCATCATCATTCAATAGGCACCATTTAGCCATGCTAGCCTCAGCTGTAGCTACTCTGTCTTTTTACTGCTAATTAGCAAATGTTAGCATGCTATCATGCTAAACTAAGATGGTAAACATGGCCCCCTTACTATTCCATTTTTGATAACCCATTAGCTACCATTAGCCAACAGCTAACAGCTAGAGTTCAACCATTTCTCTAACATTAAGTCAGCTGTATGTTAGCTAAATTTATGGCTTTTCTGTTGTATCGTACTTTGTAGACAATGCTAATATTAGCTAGTAAGTGGCTGAATACAAATGTTAGCTGTTGTCTAACGATAGCTAACGGGTTATCAAATACTTAGTTTTAACATGAAATATGTCCAGCAGCATTTTAGCTTCCCATCCTAAATGTGGTGTCAAAGTAAATTTGCTCCCTGTGAATTTGGTATGGACTGTATTGTTAGAGAAATATAACCTCTTTTTGTGAGCATGTTAGCATACCGACATTAGCATTAATCTGAAAGCCATGTGTATGCCATGGCAGTAGAGTGTTGTTTAAGTAAGCGCCTCAACATTTGAACGATGATAGTTGCCAGAAACTTCTACAGAATCTGTTGCTTTTTCTTCTTGTACCTTTGTTCTCAAAATGAAGTGTACTGAAAATATGGATGGAAATGTAGCTAAGAAGGGAAGAGGGAATATATAATAATATAGTGAAAAAATACTGGCAAGAATCAGGAATCAGGTGTAACAGTGTTTAAATCAGACTTAAGGAGGGATATTTCCACCATGTCTGCAGTCGTCTGGCTCAGAGGCAGAGCTCAACACTGATGAATGTGGTGTAAAACAATAATACACTGTGTATCTACCAGGTGGAGCTCGAACTGCTTTCTGATGGACTTGTTAGGCAGTCTTTAACTCCCTTTATACTCCAGGGTTCTGTAAATCTCAGCCCACTACTCAAATGAGAAATGTAGGTCTCACTGCGGGACCAGGCCTCATTAAAACCTGCTTCTCCTCCGTGTCATCAGGTTCTTCACTGTCATATTTATTCATTCAATATCCTGTCCTGATTTCCTCTCTCAGCTGTATTAGATCATGATATAATGAGTGCTTTAAAGTCAGAGATATATCAGAAAACAGCGTCCAGTGTCAGTAGTATGTAGGCTAAGTTAAATGTCGTGCAGTCTGGTGCTGTATCAGATGGTGCAGCGATGTGGTAACTGATTTCTCTTCTGACTTTGGCTCCTCGAGCGATGGGAAAGTTTCAGATAAATATCAAAATGAAACGCCGTCCCAGCTGGTCATACAAGGATATCAAGACAACAGCGTGCATGTGTGTGTGTGTGTGTGTGTGTGTGTGTGTGTGTGCATGTACAATATGTTTAAAATTAGCAACAGGCCCGGGAGTTTTGCACATGCATGAGGAGCAATGTGTACATCTTTGTATTAGTGTACAGAATGTACAAAATGTCCAAACATCAGCTCAAACTGCAGGTCATTACCTGACGAAGCTTCATATATAAGTTGGATTTCACAACAGTGCCAAATGTGTGTCAATATTTGTGTTTTGGAGAAAATCCCTTTTCTGAATTGATTACACTGCCTGTGAATTAAACCCAGCTGTGGTGCAGCACGCGCTACATGTGTCTTCTGTGTCCACCAATAACTAGTAAAACGTTTAGGCATGCACACATTCATCTCTGATTAAGAGACCTTGGTGCTAACACCAAAGGTATACCTGATGACATATTACATCCAGGTACTACAAATAGCGCAGAGGGATGGTTGGATTAGGGGTCAGACGGTGATGTATCACCTTTATTTAGCGGGGACAGACGGCCCATTACTGCTTATTACAGGCTGTTCCCTTACTTACAGCATCATTAACATCAAGTAACTTATGCTTTACTTAAACATCCATTTTAGTACATGCACGCACCCCCACTCAACCTCTTTTATGCACACACACTTTTTACTCAGGCTATATCAGAGAGGCCTCCTCTGAGACCATAAACCCCCCTCCTTCTTTCTGTAATGCACGGCTGCAGCCTTTTAAAAAAATGTGTTTGACATGCTAGACGTTGCCATCTGATGAAGTAACTCCTTTTACTGGTGCATATCGAGTTGAAAGTGTTTTGTATGCGTCCGTTTGTTTGTCACTGAAGGATGTTAATGTGCAGAGCAGCTGTGCTTCAGACTAGCTGCCATAAGAAATGAAGTGCTGGAGAAAGAGGGATGCTGGCGAAGAGCGGGACGAGATGAAAGAAGAACAAGGAAGCTAAAGAGACACAGGATGGAAAATGCAGGTACAAACTAAAAAAAATAGGTCACTTAGGGGATGCAGTGGTGCCAAATGTTATAAAAGAGTATGGCAAAGAAGCATTAAGGCGAGAAGGTTTGGTCAGTGTGGCTGTAAAGTTGAGCCAGATTCACATTAAAGAGCCGTTCACCGTCGGCCAAAGACAGTCGAGCCAGAGGTGCTGATGTCACTGGCTGCTCCCTGATCTCCATTTCCACATCAATACTTCACTTTTTATTTGGAATTTGATTTTGGGAATGATGTTTCACAAGCTGCTTTAATGTATTATGGTAGCTTTGAATAAGCAGTCCAGTGCAGCCAAAACTTTTATAACCATTTCTTATGAATCCACGCAGCCAAATGTCTAAAGGTAAAGACATAAAAGATGTCATTTTAAAAGTATTGAATGTTTAGTGATGGTAACCCCGATCTGTCATGCTCAGATAATATACAGAATTTTATCCTCTTCTTTGTATCATTAAGCAGGAAGTGAGATGAAGTAACATCATGTTTGTCCAGATGTTTCTCTTTCTGAACAACCTCCACGGAGATGGACACATGCTGAGCGTCTCTCTTCATCATTCACTATGTTTTAATCTTCTTTTACAATGGTTCGACGAAAGAATGAAACAATAATGAATGGGATCAAACTCACCGTCAACAGTGCCAAGACCTGTCATGGTATTCTGAGAGCTATTTCCAGTAATAGTGCACATATGTCTTGACAAATGCAATTCTGACCGTATGAAGCAGGTGATGCAGACGGTCAACAGAGATAAGTGACTGCCAAGTGAAACTCTTATGCACTGATAATATCCCATGCTGCTTTTTTAAACACTGACATACGATAATGTTACTGTTACAGAACTATAAAGCTGTCTGCACTTTTATAATCTTTTTCAATCTTTACACATGAACTGTAGCCAAGGATCGAAACCATGGTTAACCAATATTCTAGTCCTTTTAGAGGCTGTGCTGAGGTTTGACCCTCAGGTGTACACGATGTTCAGAACAGCCGTTCTCATTCCCACGTCGTCAAATACAGACTCCTTGGCACAACCCGGGTGACCCTTTGGTGTCTGCATACGCCACAGCAGGCTTTCATCTATCTCTAATGTAAACAGATCTCCAGCAATATTACACAGTCAGAGAAAGTGCTCGGAGTGATGTAGTAGAAAGACCAACAAAGTTTGCTTGGTGTGGGTCAAACGCAGGACTTTCACCCAGCAGACCCAGATAAAAGTCCCAGGAAAGTACATTTAGATATTTTTAATCTTCCCAGTGATCTTCTTCTTAAACCATGTAGTTTGGGGCCTAAACCTAACCAAATCGACGTTAAGCACATGTAAGAAAGTATGAAAACCCAATGCTTTGTGCGTTTGCATCAGAAGCCTTGACGTAGCGTTGGTATTAGTTAGTTTGAAGCGATGTGTCTCATGAAGATGCTAACGGGTACTTGAATGAAATGCCAAATGGCCGGGACAAAGACTTCATATAACAAATCTTGGATGGTATTTGACCATCTTGGATGAGAACTCCTTGTTCAGACTGGGAACAAATTTTGGTCCTGGCAGTTTTGGTCTGGGCTGGCCCCGGTCCACCCCCTAACCCAAACCTTTTCCACTCTAGCTTTTCACTTTTTGGTCCTTTTTAATCCATTTTATTCGTATTTTCCTTCAACTCTGCTTCATGTCACTTGATTTCATTTGAATATTTCCTGCTTGACTGCTGTTCTGACATCACAAGGACCGATTCACTTAATAATGGCCCATACCACGAAGCTTGCCTTAAAGAGGGGGTATTATGCTGTTTCACATTTTAACACATATATATCATTTTACAATGTTGGATGTCCAGACTCAGCTCCAACCAGCTCAGTCTGCACAGTTTTTTCTACATGCTGCACTTTGTGACGTCACAGGGTTTCTTAAAGGGACAGAGCTGACTGAGTCGTTTCAGGCAGAGGCTGTATGAGGGCCTGCACAGAGCACCAGTGTGAGAAAAATGAGCTTTTTAACTGTAAATTATGCTAAGCTACTCCACAGGTATCACAGAGTGAATTGAAGCTTGAAATTAGCATAATACCCCCCCTTTAAATATACTTTAGGAAACATATTGACACGTGTTTCCCTCAATATTTTTCACAACACTGCTGGTGGTGGTCTTGCAGCCCATGAGGGTGGGTGCCATATTGCCAGTCCGAGTCTGCAGAGATGAATGTGTGTGTTGTCCTCCCTGTGGAGGGGAGCATGTGCCACACTTTGATCCCCATGTCAGGAGACTCCTGTTCAGGCTACAGGTCACCTCAGCCCTGCCTCCTCCCTGCAGAGAGAGAGGGACACCTGATCTGAGGTCTTGTCAAGCATGGTTAACTAATTCCACACCCGAGGGCCTGGAGGGCTGCGGAGAGGGAGTCACTGTTGTGTGGCCCCTTTTAGGATTAACTTCTATGTGAAATAAAGTATTGAACAAATGCTGATGGAGTCAGACATTGACTATAACGGATGACGTTAACCTGTAACGACCATGTGGAAGTGAAGCTGTGTTTTAAAAGGAATCCCCCCTGGTGTTTGCTTCGCCGTCCTCCTCTGGTAGGGAACTATAATTATCTGTCATGCGCTTTCACTGTAAATGATGATGTTACCTGAATGAGTCAGATCGCTAAGCGTTTCCTGAGGACTAATTTTTTGCTCCACTGGCTTTGAAAGGGTTAGCTCAGCCTGGTCTTGTGCCTTGATTGGCTGCAGACCTCAGAGGGTATGTTAAAGGGGAAAGCACAAACAAAAAAGACAATAAAATAAATAAGGTAAGCCTACCATCTTTGTGTTGTTCATGATCAAAGATGAGCAAATATTGAACACAAACTGCACCATAACAAATATGGCCTGTTTGTTAGCTTATTTTGATTCATTCAAAACCAGGAAAAGTACAGACAAATAGTTCCCGGGCAACAGATGCAAACCGTAAATACATCCGACCTTGGAAGTGTGTCCAAGTCTCCGAGGTGTAAACTATCTCCTCGCTAAACACTGCTGTTTCTGCCACTTTGTCTGATCCATCATCAGGAGATTGGGATACTTGATGCTTCGCGTATGTTGTGCATGTTTGCTTGTCATTTTCTGTAATGAAAACCTTCTGTAACTCTAATTTCACTAAGCTTATTTCCCCCTGTGCATGGCCCGACTGTATGAGGATGATGCAGTTTAAAAAATCATTAGCATGTTTAAGTAATGATTAGTGTTTTAAGTGGGTGCTGATATGTCTTAAAGGGGGGGTTTACTTCTAATTTCAAGCTTCATGTTTCACTCTGTGATACCTGTGGAGTAGCTTAGCATAATTTACAGTTAAAAAAACTCATTTTTCTCACACTGGTGCTCTGTGCAGGCCCTAGTTTCTGCCTGAAACGACTCAGTCAGCTCTGTCTCTTTAAGAAACGCCCCTGAAGGCCTGCTTTCTTCTGATTGGCAAACCTGACGAGCAGAGCTGTTGAGCAGAGCGGTGGAGTGAAACGTTTTTTTGAGGCAGACTGATCTGCTGGGTGGGCGTGTCCTTGAACTGTGCCCTGGCATCTCGGGCAGATGCCCAAATATAGAGTTCCTCCACTTTGTGACGTCACAAAGTGCAGTTTGCAGAAAAAACTGTGTGAAACCTGACGTTCACAGCAGCCTGCAGACTGAGCTGAGAAGCCTGGGGATTACGCCAACATATTTTCACCTACAGATTTGAAACTTAAGCCACGTTTAGTCTGGACATCCAACATTGTAAATTGATATATATGTGTTAAAATGTGAAACAGCATAATACCCCCTCTTTAAGGCAAGTTTTGCGGTATGGGCCATTATTAAGTGAATCGGTCCTTGTAATGTCAGAACAGCAGTCAAGCAGGAAATAATCAAATGAAATCAAGGGACATGAAGCAGCACTGAAGGAAAATCCAAATAAAATGGATTAAAAAGGACCAAAAAGTGAAAAGCTAGAGTGGAAAAGGTTTGGGTTAGGGGGTGGAATGGGGCCAGCCCAGACCAAAACTGCCAGGACCAAAATTTGTTCCCAGTCTGAACAAGGAGTTCTCATCCAAGATGGTCAAATACCATCCAAGATTTGTTATATGAAGTCTTTGTCCCGGCCATTTGGCATTTCATTCAAACACAAGTACCCGTTAGCATCTTCACGAGACACATCGCTTCAAACTAACTCTATTAACATCCCAGGTTGTCAAATACCAACGCTACGTGAAGTCTTCTAAAGCAAACACACAAAGCATTGGGTTTTCATACTTTCTAACATGTGCCTAACGTCGATTTGGTTAAGTTTAGGCCCCAAACTAAATGGTTTAGGAAGAAGATCACTGGGAAGATTAAAAATATCTAAATGTACTTTCCTGGGACTTTTATCCGGGTCTGCTGGGTGAAAGTCCTGCGTTGTTTGACCCACACCAAGCAAACTTTGTTGGTCCTTCTACTACATTGTCTTAAAATGTGAAACAGCATTATACCGCCTCTTTAAGTTTGCCTCGGAGCTTCTTTGTTACACAGCAGAACCTGTCTCTACCGCTGCACAGAGGACAGGAGGTGATGAAAGGAAAGCAGGCCAAGTTTATGGTTTTACAGTTTACTCTCTAGAATCATCCATTACCACGCTGCGTTATTTCTGTTACTCCAAACAAATTTTTAACAAATATTCACAAACAAATACTTGAATTATTACTTTACACTCTTTGTCACAGAAGCCTTCTCTTCTCAGTTTGCCTCTCCCCTCGTCTTTTCTGGCAACCCTACAGAGGAATTCCTCTATTATTCATCGTTGTTGTCCATTGTTGTGAAAGCCACATAAAGTGCTTCGCGGTAAAAAGCTGAACAGGTTCTTATTATGGAGAGCAAATGAAAACTAGCTGCAAGGTTGCACAAGACCAAATTTAGAGAGGAAAATATTGGATGCATTTCTGATCACTTGTATTTTTAAGTTAGAAATAGACGGGGAATTCCAGTAGGCCTATTTGTCTTTTAATTTATGCGCCTGTTTTCATGAATGCCTTCATGGCATATGTTCATCCTGCAGTTACAGCTTTGCGTGTAAAGTGGAGATTAATCACTAAACACGGAGCACACACTCCTGTGAGTTCGTTATGATCACTTTAGGACCTGTCAGAGCCAATGGACGTTTAAGCAGTTCAAAAAGTCCTTAGAAAACAAAACAATAAATGCACACAGTAGAGCCTCTGTGAGTCACAAAGACAAAGTTAGAAATGAAAAGTCATGACCCTAGCTTTCATAAACTTGTCAGTTTTAACCACGCAGAGTACAAGATATGGACAGTATTTCCACAGTTTGGTTAATTAAGCCATCAAAACATATTAACCTCAAGCTTTCATCTCAGGTTTTTGCTATTCTTGCGATGAGAAGTGCAATTTCTCCTCTCCTCATTCATATCTCTGTGTTTTCTTTACCTCCTGTTCTGTCGTGAGAGCCTGTCCTCAGACGTCGTGATGAAAGCGATCTGCTGCTGGCTGTAGTTTGATTGTCTGGTTGACAGCTGGCCTGCTTGTTTATTTTTCTATTTATCTCCGGCGCCCTGAACCGACACATGCTCGGTCCGCTCGCAACATCGGCGAGCCCGGACCGGTGAGAAAGGGGAGAGATGGATGAACAGATGTGTGGGCTGTGATGTGTGTATTTCACATCAAAGATTCGTGTCTTGGAGGAGTTGTTAGATTTGACACATCTGGACTTCATGGACTCATCAGGCAGGCACACAAATATACTCAAAATAACACACAAATGGATACCTCCAAGCGTGTTTACACGAGGAAACACTTGAGTTCTTAATCCAGAGTTGTGTTAATTCAGCCTGCCTGCACCACAGAGGGGCTTCTGCAGGTCAGCCGACTTAAGAGAAACAAGCCCATCCATTTACGTGCGTTCTGCCCTGAAGGTGGAATTCCCTTGTTAGCATATGCAATACTTTTCCTCCTTGTGTCTGAGCACTCGTCTCGAACAAAGCTAAATGTTGTGTATAAGCAGGTACTTCCATTAATTTACAATCCTAGTAACCACTTGCTCTTTTTTTGTGTGCACACCCTCCTCACTGGTAACAAGACCAAGTGTCTACAGTCATGCTAATAAATCTGTGATGTTTAAAGGGGGGGTATTATGCTCATTTCAAGCTTCATATTTCACTCTACCTGTGGAGTAGCTTAGCATTATTTACAGTTATAAAAACTCCTGTGTAGGCCCTCACACAGCCTCTGTCCCTTTAAGAAACCCCCACCCCTACAAGCCCCTTTCTTCTGATTGGCCAGCTCTCCAAAGCCTGCACTTTGTGACGTCACACGTTTAGTCTGGACATCCAACATTGTAACATTATATATGTCTTAAAATGTGACAAAGCATAATACCCCCCCTTTAAGTGTTCACAGTGGTTCTTTGAGCTGAACGCTAACATCAGTAAGCTAATGTCCACAGTGATAATGCCGGAATATTGATGTTAAGCAGGAATCAAAAATTGTTAATCGGGTAAGAAAACGAATTTAAGCAAGTAAAAAAAGACAATTATATCAATCTCATAGCAGTGTTTCATCGTCTTGGGGTCATAAATATCTGTACAAAACTTGGTGCCAAGCCATCAGCTAGATTTTGCGATATATCACTGAAGCAGTTTGACCTCCTGGTGGCCCTACCAGAGAAATCTTATTGATCTATCACAGCAAACAAAAGATGAAACCATAATTTCACACATTTATTTTGCCATCTCTTTTTATTACATTTTCAAGTCCGATTCTGGAGAGTCTTTCATCAATTGGCTTTACATTGTACAAACTTTACCTATGGCTACAATAACCACAAATTATATTCGCACTTCACAGTGGAGCCAGACAAGGATGCTCACTATCACCTTCTTTATTTTCCATCTTCATTGATCATCTCATTGCTGCAGTACGACAAAGCAATAACGGAATTCAGAGTAGCAATTCACAACATAAAATGCGCCTTTATGCAGATGATGCAGTGTTATTCCTAAGAGATCAATACATGTCATTACATGAAACTTTAAGTATTAGCAACTTCTCTGTAATCTGAAAATGGGTTTCTCCAAAGTCTTTAAATGTAGCAGATTTCATGGCAATCCATGCAATATTTAAGTTTAGAAAGATTTTTCACTCTAAACCACAAAAGTCATGGTACCAACAGACAAAAAAGGCAAAGTTTGATTTATCCTCTAGGAATCAAGAATATCTGTACACACTTTTAGCCGGGACTAAAGTGGTGATATAATAGACCAAATTCTCCTTTCAAAGTTGCTACCCTGGCAAACAATGTTCTTGCTTATAGTGAAATTAATGCACCATCAAACAAACAGCTCTCTAATTTCACCTCCCCAGGCTAACATACCAACATACCCTTGTAAACGAGCAATCACTCCACTGCAACAGGGCACATATGCAGCGTAGCGGGGAACATCTTCCAGCCGAGCGTGGCATGTTTTGTGTCTGTCCGTCCTCAGGCGTTGCAACAGGTTTGTTCCACTGGCTGACACTGAAGAGAAGGGCAGGTGAGGTCGCTCGGCCTCCTGACCTCTTGGCCCTTGCTGTGTTAACCTCTGGCACAGGCTGTATCTCCTTTAGCCGCTAACAGGATGCAGCGTTTGCCCCGAGAGGAGGCTGTTTGCTCTGTCCATCTGTGCCGACGCTTTGACCCTGACCGGACATTCCCAGACCGTTCCCACACCTCTGACCCTGTCGGAAAAAGGAAAACCTCTCCTCCTTTTGTCGGTTACTCATCCTTCCTCACCTCTCCATTCAGCAGGCCTCTCTGTTGGCTACTTTCTCCTTAACTGAATTACATCGTCGCTGCAGGGGGGAAAGAAGAGACAGCCATGAGGATGGACAATCAATGACAGGCACTCATCAAAGAGAGGGGGGCAGATGTTGTTAACATCGTGTTCTGGAGGGCTGATGATGATGGGTTGTGGTGATGACGTGAACACATTTGTGGGAGCAGGAAGAACAAGAAGCCCTGTTAGTAAACTCCGTCCTGATGGTGAAAGCCACAATGGACTCTTGTCAAATGTTGTGAGGACTGATCTGTCAAAACAATGATGTGATCTCTGTGTTTGCAAAGATCCAGCAGGTCTGTGCGTTTCTTCTTTCCCTTGTTGCATTGTTTGTGCATGCACATATCACTGCATCAGCGCAACACGAAACCTGAACCGTGCGTTTGCAGACTCTTTGGTTCAACATAATCATCTCTGGAGCTGCTCGGAGTCGAGGAGACAAAATCACAGTGTTTCTCTCCGTCTCTCTCTCTCTCAGGGGACAGCTGAAGAAGACAAAGCCTCCTCCAAAAGTACAATCCGTTCGCTCCCTCCTGTTCATTATGAACTTTGATTCCATCAGCTCTGTTGTTGTTTGTGCTGTTTCAACAGCCACCACAGGACAGTAAAGCCAGCCATAATGTTCAACAGGGGGGCCACGGGGCCATTTAACCCGACCAGATCAAAGCAAGACTCTTCGTTACTGGAATCAAGCGAGCGGTGTTTTATTATTGCACTGCTGAAATACGAATGGTTGTGTTTATGTTGTGTTCTGATCATTTATCTTTGTGTCTCGACCTTTAGTCGGGCCCAGTGGCCTCAAATATTCAGAGGGTTTGTCAGTTTGCCATGTTTGCTTTGTGTCAACTGTCTTTTTTTTCGCTGTTTGACATTCATCTTTGAGCACGTTATTTGGGTCTTTCTACTGTTTTGAACTCGTTCAGCTTCACTCAGACACAGTGACTGCTTTCTTCTGCAGCTGGAGTGGTAGAAAGTTTATTACAGTATCTTTTCTCAGTTGGTGTTACTTTCTTGGCAGCATGGTGGTGTGATGGTTACAACTGTCACATCAGAGCAAGAAGGTTCCTGGTCCAAATCCCAGCTTGGCCGTGCTTGCGTGGGTTCCATGTGGGTACTCCGGCTTCCTCCCACAGTCCAAAGACATGCTCGTTTGAGTCATTGGTGACTATGAATTGCCCATAGCTGTGAATGTGAGTGTTAAAGGTGTCCTTACTTTTACCTCTTTCCCACCAAAATTAGCGCGTTGACGCAGGTTTTTCAGACCCGGGAAGACCCGCTTATAGATGCCGATTGTCTGTTTCCCGTTGCCATTGGAGTATGCTCCTGTCAGTCTCTTTTCTGCTGCGTCACCGTCTGACGTCACAAACGCGCCGGAGACAGGGTAAGTAAACGGTGAAGATGTTACTCATTTGATATTGATTTGACCCGGGTCTGATGCCGATGGTAGCCTTTCCCACTAACCAAAAAAGCCGGGTGTTAGCGGGTTTTTTGACCAGTGGGAAAAGGGCTAATGTGTCAGCCCTGTGATTGACTGGCGATCAGTCTCTCGCCTCTCACCCAATGACAGCTGGGATCGCCCCCCCCCCCAGATTTGGATGGACACTTTCTCAAACTTGCATCGTGTTAGTTCTCCAAATAATTGCCTTGGTGTGTGTTAAAGAATTTATGTATCAAATGAAAGCTCTCTACAAAAGAAGAAAATACTTTATTGTCTACTTTTGCATGCAAAGGGCTGTAATTTGTCTTGGGCTCACATGTGCGTGCCGGAGACAAACAGACTGTGAACTGTTTTCATTGTGGAGATTAAAGGCTAAATAAATTACCCAATTACTTTAAATGCTTATTAATCTGTTGCTTTTTTTGTTCCTCATCTGTCAAAAGCCAAAGATTTTCCTTTTACAATGATATTAAACAGAAGAAAGCACGAAATGTTCACGTTTAAGAAGCTGGAAACAGAGATTGTTTTTCACTTTTTGCTAAAAAAAATAATTAGCTACATGATGATGATTGATTATCAGTCAGGTATCCATAAATCATCTATCCCTATACCGCTTATACTGTTCAGGGTTACGAGGGGCTGGAACCTATACCAGCTGTCATTGGGCGTGAGGCGGGGGTACACCATGAACTGATCGGAGACATAGAGACAGACAACCTTTCACGCTCACACTTACACCTACTGGCAATTAAGAGTCCCCATTAAACCTAACAAGCATGTCTTTGGACTGTGGGAGGAAGCCGGAGGAACCCACGCATGCAAACTCCACACAGAAAGGCCCTCTACGTTTGAACCCGGGATTCAAACTAAGAACCCTCTAGCTGCGAGGCCACAGCGCTAACCGCTGCAGCAACATTCAGGCATCACTAATACAGTCAAAATGTTTCCAAAAGTCTCCCCTTAGGTGTGAGGAAAGTTTTTGCAGTATGGTTAAGATATTCTCCGAATGATAGATGAAAGCAGGTGAGGACCGTCGGGAATCATTTGTCCTGAATAAACTTTATCCACGTCTGGCAAAAGATCGTGTCCTCAAGGTGTCATGATGTGCAGAGACTAATTAAGAGAGACAGGGTCTTTCTTTAGGATAGAAGCTAACTGGAGACATGTGGCGAGGGGTGATGCACTCGGCCAGGTATGTCGTTCTTCCAACATCTGCCTGCTCGGCTGATTGGCTGACCAGCACCTCGGGACACTCTCGTTGTCCTGCTTTCCAACGTCTCCACACAGTTGATTGATAAAAGGTCTCCTCTCTCGCGTCTCTCGCTCTGATTCATGTGTGATATCCAGATGTTTAAATGACGAATTCTGCAGTTTTGTTCGTCTCTGCTCATGCTCTTCTTATTTACGCAACTGCCAGTATCTCTTAGGAGTTTCTCCTCTCGTCTGTTTACCATGTACCCTTTTGTTTTATGCAGAACAGAGGAGGGAAAAAAGCCTCTTGCTCGAGTCCAAGATCAACAACGCCATTACTGGAAAGTGGTCTTGCTCGCTGGCCGAGCTTCTCCATATGGTTTAAAGATGAGGAAACCCTGTTTCTCATAATTATCTTCTCCTTTTTTAAAGAGGGAAATCAGTGTTGAACAGCTGTTTACCTACTTATTTAATGAAGGTCAGCCAAGAAAAGAACATTAGCATGTTAAATTATTCCTCAAGCTTCCCCTCTTCCTTTCGCCCTTATCATTCCTTTCCCCGTGATTTGTTCTTATCGGACATAAAAGAGTTTGGGGACAGTAGTTAGGACTCGATAATCCACAGAAGATGAACTAAAGATCAAATAGGGCTGGTGACTTTGGCAGCAGGCCTGCAGTTAAGATAATCTAACGCCACCAAGATGTCTGGAAGGGCCTCATGAGTTTTCCCAGCAGTGTTCCTGAGGCCTGCGAGGTCTTACTCTAAATCACTGGAGAGAATTACAAGTGATATTCACCATCAAAGGAGCATTTCTCCCTGCAGGCTGTTAAAACAACTTCTTCATCTGGGTCCAAAGGTAATCTACAGGACTGACGCTCGCTGGGAAAAGACCCGCACCTTGAGGTTTCTTTTCTCTTATATGAGGAGCGAACAAGAGAGAGACTGTTACTGTGACAGAGAGCGCACCGGGACACTTAGAGGTGAGGTTTGGCCTCTGTCTTTAAAGTTTCCTGGAAGCAGCCGTGTAGCCTCTTCCCACTGATTGACGCATGTTGGTTTTAAAAAATACCCTCCTTTTTTACAGAGCAATTTGTTACTGCTTAAACCTCCCTTGCGGAGGGTTTCACTTCCCATGATTCTCCTGTGTGAACGAGCCCTTTGTCACATGTTTTCGTGCATCATTTTAACCCACCACCAGCACACAAGAGGCATCATTAAGATTTTGCGTGCTGTGACCGTCTGTTTATCCACTTTGCCAGACCTGTGTACTCCAAACACATCTGATGGTGCTTCAATTGTCAAAACTGTCAATTTCCTTACACAATAACATCATCTACTCCTTCGCGATCCCACCACATGTTCCCTCCTACGCTGTGACGGGAAATGTGTCTTTTCTCTGGCCTCTGCGGCTCATGAGTTCCCATGAGACCGATTACCTCGCAGGTTAAACTCTTAAAAGTTTAAAAGTCGCTGAAAGTCACAGAATGAGCCGTGTAATCCCAGGTCATTAGTGTCATTTTAGGTTTTTTATGACACGCTTATATGATGTCATCCGCTTTTCTTCATCCTCGTGAGTGATTCAGATATTTATGGGTAAGAATTCAGCTTCCTTACCGTGTCACTGCTGGTTATAATGATGATTAAATGCCATTTTCTCAATGAAATATGAGCCTACATCTTTGTTTTTGTGACAGAGATTGACATTTTACCTGTCGGTCACAGAGAAGGGGTTGCAAAGTGGCTGTTTGGGCCTTCCTTGATTCTGTACTCAAGCAAAACAGCAGGAAATGACTCGTCAGGTGGTTAAAAAGGTCACAGGAAGGATTTGGGAGTGGGAACAACAGGCCAGCTTTACTTTCTACAATAATCTGTCCATATTTTGCAGGTTTATGCAGGTGGAAAGAGGCTTTGCTTCTATATGCGTTGGGTAAACGGTGATATGCCGAGTATGTATAAGAGAACCCTCTCCAAATATACAGAGCAAGCCGTTCTCAGCTCCCTGCGTACTGGGCGTGGGGCCTGCAGACCTGAGCGGCTTGTCATACATGTTAGCTACAGGCCGGCTTCCACTCACACCATCGTAAAGACAACGCTAATAAACAGAGAGAAGCGGAGGGGAGGAGAGGCCTGGGAGAAATCACGATGAGCACAATAAGCAAAACGAGGAGTTCAGCGGAGAGGGTGACCGATGATGCAGAGGAAACAGGAGGATGGAAGAGGAGAAGTATGCCAATCCCATCCCAGGCCTACTTCTTCTTATGTTTGTTGATACCCTTAACAAAGCACAAGTATACCCCTCTGACCTCATGGGGCTGCTTATTACACATAGCATTTAGTAAAAATATGCTGGCAGGCGACTTTTACGCAGAACAAAAGGTCGAGGGAAGGTCAGGCTGTCGCCGTTGTTGGTTTAGCATCTGGCTAACGTGGACGTAGCCGTTCACCGCAGCTTTAACTGTTTTTGTTTTATGTTCCTGAGCTGAAATTCACGGCGTCGGTGCAGCATGAATGACCCAGTGTTCACCTTGATGCTGTTGAGGCCTCCGAGAGTCGACATAATCGTTTAATCTGAAATTTTGCTCCGTGCCTTTAAAGCGCCTGATAGCTTCCGTGCAGGAGCGTCAGAGGACTCGCTGAGGTCATATCATCTTTATCACAGTTTCTCCTCAAAGGATGGGGCCCTGAGTGTAAGACGGCTGAATGGACTCCATTCTTTAGACCTCCCTCACTGTAACAGTCGGTGCGACCTCTCTCTCATTTCCACGTGTCAGCTCTTCACGGCCACTACTGTACACACATTCCTGCCTAGCAGCTCTGGCCTCAGGTACAATAATATTATCTCAGTCAATTGTCCGACATTCATACGATCTTCAGCGTGGGACTGTAGCTAACTATGTGCAGACTGCTCTGCTACTCAAGAGGCTCTCTCCTCTGCTCAGACTGTACCGCGGGTCATAATTAACCTGAGACAAAGCACTGACCTGTGACAAATAGACTGTAACAGTACCTGGCCCGCTCTCTGCCCAGCATAGCACAATCCGGTTTGGCACGACATGGCCCGCTACAGTGTGATGGAGACGGAGGGGTCCAGCAGATCAAACCGGGCCTGAGGCAAAGAGGGAGCATTCCAGGGAAATATGTAGACGCTACAGCAGGAGTAAAGTTTGGGAAATAACCCTGGAACTGCAGGAATTACTTCTGAATTACATTAAGTGCTGTTGCCTACAGCCGCAGAGAAGTGGATGATATCACCCTGCACTCATGTGTGATGGTTATTTATACTGCAGCTGCAGAGAGGACTGTTTGGAACGGACTGAGGGTGAAATTACTGAGAGAGCACCTCAAGGACAGCTGTCTGGTTTGTTGGCTGTTCACCAAGGTACTAGTTTATTAAACACTCTTGTACTATCTATTAAACTCTAGTGAAAGAGCCCTGTGAAAAATCCTACCTGGTTATTTTTAAGGCAGTAGTTAGCGGTGTTGGGTAGCGTCATATTGCAATCATAGGCTGTGTATATGATGTTGATGTAGCAGCCGTGACATCACCCACTGGTTCTTGGACTACTTAAATGAAGCCTTAAGTTCAGCATATCTTGTTTTTTTTGGAGCCAGAAGTGACCATATTTGTACAAGAGAGCCAATGAACATTACTACACCTCACAAGGTAGCCCCGCCCTAAAGCATGCTCTGCTTAATTGTCTATTTTAACCTAAAAGGAGGTTTTATTTCACTAAATGAACATCATGCTGTATCAAAGAAGACTTGAAAAGAGGCGCTGCTTTAGCTCAGTTGGTAGCGCGGGCGCCCCATGTAGAGACCCTGTCTCTCTGAGGCTGCAGTCCTCGACGTGCTGATCGCAGGTCCGACTCCTGGTCTGCCAGTCATTTGCATGTCATCCCCCACTGTCTACTCCCCATATTTCCTGTCTCTCTTCAGCTATCCAGACCAGAAACCTATTATAAAAATGTTTACTAAGGTATCAAATCAGGTGAGAAGACACTTAGACTTCAATACAATCAGATTTATTTTTGCAACCAGTGCAGCCCCCCTGCTGGCATTTAGAAAGCATACATGCTTAGGGTACTTTAGTATTGGCTTCACCTTTGAAACCAGAAGGCTACAAGCACTTCTTTTATACAGTGAGTGATTATTATTATTATTTTCTCTCTGTGGTATGTAAATGAGACACAGTAAAGAAATACTATCATATTTACACACTGTATCGCTGCTCTTTAGATTAAATACGCACAGGTAATGAGTGAGCAATGTTGCAAATTAATCAGCTCGACAGTTAGTGGATGTAACCTTGTATCTCCAAAACCACTACTTTTCAGGAAATGTAGAACACACACTGCATTGTCATATTTGTGCAGATATAAAGGGTGACCAACGGCATTGATGTATGAAAAGAAAATTAAAATGATGAAATATGGAGATACAAGGTTTGATTTATTCATATAGATATCATGACAGAAAACGACACACACCATGACACCCCCTCCCCCCCTTATACAAATCACATTATATGACATGGAGCTCTAAATGGCCTCATTTTTTATGTTAGAAAGGACAGTTGGAAAGTTGTTTTATTTGACTATAGGCTCATAAGGTAAGAAGAGGAACACATGAGTCACCTGTTTTATTTGTAGCGAATGAATGACAGCATCATGTGTCACACGCTGTGTACAGCCTCTGTCATATTCCTGCATGTCTGGTCAGGTTGCTGCTGTCCTTCCCCTGTCACGCACTGTGTCTGTGTAGTCAACACTGTATGGACTGACACATCAAACTGACTGATCATTTTTTATCTCAGAAATAGACGAACTATTTGAAACATTAAAAGGTTTCTAAATTGTTGAAAACTTGCCCATAAAAGAGCCGACGGCCAGATGTCTTTAATAGTTTGCAAATGTTGCTAATTGACTTTTAATCTTGAATGACCCACCTCTGAGGCTCTTTTGTAATTATGTGATAATGGTTTTTGCATAAGGTGTATATAACACATGTAGGGTTGTATCACAGTCAGATCAGGGATCAGAGGGGGATTTCATGATTGTTAAATATACATTACATCCCTGGAATAAACCTGTCCTGTATAAACTGTGTAAGACCATCATGACCGCTTAACAGCGGTGTGCTCAAAGAGGTCATGAGAATATTTTAACCTAAAAAGAGTGTTGCAGGAGAAAAGTTGCAGAATTGCCGGCTTACAGTATTGCAGCAGTTTAAGTGAGTTCTAGTTGATCTGTGGCATCCGTACAGTCTCTCCCACATAATCCCGTCATCCCTTATTCCCGTCCTCGGCTAATTGCAACAGAAAACACACACAGACGTTCCCCACAGCTTTTAACCGTGTAGTCACCGCAGGTATGTTAACTGGGCCTGGCTTTGGTCTCCGTGCATTAGCTGCACATTCCAGTGGTGCGGATAATGGGACGTTCTATTAGGAGCTATTTGTGGCCGCGCTGTGGCGTGTTCCACCAGATTCCAACATTAGCCAGGGTTTTAACCTCGTCGGATGAAGGATACAAGGGGAGTTAAGGGCCTGATGCTTTGTCTCCATTTGTCTTGTTTGTTTCTGTTCTCGGCCTCCCTCCTTGTATATTTGCTCTGCGTTGTTGCAGACCACCATGGGAACATGTGTTTGTTTGCAGACTGTGTGCGCATCGTGCACGTCTAGGTATCAGCGCTCTTTTACGCCTCTGTCCATCTCTCTTGTTCAACTTCTCACCTTCTTCCTCTTCATGTGTCACACATGCATGTTACCTCCCCCTCTGCCTGCTCTGTGCGTTCATACACATGTACACTACACACATGCATGTGTACCCTGTGACTATGTGTGCGTGTGACCGTCGGAGACCTTGTGGCCGAGGCAGCGAGGGGCAGCCTGTTGACACGGAGCCACAGCAGGGGAGCTTCCTTCTCCCCAGCTCATAGAAAGCAAACAAGCTAATCAGAGCCAGCTCTCCGGCCCCCCTTTCAACTCTGCAGCCGCTCAGTCGGCCGGACAGAGGAGAGGACGCCGGCCGTCCTTGCTGCAGAGGAGTTACAGTTACAGTCAGAAAGGAGTGTGAGCAGTGTGTGGGTGTAGGTGGCGGAGGGGAGCCTGCAGATGTGCCCCCAACAACCTCTGGAAGACGTGGGTAGTCTGAACGCTTTTAATGCTTCACAAGCCAAATCCTGATCACTTATTAGCCTTTTATCAACAGATTGCACAAAACTACACCGATTTCTTAAAGGGAACATATAAACTAATATTTTGCCTGTTGACCATGAGGTCCAACTTCACTGACTTCTTTTCAAGCTTTGGCCATTCGTGAGCTTTATCTTCAGAGTGAGTTTGCCGGGACTTTTTTTGAGCATTGAAAGGAGCTGAAGTGTAGCGCATTTTAAACGGCTGAATTTCAAACTTTGTGGGGCGACTATCCCTCAGTGGTTGAGTCAGTCTACCACCACTTTCAGTCGGCAGGTTGGAGGTTCGAATTGTCCTCGGGCGAGACACTGAACCACAAATTGCTCCCGGTGGCATAGCCATCGGTGTGTGAATGTAAAACCTTAGGTAGCAGCCTCTGCCATCAGTGTGTGAATGGGTGAATGTGACATGTTGTGTAAAAGCAGCTTTGAGTGATTGAGTGAATTTCCATTTACCTTTGCTGGATGACATTTCCCATCTGTCTCCGCTTTCTACCTCAAAATAAAATCCAGTGTGAATTCTAAAAAGCTGAAAATAATGAGCCGTATTTGTTATGGTTTTCCCACGACAGTTTATTCAGGTGTGTTGATATCTTCTCAACCATCTCCTGCTTCTCTCTAACTTTCCCACAGCCTGCTCTACCCCTCATTCATGAGTGTGCTTCAAGTGACCTTTTACAAGTCAACAGATATAATATTCCACTTCACTGCTGAGCCGCTGGTGTTTGGTTTGCCCGAGTGACTCTTTCAATGCGTTCTGTTGTTGTGTACAGGTCGCAGTCAGAGCCGCAAACATACAGAAGCTATACGAGTTAACAGAGTTTCATGATGTAAGCAAATGTGTTTTTCCGTGAAAACACTCAGCCGTTGAAGTGCTTCTTTCCAGATGGGGTCTCAGAGTTCAATGTGTGTGTGTGTGTGTGTGTGTGTGTGTGTGTAACATCAGATGCAGGTTAAAATTCCATAAAACTTTGCAAACACACTTTCTCCTCCCCTCAAGGACCACAAACAAATAAATCTCTGTCTTCAAATTAGCATCAGTCTCTACTTCACAGCATGCCCACCTTGACACGAGACGACCCTGTCTCACCTGATCCCCTCAGAGAGCTGTAAAGAAGCTGCTTTTAGACAGGTTCCTCAATACCCATGATGCCCCTCGGCCATCCTTGACCCACTAAAGGCTAACCAGGGCGAGCTAGGAGTAATTTATGTGAACTCTGCGCTCGTCCCTTGAACCTTTAGCGTTGAGTCATGTCGTGTCCGTGAATTTTGGTCCCGGCCGTATCTTCTTCTGTCAACACTCTCATGCTCCGCATCCTGACCGCCCTCCACCAGGGGAGAGGAGCGACAGTGAGAGAAAGATGAACGAACACGCCGTTCAGCCGCTCTGTCTCTGCCTCACTGCGTCATGACAGAGGCCATTTGGCCGCTCTGTTATCTGTCTCTGCTCTTCCTCACTCAAGGTCTGGCCTCCACCCAAGACCAGACAGCTCACGCACATACTGCTTGGAGATGATCATTCATCATGTTTTCTCCCAACAAGAGGGAAGCAGGGCGGATCTTTGAGGGATGGCTTTGAGGTGTATTGTGATTCAGGCAGAGCTTGTAAGTGTTAATGTGCTATAATTCTGACTAAGTTCAGACTTATTGTTTTGGTCTGGTTTGTTTAGTCTGACTGAATTGAATGAATGAAAAGTCTTATCAGATTTGGCAGTTCAACACGAAGCCTCAACTATTCTTGTTTTGTTTTTTAAGTTCTGCGTCACACCAAACTGCTATATCAGCCTGACTGAGTCTAATGTTTTTCCTGTTTGACTCACCTTTATCAGCTTTCCATGAGCTCCAGCTGTTGGCCAGACATTAGGAATTTCAAGTCAACTACTTTCTTAGTGTTTCAATCACTTCATTGTTTTAAAATATATAATTTCACCATATGTACGGTTTGAGTCAGCTAGTTAGCTAAAGTTAGCCAAGCTAGCAGTGCACAAACCCCTCTGAAAAGTGAGGGAAAAGACTCATTTATAACTTCAAACTACTTTATTCAGTCTTTTTACATATAAAGTTCAGGTTCAGGTTTGTTTTTAAAAAGTTCTAATTCTAGTGAAAACCTTTTGAGCGCTGAACACTTATAAGAAATCCTAAGCTAAGAGTGCCTAATCCGAGCACCAACAAACAAGCTAACATTAGCTTGAAGAGCTAGCTGAAGAGCGCCAGAGAAACTATTTTTAACATGAAACAGTTTTGTTTAGTGAACATTTTTTTAAACAGGTCAGTTTTCTTTAAGAGAAGAAGACCTCAGTGGATAATTGGAGGGTGGAGAGTCAACAGAAAAGTTTTATGCTGTTCCTCCTGTCGTGCTCTGCGTACAATGACACAGCTAAAAAACTGGTAATCGTCTGCCAAAATGTAAGTGTCCCCCATGCTATTTTTCCTGGTTTGTTATCTTAAATTGACGTGTGTGTCACTTAAAGACTGTGCATCCCATGTTGGTTTTGATAAGATCATTTGATGTGACAACATAATTCCATGTTAAAAGGCCATTGTCATATGTAGGTAATCCCTACATTTAGCGCCAAGCATAAAGCTGAACAGCAACAAATAAGACAAGCAATAAGACAAACTGCTTAACTGAGACTGTCTTTTTGTGTTTAACAGTAAAATAAATTACATCGGGCACCTGGATGTACGTTGTATGCATTCAGTATTACAATTACAATTGTCAGCTTTTGGTGTCAGCCCCAAAAATAACTTTACACCTGCAGGTTCAGAAGTTTTTTTTTCCCTTTGTGAGGAAAACAGTTACAGTTTCTAGTGAATGAATGTGACGCTAGTAGAAAGTAAATGTGTGTATGTAACACTTAATCTAAGGCAGGAAGAAGTGAAATGATGTTGCAAGTGTTCACTTTCTCTACATAGTAAACGTACTGCAAGTGAAATCAATTATACCCGCTGATAACACTTCCTGTTTTGCAATGTTGTATATAAATGGAAGTTGGAAACCCTCAATATGAGTTTGGGCTTTATTTTCTGTTTGTGTGCAATCATAATTACAGTCATGTGTGTCTTATGTCGAGAGAGAGGCTAAATGGAGAGGAAGTCACACATACATTCTGTATACCTATGTCGTCACAGTGCTGTAATAGAGATGTCTGTCCTGCACAGTCCTAAGTGGAAAAAGGTGACGCTCCCTGTGACATAAATGCTGCTTTTTCCCACCGTGAAAATAAAAGTCCTCACAGATGTCTGCATGGGGAAAACACGCTTGTTACCAAATCAACGGCTGCCTCTGTTCTGCTTGGCGTTTATGGCATCAGTATCTTCAGAACACTTTGAATAAAGGGAAACGATCCTTCCTCATGGCTGTGCAGTGTGTCGGTGTCAGATGGATTACTGAAGCGTACATAAAACACATCACAACACACATGTGGTCTCTAAAGTCTGTTCAGGGACTGCTGCACAGTGGCCCGACCCGCCGCTTCAGTCAAACAAACATCAAAGAAAGTGAAAGTTTAGACAACTTGTGCCGCAGCCGAGGAAACTCTGTTAACCTGAGACACGCACTTCACACACCTTCCTCTTTCCTGCACTCACCGGAAGATGAAGGTACATGCATGTGGTGTGTGTGATGTGGAACATGCTCGCCTCTGTGTATCCCATGTGAAAGTGTGTGCAGCTCCTATATTTGTAGCAGGTACTCTTGTCATTGTGGTGAGTCATGGCGTAAGGAGCCGGGGGATGCTGGAAGCGCTTCAAAGTGAGTTCGTTGCTGTTGTGGTGAAATGAGCTGAGAGGATCTGGATCTTGCAGATGAAAGCGGCAGAGGGTGTGTAGGGACTGGCACACAGCATGGATCGGAGTGGAGGAGACCTGGGCAACAAGATGTAGCACCCGCCTACAGTACGCAGGCATGTGTGTGTCTGTTGTTTGGCTGTTAAGGAGGGTAAAGAGCCAAGGTTTTGCCCTGAGTGCCTACTGCTGACTGGGCCCCAGTGTGGGAGCACAGGACCTGCATAAGACTGAGACCAAAGCGAAAATAAATGACCGAGAATATTGTGTTAGTGTGCGGAAAAGTGCAGAACACAAGACACAAACTTACTGATTTAAAAACCAAAGATTTATTTCATTCTTATAACTTAAACATTAAACTACATTTGATTCTAATATCAGGAAACATGGCATATTATGTCAACATGACAAGATTGAAGACAGACTTTTATTTTGAAACCAGCAACCACAAAGCATTACTCTGTTTCTGTGACATATTAATGACATACTAATGTAAATATAGTGTAAATATTTGCTTCCACTTGTATCAGGAACTATTAACTGCACATCAAGTATATGATAGACATCCTGAATGCTAAAGCGACCACCTGGCTGACCGTGCAGCTGCACCGTACGACACTGGCCTTGAGTGCAACTAGGGAGCCTGCAGGGCCGTAATGAGGGGAATCCATCAACAAGGGGGCTAGGAGTCAGCACAGGAAGGAGCAGGTGCGACTGTATACTGTAACATAACTTTAAAAAAAAGGGATCAGGCTGCTCTGGAAAATGTGGAGACTTTTCATTGTGAAAAAGACGGAGAGGGAACAATTATAGCAACTTAAAAACCAACATTTTTAGTGAAAATCCTTGAAGCATAAAATAAACGACTTGCTGACAAATTAGCACGTTAGATGATGAATAGGACGACCTCCGGCACAAAGCGAAATCATTTCCTTGCTTTTGGACTACAATTTTCCAGGCATCTTTTTTTCCCTATCTTTGCACGAATGGCAGTTACAAATGTGGAAAATTACGGGGTCCCCCTTTCTCCTCCTGACATGGATTCCCTCTATAGTCAGTCAGTCTGGCCTTATATAATGTGACCTAAACATTGCGTGTGTGTGTTTCCTAACAGCTGGGCTTGTCCCACTGAACCAAAGCAGCATGGATGGCTGCTAATAACCCACCCTAATAATCCCTACATTACCCAATGCCCTTCTGTGTTCAGTGCCATTAAATACCCATTCATTATCATGCCTACAGTTAGTGCCATTGAGGCCGCGGTCCCAGAGGTGGGAGCTAACGCTAACGATTGCTGATGGTGGCAGAGGGCTGGCTCCTGCCCTTGGGTGGTGATCTTGGGTGATTACACAGGGCTCCTCTGAGGTGAAGCCCAGAACGGAGCTCCCTCAGCGCCGCATCTGGTTAATGGGAGCTGGGCGTGCTGCTGGAGTCCCAGACTGGAACGATAGGAAATATACACACAGGCTGGGTGCTGTACTGGAAGACTACCACATTCACACACATGCATAGACACACACACAGAGTCTCAATGTTCATTTGATCCGTGCTCCATTTCCTCCTCACAGTGGAGGGCAGGGAGAGCCTGCTGAGAGGTCTCACAAGACAAGTAGCTGAACATTAAACACACGGTCGATGGCTTCCATTAGAGTCACATTTTCTGAAACAGCCTTCATATGCAGAAATGTCATGTTGAAATGTTCCGCTCTGCTTCAAACCTGCTTACACTTTGACTGTCAGTGTGTTTGATCCGAGTTTAAAGATAGCATGAGGCTTTGCAGTTCATGTCTTGATTACACCGCTCCGAATGTAGGGTCTAATTGGACGCACGAAAGAGGCTTCCCTCGAGGATGGCTGGATATGCACGGGGGACTTTAGGGACTTTACTGGAAACCATTAAGGAAACAAGACATTTCCGACCGCAGGGAGCAAGAAAAACTACTGAAAAATGACGAGAGAGGGGGAAGAAATGGGGCGCTTCAGGCCTGAACTGTTAAGGACATGATTGTGGAGTGTCTGTGTGTAGAGAGAGGGGGCTGTGGTGGCGTGTGTGAGGCCTCTTTGTCCAGGTCGCGTGCCAAATTACTTGTTTGCATGGTAAGAGAATGACACTGAATTGCTTCAGGTCATTTTTTTCCCCTCCCTGCAACAAAGTACAGAGAAATAACATCATGCTGTGAGACAATCACTCTCTCATGTATCCATCAGTCATTTAATGTCAGCAGGTTTTCAGTTTGAGCTCTAACTTGTCTGCCCTCTGTGGCAGCGCCGGCTTCTGTCCTCAAAAAACTCTGCATCAAAGGGGGGCAGAGTTAGGAGAAAACACTGTCGCAGTCCTCAAAGAAAGAACAGTTTAAATATGAGGCCCGCAGTCGTCACTTTCAATTTCTTCATTATGGTTGAATTGTACGTGAAGCGAGAGGTTGGGGATATGTAGCAGCACCGCAGTTGAGCGGTGCTGCGATCTGTTACGGCACCTGGAAGCGATTGAGTTTCTCTTCAAGAGATATTTATGTATTGGTGAATAAGCATGGTCCAAGTGTTTATTTCTTCTATGGGGTCTGGCTGCAACGTTTCCGCTCTAAAAGAGGAGAAATTAAAAGAACAAGTGCTGTGTGAAATGTGCATCGATCTGTCTTAAAACTCCTGTAACCCTCATTAAAGTCACGTCGGCCCCCCTCCCCTCAGGCTCCTCTTTTTATTTGCACCGCCCCGTATCCAAACACTGTTAAAGACTCATAAAAGCTGAGCATAATATTTTGATATCTGTCATCTAATGCTGTTATAAAGGAGCCAAAGGGAAGAGGAAGTTACCTTCAGTTGTGGTATCCACTCTCATCATAACATACTGGCTCTGTGTTCCCAGGGGGATGTTTGTTGTGATGTCTTGTGGCACCAGTGCAAACACACAGAGTCTGCATGAGGTCCAAAGGCCCGCTGGATTTGTTTAGTCTTGGTGGGCAGGACACAAGGAGAGGATCTCTGGACTGATGCTTGTTTCTCTTCACTGTGGTCTCTGTTGACAGGAGTTATTTGACTTTTGTGATTTTTGATGTCCAGTTAATTACAACTTGGGTTTTATCTTTGTATACAATGGTCATCTGAACACTCACTGAAGGTTCTTTCCCAATCAGACGTTTTCGCAGCAATGCTGCTCCTGAATCTTTTGTTCCCAGACATTACTTCTACAAGTTTATACCACAGTATTAGCTGCTGTAGGTGTGGCTCTATAAATGAGTGTGTTGGTCCAAGATGTGGGCATCAGTAAATATTTGGAATATTAAACTTGATGGGGAGCCAATCACTGTGGCTCCGTGGTAGAGTTGGTCGTCTCCCAATCGGAAGGTTGGGGGCTCGATCCCCGACTGCTACAGTCACATGTCCAAGTGTTGCTTCCAAATTGCTCCTGTATGAATGTGCATAGATTCTGATTGGCCTTAGGCCTTTGCCATCGGAGTGTGAAATATGAAGCTTTGATTGGTCGGAAGACTAGAAAAGTGCTATATGGATACAGTCAATTTCCCATTTACAAAAAGCCCACTATGCTGTCTTGAAGAAGACGTGAAACCAGCAATCGAGACCAAAAACTCATTGGGACCTTTTTTAATTAAGGAGTTAAATCAAAGAGAAGTAGGGTCCATTTCTCATACAGTCTTTCTTTTTGCTACCATTAGAGTCGCCCCCTGCTGGCCGCTATAAAGAATACAAGTTTAAGGCATTTCAAGTCTGCTAGACGTTTGAAATCAAGATGCTAAGTCAAATTTTATAAAAGCAGACTAGTTTGAGCTTTTGCAACACAGGCTGTCCTTCAGCCTTCAACACCATGATTAAAGAAACATGAATACAAATGTCATCATCCAAATGTTTGGCCTGACAAGACGAGCAGATTCTCACTGCTCAAGTTACCCACCATCCCCCTCTGTTGGATGGTTTCTCTCTAATTTAAGTAATAAGATAAACTTAGGAGTAAGGACAGGGGTGTGTATTTGTAAGGCTGAGATGGGTATGTACTGTATTTTGAGGGGTGAGGACGATGCTGGCGGGTGAGCAGGGAGGGTGGGTGAAAGGTGACACCCTGACAAGTGGTGTTTACGAGAGCAGAGAATACCGAAGGACAACTGTGGGCTGTCTTGAATATGAGATAGAAGGGGAGAAAGATGAGGAGGGAGGCAGAGTCAGAGATGTGTATATGAGTGAAAGTGAGAGGAAGACGGAAGTCGAGATCCAGGCGGGAAGACGTGACAGCGACGTGAGGATCCTCCTCAGACTTACACCAGCTCTCAACCTGGAGGGCAGACACAGAGAGGTGTGGTAGAAGAATATGGTACGACACGACCACAGAGGGGTCCTTGGAGATGGTTTTTGAATCCATCTACCATGTGTTTGCATGATGATTTTACTATCAAACTCTTGTCTCTTTTCTATCTTCTATTGGTTGAATGCGTGCTCGCCAGGCGTGCCTGCAAAGAAAATGTGAATGGGTATGTGTGAGGGTCAAAGGTCACCTGTGTTGGAGTAGCAGTGGCAGATTTATGGGCCCACCAACCTGAAGGCGGGAGGTCACATGCTGACTTTGTTACACGCCTTGGCTAACAGACACACATGCACAGAAAGTGGTGGCACACACTGAATACCAGCCTGCTGATGCCAGGCCATCTGTGTTGCGTTCTAAGTAATAGATAAAGCAGGGAATGAGGCTTGGCTGACGTGTGTGTGAGTGTGTGCGCACAAGTGTATAAGATTCCCATTTGGCCTCAGGGGGAAAGCATATAAAGTGTGATTAAGATGGAGGACACGGGACATTGATCAGTAAAGAAACAAGCTCCGCATCGGGATGAAAGAACAAAGTCGGATCGTGTTGCTCTCTATCATTAATATCTATCAGGAGCAATACGAAGCTTTAAACAGCCAGACATGGGAGAAGTTTCTCAGGGTCATACTGTTGCCCCTCGCTTCCTTGCTTCATTCATTCATTATCTCCCTCCCTTAAGCTGTCATTCTGCAAAGAGCACTTCTATCTAATGTGGGCTGGTTGTGAAATCTAAACCTGCAGGAAGAAGAGTGCTTGCATCAGTCCAGTGTTTGACTTTTGTTCTGATGTAAACCGGATGAATGTAGCGCCTAGCTACTTTATCCCCTCTGCATTTGATGTGTTTTTATTTCAGAGATGTATCTTACTTGCATGGGTAGCCTACTACATACTTGTATGTTTGGACTATAGTGTAATTGTTTGACATTTTGACATTATTCCAGAGATTAGGTCGTGAAGATGCTACTCTCATGTCTGTTAGCTAAACCTTACCTAGGAGACCATTAGCCTAGCTAACCGCGAGCAATGAAAATAGCGACTCAAGCTCCATCTCAAGCACTGTTTCCATAAAAATCTAAAAATGGCAACTTAATAAACCCCTTCGGCGACTTTTTTTAGCAACTTTAAAGCTTTAGCTACTTTGACGTTAAAGTAGTTGGCAACTTAAGTTGACAATATGTACCAAAAAGCTCCTCTAAACTTACAAATTAACACTATTTTTGTTTGTTAATCCGAATTTAAACAAAAGAGGTGGCAGTTTTTAAACGCTAACAGTTGTGTGTTTTTTTATGCAAAGCTTAGCTAGCTAACTAGCACCTGGCTGTAGCTTCACTGTACCAAAATGAAAGTCATTATTTCTTAGAAAGTCATTCAGCATATTTCCTCAAAATATTCTACCACTCTTTTCATACGCAGGTTTATAAGTAGACTGTTTGAAAATGACTGCCAGTTGCTCACACTTGCAGCAGGCGTGCGCATGAGATTAAGTGTCTGGTATTCATCGTTCTCGTCTGTGATAACAGGTGCATAAGTTTGACCTGCGCCTCTTCTGCTGTAATCTCAGACATCCAGAAGAGATAATGAGCTCCCCTTAGTGCTCCCTGCCAACATCTCTGTTTTGCATTTATTTAAACAAGCAGAGAGAAATGAATTTTTCATCTGAAACATTTGGTCCCTCGTTGCAGTTTAATCTTCAATCAACAATGGATCTGTTAGAAATGAGCTTTTTTTTAATGGCTTTAACAGGAGGAGGATTGAAGGGGAGAAGTGTGCAGTTAGAGCCTCTTGACTGTATTTGGTTTAGTTTAAGGCCATATTGGCGTAGCTTCAGTCAGGTGCAGGCAGACAAAGCCACCATTGTTGTAAAACCCCAGATAGTTAGTTTAACCATAAACCTCCGCTGACTGATTTATGAGACAGCCCCCATCCTGTGAATAAAAACCTGAAGATTTAGAAAGTGCAACCAGCCCTAAATCAGTTTAGAAGTGACCGCTAAATGTATTTCTTGTACCGATGTATCATTTTACCCTCAACACCCGTTGATCTGGGACTTTGGCTGGGTCCAAGAACCTCTGTTATTCGGAGGGCTGTTACAACCACAAGTGTTTTCCTTCCAATTGGCCTGGCAGACACCTCAGAAACCTGAAGCCCGTCCATCTCAGTAGGACACCTTAGGGTGGCTCATTCCTCGGTTTTGGTTCAGTGCGAAGGGTTTTTAACCTATCATTCTGATTTCCTTTCCAAAGGAGTGCTTTTATCACCGAAAAACAGTCCAATTTAGATATACAGAACCTTCTTTTTCCTCTGCCGCTGCCTCTTTTGTTGGCGAGCTGAAGAATGAGGGAGTTAGTATTTGAGGCCAGCAGCAGCTGAGGGAGCTTGGCAGGAAGCAGGGACAGCAGGAGAGCTGGAGGCTGCAGTGTTTTGTACATTAGGTGATTTGTACATTTTTAACATTTGGGATAGTCCAATGGGGTCACCTAAGCTCTAACAACCAAATATTAATGGTAAAAAGTATTTATCTTGATCTGTAGTCAAATCCACGACACCTATACCCCTGGATTCACTCCCTTACGAAGGATGAAGAGGGAGATGCAGGACTTTCCAATCAGGTATTTGCAAAAGTTGCTAGTTAGGGAGGTGTAGGGGCAGGACCACCTGAATTGTCATGAAGTAGAATTATGTTTGCACATTTTGAAGAACCATTAGACTGCTGTGACTTTGACAACATGCTGGTTTGAGTCTTAGAGATAGTTCTACCGCTCCATGCAAATGAAGATAATACTTGTATTCATTCTTTCTTTAGGCCCATAAATCTCTGTGTGGTATAAGGGACATGAAGCGCCTTCAGTAGAGTTTTTAGTGCTAACTGTAACCTGTCTAAGGGAGGAGGTCCCCTGTGTGTCAAATCACTGCAATGCTTAAAATGTACGACCTCTCAGCTGAGCGTACACACACACACATTAGTAGAGCATGTGTGGGCGACCTCTGATACAGACAGATGTGCATCCCTCCACATTTCTTTATAATCAAAAATTAATATGAGAAAGTCGCCAGCTGGACTGAAATGAGGCGTCCTCTGTTTGGCTGGCAGCCGTAGCTTTGTCAGGTTAACACGGAGGATGTCTTTGCGTTTGCCATTTATTCCTCTGTAAAGAAAAATTCCCATTACATCAAATAGCAAACATGTGTCTGGACTAAATGAACGTGACATGACTGACTGTGGATGAGCGCGCGTTGAGTGAAATGAGCTAAATGACGCCTCGTACATTGCTCTCTCTCTTTCTCTCTGCAGCTGTGGTCCCCTATCTGTTTAGCCTACGTGCTCCACCTCGACCCTCGCGCAAGGTCACTACATTATGAATGCTGATGCAGAGATGTGATTGGTCAACAGCGATGAATGGCACATACCTCTGTCATGCGCTCCCAGCTGTGTTTAACTTTCATTACTGCACATGAAGACTATCAGACATATCAGCTGTGTCAGCCATCTATCAGTCGCAGCTGTCAGGCACACAAACATAGTTAGAGGCTACACACACACACACACACACACACACACACACACACACACACACACACACACACACAGCTGTTAATACTGTCAGACACAAATCCACACAGAGGAGGTCTCTGCGGCCCTGAGCCATGCAGAACTCCAGATACCTCGACAGATATTGTTATATATTGTGCGTACATGAATGCATGAATGTAAACTCACAACAGGCTGTAACACCACACTGCTCCCTGTCCATCACCGACTGTGTTAAAGGCTCGACAGCCATCCAAGCCACGCTCTGACCTCCCAAACCGAGCAGCTGATTGGACCAAATATGGACGCCACCAATGGGATAAAGTGACTCATGACCTCCTCCCATAAAGTTCACACTGGGGCAAGTCTGCACCTGCCACAGGAGTGGCTTCACAACACAACACACACACAGACACACTACACTGTTCTAGCCCTTCCAATCACGCAGGATTGAAAGAGGACAAGGCTTACGTTACATCAGTAACATCACAGCACGGAGAGCAGGAGACGCTCCCGCGTATCTTGAGGCGCTATGAAATGAAATCCTCCTTACACACACCTGCATGTGTGAGTCTCTGACATAAACAGATGATCATCTTTAAAAGAAGCAGTTGATAAACCCGGTTTGAAATCCAACAGAGTTTATGAGCGCTGACAGACGCAGCAGCACTGACGTAATTGAAACACCAAGTTCATGTTCGTGCAGGTTGCAGCAGCCGCTCAGATGACGTGATGCTGAAGTCCTTTGACTGCAGAGTTTTAGGATTTCAAATTCTGACGCCTCAAAGATCCATTGTTGATCTACATTTAGCCGATGTGCTTATGTATTTGTTCTGACTGCAAGAGCCAAGACTTGCAGATGTTTGCGATGAATGCTGTTTCACTGCTTTTAGGGAGCCATGTTAATGTTTTGTACCATGGATATTTCATGCCGATTAGCCCATATTGTAATGTGCAGAGAATTTAATTATTACAAATAATATTTTGAGTAATCCAAAATGTATAAACATACCGACGGTTAGAAAGTAAGGTCTGGTTTACACTGTTCTCAACATGGATATTGGTCCATACTGATTCCATCAGTCCTTAAGCCATACTAAAGCCAGAGCGGGTCAGCAGAGCAGGGGGGCTATGCACTGGGATATACGTAATCCAGTCTTGAGTCATGGTGACTTGAACTCCACTTAGACTTGCAAGTTAATGACTTGAGACTTGTCTTGATGATGACTCAGATGACTTGTGTGTGTGTGTTCATAAGTTTGAATGTTGTTAAATATAAAATGATAACATTCAAAGTTTCTGTCTAACTATCAAGTATGTACGCAGCGCAAACTGGGAATCATGATTGGACGACTCAAAAAGCTCCCTGGTATGTGATTGTCATGATTGGATGACTGGCTGTCAGTCAAACTCCTCGCTATGGCAACACGCAACATCAAAGGCCCCCGCTACAACACTGCCAAATACATTACACTGTTGGTGCACAGTAGATGGATGAGGCCAGGTAAGCAAGGGCTGGTGGAACAACACTAATGGCAAGAGAAAAGAAGAGGTGGTGATTATACCTTCATACAAAGTACAGTCCTCACATACAGGTTTGAGGGAGGCATTCATGCTGTTTTTCAAAGGCAAATAAAGTAAAACAGGAATGTTGGGAATGACTAATTAGGAATTATAAGGAATGCATCTGACCACACATATCTTACTTATCCATTTACTTCATGTGCACATTTCTGGAAGGAAAGACATGAAATGGTGCAAAGGTGCTTCATGGATGATAATAACTCAGGCTGTACTAAACAGGCGCTCCTCCAGTGGTATCATGCAATAGTGTTTGGCGTGTCAGTTGAGTGTATTTTATGGCTCTACCTGCCTGCATCACGCCATGCCAAATGTGTATCAGCAGCTGTACCAGAAGCACCGTGCGGCCCATTACTCCTAGATGACTGGGCGCGCGGCTGGCAGCTCTCACCTTGGCTTCCACAGAGGCTGTAATCAGCCTGTCTGTTTCAGGTGTGAGAGAAGAGGAGAAAGAAAGCAGAGCATGGAGCTAGCTTAGAGGAAGGGCACGAGAGGTGAGGCACCTGTGGAAAAGGATTTCAGAGGAGAGAGTAAGATCTGGGATTCTGTTTTAAGAAAGTCGAGGGAAGGGCAGAGGGTGGAACGTGTCAGGGGGAAAGAAAAAAGGCTAGCTTTTGAACATTCACACCATGTTTCCTCGGCCATGCCCCACACATTGTCTTCTGTTACAGCCACACACTCACACAAACACACACACACACACACACTGCAGTTTTCGTTCAAAGTCACGGTGTTTAGTGCACTTTTCCCTTTGTTGCCGACTCTTGGCGGCCCACCCCCGCTCCCCTTCATGCCCAGCTCTCCAGTTTTGCTCTAACATGTTCCAGAACGTCAAACTCGAACCATATTTTATGAATGAATGAAGGATACAGAGATAAAAGAGCATTTATCCTCCCACAGACCACCATTCGACATAGACTGGCAATGGCCAAAACCCCACAATATCACACAACCTCACAATATCCTTGTCAAATTACCACTGCGCACATCGATGCTGCTGCTGATGTCTGTCACGTTAAAGAGTCTGGCCCTTTGGATGTCCAAGTAAAAATCCCGCCATGTTGAGGCCCACACACCTTCAGATGTTTCCTTAACCCCTGCTTTACCTGTGTGCCAGCGCGTGTTAACCCTCATGTTAATCCTTCCTGAGGACTGGATTTAACACCTCCAGACTTCTTGGAAACTCCTGCACCTCTGGTGGCCCCAATCTGATCTGGTCTACAAACACAACCCTCATTCTCACCTCCATATCGCGCCAAAAGCTGCTGTCCCCTGCCTCCAGGCACATCTCGCATTTGTTATGGGACTCACTGGTTCCCACATCTGAGGGTGGCGATTGGTCATAGGTGGTTTTCAGTAACGACTGCGACTTCCGTGATTGGACTGTTTCTAAAAGAGTAACAGGAAAAACGTGGAAGTATTTCTATTCCCAAGCTGAAGCCGCTGAGGATAGGTGTGTGTATGGAGGGGTTGAGGTTGCTCGTTTGCGTGCAAGTGTGTTTGTACGCTTTAAAATCCTCTTGAGAACCTGAATTCCAGCGTGTGTGGCTGCAGCCCCTATTAATGGAAGTACCACCCAGGAGCCTGTCTGAATGGTGCCGAAAACCGTGCCTCTCCCATACACGCCAACATGCCCAGCGTCAACAAACACAAATGTGTGTGTGTGTGTGATTCACTTGCAGTTGAGGACGGTTTGTTTATCTGGGGTCAATTCGTTTAAGGCATCGTCACGCAAGGGCCCTCTTTCCAAAAGAGGAACACAGGCAGACGTGGTCATAACAAACTCCACCTAAACTCTCACCAATTTTCAGGGATTCCTGAAGAATTTCCCAAACAAAGTCCATCTTTGCTTTCCTTTATTTATTTTTTTATATACAACATCTGTAACACACAGCAAATGCAACATTAAAAGCAGGATGAAGTAACTTTTCAAAGAGGAAATTGCGGCTTATTTCAGAATAGAAGTCTTTCAAATTGGCTCACTTTAATACAGTCAGGGGTTTTGCTGCTACAGTGTTACTTGTCAGGTGGGATTCATAACTGACAGTATGATAGCTAAGGTCAGCAAACTGGAACATTATATTGCTGAAAAACTGACATCCTTTTGTCCGTTAGAGCTGACTGTAAGACTCCTCTTCTTTTGCGTATAATTTGTCAGTTTAGCATTGATATTTATTCCTTAAAGAGGTATTATGCTAATTTCAAACTTAATATTTCACTCTGTGATACCTGTGGAGTAGCTTAGCATAATTTACAGTTAAAAAACTTATAGCCAACATACAGCCTCTGCCTGAAACGACTGTCAGCTCTGTCCCTTTAAGAAACCCCGCCCCTACAAGCCCACTTTCTTCTGATTGGCCAGCTCTCTGAAGCCTGCTGAGGCTGCACTTTGTGACATCACAAAGTGCAGCGTGTAGAAAAAACTGTGTGAAACCTGGCGTTCACAGCAGCCTGCAGACTGAGCTGAGAAGCCTGGGGATTACTCCAACATACTTTGACCTACAGATTTAAAACTTCACCCACGTTTAGTCTGGACATCCAATACTGTAACATTATATAACTTACAATGTGACACAGCATAATACCCCCTCTTTAACGGTGGCTGTTTTCCAGCAATAAATCATTTGGGGGGTTGTCATCCACTAAACCAATCACTCACCAGATAAGATGCGTCATGGCCTGGGTGGCCCATTACCCCTGCTTCTGTTGCCCCCTGTTTCAGTCCGCACACTGCCTCACTTCCTGGTCGGAGATCCAGCTGCTAGCACCTACAAACAAAGCTTCTTGTCTTCTGGCTGCTGAACTCTTGGTGCTCTGTTCCACTCTGTCGTGATCTGCTCATATTTGCAGAGCTCGGCTGGTGCTGGCCCTGTTTTGCAAGGGCCCTCTCATTGTTTTGACTGCGTCTGTCTGCGTGTGTGGGGCGCGCCTGTCTCTGCCTTCACCTTTCATTAGCTATGACACGAGTTGACTACCCAGGCTGCCTTTCAGCACCAGCCTGCCACTCAACGCAAACCACCTGCCGGACATCACAACACTGGAGCTGATGCAGAATGCAGGCACCTCCTTCCTATAAACCTGTGCATGCATGCTCACCAGCAAATATAAACACTTGATTACGGTTTACCACAAGACAAGCTTTTCAAACACGCTGCTAATTAGGATCAAATGAATAATGCATCAGACATAAACACGTAAACACCCCTCAGCTGTAAGAGCATGCACGCACACTCAAACAGACACATGCAGGTTTACAACAGCGTCACTCAGCCCTGACAGAGCGGGTCGAGAAACCTATACATTGATCACACTCACATGGGCATGAAATAGGCATCCATCACACACATGCACACACACTTCCAGACCCTAACACAGACGCCCTCTCACTCGGCTCTGCAGTCACGCTACACTTGATGCTGAAAGTAAAACAGGAAGGTCGACCTGGTACCAACGTGTTCTGGGCTTCTTATTTCCCAGTCCCAGTGACCTTTGCATGAATACCAGAGTGATGTTTACTGTTCAGCATCTCTCTGTAACCACATTTCAACAAAGAGGTGAAGTATGGTCCAAACACAGGCAGAGTGTTCAGTTTCATGGTGATGTGTTTGAGGTTGTGGTTTAGACACATATGAAAAATATATAAGAGATAATATCTGCTTTCACTTGAGAGACACTGAAGTCTGAAACTCCTGTCAGTATCTAATAACTGTTACGAAACTAATTCACTCTCACTGGTGCTCTTTCAAGTTAAAGCACCAAACGAAATAGGTAAGGTGAAGGAAATGATCATGGTAAGGGTTAAAGTAGTGAGTCAGAGTTTACTGTTGGTTTCTTAATCGCAGCACAGTAGGTTGGGAAGAGGCAAAAACAATGCAGTGCAGTTCTTATGAAACCTTTATGGCTCACCTAGAAATACTTGATGGGATGAGGTTGAAATATAGGCAACTGTTTTGTCCTGTTCCCACTGTCAGACTGCATGTGTATGAACCATAGACTGTATAAAAGAAGGAGACATGGCCTCCTGCTTTCAGCGCCAGTGTAAACCAGCATTCTGCATTTAATGGCCAGCAGGGGGCGACTGAAAAAGAGCTGTACATCTCATTTGATGCATTACCTCAGTAAACATTTCATTGTGAGTTTATGGTCTCAACCATTAGTTTCAACTCTTCTTCAATAAAGACTGATGCTAATTTTAGAAGCAGGGTATTCTTTCAGGGGCGTGTCCAGAATTTTTTGGCTGCGGTGGCCCAACTGGGACACTGACTTATGCATGGGGGGCATTAAAAATTGAGCACATTTATTTACCTTTTTTGTTTCCACTAATCGTATCTACTTTAACTACTAATATCAAGATATCAAACAGTTGTTACAATAGTGTGTAAAGGTTTTTTAATTAGACATAATAACAAAGTAGAGTGGCAGCATATAAATCTTTGGTGCTAAATTAAAAGACTCAAAAGGATGTATCTTCAAAGTCACTGTTATAATAAAGCCCAACGAAGTGGTTGGAACTTAAGCCCCACCTTTGACCAGAGAGATAGTCAATTACAGTTCTTGGAGTTGCACCTAGGGTGGCCAATCAGATGTCAGGGGGGGGCATGTCACCCCAGGTCACCTCCTGGAAACACCCCTGTATTCTTTAAGGTGTGGCTACCTGTGATAGCCAACGGTGACCTGTCAACCAGGATCGAGACACTTCAAGCTCCAAAGAAAACAAGATGGCAGAAGCCAAAAATTCCAAAAAAAGCAATCCCCGTACCAATGGACCGAGTCACAGAGGCTACATCCATGTCTTATACAGTCTGTGGTTTGAACCCTGTCTGAGCCACTGAACCCCGGCTGACCCTGCGGGCAGAGGAGGACGCGGGGCAGCTGGAGAATGAATCAGCAGCATGTGAATCACATCCGTTGTCTTTTTCCTCTTTCTGTTTGCTGTTTACATCCACAGCATGTGTCCCCCATCTTATTGGAAGGAAAGTGGGCCGCTGACAGATCAGTTGACATTTGGAAGAAGTAGTTTTATTTGAGACAGGGAGGTTCAACAGCTGTCGGCGTTCATGCAAACACGAAACAAAGGAATCCTCACGATCACATCTCAGATCAGTAAACAGTTTCAATGGTACCAATTGAGCTGACGTCTCATTAAGAGCGATATATTCAGTCTTTGACAAATAATATAACAACTCACTTTGTAATTTTAAACAAAAGCTGTTTGAAATTCATATTTCTTGAGTCAATTGGATTCTGAGTTTGAAAGAATCTTAAGTCGGAGGCAGAATGAGAGAGGAGATGCCGTAGACACACATCGCCTCCAGCTACTATGGAAGCAACGAGCTGACCTTCGCTACTTACACCCTCCTCTCCACGCCCCCACCCCACCTTTCTCTTCCTCTCCAGTTAAATTAAATTTTCCCCCGTTGCAGGAGGACTCTAGATGGATGGATGTAAGTCCTGTGGCCGTGCATAAGGAGTATCACATTCTGCTATTTTCATTTGGCTCTTTATTGCTCCCAGTCGTTGGGTCAAACAAAACGGGGCCTAAAAGAAGAGACAGAGGGGGGAGCTTGTTCCACCAATCCTGCGCTTTGTTCCCTGGAAGCACTTTGTTTGCGAGAAATGTCACAGTAGCTAAATCAAGCCGAGGCATGGCTATGAGAAACAGACAGAGCAGATGGAGGACGGACGGGCGTGTGCGTTTGTAAATGGTGTAGATGTGTATGCAGGCAATGTTCCCTCGCTTTGTTTAAAGAGAAGAAGAACGAGCAAGAGAAAGGGAGATGATTAACGCAAACATGTACTTTAAGCGTTGATGGGGTAATCGCAGTTATTGCCCCATATGTGTGTGTGAGTCTTGGGAATCTGCCCTCATGTGTGATTGAAGGGTCATCCTCCAGTTCCATGTAAAGACCAATGAAGGAGATCCATGTGTTTGTTTCTCACAGCCTCAGGTTTTTGACTCTCTTCTCACAAACATGTAAACACACTAAGAGTATTTGGGGAGAGGAGGCCTTCAGCTGGCTCCTTGTCAAACTCTGGACCGCACGTTTCCAAGCTGATACTTTAGGAGAAGTTTAGGGTTAGCTTGAGGTACACAGCTTCAGGCGACCATCTATCTGCAGTTCAAACACAGTTCAGTATGTGTGTATGGTCTGCCTAGAGAGCCATTTACGTGCTCATATTCATATTCATGATGCTGATTGAGCCTGCATGTGTCCCGCTCTGCCGGAGCGTCCCTCAGAGAGATCTACGAACAGGATGCAGTTTTTTCTTCCCTACATGTCGGACGTTTTCCGAGGGCCATCTTTCTTTCCTTGGGCGTATTTCAACACCTGTTACAGTGACGGACGACGTCCTCGTTCAGCGCTTTTCCTCTAGTCTCTGCACTACGCTTGCCTCTCTTAAAACTTTCCTTCCCTAGTCGCCTCTCTCTGCTCCATTAGCATCCTCCCACCTGCTTAACACTGTATAAACCAACTGAAAACGCAGTGTTTTTGATGACCTTTGACCTCTAGATAGCAACTAGGAAAAAAGAGATGGTAGATGAAATTTGATGATGGAGACATTACAATACAAATATGATCCTCTCTGTAGGGTACACGCGGTTTCTATTCTGGTGTGTATGTGTGACATTTCCTGACCCTGGCTTGCCACGGCGACGCAGGAAGTGACACCTAACTTAAGCTGACACCTAAGTCACATCATGTGCGTGTGTGTTTACGTGTTAGTTTGCCTATATGTCAGAGGATATGTGCTCTCTCCTGAAATAGGAATCTGAATACTTACACACAATCTGCTCCCCTCTGCTGCTGTTTTTCCCATTAATTCCTCCCGTCAATACAGTCCTACATCAGCTTGTCATCGCCCACATCCACTCCCCCTCCCAGGGACAATCCCACTCCCACATTTCAGTCCCTCTGACGCCCGCTCCTCCAGCGTTTGGCGACCAAGCTGTCGACATGCCAGTTGCCTTTTATGTCCCAAGTAAAGGTAGAGCAGGCATGGCCTTGGTAACCCATATTCAGGTGGCACCATCTTTTCTCCTGACGTTTCTAACTGCAGTAAATCTTCCTCTCTGACCCTCACATTTCATTTTTCAGCCCCCACTGTCTCTCTTCCCATCCCGCCACTCCCTTACGCATTCCTCTCCCCCCCACTTCAAGCTTGTCCTCCCCATCTCCTCCCCTCGGGCCCAAAGGGAAATGCTCCGTCCTTCTCTGTAGAGGCCTCGGCCCCCAGCAGAACAGCTCCATGCTGCTGTTTACGGCTGCGGGGGCTGAAACGGGGGAAGTAGAGCCCACTCTGGAATATGGAGACTATTAATATAAATTCTACGGCTGGCAGAGTGTGTGTGTGCGCGCGCGTGTGTGTGTGTGTGTGTGTTAGCTGGCATATGTGTCTGAGGTTTGAGGGTGTAGAGGTGTTAAATGATTAAAATTGTTCAAACATAAATTTTAAATGGGAGTCATAGGTGCACAGCTGTACTCAGGCTCCATTGTTACTTTTTAAATTGCTTTACTTGTTGCCAAAAATGTCCGGCAGCAGCTATAAATGGCAAACTGAATCAGATAAAAACCAGGAACAGTGGACATACGGGGAAAATCTTTCTGTGACACAAAGGAGGGAAAGAAGGAGGAAAGTGGTTGAGGTGGACACGGAGAGGAGGTGGAGGTGGAGGACTGAGCTCTCTTTGAAAGGGTGGGCAGAGTCAGGAAGTGATTAGGCCACTACAATAACCCCAATAATGACAATAGAGAAAACATGTCTGCAGCCAGAACCATTTAGCATCAGGAACATACCCAGTATGGTTCCTATTTCATTAAAAGAGCTGTGGGAGGATGATGGGCACATGGAAAGAGAGGGAAAGAGGTTTTACCTACAGGAGGGTTTCAGGCCTTGAAGAAGAAAGCTGGCTCTAGTTACTGTTGTTACAAAGATAATGGCTACAGACCTTTTGAATTGCTTACTCGTTTTTGAAACTGTAGGTCATTTATTTCACACGAAAGCTGACAAGAGTAAGCTTCTCAGTTTTGGCTGGTGACGGTAGATTTTGCTAGCTGAAATGACGACTGTTGCTAGCAATAATTAGCCTCATGTTGCCTCAGCTTTCTAACATAACCTGCTACCCCCAGAGAACATACAATTAGCAAAGGTTGTGATGCACAGACGCAACGCAATATTTTCCCAATACTAATGTAACGTTAGTGCTCGATATATTGTGGTTAGATCACTTGATGTGTCCCAATTCGGGGGCTGCAGCCTTCGAAGGACATATTTCAGGGCTTATTGTGTCACAGCTGTGCATCGAAGGCTGTCCGATTCTGAAGGCTCCTTTTAGATGCGGTTGACAAATGCGTCCTCCTTTTTCCGACAATTCAGAGAGATTCATTGCACACAAATTCAAACAAGGTGGTGGACACTCAAGTGGCTGAGCAATCTACTTCTAAATTTTAAAGTTTTTGGTGTAAGCTAGGAATACAAATGTTAAAAAAAAAGGGGAAAGGGGGAGGGGCCGTGAAACTTCATATTATCTTTAAAATTATAAGTTGTTACATGACGTTAGTTATGTTAGCTAGTTAGCCAGCTAGCTACCTGTTGCTAGACGACAGGAGCCGTGCTTTGTGACATATGGGTAAGGGCGGGAACAGCTGGTGACACGAACTGGAAATCCTCCGTAGACCAGACCGTCTCATTTCAGTTCAGCCTTAGCGGTCTATACGCGGGCTACAAATGAAGCATCCTTCGTAACCCTGCGTCCTTCGAAGGAGACACAGCTTTCATCAGCTTAACAACTTCAACGCTTCCTTGTTCCTAATCACATGTTACAGAACAAACCAATCAGAAGCTAGGAGGACTTAGCTCAAGGTAAAAGTTATGAAAGCCAGAGGATGATGTACATGTTAAGCTGTATAAACATTGTAAACACGTTTTCACATAAATATAATCAAATATATGAATTAACTTCACTTCTTGACCTCACTCTACTGTAGATAGTAAGCTAGTTAGCTTAACATTTGTAGCTTAGATAAGAGCAGACAAACACATTTCTGTACCCCAGAAAGTACACAAGTATTCTTCATTTTTAACTACACTGGTTTTAAAAGACTTAATCCTCCAAACTCTTCTCATCTTGTGAGGACATCCAAAGCTTGACAGAGCTCCGTAGCTTTTGACAGTTGCTAAGCTAACAAGGAGCAGTGGACGACTTTTCCGAGCCTGAGCTTTTTATTCTCTATGATCATTCGCACCATCTCTTAAAACAGCACTAAACTACCAGACACTGACGCAAACAGCGGTCTTGTAGAAATGATTCATGGTCCGGTAGCAGCATGAGGTCTGAGACTCGAGGCCGGCCCTCTTGCTATAGACCACATCATCTTTTGGGTTCCCGACAGCCCTCCTGTTGTTTATCACAACTTTACCAGACTTCTCCATCAACAGCAGAAATCTTTGTACCGGAAAGGTGGTGGCACCAGCTTCATCACCGCAGGGTCAGAGGGCGGTGGCTGGATGAAGCCCAGGCAGTGAGGAACAGATCTGATTAACCTCAGCCAGAGAGCCCTAAACTGAAGGTCCACTTGGTTGGTTCAGGATCTCTGTTGAATCTGACTTTTTTGTGCTGTGCCAGGACACACAAACTTAATGCCAGTCACAACAGTGGTAAAACTTCAAGTGATGCTTGGTCGTTCTCTACTCATCCCTGCAGAGCTGGTTCAGGGGATTTATAACTCTGTCTGTGTGTTTTCACAGGGCCTCCAGGAAAACGTGGACGGATGGGAAGAAGAGGGGAACCTGGTAAGTGACGCCAAACACCTGCTTTGTTTGTTTATTTCTCCTCTCTCACACTCTTTCCTCATCTCTCTCCCTGTTGTTCCCACACTCCCTCTCCCTTCCTGGGTGAGTTCGAGGCTGGTAAAAGTTGTGACCCGTGAGCCAGGCCGGTGGACGACGGGCAGCAGTTATCCCCGTCCCTCGACACAGCGCTAACCTCGGCCATGTGTTTGCGCTAACTTTACCCAGATGTCAGTCGTTTCTCCCTGAGCGGTAGCAGCTGCTGTACTACGAGCCTAATGAGACTCTCCCTTGCCAGCATCAGTACCCGCCATTATTGTGTTGCAGACCGCAAAACACTCATCTAAGAACCCAAACAGTGTAGAGACATAACTCTTGTTACGCAAAAGGTCGTCATGACAGATCGAGCGGATGTTTAACACGTTTGAGTCATCCTCGCGCTAAACGGTTTTAATGAAGTGTTGACTCCGCCAAACTGCGGCGCGACACTGTTAGACGATTTTTATCAAAACCTGCAGGACTGAAGTTCTGCAGGAAATGTGTCAGATGGAAAGGATCCAGTCTGCTGTGAGTCATTGCAGAGGAGATTAAATTGATGAGATCTGCTGCTGTGAAGATGTTGACTAAGTGCCACATCACCAGTAACTGTTACTGCTTTAATTTAGATATTTTCTAAAGCTGTTTAAAGCTGATCTTGTGCAACAATGTTTTTTTTGGACAGCAATGGGAGCTGCTTTTAATGGGATTTGTTGCAAAGAAAGCATCGCCAGACTTCTGCTTTAAATCCTCCAATCAACGTAGCCTGCAGAAATCCCTCTAAGGTTCTGCGATGCCATCAGGGGATCACCAGGCGAGTATGGCTGGGATGGTTTTCCAGTCATTTGTCTTGTGGCGGATTATCATTACGGGAAACCTCGGCGTTAAGAACAGGACGCTCATTGGCCTCCACTATTTGTCACAAGATGTTCTGCGCAAAAGGGCGATGTGGTTCTGTTTAGACTGTCTCTCCTGTTGTTTACTTTTGCGTCCTCACGTTGCAGCCCGGGTTATCGTGCAAGGATAGGTGGCATGGAGAGACTGTTGCGCCATCGTCGAGCTAATGACTGCAGGACGGCTTTTACAAGATCATGAGAGGTTTTCCCTGTTTCTGTCAGAGAAATAACAAATAAGAGTGCAGAGAAGAAACAGAAACACAAGTTACAAATAACAGGAAAGAGCACAGACGGAGCAGTTTAGCATCTGTCGCCTTGTCTCCTACATCAACCCAACTCTCACGATTTCTGTTTCTGTTTGTTCTTCTCCCTGTTTCTTCTGTTTACTTCTTTCATTCTCTCTTTTTTCGTGTCTCTTTCTTTCTCTGTAGTCTCCACACACACCTGTCTCAAGTTCAATGCTTAAAGCTGGCCTCAGTGTGCTTTTGTTTACCTAGCTGTCTGGCCCAGGAGGTCCTTGTCCGAGCGTCTAGACACAGCTGAATTTGACTGACTTCATGCCCCATAAACCCCAACACCTTTTCTTCTTCTTTCCCTTTTACCTTCTCACCCCCACAACCTTCATTTTTTTCATCCCTCTTTCTGCTCCTCTTGTCCCAAAAATGCTCCGTCCCTTAAATCAAACGTTAAACTTCCAGGCTCGCATAGATTCTGGTCATGTTAGCAGGACTTTCAGTGTGTTTAAATAGTAACAAAACACCACAAATATTCCACTATTCCCCAGAGGGAGTCTGTTTTCAATCTCGAGTTTATGTCGATGTTTAGTGTTTCATCCATGCTGATGAGCGGTGTTCTACCAGAGCTGCAGTGGCATCGGTTCAAACTGTGCCATAGGCTATAATTGTGTTAACAATCTTATAAATCAACATCATGATTGGTTTTAAATTTAAATCAGATACATTGAAAGCAATCCTTAATATCAATTATTTTAATGGCTAAATAATATCCTCACTCTGTGGGGTTTGGATGGTTTATTAAGGCCCTCGGGCCTTCCACTTTTAAGAGAATGTTTTCTTTAAGAGTCTTCCATCAAGACCAAGACGAGTCCTTTGATCATCACTGTTGTTTTTGGTTAGACTAAGAATAAAAAGCAGAAACTTGTTGCGGCTGAACATCAGACAATTTCAATCAGATCTGAAACACTGCCCTGAGAGACATCTTTTTTATACACGTGGTTTTCCCCGCCTGTTCGTCCTCCACCTCTAACACAGATATCTTCTGAGCAAACAGACATTACTTCATATCCTAATGCAAAACACGACCCATTATCCAGAAGTCTGTTTATCATAACGGCTTCACCACAAACTCCACTGGCAGCGGCTCTAATGAGCTTGTTCTGTACCATATTTAGCTGCTTAATTACAGTCATCATTTAACAAACCACATTGCATGTGCTGTTTTTTAGTCGCGCACCGCCGTTCAGAGGAATTGATTGCTGCACAAACCAGAGATTAATATAACTCACACATGCTGTGCTTCGTTGAACATGTATACAGTTTATTTCCTAATGCCTGATTTTTCTTTTCTGTTGCAGGACCTGCTGTAAGTACAATCTCATCTCATGCAGGTAGTATGATAATCAACCAATATGACGGGATTTACCTCTGCTGTTAAACATGCAAACACACCTCCTATATATTCACCTTCACTATACATGCTTGGGTTTTCTCCCACAGCAGTAAAACCTGAACACACAGACACACAAGCTGACACAGACTCACTCACACATGTGCATCCACAGAGCACGGCAATAAACGGACCACCTAGGGAACTGTGTGTGTGTGTGTGTGTGTGTGTGTGTGTGTGTGTGCTGACTTATTAGCAGCGACTTATACTCCTCAGTGGGACTACAGCTCCTGCTGACACTCACACACACGGCAGATAAAACACTCACAAAGACATTAACTAACCAGACACTACTCCTGCCTTCGGGTGTCTTTTTTTTTTCATATTTAATTTGCATTTTTTTAAATTTTTTGGTGACATGTGGCAGAGATCAGATATGCAGAGGCTCTTAAACACACCATGACGTTTTAGTGGAAACATTCGGACAGAGCAGCGTGTCAGGCTGACATTTTGAAAATCCAGGGGATCATTTTATTGGACAGAACTGTCCATCCAGCTGGTTCCTTTAAGTGTGCATGAAACGATGTGTAATTTATTTTCCTGAACACACCCCGAGTCCAGCCTCCGGCCCGTAAAGCTGAAGGGAAGGTGTGGTAATGAGTCACCTGCTACTGCACGATCTGTCAGTGCACGGACTGGAAGCTATTAGCACAAACCCCAAATGACAATTAGCTTTCTAAATATGTCATGCAGGAATCTTTGAGTGTAGACTAAAATTACGTGATACGTTCATATACATCCTGCTGCACTGTTGGTTTCTGTTCTAACCTTTCTCAATGCTTCATGCTTCAATCTCTAACCTCACCAGGGCAAGGCTGGACGGGATGGATACCCGGTAAATTTGATTTGTTATTTATCCTGTCACTCTTCAATTCACCCAATCACCTCTCGCTTTTTTTATCTCTGGATTTATTCTTTTTTCCAACAACTTTACTTCTTTTTTTGTCCCTTTACTGCGCCTTTTAAAGACATTTACTCTAATTGCCTCCTGTCCTGTGTCTTTGCCTCTTCTTCTGCGACTTTAAACATTTCCTCTCCTCCAATGATATATCCTGCCCCATGACTGAGAAGTTACTCAACATAAAGGCAGTTAAATACATGCAGACATTGACTTCCCCTGGGCGGTAAGATGAGTTGAAAGTCTTACAACTTACTGTCTCGAGGCAAAAAAAAAAAAAGCAGCTTAAAACAGATTTGGTGCACGTGTGAAAATGAGTAATAAACATAAAGAAGATATGATCTGTAAACAAAAACCACAAGAGTGTAAACCATACAAATGTGAACCATACATCCACAAGGCACAAATCATGGCCTTCAGCTTTTAGACGAGGTTTACAAATGTTTAAATAATACAACTGCGTACGTCCAAAACTACTGAATGCAAAGCAGATCGTTGACAATGCATCAAACCACAATACATACATACGGCTTCTCTCAGGAGAAACAGCGGCCTCTTGTGGCCGGTCAGGGTACTGAGTTTCTCCACTCGCTGACATAAAACAGCTCGTGCAGGCTCTGCTGCTGTTTGAGGTGAAGCCATCATCATAATTACATCATCTAACACTGATACGCCCTCATGATTCACAGATCAGGCTGTATGAGCAGAGGTATCACCCTGCAGGGCGTGTGTGTGTGTGCTTTGTGGGACACTTTGTCCTGCTATCGTGTGACCCCTCTATTGTCTGTTGTGTACGCTGTCTCTCTGGAAATTTTGGGAAGTTCATTACCCATGGGGCTCGGTCCCAGTCGGATTCCCAGTCTGCCTGGCACTGCTCGGCCCTCCTGACGGGAAATGCCTGCTGCTAATTACACACAGGTGGAGCGCACACACACACACACACACACACACACACACACACACACAGAGGAGTGTGTGCACATTTGTGTTTGTTTGACTGTGACTCTATTCATCTTTGTCACTGTCTTCATTAGAGTTGTTTTCTCTTTTAAATGTGTGCTAAATTAATGAAGTAGTGTTTTGTATTAAAGCTGCATAGTGTGGGTAATCCTTCCTGTTATGATGCACATGTGCAGGTATGATGGCTAAAGAGGCTGCGTGTATGAAGTTACAGCGAAACAGCAGCAGATTAATCACACTGGCAATTAACATGGACAGCACATTATTTCATTTAGCAGCAGCAGAGATGATCGAGTTTCAGAAGTGGAGCTTAAAGAGGCCGTTGTTCCTGTTGGGTAGCTGTGTTTGTGTATCTCTGTCCATATGTGCAGCTGTGTGTGAACCCCATCCAACCACCCGTAGTTTATGTAAATCTCTGAAACAAAGGCCAGAGCTGTGGAAGTGGTCAGAGGTCTCTCTCTTTCTGCGTGTGTGTGTGTCACATGCACCGCTCATATGGAGAGGGCATGCGCACATCAGCGCAAATGAGTCGAGTCAGTTTTGTGAGAGCGCCGCGATGCTAACCGTGCCAGTGACTTGTGCCAACAAATTCTCTTTCTTTATTTTTCCATTGTTAAAACAAACACATGGCTCGCTTTCCAAAACCCCTTTTCTCTCTCGCCCTCTCTCACCCTTATTATGTCTCTGTCAAAGTCAAGCCTTCCACCCTCAGCAGGCAGATCTCTTTATTCTTTGACACATTGACACATCATTAACAGCACGCTTAAGCACATTTTTGAGGTATTTTACTTTACTTGAGGTTTTATGCAACTTTATCGCTTTACCCAACAACATTTCACATTTCAATGTGGTACTTTTTACTTTAATACATTTACTTTATATATTCAGATTGCAAAATATAATCACCAAAGAAGTTTGGACGTATTATATCACAAGTTAAGACTTTATTGATGAAGGGGGGAACTTCCCGCTCTGCTCGGTACTATATGAACGAATCAAAATGTACCTTCACCACCGGAGTTTTTCTACACTGTGGTAAAAGATCTGTGGCCCGTTGCAAGAAGCATCTTAATTTAAGATTTTCCTTAAAAATTCACTTCAGGTTTCCTTAAAAAAAAATGAGCTGCGCACATTCACCTTAAGTCCTGTCCTTAGGATGTTTCCTAAATACTTTTCATCCTCATGTTGTGTCGTGTTTTTTATCTTAAGTAATTCCTTAAAATCGGTAAGGCGTTGCACAATTATCCTTAGCAACAATTCAAAGAAGAAACTTTAGGAACCATAAACAGCTACTTAACCTCAACAAAACGTACTATACAGGTGTTTTATTGAGCAGCGCGGATGAAGCTTGCGCTGCTGCGGCTGCTAATCTCCCCAAACTTTACGTTGTCACTGCATTGCTGGATGATCGTCAACTTCTGCGTCACGCTACGTGGAGCCCACGCCTCTTGTAATCAGAGTAAAACACATCAAGCTGTGTTTTTTGCCACATTCGTTGTTTCAGCGCTGATGTAACGTTTGGTTCAAATGTCCTTTTTAGAGCGTGTTTTCTCCTCGCATCTTCATGTAGCGTGAGCTTTTCTTAAACAGTCCAATTTGGCCTCATTTCTTTTGATTTTTGACATTATGAGCCTACGTTTTTAAAATCTTGGGTCGGTGTTCCGTCACCATGGCAGCTGTGGAGTATTCATAACGTATTTAAGCTGGACTGCGGTAAACAGCTTAGTTTTTTTTCTTACCTTAGGAATCAGTCTGAGATGTTCATTGCAACTGTCTTAAACAATTTCCTTAAGGAAAAATAATAACGTGAATTCCTTATCTGAAAAACTTTGTGCAACTGGCCACTGAGCACTTCTTTCACCACTAACTTGTCACATAAGCTCTGTAGACACACGGGTGCATGTTTGAAAGTGTGACGCTGCATGTGCTGCAGTTCATTCAGGTGGCGTACACATGTCTCGCAGTTGTTGATGCATGCAGCAGTCCACTTCCATTGAGGCATTATTTGAATGATAAACAGTGTTAAAGACATGCCGTCTGTGTGTGTCTCAAGCAGAACACTTTGATAAGCGTGTGTGTGTGTTTGTGCGTGCCGATGTATGTTTTCTCTCCTCGTGTAACCCCTGTCACGTCTTCCTCTCATAAATCACAGGCCAGGGGTTTGAGTTTCAGAAACGAGCCTCCCCACTGTCAAACAATCAGAGTCAGACACAATGACAGAAAAGTGCGGAGGGGGAAACACACACACACACACCAGTTTTCTTTGCATTCATATGTCCCCACAGTGCACTGAAGTGCCAGCCTGCGACAGACAGCGGCCCTCAGTCAGCAGAATCAGCCCAAGGCCTGCATTGTTCAGGCTTCCAGGCCGCTGAGCGCAGATTAAAGCCAGACAGTCACCCAACAACATGTCAGTAATGTTCTGTCCCAAACACACAGCACTCTGGCACTCTGGTATGCTTTATTCAAGACGCAGCCACTTTTTCCCCCCCTAAAGAAGCACATGTCATGTTTCGCAATTAATGTTCATGTAGCCCTGACGTAGAGTGGAGTTTTGTCCCTGTGGCAACATGAAAGCAAGTGTAGAGGAGGAGGGGAATGTATCCAAAGGAGGGTTGTGGATCACTGCGAGGGAGGAAAAGATAATGATATCAAAGGAGGGAAGAAAAGTAGAACCAGGAGAGAGGAAAAGGCTCACTCTCCCCGTCTTCTTTCATTTTGGCGTCACATAATTAAACTCATCCAGCCTAATGTGCGCGACACATCGCTGTGCCATGTGTGATTCTCGCTGATGTGCAGACACCAAGATTTCTCGAAGCATCCTCAGCAATTACACCCCACTGGATAATTAGCAGTCTGCACCATAGGGAGCACCATAAAGACAGTAAAGACGCCCCTCGCCCTGTTTCATTAGGGATTAAGACACACACGCGTGCACATATACATGTGTGAGCATGCACACACACACATACACAAACATAGACAGCGATACATGCCCTCCTGCAGGCCAAGTAATTTTCCAGAAATGTGTTTAAAAGCCATCTAATTGGTGGGAATGCTGAGTCCAAACTTCTGCTGAGGGACAGGATGGCGATGTAGACAAGGAATACACACGAAGAACCGCACATGAATAAAAAGGCATTATTTCATTTTCTCCCACAATCACTTGAGGTTTCGGTGGTAATCTCAGGCCTATTTCTCACTTTTCCTCAACATTAATCTCTTTTTTTATTCTTCTATGGTCCTCTCTCTGTCCTCCTTTTTTTCTACTCTGCGGCCTGATCCATTTGTGGTACAGATGAAGGTTTTACTAGTGGCTTTTTTTCGTACAGCCTGTTCTATTTTTATATGAATTCCAGCTCTTTCTCATGCCTTGCAGACTTTTGTGCTCTGTAGGTCTGCACCACAATGGAGGCACAGTTTAACACAGCAGCTACGCAGAACGAAAAGCAGAACGTTTATTAACGACCGCACATCGAAATGCAATCTCACCTGGTTCCTGTCCTTCTGCCCCCGATTTTTTTTTTGCCTTTTTTTAAAGCCCCATTAAGAGTCTTCTCTTTCTGACCTCTGCTGCTGATTGAAGTAAGGCTCATATCTGTCTTATACGTCATACAGGAGCTTACTGCACGGCTGCATGCTTGGTTGAGTTACAGCTTCAGGTAGCCACAGTTCATCTGAGTGTTATTGTATGCATATAGGATAACAGCTAAGTAACTAAGGTCATAGAGGTAACACTATCTTACTTAAAGCAAACTGTCGGCTGTCAGATATTAGATACTGGGTTTTATACACTTTCTCTAACACACTCACACAAAGGACGAGACGCACACACAGCTACGGTACCTGCACTTCACAGGCCACTGTGAGGCTTGTTAGCAGCTATAAATCAGCCTGTTTTTGCTCCGGATCAGACTCCACAGCAGCCAGTGACCTCACCGTGTACACCTCGCCTGCTCATCCTGATGAGTCTTGAAAGAGCCGGGCGCTGATAAACGCTGCCAGATGCAGAGATATCACACACACATGCATAAATCCAGAGGCATGTACGCATACAGAAGACAAAACTCACTGGGACATTTGTAGGCTTACTCAAGTGCTCAAAGCACCACGGATGACATGAAAAACGCAGCATGCTGCTTTTAATAGAGTGGTGAAAGAAGTTAAGTCCAGTGATACAGCGCATTACATCCTTACACTTAATCTCAGCTTTAGACAGTCCTGGTGAAATTATTGCCGTGCGATTGGTCTCAGTCATTTGTTCCACCCGAGTCTCAGCCACCCACTGCTGATTTCACAAGCGGCCTTGAATCAAAAAGACATCAGGAGCCTCAAAGGCTTCCTTCTGTACTTTTATAAATCTCCTTTATATGGACTAACCACTAATGTTTTTGAAAACAGTTTATAGCCTTACATTAAATAAAAAATAAACTTATGGTACAATCCCCCCCTAAATATCCCCTTTTTCATCCTTATGTGCCTACTGTCCATCCATCAAAGCAGCCAGCGATGAAACTGTGGTAGGTTTTCACTATGGGACCCCGGGCCGGATAGCACCCGAGGGGCTGGTAAAGCAGGAAGATGAAGGAAAAGCCCGGATATACGAGCCATCCAAGGCCAGAGATGACGTTTGTTAATGATGGTTTCCAGTCTGCAGAGCCACCAGCACTGTGAAGGGTTGTGCAACCTACGACTCAAGGGACCCTGTGAACACTGTTAGCTTAACATCAAGTACAGTCGTTAAGGAGGAAGTCAACATTAGCCTTTACCGCATACATCACGTTTAAGTGTTTTTGGAAAGTTTCATCCTAGAGTTCCTTTTTGTTTAAGTAGGGATCTGAAGGTTTGTGCCTTTGAACTGAGTGTTGCTTTGCCGAGGAGGTTCAACGACTGCTCGGCTGTTTTTATTGAGGTAAACAAAGTGGACAACTCCAACTGCTGTTTCGGCACCGGGGTGAGGTTGTATAGGGGCTATACTTAACTGCCTGTTGGATTATCTCATCACTGCAAACACACGGAGACATGGTAGATGTGAGGCTGTGTGGAAGCTCGACCCAGCTGGATCAAATCCACTCACAGTCTATCCGGCTGGACACCACACTCTAAATCTACAAATAATTATAAACCACAACCACCTGGAAACGTCTCCATATCCGAGTCGTATGTGTGCACACAAACATGCAGTTAAATCGGGCAGGATATACATAGAAGATTTGTATAAGAACTAAACACAATTTCTTCGTCTTCCTTCTTTTTCATCCTATAATTTCCAATAATTGCAGCTGTTTCTCTGTCGTTTACAAGCACGCATTTTCCTGTCCTCACTTGATACGTTTGTCTTGCCAAATCCACTTAGCTGCTTCTCCTAAACTAAGATCACTTACAGTGTTTCCTGAGAGATAACACTCAAACATTATAAAATACTAATAAATAACAGCCGGTTAAAGAGATGTTACAGGGGGAGATAATAGAGGAACAGTCTGTAGCTACACAGCGTCTGAATCTTGTTTTTCATTCATAGCAGAAATACAGCCGATGTTTTTGAAGCCAGTTATTAAAGACATAGTTTGACATTTAAAATACACGAATTTGCTTCTTTCTGAGAGTTAAATGACAAGATTAATACCTCTTTCGTGTCTGAACCCTAAATATAAAGAGACAAGAGAATGTTAGCCTAGCTAGCATGACGGCAGCAAACAGCTACATATAAACGGCTAGCCTGGCTGTGTTTACCAGCACCTCTGAAGTTTACTAGTTGACACATTATGTCTAGTTTGTTTAATTTTCACACAAACTGTATAAGAGTGAAAACAAGAAGTAGTACCAGACTTTGTTTTTGCTAGTCACAGTGGCGAGCTAAGCTAACCGCTGCGTGGCTTTAGCCGCCTGCTCAACGCACAGACATGAGAGTGGTGTCAATCTTCTTATTTATCTTTTGGCAAAAAACGGAATAAGTGTATATCCCAAGATGTTTATTTATTCATTGGTTCAGTGTCAATCATGAATTTGTACTTTTGTCTTCTAAAATCGTGTATTTGCTTTCCGACAGGGACCGCTTGGTTTGGATGGGAAACCCGTAAGTGTCTCTATAATCGAATGTGTAAAAAATACTTTCAAGGGCTGAAAAAAGTTAAATTTTCACTCTGTTTTTTCTCTTCTCAGGGTTTTCCAGGTCCCAAGGGAAGCCAGGTACATCATCACACACCTGTTGTCTCGTTGTAGTTTTCAAATAACACATATTATTAATACTGAAGTCATTCATACCTAGAGATTCTCCAACTGTGAATCCAGGTGGGTATTCGGCCTGTAAAACTGGTGCTGCTAAACTTCATCAATCATTTTTACTGTTCCTAAGGGAACGCCGCTAGGGAGTAAAAAGCCCACGGTAGCCATCTTGTTTCTAGTTCCACCTCACAGCTTACAGCCACGAGGGACTCATGGTTCAACTGAACCAAGTGCTGAAATCCCCTTTGCACTTCACCTCTGAGTCCTATCTATCACCTTCCCCTGAAACCTTGCAGCACTCCCAGACACACCCAGGTGTAGCGTGAAAACAGGCCGAGCAGAGCGAATTGGAAACACACCAGCGGGAAAAGTTAGAGAGTAAAGAGTGTATAACCTCTACAGAGGCTCTTTAAAAAGTCATTATAGTACCCTTTATCCCCCCTTCCCCCCTCGGAGCTCCTTTCTGGTCGCTCTGCCAATGAGAGGGACGAGTCATCTGCTGAAATGTAAACCCCTCACAGCTTAATGAGAGCTGTTTGAATGGCTCCTCTCCAAACACCATTAAGCTGTTGTTTCCTGCAAAAGGAGACCTCAAGCTGGGCCTGTCCTTTAAGAGGACTCTCCCAATCACAGAGGGTCTGCTGTAAAACGCAGGCAGGTGTGAAACAGACCGCGTGACCAGAGTCCTGTGTAAGTGCTCAAGGGATGTGAGACACAAGGCAAAAGGTTAACTTAGGAGAATGAATCAGCTTTAAAGGATCTCGAAAAACAGAAAAGTGAGGTAATTACCATAAAAAGAAATGGCTACAAGAAGCATCAGATTCTGTGAACAATAATAAACTAAAATTGGCGCTTTCAGACGAATCATGTGGCCTTCATAGCCCCTTTCCCACTGGTCAAAAAACCAGCTAAGTGGCTTTTTTGCTCAGTGGGAAAGGTTATAATCGGCATTCAGACCCGGGTCAAAGACTCTGCAGTAGTGGAGGGTAATTATCGGGTAATTATCGCCTCGGCTCCGATCAGCATTGATGGGAACACAAAACCCATGTCCACGCGCTAATCTCTGCCCCCTTTCCGGCGCGATGCTATGCTCCGTCTGTAACTTCTGCGACTCCTTGTCATCTCAGCTACAAATTCCGCCCGTCTCCGTCCGAGCAGTGCTCGAACATCGTTCCAAATGCCGAGACATCTTCACTGTTTACTAACCCTGTTTCCGGCGCGTTTGTGACGTCAGACGGTGACACAGCAGAAAAGAGACCGAAATATTCCACTGGCAATTGGAAAAGAGACAATCCGCGTTTATGCGCGGGTCTTCCGGGGTCTGAAAAACCTGCCTCAACATGCTAATTTCAGTGGGAAAGGCGTAAATGTGTGAGTTTGCTCAGTATAATCGACAGTACGGTAGTACGCTCGGCTTGAACAAAGTTTGACAGGACAGCATGACTTTGAACTATCCAGCCAAGGGAACAGTGAGATTAAAGAGGCTAAGCTGAAGCTAAAAAATAGTCTTCTAAAAGTGATCATTACACACCTGTTGTCAGGTAGATTTAACCTTTCCTTCCCTGAACTGAAAGAGAAAGCCGTGAAGGAGATCAGCTATCATCATGTGCACACTCACATTAACCTCCCGCACCAGACCCTGTCTTCAGCTCCGAACCCCTGAACACAATTACAGCTCAAGTCTGGACAAAATGTGAGGAAAGGGGGAACAAATTAGAGAGGGAGGCACCGAGGCAGATCTCGTGGCAGATTTAGAGACAGGGGAACTGAATAAAAGCAGAAAGGGGGAGATGAGGGTATAAGCGAAAGAGCAGACAGGCATAAAAAGTTCAAAATAAAGGTTGTAAGAGGTCTGCTCACAGGAGTGCCTTTTTGGAGAGACAGTGGCTGAGTTAGGGGACAGTTAGTGACAGGTCTCCATGTGGGGCCTGTCTAATATCTGGGCCCTTGTGCCACAGGATGAAAGAAAGATTGATGCGGGCACAGACTGTCAGGGTTTAGCTCATCTGCAGGCCTGGTGTTCATAAGACACTTGTAAACAATCCAACACACAGTCTGACTGTGTCCTCTATAAGTCTGTGTTTTGAGTTTCTATCATTCCACATCTAAAGCATCTTTAGAGTTCCCCTCTGAGAGAACGACTGCTGAAAGAACAAAGAAACACGTCGCTCTTATTCTTTTATCTCTCAGCGGAACTGTTTTTATCTCACAAAGAGGATTCACAAAGGGATTCTCGCTGTCATATGGGGCTCTTATTGTGAAATATACTCAGACAGATGGGACTTGTGATTGAGCAGTCTCATCGCTTTAAGTGGTATTACCGCCGTGCCTTACCATTTGATGAATGCTCCCTGCTAGATGCCAGTTAAAGATGTATTGTGCTGTGATGTATGCTGATCATATGATTTATCTTGACCGACTGTCTCTGATTATCTCCTCCGTCCTGCAGGGACCAGCTGGACCCAAGGGGGAAAAGGTATGTTTCAGTATGGATTTCAAAAACCCTGCTAGACAAGTCAACGCCCATAAACACACACAACCGCACAGGTGTTCTCTGCAATGCCTCCCACAGCCATCAAACAAGCCATAGATTACATGTAGTTATGTAGGAGCTCATATGTCTCCGCACATTCTCCCGTCAAGATACCAAACAGGTTTGCAAGCCTTCGATGATAGCCAGATGTGTTCCCGGTCTACGCTAAGGTGTTAGCAACAGTTAGGGCTGCGAGAGCTGGCAGAGGAGGCTCGTGCATCAGGTCATTTGTTGTACGCACGCATGGGTGACTTGGTGTGTGCACCATCTGCATTCAAGCGCAAATTGTCCAGATAAGCGCAACCACAAGCACAACTGCATGTGTCAGAGCGGGATTGAGCCAAGTGACAGATGATGCTGAGGTTTGGAAAGTTGGCTCCCTTCATGTAATCATGCTAGTAGCTCCGTGATGAGACCTCCAAATCCTCATCAGAGAACCAACGATCTGCAGCACGTGCGCTCCAACTTTCAGTCAGCTCATCACGCCCCCGTCACATGATTCCAATTGTGGCTTATCAAATGGTTTATGCAGTAATTGTGGACATCCTGAGCTGGCTTTGGGACAGATGACCTTTGAGTCGCTTCCTTCATATACACAAGTTCTTCTGGCTGTCACAGCTGCTCGACAGTAGCTGTGTTCTGTTGCATGACTCCTGTGTGCATGTACAGCACTAATAAAAGCTGACAATTGTTATTTTCCTGTTTTTCTCCCAGGGTGACCAAGGAGACGTTGGGCCAAGGGTAAGTCATGTTTTCTGTTCTTTCCTGAGATGTTTTTGGCTTTTATATGTGTATTTTAGAAGCGACGTTTTCACTACAGGTGACCTGGCTGAAATGAGCTTTCCTTTTATTGTGTTTTGTTCCTCAGCGATTTAAAGATGTGCTTCCATTTAATCCTTCCAGCCTTTGTCCTCTTTCTCCTGTTATGTCTTTCTCTGTCCCTGCAAGGATCCTTTTTAATTTCCTGTCCCTTTTAACCTTAACGTCAAGTGCTTTTCTCTGCTATTCAGCTGTTTTAAAATGTCAGTGTTAAGGACAAGTTTGACACATTTAGAGATCTGACGTCTGCACAGTAAGTTAAACTGCCTCTGCGAACTTATATCTGCACCCATAAATGCACAGATACTATAATATTATATACAAACAGACTTATCAGTGCACCTGAATGAAAAGTGTCTCATGACTGCAGGAGGAAATCTACACCAGCACAGGGAACATATGCAGCTGAGATTTCAAAGCCGAAGCAGACAGTGTAACGGACCATCACAAATTGGAAATCAAAGTGCAGGACGAGAGGAATTTCCAATTCTTTAGGAATTTTTACAACATCTTGAAATCTCATTATTTCCTCGTTATCATGTTTGGGCAACAATATGCCAACAGAGAAGCTATTTTACAGTTTGTACCCACGTAACCTTCCACATGCAAGTCTTTTAATGATTCAAAAAAAGAGTGTGTTTACACTGTGCGGCTTCCCCAGCCACTGCACCAACAACACGGGCCGGCTCCTGTGATGAGGTTTGAGTTGCCCACATCTCCAAAGCCAGAGATGAGAAATGATGATATGAAAGAGCGATGGAAAAACTTCAACCTCGCCATCAAAACCCATCGGTTTGGGCCGAGCGCCAAAGCTGCCATCTATTCTCAACCAAACTGTGGTCTTTTAATATCACGCCGTAACCTCGATCTTACATCTGGTCCATGTTGTCAGTGTTGTCTTTTCATGTGATATCATTCCAGCCACCATCAGATCTGTGTAATTATCTCCCGTTTTATTCACTGTGGTTTGAAAATAAGCCTCCGTGCTTTACATGGTAAACAGCTCGGTTTCTTTGAAGAAGTCATGTACGCTATGAATCCTGAATGTTGTCTTAGTTGTATTATGTTCAGGATATACTATCAGGTCAAGGTCACACCGCTTTACATGCAAAACATATGGGGAAGACAATGCACCATTATCAAACCCTTTCATTTTTGTAACATAAAGTAGAACTGAAATGGTTAAAAGGTTAGTCATTCACCGTTATATTCATCAGACACAATTTTAATAACTGATTCTAAGTCAAACAAAATGGTATGCGGACACAAAATCCCTATTTGATTACGGTTATTATATTTTATAAAACCTTTTCGTTATCAGCTGACAAAGAAAACAACGTCAGTCAAACAACCACATAATTCGACTAAGACATAAATTGTTTGGGCCCTGCACCAAACACTGCAAACTCTTTATACATACAGTATAAACCGTATGTTGGTCAGAATTATGCATGTGATGCTTTTTTACTTTCTATGCTGTTTGTTTAGTGGTGGATGAAGCCGGATATACATGTATTTATGCAGGTGTAAAAATATTTCAAGTCCTGCAAACCAACAAAACTGATCTTTTTTTTTTTTTATGTTTTGAAGTGCTTAACTCCTATAGATTTATTCTTGAGGACTTTGTCTGTGAAGGTTCTCAGTCATCCAGGTCATGGTAATTCGAAGCTTAATCCACAAGGTAGCATCTGTAGCTCATTAGTATTAGTACACTCTGGATCATGTGAGCCTAACGACCCACCAAAGCAGAGTGTGCTTTCGACTCTCACTGATATTAGGTCAACAGCCCAGGTTAACGACTCTCACTTGATTAGCATACGAATGACCCACAGAGGCTTATATTTGTTGCTCCGTCTACCTGTCAGCTTAGAACTGAAGGAGCCGTTCGGATGAGAGGTGAAACATCTTCAAGAACATCAACCAAGTCCAGCTGCCTTTTGGATTAAGCTTAGAATTCTATAGGACTAATTATTGATCTATATTAGTAGATACCTATCCTCCCTGATTTCTTGTCCATATAATGTAACTCCAACTATCTATATTCCCATATTAGCTTGTCCTATGAAGAACATAACTCTGACTGTGAGCCACTCAAACTTTCAAATTACTCACACACATAATGTTCATATAAACCCTTCTGTAGCCACTTGATGTTTTCTTTATTATTAATCACATTCTTTAGCGAGCATCCAACAAATGACAAGCTTTGAAATAATAATTACAAATAGATGCGTGGCCGTAAATCTTCTCCGAGTTGGAGGCTGACAATATTGGCATAACAGTGTGTGTAAGAGTGTTGGAATGAGCCTGAATGGTTTTTGTTTTATAGCAGAGCACAAATGGAGTGTAAATTTGACAGGCCTGCCAAGCGGAACAATATTTATGATGCGGCTCCGAAACATAAGTAGAATTCCTGATTCCCATCAAGGCGTACACCATTAGATTTCCCAGCCAATCCCCTCAGATTTTGAGGTATTAGTTTCTGCAGGAATAAAATCTTTTTTTGCGTTCTGCATTACATATTTCTTCCAAATGGTAAATATTAGACTTGGACGAGGCTTCTGGTGCTCTGATGTCCTTGGATACGGCTGCAGCCGGAAAAACCTCAGAGTATCGCTTAGAGACACGGATCTGGTTCAGGACAAACCCTGCAGCTCCTAAAACTACTGTATTTCTGAATGAGGTTTGGCACTGGGGTTCTTTTCATAGTGTGAACAAATGAAAACCTTTTGGTCAGTCAATGTTTAAAATATGATTTTTTAACAGCTATTGATCCAAGCTCTCCAGGTTGAGATAAAAGTTTGGAGAGTGGGAGCTCATCATCAGCACATATGCTCAGTCACCTCCCTGCTCTGGTCAACATTGTATGCTGGATGACCTCTGAACTCTACGAGAGGATGAGAGAATACATGCGAAAACAGGAAATGGGAATAAATCTCTGTCAACCTGTGACTTCCTGTCAATCCATCATTTTCAGTGCCTTTGTCAGGTTGAATCTGGATCCAGAACAGATTAAAAACAGGGGTATAAAAACCTGAAACAAAAGGTCATGTTTAGTGTTGTGTCTTCCTCCAAAGCAACTTATTGAAAGGCTTAAAGCAGGCAACCATTTTTCCCAGCATCCTTACATCAAATCCATACCAAGGACAGGCCTCTACATTTTTAGGTTCGACTAACGGCTGTGTTGAAAGCCGATCCATGATAGGAGTTTCATCCCCCGCCAAATCGTCCTCCTGCCTCCCCAGAGCAGCTACAAAAAGGCCATGGTTAGACACTGCTGCTCTGAGGGTGAAAGGCTGTTTGTCTTAGCCTAAGGTCTGATGAGAACGTGGTAAAGGGGAAACCCATTGTGAAACCGCCTATTCTCTTATGATATGTCGAAGGGGCATATGTGTATGTGGTCTCCATGGTGGGAACGGTGTGAATGAGTGAATGTGACGGTAGGGAGAGAGGAGGAGGAGGGGTCTGCGGTGACGGAAAAACCTCAGCCATCCAGCGCACACCGCAGCCTGTTAACGGAAACCTCATGAGCAAGCTAGCATCCCTCCTTCTTTCTCTACCTCCTATCCCCCGCTGTTCGTCCTCCCTCCTCTCTCAGATCTTCCCTCCATCCTCCCCCCTCCTTCCCTCCATGTGTTTTTGGAGAGGAACTCGACCAGAGAGGCAGCGCAGTGCTGGGAGCTCTCTGGCGGCAGACAAACTCCGCTCCTTTCAGCTTGACGGACAATCATCATAGTTACTGTCCGTCGGCTGGAAAGAGCCAAGCCTCCTCTGTTTGGTTTGGTCGCAAAGGGGGGAAGGATGGGAAGACATTAAATGGAACACACACACGCGCAATTAAATACATGTTTTAGCAAGTTTCTGAAAGGGCAGACGGGACAGGACAGTTAGTGGGTCTCTGTTTCAATGAAATGTATCTCTCACTGTTTGCAGACGATGTAGTTGTGTTCGTCACATTAAATCTGCAGAATTTGCAAATGTATATTATGCCACACGAGGCGATTTAAATCATGAGTCATTTTGTCGCTTCCTCTCCTCAGGGTCCTCCTAACTACAGCACATATGCAGGTCTGCACAGTAATCAGATTCCCATCAAGGTTTGTCCCTCCAAGCGAACTCTCCTTTGTCCTCCCAGCTGTCTCTCCGGATGCTGATCTCTCGCTGTCCTTTCAGTTTAAGGAGCAAAACTCCCCCTTTGAGCTTTCTCTTTTGTCTAACAGCTTCAGAGCCTGCTGAGCTCTCATTTCTGCCTTTCTCTGCTGGACTCTTGGGCTCAATCTCAGTTAACTATGGATTCTTTACTCATTCATTTCTTCCTCTTTTCCCCTGCTCCATATCCTCTCCCTTTTCTCTTTCTCTTTCTTTTCTGGCCGTCTTTCTACTTCCTGTCCATGCTGCACTTCTTGCATCTCAGATGGTCTTCCCCCGGTACGATCACAGCTTTCTCTCTGGAGAGCAGTCGAGCAGCTTTCAGAGACGCTTTCTGAAGGTAGACCTCAACCAAGGCATGTGAGCACTTTTAACACAATAACCCACCATCTCCCGTCTTGTCACTTTTTTCCATCAAATTGCATTTATTGATTTTGTGTTTGATCCTATATGCATAATACTCCTGTGTGGTGGCATGTTGGGTGACATTATTTGTATGAAAAGTTCTAAGGCATCTTAAAAATTAGGGAACATCTCGGTAGATGAACCACACACATTCAGAGAGGCTGAAGAAATGTGTGCTTCTCATTACACTGAGAATAAAAGAGCTTTGTTGGCGATGGTTTAGTTGGAGCCTGAGCTTTTACAGAGTCATAATAATAATCAGTGTAAGGAAATAAGCTTTTAGTCGTCTATTTGAAGGTCTCCATGAAAGGGCTTGTTGTACCATGTAGCCCACCGCAACAAAGCCAACCACATGCCTGAAGAGCTTAGCGTGTGCACAGGAAGTGTCACATTGAGACTAGAGGCAGCACTGGGCCTACATCCCCTCCAGTGATGAGCAAGACTTTCAGGGCGTTAATGGTTTCTGTTTGTCACAAACACGAGGGTGGAATTCATTAGAAACAGACATGTTCCCAGTTTAATGTAAATGAAGTGATAAAAGGATCCTCAATAGGTGTTGACAGTTTGGTTTGCTTTTGTGAAGTACAAACAAACACAGACAATGCTGCTCCTAATGAAGAAGTTCTTGTGTGTGAGAACATGTTTTTCAGCATGCGTGTGTTTCACTGTGCGACTAAAGATCTGTCTCACTAAACAAATGTGGAAAATAGTCCACAAAGAGCAGCTACAACTAGCTTATTAAGCTAATAAGCTACATGCTAATGGTGGCAAAGCTCAATAAGGATTCTAAACCATGTAGAAAAAATGTACATAGTTCATTTAACATTGAAATAAGTCAGATGGATACTTCTATGTGAAAACAGTCAGTCATTATGATGAACTCACAGAATAAAGTCAACTGGCTGTGATGTTCTTTTCAGCTCGTCTTTAAGCTAATTATTTTAGTATTCAGACCACAACTTTACGGCTATGAAACTGACGCTTTTCGCTCTCACCGTATTCGCCTGTTTTCATCTAAAAATACCCGTGAGCCCACAGCAGCACCCTTGATAATTCTATTAGGTTTACAAAATAAGATTTTTGTTCCACTTAGATGGTCGATGGTTCTGCCATTTCTGTCACCTGGACCCACACAGAGAAACACAGAAGCCCTTTTTACACTGCTGTTCCGTCTCAGCGCCGCCACAAAGCTCCACCGTCATGCAGCCTTTGCCATTTTACATTGGACTAGAGCGTTCTGGCGTTGCGGAAGCAAAATGTGCGTGATGTGTTAACAAACAGTGCGTGTTTCAAACACACACACACGGCGCTGTTCCGCCCTGTCAGCTCCAGGCCATTTTGCCTCTGTTACTACCTCCGATGCCGGCTCAGAGGAACGACTTCGCCCCAACATTATGCCTCAGAGGCCTAATAATCCCGCCTTGAACCGGCAGTGTATAAGGGGCTACAGACTAAAGGAAATCTGTGGTTAGTATTGTTGCTTTTTCATGACTGTTTCTTTGGGGGTTTTTTCATCAGGGTGACCAAGGCCAGGCTGGCCCGGCTGGTCCTCCCGGTCCCCCAGGTCCTCCCGGTCCCAGGGGCCCCCCAGGGAACACAGGCAAGGATGGGCCTCGTGGCCCCGCTGGAGAGCCGGTAAGATCTTCTCCTCATGCATCAAAGACCCAAATGCACACCAAACAATTCAACCATACACACCCACACATATAGTTTCTGTTACTCTCCTCCTCCTCCATCATTCTCCCCCTCTTCCTCACCATCAACTAAGGTCACACCACGAAGAATTCAGTCACTTAAAACACCTCAGTCATCAGGGGTTACTGTTACCCCGATTGTGTTGACCTGGTGGAGTTTGACCACAGGGTGTGACAGATTGCAAATTGTGTTTCTCTGTGTGTACATGGTTTGTGTGTATGTGCATTTATACAGATGCATTTAGGGGCAAAGGGTCTGTTCAGTAAATTGCAGTGAACCCATATTCTCATTCTTCCGGGTTTGCCAGTGAGCTGCGGCTTACCTAAAAGCTCCCAGAATAGCAGCTCCACTCCTGCTCATCTGTTTTGTGTAAGAAAGCGGCCACAAAGTTCTCCCATACGCCCCCATTCTCCCACCCTCCTACCACCACTGTGTCGCTGTGCTCCCCTGAAACAGATATGGCACTGCGGCGAGTTCATGGGCAGTTTGCCGGCCTCACCAAACAATAGCTGTGCTCCTCGCCTGAGGCAGTTTATGTTTCTCAAAATGTCTGTTTCCCAGAGTTCTGCTCATACGCAGTAGCCGCTAAGAGCTGCGGTTAAAGGATGGAAGAGAGAGAAGGAGACTACGAAGGTAATTTTTGTTTATCCAAGTAAAGGAATGAATGCTCTGAACCCTCAGCTGGCACAGGAGAGCGACGGGATGCAAGTGAAAAATGTTGGCTTCAGTGAGAGCTTAAGCAGAACCGACAAAAGAGAAAGCCAGCACAGATCAGGAGATGACTAAAACCAGACGGGCCGAAGACAAGGGGCCCGTCCTGTAACCTAGTCCATTTCAAATATATTCTGTGAGTCCGAGTTGATCAAAAGGCATTGCAAAACCCAAACAGCAAAACAAAGCATGGTGCCGCTAAGAGCCGCTCCATGTTGTGGGCAGATGTGTGATCGGGCTGAGCGAGAGAAAGTGAGCAGGCCTGCCAGCGTGGGTGTCCCTCGTCGTTTGTGCATGTAAAGAGGAAAGTAAAGGAATGACAGCTCAATCAAAGTTACCGCTCGTTTCTCTCTGCTGTGTAAATAATATTTACCATTCTTGATATTTCAACATACCTCAGGAAATTTACTGTCGTTTATAATTGGAAGGGTGTCTGACATCTGAACTGGTCTTCATCCATCCCTTTCTGCACCCGGGATAAAAGAAGTGCCAAAAATTATTTGCAACGCTGATTTGTATCCCGCTGCTGTGGAGGGAAGATCAAAAGACAAGGAGGAGGTACGAGGGCTGAGAAAAGAGGTTAAAAGGCTGCTGGAGAAGCAGTAGAGACGATCTGGATGACAGTTTGTATTTTTTCTGGAAGAGAGAAAGAAGAAGAAGAAAAGCAGCTGGGAAACGTCCAAGCAGCTTCTGCACATTATTGTAAAATATGAGGATACAGTGGAAGGTTAATAACCTCTAATTTATATCAAGCATTTATTACAGGGCTCTCAGTGATCAGGCAAACACGATAGCACAGTGTGTATGTATGTGCGAGAGAGAGAGTTGGAGGGCTCTTACACAAGATCCCACTAAGCTGTCACTGCCATGGATGACTTCATAGCAGATGTTAAGCTGCTCCGAGTGCAGCGCACATCCACCTGGCCCTCACAAACAGCCACAATATGTGTGTTTACCTAAAGAAGCCAAATGTACAGATGCTAGAAAGTGGATGTGGAAACTCCCCCGTGAAGGCTGGGGCTCATTGTTCATCATACATCAAGTGTTTGGCCAGGGCTCCACAGTCACCTCCTGCCCACTGCAGAAAAGAAGCGTCTCAGTGGTAATGTGTGTTGACGGAGAGCTGTCTAACACCTCTGTCCATCTCTGTTCTAAATCTTACTATGTGTCTAACTTGGTTGAGATCTGGTGCCTATGAAGGACAAAGATGATGGTGTGCATCACCTGCACTCTTTCAGTGTGTCCTTGTGCCCTGCAGAAGCAACTCTGAGGTGTGTTGCCGCTAAATGCAGGACTGCTTTTAGCGTCTGTCACACTCGAATCATCAAGTGCATGAGGGACCTGATGCAAACTTCTCAATAAAAACATTACTGAGTACTTTATTGTCATAGTACTGTCATAGTACAGATTGTCACATCAAAAATTGGTAACATATAACACAAGGATGTCCAACCCCCGAAAAAATATACACAAACCAGGACTGGACTGTGTCTGGAAGAGATCCATTAGGAAGTTGTAACTAGCATCAGGCTAATTGCTTATAGGGACGGTTATAGGGTTGCTTAATTTGTCCTTCAAATTTTAAGACATATATATAATGTTACAATGTTGGATGTCCAGACTAAACGTGGGTGAAGTTTCAAATCTGTAGGTCAAAGTATGTTGCAGTAATCCCCAGGCTTCTCAGCTCAGTCTGCAGGCTGCTATGAACACCAGGTTTCACACAGTTTTTTCTACACGCTGAACTTTGTGATGTCACAAAGGCCTCGGAGAGCTGGCCTATCTGAGCTGTGTGAGAAAAAATTAGGAGTTTTTTTAACTGTAAATTATGCTTAGCTACTCCACAGGTATCACAGAGTGAAATATGAAGCTTGAAATTAGCATAATAACCCCCCCCCTTTAAAGGTGCAGTTTTCCTTTATTAAACACGTATTAGTCCCATTCCTCCTTCTTTTGTTTTTACCATTTCGAGCCATCATGGACACTCACACACACGGCGCACCCTCTATTAAGTCCATAAGGGTTTAGTGCTCAGGCTTCAGGATGAAGTGTTTGACAAGCTAAAGTCCATGAACTCTCCATGCCTTGTGCAACACTGACATCTAGTGGCCAAATGGATTTACCTCTTTAATGAAGACTTTTTGGAACTTTTCACCTTATGTTTCTCCTCTGCTCTCTTCAGGGTTTTCCAGGTCGGGATGGCCTTGAGGTGAGTGTAGCTCAGAAACCAGCTTACACATCAACCAGTGTGATTGAACTCTTAATCTTTGGTGATGATTCGTATTCCTTTGGATGATAATAGTAACATGTTTATTTCTGTCTCAGGGGCCGCAGGGATTGCCAGGAAAGCCGGTAAGATCATAAATAGATTACTCACCTTGACTCAACATTTTTGTTCTGTTGTTGTCCTCGAACGCCACAGCTGTCTTCTCCGATTCTGCTGCACTTAAATTTACTGATTGTCATGAACTGACAGGGGGAAGACGGAGAATCAGGCTATCCAGGACAACAGGGTCCCCCAGGATCGAAGGTACAGATTACTCTTCAGATTTCATATTTGAATGCTGATTATATTTATGCGTTTGTCTTTTCATGTATTGTCTTAAATCTTTACTGTGTATTGAAACAGGGCGAGCCAGGTATGGGAGAAAAAGGAGAGAGAGGCATGGATGGACTCCCAGGATTTAAGGTACAAAAGCAATTACCTGTAACTAACAACATGCATGTTAATGATAAGTACTTTGCATAGTCGTAACATTATTTCTAGGCTATATTAAAAGCTGTATTGTCTGAGAGAGTTTTACCATTATATGTCGTATCTGTGCTCCTCACAGGGGGACAAAGGGGATATAGGAGGACAAGGACCACAGGGACCTATGGTGTGTAAATCACCCGATATGATAACCCTCATTATTCATTCTTATCAAACATTTCTACCATTGTCTTAAGTTGTTAAAGTATCATTAATTTCCCGCTGTTTTGCCACAGGGTTATCAAGGAGAAAAAGGTTCCTCAGACATCATCGACTTCAATGGGAAGCTTCTGGATGCGATCCAGGTGAGTGACATTAAAGTGTCACTAAGATCAGATTCATGGGTCTTATATTCCATCATGTTTTATAACCGAATCTAGTTAGACATCAGGCGAAACTAAAACAAGTCCAGGAATAATTCTGTGTTGTGGTAAGAAACACATCTGAAAATGAAAAAAACACAAACCTGAACTTTTTTTCTTGACAGGCCATCAACACCATCAGTGTTTCGGTAATCTGCTGTTGTGTCTGCATGGGTTTTGGTGGAGTGATAAGTCACTAACACGTATGATAAAGCATAGAGTCACACAGGCCTGCATCAGCACACACCCTGTGTGTATCCACATCTTATCCAACCTGCTGCTGCTCGTGGATGTGTGTGTGTTTGTAGATGTATTGGATGTCACTCTGGAGGCCACATCTGAAGAGTTTCTCTGAATGTCCCTGGTTCACTACACGCTTGTGTATTCATTTGGGATGAAACGGACAGACCCAGCAAATATAGTCCAGCTGTGCCGCTCTATCAGATAACACAGAGCCGTACGAAGTATGCTTAATCATGCAGAAAAATCAACAGCCTTTGTTTCGTTGTTCTGAGTGTGTTTCCATGTCAAATTCACCCCACAAAACTCGTGTGTGTAACTTGCTACAGGGCCGCATGTCGTGTTGTTCCACATAACTCAATGAGTGCACAGGGGGAATGCATTGGATTAGATGGGAGGGAAACCCCTCTAAGTCACCACAGTCTCAGGCTCATATTCCTCTCTTTATACACAAGACCCTTTGATTCTAGCGTGTACCGTGCTACATGCTAATAACAGATGGCTATCTCTGCAGCGGAGGGTGTTTTTGATTTAAACCCCACTATGCATCAGGTCCCCCTGGACTGGTCTGAAATGGGCCCCTGCATGAGACAGCAGCGTGAGACAGTTACAGAGGAGTTGGTGAAAACATGAACCTGAGATCTTATCAGGAGCGTCTTGCCAGCGAGGATCAGTTGGCACCAAATCACATGCAAACTCTCACTCAGAGTCATACGCAGCGGGGAACGCACATTGGCCACCCAGCTTGTGTTATGATCCATCCACTTGTTTGTTTAAAAAGCCGTGTTGGTTTCATCTAAGTTTAAGTTTTAAGTGATGATTAATTTGGTTTAAATTTCTGTAATCTTTTACGGCTAATTTCACTCATTTTACGGCGTTTTGTATAATTACTTGCATGAGTGGCCTTCACTTTCCAATGATGGAATACTTCACATCGGACGGTTGTTTGTAAACATCTGTTGGTTTCCATGGCCTGAATGGAGACCAAAAAAAGGGGTAGAAATTGGAAAAAGGGAGAGAATAAGCATGAACACCTCTGGGAGGCAATGCAAGTTCCTCTTTTATTGCTTCAAGATGGACGAAGACTTCAGAGGGAGAAGAAACAAGTGTAACATTGTGGATGTAGAGGTTAAGGAGTGTGATTTAAGACGCTGTCACTCCTCAGCCGGCATAGAGGGCAGCATGGGTTAGATATGGTGTGCTGTAAGTTGCATGACTGTTTCGTTCCTCCTCCTTTCATGCAGCCGTCTTACCGTGCAGCCAAACAATCAGCAGCATGGAAAACGAAGCCAGGCCATTGTGTCGAACGAACTACATTCAGCACAGTTTTACTATCTTTATAACGTACAGTTGCTTCGAGTTGCATGTGATCAGCAAACAGGCAGATTGTTTACTGTCAGGCTCGGTCTGTGAAATCCATCGGCCTTATTGTTTCCCTTTGGGTTGGCCCATCTTCAAGCCTCTTGCTGGAATTCTGTGATTTCCCAGTTTTTTCCACAATTGTGATAAACAGAAAAGACAGCTATGTATATACAAAGAGTCTCTGCGGCTGTCTGAAAATTGCACATGTATTTAAAGCGGTTATAAGCAGTGTTTTTATATTAACACTGGATCTCATGGAAGGGGTTCGTGCATAGTAGCAAACCCGCTGAGCATTGTCCCTGCAGTTCCCCTCAGGTCGAACACAGCTTCACAGCCAGTTTCAGGCCTCTGATTTTGTATTTCAACTTCACTCTCAAAGCTCTCAGCAGCAAAGCCACATTACAGAACCTGCCTTAAACATGTAGCAGATAAAAGCCACCAATCAGGTGGACTCAAACATGACTCTAACTAAATGAAGATGTTGCTGCTTTGTGTGCAAGTTAGCAAAAAGGCCGCCTTATAAAAGGTGTAGCTTGTTCCTACTACCCCCTAGTGGCCAAAGGATATTTATGCAGGTAGCATCCTATGAAGTAAATCAAGGAATATACTGTATATTACTCACTCATTTTCTGTGTCTCTCCAGGGCCAGCCTGGACCACCCGGACCCCCGGGCCGACCAGGCGAGAAGGTAAGGAGTTCTGTCATCCACCTGGATGTTCTGCCAGCACCTACTAACGGGGTTTAATAAACGTCTTGGTAGATGTGATAAATCTTGCTCAGAGTGAAAGTTGGTCAAAATGAATCGAGTTAATCTCTCCTCTCTTCCAGGGCGAGCTTGGTTTACCTGGGCCAGCCGGAGTTGATGGGGAGAAGGTACGATCAGATAGAGGGAGAGATTACACACGTGCTAATAAAATGTATTGAACTGTTCTTTTTTATGATGTAGGTTTGAGCTTTGATTTTGTTCCACTGAACCTTTTCGTGCCATCTCTTATTGATTCTTTCCTCCAGGGACCCAAAGGGGATATTGGTGAGACCGGACCGCACGGCGAGAGGGGAGAGAAGGGGGAGATGGGGCTCTCCGGGCCTGCTGTAAGTTGAGAGTAAACAAGTTTCTCTGATATACAAATAGTAGGGAAGTAAATAAACAGCTGGAAGTTCATGTTTGTCTCTGTTGGTCAGGGTATGGACGGACAGAGAGGAGAGAAAGGCGACTGCAGAATGGAAGACAACCTGGTCAGTATGACGCACACGTACAACATTCATATGAGGATTGATGCAAACTTAAAGGGGGAGTATTATGCTAATATCAACGTTCATATTTCACTCTGTGATACCTGTGGAGTAGCTTAGCATAATTTACAGTTTAAAACACTCATTTTTCTCACACTGGTGCCCTGTGCAGGCCCTCATACAGCCTCTGCCTGAAACCACTCAGTCAGCTCTGTCCCTTTAAGAAACCCCGCCCCTACAAGCCCACTTTCTTCTCGCTCAGTCAGTCAGTCAGTCAGTCAGCTACTCAGTCAGTCACATACAGACCCGTGTGTAGGGCTGACCAACTCTTGAGATACTTTGGGAGCTGTGCAGCAGTGATATAAAGTATACATGATTTGTGGTTGAGTAGCCAAAATGTGGAAAAATGCTACAACGGTCCTTTACCAGGTGAAACATCTCTGTGTATGACATGAATTTATCCAGAATGAGCTTTTGGCTCATGCTTGAATCGTATTATTTCCATGTTGCTCAGGTTCAGATGATTACCCAGCCAGGCCCACCTGGTCCGCCCGGCCCACCAGGGGTACCTGGGTCCCCTGGCTCCATGGTGAGTGCTATCACAATCCAAATATTGATAGAACTTGTACGAGTTAAAACATTTATATGCACCTGTGGCTGTCACACTCATGGTACACAATGTTTTCCAGGGGCTGCATGGGATGCCTGGTCCTAAGGTAAGCCTACAGTTCATTTCAGTAGTATGTTATAGAGGCTATGACTTGTTATTTGGTGCTCAGGTTTGGTTTGTTCTCATGCAGGGTGAGCCTGGATATGGGATGAAGGGAGAGAAGGGGGAAGCTGGTGGTCCTGGAGCCAAAGTAAGTGACACTGAGACATTATTATCATAAAAAAACAGTAGAATAGAATCGGACAAAGTGATAATAATGTGCTCTACCTGCAGGGATTAGATGGCTTTAAGGGCTCACCTGGGTTAGTGGGTCTGCCAGGAGCAAAGGGAGAAAAAGTAAGCACCTGATCACCTCCATATATATAATGATAATACATCATTTATTATGATTGTGTTAGTCTGGAATAAAACATACATTATGATTTCAATGTGTGGATGTGTGTTTGCAGGGCCGACCAGGCGAGCCTGGATTAGATGTGAGTAAATTTCGCCTTTTCTATTACATCATTTAAACCTGCATCCTGTAATCAGCTACTCTCTGACCTGTTTGTGCTTTTTATCCAGGGTTTCCCGGGGATGATGGGAGAGAAAGGCGACCGAGGGGAAAGAGGAGACAAGGTCGGTACAGAACACAGAGAGAACATGTCTTTATATGCATCAAAATACAGAAAGCTTTTGTTCAACAGTTCCTCTTTAAGCCTGATAATCATCATCACCGAGCTCAATTTGATCCCTGATTCACTTGCACTGTGTGTTTATGAGTGTGTGTGTGTATCTGCTGTCCTCTCTGTATACAGGGTGACAGGGGAGCGTCGGGAAAGAGAGGTCTAAAGGGCCAGAAGGGTGAGCAGGGTCCTCCAGGCCTGGACCAGCCTTGTCCTGTGGTATGTCACATCCACACACACGCACACAAACATAATACTGCACATTTCACACAACTTTCCTGTCACCTTTTAGACATCTATTATTCCCCTGCTTTCTTCTCTCTTTCTGTCGTTTTCTCTGTTTTTCTTCCTCGCTGCTGTGAATGTGTAACCTGCTCCTGCTGACAGGGTTGTGATGACACTAAAGGTCTGTCTAAGGAGGCAGGGTTATCTTCCCCTCCACCTCCACCTCCTCTTCCTCCTTCCGGCCCAGAGGCCCCCTGTCCTGTGGTACAGTATCTCTGCTTTCTTCCTCCTCCTCTTCCATCACTATTTATGCATCTACTGTTGCTACTGTCCTTTTCATGCCCTGCTCTTGGTCACTCGCCTATACATCACATAGTTGTAGTTTAAAGGTGAACTGTATTAACGGCTGTATTAAATACTTGATTCTGATTGGTTTCTCAATAACAGACTGTTACTATGAAGAACAGACCGTTGCTAGGGATGCGGCTCTAATCACAGAATCTGGAGGACTAACTGTAAACATATCAATTCGCCGAAAGAAGTCTGGTAAATTTGACGTTGGTCTGTTTACAGAGGGAAAAAAGGAAAGAGAGGAATACAGAAGAGGGAAAGAGATAAAGGTTAAAAGACTCAAAAACTGTAGGCTAAGACAGAGAGATCTACAAAGACCTTGCTGCTTCATGTTGGGGTCCTGCGCTCCTTGTCAGGGTTTCATGTAAGGGGTCATCTATAGTTAGCAGGTTGTTGTTGCAGAATGGAAACCCGACAGGGTGAGCAGGACCCCGACGCGTCCCTGAAAGGTGATGAAGGAATGAAATCAATTATTCGACACAGTATATTGATTTTGAAATGATTTTATTCATTTAGAATGATTATATTTTCGTTTCCCATTTAAAGTAGTCCGATACACTCACAGTGAGAGCTGCGCCCATAGCAAAGGTTAACTCTGTAGCCTTCTTAAAATGAGCTAAGCTAGCTGTTTTTTTACTGACATTAAATTGAAACATTTCCTGTGATGGTGAAGTAAGACGCGGTGAAAGGGACTGCAGGTTTTCTGTCTTGTCACTGTCAGAGTCATACCCTACAAATTTTATGTCTTTTAACCTTTATTGCTTTCTCTCCACTGTCTTGGGTTAGGGTCTTTTTTCCCCTCCTCAAACAGGCCAGCGTCAAATTAACTTGACTTCACTTGACTTTAATTAAATTGACTTCTTTCGGCGGATTGATATGATTATAGTTAGTCCTCTGGATTGTGTGATTAGAGCCGCATCCCTAGCAACGGTCTGTTCTTCATAGCAACGGTCTGTTATCGAGAAATAACAGACCTCGGAATGCCGTAATTAACCAATCAGAATCAAGTATTTAACACAGCTGTGTAATAATCCGCTATAATAACCTGCACACTATACACTATCCCTGACATATTAGTTTGCTCGTAAGGAGTGCAAATCCTTATTAAAGCTGTCATTCATATATGAATCAGTAGAATGCAGAACTGTACGTGTGTTAAAGAATGCGTCACATTACATTTCCTGGTTATTAATTTATTTCTACTGCTCTCTCTCTGCAGGGACAGGATGGGCTGCCCATACCAGGCTGCTGGCACAAGGTTAGTGTTAAGAGGTCTAACTGTGCAATAATATATATACCATATTGCAAACTAATTAAAGAAACAGTCAGGGAATAATAAAGAGCTAACACTATCTGGAATCAAAGCGTTCACTGAGATTATTACTCATGGGTGTTAGCGTTACATTGATTGCTTGACTCTTGTTTGAAACAGGGGCATTTTGTAAGTATATGACTGTAAAGCATGAGTATTTGTGTCCTATGTTTGGATTTGAATTTGATATTCTACTAATAATTAAACTCTACTCTCCTTTTTTTGCAGTGATGACTAACCAGCAGCATGGGATCTGTACATATTAATATGGTATCTTTTGCAATTGAATACTACACCAACAACCAGCTCCCTTTTTTCAAATTTTTCATAAAAACGTTTTATATAATATATTGAAATTTTTTTAACAAGGACATTTTTGACTCGACAGTATTCTGATTTTTTTTATTTTGAACTCTAGAGAGCTAGTGTTGTTGTGAAAGCAGCCATAGTTTGGAAGAGAAGAAGCTGATCTGGCAGTGGGACTCTTACTTTGAAGGACAGTCCAGATGACGTTGTTATAGTGCCTTGGCAGTCTAGCTGCCTTACTAACAAAGTCTGACTCGCTGCCTGATTGTAATCCTGATCGCTGTATGGATACGTGTGCAGTCTCACATATGGATGGATGCTTTGGTGGATGGACAGATCTCTTGCCTGTTGCAGATGGAGGAGTGTGGGTCAGTGCTCTCTTCTCCTCTCTCTGTTTTCTTAAAGGAGGAAATGGCGAGACAGAAGCTCAAACGCAAGCGTCTCTCTCAGCCCTGAAGGGACGCGGGGTCTGGTGGAGAAAGCACACACTGACAGGCGGAGAGCACAGGGGGCAGAGCGGCCTTTATGAAGCAGCCATGTTCTGCCCCGGTGTCGTACTGAACACTCAGATCCTGCGTTACAGAAACTCTCCAGGAGGGGGCGACAGAGAACACTGCATTTTCACGTTCACCTGAGAAGAGAAGACACACCTGAGGCAGGTCAAAGTTATATGGGAGTCCCTGACGTCACTGGCACATAAGGAAGGGTTTACTGCACAGAACATGTTGTGGTGATCTCTTGTACGGCTCTTTTGTTCAAGTTTTAACTAATTAAATGCATGATCATAACAAGACACAGTGTTGTTTAGCACCCTGACAGCTTGTATGACTTATGGTCCCTCATTGAAACTTAAGAAGACAGTACATTCACTTTTATTTACAACAACAAGCCACTTAAAGTCTACCTTTTTATGGCTTACACTTGTGGCAATCATGACTCGTATGTTTTGTTTTATTTCGTTCTTTTCTTAGTGACTTTTGTCCAGTTTTATTTTGCATTCCTGTGCATAGCTTTGAAGGAACCATTTACAGTGTTCGTGATCGTTTCACATTTAATTTTCTTAATCATCCTTTTTTGACTGGTCTTTATCCTTTTAATCACTGATGAAGACATGTTTTGTCACTGCTGCCCGTTTCTCTGGACAACAGTGTGAGTTCTTGCTGCTGACTTAAATGTGTGTTTGTTTGATATTTTTAAATCATATTTGGACTGAAGGACTAACAGACTAAAGAATGAAATTTAAATCAATGTTTTTTTAGGGTAATTTTTCATTTCTATTCAGCCATACACCTCAGCACAGTGGTTCATAACTGTTCTGCATTATGTGTGCACACTTCAGTCATTTCAATCACATAACTGTTATTGGTTTGTTTTGGTCTTTCTCAGATGGAATAATTTCTTGGTGCTTCAATGTTTTTATGTATCTGTTATCTGTATTCTGCAGAGTCATATGCAAACCAGACATGTTCACAAATACACATGCGTCTTTGTTGAAAGTACAAGGGTTTATTGCAGTTATACTTTCATTTGGCTTAAAGTGATAATCTCAAAGATTCTTTTAAGTCATTGTCTATCGTTGAATGAGGTAATACAATAGTGATTAAGCCTATGGCCCACTGAAAGCCTTGTATTTGCAGTATATAGTATTATTACGGACTGGGTGTCTGTGGTGTCATTTGTGGAAAAAATCACAAGAGGCGCCCAGTTAGTGAAGAAAAAAAGGAAAGCCAGGAAAGAGTTACAACCGTTACAATCAGAGCCTACTGTAGACGTCACACATGCACTGTTTGGATATCTGGGAAGTGTGCTCCCGCAATTATCATTTATCACCATAGGTGCCGCCAAAGCGGACGAAACTGAAATCTTCTAAATTACAACTTTAATCTACACAAGACACAAACAGAAGTACAAACACATGAATGGAAAATGGTGTTACAGGGTCTTAGCAGACTTCTCTATATTCGGCATTAGCTTGTGGGACTTTTTAATACAGTATTTTTCAGCAGTTCTCTTTTTCGGGCTCCCTTTCAGGTTACTGGAAGACATGACTGACATTTTCATAGTTAGCTTTCATATGAACAATCAGAATGGTTTTATTTGTTAATTATCTTCTGTCGCTTTTAGCAAACATCCTCACCCTCAATCTCAAAAACAGGGTCGGTATCGTCTTAAGTATTTTAAAGTAAGATTTAAATCAGATGAACACGAAAGGATGAGATGGAAAGCTACTGTGAGGAACTTTTGTCGATCTTGGCGACCCCTGTGGACAAAGCAGTACCTCTTAACTTTATTCAGATCCTGTTCTGTATTGTTCTGGAACAAAAAAATCACGCTGCTGTCTTTAAACTGTCAAACACACCACTCACAGTGAATCTTTCGGGCGGAAAAGGAAACAAAGGCTGTTTCGGCAGCGTGCAGGTCATCTCCTCCTCTGACACCGACCCGGCGACAGCGGTTACACTCTTCAAAAATAATCGTACAGAAAAGAATCAGTGTTTTGCTTTTGTAGGTCATTGTAGGTAGAGACATCAGTCATAGTTTCTTTCTGTTTCATAGTCTGTTTAAACTCACAGGAGCTTTAAATTTGGTACTTTGTTTAAAGGTCAATGCAGTGGCAGGATAACAGTGTTGGATTAGACACAGGGCACATTAGTAATTCAGATTGTCTCTTTGTAATGAAAAATATCCTCGAGCTAACCTGTAAACTCCTGGCACTCATGTTAGTCCTGAGTGTGTAACATGTCACCTCTTATCAGCTTCACTTTTCACAGATTATCACACTTTCCATATCAGCGAGATCAACATGATGTGAAATCTCACTGAATGATTTTACCATACAAAGTTTATTTTCACACATTAAACCTACACCACACGTCTCACACATTCTGTAGTGAAAGGCATCTATAAATGTTTTCTTTAAACACACATCTGTACATTAATATCATGAAGCTAAAACAGGATCGCTTAGAAACTATATTGAAAGCAGATTTGTTTAGCTGCACAGTTTTGCGCTTTGATTCACTGAAAGCTGATGGTTATCTGACACTTAACATGATTATATGTCTTTATTTCTTTTTTCAGATTCTATCAGTTTCAGTTTTAAGGCTTAACGGAGACAGAAAATGGCACAATGTCATATATCACAGTATTAGCTTGACTTTGTGAGAATGTTTTTATTTTTCGGTTGTGTATTTGGTTGTAAAAGAATTAAGCTATTTTTGTAATTACTTGTCTAAAAATGTATAACATGAAATCTGGTCAATTAAACATGTAGACTGACGTAAACTCTACAGATTTGTGTTTTTTTGTCCATTAAATCATAGTCATGTAACATTGTTTAGTGTCATTCTTTTACCACTTATTATGCATTCTCAGACGTACCAAAAATATACCTTAAACTACATCTACACGCAAGAATGTCAGTATTTATAAAAGCATCCATTATATTCAGAAGAGAATACATTCAGTCAGAGAGAGAGAAAAGCAAGCATCTGTTCAAAAATACAAAGTAAATCAGAGACATGTCATAGTATCAAGTAAATATACCAGGAAATTGTCCTTTAACACAGTGGTCCTCAACTTGTGGGTCGGGCCCCAAAAGTGGGTCGCAGAGCTGTTTCTTGGGGGGAAAAAAGTTAGGGTAAAAAGTCGATGCTGCTCTTTTATTTTAAAGGACATGGGTTTCCAATGGCGTGTGTGCAGTAGTAGTGTAGTTAAGTCACACTCCATGTATTCACTGATCTTGTAATCCCAGCTACAGTTACATACTTGAAATTTGATGATCCCTACACTAGTTGAATTTATGTTGCACTTTTGTAGTTTATTTCTGTAGAGGGAATATTTTCATTTTATGCACTGCCACCTGCTGGACTTTTTGGTTGACTATTATGCTGTGGTGTTTTGTGATGTTGACATACTGTGATGTTTCGTTCCGTCTCAGGACCAAACTGCACCATTTTTCATTTGATAAATTTGAGTGGTTGAAAATGTTCAGATATTTGGGTTGCGATTTGTCACTAAGGAGGTGTGGTAGAAAAATCAGAGGCCAATACACTGTAAAGGAAGGAACCACGTTACTAGGAAATTGGGCCTTCTGTATGAGCTCTATGAATCCAGTAAAGAAACATGAAACAAGAAGCAGGGTTGAAGTCGAACATGGGGCTGCTGCGCCGAGGACTGGGCCAAGGACTGGGCCTGGGCCTACACGGGACACAGCATTTAACCGCAGAGCTAAACTGGTACCCCCTTTTCTTTTGAAAAGGCTGAAAGTAATTGTTGTGAATTTGACTGAGGAAGAGATTGATACAAATATGTGACATTTGCTGCTACAACCCAACAGATTACGTTTAATAAACGAACGCAATACAGAGTCAACAGCAATGGTAGGGGACTGGCAAAGACTTTTCAATCTACTGTCTGGGCAGATGTTGGCAGGCCTACCTAATTTTGTACCAATCCATGCGGTACCTGTTGAGATATTTAACTAAATGTTAGATTTGTCACTCTGCTGGAGGAAAACTCAGGAGATTTATTAAAATGAGTAGAATTTGTAATGCTCGAGACAGTCTATGTCCCCAGAAAGCAGAATCTCCTTGACATTTATCATGTAGCTGTGTGATATTTCATGCAATGGAATGCTTCAAATCAAACCTAACTCTGCACAACATAATACAACACTAGTAAAAAGTTTCCTGTCCTTCAAGAGTTGAACGAGGCATCAGTGTTTTTTTGGACTCTCTGACTACAGTATGCATATAAGAAGGACACACAGTGTTGTGTTAAACGTTGGGCCAAAGTGTGCTCCACATTTGATCAGATCAATAAAGAAACTTTTTTATAAATCACTCTCAAATGTCTGCATTATCTCAGCTGAATGAGCTCATTAGTTCTCAGATGAAACAAGTTACACAGTTGGTCGCAGTGGATCCTTGTCGGCGAAAACGCTGGAGGAACATAGGCCTGCAATACAGACATAAGAGATATAAACAAAAAAAGCAAAACAAGTTTTTAGTTTTAGTTTAGTTTAGGTTTCATAGGGATAGTTCAGGTTAGTTTCATAAGAGAGATATGCAAAATGTGGGTGGGGGGATGAAGAAAACATTTTTTTTTAAATAACTTAACTAGGCCATGTGAACACGAGGTTTATTTCAGCAGGTGTGACTGAGTTTGCATTTAATTTAATAGTTTTGAATATTATTTTATTGCAGTTTTTTTAATGTAGGGGAGTTTGAAGAGAATAGTTTGAATAGATGTAACGTAAGATGGTAGATTCTTCAAGAATTTAATTTTATGAATGTAAAATTTGCATAAAATAATGAGCAATTGAATAGCAGTGTTCGTTACCAGATTTTCCGGCAAGTTTGAAGTCCACATTTCCCAGAATCCTTTGCGGGCGGCTGACCTCTCATAGTTTTAGCATCCGGGTCTGAACTTCCTTTTCCTCTGTGCCTGGTGCGATGAGGACCTAGGTTTTTCGGGACCTCTGAAAAATCCGAATCCATCCTTGTAAAAGGCACCACCGAACTTCGCCAAAATGACCGAGCAGATGACAGTAAGGGGGACCCTAAAAGGGCACGATGGATGGGTCACCCAGATCGCTACTACGCCCCAATATCCCGACATGATTCTGTCAGCGTCTCGAGGTGAGGCTTCCCCACCGGCTCTGCCAACATGGCTATGGTAGCATGAGTGAGTTAGTTGATTTGCTGCTGTAACGTAAGATAAATGACAAAGCTGGTCTAAGTAACAGTTAAAAAACATATGAACGGCCACATTGTACCGTATCGTATTTTAAAATAGGGTATTATACAAAAAAATAATCTGCACGAACTTATGTGAAAGACGCCGGCTAGCAGAGCAGGCTAGCTAACGCTTTCTGGCGTCATCAGTAATTGACTCTGAGATATCCACATTGTATCTGTGACACGTGTTACACGCATAAGTATAGTTTACTGTAGTTTGACGTGTAAATGTGTGCACTTGCTAACTTTCCGCTCCTAGCTTAACAGTTTCAGTTTGTTGACTGTTTGACAGCTTCTCGCACAGAGGCCCTCACACAATGATAGCATCACATGTATCTGGTCCTGAATGAAGTTTGGACTTTAAGAATAAATCAAACTCATGTTTGTGTTTCAGACAGGACCATCATCATGTGGAAGCTGACCCGTGATGAAACCAACTATGGCATCCCTCAGCGCTCCCTGGAGGGTCACTCTCATTTTGTCAGTGATGTTGTCATCTCCTCCGATGGACAGTTTGCTCTGTCAGGTTCCTGGGACAAATCCCTTCGTCTGTGGGACCTCACCACGTAAGTGCAGGTGTATAGCTGGTTGGATGGTTGAAGTAGAAGACTTAGTGTTTAAGTCTTAACCTAAGCCTTGCTAAGATAACAATAAGGACCATCATTTGTGACTCCTAATACTCAACAGGTATATTTAAAAGCAAACATACTGATGTATCATTAATCAGAACTGAAATGGTTTAGGTGGCCAAGTCATAAGGATGTCCTTGCATGGTCTCAGTTCGTCAAGTAAAAAGCTCAATGACTAGGGCTTACACATGTGGGATATTGTACAGAGGTTAGCCACTTCTAATATAAGTAAGAGACCTTATTTCAAAAGTCTGCAGTGTCTCTTAAAGACTGCTAGTATCTGAAGTTGGTTTAACACAAAAAAAATTGTGATAGAGAAGCCAAGAGTTTCTTGGGAGTCTTTGTGAATGATTTGTGTTCAAGGGGCGTTAAAAAAACAGGTCTAATTGGATGCTGACCAAAAAGACAGTCTTAGTTGTTTTGGGAAACTTTTCTATCAACATGTGGAAACATACTTTGTTTCGAAACGCATTTAACACACTCTGAAATTAGCTGCTGTCACTGACCTGACGCCTTTTCTGCAAGTGTTTGATCCATCAAGTAGACAATCAGCTAACGCATCACACTATTACGTAGGCTTTAGCCTCAGTGTCATGTGAAACAGTCAGTTCACCACAACCCATGGAATTGAAATTATTGATTTATTATTATAGTATTATTCTAGTACTTATTTAGCCATATTGGAAATTAAAAATTAGTTGGTAAGATACCTGAAGATTTTCCTGTAAGAAGTTTAACTATCAAATTCTGATGTAAACATTTTTTTATATATAGTAAAAGGTAAACATTTGTCACTCGGACCTTGCCGCCAATTTTGCTACAACTATCATGCAGTGTTTCAGATGGCATATTTGTGGATCAAGGATGGTGCCGATGCACACGTTATTTAAAAGAATTCTCAAATGTTTGCATTTTTATGTTAGTTATAAGCTACACACATTTGAAGTCCAAAGCTTAAACCATTGAAACTGCAGAAATTCGAGGAGTGCTCACGCTTCCTCCTAGATGTGTCAAAAGATGTGCAACAGTTTTGCTCAAATGCTAAAATGTTTGGTGTAATGTTTCCCCAGTGGCAGCACCACCCGGAGATTTGATGGACACCAAAAGGACGTTCTGAGCGTGGCCTTCTCTGCTGATAACCGCCAGATCGTGTCTGGCTCCCGGGACAGGACCATCAAGCTGTGGAACACCCTGGGAGTCTGCAAGTACACCATCCAGGTGAGCCCCAGCCTCGTGTTGTCTTGTGAATTGCAAGAAGTAGAATCTGATTTTAAGTGAATTTGTATATTGCTTAATAAGAAGTTGAAGCATTTCAATCCAAAACTAAACTGCCCTTAAATCTGGTGTTTTCTCAAATAGATTTGAAATTGATGTCAACAGGAAACATGTTGCTTAGCTTTACGATACTGGCCTTTTAGGTGTCCTGTCCAGCATTGCCATCCCTTAGTATCATTATGCAGTCCCCTTAGTTGTCTGAACCTGTGTATACTTCAGGTTTTGTGTTCCTGATTAGCAACTAAACGAAACAGTAGCCTTACTTGTCCAATCACAGAGGTGGTAAAGATGTCCTCTGGCTATTCGGAGAAACTTAAGGCACTGATGTTAGTTAAGCAGAGAATCTTCTCTTATTGCAGGACGAGGGCCACTCTGAGTGGGCATCTTGCGTGCGCTTCTCCCCCAACAGCAGCAACCCCATCATCGTCTCCTGCGGCTGGGACAAGGTGGTCAAGGTATGGAGTCGTTTGTGCAACACACTTTCTTTTTGTTCGTATAATTTCAAACTCTTACCTTTTAAGTTCTATGTAAGTTATGTCTTACCTTACTGTTGTGACCCTTGTGTACAGTTTTTGTTTTTATGAAGGAACGACCAATTTACCTTTTTTAGATGGACATCTTTATACTTACAAGTGTGACACTGTCTTTCTATCCTTTGCTCCTAGGTTTGGAACCTTGCTAACTGCAAGCTGAAGACCAACCACATTGGCCACACTGGCTACTTGAATACAGTGACTGTCTCTCCCGATGGCTCCCTGTGTGCATCTGGAGGAAAGGTATGAAGTTTTAACTTGTAGAAGGCTAGCGAAATTAAAAGAATCTTAATTTAGCTCAAGGTTGCAGGTTTCAGCGGTGATGAAAACTTTGAAAGCATCTGTTTAACATTGATGATAAAGAGGCTGTTTCTGAGTGTTGCCTGCACTTAAATAGATCAGTGTGTTTAGCATCATTTAGATATATCTCAAATCAACTATATTTACAACTACGGTTATTGAAGTGTATTTTCTCTTTTGTCCAGGACGGCCAGGCCATGCTGTGGGACCTAAATGAAGGCAAGCACCTCTACACCTTGGACAGTGGTGACACCATCAACGCCCTCTGCTTCAGCCCCAACCGTTACTGGCTGTGTGCCGCTACTGGCCCCAGTATCAAGATTTGGGTAAATGACATGTTCTAAATATCTCAACATCTGCTTGTAGTGCATTAAAGCTACAGTTCAAAACGCAGTGATGAAACTTACAATGCCAACTGTATTCTTTGATGATAAAGAGGCTGTTTCTGAGCTCTAACCTGGACCAGTTTGTTCTATATGTTAATTTTTGATGTAATCGCTGATTGCAATGCCTGTTTGCCTTCTTTTTATGTAGGATCTGGAGGGCAAGATCATTGTGGATGAGCTGAGACAGGAAGTGATCAGCACAAACAGCAAGGCTGAACCTCCTCAGTGCACTTGCCTGGCATGGTCTGCTGATGGACAGGTACAACACTCACCTTTCACTACAGATGTGTGGCTAGTTGGTATTTTTAGTGTGAACCCCGGTGATTATACCCATTCACTTTTAACTCTGATGTCCACTGGTGACAGTCCTGCAAATATGAGGGGCACTAGAAACATTACATTTTATGTCATTATCGGACTACAATTTATTAGATTGTGCGTCATCCATATTAATGTATCTGTTTCTTTACAGACCCTGTTTGCTGGCTACACTGATAACCTGATCAGAGTGTGGCAGGTCACCATTGGAACTCGATAAGAACGTTTCTTCAAAGCAACTTTGAATAAAAGACTGTTTAAAAAGAACACCTGTGCTGTCTTGGTTTCAACGCTTTTTGATATCAATGATGAGAATACTTTGAATACCATGTTTTTCAGTAAGAACTTCTTTCCTTTTCAATCTTCATTTCACACAAATTGGTTGAGATTAGAAGGGACAGTAGTGCATGTCAAACCTCAAGAAAGCAATCTAAAATGTCTTATTTGACAGTCTTAGTTAATTTCTAAAATTTTCTGGGTGAAAATAATTACAAAAGGTTTGTTCGACAGTTAAAATCAGGAAATGTACACATGCTTATAATGCAAGAAATTTCATTATTCTTATACAATAAAAATGCGGTAAGATGGATGTCTTTTTTTTGTTTTGTTTCATTATGTTTTTAGACTGCGGTGTATTTGAAATATGTGTAGCGCATTTTGTATGGATTGACCTGCTAGGCTTTCCGTTGCCTTGCAATGGTATCCTAGCAACTGGAATAGACAGGACGCAGGTGGTCGTGGAAGTAAGACTTTTTTTTTTTACAGCTCAATTTGTAAACCCGGCCAGTTATACGCAATCTTTAATGTTACCTCATTTGTTTTATAATATCAAGCTAATAACTGCCTTACAAATGTTTAGTTGAGAGGACTGACAGAAAATATATTGGCTAAATTAGCTTCATGCTAACGTTACAGAAGTTGGTGTAGGATACTGGGGAAGATGGAACAATCTTCGCATCCTCGTATTTATGTGGAAAGAACTTTGGCCCTAATTAAGCCAAATGCCATCGACAAGGCCGACGAGATTGAGGACATTATCCTCAAATCGGGCTTCACTATCCTGCAGGTTGGTAAAAATACAGCGGTACGCGTACCTTACTTTGTACAGCCTAATGGTACTAACGGTATTGTGTCAGGAAGGACTTGACCTAACTGTGGATTACTGGAGCAGTATTTTACTGTCTATGGTGTATCTAAAACTATAAGTTCCTGGCAGTTTCATGGTTTAGTCCCTACCAATATACAGTATTTGCTAGTATCTGATATTTTTATGGCTACAAAAAGCAGCTCCGCTAGTTTACAGTTTTTCCACCAGAGGGCGCTGTCAATGTCCTGCTCAGCCCATATTATGGCCATACTTTCTTCAACACAAAGTTATTTCTAAAAACAAAATAGTGAGACGAATCATCATCAGCAAAACTGACCTAAAACACGCAGTGGCTGTTTATATTTCACCTAACTGCCTAATACTGTGTTCCTGTGGCAGAAGAGGATGCTGCAGCTGAGTCCAGAGCAATGCAGTGACTTCTACGCAGACCAGTATGGAAAGCTCTTTTTTCCCAGCTTGACCGCTTTCATGAGCTCTGGCCCGATTGTCGCTCTGACTCTCACCCGCCACAACGCTATCGCCCACTGGAAGTCCATCATAGGGCCTTTCAACAGCATCAAGGCCAGAGAAACTCATCCAGAGTGGTCAGTATGTAGACTTAGGTGCATGTGTTATATATATACATACTGTCAGTGTGTATAAATCAAAGTGTTGAGGAACGACCATGACACTCAAGACTTTGTAATCTTCTTTGTTACTCAAGTAGTTCTTGCAAAGCTTTGAGGTGTGTCAGGGATCATTATCCTGCTGCAGTATCAATCCTTTTCCAGTAAGACTTTGACCAGAGGGTGTAGCATGTCTATAAAGAAAGGATTGGTGCTTCCCTTTGGTAAGGGTGTAGTCAAATCAGAGATTTGAACATTTATTTGGTTTGACACATGTTAATATCATTCTCACTTCTTTTTGTCTCATTACATTCATCCCTCTGTTACTGCCATCAATCCCAAATTAGACTAATCATTTAATAGGACTATTTCCCAGCCATACATGGTAAAAAAAAGAAAAAGAAAAAAGACCGGTATTTCTTAGCCCATCCCAAGCTCCAGGCATCTAGCTTGGTTTGTCCTCCTGAGCAGTGGTTCAGAAACTTCTACTCATCCTCTAAATTTACAAGAAGACGTCTTTATTAAGCAAATGCTGTTAATCTGAGTTATTAAGGGGCTTTCCTATCTTTGTATCAGGGAACTAAGTTGTATGCATTGATCTTATAATGGTGTGGTCTATTTTGGTCTGCCTGGTCGTGCTTTGGATATGATTGATCCAGTTTCCACCAAAAAAAATGTAAAGTTCCATGCACAGCCTTCTTGGAAATCTTTAGTCTAGCCATGATTTCATGCTAAAAAAACATTAACATACAATTTTACTTCTGACACGTGACAATTTATAATGTACTTAGTAAGCAACAATCCATTGGAAACACGTTAAACAAATACACTGGGTTTTATATAAACACATGCTTCAATGGAATAGATAACTAAAGACAATCTGAGCTTTTATACAACAAAATCAAGATGGTCAGTGCAATTTCTTCTTAATTGTATATGTCATGACTTCTTGCGTTTTTAAATGTTTGACTATACTTAAATGTTCTAATTATTTGCAGGTTAACGTTAAATTTATTTTCAATGTGGTCTCAGACTTTTTACCCTGCGATATATTTCCATTATCATTAAAACATCTTTGCAGCAAATCTTTTGGTCACAGAGGTGCAGAAAAGGAGTGCAATGCAATGGGCATAATATTAAACTGAATAATAATGTTGGGTCAAAAATACTATTTAATATGTGAGTGTGAAAAATGACATAATAATGCCTGTGGTCTTGGTACAGAGTTAGTATTATAAAGTACAGTGCAGAGTTCACCATGTCCTGTGAGTGCAGGTCATCCTATAAGTTGGTATTATAGTTTAATGTAACATAAAGGGGTAAATGTTTGTGCAAATGACAACCCTGGCAGAGATATTTATATGACTGTGATACATTTTTCTGCAGCCTTAGAGCAAAATATGGAACCTCTGACCTGAAAAACGCTCTCCATGGCAGTGAATCATTTCATGCGGCTGAAAGGGAGATCAAATTCATGTTCCCAAACTGTAAGTAATACACACACACTCTAACATACTTCAGAAAGTATAGAAATTTAGTACTGATCACTTAGGAGCCTGTACACCACATGCTTTCTCTCTGCAGCTGTAATCGAGCCCTTTCCCTCAAAAGAAGAAATTGCAGAATACCTGAGCAGGTATGTAAACCCGACTCTGCTGCGTGGACTCACAGACCTCTGCAAGCACAAGCCACACAACCCCTGTGTAAGTATTAGATGCTTAATATTAAAAAAAGAAAGATTTATTTCATTGGCTAATTATTTATTGCTTTTGAATATTAATGTTACTCACTCCATCTTTTGTATGTAATAGATTTGGCTTGCTGACTGGCTGATCAAAAATGATCCAAATAAACCTCAAATATGTGAAGGAGCCATTGTGGAAGAAGCAGAATGATAACGTGGAACAAGAGGGACGAATACATAATTTCAAACATTATTCATTAAACAAATTAGTCTGTTCAGTAGTAATCATCTTTGTGTTTGTTTCGATAAAGTTTGCCAATTATTCAATAACATGTTCTGTGGCGGTTGCTTTGATCATCTCTTGTTGCTTCTCTGGAAAATGTTCACAAACACAAAATGCATTATTGCCAAAAGAATCCAGCTACTAAAGTTAAACTTGTGCATGTAGCTGTCTAACAAGTTCATGACTGTGCAAAATAGATGACATCAGTTGGTCAAATGAGCACTAGTGTTTTATTCTGAGTTACAGCAGTTTACATGACAGCCAACAGAATGCATGAACAAATATCTGAATGACCATTGCAACAGTAGAATAGTGGTTCTTCCAATTGCAATTTTATTGGCCATCAAATTAAATATATATATATACACAAAGATTAAGGCTTAAAGATTTGAATTGTGATGGGGCTTGATGTCTCAAGACATCTGAATATACTGTAGCTGCAGTATGTAGGCTAATGGTAGCTTTCTCCTAACCCATTGTGCAGACAGAGGCATGCTAGTTAATGATTAGGCTTTGACATCAGAAGATCAGTTAGGCAACATTTTTCTCATCAAACAGATGAGAAGAAAACATAGCCTTGCAGTCAGTATAACTCTGGCATGCATCTCTCGTTACTTATCACTTTGATTAATCAACATCTCTCAACAAGTCCCAATAAAACTGTATTTGAAAAATAGTGTTTCTGCCACACATTGATTTTGGTTTTTAATGTTTTGTCTACATTGCACTATTGTATATATTGGCATTTATCCATAAACAATGGTTATACAAAGAAACTAGGCTGTACATTTTAGGCGGTGCTACTGTTGCAGCTTTGTACATTAATGTCAGAGTCAAAGTGCATAGAAGTGCAAGTCAGTCAAATAGGAAACCCAACGCCTCAACTGTTATTTAAAAGGAGAGTTAGTTTTTTGTCGTATTTTAGCTTCGCCTACCAGCAGAGAACAAACCTCTTTCATAAACAGCAGAAAAGGTACTCTGCGTGCCTTCCTGTGCGTGGAGGGCGTGAACTTCTTCTGTGAAAAGAAAGCGACGTGCTTTTCATTGGTCATGGCTATGAATGACAGCATTCAACGTCCATTCAGATGGCTTGCCCGTGGAAATGTAGTTTTTTTTCCTGCCGGTTCTAGAAAACCAACCACGAGTTGTCGTCGTGTGGGAGAATCCATCTTGAAGAGAGCTCTCCGGTTGTGTGACTAGTAAGCACATTTTCGTTCTTCGTTAGTCTTGGTATTTTCGATATATTGCCACGTAAGTACTGTAACTGTGTCTAGTATTTTAGTTATGTGTTTATAGATGTATATAAAATATGTAATTACTTTAAAATACAGTGAGGCTAACGGAACCTCTGCATTACGTAACTGCGAATTAGAGTAACAGTACAGTCCAGACTTGGTTTATCAGTGTGTAACAGATTGTTGAGCCTTTTCTAATCCCCAGCAGAAGTTTACTGTAGATGTTAGCGTGCTGCTGGTGCGTGTAATTTAACGTTACTGTGTTGCCATTAGCTACCACTTGGCGACAAAGACGGCAGTCTGTGAATGTATGGAACGCGATGGTGCCGGTCAAAATGGTGGGAAATGCATGCATTGGCACCGAGTAAATGGCGAAGCATGCATGGCAGGACGGATTATATAACCATCGTGATTTTGTAACTTGATGTTTTTTCCCCTGTGGGTTTAGGTTAAATAGTTAAAGATGTCTGAGATAGAGCAGCAGTATATGGAAACGTCAGAAAACGGCCACGAAGTCGACGATGATTTTAACGGAGCCGGCCACACCGAGGAGGGGATCGACGAGAGCGCCGTGAATGACTGCGGAGAAGGAGAAGGAGAAGGAGAGGGAGAGGGCGAGGGAGAGGGAGAGGGGCCCGACGCCGACGCCGACGAGAACTCGCAAAACGGTGGCACGGAGGGCGGCCAGATCGACGCCAGCAAAGGAGAAGAGGATGCTGGGTGAGTTTATAATGGCTATATGTGAATCCTTGGCGAAAGCGACCGCTGAGATGCGCTCGTGGGTTGCCATGTTTCTTTGTTCAACCGGCCTTTGTTGGCGCCATATGCAGAGCGGAGGGGGGATGGGCGCTTGAGCATGGATCAAATCTAACGTGTATTGGCGTATGAGAAACTACTGATAGAAGGTCGGTGCTGTGGTCTCATTGTAGTGATTTGCAGTATATTGATTAAATGTTGAAAAATAGCCTGGAAGCATAGCAACTGTAGCCTGTCTCCCTACGTCATGGGTCAACAGATGTTCGGGAACAGTGTGTACATTTGCACTCCCCCTGCCTAACGCCACCCCCACCCCCACAAACCTATATAAAGTTGGTGGAGAGGTACTGCTTGAAATCCTAAACATGCCCCCTTTCCCTTTCTGTGTTTAGGAAAATGTTTGTTGGTGGTCTCAGCTGGGATACAAGCAAGAAGGATCTTAAGGATTACTTTTCAAAATATGGTGAGGTGACAGACTGCACCATCAAGATGGACCAGCAGACGGGAAGGTCAAGAGGGTTCGGCTTCATTCTCTTCAAAGATGCAGCCAGCGTAGACAAGGTATGTGGGCAAGCATTTGATCAGATCTTAAGTAAGTCTAGATGTGTTAACAAATTTGGCCATTTACAATGATCACATGTGTTTTTGTTAGGTCTTAGAACAGAAGGAGCACAGGCTAGATGGCAGAGTCATTGACCCCAAGAAGGCTATGGCTATGAAGAAAGACCCAGTCAAGAAAATCTTTGTCGGGGGCCTTAACCCAGACACCTCAAAGGAAGTCATTCAGGAGTACTTTGGGACATTTGGAGAGGTACGTTATGAAATGGACCTGTCAGCATATTAAAAACCTGGATGTTTATTATACTGGCTGCTTCAAAGGTTCCCCTTCTCTTGCGTAGATCGAGACAATTGAGCTTCCACAAGATCCAAAGACGGAAAAGAGGAGGGGATTCGTATTTATCACGTATAAAGATGAGGCTCCCGTCAAGAAGGTCATGGAGAAGAAATACCACAATGTCGGTGGAAGCAAGGTAAAAATCACACAGCATATAGACGCATTGTGTAATTTACTTCGTTACATACATATGTAACCTAATGTGCTCTTGTGTGGCGTTCCAGTGTGAAATTAAAATCGCCCAGCCCAAAGAGGTCTACCAGCAGCAGCAGTATGGTGCCCGTGGATATGGAGGACGTGGCAGGGGACGTGGTGGTAAGCTACTTTTATTAGACTGTACCGGCAAAATTTTATTTTAACTGCTCTTAGCAGTAGGCTTGTTTTTGTGTGGAGTAACTGCCTGGGTCATGTGTGCTGGAGAGTTGTGACAAAGGCCTCACCTGTTGTTTTTAGGCCAGGGCCAGAACTGGAATCAAGGTTACAACAACTACTGGAACCAGGGATACAACCAGAACTATGGCTATGGACAGCAAGGCTACGGATACGGCGGCTATGGCAACTATGACTACTCTGCTGGTTATTACGGCTATGGGGGTGGCTACGATTACAGTAAGCGATAAGTGCCCCCAGGGAAAGAAAAAAGAATGAGAGAAACTTTATTTTCTTGGTCCTCCTTGTTGTACAGAAGAACTCAGTCCCTTTTTCTCTTGTCCTCCAGACCAGGGCAATACAAGCTATGGGAAAACTCCAAGACGTGGAGGCCACCAGAGTAGCTACAAGCCATACTGATCACACGTAGTGCAGGTATGCATTTTTGCATCATCCGTGGTAGTATGAGAACATAGCTGTAACCATTGGTGCCTTTTTGACCCCAAAGATGTCCATCTACTCTAAATCCATTCAAGCATTGTGGTGGGGTTAGGGTAGGCCGTATTGTGGGGTCTGTGATCATAAAAGATGGATTCATTCCACCTGTCAGCCATCTTAAGATGCATCTCTACAAACACTACTTGATCAATAAGGGTTGAGTTGGTGGTGGTTGAGAACAGGAACATGGACCGTTTCACCTTTCACCAGGGTGCTAGGTGTAATAGCTAGCGGTCGGGGCCCCCCTCCCTCCCCCCAAAGTGTCTGTCCATTCACTGACCTGTCAAACTCATTCATGCACCTGTCTGTCTATGTGTAACTGCATGCCACATTTGGTTTATTCTCAGTAACGTTAAGCACCGTGTTTTTCTCTTAAGGTCTAAAGTAAATAAGAAAAAGAGATCCATGGTCTGACCACAGCGAACATGGGCTCTGGCTTTTCCTTTGGAGTTGGCAGAAATTTGGACTCATGCTCCATTTGTACAGATCAAGTGAGGAACTGGGGAAGCAAATGTCACTTTTCCACTTTTTATTTTATATTGTTTTGTGTCCATTTACATTTCCAGTGATGGAAGTGTTATTTTTACTGTACTTTTTGGTACCTTTTTGAATCTAATGTATTGTATGGTTGTATTTTTACATGTCTACTGGATTTACAGACGAGCAGGAGCAAGAGCTTTAAAAGCTCACAAATAAAACAATTTTGCTTTTTTTTTTTTCCCCTTTTGGTGTTTCTAGATCTTTAGTTATTTTCTCCCGTGCTGAGTGTTGGATGCGAGTTGCATGGCTTCAGATGTGGGGTGAGGCTAAATAAGGGATTTAAACTAATCAAAGGGTTCATTATAAGCGTGTTAAGTGAATGTTTGCAGATGGTCTAGTAGACGAAGACAACCAGCATCTTTTCTTTCTTTCTTTTTGGCTTTTAAGGAGATTCTTCCCCCATCATGTTTGCAATTTTAAGTGGCTTTACTAGTGTTATTCAACTGAACGCAAGCCTGTTAATGTACGAGGGTACTCCCTCACTCACTGGAAACTCATTCCTCTAGTGTCTTGGGCAAATTGGTAGAAATAAACTTTTGGTTTATATTACACTCTGATCTTTTTGTTATTATTTGTAAAGTTAATGTTAAATGTTTTGTACTGTTAAATGGCTTGCTTGTTTTGTCATGAGTAATGTTAACATCACAACGGATGCCTCTTTGGGAAGCTGTGGGAGAGGGCTTCACTGTCTGCTGGGTAACTGGCTCAGTGTCATACCCACCCTGCTAGATGTGAAACTGCAATATCATTATTGTGAATGTGTCCTGGAGTTAAAGATAGTAGTCTGGTAAGTGCTTATCTCAACCACATGTGTATTAAGAACATGTTGCTGATCAGTGTTGTAAGTTGGGGCTTCATATTTTATATATTGCAACTGTGGGTAAAAGACAGTAAGAGTCAGGATTTTAAAAATGTTTATTTTTGATTATAAATATATCATTAGTGTCATTAGTGTATACACTTTATCTCCCAGGTTGTTGATGTGCAGCAGCTTGCATCACTTTGTATGTATCCCTTAACAGCCTTCTCAAGTGACACCTTAACATTGCACTGAACACCTGGGGGATAAAACAGGATACTTAATTAATTTAATGAGCAGTCATCTTTTGATAGTGACATTAAAACCCCACTGTCTCTGCTTTGATAATTCCTATACTGATGCTTTGATACAGAAGTACTTCTAGACAGTGTGTTGATAATTGATAAGAGCATTACAAGAACAAAGTGACTGAGTCCCCACAGTGGTCAGAGTTGAGTGGAAGGCAGCAACATGTTCTGCCAGGTGAAATGAATGAACTTGTTTGATCTACTGGGACCTCAAGTATAAACATTCATATCTCTACCTCTGAACTTTATGAATGTGACCATCTGACAATGTCTGATGCAATTAAAAGTTTTTCTACAGGTTTAACAAACCTTAGATGTCTTCCTTTTCCAGTTTAAGGTCACTGGCTTCAATGTCTGTGAGAACAAGAACATTTAAGAAGTCGTTCAGCCAAATTATTAGTTTGTGAAATTATCTTCTTAGTGTTTTGATTCTTATTACATCCATACTATGACAGCTGTAAGACTAGAGGGGGTGTGTGTGTTACCTACCTGTAAGGATGCGATGAATACATTGTACCACCAGTTCTGCATCCTCCATACTGAAGCACATCGGAGGTTTAAACTTCAATACGCTCTCCCAAGGGCCATCTGTACTGACACAGATTTGATCCTCCTCCTTCAATCTAGTGTCAGCAGAAAAACTTAAGTTGAATCACCAAACACACAGCAAAGCCAGTGTCAAGAAAAATGTTGGCATTATGTAATTAGACTGTAAACACTAACGCTGTAGTGCAGTCCTGTACCTTTTCACCACCCATGCTGCTGTCTTAGTGGCAGGGGTCTTCTGCTCCCTGTCTGTAACGAGCTCAATACCCACAAACAGTCCGACGCCTCTGTTTAATATAAGAAAAGATCTTTAAAAGAATGTTTTCGCTTTTGTTTGAAAGAATCAGACAGGAAAGGCAAAGAGAAGTGTTGACACTTAATAACTTGAGTGTGGAGCATCTGACGGTCAAGTTACACGCTTGATTTAAGCACATTTTATTGAGTTGGAGCAAATACCAATATTAACTGACTATTTCTTAAGAAAGAGGTATAATCTGAAAGATAAACTTTCTGCGTAATAAATTATTTTAATATGCCCCATTATTTATAATACTTTAGAATTACTTTATTTATTTGACTATATAACACATATTCAATACAATATCCCCAAATAACAGGGTGGCTAAAATGCCTCTGTCAATAAATCTACGTACAAGCTCAAATTTGGGTTCATATGGCTGAACAGTAAGAGCTAGAAGTGTAAGACATGTTACATGCCTTAGTAGGAGAAGCACAGCTGTGAATAATAAAATGAATAATGGCTGAATTTAGTTGCTGTTTGTGGAGTTTCACTGTCATGACATACTGTGACTGTCATTCTTGCGCTATTTTTGACTTATTGAATAGCATGCGTCATTGATCTGTTAATGCCTGTGCTTTTCTGGCAATGAAAAGTCAAAATATCTGTTGTGTAAAAAGACCTCATCCACACATACATACCACAGAAAAGTTAACGGGGTTAAGTGAAAAAAACACTTTGTACACATTTTTAAACATTAAAAAGTTCTCTAAAGATAAGTATAATTGCAACCTTAACAGCTTCTATACAATGTTAAGAGAGATACATGCAGTGTGTCCTAAAATATGACGCACCTTTTAGAGGCCCTCCATATCTGCACAGGTGTTTCTAATTACTGACTGATTAGACGCATCAGGAAGAAACAAGCTATTCAATCAGCTTGCTGCTATGAGCTAAATAGCATCTACAATAGTGTTACTAATTTACACCAACCTGTGCACCAACTTACCAGCTTATAACGGTTCAAAAGCATCTTCCAGTTTAACAGTAAAATATTATAATTATAAGGACAATTCTTAATATCTGATTTGTTCTTACACTTCGCAGCCCAAATAAGGACTGGTTAAAGTGTCCATGCCCACCCTACATTCTGCTGCTGCTGCATGATTGTTACTGTATCATACTGAATGTGTTTTTTAAAGTTTCTACCACCAAAAAAGTAGCCAGTTGTAATAACATAAGTTGTTCCACCACAATCAGCCAGAATGTACATAATATAGGTGTAGGGGGTTTTCTTAGTGTTGGCAATGTAATAGGAAAATAAAGGGATAACTTAATGATGACCAAACCTTTCCTATCAATCCATACTTATAGGCAACAGAAAGAACAGAATTGGCTTTTTAGGAGCTTGAGTGCACTGGTCACTGCATCCCTACCTGACGTCTCCAATTATTTGATGTCGTGATTTTAGCTGTGTGAGCAGATCTTTAAGATGCGCTCCCACCCTTGTGGCGTTTCCTCTTAGGTCCTCTTTCTCAATCACATCGAGGACTGCCAGACCAATTGCACAGGACACAGGGTTTCCTCCGAACTGAATGAAGTTGGAGAGAAAACAAGTTCCCTCTGTATAAATGCATGCTTAGCTGGACAAAGACCAAACATATTTCAACAAACCTTTTCTTGGTTAAGAACAGCTATTTGCATTTACACCTTTATTTGCTATCTACTTAAGTAATTCTAGTCAATTGTGTATGTTTTATGCAGTAATACAATAAAAAGTGGCTGAGTGACAACTTGTAAACAGCAGTCAAGAAACTAAAGTCTGTAATAGAAAAAAAAAAGAATAAATTATGCTCAGGAACAAATATTTTGGGGCTCTTTACCCCATCTATAATACCCAATCTTTATGTTACAGACATCAGTTTAGTTAAAATTTTAGAACATACTTCAATATATCACATCATAAGGTAAAAGTCATGATTTGATGTCTGACTTTTAAAACTGAAACTTATTCCAAAAAGGCACATGGCTTTATACTCTGGCTGCCTCTACAGTTGGGAAAAGCTTTAGTTGCCAGCTTGAAGGGGAATTCATTCATATAACGTGAGTACTACTGTATAGTCACCGTGTTGAAGTACTCCACTCCGTTGGCTGTGAAAGCTCCAGCTATCTCTGCAGTGGTTGCCACACATGCCAGGGGATGCCCATTGCCCATCGGTTTGCCCATGGTCACTATGTCAGGGCAGAAACCCTCCCCCTGCATCTGGAAAGCCCAGAAGTGACTTCCCATACGTCCAAAGCCTGTCTGCACCTCGTCAGCCACAAACACTCCCCCAGCTGAGCGAACATATCTGTGGAGGGTACGAGGGAGATGTCACTATTGGTGTTAACATGACTGAGGAAACACAGAACCTGAAAAGTGAGTCCCTGCTCACTCTGCGACTTTAGTGGAGTATCCTTGAGGCAAGATGATTTGTCCTCCAACACTTGGCAAAGATTCAGCGAAGAAGGCGGAGATCTATCAGAAAATAGTAGTACATTGTCATTAATATATAGTGTATTTTTATGTTTATTACGGCTGTTTAATGGTATGTGTTTTGTGCATTACTGATTTTTTTCAGGCTGAATGAAACTGTGCTAAAGTGTACCTTACGACCTTTCTTGTGCACATCCTCAATTAGGTCTTTTACTGTATCAGCGTAAGCTTGTCCTGGGTTGGGGTGATCCTCTTTGTATATGCCTCTGTAGGTGTCAGGTAAGGGTGCCTAAGAAAATGAACACATACTTTCAGATAAGCAGGAGTCAACTATTTAGCCAGTTTTTGTAATGAGGGTCATATAATTTACACACCACATGAACCCATTCCTTCTGTCCTGCCAGTTTTCGGAACTTGTATGGACTAATGTCGATGAGGGACACTAGGTGCCCATGGTATGCACTAGTATAAAAGCAGAGTTCATTGTAATTGATATGCAAGGGTATTGTCAGAGGGTGAATGTGTTGTGAAACAGAACAGAAAACTTACTGGTCAATCACAATGACGTCCTCATGTTGAGTGTACTGCTGTGCCAAGCGCAGGGCTAGATCATTGGCCTCTGAACTGTAGGGAGAACAGATGAAAAACTACTGAAAATCGAACTTTAGGGTCGCCTCTCTGTGAAGTTGTGGGTGAATTCAACAGCATTACCCAGAATTAACAAAGTAGAAGACACACAGTTTCTCAGGTAAGGTGGCTGCCAGGCGGTCTGCATACATGACTATGTTGTCATGCAGGAATCGTGCATTTGTGTTCAGGAGGTCCATTTGTGCTGCTGCAGCCTTTGTTATGTCTGGGTGACAATGACCCACTGCAAAAGAAAGTACACTGTATATTACATACATATTTGAACTCTGCCACTTGGAGGCACTACTGTAATATACTGTGATTTGTAAAAGTAAGAAACATGGACTCTGCACTGGTAATAAATACTTTACCATGATGAACGTTACTGATGCAGTCCAGATAGCGCTTGCCATTTTCATCGAATAGATATTGTCCTCGTGCTCTTACTATTTTCACAGGATCGTCTGAATAAAAGAGTTTGCATGACTGTCTGTAAAGGAAGGAAGAATAATCAATCGTTGACTTCAGTACACGCTCTGCAGAGTGGAACCCTGGGCCAATGACAGCTAACAAGCATCAAGACAATCACACACCAGTCAGTCTCATTTTTACATACCCGATTAGTCTCCTTCTCATTGCGAGAGTTTCTTCTTTCCTGAGTTTATCTCCTGCCATATCGTCTTTGTTTTTTCTTTGTATAACGTAACGTTATACCAAAGACTAAAGAGGCAATGGACGCAATGCTGTTTTATAACGCTTTTCAAAACTAGTAAAGTTTAAGGAACTGGTATGCAGACTAGACATCCTGTTTCGCCAAGACCCCGACCACGCGTGCGTAGATTGGGTTCACTTGAGCATTCTGTTGAATATTTAATAAATAATATATATAAATTTATAGTTTTGCTTTCTTAATTAGATTGTGATATAACCATTCCATAAATACCAGAAAAATACGTTTATCTGTCACTAAGACATGGTCCAGACAGTTTTGATTTTATGCTGTTGCTTTATATAGAAGGGTCTAACGGTGGGGCGGTTAACTGGACAGAGACGTCCAATGTAGTGTAGCATAATGCTGTTAAAAATTAAGTTTCGTTTTAAAACACAAGTAGTAGTGATATTATTGAATTAGCTGCTAAATATGTATTGGTTGGTTTCCTGAAATTGCAATGTGTTTTAAGGCAGTGAATTCTAACTACCTTTGTATTGGTATCGTCCAAAGGCTATAAATACTCCGCTGAACTGCCCTCTATCTGATGCACTGTGTGCTGCTTCGGTTGCTAAGGAACCACTGAATGCAGGTAATACATCAGGACAGCTGTAGCATGCTAGCTTGCAAACAGGCTTCGTAACACAGCTAATGCTACAACTAAATTAGATATACACTATCGGCCCAGCCGTTACATCACTTACCAGACATTTTCATCATGTAGTGTAACGAATCATGGCTACAAATGGGCATAATGCCCCGATCTCAACCGGTAGGAAACAGACGTAGTGTGAGCAAACTAATGCTAGTATAACGTTAGTTAGGACACTTGTTATCCTATCAGCTAACGTTAGTTAGCTACAGAACCGGCTAATAACTATGTGCTCAACGGGCTACATCGTGCTGCTGAGCTAGCTAAGTATCTACTTTACTCATCAGCTAAAGTTTGTATCCGATTTAGCCACTAAATCAAGCCCTATGATAATATGATGTAAATGGTCAATGGCAAACGGTTGTCCTGCAGTGTACTTTGGAGATAACGTTACAGGTTTATAACTGTTTATTTAGATAATGGCACGCTGCGCAACATTGCCTTAAACTTATTTTTTAATACGACATGCGTCCTGGGTCTACACCTTCTTAATTAACGCCACTTCTAGTTGTAATAGTGTTTTTGCAAGATGACAATATGATAGACTGGTATTATTAATTTGTAGTAACGTTTTTATTAAAGTTTATTGGTAAGATTGAAAAGGGATACAGTTTTAGGGTTTAGCTATTGAATGCATTAGAGCAAATTAACTTATTCGGTGAGTACAGAAAACTGTGGGTTCTGTCACCGAGTGAGTCTCAGTCTATACCGGTGAAGTAGCCGATCTTCTGGCATGTGGAACTAGGCTAGCAATGTAGCACCATGTTTGCCACAAGGAGGAAGGCCCTGGAGGCCACATCTGATTGCCAATAGCAAGTGTTAAAGCAAAGTTTCATCAGTGAGTAGGACTGTTATTTAGTGCTTTAATTCAGAATATAAACGCATTACTTAAAATTAATAGAGTTTATACATTACTGTCTTATTTGTCACTATAAATATGCTCTAAATTTTGGGTGCTATACACTTTTAATGAGCAGTGCAATGGTTAAAAGGGCCTTGTAACATGTCAATGCAATGGATAGAGTTTTTATATTGTCTTTCTATTTTAGTTTCTGTTTGAGGTGTACATTGTGCTGTACTAAGGTTTGTTTGAATTCCTTACTTGTGCCAGTGAAGGTTAATCTTCAAAGATGTCTGTGGATTGAGTAACTTTTAGATCTTAAAAGCTAACTGTGTGTGACTTGGGTACAAAGAAAATATCTGGGCAATGCATGTTAATTAAATCGACACGTAGGCTATCTTCTGGTTCCCTGCTCTCTGGATACATCACACCATTTTGGGCTTGCCTGGGTAATATAAGCCCTTGAGACATGGTCACTGATCTTTTGTCCCTCTTGCAAAGTTACTATGGCTTGCTTCCAACCCCTATCCCCTTCATTTTTCACACACTTCCCCCATCCTTTCCCCTTTCGTCTCTCCCACCCCCTTCCATTCACTTGACAACTCTTGTCATTTGTGTTTATTGGACCCAACTGATTGTGATTGCCATTGAATTGTCCCAATGATTTGCACTTATGACATGCACTGCATTTTCTTTGAAACTAGACCGTGTCTGTTGCCCCAATAAGAAATGCCCATGATCCCTGTGCATGATGGAATGTGAAGTGTTTCTTTGTTCTGGGTCTCTCCACGTCCATGTGTGCACTCTCTGCCTTTGTGAACATGAACCTCTGCCTCTCGTTTGTGGCGGCATGTAGATCCCAGCCTGGATCTTGTTAAGTAATACGTGGTCTGTAATTAAAATGCACTAATTCAGGCATTCTTTCTCTCTTTTTATGGACTTTTCAAAACTACAACAGCAGATTTTTTCTCTACTATCAAATGTATGCTCTGCCTGACAATGTATAAGCAAAAATGGAATGAACAGCTTTCTCTGCCATGTGTCTGACCAGTACCAGTTAATCATTTACATTGTTTCATAAGGATCCCTTCTCATTTGTCTCTCTAGGTGGCCTAAAGATGATGGTGGCATATTGACAAAGCTGGTCAGTCTGGCTGGTTGAGGTGTGGAGGGGACACCACAAACCACGCCAGGATCCTGACTAATAAGATTTCCACTGCCCTCTGTAAATCTCCTCATCATCTCCATGTCTATCCCTGGATTGTAGCTACAATTATGGTGACACTTATCACAGAGCAGCTCCGTAAGCAGAGTTTGGAAGAGCCTTACTACAAGGCTTTCTCATTCAATGTGAATGTGGTGAGTTTAATACAGAACTGTTGATGAAAATGCATTTTTGCTGGATTCACTTTTAACATGGGTCCAGCTTTTGAATCAAGCTTATTCTATTTCTTTTTCAGTCATTACCTGCAGTGGGCTCCAGTCCCACTGTGTCATGGAGTGCTTGTAGATCAACACAAGGCAAGTTCATTGACCTAATGCAGCATTTGAAATCTAACAGTGGGAGAATCTGTCTCACATCTATCTATTGGCATTTTCAGAAACCAGCTCGGCTACACACCCATTATCCAAAGACAACCTTCTGGATGATTCCTATGGACCAGACTCCCTATGGCCCACTTCCCACTCTGGGGATCCTCTCCAGAGACCAGAGTTGTCCTTCACAGACATGGCACTCCAAAGCTCACCTCCACCGCCACCTCCAAAACGCCACTGCCGATCCCTCTCTGTTCCAGAGGACCTGTCTCGATGCCGCTCCAACTGGCATCCTTGTGCATCCAAGGTTTGGACCCCTGTCAAACGTGGCTGCCAAAGTGGTGGGGCATCTAGTTCAGGCTCTGGAGCCAGCTCTTTGCCACTTTGTGGTCCCAGTTCCTCCTTCACCTCTTCATCCCTACACTCATCTTCTAGCCCTACCTTCTTTAGCTTAGCACTGTCCTCTGACTCACCACTACCATGGAGCTTCCCCTGGGATTCCTGTGATAAACTGAGAGGAACATGTTCTGCCTCCTTTGCTACTCCTTCCTCCTGCTCTTCTTCACCAGCCCCCCTGGTTTCTCACTCTGTGCTGCAGCGCCGCTTCTCTCTATCCCCTGTGCACATTCAGGACGCCTCTGTGGTTCTCCTGCCCCCCAGGCCCTCCCCTGCTTCTGCTTTGACTTATGGCTGTTCTGGCATGGAACACCCGGCACTGTCTCCTTCTCCCACCTCTGCCTGCAGCACACCGTCGTCCTCCAGGCGCGACAGGCACCCGGCACTGCCGCGATGCCACTCACAGCCCTGTGACATGCGCAAACCTCGCTTGAAGAGACGCCATGACCCGGATGTTCTGCCCTGCCCCAGACCAGGCCTCAACTTCAGCAAGATGACACAGGTGAGCAAGAAAGTCTAATGGGCTGTCAGCTTGGGTGGGTTCTGCCAATCTTGTCATGTTGCATATATTGAGATACACATAGTTTATAGTATCTGGAAGTAATCCGCAGCTTTCTTGGCTTTTGCTCACGTTTTCTGTCATCTGGAGCATTCAAGGACTTTAGTAGGCATCTGGCAGCTTTCATTTCCTCACATCTCTGACTCAGCACAGCTAACGTTGGACCCCACACTAGCCACTCTACTCATTTCAGACTGGTGTTAATGTTGGGATCATTAGGGAAAGGTGGGCCCCCAGATCTCCACCACAAAGCTGACTTTTATGACAAACCATCCAGTTCACACTCAAAGGAAGGTAGTAAGAAAGTAATAGTATATCTTGGCTTATATCTGGCCCTTTCCTGCACATTTAAATCTATTTACGTCAACAAAAAATACAGAACCTGCAGACTTTCTAGCCTTCCCAGTGGTGTTATCACAGCACTGCCAATATATTTACTCCCTTTGGATGTGGATCCCAGATATATATTAAGTTGATGATTTGGCTTGTTTCATGAACATTGAAAATGAGTTGGTCCTCTTATTAGTTAGGTGTTTCAGCTCATTTGGAATACCTGAATTTTTGCAAGATACTAAAATAACAATGACTCTTCTTTCTCCTGTGTAGATTGGTAATCATGAGAGCCTAGTGTGCGCTACAGGTGGCTGCCTAGTCCAAGTTTCTTCCCAAGCAGAGCAGCGCTCAGCCTTCTCCCCTGCCGACTTTCTGGGACGAGCCAGCATTGGGCCACTAAGTGAAAGTGAAGAAGAAGAGGAGGACGACGAAGATAAAAGAAAAAGAACTGTAATTGAAGGAGGACAAAAGATTGTGTTTGAAAGAGATTGCACAGAACTGGACTTGAACCTTATAGAAGAGAACTGACAACTGCCTGGTGCTCCCATTACCTGGTGATTACTGCACTCATAACCATGTTAAGCACACGTGTAGGCTGTGTGTGCTCCTCTGGCTGAGTACATACCTGCTGCAATCCTGAGGCCTTAGCCCAGAGTTCATAATCAAGAACCAAGTTATTAGAAGCTAATATCAAATTACAATGTTATAGGGAAATGTGCATGAGCAAATAAGCTAGTTTTCATGCACAAAGAATTTTGGCTAGTATTTCTTCTTGATGCAACTCTTCAGTTGTGCTAAGCATTTGAATGCATCACGATTGTCCTTGCATATCCTCATCAAACAACACTATATACTGGAGTAAGCAGAATGTGCTTTGATAATTCCTCATAGGTGATTCGATTACAAACTAAAAGCCAGAGGTTTAATTTGGTTAGGTTAGCATTCCTCAGTGCCCTATCAGATACTGTTGTCTAATTTTGTATTTTCCTCTCTGAATTTCAAAATGACTGTATATGAGCCGTTAAAGGTGGACATTATGTTGCCATGTGTAGGTCTAAATGATATTTCTGTTGGCCAAACAACATACTGAGCAAAATATAAATGTTATCCTAATGGTTTATCAGGATGAACTCCAGAATTTCTCTGCAATTCTTTTTAAATCCCTAACAAACATAAACAGTGTACTTGTTCTGCGGTTCTGTTATTGATTTTACTTGTTAAGAAATAACTCTTTATTATGGGAGGAAACTCTTCTAGCTATAGCGGAAAGGATGGCTCCGTCCTTTATCCATATATTTTCCAAATTGCTTGATCATCACAATACACATTGTCTACAATACTACTAATTATACTGTAAGTCGATCATGCCTTAAGCTTAAAATACAGAGTTCTTGGTGCTCTGGTTTTGTTTTTACTACCAGACGTTTTTGCAATCCTTATTTGCAATGAGATGGATCATTTCAACAGATGGCACATGGCACTATGATAACCAAGAATCGATGCAGCAGCTGGAATCCTTAGGGCACAATATAATGTATTCTACAGTGGTTAGAGAGAGTACACAAGCAAAGCCAATTCTGAGTGTAATGTGACAAAGGCAGTAGAAATGCAGATGATTTGGTGGCCTTTCAGAAATGATTTTTATGTGTTTTCAGATAGAAATATTCCTGTTGCACAATTTATGTACAAATAAAATTTAATAGAATTTAATTTTTCTTTTTCAAAAAGTGTCTTGTCTTTTATTCAACCGGTCCAGAAGAAGAGAGCTTATCAGTGCCCAATAGAATTTTGGATTATTGTGACACCCAGTGGTTGATTTCAGTATAATGCAGAGGGTGAAAAGAAATACAGTCTTCTGTTCATTCTGATTGTACTAACAGCAGATATTCATGAATAAAGGGACATTTCCAGTTTAGAGTGACAAAAATTAGCTAAATGAACCTGAATTATATTTTGCTATTACAAAATGTTATGTGATTTTTCTTTTGAGAAGAGCACATAGTTGTATTTTTTTAACCATTCAACTGCTGATTAAGTTTTTAAGAACACAAAAGTTTAATAACTTTATCAGCAGCAGGTCTGTTACAAGGAAGAAAGGCCTGCCTGTCAGATTCAGATTGCTGTTCCGCCATGTAACGTGAGGGCGCTCCTTCCAGTCCACTGATGCTTTTTCACAGACGGCCTGACCCCCCCCACCCCCCCCACAGACAAGCCACTTCCTCTTTTGTCTAATTTCATGGCGATCGGGAGAGAGGGAACACCACCGACGCACGCACACTGTCTCAGCACTCTTGAAAGAGTTTATCCGGGGTAAATAACTGACGATTTTTGCAAGATTTGGTCACTGGTTTTAAAAGTAGTCCTGCTTGAATTCAGACATGTGGGCGATTCACCTTTCCCTGTAGAAATAGTGTTTTTTTAAGCTTCTGGGTCAGATATTTCACATTGTAGCGCCACTCGCTGATAACACATCGGACGGAACGGGCTCCCCCTCTGCTCAGCTCCCACACACTCAGCGGCACGTTAACGGCGCAAGCTAGCTAGCGTTAGCAATGCTGCAAAGGCTTCATAAATGTAGCTATGGGGTTGTTTTAATGAAATACTAAGCAAATAATGCGTAGCTAAATATCACAAAAATGCTGTGTTTGTTCGAGAGTTAGCATGAAACTTAAGTTTTCATTAAAATGTTAGCCACTTTAAGTTTTCAAATGTCTGTTTGGGTTTGCTAGCCAACATCGACTAGCTTACGATAGCTGCCGAGCTATCTGTTTAGTTAGCATTAGCTAGGGACGCGATTCAGAAGTTAAGGCAAGCTCTACAACCTCAGAACGAGCGACTAACTCAGATAAATAACGTCACCGAACAAAGGCCAAACTATTTAAGAATTTAATGAAACACATAATTATCATCCCTTATTCTTGGTAGCCGGGAAATGGTTAGCTAGCAACATGAGCTAGTTAGCTAGTTAACGGTAACTTTTCTGCTAACGGGGGCTCGCGAGTTATTGATACTGTCACCATGAAGATGTTTAAAGTCAGAAACTCACAGACTGTGAACGGTGGTGTTCAGCTGTTCATTTGAAGTACGTCAGAGAGAGGTGTTATTCTTGTACAGTAAAGTTGTAGAAAGTAAAGTTGACCACAATGTTATGTCAACAACACTTACAGTTTAGATAGAAAATAATAAGAATGTGTAAAAGTAAAAAATAAAAAGTAAACTAGATCCATATCAGTTAATTTGGGCTGAAGGAGTTATGGGAACAAAATACTTTTATCGAACAGGATGCACACAGGTCAACACTATACTTTTAATGCCTGCTGTGTATGGAGCCTTGCAGATAGGGATGCAAGATATTGCATTTTTTGGCGATATGCTGATATTTTCCAAACTTTTTTTGCCAATTGCCGATTTCGATACCGTTATATTAGGCACATGTTTTTTCCACCTAATTGTAGAGAACATCAAGCCTCCCCTGTAGTGGAATTCATATCATGCCCACTCTTATTGTAGTGGCCCACTGGCAGATGCAGAAATAACGTAATACAGAGCTTTTTAAAATGTACACATTCACTGGGCCTCACTATAAGAAAAGTACTTGAACTTAGGTTATGTACAAAATGCCATACTATTTGTATGTAACATTTTCTTTCAAATAAAACTGTAATATTCGTCAAGCTTTTTAGGGAATCATCGAGCATTTAGGCATAATTAAAGCGTTGTTTTATCGGTGGAAAATATTGGCAGAAAAATGACATATCTGCAGATGCCGATATGTCATTTTCAAGCCATAATCGGCAGATACTGTTAACGTGCCGATAAAATCGTGCATCCCTATTTGCAGATTTTTGTAACATGGAGTTATAGTCTCATCCACCTGCAGCGATACTGTATGACATTGTTCTCATTTAAGATCTTTTCACCATTTTTTGTTTACAGTGTAAACAAAGTTGTCACCCTGACTGGCACAACGATCACAGTTCTCCAGGTGAGTGTTTATCACTGAAGGATTAACACGCTGCAATTCATTTATCTGTGTTTAGTTAGTTGATTAAATCCATAATTGTAAGTTATTACTAACTAGCTACTAAATATTAAATATACTAGCTATTAAAACAGTTACATATGTATATTTTACATGCTCATGCAAAGATAATTTGGGTCTTTGTTTAACTTACAAAACTCAAATTTGCCATCTTATCAACAGTTTTAAAGACTTCTTCTTTGGAATGTAAATATCTAAGTTGAATATGGAAATATAAAGAATACACTTTTTTCTTTTCTCCGTTTTTCCCATTTGTGTGCAGGGGAAACTAAGTGGACATCAGTAAAGGGGCTCCATAGCACTTGGATCTGTTCTTCTCTGTCCCAGGTTCAGACTGCTTGGTCTATGGCTCTGATGGACAAACACAAACAGGTCAAGCGGCAGAGACTTGACCGCATCTGTGAGGGTGAGATTTCACACTCAAACACAAAGTATAAGAAAATGTATAGGAGGTTGTTTAATGAGGTTTAATTTGCTATTTTAATACAAAGCATTTAAATAACAATTTTATTATATACAGAGAGCATTGTACTCAATTACTCAGCCCATTAAACCTTGTTTTAAAATTGCAAAAGATGTACGTATTTTATCGCACATTTCATGATAATATATAATAGATAATATATGTTATATTTTTTGTAGACTGGAACTGATTTAAATATCAAAGCTGACCACGGTAGGGGCAGATGTAAACTATAAAAATCTAATTTTGACAAGTGTTTGTTTAAATCCTGATGCTGGCAGTTCCATATTACATTTTTATAGTAGGTTTGCCTTAAAGACCAGCTCCATTCATGTTTTAAAACATAAAATGCTCTGCTTGAAATAATAAATGTGTCTGATGTTTTTTCTGCAAAATACGTTTAATTACCTTGTAAAAATCCTCCCAACGCATCTCCTTTTTCTTTCTCGTTAAAAATACCCAAATCTACATAGTCCCCACCCACTATGCACATTTCCAACCGCCCCCTCCGTCACAAAAACAAAACGCGTCTCTGCCGTCGTTTAGTGGCAACTTGTTGAAACTTGGCTAGCTTGAAATGTAGTAATTAGTAGCAGTAACGTTAACGACAGTTGCAGCTTTCTCGTGCATCGCCGAAGTGGTTGCTATAGGTTGCACATAATGATATGCATAGCGTCACCCCGTCCATTAACAGGATTGGCTCCTTAGGTTTGTGACGTTTTAAACCAGCCAATCTGAAAATGTGTTGTTCAGCCTGTCCTTGGTACACTGCAGTTTAAAAGCAGACAGGCCCAGCCATAGAGATGACTGCTTATGTTGTCCCTGATATGTCTTGTAGCACATGAAGAACACCACATGGAGATGTTTACAAGGTTAAACACTGGATTTTCACTAGAGGAGGTCTTTAAGTAAAGATACATTGATACTTTTCCGATACCATGTGATTAAGAAAATACAATCTCCATTCATTTTACATTAGATAGAATTATAAAATTCAAAAGCTTGAAAAAAAAGAAACAATCAGATTTTCAACCAGAAACTGCTGCAAGAAAAATTTAAAACAGCAGATGTTGAGTGGCATAGGAAGGAACTGAAGTAAACTGAAGAGCGCTGTTATTGAAAACAATGCATACACCGTGCTTCAACCGGCTCGCTGTATTTGTCTTCTCTGCACTGCCCTCTGTCACACCTGTAGCCTTTATACAGCTACGACACACAGCATGCTGTTCTCACTCACAGGTTGACAGGTCGTTCTGACACCACTTTTTGTTACAACTCTTTGGCGTCCCATAATGACACACATGGTACCCTTTTGCGTCTGATGCCTACAGACAGAGAGCAGAGGAGAGACAAAGTTTTGTTATCCTGTCGCTTCGTTTTCCTTTAGTCCCAACCTGCTGACTGTTGGTGAGGGGCTACACAGCACTGACCAATGATGCCCAGAAATGTCTCAAAAACAGCAAAATAATAAAATGATTAGAGAATAGGGGCGCTAGTTTAGCTCACTGGTTAAAACGGCATTCCATGTATAGAGGCTACAGTCCTCGATGCGCCGGCCTCGGGTTCAACTCCCACTCTTGGCCCTTTGCCGCGTGTTGTCCCCACTCGTTTTTTCCCTGTTTCCGACACTATCCACTGTACTCCCTCTAAATAAAGGCATGAAAGGCAATAATAATAATAATGATAATTAAAAAAATACAGACAGAGGGCAGATTCTCTGCAGATGCAGACACCAACACACACTACTGGTGAATCATCACTGAATGCGATGGAATATTTAAATTTCAGTGTATGCATAGTTTTTTAAGAACAACCCTACTGTATAATTCTGCCACTCAATGGCTGCTTTTAATGTATTTTTGTAGCACTGTAGTAATATTACTGTTTTGACTGTATGTTTTGGTTTTACTGTGATGCAAAGCTGTTAGTTAGCATACTTGTTTGCTGTGCTCTTCATCTGAAGTAGTAATGTGAACTGACTGGTTAAAGTGCTGACATGATTGTATTTCTTACTTCCTCTCAGCGTTTGAGTGGAAGAGGTGACTTTTTTTTGTAAAATTGGAATGTAAAGAATGTACAGGTGAAAACATTGCATTGTTTTTCAAATTCAGGATAACAACAAAAAGGAAAATTTGGATGTGTTAGTGCGAAATTACAGTGCAGATTTCCAGAGCACTGAGTATATGAGCTGTTGCAGAGTAAAGGGGGGGGAAACGATGGCCATCAGACATAATGGTGCGCTAAAATGGAGGGAACAGTCTGGGTGAGTCCCTGGAGACGGGTGAGAGGGAGAGGACAAGGTGAAGGGTCGTGGCCGCGGCTACAGGGAAACGGGCCAGCTGTCTCTTTAAAAAACGACAACAGCCCAGACCGCCTTCGGCCTCGGCTATGCTAATGAGGTTAGTGCTGGTTGGCCGGCCCTGAATGGAGCTGCCTGTGATTGGAGGCTGGCTGTGGGGGAGGGTCTGGGCGTGGATGACAGCTGGGATCCAGCCAGCCAAGAGCAGGCTGACAGAGAGAGAGAGGGAGAGAAAAAAAAAGAGCGATAGAGGGAGAGCAAGGCGAGAGAGAGGGAGAGAGAGAGAGGAAGACAGGCTCACAGACTTCATAATGCAAGGTTAGGCCCGGTGCTCATGTGTTTTCTATTTTGGCATGTGTTTTTGAATTTTGTGAACTGTGGGGGGAGAGAGGTCTGGTTTGGGTGTGGAGGAGCTATGTGTGCGCAGTTTTCCTTTTATGTTCTGCTCGTATTGGTGTTGTCGCAGCCTCTGAGAAGGAACTGAATAACCGTGTGTGTGTGTCTAGCTGCGTCTGGGTGGAGTACCGCTGCTTGCTGCATTATCATCGTTCGCTGCCCCTCCCCCCTCACCTCTTACTCCTCCAACTGTGGCCAGAGGGGGAGAGGAGAGGAGGAGGGAGTGAGGGGAAAGAAAGGGAGAGGGGAGGGAGAATGAATGAATCACTGAATGAATTGTATTGTGTGTGCGGCCATGCTTGCGCTTAGTAGGCCTCGGGTATGCCAGTGTCCTTTGACTCAAATTACTCTGTGTAGGCCTACTTGTATATTTCCAGGACTTCTTTTTCAGAGGGGGTCTTTGTGACCATTCCCTTTGGGTTTTTCTACACAGCAAGACTCTCTTTGTGCGTTCAGCGTGTAGCAGTAGGCCTGTTAGCATTCTGGAGCCATCTGCAGTGAATGTGTATCACACTGCTAAATGGAGTACAGTAGATTGTACATTTTTCAAAGGAACCAGGCTGCATGTTTTTCCTCCTCCTTCGCCTGTGTGCATTTTTATGTATGCGTTGGGAAATGCTCAGACGTCAGAGGAAGTGTTCACAAATATTTGTTTTCCACCCTCGGCTACCAGCACCCTTCCCTCCTCTGCAGTCTCACCATTACCTCCTGCCCTCTGTCCAAGTGAATGTTTTAGCTAGACACACTCCCCCACCCTGGGACACACACACACCTGTCACGCAGCAGGGACCAGATACTGTGTTTACTGGTGCATGTGTGGGGCAAGTTCGGGCCAAGAACTGCTGAGTCGAAGACAGAGAGAGAGAAAGGTGTAAAATAATTTGTAGATTCATGGTGTTAGTGAAAATTTCCCCTGATTTTAACACCAGTGCTTTGGCAGGAATGTGCCATTTATCTGTTATAGATGTCTTTAAGTCATGCTTCATTCCCTTTGTTGGCATGATGGTGAATCTATGATACACATGGGCTAAATGTGCAGATGTTTGCTGGCAAGGTGTGTGTGCGTTTCTGTGTGTTTAAAGAAAGGAGAGAACCAGAGAAAGAGGAAGGAGGGACTCTTCCAGACAGGAGGAGAATTTAGGTCATGACTCAGACCCCCTCATGAACCCCCACCACCTCCCCTCCAAGACCCCGCAGTTTTCTCCACCCCTCCCCCCAGCCGCCACACTCCATCACCTCTCCCCCTTCCATCCCAGCCCCCTCCTTCCATGTGCGCTCATCTCATACAGCAGCAGGTCAAGTTTCCAGACCTAATATGTTATCAATATCGCTCCGCTTTATTAACCCGAAACTAACCTCCCCCCTTACGAGAAGTCTCAGCACCAGAGTGGAAGAGAGTGGGATCAATGAAAGCTGGGCTGCGTAACAGAGCTGTGCTTTAATACCAAATAGGCCAGGATGCTGGACGCTCTCCATGGCCCATCACAGATTTAGTTACACATCACTTTTGTAACCAAAGAACACACACACGCTTACGAGTATGATGACTTGCACCACGTGGGGAAGTCCATATATTGGAATGGCAGACTAAAATATCTCTATCTTTCCTATGCCAGTTCTTAAATGTAACAGGCAGGTAGCTGTGTGTAAGTGTCATCAGTAGGTTGTCAGTGCAGGAAGATTGAGATGAAAGCATTTGTAACATGAAGATTCTAAGTAATACTTTTTATAGTCATTGAACCTTCATATATTTTTCTTTCTGTTGGCTTCAGGTATCCGACCCCCCATCCTGAACGGGCCAATGCACCCGCGGCCCCTGGTGGCCCTGCTGGACGGGCGCGACTGCACTGTGGAAATGCCCATCCTGAAAGATGTGGCCACAGTGGCCTTCTGCGACGCCCAGTCCACACAAGAGATTCACGAGAAGGTAGAGCCGACACACACACACACACACACACACACACACACATGTCCACACTGTAATCACACCACATGAGGGCAAAACACTTAAAACACTGCCTTTCTGTCTGTATCCAGCAGACAGCCTGGGAAACTAGGACTTATATTATTAATGTGCATTTGTCTTCTGTAGGTGCTAAATGAGGCAGTGGCCGCGCTGCTCTACCACACCATCACTCTGTCCAGAGACGACTTGGAAAAGTTTAAAGGCCTTCGCGTAATTGTCAGGATCGGCTCCGGTTTCGACAACGTTGACATCAAAGCAGCCGCCGAGCTTGGTGAGTGGGTGGAATATTAATATACATTACATATGTTTGGGACACAAAGTCAGCTATCATCACATATCACAGAATAGCTAGAGATGTTTATCCTTTCTGATAACGATTCCGATACATACATTTGTTAAATGGCCTATGGCGTGTACAGATCCGATAGCGTGTCTGACTTAAAAAATTACAGCTGTAAACTACAAACCCTGTGTTTCTTTTATTATGTAGTTTAACTGATGGGAAAGAAATAAATACATCCGGTAGGGCTGCATGATTACGGCCAAAATGATTAACATGATTATTGAGATCACAGATTACTTATTTTTTTAAATGTACTCAACAGTTAAATAAGCAGAGCAACACTTTAGTTACATTTTGTGCTACATTCAGGCTCATGTACAAATTTTGCATCAAACTAAGATTTAAAATGAGGTTACCTGAATTTGGTGAATCTTCTAGAAGCACAATATAAACAAAGTTGTACCAAAAAACTATTTACCCTAAATTAAAGGAGCAATTCACCCCTGGAAAAAGCCACTGTCAGTCAAAGCTGGTGTTCTCTGTAATCGATAGAAGCAATAATATTTGAAACCGGAGCCATAGCTGTGGAGAAATGTGTCCAAACAGCTCGTGGTTTCACCCATTCTACATTCCTACAACACCCAGCGTGCATTGTGCCCCTCCCTCTGAAGGGAACGGCCCAGCGAGTGACGCTGGAGTGAAATACTACCGTTTTCACTGCACGCAATGGCTCAGAGCGGTACAGAATCCAAAATACGACGAGAATATACCAGTGGATCGTCTAAAAAAACGTCAGGTCTGCAGTCTACATTTCAAACCTGACGATTTTGAACAACACATGCAATCGGAGGCGGGCGTCCTAGATCGAGGAAGTGTAGTTTAGCAAGCTCCCTGGCCTCCGCAAGACGACGTGTTTCACATAGTCTGTCGAAGGTTCTCCAGGGCCCATTGGAGAAGCAGATAGCGTCCTCCAAAGGCACAGCGCCAAATTGCTTTTTTTTCTTACCATAATGGCATTAGCTCCCCATAATAGCATGATAGGACTGAGCTTGGAAATTGGCAAATTAGCCCTTTATATCAATAGAGCACATATACATATACACTGCACTTTGGGGTGGGGAACTAGTTAGTTGTGTTGGTTTGCGGCGCAGACACAGGTTTAATGCTCTCTTTGCATATTATTTTTGTTGCTTGACATCACTTGCCATAAACCCGAAATTCCTCCAAACAACTGATCCGGTGTTTAGGTTTAAGACTGACTTGCTCTCTTCCTGTTTTAGCAAAACAACAAGCAGCGTTCAAAACGAGACTAAGCGTTAGTAACACTAACACTTCAAAGACGTGACAGATAAGTATATGTTGAGCTCGTAATGAAAACACGATTTTAAACAACATTATAGCTCTCAATCAATTATTCAATCGTGGGAAGACCAAATCGTGATCAGGATTCATCTTGATTAATTTTGCAGCCCGACCATCAAGGCCTCAGTATGGAAAAGATTTTGTCACATCTATCTCGCTTGTCTGCTTAAGAGCATAAAAGAGACACAGAATTTAAACATAGAGCTTCTTAATTCAGTGTTTCCAGTGTTTCAATCACATGATCAGTTTGTTTGTGAGAGAAGGAGACCTCTTCGGATAATTCAGCTCCCAGAATCTCTGCGTGAAATCAAGACGAGAGCCTACAAACAAGCTCTAAGCCCCTTGGGTCTTGCTTTGTCCGTCAATTCTGTGTAGTTCTGATTAAAGTTACATTCTCTGTTAGCGCTGCACAGATGTTGTTTGCTATCCTTGTTTAAGAAATGACCAGACATCAGTTCATCTTGGCTGCTCTAGAACAGTAGTTACTTGTTGCAGCCATAAAACCTCCATGGTTGCACTACAGCGCAGCTTGCTGTGTAGACCGTTTGTGGAGTGGTGGAGAAAAATAGCTGATTTAATTTAGAGCTAATAAATTACGGTATCAGATCTGTGCATCGACTGGCATACTTTCAGGCATTTCCAATGCCAGTATTAGTATCAGAACAACCTCTAAGAATAACACGGTGCTTTATATTTCTTTTCTCTGTTATCATGTCATCCAGGCATCGCTGTCTGTAACGTGCCAGCCGCCTCGGTGGAGGAGACAGCCGACACTTCGCTATGTCTGATCCTCAACCTGTACAGGCGAGTCACCTGGATGCACCAGGCCCTCCGAGAGGGAACCCGGGCCTCCAGTGTGGAGCAGATCAGGGAGGTCGCTGGCGGTGCTGCTCGTATCCGGGGTGAGACACTGGGCATTATTGGACTAGGTGAGTGATTGATTGAGGGATTATATTTCTCTTATTCAGTTGTAAAAAAAAAAATAATAATAATAATAATAATTATAGCTGCTTATACATTTTCTTTTTTTACCTTCAGGGCGTGTTGGCCAAGCTGTGGCTCTCCGGGCCAAGGCCTTCGGCTTTGGCGTGATTTTCTATGACCCCTACCTGCCTGATGGCGTGGAGCGCTCACTGGGCCTTCAGCGAATGGCCACCCTGCAGGACCTCCTCATCCACTCTGACTGTGTATCTCTGCACTGCAGCCTCAACGAGCACAACCACCACCTCATTAATGACTTCACCATCAAACAGGTGTGTGGATGCCCCTCACCCTTATGTTTAATAGCTTTTTAGATGAAAACTATTCATGAACTTCCTTTTTTACCAGTTGATTTAAAAATAATCTGCAATTTTATTTTTTATGAGGCCAAAAATCCTGACTCACATATTTGGCTAACACTGCTCTGAGCATAATTGTTAAGACAGTCTAGACAACTTGGCCTGATCCAAACGTTGCTCCCGTGTTGTGGGAGGGATTGGAAGAAAACAAAAACACTGTCATGCTTCCAAATGATCTCAGTCTGTACTGTTATATTGTGCTGCCACTTCTCTCACATGGTCTGCTCACCATAGTTCAATCACACTCTTAAACTCTGCCATACAGATGCGTCAGGGAGCCTTCCTGGTGAACACATCAAGAGGGGGCTTGGTTGATGAGAAAGCACTGGCTCAGGCCCTGAAAGAGGGACGGATACGAGGGGCCGCCCTGGACGTGCATGAGACAGAACCTTTCAGGTATCCATGAAACGCAAGTAATAATGATACTGTGCATGATACCACCTTCATTATTATCTTTGTAACAACCTTTCCCCTTCTTAACAGTTTTTCAACAGGCCCTCTGAAGGATGCCCCGAACCTGATCTGTACCCCACACACATCCTGGTACAGTGAGCAGGCATCTGTGGAGGCCCGTGAGGAGGCAGCCAGAGAGGTCCGCCGTGCCATCACCGGTAAGACCCTCTTCATTAAACAGGATCAAACCTGTTGTTCACTGAAATGAGCTGATTGATATAGATACAGTTCAGTCAGGAGCTATGCAAATCCATCTCTACATCTCTACCCTGCTGTTTCAAACTCTGATGAAGGGTGTGCAGACTGCGTGGTGTTGTGGCTGATGATCGGAGTTCTGCTGTTAGAGTGGAGAGGCCGTTGTTATCTGCAGTTTCACGCTAGATGTCAGCTAGGTGTTATAAAGACGACCCATAGACCATGGGTTCAGGGTTGACATTAATGCAGAGGGGGCTCGCCTTTTTGCTGGTTTGCTTGCACACAGCCAAAGCCGGCTGAAACCCTGGTGGACTATTCTACATGAACTACAAATGAAAACCAGAAGGCTTCCAACACCAAACATTTTGTCCTTTGCCAACAAATTCTGCTCTTATTTACAGATATGGTTTAGAAATTAACTGGAGAGCAACTTCTCAATCCATTCATCATTTATTATTAAATGCTATAAAAAAGCAAATCAAAGTCAAATATCCTCTGTGGCCATTTTGCAAATACCATATCATTTAATACCGAATAGCAGCGTGACAGGATACAAACTTTTACAAACAATCCAAATTGCTAAGTTGCACCACTAACGGTAATGGAAATGTATAAGGGTGATAAAAACAGAGCACAGTGTTAACCGCTCTCAAATTAAGCAAAGTCAACAGACAACACCTGCAACAAACATCAAGTGTTGTCCTCTGAAAGCCCCATCATAAGCCATGCCGGGTGTCCACCATGCACTGCTATTATATTTCTGAACTATGACAGCTTGCGCTGTTTATTTCTTTTACTACCATATCTTTACTCATGCTAATGAGTAAATACACTAAAACAGCTGGAAGCGGAAAAAATATAAATGTCGGGGCCACTGTGTGTCGTCGTGTGCAGCTGCAGTGTATCTGCAGGCCGGAGTCGCATGTCACTACTGTCATCAGCCACCTTTACACAATCCGTACAAGATGGGACTGTTATTGCCTCGCTATCTTTGCCGTCTGTGTAAAAGTCACAGAGACGGAGTGGTGGGACGAAGTTGTCCCGCAGAAGTAGTACCAGAGGCAAAACGGTTTCTGTGTAAACGGCGGGGCCGGCAGGTCAGAACAGCGGCATGTGTATGTAAACCACAGACTTTTTGTTCACACATTGCGCCTCTTTTGCTCTCCAGACGCTGTAACGCTGCGTAAAATCACACATTGGGGTGGCAACATATTACACCTTCAAGTGGTTTAGTGTAGGTGTATAAAGGTGACATAAAGACGGAGCTTCACTACGGCTTTGTTGCAGAATCTCTGTGTATAGAGGGCTACAGATAGTGTCGCCTAGATGAAAGGAGGGGTTCAGTAATGCGAGGTGGGCTTTACCGATGGGAAGTTAATAAAATATACAAGGTGCAGTGAAAAACCGTACATAGTAACTTTTGAATTAATCGAGTTGGATTAAAACATTGCTGTCCTAAAAAAGATCAGTTCATAGCACAACCTGCTACTGACACTGTTTTCAATCAGAAAACCTTTCTGAAAACGTCCGTTTCCCCGCTCTAGGACGAATCCCTGACAGTCTGAAGAACTGCGTGAATAAGGAGTATCTGATGGCAGCCTCTCAGTGGCCCAGCATGGAGGCCGCCACTGTTCACCCAGAACTTAATGGAGCCACTTACAGGTGAGAGAAAAGTAGAGGATGAGAATTACTGATTACACATCAGGCTTGGTAATGAGGTGAAACGTAGATCCAACATCCTGTGACAATATATGTTCTGTCATCAGAGCAGCAATCACATGTTGTGGTATTTGTCTCTCAGATTTCCTCCAGGTCTGATCAATGTTGCAGCAGCGGGGGGTCTTGCCGGAGCCGCCGCAGGGGTGGAAAGCCTGGTTTCAGGCAACCTGGCACACGGCATCGCCCCCGTCTCCCATCCCCCTCACGCCCCCTCTCCGGTGCAATCTGCTAAGGCCGAAGCCGACAGAGACATCCCCTCCGACCAATAGCCCCCTCCGCCGCCGCCAGCACATTCCGTCACCATTGGAAATCACCCCTCCCACCCTCCAGGCATCAGACACAGCCCGACCCTTCAGTACATCGGCAGCGCCAGTTTGAGCTGATGTGGATCCACATAGTCCTGTTCCTCAGATCACAGAACCAGCCCAGGAGTGACTTATCCACAGCTAGCCCCCTCCCCATCCACATCCCAGAGAACACACACACATCCCTCCATCTTTGTCCTCATCTCACCCACTCAACCTCCACCCCCTCCCCCCTTCACTCCCCCACGACGTCAGCAATAACTGTTCTCAAGGATTCAATGATCGGATTGGTTTATATCCTTAGTTGGCTGTTTTAATGGAAAGTTGATCTGTTGTGGTTCTAGGTGTTAATGTTTGTTTAAGAAAAATAGCATTTCTGACATGAGGCTTCACAGTCTGCTGCCTCCTGCAGGCTGAAAGGTTGAAGCCCCCCTTTGTACATTAATGGCTCATGTTACTGCTCTCTTCTTCTTCTCCTTTTCTTTTTTTCTCCCCCCTCCACCTTTAATTGTGAAGGGGTAAAATGTGTACTAAAGTAAACCAGACAGAATCACAAACAGTACATCCTGTCCTCCCCACCAGGCATCTAGCGACCGTGCTCACTTTGGCTCTCCTTGTTACTGTCGTCAGCTTGCTCAACAGATGGATCTGTAATGCTGTCAGTGTGGAGCTCTCTCAGACTGTCAAAATATATCCGTTCAGCTCATACTTCAGGTAGTATCACCCAAGATCCTTTGTCACTTTTAACTGCTATGACCGTCCAGTTTTAGGACAGTCTCCCCTGTATTCAAACAAGCTCTCCCCCTCATTGTTTTGTCCTGAGATAAAGGCTCCGAGTGTCTTATCAGAGGACTCCTAGGCGTGAATTTACATCTCACACTGACAGCCATGTGCTCTTTGTGAGGCTGTTACACGTGGTGTCCAAGAGCAGCAACTTTTTCTTTCTGGGAAAGCAAAAGTATGCGTGAGGCCCAGCCAGCAGAGGGCGCCGTCTAATCGCTCAGACCTCAGTGAGTTACATGCGTCTCACTTTAGCCGGACAGTTACAGGTTAGCTCGATCACACACTGCCCACCTTCAGGACACAGGATAGGAGACCGGGGATCGGGTACCGCCTTATTGTTTGATAAGATCTCACCGCAACCCCACCACAACCTCCATGCACCCACCCACCCTCCACTCCTCTCCCACTGTCATGGCCCACCCTACACATCAGCCCATGAACCAGTATGCATCCACCTTCCTGTAAGCGTGAGGGGACAGTAGAGTTTAGATTCCCTGTAGGAGCGAGGGGACAGTGTTCTTGCATGCTAGCTTTGTTAATGACAGTGGTGTGTGTGCGTGTGTGTATGGAATTGTGTGTGTGTGCGTGTGTATGTTCCCTCACCCTGTTATGATAACAAGCTCTTGTCTTTCCAAAGGATTAGTCCCTTAGGAGTAACTCTTTAACGCTGTTGCCCTGGTGTCAAGGGAACACCTTTCTAGTACCTCAGTAACAGATATTGAATGTACCGTGCATACCCTTTTATTTTTTGTACAGATTTTCTAGATACTTCTTTACTATTCTTTACCAGAAGGGTTGTGAAATTGTAGCAGTAATGATACAATAAAAGAATAAACATGAAATGCCCCGTGAACTAAATTGACAGTCTTTTTAGGTTCGCTAATAGGTCACTGAACTCAGGCTTCAAAGCAATGTGTTTCTCTTTTGCCTTTACTTTAACTTCCTGGTGGAAAATTCAGCACAATGCTTTCCCATTCTTAGGCTTCAGAGTGTAGTTGACGTGCTTCGATCTCCATCTTACTGGCTAATGAAAAATAAGGAAAAAACAAAATGCGGTCGCCGTGATCTGCTAGTTTTCTTTTACTAGATAATTATTAGTAGTAGATGCTGTTTTTGTTTTGTTTTAACCCCCTCTCCATTGTCTGGCTGCTCTATCTATAGTGCATGTGAGGTAATTTTTTAGGGGAAATACTATTGGCTTAAAGAATTTGTGTCATCTTGCTGTTTCCCTCTGCTCCCCGGCCTTCTCCCCTCTTCTCAGAGTGTTTTCAACCCGAGTTGCCATTTTTGTCGTGGTCAGTTTCCAGTGATGTACAGTTTTCCCCTCAGAGTCTATGAGAGACATGGAGCATGTCTGTGTCCTGAGATGCTAGGCTCCTCTTGTCATGTGATGAGTATATATTTTTAAAAATAACCCCCATAGTTCGGATTATGAGCATAATAGTAATCTTAAATTTTTGCTGTTGATGATTATATATATTTTTTTCAGTTCAGCAGTGCACTGTTATGAAAACCATTCTGTTTTATTGTAGGATTTCATTTTATGGATATGCTGTCTGTGTTCTACATGTTGTACTGAAACATTTCAGAGAAAACAAGAGGTCCCTCCTGGTGATTTTCCTTTTTTTTTTTTTGTTCTTCGTCCTACCCCGTCTGTCCTTTCCAGCTGATCCTCTGGGCCTTACTTATTCCTCCCCCTGTGAAAGTAGCTGTTATAGAAAGTCGCCATGGAACCACTCACTGCCTTAATACAGTTGACCACAGCAGGTGAAGTCAGGAGACACCCAGTCGAAAAGAACGGGCCACATCGAAGGCCGATCTGCAAAAAAGCTCCTCACACCCCGACAGGCCTACATCTGCAGCACTTTGTCCTTTTTCTGTGATGAACCACATTCAGCCTCGTGTGTAGACACTTTCTTCATGGCTCAAACCCATATATCCAATATGAATTCAAACTGCATTAATTTTTGTGTTACTCTTCATAATCAAAGTCAGCTCTGCAGTGTGTTTGTGCGCAGGCTAACAGATAAGCACAGTGTGTATGCTCACAAAGCTTACAGCTCGTATTTCACTCATGGGTGTGAGTATGCCCCCGACCCTCCTACATCTCCACCACCACAACCACCACCACCACTCAAAGGCTATATTAGCATCTTTTACAGAGATGCCGGAGCCCCTGTGGGAGGGGAGGGGGCATAGCGGACACTGGTGTGGTCTGTCAAAAAAAGAAAAAAAGAAGCAGAAAATTAAGAATCGGTCACTTTTTCTCTCTCAGGGTTCAAATGCACACATATCCTCCAGCAGTCGCCCCCTGTCTCGTGTCCCTCGTCCCGAGTTCTCCGCCCTGTGAATGCAGAACAGCCTCCTGCGTTTTTTTTAGAAACTGTTCTCCCTCCCCCTCCCCTCCTCCTTTGTGCACAGGTCTGAACTTTTTTTTTTCTGTTTTGCTTTCTTTTGGCACTGACATCTAACCATCTAACAAGGAATGAATGAATGTTTGAAAGTGACTGTGTGTAATGTTAAAATTGGGAAATGTATTTTTACAACATGTGAACGTGTTTTTTTTTTTTTCCACTCACTCTCATTGTGAATTGATTTTTTTTTTTTCTTTCACCAGACTGCAAAAACAACAAAAAAAAAACAAACAAAAAAAATCTCCTGTAACTAGGCTCTTAAGCTTTATTTTGTTTTGTTTACTTTTTTATTAGAAACAATCATGTTTGTGATGGTAACTTCCGATGGTAAACTCCACACCGTATTTTAATAAAATCTTAAAAATTAAACATTTTCTCTGTACTTCTCTTTTGGGAAATGAAGAAGTAGGCAACATGAACATCCCTATGTAAAAATCATTCTGCCTCTCTGTACTGTAATACTCCGCATGACGTGCATTTTGCAACTGGTGTGTGCCGCGCAGACGTTGTGCGGTGCATCTCTGCATAAAGTACACTTTATTGCTGGCAAAATGTTCAAATACTACAAAAGTTATCTGTTATGATTCTTGGTGTGGACCACCTTTTTACATCGAGGTTAGCTGGAGCTTGGTGCTACCGGTAGCTGTTACTGTAAGAGCTACCGTTAGCTGTTACCGTAAGAGCTACCGTTAGCTGTTACTGTAAGAGCTACCGTTACCTGTCAAGAAGGAACAGGGCAACCTCTGTATCGCTTTTTATTAAGGGTTCTCTTTGTAGCTTTTTTCTCCTTCAAGTTCTCCTTTTTGCTTCTTCAGCAGTAGGTTAAATGCCGTTGTCATAGGAGGTACAGGAAATGTACTGCATGTTGCCATAGCTCCTAACTGACACAGCGTCTGCGTGCGCCCTGCTGACACAGGTCACGTGGAAGCCGGATGAGGCTAGTTTGTACAGAGTCACTGTGACTGGCGAGTTATGTGGAAAGCTAACCCTGATTGGTTGCTTGATTCAGACCGGATGAATATAAACAAACTAAATACAAAGGGGTGGGCGCTCACAGTCACAGTTCAGCAATCAATGTAATTTCAATTTCATGTTGTAAGGGAAATGCAATGATCAAAATGTGTTCTTTTAATCATATTCTTATGAAATAGTGTTGCCTACTGTGTCTTTAACTCTTTAGGTCTTTCTCTTGATTATAATGGTCTGTAAGTTGGTTACAATTAAAGCTGGCTGCCAGTACGCCGTCCAGCTAATTACACTTAGCAGTTTAAGGACAAAGAGCTGCGTTTACAGAGATTTGGCCGTAAACAAAATTGTTTTCTATCCCAGTTTGTTAGCTCTTTTATATGGCAACAAGAGTTTAGGCAGAGCCAGAACAGGCACAGCTTTACGAGTGGGCAGGCGAGGTGGGGTGTACGGGAAAGGGGGCTTCTGTATAGACCTGCAGGGTGGGGGATTATCAGCCCCAAAATTGTTACCACATGCACATAACCAGGAGCCTCTGAAAATGCACTGAAAGTCCACTGACTGGAGGCTCATTCAGCATGTTGCACCCTCTCAAGTTAAACTACTATCATGAAGGATTAGAGATGGATTGTGTTTATTGTCCATAATGTTTTAATAACATGCTACAATTTCTTTCAGCCTTTTCACTTTGCTCTGCAGCTTTTTGCTTCGTAAGCATCTTTGACACAAACATTCACAAAGGTTAAAAGACTACTAGACTCTTTTAGCTTTGTCAGGGCTGTCAGTAAAGAGAGGTCTTTTTTTACTGCAAGCATTTTTCTTCCTTTTCAAAGAAGGTGCCTGCATTGCCCACAATGCACCTCGGCCACATGCAGTTCAGCTGGAGATTCTGATGTAGCATCCTTAACAGACTTTTAGTACCCCACACCCTCTAGTTTTCTTCAAACTAATAGGTTGTGTTCGAAATACCATACTATATACTGTATACTACATACTACATACTGCATACTGCATACTGCATTTGGAGGTAATATGTAGTACGGAGCTGTTCAAATTTATTTTGCAGTATGCAAGGCCAGGCGCCAGTTTCCGGTTTGTAAAGCCGAAGTAAACAACAGCCCGCCAATAGCAAAAAGCTGCTTCTTTAGCTATAGCACCCCCGTCTGCTCTTCGGCTGCTGTCCGCCATTTCAACAGCTGTTGTGACGTTTCAGTGCTTTGCATTGTGGGATACAGTAGGTGAGGTAGACTGGTCTGCTGCATATTGGAGATTTTTTTTCTGAATCAGTACGACATCCGGGTATTTATGGCATACTGCACATTTTGCTTTTGTTTGCATACTGCATACTACATTTTGGCCAAATCAGTGCTTACTGCTAGTACAGTATGGCATAACCTTTTATCTACTGCAAAGGTAAGGGTTAGCAAAGTCATCACAATTTACACTGTGGGAACATTTATTTAAAACTACAAAGGTCAACAGCATTATTGGGCTGATTGAAAAGAGATCAACAAAGGCAGTAGGATAGGATGTTTGTTTAAATTTGCAATGACTCCAATAGTTGTAAAGACATTTCAGTAGTAGTAGTCAGCCAAAAGGGAGATTTACGAGTTGCGTTTTCGTGATCTAATTCCTTACATTTTTTGTCAAGATGATAAAACACTGTTACACGCTCTGCTGGCTAGTTTCTGTGTAAGTAAGGGACAGGCGTGTTACATAAGAGCGTGTGTAGTTGAAGGAGGCCCAGGAGGCAAGCAGTATTTTAACAGACCTGATTCACGCACACTTCAAACACACTTGAGCTTGTTGCTTCCTGGGTCCCTCTCGATGTGTGCAACAAAGTACATCAGAGCATCATCCACCTCGCTTCACCCAGCGGCATATATTACTCCTGTCGGATCCCATGCTGGGCCGCCAGATTTTTTTTATTTGTTTGTTTAGTTCAAGAGGAGGAGGAAGAGGGAGGTGCCTGAAGGCCTCACAGATGTCATGAGGTCTGGGAACTCACTGGTCAAAGTAGTAAAATGATGTGGTGTCCGCACTGCTGCTTGGTCAGAACCTTCAATAAAATTATCCATAAGACGTGTCATCGTGCGCAGGTAACTACTTTAGGTGTACGTGAGAGGGTCACTAAAAGAAAAATACTTAACTTAAAGGGGTCAAAGGTCATGCAGGATGATTTAACTGAAGTCCAGAGATGAAAAACTGTTTTGTGCTTTGACGGGCAAAAAGAAGAGCAGTTTGACAGATCAGAGTAAGTGTGAGGGAGGAAGTCAGTATAGCCTGTGTGCATGCGTGTGCATACATGTCTCTTTGATTAATTAGTCCCCAGAGAGATGACTTAAAAAACTTGGAGGGATCGTGCTACCAACCTCCAAAGCTGAGAGGATAAATATTTGTCTTTGGTTGTCTTTGGAACGATTAAATATTTTTCCAGCCACTGAATGCCTCAGATGTTGCATCACCGTAAGACTGCACCAACTTTGTTTTCCTATTTAAATATGCTGCAGTGCATTCTGCATTATATACAGTATATTTTTTGACCAACATTAACACACGTATTAACCTTAAATATAAGGCAGGTTATTGTCATTAAATTGATCCTAACATCCTAACACGTTTTCAAAGTCTGATTTTATTCATTTGTCAGTGCCACAGAGCTCCATGGTTGTCTAAAAACTATTCAAACACATCAGTGGGCTATGCTATTTAACTAGGCGAAATGTACCTTCATTACAATGTACACATACTGCTTTAGATTTTAATTAGCCCCTAATTTAGCACATTGTCCTGGGGCAGTAAAAACTCATTCTGCTGCTAAATGTGTATCATTCCGCAGCTGAAAATAGTACCCATGTTTGTTAAAAACTAAAGTTTATTGAAAGAATCAACCATGTAACCGATAGGGCAACATTGGTCACATGGTCGATTGGTTTATTTGACCATATTCACACAGCGTCCTTATCACGCTCTGGGTGGGAAGCTTAAATGCTGTCATAATGTAATACTGCTGTTTTTCTGGTTATGTAGGTGTAGGGTTTCTCACAATCATTATCAATATATTGAAACAATGATGATCAGTGAAAATCAGGATATGATCATATTTCAAGATAAAACAACAGATTGGATAACTGTTTAGCTACAGTCAGACAACAGCTAACATAGGAATTCAACCACTTACTACCTGATATTACCGTTAGCTACGAAGTGGCTGAAACTTAATTTTACAGTTTGGTAGTTTTATATGAAACAAAAAGAAAAGGCTTTAATTCCTAGCTAACGTTAGCTTGGAACAAATGACTAGTTAACTTTCTCACAAGCTAATGAAATGTTAGCTAACGTAATGTTATCTAGAAAGCACTTGAATGCTAGCATTAGCTACTGGTAGACAACAGCTAAATGATAACAATTATACAACCTGGAAAACAGTAGCACGACATCGCAACAGCATTTGAGCTTTCCACCCTGAGCAGGATGTCAGAGAAAAATGGCCGCCGTGTAAATATGGTGAATTGGTTTTGCCACTTTGGTCCAAGCTGAAATATCTCAAAATCTATTGGTTGAACTGTTGTTCCTTGGGTGACCCCTTCACTTTACATGTGGCCCAATAAAGAGGTCAAAGTTAACAACCAATATCTGCTATCGATTGACTGCTAGCATGGCTGTAGAAGTTGGTTTCAGTATTAACAAAAGGGCTTTGGGCTGAGTCACAAAGACAAGGCAGAGGCGTCAGAAGGCTTTGGGAGACAAACCAACAAATTGTTGATTTTGGGTTTTTTTAGGGGATTTTTTTGACAATAATAAAATTCTTATAAACCAGCTGTTTCTTTGAAATATGAAAAGATGACTAAACAACCACACGCTATTAAACAGTCTGTATTTATTTTCCTGGGATTGCAGCACAAAACACTGTCAATAAAACCCATCTGTTCCCAATGCTGCTCTGTCCTCGTGTATATCCGTCTGTCTGTCTGTCTTAGGGTCTGCAGGGTTTTGTGGTGATGGAGCTGAGACACTGGAGCTCGTATGGCCGCAGCCCAACACTCTGTGATTAGCTCATAGTTTTCCTCTCATTGCTTCACTCACTTGGCTCGTGTAACATCGACTCGTGCACGTGATTGACAGGAAGAAACTAAGAACTATCTTTCGAGATTTACGTCAGACAACCTGCGGACATTCTGCTGCCGGGTCTGGTGTCTAATGTGTGTGTGTGTGTGTGTGTGTGTGTGTGTGTGTGTGTGCGCGCTGCAGAATGTGGTTAAGTCGTAAAAAAAGTAGTAATCAAAATAATTATCTATTCCTGCTTTCGTTTGCAAGTACATGTGCATGTGCCAGCGTGAGTTCACCTTTTGAATGTTTTTGTGTGAGCAGTGTGTGTAGTGTTTGCGCTCACACGGACACACCTGTGTGACAGTGCGTCAGTGACGCCTCATATTAATGTGAGTCAGTGTGGATGCTGAGCTCACTGTCATTAATCAGCAGCACGGAAAACTGGGTTTTTCCCCTAACCTACTTTAAACTGCAGAGGCAACAAATGACCGACAGACAGGCAGACAGACAGACAGGTAGATAGATAGATAGATAGATAGAGAGAGACAGACAGATATAGGTCTGGTACAGACCTGTATTGGTTGGTAGATAGACTGACAGACAGACAGATAAGAGGAGGATGTATTTTTGAGACAAACATGGAGAAAAAAGTGAGAAATTAAGGAAGAAAGTGAAAAAACAGATGGGTGTAATTGTTTATGTGATTGTTTGTGACTGCAGGACACAAAGTCCAAATTGTTACCTGATCCACATGTAACCCCACTCCCCCTCTTCTTCCTCCGTCTGCCCCTCTCCGTCTCCTCTCATTCCTGGAAGGCTGACGGACGAGCCAAACAGTGACGTGGCCGAGTCGCTTTAAAGATCTGCAGTTGTACATTAGCAGAGTCGTCTTTATGGCCCGGCCGCTGTTGGACTGGTTGGTGTATCTAAGGACAGACCCCGGTGTGTGTGTGCGCGCACCATGACCGATTTGCTGCGTCGAACAGATAATAACCAGGAAAGTAACAAAAGTTCCTTAAGATTTCACATTTTCTCTCCCTCTCTGTAACACACACACACACACACACACACACACTCGCACAAGTACACACAGCCTGGTTGAGGCTGAGCTTTGACATGTTGATAAGTGAGAGGTGGCCGGTAACAGAAACCTCCCTGGTTGTCCATGTGTGTACCAGCTGTGGGAACTGGTGACCACACGACTCCGACACACACACACGCACACACACACACTCACTCTGACCTGACTAAAAGGGGGTCTTCGGCTGAGATCACAGCTGGAACTGCCACAGGACAGAACAACTATTTCAAAGGGGGAGAAAAAGACGGCAACCATTGAAAACCCTTTGATTCTCTGCAAAGTCCAATCAGTGAATTTAGTGCAGAAACAAAAGCCTGTTTCTGCTCTCCAGGTTAAATGTCTGCGCATAAGCACGTCCATTATTCAGCAACCTAAACCTCTCAAGTCTGATAGTGTGCGTTGAAAAACAGGGGTAAGAAAATACACAATGCTGAGTGGTTACGAGAGGCCAATGTGGTGTTGATTACCTCGTCAGCAATGAAGCTGCTGAGCTCATTCAGCCACTGAAAGAGAGAAAGAAAAGAGAAAGAAAGAGGGAGAGACGAGAGGGACAGTGGAGGCTGTTAACTGCCTTTCCATACAAGGAGAGGTAGGGGGAGAAAAGAGGAGGAGGGGGAGGAGAAAGTGAGAGGCAGCAAGAGAAAGCGAGAGGAGGGTAATATGAGGAGATACAATGAGAGAGAGAAGGGAGGAGGAGGAGAGAAATTTGGAGAGAGAGATAAAGACAGAGGATAGAGGGATACGGGCTGATAAGGCTGCAGCAGACAGTGAGTTTCAGGAGAGAGAAGGAGAGGAAGAAGAGGTGAGAGAGAGAGGAGCTGTTTCCTCTCTGAGGTCCCAACTGTGTGATTGTGCTGCAGCTTCTCTCTGTCATTGACTGATCCAACACAGGTAGGACGTGCGCTGAGACTCCATTCATTCCCTGCATGACAGTGTGAGAAAACATGTGGGCACGTTTGAGCGCTTCTGCTAGTCATATGAGATCGTGTAAGATTGGGAGGGTGTATGTTTGAGGAGATGCATGCATCAGTTTATATTGGTAAAAGTAGCAATACCACCCTGCAATACAGGCAACAATGACGCAGTAATAACTATAGAATTATTGCATATTAAAGCATCAGAAGTGAAAGTTTCTAATCATTCAAAGTGTGATTATTATACCATGTCAATAATGATTATTTTAATGTTCAAAGAGGAACCAATATTAACTTCTTGTATACTTTTTTTACTGGTGGTTTAATCTATAAAAATGCACCATGTTTAAGAAATACATATTTTTATCTGAAGAATCTCAATCTGCAAAATGACTGGCATCTTCAGCTGTCAGTGTTGTGTGTAAAAAGTAGCATCAAATGAAAAAAAACCCCTCAAATAATGTAAATGTAGTTCACATTCAAATTTACGACATGCTTTTTGAGGAAAGAATAATGTGCACAGATGCATCTTTTTTTATGAGACATCCACAAACATAAACTTACAGTCAAATTCCTTCAATTGTATTTATTTTGCGTATGTTTGCACATTTGCTTCTCATTCATTGGTGCAATTTCGATACAAGTGCATGTACATGCATGCGCTGTCCGTCCATACTTCCTCTTCCTGCTGAAATTTGGCTTTAGTTGAGCCCATCAGGCAAATCTATTACCGCATGCCCTCCTCCCTTTTTTTATCTGTACGAGCTGCTACCTTCACTGTCAGGACTTCCCCTCGGCCTGCGTGAGGAACAGTCTGCTCTCCGACCTCCTGTTGTGATGCCTGTCTGGACGCTTCCATGCGTCTGTGTTTCTGTGCATATGCGTGATGATATATACAGATAAATGATCACTATACAGGAGAGTGTAACAAAGGGTTGGACTCTGTTCTTCTCGAGGAGCACAGACACTGCCTCACTAAACAAAACATTTCTGAGAAAAATCTGAGGGAACACAGCAAATTACCTCCCCGCCTCTGCCTTGTTAAAAATGAACATACCTCCCGCTGTCTGGACAAACCTGCGTGCCTGTGTATATGAGCCGAGCTGGATGTGTGTATTATCTCTGCATGAGCCTGCTGTAATTACACGGTGAAGGTGCCCATGGGGCGTCAGCCGCTACATTTGGCTCCGCGCCACATCCCCTGGTTTTATTGTGTCTTGTGCCTGACAGAAAAAAACACAAACTGCTGTGTGTGTCTGTTTATGTTGACTGATGAGAGCAGGTCTGAGGTGTGAGCACATGCTGTAAGTGTGTGAGAGTGTAAACTTTATGTCTACAGAAAATAAGTCTCTGGATGCCACCATAAATGCCCTTCAGTCTATTATGAATATTATTATGTGTGTGTGTGTGTGTTTTGAGCAGACATCAGCTGGTTGCAGGTCTGCGTGTGTGTTGACTGATACAGTTCAGTGTGTCAGTGTGGGAATTTAAGAAATGTCTCTTTAGCATGTTACAGTGTCAGTGTGACAAGTTCAGAGGGAAGGTCGAAGGGTCTACTGAGCCACAGTCTGAGTGAGGAGTAGGGTCATCTGGTTAATGGTTATTATAGCAACACAGATCACATGACAGCCTCTTACAGTGCATCAGCAACAAATCATCAGAAAGAAAGATACTTTCCAGTTAAAAAGAAAATGCAGGTTGTCTTCATCTAAAAAGTGTTTAAAATAAAACAGAAAAAGAGGTAAATCTTTGCAGCAGCCTGTGAAAGTTCTGACCTCCTTTTCTATACTGAACACAGAGGATGGAGCAGACGGGACAGTTAAGTTCACATACTGATGTGAAAAACCTCCAGCTCTGGGTGAACTTCCAATAACCTGAGCACACTCACCAGCGTCAAAAAACTGCTTCTTATTAGTCTGGAAATGATGTTATTGTCATTTTCCCAAAAGAAAGTTACTTTTTGGAACTAGTTGCATATTAAAGCCTCTCTAACCTGGAGCTTTATCTGCCTCCTGCAGAGCAGCAAAGTCGCAGCCAGTGAGATGATCAGATGACTGAGCAGTGAGATCAAAGCTGGGCTCTGTGTGTCTCCATACTGGAGGTATTTTTATGGCTGGCTGTTAAACTGTGCAGTGGTTAATATACATTTAATGGAGACACAGGATTGATAAAACACTCTGCGACATATAAAGGCTGCGGTCAAAAAGTGTCAGAGTTGGAGTTTTGCAGCTATATTGGCAGAGAAATACTATCTGACCTCTGGAAATAGACTTCAGGGACAATGAGCAGCAGGACATGAGTGTTATGTGCTGTGTGTGCGTATGTGTGTGTGTGCGCTGGTCCACTTGCCCAAATTTAACTGTCTGCATTCTGCAGCTGCTTGGAGGTTTAGTTATAGTATAGAGAAACGCCATACACAAGGCTGCAGCCACGAAACATCATTCTCCTTTTCTGAAACACCCAGAAAAATCAATCTGTCATCAGGTCATAAACCGTCAACTCAAAGTGAAAACATCTGCAAATAAAATAGCAAAAAGGTGAAATAAAATCCCCTTTTTTGGCTGTGCATTTTCACCTGGAAGATTTTGCGTCAAGTGTTCTCGGAACTGCAGAATTTAACTTGCAAATATCTTCATGTGATTCTTAAAGAAACCGTGTCCAGTGTCAAGTGTTTCTTTTGGTGTTTTTCAGGAATATCTTGAGGCTAAGATTTTAAATCCAGTCATACTAACAAAGAAAGTCGGAAAAAGGATGGAAAATGTGTGCGTGTCACGGTGTCGTTTAATTCTGCCACCTTAAGAAACGGAGAGCGCAGGTGAGGGGTGGGAATATGGGTGGAAAAGAAGATGGGATGAGAAAGAAAACAAGTCGCACTGCCCTGATTTATTTCAATCTCCTTGACAATAAAAAAAAATCCACTGGCAGCAGTAAGCGACACAAAGAGATGCGAGGCTGAAGTGTGTTTTGAGCAGTTACCCTGCACGTGCCCTCCTCCCCTCCCTTCCACCCTTCATAGAGTGAATCTGACTCAGCAGCTGGCGGTCAGCGGATGGTCAGTCGGTGAGGTCAGTAGAGCAGCCGAGCAGACAGGATTTGCATCTATCCTCAGAGATGTCACCCCTGTTGTTTAATTTTAGGCCAGCTTCTGTGGCAGACATTACCGTGAAAGCCATGAATGTTTTGCAGCGCAGCCACAGATTGGCGGTGGACCAACACACCCTCGGCTTGGCCCGGGGGAATAGGAGTATTGTTTTTCAGGCCCCAGAGTCAATGGGTTCAATAAGCTTTCTTCTGAGATAAAAAGGAACATTATGCATGGGTTTGGTTTCCTACGTTTGTATTTTAAAATCCTTCCATTTGCTTGCTGATGGACAAAGATTACTTGCCAAAGTACTTCTGAGAGACTGCTTTAAAAAAGTGCCAAACATTATTTCAAGAAACTCAAGAATATGAGCAGCAATACTTCACAATCATCATTTTTGGTGTTTGCACAGAGAACCCAGTCAACCTGATCTCTAATATAAATGAGTCATACTCACACGGCCGTTTCTCATTTCTCCGTTTCTTTCAGATGATGTCATCAGAGCACCTGACCCGCGGTTGGCTGCAGCAGCTACTCGTTGTTCTGAAGCTTTGCCTCACTTTCGCTGGGCCTCTGCGACCACTCAATGGGACTGGATGCACAGCCAAGGGTCCCGCTTCCTACATCCTGGTCTTTACGGGTCACTGGAACCCACAGGCCTTCCCCAAGCAGTATCCGCTGTTCCGACCCCCTGCACAGTGGTCCAAACTCATAGGTGAGAAAGACTGCCAGGGACAAAGAAGTTATTAAAAATCTGCCATTTTTAAAGGGAATTTTACCTCTTGGGGTGATCAGTTCAGCTTCTTTTGTCAAATGTAGGTTTCTGTGTTAAAGGTAACACAAAGTCATCATGTGCCAGATGTTTAGAGCCTCACAGTCAGCACACGCAGCCACATTCACTGGTCCGAACGATCTTGATTAAGAAAGCAGCGAGAAGCGTAGAGCAATACAGAAGCATAAAGCAATATGAAAGACAGTCTAAATGTTACCAGATGGGACTTTTTCTCTCTCTTACTCTAACTTCTGTCCAGCCATATCTTCAATATTTCTCTATTTCTTCAACTTGATCATACACTGCTTCCCACATTTCCGCTGGTTTACCGCAGTGTTGGCAGTAAACACTAGAGTCGAGGCTTTCAGGGCTGGCGAAGGTGGGTGATGATAGTTGGGGTGTGGTGGGGTCAGACCGCTTACCTCAGAGCCAGGAGAAGGAGAGGAAAAGGAGATTCAGGCCCCCTTTTTGGGTTTTTTTCCCCATCCATGGAGTGTTGGATGGATGGCACATGTTTGTACATGTGTGTGTGCATGTATGTGTGTGTGTGTGTGTGTGTGTGTGTTGGACTGCTCTTGAGCATCACTGTCTGTGGCTTTGTCTGGTTTCCAGTTCTCCCACTGGTGCCCTGCTGCCCTGCCAGGACCGATGGCCTACTTACTCCTTATAGAGACAGGCAGTGGGGATCCTGACACACCCATAATGGCTTTAAATGTCCTTGGGCACCGCTGGACAGGGGGTGGGGAGGGCAAGGACTGGGCTTTGTCACAAGAGAAGAAAAAAAACAAGGGGTTCAAAGGGCCGACGTTGGAAATGGAGTTTGTCACAGCCCAAAGAAAAGAACAACCTGTCGGGGGGTTTGGGCGCCGGCGATGGTTTTGTATTGCTTTATTGTGGAGACCTGAGGGTAAGGGGCCGAGGACACTGCCAGATGGAAGAGGGAATGGAGTTTGTCATGGCCAGCAAAAATACACGAAGGGCGGGAAGTGGGCTTTAACGTCTTGGTGGGGCTTAAACGTGATGTGTTATCAGGTTTCAGGGTCTTGACGCTTGTGGGAAAGTTGTTAAGATGGAAATTCAATTAAGTGCCTAAGTAATGGCAGTTTGGGGAGAAACAAGATAGTGTGCGAAGTGTGCTGGGCAGGTTGAGTGTGTGGCTGCGTGCAGTGTGTTAATGCATGTGTCAAGAGTGTTTAAGTGTAAGTGCGCGCTTGTGTACGTGTGCCCGTATGCAGCTCTGAGAAGTGAGGTAAGGCAGAACCATCAGAGTAATTGTCAGCGTGTTTCTGGCTAACCTTACTCTGCCCTTAAAACCACTGGCCCAGGCAAGTGGGTCTGTGGGTTTCACTATGTGCTCAAGAACCTGCGGTACAAACAGTCTGACCTAAATCAAGTCTCTTGATTCTCAGCAGATATCAAAGATAAACAGGGCCAATGATGATAATGTGAGGCAAATGGTCCTGTAAAATTTGTTTAAAAAATGTTCTGACTGCTGACTCCGACATCCTGACCTGTATCTTCTGGCAAATCGAGCCTGTGCTGCGGTTTTATCTGTAATAGATAGAGAAAGATGTAACTATAACCGAGCACTAACGCTGGAGACGTACATGTGGGCAATTTCTTCACCATTATCTGTTTAATTGCAGGAAGTAGGAGGCAGCCGTAGAAATACATACAGGCTCTGCGGTGCAAATGATCTCACCGTCTGGCTGAGGCTCTGTGGTACCTCATTGACATTGATATGCATTCCAGCGAATAGGGATCTAACTCCTGTCTTCTCCTCTTTCTTGTGTTTCTTTTCCCCCATTAGCGGTCAGCCACAATCGCCATTTTCGACTGTGGGAGGAGGGTGCTCCAGCCAGTGCAGGGGTGCAGAACTTCTCTGAACTCGGGGTGACGGTGGAGCTGATGAAGGCGGCCAAGGAGGCCAGGAAGAGACGTGCAGTCGGGACCATGTACAGAACTGCTGGCATCCCTAACGGCATCGGGCACAGCTCCACAGAGTTGCTCATGCTGCCCCGAAACTCACTGGTAGGCACAAATAAAACTTAAGTAGAAGCAATACTCATTCAAAAAAGTAAGCACATGCTCAGACACAGTAAGTCACACACACTGTCTCTGGTTGAGTAAATCCCTTAAGTCATCTGGTGACCCGGGCCTCCACATAACGTCGTCCATCCGCAACCTTCACCACTTCTTTCCACTATCCAATCAGACTATGTTTAGCTCAAGTGCTGAAGCCCTGCAGCCACAAACGCCCACATCCGTCCTGAGCGGTCTGCACTCTGTCTGCTGCCTGTCCCACTGAACTCGGTGTGCCCAGGATGAAGTTTAGTGGAAGGAATAGTGTGCCTTTTTGAGACCTGTCATATCACCTCTATGCCGATGATACACAGATTTATTTCTCAAAACCCAATTATCTGAATGTGGATTTACAGTTAGAACAAAATGCAGCTACCAGGTTTTCATCAAGAACTAGCTGTCAGTCCCATATCTCCCCAGTTCTTGCATGCCTCCAGTAAAGTTCAGTAAAGTTCAGAATAAACCACAAGACCCTGTTGATTGCATACAAGACAGTGTATGACCTTTCCCCCAGTTACATCTCCAATCTTCACATCCCATATTCCACCTTTCAACCACTTTCATCGTCAGCTTTAGCCTTGCATCCACCCCCTGCTCCAGCTGCAAAATAAAAGGCAATCACACCTTTGTTGTTGTAGCCCAATATCCTTAGACAATCATATCCACTGACTCTTTGGATAGTTTCAAGTGGCTTCAAAAACATACCCGTATAGGCCACCCTTTTTGTAGATCTTTATCTTGTGTGTTGGTTCCTCTTGATTTGGCCTCTAGAAGCCGTCTCTTCCAGCTCCGTCCAGTCAGTTTAGAACTGAAGTAGCCTTTCAGATGAGAGGTGGAACGTCTTCAAGAACTTCAAATAAGTTGCCCTTTGGATTAAGCTTTGTATTGTTAATCTAACTCTAAGACAGTAAGCAAATTAGTATATTTCCCAGAAGGCCAAGCCACGTGTACCTCAGTACAATATTCACACATATGTATATCAGAATCCACAGTCCAACTAGATATTTTCTAGGTATAGTTCAAGATCACAATTTCTTTGGTTTGTCAGACTGCTGATGGCCCGAAATCCCCTGTATTATTTAAGGTATATACCAGCTCAGTGTTTAACTAAGGTGCACCTTTGCTCATTGTTGACTACAGGGTATCACTGTAGCGTATTAGAGAGTGAGTATGGAAGCAGAGGTCATGGTTGGACTCCTAAATTTGCACCAAGGGCTTAAACAAAGGCAAAGGATTTGAGGTAGGAATGAGGTACACCAATCTGGAAAAAGTTGACATACTATTCAGTTATAACTGGAACTAAAATACTCTTTTATGTGTGAGGCATGTGTAGCTGATGAACGAGAGGGAGAGAGGTGAAGAGGAAGGGCAGACGTTTGGTGGAGTTTTTAGAAATAGGTGTGTGCCTGTCTGAATGTCTGGTGACCTACATTTGTTTATTGGTAATTCCACTGCCTGAACCTGATGGCTCTTTGAAATCATAAACAACCCTGTCGGAGGGCATCTTTGGTAAGTACTTGTCATGAACAGCAGCTTAACAGCTTTTCTTCTAGGTACGTGATGTCTGTGGCTGATTTTAAACGGGTCCGTCTGTTTTTAGATCAGTGGACAGAACAAAAAAAAGTGGCTTGGAATGACTATTGTGCTTGTGTCGAATGTGACAATGACAGACTGAATGATGTGAGTTGGCTGACAGCTTAATCCGTTGCCCTTCTTTTCTGTCTCTTTTTCTCTCTCACACACTTCCCAAGCATTTTCTCTTCCCCACAAACTGAAACAATCAGACAAAATGCCCCAGAAATCCAAAGCACATATGATTCCTATCTCCATATTCATGAGCCTCCTGCTATTGCTGTTTAAAGTGCGATTCAAAACAGACAGCTAACACCACAACAGTACCATTCAGGATCCAACTAGTATTTTTCTTAAAGATTCAGGCCATGAGACCACAGAAAATAGGACAACAACTAGTGAGCGTGAAGGTGCTTGAGCTTCTGGACTAAGTGGCGTGTTTTGTAGGTCGACTTGGTCTCTTCAGGGCTCTGCGGAAGATTTGCTGTGAGGGAGAAAAAGGGAAAGGGATCATGGCTGCTTTGACTGACTTTCTGTGGTCTAAAGATCTTTCCTGGTCTGTATATCGCAAACAACCATCAAGCCAGTGATGAGGGAAACCCTTGAGTAGACATCCTTGCTGAGTGGCCCAATGAATGTAGCAGGGTGAGGCTTCTTGGAAAAGGACAAGAAGATGGAAGAAAGAAAAGAAGGAAGGAAGGGATGAGTAGAGGATTCTGAAAAGCAACAGAGCTGCTTCTGATTTGTTTCTGTTCCTTGCCGTGCGTCACAGGCAAGAAACAGACCCCATGTGTCATAATGACACTACCTGCCTCCTGTCCCTCATGGTCTGCTCTCTCTGGTGCTCTGGTTTGATGTCTCTTCCAGCTCTTCCATCATGCAGCACTCTTTCCCGACTCCAGGCCAACCTTTCGTTGCTATCAAAAGATGTCCTATCCCACCCACTCCTACGGCGCCTCAGCAGCACAGGCCAGGTCCTCAAATATCAGGACAAAAAAGAGGAGGCGTTTTCAAATGTGCTGTTTTCTGGACTTTTGTCACCTCAGCGTGTGCTGACCCCGAGGCCACTTCCTGAATGAGGTCACCAGCTCTCAGGAAGCATCCATCACACAGGAGACACAGTCGAACCCTGCACAGGAAACTGAGTGGGTGTATGCACGTGCACACATGCATTCCCTAGTCCCTGAATTTTAATTCATGTAAACAAAGTATATCTGTGTAGTTCCTTTGTTTGATTCATTCCCAGTTTCAATTTGAGAAAGCAAAGAGAGACAAAAAGGCCAAATAAACTCACTGGAATTTTCACATTCAGCACATACAAAACATTTATCTTGACAAAAAATAGTTTATTTCTCTTGTGTATATGAATAAAGAAAAAGACAATAAAGTTAATAATGTCAACGCTAACAAGCTGATGTTTAGCAGGTATAACGTTTATACTGTTTACCATCTTAGCTTAGCATTGTAGCATTCTAGCTCTGTGAGTTAGCATTAAACACAAAAGCTGTGTCCCAATCCACGGACTGCGGCCTTCGAAGGAGGCGGTCCACGCAAGATGCTCCATTCATAGCCTGCATAGGCCGTTAAAGCCGAACTGAAATAAGACGGTGTGGTCTACCCTTGTGTCACCAAATGTTGCTCCTGTTGCTTAGCAACAGGTAGCTAGCGGGCTAAATAGCTAGCATAACTAGCATTGAGTAATTAATGCTAATTTTTTTTCAAGGGCCCTTTCGTTCATTTGATGCACCCGATGGATCCTTCGCATTTGTCGGCCGCATCTGAAGGAGCCTTCGAATTGGGACAGCCTTCGATGTGCTTCTGTGACGCAATCGGCTGCAACCCCTGGACTGGGACACAGCTACAGTATGGCTGAGGCTGACTGGAATGATGCTAGTTTCACAGCTGGCTTATTTGGTCATAAACCAAAGTATTGGACAAAACTAGGGTTTAACCGGATGATGGTGCTGGATGACATGTTACAGTTCATTCTGGAAGAACAGACCACCACTAGTAGGACCATTGAACCTTTTGATGCACTTTATAACCTTCCTCCTCCATTTGTTTAAGGTAAACTTGTGATTTATGAGCCACTCCCAAAAGAGTTCAAAGAACTGCATTCTCTCTCTCTCTGATCAACAGTTGTCCCTTATGGTGAAGATAATCCCCAGCCCCGACTGGTTTGTTGGCGTGGACAGCCTCAACCTATGCGAGGGCAGCCGGTGGAAACAGGAAGTGACCATTGACCTCCAGCCTTATGATGCGGGGACGGACAGTGGATTCACTTTCTCCTCTCCCAACTTCCCGACGAGCCCCCCGGAAAACATCACAAAGGTAAGCTCTTTGAGGTTCACAAGTAAAAAAAATACAAACACATTATCCGCATGAGCTTTCACTTCAGTCGTTTGTGCTTTCACTGCAAAGACAAAGCAAGGTGGATGGCCTTCGTTACTCCTAAAATAGGTTAGCAGCACGAGAACGAGACATCATTCTTAGCTGTCTTCGCTGAAATGATTGCTTGGCTGCGCTCATGCCTGACCGGGAGTGATTTGAGTAAAAAGGGCCTCTCTTACATAATAGACTGTCTATCCTTTCCCAACATGTGTTTTAAAGTGAGCTATTGTGTATTTGAACTTTGGTTGAGAATCTAGCTGGCTCTGCCGATGAATTATGCCTGACTGTTCTCTGCCGACTCGTTCAGATCACGTCTCAGATGCCGAACCATCCAGCCAACTCCTTCTACTATCCACGCTTAAAGGAGCTTCCGCCGATTGCCAGCATTAGGATCATTCAACAGAGCAGATCGCATGATCGTCAAACCCCAATGTCCAATCATATTCTGCCAAACTCAATCATTCCACAGCGCTTCTCAGGTAAGATCAGTGGAACTAAAACATTTTACCTGGAAGGGTCAGAAACTTGTGGTGCTGTTGTATTGATTTGTCTTGCATGAAAGGAATAGTTTGAGGACTTTGTTGTACTCACCGATGCTACAAGGAAATGGAAACATGCCCTGTTTCTGCAGAGTTTGTACTTAAAAATGTATCTTTGTCATATCTATTTCCCCCTGATGCAGCGACACCCCTGGACTGTGAGGTGTCTCTCTGGTCGTCCTGGGGTTTGTGTCTGGGTCCCTGCTCTAGGGGTGGAGTCCGCCACCGTACACGTTACATCCTCCTGCGGCCGGCCAATGCTGGTGTCCCTTGCCCTGAGCTGGAGGAACAGGCTGAATGCGTACCACACAGCTGTATGAAACTCCAGTAACCCGCAGGGTGCACAAGCACAGATACTGCCAGTATTCAACACTGGGACTCTCATGTTATTACTGCTGGACTGAGAAATGTTGCTGCAGCTTGAGCATTTCCTGTTTGTTACAGTCAAATTGTGGAAAATTGCTGCTTTCCCTGTCCTGTGCTGCCCATAAGTGTTAGAGTGTGCACATCTCTGGGTGTATTTTAACGGCAGTGAATGGAAATGTAATTGTGAGTGCAGCATACTGATGGACAGTTATTCATGTTTTGAATAAGACTTTGAATGCGCTCAAATAAACAGTGATTTGCATAAACTGTTGTGGACGCAAATAGAATAAACTTGGAGGAAGGTGCATATCAAATGTATCCCCTAAAAAGACCTTATGAGGCTTCTTATGGTTTGTTCACTGTAATTTACACATGCTGGTAGTGGCACACATGTTTAAACACACACTCTTACATGTATGCACACAGACTTCTGCACAGAAAGGTCCTTGCACATACTACATACTTTTAAAGGCACGGTGGCATTAGTTTACATAGGTAACCTATACATGCTTGGCACATGCAGATATTTCAAAATAACCTCACACCCCAATTTATAAATATCACCTTTCACAAGAAACAACCAACAGGGAGGGTAAGAGCCAGACTAAAGGACCTGGCCGATTCTATGATAAGATGCAGGTTTTTATAGAAAGAAAAAATAATATTTGTATTATTATCTTTTTTGATATTTTTATGTTCTGATTTTGTATATACTGATATGATGTATCTTATCTTGTATAACTCATGAATAAATATGGAGGTGTGTTTTTCAAATAGTCATCTGTGTCATTTTGTCTCCCTGCAAGCTTTTTAGTTTCTTGAACTGCACTGTTTCAGTGATACATGATATTTCAATAGTATTAACACTTCTTTATTTGTGCCTTAAGATCTCACAGCTGTAATGCAAAAATACACATCAGTAACTATAAACAGTATGAGAAGGTTATGATGCCTTAAAATAGAAGTCACAGCTCTAAATATATTCATAGATGAAATCGTATTACTCTATTACTAACTCTGTGCCTTCTCGTCCTGGGCTCCTTTGTTATGGCATTTGGATGGTTAGAGAAAGAGAGTGTAAATATTTTTTTAATGAAGCAGCAGCACATCCCCACAAAACTATCTCCCCACTGCACTACAATGATGAGTATGTTGCAGTGGAGCACCTCCTAGTGGACACAAATGGGAACGCTACTTTTACGAAGTACAAATAATAATTCAGATTAAAATAAATAATAATAATAACAACAACAACAACAACAACAACAATAATAATAATAATAATAATAATAATAATAATAATATTAATAATACAAAATAAAAAACGCTTCATTTATTTTATTTTCAAGTGCTAAACTTAACACATCCACACTGGCCATGATATGTGAAACGCTTTACCTTTATCATCGTTGAACATGAATCAAACTCAGATCACTTTCAATTGCAAATAAAAAGAGAGTCTTTCTGTCCACTCTCATCAGTAATGTTTTGTATAATTGCATGTGTATTTTTTATTTGCACTATGCATTTCGGTACATAAATTTTGATCAGATGATGCGCCATGGGTCTATTCCTAAAAAATAAAGAAATAATATAACAAAGATAATGTTTCTGTGATAAGGACTGCAGGTGAGGGTAGTTGTGATAAAGTCTTTGAGTCTGTGAATTCAAAATATTAACTTCGCCTCAACTTTGAATTGTCTTGTTGCTAAAATATTCTATACCAATAAACTTGCCTGGCCTCAAACTTTGTTATGTATGTCTTTCTTTATTGATCGTTGTCTACCTCTGTCTTAACACTGCGGAAAAACCTTAAACTTCAGTTTCTACAGCTCACACGACTCACCTGATTCACAGACTGCCACTAGAGGCCGCTGTTCCCGCACACTTGCTCTCTGTCTCCGCAGTGCTGCCTGTCTACGAGGAGTGCGTTTGATTGTTGCAGGGCTCAATGGCGGACAGAGCAGGATAGTCGCATTAGCACTGAGGACAATAACATCTCGACTGTGTGAATTTCTGGCGTGACTCGCTCCGCCGCCGCGTGCCCTCAGGTGCAACGTTTGAAACGGGCTTTCTCGTGCACTTATATTAAACACAACGTGTCTGCAGCCCTCTCCTGCTCGTCTTTTCGCGTCTTTGACTTCCCATCCCGAGCGGAGAAGTTACACTGTTCATGGTGACTGACTGAAGGCAGCTAGCTCGCGAGCAAACCATGGGGGAGTCTCTCGAGCTGATAGGGAAGCGCCTGCTTTTGCTCCTCGACGACGGCAGGTCCGCGAACGGATCCGAGCCGGAGAAGGCTGCCTGGGCCCGGGACTGGCTCCGGGGGACGGTGCGGGCAGTGAGCGTCATCGGCCTGGTCGCACCGGAGGGTAGCGGGGGAGAGGCGACAACAACATCTAGTGCTGCTGCGGGGCTGACGGTCAGTGTTTACATACAAGTGATACCATACTGCGGAGCTAAACACCACCCACTTAATGCTTGAAACGTCTGCTAGCTATACAGAAAGTATTTTACCCAACAGGCTCATTTTTAACCGGTGATATCGACACATTTCCAGGTAGTTAGCCAATTTATACATCAACAGCTACAAGTCGCAGGCGGTGAGGTGGAGCTAAACTCGAGGCCGGGGATTTTCCGGCCTTTGCTTTGTTCGCTCTTTCTAACCAAAGACCCTCACAAACATCACGCCGTATCTAGTGCCAATAATCTGCATTGTACAGATGCGTCAAAGCTAACTACACGACCTCGATACTGTAAGAAAAACCGAATAACAGCTTTAGTTAGTCTATTCCCCTCGCCAGCTCACGATAGTCTCGTTAAAGGCCTAACAAGTTCATGTGAGGGTGAACCAGGAATTCACCCACTTTATTGTGAGGTCTAGATTGAGAAATGTGCAAACTAACGCACATTTAGGTAATCTAATAAACTCAAGTCAATTAAATTATTCTGCAAAGTATTGTTTAGGCTGATTCACAGTCCTGCACAATGACATCTGAGCGAGCTTTGTAATTAGGGGTTTGGTGGGTGACCTACATAATCACAGCTGAAACTCATGCTCATTGACTTGATTTGTACATATTTATGGACTTAAATGTAATGTTACAGGTAATAAAACAGTGATTTAGCAGTAACTGGTTTGAGTAAATTAATGACAATTATCAACTTTAGCTCTTTAAATGAGCATGATTATTTAACATAATAAAATTCTGTTAAGATTGAGTCTTTGAGATATTTTTTCCCCGTGTTTGAATTATTTCTCTTATTTTTTTTCTTTTATTGGTGAAAAAAAATATGACAAATTAGTGAGCAAGGTGACATTAAAGACCAAAATATTATACAACAGTGAGGTAGTTGACAGGATACCACCAAAAAGGTTTGTGGTAATAAATGGCTGATGTAAAATGAATAAGACAGGCCTGTGTAAATAGTAGGGGCGTAGAGGATAGGAAAAAAAAAAATATATACACAGATTTATGCAAAGACGCGTACTCACACACCCACATAATCATCATAATTGTGTTCTAATATCAGTGACATGTATATATAATCCTATAATATCTATAATATATGGTATGATGCAATCATCTTATGTTTGATATTATTATTAGGTGTAAGTTATATATTATATTTTACATTTTCTAATTTATCGCTATGAGAATGATAATAAAGTCATATGGTAGTAACAGTGTGGTATTGTAATGGTTTGACCATGTGCCGCAGTGCCAGTTAGGTTTCAGCCTAACAATACTGGAGTCAGTTTTTGTGAGTCAACCGTACAAAGGTCCCAAGCAATAACAAAAACTTCCACAGCAACATAGACACACAACAGACAATGGAGAGTTGGGTTTACCTAATAGTTGTCTACTTACTCTCTCTCTTTTTTTTCTCTATACAAAAAATACAATAGAACAGAAGAAGACATGTAAGACTTACACACCTTTCATGGGAGGTTGTTTCAGTTTTGGTGCTAAGGACAAAAAGGACTGATGCAAGAGTTAAAGTCGAGGTGAAATGAAAAATGTCATTTTAATCCTTTTAGATCACATCTCCGGTAATATTGTGCATCTATTTGACAATATAGGCCAAAAAAAATACAGAAAATCCATGTCTTCGTATTCTTGTATCAAAATCCGCTCATTTTTTCTTCCTGTAAAACTAAATTTCACGCGTGCTTACGTAAGTTAGCACCAAACAATTTCAACCAATCAATCTGCAACTTTTAGCCGCAGAGCACCAAGAACGCTCGGTCAGTTAGCTAGCTACTGCGCTGTGGAGAACGTCTGTCTACGCCCACTTCTCAACGATCAAATCAAATCCCTCTAATGATATGTCCGGCGTGCACGTCCTGTTTCACACAGAAATACGTCACGATACGGAAGCTAGATACTCTCGAAATGCCGTTTCAGCTCGACTTTAAGAGTTGTATATGCAAATGTATTTCAACAATCAGGAGTAATACCATTTTTCTTATGTTACATGAGCGTGATGAAGAACCAACTTGGTAAAAAAGAAAAAAAAACACTTTTTGCCAGGATGTTTTTTTTTTTAATGCAAATAGCTGATGATAAAGGTATTGACATATATATTAATGTAGCACAAGGGGTCAACTGGAGTTCTGATTCTCGTCCTCTTTAATGACTTGGAAGTGAGTTTCTTTACTACTAATAGGCCTAATTGAATTGTTCTTCTCACGATGATAGTAAAAAATATCAGTACCAGATCACTTAATGAAAAAATATCTTACATTTATTTGCCAGATACTAGTGCTGTCAAAATTTGCCATTGATGTTTGATTGTTCCTTCTAAAAAAACACGTTTGAACTATTAAAATGTCTATTTTTGCGCAATATGTCCACAAGAGGACATAGCAATACAACGAGAGACAAACTTCCTCCAGAGATATTTTTATATAAACATTTAAAAGATCAACATAGGCTTCCTACACCCTGCAAAATAAACTGAGAAAATAATTTGGTTACGGTAGAACGGACATTTAGCGCTCTGAGCGAGCTGTGCTGTGACAGGTATATTTATTTAAATGTAAACAGGTCTTAAAAAAATCAACATAACTATACCTGTCTGTTACGCTGGGGGTGAGAATCTCTGTCTCTCCGTCCAGGATGGGATTAGAATTATCCACTATCATAACCACACGGCACACTGTTGTTGAAGTAGCTCTTTCAGCTGGACTTAAGTTAATTATTAACATATCATAGTTTAGAATGACGTTGTGATGCATTCAAAGATGCTCCGTAACCAGGAGAGTGCACACGAGGACATACGAGGACACATACGGACAGATCACGACCTTATAGAGCCGGTTACAGAGCGTGAGAAACACACAGATCTGTGTTATATCCTCTCGTCTCCGATCGTCTGTGGTTAAAAAGGAGAAATCCTGATTTTTGCTGTCGATTACCATGGCAACGATTGGAGCTTTGAAGCATTTGGGTCAGCCCTAGTTCTAAGAACTATGGAGGACCCGGCCCCCCTTTTTTTGTGCTTGCACAGCACCAAGTTGGATCAGCCGTAGTTGTAAGATTGTTGTTTAGGGGGACTTCAATGGCTCCTACTTCAGTATAGGTGCACTCCCAGCATAAGAGGGACATTGAGTGATGTGATGTACGGTTAATGGTCCAGACATAAGTGCAGTTGTACAGGCAAAAACATGAGACAACGCAGCACCGGCAACCGCCATCTTTAAAACCCCTCGTAATGTTAAACAGCTTGTAATGCAAGCAGTAAAGGAACGAAGACACGCTAAAATAGACAAATGGAAGACGATGTTATAATGTAACAACAAACACACAGCTACGACCATGCGTGTATGTCATGTTCTCCTACCAAGCGCCGGCCTGCTATCGTCAGTTCAGCGTAACTGTTGGAGACGCAGATACACATGGAAGAAAAGGCCTTGTAGTTCTCGGGGAGCTCACATGTTGACATGTTTGTTTCAGGGAGTCCTCAGAACTGTTTGGTCTTAAAATTTCTCACAGGTACATTACCCCTCAGAAACAAGGAGAAATGTCCTGATGAAAATGAACTAAACAAGTTCCTGATAGGTTGAAAATCAGGCTGTAGTAGCAGTCACACACTGACTGTTGTCACGTAAAATGTCAAATTGTTTGGCGAACTCTTCTATTGGTTGTCTGTTTCCGACACAAAAAGTACACCTGCTCCAAGTAAGACATAAATTCGCAACGAGTGATATCTATCTATATTGAGGTGGAGCATCACCTTGGATCAAAAGAAAACACAGACTCTCCCAACAAATCAATTTTTGCTCCAGGTGAAAACACACTTTTCTGTTTCATCTCAGCACCACTCACACACCCTGTCTGGGAGCCAAAGATAACGTGGTTGTGGGGTAGATGTTTTTAGATTTAGATTGTATCGTGGCCGCAGCGGTAAATTAAGCGATGGATATCTCCACCTTAGCAGAGAAAAATCTGCATCTTCATATATCGCTACAAGTAAGTGAGAAAATATTGATGAAAAGTGGGTAAACCAACCTTTTTATAAAGTGCTTCTAGATGTGTTGGCAGCATGGTGGTGTACGCTTGAACGAAGGAGCACATCAGCACCTGAAAGTTAAGCAATTGACTTGGTATAATCTTTACCAAAAGGCCAAGTCAAGGCCACCTGTGTAGTTAAGTTTATAAACAATGAAATACAGCATCAACTAAAATTTAATTATTCACCCTAAAACCTAAGCTGATGGGTAACGGACAGATAACAGCCCTGTCTGTCATGCTCTGCTCTGTTAAATCAAACAGCTATAGTCAGAAGCTCAGCTATGTCTGCAAAGTTTTACTTCACTCAAGTCCACAACATCACAAACCTCCACTATCAATTTTACAAGAGAAACATCTGCCTAACTAAAAGTCTTGCTCAGGAAAAGACAGTTGCAGTAATTGCAACAAATTCTCTCAGGAAATATTTTTCCGCTCCTCAGATCTGCTTCAGTTCCCGTTGCTACAGTGTTGCTTGTTTTGCTCCTCTCATGAACTTAAGTTGAGGAACAATCGAGCGAATCGGACCAAAAACAGCTCTCCTTTAAAACGGCACTGGTGGCTGTGTTGGGCATGTGATTGGCCAACGCGGCATGATGTCACATTGCAGCAAAAGGTGACTCCATGGCTCCATTTAACTGAATGATGGGGCTTTTAACATATGGCCACGACCTGACCCCCAAACAGCTCTTGTGGAGCTTCTCAGTGGCCAACAGATAAGTTTGTGTTTGATCTTTGCATCCTGCAGGTTCGATCACTTTTATCTGTCAGTGTTAACCTGGACATTGATAACAAAGGGCAGTCATGCTCACTGAACCTACCCTGAGATTTTTATGGTTCATATAGGGGCCTGTGTCCACTTATGCTATTTTTTGCGCTGGCAGCGTCTACAACCTGAATTTCAGAGCGCTTCTCACCAGCACTTCTGTTTCTCTCGGTAGTGATCGTTAAGTCTGTTTTAATTTGCTCTGTATGCTTAATATTTGCTTTTAATCAAGGAAATTCTGCAAAGAAAACATAAAAATGATGGAAAGGAATCGAAAAAAACGAAAGGACTAGCTTCTCCTCCGTTGTTGTTGACAAAGTTAATATCTGAAGTCCTGCCTCCTCTTTATTTTGATTGGTCGGTGAGGGAGAAGCGACATTGACGAGCGCATCGGTGTTCCAAAAGTTGAACTTTTTGCAACTGAGAGCACAGCGACAAAAAACAGCTGACGCAGAGGGTGTTTTTGTGCTGATATGCTGAACTACAACACCGTCAGTGGACACAGGCTCTTAAATAGATGCCACCAACTGAGACATTTATAAGTAAAACTGACTAATTCAAATGAATTCCGGACTAAATGAAGCTTCTATAGTTGTTGCGTATCATCTTCTTATATCAAATGAAATAACACTACAGGTGGAAAACAGGTCAGTAAATACTAGCTGCACATTTTTCAGCCTCTTGTACCAGCACGGATCATTTAAGAAATCTGTATATGGCTGTATGTAATATTTATTACAGCAGCATGCATTCTGAATAAATATAACGTGCTTGAAGTTGGATGTCATCACCTGAATGTTTTCTGTTATCAAGGCCTTGTCATAAAGAAATGAATGATCAACTTTTTCATTTCATTTCTAAGTAGCTAGATAACTAATGATTGACTCAGCCTGTCACCCCACTGAAATCTGTGCTAATGTAAGTTAGAAAGTCATCGTAGGTCAATAAAAAAATGATGCATGTTGTCCATTTCTCTCTCCGGTAGTACAGGGCATCTATGAAGTGTCCAATTTGCATTAAATGTGCACAAGACGGGGTGCTGGTTTAGCTCAGCTGGTAGAGCAGGCGCCCCATATACAGAGGCTACAGTTTGCCGATCACTTGGTGCATGTCAACCCCCTCTCTCTCATCCCAACATTTTCTGTCTCTCTTCAGCTTTCCTATAAATGATGGCAAAAGCCAAAATAAAACATCCTTAAAAAAAGAAATGTGCACAAGACAAAGTAACGCACAAACAAAAATCTGTCTTATTCTCGTTTCCAGAAAGTGAATTTGAAAGTGTCTAATGAACTCCTTGCTCTGCGTCGCAGTCGGCACTGGCAGATCAAACTCGATTTTATGGTCATGATTCTCACAGTTTGTTGCTGCATATGCTATCGGCCTTTTAAGCAGCTGTTTTTGGGTTGCCGCTGTGTTGTGAAGGTTGCAGTGTCAAACACTTGTTCCTCTCAGCTGCGGGCCTCTATTGAGTTTGTTTTGAGTCTCTTAGCTTTTCTTTGCTGACACAGAGGTAAGACAACATTTACAGCAAACAGTGGTTTGCTCGCGGTTGGATGTGGCAAAATTCCTCTCACTAGCACGTGTGGCTATGGAGACCTTTACCTGTGTCCAAGGAGGACTCTGGTGGGACTGTGACCTATGGGAGCTCAGGGAAGTAAACCCAAGTCAAAGTGAAACATGATTTTGGTTTTTCAGTATCTACCCAAAGTAAAACAGCTCTACTCTCCAGTTAAATGTCTGTCATTCTGTCTTTAGAAAAGGATGAACTATGTTACATAGAACACATTCAAAACACACACAAATTACAGCCTACCATCTGGTTACGTCGAGTTTGTAATCCTGCTAGCTTCCGGTGCTGTAGCTAGCGGTAGCTGGCAGCCTACAGTAAAGTTGACTGTTGTGAGGGTGGCTGCAGGCGGCTGCAATGGTGATCATGACGGTGCATATCCGCGATGAAGCGTTAGCAACAATCAAGTTAGTTTTCCTCACTTAAAATGGCGAGAAAAACACAAAACAGCACTGCAGCGTATTGTAAATAGGAGACGTTGTACCGGCGTGGACACGGGAACAGTTGAATGCGGAGGTGAGATGTCACCACTTACAACCGATGACTTTAGCTAGATCGTCTAACACAATAATATACCTCTCTGCATTATATACTGGTATATTGGTCGCACAGATATATGCGACGCAGTCCACTTTTTAGATAAAAACAAAAGTACGTCTTATACACCGAATTTCACAGCACTCCAGCCAGTGTAACTACAGATTTAATGAAAAGTTAGTCAGCTCCTGAGTTAGCAGTGAACAGTCCTCGTGCTCATGTTGTCTCTCTCTCTGTTTTCCTGACTGCAGGTATTTGTGGAGTTCGAGAACGCCTCTCAGCAATGTTCCTGGGTGCAAGTGTACGACGAGGGGGTTAAAGCCGTGCTGGTGGAAGAGTCCATTGTTTGGACCAATCGGAGCGATAGTTCTGGGACTGCTGGGGCCACAACATCAGCCACTGCCTGGCCTGCCCTGGTGAGTGCTCAGTTTGAAAGCGAGAGTGAGCTGGGCCTTACACAAGTTAGACCTCCAAACAATATCAGCTACTGTACATGTTGAAATGAGTAGGCATGAAATGGCTACTCACAGCTGCCACATAGGCTCAAAATAGCTGGCCATGGTCTAATTTAATAACTTCGGCTTTTAGTTTGAGTCTTCTTTCCATTCTTGCTCCCTGATATCGGCTTAACTTTATATTTTCCTTCCAGCCCAGACCCAAAGTGGATTGGTTTTTTGTGCCCAGTACAAATGGCCATTTGGGCTGGCTTATGCTTCAGCTGATGTCTGAAGTCTGTTAATATGTTCATGTGGGTAATATGAGCAAAGCATGGTTATCAGACGTGACTCACTTTAAAGTCCAAGGAAAGACGACGTTCAGTGTAAACGTAGCTTAGAGTGCTTAAAAATACATTTTGGAATATTTGCGGTCTTGAGAAGTAAATTTAATCTTTACTGCTGAATTGAATGCTCTTTAAACTTCTGTCATTGACTACAGACTGACATGTTGTCTTTTCCCGCAGATCTTCCACTCCCTGGTGGACAGAGTGGGTTTAGGATCGTTAGTTGCGGTGGAGTATTTTGGAAACAAGAACTTTGAGTTCCTGTCTGATAACAAGAGTGTCCAGAGGTTTGAGGTGTGTATATATGTATATATTGTATAATATGAATAGTTTATAAACCAGGTTGTTCATTGACAGCTTTTTTTAATAATAGACTATTTATTTAGGATGTTTAAAGGTAGTTGTAACATTGTAGTTTGTTTTTGTTATACCACTATCACTGTTTGATGACTGTCTGGTTTGTGTTGTTCTGCAGGTTGATAAAGATATAAGACACCCTCTGCTGTTGGAGCAGCCCTCCCTGCAGGCTGCCATCTCCAGCTGGCGTACTGACTTTGAACTGCAGGAAATCTTCAGGAAGGGTAAGACTCAGCCTTCACCCGTCTAAATGTTGTTTTCCTTTACTAGCTTTGCGTGTCCTCAGGGGTGTTTTGTCTTGACAGCGTTTCCCATGTAATGTTTTTATCACGGGACACCTTAGAATAACTGTTCATCTGACATACTTAAACCTTGTATTTGTTGTAATGTTTAGTTAGAAGAGGATGCTGAGCCCAGAAAGCATGGTTATGATGTCTCAGATGTTTCAGTTTAATATTGAGCAGTATAGTGTTTAGGAGTGTAACGGATCACTGAACTCGCGGTTAGGATCGTACTGTGGTTTTTGAGCCCAAATCGGATCAGCAAGAAAACAAATGATAGCTATACGTTTACACTCATCTGTCACTCTTCATCTCAGCTGAATAACTTTTCTAGATGCAGCTTAATGTAAAAATCAGTCTTCATTATTAAAAGCTGCATCTTTATAATATCCGTATCTGTGGGACCCACCTTAAGTAAACATTACAAACTCCAAACATATATCCTTCTGTAGTCTAGTGCATTACAAGTGTTCTATAATCTACAATAACAAGGTTTTTACAGAGCAGCAGTGGCTTCATTTAACATGCTCAGCGTTCACAGCACTTACTGGCTACGCCTTCATCTGCTGTTTAAGTCACAGGCAATAAAACAAACTGTGAGCATTATGAATCTAACTTTGTGTAAGAAGGGTACCGGTGAGTTAACATCCACACAGTAGGCTACAGCAGGCAGTGGGACGAAGTCATGTGCCTTGAGCTCCCGATTGTTATAACAGACAGCTAGTTCCTTCAAAATAAATGCCGACGCGGTGAGTGAAAAGAGAAGAGTGGATGCCCTGCACCTCCTGTTAAAAATATCACTCAAACGCACCACAAAATTCGCAGTTCTCAAGCTAGGTTTGCTATCGCAGTGAAGCTCGTTTAAGGTTGGATGTTCGACTGACTTTGGTGAACGTCGAATATCCAAATTTAAACTTTAAACATCCAAACCCAGTCCTGCAGCAACGTTTTTCCCCCTAAAACTGTTGTGATTAAGTTCTGCCACGGCACTTGTGCAGCATTGTTCACGTCTGCGTGACACCTCTAATCATTACAAATAAGAGTCAAACACAACACTCACACTTTTCACTGCAACTCTGCATAAGGATTTAGAGGCAGCTTAAAACATATTTTACATCATGATGTTAAACTTTGCGTCCTGATCTGTGGGGAGTGATCCACCACTAGTGTTTAATAATTGTACATTCCAGTTCACGTTATGTCACGTATTCATACCTGAAACATAGACTGTAATAAAATATCACAGATCCAAAGCAGGCTGATGCGACAGGTATCACTGTAAAAATGTGGGCTTTGGATTTAGTAGCACAGTGCGACCATGATGTAGCGGATGCTGCTTATTTGTGGTGATGCTTTTACTCCTCGTACAAAACTGATCCGCCCTGATTTAAATAAGACTTGGTGTATCATCCGTTCTGAATTCTGCCAGAAAGTAACTCCAACTCTTCTCTCCCTTCCTCAGGTTCGTACACTATTCAAGGACGCAGGGTTCGAGTGTACCAGCCAGAGTTTGAGGAGTGCTGGGCCTCAGGACTGGTCTCTCAGCACGACCCTATCTCACACATTATGGAGATTACATTAGATAAGGTAAGATGACGTTTGTGTTAAAATGGTAAATGGGACGCCAAACAGATAGAGACACGTTAAAACTAATTGTGAAATAATAGAGAAACGAATAAAAGGATCAAGATGGAATATCAGTCGTATGATAATTGTATAACATCACTGCTTGTTTTTATTTATCAAGAGTTTGAGGGAAATTTCACCCACTTGTTTTGGTTTTGTGAAATGTTAAAATCACACCGTAGTGGTTTGAAAAGGGACTCTCTTATAGATATCATGTTATTTGTCTCATTGGGTTAATGCTCCCTGAAATATTGGCAAAAGACAGATTGTAGACAAATTAAAGGACTAGTGGAGCAAAATTAAAGCTTGGAAAACAGGAGGCAATATTAAAGGTTTCCGACAAGATGGGATACTGTACTGTGTACTGTACTGTGCATCTGGTGGAGACCAGGGAGCTTCTAGGACGCCCGCCTCTGATGTCACGTCCCGTTCAAAATCGTCAGGTTTGAAATGTAGACTGCAGACCTGAAGATTTTTTCCACCGATATATTTTGCCATATTTGGTATTCTGTACCGCTCTGGGCCATTGCCTGCGGCGAAAACAGTAGCATTTCACTCCAATGTCTCTCGCTGGGCCGTTCCTTTCAGAGGGAGGGGCACAATGCATGCTGGGTGTTGTAGGAATGTAATAGGGCGAAACCACGAGCTGTTTGTACAACTTTCTCCACAGCTATGGCGCCAATTTCAAATATTATTGCTTCTATCGATTACAGGGAACACCAGCTTTGACTGACACAGACTCACAGAGTTGTCTCTCCTGAATTTCTTTTATTATCGTTATTATAAATGTTACAAGTGATTAATGCGGGTCTATGATATGTTTAAGACACACCTACTAAATGTGCTAAATGCATTCTTGTGACAGTGAAAGGATGCGGCTTAACAACCTTCTTGTTTTTGGTCCAGGGAGAAGAAAATCAGATGGTAGATCCTCGTGTGATACACGTCATGCTCACAGAGGAGGTACGGTTGTCACACTGTCACAGTAAACAGTTACACTATGCTGTTTAATTTCAAATGTATTTTCAGCTTTGGACTGATATTTTAATAAATAGAAAGTAGTAAATAAAATTTCTTTCTTAAATTTTCCTCCATAGCTTGGAAAGAACGGGCGGCGAAGGAAGGACAGTGAAACAGTGAAAGGTGACAGTGGACGCAGACGCAGGACTGCCTCCGAAGGTGAGGATGACTTGAACTTGAAACGTTTTAAAGGCGCAGGAGATGCCGGAGCTGAAGGGGAAAACTGTAGCGATTCAAACAAAACTCCTGCAGAAGGGATGGGGATGTGGGGCGGAGACTCGGGCGAAAGAGTCAGCAGCACAACCAAAAACGGAAGCTCTTCAGAAGGAACCTTTCCTCAGGGCAGAGTGTCATCCCCTAACACCAATTCCCCACTCCAGATGGACCAATCAAACGCCACTCCTCCCCGTTATCCTGCCCACGTCAAAGAAAATGGTCGTTCACTCTCCACACAAGGGGCAGCAGACTCTACCACTACAGTTGCACACACCCCCACCCCTCCTCCCCTCAAACCGGCCCCCTCTCCCTTCTCCACCACATCTTTCCCCTCCCTAGGCCAGATGCCAAGCCTGGTCCCTGGAGCGCCAGCCCCCAAGGCCTCCCCATCCCCCCAGCCAGACCGAGAGGAGGCCTCACAGTCAGCCTTTTCTAAAACAGCTGCTCTTGTCTCCCCGGGGCCTGTCACCATTTCTTGGTCACATGACAGCGGGCCTAGTGTGGCACTTTCTGCTTCAGTGGGTTTTAGTCCTAAAGCCCCCACCTGGGGAAGCCAGACTGAGGTAAGATGATCAGTTTGGTCAGCACCATCACTACTATTATATCATGAATTACCAGTCATCTCAGTTTTGTTTCAGTATGTAATTGTATTTACCACTTTGTTTCTCAGGGCTCCAAAGTGGCTTCGGGTTTTCGTTTGCCCCAGTCCACTGCTCCTGTATTTGGAGAAGTCACCTCTCAGACCAATGGAGCTCCTGTCACTACCACAACCTCCCAGGACACTCCAAGGCCCTTTGGTTTCGGCTTTAGCGGAGCAAAGAATGAGACTCAATCCCAGCAAGACCAAAACTTGTTTTTCCAGTGCATGACCCAGAAATCTGGCTCCAGCCCAAGCCTAGCTGCTGGTCAGACCCAGTCCAAGGACACCAATTACTTCACCGCCGTGTCTGAGAGCCTGAGTAAGGAACCCCCAAGCCTTTTCAAGCCAGCATCCTCCAGTGAAGCTCTGAAGAAGCCTGAGCAGCCCAAAGTGCCTGAGACCCATCCGACTGGAAATGGTGTGCTCAACAAACCCTCACCGGGCTTCCAGGGCATGGCTGGCTCTGCAGCTGGGAGGGGTTCTGGTCTAAGTATTGGTGGTCTAGCTGCAGCAGCTGGGACTCAAAGTACTTCCAAGAAGAGCACTAATAATGGCACTTCTGTGGGGGGCTTAGGCCTGCAATCTGGTTTTAATACTTCAGATAGCCACCAGAATCTTTTCCTTCAGGCCTCCAAAGAGCCCACTAATCCATTTTTGGCATATGGAGACAAACCCTCCCACACCTCCTTTGCTGGACTCTCTGGTGCTGAACCACAGACCCTTGGTCCTGCCTCGGACAGCAAGCCAAACCTGTTCACTATGGCAGAGCCACCCAAGGGGATTCTGTCCTCCCCTTTCTCAGCACTCTCAGCAGCAGCCTCACCCAGCTCCTCCACCTCTCCAGCACCGGCCTCGTCACAGAGGCCACAGGGTGAAGGGACTGTGACAAAGGAGGAGCAGGAAGTTAGGGAGATGCCTTCATCCACTTCAGGCTGCCCCATGTTTGGAAGCAGTGGCCCTGGAGCAATGGAGGACCTTCCTGTCTCCTTTGACCAGAGCCAGTCTCAGAAGTTTACTCTTGAAGAAAGAGGCCAATCATCGAAACGTGACTCTGACTCCAGCAGCAACAGCGACCTGTCAGACCTAAGTGAGAATGACGATGGCCCAGAGAAAGGCCCAGTCCCAGGAGGTCCACCACACCCTGCCAAGGATGCGGCCATGTTGCAGAAAGCTAAAGTCCAAGGGGCTCCTAAGAGCCGTCCACGTAACAAGCCTTTCAAAGGTAAGTCTTTGAGAACCCCGGAGTGTTTAGCATCGACAAACTAAGCCATTGAATTAACTCAAAGTTGTCTCCTCCAGTGGGCCAGTCTGTACTAAAAGACCAGAGCAAAGTGCGTCGCCTGAAGCAGTCTGGCGAGTCCTTTCTCCAGGACGGCTCCTGCATCAATGTGGCACCTCACCTGCACAAGTGCCGTGAGTGCCGTCTGGAGCGTTACCGTAAATATCGGACCACCGATGAAGACAGCGACGATGACGATGATCCAAATGTGGCCTGTCGTTTCTTCCACTTCAGAAGGTACGCATTTATAATCTACAGATGTTTAAAGGGCCAGTTCACTAATTTCCAACCTCAGACCTATCATGCTATTACAAGGGAGCTAATGCCATTATGGTAGGAAAAAATGCATTTTCGCTCTGGGCCTTTGGAGGACGATATCCGCCTCTCCAATGGACCCTGGAAAACCTCCGCCAGACTAAATAAAACTTGTCATCCGGTGGAGGCCAGGGAGCTCGCTAAACTACACTCCCTCAATCTAGGACGCCCGCCTCCAATGTCGTGTCTCGTTCAAAATCGTCAGGTTTGAAATGTAGACTGCAGACCTGAAGATTTTTTAGACGATCCACCGGTATATTCTCGTCGTATTTTGTATTATGTACCGCTCTGAGCCATTGCGTGCAGCGAAAACGGTAGTATTTCACTCCAGCGTCTCTCGCTGGGCCGTTCCTTTCAGAGGGAGGGGCGCAATGCACGCTGGGTGTTGTAGGAATGTAGAATGGGTGAAACCACGAGCTGTTTGTACAACTTTCTCCACAGCTATGGCGCCAATTTCAAATATCATTGCTTCTATCGATTACAGAGAACACCAGCTTTGACTGACAGTGGCTTTTTCCACGGGCCAATTTCTCCTTTAATGTTGTAGCTTTGTTTGTTATAGCATCATAGTTAAAACAACGATAAAAAATAATATGTCACTGAATTAACCTTTTTTCACCTATGAACAGGTTGGCTTTCACTCGTAAAGGCGTGCTCCGTGTGGAAGGCTTCCTGAGCCCTCAGCAGAGCGATTCCATGGCCATGGGTCTGTGGCTACCTGCGCCGGCTGTCCAAGAGGGCCTGGACCTTGATACATCCAAGTACATCCTAGCCAACGTGGGAGACCAGTTCTGTCAGTTGGTCATGTCTGAGAAGGAGGCGATGATGATGGTGGAGCCTCACCGTGAGTATAAAAACTTTAAGCTGAAGTTTTCTTATCTACATAACATGTCATGAGTGTCTATTGTGGATATAATCCTGGTTTATTTTGCTGTCCTTTAGAGAAAGTTGCTTGGAAACGTGCTGTGCGAGGCGTCAGAGAAATGTGTGATGTGTGTGAGACCACTTTGTTCAACATTCACTGGGTTTGTCGTAAGTGTGGCTTCGGAGTGTGTCTGGACTGCTATCGGCTCCGCAGGAACAGGCCTAGAGAGGGTGAGTCATTACAGTGACATTAAGGGACCTTTGGAGCTAGCTGTTACATGCATTTTATTTGCATGTTCTCACCTTTTTTATAGTATTTGTAATGTGTTGACAAGTGAGCTGTTGTGGAAAACCTGTATGATCTTTCTCTCAGATGTGGATGAAGGTCCAGAAGATGAGGTTTTCGCTTGGTTGAAGTGTGCCAAAGGTCAACCTCATGAGCCACAAAACCTTATGCCTACGCAGATTATACCTGGGGCAGGTAACAGGCTCTTTATGATTCAGTTTATCCCACCTCACAAGCCTGGGTATTTAATTTAATCTAGTATTGGTACTGGAAGAGTTAATCGATTTGTTTGCTTTCTTCTGCTTTAGCTCTTTACAACATAGGTGACATGGTGCACTCAGCTAGAGGCAAGTGGGGTATTAAGGCCAACTGTCCTTGTGCGAGTCGACACACCAAGCCTCTAGTGCGCCCTAGTGCCCCCAATGGGATTTCACAGGTACTTTTTTCTCAGTTTGGCTTTTCCTAATTCTGAAAAGTGTTCATCTTGCAGGCTTTAATGTGTGGATGTGCTTGTCTCAGCAGTCTACAACAAGCAGTAGTAGCGTCCTCGCAGCTGCAGCTTCTGGTATTGGCACTGCTCCAAAATCAGAGGGAGAAACATCGGTGATCAAAACAGAAACTACACAAACAGCAGCACCATCAGACAGTGGGGGAGGAGAAAGTGTGGGCAGCACCAGTAACTCCACCAGTGGTACATCCTCCCCTTGTAACCTCCCCCAGTTCTCTGCCAAGGAGTCACGCTCATCCGGAGAGGGCAACAGCTCTGCTCTGCACTGGCTGGCAGACCTGGCCACGCAGAAAGCAAAGGATGACACCAAGGGTAAGAAAGAGAGAGGGAATGCTCGGTCAGTAATATCTGAATGCAATAAAAAAAAAAAAAGTCAAAATCTTGATTAACGTTGTTCTTCCAGAATCCGGTTCACTTCGCTCCATGATGAGTCGAGACAGCAGGCCTCCCTTTGGCCTTGACTCCCTGAGTGCCCTTTCAAAGCCTTCTGCTTCCAGCCCTAAGCTATTTAACAGCCTGCTGCTGGGCTCCAGCATGGCCCAGTCCAAACCTGAAGGGTCCAGTCTCCGGGACCTGCTCAACTCTGGACCAGGAAAACTCCCCCAGGGCCCTGGAGAGAGCGGGGTACCATTCCCCTCCGTCTTTACCTCAGCAGGCGTACGTTTAAAGCTTTCTTTTATCACTTGTAGATATTTTACTAGATTGCTCTTCTGCTTTGGAAGTCAATATTCGCCCTCCAAAAAATGTACATTAGCTTAGATTTAAATGTATTATGCTGTTTCACATTGTAAGATGTATTTACAATGTTACAATATTGGATGTCCATACTACATGAACATAAATGCGGGTCAAGTTATCCCCTGGTAAAAAAGTCTCAGTTTGCAGGCTGCTGTTAACGCTTGCTTTCAGACAGCCTTCTCCAGAACCTTCACTTTGTGATGTCACAACAATATTATGGCATCTGCCAAAGACACAACCTCCTGCCCCTGGCACAGTTCAAGGACACGCCCACTCAGCAGCTCAGTCTGCCTCGGAAATGTTTTTCACTCCACCACTCTGCTCAATGGCCCTGCTCGTCAAATTGGTGAAGAATGTTTTGGAGAAAGTGTTTCTTAGGCTGTGAAGGAAAGGCATCAGTGTTTACTTTCCCAGAGGACAAGAGCACCAGACATTCATTTCAAATCGATTAAGTGAAGTATACTCTTTGCCGACAACTCTGTAACACAGCCACAGGGTAGGAGGCAGGCCTCAAACACTGAGTTCTGCCCCTCGGCGGGCTTCGGAGAGCTGGCCAATCAGAAGAAAGCGGGCTTGTAGGGGCGGGGTTTCTTAAAGGGACAGTCGTTTTTTAACTGTAAATTATGCTAAGCTACTCCACCGGTATCACAGAGTGAAATATGAAGCTTGAAATCATCAAATACCCCCCTTTAGAAATACATCATGTATTTAAAAAAACAGATTCAAATCCCACGTTGAACAGTTCATGCCTGTATATAGAAAGTGTATCCTATGCTGAACACCGAACACATTTGTTATGCATTTTAGCCAAAAAAGATTTACAAAATGTTTTCCATTTCTCAGCCGAAAAGTGTCATATTTGCCCAAGATTTTAATTTATTAAATAATCCTGGGAGAAAAGCCTTTTAGTGTATCTTAACTTCAATTTCTCTTTTGTCTGTCAGAGTGACAAGCTCAAGAGCAGCCTCCCAAACTTCCTGGATCACATCATCGCCTCGGTTGTGGAGACGAAGAAGGCCGAAGGTCGTCGGACCGGAGCCTCTGAGGGCGGCGAGCTCGGTGTGTTGGGGGGCCGCAAAGATGGCGTAATGGGTCTTAGTGTTTTGGAACCACATACCTCCCACTCCTGGCTCTGTGATGGACGACTCCTCTGCCTTCAGGATCCCAGCAACAGCAACAACTGGAAGATCTTCAGAGAGTGCTGGAAACAGGGACAAGTAAGAACCACAATCTGAAAAACACCTGTGTCCTTAGGCAGAGGTTGTTGCTGGGGAAACATGGGTTGAAGCATGTGTGGCCCTGTCATCTGTCTGATCTCTTCTTCTTTGTGTCCAGCCTGTGTTGGTGTCAGGGATACATAAACGCCTGAAAGGGGATTTGTGGCATCCCGATGCCTTCAGTAAGGAGTTTGGAGACCAGGATGTAGACCTGGTCAACTGTAGAAACTGTGCTATCATCTCTGACGTGAAGGTGCGAGACTTCTGGGACGGCTTCCAGGTCATCTCCAGTGAGTGCCCATACAGTTTGGCTTAATTACTCTTGCTTGTTGTTTATTGTGTCGTTGTGGCTCCGGTTTCTCTCTGATGCCAGAAATGGCAGCTAATGTGTTTTTCTGTAAATGCAGAGCGACTGCAAGATAGTGAAGGCCAGCCCATGGTGTTAAAATTAAAGGATTGGCCTCCAGGTGAAGACTTCAGGGACATGATGCCCACACGGTGAGGGACCCAGAAATACGTTGCTCCTTTTGTGTGTTATCAGTTTCCTTACCAATCAAGCTACCATTCATACCGAGAGAGAAGGTTGTTGACAAATACATATTATAATATTTTTGTATAATAGTGTATATTGTTTGAGTTATCTGAAACGTCACAGTTACTTTACTCTTTTTTTAACTGCCATCATGCATATATGAAATCTTGTATTTGCTCACAGGATTTTAAAGGGGCCGTATCTTTTGAATGGATATTCTCATATTTTGCATGGGTTTCACATTTTTGGGTGACAGTGAAACACAGTGAAAAAGTGAAAACTGCAGAATAACATTTTTAAAAGGTCGCCTCTGAAATGGGCCGTACAAAACAGCTGCAGGTTTCTACGTAGAACTCTGCTTTCGCTGAAATCGACATTCGCCGTCATTCACCTCAGGCTGCCTTCTCGTACGAGCTTGTAGTCAAGTCGTCAAGATTTCAACGTACATTTCCGATACCTCCTGGCGATTCTTGCTCATACATATAAGGCCGAATAACCGATCCTAGCAGCCATGTTTTCTACAACTTTGGAGTGACAGTGCAGTGCGGCCGCTCCCCCACGTGGGATCACACAAGTGGGGGAGGGGCTACATGGTCATTCCAAATACTGTCAGCCAATCATGGCTAAGGTCCAACCTCTGAATGGCAAAACGGCCTGTTTGTTTCAGGAGGAAGGAGAGGCTCTGAAAAAGGATTACATTAAAATATGTGTACAATTTTTAAAACGAATCAAACTTTACCAACATGATTCAAAAACACGTGAGAGAAATAGAAAATTGATTGCAGAGCTAAAATATGTCACCTTTAAATAATTTCTGACAGGCCCTGTTCGATCAATTTACACTTTATGAAATGATCAATGTTTGTGTTTTGGTGATTTTTGTACCTCATTTTGGCAGCTTCATGTGTACATGTAAAGTAACTAGTTAAAATGGGGAATAACCAACATGTTTTGGCTGCATTGCGTTGAGGAATATTAGGAAATTGCAACTATGCTGAAAAATGTTTTTGTGAACTACTTTTCCCTTTTGTCATACGATAAAATGTTGGACATTTTCTAGATTCAGAATTACGTTTCCTCTTCTGATTAATTATATGTTGATACAAGGCGCTTCTTCAATCTATTCTTACATATTCCCCAGGTTTGACGACCTGATGGATAACCTCCCCTTGCCTGAGTACACAAAACGAGACGGTCGACTAAACCTTGCTGCACGGCTGCCAAACTTTTTTGTGCGTCCTGATCTCGGACCGAAGATGTACAATGCCTATGGTGAGAAGGATCGGCTGAGACTAACATCCCCTGTAAACTCATTCAGATGTCTCAGCTCTCTCTTGATCATCTCCCTCTCACCATCTAATTTTCTTTTTTTCCCAGGCTTAACCTCGTCTGAAGACCGGAAGGTGGGAACCACAAACCTCCACCTGGATGTCTCTGATGCTGTAAACGTCATGGTCTATGTCGGCATCCCTCAAGGAGAGGGAGACCAGGACCAAGGTCAGTGGACTTTAACACAGACTCTCTCCTTCTCTCTCTCTCTCTCTCTCTTTGGTCTCCCTCGTTCCATCTCACACTCACACACACATTAAAGCATCATTTATTACATATCACTTTTACACCATCGATTTATCTGTTAAATGTTTAAAACTACTTACTCCCCGTACAATAACATTTTTTTTATTTTAACATATTTTTACTTATAATATAGTGTTTAGCTTCCTCATAACGAACCAAAGACATTGTGTTGAATATTTGTAGGAAATAAAAAGACCGAATCTCAACCCCTCCTTCTTTAGCTTCAAGAATATTTTCACATCTGTTTTGCGAACATGCTTTCACTGCGTTAGTTGATCCAGCCTTGAGTGGCTTGGATAGGATAACCCGGAAAAAGACCCTCCAGTGGGTCTCACTCATTTACATTGTGGCAAAATTTCTCCTTCACAGAGGCAGATATCTCTGGACGCAAAGGTCTGTAGATTTTCAATTGTATCACTTCAGTAGCATGCCCTTCTTCTTGACTAACTCCCCTTTCTCACTCCCCCATTCATGCTTCTGTTATTACCTGTGAAGTAGGGGCCAGAGCACTGTTTCTACAGTGGCATGTTTCCACATTTCTATGTAAATGCAAACTTTATTAACACCTTTAATTAATAACGGGTGACTTTGAAATGTATTTCGAAATCCTGACTTTGTCAACTTTGACAAAACGGTAATTGCGGGAGCACACTCCCCAGATATCCAGACAGTGTTGCATGTGTGACGTCCACGGTTGGCTCCGGTTGTAACTCTTAATTTTCCTCGCTGACGGTCGCTTTCCTTTTTAGACTGTTTGCCTTCATCTGAGCGTCGAATTTGTTTCTTTTCGTTGTTTGTTCAGCCATGGTAGATCACTGTTTACTTATGACACTTGCAGAGACCGGAAAAGCAGCCACTTAGCTCCGCCTACCCTCTCTGGCAGACCAACCACTGCTGGGATTTTTTCTGCGAAAGTGGCACCAGACACCCAGTCTGTACTTGCAAATGCATCAGCGGGCCATAAACTCAATCACCATTGTGTTACCTCATTTGGCAATAGATAGTGACTTAACAGACATTAATTTGAAGGAAATCTTCGAGATTATCACTTTAAAATAATAACTGCGCTTGGTGTCTCTTCAGTTCCTGTTAGCTTTTGGCGAGCAGTGCTCTGGTCCTTACACCGTGGGAGGCAAGTTTAAATGAAGGGCATCTAGACATGGTGTCCCTTTTCCCTCGCAGGCTTCCTGTCACTCTCCACAGTGACGTTTATTAACACCCAACAGTATGACCATCCTGTCCTCATACACTGGTCCCTCTTTTTCTTCTTAGGACAAGAGCATTTTACATGCACATCAACATAAACACATTTACAGACTTATCCTGAACCGATGGCTGTGAAGTGACCAAATAATAATGACTGGACCTGTACACAAACATAAACAAGCATTATTAATGTACTTTACTTTTAGAGATGTGCACTTTAACCAGTTAACCGACCGTTAATAATTTTAACCGTTTAAACGGTTAAATAAAATGGGTCTTGATTTGAATCGATTCTCATTTGGATTACCCAATATCGATTAATAAATCCCAACATCGATCTTTAAATATATGTGTTAAAATGCGCCTGATCACTCACGTTTCTGAGCGCTCCTGAACTCAGTATGACTCCCGACAGACTCTTTTTATCGTGTATGCGTCCATGAATATGTTGGTTAGTTTTGCACTCGTGTTTATGTTACTCTCTGTTAGCGTTAGCTTTGGCTGTGAGTGTATTTTCGGCATGTTGTTATAGAATATGCCTTTCCCCATAACTCTCAGTCTCGCGTGGTTTTGTTCTCCGCGCAATGAGATCTCGTGGCCAAATCTCGCGCAGGTTGAACCCCAGTTTGTTTAATCAAAGCCATGAGCCAGATGTACAGACTAAAAATCTGAAATTCGACTGTCTAATTTATGAAATTAATATTGTGTTGACTGCTGTGTCTTTGTCATGTTAAATAAAAAGTACATGATGTAACTTCTTTAGGGGCAATTCTTATTGTAAACATTAACAACATGGATAATGCACCAGGTTAGAGGTGAATTGATATTATAACCCCTAAACAAATCGAATCGGATCCGGAAATCAAATCAAATCGGGACCTTGTGAACTGGAGTCGAACCGAATTGAGAAATCCTTATCGATACCCAGCCTTAGTGTGGGACTGTTTCACCCAAGACGACGACGACGACAATGTTGTGAATAATGCAATGCAGTGCTTAAATATAGCGGTGGTACAAGCACAATGCAATACCACATGCAAAGCGAACTTCCACAAGCGTCGGGTCCACCGGTCGAATTGAGCTACGTGACAATTACGTGCCACTATATTGATGAGGCCTGATACTCCTAACAGAGTATGGCAGCCAGACACACAGCTGACAAACTCGCGGCTACACTAAAAGCTGCGGTGGAAACCCAGTGACTCGCTGGTAAAGTGTCTGCATGGGTCCCAGACAATCCAAAAAGTGCATTTTAATCTTTAACCGGTTATTAACCGTTAATATTGTTGGTTAACCGGTAAAAAAAAAATCTAAATGCACATCCCTAGTTATTTCATAGGCCACCTGGCTAAATGCATATGAATGGTTAGGTACAGTAGTGTTAGATTCACTAAATGGTAAACTGTAGGCTGTGAATGTGAACATTGTGCTGGTAAATGTGATTGTGTAGTCTGTAACTCGTCCTTCTCTTTGCCTCTGTGGTTCTCAACTGGTCGAGCATTCGGGTTCATGTTTGCCTTATTGCAACCTAAACAACATTGGAAATTTGAACCTTTTCTATTGATCCCTTAAAATCAGTAGCTTATTTACTTTCATGCATCAGAAACATTAACCCTGTTAATGCATGTTCGTGTTTTAAACAGCTGTAGTAATTCTTTAATCTTTTAAGAAAAAGATGAACACACTGGATTGCTGCCACATGATGGAGCTGCAAACAGTGTTTTGTAAAAAGAATAGCACTTCATGATAAGACTGTTACGGCCCACAGTCCAGCAGCCCCCCATTGTGGACCTGTGACCCACCCGTGGGCAATGAGCCACCAGTTTAGAACTACACATCTGCGCAATTTTTGTCAAACAGGCCGACAGACGTAGATGAATTTGGCTGTTTTAGGATTTTATTGTGAAAGGTGCAGAAATTTCCTGACAGTTCCAGTTATGAAACAGGTGATGAAGTAATGTCATGATAGTGACACACTCATGACCCTTTGGTGCCCTGTATGTGTGTGCTCTGTTGTTTACGTTTGGTCCTCCAGAGGTCATGACCACCATCGAGGAGGGCGATGTGGATGAAATGACAAAGAGGAGGGTGTACGAAGGAAAGGAGAAACCTGGGGCTCTCTGGCACATCTACGCTGCCAAGGATGCGGAGAAGATCAGAGAGCTGCTCCGCAAGGTCAGCAACCCATAGATTTTAGTAAAATAGCATCTGATCTCTGCAGCTGTATCATTTGCTTTACTTGTAACACACTGTAACCCTCATATCTTTTCCTTTTGTCAGGTGGGAGAGGAACAGGGCCAAGAGAACCCTCCAGACCACGACCCCATTCACGACCAGAGCTGGTACCTGGATCAGACGCTGCGCCGCAGGCTATATGAAGAATACGGCGTCCAGGGTTGGGCAATTGTCCAGTTCTTAGGAGATGCTGTTTTTATCCCTGCTGGAGCTCCGCACCAGGTCTGAGATGATTTTCTTTAAGAACATTCTCTTATTTATTTAGAAATCATTTATAAATGCCCCATGATTTAAGATCTATTTTTATCATGAAATGCATGTTTATTCTCCCTCAGGTGCACAACCTGTACAGCTGTATCAAGGTAGCAGAAGACTTTGTGTCTCCTGAACATGTCAGGCACTGTTTCAGACTGACTCAGGAGTTCAGACACCTTTCCACTACGCATACAAACCATGAAGACAAGCTACAGGTCGGTGTGCTATTCCCTCATTCGGTTATAGTGTCACATTTAATGCATTCAACTGAGGAAGGATATTGGTTTAGTGTTATTTCTAATCCAACGTACAGTCAAATCGGTGTGTTCACCTTTAAACTGCGTGGGACAAAGTAGAGCTTAATTCAGACTAAGTTTACAGGCTGATAAAAATATTTGATTTGAAAAGAATTAACAGATGGAAATCAAGTTAAACCGATATATTATATTGATGCATGATATCATATCATGACATTATCCATCATATTATACGGACGTAGACAAATTACATGGCAGAGGGTTCAAAACCGCTTACAAGCTTTTAAATGACTACATTCAAAAACCTGTTGAAATTATGTCATGTGTTTAACTGAATCCTAATATGAAAATCTTCAGACAGCAGAGAAGAGAAAATGCAAAACTGCTTTGCAGCTGGAAGTGAATGTTTTTTTTAATTTGTGTCCCTTTGCTCCCATGTCATGTACGTAAACAGGAGGCGAATATTTGCTAGCGTTAATTTTGCGCATATGTCAACACCAATAGATTCAGTCAGCATTGTTAGCTTTGAATAAACAGTATTATTCACATATATTACTACTATTCCTTCTTATTATATTTTAAGTTATAGCAACATAAGCATACTGAAATCCAGCATTTAATGCTCTTATACTTTTTTTTTTAACCTTTGTGATTTCAATTATACTTTTGTAAAAAAATTTGTCTTGATTTTATGAATTTTGGCGCCGCTTGTGATTATTTTCCGCAGTCGCACCAGACACCCAGTCCATAATAATACTATATACTGCAAATGCAAAGGCTTTCATCAGTGGGCCGTAGGCTCAATCACCAGTTACCTCATTCTGTGATAACTAATGACTTAGCAGACATTAATTTAAATGAAAATCTTTGACATTATAACTTTAAGGTTTTTTATTCTCATGCTAAATCAAACTTTTTTTATTATGTATTGAAGTATTTTAATGTTCCTCAAAGTAAGTATTGTTTAGATATCACAGTAAAACCTGAGTATTGTGTTTGCTCGAGTACTGAAACATTTGACACAATATGCAACTCATGACAGTGTAAGGCATTGGTTATGATTTGTTTTCTGGTAGGAGGTCGTTAACATGTCTGTCATTGTTTTTATTTCCTCAGGTGAAGAACATCATCTATCACGCAGTGAAGGATGCTGTTGGGACACTGAAGGCCCACGAACCTAAACTAGCACGCCCTTAGTTCCTCTCACTTAACGTTGTCCCAAAACAACCAGCCTCTGATAACCATGCCACTACACAGACACACACACACACAGTATGCATTACATACCTACACACACAAGTACATGCTGCAGAGTGCAGAGTACACAGATAGAGAGTAGGTTTTTTGGGGGCAGTGACGCTCTGGGTTTTGGGTAAAGAGAACCTTGGATTTGGGGAGGGGTTAGAGTGGGAGGGGCTAGTCAGCGCATTGATGAAGGAAGTCCTTTATCGCTGTTACACAGTCTGCTCACACTTGTCTAGTTGTTTTCCAATTTCTATTTTTTTGATTAACTCTGTATTTAAGGTCAGTGTGTTCGTTCTGTTGTTTTCATTGTATATGTAAGATGTGAGAGTATGGAGGGTAAAGCTGACGTGCCTTTGGAGCAGAGGTTCAGCTTCCATATAAGTTGACTGACAAAATGTGATTACCGGGCTAACTTTCCTATTTTGATGACGTTGATATTATTTTTTTCTTTAATAGGAGCAAGGTTAACCTGTTTTGTAGATTGTTTTTGTTGTTGGAGTTTTTAAACTGAGCTGATTGCTTCTGCCTTCTGTGGCTGAGATGAATTTGCGAAGCAGCCAGTGAGGGGAAGCAGACCAAAGTTTTGTATTTTGCGTTTTCTTATTTCACTTTTAGAGTAAGAAGTTTTTTCTTTTTATACATCACAAGGTAAAGATCAGGAGGACTTCAGAGAGGGCAGGTTTTTTTTAGGTCACCTATCTTTGTCCCATGGGCTGAATGAACTGCAGACTTCCAACATTGTTCAAGAATCACAATTGCAGCTGAACAGAACTACTGGCCATTATTAACATTGTATCAATATATATATTGATCTTAGCAGTCTGTTTGATTTTTCACAATAAAGTTTACAAAAACTTCTGTTTGTTTAATGGTTATTTTCACCCACAACACCTTTGCAATCAGGGTGCCTATAAGACATTACAGTCATTTTCATTATCAATGAACCTGTCAATATTTTTGTATTAATTCCAAAAAGATATTCAGTTTACATTGATGATAAAATAGATTCAATCTTTACTTGGGAGAGCAAATATTTGGATTTCCCCTTATAAATAACTTCGAAATAATCTAGAAATAGCAAAATAGTTCAGTTGAAATAGACACTTTTCTGTTGATTTATTAACCGAGTATTTGTTTCAGCTCCATCCAAATGTAAGGTTCCTTACTGTGTTTAATATGGTAAGTGTGTGTTCCTTTTCATGTATTTGTTACAGTAAAATGTCTAAGGTGAGAGATTAAACTCTCCTCTTGGTGAATTAGAGCTCATCATCAACTCCAATTGTCATTTTAAATATCCATGTAACAGGCACTCCAATTTCCAATAGCTCGTTGTAACCTGTGTGAAGATTGCAATGTACAATGTATCAGATTGTTCTTTACTGATACTGCATGCTCTTCGATCTGTCCTGTGTGGCCTGGCCTTCACTGCTCAAGTCTGAATTAGAAAGTAGATCAAATAAATGGGGCAGGGAATGCTGAACATATTGACCAAGGTGGAGGGTGCAAGTGCGCCTTCAATATAAACCAACAAAGACATAATTTTAAGGGGTGTATCATATATATGGATTGTTTTAATGATTGAGTATCATTGATATAAAGTAAAAAATCTTTTGACTGATGTATAGAAATATCTTTCAGAAATTTGAATAGATTGTTTCCATTTAAAGCTCCTTTGAGGAACTTTTAGTTCGTGTTGATTTTGGCGCCCGCTGTGGACAAAGGTGTACCTTTCTTATCTCTTTGCTGATTTTATCCTGTACATGCTTAAGTGGTTTTTAACAAAAAATCTCATCTTGTCATATGTATCACTCACCAAATATCTTAAAAATTGTCCTAAGAATAGATATAACATAGTGACACAACCTAATGTCCCTACAACTTTCCTTGCATACCTTATGATCAAAGTCACTGTGTGTGTAATAATCCCATCTGTTGTCAATTAACCATGGGCTCTCTGGCTTTTTCCTCATAATTGCCACTGACTATCTGAGCTTACTGGATCATGTGAGTTACTTGTCAGTGCTCTGAAGAGGAGGGGCAACACGAGACAGCTTTTTTTAAAGTTAAAATGACACATTTTAAAGGGTGTCTGGCCCTTTAAGAGCCAGTCTTTGCAGCAGTGGTACAGAGCAGAGCAGAGCAGCTTGGACCCAGACTGCAGCACATCCTCAGCAGCCGCTGCCAGCCCACCTGACAGACAGCACGGCGGAACGGGCAGGCAGCACCGGGCCAGCCTCCCGGTTAATACCACAACAAACCGCGGCGTCCTGGAGGGGAATGGGGGGCACCTAGCCCGCCAGCTAACTGACTAGATTTCCTAGAAGCGGAGAAGGCTCACGGCCAGTCCAGCAAGATGGTATCCTGGATCATTTCGAGGATAGTAGTGTGAGTATGGGGCCGGGCTGCTGTTGTGTTTAACCGTTAGCCACATTAACGGCTCATTCATCAGCTGTCTGATGCTGAAAGCTGTGTCGCGCCAAGTAGCTAGATTCCTATGCTCTGTTATTCATCTTATGTCTGTAAATAGTTGCATTTCATTAATGTTGAAACATACTGTCGCTTAACTGCAATTTAGGTACTGAACCAAGCTATTGTCTGTACCAACCGTGGCTCTGTTTCTTCAGTTAATACAGTGATGCAGTACAGTCTGCATCCAGCGCGTGCTAGCCGCTGTTAGCTAACGTTTCCTGGCTAGCCGTTAAAGTGTTGCCACCTGACAGATAGTGTGGCAGGGAAGGGAGCTGTTAGCCGGCTACAGTATTAAAGTGAATCTGCTTAATATGCAAACCTCGTTGCAGACAAGTATAAAGACTTAAACAGCCTGTCATGGCGTCTTAAAAACAACACAGCCTAAATATTGAACTGAATGTGGAGCATCTCCTACCATATGGTACCGTGAGTTGGTAAAATGTGATGGTGAGGCTAAGCTCAGCAGGCCAGTCAGGGATGTGAGTCCATCCATTCATGCATCCATCCATCTAGGACTCGACCTATGGCCACATCAATGTGGCTATTTATTATATTGCTGTGCAGAATGTTTTAATACACATATTTATTCCTCATGTGATCCCAGTAGAAAAGAACCAGCAGTCTAGGCCCAGGCTTTCACCTGTACACACCACATCCCGACAGTGGCGATGACTCAACTAAAGCCGGCTGTCATCATCCTGATCTTTTATGCAGACACTTTTATAATGCTGCATTAGTGATGTATTAGATATTCTGTCGATTGATGGCGTCAGCCTAAAACTAAACCATAATCTCATCTTTAAAAAAACCCACCAGTGGAGATATTGTTGATGTTTCATCCTTATAAATGTTCCACTTCTCTGGATTACATAACTGAAGGAAAACATTGACAAACAGTTACTTTTAGTGGCTTCCAGCTGGCTCTTCCACTTCACTGCCCCTCAGGTGGTCATGTGTCAATGGGAAGCAAACAATGTGACTTCACATAGATCATAAAGGCTGCTGCAGATTTATCTGTCCTGATATTTCTTCTGTGCTTTATACATGCATTGTGTCATGGTTTTTGTAGCGTTAAAATGATACAGAGTGAGAGGACGGGATGACCTGGAACTCAGAGAAGTGAACCTGAGATGGGGACACAAGGAGGCACAGGGCATCTGCTGAAGGAGTCTACTGGCCTAGCGGCCTGCTCAGAGTTGCCTCAGCTTACTGTACAAAGCTGACAAGCGCTGCACACATGACTGAGCAGCTCAGATACTTACTTGGACATAGGACCTACTTAAATGCTGAGAAAAACAGAAGATATCCTCAGACTACAGTAATCTGTGAGCACAGAACCTCCACAGGATGAGGGAAAAATATTTAATCCTAAATAGGGTGAAAGTATTCAAAGCCACAATCTTTGGTTTACACTCCTAACATAGAGACAAACCAGTGAGTTTTCCAACTGTATTCTCCCTAATGTCCACTCACTGAGCATTTGACATCCTTTCACATCAGCACAAATCACCACTGTGGCACAGGATGCGACCAGACGCACATCAAAAACACGTTTCTGTGTGCACAGTGTCCCAACTGCACGTGGACTGACACATGGTGACCCACCCCTGGAAGACTTATGTGTATTTTTCCACTTGAACACGCTGCAGCCTTCCTGACTCCATGATCTCAATTATCTATCTGCATCAAGCCATTGTGTTTTGACAAATTACTGCCAGTTAACTCTCTAATGTAACATCATTCAGATCAAACTCAGCTTAATATAAATCGACCTGTAATACAGAATGATTTGCTTAAGCTCAGAGCTAACATGGCTAACCTGCTTTTTTAAGGAGTTACAAATTTGTTAGGTGTCGGAGAGAACACCCAGAGGCATGTTGCCAAACTGAATCCCCCTCCTCTGACCCGGGCTCTCTGCTCCTCTGCTTTTTGCAGCCTTGCCTTTGGGACGCTCTATCCAGCATACTCTTCATACAAGGCTGTCAAAACGAAGAATGTGAAGGAATATGTGAGTATCACCTCCGGTTACTAAATCATACCAGAGCATTTTTGACTTTTGGGTTGTTTTGCTCCGGGATGCTGTTTGCTATTTTTACTCTGGTGTTTTTAAATGCACTTCGTGAAAAGCAATGCAACAGAAATCGCACAGATAGAATTAAGGCAAGGCACACACTTGAAATTGTTTAATTGGCACTAATGAATAGTTTTTGCAATAATTTATAACCCTGATTATTTTGTTTGTATTACTTGAGGACTCATTACCAAAATATTGAGCGTGAAATGATTACTGTCTCCCATACATGGTCATAAGCATGGCAATGTAGTTAATTGGGCACACCGGCCTCCATGAAACTGTAGCACTGTGTCTTAAACTAATTTCCCTGTCTCAGTGTGATCACGTATATTTCAATCCTAATTCTTTTTTTGTATTTCACATGGGCCGGGCAAATGTGTGTTGAACTGTTGTGTCCATGTAGAATAAAAAAGGAATTGGGAACAAGACAAGTGTTTAGGTATTCTTTCATCTATTGGGCGTATTATATTTACCCCACTCATGCAAAGACCATAATGTGACTGTGCATTCACTTCCTACTGATTACATAACAGCCTGCTGTGCTGCATATTGTGAATTCCCATCTGCATCTAGTGCAGTTGCTCCCAAACTAGGGGTTGCAAATTAAATTAAAGGTATTACAAGATATAAAAGAATATTAAAAGAATTATCTGATTATCCAGACTTTGAACTTTATTTCATCAGCCAATAAAGTTGAGAGCCTGGTCCTGGTGGCACCCATAGCATGTTAATGCATAAAACAACCCAATCCCTTGATGCAAAATGAGGTCTGTTGATATTTTAAGACTCAACAGAGTCCATGCTTGAATATTAAAACATCAACACCAAGCTGTGAGAAAAGTTTAAGACTAGGAGGAAGTGTATAAAAATCTTTTAAGCAAAACAACAAATACAGTAGTTATGAGTTTGAGAGCTACTAAGCAGTGTTGCATGGGGAAAACCAGGACCAAAAGGAGTGAAGTCCTGTTCTGTCTTTGCCTGGGAGTCGGGGTCTTCCATGCTTACCTCATCTCTGCAAGGGATGAGCAAGGAGGGGGGTCCAGGAGGCGGAGGAGGAGGAGGTAGCAGCACCCTGGCCCTCTGCCTAGACTTGTACTGGAGAACAGTTTCCTCCTGGCTGGTTACCACGGCAACCCCCCCCCCCCCCAATTGCTGCCACAGAAGGAGCGAACAAGGAAAGGAGGGAGAGAGGAGGACGCCATTTTTAGAACTGATGTTTTCATTCCCCCTTTCCTCCTGTTTCTAATGAGCCGAGTGATTCAGCATCATGTGCAGCCGCACGCCTTTGGCCTGTTTATGCCTTTCAATATGAAATGACCGTGCAGCTCTTCTCTCTTAAATAGTAACATTTGATATGAAATACATTTGATTATTGATGTCGATTTGCCTAGTTCACCTTTCATTTATTCGGACAAAGCCGTTCATTCCTTTGTCTCCTTGAGTTTAACCATGCATATTGACGTGATCCGACAGGACTGAAACATATGCTGCGTTAGTGCATCAACATGTCTGTGCAGCTCCACGTGTCTCAGCACGTGCACACTAGAAGCTGTGCGTTTTCATGTGCTATTTTTGTCATGTGTTCTCTCCTCACTTGCGTGTATTTGTGTCTACATGCGTGTTTCCAGGTGAAGTGGATGATGTACTGGATAGTATTTGCGTTGTTCTCTACGGCAGAGACGGCCACAGACCTGCTCCTGTCGTGGTGAGTCAGGAGCTGCTCATGATTGTGACCCTAAACTAGCTTGTGATAAATGAACTAATTACATAATATCAATAGAAGCATTCATGTGCATCTAGTGTGAAGTATTCTTGATATTTTTAGAACAATGATCTTTGATAAAAGTGTCCTATTTTCACTTTAGCACCTTAAAATGTAACCCACACAGCTATTCTGCCTTTTTTTAATGTCAGATCAGCGAGTGTTTCTCTTTAAAACTCATGTATGTATTCTTGTTGTGTCGTCTGCTGATTGTATAACTCTTTGTTTCATTACTCAGGTTTCCTTTTTACTTTGAGCTTAAGATTGCCTTTGTGATCTGGCTCCTGTCCCCATACACCAAGGGCTCCAGCGTCCTCTACCGCAAGTTCGTCCACCCTACCCTGTCCAACAAAGAGAAGGTGGGAACATGACCTTTGTGATATCTCATGAAATCACAAATGTAAATTAATTTGCACATTGAAATATTCAGAGTTTTCTTTTTTTCTTATGCTCTTATCTTTGTCCCAACTGCTGATATTGTTTTCTTTCCCTTTCGACTGTGGTCCTGTTCTGTAGGAGATCGATGAGTACATCGCACAGGCCAAAGACAGGAGTTATGACACCATGATGAGGTTTGGAAAGAGGGGTCTCAACCTGGCTGCTAACGCTGCTGTCACTGCAGCCACCAAGGTGAGCTGTGTGTTTTGATGAAATTAGATGCCATGTCTACACGTACACAGGTTGTTTTTCCTTCCTTTGTTTCCAAAAACACCCGTCCACACAAGCACGGTTATAAAAACAATAAATCCCCGTCCAAATGAAAATGCAAAAACACAACAGAAAGCTGTCATGAGAATGCCACACCAACAGGCAGCGATATAACCCAGGCATTCAAAGAAAAAGAAAATCGCAGCCAATCAAAAGTCTGAAAAAATCTTTTGCTGGAAGACTACCTGGTGGGCTGCAATGGCGTCTACCCGTCAACACGTCTCCATGGAAACAGACTTGCTAAAAGTCTTCACCCTGGCCGGAGTTTTACATTACATCAATTTTCAGTGGCCTAAAACGTGATTATGTGTAGACAAAAGGCCAAAACACAAGGAAAATGCTATGTTTTGAAAAATACCCGTGTGTGAGTGGACATGGCCTAAGATACAATGTACAAAGTTCCCTAATCCCTGTTTCCATTATGTTTGACACAAGATAGACACCATATCAGAACTAGGAAAGAAAATTTGCTTTAAAAAGAACTCCATACCTCTTTCACTACTTCAGCAAAAGGGGGAAAAATCACCGCTGCACTCCCTCCCTCTCGCTCGCTTTGCAGCCTGGGTTAGAAATCTGATTGAAGATCTGCTTTTTTAGTAGCTGCAGTCAAGTCAAATATAACATTAAAGGAGGTGGTTGGTTTCGTTGTTTGATCTATGCAATATCTGAATTTTTGAATCTGAACAGGGCTAAAGACACATTTTGTCTTTACTCCAGATCTGTACAGACTTTGAATGAAGCTAATTGAGATACAGTTCTTCTCAAGTGACCCCTGAGATCACGTCATGCCCCCCTTTTCAGAGAGATGAGTGGAGTCTTGTTCCAGGGAATAGAGATCAGAATTTGCCGGAGTTGTTTGGCATACCAAAATAACCTCTATCCTCTGGGAGGTTTGTTATGCTACACGGACTACAGCATTAATTAAACGGTCATACAGTTTAAGTAGAAGCGATTCTATATTGCAGACTTCATTGAAGACTTCTTGTTTATATCCTGTGCAGAGGGTACACCTGACCCCACAGAAACGCATGACACTAACCACCTGTCTTATACCCCTTTCCTACCTAAGTTTAACGTGTTGACGCAGGTTTTTCAGACCCGGGAGGACTCACTTATAAATGGCGATTATCTCTGCGTGGAGTATACTCCTTTCGGTTTCTTTTCTACTGCGTCACCGTCTGTCATCACAAATGCGCCCGAAACAGGGTTAGTAAACAGTGAAGATGTTACGGTGGTTAGGCCTTTATTGTATCGATTACTCATTCAGTCTATTTATCAAACATGGTGCGACAAATTTGGAACGATGTTCGAGCGCTTCTTGGACGGAGACAGGCGGAATTTGTAGCTGAGATGACAAGAAGACGCAGAAGTTACCGACGGAGCATAGCAACGCGCCGGAAAGGGGGCGGAGATTAGCGTTTTGACACAGGTTTTGTGCTGACCAACAAACCCAAAGCAAATTCACTTTATAGTGATTTGAAACAAAGAAAACCAGCAAATCCACACAAGATTTCTAGTTTAATTGAATGTTTATGAACTTATTGGTTAATATACTAATCATTGCAGCTCCAGATGTTACAATCATGAGGTTTTTCTTTCCATTTAAGTTCCTAAAATGCTTGAAAGGCCAGCAACATAAAATAGTTTGGACAAGACATAAATGGGACATTTATATTTAGAACACTGGCTGCCCAATATCATTGCCAAGAATTCTGTCCCATAAACTTCAGTCACTTTTTCACATAACATGTGAAATAGTAAATAAAAACTAATACTTTTTCAATGCTGTCACTTATCTGTTCTGCCTGTTTTCCTCTGATTCCCAGGGGCAAGGCGTGCTGTCAGACAAGCTGCGGAGTTTCAGCATGCAGGACCTGACTCTCATCAACGCTGACGATGACCTGGCTCTGCACACTTCAGACTCCCGCATGAGAAGGGAACCCATGGACGAGATGAGCTCAGGGGCCAGCACGCTGCCCCGGGCCAAGAGCTCCGCTGCACGGCAGAGTAAGGCTCCACAACATGCACTCTGCTTTATTAGCAGCTTCATGTGGAAATGTAAAAAAAACATTAAAACATGCATAATTTGTGTTTAGATTAGTGATTAGGTTGGATTTTCCTCAGGGGATTTCTTTTATTTATGAGCAGGAGTGGGGCTAGTCGGGCCCGGTTGAGTCATGTGATTTAAAGCACTGCAGGATGACAAGGAAGGGGAGGCGATGCAAAGTAGTGTCAGGAGGGGTGAAAGCATGTGATTCCAGTAGGAGGAGAGGCTTTTTGTCCCACTATACTGCCGGCTGGCTGGCTGGCTGTCTGTGTGGGCCTGACGAGCTGTGAACTGAATACAGAGACACAGAGACAGTGACACAACTAGTGAACAGGGCGAAGTGGCATATTTGAGTTTCTACTAACAAAGAAACTGTGTATAACTTCAAAACCAAGTCTGAAAGATAGAGTGAACAAAACACTGCAGCGAAGGAACTAGACTGCTGGAGTTAAAAATAAAAGGAATAAGAGGATGATTTTTCCTGTAGATTTAACTAAATGTTTGAACTGTTGGGACAGAACATGATGAAAGGGGTCCAAGGTTTTAATAAGCAGATCCAGTTATTTGTAAATGGAACAAACTTGAGTAATGCTTTCCTACATTACATCATTTAAACTGGCTCAAACCTGTTTTACTATCATGTCTACATAAATTTACAACACTTGCTGAATACATGGGTTTTGTGCTGTATCCATACAGAAAACAAAATAATGGACACAGACCCAAACAAATTCAAATAGGTGATATATATTTTGTGGCCCTTATCTTTAAGACACCAAATTTGCTGCAAACAGTTTTGGAAAATGAGTTCTTAAAGCCCCCCTCCAGTGAAAATCAAGTGTTTAACCTTGTAAACATCTCCATGTGGTGTTGTTCATGTGCTACAAGACGTATCAGGGACAACATAAGCAGTCCTCAAAGCCTGTCTGCTTTTAAACTGCAGTGTACCAAGGACAGGCTGAACAACACGTTTTCAGATTGGCAGGTTTGAGACGTCACAAACCTAAGGAGCCAATCGCGTTAATGGATGGGGTAATGCTATGCATATTATTATGTGCAACCTATGACAACCACTTCGGCAATGCTCGAGCCAGCTGTAACCGTCCCCTCCAGAAAGTGTTTTTTACTGTGTCTTATCCCTTTTAATAGTATCTTTACGCCTTACAACACAACCAAAATGAGGGACCACAGCTATAGATGGTTCAAGTGTGAAATAGGGACTTCCCATTCTAGTGAAAGCTTTATTGCTTTGTTTTACCACATCCTGAATATCACTGCTGCAGAACAAGAGTTTTTTGGGATCCAGATCGCTTTCAGCAGCAGACCAGAGTATCAATTATCTACCCAGATACTGTTATGGTAGTTAAGACTCCTATTTAGTGTGACCTTTAATCTGTTATTAAGTCACCAATTTTTTTCCAACCCTGCAGCTCGCTCATTGGCCCTTGCTGACGATGCGTCGTCCCAACACAGCTCTGACCAGTCAGACACAAGGACTGAACACTCTGATGAAGATGTGGGAGAAAAAGCCCCTAAACGCAGCACCAGCGTCAAGGCAACCAAGAAACCTGCTGCTGCTAAGACAGAGGTAGGGTCATCGAACACACACACACACACACACACACAAAGAAAGACGAGCGTAGAGAATGAAGGTTGATTCACTTCATGGTTGTCAGGGCTGTGTATTGTGCTTTGGAGCATATTACAAAGTTGTTTGTATTTCATCAACCACTTAAACGTGAAGGCTCTAACGGTGGTGTTAACTTTTAAACAGAAGTAATACATTCTGTATTAATCCCATTCACAGGTGATAGCAAACAGTTCAGGCAGTCAGTGTTAACATTTTTGATTATCAACAAGCCATTTCAGAACCGCCTGGAGTGAATATCTACAAATTGTGCACACACGTCTACTTTGACCCAAGGATGATTCATTGGTCAAAAACACTTTTCCAGGCTTTTATTCCCATCCCGTTATTGTGAACAAAATATATCAGGAACGCAGAGAGAGAATGTTTCACATTTGGCGCAAGCAACTGAACTAAATGATGAACGGATCACACTTTGGTGGACAAAGGGCAAAGGTAGAGGTTTGATGTGACCTCATGTTTGTCCCATTGTTGTTAACTTAATAACCCAACAGGGATTTAAGTTCTCTGTTGCTACGACGGATATCTATCAATTGAAGAATTTTATTGAAATCAAGAAGCCGTGTATGCATTCATTGGATATGACTGGGGGAAAAGACGTTGGTTGGAGGGGGCTGACATGAAGTTACCTAAAAAAAAAAAAGTGTTTATGTCCAAGAAATCATTACTGTGAGTTATTTAGCAATAGTCTAGTATTTGATATATGTGGCATTTGTATGTATGTTTGGAGGCTACAGAAAAATCGTTTTTTTAAAACCCAGCCCTAGTAGCCACTGCCTTACGGAGTAACGCAACATACTCCCACCCTCTTATTAGCTAAACTAGCTAGCATGAGCTACTTTTATGGTGTTCCTAAACTCGGGGATGGACAGTAGAGAATAAGATTTTCTCAAGTTCTGTCGGCCTACTTTTGTAAGATACTATTTTAGTCAGGACTTCCTGTTTTCTTCATCATAGGCCACAGGCTGCTCCTAACGTTACTCAACTACATCTTGAGGGTTAAATAGTACTTTTTACCAAACTACATTTATATGATAGATTAAGTAACTTTCAAAATTCAGAACATTACAAAATATATTGTATCAATACATTATCAATAAAGATCAACTGGTCACAATGGGGAAACTCACAAACCATCCAGGTGTAACATAAAATAGATATAACTTTATTGAAAAGACCTTCACTAGCTGCAACATTAAAGTGATGAACATAATTATAATCAGATTGAAATATAGACTGAAATGATAGAGTAAGCCCTGAGTTTGGTACCTATTTGTATATCAAAACCAGATGTTGTTTTCTCCTCGTATTCTGAGCTCAAAACACTCGAGAAGGCTTCATTTGCAGGTGAAATTACAATTTTTCTCCCAGGGCAGAGTCCCCCCAAATAACTTTTACCTTCTTCTCACCCTTTATAAAATATCAACAGATGGCCAGACTTCAATATTTTCCGAAAATAGTGTAACATATTCGGCTCCTTTGTTTTACCCGTCAAGTGCTTGTGTTGGGAACTTCCTTGAAAATACGATTTTTTTTCTTGCTTTAATCCCAGGATTCAATGTATCAGCCACTCTTATCTCTCCTGCCTTCTTTTCCTCCTTTTCTTTATTCAGCGTTGTTAATTACTCTTTACTTTTTCCCTCCTTCCTGTTCTCCTCTTCCCTCCTGTCCTCCTCCTCCCTCTCTAAAAGACTCAGACCAAGACAGTGAAGAAGACGACTGCAAAGAAAAAGACCACGACTACTAACGCAGAGACGCCACCATGAGGCCTGCTGTCCACATCCACCTGCCTACACTCGCTCCACCCACAGCCTGCAGGCCCTTCTTCCCCTGTTTGATCTCCACACAAACACTTAAACACTGTATATAGCAAGCTCTAAGATTGGGTCACTTTGCTGGTTTCGATGCTGGCAAAGTGCAGGTCTGGTTTTTAGCAGTAAGTGGCCACCTTGAGGTTAGGAACGGGTCTTTTACATGATCTCGACTGTTGCATATTCTTTTAATTTGTACGTACAAACAGTCGGGATGTTTCTTTTTTGAACCTAATGTTGTTTAGTGATGTATTTATAAATTCTCCCTTTTCCTCTAACCCCTGGACTCATGTGGGTGCTCATCGTACAGAAGAACATCAGCTGGCCACGAGCAGTTTACCAACGTCACTGATCTTACTGAATACTGTTCCTAACATACTCTTATATGGTTTCAGTTGGAAAATATAAATGCAACCCTCTCTGTGTGAGCTGGCCACAAGTCCTTATCTGGACCTAACCGTGATAGGAATGGTCAAATGTTGCACAGACTGACAGCACAGACAGTAGGCTTCCTGTCTTACTATGGAGTAAGACAGGAAGTGAGAACAACTTTCAGACCTAATAGTTTAAACTTTTTCATTCAGCCGCCATGTTGTCCGAGCTCATGTAACTGTCCGGGTTAAAGCCTGTTTTGTTTCTCTATTTGTTCTTTTATTCAGCCTCTTTGATTACATGTTAGGCCTCACAGATTGTGTCATAGTTCAGACTTTAGCTTCCTCTCCTTTCATTCTGCATTCTTCGGATTGAGTCTGGCTCTGCTAAGCTCAGGTCTCACATACAGCAGGTCATTTGCAGCACTGGTGTTGGCTTTGTTATCCTTCATCTAAACATGACTCTCTTAGGTTATATTTATCAATGAGCATTTCTTTATTAAGCTTCTGTTTGAACCAGTTCTTTTGGTCATGTGATATTAGTAATAGGTGTGATGACTTGTGCATATCCGGGCCTCTTACCGTAACGCTGTAACTGAGTGATGGTAGCGCTCTCTCCCAGTACATACAGTAGTCATAGAAGAGCTGCAGGTGTTTGTGAGCCAACATATCTGCTTCCACCTCAATAGTGACGTCTGTATACTGTTTGTGTTCACCATTAGAAAGTGACGGAGCAGCTCTGCACCCTCTCACTCTTTTTCCTCAGCTGTATGATATTTGTACATCTTAGGAGCCAGGATAAAGCAAAGCAATATGGAAATACTTAACCCGACATCGGGAGGCTATGAGGCATCATTTTCTCCTCCCCGTGCCGTGGTTTCAGATGTGGAGGGAGTGTCAGACCAGGCTGTGGATGTGTCTAAACACTGGACTTTAGTTCTGGGAGGGGCTCTTCTGGTTGCGTTGGGCCTGGTTCCTTCTGAGTGCTCTGTTTGGTCAGATTTGAAAAGCATGAGACTATTTCTGCCCTCATTACTGCTGTCTGCAGTGTGACACTAGTGTGAACCAGCAGGGGGAGACAAACCCCTGCTCAACTGTGGGCAGAGCTACTAAACAATATGTAAATAACAACCTTGACTGTATATACAGTATGAGCTTGCTTGCCTTATACATTCTCTGGGCTTAAATCCATTTAATGTTTTAATCATTTGTGTGCTTTTTTAAAAAAAACTCTTAGTCATGACTTTTCATTTTGTCTGCAAGCTGAAGAGGCTCCGACCTCACCAGTGTGGATAACTGATAATGAAAGTGAAAGCATATTTTACGTGTCCTTTCTCGTTCATGAAGTAGTAAATCTCCACACTGAGTGTGATCTGGTTTGAGTACATTCATATCCCTTTATGTACTCGACTCAGATTAGTTATTAAGTTAAAGTTTGTTTTTCCTTCTTAATTTAATGTTTGCACTGAACAAAAGAAGATGGCACATACATCAACATTTAGTTTTATCAAGAAACCCTGCATTTTAATCTTGTGTTCATGCCATTTTTGGATATTTATTGTTTATTTGCCCTTTTCTTTAAATTCAGTATTGTATACAGGGATAGTTATTTGTATATTTTTGTGCCAATTCTCAAAGCTCCATGTGAAAAACAATTAGAGTATGTGTGCTGGGACAATGGTATCTAACAAGGTCATGTATCAGTAATAAAACTACTAATAAAGGAAATGGAATCAGTGTGCTCCTAACTTTGTGTACTTGGAAACAATGTTTCAGTAACAACCCTCAGTGACTCAGCCTTACTTGGTTATTCACTGCCACCCCTTCTATTTTCTTGTTGTTACATACTGTAACTGCCTTAAGCACAGAGGGCTTCACTTTTCTCGTAAGCTAGCCTGTTAACAGGAATTCCATCGTCATGCAGTGAACAGCCTACTTCCTCTTACCTGCTGCTTTTTTTTATCCAAACAAAGGACACTTTTCATGAGACATGAGTTTACTCACTAAAAAACGAGTCTGACTATGTGTGCACGCATGCAGAGAATGGAGACATAATGGTCTTTAAGAAAAGACGGGCTGTGTCCTAAAGACAAAGGAAGCATATCATGTTGTGTGGTTTGAGCATCCCTAGAAGAGAAAATGTTTTTCCCCTTGTTATATATTTAACATTAAACCATAAAACAGACACACAGAACATCAATGTAAGATTTGTATTGCCAGGAGCTCCAGACAGAGCAGACAACAAAAATCAGAAATATGTTTGGGTTACAACAGTAATTAGTACAATAATTACTATTGGTCCCCCAAATTTATATTACAATTTCAAAAAAACATATTACACATATTCTTCTTCTAACATATCTGTAGGTATGTGATACAGCCCAAGATGATATCTGTTCTTAAAAAACAACTGTAGATATTTATAAAACAGTTCAGACAACAAAGATCAGACATATATTTGGGTTACAACAGTAATTAGTACAATAATTACTATTGGTCCCCCAAATTTATGTTAAAATTAAAAAATTAACATATTAAACCTATTCTTCCTCTAACATATCTGTAGGTATGTGATACAGCCCAAGATGATATCTGTTCTGAAAAAACAACTTCAGATCTTTATAAAACAGTTTAACAACTGCAATTTTGAATTCTAAACTTAATTGTTTCCTTATCACTGACATTGCACTGCCTTCAACCAATTTATTCCAGTTGTTTCTCAAAATTTCTCGAACCTTTGGGGTAAATTTGAATTCATCTATTATTTTGAATCCACAGTCCAAATGGTCATCAATCAGACCGAATGAACTTTCAGCCAGTGTCATAAGCTCACCAAGAGCAGACTCGATAGCATCACGTTGTTGTTCTTCATCTTTGGCTTCATCATCAGAGAGTGTCATGTAAATACCACTTGCTTCACATTTTCCTTTGAATTTTTCACTCTTCAGTCTGAACTTCATTTTGTTGTAATTTTCAGTATCCTTGAGACATGAGATATCTGAATAAGTGAGATCTCCAAATGTATTTGCACATAGTCCCCAATAGTTTGTGAATGTCACATCAGAAATGATACCATATTCATTATTCCACTGAGTAGTTTTCTCTACAAGTAGAAACATACAAGAGTCATTATAAAGACATGGGCTGTGGTAGGTATACAATAAAATATTTCGCACTTTGGTTCCATTTTTGGCTATAAATTCATCCAATTGTCCAATTAGGATTCGCTCACTGTGCACTGTGCGCTTGTTGCGGGGACTATTAGGATTATTTTGGTGATTACGATACTGTGGCTCAACAGGTGGAAAATACTCAGTTTCACCATCTTCCATTAAAACAAGAGAAAGGGCAAATTGTTCTTTCTTTCGTCTGTGTTCATTCAATTTATCTTTTAAGATTGGGTATAGGGGGTGCTTATAATCCATTATAGGAATATTATCTTTCTCATCTACACTTTCTTTTACCCGATAATGAAGTTTACATTTTTTAAAGTTTGTTTGTTTTTTAAAACTGTCCTTCAGCGGTAGAATTAATTGTTCAGGGAACTGTCCTTGATTTGTCAGCATAATGGTTTTTTTATCATTGTAAACTAAATTTGAATTTGGACTTCTAATACATTTTTTGTCCCGATCCAAACTCTTACCTGGTATGTTATCTGACTTGATTTTGATGTGTGAGCAATTTTTTATTGGAAAAATAGATGAATTTCTACTGAGTAAAGTAGTTCTGTGTGAGAGCATTGGGTTAACGGAATCACTTGCTGGCAAATCTATATAATCTGACTGAAGCGAATAAACATCTGGACGACTAAAAGGTGTCTTCTCCAGGACACGGGGATGTATCTCTTCGTGCTGGTCTTCTTCCCTAGAAAAAAAAATAGGTTGAATTTAATGTAATTCACAGGACAGAATCATTCAATAAACATTAAGGCTGGGTTGCACCAACAAGTATTAATTTAATCTAAGATTAGTTGTAATCAGAGTTCAGCAAAACTAGGTTTAAAATGAGTAAATCCAGATTTTAAATTAAGTGGAGCTCTGTTGCACAATTAAAAACTCATCTCTGTTTAGTAAATCTAAGTTTATTGATGTAAACGGAAATAAAACAGACATGAATCAATATGGAGATGCTTGCTTACCCAATTTAAAATAAATAGATAAATAAATAAAAAGATTAATAAATAAATGAATAAAAATAAATGCATCTGCATGCTGTCAGGACCTAGTAAGTATAAAAAGGGAGCTGCTGCTCTGTGTTCCTAAACATTGTAACAACTTATCGCTACATTGTTTGGCATAAAATCGCTGGGCCACCAGGAGTTGGAGCTTTGGTGGTACTGCTGCATTTCTTTCACTACCATGTTTGACAGTTGGTCCAATCTTCATGTTCAGCTTAAAAACGGTTTCCTTTGTGAACCGGTATCTTGACTGAAATTCAGCAGCATTGTAAAACTCAATTCAAGTCTGTCCTTTAGTTAAAAAACCTCCTCAAGTGTAAGTTTAAAGTTAATACTGGATCACATTTTAAATTGGAGTTTAAAGGTTTGGTGCAACACAATTAGATCTAATCTAGGTTTAGTGTAAAAACTACACTGAGGTTTAATGAGAGGTTTAAATCGAATCTCTCTTAATTTTAAGCTAGTTTTAAAGTTTGGTGCAACATAATTTAAAGTTAAACCATGATTTAATCAGGTTTAAAAATGAATCCTTGTTTGTGCAACCCAGCCTAAGTTATTTTAACATTTGTTTTTATATTAAGCTGACCAGATACCACATCAGAAAATTCTTTCACAATTCATTCTTGAACTAACTCCTGAAAGTCAGTTAATATGACAAAGGTCGACAGAGTTAACTAATTTTATTTGATAGAAAAAAATAACATTTTTAAACATTTAAAAAAAAGAATATATAACTGTATTCATTTTAAATGCATTAAGTAATTAATTAATTAATTTATTAGCAACACGCAATTTAGCATTTACTGAAGTGGCTGAAGGCCTGAGTAAGATTAGCTTCACACCAGAACTGTTCCCCGTCCTTTCACATTATCTCAATCTACTTTCACGGGTTTAACAGTGTAGATTCAGTATTTATTTCTTAAAGCGTACCTTTGGGTGACGGGCTGCAGTTCAGTAGAATATGTTGAACACATCTCTTCAGGAAATTCTGGACTTTGTTGTCTTCTTCTGTCCGGCTGATGAAAAACATGGATTATTACAAAGTGTAGATAGATAATTAAACAGGGTGTAAATGATGTGCTTAGAAGAAGCCTACAGAGCTGTAAAATATCTTTTGCTGTTGGACAACAAATGTGTCATAGTGAACAACACAAGTATTTATTCAACATTTCAGTATCTCCGCTGTATACTACTATATCAGCTGTCAGAGCTGTCCAGTGGTTTTAACCTTTTGACAAGTTGTTTTTCATGTAAAGTGTAAAGTAACAAGTTACCTGCTTGCCTGGAGGCTGTGGATAAAAGACATTTAGAAAGTGATTATTATGTTTGTCTGCTTTTTTCTTTACACTACTTTAAATTTGGACTTATTTGCCCTATTTTACACAAAAATCCAAAAGCTAAATAGAATTTCATGAATCAATTTTAAAAACATAATTTTCTTTTGACTTACCCAACCTGGTCTGCTGCTATCACCAACCCCAGCAGGGGCTGGCAAAGCCGGTTTTCCATAGGAATCCATAAAACAGAATCTTTAAAGTTTTTATATTGTATCTTACTGGTCGATAAGATTAATTAGGTTTTCTCTAGATCACAAGTTTTGCCAGCCCCTGCTTGTGGTAGATAGTTTTCCTTACTTGTATTGCCTGTTGAGTTCAACAGATTTAGTCTGAACGGCTGGCCAAGGGTTTATATGCACCCAACAAAACGTATTTAAATCATGTGGTAAAACCTATTGTTGACATGGCAACTATCATGACGTTTATTGACTGGAATGCTGGAGTTTTTATGGGTGGAGCACTGACGTGTGTTTTGAAGTGTTGCCATAAAGAGAGAGAGAGAGCTTTTGATTCTCATGTTTCCTTAATTTTTATTCTTTATTTTTCCAGCTTTTTGCTCAACCAGCAAACATACGTTCAGTCTTTCAATTAAACCAATCAGGTTTCGACCTCTGGGAGACGATCATCTCCTTTATTTGAAGACCGTTCCTCTCTCTGCTATTGTCAGGAGTCATTTAAGTTATCAGCCTGATGCAACCCCCCCAACCCATTCACCTCATTTTCTCCTCCCCGTGCTGTGGTTTCAGATGTGGAGGGAGTGTCAGACCAGGCTGTGGATGTGTCTAAACACTGGACTTTAGTTCTGGGAGGGGCTCTTCTGGTTGCGTTGGGCCTGGTTCCTTCTGAGTGCTCTGTTTGGTCAGATTTGAAAAGCATGAGACTATTTCTGCCCTCATTACTGCTGTCTGCAGTGTGACACTAGTGTGAACCAGCAGGGGGAGACAAACCCCTGCTCAACTGTGGGCAGAGCTACTAAACAATATGTAAATAACAACCTTGACTGTATATACAGTATGAGCTTGCTTGCCTTATACATTCTCTGGGCTTAAATCCATTTAATGTTTTAATCATTTGTGTGCTTTTTTAAAAAAAACTCTTAGTCATGACTTTTCATTTTGTCTGCAAGCTGAAGAGGCTCCGACCTCACCAGTGTGGATAACTGATAATGAAAGTGAAAGCATATTTTACGTGTCCTTTCTCGGACAGAAGGTATCACTTTCTCGTAAGCTAGCCTGTTAACAGGAATTCCATCGTCATGCAGTGACAGCCTACTTCCTCTTACCTGCTGCTTTTTTTATCCAAACAAAGGACACTTTTCATGAGACATGAGTTTACTCACTAAAAAACGAGTTTGACTATGTGTGCACGCATGCAGAGAATGGAGACATAATGGGCTTTAAGAAAAGACGGGCTGTGTCCTAAAGACAAAGGAAGCATATCATGTTGTGTGGTTTGAGCATCCCTAGAAGAGAAAATGTTTTCCCCCTTGTTATATATTTAACATTAAACTATAAAACAACAGTGTAGTTATAAAATGTCTTGTAGTTGTCAAACTCACACCTATGTTTTCCTGAAGACAGAACACGGCACACAGAACATCAATGTAAGATTTTTATTGCCAGGAGTGCCGGACAGAGCAGACAACAAAGATCAGACATATATTTGGGTTACAACAGTAACAATAATTACTATTGGTCCCCCATTTATATTAAAATTTCAAAAAAATATATTCAACATATTCTACTTCTAACATATCTGTAGGTATGTGATACAGCCCAAGATGATATCTGTTCTGAAAAAACAACTTCAGATCTTTATAAAACAGTTTAACAACTGCAATTTTGAATTCTAAACTTAATTGTTTCCTTATCACTGACATTGCACTGCCTTCTACCAATTTATTCCAGTCGTTTATCAACATTTCTCGAACCTTTGGGGTAAATTTGAATTCATCTATTATTTTGAATCCACAGTCCAAATGGTCATCAATCACACCGAATGAACTTTCAGCCAGTGTCATAAGCTCATCAAGAGCAGACTCGATAGCATCACGTTGTTGTTCTTCATCTTTGGCTTCATCATCAGAGAGTGTCATGTCAATACCACTTGCTTCACGTTTTCCTTTGAATTTTTCACTCTTCAGTCTGAACTTCATTTTGTTGTAATTTTCAGTATCCTTGAGACATGAGATATCTGAATAAGTGAGATCTCCAAATGTATTTGCACATAGTCCCCAATAGTTTGTGAATGTCACATCAGAAATGATACCATATTCATTATTCCACTGAGTAGTTTTCTCTACAAGTAGAAACATACAAGAGTCATTATGAAGACATGGGCTGTGGTAGGTATACAATAAAATATTTCGCACTTTGATTCCATTTTTGGCTATAAATTCATTCAATTGTCCAATTAGGATTCGCTCACTGTGCACTGTGCGCTTGTTGCGGGGACTATTAGGATTATTTTTGTGATTACGATACTGTGGCTCAACAGGTGGAAAATACTCAGTTTCACCATCTTCCATTAAAACAAGAGAAAGGGCAAATTGTTCTTTCTTTCCTCTGTGTTCATTCAATTTATCTTTTAACATTGGATATAGGGGGTGCTTAGAATCCATTATAGGAATATTATCTTTATCATCTACAATTTTTTTTTACCTGATAATAAAGTTCAAATTTTTTAAAGTTTGTTTGTGTTTCAAAAGTGTCCTTCAGCGGTTGAATTAACTGTTCAGGGGACTGTCCTTGATTTGTCCGCAAAGGTTTTTTTTTAGTAATAACTAAAAATACACTAAAACACTTTGGACTTCTAATAAACTTTTCATTTCTACTGTGTAAAGTACTACTGTGTGGGCCAATGGGGTAAATGACATAAAAAAATAGATGTGAATAAACATCTGGACGACTAAAAGGTGTCTTCTCCAGGACACAGGGATATATCCTTTTGACAAACGTGTCATAGTGAACAACACAAGTATTTATTCAACATTTCAGTATCTCCGCTGTATACTACTATATCAGCTGTCAGAGCTGTCCAGTGGTTTTAACCTTTTGACAAGTTGTTTTTCATGTAAAGTGTAAAGTGAAAATTATTGCATGTTTGGTAGTTTTGAGCAGGTCTGAAGTTGTTTAAGTGATTTATGAAAAAAAAATCAGAAATAAATATTAATGTATGATGATTTTATAGAAGTTTTTTGTGCGTGTACATTTTTGCCACGAAGGTGTCCAGAGGGTGCAAAATGCATCACGAGAGTATAAAAGACATGTAAGAGTAAAAGACATTGGATTTCAAAAATTTAGCTAAAAAGAAAAGTTCCTGCAAAAATTCATGCCAAAAGACAGCCACAATGATCGCCAAATAAAAAAAAAAGTAGAGAAAAATGTACAAAAATGCCCGAGGAGGGCATAAGGGTTAAGCACAGAGGGCTTCACTTTCTCGTAAGCTAGCCTGTCAACAGCAATTCCATCGTCATGCAGTGAACAGCCTACTTCCTCTTACCTGCTGCTTTTTTTATCCAAACAAAGGACACTTTTCATGAGACATGAGTTTACTCACTAAAAAACGAGTTTGACTATGTGTGCACGCATGCAGAGAATGGAGACATAATGGGCTTTAAGAAAAGACGGGCTGTGTCCTAAAGACAAAGGAAGCATATCATGTTGTGTGGTTTGAGCATCCCTAGAAGAGAAAATGTTTTCCCCCTTGTTATATATTTAACATTAAACCATAAAACAACAGTGTAGTTATAACATGTCTTGTATGTTGTCAAACTATAATTCTTTTATTCTCACACCTATGTTTTCCTGAAGACAGAACACGGCACACAGAACATCAGTGTAAGATTTTTATTGCCAGGAGCTCTGGATAGAGCAGACAACAAAGATCAGACATATGTTTGGGTTACAACAGTAATTAGTACAATAATTACTATTGGTCCCCCAAATTTATATTAAAATTTCAAAAAAACACATTACACATATTCTTCTAACTCATCTATAGGAATGTGAAAAAGCCTTAGGCGATTTCTGTTCCCAAAAACCAACTTCAGAACTTTATCAAACAGTATAACTGCTGCCCTGTTGAAATCTGAACTCATTCGTTCTTTTATCACCGACGTAAAACTGTCATCAACCATTTCCTTCCAGTTGTTTCTCAATATTTCCATGATTTTTTCTCGGACCGTTGGAAAATGTTCAAATATAGTAATAATTGGCCTTTTTTCAAAGTTGTCCAAGTGTTCATCGTTCAGACCGGAAGAACTTTCAGCAAGTGTCACAACATGTTTGAGAGCAGACCTAATAGCTCCATGTAATTTACTTTTAGCTTTGTCTTCAACATCAGAGATTGTCTCGTAAATACCACCAGTTTGACACTTTTTTCTGAATTCTTTACTGTCCAGTTTGAAGGGGATTTTCCTGCAGTTTTCAATATATGAAGATAAATTGCTGATGGGATGTGAGATTTCTGAATACGTGAGATCCTTAAATGTGTTTGGTCCACTTAGTCCCCAATACTTTGTAAATCCCACATAAGTAGTGATTCCATATTCACTGTGCCATTGATCACTTTTCTCTAGAAGTAGAAACATACACGGGGTAATGTTTTTCCCTCTCTCCAAACATGGGCTGTTGTAGGTATAAAAAAGAATAATTCGGACTTTGGTTCCACGTTTGGCCAGAAATTCCTCAATTTGTCTAATTAGGATTGGCTCAGTGTGCTCTTTGCCATCGTTGCAGGGACTATTAGAATCCTCCTTGTTTTTTGGAGGGAATCTCTCAACAGTATTAAGAGTCTCAATTTCACCATTTTCCATTAAAAACCGAGCAAATGCCATTTGTTTGAACTTTTTGTGTTCCTTCAATTTATCCCAGAAGTATGAGTACATGGAATGGTTTGAGTCCATAGTATCCATGTGATCTTTAATATCTACATTTTGTGTAACCTGATTAAAACGTAGAATTTTATTATAATTTTTAACATTAATTACATTTTCAAATCTGACATTTAAGTCTAGAATCAGCTGTTTAAAGGGCTGTCTGGGATTTATCGGACCGCAATTAGAGAAAGCTGATAAATCAATATTAACTGAAGATGATATCGAGCATAAAAAAAACTTTAAACTTCTAAGGTGTTTTTTGATCTTCTCCAGGTCACGGGGATGACTCTCCTTCTGCTGGTCTTCTTTCCTGGATAATAAATAAGTTGAACTTAATGTAACTCACAGGACAGAATCATTCCATGAACATTAGGTTATTTAAACATTTATTTTTCGACAAATAAATGCGATTAAGCTGATTACAGATACCAGATCAGAAAATTCTTCCACAATTCATTCTTGAACTGATTTCTAAAAGTCAGTTAATATAATAAAGGTCGACAGAGTTAAATTATTTTAGTTGACAGAAAAATATAACATTCAAAATATTTAATAAAGCCAACAAAATACCAGTTACTATTTAACTTTATTCAATTAAATGCATTAAGTAATTGGTTAATTTATTATCAACACACAATTTAGCATTTGCTGAAGTTGCTGAAGGCCTGTGTAAGATTAGCGTCACACCAGCTTTCACATTATCTCAACCTACTTTCATGGGACCAGTCGACATTACACTGTGAATCTTTAATTTAATTTACAGTGAAAAGTTTAACAGAGTAGATTTAGAATATATTCTAAATCTACTCTGTTAAACTTTATATATTATATACTTATATATAGATAGATATATATATATATATCATTTATTTCTTAAAGCGTACCTTTGGGTGACGGGCTGCAGTTCAGTAGAATATGTTGAACACATCTCTTCAGGAAATTCTGGACTTTGTTGTCTTCTTCTGTCCGGCTGATGAAAAACATGGATTATTACAAAGTGTAGATGGATAATAACAGGGTGTAAATGATGTGCTTAGAAGAAGCCTACAGAGCTGTAAAATATCTTTTGCTGTTGGAGAACAAACATGTCATAGTGAACAACACAAGTATTTATTCAACATTTCAGTATCTCTGCTGTATACTACTATATCAGCTGTCAGAGCTGTCCAGTGGTTTTAACCTTTTGACAAGTTGTTTTTCATGTAAAGTGTAAAGTAACAAGTTACCTGCTTGCCTGGAGGCTGTGGATAAAAGACATTTAGAAAGTGATTATTATGTTTGTCTGCTTTTTTCTTTACACTACTTTAAATTTGGACTTAATTGCCCTATTTTACACAAAAATCCAAAAGCTAAATAGAATTTCATGAATCAATTTTAAAAACATAATTTTCTTTTGACTTACCCAACCTGGTCTGCTGCTATCACCAACCCCAGCAGGGGCTGGCAAAGCCGGTTCTCCATAGGAATCCATAAAACAGAATCTTTAAAGTTTTTATATTATATCTTACTGGTCGATAAGATTAATTAGGTTTTCTCTAGATCACAAGTTTTGCCAGCCCCTGCTTGTGGTAGATAGTTTTCCTTACTTGTATTGACTGTTGAGATCAACAGATTTAGTCTGAACGGCTGGCCAAGGGTTTATATGCACCCAACAAAACGTATTTAAATCATGTGGTAAAACCTATTGTTGACATGGCAACTATCATGACGTTTATTGACTGGAATGCGTGAGTTTTTATGGGTGGAGCACTGATGTGTGTTTTGAAGTGTTGCCATAAAGAGAGAGAGAGAGCTTTTGATTCTCATGTTTCCTTAATTTTTATTCTTTATTTTTCCAGCTTTTTGCTCAACCAGCAAACATACGTTCAGTCTTTCAATTAAACCAATCAGGTTTCGACCTCTGGGAGACGATCATCTCCTTTATTTGAAGACCGTTCCTCTCTCTGCTATTGTCAGGAGTCATTTAAGTTATCAGCCTGATGCAACCCCCCCAACCCATCCACCTCATTTTCTCCTCCCCGTGCTGTGGTTTCAGATGTGGAGGGAGTGTCAGACCAGGCTGTGGATGTGTCTAAACACTGGACTTTAGTTCTGGGAGGGGCTCTTCTGGTTGCGTTGGGCCTGGTTCCTTCTGAGTGCTCTGTTTGGTCAGATTTGAAAAGCATGAGATTATTTCTGCCCTCATTACTGCTGTCTGCAGTGTGACACTAGTGTGAACCAGCAGGGGGAGACAAACCCCTGCTCAACTGTGGGCAGAGCTACTAAACAATATGTAAATAACAACCTTGACTGTATATACAGTATGAGCTTGCTTGCCTTATACATTCTCTGGGCTTAAATCCATTTAATGTTTTAATCATTTGTGTGCTTTTTTAAAAAAAACTCTTAGTCATGACTTTTCATTTTGTCTGCAAGCTGAAGAGGCTCCGACCTCACCAGTGTGGATAACTGATAATGAAAGTGAAAGCATATTTTACGTGTCCTTTCTCGTTCATGAAGTAGTAAATCTCCACACTGAGTGTGATCTGGTTTGAGTACATTCATATCCCTTTATGTACTCGACTCAGATTAGTTATTAAGTTAAAGTTTGTTTTTCCTTCTTAATTTAATGTTTGCACTGAACAAAAGAAGATGGCACATACATCAACATTTAGTTTTATCAAGAAACCCTGCATTTTAATCTTGTGTTCATGCCATTTTTGGATATTTATTGTTTATTTGCCCTTTTCTTTAAATTCAGTATTGTATACAGGGATAGTTATTTGTATATTTTTGTGCCAATTCTCAAAGCTCCATGTGAAAAACAATTAGAGTATGTGTGCTGGGACAATGGTATCTAACAAGGTCATGTATCAGTAATAAAACTACTAATAAAGGAAATGGAATCAGTGTGCTCCTAACTTTGTGTACTTGGAAACAATGTTTCAGTAACAACCCTCAGTGACTCAGCCTTACTTGGTTATTCACTGCCAACAACAAAAAAAGACTATTGTAAAGTAATGCAGAGCTTTTATTTATATGATGGTTTGTCTCTTAGTACTCTCAGGCCATTGGGCTTTTATTTTCTTGTTGTTACATGCTGTAACTTATCTACCTGCCTTAAGCACAGAGGGCGTCACTTTTCTCATAAGCTAGCCTGTTAACAGGAATTCCATCGTCATGCAGTGAACGGCCTACTTCCTCTTACCTGCTGCTTTTTTTTATCCAAAAAAAGACAAAGGAAGCATATCATGTTGTGTGGTTTGAGCATCCCTAGAAGAGAAAATGTTTTTCCCCTTGTTATATATTTAACATTAAACCATAAAACAGACACACAGAACATCAATGTAAGATTTTTATTGCCAGGAGCGCCGGACAGAGCAGACAACAAAGATCAGAAATATATTTGGGTTACAACAGTAATTAGTACAATAATTACTATTGGTCCCCCAAATTTATATTACAATTTCAAAAAAACATATTACACATATTCTTCTTCTAACATATCTGTAGATATGTGATACAGCCCAAGATGATATCTGTTCTTAAAAAACAACTGTAGATATTTATAAAACAGTTCAGACAACAAAGATCAGAAATATATTTGGGTTACAACAGTAATTAGTACAATAATTACTATTGGTCCCCCAAATTTATATTAAAATTAAAAAATTAACATATTAAACCTATTCTTCCTCTAACATATCTGTAGGTATGTGATACAGCCCAAGATGATATCTGTTCTGAAAAAACAACTTCAGATCTTTGTTAAACAGTTTAACAACTGCAATGTTGAATTCTAAACTTAATTGTTTCCTTATCACTGACATTGCACTGCCTTCAACCAATTTATTCCAGTTGTTTCTCAAAATTTCTCGAACCTTTGGGGTAAATTTGAATTCATCTATTATTTTGAATCCACAGTCCAAATGGTCATCAGTCACACCGAATGAACTTTCAGCCAGTGTCATAAGCTCACCAAGAGCAGACTCGATAGCATCACGTTGTTGTTCTTCATCTTTGACTTCATCATCAGAGAGTGTCATGTAAATACCACTTGCTTCACATTTTCCTTTGAATTTTTCACTCTTCAGTCTGAACTTAATTTTGTTGTAATTTTCAGTATCCTTGAGACATGAGATGTCTGAATGAGTGACATCTCCAAATGTATTTGCACATAGTCCCCAATAGTTTGTGAATATCACATCAGAAATGATACCAAATTCATTATTCCACTGAGTAGTTTTCTCTACAAGTAGAAACATACAAGAGTCATTATGAAGACATGGGCTGTTGTAGGTATACAATAAAATATTTCGCACTTTGGTTCCATTTTTGGCTATAAATTCATCCAATTGTCCAATTAGGATTCGCTCACTGTGCACTGTGTGCTTTTTGCGGGGACTATTAGGATTATTTTTGTGATTACGATACTGTGGCTCAACAGGTGGAAAATACTTAATTTCACCATCTTCCATTAAAACAAGAGAAAGGGCAAATTGTTCTTTCTTTCCTCTGTGTTCATTCAATTTATCTTTTAAGATTGGGTATAGGGGGTGCTTAGAATCCATTATAGGAATATTATCTTTATCATCTACAATTTTTTTTACCTGATAATAAAGTTTATATTTTTTTAAGTTTGTTTGTTTTTTAAAAGTGTCCTTCAACAGTAGAATTAATTGTTCAGGGGACTGTCCTTGATTTGTCCGCAAAGGTTTTTTTTTAGTAATGTAATCTAAATATGAATTTGGACTTCTAATAAACTTTTCAGCCCAATCCAAACTCTTACCTAGTTTATAATCTGACTTGATTTTGTTGTGTGAGCAAATACATTCGAATGATGAAGAAAAAGATGAATTTCTACTGTGTAAAGTACTACTGTGTGGGCACATGGGGTAAATTAAATCAAAAAATATATATTTATAATCCGAGTGACATAGATAAACATCTGGACGACTAAAAGGTGTCTCCTTCAGGACACGGGGATGTATCTCTTCGTGCTGGTCTTCTTCCCTAGAAAAAAAAATAGGTTGAATTTAATGTAATTCACAGGACAGAATCATTCAATAAACATTAAGGCTGGGTTGCACCAAAAAGTATTAATTTAATCTAAGATTAGTTGTAATCAGAGTTCAGCAAAACTAGGTTTAAAATGAGTAAATCCAGATTTTAAATTAAGTGGAGCTCTGTTGCACAATTAAAAACTCATCTCTGTTTAGTAAATCCAAGTTTATTGATGTAAACGGAAATAAAACAGACATGAATCAATATGGAGATGCTTGCTTACCCAATTTAAAATAAATAGATAAATAAATAAAAAGATTAATAAATAAATGAATAAAAATAAATGCATCTGCATGCTGTCAGGACCTAGTAAGTATAAAAAGGGAGCTGCTGCTCTGTGTTCCTAAACATTGTAACAACTTATCGCTACATTGTTTGGCATAAAATCGCTGGGCCACCAGGAGTTGGAGCTTTGGTGGTACTGCTGCATTTCTTTCACTACCATGTTTGACAGTTGGTCCAATCTTCATGTTCAGCTTAAAAACGGTTTCCTTTGTGAACCGGTATCTTGACTGAAATTCAGCAGCATTGTAAAACTCAATTCAAGTCTGTCCTTTAGTTAAAAAACCTCCTCAAGTGTAAGTTTAAAGTTAATACTGGATCACATTTTAAATTGGAGTTTAAAGGTTTGGTGCAACACAATTAGATCTAATCTAGGTTTAGTGTAAAAACTACACTGAGGTTTAATGAGAGGTTTAAATCGAATCTCTCTTAATTTTAAGCTAGTTTTAAAGTTTGGTGCAACATAATTTAAAGTTACACCATGATTTAATCAGGTTTAAAAATGAATCCTTGTTTGTGCAACCCAGCCTAAGTTATTTTAACATTTGTTTTTATATTAAGCTGACCAGATACCACATCAGAAAATTCTTTCACAATTCATTCTTGAACTAACTCCTGAAAGTCAGTTAATATGACAAAGGTCGACAAAGTTAACTAATTTTATTTGATAGAAAAAAATAACATTTTTAAACATTTAAAAAAAAGAATATATAACTGTATTCATTTTAAATGCATTAAGTAATTAATTAATTAATTTATTAGCAACACGCAATTTAGCATTTACTGAAGTGGCTGAAGGCCTGAGTAAGATTAGCTTCACACCAGAACTGTTCCCCGTCCTTTCACATTATCTCAATCTACTTTCACGGGTTTAACAGTGTAGATTCAGTATTTATTTCTTAAAGCGTACCTTTGGGTGACGGGCTGCAGTTCAGTAGAATATGTTGAACACATCTCTTCAGGAAATTCTGGACTTTGTTGTCTTCTTCTGTCCGGCTGATGAAAAACATAGATTATTACAAAGTGTAGATAGATAATTAAACAGGGTGTAAATGATGTGCATAGAAGAAGCCTACAGAGCTGGAGTGTAAAATATCTTTTGCTGTTGGAGAACAAACGTGTCATAGTGAACAACACAAGTATTTATTCAACATTTCAGTATCTCTGCTGTATACTACTATATCAGCTGTCAGAGCTGTCCAGTGGTTTTAACCTTTTGACAAGTTGTTTTTCATGTAAAGTGTAAAGTAACAAGTTACCTGCTTGCCTGGAGGCTGTGGATAAAAGACATTTAGAAAGTGATTATTATGTTTGTCTGCTTTTTTCTTTACACTACTTTAAATTTGGACTTAATTGCCCTATTTTACACAAAAATCCAAAAGCTAAATAGAATTTCATGAATCAATTTTAAAAACATAATTTTCTTTTGACTTACCAGACCTGGTCTGCTGCTATCACCAACCCCAGCAGGGGCTGGCAAAGCCGGTTCTCCATAGGAACCCATAAAACAGAATCTTTAAAGTTTTTATATTATATCTTACTGGTCGATAAGATTAATTAGGTTTTCTCTAGATCACAAGTTTTGCCAGCCCCTGCTTGTGGTAGCAAGTTTTCCTTACTTGTATTGCCTGTTGAGTTCGACTGATTTACGGCTGGCCAAGGGTTTATATGCACCCAACAAAACGTATTTAAATCATGTGGTAAAACCTGTTGTTGACATGGCAACTATGATGACGTTTATTGACTGGAATGCGTGAGTTTTTATGGGTGGAGCACTGATGTGTGTTTTGAAGTGTTGCCATAAAGAGAGAGAGAGAGCTTTTGATTCTCATGTTTCCTTAATTTTTATTTTTATTCTTTATTTTTCCAGCTTTTTGCTCAACCAGCAAACATACGTTCAGTCTTTCAATTAAACCAATCAGGTTTCGACCTCTGGGAGACGATCATCTCCTTTATTTGAAGACCTTTCCTCTCTCTGCTTTTGTCAGGAGTCATTTAAGTTATCAGCCTGATGCAACCCCCCCCAACCCATTCACCGCCAGGTCCACGAGTCCTTTAACTGAGCTCCAGATCCACCGGGGTCTAGCCTTCATCAGGTGATGATCCTGAGAGGATTATTACGTCAGGATTGAGCTCTCATTGCTAAGACCCCTTCAGATTGTTCAAGTGTATTTTTGCAAGGTCAAATACATCAATTTACTATAATTTACTATAAACTATAAGATGGTTGATAAAGTGAACTTGAACGTGTGTAAGATAAGAGTGTCTTGACTAATCAAGCTGAACCTCTGAATCACACAACAAACTGTCTGCTGTGATGTTCATTAACAGCATTCAGAACACCTGGCTGAGGCGGAGTGATGTTGTTATATTAGATCTCATGTCATGCCACTTGTCCAGTCAGATTACTTGATCAGAATTATCTGTTGTATAATGAGTTTCATTACGTATGGAGCCTGGAATGGTGGTTTTCAAGTTTTAAGGGATGAGTAAATTGTTGTTGGACAGAGAATAAAGATGAAAGCAGCGCAGAGAGTCGTGCTGTAACATTGCAGTCACATATCATAAATGCATTTTAGATACCAGGTAAAAGGTGTTTTGAACATAAAATGTTGGGTCCTGCCAATAAGCTCATGAAGGAAAAGGAAAACTGGAAATGGCTTTTTGCAAGGTCAAATACATCAATTTACCTTGTCTTTAAGCCTTTTTGTCTTAATCATTGGGGTCTGCCATATTCTTTTTCTTCTGGGATTGAATGCCGGGACTTGGATGCTTCTCAGTGTGAAGTCCTCTTATTCACCCATCAGCCATTACATTATGACCACCTGCCTAATATTGTGCAGGACCCCCTTTTGCCGCCAAAAGAGACCTGACTTGTCGAGGCATGGACTCCACTAGACCTCTGTCTGTTGTCATGTTCCTCAAACCATTCCTGAACCATGTTTGCAGTGTGGCAGGGCGCACTATCCTGCTGAAAGAGGGCACTGCCATTAGGGAATACTGTTTCCATGAAGGATGTACTTGGTCTGCAACAATGTTTAGGTCGGTGCTATGTGTCAAAGTAACATCCACATGAATGGCAGGAACCAAGGTTTCCCAGCAGAACAAGCCCAAAGCATCACACTGCCTCCACCGGCTCGCCTTCTTCACATCACATCCTGGTGTCATGTCTTCCTCAGGTAAGCGACGCACACGCACCCGGCCATCCACATGATGTAAAAGAAAACGTGATCCCTCAGTCCAGGTCACCATCTTCCATTGCTCCGATGTCCAGTTCTGATGTTCACGTGCCCATTGAAGGCACTTTCGGTGGTGGACAGGGGTCAGCATGGGCACCCTGACCGGTCTGCAGCTAAGCAGCCCCAAACACAACAAACTGTGATGCACTGTGTGTTCTGACACCTTTCTATCAGAACCAGCATTGACTTTTAAAGCAGTTTGAGCTACAGTAGCTCTTCTGTTGGATCGGACCACACTAGCCAGCCTTCCAGGGTCCCCATGGCCCTGTCGCCGGTTTACCGTTTTTCCTTCCTTGGACCACTTGTGGTAGGTACTGACCACTGCAGACCTAATCTCTATTTACAGATTCTACATAGAAATGTAGAACTTGTAGGCAGGGACGTGGACTTCCAGGAAGGCAAGTGTTCTGTTTGAACTATGCTTGTAGTCCGAGTAATATTGACTAATCACGTATCAGCAGGCTGCAGCGTATGCAGGAAAACGGTCGGTGAGGAGAGCAAAAGCAGGCAGACATCCCGGCTCCCATCAGCGTCATCTGACGATGATTTAGCTTCTTATTAATCTAAACAGACATCTGCAGCAAGTTCAGCTAACAATCTGTTCTAGATCTAAATTTAACTTGAGATAAATTCCTTGACGCTGAACCACGACAGCCGCTCAGCATTCAGATTTCCCGACTTCCTGGAATGCATCAGATCGATCCGACCATTCAACAAACAGGCATTTTAAAAATGTTCTTCTCCTCTTGAGGACAGACCTGACAAAGCTTGAATTTTTACTTCTTACAAATCTGCATCGTGATATTAAAATTGAAAGGTGGGACCCGTTTAGTAAATCACAAGAAAACGTTTTCTCTTTCTGTAACAATGCAGCACCCGGAATGGGAAGTCGTTTATCACTTACTGCCCGGCACGTTCACCTGTGTCCCCAGAGGCTATATCGTCTCAGACTGTTGCCGATGGGATCCGAGATTGCTGCAGATCAGGAACACCCCTCAAGAGCTGCAGTTTTGGAGATGCTCTGACCCAGTCATGTAGCCATCACAATTTGGCCCTTGTCAAAGTCGCGCAAATCCTTGTGCTTGCCATTTATTCCTGCTTCCAACACATCAACTTCGAGGACAAAGAGTTCTTGCTGCCTAACATATCCCACCCAATGACAGGGGCCATTGTAACAAGATAATGTTATTCACTTCACCTGTCAGTGGTCATAATGCCATGGCTGATAGTTGTATATGCTTCAAGTGTCCAGGGGTACCAACTTGCCCTCATCACCACATGTTTGTGTTTGTTTTTTATACTTTTCAAACTGTTGAGTGAAGGGACTTGGCCTCACCAACCAGCCAGCACCCAGCTCCTGTGGCAAAAGAAGAAAGCAACTCAAACTATAAGATGGTTGATAAAGTGAACTTGAACGTGACAGGCAGCTTCACTGTTTCACATTCTCATGGGAAGTTTAACATGACTGTTCTTTTCTGAATCAAAGTATATTAATCTTTCACCCTTTTGCTTTTTAAATAAGAAATGCCTTCCTTGTGTATTGCTTGTTCTTTCACTTTTGTTTTCAACAAGTCTTGATTCAGGTCCGACCAGTTAGAGTAAAGAGTTATCTTTAAACTTGAACCTTTGACGCCATCAAACCCTTTTTCTTTCATTTCATTCCCTGCCAGCCGCCGAGTGTCCACCTGCTGTGCTGCTTTAAACATGTCGGCATTCTTAAAGTCCTTACTCTGTTAATGAAGCAATATCACATGTCACAGTCTCAACATTGCTGTGATTGGGTCTTAGGCAGAAGGCCTCAGTAGGATCAACAACAGATTATTATTTTTTGCAGCAGCTACTTTGAATGATGAACATTTATTTTTGTGTTTTAATTTATCGTCAACCAGTGAAATAAGAGTGTCTTGACTAATCAAGCTGAACCTCTGAATCACACAACAAACTGTCTGCTGTGATGTTCATTAACAGCATTCAGAACACCTGGCTGAGGCGGAGTGATGTTGTTATATTAGATCTCATGTCATGCCACTTGTCCAATCAGATTACTTGATCAGAATTATCTGTTGTATAATGAGTTTCATTACGTATGGAGCCTGGAATGGTGGTTTTCAAGTTTTAAGGGATGAGTAAATTGTTGTTGGACAGAGAATAAAGATGAAAGCAGCGCAGAGAGTCGTGCTGTAACATTGCAGTCACATATCATAAATGCATTTTAGATACCAGGTAAAAGGTGTTTTGAACATAAAATGTTGGGTCCTGCCAATAAGCTCATGAAGGAAAAGGAAAACTGGAAATGGCTTTTTGCAAGGTCAAATACATCAATTTACCTTGTCTTTAAGCCTTTTTGTCTTAATCATTGGGGTCTGCCATATTCTTTTTCTTCTGGGATTGAATGCCGGGACTTGGATGCTTCTCAGTGTGAAGTCCTCTTATTCACCCATCAGCCATTACATTATGACCACCTGCCTAATATTGTGCAGGACCCCCTTTTGCCGCCAAAAGAGACCTGACTTGTCGAGGCATGGACTCCACTAGACCTCTGTCTGTTGTCATGTTCCTCAAACCATTCCTGAACCATGTTTGCAGTGTGGCAGGGCGCACTATCCTGCTGAAAGAGGGCACTGCCATTAGGGAATACTGTTTCCATGAAGGATGTACTTGGTCTGCAACAATGTTTAGGTCGGTGCTATGTGTCAAAGTAACATCCACATGAATGGCAGGAACCAAGGTTTCCCAGCAGAACAAGCCCAAAGCATCACACTGCCTCCACCAGCTCGCCTTCTTCACATCACATCCTGGTGTCATGTCTTCCTCAGGTAAGCGACGCACACGCACCCGGCCATCCACATGATGTAAAAGAAAACGTGATCCCTCAGTCCAGGTCACCATCTTCCATTGCTCCGTGGTCCAGTTCTGATGTTCACGTGCCCATTGAAGGCACTTTCGGTGGTGGACAGGGGTCAGCATGGGCACCCTGACCGGTCTGCAGCTAAGCAGCCCCAAACACAACAAACTGCGATGCACTGTGTGTTCTGACACCTTTCTATCAGAACCAGCATTGACTTTTAAAGCAGTTTGAGCTACAGTAGCTCTTCTGTTGGATCGGACCACACTAGCCAGCCTTCCAGGGTCCCCATGGCCCTGTCGCCGGTTTACCGTTTTTCCTTCCTTGGACCACTTGTGGTAGGTACTGACCACTGCAGACCTAATCTCTATTTACAGATTCTACATAGAAATGTAGAACTTGTAGGCAGGGACGTGGACTTCCAGGAAGGCAAGTGTTCTGTTTGAACTATGCTTGTAGTCCGAGTAATATTGACTAATCACGTATCAGCAGGCTGCAGCGTATGCAGGAAAACGGTCGGTGAGGAGAGCAAAAGCAGGCAGACATCCCGGCTCCCATCAGCGTCATCTGACGATGATTTAGCTTCTAATATAATTTAAACAGACATCTGCAGCAATTTCAGCTAACAATCTGTTCTAGATCTAAATTTAACTTGAGATAAATTCCTTGACGCTGAACCACGACAGCCGCTCAGCATTCAGATTTCCCGACTTCCTGGAATGCATCAGATCGATCCGACCATTCAACAAACAGGCATTTTAAAAATGTTCTTCTCCTCTTGAGGACAGACCTGACAAAGCTTGAATTTTTACTTCTTACAAATCTGCATCGTGATATTAAAATTGAAAGGGGGACCCGTTTAGTAAATCACAAGAAAACGTTTTCTCTTTCTGTAACAATGCAGCACCCGGAATGGGAAGTCTTTTATCACTTACTGCCCGGCACGTTCACCTGTGTCCCCAGAGGCTATATCGTCTCAGACTGTTGCCGATGGGATCCGAGATTGCTGCAGATCAGGAACACCCCTCAAGAGCTGCAGTTTTGGAGATGCTCTGACCCAGTCATGTAGCCATCACAATTTGGCCCTTGTCAAAGTCGCGCAAATCCTTGTGCTTGCCATTTATTCCTGCTTCCAACACATCAACTTCGAGGACAAAGGGTTCTTGCTGCCTAACATATCCCACCCAATGACAGGGGCCATTGTAACAAGATAATGTTATTCACTTCACCTGTCAGTGGTCATAATGCCATGGCTGATAGTTGTATATGCTTCAAGTGTCCAGGGGTACCAACTTGCCCTCATCACCACATGTTTGTGTTTGTTTTTTATACTTTTCAAACTGTTGAGTGAAGGGACTTGGCCTCACCAACCAGCCAGCACCCAGCTCCTGTGGCAAAAGAAGAAAGCAACTCAAACTATAAGATGGTTGATAAAGTGAACTTGAACGTGACAGGCAGCTTCACTGTTTCACATTCTCATGGGAAGTTTAACATGACTGTTCTTTTCTGAATCAAAGTATATTAATCTTTCACCCTTTTGCTTTTTAAATAAGAAATGCCTTCCTTGTGTATTGCTTGTTCTTTCACTTTTGTTTTCAACAAGTCTTGATTCAGGTCCGACCAGTTAGAGTAAAGAGTTATCTTTAAACTTGAACCTTTGACGCCATCAAACCCTTTTTCTTTCATTTCATTCCCTGCCAGCCGCCGAGTGTCCACCTGCTGTGCTGCTTTAAACATGTCGGCATTCTTAAAGTCCTTACTCTGTTAATGAAGCAATATCACATGTCACAGTCTCAACATTGCTGTGATTGGGTCTTAGGCAGAAGGCCTCAGTAGGATCAACAACAGATTATTATTTTTTGCAGCAGCTACTTTGAATGATGAACATTTATTTTTGTGTTTTAATTTATCGTCAACCAGTGAAATAAGAGTGTCTTGACTAATCAAGCTGAACCTCTGAATCACACAACAAACTGTCTGCTGTGATGTTCATTAACAGCATTCAGAACACCTGGCTGAGGCGGAGTGATGTTGTTATATTAGATCTCATGTCATGCCACTTGTCCAATCAGATTACTTGATCAGAATTATCTGTTGTATAATGAGTTTCATTACGTATGGAGCCTGGAATGGTGGTTTTCAAGTTTTAAGGGATGAGTAAATTGTTGTTGGACAGAGAATAAAGATGAAAGCAGCGCAGAGAGTCGTGCTGTAACATTGCAGTCACATATCATAAATGCATTTTAGATACCAGGTAAAAGGTGTTTTGAACATAAAATGTTGGGTCCTGCCAATAAGCTCATGAAGGAAAAGGAAAACTGGAAATGGCTTTTTGCAAGGTCAAATACATCAATTTACCTTGTCTTTAAGCCTTTTTGTCTTAATCATTGGGGTCTGCCATATTCTTTTTCTTCTGGGATTGAATGCCGGGACTTGGATGCTTCTCAGTGTGAAGTCCTCTTATTCACCCATCAGCCATTACATTATGACCACCTGCCTAATATTGTGCAGGACCCCCTTTTGCCGCCAAAAGAGACCTGACTTGTCGAGGCATGGACTCCACTAGACCTCTGTCTGTTGTCATGTTCCTCAAACCATTCCTGAACCATGTTTGCAGTGTGGCAGGGCGCACTATCCTGCTGAAAGAGGGCACTGCCATTAGGGAATACTGTTTCCATGAAGGATGTACTTGGTCTGCAACAATGTTTAGGTCGGTGCTATGTGTCAAAGTAACATCCACATGAATGGCAGGAACCAAGGTTTCCCAGCAGAACAAGCCCAAAGCATCACACTGCCTCCACCAGCTCGCCTTCTTCACATCACATCCTGGTGTCATGTCTTCCTCAGGTAAGCGACGCACACGCACCCGGCCATCCACATGATGTAAAAGAAAACGTGATCCCTCAGTCCAGGTCACCATCTTCCATTGCTCCGTGGTCCAGTTCTGATGTTCACGTGCCCATTGAAGGCACTTTCGGTGGTGGACAGGGGTCAGCATGGGCACCCTGACCGGTCTGCAGCTAAGCAGCCCCAAACACAACAAACTGCGATGCACTGTGTGTTCTGACACCTTTCTATCAGAACCAGCATTGACTTTTAAAGCAGTTTGAGCTACAGTAGCTCTTCTGTTGGATCGGACCACACTAGCCAGCCTTCCAGGGTCCCCATGGCCCTGTCGCCGGTTTACCGTTTTTCCTTCCTTGGACCACTTGTGGTAGGTACTGACCACTGCAGACCTAATCTCTATTTACAGATTCTACATAGAAATGTAGAACTTGTAGGCAGGGACGTGGACTTCCAGGAAGGCAAGTGTTCTGTTTGAACTATGCTTGTAGTCCGAGTAATATTGACTAATCACGTATCAGCAGGCTGCAGCGTATGCAGGAAAACGGTCGGTGAGGAGAGCAAAAGCAGGCAGACATCCCGGCTCCCATCAGCGTCATCTGACGATGATTTAGCTTCTTATTAATCTAAACAGACATCTGCAGCAAGTTCAGCTAACAATCTGTTCTAGATCTAAATTTAACTTGAGATGAATTCCCCGACGCTGTGTCACGACAGCCGCTCAGCATTCAGATTTCCCGACTTCCTGGAATGCATCAGATCGATCCGACCATTCAACAAACAGGCATTTTAAAAATGTTCTTCTCCTCTTGAGGACAGACCTGACAAAGCTTGAATTTTTACTTCTTACAAATCTGCATCGTGATATTAAAATTGAAAGGTGGGACCCGTTTAGTAAATCACAAGAAAACGTTTTCTCTTTCTGTAACAATGCAGCACCCGGAATGAGAAGTCGTTTATCACTTACTGCCCGGCACGTTCACCGGTGTCCCCAGAGGCTATATCGTCTCAGACTGTTGCCAATGGGATCCGAGATTGATGCAGATCAGGAACACCCCTCAAGAGCTGCAGTTTTGGAGATGCTCTGACCCAGTCATGTAGCCATCAAAATTTGGCCCTTGTCAAAGTCGCGCAAATCCTTGTGCTTGCCATTTATTCCTGCTTCCAACACATCAACTTCGAGGACAAAGGGTTCTTGCTGCCTAACATATCCCACCCAATGACAGGGGCCATTGTAACAAGATAATGTTATTCACTTCACCTGTCAGTGGTCATAATGCCATGGCTGATAGTTGTATATGCTTCAAGTGTCCAGGGGTACCAACTTGCCCTCATCACCACATGTTTGTGTTTGTTTTTTATACTTTTCAAACTGTTGAGTGAAGGGACTTGGCCTCACCAACCAGCCAGCACCCAGCTCCTGTGGCAAAAGAAGAAAGCAACTCAAACTATAAGATGGTTGATAAAGTGAACTTGAACGTGACAGGTAGGTCCGACCAGTTAGAGTAAAGAGTTATTTTAAAACTTAAACCTTTGACGCCATCAAACCCGCGGAGTGATGTCAGATCTCATGTCATGCCACTTGTCCAATCAGATTACTTGGTCAGAATTATCTGTTGTATGAGTTTCATTACGTATGGAGCCTGGAATGGTGGTTTTCAAGTTTTAAGGGATGAGTAAATTGTTGTTGGACAGAGAATAAAGATAAAAGCAGCGCAGAGAGTCGTGATGTAACATTGCAGTCACATATCAAAAATGCGTTTTAGATACCAGGTAAAAGGTGTATTGAACATAAAATGTTGGGTCCTCCCAGCCTCATTGAAAGGCTGAATGGACAGATGACGGTGCAAACAGTTACGTCAACTGTAGAACAATAAACATTCTACACAAGAATGTGCTGTGAAATAGTATTAGGACGCAGCGACCTGAACAAACCGGCTCATCCAACATTTACTTCCTCCACTCAGCCATAGCTTTTTTATATGAAGAAGTCATGTCTCGGTCATGGATGGCGTCCATGAGGACTTCTGTCTGCAGCACAGAGAGGATTGTGGCTAAGCACTTGGGGTATGTGAGGTGAAAGGTGTAGTAGCATGCCATGATGTACATCACACTGTCAGAGATGTCCTCCTTTGGGAAGATCAGCACAGGCATGGTTCCGATAGCCAGAATGCAGTTGCTCTCACAGACGATCACCGCAGGGCTGGAGAGTGGTCTTGTATTAAAAAAGGCGTTTTGGGGTCTTCCGCAGACTGAAACACAAATAGAAATATGAGGCTAACTAAGTGTGTGAAGTGAAGCTAATTTGTGTGTGTGTGTGTGTGTGCGTGTGTGCGTGTGTGTGTGTTTATGAGAGTTTACTGAATGGACATGTTGCAGGTTAGCAAAGCTTGTCTTTGTCTATAATTGAAATAAAAATGAATATGAGGAAGTGACAGAAAGCAAGAAAGATGGTAAGTGTAAAAGAAACAAAGTAGTTGTGAGCCAGTGTTTATTACTTTTTATGGATGTGTGCCAAGGAGCCTACTATGCAGCCTGCAGCTATAGCTGTGATTCTGTTTTGCCTGACTAATTCAAGTCCTCCAAATATGTCCTTTTTAATGTTGGACATTTTTTCTTTGTTCACTGCCAGGCTCTAGTAATGCAACAGCATTCTACATTAACAGCTTCACCGGGTTAAGGCAGTAACAGCAGTCTGATGTCAAAATATTAGAAACATTTGTCATTTTTGTTTTGTGGCATCACGTATGTATGGAGCCTGGAATGGTGGTTTTCAAGTTTTAAGGGATGAGTAAATTGTTGTTGGACAGAGAATAAAGATGAAAGCAGCGCAGAGAGTTGTGATGTAACATTGCAGTCACATATCAAAAATGCATTTTAGATACCAGGCAAAAGGTGTATTGAACATAAAATGTTGGGTCTTCCCAATAAGCTCATGAAGGAAAAGGAAAAGAACTGGAAAGGTATTACTTAAACTAAGCAAAATTATCTGCCAACAGAACGAGAAAATTTGGCTTGTAAAGACTTTCCAAAACAAGTAAAAATATCTAACCTCAATGAACAAAGAAATACCTTAAAATTAGTATATTCTCACTAATAACGAGTGCATTTTTCTTGATAGAAATAAAAAATATGAGACCTCTTTTCTCAATATGTCGAAAAATATTCTTAAATTAAAGCCGCAAGCGGCAATGAACAGGCCCTCGCACCCGTGGCCACGTTGGGGCGTGTCTCGGCCGCGGGGTGCGAGGAAGCCTTGGGGCGTGCTGCAGTCGCGGGGTGTGCATGAGCCACAGCATGTGCTGTCCTAGACTATAATCATTAAATCAGTAAATAATCGTGTGAAATTAGAAGCTGTTTGAACATTGTATGTGAGACTCATTACTGGCTGTTACCAGTAGGTGGCGCTCTGAATAGGGGCAAATGTATATCTAGATATGTTCAGGCCGGGACTGGCAGTATACATTTGAAATTTGAAGCAGATCGGACAGTGTACATAAGAGTTGATACAGGCTCTGCCCAGTAGGTGGCGCTATGATTGTGAGTCAAAAATGAATGTTTAGACCTGTTCAGGCCGAGACTATAATCATGCAAGGGAAATTTGAAGCTGATATAACATTGTATGTGAGAGGTAGTACTGACTCTTACCAGTAGGTGGCGCTATGACTATGAGTGAAAAATGTATATGTAGATGTGTTCAGGGCAGTACCCTCATCAAACCTGTGAAATTTGGTGAAGATTGGACAATGTATATGAGAGCTGCCTCCAGTAGCGGGCGCTATGCCTGATGGGAAATATTTTCCTGTAATTGTGTTCAGGCTGGGACTCTTATACTCTTAAATATGAAAAAGCTAGAAGACTGTATTTGAGAGTTACAGTGATTTTAAATTTTTGGCAATTTGCCAAAAAAACATCAGACTTTGACCCCCAGCCAAGGCCACGCCCATTCTCAAAAACTCGAGCTTTTAATAATTTTTAATCTTCAATGTGTTGTCAATACACTGACCGAGTTTGAAAAGGACGAGAGGAAGTCCCTAGGAGGAGTTCGGTAAAGTATGACCCCTGTAAATCGCCAAAAACACGCTGTTGGGTTTGAGGTAAGCGTGCAAGAGGCTTTTTTGTGCATCTAGGCCTGTTTAATATGCGTACCAAATGTCATACACCTAGGTGGAAGTAACCTCTATGGGGAGGTGTTTTTGAAAATTGCTAGGGGGGCGCATTTTGCCACGCCCAAATGTCCGTGCTTGTCGGTGCTCGGGCCCTAATTAAGTAAATGCTAGTGCCATTATCTTGACATTATGATATGCATATATTCAAAATGTATGTGTACAGGTATACATATTTGTCCTAACAGCTAAGGTCATCATCTATGTGGTTGTTGAAATCATTTAATACTTTTATTTCAATTGATCAAATTTTATTCGGTGAGTGATATTAAGTATTTGGTCTTATTTCAAAGGAGAGAGAGCAAAACTTTCAAATATGGTAGAATTAAAAAGGTGAAGCGAATAAGTATTAACTTAGTTAAAAGTTTAACTGAAATAATTAACAGATGGTTTATGATGGGGAGTGGTCAGCAGCTCCCGCCAATGCAAAACACCACTATCACAAAGGATAATACCTAAGGAGAAGTGACAAGACTGGCTCTTCTGCTGTGGCTCTTCTGCTGAGACCCCAAGACTGATGTACTGATGTGATTCTCCCTCTCTCTGGCCTAATGGCTGAAGGCCGGAGAGAGGGGGGGGGGAAACCTGCCGTCTGGCCGCCCAAGGCCCGCTGCAGAGTTCCAGCCACACCGAGCATGTTGGAAGGGACATCCAACCAACCCGTGAAGAAAACTTCTGATTTCGGAAACAATCAGAAATTTGAGTCCTGCCAGCCAGGATCCCTTATTGCTGCTTGTGCTCTTTCGCCTTTGGTTCTCACCTTGATGCAGCCCTGCGGAATGCTGGGCCAGAAAACGCCGCCTGCTGCGACTCCTGAATCCTGAATCCTAAGTTGCACTGAACTTGCCTGAGAGCCAAATCTTGCGACTATTGAGTAAAAGCTTTTGAATGAAGATGATGTTAGAGACAAAGACTTTGAACGGAAGAGACTTTGAATATGGCAAAGCTGCCATTATGACCCCCCTCAGCCAAAGGACATGAAGAGATGCTCTAGCTGCTGCTGAGAGAGATGGAGAGACACAGACTCAAAGCCTGCAGTCTGCAACGTGGGACCCAAAATGCTGAGGCCGCCAGGAAGAACTTCTGCTGCTGCCACTCTGCCCATCGTCAGGTGAACAATACTATTTCAAGTGTTAAGAGTTGATGTCAGACAACTGATGCTAAATTACCAATTGAGAAATTAATCAAGAGACTTAATAAGCATTAGACCTAAACTAGGATCCTTGATCAAGATTACAGTTAAACCTAATATTAAATTGCTTCACAGTCTTCCATGATGCTCCTCAAACTCTCCACTGCCGAATGGTGTTTTATACATTCAATCAGTTGATAAACCTCCAAAGATATGGTCACTGATTTGACTTGACTTAATGTCAATCCTATTAAGAGATTGTTCGTTGTGCAACCTATTCATTGTGCTCACTCATTTATTCCTCATTCATTCATGTATTTCCTATTCAGTAGTTTAGTCATGTAGTCAGTAGTTTAATAAATATCTCATTTATAAAGAACTTGATTCTGTGATTTGTGTGTGTATGAAATGGTAAAGTCACTGTACACCATGGCCAAGAACCTCGTAGCAACCCTGAGATCACAAGCCTAAATTAACTAATAACTAATTATAAGTTTTCCCTGTTTTGTCAAAATTGGGTGGCGTCCAACATTGAATTTAAGGTAAACCTAAATTCTGTTATTTAGTAATGAACTAATCGTTTCTAGGAACCAAAGATGAGGGCCTTCACTCTCCTTCAGCTTTTGCACCAATGTCTGTAATAATGATGCAAAACAGTTATGGATTATTGTTACATAATTTGATATTGATTAGTTATTTATTATTAATTAGTCCTTTGAGCCGCTACACAGTTAAGCATTTTGGATGCAGAGGAAATTCTAATTTCTCCAGCTATACGCAAGAGGAAACATGGAGCATCAAAATACTTTTTAATTAAAGACAAAGTCTTTAATTACATTCCATTGGTCAAAAGTCTAGAGCAATTTTTATCACACCCGAAGATATTCTCTATGATTGAAAAGGGTCCACAGAGGTGCAGGGAGGGTTTTTTTCAGGACATTGTTGATGGCTCCCTTTTAAAATCGGATCCCTTATTTTCAGAGATACCAAATGCATTGCAGATTGTTCTGTACACAGATGAAATAGAGGTCTGTAATCCACTAGGATCATTTGCATCAAAAAGTAAGCTGTTGATGGTGTATTACACCCTAGCAAACATAAATCCAAAATACAGGTCTAAACTTGCTGCTATTAGGTTACTTGCCATGGCTAGATCTGTAGACCTCTGTCAATGTGGTGTAGATGTCATATTGAACAGAATCAAAGAAGATACGGATGCATTGTACAATGGTGTTAAAATGCAAACTAGTAATGGACAGAAAACTATTTATGGTGCCATCGTCTCTGTCTGTGGAGACACTCTGGCAGAGCATGAACTGGCAGGGTTCAAGGAGGGTGTTGGCTTACAGTAAATGCAGACACTGCGAGTGTTCTTTTGAGGACATGCAGTCACACTTCAGTGAAGATGCATTTACTAAAAGGACTTTAAAGAGGCATATCAGACAGACTAATGAAATAGAAAAGGCAGATACACACATGCTTCGCAACAGCCTGAGAACAACATATGGGATCAGTCGAAGGAGCAAATTAGTTGAATTCCCTGCTTTTGACATTATACAACAAACTCCACAAGACATTATGCATGTAATTCTGGAGGGTACAGCTCCTTTGGAAATCAAGGGTGTGTTACATCATCTAGCTCAGTCAGGACTGATCGATCTGGACTCTGTGAATTCTGCTATTCTGGGTTTCCCTTATTCCCCTCTGGATGTTAGAGATCGGACATCCCCAATTTCACTGAGTACACTAATGTCAAGTGACGGTAAATTAAAACATCTGTCCGTCATCTGGGCAAATTCTTGTCCTGCTAAGGATATTACCATTTGTTTTGGAGAGTGTAGAAGACAATGCATATGTGCATTGGATACATGAGCTAATAGATTGTGCACAGTGTTTGCACCTGTTCTGACCACTGCAACTGTTTCTAGATTGAAGTCACTTATTGAAAATCATATGAAGCATTGGAGGGACCTTTTCCCGGAACACAATATTACACCTAAACAGCATTATCTGATACATTTGCCATCACAGATAAGATCATTGGGTCCAGTGGTTAGACATATGTGTGTGCGGTTTGAATCTAAACATTGCCCCTTTAAACAATGGGCTTCAAAGCTTTAAAACATTTTAAAAATATTTGCAAGTCTTTGGTTAATCAGAACCAAATATATGAAAGCTGCCAAAATGTTGACCCTTCAATACATCAAATCTTTTCAAATGAAAGGGAGATGGGACCTGTGTCTGAGGTTAAAGAACTACAGTATTTACAAGGAAATCTGAGAGACTTCCTAGGTTAAGATGAAGTAAACCATGCTGTATCAGTAAAATGGCTTGTGATAAATGACAATATATACATAATTCAGAAGTCAATGATCCTTGCAAACATAGTGAATGGTAATATGCGAGAATTTGGACTAGCCAAAAACATATGTCTTGTTGATTCTCTGCTTTATTGTTTGGAATACCAACCATTTCAAATGATACACTTTGATAGATAAGTCATGGCATATCAAGTTGAGGTCCCACACCTTGCAAAGGCTGAGTTAGTGGATGCTGAAAAGCTGGTGGATTCTATCTCTTATTACACATTCAGCAGCAAGAGTCAAACCTTTGTACAGGTAAAATACCATCTTGGGGATGTAATAGAATTATACAACAGTGAAAAATAACTCGCAGTGCTCCCGAGATATCACATTACTTGCTTTTAAAGCTGCCTTGTAATTTGGAAGAACTTGTATATGTATGTATATGAACTATTTCTGTTTGAAATTGTTTGAAATGTTACATGTTACATGTTTCATGTTTCCCCGCACACTCGGCTGGATAGAATTCACGGAGTGGATTCCAGCTCGCGTGGAGTGGATTTCAATGCTCTGCGACCTGTACAGAGATTCATCCCACATTCTTTGGTCAAAATCGAACTTTTTAACACTCAGTCCATCAACAAAAAATCCACCCTGATTGAGGAACACATAAGGGAGAAGGGACTTGACATCATGTGTTTAACAGAAACCTGGCACCAGCCAGAGGTTTACTCTGCCCTCAATGAAGCCTGTCCCCCTGGTTACAGTTACTTGGAGGCAGCACGCAGCACTGGCCGCGGTGGTGGCCTAGTAGTCATCCACCGACAGGACCTGGAGCTGTCCACCATCCCGCTGCCCACAACAACCTCCTGCGAGTGTCTTGCATTTAAATGTAAGCCCCCCTTTCCCATGACTGTTCTCCTCATCTACCGGCCCCCTAAACCCAACTCTGCTTTTATCCTGGAAATGTCTGATCTCCTCACAACACTCTGCACTACCTCTGCCAACACCATAATCCTGGGAGATTTAAATATTCATGTTGATGCCCCCTCATGTCACTCTGCTGCTGATTTCCTTCAGCTACTGGACTCCCTCAACCTACAACAACATGTTGATGTCCCCACACACTCAAGGGGACAAACACTTGACCTGGTCATCACCAACTCCGCTCCCATCACCAACCTACAGGTTTATGATCTTGGTGTGTCTGACCACAAAGTCGTGTCGATGGAGTTGCCCTTCCCTTCTCCCCACACCAAACCCAGGTGGCAGATCCACTTCAGGAAGCTGAAAAACACGGATGCCCTGGCTCTGGACCTTCAACTTCTCTCCTCTGGCTCTACTGACTTCCTCTCTGGTGCTGGTTTAGTGGATTCTTACAACCAGTCCCTGAGCAGTCTTCTGGCCCTTCATGCCCCCTTAACATCCAGGTTAGTCTCCTTCTCGCGCCCAGCACCCTGGTACACCTGCGAGCTGCGAAAGATGATGGCTGCTGGGCGTGTCCTTGAGCGGCGGCCTCTGGACTTACTGTTCACAAACAGGCATACAGAGAACACAGGAAGGCGTATGCAGAAGCTCTGAGGGATGCACAGTCCAGGTTTTATTCCACCATCATCAACAACAGCCCCCGTAACTCCAAACAACTTTTCTCGACAATAAATCACCTTCTCAAACCGCCTTCACTTGCCCACTCCGAGACCACAGAGGAGAGGTGCAATATGCACATCACTTTTTTCAGACAAAAAGTTGATAACATTCGTTCACACCTCTTCGCCACTGCTGTCCTGCCTCCCACAACTACCGATCCACCATCTGAGACTGTCCAGCCTCTTTGTTCCTTCTCCATTGTCACTCAGAAGGAGGTGGAGGATGTCATCAGAAACATGAAGCCAACCACCTGTGCTCTGGACCCTTTTCCTTCAGCTCTGCTGAAGACAAACATCTCTGCCATCTCTCCATTCATCACCAAGATCATAAACCACTCCCTCCTGGCCGGCCATATCCCATCTGCATTAAAAACTGCTGTCATCAGACCACTACTGAAAAAACCCACCCTGGATCCAGAAGTATTCTCCAACTACAGGCCCATTTCCAATCTTTCATTTCTGTCTAAGGTTCTGGAAAAAACAGTTGCAGCACAACTTCAGGATCACTTCAAACATAACAACCTCTTTTTGAAGTTTCAGTCTGGTTTCCGCCCTGGCCATAGCACAGAAACAGCCTTGGTCAGGGTCACCAATGACCTCCTGATGGCAGCAGACACCGGTTCCCCTTCTCTACTCATCCTCCTGGACCTAACAGCTGCTTTTGACACAGTTCATCACAACATCCTCCTTCACCGTCTGAAATACACCATTGGACATTCTGACAATGTACAAAACTGGTTCACTTCATATCTGACCGACAGAACCGAATACATCGCCCTGGGCAAAGCAAGATCACACACCCAAAATGTCACCTGCGGTGTCCCTCAGGGCTCAGTGCTGGGCCCCACCCTCTTCACTCTCTATCTGCTCCCCCTGGGCAATCTCATCAGCAGGCATGGGGTTTCTTACCATTGCTATGTTGATGATACACAGCTCTACCTACGGACAACCCCCACTTCTCCTTCTCCCCTGTCAACATCCACACTCACCACCTGCCTGGAGGAGATAGAGGCGTGGATGAAGCTCAACTTTCTTCAGCTGAACAGGTCCAAAACAGAAGCCGTCCTACTTGGCACACCACATCAGCTCCGCTCTTCCACCATCACCAGTATCACCTTCTCCGGCCAAAGCATCCCCCTTTCCACATCCGAGGCTGTGGAATACCCTCTCCGACCACCTGAGGGCCCCACAGACTGCAGATGTTTTTAAACGGGACCTAAAAACGTATCTTTTTAAGAAAGCTTTTTGCTAAGTGCCTTTTATAGGCTCTCATTTTAACACATAAAAATGTCTTGTTTTATCTTTCTTCTCTGTAGCACTTTGAGATTGCTTAAATATAAAGTGCAAAACAAATAAAAATTTATTATTATTATGTTAAATGTTTAAATATTAACTATGAGTTTACAGTACTGTGCCAACTGTACTAATATATAAGTACATATTTTCTATTGTTTAATTGAAAAAAAAACAGTGGATTCCATTTGGCTGTCATCTGTAATAATTATGTGAAGAGATACAATTGGGTCAAAGTCATGATTTCTTATTTCATGCTTGAAATAAGAAATTATTACTTTGAAAAGGCAGTTTTATACTTGTGAGTTTTTGATGAAACAGCTTTGTAACAGTTGATATTCTAGTTTCAAGCATGTATTACTCAATATAGGTCATACAATCTCAGTAACAAGCTGTAATATCTTACTGAGATAATTTAGGACCAAAACACTTAAAATAAGTGAAACACTCTAACATAAAATATGCTTAGTGAGAAGAACTATCTTATCAGATAAAAAATAAGCAAATATGATGAGATCATTTCTATTCTCAGGTCCTATCTGAGATATTTAATCTTACTTAGATTTCAGTTTTTGCAGTGTTCCCCACACCAGGTCAAAAGAAGTCATCTCAATTAAGGAGGACTAGCCTCACCAACAAGCTTCCTTTGTCATCCAAACGTCATTATGACCATCCCTCCTTATCACAAAACCAGCTGAAATTATCATTATACAGGAATATTTGAAAAGTCCTTAGTGTACACTGCCACCCTGTGGCTCTTGGGTTATTCTTCTGAAAATAAGTAAAACTTTATTGATACTTCTCCTGGGTTAAACTTGGGTTTAAAAAAATATCAAGACAAGTTGAAATTATGACAAAAAGAAAACACAGGGCAGTTTAAATAATATGCACAAAGAGACACGTGTCTTCAAAGGCTTCAGACAAAGCTAAGCACAGGATTATAAAAAAGCTAAAATAGAATTATACAAAAAAAAAACAATATAGATTACAAAGCAGCCACATTTCAGTGCAGGACCTGTATATAAAGTCCCATATTTGATTTTAAAGTACAGTGACAAGCAGAACATTGTTAACCTTGATCTAAGGAGTCCTTTCCTCCCATTAAAACATACTTTACCCTGACACCGTGCTTCAAAGAACTGCTTTTCAGTTCTGCATTCATAAACAGAAAGAACGTTTTAGGACCTGAGAATAGAAATGATCTCATCCACTTTCCCATTTCTAGTGGTCATCTAACTCTATATATATTCTTATGATGACAGTTGGCTGATTTTTGTGTTCATCTATGGATGTTTTAAACTGAGGTAAATGTAACACATTGAGGAATTGAGGATTTGTTGCTTTACGTCTCTCTTTGGATGACATTTTTCTCCTTTAATCAACACAAGACCTCTTTAGTCCAAACTGTGTTCAGCTGTTCTTATCTTTTGGGTTTTCCTCCCATATTATCACAGCAGGCATTTGGTTCACAGCAAATCAGTAGCTGCATTTCAGTGAGTCGTGTGAACGTTATGGAGTCATTTATAAACATCTTTCCACTTAAACACTTTGAGTTGAGTTCTGATGAGCGAACTCAGTGACAGGAGACATTGGCACAATACTTCTCCAGTGTCAATAAGCGTGTCTCAAGTGCAGCAATCTTCTGCAACTATTTATGACACTCTGCTCAGAGAATATAATTGCAACCTACAGCAGTCATTAATGATCGTCTCCATGATTTAGTTGTTACATTAAATTTCCCTTTATGATATTTTTGTAGTTTAAGATAGGTGAGAAGGAAGAAGAATGAAAAAGTAACGGCTGAGTCAAGAGCATGTCATATACAACGCGTCTCCAAACACGTCTCTATAATCAAGGACAGGTAAAAAGGTGGACTCCACTTGTTTCCTTTCACATGAAAAAAGAAGCAAGACTTTCTATCATAAAATCATCATAAAACCTTCCATTTTTTAGTAACAAGCTGAATGTGCTCCTATAAAAGTAGATACTAATTCAAATTCTTGACCGTCTCTTGTTACAATTGGAAAGAAACATACCTTTTGTTTTGTCTTCTTTAAGAAATAGTTGTAGTTGAAAAGCTGCTCTTGTACTATAACAAGCAGGGGAGATTTGCAAAAGCTCATGCATGAGTAGGTGCAAAGCCGTCAGCATAGAAATGAAAAGCAGACTTTAGAAATTTCTGTCAATAATGTAAATGGTAAATAATAGGGATGAGTCATGACTTTCAAATATTTGAATAGTCATTCATTAATAAAAAAAATCAAAAAGTAAACGCAACTATTATCTCATCTAAAAAAAAATGTGTATGTTTTTACTGGTTCCTGGTTGTTATGCCAAACTACCTCCAGACAGCAGCTGTAGCTCATCTGAAAGCTGTTTGCTAACCGCCAATAACAAACCCGGCAGAATGGGTTTCTGGGCAGGTTTCTGCAGCCGTCTCACCTTAAGAGAAATTATCCATGTCTGTTTATTGTGTAGGGAAGAGGCACAGTTTATTATCCCTGTTTTTAGGGGGTGTTGTAGTACTTTGACATGAAAATAAAGCCGATAGAGTTATAAAAAAGTAAATGTCTGTGGTGGCACCCATGGGAGGGGGTTGGTCTTCGAATAATGGTTCCCGGTGAATATCGAATAATATTTTTGCTTCAAATGCCCATACAATAATGGGCCCAGAACCCAGCCTTGAGGTACCCCATTTTGGATTTGTACTACCTATGAAGTATCACCTTCTATCTGAATAGCCTGGATTCTTGCTTTGAGATAGTTTGCAAACCATTCATCGATATGATCTGAAAATGATAAGAGCGTCTGCACTGAAGCAAAAAGATGGGCTTTCTTAGGAAAGTATAAACAAAATAATTAAAGAAAATAACATTTTAAATAGATCTATAAATCCACTCCAGATTTAAAATGCCCAAGAACAAATGAGAGAAATAACATACCTTGAGGGGGACAAATTACGTCTTTCATGTCAGAGTACAAAACACGTACTTATCAAATTTACTAAGTTTAATTTGACATTGTATCATTGGAAGTTGTGCTTCATAATTTCATAGAAAGGCCATGCAATTAATATAGTACCATGTTTACCATTGAGAACAGATGTAATGAGCCCTGAACACTTGGTGGAGCTGTCTGCCCTACAAAGAAAGAGAGAAGGGGCTGGTGCTTCATAATCTACATGAGGTGACATAAAATGTAGAGATATCGTTGAGCTGAAGGGGGCAGCCACACTCTGTGGAGTAAAGTGGGTTGAACATGAAGCCTGCTTTAATTGAAAAACAACAACAGAGATTTACAAGAAATTTTAACTTTTACTCTTAATACTGGTGAAAATGTTTTCCACATGCAACCTTTTTCCAAAGTGAATTTGCTCTGCAGCGTTCGTGACACACACTTTACTCTCCTCCCAGGTATCACAAGCAAGATGATGTCTTTTAACCCAAACATGGCCCCCGTAAACTGGGCTGTCAGAGGCTGTGTGGCCACATCAGTGCTGAGGTGTGAGGAGGCTGCTGTTCCCGCTACACTCCACCTCAGAGAAATACACTTTTGGACAGCTTATGTAACGTGTCAGCTAAACAGGGGAGACATTTCTCTGTGTGTGTATGTGAACACGTGTGTTTCAGGACATACACTATCAGTGTTTCAGAGGGTTGAAGGTGCTGGCAGGGGCAACGAGTCGGGTCAAAGTGTCAGGATTTATCTGTTTGTATTTAAGGTCTAGGTGGGGCTTCAAGTGCACCTGTGTGTGTGTTATTATGTGACTGATTGTACTGTATGTACAGTGCTGTTGCAGGGATCAGTAAGCCGGATGTGCACAGGCTTTTAGTACAGAGCTCAAGAGGTGAGAGAAGATACTAATTGGCTATTTGATGAGTCAGATTATGATTGAATGACGTGTGTTGGCTAGTCGCTTTACTTTGTCATATTTTAAGTGACATCTTGGTGCATTAATTGCTTGCCCCATAATGTCCCTGAGAATGATATATCAGTGCTTAAGATTCAACAGTTTTTAATGCTAATGTGTGTGCTTGCTGACCAATTTCTAGCTTTCCCTAACAAGTGTCGTTCCTAGACAGAGTTTGTTGTTAAAGTGCGTCACCGACAATGTGGCCGACACATACAGAACCAACCGCCCTCTCTGATCTAAACTCTGTTCCTCCTGCCGTTTGCCTTTGTAGAGCTTTTGTTTGCTTCTTGTTTCTGCTCTTGTTATTTCCTCTCATGTCTTTTATCTATTTCTATCTTCTTTTTCTCTGTTTTTCCAGCACAGTGACAGAAAGGATTGCAGGTATCCATAGCAACACGTTTGCGTGTGTGTTGTGTTGTGTGAGAGTGTGTGTGTGTGTGTGTGTGTGTGTGTGTGTGTGATCTGCGTGTGTAGCCTCTTGTCCGAGACACAATGTGGTAATTACCAGAGCTTACCTCTGCGCTAATTAACCGTCTCTGTGGTAATTGGAAGGGTCAAGTGAGCAGGACGATTGGCTCACCTTCCTGCATCATCCACCAACCTCTCCTCCATCATCCCTCGCTCCTTTTCTCCTCCGCTGACAACTTGGCTACTCCAACTTCACCCCTGTATCTCACCCTCCTTCTCTCCTGTCCTCCTTTCCTCTCTTCTCTCGTTTGCCCTTTCTGGTTTTCGTGACTTCCTCTCAGCCTCCTCACAGTCACTTTAACGCCACAGGGACCATCGCTCTCATCTCTCTGCCACTTCTTCTTCTTGTTTTGGATGGGAGCATTATCACAAGATGTTTGGCTACCATTCCTAAAAATTTCCCCTCCCTCCCTCGCCAGCTCCACCTGATCGGGCAGACTGACAGCTGGCTGCCAACCAGAGGTGGAGCTTTTGACCTTCACAGTCTCCAGGAGTCCACCGCAGCATCTGATTAACATACTTGCAAATGTTAACCTAAAAAATGTTGTGCCTTTAGATGGCAGCGGTAAACAAGAGAGTTTGTACTCTTCAACAGGAAATATGGCTCGTTCTGTGCTTTATATCTGCAGCCAAATCAAAATCTATTTCTATTATCTATTAAACGAAGCTTGAACCTACAGAGAAATACCCCCCCCAGATCCCCTCGGCTGTACTGAGCTTTAGAGCAGCTTTTGGTTCAATGTTAAACTGTCACACCGTGTTTGGTCGCATCAGGCAGCTATTTCCAGATAAAAACTCACCGTGCTCTTCCTGTTCACCTCCAAACAGCAGACAGGAACAGTGTTAAATATTGGAGCATTTGGCTGAAGAGCCAGATATTTCCCTCATGAGTTGGTGGAGACCAAAACCAGAGCTAACAGAGGGTGAATATTTGACTTACATTCATTAGATAGCAACAACACAACTCCAAATACAAAATCCCTATTTACACATAAAAGATTACATCAATGTCATTTTCACAACTTAACTCCACTGTGGCCAAAATCAATTAATGCTGGAATGAGAAATGTCTTGGTTAATAAAGTATGGAGTCGAATAAAGGTCAAAAAGATTTTGAGCTCGCAAAATAATGTTCACAGATGCATGTAAAAAAAATTGCATGCAAGTATCTGAATTTGTGAATGCATAAAAAAAATTGTAAATATATTTTGCAGGTGTAGAAATATTTTGTGCACACAGATAAAATTTGCAAATGTGTTTTTGTAGCTGTCGAAACTATTCGTGTGTGTGGACTTAAAGTCCAGCTCCAGTCATGTTTTAGGACATAGAAAATGCTCTGCTTGAAATAATTAATTGTGTCTGACGTGTTTTTTTCGACAAAATATGTTAAATTAACTTGTAAAAATCTTTCCAAGGCATCTCCTCCTTCTCCCTCATTAGAAATTCTGCATCGTCCATCGCCAAAGTGGTTACCGCAGGTTGCGGCGGCTGTTGCTGAGTGGTAGAGTCGGTCGTCTTTCAAACGGTAGGTCAGAGGTTCGATCCCCACCTCCCTTAGGCTACATGTCAAAGTGTCCTTGGGCAAGACACCCAAATTGCTCTCAAACCTGCCAATGTGAAAACGTGTTGTTCAGCCTGTCCTTGGTACACTGCAGTTTAAAAGCAGACAGGCCCAGCCATGGAGATGACTGCTTATGTTGTCCCTGATATGTCTCTGCCCCACATGGAGATGATTTTCACTGGAGGGGGGCTTTACAATTTGTGCCACAATATTTTCAACTTTGAAATTTCATAGTCTGAGTTACAGACACACAAATGTCCTTTGTGCATGTGTGAACCTGAAGCTACGAGCTACAAGTTACAAGCAAACATTTTGACCGTTTCTTTATGCCTCAGCTAACCAACCAATCAGCTCGCCTCCACGTTGTCCACTGACCATCCAATCAGAGGAAGCTAAACTGTCCAATCAGGGCGCAACTGATTCTAGCGTGCTCATTCATGGTGGCCGACAACAGATTCGTAATTGACAGAAGAAAGAAGGGAGAGGACAGTGAAATTATTGTCAGACTTTGTAAAGTTAGACGCAGCTGGAGCGTCTTTGTGGGCCGTGTACCACTGACTGCTGGGCAAAACACACAACTTTGTAACATGAAATTTGATAACATTAAGTTAACAACTTTTTTACATTAAATGTTACTGCTTTAAAAAAGTTTTAGGTATACAAACATGCAGAAATGTGTTTATTAGTGGTGTCATATCAGTTTTGAATGAATGGGGAATGTTCAGTCATGCTAATCCAAATGACACAGTTAACATTGTAATAAGCTAATGTTAGCTTTACAAGATTGTTCCGCTACACAACCGTTAAACCTCGTTCCATCAGTTTGTTTAAATACTTGATATCTACATGAGAGCTATGTTTGATGCGACCCAGTTTGATAAAGTCAGGCGTCATTCTGCGCTTAGTAAACACTTGAATTATCAATTACAAAGACCTTTTATCATTTGAAGTGATGTGATTTAAAGACACCTCAACTGAGTTAATATTTTAATCATGTGTCCACAGATAGAAGGCCTGGAATGACTCAGTCCCTCACTGTTGTCCTGGGAATGAAACAGAACTTTCTGTCCTCAGTTTCTCCTCCTCAACTGGAATTTTCTAAATTGTCCTGCTTTTTGAATGAAAAAGTCACATGTTCATTCTTGTTCAAAACTCTCCACACAGCAAGTGTTTCATTCTGAGTGTTTTGACACTCTGATACACATATTTCCCTTTAAGAATCAAAAATGTCCCATGTCTTTCCTCCTTTCTGGCAAAGAGCTGAAGGTTTCCAAGGTGTCTGCTACTTTCTACGGTTCACCCACTTCTTCTTCGTATCCCCTCTATCTCTCCTTGGGGTTTCAAATTCTCCTCATCTTTCTTGTTCTCCTGGCTCATGAAAAGAAATCCATCTGCCCTTTCGGGGAAAGAGTAAAAAATAGTCCTGCAGCTGAAATCAGACAGAAGAATGGATAGAGGTCCTCAGGAAAGAAGAAAAAGGTGGATAGTGGAAACTAAAGTGTTCAGTGGAGCACCGAGGTGAGGAAGCGCTGAAATATCCAGTGTTAGAAAAAGAGTGAGACATTGACATTACATATGGACAGAGAGGGAGAGAGGAAGGAAAGGGCAGCCGGGAGTCACTGAGGAGCGGCCTGAAAGTTGAAAGTGTGGTGAAAGAGAGGTTCAGACAGAGTGTTAGATGCAGACAACAGAGGGAAGAGGGGGGGAAAAAAAGGAGCTGAGGAGGAAGAGAAGCACAGATTGATGAGAGAGAGGAATTACGGAGTGAGCGATGAGAGAGCTGGAAGAGGGGGGAGATAAGGTGAGACGTGGGTTTGACATCATTACCGACAGCAGGGCTTGTGTTTACCGCTCGGCTCCTGTTTACGGAGGAACTCATACTGAGAGGACACCTGGTGAGCTGTCAACACACACACAAACACACACACACACACACACATGTACACACACACATACTCATTCCGAGCAGCCGTCACAGCGGCGCTCTCCACGGTGCTGAACCCAACTTGAAGGAGCCCAGCGCGGAGCAGAACGGGGCAGGCCTCCTCCTCTGCCATCCTTATGGAGAGGCTCCTGCCAGAGGGGGAGAACCAGGGGGGAGGGAGGTGTGGAGGGAGGGTGGATCTATTTTTAACCACAGTCCTCATTGTTTATTAATGAGCGGGTGTTTAGTCAGACCTGGGGTGCTGTTTAATGTATGATGACAACGTCGCTCTCCGGGGACCTTTCCCATACTCCTCGGCCCGCGTTTTACATAGCCGACACAGATTTAGGGGGGGAGGATTGGGCAGGTTGGCCATGGGTGGGGGATGGCGTGTAATCTAATGTGTGTGTGTGTAGACGAGAGCATCTCCTCTCCCTTGCTGCTGAGTGGCGTACACATGGGGAGGTTTAACAAGGGGCCACGCTGAGGTTCCCATTTCCTCTTTACGCTGGGAGCAATCTAGAAATTCAGCTGAGAAGCAGCAGTCCTCTTTTGATATGATATGGATCCACACGTTTTATAACAAAACTTACTTTATAACATGTACAGAGTGTCTATACTGGCACTTCTGATGGTGGATTTTTAAATAGACTTGGCTAATTCTTCCACTCCTCGTGAGAATTTTGGTGTTACATTTCTTAAATGTTCAGTCTTGTTTCCATTTATTAATCAGGAAAACCTCCAAGATTCGACTCTTTCTCCCTCTCTCTGCTAAAAAACTGTTTATGCATTCAATACTTCTCCTCTTGACCACAGTAATACCCCACTTACTGGCATTAGTAAAAACATTTTTCCTGTCTGCAGCTTTTACAAGATTCAGCTGCCAGGATCCTAACTGGAACTAAGTAACAACATCATATTTCAAAGATCCCCAAGATTTTTGAATTTTAGCAATACATTTCAAAGCCTGAACAGGCCTTCTGGGTAGTTATATCATTGAGCTGTAAACATACTGAATAAGCTACTTGCTATGAGCTCTGCAGAGGCTTTCCTTCAGGTTATTCCAAGTTCAACATCTGATGACGGAGCCTTTGTGGTCAATACTCTCATACTCAAACTACCTGCTTGTAGTGAGGAGAGAAGCCAAACCCCTTTTGTTCTTTTCAACCTGTTTCACTTGAAATCTACTCCTTATATCACATCTTGTTATTATTGCTATATTTGCTTCTGTTATTTGACTGTTTTTTAATCTGTTTCTTACTGATGTACCAAAAGAATGGTACCGCATGCGGATGATCATTTGGTTGTGATGTTACAACATTGGACTGAGGCACTCTCAATCATATGTCACATGTGTTCCCACATGATTGTTCAGACATGTATGTAACAACAGCAGGACAGAGAGGAGCAAATGTGCACAGCTTTATAGACAGCAGAGATTAGAGTTATAATCTCTAAGATCTCAGTTTCGGTCTCTTTGGTGACACCTATGGCGATAAACGGAAACTGTGGGAGCACACTTCCCAGACAGTGTTGCATGTGTGACGTCCACGGTTGGCTCCGGTTGTGACTCTTGATTTTCCTCGCTGACAGTTGCTTTCCTTTTTAGACTATTTGCCTTCGTCTGAGCGTCCAATTTGTTTCTTCTTTGGAAGTTGTATCTGTAGTTATCGATCTTTCCTTTGTTTGTTCAGCCATAGTAGATTACTGTTTACTCGCAACACTTGCAGAGACAGGAAAAGCAGCCGCTTAGCTCCGCCTACCCTCTCTGGCAGACCAACCACTGCTGGGTGATGGAAAATGTGTCACTAACTGGGCACCGCTTGTGATTTTTTTTTTAAGTCGTACCAGACACCCAGTCCATAATCACCATTGTGTTACTCATTCAGCGATAGATAGTGACTTAACAGACACATTCAAATGAAAATCTTCGAGATTATATCTTTGAAGTTATATATATGTGTAAACATGTCGGTGAGTTTAATTGAAATGAATGGAACCAAGTCCACTTGACGTAGCCTCAGGATGCTGCAACTGTTTAATAAAGCACTTTGTAACTTTATTTTGAAAAGGGCTGCATAAATAAAGTTTTTATTATTCCTTAGTTTGAAGATTATTGCTGAGTAAGTTGACTGTTAATTTATTAGATGAATTAATCAAACTCTTTAAGTGCTTATTTTTTCTCTGAAAGCCACTACACATTGATTTTTCCTATGGCTCTTGTTATTTATGCATGCTTCATAGGTCCCCTCCCTCATACAGGAACATGCACACAGAAAAACACACATACAGTACACAGAGGCACACAAGAGGCACACGGATGCTCCGGACATGCTCGTAGTCTGAACACACAGACTGTGAACGAGGCGATCCTGCTGAGGCGTGCATGAGTGACACGGGTTCATCCTGACATGTTGCCGAGAAGATCTCTCTGGGTGCTGAGCAGAGGAGTGAAAACAAACCAATTTGTTTCCCCATGCCAGGCCAATGAGCACACACACACACACACACACACACACACACACGCAGCCACACAGGAGGGGTGAGTCACGAGAACTCAGGGCATCCGCTGAGCTTTAATGTGCTGAACAGACAGGAATGAGAGCAACAAGAAGTGAGAGAGGGAAGAAAGACTGGAGGTGGCGGAGTGAAACAGACAAGGTTAAGAAAAGGAGGGAAAAGAAGGAGGGATGGGAGTCGGGCTGGTCGGTTGGCAGATGATTACAGAGGGCTACAAAGAGAGATATACTGTAGCTTAATTGTAGCATAAATACATAATAATGTAACATAGAGCAGAATTTAATTAACATTCATATAATCTGTGCTTTAATAAGGCTGTTATTACTATGGGGACGTTTAATTTGCATGTAAGACTCACACACACACACACACACACAAACACACACACACACACAAAGACCAAACTCAATGTACAGTTTGTCGAGAAATACGAACTAAGGAAGGTTTCTGTAGCGTTCATCAATAATGAAGAAGAGAGGATTTGGAAGACAACAGAAAAACTGAATCATACTGGTCCAAAGCAGACAAATGGTAGCATTAACACCTGCGTTTCTGTGTGTGTGTGTGTGTGTGTGTGTGTGTGTATTCTTAGAAAGCTGACACAATGACAAAAACCACAAAACAAATGATTAGCAAATAACCTGTCTGCAGAACAGCTTTAAAACTTTAAAGCAAGAAGCACACAGAGTGAAAAAAAGTTAAAGGGGACCTATTTTTTCATGTTTTATTAAATGTGCTCAAACTTTCTAATAACGATGTAAATGTATATAAAAGTAATCCCTGTGAGAAAAAAAGCTCAGGCTCTAAGTTCTCAGTTAACAACGCTTTTTTTTCTGCTTTCGTGAATGAAGTCAGCCTGTCACGGGAGAGTTCACTCCAGACCAAAAGTCAGAGTATGCTGTTCTCGGTAAGTAAGTCTTGACTTAAATCTGATCATATTTGGTGACCTGCTTTATATGACCCAGTTGTAGGGGTGATATACCTTTAATGACATCTTACATATGTATGCTAGGGATGCACGATATTATCGGCACGTTATCAGTATCTGCAAATAATGACTTGAAAATGACCAGATATGCCTAAATGCTCGATGATTCCCTAAAAAACTTCACATAATGCTATGACATTAACTCGGCCCGAGTGTGTGCGCGCACTGCCTGCTCAAAGTAATGACAATAATAAAAATAAAGACTACAGAAACTCGAGCTAATGAACACAACTTTCACAACTCTTACCTAGCTAAAAGTTAGCTCACATTCTCGTCACTTTACCAGACTTAACAACATCAAACAGGCTGAAAAAACACTCAAGGCCAAAGATGACGCTGACAGAGTGTAACATAAACATCAGTGCAAAACTAACTAACTAACGCACACAGGTTAAAAAGAGTCGATCAACATCACTGATGTCTTCGTAGTAGGTGCAGTAAACAAGTCCGGGCATGTCTCTCTCACTAATGACTTGATGTTCTCTGCATTTAGGTGGAAAAAAACATGTGCCTAATATATCCGTAACGAAATCGGCAATCTTCAAAAAGGGTTGGAAAATATCGGCATATCGGATAACAATCCAATATCGTGCATTCTTTTAAAGAATAAATGTCTGTGTGGCTGAATGTGTGAACATGCATAGCTTTAAGACTGAATGTACCCAAGAGCGCAGTGTCAAACTCCTGTGTCCTTTCACTGTTTGCACATGTTCATGTTTGTGTGTAAATGAGTGTGTGATCACTCTATTCCAGTCTGCATTTTTGAAGGCGGGGCATTTTATTATTTGTCTTTATGTAACAGCTGCCCTGAGCTGCTGACATGCATCCCTCATCTGCGTGTATCTGTGTGTAGGTGGTTTTGTGTGTATGTGTGTGTGTGTGTGGGTGTGCGCTGTACAGTAAAGAAGCACTGAGTCCGTGTTTACATAAGAGTAGCAGTCATTTCTCTGTTCCATGGCATCGGGAAAGCCCTTTTCCACCCACATCCGCTGCAGCAGTCTGTTAGAGCCGAGTCCACACACACTAAAAGAGACACACACACACACACACACACACACACACGCTACAACTGCCAGCTTGAATAATGAAACACGACCCTCTTGATATGGCTTCATAAATATTACATCAATAATCTGACATTAATGGGTTTTCCTTCTATGTAATCCTGCCTACTTATTTGTTCAAAGCACAAACAAGAGAAACTCCTGGAAAGTCAGAAGAGCTCTTTATACAGTCGTTTTTAAGGCCTTTAGACAGTTATAATAAAGCTGTTTATTAAACCTATTAGTTTACAGCTTCATGATATTCATTTAAACACATTGTATCCCCAGCATTTAGTAAACAAGACATGTTTTATGTTTTATCTGCTATCTGCCAACTGATATCTCACTGTAATGGCAGGCCTCACAGCTCTTACAGCATGAGGAAGCTCTTTGTACATCTGTGTGTGTGTTTGCTTTTGTAACAAGGCCGCTGGTTTCTGGGGAAAGCCCAAGGGCTAACCTCCACCCACTCACTGTTTCTGGATACCTCTCTGTGCATCCCTGTGTCTCCCTCTCTATTCCTGTGTGTGTGTGTGTGCCTGCTTTCAGGGGTTATGTTCATAAGCATCGACCTCTGGATTTCTTTTTCACCGTCAGACTATTTCTTTCTCTCTGTCTCTTTCTTCCTCTTTCTGCCCTTTCTTTAAATCAATATCAGTTCGATACATTACTCCCTCACTTCCTCTCACTACTTTAGTCTATCATAGAAACCAAGGGCCAAAACAGAGCTTGGGTTCAGTCTTCTTCCTTAAGAAATCCTTGTAAATGTGTGTGAGGAGCCATGAACCCAACGTTTACAACCCACATCTATCCCTGAATTTCTGTTCAAACAGCCATTTAAACCTGACGCAGGTCTGAGTCACTTACATTTGAAAGCAGCATTATATAAGTAAAGAGGTTAAATAAAGGGGTTTTTTTATTCAGTAAAATTATAATTCATTTCCGTCCTTCCCTTTGCTAACATGTTCAGTAAGAAGATAAGAGAGTGCTGCTGTGATGGTAGCAGCTATGAGGATCTCACTATAACTCTATAAGATCGGATAGGATGGCAGTGTTAGTTGGTCAGTCCAGCAGTTTTGTCTTGACCGAAATATCTTAACATTTGCTTGATTGCCTTGAAATATTTCTGTCAACATTCGGATGAAATTTGCAACAAAGGATTATAAAAAGACTCTCTGAACTCTGAGTTTATGAACAATTGCCTGCAAAGCCATTTTGGTATATTGAAAAATGCCTTAGTCTAAACCAGAGGCTGTATTGATAATGGGCGTAGCCACTGTGACGTCACCTGTTGATTTCTCAGCTACGAACATGAAGCCTCGAGTTTGGGATTTGGCCGCCGCCATGTTGGTTTTCTGGAGCCATGAGCTTACCTTAATTTGACCAGAGAGTGGAGCTAGAGCGGAGCGAGGGTTTGGCCAACGCCATGTTATCAAAGTCTACACCTGAGGCTGATTCCTTTACCTTAGATAAATGAGCTAGTTTACCCTTGTGTTTCCCACAGAGGAGATTCTTTTTGTGGTGGCTGCAGTTGTGTATTCATCCAAGTGAAGAAGTAGCTGTCTTGGTACCAGGTTGTAAACATGGTTCTGTAAAAAAGGGCATTTTGGGCCCTAATGGGGTTTTCCTTGGCTTCTGGAGCAAACCTCACGTGGACACTGTTTTTTGCACTTGGCTTTATTGCAGCTTGGTTTACGCTGTATTAGGCTTTCAAAGTCTCATTCTGTAATGCAGATCATTTGTAGGCCTATTTTTTTGTGAGTTCCAGTAATTTATTGTGGTCGTAGAGTGGGTCGTCTCTCAATCAGAAGGTTGACGGTTCGATCCCTGACTGCTACAGTCTACATGTTGAAGTGTCCTTGGGCAAGACGCCGACCTCCAAATTGTGAATGGGATTAGACCTGATTGGTAGTTGGGCACTTAAGGTAGCAGCCTCTGCCATCAGAGTGTGAATGTGACATGTAGTGTAAAAGCAGCTTTGAGTGGTTTGCTAGAAGACTAGAAGAGCGCTGTAGAAGTGCAGTCCATTTACCGTGCATGTTTTCTACTTTTCAGCTGTAAACGACTGTAGAAACCCTTGAAGCCATCATTACAAACAAATGTGGGCAACATAAAATGAACTTAAAATTGAGAAAAAACAGCAAAGCTCTATAACGATGACTTGTTTTCTCTGACAGTCTCAACACAAATACATGTGAGGTGCAATCTTCACCAGTGAATACCTCGAGCATTATTCCTTGCATCTTCATCATCCCCTTTATTCCCAGTCTTATCCATGAGAGGCCGTTCTGCCTTGGAGCTGTCCGTTGTGCTGAAAGTGCTTCGTCATCCTACCTGCTTCTCTAATCACAAAAACATGAAACAAGAATCAACATGTCAACGTGACACCCACTCTGCAAAATGCCAGAGGAAACCCCATGGAGGAGCAGTACACCTCCGTGTCAGCTGACAGCGTTCACACCATTTGTTTCTGAATTTATTCCCACCATTATTGACTAATCAGCCGTCTGCCTGTGTGTGGAGTGATACAGAGTGTGATGTGTGTGTGTGTGTGTGTGTGGGTGAGGTAATAAGTAGAGCCTGTAAGTAGCAGTGTGGTGGGAGGAAAGGTACTGGCTGTTATTGGATGTGGAGTGGGAGGCAGGCAGGCAGAAGCAGGGCTCCCCTGGTTACTGTTGCTCTGTGGGTGGCTACCAGCAGCCAGGCTCTCCTCATGACACTGTCGCTGGGCTGAGGGGGCGACGGACGGGACTACCTCTCTCCCTCTCTCCGTCTCAAATTCCACACCCACTTCCTGTTCCTGTTGTCCTCTTTCTTCTCTTCTTTTTTCTTCTCTCCCGCCAACACAATCTTTTACTTTCTTACCACATCAGTCCCCCGCATCTCGAGGTCCCTCCACCCTGTTTCTTCATGGGTTTTCCCTCAGTCTCCCTCCAACGTTGATAACCCCCTCCCTCTGCTCTTGAATAGAGGTTTCTGAACTCTGCAGTGGTCTAAGGAAAGACCTTTTCTCCTACCACCTGCCTGAGGCCCTTGCTCTCCTTTACTTGTTGCTTTCTCTTCTATTTACACTTTCCTACCATGTTTTTTCTTTTTCATATCGATCCCTCTGCGCACTAATAGCCACAGTTCACTTATACTTTGTATACATTGTAAATATATTATAAAGTACATTGTGAAGACACCTAACTTCCTTTTTTTATAACCTCTTCTCATTTTTCTGTCTCCTTTTCTCTTCCCTGTGGCCATCACTTCGTGCGTCATTGCTTAATGCCTGTTTTCACTGAGTTTTCTGTTGCTATCTTTATTGCTGTGTCCGTGCTGAGTATGTGTGTGTGTGTGTGGTCAGCTGTTCTTAGTGCTACACAGCTGATGTCAGATTGGTTAGTCTCAAAGCAATAAGGCAGTAATCTCTTAAAGGCCCAGAGGCTTTTAAGTCCACACCTTCTCTCATCTCACTCCTCGTACGCCGTTACCTCCCTCCCTCCTTCTCACCTTTAGAAAGAGAGACTATATTACCTCTAAATGGATCTTTTGGTGCGGCGATGCCCTCCTAGCTCGCTCGCACACACGCAGCGATGCATACATGCGTGCTTACACACTCACAAAAAGCGCAGGTACACACACTCATGCTCCTCTGGACGTTGCTCTGCACCCACCATCTTTATGAAGCTGAGAATTATCCCACCATAGGTAATCATAACTTGCCATACCTGGGACTCATACAAATACACCTTGGCCCCTCTTCTCTTATAATGTGTATACAATGATGTAACGCAGGCGCTACAGACCAGAGCTTGATAGTCTTGTAACCAGTGGGAATACTCAGTGACCCAATGCTCTTTTCAGTCTCTGGACTGTGTCACGTTTTTGTGTTAGAAACGAGCAGGGGCAGGACATACAGTCTCGTATTTTCCTCATCACTTACACTAAGGAATAGCTTCAGAGCACAGAAGCATTAAAACCATGTCTTCATTGCAGCGTGCACAGAAATAGAAGCACGCTATGTCGTTTGATACATAATGTGCGCTTTGGGTGAGCATGAAAGCAGGAGGGGCAGACGGACGGGAGAGAGAGCTGCCCCCAGGCTAACACTTATATAACAATATGTCTGGGATATATAGCACACAGAGGATCCATACTGTTGTTGGTCAACAGTAGAGTCATTTAATATGGGCCTGTAGGAGCCTGATGTGCTGATGTGCATATGCATCCCACAATATTTTCCACTGCCTCAAAGTTTAGAAGAAACTTGTGCTGATAGCACTTCTACGAAAGTTTATACTTAGTACTGGAGAGCCAGAGCTGCACCAGTGAGGAACGGGCCTGAGCTGCATACTTAGACTTTCTTTGGATCCTGAGCTGTCTCTATAGCAACCACTGTAGGCAGTTGCTGTGGTAATCACTAGCTGTTCCTGCCCCTGGCATCGTTAAGTGTTTGAAGTTGTCCCAAAGGTGCTCCGCTGAAAGGGTTAACTCCAGCGCTCCCTTGATAAACGTGCTCGCCGGCACGCTTATTTGTCTCTTTGATGTTTCATGGTGGAGGGGTTATCTGGCATTCAGGTCTATCTGGAGGTGTTTGGAGTGAACAAGCGACGGGCCGCAGTCTGACATTGATGCTAAAGCCTAAAGAATAGGTCAATGTGTCTGCTGGTTTGTAGATGCGCTACACAAATGAGATGCCCACCACTCAGCGCAGCGGAGCGCCCTAGGGTGATGGGGTGTCAGAAGCAGTTAGCCAAGGAGAGGCAACGGGCGCTGACACCAGTCAGAATGGCAGATGTCCACACGACTAGGCAGGGTGGCACATGAGGGCACGGGACGGGCCAGGACTGGCTTCGGAGACCGCCCCCCCAGGACATGGCAGGAAGCAGACACAGGCGGTTCTAACATGGGCTGCACACTGCACCCACCTCCACTCGACCTCCCATAACCTCAGAGCCACATTAGAGGCTGACAGAATTGATTAGGAGCTGAAAACAGCGCTGACCTGATGGAGGCATGTGTGTGTGTGTTTACTTGTACATCTAACCTTGTGAGGACCAAGAGTTTTTAGACCCGGCAAAGTGAGGACATTTCTGTGAAGAAGTTAAGTCTCACTTATTCAAGTGTCAAGGTGCGATAAGGAGCATGTGGGGTAAGCTCCTGCTATGATTAAGGTGGGTGTTTGGGAATATGGAGGGAAAACATACAAAAAAAGGGGTCCTCATAAGGATAGGGAGTGACATAGAAAGGGAGTGTGTGTAAGAGTGTGTCCTGTTTCTACAGATTTCTGGCAAAGCCTGTCAAACCTGACAGCACCAGCAAATTGTCTTCACCAAATCATGCGGCTAGTGTAGATACTGAACGCAGCCATCAGGTGTACTGTCAATCTCAACTCAGGACCAGCGCCCTCTGGTGGGCAATGACTTTGGCTCGGCACAGTTTCCCCATGACCAGCTTCTTCATTTTAAAGCCATTTCTTAGAGTCTGCTTGATGCTCGAAACCGTCACCTCTACCGTTACAGGTACCTCTGTTTTGTGCATCAGGACTCCGGTGTCAGAGGTGAACAAAAGAGTTGATGGGCAACATTTTCAAACATCCGTCACAAGTTTAATATTCAATCTGAACATTCAAAGTAGGGCAGGAAGAAAGTTGTGAGGGAACTAAAATGCTGAGCTCATGATTTTCTTTGGTCCTTTGAGCGTTTTACCAGAGCACAGCGAGCTCAAGATCCGACTGCAACCCACGAGGAGCGAGGAGCAAGGATTCTTCAAGAAAGATTACAGTTGAGTTTTCTGCACTGTCCAGGAATTATTACAATTTTTGACTTGTTTTTCGATTTTATTTAAGGACATTTAATCGTTTGAATAAACTCTTGCAGTCACAGGAAAGTCACAGGACTTGGTGTGGTCCTACAGTATTGGTGTGGATAAAACCTGGCAGCCAAGATGGAGAAGGTACAACTTTGGACATCAGGTGATTGACACTTTTTTGCATCAGTTCTTACACACGTATGATTCAGCGTTACATTTCACCAGGCACAGGATCTGAGCACCAAAATGTAAGTCCTCTGTTGTCGTTGGCCCAAGAGCTCGAGGAAGAGGTGAGTCCCAGGAGTTTAAGCTGCACTTATGTAAGCTCTGATCTGATGTGCTGGCAGGCCCTCTCTGACTACTTCTCCACACTCCTTTCCTTTCCTCTCTTCTCCTCCCAGAGATTACCTCGATTACTCTGGCAATGCATCAGAAGGAAATCAGAAAAAAAAACGGAAGAAAGAAAGCAACAAATTACTGCCGCGTGACTGAAAGTGTGGCTTCATCGTAGCTAGCGGGCAACTGCCATCTTGTCGAGAAGAATATTCTTTGGTCAAATAAAAGATTCTGTTTTCTGTGCTTGTTTCTTTCGAGAGCAAAGTAGATGCGTGTGACGTAAGGAGGGACGAGACTGACAGCTATATGTGTGCAAATGGCAGTTTAGCCGCACAGTTCATGAATAAAGTATCCGCTTTAGATCAAACGTACAGCAAACTTCAGTTCAGCTGACAGTCTTCAAAGGCCTCGCAGAAGATGGAGCGGAGGCAGATGCATTATTGTAAAGCTGCGTCGTAACAGATGACAAAAAAATCTCATTCCATGTTGTTTAACATCTTTAATAATAAATCTATAAGTGAGCCTGCCCCTCCCCCCGTCTTCGCCCCGTTGTGTTCCCGCATATCATCGGTTTGATTGGCTCATAAAACATGTCTAATCTGCTAATACTGAATGAAGAAAGCCCATCATCTCGCCAAGACTTAACACAAGCCTTCCGCTCCCCCCTGCCTTTGTTCCCGCTCGTCTCTGATGGAAATAGCAACACATGGGCCACTGTGTTTGTCTTTAAGATGGCACACAGCTAATCCTGTGTGAAGCTGGAGGGATCTCTTCAGCTACTCTTGTCAGCGTTGATTTGTCAACAACAATCTTTTCATTTCCTCTGTAAGCTGACACCATCATGTCTGCGCGATAATGTGATAGAGGCGAGACTGGATTGAATCTGAGCGGGGCGCGCTCGCAAACCGGGCTGCCACTTCTCCAGCGAACGAGTGGAGCTTTTGTGGGTTTGTGCGCTGTGGCTTTAAAAAAAAAAGACACGCTCAACAGTTTAACAAACAAGCCAACCAACAGAAAATTGTTGACTTAACTGTGCTGATTTTGAGGACGCTGGAAGGAAAAAAAGCATATACATAATGCAGAGCAGCCATTTAATCATGCAATTGTTTGAAATAAGGCGACGAGTATTGAAGGTAATTAAAGATTTCAGCCATGGCCGTCTGCCGGCTGAATATGCAGCTATGAGCAAAAAGAAGCAAACAACAATTAAAAAACCTCAATAGGAACACCCAGCTTAAAGCGAGCAATCATGTCCGAGATGTTGGGCCTAAATGAGGACGTTGTTTTCTCTTTTCTGTTCTGTCAATCTCCACCAGAAAGCGATTTCCTCCTGAAGAGTGGCGGCCAGGGCTAAAAGCATGTTTTAATAAGCGCACTGACACATCCATCTTTGTTTCGGAGAGATAAGTCACAACGAGCTCCGAGCAAAGCATCCGGGGCTCGCTGGAAGGATGCCCGTTGCTGCGTATCAGTCGAATGTGCTTAGGCGTACAAAAACACACAGACGCGCACTCACATTCAAGCACACACATACAAACAGAAGAAGCTGTCACCCTAACTTAAATCCTATTTACCACCAAACCAATGGAATTTCTCCTCGGAGCCGAAGGTGGTTGGCATGTTCACTTTATGCCTCCTCGGAGATTAGTGAATTCAGCCCTGCTCTGTTCCCACTGTGTCTCCTTTTAAGTCTTCCCTCTTATACTCCCCCTTCCTCTTCTTCTTCACATCATTGCGCTGCATTAAATGTGCTTTTATTTGTTTATTTATTTATTTGTTGTTTTTCATCTAGGGGGGAAAAGGGAGCGGAGTCTCAGATACCTGGGACTTATAGCTGGCTGCGGCTGGCAGCTGTGCGTGTGATTGAGGAGCGTGACAGAAATGTCCTCATTAGGTCTCCGCAAATGCTGTGAAGAGAGGCGCGCTTGCACAGGGGAGGGGAAGGAGAGGAAGGAGGAAGGAGGAGAGGAGAGAGGAGAGGTGGAAGGCAAGGAGAGAGGAGAGAAAAGTTTGCGAGCTTTTGACACTTGGCGCCTTTTATCTATGCGGTATCTCCGGGTTTAAAGTTGAGTGTGCTGTAAAAGATATTCATGCAGAGGCGCACAGGCACGAGCTCTCTCCCTCACACACACACACACACGCACACACACAATGAGTCACAAAGTGCATTGGAGTAACTCTGTGTCATTATTATACACTATTAATTAAAGAGAAATAATAGAAGCCAGATGAACTTCTGTTCAGCCTAATTATCATGTCTTTGATACCAAATTGTGCAGAAAAAGAGAGTGTGAGAGAGTGAGAGAGCGAGCGAGCAAGCGAGCGAGAGAGAGAGAGGATGGGGAGGTTCAGACTGGGACTTGGGACTTGGGGAGCGAAACTCGGAGAGAGGAGGATCTTACGCTGCATCCCAATATGGCACCTATAACCCTTCCCTGAAATCAAAGCTCAATTTCTTAATTACAGAATGAAATGAGACACACACACACACACACACACACACACACACACACACACACACGCACACACACATACACACACACACAAAGACAGAGATGGACTACAGGGAAGCAAAAAGGGGTGTAAGGGAACAGCGGGATGGAAGAAAGGGGTAACAGTAGGGGGTAAAGGGGTAGAGGGAACTGTTGCTCAGGGGAAAAACGGCAACAACAAACAAACAACAATCATGTGTTTTATCTCGCTGCCGTTCTCCACATCTCGTCCTCTGCGTGCATCTAGTGATCTCTGAACTCGACGCTTCCACGCCAACTCCCCTGTTGCCTTGTTTACATGTAGCTGCCGCCGCCGTGCTCACAGCACATTGATCATTAACATCATTATATGTCTATGATACTGCATGTCGAGTCACAAATCAACCTTCCTTGCATCCTTCCTGCCGGTCTAATGATCTGACTAACTTTGCAGCCTCTTCTTTTAGTTGTGAAGCGTCTCCGCTCATTGTCATTAAAGTGCTGCAAAAACACACCTGTTTGTTGTCGATGTGACAATTCTGCTCTCACAGTGCGAGTGCAGCGCTCCACCCGCCTGTACGAGGGATGAGACTCACCCGGAGAGGCGAACGGAAGGAAGGACGCAACAGGAGTGACAACAGGGTGATCAGCGGCGGCTTTCAGGAAAGGTATTCAGCAATAAATGCGATGTGAATAAGTCAAACAGGGGGAAGACGGATAGATGGAGATGTGCAGAGAGAGAAAGAGGAAAAGTCAAAGCGATAGGGGAGAGGGAGAGAGGAAGAGGGAAGGAGAAAGTGGTGGCACAGCTGAGGTTGACACTAATGAGGAGCCTTTGTGATGGGACCTGACAGAGGAGAAGAAAGCAGAATCCCCCGACACCGATGCTCCACAACACTCCTCCGCTTAATTGGGAGAGCCAGAGCCCACAACGAGGGTGTGTGTGCGCGTCAAAAAGAGTGTGTATCTGTTTTGGGAGGAGTGTAAGTGAATGTAAGACAAAGTAGACTTATATATGCTCACTTAATTAAGCCTACATATTGTGTGTCTGTGGATAAATGTATGTAATAGCGCTAATGTAGGTATTCACAGCTCACTCCGTGTTCTTGGTGGATTTTCACACTTTTGGGTCCAGAATTTCACGCTTTTAGTTGATGTTGGCAAGATACGCAGCTTAGAGCATTACATGCACACTGATGGCTCTGAGGATCACACATCGGATATCTGCCATCTTCTCACATTCTTTCAAAGTGTCAGGAATCCAATGTAATAAGCCCACCCTTTCCGTCTTGCAGTGAGCACGAGCGTACATGCATACTGTACACACGCATTCGCTCCGGCGACAGCACTTACACGCTTACTCGCATGAGCTGAGGATTTTGCACTCGACGCTACAGCGCGGCACTCGTGCACACGCACACACTCAAAAAAAAAAACGTGCACTTGTGTGCGGACACAAGTGGGGACACTCGCTCGCTCCCTCCCCGCGGTGCCGTTTCCATCTTTGACTCTGAATCAATCATTTTTAATTTATCAGAGGGGATTTGTGTCATGACGGCTGATGCCAACTCCAATAAGAGGAAAAAAACAACACAACAGCAGTGAAAAAGCCAGAGCAAATCCCTACTCTGATGCGATTATAACACACAACCAAATCAGGGCCGACTTGAATAGACACAGAACACAAAATCATATTAAGGGAAATTCGATGTGCATGGCATTACATTGCTCTCAATCTCCCCTCTTTTCTCTTTCTGCTCTTCTCTCCCTCATTCTCTCCTTCCCTTTCTTACTCCACTTCCCCCTGTCCTTCTTTCTATCTGTCACCATCGCCTTCCCGATGCCTCCAATGCTAGTGACCTGAAAAAATAGTTGCCAGTGACTTATACGGTCGCTTCCTCTTTTCTGCGCTTTCTGCCGCCGATGGTGAATCTGCCATCCACGCTGTCCCCGGGGACAAACTGTTAGCTCGTCATGTCACAGGTAGCGCGCGTTAACAGCAACAGATTGAAGCCGGGGACCGTATCGTTTTCAACAATGCTGCAGATACAGGATAACAGATGGAAGGCAATCACTGTTAAAATGTAGCCACAGCAAAAGCTCTCGTTTGGCATAAATGACAAAATAGCTGTGCTGCGAGCAGGTATGTCGTGAAAAAAAACCAGCTTTGCAGGAGAGGTGAGTCAGGGAGAGAAAGTGCGAGGTATAGAAGAGGAGGGGGGGTTACAGTATAGAGAGCGCGAGAGAGGAAGAAGCTGAAGAGATGGATAGAGTAGGGCTGTTATGTCAGAGGCAGTCGAGCTGCTCTCATCTTGACATTATCTCAAGCACCCTCACATTACCATAATAATGGCTTTTAACCAAATGTAGCACTCTCCAAAGCAGCGCGGACAGAATCTGTTTTAACCAAATGTAAAACACTCATGGACGGGCAGAATCAGAGGGGCTTAACGTTAACATCACCATAGACTGACGAGTGCTGTGTGGAAGCCATGTGTGGGTTTGAGTGGGAGTTTCAGGCTGGATATAGTCGACTGATGCAGTCTTGATTATACATATAATGTACAAAGATCACTGTATGTGTCATGTACGCACCCACAGATATACATCCCTGTTTCACTGCTGTAAGGAGCGTATCAGCTGTCCAGTGCGCGAGTGTTTGTGCAACCGTGTGTCTGCTCCTCGTCATGCTACATGTGTATGTACATGTCCGTGGAGGAGTGCGTGTGAGTGAGTCAGAGTTGAGCTCCAGGTCTGGCCAGGTACTCTGCATGTGTTTCCCCCGTCCAGATGGCCTCTCGGCAGGTTTGGGCCGGGGTGCAGGGTGTCCTCCTGCCCTCCCACCCAGCCGCCGCAGAAGGTCGACTCGACCGCGCCGCCCGCCTGCCCTGCGATGCCGCCTTCCAGACCAACAGCTCCCTGCCAGAGGAAGAAAAGGAGCCAGAAAATGGTATTGAAAGCTGGTTGGCGCCATCTATGTCATTAAACAGGTGCATATATAATAATGACCTTCTTTTAAAGCAGCGAGCAGAGAGACGCACACACAGGAAATGATGCCCTCTTTCTCTCCCGCCCACACACACTCCCATTCCTCATCTTTTCCTCACGTCGCTCTTCCTTCTTCCTCCTTGTCTTTTTTTCTCCCGCCATATCTCTAGTGTTAGAGTTATGCGAATGTTTATATGTGTGTGTGTGTGTGTGTGTGTGTGCAGCGTGAGGTGCCAGGAGGGTGTGGAGACCCACAGATGGTCAGGGTGGTTCCCACTCAGTGAGATCTGGGTCAGAGCCCGCTCTCAGATTAGTGGGCCTCGCTCGTGAAGCGCCCCCCGCAGGTTTCTGGGCAGACCTGGATCTGACACAGAGGTTTTGTTTTGTTACGGAGCGACACACTCATCCGTGATATCATATTGTTTGCGCCAGGCGTGTCACCTTTGTGTGCACCTCACTTTTGTTTAGCTGGTTTTGTTAGGGGTTTAAATTTGAGTTCTCGACTTCTTCTTGGATCGGACATTTAGCTGTAAGCAAAATGTTCAGATAAGAATAATAGTAGCCTTTTGCATGTGGTCCATGTTATATTTTGGGGTCTGTCCAGGCCTCAAAAACAACGCAGTCCCTTGACAATTCCTTCCTATGGCTGAAAAACTGTGCAGAGCAGCACAACAAAGGAAATCCTCCAGCCACCACACTAAAAACAACACGTCTAAAGATACGCATTATCGCCAAGAGGTTCCTGAACTGCAAATACAAATGTAGATAATCTCTGTAAACTCTAAGTAAAAAGTTTCTGCTTTAATGTTTGCACAGGATCAGTTTGGGAGCAGACGCTTTACTTGTTGCTCTCCGGTTCTGCCAAGTATTAAGTGTCTCTCTCAAGGACACTTCAGCAGGGTGAACTCTTTCTTATAGAGTTGCTTGAACCTGTTTTTGAAGGAAGTTAAAGTTGCGCGTACAAGTGGAGTTAGTCTAACATCATAAAAGTGTTTCTGTATCTGCACAATGAGGCTTTTGTTAAGACGGAATGCGAGTATTTCTGCTGTTTACCTCGTAATGTATGGGACAAAAGGTAAGATGATTGATGCTGTGAGACCTTTACAGAGCTATGTTTTTACGTCTGTAAGCATTCACGCTCACACATCTGCTCTTCTGGATTTCGTGTCTGACCAGTGCTTGAAGCTCCTGTGAGGAGTTTTTTGCTGGTTATGGAACTGAAATTAATTGTGATGACTCTACATGAGCTACAAAAGCAAACCAGACCATCAGCCACAAGACTGATTATTTCTTTATAGTTATTTTTAATACCTGAAACTGCTGGCGGAGGTCAGGTGTCAGTCGAAGTGATCAGCTATATGCTGCCTTTGTTTACATTTTCATAAATATGACTGTAAAAGAAAGCAGGATGAGATTTTTAGTTGAAAACCACCACTTAAAGATATAATCTCAAGGTTCTCAGTTTCGTTCTCTTTGGCGGCCACCTTTTGGTGATAAAAGACGTCCACGGTAGGCTCCGGTTGTAACTCTTGAATTTCCTCGCTGACGGTCGCTTTCCTTTTCAGACTGTTTGCCTTCATCTGAGCGTCAAGTTTGTTTCTTTTTCTTTGGATTTTCACTTATTTTTGAAGTTGTATCTGTAGTCATCAATCTTTTCTTTGTTTGTTCAGCCATAGTATATTATTGTTTACTCACAACACTTGCAGAGACCGGAAAAGCAGCCGCTTAGCTCCGCCTACCCTCTCTGGCAGACCAACCACTGCTGGCTGATGGAAAACGCGTCACTAACTGGGCGCCGCTTGGTATTTTTTCCACAAAAGTCGTACCAGACACCCAGTCTGCTTTCATCAGTGGGCCATAGGCTCAATCGCCATTGTGTTACCTCATTCGGCGATAGACAGTGACATTTATTTACATGAAAGTCTTTGAGATTATAACTTCAAGCATGTTCTGGACAAAATCAGCAAAGAGATAAGAGGTACGGCTTTGTCCACAGGGGGCGCCAAAATCAACACAAACCAAAAGTTCCTCACAGGAGCTTTAAAGTTACACGCCCCCACCAGTGCGGGAGCCGGCGCCGGCTCTACTTGAACATCTGCTGGCAACAAATAACATAAAACACACAGGAAATTCAGTCTGCAAAGCTCCCCTTACTCCCCTAAATGTTCTTACTGCTGAGTAAAATGCTGTCGAGCTGGTCAGTCAGTATTCTCTGGTTCGTAAGTGGGCATGACAGGACGTACGGAGGGCTAATGGTGTCACAGTGTGTGCAGCAGCATCCCATCGGTTTAACCCGCAGCATGCCACCACAGGTTGTGTCAGCTCTCATTCTTTACAATGATGCTCCTGTCCTTCACGCACACACACACATATATATGTTCACGCACACACATATGCTGTAACACACACACACACACACACACACACACACACACACACACACACACACACACACACACTTCCAAAGCAGCCTAATGAATTAATTACAATCACAGCCAGTGTGTTTGTCTGTATGGGGTGCTAATAGGAAGTGACAGGGGCTGCGGCAATGTGCTCATCACTCCAGGCTTCCTGCCTCTCCCCACCGCCTCTCCTGACATCACCCCCCCTCGCCCTAACCCGCCCCCCAATCACCCAGTTCAGCTTGACATTTCTATCTTTGTAGTGTGGTCACCTGTCACTCTTTGAGCTGCCTGTTAGCTCATCACTTGTACTGACACAAGTGCGTGTGCGTGAATACACACATGCAGAAACATGTCGGCAGCACGCACATACACACACACACACACAAGCGCGTGTCTGTTGTCACGTAGTAATCATGCAAACACACACTAAGGTACACAAAAGACACAGTGACAGTGAACACAGCGTCCCTACGAGTACAGTAGGACAAGTTTGTGTGCATAAAAGCAACATAAAAATGAATAAAGCCTCCACAGCAAATATGCGGCTTCTCACCTCATTCATTATGTAATGGGAGTAACAGCCCTCCTCCTCCCCCCTCCTCTCCTCACCTCCCTCTCTCCACCCCGTCCTCCCCTCAGCCTTCACCTTCTGTTCACCACCTGTACGGGAACAGATTCTCTCCTCTCTCCACATGACACTTCAATCTGTTCTGCAGCAGATAGAGCGATTGAGTGTTGCTATTTTATTTTTATTTCCTTTTTTTAAAAATTATTTTTAAATGTCTATATCTGGTTTTCCTGCACGTGTAAGGCAGCGACTGACATGCCCGGATGCCACCTCGGGTCAAATTCAAAAGGTTAAAGGTCTGACATTTGAACACAGTGCCAGCAGGGTCGACGTACACGTGACGTGCAGGCAGTATTTCCTGTGTGTGATTATGTGTGCGTCTCTGACCTTAAACAAATTGCTCATCCTACATGTTATCCTACAAGCTTTTCCGCTTTTCTTTACTGTCTATTGTCGTGTTGATTTGCTTCAGTTTTCTATGAAGTAAATGTGTAAACAATTTAAGGGAGGGATGATACAGATGGATACAGGAGGACAGGAGAAAAGACAGCAGGTGAAAGCAGAAACCATTTACATACTCTCTCACACACATGCAGGTTATAAAGAGGTGGCAACAGAGCGCTGATACAATGCTAAAGATACAACTGATGACAATTCCATTAATCCTGTCAGTCCCTCTCCCTCCATCTCTCCCAATCCCCCTCTTTTTCTCAGTCCTTTTATAGATGAAAGGCTTCCACTTTTTCTGTCAATGGCCTGCAGTCATCTGAATTAAACATTGATTTTATCGGAAGTTTAGTCGCTGCGTCCGTGACGACTTCGCTGCCTTCTCAAAAAACCATGTGCGCGCGTGCATCTCATGGCAGAGGAATGCACAGCCAAGGAGAGAAGGATGAAGGAGACGAGAGAGAGAGAGAGGGAGCCGAGAGTTAGAGCTTTCAAGAGAACGACATTAAAACCCAAGACGGGAGACGGACGGGGACACGGGAAGCAGAGGAGGGAGACAAGGAGAACACAGGGGGGATGAGAAGAAAGAACAAGGGATTCAGAGAGCAGCAATTAAGAGAGGAAGAAGAGAGAGGAAGAAAGAGTCGGCGCTGGATAAGGCAGGGCTCACGCAGAATAGAAAGGGAAAAGGGTTTTTTTTTTTGATGTGCAATGTTCAAATCTCTTTTTTGTTCCCGTCATTGTCCAACACCTGCCACAACTCATCTCTGTAAAACTCTCTCCTTTTTCCTACGCATTCCCATCCTCCCTCACTCCCTCCATCTCCAACAGAGATACATCACTGCTAATCAGGAGGGCCTCCACCGCACAGGCCCATGTTCTTCTACTGAAATATTAAGAAGTTTTAACGTCCCGGTCCGGGCAGCTGCTTTTGTTTGCAGCAAAAGGAGATGAAATAAAGACAACTGGGCTTCAACATCAGAGGCGTAGCCAGAGTGTTTTGACAGGGGTGTCCCAACTCATGCAGGGGTGGCCTGAAGTGTGCACACGTTAGAAAAGGATTTATTTACCATTCCTGTCTCGACTAATCTACGTCAACTACTAACATTAAGGTATCATTTAGATGTTTTATTCCTGTGTTTAAGATTATCTCCAAAAGTCACAATAAAAAGTACCGACAAAAGAAAATGTGCTGCATTGAAATGCCACAAAAGCTGCCAGCAGTCTGTTACAACGAAGCCCAACAGGTTGGTTAGAACCGGGCAGATTTTTAAGGGTTGGCACCAGAGACTGTATAAAAGATGGACGACATTACAGCTCCCTAAAAGTGAAGCCAAAACATCTCTAGCGCCCCCTGCTGACTGGCTGCAGTACAGGTCATAAGGCCCGCCTCCTCCATGTTAACAGATGGGACATGAGTTAAACTATAAAATCAAAATACACGCCAAATAAATGTTTCTCAAACATGGTTTCTGTCATTACAGTTAGTTCTTATCATGCTGATTTATGTCCAAGTGTTCACTTTTCTGACAAGTTTATTTGTAATGAGTTATTTGATGCTGCCAAAAGGATGATTGACAGCTCTGTTGACAAATAAGGCTCCTGCAGCCGATCTGTTCTGGATTAGCAGAGTAGAGGAGGAACGGTGAGAGGAAACGTAAGTAAAACAATCACTACAGTCTTTGAAGTTTCCATATCTGTGAACGTCTGCTTCAGACCAACACAAGAAGCTGTCCTACTGTTAAACATGCCGATGTGCGGGATCTTTGCTGTTTTTTTCCCATTGGAGTGGCTACGGCAGCTCTACCTGCCGATCTCTACTGCGCAGCTCTGGCTCCAAACAACACCATGATCACAACATGGCAGTGCATGTTGCAGGAGGTATTTTGGCTTCAATTTTGTACAATGAGAGTAGATGGAGACATGTTGTCCATCTATATATACAGTCATTGGTTGGCACCTGTAGTGGCCAATCAGCCCCCCCCCCCCCCCCCCCCGAAGGCAACCCTGTTTGACCTGCAAATACAGCTTCCTGCATCTAACATGCATAACCTCTAGAAGAAGAAGAGGGGAAAACAATGTTGACAGCCGGTCCTCGAACGCACCAGCCAGTCTAGGATAAACAAAACAGGTCGACCCTTTGCTGACAATGCTAAAGCTTTGCTAGCGTCCCGCCGCTGGCCAAAACTTACCCCCTTTTCTTCCTCTATGTTTCTTTCCCCTCTTCCTCCATCAGTGGTTTGTTGTTGGGCACCCTGAGGAGACGGGGAGATGAAAGGGGAGCTGGTCTCAGGGGAGCACCAGCGCTGAACGGTGGAGGCCCTGCGCTCTCTCAGCACTCGTCCCTGCAGCGGCGCGCCGTCTCTGGGATGAAGCGTCTCCGGAGTGGGACGACAGGCGCCGGGTCCTTCGGTTCATGTTCACCCCTGTTCACGAGTGCACTGAACACACACATTTGCACACAGACAGTCACACACACCTTGGAGGATATGGTCTCGAGTGAGCATTACGGATAAAACTTCCAGTCTCCACTGTAGTCGTGTTCACAGGGTGTGGTGGACTCGAGGGAAAGTAAAAAGCGAATTGAACATAGATAACAGCAAAAGTGCGTTAAGGAAGCAGAATAAATCTAAGGGGCCAGTTTTCATAGAACTCATGAGTATCTCTCTCCTCCTCCCTCCCCTCCTCTTCCCTCCTCTCTGAGGTCTTCTGGCAGCTAATGGTGGAGTTCCCTCACACCCATGGCCCTGGGGTGGCACAGCTTTGGCTCCCAGAGTGCACTACTGCCCTAGGAATACCTCCCCCATTTGGGTCAGTCTCTCTCTCTCCCATCCCTCTCTTTCTGTCTCTCCGTCGCCGGTGTCTCTCTGTCCCTCGCTCGCTCTCTTTTTTTGCTGCAGTAGGTATGAATAATTAAACCTGCGTTTCCTCTCCTCTCATGTCATGTCTCTGTCTGCCACCCCTCCTCCCGCCCTCTCTCCGCTGTGTCTCTCACTCAGGCTGAAGTGTTATAACAGAAGAAGTGAGTCATTTAGAAGAGGGAAAAGGCTGCAGATCAAGGAGAGTTGAGTTCAGTTTGGAACTTGGCATGTTACATAAGCTGTCACTGTGTGTTATTGACTGAAGGGGGGGGGGGGGGGTAAAGGAGAGATCGAGGCAGAAAGAGCGAGAGAGGAAAGGTGACACTGTGATAATGGTGAACGGAAAGAGCGAGGGAGGGGAAGATGGAGAGCGAGGGATCACGAGTAAAACATGTAGAGTGATGTTGCAACAAAGGCGATAAAGTTGCTTTTTCTCTCAAAAGCGGTTGTACGTTGTCCTTCATTGGCGGGACGAGTGACACAGTTTGTAAAAAGTCCTTCAGAACGTACACACTGTACTTAAAATAACTTTATTTAACTAGCAAGGTGCCCAAAGGACACAAGAAGTCTGACAACACATATGAAGATGGCCCGCCCCTTCTGCTTAGCAAAACACACATAAGACCCCGAATGTATACGATTCGACTGGACAATATTGTAAAAACTGTGGCTGTAAAATGACGGAAGATTTCTCAGTTAGATACCAGTAAGGTTACATACATGTATAACAAATGTTATCTAAGTGCTTAGTCAGAATGTAACATTTTGCGGTTTAGACCAAACACTGCGCCATTGAAAAGAAGTAGAATACATTTAAATCATGTGTTGTTATATTTTACTTAAAGACCCCCGCCAGTGAAAATCCAGTGTTAACAATCCCGTTAATGGACGCAGTGACACTATGCATATCATTATGTGCAACCTATGGCAACCACTTCGGCGAGGCGCGAGCCAGCTGTATCCGTCATCGTAATTCCCTACTGACTACTAACGTTAACGTGACTACTACTAATTACTACATTTGAAATTTCAGTAAAACTTTACTAGCTGACTGATATCGTAGTCGCGCTGTTACGTTTCTAACGGTAACATTGTAACAAGTTAGAAAGCGATACATAAAATACATTACCATTCTGATACGTCCTGTGCAATTTGCTCCTCTTCTTCTCCTGAACTGCTTTCTGGTTCGAACATGTATGGCTGAATTGCCCCTGTATTACCACTTGCAAAAGTGTAGCGTTCAAAAGCTAACGTAGCAATTCAAGCATGCAGCTTTCTCAGTTTGATGGGCAGCGTCGACGGTGAGCTACAGGCACACGACGGAGGATGCGGATGGATGGAAATGTGCATAGTGGACAGGGACTGTGCAGATTCAGGAATTTTTAACGAGACAGAAGGAGGAGATGCTTTGGGAGGATTTTTACAAGGTAATTAAACGTATTTTTAAAACATATATCAGACACAATAGATTTTTACAAGCAGAGCATTTTATTCTTAAAACATGACTGGAGCTGGTCTTTGATAATATTCATTTGCAGAATTAAGGAAAACACAATCGCTTATAATTTTGCACGTCAGTACTCAAATGTGCGTTGTTATGCTCTTGAGTGTTCGCAGATATATGTAGTTTTTACTTTTAACAAATCCCAGATAAGAAGTGGATTTTAACTAGAAATGTCTTCCTCAGAACAGTTTGTGAATGAGGCCCAATATTTCCATGACTGGATCACATAAGTTAAAGGTTGTAAATAATGGTGAAAACACAAAGGATTAACACAGACGCTTCGGTTACTCTTGGCTCTATATTTTTGTTTTTACAGTTTTATTTCAGTGTCACCGCGCTCATCAGCTAGAAAACAAGAACAACTGTACACCTGCTATAAGCACTAAAAAGCAGGACAAACAAAGCTAAACATTTGTGGTTAAATATAATCAATCATTCAGCAGATAAAGAGCCGGATAAGTCCCTTAACTGTTGGTGGATACCAAAGCGAAATTAAAATGAGTGATTGTTGGACTTAAATTCATCAAGAGGCCAGAAATAAAACTTACACTTAAAAATTAAACCAAAGAGAATAAATCAGGGTAGAAGTCCAGTAAAAATTAAAGTGCTCTTCTATTATTCTGACTGTAGTTTGGGTGTTGTAGTTCTCAGTGAGAGTCACTTCCTTTGAAACGTAACAGGACAACCTGATATCAATAACAATGTCTTTCTTGCACACCATTTTCACAAGTAAGTACCCGTTTACCCCTCTAATACCCGTGCACAGATCTGCCTCCTCCTCCCGTCTTTCTCCTTCCCTCCGTCTCTCTGACAACTCCTTCCATCTTTCCGTCTCTCTTCCCTCAGGTGCCAGATTACCATAATGGCTTCTTGTGACGATGATGTACTGAGCAGCAGTACGGAAATGCAACATGCCACAGCGCACATTATCAGAGCTGAATGCATTAGATGTCATTTGTGTGAGTGTACGGCTGTACGGTCGTTATGTGTTAAACTGTTCTGTGGGAAACTGGGGTGGGGTGGGGTGGGGGGAGCAGAGCGGTGGTAAACTAAACTCCATGTACGGCACAGTGTGTGAAGGTACTCTGCAGCCTGCGTGTAACGAGAAGTGAGGATTAACAGGGAGATGAAAACATGAAAATGGCCTCTTGTCCGTCTTTTTTACATACCTACAATAATCTCTCCTGCACTCTGGCGTGTTTAGCCTCTGAACTGGCTGCTCAGACACGAACCTCGTGCAAATCTGTTCATGAAAGTGACAGATGTGGACGGTCACAGGAAGAATATGGATGCCATGATACATCTGTTTGCTCTCTCCCAAAGCAGTCCGTGCTCTTGGTGCATTTTTGGCAAATCTTTAAGGATGGCATCGTCTGTCGGTGCACCTCTTTGCTCCAGACTGAAACATCTCTGTAACACACATATATCAAATGAAATGTTTTCTGACATGTATGGTTCCCAGAAGATGAATGAAGAAGAGGATGTAGCCTGTCTTGCCAAGTGCCTTAAATCTGGATTCCTTCTAATGACCAGCAGGGGCGACTGCACTGGTTGCTGTATGGAACCAGATGAGAAAATTACCCCACTTCTCAGTAATAATTTTCCTGGCGTGTTTATGGTCTTGATTGCTGGTTTCAAGTCTTCAGTACAGCATGATGTTTATTTTGTAACTTGTTTAGAGTATCAGTATATCTTAGGGCATGGCTACATGTGATTGACAAGTTTCTACCATGGGGTTCTGTTCGCAATCATAGTTGTAACAATGAGTTTTCCACCACACACTGTATAAAAAGATGGAGTGGATGAACTCGGAGACGTGGTAGCAGCTTGGACCCAGAAACAGTTTAATGCAGAGGTGCTATGTCACCACTTAACCCCGCCCACTCACCGCCAAAAAGAAAAACTACTCGTTTTTTGTAGCAGGAGAGCCCTGAGCTCGGAGAAAACAATTGCACGCTCGGTCCGATTCTGCGTGTGCGCTTAAAACATAGTTTTCTCCTCACAAGCTGCAATATTGCACTCGCAAACAGAGAAATGCTGCAAGCGAGTGCTGTGAAAGCGCCCGTGAAAATAACATGGGTTATCATGCGGCTCTTCTACATCCTTGCGCAGGTATCTCATTTGCAGTCGTGGATTTTGGCAGGAATTCGGCACCATACACTAAAACAATAATACAGTCATTGAACTTTTCATTTCCATCAATACATGCTGAAGACCAGGGGTGGAAAGAGTACTAGAATATTCTACTTAAGTAAAAGTTCTATTACTTTTTACTTCAGTACAAGTAAAATGACTAGTCTAAAAATGTACTCAAGTAAAAGTAAAGAGTAGCTTGTTTAAAATGTGACTTAACAATGGGAGGGGGTCTCTCCTGTGTAGTGCAAAAAGGACAAGGGGATATAAATCTCAAACTAGTTGTTTTCAATTCAAGGAAAATCTTTACAAATTAAAATGCACTAACAAAATAACAGTTCAGACCATCCCATAAAACATTTTCAAACGACACAACCATTGACGGTGGCATAAGGTGTGGATTCTGTAGACCATCTTTCTTTTCTTCACCAACAACACACACTGCACATCTATCAGTCAAAACGGGTCAAGGTCACAAGTGTTGTGACTTTCCTGAAATTAACCAAAGAAGACCAACACAAGACACTGTTTTGCTTTTTTCATTCATGTGTGGTTTGGTTAGAGAAAGGGGCAGCGCTCCACCTGCCGATCTCTACTGCTCAGACTCTGGCTTCTCTTCTGGGAGTATTTTGGCTTCACTTTTGTACAATGAGAAGAGGTGGAGACGCGTCGTCCATCTTTATATACAATCATTGGTTTCCACCCTGCAGTCCAATATTGATCACTAGACGGTAGCTCAGTCTGTAGGGACTTGGCTTGGGTACCGGAGGGTGGCCGGCTCAAGACCCGGTAAAGACCAAGCATGGGACTGGTAGCTGGAGAGGTGCCAGTTCCTTTCCTGAGCACTGTCGAGGTGCCCTTGAGCAAGGCATCGAAATCCCCCACTCTGACATGTCCCCATTAGTGCATGTCCATAGGATCCTGTTTGTGCATGTGTGTATTTCGGGCATGTTTGTAAAAGCAGGGTGAAAATTTCACCTCAGGGATTAATAAAGTATATCTTCTTTTTCTTCTTCTTGCACTTTAAACAAAGATAGGTGATGTCACGCTCTCTACGTCCTCTTACAGATGGTCCATGGTTGGTTTGTTCTTTACACACGACATCAAATTCAATTTGTGATACATTTACACGTGATGTTTATGCTTGAGCTATCCACAGCCATATTTTGACATAATTCTGAAGTATAGTCAAACATGCATGGAGAGAGTTTTGGCCTTGTTGGAGGTCTGCGCTCTTTGAATGACTTTACAGAATAATAACAGTTATAAGTATTTATTTTATGGCTATTTACTGAAAACTTTTGCCCTCTTTTGTGTTGCTTATGTAAAGATGACTGTTCCTCTTTCTAAGAACTCTGACCTCTTCCCTCCAACATGTTTTATATCCTTCCCTGTGTGTTTGCGTGTGTGTGTGTATCTGTGTGTTGCAGCAGGTGTGAGTGTGTGGTCTGAGGTTCATCTCCTCTCTGCAGCAGGACCCTGGGATGAGTCACTGTGCTGCCTTGGGGACACTTGCCCTGCTCTCCTCATAAATATAGCAAACCCTAAAGTGCAGAAAAATGTTCCTTTTGGAAAACGGGTAAAAAAAAAAAGAAGAAAAATATGTCTGTATATTAATATTTCAGCATTTATATAAGGGCTGCGCGACTCTGACGGTGCGCTGTGGAAGCATTGTAAGGAAATTGTAAGACGGGTTTCTTGTGGTGCACAGCTATGATACGTGTAGATGCATCGGACGTATTTGTGCAGGTGAGAAAAGTTTTTAAACGCAAAGAGAGAGCTCAGAGTTCATACGAGTCACGGAGACGCTGTGCTTTTTTCTTAAATAAAGGCAAAGGAGGTGGGGGGAAAAAGGAGAGTGTATCCGTGGGCATTGCTTCGGGGCATCACACTCTGAGTGCCACAGAAAGAGAGAGACAGACGAGGAGAGGAGCATCCTGTCACCTATCAATCTCTCCTCTACAGGTTTTATTTATTTCACTGTTTTTTTTCCCCCTTCACCTGTTTACTCAAATTGTTTTTCCCTTCAACCTCTCTGCTTTTCAAATTATGCATCGCTCAGTGTGAACGCATGTTATTGTTGTGGAAACTCAAGAGAGGGGACGATGAGGCCTCCCAACTCCAAATCTCTCTTTTTGTCTTTAGGCTGTCAAAGTTACCGCAGTCTCTTGTCATTTACTGTACAAAAACAGTGCACTTTAGTCATGTTAGTTTGGCGGCATGTGAGTTTACCGCTCTGCCTTCCTTTTCAAGTTCTTCTGTGCTTCCGCCGCCGTTTCTCCCTGCGTTGGAAATTATTTGTTGTATCCCGACAGAAAGCACCAGCTCTCCGTGATTCACATTAACCGCAGCCTCTGAAAAACACTTGCACAATCACATTTCCGTAGAACTGGGTGAGAAAGTGGAGAATTCATTTATAGTCTCTACCCACTCAATCCTTTTCAGCGTCACCAGGGACTCTGAAAAGATCACCAGTCAGTCAGTCACAGGGCCATCACAGAGAGACAAACGCTCTCTCACACAGTCATATTCTTACCTAACGAATTTCCTGGAGTGTGGGAGGGAAGCGGAGCGTCATGAGGAAACCCGAGCAAACACCACAAAGGCTGGGAGTCTGTGAAGCAGCTGAGCCACCATGGCGCCTTTTATGAGTCAATATCATTTCTAATCAGTTAATAAATCCGTGCCTGATTTTCAAATCAAAAACGACCAGAGAATGAGTCTCATCTCTGTTTTTACCTGCTGGATGTTTCCATCCACTGACACCTCAGTGAAGCTGCTGATTTGTTTGGTTCTTTATAGTTTGATCTCATCTGTCGGCAGCCGGCTGACATCACAGACAGACTCGTTAAATTAATCTTATAACAAGTCAAAGATCAGACTGAAAGCTTTGATGCGATTGCTCTGATACATTTCATCACACAGGATTTGCTTTTAAATGATATTTTTCATCAGTCAGTAGAAAGAAAGTTTACACTTGTTGTGAATAAAGCATACATTACATTGTTCTTGCAGTGTGAAACAACACCCTGTTGTTTTACGGTGGTGTTTTGTGCCAGGCTATTCCTTGGCTCAAAGTCGAGCTGAAACGGCATTTCGAGAGTATCTAGCTTCCGTATCGTGACGTATTTCCGAGTGAAACAGGACGTGCAGGCGGGACATATCATTAGAGGGATTTGATTTGATCGTTGAGTAGTGGGCGTAGACAGACGTTCTCGACAGCGCAGTAGCTAGCTAACTGACCGAGCGTTCTTGGTTCTCTGTGGCTAAATGTTGCAGATGATTGGTTGAAATTGTTTGGTGCCAACTTACGTAACGTGTGAAATTAAGTTTTAACTGAAGAAAAAATGATCAGACTTTGATATAAGAATATGAAGAAACTGCTTGAAGGGCCAAAGCTGTAGCTTCGGGGCTATCTCCCTTCACTCTAACACACCAGCAGGAAGCAGGAGGCAAGACACAAGAGCGCCGCTTCAGTCTTGACGAGTCGTGGATTTTTTTATTTTTATAAATATTTATTTTTGGTTTTCACAACAGGGTCATACATTCAGTAGCCTTGGCATTTTGTTGCTCAAATGAAACCAATATGACTAATTGTACATAGATTTCAGGCTCAGAATGACTATACTTTGTAATGACAATACCGTACCTAACATATTAACATCCTACCAATCTCTTGTTTTCAAACAGACCATTAATTACATAGAACAGTAAGTCGTGGATTTATTACGCACAGCCTTAACTGTACAGTCGCTTTGTTCTTACAGATACCGTTAACACTTTTCCTCCGCCCTTCCGCTGCTCCGATCCCCGTTCACTCTCGTAACTCGTGGGCACACTAGGACTGAACGATTTTGAAAAAGTATCTGATTGCGATTATTTTGACTTATATTGCAATTTTGATATGATTTGCGATATTAAATTGAATGATAATTTTTCCATAATTTTTCTCATTTTCATTGAAAAACATGATAATTATGGTGTGTTTTCTGCAGGGAGCTGTACCAAACAAAGATATTTGTGTGTCTGATGTGTAGGTCAGAACATCTCTGCAGCACAATATTATATATAAACATTTAATTCCATATCGACATCGACACTTCCTGTCGCTCTCACTCACTCGCTCTTTACGCACTCAGCTATTCCCAAACAGAGCTACGCTTCTAGTACAACATTGAGGTAGCGTTAAGTGAAACCATTGGACCTTTTAACTTACATTATTTTTACTGTATTATTAAAAAGCTAATTTTCTTAGCCATGAAAATAATACCACAACAACCCTTAGATGCTTTCTTTGTTATTAGTGTTTGTGACTGCGATTTGAATATGCTAACATCAGAATGCTAAATGCTACAAAGTAAATCAGAGTTAGAGTTGGTTTTGTTTCGTTGTTGAACAACCTGTTATTTGTTTTTGCCATAAAAAAATGACTTTTAAAAACCCACAATTTGTAATTTGCTTTTAAAATGTCACCGTGTCTCAGACCTTTTGCGCTTTTAGTCGCTCTTTAAAGCTAGCTTAACTTAGCCTGTAAGCAACCAAGCTTCATTACATACTAGAAGCCATCTGTGCTTCTGCTGTGTTTATGAGATTTCGAATGTCTTAAGTATTATATTCACATTATGGCCTGTTGCTGTGAGTGTATTTGTCAGCCCTACAGAGACGAGACTCTCGCCTGTTGTTACTAAGTCCATTTGCTTTCGGTAGGCGATGCTAGCTAAATGCTACATGTTGATTTTGCACTAAACTGCTGTTTTTTCCGATGTTGTGGGTCACAATAATCAGATTAGCCTTAAATAAGACAAAATTCGACTTCTATTAGAATAATGCTGTGTCCTTCGCCACTCAGGTAACAATATTAAGTATCCTGAAAATACCTTATGACAGCAGAGGACAGTGTCGCTACATTTCTGTAATCTTACGAACTTATCGATCATGACAGAAGAAGCAATCTTCTAATTAAAAAAAAAAGGTAGTAAGGATATTTACCAAAATGTCAGAGTATACCTTTTATGTTGTTACTATAGTTTGGATGTATGATAGATTATGTAAAAATACGTGTTTATTATTTTCACTTTCTTCATAACTAGCTCGTGGAAAGGTGTTACTGTTATATTGTTTTTTAATGCCTGACAAACACCTATTTACCTCCTGTTTGGGCTGTTTGCAGAGGAGCTGTTGGTGTCTGTCGTCTCTAGTTTGTGGGACTGAGGGGGACAGATGGAGGAATCCCTTTCTCATCGCCCACTCCTGCTTCAGCTTTCATCCCTTGGGAGGGCTCACATCTCCCTCAACACAGAGGTGTTTTCAAATTAAATACTGTCTAATGAACTGGAAAACCTGCCCCCATCCTGCTCTGTGTGTGTGTGTGTGTGTGTGTGCATGTGTTTTTGTGGAGTTCATGTTGGGGAAGCGCTGGAGAGCGGGGCGAGAAAATGAAAGAAAACTGTGTGAGAGATTAAAAGAAAGAAAGGTATTTGCATTGCAATTTAGTGATTGCACAGCCTGTGTGTGGCGTCATGAAGCGCGTGTTGGTTAATTGTATATCTCTGCAGTTGTAATTGCTTTAATTCCCTGTAATTAATCAGTAATTGCAGTGAGGAGCCACGCACAGCTTCGCTCTGAACGCAAAAGAACTTTTCAATATGGAGTACATAAATATAGATGAGAGAAAGGAAGGGACGGAGATGGTGTGGAAACAGAGAAGGAATGAAAGAAAGAGAGAAGAAAGAAGGAAAAGAGAAACCCTTCTATATTTAGTTCTCTCTGAAAACCATGAAGTATATGGCAGGGTCTCATTTCTCATTAATGTATTCTGATGCGAATGAAAATGAGAGATTATTGGTGAAAGTGGAGCAGTCCCTACAGACTTGCAGCAGTGCAGCACATGAATCCAAACCACTCAGAGGGAAAACCTTCACGCTGCAGACACTTGAAGGTTCGGTCACAAATCAGCTTCACTGTCAGAGCAACACGTCGCACCTCCTGTTTGAGATCTTTGGGGTTGACTTGTTTCTGTGTTTTGATGTTAGAGGATGTGAGTCCTGCACACAGGACGGGTGTGGCAGCTGTTGCCAGGGAGACCCCTGTCCCATCAGTCGACCAGAGAACAGGAGAGGAGAATCCCTCCCACTCGCCAAACTGTAGCAAGGTAATCCCCTCCTCTCTCTCTCTCTCTCTCTCTCTCTCTCTCTCTCTCTCTCTCTCTCTCTCCCTCGCCCTCACTTCTGCCCCCCTCATTAATTCCTAATTAAGACAGCAGCCCACCCACCCACACACCTCCTCATTGCACATATTGCACATAAATGCTTTTTCTGGTCAGACTTTTAATTTACAAAGGTTTGAGCTGAGGCTAGCAGACTCACTGAACTGTGTGAATGTCTCCGTGTATGTGTGCGAGTGTGTGTGTGTGTGTGTATGTGCGTGCACGCACGTGTGGGTGCATGTGAATGTATAATGATCGTTCTCTGTTCCTTTCCCCAACCCCAGATGAAAGCAAACCTTTGTCATTCTCGATCGTTTTTTAAATGAGAGTTGGTGGCTGGTCTTCGGTGACCTGCTGCGCCCCTCCCTCCTCTTCTGCCTTCTATCTGCCCCCCCGACTCCCCCACCCCCCTCATAAATGGCCCCAGCTCCCTCATAACAAGCTGGATTCTCATAGATCTCCATCAATTTGTGTCACACCAGGGATTCCCTGAACAAAGATGCCTTTGCCACATCACCCACAACATCTATGCATTATTAAGGCAAGAAAAACAGCCTGCAAAGAGCCTGCCACAGCCCTGGTTACAGAGCTAAAAGATACAAAGAGGAGCGAGGAACAGGAAGACAGAGCGGAGAGAGAGACAGAGGGCGAGAGAGAGAGAGACTAATGATAAATGTTAACATTGTAAACGCCGATGTGGCCATGCATTCCTCAGTATGTTAGTGATTTGACTGTTAGGCGGAAAGCTTGCGCCGCCACTCTCTATACTGTGCTCGCTCATTTAAGAGATTTCCCAAGATGCATCTCATCCATGAGCAGCTCACACATCAGCGTGTATGTGTTGAGGCTTGCATGGATCTCTAGTAGCACAATACTATTAAAGAGCAGTGTAATAAAAGGCCCTATGTCACATAGAGGACATAGGAGCAGCCTGATATTCATCTTCTGAGAGCCCTTAAACAGCATGCTGCCCTGTGCAGATCACACCTACAGCAGCTGATGTACACTTATCGCTGTAATGCAATAGGTAAACCTGTTCATTAACACAGATGTGTGGCTGAGGCATGAGGACATGCTCAAGAAGATCAGCTGGGGTTCAAACCAAGCAAGAAATGTGAATTAGGAACTTTGAATGTGGCATAATTGTTGGTGCCAGACAGAGATTATCTCTGCGCGCTGGTCATTACAGATAATGTTCAGGGAAAGCTTAGCTTCTATTAACAAAATGCCTTGGTGATGGTAGAGGTCAAAGGACAATGGCCAGGCTGATTTGAGCTGAGAGAAAGGCAACTTGAACTTGAAAAACTACTTGTTCAAACCGAGGAAGCATCTCTGAAAACCTTGACGGTGTTTCGCTACAGCAGCAGAAGACCACAGCGTGTGACCTTCCTGTCAGCGCAGAACAGGAAACACCGGCTGGAAAGGCCTGAGGCTTAACAAAGTTGGACAAAAGTCGATGTGAAAATCCTTACCTTGTCTGGTGTGTCTCGATGGTTTGCTGCAGAGGGAGCCTGTTAAAAGTCCTTTTTGGAATCGGTCTGAAAAAAGGGCAGGCACATTTGATTGGTTGAACCATGTTTGTATCGCTCCAAATAATCAGTGGAGCCAGTTGGTAAATCCAACACTTGGAGAATCCAGCTCTTCTTTCAATGAAGAAATACTCTCCAGATAACTTATCAGGATTTAAGCTAACTTCTTTGGTAGCCAAAATTGTTGTTTTTAACGAACATTACATTCTTGCTTTTATTACATCCAAACTAAGCTCTTTGCTGCCGCTAGCTCCCAACTGGATGACGATTGGTTAAAACAAACTTTGGTTCAGCCACGTAACTTTGAGCCTGGCGAGATGAATTATCCTTTGATTGTTGTCTTGTTGTCATACAAGCATGTATCCATCCTGCCTCGTATCAACAGTTCAGGGTGTTTGTGGTGTAATGGTGTGGGGAACGTTTTCCAGGCCCCTTTTTTTACCAGTCGGGCATCATTTTAGCACCCCCTCCAGAGTTTTAGTACTGACCATGTCCATCCCGTTTTGACCACAGTGTACCTGTCTTCTTTGGCTACTTCAGCAGGATAATGTGCCATGTCACAAAGCTCAAACTGCTTTCTTGAATATGACTAGTTTCTAGTTTTCTAGTTCTAGTTTCCACAGTCACCAGATCTCAATGCAACAGAGCTCCTTTGGGATGTGGTGGAAGAGGGAAATCTGCATCATGGATGTTCAGCTGACAAACTGCAACAACTGCACAATGCTAACATGTCAATAAGGACAGAAAAAAGTGGTCCAAACTGGCTCCAGAAAGGTGTAAGCTCACCTAAACAAACCCGTCATTGTAGCCGACGTCCAAAAAGTTCAATTAAAACAAAATAACACCCCATGTAACCTGAAACATCCTTTTGTCCAGCGATTCACCTTTAAACTGAATTTATGATGTCATGGTCTTGGTCCATGATTCATGAGCCGGAGCAGCTCCGGATGGCAGATAACAAACTGGACAATCAGGCTTTAATTTGGGGTTTAATTAAAGGAAGTCAACATGAAGAAGCTGCCCTGACACAAAAATGGAGAATATGCTAACTCTGAGAATGCCTCATCTTGTGTTTAAGCCACTAATGAGTTTCATTTAACTGCCGCACAGAAAGGTCATGAACCACAACACGGGTCCATTTGACCATAAAATCACTGTGCATGTTTTTTTGGAGATGGATAACAAAACCCAAGAGAAGAAAAGGCAGAAAGAGACCACATACCAAAACAATCTGTCACAATCAAAGTGCTGCGCTCCATCCTCCACTGGAAATGTATTGAGTATCTCTGAGTTTTGTGGACCTACTTTTTAGCCAATCACTGTCCGTCAGAGTCAAATACAACAGGCATGTGTCTTGTTGGCTGTCACTGTTAAGAGAATTAATTAAGACATGCGCACATTGTACATTTAGTTCGGCGATTTTTATATCAGCTCAAGATGGAGATCTCTGTTCAGCGCAGTAGTTGCCGTTGCTCGTGCCTGTCTGTCTTCAGAGTTCTCCAGCAGTTTTTCATTTGGTCAACGCTTCGGTCCATCCCGCCTTCTTTCATTCTTTCAGGGACTTGTTTGAAAAGTCTAGCCATCCAGTGACATTAAGGTCACTTAAACTGACAATCTGGAAGTTTTTGGTTTTGTTCTCTTGGGCATCCCCTGATGGAGATACACATTAGTTGTGGAAGTGCAATTCCCAGTTTAACCAGACGTCCACATTTGGCTCCCTTTGTTTCGGTTGTAACTCTTGATTTTCCTCGCTGACGGTCACTTTCCTTTTTAGCCTGTATGCCTTCATCTGAGCGTCCGATTTGTTTCTTTTTCTTTTCACTTATTGTTGAAGTTGTATCTGTAGTCATCGATCTTTACTTTGTTTGTTCAGCCATAGTAGATTACTGTTTACTTGCAACAATTGCAGAGACCTGAAAAGCAGCCGCTTAGCTCCACCTACCCTCTCTGGCAGACCAACCACTGCTGGGTGATTGAAAACGCGTCACTAACTGGGTGCGGCTTGTGATTTTCTTCTGCGAAAGTCGCACCAGACACCCAGTCTGTAATAATACTATATACTGCATCATCACTATCAGTGGGCCATAGGCTCAATCACCATTGTGTTACCTCATTCAGCGATAGATAGTGACTTAACAGACATTTATTTACAAGAAAATCAAGATTATTACTTTAATGTTTGAATTGAAAATACGCTCTCCCAGGTTGTCCAGTTTAACTTGGATGCCGCCTTCTTGTGACGTGTACATCACCGCACATTTACGTCAAGACGGAGGGCATGCGCAGAAGAACGCAGTCAGGGCGGCATCAGATCAAATCATTTAGATGGTACAAATTTTCATCTGATTGGTTTATGAAACTTCAATCGGTTTGGGCCTTCTTATTCTGATTGAGGTGTTTATATGGAGCATTTTTATTCGGTTTGGGCTTTTAAAATGATTATAAACCGAATATTAGGCTCCATGTAAACCCAGCCAGTGTTCTGTATTGCCCTCTGAAACGTAAAGCAGAAGGCTTCCTCAGGTCTGTATTCCACATGAACATAGGCGTTATAACTCATGCGCTGTCAGACCTGACATCACTTCCGCCCTCCTTAGCACAGGCAACAGGCAACAATAATGATGTCAAATAGTGAAGTTATTTGAGAATCGTTCAGCCTTTCAGCAAGCACCAGGAGAAGCTTGAGTACCACCAGTGTTTCCCTCCACTTAACAAAGTATATGTCCGACTCAAACCAGTCTTTCATTTAACTACTACTATGGAGCACTTGTTGATGAGGTTTGTCCACTCTGTTACCACCCCTCCATGACCTGACACACGAGCATGCAAACACACACCCTCCTGAATTCACACAGCACCTTTACCTTCTCAACAGTCGCAGTAATAAGATCAAACTTGCTCGGTGAAACCCAACCTTTGTTTTATCCGATAGAGGCATGAAATGAGATTCTATTAATACCTGCAGCCCAATTGGGCTGGCTGGCTGACTCCCGACGGAGGCAGCACTGAAAAGGTTAGGTGCGGCAATTATGCAGGTGGAGATGCAGAGGAGATGGGGGTGAGGAGGAGATGATTCTGCCTTGATCACTGGCTCTGAACAAGGTGTTATCAGCTGCAGCAAAGAGAGAGAGAGAGTGGGGGAGGGAAGGGGGGAGAGAGAGAAGGGGGTGAGGAGGGGGAGGGTGGGTGGCTGCCAGAACGGCGTTAATGAATCGCCTTGTTTTTTGAAGCGAGGAGTTGCCTTTTCAAAGGAAAGGCAATTAGAGGGGGACTTGTTCCGTTGTGCTTGGGCTACTGCAGTGACTTAGTAAAGCTGTCACCTACCGGCCAATCAATGCTGGACAGGAGCAACTGGTGAAATCCTAACACACACAGCGATATCACGCACACGCACACACAGAGGGGGCACTTGTACATACCAGAGCAGCCTTGTTCTGTGCAAACACACTCTTTAAACATATTTCCCTCCTTCTCGTCGTGTCCTAATGACGATGATACGCGTACATCCATGTTTGAGAGCGAGCACGCAGGATGACACGAGCACAGTTTCGCTATTACATGCTTTACCCTGAATGTGAAGCACAGGTGACGCAGATAATTGGAACCCTTCAAATCTCATTATGCTGCCTTGCTCAAAAGAGAAGAGAAAACAGGGAGAAATTTGCCCCCTCTCGCTCCCCAGCTCCTCTCTTTGTCTCTTTGGATTATCCGGCAGCGCGGCAACACACCCACCATTAGTTTTCTGCTGCTGCTGACCCCAGTCATTCATTTAATTGGCTGTTAATTGCTATTCTCTCTACAAGACACAATGTATATGTGGAGCTATATTTAGGCTCGCCCCTCGATGGCTCTTCATGCTAAATTACAACTTTCAGCCAGGCGCTGAAGGGCCCCATTGTGGCCTGTCGTTCTCCCCCTCTGTGCCTGACTGACAGGCCTCCCTCCCTCGCTCTTTTCTATCTCTTCTCTTCCTTTCCTTCCACATTTCTATGTGCTGCTGCACTGTACAGTCTGACACCTGGATCAGGCTGCGTGTCACTCCGTCCGTCCTGTGTCTGTCTGACACAACAGCAGCAACTTCTCATCTGTCTCAGGGACGTCTGCAGGCTTCTCCCAGTCTGCGTGTGAGGAGAGGAAGACATTTTTATGTGTCAGATTTACAACATGGACTGTGAACACCTATTTTATCCTCTATTACTGCCTAATTTCTCTGCGTCTGTGGCACTCGTTCTTTTGTATTTCTCCAGAATATCTTGATGATTGATTTCATCAACGTTAGATTCCTACAAGTCCCTGCACGTCCACTTCAGCCGCAAAGAGCAGACCAGCTGCATCTGAGTCATGTAGGATTGCAACACACACACACACACACACACACACACACACACACACACACACACACACACAAGAACACACGGGAATGTTTGTGACACAGATGTGAGTTTGATGGATGACATGGGCCAACTGCTGACGTCATCCGGTGGAAATCCCGGATTACTCAGCCCCCCCCACCCCTCCCCTCCTCCTCTTATCTGTCCCTCTCTCTCCTCCGTCCATGTCTCCTCTATCTCTTATTTTGTCTGTCTTTGTCTCACTGGCAGGACACTCAGAGCCACTGTTTGTCCAGGTTGGTCAAAGCCAGAAGGGGAGAGTGAGGAAAGCGAGGAGGAGAGTGGGTGAAAGAACCGGTAGGGGGAGAGGGGAGTTCGGCCTCCTGATTTATGGCTCTGACTTTTCATTTGTAATACCCTGATTATCTCTGGGGAGCTGGGTGGGAGGACGGTGGTGGTGGGGAAGGGAGGGGAGGCCTGAGAAGCTTAATAATGTGTACATGCCCACAGCAGCGGGGGGATATGAGGCAACAAAAATGCTGCCCTGCAGAGCAAACTTCTTGTTTCAGCACTCTTTCATTTCACCTGCAAACCACTCCGTGTTCCCTGTCATGTTTCTGTCATCATCGAGCCTCTCTGCACCTTTCTGATGGGGACTGAAGCTGATGCAGACTTCAGATGAAGATGCACTTGTATCTTTCGCAGGATGTAAATCCGGCGAGACAGACAGTGATGAGATAATTAGTGCAAAGTCTCTCCTAATGACAACTGCTAACATTAGTTACGACTCTCGGAGACGCAGGTGTGTCATCAGAGAAACAGACATTTACACAAAGTGAGTTCATCACTTCTTTCTTTGACTAAAGAATCCAACTGTCAGGACAAAGTGTTTTATTGAAATGATAATGCTGCTAAAAGTGACAGATGATGTCTCTTTCACACTTGACAGTGGATAAGACCGCTTCCTGTTACAGCCATTTGCTCACTTTCTCTCCCTCACGCGCGCACACACACACACACATCTGTTGCTCACACAAAGGTAAGCTCGGCGCTGGAAGTAACGCCCTCATCATCGCTGCAATCGTCCTAATAATCATCATCACAGAGATACACTGTTGTTATCGTAATCAGATCTGCGGCGGTACGCAGCTTTAGCGAAATGCAGCATGAACCCTGCTCATAATAATTGCTACGGTTGTGCGCGCACGTTAGCCGGGAGTGCATCTCCAGTTTTCACACGGTGCTATTATCTCAGCACATAATACCTCGCTGATTATCCATTCAACTGAGGCGTAGCTATCGTTACTGGTATGATAATGGCACGTGCGGCTGTGATAATCCACACAACCGGTGCTCCCTCTCTCTGTCAGGTGCTAATGATGATGGTGGGTGGTCGTACACACAAACAGCAATAGCAGGGTGAAGCTAAGTGAACGGCGCAACGCCGCGAAAATCCACTTGAGCCCCGGACCGTGTCTGCGCGGCCCATGCAGGGGGCCGGGCGAGGTTGGTGGGGGCTCGAGCGGCTTCTTGTCAGCCCTGCGGATCACATCACAAGTGCTGATTAGCTCATTTAGCTAAATTGATTCAGTTAAAAGGAGACACCTGTTTACCTTAAGGCCTGCTAATATGGTGCCATGACAACAGCTGAGGTCTCCAGCTCTGCCTGTCTAGCTCTTACATCCTCCTCAATATCTTCGCTCCTCTGCTGCTCTCGTTCCCACAACACACACACACACACACACACACACACGCGCAGATGTCTCTCCACTGAGTCCCTCCATCTGAAGCTGCTGAGGTAAGAAGATCAGGTTTTCCACTCAGTGGAGCGAGAGCGCTCTCACCTCTTCCCCACGGTCCACCCAGCAGCACCTGTGTGTGTGTGTTTGTGTGTCCGTGTGACATTTTGGGTCCAGAGTGGAGGAGGCTAAAGTGCACAGGTGCATTTCCCATGCCTATAAATCGTCTTCCTGTGTGTGTTCGGTGTGTGTGTGTGTGTGTGTGTGTGTGTGTGTGTGTGTGTGTGTGCGTGTGTGTAAGGTATAAATCACTAGGTTTTTTAAAGCTCTCAGCTGGCTGATCAGAAGCAAAACAGGTGAAAACAAAAGCGAACATTAGCAGGTGTAATTAAAGTAAAGTTACAGGTTGGAAATACTCAACGTGTCAGCGTGATCCCGAAGTTTGCAGGAGTGGACGCACCTGAAGAGGACGTCTGTCTTCTGAGTTTATCCAATTCCTTTCCGCTTCCCTCTTCTCCTCCTTTTTCTCACCCTCTTTCACTCTGTTTCTCTCTTTCACACCTTACATCCCATGTTGGTTGACATGTGTCTCACTAATGTCTCTGACTGTGTCTCTCCCGCTCTGCCTCACAGCTCCATTTAGGTCAACTCTCTAACCTGAAACAATGTGACGCCCCCCCCACCCTCCTTCACACCCTCTTACATATCTTCCTCTCCTTCATTTCCTGTGCCGCCCTGTCTTTTCTCCTCCAGTCGTGTTTTTTTTTCTTTTTTACATTAGTTGTCAGCCTGTAGTTGCACTTGGAGTATCTGTGTTTTGTTGATCTGTCACATCCTCTCCTCTCCGTCTCCCTCCTCTCTCCTCGGCTGTTTGTTTCTCCCCTTGACTCCGGCAGACTCATTATCTTTGTGGAGCAGCAGTGTGCGTTCGTCAGCAGTGATTAGCAACGTTTCATTCCGACATCGTTAAGGAAAGACAGTTTGATATTTGACGAATAAAGATACGGCATTCTCTAATCTTGCGCCGCGAAACTGTGTCATAGTAGATAGGGGCTGTGGTTAAGTTTTCCATAACATTAAAGCTCGCATTGATCATAATCCAATTAATGACAGAAATGGACAAAAAGCACAGCAGAAACAGAAACGTTTGCCTCATTAAATAGAAAGAAATCAACTGTAATCAAATTGCTGAGTTCTCAGAACTGATGAAGTGTACGCATTTAAAGATCTAATGAAAAGTCTCGCAGTTAACATAATTAATTTGCAGCCCTTTTGATAAGTGGTAATGACTTGGAGATTATTGGTTTAAATGAATAGTTGTGTTGTACAGCCGAGAGAGGAGCTGATGAGGAGGAGGGGGACTATCCTACTTTCAAAGTTCCCGAGGAGATGAAGCAATGTTTTTTAAAAAACACAATAAGACAATTAGACTCCACTATAAACTAATTACTGCCGCTTTAATTCCTTTTCAGATTAAACTGCAATTGTATTAACACGACGTCTCAAAGGAGATGTTTGTAAGCAGGGAGGAGAGACACATTTGTAATTAAAGGTGGAGTCATATTTTTCTCATTACGCAAATATTTGCGCGGGAGATAAAGGTGTAGGTCTGTGTTTCTGAAGCGGCACGTCGGAGGAGCTGCTGCTCTCCGTCGCCTCCAGGAACAGACCAGCATCCAGTCAGACGTCTTCTCCGACATGATATTAAGACACGAGCTGATGTCTGAGGATTGTTTAGCTCTGAGGCTCAGAAAGTGGGACACTTAACTTGCAAAAAAAAAAGGAACTTTTCTTTCATTCCTGCGATGTTGTTATTGTGAGAAAGCGGCGGTAATGTTATTATTGCTCAGATCCACCGCAGGCTTTTTCCCATGCTGTCAGCTAATGTCGCTCGGCGCACTAACAGCGTCGCCTCTGATGGACTCAAAACAAGTAGTTTCAGCACGACTGACTCTCTCTTATCATAATTTGATTATTTTAATGATCTTGTTACTAAACCTCAGACGCTGCACTTGCATACACCCGGAGGGAAGCCATGCTTGAACGCATCGTATGAATCTCACATGAGGCTCGGGAAATGTCCAAGGGTGACAATATACAGTGGTGTGTTTACCCATGTGTGTGTTTGCCTGCATGCAAATGTGCTTGTGTGCCACGGAGAAACACAACCCAGCAGCAGCAGCAGCAGCAGCAGCGACCACAAAGAGCAAGGTTATGGAAAAGTATCAAACAGCCCAGCGCGTTATCAGTCAAACAGCAGAGCCGGAGGGGGCTTGATTGTGGCGTTTCATCATCGCCTATTGAATTATCTGGATTAATTTAACGCATTTAGGCCCGTGTGTTTTCCCCAGCTCACAACTTTCCCGTCTCTTCGTTAGCAATAATTACACTAAGTGGGTCATCTCCTTCTGCGCTCCCTTTCTTTTCTCTCCCCCCTACATAGTGTATTAGCACTTTCAACTTCTTAAACAAAGTTTGGCAAAAAAAAAAAGCCTCCAATGATATAAACGTCGTGATTCACTCTGCATTCTGTGGATGAAAGCCTTGAAAAGCAGGCGGTTGACTCAGAAAGTGGAGGAGTGGAGCGAGAGAATAGCTGGGTTGAACTAGAGGTTTTTTGTTTTTTTTTGTCCGAGCTCACCTTTAATTTTATTTTACTTTCTCACACATTGGAGCTCTGACTCACACAAACTTGTGTGTGTGGCCTGGCTGTGTGAACCCGCGTGGGCACGGCTGGTCAGTAAACTACTAAAGCTGAGTTATAACATAATATATCACAAGTCATGCTGCAGCAGATTTAGCAAAGTGGGCCAGATTATGTAACAAGTGCCAATATTTTATTCCAGTGGCACTAGATGATGGTTAGGGTATGGTTCTACTCCACTGTGCAACAATAACACTGACAGCAGCTATCAGAGGATGAAAGGAATCAGCTGTAACAGCAGCATCAGCTCAAATGCAGCGTGTGCTGCTGGCTTTAATTGTCATCTAATCAACAGTTTGGTACCACATCTGGAAACAGCTCAACACGGTATGGCTACATTTATGCACCTGAACGCACCTCGAGTGAGAATAAGACACACCGACAGCAATCTCTGAACCCATCGGCTGTAGTCAGACGGCGATCATGTCGGGCGTGTCCGGTTTAGCCAGCAGTCAGAGATGAGGACTTCCAGCCAAGGCCTCCTTTTCCCCGCGCTGCTTTGTTTACAGTGCAGTTAGGGCGCTTGCACACATAAAGTCTGTTTGTTTGATCTGAATCAAAGACCAAATGTTGCATTTTGCCTAAAGTTTGGTTTGTGTTCAGACGGCAGCTTTCACCGGCAGACCAAAACTGCTCTCTGATTGGTCAGAATTTCCTCGTGGTAAAACTCTAAACAAAGAGAGAGAGCACACTCCTCAATCAGACTCAACATGATTGAAGTTGTGTTGTCAGAGTTTTTTTAACTTTTAACCGACACTGTTCACAGTTCGATCAGTTTCACTCTACTTTAGTTTTTCACTGAACAGTTTGAACACCTCCGTATGCACCCGAAAAAGAAACCATTTTTCTTGTGATTGACTTTAATTAACAGGTGAAATAACAACATCATGATGGAGATTAGTAAAAAAGTAAAAATGAAGCTTTGTCAGGTCTGTCCTCGAGAGGAGAACAAAACTACTTTTAAAATGCTTGTTTGTTGAACGGAGGTCGGATCGATTTACTGATGCATTCGAGGAAGTCGGGAAATCTGAACGCTGAGCGGCTTTCGTGACACAGCGTCAAGGGAATTTATCTCAAGTTGAATTTTTGATTCTAGAGCGGATTGTTGGCTGTTAGCATGCAGATGTCTAATCGTCGCTGATGGGAGCCTGATGTTATTACGACGCATTACTTTCCGCCTCACGGACTGTTTTTCCAACATACGCCGCAGCTTGCTGATACGTGATTGGTCACTACTGCTCGGACTACAAGCGAAGTACAGACAGAAACTAGAACACTTCGCTTAACAAAAATCCTCACCCCTGTAAATAGAGATTACACTGACAGCAAACTTAATTCAAAGTTCACACCCGCACATGTTTCCCAGTCTGTTCCTACAGGGAGGCAGCCTGAGAAACCTTACAGAGGAACATGTTCTGTCATTAGGCAGCTCATTAACACTTTGTTTAATTGGCGTCTAATTGATCGTGGATGTTTTATAAAGCTGTGAACTTCAGGGACGTGTGGCGGCACAGGCAGACTCTCGGGGGAGCCCGGGACTCGGCTAAATGTCTATGAATAGACCCGTCCTGTCGATACTGTGCCGCACAGCTGTGAGAAGCACTCAGCAAAAACCGTAACTTGTCTCACATTTCACTTTCAGTTCGGTCAATAAAGTCTCAGAAGCACCAGATTTGGTTTCTACATGAGAGTGACTCTTAAAGGGCCAGTTCGGTTGGTTTAGCCACCACGAGGCAGGAAGTAAAAGTTTGAGAGAGGGATGATGATGAGGTGCAGCTGGAGGAAAGAGCAGTGACCGAGGCGTCATCTATTTTCATGCAGCCTTTTCTTTCCCTCTTTTTTTTTAATCTCTAAAACACACAAATAAAAAACCTAGTCAGCTGCAGGAGCTCTCATCTCTGGACCTGTTTAGCCTTTCAGGTGGTCTCACAGAGAAAGGAGCTTCTGATTCGCTGTTCTGACCTCTGTGCAGCAGCACCCGCTTCCTTTTTAATGTTTCCTTTTCTCTGCCAAACACTGGAGATGAAAGGAGAACAAAACACTGTTACTTAAACCTTGTACCACTTTTCAAATTGGTTTAATTGAGCTGAAAGTCAGTTTGTCATGCACCAGATAAAAGAGGCTCTCAATGTGCGATCCATATGCTAAGGCCCGACTGTACACTCTGTTAGCTCACAAACAATCAATGGCCTTTGCGTGAAAGTTTAAGGAGGAACGTATGACTGCATCACTTTCTCGACATATGACTTCTCCTATTTTTGAGCTTGTTTTTTCACTCGCAGCGCTCTGCTATCCCCCCCTGTCATTCTCGTGACGAGAGCTCACCTGTGAATAATTCATGAGGAGCAGCACGTACGATTACACTGGTTAAAAAGTAATGAGGCGCTGCCGTAATAAAAGGTTGTCTTGCATTGTTTTACCAAGTGTCTCTCACACACACACCTATGTCGTCGCCGGCCCCGAGTTCACATGAAAGCACATCCTTGTTGGCCCTGACAGAGCGCGGCGTTAAAAGAGAGAAAACAAGAAAACAAAACCTCGGCCTGTGGAGCAGGTGGTTAGAAAACAGGCACCACAGAAGCCCCCTCCACCCCCCCAAACACAGCGGCGTGATCTAGCCCAGGCTATGAGCTGTCACTGGGGGCTTTTCATGTCTGAGCTTGGGAAAGATCAGTAGACTCCCCGTCTGAGCTCGGAGCCCTTTGATAATCGATGGAGCTTACAGTGGTGCTTTGTAACGACAGCGACCGTTGGCGGCCCAATCAGACTGCACCGCCGTCCTCTCTTGTTTGTTCCCAGGATCGTGCAGGCGATTTCCTGTTTGACTTAAAATGAGGCCTTGTTTTATGAGCACGCCAGTGTTGACAGCCAGGAGATACGTCGGCATCACAAAGCTCCTCCTTTTTGAGTTCCAGCACGATATCAGATTTCATTGTTTTGGAACAGATGTACGAGGCTGACACAGTTTTTACATAACCTGAACTCACGCTCTGTGACACACTTTGAGTTCGGTAGCAGAGAATTGTCTCTTTCATTACACGAAGCTTTAATGTGCCATTAGGTATTAAAAGGGACCATGTAGGGGAAAAAGCAACATAAGTTGTAATAATTAACATTTTTTTAAAGGTTATTTTTTGGGCATTTTTGTCTTTATTTATAGGACAGCCGAAGAGTGATATGGGGAGAGGAGAGTGCGGCATGACACGCAGCAAATTGCCGAGGAGTTAAACCTGCAGACGCTGCGTCCACGACCGTAGCCTCTGTACTTTATTGACTGAGCTAAACCAAAGCAACACTCCAGCCCTGAAAGTGTCGAACGATGTCACTTAACGGACTTGAAAGAAGGGTGTGATCCTATTTATGGGGATCAGCAGAATTGTAAGCGTGAATTTCTCAAATTAGACAGATTTTAACGACAAAAAAGTCCTTGCTCAAACTACTCGTGCTCTTTTTAAAAAGAACCTATTGTGCTTTCTGAAGTTTCAACATATTCACAAACTAAGTGAAATTAAAGCTGAAAGATACAATTAGTAAAGTACAACATTAAAGCTCCTGTGAGGAGATTTTTGATGGTTATGAAACAGACTGAAATTAATTCTGATTACTCTATATGACCTACAAAAGCAAACCAGACCATCAGCGACAAGACTGATTATTTCTAAATGGTTATTTTTAATGCCTGAAACCGCTGGTGGGGGGGGGTCAGACGAAGCGATGAACTGCACGCTGCCTTTGTTTACATTTTACAGGGCAGAAATGTAAAGTGAGTGATGCATATGACTGTTAAAGAAAGCAGGATGAGATGTTTAGTTAAAAACACCACTTAGGCATGTACAGGACAAAATCAACAAACAGGTAAGAGGTACGGCTTTGTCCACAGGGGGCGCCAAAATCAACACAAACCGAAAGTTCCTCACAGGAGCTTTCGTGAAGTCTATAAATTGTCTTACCAACAGACAAGCTGTGCGGGAAACAGGAAAGATGATGATGTCATCGACGTTGATGAAAAAATGTGTAAAAAAAAAAAGTGTCGACCATCGTGATCTCAGGTATTTTTGTCCCATAAATATACATTATTCAGTGGCTGTGGATCTAATTAAGTATTGAACATGCACAGATGGTGCCCTTGACCTCCTGTTAGTGCGGTATGTTGTATGTATGTGCAACACCTGACACACGTTTGTTCACGTGCATGTGGACACACAGCACTCGTCAGCATAGACTTAGAGTGCATTTACCGTGCACGGCAAGGACGCACTTATATTTTTACCTTTCCGTGTGTTTGTGTAAATGTTCCTGTGTGTGTGTTTCATGGCGTGTAATTACAGTATGATTCTTACAATGACAGATGAAGGAAACCTGTTAAGTCCCGCCCCCTCGCTTAGATAGACCTGTAGTTAATACATTAAAATTGCCACTGCCGGCTCTGAGTGCATCACACACATTATGTTCTGTGTATATGTGTGTGTATGTGTGTGTGTGTGTGTGTGTGTGTTCCCCACTGCTTACAGTCCCCGCTGAACAGGACAAACAGTCCAATGACACAAATAACATGTGACGAGACCAAACTAATGGATGGAAGAGTGCAGAGTACAGATTGATTGAATGGGAGAGGTATAAAGAGGCCGTGTAGAGGAGGCACACAGCGTTCACAGCAGCTCTCCCAAGGTTGTTTTGATATTTCCGAGCCGCTTCCTTCGACCCCGGTCGTGTCTGTGTGGTACAGATGTATGGATTTATTTGTACACATGTACTGTGTGTGTGCATGTGTCTCTGTGTGGAGACTGCACTTGTGAGTAATTGTTGTGCTTTTATGCTCATGAACAGAGGTTCCCTCTTTGTCATCAGCTGCAGATAAAGTATTTTAATTTCTAACATTTTGTACATGTTGTAATTTTGTAGTCTTGCAAAATTGTATCCTAATTGTAATCAATTTTTTGTCCTAATTTTCCGTGTGTGTTTCTTTGTGAAGCTGCATGTTTGTCTGAAAGGTGCTCTATAAATAAAGTTGAGTTAAATCGATGCGTGAGTTTTAATTCTTACAGATAAATCTTTACGTGCTTCTACACTTTTGATGCTTCAAATCGTTGTTCACTCTGAGGTAGAGTTTTCCTCCTGCCTCCAGCTCCTTCCTCCTTTATTGCCGTCCATCACTCTCTCTGCATCTCTCTCCCTGTCGGCCTCAGCCTCTACTCTTTTCATTTAATGTCTGCTGTGGGCTGGCCGGATCAATACTCTAAGACAAACATGCACTGACATAAACACACACACACGCACGCAGGCAGGGGAAAGAACAAACCACACACACACATTAAAGGAAAATATCTGGGCCCTTCAACTATAATCACAGAGGCGCTCACTGCTGGGGTAAAATAGTTTCTCAGCAGTGTTTGATACTATCGCAGCACCTGATTGTCGAAGAAGGACAAAAAAAAAAAGACGGGTCTAGTTTGAGGTTTGAGGGTGAAAAGCAAGAGGCAGATAAAACGACTAAAAAAACCATCAATCCAGCCAACCAGTGTGCAGACGGGCTTCATGCGCACAGACGGCATCAGGGCACATTTCCATCCTGTGAATGTGCATGAGCCGAGCGGAGCTGAGGTGAAATGACTTGTGTCACGTCTGCAGGAGCACTAGTGGCTGACGGCCTCATCGCGCACACACAGCCCCGAGCGGCCCCTGCTTGCGTAAAAAACCTGATTATGACTTTTTAGCTTTTCAGATTTCCCCTGCCCCTCGCTCGGCAGCGGATGCGTCCAGTCACAGTAACTCAATCGCGACCTCTGGACGATTAGGCACCATCTCACTCCAAGCATGAGCGATTCTTCTGCTCCCCTCTCTCACACACTCGGCGCTCCCCGGCGAGGTCAGGGGCCAGACGATCCGAGGACTTCATTCCTTACGCTTCTGTCGCTTAAATCAGGTCGGATGAGTGTCATCCTCCCCTCTCCTTTAACTGCATGGTAATCTGATTCTTTCTCCTCGTGCCTCCATCCGCTCCCCTCTCCTCCGACTCTGACGGTCTATCCCGCAGCTCCGTCCCTCTGTCTTCATCACGGTTGTGTTGTTATTGAATTATGGCCTCTGGACGGGCTCTATAGGCCCCTGTGTGGCTGCTGTGCTGTCACCGACGGGCCTACATTCCCCCTCCATGCTGCTCAGGCCCCTCTCACTGCCTCTCTCTCTCCACCTTTACACTACGCTCGCTCGCCCTATTCACCCCTGTGCTGCCCTGTCACCTTTGATCACAGGGGAAGAATGAAGAGAGGGACGAAAGGGAGGAAAACAAACACTGACCTCATGGCAGCTTCTTTGCCTGCAACATTTATGCACGTGTGTGTGTGTGTGTGTGGAGAGGTGGTCTGGTTGCTGTTTGACCCTGACCTTTCTTCTCGCTCTCACTCCCTCTTTCTTATCTTCCTGCTGGCCCCTGATTTTAGGCCTTGACTGGCGCATAAAAGCTGCAACAAGCACTTAAAATATATATAACTAAAATCTTTCTGAATACGTCTCTTAATTAGATGCGAGACTTGAACAAATGAAGCACTTGTCTCTCATCAGTTTACTCGTTCCATAAAAGAAAATTCAATCTTTCTGAGTTACTCTTAAGTGCATCTCTACGTACATTTTCATTGTGGTGCGTACAAAGAACAGACAGATTCACGTGTGGCGCAGTACATTCAGGCAGATAAAGAGTGAGGGAGGCAGGCAGAGGCTATCCAAACAGGCTGGTTAGGAGCATGTTGTCTTAATTAGGCCTGACAGCCTGCTCAAAGAACATGAATAAAAAGCGCAGAGCCTCAGACCTGGACTCATGCATAAGAGTTTAATGCCTGAGTAGAAAGGGTGGCTCGCACTTCAGACACGTGTAATTAATGCACTGATTACAGCACTGATGTGTGTGCGACAAATGTCTGTGTCGAAACTAAAAAAAGAGCGAGTGAATGAGCCAATGAGAGGGAAGAAAAAGAGAATCCGTGCTCTATTTTCTCTATTGATTCCTCCACTTTATGAGGCGCGCTCTCTCACAATATCTGCTGCTTTGTGCTCCACTCTTTTCAGCGCCAAAAGAAACAACTTCTCTTTCTCTCTCGAATCGCAGTGTTTTCATCACACCTTCATCAGGTCGACCAGAGGGTCCTTGTGTGACTTACCTTTACTACGCTCCCTCCCTCCGTCCCTTCTTTACTAGCGTGCTTCTCAGAATAGTCATATGCTCGTTTCCAAGGCAACAAACCAAGACCTGTGTCCAGAGAGGGTTGACAGACGTTGAGTGGAGGAACAGGAAACAGTGGCACCTTTTATTAGACTGAAACATTGCCTACAAGCAGTTAAAGTGATACTGAACTTCTTTTTTATCCGTGACAGAATTTCCTGTCTCTCGCCAAACGCATGAGGCAAACCAGATTTTTCAGGATGAGCTGCAGCGCTCTGGAGGAAATAAAGAGGCATAATTTTCCTTTCCCCCTGGGTCACTTCACAAGTAATGTAAAGAGAGAAATTAGAGGCTTACAAGAAGTGAAAAAGAGAAACAAAACTCAGCGGGCCGGCACTAAGGGAGAGCTCTGCTATCAGTCGTCTAATTAATCTGTTGAATCGCTGACGTCCAGGGAGCGGACGGATCGGCACGGAGAGCTGCAGCGACGACAAGAGACGAGAGGAACAATGGGAATCTCACACTCCTTCTTCTTCTTCTTCTTCTTCTTCTTCTTTACTGGGGTGTTGTATAATCCTGTTATTTTGGGCAGCAGAACGGGACAATTAAAAGTCGGGAAGTCAGCGAAAAGAGCTGGGAGAGGAGATTTTGTTTCCATCGCTCAAGTGTGACTGTAAACTTGTTACTTAATCTAAAAGGGGGGATGAGATGACATGATTAAATAAACATTACATTTTTGCCCCTCTAAGTAGTGCTGTTACTCTCCAACAGGGGGTGCTGTTTCCTGTCTCCTCCTGTCTGTGAACTATGATTCAGCCGCTCTGTGAGACAGAGACAAAGCGCCTCTGGACAAGTGACCTCCCAAATGTATCCCAGCTGACACCAGGCCCCAAAAGACAGCGTGAGTCATGCCTACATCTCTGCTCTATTTTCCACTCATCCCATTAAATATGACATTATATAAGGGGAATAACGGTGTCAATGAGCTGCTGTGGTGTCAGTGCCGGTGCACGGTTTAGTATTCATCTAATGAGCACACCTTTATGTAGTTGTCCTAAAGTGGCTGCAGGCAAAAATGGAAAGTTCAGAGCTGCTGCTGCAACAACAGACAGAATGCGCTTTGGCTGATATATATAATTTATTATTTAAATTACCTGTTAAGGAAAGCCACAAGACTTACTCTCAGTGAGGTCAAACCTGCTCGATATTGGAGAGAGAAAGTGAGAAAGGACGCTGCCGGCGGCTCATTGGCTCGTCGACAGCTGATGTCCGATCAGATCAACATGCAGAGGATATTTTCATTACACCCCGAACATCAGGTCTCTGGATCCTCACCCCGAACATCAGCCGGTATGTCTGCCCCGACTCCGGCTCAGGGAGGTCACACTCTTGGTGCAGGCCCAGGTTTAATCCTCCCGTCTAAACCACAGGCTGTATAAAGATGGACGACATGACAGCTCCCTAAACGTGAAGCCATAACTTCTTTATTGACTGGCTGCAGTATAGGTCATAAAGCCCGCCTCCTCCATGTTAACAGATGGGACATGAGTCAAACTATAAAATCAAAATACACATCAAAAACATGTTTCTCAAACATGGTTTCTGTCATTATAGTTAGTTCTTATCGTGCTGATTTACATCCAAGTGTTCATTTTTCTCAAAAGTTTATTTTTAATTATTTATTTGATGCTGTAAAAAGGATGATTGACAGCTCTATTGACAAATCCGGCTCCTGCAGCCGATCTGTTCCTGATTAGCAGAGCGGAGGAGGATCGTCGAGAGGAAACGTAACTAAAACAATCACCACAGTCATTTAAGTTTCCATACCTGTGAACGTCTGCTTCAGACCAACACAAGAAGCTGTTCTGCTGTTAAACACGGCGATGTGCGGGATCTTTGCTGTTTTTTCAGTTAAGTGTGTGTTTTGGTTAGTGGAAGTGGCTAAGGTGGCTCCACCCGCCGATCTCTACTGTGCAGCTCTGGCTCCAAATGACGTCACCATTGCAACATGGCAGCGCTCATCACGGGGGCTGTTTCGGCTTCAATTTCATACAATGAGAGCAGATGGAGACGTCCATCTTCATATGCAGTCAGTGGTCCAAAACAATGAGAATTTTTTAACCCACAGAAGGATCCAGAGACCTGAGCAGGAGTCAAACGCGTCCTCTCACTGATCTGAAACATTTCTTTAAACAGATCAAACAAAACCTTCACGAGTTGTTTCAATAATGACATGAAATTAAAAGAAGCTCGTCCTTCATATCACATTCCTTCCAATTTATTGGGCACAGTTTTATGTTTATTTCTACTTGAACAGGTGATACAATGCAGCGGCTTCAGTGTGAAAATCGTCCTCTAATTTTCTTACACTGAAGTTTTATTTGTGATTTTTTCTTGAGGAAGACGAGTTTGAAATGATCAAGGACACGCACACACATCGCTGTGGTCCTGGCTTTTTATTCTTTTCATCCAAATTATAAAGCCAAAAGTATCGAGTGAGCGATGCTGCACGCTACCTGCCCATCAATAAATAAAGGTCAAATAGAAAAGATCAAAATATGACGAGTGAGGGAAAAGAAGCGGCTCGTGTGTTCTCAGATTCAGGTCTTGTTCGGTAGATTAGGAAGTCAGAGTCCTTCAGTTTTCTTCGAGTAACCCTGCCTCTCCCTCTGATGAAGTCTTAAAGATCTGAAGAGCATCAAGAGACATATCTAAGAGAAGCGCCTTCAGTTTTTATTCATGTTCCTTCCCCTTTCTTTTTCAAGTGATCTGCGGCTTCAGAGGGAGGCGGGTGAGGAGAGAGGGAGACGGAGGGAGAGGGAGAAAGAAAAGTGTTTTCAACAGGAATGAGACTCCTCAGTTTGGCTGAGGCTGTCACCGCTCGCTTCAAAACATTCTGCCATGCAAAACAGCTAAAAAGCCCCCAAAACCTGATGTATGACTTCACTTTGAACATCAGGGAGCTCGTTCAGGAGCAGGTCCGACTCCTTTTCAACTCTGAGAAATCATAAAATCAGTCCAAAGGATCTTTTAAGGCTCCTTCTTTTGATCAGTCGCTACAATTACTTTTATATTTTGGACCAGAATTGTGTGTTTTTCTTGTCAATGAAGATCATTGTCTCTCTTATTGGCAAGAAACGAGGAGTGAATTTGTCATAACCGCAACTGTGCAATACAAACACTCACACACACACACACACACACACACACACACACACACATGGTTCTCATATTCTGGAGGACAGCTGCAGGGGTGTGTAAGCCTTGGGAAAATGGATCGTGGAACCAGGCCAATCAACTTCCTCTGCAGCCAGCACCTGTTTGTCTGTATCTGCTGCTGACAATTTCACAATACGAAGAGATTATGAACACATACAGAGATTAATACACACGTATACAGAGATTAATACACACGTTCTGCAGCAAACGCACAACATTTCTGTCACAAACATGCCTTTTCTTCCTGTTTTATATGGAAGCCCCGCGGTACAGTAAGCATGTGAGATTTTCTGCCTGCATGTTTGTCACTGAGGTTTATTCAACAGAGATTATGCAAATTTAAGTATAATGCACATCCTGCCCTAATTCACTAAACCCTGTGATAATTAAGACACACATCCAGCGTGGAGAGAACCACACGCAAACACTCGCACAAAAATAAAAGTGTTACCTTGAAATATTCCCTCGACCAAAAAACGAGGAGAAGCTGAGATGATGACAGTTAAAACGCCTTCATGTTTTGTCACTCAGAAACAAGAGTGTGTGTGTGTGTGCACACGTGTTGTCATGAGTGTGTGTGATCTAAAGGGGGGGGGGGGGGGGGGGTGTGGGGGGGGGGGGGGGGTAGACGATCTTCTCTGAAGCGGCCCAGGCAGGCATCAGCACTCAATCATCCCAGATCTGCCAGACGACACCAGCAGAGAAAACACATTACCCGTGTCGTGTCGCCTCGTCTTCTTCTGTTGTCTTCTCTTTATTATATTTAGGGCTGCCTCGCCTCAGGGTCAGGTGACAATCTGCATTCTCTTTCTACAAGTTTTCTCAAAACTGTCTCAAGTTTTTTTTCTTCTTTTCTTATTGTATTTTATTTTTTTTCCCCCCACCTCTCTGTTAAAAGCGAGCTGTTGATGGTTTTTAATCCCTACATGAGTCCCTTTGCAGATGACTCTGCTGGCATGGTGTCAGAGAGAAACTAACAGTGAGCAGCGCTACGCATTAGACAAAAGATGAATACCCTCAGAAGGGAGGGAGGGAATACAGATTTCCATTTGAAGTGCCTGTCTAAGTTTTAGTAAAAAATGAGTTCTTTATAACGGCATATAAATATATAAATGAAACACTTAAAGACATTATCAGGCACTTTCATTCCCCCTGCCTTTTGTGTGCTGGTTGAGGTGGGAAACAGAAGGGAAGTAAACACATCTGCATATCTGAGTCATTGGTTCCAAGGGAGCTGTTATGGGCTGTCTCTGCAAATCTCTTCTCTGCGTTGCTTACAGCCCACCAGCAGCAGAAGCACCCGGCTTACACCGTGATGCCGGGTCAGATATTTCAACACTCTTCCTTCTGATGTTCTTTGATTCGAGGGTTTCAAATCTGATTTCAGATCTCCTGATTCAAACGTTTGCCTTCATCTATTCCCGGGTTCAAACACATGTGCCCGCGGTCTCTAGTAGAGGAAGGTGGCGCATGTGTCGCTGCTGTTCAGCGTCCAGTTGATGGTAAGTTGGCACAGTTGCTGTAACAGGGCGGGCCAAGACCGGTCAGGCCCTCTGTCTCCACAGTGGCCGTCACCTGGAAAAGCAAGCGTGCCAGGCCTGTGGCCACATCACAGCGATCCGAGTAACGGCATCAACTGGCAGCGAGCACGAGGCTGAGGGCGTTCTCTGTCTCTCCACCTGCTTCAGAGCACGTTTGTATAAACAAAGAGCATTCAAAAAGGCAAAGACGGTAAGGCTAAGGGTTACGAGCCACAGCGAGCAGAGGAGGGTAACATGAACATTAAACTAGAATGCACAGGCCTACACATATAAGCCTTTATTTACAGAGCACTTTTCAAAATCCAGGTTACAAAGTGCTTCACAAAGGCAGCAAGATAAAACAGGCGGGTCATGAAATCAGCAAAGATTACAAATAACAAATCATTAAAAATCATCAAAAATTCTATTAAAGGAATTCTTAAAAATCTAAATGAGGAAAATCTGGCCGATAAAAATGTGTTATAGGACTTAAAAGAGATCACGGTCTCAGCAGATAAATATATTAAAGATAATAATAAAATAAAACTCCCCTGAAAGGTCCAGTTTTGTTGCACCAAAAAACATTTAATATTTTCAAATGTAAAATCAAGGTCATTTAATAAAACCGCTGACTACAGAGCAAATTTGTTGTGCCAAGATTTTTACCGTGTCATTTCCTAACTTCATATCTTGTCCTTCTTTGATGCATGTGTGCATCGTAACGTACTGAACCTGCGCACTGTTAATACAAATAAATAGAACAGTCACACTGTAAATATAGGGGAATTATGCCGTAGGTTGTGGACTGTAACATAAAACATTTCCACAAAAATATACGAGTCAAAAAAGTGAAGTATCACATTTTTACCACAGCTGCTCTTCCACAAAAGTTACATTTGGTGAGGTCAGACGACGTCTCCTGTCTCACACTGAAGAAATAAATTGTGTTTTGTTTTTAACTCTCCGAACCGCTTTGGCAATGAAAAGGAAATTCAAATAAATCTGTTCCTTTCATTTTTCAGACGTGTATTTTTGTAGTTAAACATAAATGTACCAGAAGGCAGCTTCTGATGATCAATACCGCCTGTAACAAGATGACACTTTGCACTGCTTTATGTGTGCTTCGATCGCCGTGCCTGGATTTCTCCTAACCTTGAGTTCCTCTCCCTTATGTCTTGTTCACTTTGTGTGTGTGTGTGTTTAATCCTTCTGGTCAGCGAGAGATGGCCATCACCCCGTGGACCACGCTCGTACAACAGGAATAATGAGCAACCATTCTGCTCTGTCGCGCTGGACCAAACAAGGTTTACAAAGAGGAAGAAGTCGGGGGGTCAAGGCTGAGCGCCGACTCACTCTCCCTGATCCACACACGCACGCGCGCTTCTTTATGATTTCCACTTTCTAACGCATGCCCCCAGTGTGTAAGGGTCACTATGGTAACGTTGTGATGGGGTCTTGACCAAAGGTTATTGATCGACAAGATTTGGTGGCCGTTTAGAAGAAAAATAGTTGAGGCTCGAGATCGATGAGACGAAATCCCTCGAAGGAAGCTTGATGAATTTATTCTCCTGAGATATTCACAGTTTATGGGCTGTGTTTGTGTGTTTTTCTCCTCTGTGTTCCAGTATGTGAGGGTATTTGGTTATGTCTTTGTGTGCTTGTTGTGTGTGTATGTGTGTGCGTGTGTTTCATGGGTACTTCCTGTGGTTATGTCTGTGCAGCGCAGATGAATCATGACTTTCTGTGTTGTTTCAGAGAGAGAAAATTCACACTATAAATTTGTCTCTTTCCAACACTCTATGTCACAAACACACACACGCACACACGCACACACACACACACACACACACACACACACACTCTGGCGCTCTTACATTACAGTGTTCCTACTCCCACACAAACAGACTAAAATGAGTGCATTTATGCTTTTCGGGGTAACTGACACAAATGAACCAAAAATATCTTTAACATGCACTCATTTCGCACTTCCTCTGACTATAGCAGCTCAGGATTGTGGGTAAAAATATCATAATCACATAACAATAGGCAACATTCACTCTGTGACGTCTTATCAATTCATTGATATAAATAAGCAGTTTATATAAGAGATTACTCGCTGAAATGTGTCTCTTAATTCGATGCTCCGCCGCGTTTTATCAGGCAACTCTGCAGCACATTTGTGTCTAAAGTACAAAGGCTAAAGTCCTGGTTTGTGTGTGTGTGTGTGTGTGTGTGTGTGTGTGTGTGCTCCTGTGTGTTCTGCTGTGCGCCGCATGCTTAGCGGAGGTCACAACAAACAATAGCCCACGGGAAGTGAGAGCAGCTACAAAGGCACGAGAACTTGAGTGTAAGAGAGAAGAAAAGGATCTATTTGTGTGCGTTCGCTTGTTGAAATCGATCAACGTGTTGAACATTTTGTGCAACAAAGCACAGAAATACCTCCACAGTTAGTCAAAGTATTAGCAGTAATAATAGCAGCAGTTTATTCAGTCTGTTGCTCACCTTATCACCACTGCCTGCCGAGTTATCTAAAAGGGGAAAGTCCACAAAGGAAACTTTACAGTTCACTTCTGGTATCCACTTACAGTTCAGGCAACAATTTTCCTTTTTCAAATGAAACCACAACTTCCTCATCGCTGACTTTCCACGCCTCTCTGTTGCTCTCTTTCTCTTTTTTCCGAGTGTGGCGTCACTGGGTTGTGGTTTTCTCACTACTCACAGTACACAGGAAGTGTGACAGGTCCCTGTCACTGTTTCCACTCCTCGCTCAGGACCACAGAGCTAAATTTAACAGCAAAAACAAGATCACAGGTGCCCAAAATACTCACTTCCACATACAGAGAGGTTTAATTTGACTACTCGGATCTATTTATACTTAACCACGCTAATATACTTATGTCTGGGCTGAGGTTAAGTTTACTGTGTGACGCAGTCAGCCACAAACGAAACAGCCCAAGCCAATTAGCAAGAGGAGCTAGCCGAGTCAGGACAGTTAGCCGCTGAAGCTAAGCCTCCCATCATGATCACATGAATGAAGTCTGCTCAGATAATACAGTGAGTGGCAGCGGCATGTGTGTCAATCTGACCAGCTCATAGTATCAAAGCTGATTGCTCAGTTTATTGGATTAGTCCCACTTTGGCTAATGTGCCCGAGACAAGTGAAAAGACAACTGCTGACGTCTGTTTGTATAAATCAAGATGCATCTGAGTTCAAGTCAGTCCACCTGCAGGTACGAATAAGGAAGTGAAACCTCAAAACCTGTTATGTGTTGTGTCACATGTCAGGATATGATCGGCTATTTTAATATCATATACGGTTGATGAGCAGAGAAAACGGAAGGAGGAGAAACACTGTTGCAATCAGGGTTAAAAAAAACAAGCAATGAATGGAAAAAGCACAAATGAAAGAGAAAGAGTGGAAATATTGTAAAAAATAGAAAAACCAAGAATCTGCAGAGAGGAAAACATGTGAGAGAGAGCAGAGATCAGCCCCGCTGAAGCTGAGTCTCACTGTTACAGGCCGCCAGATCAATAAATGTGTAAAGGACGGGCGGTGTCACTATCAGCCCCTTTATCTGGAGCAGCTCCTCCGTCTTTGTGTCGAGGGCCTTGACTGAACCCACCTCTGTGCTCTGCCAGCGTGTGCAGCAGAGAGAGAGGGGTGGGGGGGGGTGAGAAAGAGGCCAGTGGACTTGGCCCGCAGCCAGAGGCGGAGTGGATTTGACTCCGGCTAAAGTTACGAGCTGCTCGTTGTGACTGGCTCCGCTAACTCAGTGTGGCTGCGAGCAGGAGCCAACAGCGGGACAATTACCCCTGGCACTGCCGAGTCACGCTGGCCAAAGGCTGGTCTGTGTCCATGTGGGTGTAAGTTCAGCCACACACACACACACACACACACACACACACACACACACACACACACACACACACGCTACACATATGCTGATACACACAAATATGAGAATCAGATTTTTTTAACCCCTTACTTTGTGACATTATCACACGTACATTTTATCTTATGTATCAGCTCGTTTTAGCTTTTTATTTCAGCTATCTCATATTTACTTTAAGATAAAAAAAGATAAGATAAACTTTATTGATCCCTCGCTGGGAGACATTTAGGTGTGACAGCAGCTCAGGAGTCAGAGTAAAGGACAAGAGTCATCAAGTGATAACAAACACACAACTATAATAAAATAATAACAATAAAAATAAGTGAACCACTCCATCAAATGTAAACACTGTATATTCTTATATGTGTTTCCTGAAGTTTAGGCTAAAATATCAATAAAGTTTTGTGAGTTTGAATAATTCTAGCTACACAACATAACTTTACAACAGATACAAGCTATTATAAACACACACACAGACACAATATAACGCTGTTACATTGAGGTTTAAAGGGTTAAAATAAGATGTTCCAAGTCTCTCTTTGTCTTTCTCTTTTTTCTCTGTCACTTCCTGTCTCACTCTCGCTCCTTTAGTCCCTCCATCCCTCCCTCCCTCCCTCGCCCCGTCCCTCTCCTTTGCTAATCCACAGTGGGGCTGATGTAAGGGAGGTGTGGTGTGGCTTTGGAGGAGCAGATTAGCTCTCATTGTCACTGGTAGAAATGAGCCAAGGGGTCTGCTATAAATAGGCAGATTTAGTCCAACCCCACGACTCAGAGCCTGGCAGGAGATCAGGCTCGACGAGCAACTTTAAGGCCGGGGTCAGTGTGTTACTATGGTGACACAGGGACGGCAGTGTGTGTGTGTTTGTGTGTCAGGGGGTGTACATGAATGTGTGAGTGTGTGTGCCCCCCTCTCCCTGCATGTTCTGTGTCTCTCCAGCAGCAGCAGTCAGGCTCCCAGCCCCCGTAGACAGAGAGCATGTTGGGTAACAGCAGTCTGGAGTTCCCCTGGACCCGCTCCAGACCTCCTCTCCCTTCCCTCCTGCCTCTCTCTCCCACACTCCCCCTTCCTTCTCCGTCCGCTCTCCCACCCGCTCCCCCTGCTCCGCGCTGGCTTGTTCACCGTGTAGTGATGCTGGATTGTGTGTGTTTGTGTGATTCCCTGCAGCCCGCACGACCCCACCGCTGGTTTATTTGTCCTGTTCACAGCGTGTCGTCTCCTTCTGACGTTGTCTGCGTTTTCAACACCGCCCTTCCTCTGAACACCGTCGGACTCTCTTTCCTTTCCTCCCCGTAGGCTGCATCTCCCTATTAAACCATTAGCTGATCTGGAGTCAGTGTCTGCTGTCTCAGCAGCTCGACACATCTGCTCTGACTCATTTTCTCTAGTTCCCCATTCTGAAAATGAGAAACGAAGACTGCTTTCAAAACAATTTGTGCCTATTTGTGGCTCTGGCCAAGCCCAGTCAGAACAGCATCATCCACACAATCGTCATCATCATGGCAACAAATGTTGGATAATGAGTGATGAAACACTTCAGCTCAGAGTGTGCATCCTCCAGGAGGGTGGATAAGATGGGCCGTCATTCAGAAACCCCTTTAAAGAGATTTACTGTCACGTACATGATTCAGGAAGTAACCTTTTTCTTGTGTGAGGTGATTCAAACTTTCACCTATGAGTATTTAACGTGCACACTTCTCGTAAGATCTTGAAACTGTTTCCTTGTTGCTGGTTTTTCAATCTAAAATCCCAAGAAGGAGCAGAAATCCTGATGCAAGATCCCCAAACCTGAAAAGTCAGAGGTGATCTGACGACACGTATTGAGAAAAAAAGTAGGTGTGCGAATGTGAAGCATGTCAACATGGCAGCACAATAACAGTGAGGGCCTGTTTTAGCGTGTTTACCTGCACCCACTCCATTCATCGTTCGGCCTCCGTGCCAGAGGAACAAGCTGCTGCACGCTTCTACCACAAAAGCACACAACGGTAACTCACCCTGCTTTGCACCCAGCGCTGACAAAGCACAGCGTCACAGTTTCCGAAACTTCTCCTTCCACTTTTGCATCACCTTGCATGCAAAAAAAGAAAAAAACACAACTGTCAGTGTGTCTGTGTGAACTGGCAGGTCATAAGTTTGACAGCAGATTGAGCTGTGTTACATGAAGTACAGTAAAGAACTATGTGTTAGCAGAAAAGCACAAAGTGTCTGTCCTTTACATGTCACATAAAGTGAAACATATTTATAATCCTTATTGAAGTAACGTGAGTGAAACAGGCTTGAAAGTAGTTTGTAAAATGAACACACAGTGTAGAAACTAAAATAGAGCAAATGTCTTCAGCTGCTGACGTCAGCAAAGTCTCGCCCAAAAATATTTATTTGTTTGACTCTAAAGCTTCAGAGGGACTTTTTATTTGTGGTGATTCAAACGGTCATCTGAGGATAAAGCCAAAGACTGAGCCTGCGTGTGTGAAGCCCCTCTGATTAAGAAGATAAGTGACTTCAGTTGGATTACTTTATTTGTCTGGCTGGCCTTAAACTCGACCACAGAGTGTGGGAAGTCTGAGCCTCAGCCTCTGAATGAGAACGAAACACACACAGCTTCCGCTTTCCACCCATCGGCCGTTCAGCCTCTCAGTCTTTTTTCTTCTTCCTTTCACTCTGTCGTTTTCTCCGACTCAGCCCTGTGATATCACGGAGCAACGGACGTGATGTCACTTCCTGTTTGGTTTTCAAGTGGCGCAGAAGTAGCAGCTTGCTGACAGCTGTGAGTGGAGCTGGAAACATGCAAATAAACGAGGTCAAAGGTCAGAGCGCGCTGATTGTAAGTGTTTGTAAGCCCTCGCAGCTGCTTTCTAAAGCTACAGTAGAGTCACTGAACATTTTGTCTTTGTTGTTTGGTGTGTGGCTCACCTTAATGTGGTTGTTGTTAGTGCACCACTCTTATTCAGCTGTCTTTCCAACAGTGCAGGAGCTGAAGCAGAAGCAGGGCCACATAGCTGGAGGACACTACAATACTGTATATATATATATATATAAATATATAACCTGTATCATCTCTGCTGCCAAAAAGAGCAAACTCCGACTCCTTTCCTCATCATTCGCCGCTAGTTGAGAGTCTGCTGGTGACAGACAGGCTGTGACACCCAGCCCTGGTAATAGAAGGCAATTATAAGCCCTGGCGAGAGCTGTGGCAATGGGGGAAAACTTTTATGCAGCCCCCCTCCTGGGGCGCTGACATGCAGACACACTGAAATTAATTGCTACAAAACATCAGGCGAGCTCGACGCACACACGCGCGTGTAGTCAAACTCCTGGAAAGGAGAAGAATGAAACAATACACATCATGCGACGCTGCATTGATGCTCGTGAGGAGGAAGGAGAAGAAAGAGAAGCAGCGAAAAAAACAAGTAGATCCCTTCCAACAAATCATGTTTTCATCTAAATAAAGAAGCCAAAGACAATAGACTCGGGTACCTTGGAGACCAGGAGGACTATTTCTCCATGGCAACCGGTGTGGATTGTGACAATGCCGCAGTGCGAGGGTTTGAACTGCTAAAGCTGTCTGGGAACGCAGAGATAGACGGGGAGAGAGAAGAGAGAGGCTGAGAGAGTGAGACCCACGGAGGGCTGTGTGTGTGCTCGTAATGAGAACACACATTGTCACATACCACTCACCCTATTTTATTTGTATCTTTAAGTCAACGCAGGCAGAAATCAGACTCCTCACCAAATTATAAGTGCATATCCAAATAATGCTATAGAGTTGTTCCCCTGGTTGGCTGTTAGACCTGGCAGCGCGGCGTGGCCTTCAGAGGAGGGTTATTTTAATTGTGTGGTGGATTGTGGCCGAGACACCGTCAGGCTATACGCTGGGTGTGTGCTGTCAGCACACTTGTGGATACATGCAGCCGCGTCGGCCCTTAGACTCCATCATGTGTGTGCGTAAGTGGGTGTTTGTGTTCGCTAAGCCACGTGCAAAGTGTGTTTGGATTGCAAGACAAACACAAATAATGTAAGGCGCTGGTTTGTGTCCTTGTAGAAACCTGTGTGTGTGTGTGTGTGTGTGTGTGTGTGTGTGCTTGTTGAAAGGTGGGCGATGAAAGCTTTTTACTTCCTGTTTTATAACTCCTCCTCAAACATGTAGCTGAAAGGAAGACTTGTGGGGTCGACCGAGGCTACTGAACGTCTTTTACAAACTGTTCACTTCTGCAAGTCTCAACTCCGTCCTCGACTATTTCTCCTCGTCAGCATCAGCCGACAACCATCATCATGCAGCCTCCTTTGTGTGTCTTTATTTTTATTTGCAGTGCGCTTTATAGAAATTCATTACACCGTCTGCCGCCAGCGTAGGCAGAAAAATATTCCCCCGGCTCAGCTGAACTCTCACCCTCCTTTAATGTAAACACCGCTCCCCAGTCACGTTTCTCCCATTAAGGTAAACGCCTGCATTATGTATGAATCTCGTCTCCTTAATCCAGTTGCACCATTAACCTGCACACCCGAGTTCTGCATGAAGAAGAAGAGAGACGCAACTCTGACCCTGCTAATTTGTAATAGATAATGTAGATTTAAAGCATTACAGAAAATTACTCGTCACTTAAGATGTTTTTTATCGTCCGGCTGCTGCAGAGTTTTTAAACCTGCTGCTGAATCTACAGTCCAAGTGACCCAAACTGACATCTGGCCTCCGAGCCTCAACTCCTGAAAAACCCATTGTCCCATAAGCCAAATGCTTCTGACAGTTTTTCATTTATTCATTCCTGCCTCCTCCCTTTCTTTTTTTTCTGTTTCCTTGGAAGCATACAAGGAGTGTTAGTGTTGTTTGTGGTTTTGTGTGTCTGCCTCATCAGCCGTCATGCCTGTTGACGTCTGGCACTCGGAGTTAAACGATTATCGTATGATTGTAAAAGGGTTGCGGGGCTTTCTGATGGAGAGCTGTCTCCTCAGCCCTGTAGGCTATCCCACATCGGCAGTCTCTAGCTGGGGTGGAGGGGAGGGTCGGGGGGGAGAGAGTAGGGAGAGGGGGGGGCTTACCTGAATCAACCTGTCGTACCTGCCCTGAGGCCCACCTGTCAACAACCCAGCGACAGCCGCTTTCTCTTCCACTCTCTGTCTCCGCTGCTCTCTGCCTCAGCTTCTCCATCACTTCCTCTCCCCACCCGTTTATCTCTCCGCCTCACCCTCTCTACTCCGTCACTTTTCTTCAGCTTTCGACGCTACAAAACAAATAACTCTCACCTGAGCTGATGTGCCTCTCCGACTGTCATTTTCACTTCACAGCAAGTTATTGGGAACAGCTTCGGCCATTGGACCCAAGGAGGCTATTTGTCTTGGCAACTTCTGATGTGACTCAAAACTCAAATAAACTCTGGAGAACAACTTAAAGGTTTGTGTGTGTGTGTGTGTGTGTGTGTGTGTGTGTGTGTGTGTGTGTGTGTGTGCTGTTTGTATAACACCAGGTTTACACAGGTCATCCTTTGAGCGACAGGGTGATTTCAGCTTTACTTTACCAAATTTTCAGAAGCTCTGGTTTTGTATTTATAGCTTTCGGTCCAGAAAGGAAGAGATAAAAACCAAACCATCTCCGCCTTTCTTACAGTTCTCTCCATAAACGTCAAGGTCCAAGGAGTGAGCAAGGGTGATGGCGTGACTGTCTGATGCAATACTAAACCCACGCTCGTCCACATAAACAGATGTGGACTGGCTGAGCTCCATCTGACTGCGGACTAAAGCAAAGTTTAAATTCCTGACAGAAATCTGAAGACTGTAGTAGAATAAAAACAGGCCTGTGCGTCTGGATGTTTTCTGTCTGCTGTGAGTACGTATGCACATGAGTCACACCCAAACGTGTTGGCTAAAGACAACAAACCGAGTGGCTGCTCAGTCTGGATGCTGAGGCCACATCTTTCTGCCTCCCTCGCTCCTTCCTGTCTGTCTCTGTGTCCACGTGAGGACATCAGCAGTTGGTTAGTCAGCTCAGTCAATCAGCCAATGAGGAGCTTTGTACCGGTGCAATAAGGCGCAACATCCAGTCAGCTGAGAAGAAAACTTAAAACGAATCTGGTCTGATTTTCTGCTCAGCAAAGGGGCTTGCAGCTGACTATGCTGGCTCAGTATTGAACATCTTGAAGATAAAAAGCTGTCAAAAGCACTCAGAAAATACGACAAATTCAAAAAATTGCTTTACAAATAAAAGTCTTTGTAAAGGAGAAGAACAAAATCTCCTGAAAGCATCAAAAGTCTTGTTGACACTTTAACTGAATTAAATTATTGTTATACATGATGCGTCCTGTAGTCACATAAGCAGCAGCGTACAGTTGCAGCTAGCGCAGGTCGCGCTGGTTTATATTACTTTATATACTGTTGGTTAGTTTCGTTTAGTGGGTCTCAACCATAGACTGTAGAAATAATGGACGCAGCCACCATGACGGTTTTCTGGACTGCGTAAATTAGGCTGGGATTTGGCCGCCGCCATGTTGGTTTTCTGGAGCCAAGTGACCATGTTTGGCAAAGTTAAACAGCCTGTGTCTGATCCATTAGCTCCTGAATGAGCTAGTTTAACTTCGTGTTTCCCACAGAGGAGATTCTTTTGGTGTTGGTGACTGACTGACGTGTTTATTTATCAGACTAAAGAAGTAGCGGACTCGCTGCTCGCTTGCCCTTGCTTGAAATAGCGGCGGGTGAGCGACACGTAGGCTACCGGGTAATAGGGCTGTCACTTTTCAATTGAAATTCGATATACATCGTTTGAACCTGGTGAAATATTAATATTTCGAACTGTGCTGAACGAATTCAAAATTGAAGCACAGCAGAAAACGCTTGCACACAAACAAATGAGTGACCGGTCTTCTCATCACTACGGTCCTCTGTAATCTCTCCGGGGAAAAGCCAACAACTTCTGACTCGTTGCACTGGCCGACGAAGGCTGTGTCTGTGTCTGCCAGCAGGATCCACCTGTCACTCAAGTGACCACGCCCCTATGGTTAAAGGCTTCATATAATTAAAACGGGTGTGTTATAAAAGAAAAATTCACCCCCCGTACAGTTATCTTGAACAGTGAAATTAGCTATTTATAACAAAACCTTTTTTGTACCAGGCTGTAAACATGGGCATTTTCCCATCTGCTGTAATGTTATTTCTTGTTTTCTGGAGTCCACTCGAGTGGCCACTCGAGTGGCCACTCGAGGAACTGCAGTTTTTTTGCACTTCCACATTGCAGGTTTGGTCTTGACCCCAGGGGTCGGGCCCCTCTAAAGGGTGACAAGTTAAATCTGAAGGGTCATGAGATCTTTAATAAGGAAGCATTGAAGAAAATACCTGTCGTATGTTTTTTTAATAAAACTTTTTTTTTAATTTGTGACCAAAAGTGAAATTATATGTTAAGATAAGAGCATTAAAATTGAACTGAAGTAAAATACTACTATAAATGTACTCCTTGATCGTCAGTGGGAGGAAAGAAGATGTTTGTGGTAGACGAGTCATGACCTGATTTTACCTCAGGGACAGTTTGGGGGGAAAAGGCTCATCACAAAATAACAACTTTCTACCTACATTTTCATATCAGGCAGGTAAAATGTAATAGTATTTATTTATAGAATAATTTATATAAAGCAGTGGCCACTTTCTGTGCTCAGCTAATGAACCAGCTTCTCCAGCAGCCATGAAGTACTGTAACCCTGAAGATGTCACCCACAGATCTGACCTATTATACAGCTCTGTCAACATACTGGGGTCTTGCCACCCACACATTATCGTTTATGCAGCTCAGACAAACACACAAAGTGTTTTGTGGCAACCTTTAAATGTTACCCGCTGCTGTTCTGAGACTGCTGTGCGGTTTGGGGAAGCACCCTTCTTTCAGCGCGCTAACGGTGACTCATCGGGAGCTGAAAGGTCAAGGGTCAGATCTATTGTCACGAGCTTGAAACAAACAGGCCAGGGGCTCGGTGAGTCACACATCCTCTGGGGGACATGTTTGGTAATTGTCTCTCTGTCACCTACCACCCTGAGGAGGCAACAACAGGCAGATGAGCAGATAAAGGGGCTATTTGATGCCGGGGCCCTGTTCCTGTGTGATAGACTTACACCGAGGCCTGCGGGGTGAGACGGCACGGAGGGGCGCCTTCAGAGACTGAGAAGTGTCACAGATTGTGTTCAAACATCACCGGGGCCTAAAGCTTTCCTGGGTCAGCTCCTCGAGTAAGAGAAATCTTGTGATGTTCATTATCATCGCCGCTAACACGAGGCTGCCTCGCTCCTGGACTCCTCTGACCAGCGCAGGAAAAATGTCTGGCTGCTTCAGCGCAGCAACAGGTGGTGGGCTGTAATCTTCTGCTTTGTACTGTAGTGGGTTCGATTTCACTAAGTGAGCCAAGGTTTACGATGACTGGCGCTCTGAGTCGAGGTGTCAAGTATTCAAACAGACATGCGGCGCTGGATGTCTTCATCCACGCTTGTTTCAAGAATCCCATTAGATCCATTTGGCTTTTCATGCATGTCAATTAGTCCGCAGATTTTTCCACGACCCCTTTACTCTGCCAGTTTCCTCAATGTTTCCGACAGATTTCATCCCTCTAACGCCAGTTTGTCTTTTCCCAGGCGCATCTCGCTCTGCGTGTAAAAAGGTCAGGCCGCACACTCCTGCAGGCGTCACTTTAAAAGCTGGGAGAAAAATGACATTTATCAAATACCTCTCCTATCACGTTCTCCGCTCCTCTGCATGACTACGGGCTAATATTCACCCTGTCACTTTGCCCGAGACCATCAGGCCTCCTCTTCTTCTCCCATTTAATTATCAACCAGGCCCTGAACACATCACAGCCACATTTTTATCATCCTAAAGTCCACCACTCTCATCCAATCCCACTCGCCAAAATAAAAGCATGAAAGCTGCATCTGTGCTCCAAAATAATCAGGTCCTCTCTTTCTCTCTCTCTTTCTGTCATTACACCCCCCCTCCCCTCCCTTCCTCTCCTCATCCTCATCCCCTCTGCCACATTATGTAACACGCAGGCTTTAGTAACTGTAACCATCCACCCTCTAATCTAGATCCGCCCATCATGGGAGCACACAAGCCTGCGCACACCTGTATGCTAATGTGGAGGGATTGCACCACTGGTCGCTGTGGGCGGCCCAGTAGGTGAGGAGGTGTTACGGAAGAGCAGGAGTGTCTGTCAGCCTGCCTGTCTGTCTGTGTGCCTGCCTGTCTCACTGCCTAGCAGTGGCTGCTGACAAATGCCAGCACAAAGCCTGGTACTTGCTCCCACGTACAGTATGTGGGTGTGAGGATTCTCTTTTGGTCTCTCTATTTTCTATTTTTCTCTCGCCCTCACCCTTCCTTCCCACCTTCTCCATCTCTCTTTTTCTCATCCTGCCTCCATCTCCTCCTTTCTACAGTAAAACAACTCCATCCCCCCCCCTGCATTTATTTTTATGTACCAACTCCTCTCCTCTCTTCCACCTCCTCTCTCATTTTTTGGCTTCCCTACCTACTTCCTCGTCTTTTCTATGTGGCAAATTGGGGCATGATTTAATATCAACCATCGCTTCCGCAGGGTGTGTGTGTGTGTGTGTGTGTGTGAGCGTGAACAGGGGCACTGTGGCTGCGTAGGTAAAGGGAGAGCCTTTCTTTCTCGCCTGCGTTGGAGTTTCATCAGGCGAGGACTCCTCTGGCTGCTTTGTGTGGGCAGCAGGGGGGAACACACCGAGGAGGGTGAACCGGCTGACCCAAACACTCACAAACAAACATGTAACAGCACTCGCATCACACACGCTCACACACACACACAGACTAATTCTCCTTCCCCTGCCCTTACAGCATCTGCTTCCACCCCCTCCATGCACCAGAGTGAGGGGAGGCCCAAACAGCCGCTGTGAACTGTTTATCATCTTTATTACTTTATTACTTTTCTGACAGTTTTCCCTAACCTGATTTTATTACTTTGTCATCAGATGATGAGTTCTCTCATCTGCTCTCTCTCTCTCTCTCTCCGCTCTCTCTTCTTTGCTTTGCCACAGATTTATCGACCTTGGTAACTGATGCATGACAGCAGCGAGGGATGCAGACCGGAGTTTGGATTTGGTACAACAACTTCACCACACAGGCACTTTAGTAACTCACCATCATCATGTCCGGAGCTTCTGTTTTTTTTTCTTCTGTCTTCAAACAAACAGGCCTGGAGAGGAGTGGCATCCCCCCCCCTGAAAGACAAAATGCAAACTCAACTTTTAGGAGTGATCGTGTGCAATGGGAGCCACATTTCCCTCCTAAAATACGACCTCGCTGTGCAGAGCCACATACCTTCAGCGGTGATTAGATTTGATCATTTATACATATCTGACTGTATGAATAAACAGTGTTACACATTCTCCAGCTGCGCCCTCCACTTCAGGCTTATTTGGATTTTGTGAAGGAGCCTCTGCTCCAGATCATCCATAATAAATGACAGAATTTTGCTATCAGTCTAATGGGGGTAAACAGAGAGATTTGCCAGAGGCTGAGCGGGAAACGCCTGGGAGAGAATAAATCCTGTACAGACCAAAAACCTACTGTGTGTACCTCTCTATCTACCTCTATCTATCTATCCATGCAGGTGTCACTTACACCTGTAAATGAAGAGACGATGAACAAGATTTAAGAGCTATGAAATTCCTATTTTGAATCTAAATCAAACGATGTTTGAAGTCTTACCTGCGCACCACCTCTCTTTTCTATCTCTTTCTCTCTCTCTCAGGCCACCAGAGTGTCCTGCCCACGATGTTTCCCAATGAGGCTGCTCGCATATAGATCCAGTCAGCAACAAGGGAAACACATTGATTTCCCGTCAGCATCCAGCGAGCAGTGCTGGCGCGCCAGCCGAGGCTGGAGCAGCCGGGGGGAACATCGGCATCCCGCAGGCGTCCTGGCAGCTGCGCGCAGCGTTGTTAATGCGGCCCATTAGGCCGCTGAGTGGCAGAGAGATTCCCCGAATATCGAGCCGGGGACACCCCTCAATTAGACAGATCGCCCCGCACCTCGTCAGCATCCGCGGCTCTCTGCTCTCATTAATCAATGCCACAGCCGAGAGAGATGCAAAGTTAATTTAGAGGAAGTTTGCTAGCAGAGTTTGCACCGTCTTACATTTACAAGTTTATAACTTTAGAAATACGCTCACTTTTATTTAAATGTCAGGATCTATTTAACATGTCGCCTGATTATTTATAACCAAAGTGGCCTCAAGCTAGCAGTGCATGGCAATGTAGCAAGCAGAGCACCTTATAAGACATTAAGTTCCAGCTTTCAAAGAAAGAGTAAAGTCTCTTCTGAACCAGGTAGGATGTTACTTCTGCTAACTTTGGTTGATAAAGTACACAATATGTGTCATCACTCCGCCGACTTGGTGCATTTGTGATTAAAACACGTGTGTTTTTTATAATGCACGAGCACATAGTCTTCCATGTTATAACATTAACAAAACCCACACCGGCCCTAAAGCAGTTAGTGTGTTGCACAAAGTCTGTCTCATAAAGCCTAAGAGTCCGTCTGAAGCTGTGCTTTAAAGCAGCGAAGCAGGATTCTGCTGCTGACATTAGTTATTGTGAGCGCAGGACATGATTTGCACTCCAGCCTCTCATTCACTGCCAAGCAGCGATCAGCGCTGCCTCAGGAAGTTCCAAATAAGGACAGGGAAATGGAAACCCACCGGAATAGGTCCTTATGTAGTCACGACCTTATAAGGCACGGCGGAGCCGGGCTTTCCGGCAGCAGCGCTGCCTGCTGCACAGATGGGAAATCCAAATCAAATCTACGGGGCGACAGGGAGAGAGCAAGAATTATGCTGCTGTCTGAAGGAGCCGTTCTGCTATGAAGACACATTGATTCTGGGCAGAGGAAGAGCGGCGTTGTCTTCGCAATTTACTGCGAGAGCTTAATATAAAGTCTCTCCTCTCTGCTTTCCCCCCAGGCCAGCGTCATGTGTCCTCCGCTGCAGTGACTAAATATGGGCTTCCTCCGCTCCATATATGGACATCTACGTCACGGCAAGAGGGTATAAAATGAGCGGGGAAACCTCTCAGCTCAGAGAGAGCCCTGAGAGCCCACAAGAGCAACTGTTAGAGCAGAGATAGATAGACAAACACATAGAAGTCCCTTATTGAGAAATATCACAACAAACATTCAAGTCAAAACAACATTCATCCAAGAAGGTCAACACCTGATTGGATAAGTTATTTAAATTAAAAATCGAGATTAATCTGTTGATTAATTTTGATGAGTCTTAGGGAATGAGTATAAATGACACTTTTGATTTTTCTGAAAAAACAAGTGGATCTTTACTCATCTCTGAGAGAAAACAAGAGGACAACTGGAGATCAAGAGTGACGGAGCATCTTCCTCGGCATCAGCAGAAGAGTGAAGCGCTTCCTGAACTGGGCTAAGTGATTCCCTCCACCTGTGAAGCAGCGCTCTGCCGGCGTGCACTCAGCCTCCCTGTACTCCTCCTCAGCAGCTTCCAGCGCAGCCTCAGACCTGCAGCTCCAGCACCAGCAGAGGATGGCTGCAGCCAAGACCGAGATGATCCTCCCAGCCCTGCAGATCTCAGAGCCCCTGAGCTTCCCTCACTCCCCCATGGATAACTACCCAAAGCTGGAGGAGGTGATGATGCTCAGCTCTGCGGGGACCCCCTTCCTGACCGCCTCCGCACCCGAAGGTGCAGGCTTCGGCTCCGGGGAGCCAGGAGAACAGTATGACCACCTTGCTGGAGGTAAGAGCTGAAGATTTGTCTCTTTTGCCTCTGGTTGTTTTTGCTGCATGTAAACTAAACATCAGATGACATCTGCTGAGCCTCACTAAACCAAGCTAAGAGTTAGGACAAATAAACAGCTGCAATTCATATTTATATTTAGCTTTTTATTATTTATTCACTTTGAAAAATAGTCAATAGCTTCAGCTTTAAATGAAGATTTTTTAGTTCTAAGTCTAAAATAATTAGTTTTCTCCTGACTTCTTGTGAAAAATGTTGTACTTAAAAGTACATTTGCAGGCTACAAGAAAATGTAAATTTTAGCTGAGTGGTTAAAAACATTTATACAAACACACAGAAGAGAAAAATTGAACACAAATGTATTGATAGCTCTTAATCCCTGTCGGCTCTCGGAGGACTCAAACAGTCCTCCGTCACCGCATGCCTCTAGACACTCCTACAGCTCAATTCAAATTGCATTCCTAAAACCAGCTGAACTGCAGTTTCGGTAATCAATTGCCTCGGGCTCTGTGATGGGCTTCAAGAATGTGCGTGTGTGAGTGTGAATGCGCGTGTGTGTGTGTGTGTGTGCAAGACAGGAAGACAGAAAGAATGAAAGAAAGATCGAGAGAGCGTGAGCAGGGGAAATGCAAGTACAGCACAGCAGCCCCTGCTGAGGTGTGGAAGAGATAGTTTTAGAGTTTAGGGGGAAACAGTTTAGTTGGGGATTGGTGTGTGTGTATATTTGTGTGTGTATGGGGGAGGGGGGGGTCCTCTGCGTGGGCACCTGACTGATCTGTCAGAAGAGAAGGGTGACACACTGTCCACTGTGCTGGCAGGGTTCCCCTCTCCCTCCTCTGATATCGACAGTTTGATTAATGTCTTCCTCTCTCTGTGCTCCCTGCAGATACGTTACCTGATATCCCCTTCAACTGTGAGAAGCCGGTGGGAGAGCAGACCTACTCCACCCAGAGGCTGCCCCCCATCACTTACACAGGCCGCTTCACCCTGGAGCCCGCCACCACCTGCAGCAACAGCCTCTGGGCGGAGCCCATCCTGGGCCTGTTCACTGGTTTGATGGGCAACATTGCCCCCAGCTCCAGCTCTTCCTCTGCGGCCTCACAGACCACCTTGTCCTCCTCTATATCCATCCCTTCCTCCTCCACTTCCGGTTCTTCTACCTCCTCCTCATCTCAGAGCTCCAGCCTCAGTTCCTCCATCCACCACAGTGAGCCCAACCCCATCTACTCAGCTGCCCCCACCTACTCCAGCCCAAACTCTGACATCTTCCCAGACCAGGGCCAGGCCTTCCCTGGCTCAGCTGGAGCAGTGCAGTACCCTCCACCCGCCTACCCTAACGGCAAGACCTGCAGCACCAGCTTCCCTGTGCCCATGATCCCAGACTACCTGTTCCCTCAGCAGCAGGGGGAGATCAGCCTGGTGCCCCCTGACCAGAAGCCCTTCCAGAGTCAGTCCAGCCAGCCCTCCCTCACTCCTCTGTCCACAATCAAGGCCTTTGCCACCCAGACTGGTTCCCAGGACATAAAGAGCGTCTACCAGTCCCAGCTCATCAAGCCCAGCCGCATGCGCAAGTACCCCACCCGGCCGAGCAAGACCCCTCCTCACGAGAGGCCCTACGCCTGCCCGGTGGAGACCTGCGACCGCCGCTTCTCACGCTCTGATGAGCTGACTCGTCACATCCGCATCCACACAGGCCAGAAACCCTTCCAGTGCCGCATCTGCATGCGCAACTTCAGCCGCAGCGACCACCTGACAACACACATCCGCACGCACACGGGCGAGAAGCCATTCGCCTGCGAGATCTGCGGACGCAAGTTTGCCCGCAGCGACGAGAGGAAGAGGCACACAAAGATCCACCTGCGGCAGAAGGACAAGAAGGCAGAGAAGGCGGGAGCGGTGGCAGTAACAGCAGCGCCAGTATCAGCCCCTTCACCTGCCTCCAGCTACCCTTCACCCATCACCTCCTACCCCTCTCCTGTGTCTTCTTACCCCTCCCCCGTCACCTCCTGCTACTCCTCTCCCGTCCACACTTCTTATCCATCTCCTTCCGTGGCCACCACCTACCCATCCGTGTCCATGTCCAGCACCTTCCAATCCCAAGTGGCCTCCTCCTTCCCCTCCTCAGTCGCCTCCAACATCTACAGCTCCCCCATCCCCACCCCGCTATCAGACATGCAGACCACTCTCTCCCCAAGGACAATCGAGATCTGCTAAGAAAGAGCAGAGAGAAAAAACTTTTACAGTCTCTCCGCACCTCTCCTTCCTAAAGGTTCTTTGAGGGGAAAGAAATCAGCATCAAAAGACTTTGTTTTCCCCTCCAAAAAGCACTTTTCTGTCTGCTCCCTGTGCAGCGTTAGGTGAATCTTGAGATTTACCTGAAAGTGAGAAAGAGACACATGTCAAGGACTGGGCAAAGACAATAGACGATGAAAAGGGATTTTTTTTTCTGTCTCTGTAAAACAAATGCAGCACTTCAAATGCATAAGGAACTCAACAGATAGAGAGAAGAAACCGGCACCGACGGTCTCTGCTATTAGGTACACAAAGACAAAGAGACAAACAGATTGGCAGCAGTCGTGGTGCTCAGGCACGTTCGCCCTTGCAGGCTCTCAAACAGTGCAAAAGACATTGAATGATATACATAAGCTACCATATATGTATATTGTACATGTGCCATGTTTCGTTTTTATCATTCTTTGGTACCATTGATGTGAAAAATGATTTGCATATTTGCATTGTATTATTTGAAGTGAGCAGGGCCATATTTTCTACATACTTTCTCTATTATGTAGTGATGATGCTGTGATACGTTTTGACATTGTTTGAAAAAAAAAAAAAGCACTTAAGTATTCAAGCATGAGTAAGAGTGATGTTATTTTCTGTTTGTAAATATCATCCACTGGTACTTTCTCTTTCTCTCTTTCTCACATGTGACATATCGCTCGGTTATATGGAAAACTAGAGAGACGAAAAAAAGAGGTTAAAAAAAAAAACAGACGAACACTCCCGTTATTTGGTGCCTTTTGTGAAGCCTTGCTGGCGTTGTGACTCGGCTGCGCGCGAGAGAGGATGCGCTGCATCCCGCCTTAAGGGTTGAGGGAATATTTTTGTTACAGAATGTAAGTCATACTCAGAGGGAGGAAAAGGGACGAGCTGTGAGGGCACCGCTTCATTTCATTCGAATGTAAGCAAAAAAGGAGAAAATTATAAAGTATATTTTTGTAAAACTGAAGTGTAAATATCCACATCTTCAAGAGCTGGAATGTTGAAGTTACCTACTGAGTAGGCATGGGATTCTTTTGTATGTTATATACATGCAGTTCATTATTTTGTGGTTATCTTTATTTTGTATTTGTGTTTGTTAAAACAAGTGACTGTTTCTGGCTTCTAAACACATTGAATGCGCTTAACTGCCAATGGGATATTTGGTGTACAAGATATCCTCCCAGAAATGAAATATAAATAAAAATATGAATATATATGTATATTTGTTTTCATTCTTTATTAAGTGTTTCCAGATTCTCCCATTAGAACCATATAACAATGTCTTCATACACGCAGGAACATTATATATTCCATCATCTTATATGTTAATAGTATGCAGATTAATGGTGGATTTTACGTAACTTCACATCACAGGGAGCCATTTCATCTGAACTTATGGAAAGCCTCCGTTTAAATCACCGCTCCAATTGAGCCTTCATTAAAGATAACACCATCGCATGACTCCCATGCCTATAAACACTGAAGATGAGAATTTCTTATCTTGATCCAACAAGCTCTTGAAGATATTAAGCTAATCTAACTTTCATTTTAGATCTCATGATACACACCGGCCCTCGCTGTTGAGCACACAGACTTCCAGCAATTTGATCTGGAGGCAAAATTGCAGAAAATACATATAAATGTCCCTTTTTCTGCAGTAAGAGGAATGATCTTTTGTGGAGGGATATTTTAAAACCGGCTGTGCTTAGACGTCGCAGGGTTATTTTCACAGAGTGCAGGTGAAATCCATCACACGATAATTACCGTCTTTTCCGCAAATGTGGTCGGCGAGAAGCTGTCACCTCGCAGGGAAGGAGCTGTAACACACAATTGGGCAATATCCGTGTAGGTTAGACTGAATTGTTGCACGGGTGCAGCGGAACACACTGGCCCCGAAGGTTTAACCGCTGTTTCTTTTGGTTTTCCAGGCAGAATATAATAACAGCCTCGTCGCGCGGTCATTATTCATCTGCCTCTGTTCCCTGGGCAAAGAATTCTTGCTACATGTTTGAGTATGAAAATAAAACAGTTTGGTTTTTTTAGCCTTTGTAGACAAGACGCTTTTTCTCTCCGAGCTTTGGAGTAATTCGGTGTTGTGAAACGCACAAACCAAAATACTCACAAATGCAAACGCAGCTAAAATAGAAAGAAGGAAAACAAGAAGAAGAGAGTGATGGAGGGAAAAGGAAAATCATTAAGATAATTGGTCTCTTGATCCCAAATTGACTCTCTAAATTAGGTCTGATGAGTTGTGCGCGTGTGTTTGTGCGCACATGTATGCATGCATTGGTGTGTGTACTGGATGGACTAATGTAGTTGTTTCCTGCTGTGTGTCTGCACGCTGCTGCGGCGACGTGCGGGTGTGTAATTGTGTGAAATCTACCGTGTTAGCAGCCGTTGTTCCGCTCTGTGTGTCCTTGGTTAAAGCAGATCTACCTGGACAACACCCGGTGTGTGTGTGTGTGTGTGTGTGTGTGTGCATACACACTCCTAAAAGCAGAAGGTAAAAATGGTCAATTTTCTTGGATGAAATCTTCCTCGCTGCTATAATTGAATTATTAAAATACACACATGTAAGAGGATGCACAAGAGAATCATACAAACACAAATCAGAAGTTGTGCTTGATCCAGTTATTATCATTGATGTTATTGCTGCATAGACAGCTACTCTGCCCTGGGTCCACACTAAACAAGATTATACATTGTGTCACACAACGGACAAAAACAAATCAAATACAAGAGGTAAAAAAATCTGTTTTAAATTTATAGTGTTACCATGGCAGTAAACGGCTACAGCCGTAGTTAGCAGTGTTAGCTAGCTTAGCTTTTAGCTCAGTTCACATGTCAGGTGAAGCCTTATTTGATTTGTAAAACAGATCTTATTATCGATGTGGGTTAAAAGTCGTTGTAGGGGTGTTGATCCGGCTCAGTGTTGATCTGGCTCAGTGGTTGAGTCTGCAGAGGCTGTACTGTTTGAAGCGACAGCACCGTGTTCGACCCCCACACCAGCCCTTTGCTGCATGTCATCCCCTGTTTCCAACGCATGGACCGCGGAACCGGCAGGGCCCAGGCTCGACCCACTTTTGAATATAAAACATTGCAGCGAACAACATGGCACCCTATTTAAAACCATATAACTTTAAGTGTAAAAATACACTTTAAAAATAACTGTAAATAACTTAGTACCTGTATGCTTCTCTTTCTTCACATTCATCATGAGCTGTACGTTTTACAAAGTCGCCAAAACAATACAACTCGGGTTTTGATTTGTTTCCCCTGTGATCTCGTTTCCATAGCAGCAGGTGAGCCACGCGTGCAGGAGGCTCATAGTTAAAGATGTTGCGCGTCGCAACGATCAAAACCGACTAATGAGACCGACACCACACAGCCGCACTTTAATCTTTTAAAACAGAGTAACAAGGTCCATATTTAACAGAAGATGTCCAGGTTTGGAGGAAGGTCCAGTAAGTTAATCGATCGTGGATGACTTGATACAACTTGATTTATTTGGCAAATACACCTGAAGGGGAGGGGGCGGGCCCGGGTACTTTCCGCTGTCCTCTCTGTAAATGGAGGCATGAAAGACCCCAAAAATAATCTTAAGTATAAAAAAAAAGTTGTACTTTCTTTCCAGTTAAATGTAACCCTCTACATTATAGAGAGCAGGGAACATACAGTCCTCTTTAAAGCTCTGGATGTAGGCTAACAAATCGCCCCATACAGGCCTGTCTGCTGTCCTAATAACGTCTATCACTGGTGGGTGAGAGCTGTGATCTCAAGGCACATATCGTCACTGTCGGGCAGTATCTCCAGTTTTTCATAGCGAGGTAATGTTTCTTATGTAGCGGACTGGGCAACATACAGGTGTTTCGCATGCATCGCCTCCACTCTGACGGCTCTGTTTGGGATGATGTTTTAAAGTGCAAATTGCTGGACAGTAATCGAGGTAGGACATGACTAACGACTGTGTTACCTGTTTTATTGTTGTAAGAAATCTAGCACTTCTTAATGTTTGTAATAATATTCTCCACTCGGAGGCACATCCAGATTTTTGGGGTGAAAAAATGAACGTAAAGACGTCCTGAAACCTGTCATTTCCTGTCATTGTTTAAGGCGATATTTTGGTCCCTGGCTGCGAATCAAAATCCATTCAGCAGCTTTCACAACACAACTTTCTTATTCCACCCTGCTTCTCTTTTACTCAATGTGAAAACCACCGACTGTGCTTCTCTCAGCCCCTTCTCATGTTGTGAGACATTACTTCAACCAGCAATGTCACAGTCCATAACCAAAAATACTGGAAAGACAGACAGCCAACATCCCTCAAAGTATGAGATTGCGTCGTCCATCATTTCCTCCTGCTCTGATTCCCGGCTCGTCCTCGCGTATCAAAGCTCAGGCATCGGGCCTGCTCTGTTCATGGAGGTGCGAGAGGAGCTGGGGGTGCAGTTGCGTCGTGGCTTCACTCTGTTGTAACCCACAATGGAGCCACCTCACGCACCCAATGGGGCTTCCACTTCAAGCGCCCTGCCTTTGTTCAAAAATGTATTTGTTCTCTTATTCTTTTTGGGAACTGTGTAAAACAAAAAAGGACGAATGGCGAATGGAAGCATTCTCTCTCCCTATCCACCCTCAAACCTCGTCCCACTACCACCTCTCTCGCTGCGTCTCCCTCTCTGTCTCTACCTCGCTCTCCCTCTCGTACATATTTTTGCAGGAGATGCTAATGATCTCCCCCCTCTGTATTCTGATGCAAGGTCTGTCTACACTTTTCCCTTTCATCCACATACAAATGTGCTCTTATTGCCTCTTCGCCCTCGGGCTTTTTAAGATGCCTTTTTGAAATATGCCGTTTGATAAGCACATCATTGGCCAAGTCCCCGCAGTGATTAGAGACCTCTTTAATGTGAGCAAGTTAGAGAGTGAATGAGAGGCTCCGGGGCCGGCAGCTATCCCTTCTCCTCTGCCCTCACCCCTTGACATCTCCCGGGCCGCTGGGGAGAGACGGGTATCGCGAAAGGACGACCCAGAGCCCGGCTCAGCGCACAGGCACCGTCGGCCATCCTCCGTCTCCTCATGGAGATTGAGCACAGGAGGAAAGACACTGGAGATTCTCCTTCACAGAGACGCGGTACTGTATGCTAGAAGGCTCGATTCTTGTACTTTATCACAGGGATATGACAGGAGGACTGCTCTCTAATGTCTTTTAAATATGCTCCATTGATCTCATGTTCAGAGCGCCGCTTCGCCTCGCTGGGATCGTTTTTTTTTATCTTGCTGCCAACAGGGAGGGCAGATACAGTCGTCAGGTGCTTTCTCCTCTTCTGCCTCTTGCACTCGACACCTGTTGAGCCTTTTGGGATGAGTAGGTTATATTTAAACTTGCTTGATTTCCAGCCTCCTCACAGCTACATTTCAGGTAGATTGCACCATTTACAAAGACACAGTGTTCGGGAAACGTGCTCGGCATATCACAGCTTGAAACAAATGTCAGTCAGAAAGTGTAAGTAGGATGAATCTGGCCAAAACGTAGCGGCCCATTAACATTCAATTACCTCCTCGTGCTGTAAATGAAACAAACCTGCACCAACAGATGCTCTGCTTTGCACATCAAGACACACGGGAGCACAACAGGTAATCAAGACGTCACAAATTTGCTCTTCGTTTCTGGGTTAAGACGCGTGAAACTTTTGAGTGCGTTTTACCTGTGTACCTGTTCAAAACACACGAGATGTAAGAGCAGCGTGGCTCACAAGCATCTTTGAAATTATTTGTGGCACACAAAAGAGATTTTTGACGCATCACTTTCACAATAATCTACAGGTGTCCTGGCAACTTTAGCTCTACTTAATAAGCCGTGCTTGTTTGAAGTACACGGCTTTGTACAGACAACAAAACAGTGCATGCTTAAGTACCTCCAAATATGACACCTCTTCAACTCAGCATCAAGTACACTACAGCTTCAAAAAAGGCACCTGGGTGGCTCTGAAATGCAAACAGGCCCTCGTCAGTCTTTATGTGTTAAGGCTAGTAAGTGGGCTCGAGTTGTTTTCTTTTCTGCCTATCGTGCGCGATCCCTGAGTAGGGTCTCGCAGGCTGGGTAAATAAATGCAGTCATGCCTCTCAGAGACCTGTCTGTTTGCATCAGAGGGGTGCATGTTCTGCAGCAGATGGCTTCCTGCTGCTAATTAGAGGCTTTTGACGGCATTGAGGAAGAAATTATAAATAACAACAGCTCAAACAAAGAAGCTAAAGGGAAGTGTTTACATGGCAGGCTAGTGTTGTTTGCCGAGTAGACGTCGAGTAGAGTAGTCATAATTTTGCTTCTAAACCATCCTCGATTGCTCCTACTCATTTATTTCCCATAATTCTGCATTTCTCTTTGACCCATTTTGTCCCGCATGAACCAGCAGGGTGCGTTTAAGGGTCACCAGTTTTACTTGAACTGTAGTTCAAGAGTTCAGGACAACCGCACAGTTGTCACAGCAGCTCAGATTAGAGGTGAGAGCTATAATGCAGTGAGTATGTGTGAGTATACGCCTGTATGTGTGTAAGCGCAAACCAGGGGCTGCATCCTTCAAAGGACGTATTTGAAGGCCGATTGCGTCACAGCGGTGCCAAGGCTGTCCCTTTCAAAAGGCTCCTGCTGATACGGCCGACATATGCGTCCTTTTCCCGGGACATGAAGGATCCATCAGGTGCATTCGGCGCGGCCCAGCGTATCCTGAGATTCATTGCGCGTCAATTCAAAGAAGATGGCGGACTTAAACGGCCGAGGAATACACTTTTACATGCAACAGTTTTGGATTTCAACTCTATCGACTCGCTAGAGTTAAATAAAAGAAAGGGGCCTTGAAACAAATTATCTTTAAAATAATAGTGATTTTAGTTATGATAGCTTAGCTAGCTACCTGTTGCTAGCGGTGTTTGGTGATGCAAGGTTAAGGGCGGAAATTCATTTCAGTTCGGCCTTAGCGTCTACACAGGCTACGAACGACTCATCCTACGTAACCTGCACCTTTCGAAGGTTGCAGCCCCTGAATTGAGACCCAGCTTATGTGTACGTGTGTGCCTGCAGGATTTGTGACTACACAACAAAAAACAAATATGTCTTTGATTGACATGTTCCTGTCCATTGAAGCATTTGAATTATCTTGTCACATGCTACAGGACACAAGAGAAACTGGACACAAATGCAGGCACAGAGCTCGGGCAGGCGGGCAGGTAAGTGCAAGAGTAAGTGATATTTAACCACAACACATAAAGGCTTACAGAGTCCAGGTATGGCAGGCAGGAGAATGATACAGGTCCAGAGACAAAAACAGAAAAGGCTTAGATTCAACATCAGGGAAAAGAAACACAATGAACTGGCAGAGAACAAAGAAAATCCGTCTGGCAATATGCTGCTGAGCTGATTAAGCAAATGTACAACAGGTGTGTGAGTAGGAGACTCTGGTGAACAGGTGAAAATAATGAGGGCACTCAAACTGGAGGGAAATTCACAAGGGTAGGATGTAAGGCCTCAGATATACTTGCTGCTAAACTTTGCGTTCGCGTACACAACAGGCTGCACCATGAACGTAATTGTTCACATACATGGCTATGCACTACGCGTGTTACTGGAGGATACCTTCAGAGGGCACATCGAATGCAACTACCATATGTGCAGGATGTAAACAACAGATAGGCGACACTCGAGGAGGTTCATATCATGTTCATTCTGAGGTCACGGCAGAAACAGTGACAGCTTTTGTGCGTTCAGTAGACAGAACACACCGTCTGCACCGCCCCAACTCCATTTCTCCAGCATTTTCCTCCATGCACGGACGTAACGATCCCGGACTTGTTTGCATTTACAGGTTTCCACATGAAACCACATATTCCTTTAAACCACAGCCTGACTGTATTATAAGATTAAACAGGTGCATTGTTATCACATTTAAATCCCTAAATGTCCGGCCTCTTGGCACTCTACAATAAGATTCATAGAGTTTGATGTCTCACTCTGATACATGAAAAGCTGAGAAACAGAGACCTAACACACAATCTGTATCTCCCCCCCACCCTCCAGATGTGCCCTGCTGTGACTCCACCACCTGTCATTCAAAAGGCGGAGGCCAGGTGTTTGATCTGGCACCGCAGCCACCTGTGCTGAGATGCACCACACACACACACACACACACATACACACTCCTGTAAGTGCTCTGCCATCAACATCAGCGCTGACCACGACTTAATCCAGCCCCGTGTATTCTGCCAAACATAATCCCTAACCCACTTATGAGGTAATACCTGTTGGAATGAGTGGATGATAAATAATGTAATCTGCCACAGATAGGCGGCTTTAGTCACACAACTGAGAGAGGAAGAAACAATATCATTGGTTGAGGCCAGAGATAATGAAATGAGGACTACCAGCGGAGGAAAGAGAGCTCCTTTGTCTCGTTGTGTTACAGTTTTGACTTACACTGACAATGGGACTGTGTGCTGTCGCTGCTCTGCTTTCATAATACAGCAGCAGGTATTACAGCAGCAGCTTGTCATCGGTGTGCTGATCATCTTTATTTAAAGGCTGAGCCGTAATCACACGCACAAAAAATGCAAATGTCTGCACAGGATGTAGAATTAGCTAAACAGGTGTGTGTGTGCATGCGATATAGATGTGTATGTGTGTGCCTGTCACACGTGCCTGTACGCTGTGCTCAGTCTCAGGGGTGACAGCATGATCGCCAGGGAGAGGGAGACATGAGAATTGGGGAGGAGAGATATGGTGAATGTGTATCATCATCTGGCCAGGTTTCCTTTCCCGCCCCCTCACTACAGCTGTCCTCCATGGCTGATCAAAGCCTTGTGCTGCTATATTTGTCCCTCAGTGATGAGGTGGAACTAATGGCCACTTTTTACACCAGCTGATGTCATCAGTGTGCTGCGCCTGGGGAGCAGGAGGGTGGGAGAGGCCAGGATACCTGCTGGGAGCTTCTGCTGACCACCAGTGAATGCATGTTGTATAAATAGTTTACATCAACTCGCATGTTTTATGCCAAATGTCCTCACTCTCCAAGGGTCTGCCAAAATCAGCATTTTCTGCTTTCTAGCAAATAAGGAGCAATTCACCCTGGAAAGAGCCACTGTCAGTCGAAGCTGTTGTTCTCTGTAATCAATAGAAGCAATAATATTTGAAATTGGCGCCATAGCTGTGGAGAAAGTTGTACAAACAGCTCGTGGTTTCGCCCATTCTACACTCCTACAGCATCCAGCATGCATTGCGTCTTTCCCTCTGAAAGGAACGGCCCAGCGAGAGACGCTGAGGGCAATACGGTCGTTTTCGCTGCAGGCAATGGCTCAGAGCGGTACAGAGTCTGAAATACGACGAGAATATACCGGTGGATCGTCTAAAAAATCTTCAGGTCTGCAGTCTACATTTCAAACCTGATGATTTTGAACGAGGCATGACATCGGAGGCGGGCGTCCTAGATTGAGGGAGTGTAGTTTAGCGAGCTCCCTGGCCTCCGCCAGATGATCCGTTTAAGTTGTCTGGCGGATGCATCCAGGGCCCATTGGAGAAGTGGATAGCGTCCTCCAAAGGCACAGAGCGAAAAAAAACTCTTTAACTGAAGATTGACACCACTCTCATGTCTGACCACAAACATGAAGACATCACCAGCAGACAGAGAGCTTAGCTTAGCATAAACGCTGCTTACAAACCAGTCGCTTCAGATTTGATGTGCGGACATGAAAATGGTTAAAAAAACGTCTTAATCTGCCTTTAGCAAGAAAGCAAATAAGTATGTTTTTGAAGTGGGGATGTATGAGCTACTTATCCATACCCAGTTTATACCTGCAGTAGGTGACGGTCAGCACAGCCCCTGTTTAAGAAGCGGGCCGGAATACCAACATGGAAGCTCAACTATGTACAGCTGAGGGAGGGAAATGCTGTTCACAGTGGAGACGAGACAATACTTACCCGAAAGAGAGAGGGAATTTTTATTGGTTGTTTAGTTTCATTAATTTATTTATTTATTCATTCTGGGCTTTTTTTTGTTGGGTACAGTTGTGCTCTTCAGCAAGAGTCTAGCGAGATTATTTGTCGTTGTTTATATGTGATTGTCTTCAGACAAAAGATCACGGCAGAAGTGGAGTTGTGTCAGTGTGAGCGTGAAGTGTTGATGTTTATAATCTGTGCAACGAGCTGCACGCAGATGTCACTCAGAAAGAACAGGGTCAAATCTACACGGTGACCAGAGCACAAACACAAACAGTGTATGGTGGAGACAAACTTGTGCAAAGGAAAGGTCTGAACGGCGAGGTTAAGAGGTGAAAAAAAAATACTAAAAATAACGAGTACATTGATTTTTTTTTCAGGTGGGACTTTTGCTATGACTACATTACGCTCCAAACTGAAGTGGTACATAGCTTAGCTTTTGTATCAGTACTCCGGCCAGCTGACCATCTTCTACTGTAGGTAATACACTGACCACTGATAAGCGCCTCACACATCCCCACTTCATAAAATCCAAGGTAATTTTCTGACGTTTTTATAGATACAACCCTTAATAATCCATGCTCCCCTCTTCCTCTCTCTGTCTGTCTCTCCTCGTCTGCCTCCCTAACAGCTAGTTAACAGTGAAAGTGTGTGCCGCCGCGAGTCGAGGCGAGGCGAGCACAGCCACATCTCTGTCACATCCACACCGTTCGGTCCTCATTTAGGGCCTGTGACTGCATGCAGTGGCATGTCAGCATCTGTCAGCTCTGTCAAGTGTGTATGTAGGCTTTTACGCTTCCTAATGTGAAACAGTTGACAGGTTATTACTGCAAAAGTGAAGTCATGAGCCTTGACCACAACTTTAACCTGGGAAGATTTGGGCTCAGTGCTGAAATGCTTTGACAAGGTGAGACAAGCAAAGTTTTCTATACAGTCGAGTGAAACCTCCAGGCCAGTGCAAGATGTACATTACTGTATCCTGGCTATCCTGTTTCCATTAGGATACGTCTGTGAGCAGATCATGAACTCTGTGTGCTTTCAACGCTTCAATCGCTTGGCTATAAATACCTTAGATGCCCCCTCAGTGAAATTACCCCTTCAGCGGCCCTATCTGCTCCTGCCCTCCATCATTTTCATCCTCTAATGTACGTGAAGCTGCTGGTAATGGTGCTAGATTACAAAAAGTGCATATAACTTATGTGTGTGTGTGTGTGTGTGTGTGTGTGTGTGTGTGTTTTTACAGCTCACAAATATCCCTGCAGTTAAGTATAATTCACACACAGAGGGCCACACATTTGACCTTATACAGGCACGCACACACACATCTGCGTGCTCGCTCTACACCTCAGGGTGTGAGTGTGTGTGTGTGTGTAATGTGTGCATTTAGCTCTGTACTGCTGCTTAATAGAGTCCTCCATCGTGAGTAATGACCCCAGCCTTATTTTGTTATTCTATCCAGACCAGCGGGCTAAAAGTTGCTGTGAGGATGAGAGGGAGGGCGCTCTCTTGCTCTGAAGCAGTAAAACAAGCAGAAATGTAGTCCAATAAATGTTTGTTTACTCATCGTGTTACACCTCCTCACCCGTCTTCCTCTATGGATGTGTGCAGATTTACAGTCCCCTGTTTGACTTTTACCTTTAACATTATTCTTTGTGTTTAATACACATTCACAGAAATATGTTCTATAACACACGTCATTATAAATTACAGTCAGCAGAGTCCTGGACGGGTCCAGCATACACACCTGCACTTGCACGCTCTTGCAAAGCAGAAGCTCTCCAGGCCACATCCGGACCCCTCCGGTTAAGAGAAGCCCTGGGACCTGATGCATGAGGAAACTCAGAGGCCCAATCACTCACTGTGATGTGCTTTCACAAGTTTTACATGTGGAAACATGGATTCATACCATACCTGCTGCTTATTGGACAGAATGAATCACCAACTTTGATTATCAGTGGGATGATATTTAGTTGCCCTTGAACCTGAGGTTGCCGTGCAGACAGAATATATCCTCAGGTGTGGTCTGAGGAGGGCGTTAGCCACCTGGAGCATGGATATGAGGAGGAAGAAGAAAGATTTTTTCAGCTATCTCCAACTACATGACTTTATTATGACTACAATGGCTGCTGGACCGTACCTACTACGGCACCAATGTAAGAATTATTCCATCATGACTACTATCACTAAAGTGTATGGCACTCTTTTATGAAGTGTATCTCTGTCTGTCTATCTGTGGAGCCTGCAGGGATAGTTTAGATATAGATTGATACAATTTAACTTTCTGCATCAGCTCAAATACAACCCCGACATGTCCCCCTGTTACATGTGGCCTGGATGAAGGAACATACCTACATTCTGTCGGTGCCCTAAACTTCAGGGGTTTTGGCAGGGGGTATGTGACACTATCTCTAGCAGTCAAGGTGTTGTCTTCCTCACAGACCCAGAGATTTGCCTCTTTGGCAACTTTGCAAACTCTAACCTCAATAAGAGCAGGGCGCCCCTTTCTTTTTTTTACCCCTGCCCCTCAAAGAGCCCGAGTACGCCACTGAGGATGGCATTGTTGTCTTGGATAACTATGTCATAAAATTGAGATATTCAATCACAAAAATGAGACAGAAGTTAGATCATAGAGACCTTGACTTTTGACCTTTGACCACCAAAATATCCATCAGTTTAACTGTGAGTCCAGATCATAGTTTGTGCCAGAGGAACCCATCTCTCCTGGGTGTCCTGAGATATTGTGTTAACATGAAAGATACAGGAATAATGGCATGAGTTTATTTCCAGCACATTATGATGTCACAGTGAAATTGACCTTTGACCTTTTGGATTGAACATGTCACTGCTTTTAATTTCTTTTAATAGTGGGACAGAGGGGCCGAGAGGACTGGTTATAGTGGGACAGAGGGGCCGAGGGGACTGGTTATAGTGGGACAGAGGGGCCGAGGGGACTGGTTATAGTGGGACAGAGGGGCCGAGGGGACTGGTTATAGTGGGACAGCGGGGCCGAGGGGACTGGTTATAGTGGGACAGAGGGGCTGAGGGACTTGTAGTGAGAAGGTACGGTCAGAGGAGTTTGATCTGCAGCAGATTGATGAGGATTTTGCGGTACACAGTGCTTGCTGAAAAATGTTCCGTTTCGTGGGCACAATAACAAACTCACGGATGGATGTAACTCTCTTTAGATGAGAGCGTCAACAACCAGTGTGTTGCCCAGCAACATAGTGTTTTTCCTGTAGCTTTCAGGTGTTAATAGCACACATAGTCAATTTGATATGTTAATTTAACATTTAGTTACAATCTAACATTTACTTTAAAGTTCAGTATTTTTATATTATATATTTATTAACACCCTGTATTTCTATCCCTGTCTGTGCATTATGAGGAGACATGACAGGAGGAAAAACATGAGTGTGTGTGTGGCCCAGGATGTGCCGTGGTTGTCGGCGTGTGAGGACATGTGTGTGTGTGTTTATTTGTGATTGTTTGTGTCTAGGACTGTATTTCTCGCCCTGTTGCCTGTCTACTGTCCATCCTCTCTCTTTTCATTCCTTTTTCTCAGCCGGCTGCCTTTCCTGAGTGTGTGTGAGTGTGTGTGTGAGAGAGAGAGAGAGAGAGAGAGAGAGAGCAGGTGCAGGACTTAAGTTGTCACTCTATAGATTTATGTCACATTGGAGGACTTGCTGTTTACCAGGAAACATCTGTCCGTCTCTCTGTTTGTGTGTCTGTTTGTCTTTCTGGGAGCAAAGCAAGTTTACAAATGCACAGACGGACGATCAATAAGCAATGAAGCATGAGTCCACAACAAGGTTTCAGCCATTGATGGAGTCTGGGTTTCAGCTTTTGGCTCCCATGTTCACAGTGAGGGGGAGAGCTAGCAGGTCGTCCCTGATGATGAGTAACTACGAGTGTTCAAAGACGACCAAGCAGACGCCTTTCTGGACTCTGGACAGGAAGTACTTTGAATGTCAGAGCTGCTAATATAACCAAATAATGAGAACCTAAATCGTTGATCACATTATTGATGAGCATTATCCAGTAACGAACGGGTCATAGCTTCTTATTATTGCAGTTTCAAGTCAAGCAGTCAGACTAAACAAGCTAGCACTGTAGCCTACATGTCATGGCCAGACTGTGTGTTAGTGGTACTGCAGAGGGAGGGCCAATCTACACAGACCAAGTTGCATTAGTGATGAGTTAACATGATGCTGAATATGCTGCTGCTGAGCTATTTAGCCATCTAACATACAGATCGGTCGTTAGCTAGCTGCGCGCTTTCCCATGTCTATTTTTTTGGTCACTCGTTCAACAAGCTAAGGTTCAGGACACGACGTGCCCAAAACACATTTTTCCATCAATTATTTTTATAAACATGTATAAAGGTGGCTGATCACTGCTGGTTGACGCACTTATAAAACGTGTCCCCTGTCCCGTCCCATCCTTCTGACTGTACCTCATTTACATGAACTCGGCTCTCGCCTGTCGCTATATATTTGGAAAACATCCTTAAAGCTGCCGTGAGGAACTTTTGTTTGTGTTGATTTTGGCGCCCCCTGTGGACAAAGAGGTACCTCCAGTCTCTTTGCTGATCTTGTACATGTGTAAAAAGTATTTTTTTTACAAACATTCTCATCCTGCTCTCTTTTAACATTCAAACGTCCCACTCGCTGTGAACCTTTGCCTTGGAAAACATAGAAAAACAGGTGACTTAGCAGCACGAAGTTAATCACCTCGTCTGACACCTTCCCCCCCCGGCAGTGAATACAGGCATATAAAAATATAATCAGTCTTGTCGCTGATGGTCTTGTTTTCTTTTGTAGCTCATCGAGGCATCTGAATTAATTTTGGTCAGTTTCATAACAAGCTCAAAACTCACAGGAGCTAAACAAAGAAAGGTGATTTAAAAACTGTGTTCACTTTTTTTGGGCATAGGCACAATGTGAGAAATTCTAATTGGACTGAATTTAGCTCCATCTCTGGGTCCAGTATCTCGTGGATGCTCTGCAGATGATTAAACACTGATGTCACAACCTTCTGCTAAATTTGAGGCTGTTTCAAGGTTACGTTTCTTACTTAACAGTACCCTGAGAACAAGAACGAAAAATAGTTGGCTATTTTGAAAATTTTTTTTTACATTTCTTCCCCTTTGGTTTCTGAAATTTTAATAATTTTTTTTCAGAAGGACTTGAAATAAAAGTACGAGGGTTAGGTAAAGCAAAAAGTTGAACTACACTGTAGGCCTCAAGTAATTATAGATTTTTTAGGGAATCTAAAAAGAAGAGATAAAAGTGTGATTCAATAAATACTTTACGTCTTCATTTCACTCACATTATGAACAGAATAGGACATTTTTAATGCGAGAAATGCAAAAGGTTTTGTTTTTTTTCCACACAGCTTGATGTCTGCAACAATGCTAACATGCTTATGTTCAGCAGGTTAGGCTGTTCGCCATGGTGGAGTTTAGCCTCAGCATGCTAATAAATGCTAATTAGCACCTACCAAGCACTGTAAACAAGTGAAGGGCAGCTCAACCCGACCAGAATGTTGTTTTTGAGGTAGGTGCTTTCACATATTTTGACCCTAAAGTTTGACCTGATGGTGGCGCTGGAAGAAAAGTGAGAGGATCACATTAGTCACTTTGTTTCATCCTATGGAACCATTTATATTTATCAGAATTCAAGGCAAACCATCCAATTGTTGTTGAGTCTGGATACCAGTCTTGATTCAACAGACATTATACATGCAAAGCAGATGTAATCCACACACTCATCCCACTGTCTCCACCCCTTTATGTTCTATACAGTAAATGCATCACTATGCTAATAGAGCTACGTTACATTATAGACTGCACAGTGGTGTACGAATAAACGCTGCCCTGTGAAGTGTCTGCTACAGCAATAAGCTGCAGGCTGACAGCGAGGGAAGCAGAGACAGAGCGAGCGAGGGAGGGAGGGAACACTGGAGCTGAAACCAGAGAGCGGGCCCAGCCCAGCCCGGCTGGCGGCCCACCACCACCTCTGCAGCCTCCCTCCACAGCCTTCATGTGATCCCCTCTCCAGGAGCCAGCCAGCAGAGGAAATGTCAGTCTGCTAGCCAGCCAGGAAACCTCCATGCCCAAAGAAGGAGCTTCCTGCCCTGACACAGCTCTTCCTGTGGGCTATGTAAGGACTTTCCTGCCCTCGCTCCCTCTCTCTCTCCCCCCTTGTTCTCTCTCTCCCTCTGTGTGTGTCTCTCTCCCACTCTTTTGGCAGGCTGCCCTTCGGCAAGCTGCCTCAGTGCAATCCTTTTTTTCCCTTTCCCTCTCGCTAGGTGTGTTTGTGTGTGTGAGCGTGTATTTGTGTTTGATTTATTTCATTCCGGTCCATCCACTTGGAAAAATTAATGCAGCGTGTTGCAGCGCAGTCAAAATTATTAACCCATCTACAGTTTATTGTATATGATGCACTGAGTTTGTGTCCTGTGTATCTTTAGAGAACATCTCTTATGGGGCCTGTTGTGTTGATAGAGCAATTAACCTCATCCTGCTCCTTCCAGCCGCCTGTTAGCCTGTTTTACAGACTCGTAAATGTCTTAGAACACCACAGCTCAGGGTGGAACATGTATGCAGACTGTCTATAACTAACTATATTATTCTGTAGAGCTACTGTACAGCTGTGTGAGAACTACTTATAGTTCTCTTTACAGTTCGAGGGCTCTATATGTGAAATTGTGACACCTAGGAGTTCAAATTACTGATAATTGGTCACGTCAACAGTCGTCTGTCCCGACTCTCACAACTGGGAATCTTGCAAAATCTCATGCGGCCAAACGTAACTTTAAACGAGGCAGACGACGGGCAGAAAGAATTGGCAATGATTGTTTATTGACTGCTTTTTTTTTGATGATGAAAAAGGAAAATCTATGTATGGGGTGAACATTGGCTGTAATTATTGCTTCCCGTTTGCTTTTGCCGCCATGCCTGCAGCTGTTGTGCTTCCCAATTGGCTATCACTGACAATCCACAGAGTGCGTGCCCAGCTGCCCTCGGGGTTCCCCCCACCCAACCGGATATCGGACATGAATATTGAAAGTTTAATATTTACGATTTAAAATCAGTGCGGCCACGATGTTCCTCTGAGCAGACAGGTGAAGTAAAATCACTCTTAACAGACCTCACGCCACAGCACAATTATCAGGGGGCCTCCGGCGCTGCCGCCTCACAGCTAGAAGGTTTCTGGTTCGACTCACAGTTTGGACGCAGCGGGCCTTTCTGTGTGGAGTTTACATGTTCTCCCCGTGCATGCGTGGGTTCCCTCCAGGTACTCCGGCTTCCTCCCACCGTCCAAAGACATGCTCGCTAGGTGTATGATAACTCTATTGCCTGCAGGTGTAAATGTGTCAGCCCTGTGATTGACAGGTGATCAGTCCAGGGTTTACCCGCCTCTAGCCCAGTGACAACTGGGATAGGCCCCAGCCCCTCGCAACCCTGAACAGGATCATCGGTATAGATCATGGATGATGGATGGATAACATGACATGCCCGCTGTCTCTCTGCTCTGAATCCATTGTAAAAATCTTGTTCATGTGATCAGAGAGAACAGGTGAATAGGTGAGCCCTGACCTACAGCACTGTACTGACATATTTCATTGCTGCAAAGGAGGAAAACAATATTTTCATTGTGTTACAGTAAAAACAAAAACCAGCACCTCCGTCAGTCACAACCCAACTCACATGTGTATACAGTTCACACGCAGAGACGTGCTGTTGTGCGTGTGTGCGTTTGAAAGCGTGCACACAGAAACAAACCCCTGTCTGCCACCACAGCAGTATGGAGCTCAGTATTTATCTTACAGCTGTAGTTAGCCCTGAGTGGTTCATTTCATCTGTACCGCTGTCAATTGTATTCAGACGTGGGAGTGGGAGCACGGGGTTGCCTCGCTGTATCTGTATCTCCCACAAAGCACAGCGGCATGCTACTGTTACATTATCTGATTTATGGCAAAGGGGGGCGAGTGAGAGGCTTTGCAGCTCGGAGCAGGTTGGCAGCGAATATATCAGCTGGCTCTTTTGTGCAGAACATTGAGCTTTTTTTCTTCTAAAATACATCACTGCAAAGAGTATTTGATCAGTGGCTGCAAGTAACAGATAGACGGATGGCTGTCAGTGATTATATCAACAGCATTACATAAGGTCTTTGTTATAAAGGATGGTTATAAATACATAAACAGATAAAAAAAAGTGCAAGAAAAGGAAGAGGGAAGTGTTGTATGACCATGATGTAAACGGAAAAGAGGTGAAGTGGATTCATACGCTTCTGTTATCAAGCACAATCCTTCTTCTAGCAGCTTCTTAATAATCACACTGTTCAGAGTTAAGTGCTCATAAATGTACAGTGTGTCTGCTTCCAGGGCTGAGATTTTGATTGCAGCTATTACGCAACTTCTTCTTGCACTCTTTCCTTGCCAAGAGATGCTCTGTGAAGGTGCAGAAAACGTGCAGCCTGTACCTCGCCTGGATAGTTTGTGGAAACACGTCTGATGTAGCAAAAGGAAACTTAGTAGGCCGTGTTTCAGGCTTCAAAGCCAGGAATTAAACCCTATGAAAGGGGACTTTTTACGTGGTCTGTAAAGAGTCAGAACAAGACTCTCACCGCAGAGAATCACAAACCTCCACTGGCCTCGAAACATTTATAGGCAGGAGTGAAGGATGTAAACAGGCCGTGGACGTCTCCTCTTAAAAACCGCAGCAGTGGCACTTTGTGAGAATCAACAGATTAATTGAATTCCAAAGAGGAAGAATTTCTTTTGATGTGCGCAAATTGATTTCAACAAAGTGGTAAGTAGTCATTTGACAAAATGCTGCAGATTTGTAGCATCAAAGCTGTTCAGATTTGGTTGTGAAGGTGTTGTGCTTTGACAGGACGTTCCTTGACATGCTGTTACAACACTGGAGGCTTCACCATCATCAGACTCTGTCTTTCTCCCTCACACACACACGCTGTCGACATGCACTCGCACACCCTGATGCACACATACAGTAACATGAGTTCTCTCATATGGCTGCCTGTCTTGCAGCAATTACATGATGTGCGGTAATTGCCAGTCTCTGAAGCGGGCTCTTCAGACACACTTCAAAGGGAGCGGAGCGCGTCCACGGACGCAATTAACAAGATCAACGGAGCCCAGATGAGCTGGCGGGCCCCGCGCGCCTCTCCCCATTGTTCTCATTTTCACTCTCATTAGCGGGTACGCGGTGGGTGGGGGGTTTGGTGGGATGGGGCTGCATGGGCACCTGCGGAAAAGCGGGGTGCGCGGCGCAGGGAGAGAGTGACACGGAGGAGCTCACACTAACGCAGCGCAGGGACGCTGGTGTTAATGATGGTTGTCTAAGCTACGGGAGGAGAGGGCACAAACAGCCAGCTGTGGGTGTCGAGGCATGTGAGGAAGTGGAGCTCACTACAGAGAGGCAGAGGTGTGTGTCCCTTTGTGTGTGTGTGTGTGTGTGTGTGTGTGTGTGTGTGTCTGATGCACCTGGGAGAGGATATCACCACGGCAACTGGATCGAGGCTGTCAGTGCACAGGAGACACACACTCTGAACACACTCCAGATAAGTCAGCCTTGTCTGGTCCATGAACATCTCTAGTGACACCTAGAGGACACCAGGCGGAAACAGACAGACAGACAGGCAGACAGACAGATGCCTCTGGATACTGTTGGTATACAGTCCAACATTATTTCACGTCTAAACCAAAACCACTGAGGAATTTATATATTTTTCCACATTTCCCTGGTGAAATTTGTCACTGCTCCTGTTCGGGGTAACTGGAGTTGATCCTGAGTGTTGGAGACAGTTAAAGTATGTGATGATGCATCACCGTTCATCAACTGCTCCACAACTTCTCCATCCTTCACTTCATCTGTCTTTATGGCCGTCCAGCTGCTCTCCAGCAGCCCCCGTAAGATCTGAATATTGCATCTCTGCGGCACCAATTCAATTTCTGCAAGCAATAAACCAAACGAGTATATATATGGTACACTACAATGCATTCACCGCCACCAAAGGGGAAAACATTTAACTTCAGTTGTTGTATTCTTCCAGAGTTGGGTTTCCTGCCGTCTAGACCACTTTAGTCTCGAGTTTTTATTCGAATGCAGCCTGGTTGGCTTGTAAAAGCCGATTGGTTGGAGCTTTTAAGTGGGCCTTTCATTTGTTTCTCCTGAATGTTTAATGCTACGAGGCCCAGTGGTGCATAGGAAGACTTTGAAATGTGGGGGGATGAACACTGAATTGTGGCACATGTAGCAGCGACTCTCTTCATGTAGGTGCATTAAAATACATTAGTGCCGCTCTGCTCCGGAGTTCCTCTGAGATAAACGGAGCAGAGAGGTGAGGGGAAGGTAATCACACTAACCTGACACTTTGCAGTAATTTCCATCCTTTGCCCACCGCGGAGGAAATCGTCCAACTTCTCCAACATTTAGTGTGACAATCTTGAATCGAAGACAAACGTGTGACAGGGAATGTGTGTCATTTTTCACACAACAGCAAAACTGGACCAGGCATTGTATTCACATCGCGCAGCTCAGACAGACGACATTAAAACATCTAACCCCGACCGTGCTCTATCTCTCCAGTCTGACCCGGCCCAGACCGCACGCTTCCTGTGCCAAGCCACAAGAGGAGCGGAGGGTGGGGGAACAGGGACCATCGGCCTGCTGCAATAACAACAGCTTACAGAGGACTTTAATTTACACCCAAGAAAGGCTGGTTTTCTTGTACATGCTATTGTTATTGTCATTTGGCTTTTACAAGCTGGAGTGAAAAATTGCTTGTGTGAAAACAAGGTATTAAAACTGTTGGATGTGTTTCTTGCGTTGGCAGACGGCCTGTTGATGGTAAGAGACGGAGCTAGCTATAGTTGGCCGCCTGGCTGTGATTTGTTCAGAGAGGCAAGTGCTTTGGAACAAATTGTACGCTGCGGCTGAGAGTATAGAAATTGCAACGTTATTCTGGCTGCTTAAAGCAGCTCCGCTCCATGTGTAAGAAAGAGAATCTTGGCTGATGTAGAAACACGTTCCTGCCCGTGTACACACACACACACACACACACACACACCATTAAAGCACTCTTGGCTGGTACAGATACGCGACATACAGCACAGTTCGGTAAATGTCTGTCTCTGCAGCTTAGCGAGAAAGAGAACACTGTGTGAATGTGTGTTTACATCTCGACTCCAATGCTGTGAACTTGGTTTCACAGCGGCCAGATGGAGATTTAGCATGTGAACATGCGCGCCACAGAGATGAAAATACACATAGTGAAAAGGACTAAAAACAGAGAGTCTAATCAGGTCTGACTGAGAGCGGCTTTCGGATTTGGGGGGGAAAATGTAGTTCAATTACAAGGTTTTGGAAAGTCCTTCAACAGCTGGGCCAACATGCCCATTCAAGACATGAAAACTCAATTTTCCAACCAACAGATTACAGCCTGAATCAATGACTCTATGTACTGCAATCAATCATGGTTACGTGCATTAGAAAAACAAATCGGAGTGTAGCACTCGCGAATCGCAAGTGGTTCTCAGAAGAAGAAAAAAGAAGCTAGAAAATGTTGTTTGTTGAAATACTTAAATTATGTAATAGACTCCAGACACGTAAAAAACAAAGCTTTTGACCCACATCCCATCTGCAAGAGCGTCGTTATTTGTGTGTGTGTGTGTGTGTGTGTGTGTGGATGGGAGTGGCCATGACTGGTAAGGGAACCAGCAGACAGACAGACAGACAGAGCGCGCCTCAGCTTTAACAGGGCCTGTGTAATTATGGTCAACCACACTCCCCACCACCACCTTTATTTATAGGGTTGCAAACACACTGGGGCTTCACAGTGCTTTTCCCTGCACATTCCAGCACACAGGGACTTTTTGGTGGGGGGGGGGGGGGGGGGTGTAAACAAATGATATTTTAAGTAGAGTGTATGGCGTTGAGATTTTGTGTGTGAGTGTGTGAGTAACTAAATGTATTTGGGATTTCTAAGATTCCACAGTGTGTGAAAGATTGGCTTCACCAGATGTTTAGGCCGAGAGGTCGGTTCACTGGTTATCACAAGAGTGCCTCTCCTCGTTCCGCGAGTCAAGTTTGATCAAAAAGGAGAGTAACTCACGCTAACAAATACAGACAGGGCTCATCAAAGAAACATGGTGCTGAGGTTTGGTCAGAATCAGTGGGGAGGGACGGCCGCTGGCCACAATCCTCTGAGGACGGCCAGCCCATTCACCCGGTAGCCTTTAGGCATGAGCCACCGTAGCCCGAGCCAGCCGTCACCTTGGGGATGCGGCAGAGCGGAAGTGAACAGACATGCGAGTTAACATGAAGAGAAAAGAGGAAACGCATGGATGGGACCCGGTAGCTGCCTGTTTCTTCACTGGTTGACTGGGAGCATTTCCATCTCTCTCTCTCTCTCTCTCTCTCTCTCTCTCTCTCTCTCTCTCTCTCTCTCTCTCTCTCTCTCTCTCTCTCTCTCTCTCTCTCTCTCTCTCTCTCTCTCTCTCTCTCTCTCTCTCTCTCTCTCTCTCTCTCTCTCTCTCTCTCTCTCTCTCTCTCTCTCTCTCTCTCTCTCTCTCTCTCTCTCTCTCTCTCTCTCTCTCTCTCTCTCTCGCGCACTTTGTGCCGGTCGAGCACATCTGCTGCACAACTGAAGGAAATGTAAAATGTTCAGGATATCCTGTCGTAATGAAACTCCAGGTTGAATGAAAGAGGACGGGGTGGATGTGGGAGGGGTAGTTCATGTGTAATGCCTGTTGGTGGACACAGAGTGGTGACGAGGCTGAGGGCCGCATGAGCGGGTCCTGCAAACCGTGTGTGTGTGGTGCAGTGGGGAGGGCAGGGGGCTCATATTGAGTGCAGGTGCGCTGTGAGAGACTGAGAAGGGGGCGGGGTTATAAGATGTGAACAGAGAAAATTAGGGGCTTTGAAGAAAACCAAGGACATCTGTGATTATGGTGTAAGTGTGTGTTCATGCATGCCTGACATGTGCTTGGCTGCTGCAACCTCAGGTGTTCCATCCATCCATCCATCCATCCATGACCAGCTTGTCTGGAAGCAGTTGGGTAAAGCAGGATCATATTCAGGGGAGGTAAAAGACATGGAAAGTCTGTGCTCTCACCTTTAACCTCGATACTCATGCTGGCGGTATCTCACCTCGGCCAATGAGCGTGATAATTGATGGAGCTTGATTTCATGCAATATCGAGCTCCTTCACTCACATGCGCGGTCCGCCCTCCCCGATCCCTCTGTGGACCGTCGCCTCCATTCCTGCAGCGGTGTAATTTCCTCTGTAATGCACTGACAGAGCAGCTGACCCAGCTGGAACAAACGCTTCTCTGGATTCAAACCTTGTGTGTCTCGCGTGTCTCCGGGATGCAACTCCTCTGCTGCTTCTGCTGCTGCTGCTGCACAGTGCTTACTCCGCTTTGTGCGTAAATGCACAAAAAGCACACAGGCAGTCTCTACAGAACCCAGATGGCTGACAAATAGGGAATCATAGGAGCCACAGATAAACAGAAGACAGAGAGGGAATCTTCTCACAATAACAAGCGGCGTGTCGCGAGCCTTTTCTCAGCAGTTGTGTTTACCCTCGCTCAGTCCTCCAGGGGTAATTTGGGGAGAGGAAGAAGAGACAGAAGTTAGACAGAGCACAGAGAGACCAAAACTAGCAAATAACTGTCAGGAGGCAGCCTGTCTCCTTCAATGTTAGGTGTTTGTGCTGACAAACACACACACACACAGGCAAGGACACACTGATACATCAGAGCACGCACGTACGCTACTTTCTTACTTTGTCTCTTGCAGACACGCAAACTCTCAGAGCCGAAAGCCGAGCGTTAACAGTAGAGTACACGAGCATGAGGATTTGCTTTGTTGTAGATGTTTGGCAGAGAGCGGTTAACGATGCACCTTCAAACTTAAGCATCAGTGACAATATCTCACTCCCATCCATCACTCACTGCTGGCTCGCACAACTGAGAACACATTCACACCCTCCCCTGGCCTGTTCTTAACCAGCAGGAGGATGAGAAAATACCCAGACCAGGGTCAGCGGTGGGGTCACGCCTCTGCTGGCAGCATGGTCCTATCTGTGTGTGAGCGAGTCAAGGTGACACAGAGGGAGGGGGGGTTGGGGTTTATTCCTTGTTTCCACAGAGAGACATGGAGCCCAGGGTCAATATTGACCGTCAACCATCCGTGAGCTTGGCTGGACACCGCTTGACTTTTCTTTTTCAGTTCATTCGACTCTAACAGGGGGAGGGAAAGTCAGAGGAGAAGGACTCCGGCACGGAATGAAAACCAGACTCAACAGCTCATGCACACACACACACACGCACGCACGCACGCACGCACGCACGCACGCACGCATGCACGCACATTTGCACGAACGCTCGTGAGTGCGCATGCACCAGTCTCAATCTGCCATCTGGAGAAGACAGGCAGGTATGAGGAGGCTTTACGGTGAACTGTGTGGGAGTTGCAGCGGTTTGGGCAGAGTGACAGAGAAGGTGACAGAGAGAGGGAGAGAAAGTGAGAGGAAAAAAAGGGAGAGCGTGTTGGAAGCGGAGGGGAGAGGAGAGGAGGGAGGGGGCAGTGAAATGTAAAATGTGATTATAACAGAATCACTGAGGCCTCTTTTATTTGTTTTAACTGGACACGGTCAAAGCATCTCGGCTGCCCGTTTGTCTTTCGGAGCGCCATTAAGCTCGGCCTGGCAAACCCTGAACCCACCTTTCCTGCACACAAACACGCACACACACACAATCCCTCCTGAGGTAACACTTTTACTAGTGTTGTAGCTGAAGCCTCTGATGAATGGCGCTCTGCTCTCACCGGCAGACAGACAGACGCAGCAGTTCTTGGCCAACAGCAACACGACATGAAAACACTTCAGACCCCACCACAGCCCCGCACCTCTCAAGGGGAACCATGTTAGGCTAAACTGGGATACAGCAGTCCAGATTAAGGCCTCACTCTAAACACGAGCATTGTCCGAGCAGACTCAGGGATTCTAAACTAAAACGGACATGCTGACTAGACATTCGCTGCTTCATAAAAGCAGCCAAAGTCAGACTAAACAAGTGGTCTGCCAGCGCCCCATGGGAAGCGTTCTCACAGTCTAACGACAGGACGCAGAGGAAGCACAGAGCGACGAGCAGATCCTCCCGGTTCATGTCATTCAAGAACATCTCGGAGCTGTCGGGAGGGCCGTGAATACCCAGAGTCAAGCCTTGTTCCCGCTGCATGATAAACTCCTGTCAATGCTCTCGTGTCTTCACACCATTTCTGAAAGTTTTCAGAGGAGAAAAGCAGAAAAAGATGGAGAGATGAGAGCGGGAGGAGGGGAGGCAAAGTGGAGGATGGAGGAAGAGGAGTTGCGATCATCTTGGAGAGACTGCTCCTTTGTTCTGCTGCATTAATCTGCTTTTTTCCCGTTCCACTGCTCGTTCTTTTGATCCGCTGTTGGATCATCCCCTTGATGATTCACTAACAGCAAAAGAAATTAAATACATCGGATTGACGACCCATCCCCTCCCTCCCTCCCTTTCCCCACTCCTCGCCACCACTACCTCCCTCCTCATCTCCTTCCTCCCCTTCTTCTCCCCGAGGCCTCCATTTCTTCAATAGATAAGCAGCGGATCTGTTCTTTATCGCTCCGCTCTCCATCTCTATCCCTTCTTTCCCTTCTTCCTTCTTTTCTGTTTTCCCCCCCTTGCGCTGGGTTTAATCCCAGCCTTGCGGTGGATGCATGTCAGAGATGTAATACCATTGTTTAACATGCTCTTCTGAGCCCCCCACCCCACCCCACCCCAAACTCAGTCACTCCCGGGCCCACATGCATATTCATCAGCTATCAAAAACAAAAGGCAGATCACACTGTTTGTCATGTAGCACAACCGGCGCTATTCAATTCTCTCCCTTCGTTGCTGTTTCGGGCAGATTAGTGCATGTTAAACATATCTCAGACACGCAAATCCTAAGTACCAACATGTAGACATTCAATCAGAGAAAGAAAGTCTATCGGCGAAAGCTCCTTATACTCTTATGTGAAGTCACTGGGAAGTCTGGAGAGAGAGAAGAGAACAGTTGGAAGCAGGAAAAGACAAGAGACGTAGAAGATTTAAGCGCGACGTAGGAAAAAGGGGTCAGTTATGCAAAGGGACGTACACGGCTCTGTGAGACTGTGGGCCATTCATCAGGCAGCGAGACTCCGTCCTCGGGTCCCAATTCAGAGAGATGTCCAGGATGCACCGGCGCACAGCTCCAGGTTCCAGGCTCCAGGGCCAGACAGACGTAAACACGGCCTGACCGCACACAGAGGCGCAGCGCCAGCCTGCCCTCGGCTCGCACATAAACAGCCAGGGAGGCCACAGTGCGGGCCGGGGGAAAGAGAGACAGCGCTGCTGAACCTGGCTGGAGGCGAGGAGGGAAGGGAAGGGAAAGACGAGGGGGAGGGAGCGGGAGAGCAGCAGGCAATGATCTTATGCTTGTTAGAGCAGTTCACATTAAAAAGAACCTGTGGCATCAAGGCTCACTTGCCTTAACATTGTATATATTCTATTCTTATTATTTGCACTTCCTAATTGCGGTTCATGCCACCACCAGCCGTGTGTGCATTCGCCTGGATCTGCTTAGATATTTCCTACACCGCCCTGTCGTGACAGATGTGCCGGCTCCTCAGCGCCTGTTAGATTTATGCGTCAGGACAAATATGGGTCAAAATGAAACATCCAACACGGTGGCTTCTTCTTGCTTGTTCTTCTTTCTTCTTTTTCATTCCCTTTGCACTTTCTTCTTTTCAAAGCTCGGCTCAGCGGGACTGTGTGTCTCTGCTGCACCACAGCCAGGTTGTGTGTGTGTGTGTGTCTAAGTGTGTGTGCGTGTGCGTTTGTGTGATGAGACGTGACAAGCGCCTTCATCCTCCCCTCAGACGCTGCATTCCACAACGCTCCGCCACTCGCTCCGTGTGGCGCGCTTTTCATCTTTCCTCTCCCCGTTCCTTCCTCATTCTTCTTCTTCTTCTCCTCTTCCGCTCTCTCCGTGCTTCTTCTTCTTCTCCGCGCTCTCACAGGTGTAAGGAAGGCGCGCGGAGGAATGAAAGGGACAAGATTCTAATTAGAGGAGGAGGCTGAGACAAAAGCAGGGGGATAACGAAGGGAAGCAACGATAACACATGTAAAACACAAAGCCTTAATCTTGGAGAGCGTTTGGAGGGATCGCTCATTTCTCTCCCTGTACGCTGAAGCGAGGCAGGGGGGTTGTGTGTACGGGAACACGAGGGGATAGGATGTGATTATGAGCACAGAGCTGACAGACACAGAGATTGGCATGTGTGTGTCTGCGGATATGTGTGTGTGTATCCCCACAGGGCCTTCAGCTCCCTCTGTTCATAGGGCCCAACTTAAAAACACAGCCATGTAAAAACACGCAGGCAGATGTACTTTTAGCATTGTTTACTTATTTGGAAAAAAGTGCAACAAAGCACCTATTTATTTAAATAACTACATTTTAATCCAACACCTGTGAAGAAGTTTCATGCACAAGTTGGGTTGCTTTATTGTAGGGAAGCAAAGACGAATGATCAAGTCCGCTATCAGGGGTTTATTTTTGCTGGTGCCTCTCTGTTTGGTCAAAATGAACGGCTGGCTGCTTCTCCAACTCTCTCTGTCCTTCCTTCATTCCTTTATTGTCTTTGTCTTCTGTCTATTTGCTCATTTGTGTCGCCTCTGAGCTTTTCTGACATGCCGCTGCACCTCCAGGGTCCTCGGTGATGCGACAGGGCTCGGGGACTTTGGTTTCCTTGCCACTGCTGTGAAACTCCATTCAGATGATGAAACTGCGGTGCAGCTGTGTCTGCGGCTCACGGTGGGATGCTGGTGTCTTTGTGGCTTTCCGCGAGGCTGAGGCGAGTTCTCACTGATGAAAGAGCCTGCAAATGTGCCTCTTTAGCCCGGACCCATGCATCTTCTCACTGAGAAGCCATTGTGACTGTCATATGCCTCAGACTGTGCGTGCATGTGTGTGTGTTTGTTTGGCCTTATACAGGCTAATAAGTCTACACAATTCTCTTATGATCTTTAACTGCAATACACGGCATTATTGTCAGAGTAGCCAATGTGTGCACACATTTTTAAATCATGCGTGAAGGCATTGGAGTGAAGAAACAGGTTAGACGCTTGTCACATTTGGTGTTTAGTCTACGTGACCCAAATGATGGTGTTGAAAACATTTATTTTTTTGGCACAAATCTTACCTCAAAGCATGATCCTGTGAGTCACACAGGGTGAAAGGAAAAGCAAAAGATAGCCTGGCAAAGCCCGTTTCCACTGCGGTGATGCAAGACGTCAGACTTGGCTAATATGTTAGCATAAAATGATCTACTTTCACGTGCTGTAGGTAACTTACAGAGAATCCTAAACAATTAGAGATGTGTTTCGAATCATCTTATGAATGTAATTCTAATATTCACCCCTCTTCTGGTCCACACTGCTAGCTGAGAAAAATAAGCTGTGTCAGGGGCTGCATCCTTCGAAGGACGGGGTCTATGGAGGATGAGTCGTTCGTAGACCTCTAAAGCCGACCTGAAATGAGACTGCGGAGGATTTCCTGTTTGCATCAGCAGCTGTTCCCGCCCTTAACCTTGTGTCACCAAACGTGGCTCCTGGTGCCTAGCAACAGGTAGCTAGCGGGCTATAACTAGCATTTCATTTTCACTAACGTCACGTAACTGAACCTATTATTTTAAAGTTAATTTAGTTCATTATTCTTAACATTTGTATCTCTGGGTGTACGATTGAATTGAAACTAAAAACTTTGACATTTAAAAATGTATTAGGAGGATATGTTGGGCCATGAAGGATGCACCCGATGGATCCTTCATTGCACGGTAAAAGGAGGACACATTTGTCGGCCGCATCTGAAGGAGCCTTCGAAAAGTGACAGCCTTTGACGCTGTAACGCAATTAGCCTTCAAATACGACCTTTGAAGGCTGCAGCCCCTGAATTGGGACACAGCTACAGCCTTAAAGATACAATCTCTAATAATCCAGTGCTGTGCTCTTGCGCGCCACCCACTGGCGATAATCGGTAATGGTGGGAGTACACTTCCCAATTTAACCAGACGTCTACGGCTGGCTCCCTTTGGGTATAACTCTTGATTTTACTCGCTTTCCTTTTCAGACTGTTTGACTTCATCTGAGCGTCGAGTTTGTTTCCTTTTCTTTGGGTTTTCACTTGTTTTTGAAGTTGTATCTGTAGTCATCGATCTTTTCTTTGTTTGTTCAGCCATAGTAGATTACTGTTTACTCGCAACACTTGCAGAGACCGGAAAAGCAGCCGCTTAGCTCCGCCTACCCTCTCTGGCAGACCAACCACTGCTGGGTGATGGAAAACGCGTCACTAACTGGGCACCGCTTGTGATTTTTTCCACGAATGTCGCCACAAAAACCCAGTCCATAATAATACTATACTGCAAATGTAAAGGCTTTCATCAGTGGGCCATAGGCTCAATCACCATTGTGTTACCTCATTCAGTGATAGATAGTGACTTAATAGACATTTATCTAAATGAAAAAGTTTGAGATTGTTTCTTTAAGTATAGCTAGCTTGATGCTACTATGTTGAGCAGCAAACCGCAAAATTGCTCTTAGCTCTTTTGGCTAACTGCCTGTGGGTTTGTAACACTAAGTTAAGCTCTAACTGCCATATACACATCATTATTATAATTGTAGCGTGTGTGTTTGTGTGCAAATGTACACATATCTACTTCATGTGTGTAGGCAATGGAGAGAAGAAACAGTCAACGTTTTAGTCGAGGTGACCTAAATGACAGACAAGTGTCGAATCTGTTTTTGGCACAAATCTCTCCACAAAGCTCGGATCCTGTGAGTCATAAGGAGGCTGAAAATAAAAGCAAAAGATAACCTGGCAAAGCACATTTCCACCGAGTCTTCCCCCCAGGTGATGCAAGACTTTAGACAAATGTCTTGTTTGTTCACCACTGAACGGCCATCTTTCAAGGGGTGGCATGCCAGCGCACACACACACACGCACACACACACAGATTTGCACACGGGAGCGGATCATTTTTCTCCCTCATGAAGTAGGTAGTGAGAATATTACAAACCAAAATCATAACACATCGCCGTCGGCCATGAGGTCGGACGAGGGGAGGAGAGGCAGCTGTGGAATTGAATTACAGTCTGACAGACAAGGAGATAGATAGATAGATAGATGGATAGATGGATAGATAGATGGATAGATGGATAGATGGATAGATGGATAGATGGATAGATGGATAGATGGATAGATGGATAGATGGATAGATGGATAGATGGATAGATAGATAGATAGATAGATAGATGTGTGTTGGTGTCAGTGCGACAGCAAAGAGTCTTATCCTCCATTAATAACAGCCACTAATCCCCTGATGTGATTACCTCTCCCTCCTCCTCTTCTCCTCAACCCCCCTCCCTCCATCCTCCCCTCCTCACTCTTTCTCCCATTCAACAGCGCCAGCCACTTGTCTTCCACGGCAGAGCTCAGCTGGTCCAATCCCCTGAACAGATCCAAGACTTCCACTGTGTTCAGCTGCCAGGACGATGGAGGTCTTCCAATTTGACGCCTCTCCTTACGAGAACTCGCCTCTGGGCAGGTGCATAAAAAAAGCAAAAAGTCAGCGGTGTAAGCGGCGAGAAGGAAGCACATTTAAACAGATTAAGAGCCATGCCTGTGTTCAAAGCTCTGACACTTAATGCTGCCTGAATGAGAGGTGACGTGTGATATGAATCGTAAAAAGATATGGTTTTGGATGTTCAAACGTTTATGGAAATATCTGCGAGCATTAAGGATTATGGGTGTGCAAAGGGAGGCAACAAGCATGTCAGTATAGCTATTTCTGTCCTCAATGACTGCCTGCCAAATACATTTTTTTTCAGCATTTGATAAACTCCTACATCAATATAAAGTCTAGTGTGTTTCTATGGAAACTTAGACCTCCGAGAAGGTTGAAATTTGCCACTTAGCTCGAGATGTGCTCAGTATTAACATGCTATGATAATCTTTACAATGTGTTCTATTTACACTGAACCACTGTGTGCATGTTTTAACACACAGAGGCATCAAAAGGAAAGAGCATGACTTTGAGCAAACGTTTTTTTGCACAGAAGTTTTCCAAAGTTGCTTTAAATTCTTGTTCGAATAATTTGTCGGCTTAAAGGACAGAGGAGCAGCGAGAAATATCCTGACAATGAATCGGAATGTTTTCTAGATGCACAGAAGCAGAGCGATGTTTGAAACAGCACGACAAATGTTCTTATACTGTACACACACACACGGGCTGATGCAGGTCCCCCGGGGGAAGCGACGGCGCAGTTCAACTCTGTATTTGGTTTACTTGGTCTACTTGCTGATGTCTCCATGGAAACTGTTATGTCTGACCTTCAAACATGTGCGCTGCTTTCCATCTGGCTCAGGTTGGCTGATCAGATCGCATCAACACACACACAAATGCACCGTCAGATCTCATCATGAATGAAAGGATTTTTTTGGGATGTTAGATCGACAACGTTGGCGACAAGTTTGTTATCAGTCGCTGTTATTAGCAGCGCTCAGATAACTTATGGATCTGATTTTAGGAGTGCTACTTCGCCTTGTTTCCATCTGCACGATATAGCTCTAACAAGATGAAAAGTTCCCTTTGAGTAGTTTGCAGGGGGTTTGGATAAAGACTTGATTCAATTAGTGCGTCTTTCATCAGGAAGTAGGCCAAACCCCGACTCTGCTTCCACAAACTATGTCTGTGTCCCCCTCCTCTCTTTTTTTTGGTTCCACCTCACCTCCCTTCCCCTTTCATTTCTGCTCTGTTCGATACTCCCATCTGCTCGGCTGTTCTTGCATTCATAAGGCGCTCCAGAAGGGCCAACATCTGGCAGCTCCTTGGGCCCAGGGCCGTGCATCCGTTTTGGGGCAGCGAGGCCTGCAGACCAGCCCCTCCTGTGGAGCTCGTGCAGCCTTTGGTGTGTGTGGTACGCTTCAGAGTCTCTGTTTCCTGAGTGCTGGTGCCTTGATGTGGCCAAAACCATAATGCATGATTTATTATAGCGCTAACTCTGTCCCCACTGCTAATACTGCCATTATTATTATGACCGTACACTCCCCCCTACTCCTCCAGTGTCCCACCTGGAGTCTCACACTGAGGCCTTTACAGCTCGGTGAGGCTAACACGAGGAGCGCTGCGTTTCCCTAATAGAGGTTTGGTCTCTGTAGAAGATGTTTAAAGAGGGCGGTTAAGCCAAATTGTTTGGCCAATGAAACATTGTTAATCGACTGCAGGTCAGCAAGATCAACTGTTGTCATTTGTGTCCAAACTTCGCATCCTTGTTGTATTGACTACTGGTTTGTTGCCTTGTGCGGTTAACTGGTGGCAGGCCTGGTCCAAAGGGAACCAATAAGAGAGGGGGAAGTGGTGGCTGGGAGGTAAATTGGTTTTTGGCTGTGTGGTCAATCAAAGCGACCTCATCAAAGTCCTCCAACCAGGGCTTCCCACAGCCTTCCTTGCCTCTTTTCTTCTGTTTATGCAAGTGCCAAGCGGCGTAGTCAGCAGGGCCTGCACGGAGAGGAAGATGGACAACAGGAGAGGAGGATGGAGAGGTGTAGCAATGGAACAGGAAGGCTCCAGTGTTTGTGTAAGCAAAGCCAACATGAGGAGGCAGAGGACGGAGGGAGAAGGGCAGCGGACGGCGGAAGTGAGGGGTGCAGAGAGGAGACGGAGCGCAGAGAGGAGGGATGTGGTGGACTTGTGTTTACAGGCCACGGTCACAAAGCAAACTGTGGCTTTGTGCGTCAGCAGCCCCGAGTTTTGATGGGTCACCACTGCAAACCAATAATCAACAATATTTACACCACGATAGACAATCAGTCCGTTTCTCAGGATGTGAAACACTTCAGGAAGTGAACAACAAAAACATCAGGTTCGTCATCAGTGGCTTACTTTCATATAAAGAGACCTAAACATGCAGAGAAAGACGCGGAAGCCCCTTTTCAAACACCCGTTCATCCACATACAAACATTGATCCCCACTGTGGTCCCCGCTGAGCTCGGGTATCCCCCCCATGGGATCGCCCATTAGTAGGAGACTCGCTCGCAGGCAGCTGCCTCAAAGCTCTGCAGAGGTATCAGATCTCCTCCTCTTCCTCATCTCCTTAATTAGGACAATTAAGAGATTTACAGGACAGATGGATGGAAATCCAGCTGGCTGCAGTGCCTGCCTCTGAGGACGGCTCTGTGGATGATGAGGTGAGATCTGAGTGAGCGCTCAAGAGAAGCACAACTCACTGATGGGACTCTGGCGCCCTCTCGTGGTTGTGCGATGATACAGGTAGTAAGTAAAAAGCAATGACACTAATTTCTGTTCTGTATTATGCTCAGTTTGTTTTGAGGAAAAAGAGTTTTTCATAATATGATGAGCGTTTGCTTTCATTAGAAAGACCAAAAAGATGTTTAAAAGAAGCACACCTACTGAGTGTAGGCGTGTCAGTTTTATCGTGATGAATCAAACTGTTGTCATTAAATGCTTTAATCAAGAGGACTTTTTCATCAAATCAAAAGCAACATGTCAACACTGCATCAAGCCTTTATTATGACGGCGATGTGTGTCTGTTCTGAATTGTTTGCCTGTTTTATCTTTTACTGCCTGGTTCCCTCAGTGATGGTCAGACCAAATAAAACAAGGGAGGCATCATATCAAAATATAAACATCATGGGAATTTATTACCATGAAGAGGATGGCAAAGATGTAGTATCATTCAATTACATATAGAGTCACATAAAAACAAAGTTATTCAGAGTTGTTGGAGGTGTAAACAGCATCTCCTAAATCATGTTTTTCTTATCAAGGTTAAACCAATCAATGTGTTAGTTTACTAATGGTAATTAGGCCGATTTGTTTTGCCAAGATAACCCTTCAGACACACAAAGATTTACATGAAGTGCTGGAAGAAGAAAATATAGTAATAAAAGGTAGTACGCTACACCCAATGAGCAGAAAGGAAAGCATATTTAAAGCAAAACTTACTGTATGAATGCCAAACTAAGATGGTGCTGAGATTATTTAGTGAATATTTACTTCATGGAGATTATTTATTGGTTATTTAACCAACTAAACACGCAGGTGAATTCGCAGCAGATTTGGCTTCTTTCCTCGATTAGATGAAGTGATGGACAGAAATATACAATCTTCTTTTGCTACTTTCATAAAGTTCAAACCCCTGTCTGTGTTTTTTCACGCTATAGTGTAGAGTAACTAAATGTTTCACAGCTCTTGTAGAGACTCAGATCCTTTGTAATGTAGCGCTCCACCTCTCAGCCACCTGCTGGTAGGAAAATGTGGTTGAGTATTTTTAAGAGTATTTATTCACAATAAAGAGAAAATACTGGGACCACTCACATGTTCAGGCTGCCCTTCTTCTGTTTTATTCCTGTAAACAGAAAGTATAGGGGTCAGTTTAAAGAAGGACATTGTGTCAGACTTCTTAAAAGGGGGGTATTATGCTAATTCCAAGTGTCATATTTTACTCTGTGATACCTGAGGAGTAGCTTAGCATAATTTAGATTCACACAAATTCCTCATTTTTCTCACACTGGTGCTCACGCAGGGCCTCATACAGCCTCTGCCTGAAACGACTCAGTCAGCTCTGTCCCTTTAAGATGCTTTCTTCTGATTGGCCAGCTCTCCGAAGCCTGCTGAGGCTGCACTTTGTGATGTCAATGTGTGAAACCTGGTGTTCACAGCAGCCTGCCGACTGAGCTGAGAAGCCTGGGGATTACTCCAACATACTGTTACCTACAGATTTGAAACTTCACCCTCTTTTAGTCTGAACATCCAACATTGTAATATTATATATACGTCTTAAAATGTGAAACAGCATAATACCCCCTCTTTAAGTTTAGTGAATACTCACTTCGAAGCTGCCATGCTGTCACTACAGCAGCAATCAAGCCCACCAGCACCACTGGCAGCACGATGGCAGCCAGGTGACCACTTCGACCCTCCTCAACGCTTGCCTGGCAGAGAGGATTTAACAACAGTTTAACCTCACCTTCACCAGAGATAAAGCTCTGTCTGTGAACATTTAAGTTGTATTCACAGGTTTTTGCCACCAGGGGGCAGAGCATCAAAACAAGCTTGGAAAAGTCACAAGTTTAACAAGTCATTTTTTGGGTTAACAAACAATTGTCTACTTTCATGTTCTGTTAATAATTTTCAGAGACATATTAGCGTTCATTTGGAGTTGTGTTTCGGGCCATCTGGTAACTGTAAATCACATATTCATCCTACTTTTGGTTTTGGTTCTCCTTCTGAGAAAAATAGCCTAGAGTATAGCTAGCTTAATGCTCAACTATGTTCAGCAGCTGAGCCACTAACTTAGCTCTAAAGGCTAACTCTCTAAGGGGTTGAAACATAAGTGAACCCTGTAATTTAAACGTAGCCATGTGATGCTAATAATGATATTATTCGTTACTCAGTGGTAAAAAAAAAACAAAAGTACATGTACTCAAGTATTTGAGGCTTACATTTCAGAAGGAAACATGTTCTTTATCCTACAGTTATGTTACAGCTAGCTGACAGGTTTTGGTTTAAAAAACAACAATAATGTCATGAAATGGATATCAATAGATAAAATTTGATATCTTTTGTCAATTTTCATATAAAAATATTTCACAAATTTTTGAGGACGCTATCCGCTTCTCCAATGGGCCCTGGAAAACCTCCGCCAGTGTGTGGAAACACGTCATCTGGCGGAGGCCGGGGAGCTTGCTAAACTACACTTCCTCAATCTAGGACGCCCGCCTCCGATGTCATGTATCGTTCAAAATCATCAGGTTTGAAATGTAGACTGCAGACCTGAAGATTTTTTAGATGATCCAGCGTTATATTCTCATCGTATTTCTGATTCTGTACCGCTCTGAGCCGTTGCCTGCAGCGATCAATGAGAATTTAACTCCAGTGTCTCTCGCTGGGCCGTTCCTTTCAGAGGAGGGGGCGCAATGCACGCTGGGTGTTGTAGGAATGTAGAATGGGCGAAACCACGAGCTGTTTGTACAACTTTCTCCACAGCTATGGCGCCAATTTCAAATATCATTGCTTCTATCGATTACAGAGAACACCAGCTTACCTCCTTCCTTTGACTGACAGTGGCTTTTTCCAGGGGAGAATTGCTCCTTTAAGTGTAAGAGAGCACTTTCACCGAGTGGTATTGTCCTACTTTTACTTTTACTTAAATGATGATCTGAATACTTTCCCTTAAACTGCTGTTATTAAGGGTCCCTGGTTTCATACTTACAGCAGCTTGAGTGTCAGTAGGTACGGTGGTAAGGAGATCTTCCCTCTGATGACCTGTCGGGAACAAGCGCAAAGAGGAAGTGTTGCTTTTCAGAAAACTGCTAAAAATGCAAAAACAACACATCCAACAAAATATCCAATGTGAGAAGATGTCGGGCCAAATAAAGTGTTTGTTCCGTTGTCTGAGGAACTGTGATTGTTATTTTTGGGGGGCTGCCTTGCTGAGTGTGAACAGGGGACCCTACTTCTGCTGTTATAGGAACTGAGAAGGAAACAATTGTTTAAGAAGCACAGAATCGTAAGAAAACAGGTTAAAGCTATGAAAAGACCAGCCCTGAATATACAAAAGAATTACAATCAAGAAACACAACACCTGATTCTTCAGTGGTGATGGTGAGGACATTGCTGGCTTTACTGACGCCCAGACTGTTCTTGGCAAACATGCGGATGTTGTACGTAGACAGATTTATCTCTATTATTGTGGCCTCTGTTTGGTCGGGGCTGAAGTCTACAACGGTCTTCATGTAATCCCACGAGGCTGTAAAAAAGCATCATATTACCCAGTGTCGAAAGGTTAAACCTTTATAGTTAAATTACATTGAAGTGCAAACAATGTAATTCCTCTGCTGTACCGTTCACGGCTTTATACTCCAGGTAAAAGCCGGTTATGGGGCTGTCACCTTCAAACCCAGGAGTCCATAACAGAGAAATTGTGCTGCCTTTTACCTCCTTTATCTCGACCACAGGGGGGTCCGGGGGCACTAGAGGACACACAGAAGGGACATTTAGATTAAACAGCTTTAAATGTTTTTCCATCAGAAACACAGATTGTGACGATCATGTCTCGTACAGACAAATGGTGAAGCTGTGAATAATGGATCTACTCCTCCAGCAGACTTTGATTTGGGCTCATTTTGTGGTTCAAAGAGACGATGGATTCACAGCTGGAGGACTACATTCAAATAATGTCATATCTGAAATTAGAATAAGGTGAAGCACCAGTGGACCGACTCTTATTATCTTTAGTTAAAAGTACCTAATGTGATACTTGTAGTGCTTTCTCCCCAGACTGTGGCAGCAGTTACAGCCTCAACTGTTGAAGTTGTGTGAGCTTGGGCTAAAGGGGGAAAAATGCCGTTATAAAACAGGTTTATTTATAAGATTTTAATAAATCCATTTTAAAAATGTCCATTAACTAAACAAATACATGAAGTGAAACCTGTATTGTCCTGTATCCACGTGGTAGCGGTGGAAAAAGACCTCAAAGTTGACGCTGTTGAAGTTGTGGGAGATTGGGCTACAGGGGGAAAAATGCAGTTATAAAACAGGTTTATTTATAAGTTTTAATAAATCAATTTTAAAAATGTCCATTAACTAAACAAATACATGAAGTGAAACCTGTATTTTCCTGTATCCATGGTGTAGCAGTGGAAAAAGACCTCAAAGTTGACGCTGTTGAAGTTTTGTGAGCTTGAAACAAACAAAAACAATCCTGTTTAATTAAATGATATTAAATTAACTTTATTTTAGTGATTAATTCATGTTTATAGCACATTATTTGACCAGCTTACCCTCATCCAGAGTGGGGCACAGTGGGGCAGTCGAGGCCGGTCCTATTCCTGCGTTTGTTTTGGCCTGTATGAGCACGCCGTAGATGGCAGAAGGCTTCAGGTTGTTCAGGGTGACGCTCTCGACCTCTCGTGTGGCCGTCACCGTCAAGTGCTGCCACCTTTTGAATTGTCTGTTGTTAGGGTCGTACTCTCTGTAGCTGATGCTGTAGCTCCGAAGAACCCCATTTCTGTGGTCAGGCCTCGGAGGCTGGTCGAGGAAAAAAAACCCAAGTGATTAAAATTTTTTTTTTAAAAACATGGTAACTGCTTGTGTTTTTTTCCTTTTAGAAAATATCATTTTGGAATAACTATATCCAGCATCAAAGCCTGAACAATTTATAAACTGAGACTTTACCTTCCAGGTGACTTTGATGCTGTGAGCAGTGAGAGCCTCTAGCTGCATATCCAGGGGAGGACCCTCTGGAGCTGAAGGGAAATCAAATTTGAAAGCGGCGATCCATCAAAAAGTTCATTTTAGTTCTGCATTTATTTAGTTATGTCTGAAACAATAAATAGCGTCAGACTTTACCTGCTTCTTTGGTTGTGACTGTGAGAACATTGCTGGGTTCGCTCATGCCCACATCGTTGACGGCGAACATGCGCAGGTTGTAGGTCTTGGCCGGACGCAGATCCACTAAAGTCAGCTGAGTCAGTTCAGGATTGTAGACCTCGGTTCTCACGGCGGTGTCCCAGGATGCTGTGCAGCAGGAAAGCAGATGACATGCTCACTTCAGGGTATATTGCTAGATAAAATTAGCTGCCTTTTGTCCAAAGATTGTTGTTATATTTTCTTATGCAAACCTTGTTTGTTTTTCAGATCGATCCTGTAGGTAGTGATAGGCCTGCCGCCATCAAACACAGGAGTCCAGCGAAAAGTCACAGTTCTCTCCTTCACCTCTCTTGTCTCCACCTTCAGAGGATTAGGGCGGACTATAAAGACAGAATACAAAATACATGATATACAGTGCAGTAACAACTACTAGATTTAACCATGGAGACACGAAAACACAAAATTGTCCAAAGTTTCAATCCATTTATCCGTCTTTTAATTGTGTAACAAATCCTCCCCGTGGGTCTTACCTGGCAGCACGGTCAGAGTCTGCTGGTGTTTGTGGTCATTGAACCAGCCCGGTATCGCCACCCGGCAGCCGTACACCCCCGAGTCGCTTTCCTCCAACTGCCTGATGGTCAGCGACACGTCACCGTTCTCCAGGTAACCCTTGAACAGGTAGCGCTCTGACAGTCTGCTGACCATCGCTGACCCGTCCGACTTGATCACCTCGTTGGCACAGCCTCTGTTGGGGATGGCTCCTCGACCCCAGCATACAGGAAGCTTGCCGTAGTACTTGGCATCATAGTTGCATATCAAAGTAACATCTGTTCCCACTGTGGCTATGATATCCCCCGCAGAAACACAACCTGAGAAGAAAGAAAGTCCTGCTGGAAATGAGGTACGGTTTGGGAAAAAAATTAAACATAAAACATGCAAATGCAGATTATTCTCATGGCTGACTTACTGAGGAGAAGACTCAAGAGGAAACTGCGACAAGGATGGAGATGTCGTCTGTCTGAAAGAGTCATTTTGCTCTCTTGTCTCAGAATGAAAGGATTTAGTTCACCTGCTAAACAACACTAAACCAAACCACAGTGTGGTTTCAGCTTTGAAATATTTCCAAATCACATGACGCTGTCCTTGATTCGTCAAACAAACAACTTCTGCTGGCAGAAGAGGAATGTAGAAAAGAGCTGTTTCCTTTTCTGCGGTTTTGGTTCCTTATTCTTGAAGTGGCCCACTGTTTCTTTTTGATGATTAGACAGACACACAATCAAGGCTGTTAAAACGCTGCTGTTGTTTGGTCTCGGTCCTTGTAGCGATAGGGATGGAAAGGCATTCATGAAGTTTAACCATTCACACTCAGCTTTGTGTCCACTGAAATGCAGCAGGGAAAGATGCCACTTTTAACTCAACACACATTGTGCCAGAAGAAAACATCCAACACAGCTGTTAAAAGCACTCTGAAGCTAACTCCAAAGCTAACCTTTGTCAGCTCGTGAGCACAAACACAAAATAGCTCATCTTAACCCTCATTTCCAAACTCGTACACGCACCATGTCCTGAAATATAACACTGATGAAAATAGAAAGTCTGGTTTACTCAAGGGCCATGGACTTTTGTATGTGTCTTTGACCGCTGAGTCGACATTTGGGTCTGCTGGATGTTTAGTAACCCTCCACAGGACTTCCTCTTTCATCGCTCCAACAAACACGCGGTTGCAACTTTTAAGAGACTTAAAATACAACAATCAAAATAATCTGCAGCGTTGTAAGTATTTGAAGTGTTAATTGCAAGCACTCAAATATTCGTACTCAATTATATTTCTAGTATCAATAGTTAGGATTTAGTTCCCACCTGCTGACTTTAACTCCACATCAAACACAATTAAAACATTCATGACTTTTTGACACCAGTCATGAAGTTCCTGTAAACACTGTCAAAGACACACAAAGAGGGAGTCAGTCACTGGTTTATAAAAGATGCCTCATCCGTGATTTCTGGATTTTGCTTACATGCTTCACCAATTCACAGAAAACAACACAAGCGAAACAGGAACAAATGAGTCTGTTTACTTATATAAGCAGAACCAGGAATCTGAAATGAAATCAATATCAAAGTAAGGAGGCCCACTGAGTAACACCAAATCTGTTAGGAGAAAGGGCAAACAATAAGTTTATTACAAGAATTCACACAAGAATATTAAACATTTAAAGCACATGAAGAAAATCTAGAAGTGTGTGTGTGGATGTCAAGTCAAGTTTACTTATAAAGCACATCTAAAAACAACTCATGTTGTACAAAGGGCTGCACAACCAAGAGCATCCACATACACAATAATACACACATACTAAAATAGAAGACTTAAACAGAAAAGAGATAAAACCATAAACAGAAAAAGAATAAAAGGATTGCTGGACGGTGTAAGATAAAATAGGAAGAGTCAAACTCAACAGGACTGAAGGCCGTCGGATGTGGCAGAAGCCTGTGAATGGTTTCTTTTAAAACCACATCCAGAACACATAAAAGGTCACACAAACCACCAAAACAACCGAAATATCAGCTTTCACATGTAAAAGTGCAGAATTAAATTTAAAGTTGACAAATATTTTTGCTTGCGGTCGTTACTGTTCTGAATGTTTTTGTGCTTTATGACAGAAGAGCAGAGAATTGCTGAGAATTTCTAAGTGTTTTCTTGTGCATTGACAGCGACACAAAAGATTTGTATTAATAAGCATTTTCATTCCACACAATAACTCCTGTCCCGCTGTTTCACTGACAGCTGACTACAGGATTTACTTTATACAGAGGAACATGGAGATGTTTAGCCCGTCTAGTTGAATAATTATGTAACTGTAATTTGTCAACAAATTAAAACTCAGGTAAATGTGTTGTTAAATAACAATTCAAAGACAGATGTACAGATTTGAACAATGTTTATGTGGAAAATAGTCAACAACTGCAATTTCAGAAAGAGAGGAGCACTGGATGTAACTGAGTTGGAAAAAGGAACTGATCTAATAAAGAGTTTCTAAAGCAGTGATATTTTGGGACAGTATTCTAAGAAACTTATGGAGGACGACACTAAACCTCTGATTTAAGTGAAGCAACTGAAAGGTCATTTCAATAAATATTAAGTGTACGTACAATTTCAGACAATCTGTTTCAAGTCAGGGATAATGTATAGTATGGAGGTTGTTCTTGCGTTCCTCCACGAAAACATCTTTTAACACATTTTTTTACTTATGAAATCAATAACTTGACACAAAATATTGATTTGGAAATTATTTTATTCATTTAAAAATGATTATATTTCTGTTTTCTGTTTAAAAACAGCCACAGTAAGAGCTGCGTCCAAAGCGGTAAACTCTAGTCTTCTTAACATGAGCTAAGCTAGCTGTTTTTAATCACATTAAAATGAGCTAAGCTAGCTGACTTTACTCACTTAAATGGAAATATTTCTACTTATGGTGAAGTAAGACAAGTTAAACCGGACCACAGGAATCAGCGCAGCACCTGATTGAGGTTTATGTCTTGTCACTGTCAGTCTGTTGACATTTTCTTTTCCATTCACCTTCTTTGAACACCGCCGTATCCCATACTGTGTTCTGTTTAATGTTGATTTCATGTGCCGTCTTCAGTTTGGTAAATCTCTCGTAGCCTTCAGTTTTTGCATCCTTTAACCTTTATTGCCTTTTGTCCGCTGTTTTTTCTCTTTCCCTCTTTCCCTCTGTAAACAGACTGATGTCAAATTTACTGGACTTCTTCAGCAGATTGATATGATAACAGTTGGTCCTCCGGATTGTGTCATTAGAGCCGTATCCCTAGCGCTGGTCTGTTCTTTATAGCAACGGTCTGTTATAGCGAAATAACAAAGCTCGGTATGCTGTAATTAACCAATCAGAATCAAGTGTTAAACACAGCCGTGTAATAAATGTTGAATAACTACCTTGTGAATTCTTTTTTTTTTTATCATGGAAATGGCAACATATATTGTGGAATTGAGAAAAATTGAGCCCAGCTACACTTATAAAGTTGAATATAAATCACACTAAAAGAGAACTGGAAGAGGAACAGAAAGGGAAACTTCTTCCAACATGTGAGGACCGTGTATTCGTTGGAGGGGGGGGAATAAAAAATGTGTCATTAAGTAGAAACACACTTTTTTCTGTCTTGTCGGATGTGTGGATATTAAAGTATAATAATGTGTATGCCAACAATTAATCATTACAGAAAATAATCACCAACGAACTGTAGGCGGTGTTGAGTGCACACCGTATTTTTCATATGCTTATAATATTTTGATGATAATGCGTTAAATCCAGTAGGTGTCATTGTCCTCACAAATATAAACCATCCACGAGCGTTTCCTTCCGTGAGATTAAACCTGAAGAAACAAAGAACTAAAAAGAAGGAGGAATTAATTAATCTGCAGGATATTTTTACCTCCTCTGAGCCTCGCATGACACACGTTTACCCTTTTCACTGCAACCTGAGAACGGTGGGATTCTGTCAGCGGCTGCTTTGGAGAATTTGGTTCATTTTTCTCCATACTGATTAACAGACAGAGTTCAAAAGGTTTCCCTCAAAGGCTGAGAACATAAATTAAGTCAACAAATGTCACAACAGACGCGGCTCACACAGTCGTCCCTTAGAGAAAATCTGCAGACTGTGTTGTTCTTGTAACTCTGGCCGTCACTCAAGCTGTCACTGAATGCGAACATGAAGTCAAAAGGACTGTGTCAACAATCAAATGTTAATGTTGAATGACTCTGTAAAACTCTGGGTTACATTGGGTGATGAAATGTTTGTTTTTTAACCCTAACTTTTCTACAACATATAAGTATGTGGTTATTGCAGGAAAAGTTTGTAGTTATGGAAAATAAACTGTCTTTTAGGGAACTAACAGACTTGGTAATGGTTGTGCTTTCGATAAAAAAATAAACATTTGAATGGGATGAAGTTACATGCTGCTGATCCACGCCCACCGAATAAAGGGCACTTCCTGTTTTCTTCGTGAGTGTTTGCACTGGATGTGAATCACTCGTCAGATATGAACCGTACTCACAGGATTTGATCTCCCACTTTTAATGTGTAAAATTAATCTGAATGCCTTGTGCGTCACAAATCCATTCCACAGTCATGGAACATAAAAGACGAGGATTATGATTACGGTGAGGAAGAAAATAGCTGCAACCCGGCCAATGTTCCCCACTCGCAGGAAGGGAAATGAGCATCGTCATGAGGGACTGGGTCAGCAATGAGCATGCAGTTTGGCTATAAGTGTGCTCACAAATATAAGGTGGAAAACTGAACCATATTATTTCATTCTGTCTCGCTCTTCAAGCTGAAGTCAATCTAACATGTGCACATAAACATCAAAAGTTGATGCCATATTTTAACAATATAAACCTGTTTTTAATTCTTAATCACTGCATTAGACACTTAACGCCAAGGTTTGAGTTGTAGTCAACTGAGAGTAGTAGCTGTCAGTATTTATGTTGTAGTATGAATAGACACAACAACACAGTGAGTTGAGACATCAGAAAAGCAGGTGTTTCAGATGTTCAGTGGACATGGACAGTGCGCATTCTACAATTTTGGCCCAAATGTAATCCCATAGAAAAGTATAATGGCTTATTATGCTAGTAACCAGAAAATGTTGCTCACGGCGGAGACAAAAGGACGTTCTGAGCCAGAGTACAAGGGAAGTAACTTTTGCGGAGTAAGACGCATCGAGAGCGAGGGGTGTTTTCTTTCCTAATGCTTGGGTAGAATACTGCTCTTCAGCAAGAGTCCAGCTGGATTATTTGGTGTGGGGTTTTACATATTTCCCTTCAGAAAAATGATCACTGCAAACATATAGATGTCTCAGTATAGTACATGGAGTGTTGTTTCTATTCAGTGTAACTAGCCACAACTTTCTGAGCCATCACCCATCCAAACATTGGGAAATGTATCTGGTGACCAGGACACTTCTTTTGAAGGTAAAGCTTGATTCCAGTTTCACCGGCTGATCTGATGCAGTTCCCAGCATGCACAGGAATACAGACATTGCGAGGTTAAAAAACAAAGTGCAGAAGGAAAGCAGTCTCTGACAGCAAAGTGAAGCAATGAAAATATTATGGGGCTAAAACATATTTTACCTAGCGGTGCATAGCTCAGTATACGTGTCTGTTCTTGGGCCGGCATCTCCAAACAGAGGCCTTGCTGACCATCATCTACTGTACGAAGTTTAATCACTGTTGAGAAGAAACCCCTCACACAAACCCCACAAAGTACCCGAACTTTCCCTTTCAGCCAACACTGTCGAGTGTCCGTGAATCCAAGAGAAATGTATTTAAGAACCTGCTTCCTTTTGTGTAGTTATGACTCATCATTGTAGAAGCCGCACACCAGTTCATTTTTAGATGGGCACAGAATCAAAGTTACCACCACACATCTTGACTCGACTTCTTTTGCACTAAACAGCTTTGCAACCAGAGAGTTTTTTTATTATTCAGATAAATGTTACGGTACAACAGTGGCGTACTCAGGCTGTTTCAGGGGCGGGGGCAAAAAAGAAACAAAAAGGGCACCAGTTGTATGCCATGGGGCACTAATGCGCAGAGAGTTGTGATGCGAAACAACAGGGGTCAACTATAGGCACCCCATGATGACACATTGTCTCACATGTAGTAGGCGGGGGGCTAAGTAATTTTCCAACATGTATCAATTATCCACTGGTAGGACACCCAATTAAATTGTATCCATTGGAAGGGCACCTGAGAGGGCACTTTATCATTTTTTATCTACTACAGGGGCATCCATGAGGGTACTTTTGCAGCATTTTTTCAAACACAGGGGCACCGCGATTGCCCCCCTCCTGAGTACAGCACTGAGGTACAAGTAATTTAATTTGATGTTATGAAAGTACAAACTCTTTTAAATGAATGTCCTGAAATAGTCAAAGATAAAACATGTAAGCGGCACACAGAAGAGAATTTCTAACTGATTCAGAAATTATTTCTTCAGCTCTTATTTCATTTATTATACTTACACAGTGAGTATAATAAATGTTCTTGTACAGTAAAAATCTTTATAATGAGGGGAGGTAAACAAAAAGAGAGAATTGTATTTCAGTGCTTCCCTTTGAAATTGAGACATCAAAGTTATAAACTGGACACACGTACTCAAAATGTAGACATGAAAGTTTACACTGAGCTCAGTGTGCAGCTATTTTTAGGAAAGAAAACAAAAACAGTCTAAATATGTTTTTTTTTTTACTTTATTTCATTTTTTATACAACTGACATGTTACATCAAACTTCTGTGAAAATATAGAAAAGGAATTAGACATTGGTCCCACACTGTCCTCCCTCTCTATCGATCTTCCCCTGACACACTGTAGTTGCTCTTCTTATTCAGGAGGAAGCTTCTCTTTTTAATAGTAAAGTATTGAGTCCAGTAGGTGGCAATGTGTCCACGAGTATTAACTGCCTACAAGCTTTTACGGGCCGTTGGCCATGAAAAACAGAAAATAAAAAGCAAATTAATAAATCCACACGATATTTTTACATCTTCTCAGACACATTGGCCTTTCTCAGTGCGATCTGAGAACAGTGGGATACTGTAAGCTGCTTATGTATACGTACGCTGTCTTACTGATGAACAGATAGGAGTTCAAAAGGTCTCCCTCTAAAGCTGAGGAGGTGGGTAAAGTCAGCTAATGACAAACAGAAGCATCAAGCTAGAAATTCCTTATAAAGATATTTGTTCTCATGGTGTCGACTGTCACTCAGCGACTGCACGGCACACTTTCATAAATGTTCTCAGCTGTCGAGGTGTTGAGATGTTCCAGAGTCCTCCTTGGCTGAAATCCTCTCCCTGGTTTGAAGAAATGCAAACATTAACTGATATTAACAGTCGATAAAATAAAGAGGAGACCCTCTGAGTGACTTCCACCGCTCAATAGACGCCCATTTTTAATGTGTAAAATTAATCTGAATGCCTCGTGAGTCACGAGCTATAATCCGTTCCACACTTACGGAAAATAAAGACGAGGATTATGATTATGGTGAGGAAGAAAATAGATGCCACCCGGCCAATGTTCTCCACTCGCAGGAAGGCTTTGAATGCATCCTGCAGCGAAAATGAACATTACTGTGTTATAATTAGAACAGTTTGAGAAGTGTGCTTTAAAAATTCACTTTATGGAAAATGTATTCAAAGCTGTAATATATATTTGTACTCTCTTTTAGTCACTTTTAGACATTAACCACACCCACACACACATGTGCAAATTACATTAAGCTGAATTCTATTTTTCATTCAGAATAAGAAGGCAAAGCCGCACTCGTAGCATGTTTCTAATTAGGATGCAGATGTTCTCGTATGATTCTTCTAAAAAATCTGTTCTTGAAGAAGAGCCAGAACATTTGTTATAAATACATAAATAAATAGATAAATAAGACAAGATCAGAGCGATCAGTTTGTGGCTTTTCTGCCCCATTTTATAAAGGCTTAATATTTAAGAGCAGGAGTTTATTTTTCTTGAGTTTTTTAAAGTTATATCAAAAAACATTTCTTAAGACTTAAAAAACACTATAGTCCTCTTGGGCAGAAACAAGTCTAAATATGTGTATACTTTTTGTACTGTTAATATGCTTTTAAAATATATTTATTTTTAAGAAATACACAATACCATACCTCATATGTTGCTGTTTCAGATATGTCAAATGCCTGGTCGCCAATGTCTACATCTGTTGTCACCATTTCTGTAAGGAGTTCAAACTAAGTTATTGCCACAAAAAGTTCTTGCCTATAATTTAGATTTTCAAATAAGAAAAAAACACTTAAATAAACATCTTTTAAACATTTATTAACAGGTGATGGCTCACCTTGTGTCTCAACAGACATCCAGCCGTCTGTAACAGGTTGTTCCTCAAGAGCTGCTAAAAACAGATAACTTTAAGGTTTTATTGCAGAGTTCATGATCACCTTGTACTGTTTGTATTAATGTTACCTTCCTCCAGGAGCAGGTGTGTGTTGACCCTATGGTCATTGAACCAGCCGGGGATCTCAACCCTGCAGCCGTACACGCCTACATCACTCCACTGAGCGTTCAGGACGGTCAGGGACACGTCTCCGTCCGTCACCTGGCCCAGCAGCTGGTACCTGGAGGACTGTCGGAGGTCCACAGCACCACCCTGTGAGGAGAGGACGGTGTCGGAGCATTTGAACCTCGGCACAATGCCCCGTCCCCAACAGAAACTCAGGACGCCGTGAGTTTGGGTGTCGTACGTGCAGGGCAGAGTGACATTGTGACCGATGAGGCCAATGACTTTCACTGTGCTGGATGACACTGCGGAGCACATCAGGGACTTGGATTAAACTGATGCAGATTGCTGTTTAGTTCTGACACATGAAGCCCACGAATGCACCCAGCCTCGTCTACACACACACACACCACCGCTCTTACACCCACAAGCACAATACATAATAAGAGAATAAAAAAAACTCGGAATATCGACTTACCGTGGGTCAGCACTGAGAGGAAAAAATAAAGACCACGCATGTGTGTAGGCTTGTGTACACCAGCGTCCTGAAGTGAGATGAAATTCTTCCCCCACACACACTCAGGGACTGATGGAAGTGAGAACTGGAGGTCCGACTTCCCTTTTTTAAAAATAAGGAAGGAAATCAATACTCGTCTTGTCTGCAACTGGGCTTCTTGAATCTTGTGGTACGGAATGAGCTCACCAGGAAAAAGATCTGTTTTGTGCTGTTATAAACCACATCTGAGTTTATAATCAGCCAAATAAACATCAGCTCTCACCTGTGAGGAGATAAAATAAATATTCCAATGTGCAGAATTTAAATACAACCAGCAATTCTTCAACTTACTTAGTGTGGGAAGCATAAAGGAGGCCAAAGAACAATGACACACACAGGAAACATCATGGTTGACTAAGTGTCACATACACTGACATAAGCAGTTCTCAGGAGCCTGATTCTCCCTCTGTTTATAGCGCGCGAGGTCCCTAAAAGAGAGCAAAATTAATGATGTTACTCTTGGCTTTTGAATTTTCCTTCTCCCTCCGTGAGCAGACATTTTTTGGATTGAAGTCCCCAGTTTCAGAGATCATTAAACGTTCATCTTATCTTCAGCAGTAGTCGTGTTGGAAACTGGAGGAGCGGCAATAATAGCGGAGGCACACCGGAGATTGTTGTTGTAATTTGGCTTTGAGGGGTTGTTTTTGAGACATTTCTCTCCATTAGAGATTTTCCTACCGAGTGTTAATAGTACAAACAGTCTCTACCCATGCGCAGTCCTTTATGAGTGAAAACAAGACCCTTTAACTAAATCCTTTCAGGTTTAAGAGGCTCATCAAAGTGACTCGTAAACTTGAAATTAATTGTATTAGTAAAGATCCCTATGATACTTAGGACTATGTTGTTGTTGTCCTTTATATGCTATTTTCCAGCACAAGAGAATCTGTTATTTTGAAGAAAAAAAAGCTTTTTACAAGCCAGTTTATTTCTGATGGAACAATTTGAGTAAACAGACCGTGGATAGGTGTCCTCAGTTGTCCTGCAAGTTTTCATTTCGGTCTTATTCCGCTTTTACAAACACACACACTTTGATAGTATTCTGCAAACACCATTTGTTTTTTAAAGGTATAATAAGAAGGATTGTTCCTTGCATTTTGTCACCAACACATTCAAACTGGGCCCCTCCTCCTGGTCTCTTCTTCACTAGAAGCTCCCTCTCACTCTGTCGTGCGAGAACACGCCCACCCCGCCGAGCTAACACCAACAGCATCACGGTTAGCATGCTTTGCGCTAGCATGCTATCTGCCGGTTACCATTGCGTTAGCATGCTAACTGCCGGTTGCTGTTGCGCTAGCATGCTAACCGCCGGTTACCTTTGCACTAGCATGCTAACTGCCGGTCAGCTTGTCCTACCCGGTTTGAGGCACCTACCTGTCCAACAGAAAGAAGGCCAACTCTTTGTCACTCTCTCGCCATGTTCGCCGGTCTGAATGGGGCCCAGTCGCTAATCTGAACCACTCCCACACTCACCTATACGCTTGTGATTGGCTCAGGGAACCACGACAGCGCCCCTCCTGAAAACGTCCCGTGCAAAGCAAAACGACAGAATAAATGCAGAGGGAAGGGTCTCACACGGGTCTGCACACACTCACCAACACACATGTATAGAGGCCCAAAAGTGATGATTTGTATTAATTTATATTTGTAAAAGTCCATATTTTATTTTTCTAGGAAAATCCTAATTATTATATCTTTAAGGGTATAATGTCACATTCACCCTTTCACACACACTCATTCACACACTGATGGCAAAGGCTTAAGTGCCCATTCTCCAATCAGTATCTATTAGGGCTGTCAATGAATAATCTTAGTACAAATATATCACCAACTTATCGTAAAAAAATCAGCACTACCGCTGCTGTCTTGCAAGCTCTCGTGTGTACTCGTATGTCCTTGCGTGCACTTTCTTGGTTACAGAGCATCTATATGTTCGGGTTGCAGACACTATGTTTCTGAATATAAGGGAAGATTAAATTCACCAGTGAAGGTTCTCGTTAGTGCCTGTGTGAGCCTGTTTATTCATGTGCATTTGTACGTGTGTGTTCAAAGCTCCTTGATATATGACTTTCTTACGAGTCAGGCTGTGTGTATAAAGGACAGCAGCAGCCTAAGAATAACATTTTGTCTTAGCCAGTCTTTATCTGCCCTCCACTCGCCTCTGACAGTGCTTGACAAGTGGAGGTGGAGACAGGCCTGTAAGCCTGCACCGGGCTGCTATAGTGCTCCATAGATCACTGTCCTCCCACCATGATGTGCTGTGTTCGGTCATTTCTCTTGGCCGTGACGTTGTTCTGTGATCGTTCCGGACTAACAGCCAACATAATGAAACTGAAACCTTCAAACAGACACAAATGTGTTGCTTAAAAGGAACTGCATCAAGTTGAATTTAGGGGGGTTTTTTTCCACCAGTTTTTAATCAAACAGTAGAAAAGTCATAAAACACATTATGACATCAAGTTTCTTCTTTTTCCTGGGCCTGAACTACAACAGTCTATAAGTCCAACCCCCTCAAACTTTTCAAGCAAGGTCTTGTTTACTTTGATTTCCTGTTTGGGTTCAAATTGGAGCCATTGTCAATCTTCTGCACAGATAAAGGTTTAAAAATGGCATTTAGAGCACAATAACTGGTCTGGTCCGAAGCCAAAGTGCCACCCCTGACAAATCTCTGGCTGGGCCAATTTTGCTGATGTCTGATAAAAGCAGGGGCAAACAGAAAAGGAGAAGCGAGACGACAGAGGTCAGAGTCTGTGTCATTTTTAGAAGTCGTGGAGGAGGTGGGAGTACTTGCTGTCTTGGTGGCAACATGTCTGGGGGAACTGAACGACAGAGTTAAGTAAGTCAAAAATGACTCGTATATAAAACATAGTTTTTTTTCTTTGTCCGTTTTTTTAGAGTCATCCATCACTGCATGCAGAGGAGAGAAAAGCATTGATTTGCAATATTGCTGACACTGCAGGATCTTCTGTTACCTTTGGCACAAACATGCTGAGCTGTCAGCAGCTCCTTGAACCATGAGGTGACCTCTGCTCCCCGTCTGCGTTTGCCTGATGAGACACAAACCGTCTGCTGAACGGATACAGGACAGCAGCAGGCGTGAAGATGCTTCTGTCATTACATCCCCTCCTTTACTCCCTCTAGAGCACATTTAACACATGTGTTATGTGTAATGTAACATGTGTGTAGCACTTACATGATCCCATAAGGTCAAGGTCACAAAGCAGCTTTGAAGCCTTAAAACAATGTTCACAAGAGCACTAAAATCACATGTTAACGTTCAGTGAGTCCTCTAGTGGCCGTGGTAATGATCGTAGACTGTATGAAAAGATGGACGACGTGACAGCTCCCTAAAAGTGAAGCCAAAACAATTTGAGCGCCCCCTGCTGTCTGGCTGAAGTATAGGTCATAATACGCTCCTCTTCACTGCTTTCAGATGAGACATGAGTCAAACTATAAAATCAAAATACACACAAATACATTTTTCTCAAACATGGTTTCTGTCATTATAGTTAGTTCTTATCATGCTGATTTACGTCCAAGTGTTCATTTTTTTCTGACAAGTTTATTTGTAATGAGTTATTTGATGCTGTAAAAAGGATGATTGACAGCTCTGTTGACAAATACGGCTCCTGCAGCCGATCTGTTCTGGGTTAGAGGAGGAACGGCGAGAGAAGATGTAACTAAAACAATCACTACAGTCATTGAGGTTTCCATGTGAACTTCCATGGGTTGGTCTGCTTCAGACCAACACGAAGAAACCGTTCTGCTACACCAACGTGCGGGATCTTTGCAGTTTTCTTTTGTTAAGTTAAGTGTGTGTTTTGGTTAGCAGGAGTGGCTACGACGTCACCAGCGCAAGATGGCAGCGCCCATCACGCGGGGTATTTTGGCTCCAATTTGTACAATGAGAGCAGATGGAGACACGTCGTCCATATGTATATAGTCTTTGATGATGATGATGGTACAAAGATGGGAGTCATTTGACAATATAATAGAGCAACCATGTCACCTAGGGAGGAGGTCTGGGTGGATCAAAAAACATCACATTTTAACACAGCAGACCACTGAGCACTTCCCATTTTCAACTGTTAACCAGGACGACATATTAATCCACAACACAACCTAAATTGTCACATAATAAAACAGATATATTTGTCTAAGGCTAATAGTTATGTGGTCCTGCAGCCAGTGACACCACGTCATAAAACACTCCCATAAAGGTCACATGATGTCGTTCAACATGCAGGAGCTGTCGGCTGTAGCTGACGTGCACTTCCTCTAAAATACGACCACACGTACAACAAGACAACAAGGACTGTGGGTCCTGTGGGTTGGTCAGCATGGGCTACTTGTGTTTTGTGCCACAAGATTCTGTGAGATTGTTGGTTGAAAGGATAACATGAAGCAAGCTGAAGTAGCATCAGTAGCTTTCATAATGCATTCTAATGATATCAAACTTGCAGTTTCTGTCTTGTGAGACGCCAAAGGGGGAAATCCAACGTTTAACTAGGCAGGACTCCCGTTAGCTCGTCGCGTCAAGTAAAAAATTTAAAACCAAGCAAGTTCTATGAAATCACCAGAAGTTATGGGGGTTTTACATGGATTCACTTTATCTGGGAAGGTCATGAAAAGAGTATGAATGTCATTAAAACATTCTTGGTTTTCTGCACCAACAGAATCAAGTTATCATAAATCCAGCATAGAGCAGGTTTATTTGTTTATTCCCTGTCGATATCTTTCTCCCCATCCATTTCTTTCCAATTTCCTCTACTGACCTGTGCGTATACGCCTGTGTGTGGATGATTCACGATGCATGATGGATTTATGGCCAAAGCTCCCGGCAACTGTGGAGCCCCGGCCCTTTCCCCACTTCTTACTTCCCACCCTCATCCCCCCCTGAGAGTGCGTCTCAATGTCCCCCTCCTCTCTCCTATTAATATCCCACTAGGGAGACCAAAGCTCGTGGGGAGTTTGGGAGCGGAAACGCCTCCGAGCACTCCTGGAAGACAAGGAGCTGTGTGAGGGCGAGGAGGAGAAAGAGGGGCAAGGATTGAGGGGAGAGAGTTTCAGTCTGAATGTGTGAAAGGGGATTAGAAGGCGTGAGTAAGCAGAGGAAACGGGCTGGAAGTGAGAATAAGGGGACGGGGCATTTGGCACAGGACGGGATGTGGAGATCCGTCCCAGTTAGAAATACACCTGACACTGACCAGGACATTTGCCTGTAGGAGGGACATAAATAGTACTCATGTTGTCTTCTCCTAAAGGACATAAAGTTAATCACTTTTTATTAGAACATTCTCAGTGTTTGTTTTTATCTCTTGTTCCTCCCCTCCCCCATGTGTTGGGACGCTGCCATGAACCTCGCCATTGCAGCATCGTTATGGGAGATACAGATGCAAACAGTGTTTTCCCACAAACATTTCTTTTCTGGATCAATGACTGACCACTTGACGATGTTTGTAGTCATCTGTGCTGTGTACTTTGCGTGCAAATTGCAGCCTAAACATGGACATGAGAAAGGTGGGATGCTGAGACTGTGCCTCCGTGCCTACTCAGCATGAGGAAGAGCGACAGCATTCTCATGAGTACAGCCTCCTTCGGCACAATCGGGGGGGAAAAATGTGCAAACATAAACATGCCCTTAAAGGAAAGATGATTAGGGGTGTACAGAGGAGAAGTTCTCCTGACCCAGAGCTGATCCAGATCCAACTCTCTCTCTCCGCTGGGAAACAAAGTCCTCTTTTCATTTCTCACATGGCCCGGCCACCCGGGCTACTAGCACAGGACAGAGGGATGCTGAGAAACCATGCGAGGACGTGAGCAGGGGACCAGTATGGGAAACATTATCACGCACAAAGTCCCCTAGTGGCAGTGATCTAAAAAGTTTGGACCGTTTTAGATTTACAGGTTCGGGATAGCTGAGCCCAAACCATCCAAGGATATTAAGGGCCGCTCCATTCAAGTTAACTATATGCTCTAAAACAGGGATACAAACGCACAATCAGGGGGAGAGCAGTTGAGCAATCACAGGTCAGAAGTTGGCTAAACCCCTGCTGCTTCTATCAAGAGTGTTTTTTCCTGTCGGTGTGTCCAAGCAGATAAAGCCTGACTCAGCCACAATACTGTGAATCAACCAAAGTCCACGAGTCCTCAGAGCTAAACACAGCGAGAGTCGAGGTTCGTGAGAAAATTTGAGCTCTGTCTGTTTGCAAGTGTGCTTCCTGGCTGTTGTAATGCAGATATGTAACAAGCACCACAACATGATAGACAAATATGCAAGTAAGATGATGCAGCATAAAAAAGGTACACTGCATCTGTCGGTCGTTAAACACACACAACAACAAGGCTGGCATTCTTAATGATCACGGCATAATAATAATAATAAAATAGAACGTATTAGATGTACAGCAGTGTATACTGAATATTAAACTTTCATGATGTCTTGTTAAATAATGTAGGAGTCTCAAGGGGACTATGTGACCCACAAGGTGAGAGTTATGTGATAGAGATTAGCTAGCTACTTTCCAGTACTCTTGCTAGCTTGTGTTCTTGTATCAAAGGTTCTCTGTAACTGTACGCAAACAGTTAAATAATGACAACAGAATTTTTAATCAAAGAAACACGTTTTTACTTTTAACAATTTGTTTCAAATTTAACTAAATGTCTTTTTATCTGGTTGGAAAAAGAAGAAAATCAATCAATCTTTATTTGTGTAGCACTTTTCAAACATTTCAAATGCAGCACAAAGTGCTTTACATGGACAGAAAATAAAAACAAAAGAAACAGTCAGCATCCCCACCCCGCCCAATTCATGCACAAGCCTCAATAAAAACAGGAACTGATGAAACGGAGGAAACTGAGGAAACGCTATCATGAATTCATGATGAGGAAACACTGGAGGTACGATTAAAATGTTAAGACTCAAACTAGCAGAATAAAATGGTGAACATAAATAAGATAATAAAACATTAAAGGGTAACCATAAAAATAAACTACAATAAGATAATAAAACACTGGATAAGATAATAAAACACTACAAATAAATAAATGATTAAGAAAATTAAAACTAGAGTAAAGTAAGAAAACACTAAAATATAATATAACGAATATATATGAATCACCAAAACAGATTAAGTTAAATTAAATTAAATAAATAAGTAAACAAATAAATTAAATTAAATGAAGTCAAATTAAAATTCAGTTGACAATACACAAACAGTTCAGCACAAACACAGAGGTGACTTGTCTGCTTTGAATCTCACGAGACCAAATGAAACTGCGTAACTGAAATGGACACAGGTCTGCAGCAAAGTTAATTTTCTCATGATTTCTCCGTCTGGAAAATACCATTTCAGAGACAGAATGTGCAGAAGACGTGCGTGGGTCCAGTGTTTACTTTGGTGACTAGTGGGGAAAAGAATCAGTCATGATCTGTGCTCAAATTCACACGATATCATACCCTTCATGGAGATATTTATTCAAATATAACTCTTAGTCAGATAACATTAAACAAACATGTTTATTGGTCCCTATTTTTTGGACACAATTCACAATAAGTTATCAACCCAAACAATTTTGCCTGACTCGGTCTGAACACCAGTAATAAACTGAACCTATGTACTTGAGTGCATTTGAACTGTGATGTCATGGCCTCCAATTCAGTCCTGAGAGTGCAGATTCATCCAACCGCTGTCTAACGCGGAAGCAGGAAACAGAACAGTCCAATAAATAGCACAAATTCCCTTTTCACTGTTTTCCAGACAGTTCTCAATCATTTAAACCAGACCAGCGGAAGTAACTCCCATTCATGGGCCTCAGACTGAGTCACTGTCTGAGATAGAGGGCAGGATAGTTAATTACGACTCCTTTTGAGTCAGACAAATGGATGGAAGGAAGACTGCAGGGTAAAGTAACAAGTCCATCAATGTGGAGGCAGGCATAGGACACAGTGTATTGTCATATCATGTCAAATGTTAGGTCCAGTATAAGTGGAAAAGGAAAGTAAACAGGAAGTGATGTCATCAGGGATTTTTTAATTTCACAAAAATGTAAAAGACCTATCAAACATTGCCAGTGTTTAATGTTATGTCAAAGCTCACTTGACAGCTGGGGTTCCTGCTGCTCAGGACTAAAGGTCACTCCAGGAATCTACTTGAACTAATTTATCTACTCGAGGCATTTCAGGAATTTTCACACACACAGTTCTTCTTCCTCGGGCCGTCTTGTCTACAGAGTACATCATCAATCTTAACCCAATAATCTCTGGTTATTGGATTCATATGAGGAGCTTTAACAAAGAGGGGAAGGAAACACACGCTGTCTGCATGGATGGACACAATGGGGAGCTTGAGAGGAGACGCCAAGCCAGTGGAAAAGAATACACCTGAGAGGGCAAAGGTCAAATTCCAGAGATTAAAGTGACGAGTTGTTTACTATAAATGTAAAGATAAGTGTTTAAGAACATTTTGTGTTAATTGATTCTTTTCAAACACATTTTACTTCATTATTCATCTTTGGGACATTCGGAGGATACCGGTTTACAATGCTGAGTGTTTCAGGACACGAAACACAAGCTGCTAGGTGATCACACACAGTTTAAACAATCTGCACTTAATGCAGTTATACAAGCCATTGTTTTGCAACTGAAAACAGAAGAGAACAAATCCAAAATACCCATTAAAATGATTAACGGCACCATAAAACTGTAACTGCGGTTCATCCACAGAGGCAGGATCCAATGAACATTTACAACAGAGAGAAGGGCCAGGGGTTTTGACATTTATCTTTTGGATTTTTAAAGTTCAGTTCTGGCCTTTGAAACAGAAACTGACAAAACAGTCTTATGTCGAAGGTAATTCATTAGCTGGTATGGAGCTTTCAGTCAAGTGTAAGGGAAATGTAGTTTTTTTTTTTTAGTTTAAATTATATGTTTTTATTTGTTTAAAGTACATAAAAACGTAGTATTAGGGATAGGTATTGTTAGGTTTAATCAATACTGCTTATCGATCCTCGGTCGGCCGGCCGGTCAGTCTTAACTTTTCTCCCCTTGTGGCGCCCCTGCCTGTAGATCAGTGGGATAGTGTGAAACTATTAGCAGGACTGTGTATAAAGCTGTATAAAGGATGCATGTGCGCCGATTAAAACTTTGCTCTGTAGCGTTTACAGTGGTAAAGATAAACCCTGACTGTTGGTGTTGTTTGCTCTTCTGGACGTTGCTTCTGTAGCTGCACTGGTCCCACGCTTCAGTACGGATGTTTTGGAATAAAATATAATCATGATAAACCGACACATATATATAGAGAGGCATTTTCAGAATATCACTTTATATGGTTATGTTTTTGTTGTTTACGTGAAAAATAGCATGCAACAACCATTAAAAAGTTTGCAGGGACATCTCTGTATCTCTGAACAAGACTTAAAATAGTGCTAAGATATATTTAGTGAGACAAAGTGATTTAAAACTTGTCTTTCTGCCAAGCCAAGTAAAGGCTACTCCAAAGAGAGTTTCTGACTAACCATCATGGGCACTCTCTCTCTCTCTCTCTCTCTCCCTCTCTCTCTCCCTCTCTCTTGTGTCTGCTTCACTGGTTTCTAGTGAAGTCCATCATCTGGGGTTCAGGCTTGAATGACCAATCAGTGAAATTACTCCCAGGTTACGCTTTGACCTCACGGCTCTGATGCTTTGTGCTGCACCCTGTAGAGAGGGCGAAAACATGGGGGTACTTCTTTGTTATCACACTGCAGTCTCCTTGGAAACACTGTAGCTGCAACTGTGCAGCTCACTTGGCCCTGGTTCTGGTGGGTTGGCCTGAGTTTCTCGCAAACGCCTAAAGCATTTCAATCAGGCACGAAAAATGCTTTCACTTTAGACACACAGGCAACTATTAGAAAAAACAAAGAAGAAACAACATGTGCATCCTGTTTGAGACAGGGAGTCTCTCTTTGGTACAAAATTAATGATGTTTCCCAGTCATGTGTAGCACCCTGGTTTACTCCTCACTCTTTGTTTACCGTAAAGACATTTGGGTAAATTGCTGCCTGATCACTCAGCAACTATTTTATTTGTGTTACAAGCACGAGAATCCCTGGAGATATCCACATCTTGCGCTCACCATTTCTTACATCTGTAAACGCTACACACGTTTTTTTCACCTCCTCTCATAACAAACACAGCTGCCAATAAGAGCAAAGAGGGGCTGACGGAGAATGAGGGATGATATTGTACGAGCTTCTATTGTATCGCTGTTTATTCTGGCTGAGGTCTGAGGATTACAAAAGAGCAGTGTTTGTGTGAGAGGCTGCAGCGAGGCTTGTCTGTGACTCTCATCAGCAGGGGATAAAAACACGGACTGCAGAGTCCGCTTTAAAGAATGGCTCTCGAAACAATGTTATGAACAGAAGATATAGTTACTTTAGATAGATGTGGCACCAGTGGGCTACATAAAAGAAGAAATCTTGGTGATTATTGTAATAATAGACCGATATTAAACTTTAATTTGCTGAGCAGGAAAATATGATGTTAGAGCAAAGAGAATGCAGTATCATAGGGTTAGGGTTAGGGTTAGTACTACTAAATACTGTTAATGCAAAAGAAATGTTAGGTTTATTAGAGACATGCCAAATTCTCATTTATGGTCGGTTCTAGGGATGCATGATATTATCGGCACGTTATCCGTATCTGCATATTATGGCTAGAAAAGTCGTGCGCGCGCACTGCGTGCACCACGCCTCTTCTGTCAAGCGTGAAGAAGGGTGCAAGATGTCTGCGGTATGGCAGTTTTTGGCCACTACAATCAGAGTAGGCATGATATCAAGTCCACTACAGGGGAGACTTGCTCGGTGATAGATAGTGACTTAACAGACATTTATTTAAATGAAAAAGTTTTCAAAGTCATTTTCAATGCATCTCATTTTATGGGAAAAGTAAGAATCAGAGAATTTGTGTAACGTGTGTAAAAGCATTTCTACACCAGAATTATCTCCCTGGCCATTTGGAGCATACAGGTAGATAAATACACTAATATCCTCCTGTTTCAGCAGAAGTATTGGTGTATATGTCAGCCAGTAAATAACAGGAATTTGCACTTATAAAAAGGTACAGCAGTGGTACTTTAATGTGTCACCATTTATCCACCAGGGAGCAAAAAGAAACTACTCAAAATCCCTCATTCGTAACATTATCACAAGTCTTTTACAAAATAAATGTAAGGAATCCTCATCAAAAATGTAAATGTTTCATAAAAAAAATTACCATAAACCAATATAATCCCTCAAGATCAGCCTCACAAATCTACCCCTCTAACCATCATGTAGGTGCCATTTTAAAAAAAGTTATGGTACGACAATTACTCATGTAAAGACACAAATATATATATATAGTCATAATTGACAATATGAACTGTATATCTGAAGAAAAAATGTGATCAAGCACAATGAAAACTGTCTAAATGATGAACATCATCTGCTTCATTCACACTGTAATCAAGTACTGAGGGTCACAGAGGGCTGAAAAAATGATCTAATTTCGATTATTTGGACTCATATTCCATTTCAAGATGATTTGCGATATTAAACAGAATGATAATTTTTACATTTTTATTTTCATTTTCATTGAAAAACATATTTATGGTGTGATTAAGGTGTGTTTTTTTGTGGGGATCTGTACCAACGAAGATATTTGATACTTGTGTCTGTGTAGGATGTGACGGCCAGAACATCTCTGCGTGTGTCAAAAAGGTATTTTGACCCATTTTACCTTAAACAAATATTGCGCCGACTGTGATTTGAAAATTGCAGTAGGTCATATTGCGATTTCAAAAAGATTTTGATTAAAGGGGCTATATGTAAGATTTTACATATATTCATCAATTAAATATCAATTTTGATTGCCAATGTCTGAAGGGATAGTAGAGGAACTGATAAATTGAGATCTTCCCCAACTTCCTCCGTTGGCCCCAACAACCTTTGGGGTGGAAACAATGTGATCAAGCACAATGAAAACTGTCTAAATGATTTGCAGATATCTCACAGCAATGGCACTGAAGTAGCTGAATGGTTACACCTGACTTATAACTCCAACATGATCAAATCCAGCGTGCTTAGTTAAACTTTTGTATCAACATCAATAAAAGTCTTATAAGTCTTATAATAAGGGCAAAGTATCAAAGCATATGTGCAGTAAAAACAGCTGTTTGGACGTCTGTATTTCGTCTTTTTAAAAGTACTCACGTACGCTACATTCTGGGAAATGACAAAATGCAAAAATGTTCAACCTATTTTTCTTGCTGACAAGCCTTCATTTTTAAAGCAGATACAGTCTGACTATGATAAGCTAGTGCTACAAAGTTTTGGCTCTCTTGCTGTCAAGGCAAAGCTGAATAAGAGCGATGATTCAGCGAGGCGTCACGGCCTGGGAACGTCTCCCCTGAACGTCGTGTGTGTGAGCGAGTGAATGAAGCAAAGTGGGAGAAAACAACACAAACTCTTGTCTGCACTATTTCCTGTAATGACGGTAATTAAAACAGAGAGAAGATAGCAGCTCTGCTCCCAAATGGCATGCTGGCACTTTTTTTATGTCCATTGTGTGTGTGTGCGTGCGCGCGTGTGTTTGAGGAGTTAACTAATGCAGGGACAGAAATAATAGCCTCGAGGTGTTAATAGCTTTGGGATGCAGTGTGAGGACTGCCAGACGGATGGTTGGCAACAGGAAGCTCAAATAGAAAAACAGTTTCTTTGTCAATCTTTCACACGCAGCCGCTCTGCCAGAAAGCAGGTTACAAAATTAAAAAGTAATGAAAAACATGCAGCAGTTCATTGGCTTCTAATATGTTCTTCTATTATGGGTTTTCTCCTAATTTGTACCCACTATGCACTCCCTTCTGTGCCGAGCCAATGCAGCGTTCAGTCGAGCCCATCTCGCTGTTCTGTGGACACAGAGGTATTTTATTTATTTACATTTGTTTGGAGGCTTCATGGATTACACAATAAAAGCAAATTGATATAATTTTGTCCATTGACTTGCTACAAGTGTGGCTCACTCCTCATGTGGTGAGTGGGCACTTCAGTTATGAAAAGGCACAGCCCATTAAATATCAGTTTCTCCCTTTGGACAGCTCTCATTTCTTGGCATCCCACTTCATTCAGAGTGTACACAGTAGGGTTTTTATAATCGACTGCCCCCCTCCAGCTCCTCCATGTAATAAAATACTGTTGTGTTTCCTTCCAGGTTCATAGGGGACAACTATCAGACAAACACTGACGCATCACATTTTAATGTGTCCTTGATGGCATCTTCCATCACTTTTGACACTTTTTATTGACCACAACACGACGTGGAGCACATCATCACATCAGTGTGCTATGACACTGCTGTCATTTATTGTGACAACGCAGCGTCATGTGTAATCATGCTGCTCCAGCGTACCATTGACAAGTAATTAAAAATGAATAATTAAGTAATTAAAAGACACTAGATGATCAAATATCATATTTTATTGCCAATGTGTGAAGGGATAGTAGAGGAACTGATAAATTGAGATCTTCCTCCATTGGCCCTAACAACCTGTGGGGTGATTTTTATGTAAAGCACTCGGGAGGTTTTTTTCAGGTAACAAGAGGATGTGACGCATCTGCGCGTTCGCGAGTACCTCTGCTGAGACCTCATTCTGCGCCACTATAGTCAACAGTGTGCAACACGAGACAACGCAAGCTGTGAAATGGAGATGGATACCAACAAACGACACAACAACACCAACACAAACTACACACAAGAATAAAAAAAAGTTTTATGTAGTGAAGCCCGCCTGACCAAACAGGAATGTGCTCGACGTCAGGGGATAACTAGAGTCAACATCGGCAGGGCATGCCAATCATGGATGCCTTCGATTGCTTTTGGGGATCAAAACAGACCCACAACTTATTGTTGTCATAGAAACAAAACCCACATGCAGCGTTCTCTCACCGGGTGCAGCGTTTTTTCTCTCACAGCCCAAGTGCTTCATCCTAGCTCTCTGCAGCCGCCCTGCACTGCCTGGCTAATGTTCGCTAATGCTTGTGATGATTTGCTGGTTCGCCGGCGTAATTTGCCGTGTGGTTACGAAGCACAATGCCGGAGTCATGCAGTGTATGTATGCTAGAGCTGGTTGGCTAACCTTAGCATGCTCGCTAACGTTACGAAGTGACGTACTATCCGAGTGTGTATGTCAGTGTTGTCAGTGTAGCTTGACAAAAAACTTCGCCAGCTAACAAGATAATACCAGCTAACGCTTAGGTATTATGACAAACAGTGTTGATTTTGGACAACATGATGCCGGTCAACATGATACCGGTCAATTAACACATCTCGTCAGTGGAAAGTAAACAGAGCTGGTGAGTTTGTGTGTCTTCGGCAAAAACCCTGGATGCTCGTTCATGTGTGCGAATGTCCGCGCAAGCAAGCGTGCACAAGAAGGTTAGCTGCAGTTCCCTCAACAGCCGACCGTGTCGCTAGGCATGAGGATTTTCTGAAAGTTACATATAGCACCTTTAATTGTTTAGCATCAGTGTCATAGGAAGGACATTTCTTGTTAAGCTGATTAAAGTAAAAAAAATTATATTATATTAGTTCCTGTTACTTTAATCCTGCAACTATTTGGTCAAAAAGGGACAAAGAATCTAGTACAAAAATTGCAGTCGAAGAAAAAGAAAGAAAAAAATGGCGTTGAAATCACAAAGTGACATTTCGGGCATGCTAAAAGATTATGCACATTTGACACCAACACCCTTCACGTATTTTTGGAATTTCATACATTATGTCTTGATTTGTGCACTGCATCTGTGTACTGATTATCTTCTGAAGGGCTGACAGAGAATTACGATGACAACAGAACATCATTTATCCATTACAGTGTAATAGTTTTCAGCTCTGTGTCATTAGCTTGAACATTTGTGTTATTGTCATTGTTAGGTTTATGTGAGGCAAACCATGGAAATAAGACAAATGCAGAACAGCAGCTTTTCATTTTGTCTTCTAAGTGTGTGGAGATTTTCAGCTTGTCAACATGGTAATTTTTTTTCTGTAAGAAGCAAGCGGCCATGGTGCATCATAAATGGTCTCTGACATGTTTCACTGCCTTAGAGCCAAGCTAAACTTGGCCTCCGGTGGACTTGAGTGACCCTCTGCTCTCAGCAATCCAAGAGAACGATAGAGCTTCCATCTCTCTATCTTAAGAGCACCTTTAACCCACTAAGTTACTGCTGTAAATGTCAAAGCTTTTTCTCATATTGACCGGGTGCCTGTCTGTTTTGCAGGGTAGAAAACTTGATTTTTTAAAAACTCTTTCCTGCAACGAGGAGAAAACTTTCACATTATATACTGAACACGGTTCATCATATCAAATAAATGATGTTTCTCTAGAAGGGGCTGCTGGTTTGTAAGAATATCACTTTCTATTCAACAAAATTATTACTTCCTACATATAAAATCTGTTGGTCTGGAGTCTCAGGTAATGTAATTCTACCTTTAATATTAAAACAAGCATCAGTTTGTAAGGTACACAGCAGAACATCCATTTTCTGCTGAACAAAAAAAGTGATTAAATGTGGTAAAATAAAATGTAAAAACACCATGACACATTAATTATAATAAAAGGAATATCAAATATAAAAGTAACTTACAGGCACATTCAGTGTACTATAGCCTTTTTCATACTTCATATTCTGATTGAAGTCAATAGCACGGCATATTATAAATGCATGTCATTTAAAATCAGATTGCCCTGATTAATAATTATGACAAACTATTAATTATATGAAGCATCTTGACCTTGGAAGTAGTATTTTGATAAAACAATCCCATGTGAAGATCCACTTCTGCTTTCTGCAGCACCACATGGTATCAGCAACGTTTGCTGTTCTCATCCATAACCAGACAGCTATTTCACAAAACCTATATCGCGGATTAAGCCAGAATTTTCCACCTATCCTGGCTGAATTTAGTCGTGACTCGGTTTCACGAAAGCGGTACCACATAAGTTACCATGAAGATTTATTCTGACCAGGCTAACAGCCAGGCTTGATTAATCCTGGTACCAGTTATCAGTTCAGTCAGCAGTCACTGCAATCGGAAACCAATATGTATGTGAGCAGGAAACTTAATCCCAGCAAGCATTTTTCTGTTGAAAAGACACTTAAAAAGGTATTTTAAAGTACGTCAGCATCCAGGGGTTGTTACAGTCAGAGCTGCACAGCCGAAGTACCTAGGCATGCGTCTTCTTTTTTCTTCTTCTGTGGAGAATTGAAAGTACGTCTTTGTGTAGACTGAATTACACCCGCCGCTGCAAATTATATGGGAGACACGCCGCTACAATCATCACTTTTGTCACCCTTTCATTGCTAAAATGCTAAATTGCACATTATATACAAATATATAGCTTCATGGTCGTAATATATTCTAGCATTGGGGATGAGTGGTTGTAATTTCTGTTGAGTCATTTCCAGAGTAACATTAACTTCCACTGCTCATTTTTAAGGCAAATGGCAAGTTATTCCTTACATTTGATAACTATGACAGTTTTAATTTTTAGGCTACTTATGCATTTAGTTGGTCCGCAATAGTCTGCCATGTGTTTTCTCATTGTTTTATTATAGCAGCGGTGTTTCTTTCTTTTTTTTAAATACATATTATGTGTTTCACCTCTTCATAAACATTAGTAGCTCTTGCTCGATGGGTGTGAAGTACGCTGCACGCGTCTCCTCCATTTCAGCATCAGTAAATCTGTGATCGCCCCGTGCTCTTTTGAAGAAAACCGTGACAACCAGAACGCTCCTGGTGTATATTTGTAATAGATTTTCATGTAAAAAGTGGGCTGCGTCCTGTATAGTGGTGCGACCAGTACACAGTAAAATGAGGAGAGAGTTGTGTTATTGTGTTACGGTATTTTACCCAGATGATGGGGCGAGTGGTGACTCCATATCTTTGCATTAAACTGTTTCTGGGTCCAACCTCAGGAAACCTCCTATTTACAACATGCTGCAGTGCTGTTTTGTGTTTTCCTTGCTGTTTTAAGCACTTCGTCACGGACATGATCGCCATGGCAGCCGCCACCATCACAACAATCAATGCTACCATACCGATACACCGGTAGCTAGCACGATTATAAAGTCGACGTAAACAGATGGTAGGCTGTAATTTGTGTGTTTTGAATGTGTTTTAATATTAAAACAAATTAAAATAGAGTTGAAATAACTATAAAACCGTTTCCCTCTGGCATACACGCAAAAACAGATGGTTCCGGATTTTACGGTAATTACATTATGTCTTTTACTTCTTTCTCATAAGCAGGGTTTCAGAAAGCTTTTCTATTCCTGTAGAAAACATCTATTATTAACTTAATTATAAGTTCAAACATGCCAGAGTTGTTTGTTGATATGAAGGATTGCTAAGGATTACGGCAGCAGCACGAGATGTTGGAGACCAATTGAATAAGACAGCTGTGGAAAAAATGTGTTCACTGATTCCCAAAATCAAGAGCACATTCTTGCTCTGTATATTTTGGGAGACAAAGTGCAAACATAACCCCTCTGTGGGGGGTTAACACACATGGTATATATGTAGTGCAGTCATCATCTCATCCCCAGCAAACGGTGACTGTAGTAGTTTGTTTCCAAGATGACAAGCTGCAGACATGAAAAGGGTGTTCCAGCGTAGCAAATTGAGGAATAAATAGATCAAGTTCTGTGTTTGTCTGTGAGTCAAGGCACTGGCTTCCTGATCAGACATATTGTAATGAAAAAAAATGTAAAAAATGTTAATACACAACAGTTTGTTCATACTCAAACTCTTATTTTTATTCATCTTTTTTTCAGAATAGCCAAAATAGAGCACACAGACAAAAGAAAGCAGGGAGCATCTTAATGCTGATCTCCCTGAGAAACCTTCAGTAACATACCACACATGAACTGTGTTTATCTCTACATTCACTTGTCAATTTTTCTACCTACACGTCTGAATAATTAAACCGCGTGGAGAAAAACTGCTGTTCCTCCACTGGCCACTTGAGGCTGACTCTTAGTGAGTCAAACCCAATAGACTCCCATGCTTAAATGCAAACTTTGGTTTATCAGCGCATGACAACTGTATGAGGTTGAATTTGTATATAATTAACACAATTTAATCCTACTGAGGCTTTAAGTATTGCATAATTAGGGGTGTGGCCTCTTTGAGTGACAGGTGGGTGCCACTGGCTGTCTGCTAGATGTCATCTCTGCCTAATTGCATCTCTCGGCCGTGTTTGTGGTGTTGGTGCCTTTTGGAAAGCAAATACTGAACACATACTGCAGCTCGCTCTGCAGTGAGTTGTACAAACAGACGGTCCAAAAAGTCTCAGCTCGAGTTTTTATTTAGCTACTATAAACTGTATGTTACAACAAATTAGCAGGTATCAGTGTTGGCGCTCATCACACTTGGCGTGTTAGCTTGTTCAGCGTTTGTCAGACGTGGATTTATTCTGTGGCAGCCGTGCAAATGAGTCAGTTTTACTGTTGGCTTTTCCCTGCAGAGAAGGCTGCTGGGAAAGATGGAGGACTGGTTCTTGAAGTAACCTTGTTCATTTTGTTCACCCGGCTGCTCGCTCTCCCACTCTTCATGTGTGCAATTGGTCGGTTGGCTATGTTGGAAAAGCTCTTAGCTTTTTAAGTATATTAAATGAATAACCTTTACACCAACAATAACTTAGACACCTGATTCTATCAAGTTCTTAAAAAAGAACACATCTTTAAAACTTAGATCTTGACTTTGAATGTTTCCTTTGATAAATTGTCACTAAGCTCGCCCAAGTGTTTTTCTGTTATGTAATTTCCAGCGCTTTCTGTTGGCCTGTTTTCACAGAGTTAACAACAGGTGGGCTGGCTTCTTGTTGCACAACTATTTTTCCGCCAGTAAAAAACTGAAATAGAATCACTTTATAAGCCAATTACATTTACACACACCAGGGGATTGACTCTCTACAAGCCAATGTATCATTTAGTAGTGGCCTTGGCTAAGGGTGATGCTCGGTGACTCAACAGTGTCTGTATCAATTTTGACAGCTCCCTCTCTCTGTGGTACAAAAAGATAAAACTATCTGTGCCCAACTCTACGGCGTAAGGAGTCAATTGTCCATAAAAAGACATTTTCTCACCTCTAGTGGTATCCAGCCATGCAGATATTTCTATTCTGAGATGTCTCTTTTCACTTTAACACAACGGTGATGAATGGCTTTATGTTTGTAGTACTCACTGCAAAGAATCACCATGTATACTAACGCTGTCTTTCCAGTGTCAGTATGCCTGTAACTCTGCTTAATACACAGACCCCACTGTGAAAGAATTAACATAAAGTACTTCCTGTCTAGTTCTTTGTTCCTATGAACACACTTGACTATTTAAAGTAATTGTAACAAAGGTTCAGGTGTGATAGTTCTCTGATTTTGCAATGTTGTTTCCCCCACAAATCTAATTTCACTCACATCCATGCATTTTAGTGAAAACAAACTATTAGACAGATGACTTTTAATCTTTCTTTTGTAGTAGAACATAAACTACAGTTTAATTACAGCCCCTGCACGTCTAGATACAGCTAAAGGCAACATATTCAGCCAGGCAGACCCAAGGCAGCAAGTGATTTACTCTCACAAAGTACGTCGTGTAAATCGAGCTTTACTGCATCAGTGTAAATAGCTGCATCATGTTTATGTCTTGTATATGTTAAGACAGATTGCGACATCAACAGTGGAAACATATACAGCGCCAGCTATACGAGTACATGCATCCTTATTAGGGTCACTTTGTTCAATTTGTACACAAAACTCACTTAGAAAAGGTCAAAGAGATAGCGGGATGCTGCCATACTTCTAACTAATAAGATTATGTCGCAGAAATTGTGCAGGAAAAAAAAACAACTGAACGTCCGGTTTGTTCTGCACTTGTTTAAAACGCTCATCATGACGTCATTCCAATTTGTTTAATGATAAACCATATGCTTGATGAGATTGAAGTCTGACTGAGATTTATGCATCAGTGATGTGAAACACTTCCTCTAAGAGTCTCAAGAAGTCAGGGTTCAAATTCCTGTGATATAACAAACCTGTCAACACGTGCGATACTATTTGAGATTCTTAGCTTTATTAGAGAGCGGGGTCTAGTAATGATGCCAACTAAGCTTTATGGAGGCCCTTGTTGTCTCTTCTGGGTATTAAAATGTGGGAAAAAAGATTTATATATGAATGATTTAAAAGGAATGTTATTAAAATACCGCTTTAATTAAACAGCAAAATCTACCCATAGATTTGCGAACCAAGACAGCAATCCTCTGATGCTCTGCTGTGCACCACGAAGCACTTGACTCCCCACTCTATTAGTTAAACAGAAACACAGTAACACAGTGATCTTGTATACAGAAAGTGGAAGAGATGAGTGACAAATGGCATACTGTATGTTTTCGTCTTCCAAAACAAACCAGATTTTCTTCCTGACCACTGCAACATAAAACTGAAGGGTCAGTAATGCAGGGCTGCATGCTATAGGCAGGCTGATGGCCCACATTCATCACTCTTTATGTACTTCCAGGGCTTTCTGAGACCCCACATTGCTGGATTAAATGAGGAGAATATAGCAAGCAAACATAAAAGACCCCTGCTGTACTCTGTCCTGATTTTACACAGCTGGTGCTGCAGCTCAAAGGGTCATTCCAGTTGGGAGTCAGTGATGGTCAACTCTGCATGCTCTAGTTCATTTCAGACCACAAGGGGATTCTGCAGAGATTAAAATTCATTTTATTCTGGCTGGTGTTTTTTTTAGCGTGACGCTTCGTCTCTCATCAAAAAGACCCTGCGATGAACAGTTTGATGACTTGCTTTCTAGGAAAAGGGCTGCAGACGTTAACTTGATAAACTGATCAAACATACTTAGTAAACCCTCATTAGTTGTTGTTGTCATGGCTGTCAAGCTTTGTGTCTTTGCACAGCTCAGATGTAGTTTACAATGATAAAGCGGCAGATTTATTAATAAACTCTATTCTGACAAAAACCGGCCTCTCAAATCACATTTGGCAGCTGAAATGACAACAGCAGCTAGCTTACTAATCAAGATAAAGTAAGCTCCATGAGGTGGACGAAAATGACTCCTGATGTTCCCAGCAGACTCGTTTTAAAAAGACAAACTTTAAATGGTACGAACAGGCCTCTCCTCTTACATGACCAGTATAGAACACATGAAGAAATCATTATTAAAACTACAATACTGCCTTCAAATGGAACTCGTCAGCTTGCGGTAACCACATGGATCATTGAGGACCATTATGCTTGGTGTTCAAGTGGTTCAGAAGATTAAGGCCTATTGCTAAAGTGTACTTCAGTATGAACAGTCTGCTGGTAACTGCAAATTTAATTGCTACTTAAGTACACAGTACGCAGTAGTAGGGACGTAACGATTAGAGATTTTTATGGTACAATTATAGTCAGAGGAATAATCACAGTATCACAGTTATTCTGCATTAATTAACTTTCACAACATTACTAATGTAAAAAAATCACATGTAACGTTCTTAAGAAATGTAATCGTTCATTTACTGCTGCCTTTTGAAACAGAAATAACTCTTTATATATATATATATATATATACATATACATATACACATACACATATATATATATATATATATATATATATATATATATATATATATATATATATATATATATATACATAAATAATACTTTACCATTGATAATAAAAAGGTGAATTGAGTCATCCACGCCTATCTTTTAATAATCTATCTTAAATAATTAATCTAATCTTACATGTGGCCTGAGAAAATCCCAACTATAATTGTTGTTTGTACGTTAAAATAATAGAAAGAAATTTCTCTCATGCAGTGTTATTATTATTATTATTATTATTAAATTAATTGCAATATATTATATCCCATGGTATTGTGCTGGAAGTCTACAAGCTCCTGATGTCATGTTAGTGTTTTACACCTGGTATATTATCCTACAATGGCAGCGTTTACTCCTTATGCTAAATGGTCACTGACTGAAGCCCATGAGGACTATTTTGTCTTCCACAGAGTGCATGCTGCTTTACTGCCGTTTGTTTACGTTGCACCAGCAGCACAACTTTCACCACCACGCCACTGATTGTAAGTGACACATTTATATTTAATTCTCTACCAACTCAATGTTTCATCGTAATACGTAACATAATATCACTCTGTTCATATGTTGGGCCTGTAAAGTGCTGGGTGGTGATCCCGCAGATGCTGCATCAAGTTCAATACTTTAGCTGCAACTTTTTTTTCCGCAGGTTTTGCAGAGGGGGGGATCTGTCGTCTTGAATAACTCCCTGGTCATTCTTAATGAACCCGAAATTTCCACCGTTACTTCAGTGGATGCAAAGCTTTGCTGCATGGTCCCTCTGCCATTGTGAAATTAATGTAACGTAGCCTCCACATCTCTTCACAAGCACGGCTCATTAAGCTGGTGCACAGGTGTCACTTTGTTTTCGTTCCATGCAGGATGCGGCAAAAAAAAATAAACGGCCTGTTATTTGAGAGTGAGGCCACAAATAACCAGTGTAGCGGAATTAAAAAGGTGTGACATTTTTAAGCATGGTTAATAGTGAAACCGGGAAACCACTGCACCCCTATGCAGTAGATGGGTATAAAATATGCTTTGTACATGTATGTGATGAAAGAGTCAAACATACTTTCATTCATTTGTTACAGTTTTTTTGGGGGGGGTTTTGGATAGGCTAACAAAAAGACGCACATCTCCAGACTGTTTAAATACAGAGTATCTATTTACAGCTCCATGCTCGTTGGATCAACATGTGGAGAAATCATGTGCGTTAAAGCACTGCCGTAATGTTTCAATGCTATCGTCTCACAAGATCTTGCATTTCCTGGTAGGGAAATACAAAGCATTCCGAAATGACTTACCGAACATGAAGAGGTCAATTAATTACAGCTTTTAAAGCCATTATTGTGGGTGCCTTAATAGGAAGTGGTACCAACTCTGAGGAGCAGCACAATGGGGGTGTGGGTATCTTTGTAGAGTAGAGCCATGGCCTTGTTGGCAGGCCTAGTTAGTTTTCACATGGGAAGCTGGTCAAAGCAGACGGTTGTTGGGTCTCATGAGGAAGATGGGGAGAGACAGGAAGCCACAAATGAGAACAGAAGCTGTTTATATGGCCTTGTGCATACCAGACTGCCCATACATACTTGACTGACCCTCAGGGCGAGTGCTTGATGCCCCCCAGGCCAAGGACCACTGTGGTGCATGTAAACACATGTCCAAATAATGTACGATAGTGCCTCTGAGTGTAGACTCTCCCTGCAGGTGAAATATAACTTCAGGGCCTCACAGCACATTTAAACCCCTGGGGACCTTGGCATTTTAACCCGCCTGAGCAGTTCTAAGGAAGAGACTGCTCCTAAGTGACTTTGTTGTTAAAATAAATGTTTGTGGGTTAAGGGTTGTATAGGCTCGTGCTGTGGGGAGCGTATCTCTGCCAGCATAATGCCAAAGAAACATTATAGTAAAGCAGGGAGCATCTGAGGTCACACCGTTATCCACAGGGATCATCTTCCAATCTTAACCAACGTTTTAACGTCAAAAGATCCATTCTAGAGAGCAATCAAAGCCAAAGTGCATCTTTTACAGCTTGGCAGATTCTTCTTCTGCGATGTGAAGCTGTGCATGAAGCAGAGGGAGAAGAAATCAGTGCTTGATCTCTGCAGAGTTTCAGTTTTTAACATTTGTCACCTCAGACAAGTCAAGTTTCAATCACAAGTTGGTCTCATAACATGAACACAGATGCTTAACTAGCTTAAGAATTTCCGTAGTTTTGGGCCGGATGCTATTCCAGTTTCTCCTGCTCCTGAGGGAAACCTAGCAAGTATATCCCTTGGGGATGTGTTTTTTTGCCGTCTAAGCAGCATCCAGAGAGGTTTGAAGGGTGTTGTAAAGAATATCTGTAAAAATGCACTTGGTGTGCGCACAGCATCAGAGAAAGCAGCCAAAAACCTGCAAGGCAATATTTATGGTTGTCCTTGAAACGTTGAAAGTTGAGGGTGGTAAGATAAGAATCTCCCCTGAAGGATCAAGGCCGAAAACATGGCTGCGATTACGATCAGGTTGGCCAACAGTTATCGACTCCACTCAGACACGCAGAGGAGGGAAAACCTAAACAACAAGCTGCAGTGAGGCAGCTGCCATGAGTCTGGTGAGTTCAGTCAACCACCGTGGCCATGCTCTGGAAGCAATTACAGCTGGCCCACACCGACACTGAAATTATAACTATTACAACATTGGAACAGGAGATCCTGGCAGATTTTGATGTTAGTGATAAAGTTCACTCCCTCTGATTCATTTGACTAATATGACCAAAGTCTCACAGTCACACATTAAGTACGAGTATGGACAATGAAGTGCCTTTTAACCTTAATGTTAAATATACAAGTAGTGTGTTAGGTCTTGTGCATTTGAAACCACTCAAAACACTCAAAGGATTTTCAGCAATATGTTAGCTATTAATGGGCCAATTGTGTGTGTAATTCAGGCTCAGTTCATACACAGTACAGATTGGTTAACACAAACTACAAATAGAAAGGCATAATGAATTATAACAGACTACAGAGTTGGTCCACTACTATCATGGAGAACAGATTCAGGGCTTCTTATTGTAGACTTTATATGTCACACAGATCTCTAAACTATGATACTAGGACCATGATGATGGTGGTGAAGAGTGCTGTCCTGCACCCGAGTCCAAAATCTCATAGATGTTCAATGAGGAACTAGTGTTAAGGCAGATTTACATAACTTTCAGAACATCAAAACATTCATGGATCCCTTGTGTGCTGTATGAAAGCAATGGTCCTCATTCAAGTTTTTCCCGTCAACGCGACACCTTTCTGTGTTTTAGTGTGCAAGCTCTCCACTGTGCTGAATAACAGTAGTAGTCAGGAGCGGTCCTTGAGAGCAGGTGGTCTCTATTGTCTGCGAGAACATTCAATGAATCTAATGTGAAGTTGGTGTTAGGCCTTTTAACAGCACAGATTTTGACTTGTTACAGAAAAGCACAGGTGTTACTAATAACATTAACAAAGGCTTTGTTCTATTCAAGTGTTCCAGTCAGTGTGACAGTGAGTCAGTACGCTCAACAGGCCTGCCAGTAATACCTACATGTAATGAATTTTAACATGTGCCTTCTTACTGTGACGAATCAGATGCCTTTTCTTTAAAAAATACCTATTTTTCTCTGTAATTCTGTGAAGGGAAATGGGCCACTATCTGTTACAGCTCAGTAAAACAGATTGTGGAATCTTGATAGGTGCGCTAAAGGTAAAGTAAACTGTGTTGTATCAGTTTGGCGACAGGCAAGGTATCAGAACAGCTAACCAAGTGTAAAAGGGAAAGGAAGCCAATTTGGAGTGTTATCAGCCCAGAAAATTGTAGTTATCAGTTGTTATTGGGAGTGAGATATGAGATAGAGAGGCCTACTCAGCCCCCTTGTTGGCTGAGTCGGCCATTATCATCTATTAGTACGGTGGAATTACCCATATTTAAATAAGGGAAACTACACACAGTGACCATAATCACAATGACTGCAGCAAAGCATTGGAAAAAGTCTGATTAGATATTCTAGCAAGCAGGAAAGTATCAGGAGATGACGGGTCAAACAAACACAGGACTTTACTCAGGAACTGGATCAGAATGATCCGGATTTGGATATCCCATCTTTGGTTATCCAAGATCAGATAATCCATCATACTTTTGTCCTGGTTTTCAAAGCAGCATTAAATTGAATAATCCTGATCCAGATAAAAACTGTTCAAGATTACCAAGTGTTTTAACACGAAGGGACAAAGAGCAGCACAATAAAACAATACAAACCTCCTCTTTCAAATACTTTAGTTTGATATTATCAGCTATTTAGGGCATTATTTTAAAAAGACCAAATCTTTTTTTTTTTCTATTAACTTCACTGTTTGAAATGATTAAAAGGCAGCGTCTACTTTATGACTTTATCTCTATTACAGTTAAACAAACTAAGTGCAAAATATGAGTAAATGCACAAAGTAGGGAAGTTGTTTTTGGAATTATTTTTAACCGACAAGATTAAAATGTACTTTCTGGATTGGATAAAAGTCTTATTTAGAAAGAACAGCCGGAGACCGACAACATGCACACTGATTCTGATGCACGCTCTCCCTAATACTTGCAGAAACACACACACACACTCAACTAAGAGGTAAATTTATTTTTATCCTCAGACATAACTACCTACACACTGCCGCAGGCGTAGTAATACTGGATTGTTCAGGAGAGAAAATAGTGCCAAAAAAAAGGCGCAGTATATGATATCCTAGGATATTGATTATGTGTTGGAAATGTATCACCATTGCCTCCGAGTTGTTTTTGTAGGGTAAAACTTTCTGGTTTCATGACCCTGGCATTTCGCATGAACTACTTATTCTACGTTCGGAACCAGACAGAACTCCGACCACGGGAACTTGGTGTCCAGCAAATTTGAACGATCCCTTTAAATAACCTCACAACATCCAATGCAGATAGGAATGCTCATTAGGATTAGAAGCGTGTGTTCAGGTGTTTGTTGAGGTCAGGTGACGAGGTAAACAAAGAACAAACTGGTAACTACAGCTGGAAAAGGCAGGAACTGGCAGGTTCTCAAATGACAGAGATGTTGATGAGTAGCAAACTCGCCAAGAAGCAACAAGATGCAGAACGGGACCAGAAGTCACAGTGACACTGACAGATTAAAATATATTTGCAATCACTGTACAAACTTATCTCTGCCTGGAGGGATTTTTTCCTCTGTCTTGCGTCCAAAAGATTCAAACCTTCTCACTAAGCTATGGATTATCTGTTTCTCCAGTGATTAATTGTGTTTGTCTTTGTTCACTGGATCAAATTGAGGCAGTGCCAATTTTATTTCACGCGACTTTTCCTAAAATTGGAGGCAATGTGTGACCCCTTTCTCTCCCAAAAGTTCATCAATGACACGCCGTTAATGAAAATGAATTTCCAGTTATTCAAGCTCACTCTGCCAGCTCTCCAAAAACCAATGTTCCTTGAAATTAGCCGTTCTCATTGCTATCATCCAGGGCATTGATCCATTACCTGAGCTCAAATTGAACACTACCTTTCCACTCTAATTAGGAAAATAGCTTCATAAGCACACATCTGCTGAGTTGCAGGGAAGGGAGAAGAGAAGGAGGCATAGTATGATGACAACGCAGCATATATAAGAGGGAATGAATGCTCTGTTGTACTGCTAATTAGGTGCAAATTACTTTTTATAGTTTATTCTGCATAAAAAGCCCAAAGAGACTTTTAAGGGTAAAGTGGACATAACGTTAATCATTGTTTCATTGATAAGAAGCTTGTAAGGACTGGCACAGTACTCCCTGAGCACATCAGCCTTTTGATAATGAAACTCAATACAGTATAAAACTGGTTTAATTAGAGAGGTAAACAATCATCAAATACAATCAAATGTTAGTTTTGAATGTGTAACAAGAGAATACACAGCACGGCAACTGATTAAAAGGGATGTTCATTAGAGGAATTCTTCAACATAACTAGAAATAATTACTTTTTCACTTGCTAAGAGTAAGATGAAAGGACTGATACCACACTCATATTAGTACGTAAATAAGAATATACAAGTAGAGGGCTAGCTTAGCTTAGCGCAAAAGCTGTCTACTAGCACCTATAAAGCTCAGTGCGTAAGAGAATATGTTGCTGGTTTTGATTGTAAGTTGGACTACTTTTTGTAGCCATGTGGCCACACACAACTCACATGCAGTAGATGCCCTTAGAATTACAGATGAATAAAACATAGGTGTCTTAACATTGTGCATGTATAATTTCTCCCAGCACTGACTGAGACATGTGTCCCCAGCATGGAAGAATCTGAGCTCCTCCTAAATATTTATGCAGCCAAGTGGCTGCACTCACACCGTTTCACGACATCCAAAAACACAGCTGGGATTTTTTTCACTGGGTTACACAGCTAATGATGACGGGAAAATGCAGGGATTTCTATGAGCAGATATTACTGCCTGAGTCTCTCCTGAATTGGGGATAAAGAATAATACAATCATAGCCTGAGCTCACTGCTGGGGAGAGACATAAATCACAGTTGTGATGAATGACATGAAACAGAAGTGGTTCTGATATCTGTGTTTGATCACTGGCAAGCAAACACACCTCAAATGAGTTTCCAGTGGGAAGTGAGTTGGAAACTTTGCTGTATGTCTCACAATTTGAATCACTGGTCATCCATCTCGCTCTGAGCTGCTTTCAATGGGTCCGGACCTATTTTGCGATCATCTACAGAAAAAGTCCCTGGTCCTCATCACTGCTCGAGGATCTCATGGACAACAACAATTCTCAGGATGAAAATATCTCCCTCCTCACAGAGGTTTGGCCATAGTCAATGTCAAGAGAGCTATCTACTGGGCCTTATTTTAGGACCTATTTACAAACTTCCACGCAAAGTTTATTTTGACTCGTGTACTTTTTCCCTTTTGGCAAGTCCTTCGAAAAGATCCTGAGACGATCACAATGTTTCAACCAACCTTTTTCGCTGCGTATCTTGTGTACCCACATGTTTCCTTGCATGCTATGAAAACCTCTTAAACTCGAACACGATCACAAATCACTAACACATCATCTCAGCTCATATTTACTCACAGCGGCAGAACCACATCTGCTGCTATCTATTGCCAGTTATCGACTCTGCTGTGAGGATGCGCTCGAGGTGCACACACAGTGAAGGATCCTGGGAGCTGAGATTTATAATAGCAGCAAAAACATATGAGCCTATAAATATATAGGGTCCACCTTTGGGATTGATAACTCACTGTCCACTGAGGGAAGCATCTCTCTTCTCAGATTGGATCTGATGAAGTCTTCCGGCAGGGGGGTGAGAGAACATTACAACACAGCACAGCCTCTTTGCAACAGTCCAAGGCACAAATAATACTTCCAGAAGATGAACCAATGGTGACCTTGAGTGATTGGTCACTACAAATCACTGTCAACTGACAGAACAGAATTTTGAAAGAAACAAATTGCTGAATGATTTTTGTCAACATCCAATAACAGTCCAGTTAATCAATGGTTACCCATTATGCAACCTCGCACTCAAGAGATTACAGAGATTATATAGATTACACACTCCAACAACCAGGGCAATCGATGCCTGACTGGTATTCGATACATATTTCTTTACAGCAATAGATCATTGCTCTGTGTAATGGGAAAAATCTCAATCCAAGACATTGATTCATTGAGGATTATAGAGGTTTGAAGTGGGAGGAGCTGTTCAGGTGCCCCTGGTTCTGGAAGATTTTTCCAGAGACAGTATTATGAGTGTTACTGTTGGAGCGTCTTCTAAAATATTAACAACCGAGTCCGACAATAAGTGGTTCTTTGATGAAGGATTGTGCAAAAATATGACAAATATAGTTATGCTTTTGTCTGCTCAAAAAGAGCCCTATCGACTTCAAAAAGGATTATATGTCGTTGTTGTGTTCACAGCTTGTTTCTGCTGCCCTCTAGTGGCCAAAGCATTGGTTATAGCAGGCAGACATTTCAGGCTTCAAGTATCATCTGTAATGCACTTCAAATGTTTTGGGTAGATGCTGTTTTCGACAACTAAAAAAACACCGACTTACAGTGCAACCATCTTAGCTGTTTGGTTAGCACTCAAGCAACCTATATGTTGTTAACATTTAGTAGTAGTTGTCTCATGTGTAGCGTGGTTGTACTCTAAGAGATAATGATAAAGTGTTCATAAAGGCTTATGGCAACAGAACAACCACTATGAGAGAGTAAGAACAAGGATGGAGAATTATTTATGAGATGTATTATTTAATTTAAACTGTCAATATTTTATCAGCTATACAGCATATTCCTGCTTTGGGGATGTGATGGAAAACTGTTGCAAGGGCAACGACCTTCAACTCGAGCACATACAAGCTAAACCACAGCTGTGTTGTACATATTTTTGTAAATACAGTGAAGGCAGCAGGGGACTAGATGAGAATGATGCTTGATGAGGAAAAGCCTGTTTTTATGTACTGACATTTTTTACTTTCTCTACAGGGGACCTGTGACCTCAGTGAGTTTGGGACTACGGTCATAGGAGCAGAAACCTCTTGCTGCTTTCAAAGATCCACTACGCTGTCACATGTCCAGGCTAAACAAACAGGCCTATACTATGAGAAAAAAGCCTCTTCCCATAAAAAATGTCTCATTATTTTTATAACCCCGCCAAGGACGTTGTAAGTTTGATGCCAGTGTTTTTCTATTTGTCAGCAGGATTACAACTAATTGGATTTCGTCAAACTTGTGGAAAGGGTGTAGCACGAGCCAGGGAAGAACCCATTAAATGTTGGACAAGATCCAACACACGAACAGACATTAATACTGACTCAATCGTAATGCTACTGTCTAAATAACAGCAGAACTGACTGACGTACAAGCAATGATAACAGATCCGACTAAGACGTCCAGACATATATAGTGGTGGTGCTACAACATTTACACACCAAAGAAGACTGTACTATTAGTCTTGGTGGAGGTCTGCGCTCTCTGAGTGCCATGAATATGTTTTCTTTACAGAAAAGGCCTCCTGTAGATTCCAGACAGTTTATTTATACCCTGTACATTCCTTTTAAATATATGAGACATCTTCCGAAGATCAGGGAGCCTTTGATGGGTTTTAGCAGCTCAAAATAAACCAAGTCTCCTGAGAGAAGAAAAATAAGTCTGGGATGAGCACAGAGCACCTGGACCTGAGGAGGACAGTGTGTTCCTTCTCCTAAATGAAAGAAATTGATGAGAATAGACAGCTTCAACAGGTCATCGCTGATCTGTCTTCACCTTTCTGCCTGCTTCATGAGGAGCAGTTTTTACATTTGTTTGTTTGGCTTTGTATTTCACCCCCAGGCACAGAGACCTATTTACTCACTTTGAGGGGATATTCTGAGAAACGGAGAGCGACTGACGCAGGCCGTGCAGCATCACTTCACCCAAACTCGATAGGTTTTCATTAAGGCTTCAGAACTGAGGTCAAGGGACCCGTCTTGGCTCATTGTTCTTTCGGATCAATGAACAAAAATCTGATCACTACACTTTGCAAACATCAATACATCACAGAAACTAATGTTCTGAGAACAGATAGTCTATCCTAACAAATCTGATTTTATTTCTGAAGTAGTGCATTTGTATGTGTAAAAGAATCAATGCAAGGACAAAACTTCCTATAGGGATTTAGAGTCAACCTGTGTCACTCCTATTGGTTAGCACAGCTGAAGTGCAATGTACAAATGATCTGTTTACTATTTTCTTTCACTGACTCAGTTCCTCTATTGCAACAAAGCCCATCACCATTCATCAACGGTTATTTGAAACTGTAGAACTGATAAGAACATTTAATATTTGGAAAGCATGTTGGCAGATTGTTGCAAAATTCTTATGAAATCCAAAAAACGACGTCAGCCAAATTCTAAAAAAAAAATTCATGGCAAACTTAGAGACAGATTACTCGGAAAATGTCTCAGCCAAAAGTACATCTTGCTCACTGCGAACCACAACAAAACGGATGCAAGACAGAAACTCGAATGAAATCTTGCAGACAAGTTGCAATCCTGATATTGACAAATATGTTGTTTTCATAAATGAAGTTACATAAAAACGATTTGTAATGCTAATTATTAATATGCGTTTTAACATTTTGAAAGGTTAAAGCACGTGCAGCCATGCTAGCAGCTCTGCGAGGCTGTGCCCACTATGCTAACGTCAGCATGCGAAGATGTTTACAAAAATGATGCTAACATGCCCATGTTGCGAGTATGTTTACCATATTGGGTAAGAGTGTTAGAATGCATGACTGTTAGCTTCTAAGCTAAAAAAGCACCAAACACATAGGTGGGTCGAGGCTGATGAGAATGTCTTTAGTGTTTGATCTTGAAGCAAAGCTTTGGACAGATAAAGATTTTGACCTGTGGATGAAAAATATTGACGCCAAATGAAAAGTTTTTACAATTCATCCTGAGGGGGAAATTAATGTGCGTACTAGATTTAAATGTACAACTGTCCATCCAGTTCTTTGAGACAAAACCAAAAAGTCATCGTTCATGGTACAAAAGGAAAAGTTAGATGATCTCAAAGGTCAGTAGAATTCATCATCTGGGGATTACGAATGTTAGAAAAAACTTTCCTGGCAACCGATCCGACAGTCTTAGATATTTCTCTACAGCCACGTCACAAGCACATCCGTAATTTCATGAGTAATCCATAACGTAATAAATGTGGTATGTGAAAACTGAGCAAGAATGTGTCACTTTCTTTTTGTCTTTCTTCCTCAAGCAACTTCACACTACTTCATCCGAACAAGACAAGCAGAACAACATAAACATTTCTTTGATATACTGTGAGTGCAAGAGGCTTTTACTAACAGTAATTCATTTAACTCTGCAGGCCCAGCGCCAAGTTTAAATTTAGTATACGGCCCAACATTGATTAACATAGCGAGTTGTGCTTCTCATTCATCCACTGATTCACAAAGGTCTCCATTTCCCCCATTCCCCCTTTTAATTTCCTTGATGGGCTTAAACACAGGCTGAAGCCGGATATAATCACTAGAGCAAAATGTAACCGTGTTAGTCACATGAAAGATCTTAATTTATGATTGTGGAAACTTTCATACCAATCACATCTGTGAAAGGTTTGGTGACAAAAGAAAATGAACAAAGCAAGCTGAGACTGTAATTTGTCTGATCTGTTCTTATTCTCGTGTCAATATTAGTTTGTCAGCTCCATTTGTTTCACAAAGTAGACAAAAAAATGTACGACACACACACATGCTTCCATCTACATGCTAGGCGTCCTTTAATCATAACCTGTGACAATCAAACTTAGGTTATAAAGACGCACAATCATATTTAGACACACACTGGAAGTCGGCATGACATTTCCCAAAGCACAAAACTGCCAATTGCTTCCAGGTGGAATAAGACGGAAAGATGATGTGCAGCTCAGAGGCTTGTCTGCAAAACTAGTATAATACTTTTATTTTTTTTAGATGATTGGGCGCCTGAGGTCGCTACTAGCATGCTATTTGATAGAGCCAATCATGACATCTTTGCCGAGCTAACAGCCTGCCATTGGAGGTAGAATGGTGCACTGGAAACTCTTTTCTCTGATTTAAAAAGGAAATAATACTGCAATTTCATTTTCATACTGTCGACCAAGCGGCCACCTGGAGGCTTTTCTCCTCTGAGACCACTGCATCACAACCGTGTTCCTTCTGCATTTGTCGGAAAAGGTGCAGAGGAGAGTTTTATGAAGTTCCGAGGATGTTGCAGACTGTTTTGGATCAAATAACTCATAATCATGATCCCACAGGAGAGAGAAAAATAACAAGTTTCACTCCCCTTACCAAACCTCTGAGGCAATCATCTAATGGTTTGTTGCTCACCGCGCTGCTTAAGTGTCCACTCAGCAGCACTCTGTATGTAGAGCCTGGGCACGTGCCAGGCCATTTCCAGCCTCAACCATCATCTGCCAAGAATCCGTTTTGATGAACGCACCTCGCTACAACTCTGCAGTCCGGTCCATCAGCCTCGCACGCACACACCCCTGCCCCTGTCCTGTTTTTATCTTTGTCAAACAACCTGCGCTAACACTCTGAATTTTCAGCCACGTTTCTGGTGGGGTCAGCCAGAAACCATACCAGAGCTTTATCAAATTAAAGTGATGCGGCCGAACCTTCACTGCTTCTTATTCCCCTTTGTGAAACACAAAGAAAGTGCTGGATGTGCAGTTTTCCCACTGAGGGAGGAAATCACCTCTGCGCCAGCTGTTCATTTACAGCACGGCAGGTACTATATTGATTAAATCCGCCATTGCATGTTATATATAACTGTATGAGCAGTTATGCTGGCTGCGCGGACAGGCATGATAACTTATCCTGGATGGCCAATGATGTCAAGAGAGGGGTAGAGAGGGAGGCGGGGGCAGGCAAAGTGAGAGGCAGAGAGAAGCAGAGTTAAAAGATACTGTTTTCACCACATCCACTAACAGATAAGCTCAATCACGCCTGAGGCTCTTTACAAGCATGAGAAAGGCTATTCATCTGCTCTTTTGTGCAGCCAAAACAGTTTGGTGTCTTCTGGCACACTGGCAGCTGAGCCATATTGATGAAATCCATTTTCTTCCCTTTTCATTACTCTTTACCGGCTGATGCCTGCTGCCCAGCCGTCCTGAAGCTTTCAAACACACGGGATCTTGTTGTCCTTAAATCATAGTACTGCTCCGCTCCAAGAAACACAAGTGCAAGAGTAATTTTCAAATAGTTTAAACTGCTCTGATTCCCATTAGACTAAATCTAATGATCCGATCTGCTCGGACAGATTACAGTCATTATGTCAACGATACTGTTGCTGTAGATTTTAACATTCTAGTCTATTGGCAAGCATGAGCAGGGCATTCACAGAGCAAGTTACAATAACAATGTAATTTCCTCGTAACAATAACCAGCGCCCAGCAACAATAATGGACAACATGTGCCAATAGGCTGTTTTATTATATTAAGAGAAAACATACACTGGTTAATACTGTGAAAAGCACAGACTTTTCACCAGTTCACTATTCAACTCATTATCACGAGTCCTGTTACTGACAAGAGAATCAATCTCTCTTTGATGTTTAAAATAAAATCCATGCTTCTTATCTGATGACTATAGCCTTAAAGTCCGCTGCGACTGACGCAACCCAGACGCTGGATAAGGAGTGTGAAATGGAAGAAAATTGTCGGGTAGCCGTTCACACACAAAGTCCACATGGCACAGGATAAGGGAGCTGGGAAGGTAACGTGTAATGCACGCACTGCAGAGTATATTAAATGATAGATAGTCACGGCCGGGTGAATAATGTCCAGCGTATCTGCGTGTACTTCCATTTGCTGCACAAGACATTTGCAAAGCAGTATAAGCAGGTCATTAAACATTAGCAGACCACTGAAATCAGCTGTTGGACTTATGGAGAGCTGGAGGAAATGGTTTCTATCCGTCTCTTCAGCTGAAAAGCTTCGGGCTTCTTCCTCAGCAATTTAGCATTTTAGTTACCAGTACGATGCTAGATTGCTGTCGCGGTCTGGAAGAATTTATGTAGGAGCTGCGAGAAGAAGCCAAGTAAGTTTTTGCTTAAAAATGAAAAAGAGAGTCACCTGCATGTTCAGTTTTTCTGAATCGTTGGCTGAATTGTCCTTCACTGCTAGAAAAATTCATTCCCACAAAGTCCCTAAGGACAGCTTAAATCCACTTCCCATTTTAAGTGACAATCTTTGGAGACTTGGACAGATATTTAGTTTCCTTGTCCAAACTATTTCATGTTACCCAAATAAGAAACATTCAGCAGCAGCTCCAGATGTCTGTTGTTAGGGAAACAAAAATATTAACTCAGCCTCTGCCAGCCTGGGTCTGGTTTCTCTGCTGTGGTTACTGGGAGATGTGCTACCAGGTGGCTGTTTCTGTCACATCCAGGAGCTGAGGCGTGAATCCTCTGCTGCTTTGATGGAAGCCAGATGGGATCTCTCTTTGCTTTTCTAAGGGAAGGTAAGATGTTGAAAGATGGAAGGAAATATTTTGGCTCAGTAAAAGTATAAAATGTTTGTAAAGCCTTATAATGTAAAAGTGATGTGTGACATGTGAGAGAAGCTTGGAATTAACAGATGGATGCATTTTGGTAGGATTCTCTTTAACATTAAGAGTTTTTACTCGTACATGTAGCCGTGTATATTTTTTGCCTCTTGTGGACAGCACAATAAGCTGTAAACACAGCACTGATAATTAAATTATAAATGTAGAATATCTCAGCACACCGTTTCACATTTAGCAAGCAGCATATTCATTCTTCTTTTATCTCCGTTTTTGGTCTCCACCTCCAGAAGGAAACATTTGGGTTCTACACTACTAGAAGCTTCACTATGTTCCCCAACTTATTGTGACTGTCTGCTGATATTTAGCAGGTATACAAACTGAAAGCACCTGCGGGCTGATGAGGGCAGTGAAGTTGAACCAAACCAAAACAATGGGCTGAAAGATGCTAAAAATCTACTTGCTACTTCTCCGCTGATTCATCAGTACAAAAGTGACCATTTTCATAAATTATAAAGCATTTTGACCCTTTGTTAAAACATATAGATCAGTGCCGCTTTAAGGGCAAATTATTTCCATAAAAGTTAGATTTTACTTCCAAGTAAGGATTTCACAAAGGTCCTGTAGTCATTAGTAGCTCATACTAACCACAACAAAGCTATTTTTTAATCTCCCTGCTTGCTGTCCAATAGGGTGAGTCCCAAACTAAGCTTAAAAACAGAATCATCCATAGTGTGATCTCTCCACAGCCCAGTCTGAAGGACCAACTTGGTGTCAGTCAGTTAATGAGACAGACAGTGTGTGGGATGCTCATTCAGTGAGCGAGCGTGCTAATGGTTTCACCTAATGACGACTACCGTGAACTGCTGTATTTAGGCTCAGCCTCGTCTGTTTCTGTGTTTCTGCTTTTCTCCCTCTCATGCTCTCTCCTCAAAATAACATATTGTATAAGTCACAACTCAACACACAGGCATTAAAGATGATGACGGATAGTTCGAGGATTTTGATTATATCAAAAACAAGATTGTTTCTACTAAATTCACGACTTGTGTTTTAGGCCTTACCTTAATAAAAATAAAAGATAACCAAAATGTATGTTCAGTTACAAAACCATGGTGATTCAGTACATTTTTTACGGCTATTGCTGCAAACTATTAACCTTGCTGAAAGATTTGTACTTTCACATAATTACAGGTGCAAAGGCACCTAAGGGGTACTTAAGGTTGTTTTTACAGACAGTACTATAAACATGCTGGAATAATGCTTCCTCTAAGTGATGGATAGATTCAATCCTTTCATGATACAACTCGATGCCAAGTATCCTGTTATTAATGTTAGCAAACATTTCTCTCCAGGACGGGTGCTTTAAGAAAATAGTGACAAAACTGGAAGAGCTAATCGTGTTCTCCATCTTTGTGCCTTGGCTCAGTGAGTCTATTTTTGGTCATCCCAAAATCATATTACTAATCCCAAAAAACAGTTATACAACAAAAAGTATTTTCTGGGTCCCGACATGTTACACAACATCACCCATATATGGTGAGAGAGACTACACGACCCTGCAGCAGGAGCCCACTCATGCAGGTGGGCTGCTATAGATTAGGTCTGTGTGTGGGCTTCACTACCAGCTGGCATCTATCTGCTTATTGATGGGATAAAAACATCAAACAGCTTTAAACAGACTTTTGCCCTAAAAATCAGAAACTTAGTGTTACATAAATGCAGATGGTGAACCGTTTACGGACTTGTTTGCCTCCGAGATGCCAGATTGGTTGCCAGAATCACAGTCGCAAAGCTTCTTGACTAACATCAAAACTCATTTTTAACGCTCAAATTGTTGCTACTTTTTATACAATGATACATTTCAAATGGAAATGTTGCAAATTTTTTAACCATACAGATTTTATGTAGTTCCTTTTTATTTTCTGTATATAAAAAAAAACAGGTTTACCAAAGAGAAATTTCACCCTTTAAATTTTTTTTACATGGATTTGATGCCAGTTTGATGCCTGAAGAGGTTGAATATAATATTTATGTCACACACAAAAAAGCCAGACATTTGAAAAATGTCTAAAATGTGACATTTTCTATTGTTTTCCTTCAATGAAATGTCTCTTTATCAGCTGTTATCATTACCAGCAGAAAGCTTCAGACAGGGACAAGAGCACCCACCAGGAGGCAAGAAGGGGCATAATCATCTATAATAGCCAACACTCGGAACATCAGTTGACCTTCGTCCTCATGGTATCAAATAATAAACATTTGTAAAACTATATGAAATGGTCAAAGTTTGGCAAAGTTCAGGTAGCAAATCTGTCTGGTTAGGTTTAAAACAAGGATTGTGTTTCTTTCTTAAAATTGTACTTTAGGGAAACTAAATCTGCTGTAAATGTTTTTACAAAAATGCAGTAGAATTTTGTTTTTTCTTCAGTCCTACCACAATAATCGTCTGAGCTGCGTCAGATTTATCTCATAACCCTTTAAAGGTTAAACTAACTATAGTATCTGCTTACACATTAATTCATCAGTATTAACAATTGTTATTAAACAATTAAACAATTATTGTTATAATAAGTATTTTTATTGTTTATACTTACTATACTTTATTTTGCTGATAGCCCTTCTGTACTTTGACTTTTTTTAACTAGAATAATTGACTTTTTCCTTTCCAGGTTTTGGTAATATTAATAAAGTAAATGGACCTGGATACAACAATGGTTTTTCATCATGTGCTCTACATCTGATAAGCAGCACACCTCTCACACTGATAACTAAGACAAACAGTGTTTTATCACCAGTCATGCTGCTCCTAAATCAGCCCTGTGTGTTGACTGGCGATAAAAGAGTTTGTGTCTCTTGTTGAACTAGGTAATGCTAAACATATGGTGGTCATGAACGCAGCATGACTGTGACCACATGGGTTTGAGGTCAGGCCTTGAACAGAAGCGCAAGGTCGAAGAGAGACTATAACCTCTGACCTCTTAATGCATCACAGCAGGAAAAATCAAGATCTGGACTCTGTTGTAAATCATGATGAGCCATGTCAAACTGCAAACCTCCTCCGGTTACTTCAGTTCACAAACATTCCTATAAATATAAATGTACAGAAAAGATATCTGGCATTAGAGCAGCTATTCTAAATGTGGAAATGTCTTTATCTGCAGTCTAAAAAAACCTCTCTTTATCTTGCTTGATTAATGTTAAATGGATTGAACTAATGACAAATTACTGCGCAAAACTAGGAGCCATGTCTTTAAAAACAAATTAATGGCTCCAGGTCTTATGTAATTCAAGAATAATGTTGTTTGTCCTGCCAAGAAGAAAAGTTGATCCTCTTGAACTTCAAATCCTCACCAGTGAAGCACACAGAGAAACGGAGGACGCTCATGTTGAAGCTGAATTTCCAGTAAAGAATAGAAAAGTTTTCTCTCACTCAGAGTGCTTGGCAGCAGAAGCGTTTATGTGTTTCGAGAGCTCAGTGTATTCAGTCAAGTGAAATGGGCAGTGAAATGTACTACATCCCGGCACTAAATTACTGTCAAATTGATGTGATTCCAGGTGATTCATCTTTTTAAAAAGATGCTCTTAATAACCGAGGGCTCTGGTGTCTGTTGAAGGACTGAAAGACTGAATGACTGCGTAGGCATCTAAAGGCTAATCCTGTCTCAGGGAAATCTGCCCCACACTTAAAAATGTAAAGATCTCTTGATTTACAGCCGGGGTTGTTTTGAGCTAAAGATGCCTGCATGGATCTTTTTCATTGATTGTTATAAAATGTTAGTTTAATTACTCTGATGTGACCTTCTGGTAATCCTGAAACTGTGATGAGACCAAACAGGCTGAGTAAAAAGTCTTTACATTGCAGGGGACTGACTCACACTGACTGTTTTGTATTCTGTTCGGATGAACTGGCCTGGTCATATCTGTCACTATATGAACTCATACATTCATCGCCACCTTTACCTGGACTGAACACCAAAAAGGATTAAACGTTTACTGGCATCACACATCAGAATTCATGCATATCCACCAAACATAAAGGTATGTTAAGTAGCCTAGGTAAAGTTCACATACTGATCAAAATGTGGAAACCTAGAGGTAACATGAAACCTATCATGAAGCATTGGTGGGAAGTAACTGTGCAGACTTACTCAAGTACTGTACTAAAATGCAAATTTGAGTTACGTGCACTTAAAGCTCCTGTGAGGAGCTTTTTGCTGTTTATTAACAGACTGAAAATAAATGTGATCACTCTATATGACCTACAAAGCAAACCAGACCATCAGCGACAAGACTGATTATGTCTATATAGCTATTTTTAATGCCTGAAACTGCTGGCGAGAGCCAAGGGTGGGTGTCAGACGAAGCAGTTAACTGCGTGCTGCCATTGTTTACATTTTCCAGGATAAAAATGTAAAGTGAGTGATACATGAGACTGTTAAAGAAAGCAAGATGAGATTTTTTGTTAAATAACCACCACTCAAGCATTTGCAGGACAAAATCAGCAAAGAGATAAGAGGTACAGCTTTGTTCACAGGGGTCGCCAAAATCGACACAAAGCAAAAGTTACTCACGGGAGCTTTAAGAGGGAAGTGTTTTTTTTGGTCCATTACTTTTATTTGATAACTTAGAAAGGTGCAGTGTGTAAGATCAGGGGCCTTTCTGCAGACTTGTTTGCAGAAATGAAATACCTTGAAACACCTGAAAATAAGAATCGTTATTTTATTGAGAATGCTCAATTTAAAATGGGATTGAATCCAACACATTACTTGTTTTGTTAAGGTACATATTAGGAATTTGCACACAAAAACTCCATGAAATGTGATGTTTTGTTGAGAATGAATCGCACCTAATGCTGTTGTAAAGGTGAAATAAGGGGTTATTTATTTACTTAGTCGACAGACGATATTACTTGGCAAGTACTGTGAGCATTTACAGCAGTGACAGCAATAGTGTACGAGTGAGCTATGTGGGCTGGATTATTTATGGCAGGTGCTCATGATTATGTCGCACCCACGACGCATTATTCAGCGTATGATATTGACAAGCAGGTCACGTAATCTTAAGTAATTCTGTACATTAAGAAGGAACTCATACAAATAGTATACAACAACCAACAATCCATATCCAAAACCACCACAAGAAGCATCTGTGGACTTAAAAAATATTTCAGCTTTGAGCAAAATCGACCGCAGCACTCACTAGAGTTCAATATGCTAAAGCAGATTCATAAAGTTACTACTAAAACAGCACTACACAACACCTGCTAGCTAGCAGCTGCCTGCCAGTAGTAGCTAACGTTAGCCCGAGGCACACAGCACATGACAAAAGAAGCTTACATTTAGATTTTTTAAAATGTAAACTTACGGTATTAATGCAGTTCTTTCAGACCCTCCATTTCTTCCTCTTCTTTGTCGTCGAGGCAAACCTCCATGTTTGGCGTAACGACCTCGTCCATGTTAACATCCTTGTAGCCGGAATTAGCAGTACGTGAGTTGTCAACGGAGCCATATTCTCTCTGAAGGTAGCAGTCCATGATGAGCTAAATTAACTTCAATATACCACCATGCACGAACTTAAAATATTTCGCCGAAACGACACTTTTAGTAACTGCGAGACTAGACACTACAAGACTAATGCATATTAATGTTGGCCCATAAAGCACCTGAGGCTGATTTGCAGTTATCCGAACCAACCAATCAAATCGCACAAACAGCAAGGTCAACGGGAATAAGTTACTATGGCGTCATTACTATTGTATTTTATTTTTCTTTACAAGCCAATTAGTTATCTCTAAAAGTGTATATTACACGTTTTAATAAAAAGGCCTCTTAAGAACTGAAACAGTAATGTGCGGAATCTACCTCTGTGGTTTTCCTTATGTTTACCTAACGTACTTAAAATAAGTCATCATAGCCTCTGATTGGTTAGTTCAGTGACACGTGAGGAGTAATGAGGAAGTGTTGTTGTTGCGAAATGTTTTTGCCGTCTCCATCCTGCTGTTTCTTCTTATAAGAGTAATCCTTAGTGTCGCTTTAAGAATATAATTGAGGGAACATATGGTGGACCCCTCTGAGTAGGCTCATTTATGCCACGGAAAAGAATCTCATGCCTTTCAATTACAGTCTGAAGTAACTGAATTAAAATGAATAACTGATTATGTATTAAGTGTCAACTAATCACAGTGTTTCATTGTAATTTAATCCTTTGTTAATGGTGAGTTTATGGTACATCCTGCATTACTATGTCTTGCGTTGGTTAAGCATTACATGGTGTTTCCACAGGGTGGTATTTTTACTAAAGTAAAAGATCTAATACTTCTTCCACAAAGTGAGATTAATGGTGATCCAGTTATCTTTGGATTGAACTTTTATGGTGTCATGAATTTGGATTTCTCTTAACAGGGGTTGATCATCTCGGTAATCTATGACCAATAACATCACTGAAAAAAACAGAAACATCCTTCCTACAGGACCCTGATAGGGGTAAAGTACCAACTCTACAATGATATGTCGTGCAATAAATATCAACATTTAATAGTAGAATTGAACTTACATAGTGACGGTTATAGGCTGCATTTTAATTGCATCAAGTTTCTTTTATTTGCAACAGGACTGTCTTTTTTTATCACTGCAGCTCTAAATAGCAAGAGCCAGCTTTGTGATGATGATTGAAAATGAAATCGATACAGTCTTTTATTATTATAATAATGCACACTGTTAGTTAGCTCCTATTATCTCAGATAGAAGTTATTATGCATTTACAAGGGAACTTTACTTCTCCCATCTTTTCTCCTCTATGTGTTAGCAAGTGAGACAGTTTTACAGTACATCTTAACTTTTGATACATGCTTCACATATTCATAATAGTTCAGCATTCCTTATTTATAACCTTACTTTTAATATTATGACATTACTTTTTCTTGTTACACAGCCTCTTATTCTTTACTGGTGGTTATATATTCTATACATTTGCAAAGATTTGATCACTTTTTACAGTACGTAACTTTACTGGGGGCACTTTTAATCTCATTTCATATTAAGTACTTAATCCTTGTTATGATGATGTGGCTTGTAATTAGCATCTAACGACTGTGATACCACTTGTGCAAATGTAGGACAGGTGACCAAAAGATCTGGACTATGTGGCACTCGTTTTGAGATACAGGATGTGACATAACCTTCAACCTTCCCAGAAGTTCTGTTTACACTCAGTGTCACTCACCAGGACACCTTGAGCTGTAACATGTGAATTGAATGCATTTCCTCTCTCATGAGTATTCTAAATTGTACGCATGCATGTTAACCAGCCAGCAGTCTTCCTGTGTTTGTTGGCATAAAGCAGCCTATCTTGCCATGTGGACGCCACCTGTAGCTTGGTGGTATCGTGCGTAATGCCCCTGTGGTGTGTCTTTGTGCTCAATCGTGCAAATAGGTCAAAAACGTCAACGTGAACCATTAAGATAAGCAAACAATTGAGATGAAGGTTGAGATAAACAGTAAATAAACCGCCATTCATTTAAATTAACACTTCTGCACGTAAATACTTCATTTCTGTGTTTTATCAGTTTATCTATTTGAGAATTTAAGGATGGATCTCTGAACATGAACCAAGTTTTTCCAAGTATCCAACCACAACAAACAAGCAAACTTAATGTCACACATTTTTTTCTACAGTCCTGCACTCCACGATTTACTGTTTGCTGGTTTTTAACTAATGAATTCATACCCCAGACCTAACCTGAGGCCAGAAACACTGCTTGGAATACTTTGAAGTTGATGCTGATTTAAAAGCTGTTGTTTTGGGCAAATATTAAGGACGAGGCAAAACAAAAGCACTGAACAGCTGTAAATCTCTAAAAACGTCATCTGGTTTTTGAGTAAAAACTCTTATGGAGAGCTTTCAGGGTTTTTGTATAAGAGGGAACTTTTTGTTACATTGAATCATAAAGGAAACTTCAGTATCCATCTTCCACCGGTGTTACATCATCGTGAAAAAGCTCTTAAAGAGGAGGAACCTTTAAGGAATGTGAATGTGTCTGAACTCCGTCCATTAAATCAGTCACTCCTCACTAACTCAGTGAACCCAAAATGAGGAACTCCTGCGTTTGACCAAAATAGGAATTTATTTCAGGGGAAAAAGCCACCTGTTACAGCATAGGGGATTTTGTTACCTACTTCTCAACTTAATCACTTTAACCTTTCAAGTTTTATGTCTGAAAATCCTGAGTGTTTCTGAGGACCACACACTGATGGAAGCTGATCTGATTTTCACTGAGATGTATTTTCAAGCTACCTTTAACCACGTTTGTGCTTTCTTCTGCCTTTAAAACACAGCAGCCTTTTTAGGGATTCCAAAATAAAAGCTGTCAATAAAGTGAAAGTAATTTTCGCACTAAATCTTTCAATTTTAATTGTCGACATAAGAACCCTCCCACATTAAAAAATACAACCAAAGAGACGCTTCTCTCCCCAAAACGCGTGACCCTCTGCTCCATCCGGTTTGCGTAAAATGATGCAAATATATGTTACGCTTTGGAGTCACGGCTCTTCATGTAGTGTTGTGTCATGCGCGCTTCACAGACTGTGTTTAGGTATGTCTGGTCAGTGCATGGCAGAGTGTGTGGTGCAGAGGACGCAGGAGAGGACTGCTGCCCCCCTTCACTTCTCCGCTGAGCCCTCAGGAGAGTGCAGGGAGAAGGACTGCATGGGGACTGAACGGCTGCACAGTGAACGTTTTACTCTGAACAAACGCCTCAGCGCTGATTTGGAAACGAAATCTGGAACGCGCAGTTAAACAATGTAGACCTGGAGCACTCAGAGAGTTTATTTATGTTTAGAGAAGCTCTTCCGTGAGTAACAAGTGATCTAAAGCCTGCTATGGAGGACCTCTCGAGTCAAAATGAGTCTGAGCACTGACAATGTCACAAACTTGTGGAAAAATGGTTCCTCGGAACTCGACGGGACTCCGGGCGCGTCCTCGCAGAATAACTTCACCAACAGCAGCTCCAGCGGGGGGAACCACACGGAGCCCAGCGAGGTGGACCTCACCCGGGCCATCCCGCTCGCCTTGGTGCTGGGGGCTTTCATCTTGTTCGCCATCGCAGGCAACATTCTCGTCATCCTCTCGGTGGTGTGCAACAGGCACCTGCGCACCCCGACCAACTACTTCATCATCAATCTGGCCATCGCCGACCTGCTGCTGGGCACCACGGTGCTACCGGTGTCCGCCACCCTGGAGATCCTAGACTACTGGGTGTTCGGGAGGATCTTCTGTGACATCTGGGCGGCCGTGGACGTGCTGTGCTGCACCGCGTCCATCATGAGCCTGTGCGTAATATCCATCGACCGCTACATCGGAGTGAGCCACCCGCTGCAGTACCCTGGTATCGTGACGGAGAAGCGGGCTCTGCTGGCCATGCTGGGGGTGTGGGTGCTGTCGGTGGTCATCTCCATCGGGCCTCTGTTCGGGTGGAAGCAGCCGCCGTCGCCGGACGACACGGTGTGCCCCATCACCGAGGAGCCGTTTTACGCGCTCTTCTCCTCCCTCGGCTCCTTCTACATCCCTCTCGTGGTTATCCTGGCCATGTACTGCCGGGTGTACATAGTCGCCAAACGGACCACTAAGAACCTGGAAGCCGGTGTGATGCGCGAGAGGATGAACTCCGGTGAGCTGACCCTCAGGATCCACAAGGGATCTCAGGTGCAGGAGGACGCTGGGAGTTCTGGCACCGCAGCCGGAAAGGGCCGCGCGCACCAAGCGAGGAGTTCCCTCACGGTGAAACTTCTGAAATTCTCCCGGGAGAAGAAAGCGGCGAAAACTTTGGGAGTTGTGGTCGGCATGTTTACGCTTTGTTGGCTGCCCTTCTTCCTCGCCTTACCCATAGGTAGGTCTGATAGGTCGCTCTCTTCTACTGCAATAAATAAAACTTATGTTGGGCCACTTCCAAAAATACACCCCCCACGTGTTTTACTTACAGACCACTGCAATTTCAAAAGTTCAGGACATTCAATCAGTAAACGAGGAGAGATTTTCCAGCTATAGGAAGGTAAAATGAGACAGGGCTGCTGCAGGCCTTAAATCAAATCTATAGCTGGCACTGGGAAAGTCTCCAGGGAAGCATTTACTGCTCAGAGCTGTCACCAAACCTATGAGTGGGCTTTGATATACTGTAGTGTTCATTTTGTACTGCAGGAGTGAAAAAGCATAACCAATATATTATAGCAGCATTCACTTTATGTATCAGTATACTGTGTTGGATCTTTATTATTTCTCCAACTTCACAGCATCTGTTCAGTTCAGTTTGCATCCTGTTTTATGATACTGACACTAAATCTTGACTGCAGAATGTTCCACCAAAGCATCACTGACTCTGTAGTCTCTAAATTAGGTATAATAAGATGTTTTTACGAGAATAAGAAAGGATTCCTCACAAGCTTTTCCAAGCATATTTGTGTTATCTTTGCCTTACTCCCTGAGTCTCTAAATCTGCTGGGGAAACAAATACACTCCTGGAGTGTGCCTAGTGAGGAGCAGGCGGCCTCCTCCTGCGCCGGTCAGCTGATTCAGAGGCCCGTGTGTCCTGCTGGGGCTCCCTGATGCCTCTGAGACTATAGCAAGCATTCAACACCCCGCTGTCAGCTCTGCAAAGGATATTAAACAATATATTCTGCGGTTAAATGCTCACGCCACCAGCTTTGCAGTGGCGAGGGGGGTTAGGACAAACATGTATGTAGTGATGAAGCGTGGATAAAAAGGGTTAAATGAACAAAGTCAGAGCTACAGGCGTGGCAGACGAAATTTAGGTGATTATTTGCCTGATTTTACGGCCGTATGTGGGTGTGTGATTGTGCATCGGCGCGTGCTTGTGTGCATACGTTTACTGTGGTCATATGGGAATGTGTTTATGCCTCTGGCTTTAACTGCAGCTCATCACATCCTCACATGGACACACACGCACACACTAAATGGGGCAGGATCACTATGCAGTGTCACATAGCGGGGATTATTCTGCCTGGAGGGCTTCTCAAGTAACAAATGTAATTTTCAAGTTGTGATTTTCAGATGTGAGAGGCTTCAGGGAGCAGATCCTGGTGGGGATTAGAGGTCCAGGAGGGGCCTGTTTATGTAACCCCTGATCAACTAACTGCCAAGAAACCCCCCCTGAGGCTACGTTTCTCTGCGCCATCTCTGGTGCAGCATACTGATTCCTCACGGCAAAGCACCCTCAGCTTTGTCATGAGGAATCAGTGTGAGCATACAAACAAGTCCAGCAGTATTATGTAGCTGGACAACTCATATCTGCTATATGTCAGAGCAGGACTCTGCCTTTTATTTCTTGGTGTTGGGGATTTCTACGCGTTGTCAGATCGGGCAGCGTTGTTCTCCTCCTGTTGCTCCCTGGTTGTTCATTAGCCTCCACCCACAGAAAGGGATTTCCTGTCTCACACTTGTTATTAGCGTGCTCCTTCCTCTGCACACTGTCACTGAGTGTAACGTATGTGGGGGGTTTCTGGTGGCAGAGGAGGCAGGAGTGGGAGGAGTTTTGAATATGTGTTTATACATGCATGAAAGCTTGTTCATGTGTGTTTTGAGAGATTGTGCCAGCGTGTTTGCAGCTGCTTTGTTCTCCATCTGCAGAGATGAAACTGAGGCTGAAAGCTGCTCGCATGATCCACTGTGACCTCTGGCCCCTGAGGTGTTAACCTGAGAACATAGGCAGCTTAAAGAAATATGTGATCTGTGCCCTTCAGAGCTGATCTGACCTGATGCGATTAAGATTCTGCAAATGCCTTGTTTTTGTTTTTGAACGTAAATGGCAAACACGCAGCTTCCAGACTTTTGAGTTGTTCCTTTTCAATGTCTCCTTTTAACTTGGAGCAAAGTCAGGTACACAGCCTTCAGGGTTATAAACATTACATCAAAGGTTTTAAGTTAGTGTTTCTCCAGGCAGAAAAACAGACTGAAATCTCTCAAACACTCACTGAGCAATGTCTAACTTAGCTTGTTTGTCACGGAGGGAGACTTATGTACTTTTAAAGTTGTGTGGTTACAAATTCTTGTATCAAATTATGAAAAAAAAAATGACACTGTGATGTTGGAAGCTTAATCCAAAAGGCAAATGGACTCAATTGAATTTCTTGAAGATGCTACAGAGGCTTATATTTCCAGCTCCGTCCACCAGTCAGTTTAGAACTGAAGAAGCCTGTCGGATGAGAGGTGGAACATCTTCAAGAACCTCGACCAAGTCCAGCTGCCTTTTGGATTAAGTTCCGAATTACCACGACCTGGATGACTGAGAACCTTCACAGACACGACACTGTGATGTTGTAATTACACAGTAATAATCAGGTGCAGGGAGCCAGATGGAGATAGCAACCCGAGGATTACAAACATGCCGTATCTATTTTTTATAAATTTATCAGTTTGATTATTTTCTTTGATACTCCATCACCTGTCAATCAGGACCCATCCCAGCAGCAGGCCTCTATTACACCAGCATGTCGAGCAGCTTCATGTTGTTCAGAAACAGATAGCAAAGTTCTGAAACATAAAATGTCTTTCATGCTGACTGACGTGCTGTATATGCAAATTATGCACATTATAATTATAGAATAAGATTTAACAAGCAGTCCTGAAAATGATAACTTATTGGTAAAAATCCAAACAAAATCATATAAAAAGCACATACTGGGTTAGGCTTACAACAAGGAACAGCAGAAAAATCCTGCAAAAGTAAATCAAATCAAACTTGAAACACCAAAGAAGAAGACTGCAGTTATCAGCATACCTACACACTAGGATAGACCGATTATCGGCCGGGCCGATTATCGGATTTTTTTTTTTTTTTTTATCCGACGGCCGATAAGAGATCAATTTAAAACTGGGTTATTTTGGCTCTGATGCATATGCTTAAAGGCATTTAAACAAAGTTAAGTGTTGGAGTTTGTATTATATAAAATATTGACGCCAATATTTTCACTTTTACTGCAAATGAATATCGGCTTCAAATATCAGTTAATAAAATAAAATAATAATCAGTATCGGTATCGGCCCTGAAAAAACCATATCGGTCTATCTCTACTACACACAGCTGAAAACTAATGCACAGGAAGATGCATGTAAACATACAGCCAGGGCTGCAAATAACTCATCTTAATCATCAATAGTTGTGCCATTTGTTTTCCTGTGAAGTGACTGATTGTTTGGAGAATAAAATGACAGGAAGTAGAGGAAATGTCTCGAGGTGCAGCCCTCATTTTTCTTGCTTTTTGTTTGGACAATTGTGTAAATCTCAGGAATATTTAGTTTGAAAGAAGGAAGTCCTCACATTTCAGAAGATGAAATCAACACTACACTATCGTAGCTCTACATACAAGTAAACAAAGACAACACAGCTAAAACAACTTACAAATAGAGAGCTATTTTAAACTTGTCTTAAAGAGTATAAGTGTAGAATATGAAGCGGCTCTTTCTTCAGGTTTTTCAATGAGCCTTTTTCTCCTGTTCTCAGCCGAAGAGAAATCACCAGCCCTTAGGGGATACTCGCGTTATTTCACCGCCCACATTGTCCCCCGGCTCTTTAACACCCAGCGCAGGCACTAATGTCCTGTGAAGACCTCGCATTTAGAAACGGGTGCAAGCAGGGAGCCCATGTGTGAGAGAAACCAACACTTTGAGGTGTTAACCAATTGTTTCCATGTAGAAGTGATTCAGGAGGAGATAGAGTGTCTCTGTCGGCTCCTCACACGTGTTGGGGGTTTTTTTTGTGTGTGTGTTGTTCCATGAGCTGTCCGGCCCCTTTGCTGGGGGGGTAATTGAGATGGTTTTTGGAGGGGAAAAATAATGAGAGTGCTAAGTGTCAGAGCGATGAAGAAGAAAGGAGGTGGCAGAGCGGAGCTGGAGGGGCCACGGGGCAGCGGGGGTGAAAGTGGGGGCCCCTGGGATGTCAACCCCATTTTCCGAAAAGAGCCTCATGCTACGGTTTTATTGAAAGCAATCTGCAAGAGCAATAACACCTCTGTCCTCTCAGATCAAGACAAATTAATCATATTTATGGGTGTGTTATGGAACAGGATGTGTGAGTTTTTGGAGAGCAGATTGTGTGTGTGTGTGTGTGTGTGTGTGTGTGTGTGTGTGTGTGTGTGTGTGTGTGTGTGTGTGTGTGTGTGTGCACGTGCGCACGCTCTACATGGCACAGAATAGGCATCACTTCTTCTAATTAGTGAGAATAACAGGATGCCTTGTTTTGTCAAGACGTTCCTGTGTTTCATGGCAAATGTGTGCATGTTGTGTCTGTGTGTGTGTGTGTGCGTGCGTGTGTGTGTGTGTGTGTGTGTGTGTGTGTGTGTGTGTGTGTGTGTGTGTGTCTGTCCGGAGGAAGGAGGTGCAAACGGGGCGACAACAGCTCCAGTTGCCCTCTCATGATCTATAAACCATTGTCTACCAGCTGAGCTCTTGCATCCTCTGCTGTTTACACTGCAGCCTTTCAACATAAACACTCTTCAAGGGACAAAAATGGAACACGTCCCATCCACACAAAAGTTAAACATGCAAACATGTACCATATCTGGCTGCAGGAAGGTCTGTTGTCAAACAGACTTCTGTCTGTGTTTCCTTCACTTTTATCCTCCGTTTGTGTAGGGAGACACAAGGAACCTGCTGCAGCTCCCTATCTTTCATCTGTGTTGGGGCCTCCTCAGGGGGCCCTTACTGAGTCCACACAGCCAAATCTACCTATAGGTATACCTTCATTTACCTCAAGCATGTCAATAATTGACTAAACAGAGAATAAGAGTGAGAGGAAAGATGTCCCAACAGCAATGCTACAGTTGTTTTATTAAAGAGGCATCACCCAAACATACAGTACATGTTCATCTGTGATGTGAAGGGAATAACGAGGGTAGAAAGAGACGCATGACAATTATTTTTGCCATTAGTCATGACATGGAACAAAATGAGTAAATGAACTAATTAATACATTTGACTGCAAATCAGTTAAAACAGTTATTCTGATTATTACCGAGGCCACTCAGCCCCTACAGGAAGTTGGAAAGTTGTGCGTATTTACGCAAATTCAACCCACTGTAAAATCCAGAATATAAGTCGCACCGGAATTTAAGACGCAATTTGTTTTTGGTGATATTCAAGAGGGAAAAAGGTTTCCTGTAGCCATTTATTAATAAAACCTGTTCAATTTATTTTCATTTTAAACACATTCAAATTACAGCCTCCCGTCTGTTTTTGCCATGTCGAGTTTGCAATCCTGCTACCTACTGGTGCTGTAGCTCGCGGTAGCCGGCAGCCTACGGTAGCATTGACTGTTGTGAGGGCGGCATTAGCAACAATCAAGTTAGCTGTCCTCGCTTAAAATAGCGAGGAAACACAAAACAGCACTGCAGCCTATTGTAAATAGGCGACTTTGTAGCGGCTTGGACCCGGAAAAAGTTTAATGCAGAAATGTGATGTCACTTAACAACCGACAACTTTAGCTAGATTATAGCGCCATCGTCTGGATAACATGCTGATATATTGGTCGCACTGGTATATAGGACGCAGCACACTTTTTAGACGAAAAAAAAAGTAGTACAAGTGCGTCTTACATACCGAATTTTACAGAAATTGCTGCAACTTTTTCTCAACCTTTCAATTTTGGTGCAACTCTTCAGCAAATTTGAAAAATCTAACAATTTCCCTGCGCGTGTGAAGTCACTTATTTCACCAAACTCATGTCTTTAATATTCAAACTAGTGATCCCCTGAGGACAGCTGGGATAGGCGCCAGCCCCCCGCGATCCTGAGCAGGATAATGGATGGATGATGCCCTGAGATCTGCAATGTAGTTTAAACATTTTACTGTATTACATATTTGTTTGTGATGTTTGTGTCAGTGCTGATTTCAAATAGTCACTGTACAGTGAGATAGTAATCCCCCTGTCTCTTATCTGCTGTTTAATGCTGCCGCAGCAGCCGAAGTAAAGAGTAGATTAGCGTGAATATAATAAATTACGTGTAGATTCTTCTTTGCACCTATAGAAAGCATTGAATGTGTAGTAGTAGTAGTATTTAATGGCTATTGACATTCGGTTTTGACACATTTTATTTGACATCTTGTCACTAAAAATGATGGGAAATGGCGTCAGGGGACAAACAACTCGCTCAGCCAATAGATGGCTCTATCGGAGCGTGTGTCCCAGTCGCTCACAGTGGATGTTTAATGAGTTCCACAACTTTCATTGCAACTTTTTTAAAAAGCTGATGCGAAATCATTTTTGGCTGCATCAATTACAGAAAATGTCTGTGAAATCCTGGAGGGATTTACTACAGCTCCTTTAAACCAAATGTCATGTAAAAATGTTGAAATGTTCTTGAACCAGCTTGAGGATTTGCCACTTTTATCTGTGTTGGTCGAGCAAAACAGACCATGTAGATGAATTGTAATTGAGGCAGGCCCATTTTGATGTTGATTTTTACACTTAAACTGAGAAAATAATTGTTGTATTATGAAAAAAATATTTGAAAATGTGTGTGGCACAGAAATATTGATTCGTACTTTAACAGATAAAAGGATTGTTATGACACTTGTTAGCATCACACAGAATTACCATTCCAGTTGTTATGATATGCTACTTATTATGTGTCTCAAACGTTTATTAATTAGCACGGAAATAACCAACTTCGCCAAACTTTTATCTGGTGTTCTATATTTTTTGACCTGCTGGACTAGAAAAAGGGAAAAAACGGGACAAATGATGCTTTGTTGTTTTCATATTTGCAACCAACTACAAGAGTAGAAGTAAGGAGAAAGAGAGAGAGAGAGAAACAGGAAGAGAAGTGAAAGATTGACCAAGTTTTAATTCCAACAGACTCCCAATCACAGACATAACTCACTCGGTTATGTAAGCACATTTAAGTGGCTGTCAAGACGTGAAAAAATAGCATGTGAAAATACCAGCCACCAAGATGATATCCATTCATCTGCAGCACAGAAGGCCAAGACTGCATCTCTACACACACAAACACACACAGTACACACAAAGACACACACTGGTACACAAAGACGCACACACTGGTACACAAACACAGCTTGTGGTGCTATTTAGGAGATACTGAGTTAAATGAAAGAAGGAAGTGACATTTCCCAGATCACTTTCCGCCGGGTTAACAAATTGGCTGGAGCAGTGTGTGTGTGTGTGTGTGTGTGTTGCTGATAGTAGCAATAATTGCTGATGCACGCAGGTGTTTTTGGCATGAGACCCCGGCAATATACGATGTTTTTGACTTTATCTGGCTCATTAAGTGGACACAACTCCCTCCAGGCGGTTGCCATTATTTGCAGCCAATGACACGTCTCACCCCTCAGCTCTGTACTATGTAATGTACCTCGTACCGCTTAAAGTAATTGTTAAAGCTGTTGATCCGATATTCACGTAGAGGCAAGCTGAGGTGTCTGCCCGTCTGCCTCTAACATCTTAGCAGAGGTAATTTCACACCCGACAGCCTGAGATTATAGTGCATCCTCAGCCTCTCCAGGAAAGTGATATTAATTTAAGACTGTGGGTTGGTGTAAAGGAACAGCTTTGCTCACATCTGCCCACACACACATTCTCACAAAGTCTGTCTTTCTCTCACACTAATCTAACACTTGCCGTGCTTATTAATTCCCTGTTTTTATCTCCAGGCTTCCCCCTCTCACCTCATTAGCTTGCGAGATATTCTTCTATTTAAGCAGGAGGAGAAAAAGGCAGCACAGGGGTGAATTAATGCAGTTTAGCACAGGCCAGACTCACTCATTAGCATACCTGACAAACCTGCCTAAGAATCCTTTGTAATGTTGTCGTTCCCATCATTAGGATTGGAGTCTTAGTGACAATGCACCTCCCCAGACGCCCACATATCCACACACAACTTCAGCCGTGTAGCAGCACTTTGCTAAGACAACTTCCTGCAGGTACATTTTAAGAAAGGACAGTTTGTTGTGGTGGTCTGACCTCTGTAACCTCTCAGAGAGAAGCGGCCATTTCATTTCACCTTAAATATCTACCAGTGGCTCGAAGCGAAGCCTCTCTTGCACAGCTTATTTATCTAAAATTGAACTCAGGGTCACCCCACACGCTCTGCGTTCTTATGAAAGTCCTTCAGAGATGAACTGTGACAGAGCGGCTGCATGGCTTTTTGAAAAGCAAACACAGGATCTATCTTTAATGATAAACAACATGGAAGTGGCTGGCCTTTCTGCTCTGTTGCTCTCCTGCTTCACATCCTGTCTGCACACAGTCTGACCGAAAGGCCCTTTGTTATTCTTAGTCAATGCTGCCACCTACTGGTTGAAATGTAACCTGCAGTTACAAAGAGGCTCAACGGATGCAAAGGCAGGCCTCATGGTCAGTGTATTATGAGCAGGGATGCACAGATCAGATACTGCACTGATTAAACAGAACATATTATGAGATGACCTACATTATTAATTTATAACTTTATTACTGTCATACAAATGTAGTGTAGTGTTTTAAGACATATAAATGCTCTGCTTGAAATAATAAATTGTGTCTGATATATTTTTTCTGCAAAAATAGGTTCCAAAATCCTCCCAAGGCATCTCCTCCTTCTGTCTCATTAAAAATTCCTGAATCTGCACAGTCCCCTCCCACTTCACACATCTCCAACCGTCCCCTCCGTCACGAAAACAAAACACGCCTCTGCCATCGCTTAGCGGCAACTTAGTAATTAGTTAACGTTAACGTTAGTAGTCAGTAGTGAGTTTGCAAACATTACGGTGACGGTTACAGTTGGCTCGTGCATCGCCGAAGTCGTTGCTATAGGTTGCACATAATGATATGCATAGCGTCACCCCGTCCATTAACGGGATTGGCCTTAGGTTTGTGATGTCTCAAACCTGCCAATCTGAAAACGTGTTGTTCAGCCTGTCCTTGGTACACTGCAGTTTAAAAGCAGACAGGCCCAGCCATGGAGATGAATGCTGATGTTGTCCCTGATATGTCTTGTAGGTTAAACACGTGAATTTTACTTTTACTAATTTTCTCTTTTCTCTCTATTTCTTCTGCTTCCAGGCTCTTTTAATGTGAACCTGCGCCCACCTGATCTCCTCTTCAAAGTGATCTTCTGGCTGGGCTACTTCAACAGCTGCCTGAACCCCATCATCTACCCCTGCTACAACCGCGAGTTCAAGCTGGCCTTCATTCGCATCCTAAGATGCCAGTGTCATCAGCGTAAGCGGAGAGCGTACAACTACCGCTCCTCCAACTTCAGCTCCTCTGGACACTCGCGCAAAGGCTCAGCCGATCACAACTCCAGCTGCTTGAACGGCAGCCAGCGCACCCTGCCCTCCTCTGCCAGTCCGAGCCCCAGCTACCTGAGCAAGGGTCTCCCGCCCTGCCCTGAGGGGGAAACATTGTATATCTGGGGAGGCAACACCCCAACTCCCTCCACTCCCAGCCTGCTGCCCGGCAGCCCAGCAGACTGCCAGCACAGAGCTATGAGAGGGGAGGTAAGAGGGGGGCAACAAGCCGAGGAGACCACTGGTAGTGTTTTCTCGTTCTCCTTTCGGAATAACAGAGACAAGGCGGGGATCCGCAAAGACAGCATTGTGCCTGAAGACAAGGTGTGACCGCTGAGTCCCGCTGCACTCGTTCCATACAGGGATCAAAGTCACAAACACATTGAGGATTAAGATTTCATGGATGTTCTGCATTCACTGTACATGGCCTCATGATCAGTCATCAGTCAGTGGATTGTCATTGTCATTAGTGGTTAGTGTGAGGTGAAGATATCCGAGTGTTGCTGCTGTATCAGAGGTATTTTGTATGTTGCTGTACCTGCTGTTGAGATACAGGGAGGTCTCTTTCAATGGACTGTAAGGGCTTCAGGACAGTTAATCAGAAACACTGTTCACCACCGTCTATGAAAGACACCAGTGCATGCATTTTGATTCAACAAAAAGAGACCCAACACAGCCTTCCTGTAAAAAGACTGAACCTGACTCTCATGTAAAACGTGTGACAAATGATCACCTTTCCGTTGCAGTCACTTGATATCTTAATGGTATGTTGTGAAAAACAAGTATAACCTGGTTTATCAGCTGTGCGCACAATCATCCGGTATCATAATTTTGTTTGTATGTTTGATGTTCAAGAAGTTCTGAATATCGATATTAGAAATGTGATTGATTAATGAATAAAAATAGAACCATGTTCAAACGCTGCCTTGAGGTGACCTCTCTCTCTCTCTGTTACTCGACTGTGTGGATGTGGAGAGAAGCTGCACCATCACACCTCATCATAGACGTGAGTGTCCGAGGTAAAGAGCAAACATTAGGCTGTTGTTAAGATAGACATCCCCCCTGAGAAGAGATAAATGTCAGAGTTTTCACACATCTCTATACCTGTATATAACATTCTTTTCCACATCACAGGACATGCAGTCGCACACAGCAAAGAAACAGAGGCAAATTTGGATGAACCAGTTAGAGGGGAAGGGAAGCACATTGGCTTGATGGACCACATGAATTGATACTGAGCAGCTGATCGCTCTTTTGTTGCTGCATCATGATTTCGATTGGTCCAACACCTCCAACAACCACAGCTAAACCTATGACAGCAGCGATTTACCTCACAGATCCATTGTTAGAGTCAGTGGAAACCTCCTCATCATGCCTGCAGTTGCCCGTTTCCAAAGCTTCCAAACGCCCACCGATGTTTTTATCGTTTCCCTTGCAGTGGCGGTTACTTCCTGGTTTCTGTGCCGGTGATGCCTCTCAGTCTCGTGTGCTCCATCGACAGGTGGCACTTTGGGCGCTGCTTCTGCTGAGCGTACATCTTCCTGGGTGTCACCTTTTGAATGTCATCCATTTTTAATCTCACCTGTGTAGCACTTAACCGGTACATAGCAGTGTGCGACCCGTTGCACTACCCCACATGTCTCCCAAACGTGTCGTGCTGATGCTGTAATGCTGCTGGTTCCTGCTGCTGGTCAGCTTCTCCCTGTGCGTCTCCCGGGGCATGTACACTCCGCAGCCTTGTGCAGCACACAACAGGACACTCAGACCTGTCCCGCCATGCTTCATGTCCCCTATTCATTTGCAACCTCTACTATCTCCTTCTTTATCCCCATGGGTTTCATGCTGTTTGCTTACAGGAAAATACGTACAGACTGTCCAGAGACAAGCAAGGTGAAACCACTGGATTGATCACCAATATGGGCAGCTTCAGATGAACCAGACGGCCATTAGGAGTGACTCCAGCAGACACGTCCACGCTCATGTGGATAGCTGCTCTCTGAAGAAGAAGCTGTGCAGACGCTGGGTCTGATCACGGAGGTCTTTCTGCTCTGTTTGCTTCCTTTCATCTGTGTGAACATTGTCCATCCTCTGCCGCTACAGCCTCAGCCTTTTCCTCCTGGAGGCCTCCACGTGGCTTGGAAATGCCAACTCCTCTTTGAACCCTGTCCTCCATGGCTTATTCAACAAGAACTACCGTCATGTTTTTGTGGGCATGTTAGACCGGGGGATTTTGGGGCGGCAGTTACAAGCAGGTTAAGATTCCTCACTCTCACATGCAATTGTTAGCTTGGAAACCATTTCAAGATGAATGATGATGTGTGTCAGCCTGATATTGTTAGCCAATTTGTGGGAGTGGGGACTATTTTGTCCTATTAATGGTCAGCCAATTAGTAGGGGGTCATTTGTCTGTCTGGCAACAGACAAGTGACTAGATATCTTGACTTTCCTAACGTGGGTCTACGCACTGGGTCCTCCATTTTCCAGCTTGCATTTAAACGTATCATTACACTCGTTAGGCTCTGCAGTCCTGTCAGAAGCTTTTTAAGCAGGCTTTTTGTGATACATTTGTAGTCTCAATGCCCGAAATTACCCTAATGACATCATCAGGGTAAATTACCCAGATATGATCTGTTTGAATGCCAACCGTCTTTCTCAAAGAAACCACTGATGTAATGAGACTGATACAGTCTAAACAACTGAACACTACTGACTGCAATACTTTCACGAACATGTCAAATCTGTGGTTTCTTCGTGGAATAATGTGGTTCAATAGAATATAAACAGTTCCCATTTTATCAACATAATGTGTGATTATGGATGGAGGCAGTGTGACAACATCAGGGTGGGAATTAGCTGAATATGTTGGTGGAGCAAGTGGCCTTTATCGTGCGTGAGCCCCTGCCCCCAAAATATCTGTGCACGGCCCTCCAGCGGCCCCAGGTTCGACTCCCACCCTTGCCGTGAGCTTTCCACTCTCTCTCTTCCCTGTTTCCGAGACTATTCACTGTCCTCTCTCTCAATAAAGGTTTACATTTTAAAATATTGTCCTTTTTCCCTTCTTGTTAAGTCAAAACTTTCCTGCTCAGAGGACATGTTTGTTTTTTTTACTGTTTTTCATTTCTATGGAGCTTTCAAAGTTTATTCTCAAACTCCTTCTTTCTTTATGTGTTTGTTTATGTACAAACTAGGGGTAGACCGATTATCGGCCGGGCCGATATTCGGCATTTTGACGCATATCGGCATCAGCCTTTTTTTTTTTTTTTTTTAATCCGACGACCGATAAGAGATCAATTTAAAACTGGGTTATTTTGGCTCTGATGCATATGCTTAAAGACATTTAAACAAAGTTAAGTGTTGCGTAGAGTTTGTATTATTCTAAATATTGACGCCAATATTTTCACTTTTACTGCAAATGAATATCGGCTTCAAATATCGGTTATCGGCCTCCTTGACTACTAATAATCGGTATCGGCCCTGAAAAAACCATATCGGTCTATCTCTAGTACAAACCAATCATATATTAATTTATACTGTTTATTCTGTAGCTTTTACCTGAGTGATGTGTTTTAAGACTTTGAAATATGTAAATTAACTTTTAGGAGTATCATAGTGATACCAGCAGAGATAAAACAAACACTACTATTAAAAAAAAAACCATTGGATTTTTGTTGCTGCACGACATCCTGCAGATTTATTTCAGTAAAAACACAATTTATTTACACACAAGTGGAACTATTGTCCACATAGTTACCCATTCACTTAATTGCATTCACTATCAAAGAACAAATATGGATAAGTGCAGCTTTAAAAGTGCTCTTAGCTTGAGTTAACATATTAAGAAAAACATATCAGATACCAGGTTTGGCTTTTATTGCATCAACAATTAGAGGTGTCTATTTTTTTTCTCTACAAATCTTCGTCAAAGTACTCGCACAATGAATAAGAGAGATCCTTAGCTCATTAGTGTCGCACTGCTCTGTTTCAATGTGACAATTTAATATAGCCGACACTGTTGTCCAAAGCGACGTACATCTGAGGGTTAATACAACACAAGCAACGATCAAGACAGGAGGGAACGAAGTCAAACAGCTTCAGGTGCGATCGGACACTGGTGCTGACAGGAAGCGCACGGGGTCAAAGAAGCAGAGGTGTCATGAAAGAAGCAGAGGTGTCATAATCATAGTCATTATCATCACCGGCAGTATGGTCGTCATCATCAACACCATCCTCAATGTCATCATCATCAATAGCATCAATATTATTAAGTGCAGAGGTGTTCATGAAAGAGCTGGGTCTTTAGCTTCTTCTTAAAGGTGAAAGGGACTCTGTGGACCGAATACAGTTTGGTAACTCATTCCACCACCGGGGGGCTACAGAGGAGAAGAGCCTAGTTAGCGACTTAAGGCCCTGTTGTGATGGGAATACCAAGCGCCTTTCATTGGCAGAGCGTAGTGGGCGGGAGGGAGTGTAGACCTGGATGAGGGCGTTCAGGTAGGCAGGAGCTGTTTTTGTGCTGCCAGCAAAAGTCGCTTACAAAACGACTTAAAGGGCATTTCAGCCCTGCTGAAACAGACCTTACCTGACTAAACAGGGAGGCCGGAGGGCAGCCCCAGTTCTTTGGAAAGTGTGGGGTCTCTGTGTTGAAGGTGATGGAATAACTTCCTGCTAGCCTCGCATCCTTTCCTCTTCACTGAGTCAATGAGACAGCGGGCCTTGTCTACGCAGCTCTTGTTCTCCTGAAGTATGGAGTCTCTCTCCCCATCATTCAAGACCCCGTCCACTAAAAGGTCGTCCAACAGCTGATTGATGAGCTCCCTTGACATGCTCTGAACAAGTTTAGGCCTCACTCTGGCAAGCTCCTTATCTAGAAAAATAAAGGGGAAATTGTTTAGAATCGGCAGGCTATAAGGCTTTTACAATTACATTTAATATTTCTTATGTTATAAAATGAAAGTTCTGTATGTGAAAAATCTACTGTAGATCTCTTGATGCTAACGACAGACAGAAAAGTTTTAACTGACCATACATGCCCTCGAAAACCCCAGTGTTTTGATAGTCATCTGAAATAAAATGAACAATATAATATAGACTTTTAGTTTTGCATTCACAAAATAAGACACTTTAGCTCTATATACCAAACAATCTTATTACGACTGACTTTTTCGAATTTTGCAGCTCCACACTTCAAATTCAGATTTGTTTTCCAATGTGAGCCGGAAATTCCGGACTGGATTTTCAGTAAACACTTCGAAGAAGTTTGGGTCACTGCTGTCACACACAAGCTTCAATTTCTGTGGAGGAAATATATGAACGGTAAAGGAGCAAATTTAGAGAAGGGTCAGTGGGTAGAATGATATAATTTATATGTAATCTGTCAAAAAGGGAAAGAAACTGTGTTGATATCGTAATCTAAGCTGAGGAGAACTTCAGACTGGGAGCCAAAGAGAAGTACAGTAACCTTATCAATAAATACAATGACTGAAATTATTTTTTAAATAGTTAAGAAATATGTGCATTTACTCTCTTGCCAAGGGTCAGGTCAGAAGATGGATACCACTCATATATGCACTGTAGATCAAAAGACGGCTAGCTAACATTAGCATAAACTCTAGAAGCAGGGGAAAAAACACCTGGCTCTGTCCAAAGGTTAATCCGCAGCGTAAAAACAACATGCAGTTTTACAGGAGTTTAAATGTCGTACTCTTTCTTGGACAATAGCAGTGAACATTACAGGACATATGTTTGTTAGTGAACTTCGGCAGAGCCAGGCTAGCTGTTCCCCTCATTGTCTCTATGCTAAGCTAAGCTAAGCTAATCTAACCATCTCTGGCTTTACTTAACGAGCGTTAAGAGTTACAAGACTGTTATCTTCCATCAAACTCCAAGAAAAAAATATCTTTTTTCTAAATCATGTGATTATTGATTTAACCATCACTGTTAGTCTGTTTGTTATAGATATCACATATTATCATCTAACCTAATTATCAGAGCCAAAGCTGTCAGCCACACTTACAGTAATGAAGCATATCAAATTGGTAATGATGATTGAAATGTTCTGGTGTTTTTTACAAGTTAACAACCTGTACCTAATGTAAGTCGACGCCCTGTGGGACTCTTATGCTCCAGTTTGTTCGATATTTCTCAGGAACAATTCACACTGATTTAAAAGCTGAAAGTACCTCAGGGTTAACTTCTGCAGCGTCCTCATCGACTGTGAGGGTGAAGCGGTCGCCCATTTTCAGGGACTTCTCTGGGTATGGCTTTTGGATCAGCTTGTATCCACTAGATAATTCTTTGTTTTTTATTGCCTGTGGGCATAAATAAAGACATTCTCAGCACAAAGAAGCTTCAAGCTTACATTAACCAGCATTGTTGTAAGAAGTGCAATAACCTGTTGTAGAGCAGGATCACGAGGGATCACATACACATGCAGTGTGAGAAACGCTTTGCTGGTCTTGTATATTAAAACTTTACACCTAATTTTCACTGGAAAGCCGGCTCGCATCAGGACCCCTCTTGGAGAGAAAGATGCGTCAGACAACTTGACATGAGAAGGTGTGACCTCGGACGCTTGTTCCACAACATCCCCACAGGAATCCATGTGAATGACTGCAAACTTGTGCACAATTGAGGGGTTGTCTTCTGCTCAAAGAAAGGCACAGTGAGGTTTTTATAGAAATCTATCAAAAAGAGTTGATACATTTTTAAGTCTGATGTTTGATGTCTGCTCACCTGTGCAGATCCAGTGTGGCAGATAAACTTGATCAAACTTTCCAGCAATGACCTTAATGTCCAGCAGGGGTCCTCCAGGGATGTAGTGCAAGGTTTCCAGTCTCTCCATGTGTTCCTCCCAAGAGCCAAACCGGTACTGGAAGCTGATCTTTTCCTCACAAATCCATCGCAAGCCGGAGACACCGCATTCAAATGTACCTGCTTCAGACTGTAGGCTAATTTATGAAAGGAAAAACAAGTACTGTAAGTTTGAGTTTCCTTGTTTTTAGTTGACGTTAAATGAAATATTTCCATAATAATTTATTGTAAAAACTCTGAAAAGATTTATTTCTGTAAAAATGTGTTTCCTGTGCGACAGTACTCGCAGATTATTTTTAACCTGTAAATTGGAGCATCTTTAGAGATCACTTCAGGCTCAAGTTTACTCCAGTAAACAAGCTCAGCGGATATCCAACAATTTCTGAAACGCACATTTTTTTCCTGAAACAGATAATAAGTCAAACTTATAATGGAATAAATGTTTTGCTTTTTTTTTGTTTTTTTCAGAAGTGTCTTCAAAAGGAAGCTTAGCATTGTTAAATTACCTGCTGTATTATTAAAACTTTAAATAATATGAATTTCAATATTCACTCTTGAATGCAATCATCCATCTATAAGTTTATATGTTTCTAAATGAAAAGGGGATAAAAGCAATGGATCTACTCACCCTCCTCCTGTCATATTGTGAAAGGCTCACCATGCGATGTGGGACATCACTGAACTCAGTACGAGCTCTGAAATGGTCAAACACAAATGATATCACCAACTCTTTGTCCTTGCAACATCAGTTTGCACAAAAAAACTCCCAAAGTGAAAGCCTTTGTGTTTACACTGTCTCATTTACATGAAGTCGTCAAAAAGATGTGGCTCCAGTTCATCGATGATGTTGTAGAGGATGTCTTTGCCTCTGTCTCCAACAGCTGTCAGACAATCAAAGATGTCCGTCATCTTCTCCTCCGGGGTCGGGAGAGCTCTGATTGTATCATATCTTTCTTGAGGAATAACCTTCTTTGTGAGGAGCTCATTCAAAATTGATTCAACGTCGCTCACACAGTTGATCAATTGGACTTTGTATTTATCCACTAAGTGCTCCTCTGAGGAAAAGCAGAAGGGCATGTTGTTGTTAAATGTTGTGTGTATAACATTTAGGTGCTTTACACTGCACATTTACCTCGGGAAGACTTGTTTCAGAGGTTAGAGATAAAATACACAACACAAATATACCTTATAAACAAGTGATCATTTTGAAAGAACAAAACATTATCAAACTGTTGATTTCAAATTCTAGAACAAAATATACATATGAGGGCATATGCTCTATGTAAAAAAAGACTTACCCTCCCTGGGATCAGGCAGCATGATGGCCTGTCCACTCGCCTGCTTGACTGCCAGAATAAAAAAGACAAAGTATTACATTACAATTAAAAACTTTGGACATTAATTTGAGATAACTGGAGCTGGACACACCAACATTGGCACAGCAGTTTTTGAAAAATTTTGAGGTCCAATTTTAGAGCCTTGAAGACAGATTTTGTCTGTATGAAGAGCACAGAAAACAAATGTCTCTGGCCAGGCTGACTCCAGTGACTGTATATATAGATGGACGACGCGTCTCCATCTGCTCTCATTGGGCCTCATTTACGAACAGTGCGTACGCACAAATCTGTGCTTGAACTGTGCGTATGCACGTTTGACGCACAAATCTTGGATTCATCAATTTGTTATTACCTAAATTTCTTCGTACTCTGCGAACAAATTTAGAACTCCCTCAGACCATGCGTACGCGCAAATGATGAAAGAAATGTCCTAGGAAATGTTAACACACACCCTTTTAACTACATTAAGTTTACAATAGAGTAGACCATATGAAAATGTTCATATTGAAATGTAACACTTTTGTTACAATTGTTTCTATTTCTGCTGATGTGAAATTTTTCTTTTTTCCTTTTGAGGCCATCTTTCTCGTTCTTTCAGCTTCTCCATAACACCGCTCTCTTCATGCGGCACCAAACAGATGTCCTTGGGGGGGTATAACAGCAGAACAGCTTCTTGTGTTGGTGTGAAGCAGACGTTCACAGATATGGAAACTTCAATGACTGTAGTGATTGTTTTAGTTACGTTTCCTCTCGCTGTTCCTCCTCTAATTCGGAACACATTGGCTGTAGGAGCCGGATTTGTCAACAGAGCTGTCAATCATACTTTTTACAGCATCAAATAACTCATTACAAATAAACTTGTCAGAAAAAAAGAACACTTGGATGTAAATCAGCACGATAAGAACTAACTATAATGACAGAAACCATGTTTTTGGAGGGTATTTTGATTTTATAGTTTGATTCATGTCCCATCTGTTAGGCAGCTGTCATGTCCTCCATCTTTTCATACAGTCTACAGTCAGACTGACACTGGGAAAAGATACATGTTTCCAAAGCTTGTTTTAGTTAGCAAACAAATACATTTCATGACTTAGGCTACATTAAAGACATAAAGGAGGATAATCAGAAGAGGAAAAAAAACATTTTGAAACTACACTTTAAATTATTACGTAACACAAAATATTTTCAAAAAACTAAAAAGGAAAATATTACGATACATTTATAGATAAAATATCCACAAAGTTTTTATTTAAAGATTTTTGCTCTGCCTTGCTTCATTAGCCTTTTAGTTTTTACTTTCTTTTTAGAATTACTTGATTGAACACTGTGTAAATATAAAAATATAAAAATGTATACAAAGGGAATTATAATGTGACTTTAGCTCAATAATTTAAATGAATAAATACAGAGTTGGGAAAAAGACACTAGCAACATAAATGTACAGTGGGAATATCCTAAAACTGACACAAAAAAAACAAAATTATTTCTCTTAAAAAAGCTCAACTTTTTTGGTTTTAGTAGTAATAACTTTGGGAGTTTTAATATTTTGTTTAAAGACATAAAACTCGGGAAACTTTGGGCATGTGTGTTATACAGTCTATGGTGTGCCCCGAGATTATGGGTGTCCCATCAGTGACGTCACTGCAGTTATGAGTAGGTGTTTGGACCTTACTTATACAGGCTATGGTTTGGACCTTTGAGTCGCGCGCGGCAAGAACTTTCAGGTAACATGGCGATGATGAAAATACATTTTAAACTTCTCAACCCGGACGCTCGATCCACAGTAGATATATATTTGGTGTCAGTTTAGTTTCCATTATCGCTTATTTAACAAATAACAGACGCTGTTTTATTCTGTATTATGTAGGATAACAGAAACGTTACCTCTGTATGCCGCATTGTGGCAGCCGATCTTTCCCAGTATCTTCACGGCTTCTGGCAGAGCTCCACCCTCTGTGAATTTTGATATCAGGAGGTCAGCGATATCTATGCAGGCTGGTAAATTTCCAGCACCCTTACAAAAGAACACTCCAGTGTGCTCCTCGATTCTTCTCTTGACCTGGTCGCTGAACCTCCTGAATTCACTCGGCCTCAGGTCCACAAGTGTGTCCACTAACGCCTGCTTAAAGTCTTTGGAGGCCATTTCTCACACATTTAAAAACCCAACCTCAACGCCGTGCCCGCCGAGAGTCGAATTTCCACTTGTTCGTTCAACACGTTGCCCACATATGGTTACCTGCTGAAGTGCCTGCAGCAAGATACACGGTGCGTTCACATGCTGTTGGAAATACAACGTTTCCTTCTGTCAGATCAATCCAGGAGGAGAATAAACGAGACTGGCTGGTTCAACCTGTCTGACTATCTAACTATTAGTCCATCCCTGTAACTATAGTGACTTATTTTGTTACATTTTTAGATTATTTATGTAGGCCTACGATTATTTTCAAAATATGATGATGTAAAACCACAAATATTATAGGCTACATTTGAAATTAACTTTAAATGTGACAGAATACCACTCCCTCTCCCTCTTTAAAGAGGTCTCCCATATTGATGAAGCTGGATCAAAATGATATGATAGTTATGGAACATAAAGAAAATGTGGTCAGTTTTTAATCTGGAACTATACAATCCAGTCTTTGTTGGAAAACGGGGGAATAATTATCACCATTTGGGCGCACTGTCTTACTGTTTGTCCCTCCCACCTGCACATTTTATTTCCCATCTAACGATGAGGCAGCAAAGGACATCTTGCAGTGGTTTGAAAGTATACTGTGTAGATTCGAGGGTGTCAGACTGGGGGGAAAGAGGGGATTGATTGCACATGGTCCTCGTGTGTAAAGGGCCCACATACGTAAAATTAACAATAGCAGTGGATGAGGGGAGGGGCTTGGAGAGAATGGCCGTGTGTTCACCGTTATTTCCAGCATAACTTCCAGCTCTGTTGACAGATAGGAGAGCTCTGACAGAGTGCTTCATTGTATGCAGAGTTGTGCTGGTGCAGACTTATTTGTTGCAAGTTGTTTTGGTGTTTAGTCAGTCAGTTGTTAAAAAGAAAAAGCCCTAACTTGAGTGTTAAGTTGAATTCAAGCATGTCATTTTACATTATTAGTAAGTGCTGATGTTCCAAGAAGCAAAGAAAAAGACGACGTAAGGCTGAAAAAACCTACATGACCTCTACTCAAAGGGTGTCATTGATATTAACGTCTGCAGTTCATGATGCATGTTCAAACTTGTGCCGGAAAAACCTGACAGGAGAAAGGAAATGTTTGGGAATATTGCCAATTTACCACATTTTAGTTTAAAGCAATGAGGCTTACTGTCTTGGGAAATACCCGCTGACATTTCTCACACATATGTGGAGCAGACGTGGTGAGGTAAATGTGAGAGGGAAGGAAGAAGTGATTCTAAAACAACAGAAAGAGAGGCCACTCCTTTTTTTTTTATATCCGTCTCATAAGCTCCTTGTCACTCCGTCTCCTCTCGTCTGCTGTCATGGCTTTCACTGGGAAATATGAGCTGGAGAGTCAAGAAAACTATGAGGAGTTTCTGGAAATTATCGGTATTGGAAGTTTTTTAATGACTTAAAATGGATCCATGTGAGTTCTCATTCGTTTAGTTGAATGTCTGTGTTTGGTATCTGACCCGCTGCATCACAGGGCTTCTCAACGCCAAGACAGACCACAAAGTGATCACCGAGGTGCTTCAGGATGGGAACGACTTCACCTGGACTCAAAGCATTCCCAACTGGACCTGGTCCAATAAGTTCAGCGCTGGTCAGGAGTGTGAGCTGGAGACGATGAAGGGCTCCAAATTCAGGGTGAGTTTGTAACAAGAGCTTGTAAATCTGCCACATGTTTGTCATGAAGCTGTCATGTGATCAGGCTCAGTGGACATTTTCGTTTGTGTCCTTCTGTCCCTGTAGGCTCTTGTCACCCTGGAAGGCGACAAGATTTTAGTACCGTTTCCTCAGTATAACTTCACAGCAGAGATCACTGAGGGTAAACTAGTAATGGTAAGAGATGAAAGCACCTCATATATGCTTAAAGTGACAGATTTGTTCAAAATATTTTCAGTAATCTGAATAGTTTCCTGTATTTTCATCTGTATCTTTTCCACTCTGTGTGCTTTAGAGTTGCACAACTCCAGGAGAGAAGGGTGTGACCTTCAAAAGAGTTAGCAAGAGGATCTAACGCTGCGAGACTCGACATGCTTCAAAGGAAAAGAGGCGTCAGGAGGTAAAGCTCATCATGAAAATGTTTACTTCAATTACTGAGGCAAGAGGAACAAAGTAACCATCTGTAGTGAGGAGGGAAGTGGACGCTGTCTTCACCAATGTGGAAAAACTATGCACTCTATTTCTACAAAGATTAAACTGCCTGAACCACTGTCCATGTTTGATCCAATAAATCCATAAATGTATTCCTTGTTTCTCAACAATCATGTTGTGTTGATTGTCTGCAACATTTTCGGTCTAAAACTCTTTTCTGTGTAACTGGTACAAACGTTTCCTGCAACACAAAACACGATTTCATGAGAAGGTAAAACAGATGTGTCAAAGCAGGGATTGATTAACCTTGGCAGTAAGGTTATTTAATGTTTAAAGTCTGAATCCATGTGGATGAAGCAGGCAGACAGATGTTATAGACCAATCTAACATTGAGAAGAACATTTTCAATGATCTGATCATTCAGATTCACTATGCCCTTATTTAGATGGCACAAGTGATTGGGGACCACTATAAACAAGGCGATGATGTCAGGGCAGGATGGAAATGGTCCTTTCTATGTTCCCTTTTTCATGTGTTCTGTTGTAATTTGTCTTTAATGGTATCGTTTACCTAAGTGTACAACATTTTAGAAATAAAAGACATTCATAGTCTTTGGATCATGGCCTGCAGAAGGTGCACAGAAACTGTAAATTAGCTGATGCACCAAGAGCTGCTGTTCACCAGGCAACAGGTTTAAACAAATGTTATGAAAAAAGGTTAAAATGAATACCAGCTCAATTCACATTTATAAAATTTAATCCTGAAACTGCCCGTGCTGTATTTGTAACCGTAAACACAAAAAAATGTGCTAAATGTGAAAAATGAAATAATTCACTGTTGGATCTTCACAGCAGATTTTTCTGGTCTACTTAAAGTAGTAACCTCGAAGATTTTCAGTTAAATAAATGTATTTTAAGTCACTATCTATTGCAGAATGAGGTAACACAATGGTGATTGAGCCTATAGCGCACTGATGAAAGCCTTTGCATTTGCAGTATTACAGACTGGGTGTCTGTGGCGACATTCATGGAAAAAAATCACAAGCGGTAATCTACTATGGCTGAACAAACAAAGAAAAGATCGATGACTACAGATACAACTTCAACAATAAGTGAAAATACAAAGAAAAAGAAACAAATTTGACGCTCAGATGAAGGCAAACAGTCTAAAAAGGAAAGCGACCGTCAGCGAGGAAAATCAAGAGTTACAACTGTAAAAAAGGGAGCCAATCGTGGACGTCTGGTTATGTGGGACATATACGCCCGCAATTGCTTTTTATCGCCATAAGATGCCGCCAAATAGAACGTAACTTCGAGATTATATCTTTAAATTATAAGTCTCCCAAGTATTTGCCGCTCTGGTGATGACCTCAGAAAAAGTAAAAGTACTTCCAAAAGCTGCACACACATATTCACAAATACAGCAGTTAGAGGTCGGACATGCTCACATCAACAAGCTTGTCACCAACTCTGTCAGCAGTGTAAAGGCTTGAGTTTAACCCCATCCAAAGATACATTGAACTAAAACAAAGTATGATCAAACTATGCTGGAGCAAAGACATTCAGGGTTTAGACATTCAAAATATGTTTCAACAACCTCGGACAGTCCAGTCTAGTTATTGAGCGGCGGTTTTCATGGACGTCTCGATGATTTGACTAAAGTCCTGAAATTAAAATGTTTGAAGTTTTGGTAAAAAATATCTTTTTTTGGAATATTCACACTTTACTATTTTATACTTTCTCAAAATTGTATGTATGTAAAATAAAAGTAAAATTAATCATACAATGAATGGGGGCTGGTATAGCCCAGCAGTTAAATCAGGAGCCCATGTAAAGAGGCCACAGTCCTCGATGCTGCGGCCCCGGGATTGACTCCCACGCTCAACCCCTGCACCCTCTCTCTTCCCCTGTTTCCAACACTAACAACTGTCCTCTCTATCAATAAAGGCATAAAAGGCCAAAATAAATCATCTTAACCTCTCTTCACAGACATATAACCAGTCAAAACACTTTTATTTTAAAAACATTATTATTAATAATTTCCCTGAAAAACTGTGGCTCCAAATCTTGAACACGGTAAAGTATAGTTTGAAAACAAGAGACAATGAAAAAAACTACCTGAACCAAGAAGCTTACACTTGTTGGAAACAGTCTGTTGGGCAGTCTGGTGATACTGAGCATTCCAGTGAGCGGTATACACACATGTAAAGATCAGCGTTAGCATACTATTGAGTTTCACGATGACTGAAGAAGAGCTGCCTAAAAAAACCTGCACATTTCCATTATCACCACTAAGAGGCGCCCTCATTCCTCAATAACACACCAGAGGGACAAGTTGGCTTTGTTCATCTACTGGAATGAATGTGTTTCTATTTTAAGGATTAAATGCAATCAAACAAGTAAGAAAGATTTACTCATCTGTCCAACTACAACTTTGAGACACAAATCTTTAACTTGAGTCTGTTAGCAGTGAGCAATCTGCATCCTTTGACGACGTGGTGCTGTTACATTGTGCTCTCTGTTGATTATTTGTGTTCGGACACGCTGCTGCCTCTGTCACAGACATTCACCCGCTCGTCCTGCACATTACAAACATTTCACCATGAAAAAGAGAAAAATCAATCTGATGCTTTTGCAGCTGTTGTTCAGCAGAAATCCTACGTACGGTCTCAAATCACAAGGTTCATTCATGCAGCCATTCAGGTTTGTCACATCACACATGGCGAGCAGGGAGGGTAGATGTTTGTTCATGTGCTCATATGAGGAATAACGGTGGATTTTCATGACATAGACTGGTCTATTTGCAACAGAAATAATTGTTAATCCAGTTATAATACATTTTTATTTTCAAATACTTCATATATATATAAATATATATTTAGAAATTGTGTTTTTAAATCCATTAAATTAGAAAAGGTCAGCTTACAAATGATAGATATTGTAAAGTTTACGTATGAGGGACGTCTCTGATCGCCCTCCAAGTGTTGTTTTCACTCAGTCTTGATCCCTGCATTACTGATGATTGAATGTTGTTTAAAGTGCATATACTGAGACACTCGGCGCAGACAGAAGGTGAGCAGCCCTCCCTGCACCCCCACAACCCAAATTCTTCCCTGAGGCCTGATAAAAAGGAAGCCAACAGCCTGCTTGTTTAGCCCGCCATACAAAAGCTTACAGGAGGCTGTGAGAATGATCCATTATCACAGTGACGGCTGTGAGCGCTCCCCCGTCTCCTCCCCCTCCACCTCCCTTCACACATGGGGAATTTAACACAGAGATCTTGAAGAAAAATCCCTCAAATTTCCAACCTCAACTTTTGTGTCCAAATGTTTAATATCATGTAAATGTGTGCGTGAAAGCGCTGCCAAATAATCTGTGTGCCAAGCTAATCACATTTTGTCTTTTAACTTTGAGATCTGAGCTGATGTGATGGGGGGGGGTTTCAAATGGTTATGTTCTGACTTGGGAAAAATACTCACAGTTCATTAATAAAATATTTATTCTGCAGTGTGAGGACAGAGCTGAGGCTCAAATACTTCCACTGTCAACTGTACTGTGTCTGACACCCGAGGGGTGGCCAATTTGCAACTATTATACAGGCGTATAATGTCTCATGTGTGAGAGAGAGAGCCGCCTCACTGAGTAGATTTCTACACATCAGAATACCGTAAACACTGACAGCTTTGATTGAGCTGTGCAGGCGGACTAAAGAAGCAGACGAGGCGGATTTGTTTCTGAAATGCAGAATGATATCATTGTGAGAAAAGTAGCATAGCTCATGGATGCACTATTCCAGCCAGGGTTATCGTGGGAATGCCTGATTCAATTACCAGCATTTATATGACTTTAAACATGAAGTATGTTTCAGTCAGTGGTGGAAAAAGCGTGCACATCCTTGACTTGAGTAAAAAGAGCCATAAAATGACATTAAACTGAAATATTCTGCATTCAAAACTTACGTAAAACCTTATAATCTCAAAAATATAGTCTAAGAGTGGCCCTGAGAGCTTTTCAGTATAATCTTGATCATTTTGCAGCAGATTTCTTTTGAAGTAGTTGGTGCATTTGAAGCTTAATATGGACAAATGCATCCCATTAAAACTTCAGCAGTCAGGATAAATGTGTTGGATTAAAAAGTATGTTTTCTCTAAAATCTAGCGAGGCATAAAAAGCAGTCACTATGTAAATATTCAAGTTGTTAGAAGCACAGATACCACACAGCTGTATTTTAGTTCAGTACTTCGGTAAATGTACTTCTTCACAGTCCACCACTAGCTTTAGTTTGGTGTAGCACTACCCTTTTTTAATGAATGAAGAGCTGCATTGACAGCGTGTGGTCACAGCTGGAGGACTGAGTGTAAAACCTGCAGGGCTCATCACCGGAGCGGCTGCATTGTCTCCCTTCTGAGCCGACTGGAGCGTTGCAGTGGAAACCATCATCTCCCTAAAAGCTGCAGGCACCTGAGTCCTGCCTCCTCAGACGAAACACACCCCCACAGACTCAGTTCACTTGTGTGTTTATTTTTTCATGGCACATTGTGATAAAAGAATTCCTTCTACCATTCAGTGTCACATAATCCAAGACTACAAATTGGTACAAAATAATACAAAAATATAAATTGGAAGTTCGTGGTGTCGTTTCTTTTCTATCACATTAGTGTTGTTTGGTGTGAGTGACATCGGCACCTTTCACAGGAGGGAAAAATGCGTGGGAAATCTCTAATTAGCTAAAAAACAAAAGCATTCAGTAATATCTATCACTCGAAGCAGGCGGCTGCAATATGCAACATATTCATTGTGTTCAGAGCTCACTGCCCTCTAGAGGAGATCAAGTCAAATTACACAATTATCAAAAATAAGTTACAAAAGATGAACCAGTGGTGAACACCAGACAGTGATGGCTGTGGTCAGTTTAAACAGAAACAACAACGTATTGCACCTTTGACACCTCAGTGGGAAGTTGCTCATGAGTTATGAGGAAAAGAGCAAGTTGAACTCTAAAAGGAAACAAACTAGATCACACCAACCATTCATCCGGAGAGTCGCAAAAGACTTCAACTAAAAAAAATACACAGAAAGGGAAAGAAAAAATTATAACAAAACTGTACATAAAGAGTAAAAAAAAAAGGCATAGTATCCGAGTTCATATCACTGAGCAGCACATTAGCACGGCGGTTCAGTGGTGAGAAACAAACCGGTTTGGTGATTCAGGATCAGATCTGTTTCAGTGTTGCTTCATGTGGTGTTATCAGAGAAATGCACGTCTGACCAGGAGTTTAAGGTTTGGGAAAGAGGCACGACGTGGTGGGATGTCCAACGTCCACAGCAGTCAGATCTTCAGTAAAGAAATGGAAACCACCATATCGTAACTTAAGCCCACAGTTCCCACAAAACTGAGCAGCCTTTAAAAACAGCTCAGTCAGCATTTTCCCAGAGGTTAGTGTCCACAGTAGAGCTGCAACAAACGGTGGAGAGATCGACAGAAAAGTGAGCGTTTGGCAAATATTAGTTTCCAGCTTCTTAAATGTGAGACTTTGCTGCTTTTCTTTGACATAATCGATAGTGAACTGAAAATCTTTGGGTTTCTGGCTGCTGGTCGAATAAAAGGAGCTTTGTGAATAGATTACCTTGAGCTGCCTGAAATTATAACTGCCATTTTTTTTTTTTAGACAAACTAATCCTTCGCTGTCGTCCTAATTCAGTCAAAAACATCCCCGAACTTAGAGTCCGCAGTTATTTAAGGTATCACCACGGCAAGCGGCGGGCAACCCAATCTGGATGTGTTTATACTACAACAGGAAGAGGAAGATTGGGGATTGCAGCTTTAGAAATCTGGGAAGCAATTACTGTGGACTGACTACAGATGTCTGTTTTAAACCGGTGACCACGAGGTTGTTCCACCACGAAGCAAACAGACGGTTTCATGCATCCAGTTACTGACTTGTAAAGCAGAGTATGGTCCAGTGATGAAGAAGGGAATTATTCAACCCCCTACAGATGCAGCAGTAGCATCCACTTTAAAGCATAACAGCACAGAATAATGAGAAGGCTGCTCGTCTCAGCCTTGAAACCTGAGCCTGAATACAGTTTCTATGGACAGGTACAAAAAAGATCTATAATTAATCAATGGTGTGTTTCTATGCTGGTACAAAAAGCTACGCTAAATCAAACAAAAGGAATTGAAAAAGAAAAACAAGTCTTTATAAATAAAAGCTATGGCATGTTTCAATGGCATCATATTCAAGTAATCTTGTTCAAGTCCCTGATACTTAGTGGTTCATGTAAACATTGGAGTCATTAACACAGACACAGAACCAACAGTTCATAAGAAGGCAGCAGCAATTCATGTGTACAATACACGACCGACGTCCACGTCTCCTTCACCATGCTGGTCCAGTCACGTCAGCGTGCGTTCAGTTCTTTGAGTGGTGCCAGAGAAATTAAAACTTTAGTATGACCAAGCCTGCAGCTGCCAGAGAGACACACATCCACCCGCGGGTGTGTGACGGCTCTGCTAAAGGCTCCACTTTGGAGATGAGATGATGAAGACAGAGAGGAGGAGAGAGGGAAAAATGGAACACTGCAGGCGAGCTGGAGCTCAGCTTCACCTGCTGTGCTCCAAAAAAAACAAAACAAAAACAAGTCTTCATTCCTTCTGAGGCCTTATGGGGCGATAGATTCCCAGAGCGGCCCTTCAGCTCGGACAGACGCTGCAGGAGTTAAATCAACGTTTGCTAACATTCAGGAGACACGACCGTCAGCGACAAGCCTCTTTTTCTATCTCTCATAAATGTTGGATCAAGAAATAATACCAGCCAATTTCTCCTCTCTGAAATGTTTTCAATTTTTGGGATTAGAAATCTAAAAAAAAAAAAGATGTCAAGCAGCAAATATATCCTTATCACAGATACTTTGTGTTCTGTGCGATTCTAAAAGTGGCTCAGCTATCACACGACTGAGACGAGGCACTGAATGAGGTGGGTGTTAGATCACACTGCTGCTTTCATCTCATTCACAGTGATGACAGTCTCATAATAACACACATTTATAAAACCAGTTCAGAATAGCGCAGTAACATTTCTGCAATGCCTCAGTATTTCAGAAGAGTCGGTGGATATTTGTCACGTCAGTGTGATGACTTCCACAGGGTCTGTCTTGCCTTTGGACCTCTGCTTGCGTTTGAGGCGTCTCTGTGAGAGGGGCGGGGCAGCTGGACGAGCTGAAGGTGTAGCGGAGCTGACGGAGAGAGAGAGAAGGTCTGAGAAAGGATATTTGGGGGTAGGGACTTTGGACGGAAGCATAGCAGTGCACTCCCGCGGGGGTTTGTGTTCCCTCTCCGTCTCCTGGCGTCACCTGTCGAAGCAGCCGGCTGCGAAGGTGTGATGAGCCCCCAGGTAGCCCCCGCTGTAGGCCATACTCAGACAGTGGCGCGGCTCTCCAGCGAGGGCCATCTGCACGGAAATGGGGCCCTGAAGAGGCAACCCTCGCGCCCCTGGCTGGAGACTGGAAGTCAGGCTCGGGTAGGAGGGGAACCCAGGAGTCATGGAAGGAGCCGCAGTGAGGAGCCCCATCCTGTGGCTCTGAAGGAAGTCCTGAGACATGTTCACCACGGACCCCAGAGCCTGGGAGTCAGCCAGCGCCTGCAGCTGGGAGAGGGACGGGGAATGCTGGGACAGGTGGGGGAAGACATCCGGCTGAAAGAGCAGCTGCGGTGTGGAGGAAGTGGAGGAGGAAGAGGAGGAGGAGGAGGCTGGTCTCTGGATGGCTGACACTGGAGAGAGGTGAGATGTCTGGGGCTGCGACTGCAGAGAGGAGGGTCTGTGAGGAGGAGTTGATTTGGTCTTGTTGGCCTCCTTAACGTCGTTGTCATGAGCCCTGTGGAGAGGAGGGGGAGACATTAAGAAGGTGAAGTTCATCAACTTAAAGGAAGCTAGCAGGCAAAGGATCCATCCAGCTCAGATCAACACAATAACAGCGGAACAAGTCTGCACAAACTTCCACACATTTAGCGTCAACGTGCGAACAATTACACTTACATAGATGCACACAAATAAACACACAGCCACCCGCTGACCAAGAAATGTGCAACTTAATTGCAGTTGTTAAATTACACAGCAACAAAGCTAACAGCTTTATAATCCAAAACCATAAAGAGAGGGGCCTTAATGTAATCAACCTTGAGTTGACAACTACAACTCAAGGAGCTCATCTACCAGCCTCACTTTTCTACTTGTGTCTATGAGTGTGTGTGTGTGTGTGTGTCCCTTACAGCAGCATGAGTTCAATGCACTGGGTGAGGTGGTCCCAGGTGTAGCCTGTTAGTAGGTGCAGAGCAGTCGTCCAGCTGGGGGAAATCTGAAGGCAAATACGAGATGCTGCCACACACGCAGCAGCAACCTGTGATGGTCTGAAACTCAGGAAGGCGTGGTCTAGAGAAACCCAGAGACAAGAGTTTCATTAGCTCTTTGATCACAAACTCTCAACATGCACGTACATTTATAACAAACACCTTAAGCACAAACAAACCAGAGGCCAGTTCACCGTCTGAACTCACCCTGCAGTGAGACCTCCAGGAAGTAGTGAGTGTATTTGTCCATGAAAGCCTTGGTCTTGGAGAGGGAAGAGAGGGGCCAGCCATTGTACAGGTCGCCCTCCTGCACCGAGGCATGGAGGTAGTAGTCGATAAAGTGTGCGGGCGTGGGCATGCACAGGTTCCAGCCAAAGGTCTCCAGCAGCAGAAGCTCCATTTTGATCAGATCCTTCTTGTTGAGAACCAGGTTCAGGCTGCACATGAAGCCCAGAGAGTTCAGCTGCTCCAGTTTGGGAACCCGGTCTTCCTTCTCCTCAAATTTACCTGGAGGGGAAAGAAGGAGACGCAGCAAGGTTACTAACAGTGCTTGGTACAACAACTCCTAGAGATAGATTATAAGAGTTTTTGTGGCTCACAAGCAGTTTCATTTGTTTGGAAGTTTCAAACTTCCCTCTTTTTTAGATCTTCAAAAAGGAAAAATGAGGACAGGAGGCTGTTGATCAGAAGTCATTGAACCCTTCAGCTTGAACCCTTCTGCATTGTTAACTGTGACATTTTACAGCATATACAATTAAAAAATGGATCAAAAGATTAAGCAATAATACAAATATTTAGTTGGAGCTTAGATCTTAATATATGATGACATAATTAATTGAATATCACCCTCATAAATGAGTGATTATAATTTGCTTCCTGTCAGTATTACAATGCATATCACCATCATCTGCAGCCACATGGTGAAGGTTTATGGTCCGCCCGAAAGAGCTGTACTCAAGCTTCCACAAAACCTAACAAGTGCCTGCTAAGCATTAGCAATTAAGCTGCCTATTACTGAACATCTGGCCATAAAGCTAAGCTATTACACTAGCAGGGAGGCCTCTGGAAACATCACTATAAGCTTACAGAGAGCCGGGTGCTTACTGTGGATTAAACAGGCCAACACTTTCTATGAAAAAGCCAGTCAGCTCGAGCCCCAATATTTCTGTCGCGCTCCCTCTCTCACTCACTCACTCCAGATCCTCACACACAAATTACAGCAGTGCCATTATAGTGAGCCCCCTCCCCATCCCCAGACATCCTCCTTTCCATGGCAACAGCCCCGAGGCCTCAGGGGTCCATCTGACCAATGAAGAGGGGCGATTCTGCCTTTAATCCAACGGTCCAACAGGCCTCCTCTGCTCAAACTTCAAGAATAAGGGTGAGGGGGTGTCAGGTTACTCTGATGCAGACTTGGCTCTAAAGCTTGTGCCTCTGCTGCACACAGGACACACAGGACGATGTGGAGACACGATGTAGTCATAGCTCGACTGTTACTGGATTCTTAAGGCTGATCAATAATTCAAAACACAACAATGACATTTAAACATACGTTCATGAATAAAGTAAAACTTTACTTGTAGTCATACTAACTCTTACCAACAAAAACAGTTTAATTAGTTGTAAGCAAATACAGTGAGTACGAATGTTTTGTCTAAAACCATAAATCCATGAATACATTGATGCTGCTGTTTACACAGATAATGAATATCTTTAAGCACTGTGGTTAAATAAATATTAAGTAAAATAATATATTATTAACACTTCCTTAAACATATATGCGTAAAACCACATTTTAAAAAGTTTTAAATCATGTATCACATTTTATACACGGTTCATAAATGCTTAAAGGAGCAGTTCCCCCCTGGGAAAAGTCACTGTCAGTCAAAGCTGGTGTTCTCTGTAATAGATAGAAGCAATAATATTTGAAATTGGCGCCGTACCTGTGGAGAAAGTTGTACAAACAGCTCGTGGTTTCACCCATTCTACATTCCCACAACACCCAGCGTGCATTGCACCCCTCCTTCTGAAAGGAACGGCCCAGCGAGAGACGCTGGAGTGAAATACTACTGCTTCGCTGCAGGCGATGGCTCAGAGCGGTACAGACTCCAAAATATGACGAGATATACCGGTGGATCGTCTAAGAAATCTTCAGGTCTGCAGTCTACATTTCAAACCTGACGATTTTGAACGAGGCATGACATCGGAGGCGGGCGTCCTGGATTGAGGAGGTGTAGTTTATCGAGCTCCCTGGCCTCCGCCAGATGGCACGCTTTACATAGTCTGGCGGAGGTTTTCCAGGGCTCATTGAAGAAGCGGATAGCGTCCTCAAAAAGCACAAAGACCGACTAGCCATATTGGCATTAGCTCCCCATCATAGCATAATAGTTCTGAGGTTGAAAATTGGCGAACTGGCCCTTTAATAAGGGGACTTAAAGGGTTACCTTTGATACAGATCTCCCTTTCTTTACTGATGTGTACAGAGACAGACACTTATTATTAAAAACAAACTTTTCAGTGGTGTCTGGTAGATGAACTATCTCTAGCTCTAACCTCACGTGTTGAAACTATAGTTAGCATGAGTCTGAGTAGACGCTAACAATAACATCTCAAAGTATAAAACCCTGCTCTTAAAATAAATGCATTTACTGCAGCAAAAGGGGCCTACACAACTCATATAAACGGCAACAATCACTCACATAAACACTGCTGACAAAGTGCCATCCAGTCGCTGTTGTGTTATATCCACTGTCCGGGATTATAAAATATCGGCTTTGTAAGATATGCATGCTGCTGGAAATAACAAAAAACAATGTGAAGGGGCAAACTTCCGCCTATAATCTATAACAACGGGTCTTAATACCAAACATTAAAAGCAGGGGCTTTATTGGTGTTTCTGAGCAGCAGTTATAAGTAGATAAATAACAAAGGTCTGCAGTGCCACAGCTAGTATTGTTGTCTTTCATGGACCTCATTTACCTCTTTATGCCCCTGTCTCAGGGAGGGGGAGTCTTCTTAGCGAGTGCGAGTTTTACCACTGATCTAGCGACCGACCATTAAGCAGGCCAGGAGAGAGGAAGAGAGGGGGAACGGCTGAGAGAGCACGAGGGGAGGGGTGTGGGGGGTCGGCGGCCCAACAGGCCGTAGGGGTAATTAGCAGAGAGGCAATAATGGCATCTCTCCACCAGAACAGGAAACACCATGGAACAGGGCTGTTTACACCCACCAGGGCTCGTTCAGCAGCCCAGTCCACACTTGCCCCATTCTCTCACCCTCATATCCTCTGGATCAGGGCTCTGTCTGCCTCCAGACTGCTATGTCCACACAGACGCTGCCATAAAAAGCCATCAATGCCTCCAATCTCCACACAACCCCAGCCTCTTTGATCTTAAGAAAGACACGGCACAAGTCAATCTCCTTTGTGCTCCGTGATTGTGGCTGACCAGGCACATGAGAGACATTGGACGCCGAAAAGCTTTGAAAACAAAAACAAAGCGACTTCAGAGGCAGAAGCACAGTGTGATCAGAGCCACAAACTGATTTGATTTACTGTAGAAAGAACTGCATGTACTACAGCCTGTATGACAAAACATTGGTCTCATTCACTTCAGTGAGTTTGCACAGGAGGGGTGCACAGGGTAGAGAAGTTCCTGCTCGAACTCTGCAGCAAAATCCAACAGGGCCTTGTATCCTCTGAAACTTTTAATCATAAGTAAAGAATTAAATATTATATTGATGATCAAATTTGCTGACAAATTTGTCTTCTGTTAAATAACTAATTTAGTAATATCTTCAGTTGGGTGCTGATGTGAGTTTTTGTAGCACAAAAATACTTCTCTTGATATTACTATTCTTTTAATACTTTAATCTAAGGAACATAAAAACATGTTTTCCAACAGGAGCCATAGGTCACCTCTGGAAGGAGGTTATGTTTTTGGTGTTTGTTTGTCAGTAGGGTTATGGAAAAACTACCGGCTCAAATAAAATTAAACTGGTGAAAGGGTGAATTGGTTAGGGAAGAACCCGTTAAAAGTCGGACTGGAACCTGATCCCACCCTGCCTAGAAACTACATTAACCAAACTATAACTCTGGTGTGTTTAAATCAAGGCTCAGAAAAATATCTTCCTGGGGAACGTTTTTTGTAACGGCTGAGGATGCTTCATGTAGACACAAACATATACTATATTGATATTGTTGATATATCTTGGAAATATACAGATAAAAAGAATAACAACATATATCGTGATTGTGCTGTACATATTTTAAAAGGCAATCTATGCAGAGGTCTGCAATCTCTGAGTCCCCGTCTAGTTTCATCATTAACATGCCAAATTTGAGTGTTGCCACTAATCACAGACTCTTTCATTCTATCATTGTTGTGTATTACATGGAATGTGCAATATTGGTAAGGTGCTTCTGTTTACATGTTGACTGCTGGTTGTGTTTATTTTCTATTTATTAACAGTACTGTGGAGGCAGCTAAATGTGTGCAGCACTTCAGTCCAAGAGAAATTTTCCGACAGGGTCAACAAAGTATATCGTATTGTATTGTGCCGTATCGTGTTGTGTCATATTGTATTGTATCAAATCGTGTTGCATCAGTCGTATCGTATAACTCAATAACTCAGGAATTACTTGTAGTTTTGTGCTATTTCACTGTACCAACACAGCCCCACAGTACTGATTTACTGTCGTCAGAGTGTCCTGAAAGAGACGCTGCATTCCTCTCCTGTGAGTTCAGCCTACCTGGAATGCAGGCGTCTCAATGATCCTATCTGAAGTCGAGGCAGAGACACTGATGAAGAAAAAAAAAAACATCTTCCTTTTCATCCACACAAACTACCTTCCCAAACACTTCAACGACAGGACACCTTCTTTCTCACAGCACCCACAGGTGATGGCGATGATGAGAAAAGGTCGAGTAAACAGGGAAAAGTTAAAGGTCAGGGGTTAGTGAGAGGTAAGGCCAGGATGCGGGGCCTCCCCTCAGGTGTGGAGAGGAGGTGGGTAGAGAGTTTGAGTGATAGGGGCTGTAAGGAAACCTGAGAGCTGTATTCTCAAGGAGAGGCCCCGGATTCTGTTGTTTGAAGACATCATGTTATTCAAGACTATTTGCATCAGTCCTAAACAGTTAAGTCGCTCTGCAAGAAAATGTAAACATGACACAATTCTGTGTTTTTAATGTGTGTTGACTGTCCAACAAAACTCTACATCTACTTTAATAGCTGTGTGCTACTAAACCCAGGTATGATTGCTATCATTGTTTTATGGCCTGGCTCAGTACATTGGAGGAATCCTCACCTCAAAACAAGTTGAGCACCAAGAAACAAGTCAAGCTAATGCTAGCAGCAGCTCATGTTGTGGCTCAGACTGATGATATTTAACAAGATGCAGATTTATTTGGGGATTTTAATGGTTTTTAAACATCTTAGCTTTAAACACAGTGTTAAAATGGGTCTGGGGAAAACATAGAGAGAAGTGAGATTTTACCTGAAATCATTTTTTTTCTTCTTTCTTTTCTCTCTCAAAAGTAATTGCTTGAAGAAAATACTTTTTGATTAATGGAGGTATATATGATGGCACTGGATTGGTGATACGGCTGCCGTACTGGCTGATAACTCACGCTGCATTTAAGGCTGTATCAGAGGCTATTTTGATACCAGTATTTGTATCTCATCAACCCTTCAAAGAACTGAGAGATAAAAGCACTCAGTCGATAGTAACTGTTAGCTGAAATCTTCTTAATGACAATAGGAAACATCTTGATTAAAAAAACAAAAACTGGAAGAAAAAAAAGGGAAACATTTGGTTGAAATTGGGACAGAACTGCATAAATGATGGAAATAATATGAATGTATTATTCAGACTCTGTTACCAACCATTATCATTAATATTGATAAACTGTTGCCAATAAAGATTAAATTCAGAAACAAACGTCCTCATTCTTTAATCCTTTTTCTCCTTGACTCGACAGCCACGGAGGAATTTCCTCTGCTCTTTAAACTCCTTTTATTTGCCGGTTCATCTTTCATTGGGAGTGTGAAATTGCTCACAGCTCCATCACACAACCTCCCTGTTGCCACTCCTGGCCCCGGCAGCTCTCACAATGTAGGCCCGGGCTGACCCTTGACCCCTGATGCTAATGCCGGGGTGACCTAGGAGGATCCTAGAAACTCAGATTTGTGTGTGTGGGTGTGTGTATGCGCTTTTGCTGCATGGGTGATGAGGGCAAACGCAGTGACTGTGTGGGCAAACAGAGCCTCAGGCGTTACACAACATAACACCAACTATGATTACACTGTAACACTTGTATTATGTTACACAGGAGCTCTCATTATAAACAATAATGGTGAGCTTGTGTTCTGATAATAATGAAAGCCATCTGTACGTCTTTACATAATTTCTTTAATCACAGGAGCCTCACATGACAACAGCTCCATCAGAATTACTGTCAAACCTCCAACAGGGGGATAAAAGGGGGAAGTGGGTTCCCTATTAATCTACATTTCAGGGCTCCCTGCTGGGTGGTTCAGTTCTAACATGTCCCATTTTGCAGGCCACCACCTCCACCTCCCTTTCTACCCTGTTTAACATCAGCAGCCGACCTGCCTTTGAAGTACCGCTCCGCTCGTTTCCCAACCCCCCAGGGATGTGGGGCTGCTTTTACTGGCCGCCCTGTCCCAGGACTGGCTCGCTCTGGCTGTCCCCGACAAGGTGAGAGAACCAAGAGGAAACAGAGCCGGCAGCCAAAGGTAAAAGGACACCACCACAGCCCGGTGTGTTCAATGGTTATGTGGCTGGAAAGCAGTGCCCCTTCAAAGGGAAAAATCTCTAATGGATTACACTTCAATGTGGATCTTAATTAGATGATGATGAGGGGGAAAAAAAGTCCATTGGTTTATCCAAAGGTTGCCACAGCGACCATCTCCTCATTTAGCAAAAACACACGCCTGCACACACATCAACCTCCACCCCTCACGCTCTGCTCCCCTCCCCCTCTCTGGGAAGGGTCTGGCTGCCTGGCTGGCTGTCCTGCTTGCATTGACAGGCTTTTGTTTGAGGCCTGACTCGGAGAGCATATGGCAGGTGCCCCGCAGCACACAGTTCCTCCCCACCCCCGGGCTGAGGCCTGTGTAAGTGCTCTGTGTAGTCAATATCACTGAGCTTCATGTCCGTTTCACAGGATGCTCTTTTTTTTTTTGCTGTTTAGAGACATTCAATGATCAGGTTCACTGAGCAAAATAGATGAAATCCCGTTTCCACAAGAACTTGCTTCAGAATCAAACCATGAAATAATCAGCATCATAAACAAGAGCTTAACAACACATAAAAAAAAACATTTAAATATGGTGACAACAAGACGTCTTTAACATTCCTGTACTAGCTGGCACTAGAGGCTCATTCATGATGTCATTTACCATAACAAACAGCTGCAGTATGCAGAGCTGTGACTTCAGGGACCAGGATCTGCCAGGAAGACTGATGTGATCACTGCAGGACTTCACGGAGGGCAACACAATAGAAACTGAAGTCAGGGGATGTGGATTTCCTTCTGATTTTAAGTGGAAATATTCAGTGTGTCCACAAACTCTCAGGATTCTCGTTTCTTTGACTAATTGGATCTCTGGAATGAAGTGGGGTCTCTAAATAAGCACCCAACAGTCAATAAAACTCAACCCCTGTGGCTCTGAAAAACTGACCATAATCTCACTCCTGCAAATGAAGAACAGCTCATCCATGACCAAACACATGGACACACAAGCACTCACAAAACACACGCACAATAGAGTAACAGGATTAAGCAGTGGCTGCTGAGAGACACAAAAGAGGTAGCGATTAATTAACAGAGCGTGGAAGCCAGACATTTTTTTAAAGACAGACGATGCAAGTGCCTGTTAAATGCAGGCAGTGGGACCTGGGGAGGCTGTTCAATAACTAGGCCAGATTCCAAAGCACCTCAGGACAGATAAAAACCCATGACAACTTTGAATCAAACGCCCTTTCAAGCCTTCATCAATCACGGCAGAGACTCCCCAGAGTCCTGGAGGAGTCAGACCAGAAGAGCAGAAAGCAGGGAGCCCGGCTCACCGAAAGCCACAATCAAAAGATTCAATAAAAAAACTGATTCATGTATTAGAGAATAGAAGAAGAACCTCTGTCCAGGTTGGCTTGATCATATTTATATCACTCCGTGAGCAAACTCTCTCAGCTATTCTTGGATTCTCATGAGATTGCTTTTTAAATAAAACCCTCTTTCAAGCCTCACATTCAGATTTATCCTACCTCAGAAACTACACTGATTGCAATGATGGCCTGTGCGACACACACACACGCACACAGCCCTCCCAAGTGAGCAGGCTCTATCCCAGACTCCCACTTTGACGGCATCATTAGTCTAATTACCCATGATGCCAAGGGCTGCCTTAATGTACAGAAAAGCTCACAGCCTGTTAATCACCACACAGACACAGAGACACTAATAACTACCACACAACCTGCACAAAGCAGCGCCAGGCAGGAACTATTAACACACCTGCTGTACACAAAAACACACAAAGATGTTGGTGACGTGTTATCAGACTAAATCATGACATCACTCACTTCAGCTGAAAGAGGACAGCTTGAGAGGTATCTAAACTTGAACCTGCACAGTGCATTACCGAGTTTATCTCCTGCCGAACAGCAACTAAAACAATAAAGCTGCTGTTAATATTCAATCGTTTTTATGAGCAAATACAATAAAAAGACAGAACACTTTCTTAATCAATTCTTTCTAGCTTCCTTGTCCTGTCTGCGGCTCTCAGCTCAAGCTACACAAAAAGGCTTCATGTCCTACAATTACACATTAATACACGTGTGGTGCTAAAGTGTGTGTTTTACAGCAGCAAGACAGAGACAATGCGATGGACTCAGGCAGCCCTACATTGTTAGAAATGAACATGTCAACAAGAGCAACAGTGTGCTTCCTGTGCAACAAATCACATGCTTTCTACAAAGAAGGGGGGTGGGGGGGGGGGAGTCACACCTTTGATTAGAGGACATTTTGACCTCGGCAGGTGTGATCTCAAACTGACGGAGGGGACTAAAGCAGCAGCAGCAGCCACAGGCTTGTTATAACAGCCAGGATCAAAGACATACAAAACGTTCTGCAGACATGAGCGTAATCCCCGACGGTTTCTCCTGAAACAATGGCACAGTCATCGTACCACAATGAAAACCTTGTTGTTGTTTTTTTATAACCAACACAGCAGCTACAGTAAACTGTCATTTCAGAGTAGAGTTGGGGGAAGAAATACCACCATGGTCTTGAGCACAACTCAAACTTGCCGTGTAGCAGGAAGTGATTCACCTTGTGCCATCTGTGCATAAACCACAGTCACAGTATGTCTGCTTTCATAGAGAAGCTCTTCTTTGTTTAGAGACAAAGTCAAGACACAATGCTTGTTTAGATGAAACACTAACTCCAAATTAAACACACGATCGAGTCTTAAGAAGTAAAATGAAGAGTTGGTGTTTGCATAAATGTCCTTGCCAAGCAGAAAACACCAAACAAACATGTAGATGCATTTAGGGAAGGAGGAGGAAGGTCTGACGACGGACTTACTAGCTAGGAGCAGGCAGGAGAGGGCGATGACGTAGAGCTGCTTGACGGCCACATCATAGTGGTCCATGAACAAGTCCAGCAGGTACACGGCCAGGTGACGCGCTGTCGGACAGAGCTGGTAGCGATTACTCAGGATGGCCAACAAGTCCGCAAAGTATCGCCGCATGCCAATCTGCGGAGAGTGGGCCCGGTAGACTGGCAGCTTCAGCTCCTGGAGGGGGACAAGAAAAGAGGGATGAGGGGGAGGGGAGGAGCAGGGTGGGCAGGAAGAAGCTGCAGGGAAACACGGGGGTTGTAAAGAATATGCATAATAATAGTGAGCCATGCATGTCTCCTGCTGACTGGGTTTAACTGCTGCGGGCCTGAAATATTCACACCAAGAATAAAACTCAATTTACCTTCAACAGTTTCTGATTATGCTTCAGTCTCATTTCAATCTCTTTTAATTCACCATCGCTGCAGAGAACAGCAGCTAATATGGGTCATTGCAGGGGTCTCTGAGCTATGGGCTGGGGATGGTATGTGTGTGGTTGGGTGTGGGGGGGCACGGTTCCTCCAGTGGAGGTTGACGAGTAGATAGGATTAGGTTTCACCCCTAGCACATCTCCTATTCATGTTCAATTAGGTGCATGTGTTTCAAAGTGGAAGGAAGACACTCGAGGGCATTAGCATTGAATCAGCCTCGGGGATCTTTCTAATCAACTGCAAGAAAACTAAAAAGCAAAAAAAAGCTCCAGTTTCAAAACCGGCCTCAGAGTGAGAAACAAAAAACATTTTGTGCGGGACAAACAGCACGTGCTTTCTATGGATTTAAGCTGCTTATATGAAAAACTGTATTTGTTGTTGTTCTTTCCATGTGAGGCCGAGTAAAAACAAGCCTCTGATTTGGGTTTAATAAGAGATTTGGGATTGGTAGATTAATCTCCTTAGGTTCAAACAGTGAGGGGTCTTTAATAGAGGAGCAATACAGAAAACATCCACATCATGTCAAGACTGTTGTTTAGAAACACCCATGACTGTAGGACGTCTCAAACTGCCCGACTGAAGCTCAGATTTTCAAAATAAAGTCATAGAAAAAAATACTAGAGTCAGGACTTAGAAAAACACAAAGTGCGGTGACGACACTCTCAGGTTTCTGCAAAATGTCAACTTATTTGGAGCTGAACTAAAAACTAAGACACTTTAATTGAATCCGAAAATAAACAGTACCCCCCCCTCACAAATCCACATATAGCCACCACCACCCAATCCTCCTCAAACTCTCCTCTCCTCCCACTGCTTCAGCCTCTGCCTCCGGTCCATCTGTCTGTCTGGGGGTACAAGGGCAGCAGGAGAATGGGGGTGGATGTGAATGGTGGGGGAGTCTAGAGGGGCTCCGGGGGGGTCTGTGTTGGGTGGAGAGGTGCCTTTGTGGGGGACCCACACCATAATTAAGGATTCCACAGCTGCCTCAGCCTGATTTGCATGTCTGATAATTTGCCACATGCTACACACCAGCGCTATCTCCCACATCAGGGCATTACCACTGCAGCAAACGTCATTAAGGCTGGATGAGACTGTGGGGGAGCAGGCGCCATGCAGGAAATCTGAACACTGTGTGAAGGCCTTTTAACACACAGCTCTGATACGGATTCTACACTACTGACGTTTCTGTGCTTTCAGCGTACCCACATCTGAATATATACACATCCAGCGGTCAAGTTTTAATATGATGAAGCTTCGGAGCAGTTTTATAAGAATGTAAAGCAAACAGCTCAATTAAGTTATCTTGAAACATAAAATATAAGGCTGTAACTAACAATTATTTTTAATTAAGCTGTTGGTTGTTTTTCTAAATAGCTGTTGAGTCTGTTAAAGATCAGAAAAACGTTAAAATAGAGTCCGAGGTGACTCTTACAAAAGCTTTTAGAGCTACAACAATTACTGCTGCTTAATCAACCAAACAATACAATCAATTAATCAGGATTAGTGATCATTAATAAGTGAATATGATCAGTAGTTGGACCAACATCCAACCATATTTTATTTACAATCTTGTTGACAAGAGCACTGGAGAGAATCCATGCATTAAACAAGCACAAAAGACTAATGTTAAATTACCTACCAATTTAGCTACTGAATTTCAGTATTATGAAATAATGTGGATCTGAGAGATTTCTGATTAATAGCTCTACAAAAACAAATACTTCAGTCCTAAGGTAGGTAAAAATACAACTCTCTAAATAATAAAAAAGATCGCCTTCTAGGAAAAATGCCTGAACTTTTTCAGTATCTTTGTGCTTAATGAGAAGCGCTGCGACGACTAATCGAGTGATCAACTGACACAAAATAAAGCTGCAACAGTTTTCATACACATCAATCAATCGTTTAGGTCTTTTCCTACAAAAGAGGCTTTTTGAAATGGTCACCACAGACCTTTTACTCAATGAATCTAGAAAACAATCCCACGAGCAGTAAATAACAACTATAAAGTTGCAGTCATGATTGTGATTGACACCCTCAAAAGATGCCTGGAATAAAATGCTGCACTTTAAAGATCTGAAATTCCCACTTTAAATTAAAAGAGAAACAAATATACAATAATGAGTGTACGACAGGGACCTCGGTAAAGTAATGAACTGTAATCCATGTCTATTAGAAAAGTCTCAAGGATTTCTTAGTACACAGCATGTATCAAACATTTCTATATCCAGCCTAACATTAGAGCGACCATCTCTCCCTCTCATTATAAGAAAAGAGAGGGTGTGTTGTTTAGTTTCCAGCACTGCGTACAGATTTTCAGTCTAATCGACAGCTCACTCTGAGTCACACACTGTCCAGCATGAGCAAACTGAATTAAACCAATGACTCATAATCATCATAATAGAGTCATAATAAAGGCTCACAAACGGCTGATTCACTAACAGATACACTTATTTTACACGTACGTAAAGTCTCTGGAACCCGATATCTAAAAACCTGATCTGTATTCGTCTCCATCAGCGTGAAGCTGGCAGCGGAGTCCCAGCTCCAACACGTCTGTCAGGTGACAGATGTCTCCATTAAAGTGACACATGGGAAGAAATATGATCACGCTTCGAGGTTAATTAAGACATTCTCAATTAATGAGCCTTAACTCCGCCATGTAATCTCATTTAGATCATGTTTAAATAGACAACAGGCCCATGTAATTATATTTTCTTCCCAACTTTAATACAGTGAGCGGACCAGTCATATTTACAGGTCTGCAAAGTAATGATGGCATTCATTTTTGATACATTTGCCTGTTATTTTTACTCACAATTTCTCTAATTTAAAACTACTTTTTGTTACAACTAACAATAACTTATTATTGACAAACATGCAGATTGTAGTATCTAAAAGTGAATTAATCATTTGGTCTTCTAAATGACAACTAATTGTGAAAATATGTTTAGTTTCTAGAGCCTGTTGTGACTTTTTCAAATGCCTTCACTTCATTATGAAAAAAAAAACAGAAATATTTTACTTTTCAGAAAATTGAAACTGTCAATTTGAGCTATTTTTACTCAGGATCTACTTGATAAATATATCAAATTTTTAACCAGTTCCTTGAATCATTGTACAGTGCAACATATTGCCAATTTGTTGGAGGGTGAAAAAGCTAAACAGTAGAGATGCACGATATCATCGGCACGCTATCAGTTCAAGTACTTTTCTTATATTGCCCAGTGAATGTGTACATTTTAAAAAGCACTGTATTATGTTATTTCTGCATCTGCCAGTGGGCCACTACAATAAGAGTAAGCATGATATTAATTCCACTACAGGGACAGAGACTTGATGTTCTCTGCAATCAGGTGGGAAGAAACATGTGCCTAATATATCGGTATCGAAATCGCCAATCGGCAATAGGTTTGGAAAATATCAGCAAAAAATCCAATATCGTGCACCCTTACTAAACAGACATTATTGAAATGTTTTTCAGTGTAAATGTCAGGCTTCGTCAAACAGACCTATCCTATCAAAATAAAAGCACCGCGCTGTAATGTCAGACTCACCTTGATGCGGAGGGATTGATGGATATCTGCAGCTAGCTGTCCCTTCCACCATTGCAACTCCCTCTCCATCTTTCCCATCCAGAGGAGACTTCCAGAAACAAGTTTTACCTGCTGAGACAGATGTGTCCAAAACAAGACAAAGTTCAAACACTACAAGAAGTGGCATCGTGTGCGAAACACACAAACAGGATATATCGCACGAAAACTAGGCTATCTGATACAAGAGAGAATGAATTGAAGTTATTCTTCAACTCTGCTAATTAAAATAGATGTTAGGACTTAATCATCTACACATTCATTCTGGTTCCGACAACAAAATAAGGCGGGTTTTAATTGGTAAGTAAAGTGGTTTAGATTAAGTTTTTAACACCTAGCTGATCCCTCAGCAGCTCTTTCCTGCACAGGCCTTTTTCTCTGCTCGGGAATTTAAATGGCTCAGTTAAATACCCGCTCGACCACGCTGTAGGTCAAATGAATAAAAGCAGTCTTATTTTGACTAATGCCACCTTTGACATGGTTGCTCACAACATATACACAATTTCTAACACATCCCACACTTTGGTTATCATTGAAAAGGCGTCCGCACCACGAGACAGCGGCCAAACACTGAGGCTACACAAGTTAACTGCCCACGAGCCCACAAACACTCGCCTCGTTTAAAAGACAAAAACAACACACGGCGATACGGCTAAACACCTCCACACGAACACGGCTCGTTTCTCCAACCTGGTGAACTTTTCATCTCGGTGGTTATTACATGTGCCACTCACCGCTCCGACGGGAATGCCCCCCAGACCCCTTTGTCTCAGTCCGACATCCTGAACTCCTCTTCGGCTCAACTTTGAGAAGACACCGCTTTTTCTCGGCGAAAACACAACGTTCAAATCCGCTGACAAGTTCATAAAACACCTGCCACCGCCAAATCCCGGCAACAGGCGTTTGGTCGCGCCGTTTTCCCCCAACGGTTCACACTTTTCCGAGAGATTCAGCTCGTCTGTTTTCTCTCCGGTGGCTCCGCTGTAACAAAGTAACCTCCTCGGCTGCACCAGCTGCTGCTGTTGCGGTGCGAGGGCTCGTGCGCTCGACGTGAAGGTCCCTCCTCCAGCCTGGGAGTTGTAGTCCTTCAGGGGTCAGTGTCGAACTACAAACACCAGCACAACTACTTCTTCATCTTTCATGTAATTTTTTAACTACGTGTGTTAATGATATATATTTTTTAAATCACAAGTTTAGGTTTCATTAATATCATAATATTAATTTTTGTGTCACAGTTTTCACTAGAACTAAGAAAAACTTCTGTAGAAAGTGTTTGATTGGTGGTTAATTAATCTATAATACAGATTACATGGGAAATGTAGACCACAATTAAAATATTCGGACAGGGTAATGCCTAAAAATTGCTGTCAAATTTCAAATGAGAAGGAAAGATAACAAAGAGTAGAATGAAAAGTTGTGAGAAAAAAAAAACCTAATTTAAATAATAAAAATGTAAATAAATATATTAATTAAATCTCTTATTTCAGTTACTTTTTTTTATCTGTGTCAAATAATGTCTTTATCCACCATTTGTGATGAGCACTATTTAATCTGTCCAATGCAGTAACCCAACCGCCCAACCCCCCTTCCACGACAAAAATCTCTCCCTCTATCCTTCCTATCTGGCCTCATATTGTTTCAAAGTCAATAAAAGTAAATAATGAAATAATGCAATTACATAAAAATAACTCCATGGAGCCCTGCCATGTGGTCATACCAAGACACCACTTTGGGAATAGTGTAGAAATGCATGCCTTATGTTAATTGCTAAAGAGACAAGTTTAGAAGTTGCAGTATTTATATTTCTTGGTTTTATGGAATTTAGTGCATTAAAATGAGCATGCGCACACACACACACACACACACACACACACACACACACACACAAACATAATGTAAAATTAGTGGGGCCATATTGGTTTAATGTCACTTTTTTGTTGTCTTTGTATATTAAATGAAAATCCACTTGTGTCACAGAAGATGGCTTTGTGCCACCCTCTATAACAATAAAAACACCCTGAGGAAACATCACAGCTCCGATGAAGTAAAGCTAAAGCAACAAGAGGATTACAAAAACTCTGTAACTTCATATTACCGTCAAGGATACTGCAGCCAAAACACATGGCCATTCAAGATTAAATCGAGGTGGTCTTTTTCTCTCCTTGTGCGCCCCCTGGTGTCACAACCTGCAAACAACTGAAATACACTGAGGCCTTCCAATGTGGGGCAATCTTTTGAAATGTTGATTTTTGCATTTCAAACTAAGCCAGTTATTAAAATAAAACAAACATACATCAGGATGACGGTATTAACTGTCATCCTGACCATTAGCTTTTTTATCAGCCTGAGTGAGATAGTCCTCGTCAGCGTAGATAAGAAAGCCAGTGAAGGTGCTGTCTGTCCAGAAAGGGTCAAAGAAGAGTCCGTTCTGCTCGGAGTAGAAGATCTGCAGCCACACCTGGTCAGACTGCTTCAGGTGGAGAACAGTAGAACCAGAGGCCACGTCATGGTTCCCTGTGTTTGCATCAAATGTCTTGATCTTGTACTGTCCATTGTGCACCAGCCCGATGGCCAAGTGCTTGTTAGCCAGAGTGATATCATATGTGAAGTAATAGACCCCGGGGATGGCACAGACAAACTTCCCACTGCTGGCGTTGTAGTGATTCCCCTCGTTCAGCAGGATCCGGCTGAAGCGGATGGGCAGACGCTCTTTGGGGTAGCTCTTGGTCACGGCCACAGAGAAGGCGGCTCGGGCTGTGCTGCCACAGTTGCAGCCTCCAGGCTCTCCTTGCTCCCCCACGTCCCCCAGCTCCCCTTTTGATCCTCGTTTACCAGCGACTCCTGGTGACCCCCTGAGCCCCTTCAATCCTCGCGGTCCAGCTTTGCCAATGACACCTTCACGGCCTTTCACACCTGGCTTGCCTTGGTTCCCTGTCCTCCCTGGATCACCTGAGAGTGGATGCAAAATGATGATACAGAGCGAATACTACTCTACAGCCTAGCACCATACACATGAATACTCACAAATGTTCAAAACAAGAACAAGAAGAGCCTAAAATATCTCCACGACCTGACTTTATATCATTTTTATATAATTCATTGTATTAAATAATGTTAACAGCTGGGGCCTCTGTAGACCCCTGCAGAAGTCCTGTGTCCGAGCAGAAGACCTGTGTAGCATGAGTACAATATAATGTTTATAAGCACTTCTTATAAAATTCCAAACAGTGACGAAGTATAAAGCTAAGAAATATTCAACACGTTGTTTTAGAGTTCAAAGGTTAATCTTAAATCCACTTTAGTGTAGTTTATACCGGTAATGACCCCTTTATGACCCACAAAAGCAGACAACTTCATGAGCAAGAAGCTATATCTGCCGAGGATTCTGACAGCACGCAGACCGAGAGAGCTTTGTTTACATTTTCTCCAGCAAAGTTTCACAGCGTGCAGTACGCCAGACGGTTACACAGAGGCAGATTAAAAAAGACTACAGCACACACGCAAGATCAGAAGAGGTTTAAGATATAGGTCTTGTGCTCATAGCAACTTTAACATTATAGATACAATCTCGAAGATTTCAGTTTCGTTCTCTTTAGCAGCACCAAATGGCAAACAGTAATTGCAGGAGTACACTTCCTACATGTCCAGATGTCTACAGTTGGCTCCCTTTCTTGCGGTTGTAACTCTTGCTTTTCCTCGCTGGTGGTCGCTTTCCTTTTTAGACTGTTTGCCTTCATCTGAGCGTCCAATTTGTTTCTTTTTATTTGGATTTTCACTTATTTTTGAAGTTGTATCTGTAGTCATCAATCTTTTCTTTGTTTGTTCAGCCATAGTAGATTACTGTTTACTCGCAACGCTTGCAGAGACCGGAAAGGCAGCCGCTTAGCTCCGCCTACCCTCTCTGGCAGACAAGCCACTGCTGGCTGATGGAAAACGCGTCACTAACTGGGCGCTGCTGGTGATTTTTTCCATGAATGTCGCCACAGACACCCAGTCTGTAATAATACTATATACTGCAAATGCAAAGGCTTTCATCAGTGGGCCATAGGCTCAATCACCATTGTGTTACCTCATTTGCTGATAGATAGTGACTTAACAGACATTTATTTAAATTAAATTATGATTTTAAGATAACAATAGAAGAGAGTCTGTCAGTAACTACCTCCACCTCCCTTTTGTCCATTCTCTCCATCCTTCCCATCTGGGCCGTCCTTCCCTGGGGCTCCCATAGGGCCCATGGCCCCTGGTGATCCTGGGGCTCCTGGGTTCCCCGGCGGCCCCGCTGGGCCTGGCAGACTGCAGACCAACTGTGAGGAGTGGATGGTGATGTTACGACCTTTCTTGGGTGGGATAGAAGTTGACTGTGAGAGGACAACTGACAGCAAACAGAAGATCACACACATCTGGAGCATGATGGTCACTGTGGAGTCAAGAGAAGATGAGTGATTGTTAACGACACATTTGTCGTGCGGCATGATATCATTTAAATGTCAACAAACAAGGCTGAAAGAGAGAGCAGGATGCATGCAAACTATCTCCAGCTTATGATGAAAACACATGTAAACATAGTCTTAATGGTGTTGTCAGTTTAAGGCTATGACTTCGAGATCTGAAGCGTCAGTTGTGCACAAAGCAGAGAGCAGCATATTTCTGCGCAGGGAGTGCACCAGGCATGTTAAAAACTGAAGAGAAGTAACTCACCAGTTGACAAATTATGCACACGGGCATCTTCCGGCTCTATCCCAGTCCTTTTTCTGCATAAGAGTGCACAAACTTTCCTACAAGGTTCTCCAGTAATCGGGAGAGATAGCATTCTTAAACAGAAGTGCTGCAGAGAAATGTGCAGAGCAGAGAATCATAGTCCATGACATCCGCCCTGTAAGAACGCTGCCAAAAAATATTTTCACCATGAAGTCATTAAATTCAAGTCAGTGCACTGACGTGATGACGCATCAACTTCAGCTGTGGGAAAATCAGATGTAATAACAGACGTGCTAAACATATTTAACAACACGAACGACTTCCTGTTATATAAGTTATAAAGTAACATTATTCTCTACTTCAAAAAAAATACCACTATTAGCACTTGAAGTTACAAGTGGAAGAACAGCAAAGAGGGTCTGCAGAAGTGTATTAACTTCATCGTATGAATGTGACCAGATGTGTTTGTTTATAGCTGTGATGCAGAGCCAAGAGCTGAGAGACCAATAAAAATGCTCCAGCTGTTGGGAGAGGCAGTGCCTCGTGTTTAGAAATCTACTGTATGCACCTCAAACTAAAACCATGTGAACAGGAATTACACAACCAGTGGCCGTGCTGCAGGTTTCTGTGAGACAATATTGATACATAAGACTGAGGGCACAAGATCGCACAGCAGTCCTACAGTCAGTCTCCAAACACTTCAGGAAGGACCACTTCTGGATTTACAGTCGGTGCAATTTAATGCTTTTCATGCATGCAGACGTTAGATAGGAGCTGTAAGAAAAATACTATTAAATGAAGTGCTTCAGTTCAGTTTGATCCATCTCATACAATGCTTCACTTCCTTCACAACTATTGAAGAGTTCCTCAATATTTCACATGACTACTGTACTTTCTAATTAAATGTCAGCTGCACGACACAACAGCACTTTTACATTCATGGTCATCATCATCATCAAAATTAAATAAAAACATTAAACACAGCACAAAGTATTCAGAGAAATATGAATTTTATTATAAAAAATGGTGCATTAATTCCTCTAAAAGTATTTATATCCCTCAAAGTTGTTACGACCGAGGATCTCAAGGCCGGGAGAATGTGATTTCCTTTATATATTTTCTGTTTAACGGCTCAAGTCTGAACAAAAGCACACGTTATTTTAGTCCTAAAGTCTGAAACCATGTGGCGTCAAAAACATTACAGAATGAAATTACCAAAACACTGTACACAGTTTCTGTCATATTCGTAACCAAACAGAGAGCTCCGGCTCTAAATTCACATGAGAGTTTTATGGGGTTTTTTTCACCGAGCAGCTGCTCTGGTAGAGTCCTTTGGGAGAATTCAGAGGAGTCCGCAGAGACGGACAAGACATCACTGTCCCAGGAAGGAGGCCATGGGATCATCTTCCCGGGGGCGCTTCATTTGATAGGCCTCTATCTCCTCCTCAGTGGGCGCCTTCACTTCCATCAGGCTGCTGTACGGCCTCTTCCTCTCATCCAGCAGCATTATGGCCTTTATGTCCTTCTCCCACTTGTCCTCTGCTTCCAGCGCCTGGGAGGAGAAAACAACATGGAGGTCAGTCACAGCGAAATAATCCACACAGGAGACACAGACAGAAGAACACAAAGCTGACTTTACCTTCTTCAGCTTCTCCTTCTTCTTCTTCTCTTCCCCCTCTGAATCGCTGCTGTCCGAGTTGTGCTTCTTGTTCTTTTTGCTCTTCTTTTTCTTCTTCTTCTCCTTCATCATCTTATCTCGGTGCATCTGGGGATTAAAAACATTGACATCAGTTGGATCTACAGTTACACTGACAATAAAAACACAGCAGATGATCAGATGTAGAGGTGACTTACTTCCAGAAGAGACTTTGGCTCTTCTTCCTCCTGTGGCTCAATCAGCCCCTCTTCGAACGGGACACAGTCTGTGTTGCTCTTCAGGATAAGAATAGACAACAAACAGGATAGAAGTTACACAAACTGATAAACTTTGAATCAAACAAATGCTCTTTTAATGTTGTTAGCACATCTACTTACGATTCCAACTCCAACCTCTCCTGTGCAGTAACTCTGTTTAACCATGGAGTGACAACACTTGTATCCCCAGAAGCCGTCCTTCCAGTAGGAGCCCCAAATGCACTAAGGACAGAGGAATATATTTAGTACACAAACAAATAAAATGTGACAAAATTCTACGGGGTGTTCCATCCTTACGATGTGGTTGTTGATGAGCACGTCCTCCTCATACTTGGAGCGAGCCACGGCCTTCTCGAGCCCCTTCAGTACGGCGCCGTGACGAGAGTACTCCACGTAGTCCTCGGTCTGAGCCAACAGCAGCTCCCGCGGCGGTGCATCCAAGTGCTCTTCCCCTCCGTACTGATTGTCACACACGAAGGCACCAACATCATCAGTAAAGCCAGTATGAACACTGGCTGAGACACTAACATTGAATTTTAGGTTTTTAATTGCACTAGTTGCATCATTGTTTTTATGATTCATCAAGCACTCATTGAACAGTTTAACATTACATAAAATTCATATTATGCAGTCTGACAGACTGTGGCCTAGATTCTATCAGACCCATTTTTCACAGTGTGACACGCAATTAACAGCCTGCTGCTAAAAAAAGAGACGCCAGCTGTGTACCTTCTCCAGGATGCCGTCCCTCTGTTTCTCTTTGAAGTCCTCCTTCTTGACCTTGAAGGATTTGTGCAGCAGCTCCAGCTTGGTGGGGTCGGCCTGCAGATGCACCTCAGAGCCTCTTTCATAGGCCTCCCAGGCGAACACTGTCACATAATAAAGCATTGAAAATTATGACTTAAGAGTATAAATGCATGATACATACCTGTGGTGCATATACCATAACATAATAATATAAGCGAATATAAGCTGCCTTCAGTATCTCGTCAACAGTAGACACGGTTTGGTTTAGGGCTGTGTAATGGCAAGAATCTGGTGATGTAACACATATCTCTACATAGGGATTACGATTTCATATATAGAAATATATCAACATACTGTAAGTGTGTCGATATATTGAAACTATTTTTTTTTTTGCCTTTTTTGCAGCTGAAGAGAGACAGAAAGTGTGGGGAATAGAAAGTGGGGGATGACATACACCGAATGAACGGCGGACCGGGAGTCAAAACATGTAACCAATGGTTTGAGCAGGTTTAACCCTCTGTAATGTATTACTATAGCCTTTAATACAGGGGTCTCCAACAGGTAGCCTGTGAGCTACCGGTAGCTCGTGGCCTGGATTTTAGTAGCTCGCCAAGAGGTTCACAGACTCTGTACAAAAAATCAGACAACAATGAATGCACCTTGAAAGCCTCTTCCCACTTCAATTCAATCAAATTCAGGGATGTCCCACCCCCTCCAATATAAAATAATAGGATATATCAGCTGTCAATAAAAAACTGTGATGCTCCTGGCAAGTTTGTCAACGTCTGAACCTGACCAATCACAGCAATGTTGCAGCAACCTCCATTGACAGCTCGGGTCACTTATGCTGTACCCGCTGGTTGAGCTCAAGTGAGGCGTTCGGTGCTATTAGCCTGTTTAGCCAGATTTATGACAGACGCTGAAGGTGGCCACACCAAGAAAAAGCAGAAAACATACTATTTCCACGGGGGGGTGGGAAAACTAGTTTTTATCCACGAATGTGACAAGTGTGCATGCCTCATCTGCGGTACCAACGTTTCAGTCGACAAAAGAATCAACACGGTGCGCCACCAGAAGTTACAGTGATGTAATGCAAGTAGCTTTTGCCACTTTTACTTTTTCAAAGTAGCCATCAGATGAAAAAAGGCTGGAGACCCCTGCTTTAATATAAATGTACCGTGTGTTTCATATTGTTTGCTGCAATAATATTTCCTCTCTTGTTCTTATCAAATCAGTTTTGGTGACCATGTGATCAAAGCAAATAACATATCAAACCATTAAAATAGTCAGGGATGTGTCTTCTCCTTATTAAAGTACAGGGAGTTTGATGCTACAATAAAAAGAAAAGTGACCCACTGATCATTGAATAGATATATCAATCCATATCGATGGATAATTACACCCCTCATAGTAAGGAAACCAGAAGTCCTATAACCCACCATCATAGAATCATAAATCCTATTAGAGAGCTGGAAAATATCTCTGTGACTTACGCTGTGTTTGAGCCATGGTGATTGTGTCCCCAGAGTAGCGAGCAAAGTTGTCTCCGGCATACCCGACTCTGTCAGACAAAACAGTTTAAGAGTTAGTCCACTGAAGGCTTATAAGAGTTTCTGAGTTCTGACAAAAACAGTAACTTACTCGTCAGGGTTCATGCCAGTGTTGGAGTACGGGTTCTCTCTCATAGCTCGAGTCTTTGGATCGTAGTACGCTGAATTTGGATCCAAGTTCCTCAAGTACTGTGAGGAACAGTCACGAGAAGGTTAGATTACTGGTGTTTGAGTTAGTCACATCTCTAACTTAAATCAGCTTTATCTGTGGATATTAGAAACAGCCAAACTAGTCCATGAGAGAGAAATAAGCATCATAAAATGTAAAAAGCCAGAAAGGATCAGGTCATTGTTTCTTACTTTAGCAGTGTCTTCTCTGATACGCAGATTCCTGACGGTGATTCGTCTCTTGGAGTCAAAGTTCTGACCCGGCATGTCGATGTCGTCTGCATATTTATCTTCATCCTCATCCTCACTGTCATGTTCTCGCTCCTGCAGAAAAAGGATACCGAGAATTAAACGTCGGCCTTTTGGAAGAGTGACTTGTTTGTTAATTCTTAAATTAGACATCAATGCAATCCAAACATTATCGCACACTTACAGTCGGGTCCAGTTTTCCAGAGGCCAGCTCATCCTGAAGCTTCTGTGCCTTCAGAGTCCTCTTGGCCTGAGGGGCAGAAACATTTGCAAAGTCACATTTAGGTAGTAAACAAGCAGGAGATAACACAGTCAGATACATTGTACATTGTACTTCTGACTCAGTTTTACCCTCATTACATTTACTAGGTTTGGTTTTGAGATCATTTTGATGTTGTGTATATTCCATCCATTATCTACCGCTAATCCGGGGGCGGGTTGCGGTGGCATCAAGCTAAGCAAGGTGACCCAGGCATCCCATTTCCCCAGCAACGTTTTCCAGATCCTCCTACGGGATCCCGAGGCGTTCCCAGGCCAGACAGGATATATAACCCCTCCAGCGAGCCTCCAAAGGGAGGCGCCCAGGAGGCGTCCTAATTAGATGCTCGAACCACCTTAAGTGGCTCCTATGTTGTGTATAGTTTGTTTGAATTAGGCTCTCTACTGTCACATAAAAGATTGTCCTTGAGAGACAGCAGAGATCTGTGTTGGATTTTTCCTCTATACAAACCAAACAATGAATTTGCTGCATGGTTAAACGAAGCTTAATTTACCAACAGACTGCTTACCAGATCTACTTTGGCGTACTCTTCCACAATGCGCTGGTGTTCCTCGGGATCGTACCCGTTCCAGCGGTCACGCTTCCCATCATAGTCCAAGTCAAGCTGCAGCTGAGAATGTTCATCTGGAGCTATGCCTGTGCCTGTGAACTTCGCCCCAACTTTTCGGGGTCGCTGATTGAAAAGAGAATGTCAGAGGTTAACATCATTGAAGACAAAATAACTAAAAATATTTATATAGAAATAATCAGTCTTGTCGCTGATGGTCTGGTTTGTTTTTGTAAGTCATATAGAGTAATCACAATTAATTTCAGTCTGTTCATAGCCAGAGAAAAACAGAGAGCTTTAAGTCCTTATCTACCGTAAGATGAAATATGGTTTCATCTTTTACCTCCAAGCAGTCCTTCTTCTTGTGCGTCATGGCACCACAGTTCTCACAAGATCCCTTACGAAATTTAGTGGTGACATTGTTCTGTTTGAAGGACAACAAAGAGCGATTAACTGTGAAGTTACTTTATAATGACAAGATGAAAACAACTCATTGAACGGTCCGCACCTCTTGCACTCCTCTCTTGTACCACTCTCCGATGGACGAGTATTGCAGCTGAATTTCACTCTGTGGTCGCTGATGCTTTAGTGTGGGCCTTTTGGATGGGTCGATGTACCATGGCACTGATGAAATATACTGAGGGATGTGAGGGTTAATGTCCCTGGAAAATAAAACAGCAGCAGCACAAAGGGTACAAATTAAAGCTACAACAGAAATTTTAAACTTACGATGACTTTATGATGACAGAGGTTTCCATGTATGTTTTGTTTTCTATCACTTCTTGGTTATTAGGTGATGACACTACTCACTGGTTGAAAACTAATAAATAATTTGGACATGAAAATGGTTGAGACAATAACAAGGTCAGTAAGATTTATTAGACGGTGCTACCTGTAGGACTGAAGTAAGTGGGATTGAAATGTAGTATCTAGTATGTCAGGAGTTTTGTCTGTCCCTTTCAAGTCTAAAAAACACTTAAATACTCAAGTAGACTTTCTAAGTATTACACAAGTATGTGTATGTCCTGTGCTAGTTAGACCTTTTATTATTCAGAATCCTTGTACACTTATAAAGCACTACATGGCTTATATTTCTGAGCTTTTAACCCCTTACATCAAAGAACGACCTCTTAGGCCATCCAACCACAATCTCTTGGTGATAGCACACAAAAAAATTCAAACTCTGGGTGACTGCTCCTTTGCTGTTTTAGCCCCTAGACTCTGGAACTCACTCATTTCCACTAAATCTGCTGAATCCTTTGACTGTTTAAAAAAAACGACCTTTTTAACTTAGCTTTTAGATAACCTTTCACCTCTGATCCTTGCATGTTTAATGTGGGTATAAGTGTGACACTTTGGTATGTATTGGATCACTTTTTGAAGTACATCTCCCCCTGTTCGACGTTTGGGATTTTCCTTTTTTTTTTTTATTACTGCTATTCTTGTTTTCATTATGCTGATCTCTCTGTATTTATGTGGTTGTTGTTGTAAAGTACTTTGTAGCCTGGGTTTAGAAAGGTTATTATTTTATTAATAACTTACTTTCCTTCCTCGTCCACCTCAGCTGGAGCGTTTCCCAGCTTCCTCTGCTCCTCCAGCTCCTTCTTCTTCCTCCAGTCCTCCCGGGTCATCTTCTTGGGCTCATCGAGGCCAACGATGCCCTCCGTGCTCGCGTTGGGCTGCTGCTGCTGCTGCTGCTGCTGCTCGGTCATGGCTGAACCTGCCATCAGGAGTACACCTCGTTAAGACTTCAATACAGCCTAGTACCACAGCAGAAGTGTTTAGTAGCAATATAAATGTAACGAATATACTCTTCTGTCGCCTTCTGAATCGTGCTCACGCAGCAGTGAGTGGATTGTGTTCACTAATGTTAAAGTTAAAATAGAAGCTACCACCACTAACGTTAACTGAACTATGATGAACAGCTGAGTGACTAGAACGTAGAAGAAAACATTTTTTTTAACTAAATAATATATAAAAACGTTGTTACCTTGATTAGTTCCACCAAATAACACAGCGGTCAATATTTACTCCGTAAAAACGTTACTTTTGTTTTTATCTATGGTGAGTTTGAGCTCGTACGTTGTGTTTTGATTAACACACGATGGTCGCCATTTTACAACCACAGCGACGTCACATCCTGTCTTCTTCTGTGGTGTTAATGTCAGCGAATGTGGCGTCGTTGCTGTTAGAGCGACATCTAGCAGACACCGCTGCATCGCTGCTGCACTAATCTCCAGGATCCTAACAATGGGGGCATTGTTTTTCGAAGGAAACGGTTTCTATTGATAACTGGCTGTAGAATAATTTTACGCCGATGGAAATCTTCCAGTATGTCCACTTTTAAAGAGTGGATTGAGTTAATGTGCTTCATGTGAACGGATGACTTATAGATTGCGTGGGAGAGAAGCTATCTTTGATGGAATATTGGGCTTGTTCTTGTCACAATTAGAGAAACGTTAGTTAGAATGTTACATATGAGTGTGTAATAGTTTAATAATATATTTCCCCCAGCACAGTGCAGGTTTTTCTCATTGTGGCTTATCACCAGGTCATTAGGAACTTCTGGCCTCACTGTTGGCTGTACAGGGCTTATCCCATTTCTTTTGATTTGAATATTTATTCCTTTTGTGCCGTCTTTGTTTGTTGTTTTTTATTTATTTATGTATTTTAATTTATTGTCCTATTTGTTGATATTCATTATGTCATTTGATATTTGCCATGGATATAAATGAGGGATGAAAACACCTAAAGTGTTAATAATGGCTTAGCAACTAATATAATTTAGAATGCAATCACCCAATGAAAGGCCTTAATATTCTGATCTTGAGGACCTTTAATAACTCTTTTATGACCTTTTTATTCAAATTTTGTGTCATTGTGTCGGAAATGGTCAAAGTTAATGACTCCACAGCAAAATGGGGTCATGGTATTATTATGGCATAGAAATAGGAAGGCAGAAGCTTTCTTTGTCCTGCCGTCCCCTGTGAGCTTTATCTGGCCACAACCGATAAAAAGAAAATACTGCCAACATAAAGCATTTTTGTGCCAGATGTGACCACATGAAACAAAATACTAGATACCAAGTGTGTAAGTACTAAGATTTATTTTCTAATTTCAAGAATGGGACAGCAATGACGTATGCAGAGAGAATGTAAGTGTTATCTGCGATGACTGTAGAGCCGTATGACATAAATTTTCTGTGCCTTCCATCCTGAGCTTTGACCTTCCTGTTGGGAGGAAAAAGGGATGAACGAATAAAGAAAACAGGCGGTTTGTTTTGTGAGTAAGTCTTGATGACCCCAGTTGGTTTTATTTTTGCATTCCTTAGAAGCACCAAGCAGGTATTGTTGTGCTTAACTGTAACATAGACCAGTGAGAACACTATTTTGATCACTCTTGTTATTGGAAAGACGTTTAGACAGTAACAACAACGTAAGAGGGCGTTATGATGACAGTTTGGTCAGGTGGAACTTCTCACCTTTTTTATATTCCAAACATTAAAAAAGACCAAAAAATGTAAACAATGTTGAGAGAACAAACAAAAGAACAAAACAGCACCAGACACAAATAAACATATTGACAGAAGTATAAAGAGACGGACTGAAGCAGTCCCCGAGCCTTAGCACCAGCACACCTTCCCGCTGAGAGTCCAGCAGTCTGGGGACGAGAAGGCAACGCAGTACCAAAGTGAAGGCAGTGTCGCGTTCAAGTAGGTACCAAAATATCAAACTCTTTTTCTCCTTTGAGTGTCTTGAGAGTTTTTTCTGAGTAGTTATGAAGGAGTATATGGACTGAGTCACTTGTCATCGTCCTCCACTCTCCCCCACTCCTCCGAGTCCTCCCCCTCCACCTCTCCATCATCAGCATCATCGTCCACATAATCATATGAGTCATACACATCCTCGCCTTCATCCTCATCCTCGTCTTGTCCCTCCAGCAGATCACCTCCATACAGCGGCTCATCTTCATCCTCGTCTTCCACAATCTCCATCTCCTCCATTTCATCCTCTTCCTCCTCTGCTTCTTCATCCTCGTCGTCCTCATCATCATCATCATCATCATCGTCATCGTCGTCGTCGTCGTCGTCTTCCAAGTCTAACCCGCACACCTCCCCGTCCTCCACCTCGCCGTCCTCTCTCTCATCCTTTGAGGAAGTGGGAGTGGAAAACCCTTTGCCCTCAGTCCTGTCTGTGAGGTAAGACCTGTTGGAGGGGATGAAGCTGGAGGTAGCAGTCTTTGTGTTGATGTAGAGACGAGGAGGAGGCCCCGGACCTGCTGCCGCAGCCTGGCCAGCAGTGGGAGTGACGGGGGAAGAACCGGCTCGTCTGGAGTCGGGGACCAGCGAGAGAGTGCCAGGCACAGCCGCGGCCCCAGGCCTCATGGAGGTCATGTTGGGCACGTATTCGCGGATCTCCCCCGGCTCGAGTGGATCAGGACCGCAGGGGTCGTGCTCACTGCAGGACAGCTTGCCGTCCAGTTTGGAGATGAAGAGCATTCCTTCTCGATGCTCTTTACAGTACGAGCTGGGGCACATCTCACAGAACGAAGCAGCCTCTTTTCCACAGATGTCACACTGGTGCCATGGACACTCCCATCGCCCTGCAGACATGATCACAGTACGGTTAGAGAAATGCATTAGGACTGAAGGTTCCAGTAGTAAGATTTTTGATGAAAGACGAGTGGATAAAACCAATAAATTATCTAGTTTTTCATAACGAATGTGTATTATTATGATAAGAGTTATTGCCAAAATCACCTTAGAATATTGGGCTACTGAGACATAATAAAGCCAAGGCAGACATTAAAGTGGCTGTGAGTTTGAGCCGCATTTTATCTCAAATAAATGTGGTCTATCTCTCATTGTTGAACCCAAAACACATTAAGTCCAAATGTTACTGTTTAGTCCAATTTCATCTAAATTCTGTCCAAATATGAAATCAAGATAACATTGTTACCAAAATATGACTTATTCAGAACATACAGTTTCTTCAGTACTTATTTCTAACACCATTCCTTTATTATATCTGTTTATAAACAAACTAAGAGACATATAAATTCCAATCAAACGTACGCAAGTTATCTCATATAGGTTGCTGGTAACACTAGTTTTCTGGTAAAGCATGAAGATGTTTCCTTTAAAAAGCATCACCAGGCTCGGCCTTTACATTTTGCACACTATGTTATTTGTTTGAAAAATAATGACTGCCTGGTGATCCCGGTTCTCTTCTTATACCCATTAGGGCTGTTACTTTTCAGTCGAAATTCGATATATCATTCGAACCTGGTGAGATATTAATTGTTCGAAATGTAATGATAATGTAATGATAGAATTCAAAATTGAAGCACAGCAGAAAATGCTTGCCCACGAACAAATTACTAATCTGCTTTCCAGAGTCCCAGAATGCTCGCACGTTTAAAGTAGTGTGCCTTGCATTCCAACAGATGGTGCTAACACGCTCCCTGCTACAAACCAATGAAGGAAACTAATGAGCTAAGCCGTTGTTAACCTTTCCTGCTTCAGCGTCCCTACCGTGATGAGAAAGCACAGGAGACACTTGTTGTTCTGCTCCAGGGCCAAAACAAACGCACCTAAGAAGCGCTGTATGTACCACTATGTACCCAATATGTAGTTATACAAAGTTATGGGGGTTAAACGTCAGTGTTTGATATAATTTGAACAATTTCCTTATCACGTTAAATTCGTTTGAACTTGATTTTTGGGAAAAGTGACCTTATACCCATGTGTTTGAGGATATTCAAAAATCTTGTCGGCTTGATGAGAACTTGAGTCTTGCCTCTGAGGAATATAAATCAAAATAACTCCTTATTCGGCTCTATTTTACTTGCCTGCAGGCCTCTTGGCCAGGTTGAGACAGTCAGCGTGATAGACCTTCGGGCAGCCGGGCTTCTTACAGGACACTATCTGGCCTCCGTCACCACAGCTGAAGCACTCGTCCTCCCTCTCCTTTGTCACTTCCTGTTTGGTCTTCTTCTTCATGGAAACTCTCCTCCTCCCTTCCTTCGGTTTCTCAGCTGACGGCTGGTTCTGAACAAGAAAAAGGTGAAATGATGGTTAGAACACCATCTGAAGAGCGAACATTGTCGAACTTTCAAATGTCGGCTCTTACTTTGGGCCGGACACCCAGGAAACCGCTGCAGTTTGGTGCTCCACATTTACAGGCAGTTTTGCCGTTACCAAGACACTCCAGGTTGTAGTTGAACTTCAGCTCCACACCTATAGAACATGTTGTATTAGATCTTTGCTGAGCTAAGATTAACAGTAACACATAAATAAGGAGTAGACAGTCGAACCTTTTGGGATGTCTTGTAGAGCAAACAGCCCGACCCTGGTGTCCCCGTTCACAGTCCATTTCTGCGTCTCACAGTTTGGCTGGCAGCTGTGGTTCATGAAGCGAGCCTGGTTCCCTTTGGGCCCGGCATCAATGATCCGGTCCTGGAATAACAAAATACAAACCGGTTGGCACCTGGCATGTGACCTACATAGAGAATCCAGTGTTATGATCATCAGCGTCACCTTGTCCAGCGTGAGCATGTAGAAGTTACAGATGTCGTTCTCCTGGGCATGTCTGATCCGGGCTCGACACTCTTCTTCATCGATCACCTCTCCTACATATTCACTCACAAAGGCTCCCTGATAAGCAACAATAATAACAGATTAACACGAGTATTTTGGTCACACACATTTGTCATCATCTGATTTCTTCCACAAATACCTTCTTGATGTCCGACACGCCGCGTAAACCCCAGCCGCACGACAGCGTCCTATAAATCTCCACAGGTGTGTACTGTCGCTTTGTGAAGGCCTGGTTCTGACAGCGCTCCCCTGCCGCACACACCTGGGGATGGCACTCGTACATCAGCATACGGTTAATGCACTCGGAGTCGATGCCGCACGGGTTCTCGTCAGACGCCTTACAGTTGCATCGTGGGATCTCTGACAGGTCAGCAGTGATGATCTGCACCTTCCCTATTGGCCGGTTTACCTGAGGGACACAGACAGAGGCGTTATATTTCTATAACATTCATCTAAGTGAAGTGCTCTTTAGATAAAGCATAAAGCATGTGTATGTGGGGACACACAGCACCTTAATGTGCCTGTATGGAGGAGGTTTCTTGTCGTTCTTTCTGTCCTCCTGAAGCTGCTTCATCTCTCTCTCTGCCTGGAGCTCTCTGAACCGCTCTGCTGCTTCGGTCAGGGCTATAAAGACAAACAATTCAAACATTAACTAACAAAATTAAGTCTTTATTTCTTAATAACAAAAGCAGGAAAATGTTCTTCATACAGTTATTGGAGACAGGAACAAACCCTTTTTGTAAACTGCATCTGCACCCTTCCCCATCTTCTCTATGTTGTGTGTGTCACCCTCCATGTAGGGGAAGACTCTGGCCTGGTACGTCCACACGAAATCTTTGGAGCCAAAGAACTGCACCGGGAACTCTCCCACCTCATGTTTCATCCTCAGGATGTTATTAGGAACATCTTTGGCCAGACAGACCTCCGCAGGCCACCACCTGAAGAGTCAGATCAGGTATTAGAACATACAAATACAGGACTCTAAATGTTACTTAAAGAAACTGTATGTAAAGGGCTTCGGCCTTACCTGTAACGTCCCCATTTGACCCACAGTATGTCCTTAATACGAGGCCTCTTCCCAGCCTTGCAGTCATTGCAGAACCAGCTGCCCTGAGGCATCTCAATGTTCAAACACTCCTGATGGAAAGCAGCTGGACAGGCTTCACAGCACAGCAGACTGCCCCCTGCAACATCACAGCAACAAAGATGACTTTGTATTCATTATTAGTCAGCTAGTCGAGTCAGTTACTACTTCAAAACTTAGTGAAGTGTCCACCACATGTTGTTTCAGCTCCAGGAGCAGTTTCCAAATTACTTTTATATTTAATCAACGCATATAAAGGCATAAAAGTCCAAAAATAAATAAAAAATGAACACACTAAAGAATACTAATGTAAAATAATAATAATTTAAAAAAAAGGATAATCCAGAAATTGTACATACTTGTAAGACTTAACCATTAAATTAATACCAAGCAAATTAATGATTATTAAAGTTGTCACTGGTGATCAGCTGATCCACTAATTGAGGGCCTAGACAGGAGAAGATAATGCAGCAAATTCTAGTTAATTAAAGATATAATCTCAAAGATTTGTATGTAAATAAATGTCTGTTAAGTCACTATCTATTGCCTAATGAGCCTTTGCATTTGCAGTATTACAGACCAGGTGTCTGGTGTGACTTTCGCTGAAAAAAAATCACAACTGGCACGCTGTTAGTGACACATTTTCTATCACCCATTAGTGGTTGGTCTGACAGAGAGGGTAGACGGAGCTAAGCGGCTACTTTTCCAGTGTCTGCAAGTGTTGCAAGTAAACATTAATCAACTATGGCTGAACAAACAAAGAAAAGATCGATGACTACAGATACAACTTCAAAAATGAGAAAATCCAAAGAAAAGGAAACAACTTTGACGCTCAGATGAAGACAAACAGTCTGAAAAGGAAAGCGACCGTCAGCGAGGAAAATCACGAGTTACCACCGGAGCCAACCGTGGACGTCACACATGCAGTGTGCTCCCACAATTACCGTTTATCGCCATAGGTGCCGCCAAAGAGAATTAAACTGAGATCTTCGAGATTACAACTTAAGACTGACAATGTGTCAGTTTACTTCATCAGTGTTAGCAGTTTATTTCATCAGTGTTAGTAATGATGTTGCAAGATTCAGAACATTAATTGCAGTTTGGAAATATTCCTTCGAAGATCCTGGTTTTCAGAGGAAGACTTGTGTGTAGAGACGGCGTACAAATGGAGCGAAAAGCTATTTTACAGATAAACTCTCCGAGTGGGAGCATTTGATTTAAAAATAGGGTGAGGCAGAACATTTTTTACAACACATAATGCTCCCCTGAAAAGTAATGTGCACAGTGCATTTTTCAAAGCAGTACTTTCATGGTTTTTATAAGCATTTTAAACATGCCGACAGTTTGTAAAAGACTTACCTTCAGAGCAGACAAAGCACCAGCTGACGTTGATGTGTTCGTGGTTCTTGCAGCCCTTGCGGGGGGTGAAGTGGTTTGGACAGAGGAAACTGTTGTTGGCCAGCACCAGGCTGCCTGCTGCCATACAGTTATCATTAGCGTGATAGGCCACAGGGCAGCGAACACAGCGGGCCAACCGACCTATGATCAAAATACAGAGGAGGAAAGAGAGCTAAATAGCCACCTGGACATTTTATTTATGTTATGTGACAAGCAACCAACAACACAAACACTTGTGTCTTTTTTAAATCAAAATACATGGTTACACAAAGATGTATATGTGTCAAGTTTTACCAAAGCCTGGTGCACACTATGGTTACAAGCTTAAATCCTGTTCAGCAGGAGTTTATTGGTATCAGGTATAGCTGCCAAAATCTTAGACAACACACAGTGTTTGTCTTTGAGCATCAGGTGCTGTTTAAAGAATGGCAGACTGCTGGAACTGTTTCCTCAATGAGCAAAGATGCCACAATTATCAGCTGCAGCCACTTTGTAAGGTTTAATCCTCCCAGACAGTGAGTAATCCATAAAACATGTCAAAACATCATCCAATAAATGTGTAGTAGTGTAATGTGGTGTAGGGATAGCAGGTTCAGAGTTTGTTATAAACAACATGAATTGATTTTGCAGGGCAAACACAATGGTGATGAGAGTCTTGAAAAATGTCTTAATAGTGCTCTCCTATTAGCGTGTATCATTGTTGCTTAGTATGCAATCTCAGAACCCATCGCTGGAGTCTGACCATGATAAAGCCTCTGGGAGTGACGGTAAACTTTTGGGACATTCTGGTTTAGCCAGCGTTTCGCTATTAAGGACTTCCAGCCAAGACTTCCTTTTCTGTGCACTGCACTGTTTACAATCCAACTTGAGAAGCGACCGTGTGTTCAGTTCAAAAGTAAAGCAAAATTCGCCCGTCTACATATGTCAGCAAAATAAATGGTGTCATTTCTCGGTTCAGTAAATCCCCCGGAGGAGCGCCTGTTCATCTTTTACTGGTGAGTCTCAGCTTCACTGTAAACGGTGGGTTACACAGAGGCTTCACTCTGGCTAACTTCAGCGGTATGAACCTGAAAAATAAACCGATTTTCTTGGGATTTACTTTAATTAACGGGTCTTACCTTTGCTGAAATTACAACATCATGATGCAGATTAGTAAAACAGTAAGAATACATGCTTTGTCAGGTCTGTCCTCAAGAGGAGAAGGACGGATTGTTAGCTGTTAGCATGCAGATTTCTGTATATAGAGATTAACAAGAAGCTAAATTGTCATCAGATGACCACTGATGGGAGCCGGGATGTCATGGTGGATTACGTTCCGCCTGCTTTTGCTCTTCCAACGGACTGTTTTTCCCGCTGAGTCATGATTGGTCAATATTACTCTGACTACAAATGTACTACAAACAGAAACCAGAACACTTCCTGTACTGAAATCTGGTCGTGCGCCTACAGATTCTACATTTTAATATAGAAGCTGTAAATAGAGATTAACTTTGCAAAGTTCATTAAAGCAATTTTCCATTCTAAAAGAAATATGACAATGACGTTGTCAGCTACATAAATCAGGACATGTACAACGCTGTGAAATCAACACGGCATCTCGATGCTCTAAAGCATCATTGTTTACGCCCACGGGCAGATCTGGAGCTTACCTTTGGAGCTGCAGACGTTGAGAGGGTTGGTGATGTGGCAGGACAGACACACGTGCAGAGGGCAGCGAAAGCCTTTGTTATGTGGCTGTGTAGCCGAGTACGCCAGTATGCACTCCGCATGGTAGAACTTCCCGCACAGTGGTATGATGCAGCGTTTAACCCCGTTACCAGACTTCTTACACACAAAGCACATGTGGACACCTGAAAGCAACAGGAAGGATTCCCGGTGAGGACACTTTTATGACCTGAGACAGATTTGTTATCAGCTCTGCGTCAGACACAATGCGCACTAACCAGTGTTGCATTCACGACAGAAGAATTTTCCTTTAGGAGCCGCTGACAGGCCGATACACTGCGGGTGGAAGGCTCCATAACAGTGTCCGTCACACACCAGCAGGTCTCCTGTCCGCTCACACACCTGCACACAAAGACTCAATAAGATACACCCTGATAATCTACCTGTTATGACAAAAAAGATGGTAGATTATCTCACCTGACAGACATTCTCCTTTAACGTTGTAGCACCTATTTTCCCTTTCACATCCACATGGGAAGAGTAGCTGTCATTCAACCCCACAGACAGCACCTACAGACATAAAGAGGGATGCTTAAACATAATGTTACACTCATGAACGCACTTTTATCCTCCTGTGACCGACGACCAATGACAGCTGATCACTGCGACATGCACACCTCAGGTTTGGGAGTTAGTGTTCCAGTGTGTGCATCTTGTTTCTCTTCAGTGCTGCAGGCCTCCGTCTCCACCTCCTGCTTGGGGGTCTTTGATCCTCGGGGGCTGGGAGGTCTGCTTGGAGTGAAGTCCTCGAGGCAATCAGGGATTTCTGAGTCCTGGGAGGCAGCAGCGGGGGTAGAGGATGTGCTGGGCTTCTCTTTCTTCAAAAATCCAACCTATTTAGAACGAGATTTCATTGTTTAAATATATAATGTCACATGGTTTGATCAAACATGAGAACAGTCACTGTGCTTTTGTGGTACCTGAGTTTTCTTGACTAACACCTTTTCGTCTGTGGTAACTCCACTGGTTCGCTTTGGCTCCTGGAAAACAAACAGGTGGTGAAGTAACATTTCTAAAGCTCCAAGACAGATTTTTCCCCTCTTATTAATACCCCTTTCCCACCGACACAGCACGTTGACGAGGGTTTTTCAGATACGAGAAGACTCGCTCATAAATGCCCATTGTCTCTTTAGGTCTCTTTTCTGCTGCGTCACTGTCTGACATCTCAAACGCGCCCGAAACAGGGTTGGAAACAGTGAAGATGTTACGGTGGTTAGGCCTTTATTGTATCTATTACTCATTCAGTCGGTGTATCAAACTCAGCCCTGACAAATTTGGAACGATGTTCTAACGCTGCTCGGACGGAGATGGGCGGAATTTGGAGCGGAGATGACAAGGAGTCGCAGAAGTTACCGACGGAGCACCGTGCTGGAAAAGAGGGTGGGGTGATTAGCGTGCCGAGGTTTTGTGTTACCATCAATTCCGACCAGAGCCGAGGCGACTATTACCCGGGTCTACTGCAGAGTAATTTGACCCGGGTCTGAATGCCGTGTGTAACCTTTCCCGCTAAGCAAAAAAGCCTGGTGTTAGCCTTTTTTTTTACCAGTGGGAAAGGGGCTTAAGATAGCTTTCTCCAGATATACCTTCTTCTTTGCAGGACCAACAGACACTTCTTCTATGGTACACTCCAGCACCTTGTGCGACAGCTTCCTTGGCCTCTTTCTTTCCTGGATTAATAACCCTGTTTCTGAAGAGGGAAAAAAATCACTTACACACTACATGACAGTTGATATTGTATGTAACAAAATATCAAGGACAAACGCGCGTATTTACCAGATTCAGGAGGTAGATCCGTTTCTTCTGCTGCCTCTGTGTCAAGAGAGGGCGGTACTGTGGCTGGAGATACTGAGGGTGCTACAGGAGAGAGCTCTTCGTGAGACGGACTCTGCTCCAGCTCTGACGGAGCCTCGGCGGGCTCCACTGAAGACGAGGATGAGTTGGAGGCTGAGGTAATTATATCTGCTGTGGTGCTGCTGACATCATGGAGCGCCGCCATCTCTGATGTCTGCTGTGTACACATATGCAAAGGAAGCAGCGTTGAGTAGATGAAACGTGTTTCAAATTGAATACAAAGTAGGTTTACCTGTGACAGGTGATACACAGTCGTCACTTTTTTGTACTTAACTCTTGTCAACATTTTTCTATTTTAACTTAAGTTATCTTTCCTTATCTTTTTATATTTTTAAGAGTAAATTCAACATTTTCAGTTTATATTTTAAGTTAAACATCACATATTTTCTAAGTGATTGTAATGCTGCAGTTTTATACAGCTCTGTCTTTGTCTTTATCTTCTTTTATTGTACTTAATTTGTGTTTGAAACGTATGTTTCCCATGCCAATAAAGCTCTTTTGAATTGAATTAAGGTCCATTATAAGGCTTTATATTTTTGCGTTGTTCTTGATAATATGGAAAAAGACACTGAATGGTGGAATGATATGCTTATTTGTACTTATCATAATAGTCTGGTTATTGTGGAGTAATTACTCCCTAAAAACAAACAGACTTCATAGGAAATGGCTCTTTGGAAAGTACCAGGAGATTTGTTTCATGATGCCCTAAATTCCACACATGGTCTCAAAGCATCCCAGTAAAGGTGGCTGCACACTGCCCAACCAACTCCAACCAATACGAACTGCTGGGTCAGTGTGCGCCAACAGTTGGTGTTGGTTGTTCGAGTTTGACATGTCCAGTCGGGTTTGGTGGAGTAATGGAAAGTCGGTCCAATGTGCGCCTTTTCCCAACACACGGCAACAGTCTGAGAGTGCGTTCCCTTGACAACTAGCCTATACTCACGCGTGGAACATCAGTACGCACGACCTTCGTTGATGTAAAATAAATCAAAAACTCGACTAAGAAAAAGTAGGCAACTAAAGTCTGTCCTGTCCGCTGGTGTCTGGGCAATGTGGAGCTGGCAGTTGGTTTCCGGAACATTCTAAAGACTGAAACCAGCAACTGCCGACTTTAGAATGTTGAGGTGAGCTGGGCGCTGACTGGACAGTGTGCAGCCAACTTAATACATTACATACTGTAGGCTGCATGTGTAACAGGTAAGGTGAATGTTTAGATTAAAAGTAAATCAAATAAAGATACTGATAGAGCTTTCACACCTTGATATAAATGTTTTCCTTTAACAAGAATCAAGTGTCACACGCAAGATAAAGTCCATCATCGTGTACTTTCCCTTGAAAGGAAAGGAAACTTGAGATGAAAAGGACCATCTTACCAATTTGGAAGATTCTGACTTGTGTTTCTTTGATTTCTTTTTTGGGACAAATATTTGCTCATACTCCTCACGCGACTCAAGAAGCCGTTTAGTTGGTTTCCGGAGGCGTTTATTCTCTGACTGTCCTGTAAGAAACAAATAAAATACATTTACAGAATTACTAACAATCAAACTGATGTACAAATGAGGTATTCACTTCAAGGGCCTCAACACACTCAATATTATAAGTTTATAGAACTTTTTTACACATTTAACCAGCTCAGTGGAAAATCTAAACACAGCAATTTGTGTCTTACCGGCTGTGCTGCCCGTCTCTGAGAAGTGTGAGTCATTTTCTGCCTTCTTCTCAACACCTAGATCGAGATCTGGAGATGATATCACAGGGTAAGACCCATTCATCTCAGCAGACACCTCTCTCGTAACTTCCCCCTGATTCCCAGCAGCCTCCTCAGCCAGCTGCCAGCGCTTCTTTGGAGCCACCACGGTTCCTGAGGTCTTATCGAGGTAGCTGGCGGAGGAATCAGCAGCCTCAGGATCGGCTAAGTCGGCGTGGCCGCTAACAAACTCCCTGCCGTACGCCAAGTCGGCCAGGTCCAAAGACAGGCCAGGTATGCTGAGTTTAAGTTTGGCAGGTAGTTTTTGTTTTCTACGCGGCTTGTCCGAGCTCACGTTCTTAAATTGAACAGGAAAGTCTTCAAAATGGTACGTGTCAGCTGTCATGATAGGTTTAGTCCTGTTCTTGGTTTTCACAGCTCTGTTTTGGGGTGTTGAGGATTTCACCGGCCTACTCTCGCTTTTGATCCCTTGAGCGAAACCACCACACGTGCCCTTCAGCGAGTCTCCTCCTGTAGAAGTAGGGATGACCAGTGGTTCCTCCTTTATCAGGACCGGTGATGGAGGCAGAGTCAGGGGTTTACCTTCCTTTGCTCTGGTATCATGCATGTCCTTCAGGAGCATAAGGAAGGTGCTGAATTTATAATTGGAATCGGGCCGAAATGCAGCCAACTCAGAGTCGCTGCTGTCCTCCTTCTCAAGAGATTTAAATGTTACTTCCTTTGGATCCTGGAAAGCTTCCATTGGAGAAAGAGATGAGGACGGGGAAGAAGAAGATGGTTGATCCGGGACAATGTTTTCCATCTTGATCTTAGCAGGTTGCACTGTGGGTACACCTGAGCCTATACACTTAGACTTTATCAATGAGCCATTATGAATGTGCTTCTTATCAGGCTTCCTCGCTCGGCGTCTTGGAGAGCTGTGATTAGTAGAGCATGATGCATTGCCTGGCGACTCCCTGTGAGGAGCCGTTTCAGTTTTGATGGGCGTAATAGTGGGTGCATTATCTGGACAATCATCAGCCTGAGCATCTGTTGAGATTTGGCTCGTTGCCAGTGCATCTTTAATATCTGTGTCTTGCTCTGCGTTCAGAGCCCTGGTCATCAGACGGCTGCTGGCAGGAAGATTCATAGAGTGCTTTTCATTTGAACTGTTCGACAATTCATTACAGCTGCCAAAACTCTGATCAGAGTTTGTGTCTTTAGATGCCATTTTATTAGTTAAAATGTTAGAGGACTCACAGGAAACGGTCGCATGGTTTGATTTTTCATTAAACTTAGTCTTAGCTTTAGTTAAACCCTGTTCTTTTCTGACCGCTCTGTCTACATCCGGTGCTAGAGAGATTGCTGTGCGTTTAGGACGATGCAGGATCGGAACTGAATCCAGGTCTGCATACGGTGAGTCCTTTGGCTCTTCTTTCAGTGCACGAGTTGTAGTATGAAACTGATCCGTCAAGTTTGTGAAGGCGGACGCCTCCTTTGATCCACCGACTATGTGGCCGAAAATGTCCGACAAACATTTCTTCTTCTTCTTACAAGCTTTGCTCTTGTTGGGTTGAGTTGCAGCAGAGTTTTTGATGAGATGGGTCTCGTTCCTGTCGGGGCCTTTGATGGGTGAGGGAGGTCGATCCGGATCCACAGAGACAGAAGAGGACTCCTCTGGTTTATCAGTAGAGACTGGGCTCGGCACGCGCTCCTCTCCGTTGACTGATATTGAAAGACGACTTTCAGTATTCCTTTGTCGATACTCAGCTTCGGCCACACTGACCTTCCACGCAGTCAGTAAACTTTTGGGTATCTGCCAAGAGCAGAGACAGCAGTCAGGATAATGTTCACAAGAGGGTTAAATTATATTTGTCATTTCATGAAGTTACCGAATATTTGTAGTCTTTCTCCTTCTGCTTCCCTCTCCGTCTTAGCACTGGAAGGTCTTCAAACTGATGGCCTCCTTCAAAAGGAAGAATGGCAGTCCCCGGGACCCAGGCACTTTCCACAATCTCCCCAATCGTCTCCAGAAAATACATCCGACAAGAGCGGGGACAGGGAACTGAGAATATAGTTGACCTATTAGTAACCTTGCACAGCAACATTGTGGTTATGAAATCTACATTCAAATCAGATCTGTTCACCTTCTCTGCTCTTTATAAATGAAAACTCACCTTTCATCTTAGTGTGGGTCCCCTGGTTGGGGTCACATGTGATATGGCAGGGCCACCAGGGCCGTCTGTTGAATTTAGCCCACACCAAGTCCCCCTCCACGTACTTCACCGCAGGAAGAGGCTTCTTCTTTGGGCTGTTGGACTAAACAGGACAATTAAATACTTTAATACGTAAAGCAGAAAACAGTGGAACTTTATATCAAGTAGTTAGAAGCAAATTAAAATCCCTTTATCCCTGATAAATTTATTTAATCCCTGACATTCTGATTTTTAGGAGATTAAAAGATGATTTTTAGTCATATTCCCACGTTTTGTGTTCATATTTAAAACTTTCACTCTCTAAAAGATCGATAAAAACATTTTACGGTGGCATTGACACAGGTTAGTAGCTGGCCACATGTGGTACAATAACGTCAAACTTTAATATCACTTGTGCATCCTGACCGCCTTTTCCATGGAAAACAAAAATAATCCTGACCTTGGTCGTACACATGTTATAAATTTAGCCTCCACAGTGTTTCAGACTCACATTAGAGTTGGTGCCGGCTGGTGAAACGAGTCCTGGGTCCACAGGAGAGGTAAGTTCATCATCACTGTCTGATTCCTCACCCAAACTCCACCCATCTCTCATAGTGATGTCTGGCAGTGCGCTGGGGCTTAGTGTGGGGTTCAGTTCAGATATAGTTTTGGACATCAGATTAAAGACGGTAGGTTTGTAGGTTCTTTTATCCACTCCTGAGGTGCATGTGGTCCTGCTGTCAGTGACAGTTCGCTCCTGACTTAACTTTGGGGAGTGATGAAAAGGCGCCAGCTCGTCACTACTGCTGTGCTCCCCCTCCTCATCCTCCTCCTTAATGTCACTGCTGTCAAACAGCGTGGACTCAAAATGCAGGTAGCCATTGGAGATGGGAGAACAGCCCTCCAAGCTGTCAGGGCTGTGAGGGGAGAAGCCATTTCTGCTCACGTCCTGCAGCCTCTCCAAAGACTCCATGTCATCATTGCCTGGAGAAAGAGGCAGCTGGACTGACGGTGCTTCAAATTCATCATCGTCACTGATGGGGCTTGCATGGTGGAAGTGGTTGTTAGGATGGAGGTCCCTCTCGAGGTCCGGCCTGGAGACCACAGTGTTGAGGTCCTGCAGCCTCCTCAGAGGGCTGTAGCAGTGGGATCGGTCTGGCTGGTTGTAGCCCAGTACAGCTGGCTGTTTGAGGCTGGAGGAAGGCAGTTGCAAAGCTGACGGTTGGTCGGACCCTCGCCTCACAATGCCACATTGGTTTCCAAAGGAAGTGCTCACAAGACCATTGCGGGGCCTCAGCTCTGGTTGGCCTGGACCAAACACTGAGCCTACCCTAACAGGAGGTCTGTATGACTGATTCATGTTGTCACGGCTGTATCCTGTCAAAAAACAAAAGAGAAAGGTTAGACAAGGGAAGCCATTCAAGTTTCTCACTTACTATAATCTAGTGGTTATTACGGCTTGTTTACTGTACAAAACAACAAAGCGTTCTGACAGACACATGAAAACATTGCGGAAATAGAGCGGCAATCATACCGAATCCGACAGAAGCCTATAAAGGAGCATACAGCTATGGACTGAGCGCACACATAGACACACACACACACACACACACACACAAATAAGCCGACATTGCATGGCCTCCATACTAGAGGCCGGTCGGACAAAACACAAAACAGAACCGCTGGCCCGCTGCTTTTACACATTTCATTCACAAACTATCAGAAAATCGCACCGCTTTTGTCTAAATGTTGAGAGTCATGACGATCGCTGACTCGTACAGTCAATGGAGGAGCGCTGAGGCTGTAGTAGAGGTGGTGACACTGAGCCATCACAGACACACACAGAGTGGCTCACACAAACAAGCTACAGCCACACAGAGGAAGCTACTATTAACCCACAAAAAAGGGCTGATCGCCTTTAAGTTCACAACACCTTCAACACGTGGAGAAAGGCGAAAAACTCACCATTTGGAGGTCGGTCACCGTGAAACCAACAGCGGATGTTTGGTAATGTGGCACAAAGCGGGTATTTTTCTCGGTTTGTGAGAGCGGATCTGCACAATCCCAGCTGCAGCAGCACTAGTAGTAGGCCCAGGCACAGCTCTCATTCTCTGCACTTCATCGCCTCATCAGCGGCGGCCCCCTTAAAAACTGTCACCTTAGATACAAAATAACAAGTAAATCTCCGGTTCGCTGCAACATCATACAGCGGCGAAATTCAGTGTGCCACAACCGGTCCCCTACCATCCACAGCAGCTTATTTACTACATGCTTTTTGCCTGCTGTCGAAGTGCCCCCGGTTATGTTAAAACAAGCCCAGACTGACTATGTTGGTGAGCAGCAACCAATCGGCACTGCTACCCAACCCCCCGTCTGCACAGGGCCGTGACACTCACCCTGCTCAAACTCACACGCACGCGCCCACACTTATAGGCACGCACGCACACAAGCATTCACATGCGCGCGCATGCACATCCAGGTGAAGTTTCTGATAGTCGCCGGTATAAAATTACAGCTACATGACATAATGATCCCAAACGAATGAATGGCCTGGATTAGACATTTGTGCGCGTGTGTCCCATTGTTTCTGAGTTTGACTCTGCTGACTGGTGCAGGCCGGGCTTTCAGAGAGACCGAGACAGCAAAATGATTGCAGTGCGCAAACAGCCACACGGCCTCTCCGATCAAGCCAGCCTCCGTGCGCCATGTTGCCTCTCCACAGAGTGCTCTGACATGAGGAAACAGGCCGCTAGGCGTTCAGGAAAAGAAGATAAAAAAGGTGGCTATAAGCGCGCATTAAAAACTCACTGGTCGTCCTCCAGCGTGTCCTTACAAACACTTATTAGGGTTTGATGCGCGCATTTGTAAATCAAATTCATTCACATTTTTAAACACGCAAACTTGGAGAGCACAATAGGCTCGCTGTAGTGGGCCAGTCCTTAAAGATCAAACAAAGACCATTCAGTGACATGCCGACCTGAGAGAGGAGGAACTTACCTCTCTGTGCGGTGTTTTACACTTTGTAACAGGTCTGTCAGCTCAAATCTCATGGTGTCAATTTCCCTAACCTTTATGGTAAATGATCCGGTAAAAACACCAGATAGATTCGACGACTAACTTATTCACCCTCCCAGATAGATCAGCGTTTACTTCGTGGTCCTGTGTTAGTATTTTTAACCAATTCTGCTAATCACACTGTGTAAGATGAGGGCCAAAAAGCGAGACGGTGAATATCAGTTTAGCGTTATTTTATTTAACAAGGGGTAAATAAAGGCATTATTACAAGGTGATTACTATTGTCTGGGGATACGAGCCCCCTAGTGTCCGCAGAGAGAATTACATGCTTTCGATTTGACAGGAAAGGGAGGCATTGACAGGAAATGCTTCTGTGGAAAAGACTTCTTTTATTTTGGTTTCACATACAGCACATAGCATTTATTACATATTTCACAAAGCTTATTTTTCCGTTTTATGAAGTCGTTTTTTTCCCTAATGAACAGCATAACAACTTACATGTACACTGGTAACTGGAAGTGCTTATCAAGTGTGTTTGGGTACAAAAAACAGACTATTATTACAACACAAAATAAAAAACTATATTCACAAAGTGCAGAAAAAACAAATACTGTGTTAATATTGTGTATTAAGTTTTACCAACTCGAGCTGCTTAAAAATGTATCACTGTGTTCCCATTTCAGGCATGATGTAGGATAATACCACAAAGTAAAACACATAGTGAACTGGACAATACAGGTAGGACAACAACACATCCACGTATTTATTATGCTCAGGGAGCTGAGTTATTTGGCTGTTTGTACTTAAATTCAACTTTTATAAATGTAGAAAATGTCACAAGACACCAGAGAAATATTAACGCAGATTGAGAGAACATGTCATAACTCAGAGGAAGAAATGTTAGAGAGGAAATTAATCCATTCTTCGGTTTGGTTTGAACACTGATAAATACATTTTTCGCCTATACTGATCGGTGTGATTAAGTCATATGCATGCATCTCTGCCAAGCTGGAGTAACATACTTCTAATTCAGTCATTTATTATGAGAGGGTGGAGACAATGTCAAACACTGTACATTTCTTAATGAAACAAAGTTCTTTTCTCCAACAGAGAAACAAAGTTCCTGAACATCCTCTTCCTCATGCACCCAAATGTTTTGCCAGCTATTCGCTGGTTTCATCCACTTTTCCACTGGGCTCGCAGAGGGGTCTTTTCTCCATCATGGTGTATGGAAAAGCAGGAACATCACAGCTAGTGAAGTCCAGTTTCTTGGGGACACTGCAGTTGCTAAAGTCCAGTTTCTTTACGCTGTCACAACCAAACTCGAGCTTCTTGAGCCGAGCTAGACTCTTGATGCTGCCGGGGGGCCTGCCAGGGCTCACCTTGTATCCTGCTGCTTTGGTCGTACCAAGGGGCCTCCCTGGGCTGGTTTTGAACCCAGCCGCTCTAGTTGTCCCAAGTGGACGGCCAGTACTTGTGCGGTAACCAGCTGACTTTGTGGTCCCTGATGGTCTCCCTCTCCGCCCAGACTTCACCATGCCCTTCTTCTTCTTAGAGCCATCAGGCCCTGCAGCCTCAGCACCCCTGATCCTCACCGTCTGAGGCTGAAAGTCAGTCTGGCTCTGTTGCATTTGACATGCCATGACCTTGTGCATGCCCTGTGGTAAAGGGGCTAGGCCCGCAAGAGACAACTGCAAACCAGGGGCTGTGGCAGAGGGGTAGAATTTGTTGGATTGCGTGCTACATAAATCAAAGTGGCTGGCTGGATGACAGTCCTCTGCCAGCCCACTCATACAATAGTCACTGTTGCTGCTGCTCACTTGATGCATCATTTTCTGTTGGAGTGCAGAGAAATATAATCATTAGGTAGGAGAGCTACACATGCACACGTGCACCCGGACAAACACAAAGCCAAAGCATTTCGAGATGCTCACTTTTGGTGGAGCAGGCAGGCCTTTTACCGTTACAACACAAAACATACGTGATGTCAAGACAAAGCGAGGAAAACTACAGCTCCAGTTTTAAAAGAAATTATGGCAGGCACAGAAATTAATGTTAATATTTTAACCTGAAAATGCTTAGTTATTTAAATAACGTAAAATTTATTTTTCGTACCTTATTTGTGAGAGGATGTTGGGCTGGAAAGGGTTAAATGCGAATCGCATACATATTCCTTCACTTGCAGCTTCAACATGTTTATGAAGGCGCTGCAAAAACTACGCCCTGGCGTCCATCAGTGTGGTCTTGATGCGGGACTGTTATTTCTGCTGCCTATTCAATGCTCATTAATCCTTTAAGCAGAGGTTTAGATGAGAGAGGCAGCCATTTTCGCCTGGAAAAAAAATGAATAAAACAGGATGCGCGGACCGCGCATGCGCACAAAGGCATCCAGGAAACGCAGAAGCGGATGATGGTTCTTCTACATCAATGGGTTCTACCAAATTAAGACCATATTCAAGACGTTTTTCAATAGAAAAAATTAGGTCCTGTTGTTATTATTAACAATATAAAATTAATACCACTGCAGAAACAATATATATATTGAATTATGACATCCATTTCCTATTTTTTCACTTAACATAAGTAGCTAAACCATGTCTACGTCCTCATCACTGGTCAGGTGAAAAATTAAAACACTAGCATATATGTGTCACAGTGAAAGCAATCGTCAATGACAAGAAAAGGCCTCTCATTTTTTGTAGTTTATTAATGTTTTTATTAACATCCATATGAACTTAAGCACATACACTGGATTTATGGAGCAGCTGCAGTGCTAGAGCAGGTAGCAATATACATTTATCAACGTTTCCCCTGATGGTTGTCACCAATCTTTTGCAAAACTAAGTCCACGGGACTTAAGTTTCCTTGATGAGCTTGGTCAGCTTCTGAATCTTTGTTTTGGTGGACATGTCCACATACTTGTCTCCGATACTGACGATCATGCCACCCAGGATTGAAGGATCCGACTAGGAGGAGGAGGAGGAGGAGGCAACAATTGAAATAACAGATAACATATTACGTTACTGATATTTTTAAAAAAATCAACTCTACATTAGCACTTGACTTGTGACCGATAGTCACAACAACTGAAAATGATAGTAATTTGTACATTTCTGGGGACATGCGTTGACACTGTACCTTTGTTTCCAGCTTGATAGTTTCACCCTTCTGAAGAAAGCCATTGAGAGCGACTTTCAGCTCAGAGAGACTGGCTGCATCCAAAGCCTGAAATGGATAAATATTTGTTTGTTGATTGAACAACATACTTACAGTTAAAAATGTACAATTCATAATGTTAAGTGACTGATACATAATATAATCTTTATTTTAGGTGACCAGTTTGGATTTGACAATTGAACAAGGATGTTGAGGCAAACAAATAATGCATCTTCAACAATTACCTGAGCAGTAGTGACAGAGCAGATGACCTCTCCACGGTGTGCACTCATCATCTTGCCAAAAGCAGTGATAACATCCCCAGTAAGAGTAAGACGACCATTGTCAGCCAAAACATCTGTGATACAAAAAGCATGAGTATGATATGTTACAGCGAGATACACCATTTTCTCTGTTTCTGTGCAGTATAAACTCACGGCTTAAGTTGAGAAAACATTTGTTGGCGATAAAACATTAGAGTGTACATCCTATATATTGTATTTCTTGCTAACAAACACATTCAAACACACGTACAACCAAAGAGATAAGTCTATAAGCAAACCAGTTATAGCATGCTAGTGTAGTCAATAGGTCTGACAATCCTTAGCTCCCTGTGACCTCCACAGGCCCTCCAGAGGTCAAAGACATTTAAAAAAAGGACTGTCTTAAAAGGACGCAGTCAAATATTGAAGCCAACATAAATTTCTAAATGTCTCTGCACAAGATAGCTTTCTTTACAATGCATGTTTTATCTGCAGAAAACAAGATGGCAACAGAAAGAGTATGTGTAACAATTCTACCAAAGTCACTCTTACATACATCTTTGTGAGCCAAGGGAAACTTCTTACATTGTGGACTTTGATACAACTGCACATTATCTCTAAGAATAAACAAAAAGTGTAAACTATTTTTTGGGATTTTGGTTCCTATGAGCAAACCAAAGAAAGTAACAGCATGTAAACACTACTTGGACTACATTGAAGTACCTATTTTTAACCTATTTGGTTTGTGTTAGTGGTTTATGATCCCTTTAAAAGTCACCTTGTTTATCAGCACATCTGATAAAACGATTAGAAATAGTGTTTTGCTTCTTCAGCTACCAGTTACCTTTACAGACCAAACCAAATAGACTGAAATCATTTCTGATCTACGATATTACTCTCCCAGAGCCTACTAAGCCATGATCTAGATAATGCAAAGCCAAAGCCAAGGTAAAACTCATCGCAGGGAACAGGGCAACTTAGACACAATCAGTGATCACTCACTGATGAGGTTGATGGTGATAGGTGAAACCTTAGCCTTTGTTAGAGCATCTCCGAAGGTCTTCTGCTTCATGCTGCGCTTTACATGAGGATTCATTACAATGCTGGAAAGCTTGGGGTCTTTGATCAGGGCCTAAAAAAACAAATAACACAGGAAAAGGCAACTGACTATGTGTAATAAAATAAAGGTGGATAGATTGGACTGACATTGATCATCATCATTATATTGAATGATTATTCTGAAGTTTTATCAGGTAAACATTGTTAAAGATTATTTGAATGATTAATTACAGACATAATCAACTACAATGTTACAATTTCATTTACAATAAGGGCTAAAATGTTGAAGAACACAAATGTTGAGGAACACACTCGTTTGGTTACACCTTGAGCTTTACATAATATAGTGGAATTTATTGTCATTTTATCTGACTTACAGAAACTCTCCCGAGCTCCTGCTCCACTTGGTCCAATTTGTTCTGCTTACTGGCAGCTGAGAACAGAGCAGTGGCATAGCGGCCCTCGACTCCATATACCTGGATTGGGGGCTACAAGGACATATACAGAAGGATTAACCAGGCTGCAGCGACTAATTATTTCCGTTACTACCTGCAACGTTGAATGAATGGCTTAAGCGTCATGAAGTCTGACGTTATTTACCTTAACCAGTTTCGATGCTGGTCTGATCACAGACGTGCTGAACTGGCGGACCTAGTAATAAAAAAAATGCATGATCTCAAAACAGAGAAAACATAACTTGAGCTGATTAACTTTTTGGCACGCTCTGTACCATTACGTTAAAGACAGCTAGCTTGTAGGCTAACGTTAGCAGTCATTCAAGTGCAATGCCTCGTGTGAATTTGTTGCATATTCACTGTCACCTCCTGGTCACCAGAAGAAACACAATATTCAATACATGTTTTTGAGATATAAAAAATATGTAAAAACTATTACCAAATTATAAAAATCACCAAAATCATTGAATGTCTTACCTGCTGTCCTAGCATGAGTGCTGCCATTTTCTCCTACAGCTGACCAGAGTAGAACAAGCGACTGCGCATGTGCATTTGAGAGGAAGGCGTCTGGCTGTGGGTAATGTAGTCTCAGTGTGGCGCGGAGGGGGAGTTTATCTAATGGACAAACACAAAATCGCTTTTCTAATTCCTTTAAGAGGAAAAATGATATCTACAAGATACAATCAATGTTGTACAATGTATGTGTATTCTACTCAAAGTAAATATTTTGGACTTTAAAGAAATATTACAACACTGCTTTTCGACTCACCCTATGTCTAAACTATTTACATAGCGTCTTTATTACATATCTCCGGTATCCTTGTTGACAGCTAGCTAGTTAGCTAACATTACCTTTAAAACATAGGTTATGGTCTCAATTATTACTAACAGTTCGATAATGTTTTGCCTTAATCCCTCAACAAATAATAAATGTCTAAACATTTTTCACATGTTACATCTCTGGTTATCTGAACTTTATGGAATTGGCATCATTTACAATGTTACAATTTCTTTTTTCCCCCTTTTTTTTGGAATTGGCATCATTTATAAACTTGCAGCACATTTCGCTCAATGGAGATGCTTTGGGCTGTTGAAGCACATTTGTCCTTGCAGACCACAATAAGGAACACCTGTGAGTACAATGCAGTCCAGCACAATATTTTACCAGCATTGATACTATTAATCTATTAATATCACTAACATGCATTACTTCTGGAAATGCTTACACCCTCTCTCTCTCTCTCTCTCTCTCTCTCTCTCTCTCTCTCTGTGTTGTTTCTGCTTGGTGAAAATCAGTTTTTCCTTTACATGTGGCAAAGTGAACTGATTATTCTAAGTTAATAAAAAGTTTATGAAAGACTTTGTTGTCAGACAAAAACACACCTGCTGCAAGAAATACAGTGAGCTCTGGGTTAAAAGGATTTCCAGGGTTGTTATGCAAACATAAGGAAAAAGTTCCTGAAATTAAAGAGGGTGGACAGATGTCTAAATGAATGCAACAACAAATGTAACAGCAACATGAAAGACACTTGTCTATATGATATTGTCAAAAATTGACATTGTATTGTACCATATTGCTTTGCAGGCTACTAGGCTACTGGATTCCAAATAGATGTTTAAGTGCAATACATGTCATCTTTATAAAAAAATAGGCTCATTTATTTATCAGTCATTTATCAAACCAGATGCTTATCAATATCAACATATTTTGTATTTGCAGTGACCATCGTAAGGATATTTTGTGCATGTCCAGAGGATTAGTATGATATTATACGGTTACTACAAAACCAGTAAAATTTTGATTCATATAAAGTCATTTCTTAGATAGAATTCAATGATGGTATCCACCTGGGTTCTCTAAGAACACTTGCTTGTGTTGCTTTGGTGCATATGGAAACAACATTCAGGCCTAGGAGAAAAATCTGAACATTTGTCATTATCTTGAGGCTAATCCTAGTATTTTGAGATACTAGGTAACTATTTTGAAAAAGTTTATTATTATTTTGCAAAAGTAAATCACTATAGTTTTATATTAAGTCATTATTTTGAGATACTGAGTAACTATATTCTGAGATACTAAATCATGAAAATAGAAAAATAAATGAAGGGAGAATGATTTCACTCGCACATAAACAATTGATTGTCTTTAAATGCCTCTTGAAGGGTCCACCATGGATGCAATGACGTAGATATGATTTGCTGCTCAGCCTCGTTTTGAATCAGGGTTGGTATCTGAGGTGGTTTTATGTTCTCTGCGACACAAAGAGATAACTCTATCTTGGTTATTTAATAGGGATGGGTAGGTTACATGATTTTATCTGGATGTGAACTAAATATTTTGGTCCCCACTAAACTGCAGGGACGCACGGCAGTTGACGCATTCGTTTTCGTGTAGCGCACACACATGCGCGCGTGCACATACACAGCAAATGACCAGGGAGCCCGCTAGGACGTAGCGTAGCCGGGCCATCAAAACGAACAAAATAGCGAGAGGTTTTCCTGCCGAATTTTCAAGCTGTTCGGCTCATTAGCTGACGGCAAACCAGGCATGGACGACAAGTCATTTACCAAGGAGTTGGACGGATGGATAGAACAACTGAATGAGTGCAAACAGCTGACAGAGAATCAGGTTAAAGTCCTGTGCGAAAAGGTAAGGTTTGCGCAGGAAGGCAGCGCAGCTATCAGTCATTAGCTTTCCATGATGCTAGCGGACCGTTAGCCGTTACATCTCCTGAACCGTTAATAGAATCATTGCCTGGACTAACGTCAGCTAATGCATGTGGCCTTGCTTTGAAGCACACCATTTGACTGAAGCTGCACGCAGTACATTGAAGGGAAACCAGTCGCCAAGAAGATGGAGGGGCATGCCTGCAAATATGTTTTCCCTAGCTACGCCCACTCTTGGTGCCTCTTCACTGGAGTGCACTGGCACTATCATAGTGACAGTATAATCACCTGTGTAGTCTAAACAGCCTGAAACAGGATGATCATTGAGTTTTTTCATTGCTTTAATGAGACTTGTGTGGCCATAAAATATGGCCATTGTAGATTCCTACACTGCACCATACTGCTTATTTAACCTGTTATTCAGCATCACTGCTGTTTTCTGGGATTCTTTTAAGGCTAAAGAGATCCTGACAAAGGAGTCCAATGTGCAGGAGGTGAGATGTCCGGTGACAGTCTGTGGAGATGTCCATGGTCAGTTTCATGACCTCATGGAGCTGTTTAAGATCGGTGGGAAGTCTCCAGACACCAACTACCTCTTCATGGGGGACTATGTTGACAGAGGCTACTATTCAGTGGAGACTGTTACTCTGCTGGTCTCTCTTAAGGTAAAAAATAAGCCAAAGATTCTGTGATAAAAGATTAGAAACAACTGGGGTATGACTTCGGAGCATAGATCTTTTTGATTTTGGTGATGAATAAATTTTTTTCTTTGTAGGTTCGTTTCCGCGAAAGAATCACAATTCTCAGAGGGAACCATGAGAGCAGACAGATCACACAAGTGTATGGCTTCTACGACGAGTGCTTAAGGAAATATGGAAATGCCAATGTTTGGAAGTACTTCACAGATCTGTTTGACTATCTGCCCCTCACTGCACTGGTAGATAACCAGGTAAGATTGTATTTGTGAACATGTGGCATGTGATGTCAAGCATACGTAGATACGGGTGCACCCTCATTTATTTTCCCTTCTTCTGTAAGATTTTCTGCCTCCATGGAGGATTGTCCCCTTCAATAGACACACTGGAACACATCAGAGCGCTGGATCGCCTGCAGGAGGTTCCTCATGAGGTAAATTCTGCAAACTTCCCTTGAAGGCCTTTCTAGATGATTTATTATACTGTTATTTACTGTCATTATTACATATGCATGTTAAAACATTTATGTTGAGTGTTATGGTGAATGTTGCTGCAAGGCTGCTCCAAAAACATTATGGCTGCTATACATGCACAAATTCAGTGTACAGCTAAACAATAGAAAAATATTTATTTATAATTTAAGATAATATTATTACTTAATACTTTCCCTTTTATAATAAGATAGTTAACTGAGCTTTGGGTATTAATTTATTGTCAATTTCCTAAAAATGTATGAATCAAGTGAGAATAATAAAATAATAATCAGATTGTTTAATTATGTAAATTATTTTTTAGTTGCAGCTCCAATAAAGTTTGTAGTTTTATGGCTTCCCAAAACTGAAGTTCTTGATATTGGACAGATAATGTTCCGCATATGAAGTAGACTAAAAAACTCTGGTGCTTCCTTTATGTTTCAGGGTCCAATGTGTGACTTGTTATGGTCAGACCCAGACGACCGTGGTGGCTGGGGCATCTCGCCCCGTGGTGCAGGTTACACCTTCGGGCAGGACATATCTGAGACTTTCAACCATGCAAACGGCCTAACTTTGGTTTCAAGAGCCCACCAGCTGGTGATGGAGGTACTTGGACTTTGTAATTAAATTTTTTCTCTTGGAGACACAGTAGTTGCAACCTTTAAATTTCATGTTGTTAATTTAAAAAAGGTAACATGCAAATCATCTCTTGATCTAGGGTTATAATTGGTGCCACGACCGCAATGTAGTGACGATCTTCAGTGCGCCAAACTACTGTTATCGTTGTGGAAACCAGGCAGCAATCATGGAACTTGATGACACATTGAAATACTCTTTGTAAGTTCAGTTTTGAATTTAAATATGTCAATTTTTCTTCTGATTTTCTTTAACAATAATTAAAAGTGAGTTGATGATGAATCCTGCCTTTTGCTTGCTTTAGCCTACAGTTTGACCCTGCACCACGCAGAGGAGAGCCGCATGTGACGCGGCGTACGCCGGACTATTTCCTGTAAGGATCACTGATGAGGATGGCAAAAGAGGCTAAACCTTGTAGAAAAGAAGCATTCATAACCCCATGGACTGAAAAAAATGTGTGCCATAATCACAATGAAATGGAAACTATCACATCTAGCTAAAGACCACCATCCTTTCAACTTTTTCCTCTCTGTGCATGATGTTTTTAATGCTAGAAATGATTGCTACTATGAACAATACCGTCACATTACCTGCTGGTTTGTCAGGAAACATGAGTGAACTAATGCTGAGAATAACGACTAAATGTAAGTAATCTTTATGTTAGGGTGTTGGTGATGACCAGAGTGTGTTGCCACGTACAGTATCCTTCTGCATCTTTCACTTGGCATGGCCTCAAATCAAAGGTTGCAGTAATTAAACGTGAACTATTTTCTTTTTGTAACTGATGCGCAACCGTTTATTTTGTGAAGTGAGATGATGGGGTAGACGTCGGACATTAATCTGTTTGCACTTTTGTATTTGATTTTTATCACACAACACTGACAGACTATGTTCTTTTTTATACCCTGTTATAGTGTAAGTAGCTCTCTCTCTGCTCTGCCGTCTCTAATGGGAGTTAATGTAATTCATTTCAGTGGATAATATTGGTATAAATGACGTCAGTTGTAAAAGAAATAACTTAATGTTTTGCAGCCACAGCTATATGAAATAAAGACTGAAGTTGCTTCGTCATTTATTTTCCTTCAGGCACAGTTTGTGGCATAATCCCTCTCGCCTGTCACCACTAGATGGAAACAGTCTCTTGAAAACTGCCAATGATCAACTGATACAATTATCAGCCACTGCCTGACTGTAAATGTGTGCAGGAAATTGAGTAATTTTATTTATCAATGAATTTAATTATATTTATATTACAGGTTTTTAGTATGTCATTGTAAGTCATTGTCTTGAAACATAAAAGGGGAGTCAGTTTGCTTTTAATTGTGTTATATTTCTGTTATACGTTTTCCTCATGCCTTTATAAAATTAATTTGCATGAACCAAGGAATGTTTCTTTGTGTTGTAAGGGACACTTTATTTATGTCTCCTAATAATATCAGGCAGACGTGCATAAAGTCGAGTGTGTGGAAATCCAAAGTTTTACCAGTTATTAATGATTTACTGCTTGTGAATCAATGTGACAAAAATGTCCGAGCACTACCGGATGTAACGCTCAGTCAACTGCTGAAAATAAAAGCCTCGTTTAAATATCTATGTGAAGTTACATAATTTGTCAACTTAAATGTTCACCTAAGATTTAATCGATTCATGAAAAAAGTAGAAATTAATAATGAATTTCAAGATATTAATCGATTGGTTATTTATGATTCCAGCTGTGATCTTCTCCCGTGTTAATTGCTGCCTTGAGGAAGGGCTTTTATTTTGTCGGCGGGGTTCCTGACACTGGGGGATGTGCCTCTCCGTGCTCTGACGCTGCTGCATGTAAAATTAGCTGGCTGCAGCCTTTCAGGGACACCTCTTGCGGACCGCTGGAGCCCACAGTGCAGTAAGTAACCTGTCCATATTTTTTAAATGGATTCAGCAAGACGTCGACATAGAAAAGAGCAGCGTGCACTTTGTGTCTGAGATCCGGGGAAAGTGTCATTATCCTGATTTGTCTGCCCGAGCTGCCCGCTGGATGTGTGGATGTGGCAGGCTGATACTAGTTGAATCTGGGGCGCACAGCTGGACAATTATCTTGTTGGAAAGATGCCGTACTTGATTAGTCGTTTTAAAATGATGCTATTTATTTATTCATTCATTTTAATGTTTGGTCATTGTAAAATCGCTTTGTTCAGATGCAACAACACCTCCAGTTACAGTCCAGATTTGACTGGTCTACGGCGGGCTGAACAATTAACCGTATCCAGTCAGGGAGCATGTTTACCCTGCGACCACAGACAGAAAGCAGATTTATCCAGTGCCAGAGATGCCAGATATACAAGAAATGAAGGTTAAAATACTTGTTATAAAATGCTCCATGCAGTATTTCAGTGACCTTTTTGTAAGGAGATGTTGTGAATTGCAGGTTAATGTGTAGCCACACAGGCCGCCTTTGATTGGCTGAGAGTGAGGGCAGAAGCAGCTGAGGGTTTGTGGATCAAAGGCCATGTTAGTCCAAAGTTCATTCTCAGATATCACCCTCATTAGTGATTAAGCAATTTACTAGTGTTATTAACAGCAGTAAGTTCCCAGTAACACTGTTCAAAACATCCATTGATTCAGTTTTTTATAGGATAAACTCAGAAGAAGGGGTGTTTTGTTGTCATCTCGTGAGAACCCCATGGAGTTTAATTCAATTTAAAGAGACAGCACGCTCCCTGCACGCCAGCAAACAAGAGACTTTACTGTAGTCATGTCAATCCAGCAGCCATCTTTGGTGCAATTTCAGGTGGAGTTTCATCATGCTGCTGCTGCTGCAGATCCTTGCACTGACTTGCTGCACTTTAGTGTCACCCTAGTTGATTTGAAGAATGAAGCAAAGAGTTAAAAACCAGATCAGACTGGGTTACATGGACCCACACACACACACAGGGGAGAATGAGCATGCACATCCACAGAGGTGATGTTTTTGATAGGGGTCCATCCAGTGCAGGCCACTCTTAAGTGCTGTTTTATTGTGAAGTCATAACTGCATTAAGGTTTTACTAAATACTTATTGTTAATTATAATGAAATCCATGTATTGCATAACATATTGTGCTTACTTAACCCTTGTGCAGATTTTGGTTTAATGCAACTCTTCTTAGTTGCATGCAGAGGGCTTTGTCACATTCAAAGAGCTGTTTTCAGCCATAGTTTGGGGGTTGGTTGCTCCCATAATAGGGCTCTGCAATTTAGTTCTACACAACCCTCGTGTCAGGTCAGCCATCACCATAGCAACAATATGCTGAATAAGCACCATGGCACCATCCAGACAGGGGCTTTTATTTTCACGAGTCCTCCTACGCTGACTTGTGTCTGCAAATGAAAACAAGAAGTGGAGGTCTGTAACTTTCAAGGTGAAAGCTGGAGCAGGGCCCTGCAACCCTGAGACAGTAATAGTTAATATCAGCCTAATAAAACACAGTTATTCTTTATTGTTTACCCTTACACTTGAATGTTACAGTGCAGACAGTTTGTGCTTTTATACAGCATGTTTATCTCAGACTGACTTTCCTGCTTCCTTTTATTTACGAGTGAAAGTCCTTGAGATTTGAATCCTTATTCCTACATACTTTTACACATGGCTTAATCCCTGATATGATGAATTTAACACCTTCTTTCCCCAGATAAATATGGCAGCAGAGCTCTCCACTTCCATAAACATCAAGGAGCCCCGCTGGGACCAGAGCACCTTCGTAGGTCGGGCAAAACATTTCTTCACTGTCACAGACCCCAGGAACATCCTCCTCACCAACGAACAACTAGCTCATGCACACAAAGTCATCACTGACTATAGGTAAATAAAGGTGCAACTACACTAGCAGGAGCAATTTACCAATAACCAGGATGTAAAATTCTGTTACAAGAAGAGTGTGCTTTAAATGTTGCCTTTACTGTCTCCCAGGCAAGGTATAGTCTCTCCAGGGCTGACAGAAGATGAACTGTGGAGGGCCAAATATATTTTTGACTCGGCTTTCCATCCCGACACCGGGGAGAAGATGATCCTGATCGGCCGCATGTCGGCGCAGGTTCCAATGAACATGACCATCACTGGATGCATGATGACATTTTACAAGTAAGATCATGCAGGAATTAATTATAAGGCTGTGAGTGTAATAAATGTAGAATGCTGATTTTTACAGTAACTAATGTTTATAAGGTTGGTGATAGTTTGTTTTTGTTATAGTATAGTGGAGAATATTCAAGCAATATCACACTCAAGGTCGTCAATCAGGTTTTATCATGTACATTTATCTGTTTGTCAGTGAAATAAAAGTCTGCTGTGTGATTCAGAGGTACCAGCTTGATCAATGTAGACATACACGGTCTGCTGTAATGTTAATTAACAGTATACAGAACACCAGGCTGAGGCGGAGTGATACAAACAGTGAAAAGTCCTGGTGATGTTATACTCTGTATCAGCACTCATGGAATGCCTCTTATCCATTCAGATTACTCGGTTTGAACTAGCTGTTGTATAATGAGAGATTTGGGTTAAATGGTTGTGGAAGGTGACCATGCTAAGGTGTTAACCTGTGTGGATGGAGATGGAGGTCGAGTAGGTAGCCATTTTTTGTTAACCACTTTAATTTGATCGCTGTGATTATTCTGATTAGCCTTTTATTTTGTGCAGCATTATAATTGGTTGATATTTCATTAATAAAGTTTTGTGGGTCAGAGCAAAGTGCTTGTTAGCACACGGACAAGGTTATCCAATTCTGACCTCAGACTCTCAGCAACTTTTAGTGTTTCCTGAAGTCGCAACTACTACTTCTACTACTGACGTTACCTAATACAAAAAGTGCATTTTGAAATGTGTGTGCAGGAAAACATTCATAGAAATGGAATGAAGGTTGGCTGAATTCCAATAAGCTGACAAAGCTCATTTGTCGGGGTCCAGCTATTGTACATACTTGCCCATTATCAAGGTATAATTGGACACTTGAAAAGTACAGTGCTATACTGTTAGAAACCCCTGTAATATTATTACTTATTACTAATAATAATACTGGTGCATTTTTATGTATAACTGAAGGACATCTTGAAAGGAAATATTAGTTTAAGCATTTTAATCTGCATAATTTAAACTCATAATAAAGTAAATTTTCTCCTCTCCTCTGTTGTCTCTCTACATTGTCTGTGCTAATGACTCCACTGTTTTCCATCTTGCAGGACAACTCCAGCGGTGTTGCTCTGGCAGTGGATCAATCAGTCTTTCAACGCAATAGTCAATTACACCAACAGGAGCGGTGATGCTCCAATCACAGTCAGGTAGGAAACGGACGCTTTGACTCTGATACCAGCTCTTATTAACCCTTTTAATGCAACAGTTTCTGTGTGTATTCTGCTTGATGTGACCGGTGACTCTTTTGTTTGCAGTCAGCTTGGCACAGCTTATGTGTCTGCCACCACAGGGGCAGTTGCCACCGCTCTAGGACTAAATGCACTAACAAAGGTATCAGTTCATCTAACCCCATTCTACATCTCATTTTAATGTATCCACCTCAGCCGCATGGATATGCTGACATGAAGTTAGCCACGCACAAATAGTCTCTGCCATACAAAAGCGTTGTTATGTACAGGGTCGTGCTCTCGTATCGGCATGTTGTCCTTCCAGCTTTTATAGCGACTGCATAGAAAAGTCGACATGTGCAACATCTGGAATATGACCTGCAATAACCTCAGACTTACACTTGTCTGAAGGGTTAAAGTGGTTGTGCTAAGTATACATTTTCCTCCCTCCTCTCTGCTGTAGCACATCTCGCCCCTGATTGGACGGTTTGTTCCGTTTGCTGCTGTAGCTGCTGCTAACTGTATCAACATCCCACTGATGAGACAAAGGTAAGCAAAGCACTTCAGTACATAATGGCTTTAACCTTGAGAGGACACAACACTAGTCTTGAAAATGTTTCCAGAAACAAAGATTTAAGGGCCGTTCCTCTTTGCAGTTGTTTTAAAAGGTCAGCTGGACTCCTCTGATTTAATTTGCTTTGCTAATTGTCCACAGAGAACTTCAACACGGCATTCCCATAACAGATGAGAATGACAACAGGTTAGGGGAGTCGACAAAAGCTGCACAGCAGGCTATCTCTCAGGTCGTGGTCTCCAGAATCCTCATGGCGTCTCCAGGAATGGGTATGAATGTCTTTGCATTGTCAGTCCTTGCTGTGAAGTTTAAAACCACCAACTCTGTTTCTACAATTCAAGTTGAAATTGTAAAGCAAAATTCTATTTGTGTCTTTGCAGCTATCCCCCCGTTTTTAATGAACCATTTGGAGAAGAAGGCCTTTCTGAGGGTACGCATATATCTGTATTAGTTGCATGCTTTAAGACACAGAGTGCACTACAGAGGGCAGCATTTTCCTGCAGGAACCTCTTCAACATTAACACCATCATCACAGGTTTAAACTACCACAAAGCTTTGAGTTAAACGGTTGGAACCTCATGTCCCACAGTGTGTCTACGCCTCGGTTTTCTTTCTGTAATCACACATCACAGGAATGAAAAGCAGCGCAGACATGAGGCCGCTGCAGTGAGGGAATTCAGCACCGCTTTTGTGTCTCTCATTTTCTCTTTTCAGAAGTTCCCATGGATGAGTGCACCTATTCAAGTCAGCCTGGTGGGATTCTGGTGAGTCGTCAGAGATGCTCCACCTGATAAGCAGCCATGTGAAATCCCATTCAACCTAATTACTTTCAGCAGGGAAACAAATGTCACTAATCCAAAGATTTATGCCACTTTGAACTTTTCTGTTCAGGTTATTGTGAAGGATCTCCTGAGGAATGTGCTGCTAAGATGTGAAAGTTCCTTTAATAATATCACAGAGCCTATCTTTCTATGTATTAGTGTCAGTTCTGTTTCTCAGTGATTCACTTAAACATACAGTAAAATGGTTGCAGTAGTCAGAAGGCAGAGTTTTACAGCAGATCCTGTCCTGACTTCCTCTGAGTTTATATTTGTACTTTATTAAAACAGACAAAAGCAGCATGTAGCGTAGCTTTATGGAGGGCCATGTTAGTCTTAAAGTTGTAATCTCGAGGATTTCAGTTTTGTTCTTTATGGTGATAAACTCTAATTGCGGGAGCACACTTCCCAGATATCTAGACAGTGTTGCATGTGTGACGTCCACAGTTGGCTCCGGTTGTAACTCTTGAATTTCCTCGCTGACTGCCGCTTTCCTTTTTAGACTGTTTGCCTTCATCTGAGCGTCCAATTTGTTTCTTTTTCTTTTGATTTTCACTTATTTTTGAAGTTGTATCTGTAGTCATCGATCTTTTCTTTGTTTGTTCAGCCATAGTAGATTACTGTTTACTCGCAACACTTGCAGAGAGTGGAAAAGCAGCCGCTTAGCTCCGCCCACCCTCTCTGGCAGACCAACCACTGCTGGCTGATGGAAAACGCGTCACTAACTGGGCGCCGCATGTGATAGTTTCCGGGAATGTCGCCACAGACACCCAGTCTGTAATAATGCTATATACTGCAAATGCAAAGGCTTTCATCAGTGGGCCATAGGCTCAGTCACCATTGTGGTACCTCATTTGGTGATAGTGACTTCACAGACATTTATTTAAATGAAAATCATCATTTTATCTTTCAACTCATTGTTCACAGTACCCTCAGCAGTACCTGTAGCAGAGCAGCTGAGTAGACGATGGTTTGCACTAGAACTAGTGTGGAATGTATAATAATGTTCATTCTTCTTTAATAAAGCTAATGCTTTAAGAAAGCAGCTTTCTCAGTACCTTTACAGAGGCACAAGCAATTTAGGAAAGGTCTTCACATTATTTCCTATTTTAAAATCAGTGAAGTATCAGCATAAAAAACTGGTCCAGCTCTACATTGAACAACTACCTTGCTGTTACCACAGTTTAATTTAGCCTCACTCCTGTCAGAACACTTGGACTGTGACTGTATGTTTTATACCTCTGTGTTTCTTTTTTCAGCCTGGTGTTTGCCACTCCACTGTGCTGTGCGTTGTTCCCTCAGAAGAGGTGAGTGAAACATAAACACTTTCTCTGAGCCTTCCCTCTAGCTGAATATGCGCAGAGTTTGCATGATCCTTAACCGCCTCTACATTAAATTTGTTCGACCCATTAACCCCTGCATTTCCTTCGCCCGCTCCAGCTCTATGTCAGTCAGCCGCTTGGAGCCGGAGCTGCAGGAGAAGATCCGGGCCAACCACCCCGGAGTGGAGAGGGTCTACTTCAACAAAGGGCTATGAGTGTGCGGCCCCCTCATCCAAACACTGCCATAACACAGCTGCAGGCTCAGTCCTCGCCTCTCTGCCAGCCCTCCTCATTCAGTGTGCCAAAGTTAAGTTTGTGTCTCCTCATTTCCAGCGTTCAGATGGGTATCTGAGGACTCCCTCTGTCACTCAGTCTCTGTGTAATGAGATGTTTGCTTTTGTCAATGTGATTGTTGATTTTATTGTAACTGCTAAAGAAGCTGTTCTCAGACTGGGCCGGGTGAAAGGTTTATCATGACAGATACAGTTCAGCGGCTCATGTAGGCTTTTTTTTTTTTAAGTGGACTTTTTTTTCTGTGCAGTATTTTTTAAGTTGGTGACCTGTAAGTCGCATGGCGCTGCCAAACCATTTTCATTCTCTCCTACCTGAGGTTGGCAGTCAGTTTTTTTTTTTACCTGCTTTGATTATAATCAGAACATTGATTATTTAAAGACCTCTGCAGCTCATGCATCTGCCAAATCTGTACTAACGTTATTTTATCGACAATTACAACCTCCGACACCTGACAGTGTTATTTCACTTTACTTTAATTCAGTTCGTTTTGCCAAATAAGGGACGTTCAGTGAGCCTGTAATCTTAAACCTGAAAACGTTTCTCCAGGGATCCACCCTATTTAATGTGATGCTATGGTGTTGGCAACCTTTGATGGGCCAACACGGTGCTATTTGATGTCTTAATAATAATCAGTGTTGAAAATACTATTTATTCTGCTTGCCAAACATGCATGAACAAACCACTCCTCACACGAGCATCATGGGATTTAACCCGTAAAATGTCCTGTATATTTAACCCAGCAACACTCAGGAGAACTTAACAGTGTTGACAGAAAGTGTTATTAATGATCTTTTTTTAGACAAACACTGGTTCTCACTTACATAATCCCTAATCTCCACAAGTCAATCCGGGATTTTAGGTTCACAGTATTTGATATGGCTAAAATTTAACTCATTCATGCCTTACACAGATTAATGGGTATTTATCTTGTGTACCTGAACGCAGCATCCGAAGAGGTTTGATTATTTAAACAGAAAATGAACCATTTTAGATTCAAGCAGCAGCTTTATTATGTTGTTTTGAAGTATTATTGTACATTAATATAGATTTGAAAAAAGATCTAATATGTAATTTAGATTTAACTTTTACAATTTTAAACTCCAGCGATCACTTTCTTCTCAGTCTGAACTTAAATCAATCACAACTTAAATCAAGAATCGTTATCAACTCCTGCTCAGTATCTTGTTATATGTAACTGTAAAAGTGAGGCAAAAGTACACCTTTAGTTATTACCTGCCGTTACATCACAGGGCTGTCTCCTGGTGAGCCGATAAAGCAGGTGCAGTCCGATGTCGTATCTTTTGTTCCGTTCCTCCCCGGCTGTATTCAGGATGGAAATGATAATGTGCGTCTGGTATGTTTGGACACAGTCGGTGTAAACTGTGGACCTGATGCCAGATGGCTCTCCTCCAAAAGGCTGCCATGTTGATCTGATGATGTATTAAGTTGACACTGTATTTTACTGTGTGAAAGATAATTATGGGTCAGAGACAGGGTTCAGCAACCTGCATGATTTATCATTGGGTATTTTAGAAATCAAGACAAAGGACAGAAAAAGATGGACTCGAAGCCACAAAACTCCCAAACAACTTATCCTCATTTTTAACCTTAAAGAAATGTTTAGGATTTAGTGTGTTCAAATCATTTGATCTAATTAATACAAACATTTACATTTCAAATTTAAAGACCTCATTAATGCTTGTGAACATTGACTTGATTTTTTTGCATCTTTTGCTCATCATGGTGTGTAATTTCTGTAAGGTGTTAAATGTTTAATATACTGTAAATCTACTTGCATATATTGCTGTATAAGTAACTTTACTTTAGGTCGTCAGTGTTTCCAGAGAGATGTCGGAGCTGTTCCCCAGCTGGTTTGACGTGAAGTTTGTTATCCTAGTGTTAAAGGTAAACTGAATGTAGCATTCTCCAGTCACAGCTGTTTGCAGTGTTTTAGTCGAGAAAAGCACAACGTCGTAACGGATTTTAAATGCTGCACATTTTTAGACCTTGTTAAAGTCGTTCAGTTTCCTGACCACGATGCTTTTCTGTACATCTTTTATCAGCGAAGGAAAAAAGATGAAAACTAAACGTTCCTTTTGGTAGACATTATTTCTGACTATTAACCTCTGACTGCTTCTGATGAGAACTAACTCCTTACATGTGTCCAAAAGTATCAAATTAACATATTCATAAGCTTCAATCTACCAAATGTCACAACAGCCAAAGCGAGACGGGGCGACTCAGCAGGAAGAAGTCATTTACATTAATTGAAATTCATATTTTTTAAAAAGAATACTATGACTTAAAATGGTATTTGATTGTTTTGCAGTACACTGGGGTGATTTGATGTTTAGATTAACTGGATGAAATAAAGTTGATGAAATCTTGCGTCTGTTGTTGGATCATGTTTATGGCTCCGCAGCGCCATCTGCTGGTTAAAAGCAGACACACCTGACTGATGTTACAAAGGCGTTTTTAATCCAAGGCACATAAAGTCCAGAACTATGAAAGACAGAAAACATGGACTTGATTACAAATCTGAAGCCCTGTGGACGTCTTCACATAGCACAAAAACAGGCTGGCACAGTGGCACTGGGCGAGCTTTGACAGCTACAGAACAAAATGCAACAGCGGCAGGATAAACTGATCAGAAACAATTCAAGGATCAGCCGGACTGTAGTGATTATCTCCTGATTCGACACAGCAAATAGAAACATTGAAGGAGGGAAAAAATAAAGCACAGGCAGTTTAACAGGAGATGTAAAACTGAGATCACAGCAATGACAACTAGAACAAAGTGAACGTAAAGAAACAATCAATTCCTCCACGTTTGTCTGTCAGTAACTTGTTTGGTGGAGTTGCTGGGACACCGTCGCGTCAGTTGATCCTGCTGTTTCCCTCTCCCCTGGATGTTTCTTTGATCAAGTGCAACAGCGTCAATCAGAAGAGAAATTTTAAAAAATCACAATTTAAAGAAACAGTAACATTTTGTTTAGTGTGATGACCACAGACGCGTTTACAATTTGGCCTTTTCATAACAAACTGCATCACAACAGGATTCCTTCTCTTTGCCACAAGCAAAAAAAGTAATGCAAGCACAATGTCACCCACGTAACAACTCCTGTTTAAATTTAACAGGAAATAATGTTCACAGTCACTGACAGACACCTTATATCATTAACCAAAGATGCAGCGGGTCGACACAACTACAGAAATCTACGAGCAGACTCCTGTAGTCAGTGTCACCATTCACAGTCAATCTTCTTCAGCTCTCTGCTTTAAGTCCTTGACCTTATCTCTGTTCACGCGTTGTGCACATGAAGTCCAAGGTAACATGTGCACAGCGCTATCTTTGGAATGTGTTGGACTTTGCCAAGGTGGCATTTCAATCGGCACTTATGTAACACACATAATTACAACTCACTCCATTAGCGTTTTGCACATAAATCAGTTTAAACGTAAAAGACTTCTTTGATTGACTGAGCTGTAAGCCTTACCTTACTCAGTTATTACACATTTTGGGAGCTTGAAGAGGATTATCTGCATTTGGATTTAACAACTTCATTTTTCACACAAGATATACTGGAGAAAAAAAAGATAAATAAGGGTAATATAAATACTCTGGAATATAATCTTACATCAGTGTTGTTATAGTTTTCCATTAAAGGAAAATCAGTTAAAATATAAGTCTGTAGTGTCCGCTCTAACGTGGGGGACCACTGTTAAAAGAACTTTGGATACATGTTAAAGATTGTACTGGCAGGCGAGCACAGTGGCAGAGCTGGTCATCGCTCTGCTTCCTGGATGTGGACACCTGCTTCAAGGCTCTGAAGATGCTTCATGCCCCCGCAAACAAGAGCGTGTTGGAGGTGTCAAAGGGTCGGTCAAAGTGTGTGCTGGAGGGCAGCAACCTCCACAAAGGACAGTCTGCAGCTGAAAGAAGAAACCACCCACACATGTTTAGAAGAGCACAATGAGCTAAAAGAAAACAAGGAGCAGTGCTGCCCCGAGGCACATACAGGAGATGGATGGGCCTGTATTCAATGCAACCCTTTTAGCTTAGCACGGCCTGCCTTAAATAAAGTGGCCCATGTGAGCCTTACGTATTCAGCAGACCTCCTCCTCATACAGCTCTTCCCCCACCAGCAGGGAGTGTTTGTCGGGATCGCTGAGCACCAAGCTGTTGAGCGAGTGCTTGTCTGAGCGCAGGGAGTTCATGGAGGCACGGCTGTAGTTCACGATGCGGTCCAACAGGCTGAGCTTGGGGGAGGGACGACGCACGTCCCCCATGCCGATGTGGACGCTGACATCAGAGAGGCTGCCCTGCCGCCTGCTGCCTCCTAGTCTGGACTCCAACTGTTCAGCAGTGGGTTTAGTGTAACTAAATAAAGACACAGGAAGAAGGAGAGGATGGAGACAGTTGTTGGAGAAATGGTTTAAGAAGAGTATGCTCAAAGGGAAAACTAAACAAACTGATAGAAAGGCCTCAACAAAGCATCAAACATCATTACCATTTGAGTAAAAGAGAGGACAAAACCACAGAGACAGATGAGAGCGCCATCGCAGCAGAGCCCATCCACGGCTGTAACACCAGGCCGACGGGAAGGAACACACCTGCAGACACACACGGCTGTGTTCAAGATAACTGCAATCATCGCCATCAATACTGAACAATGTCATTTATACAAATCTCTTGCTGTCACCTACCAGCGGCTATAGGAATGCCAATCAGGTTGTAGATAAGAGCAAACACAAAGTTGATCCTGATCCTCTTGACGGTCTTTTTAGAGAGGTGAATGCTGCCCACCACATCCAGGAGGTCGTTCTGCAGACAAGATGGAAAAAGAGGATAAATAAAAGTAAGTAGGGAAGTACTATCATGTAACATATAACGTGCTTAGTCAGTACATTAAAAGCACATTTCAAGTTGCATTCCCTTTGCAGAAAAGTTAACAAATGTATGTATGTATCAATTCAGAAGACCGTGTTTGTTTCACATCGCTTTGCACGTTTGTTGTATCAGTGTGTCTAAAATGTGTTTTGCGGTGTCGTGTTATGCCAAATCCTGTGCTTCACACCGCCTCAATCCTGCAGAAACATGTCAATGATCCCACATTATGTAAATGCGCGTCTGTACCAGAGTCATGGTTTCATCACAGACCCGAGCTCAAATTCTCACCCTGATCAACACCACATCCGCTGCCTCTATGGCCACATCGGTCCCCGTTCCTATGGCGATGCCCACGTCAGCCATGGCCAGAGCGGGCGAGTCGTTGACACCGTCACCCACCATGGCGACTCTCTTCCCCTGCTGCTGCAGCTGTTCCACTTTGGCCACCTTGTGGGAGGGCAGCACCTCCGCAAACACCTTCCTGATCCCCACCTGAGGGAGAGCGGCAGACCCCGACAGTCAGAGACACACGATACACAAAGTGGAAGACGTTGGCAGTAAGGCTAAAAATGGTTTTAGATATTTCTGAGCAATAATTAAATTGCTTTAAAGAAATAAGAAGATATTATCATTGATTTGGTTGCAGTAATATAACAATATCTTCAATACCAATGCTTTCTTCTCAAATCACATCATTCTTCCTTTTTTTTTTAGATTACATGAAAATAAATGAAAGCACAGATTTGACTTTGATCTTTAATGGTATCACTAATCTCTACATCCACTCTGTCCTACCTGAGCAGCGATGGCCCGCGCCGTCTTGCTGTTGTCTCCAGTCATCAGCACGACTTCCAGGCCCATGCTGGTCAGAGTGTGAACCGCCAGCTCAGCCTCTGGTTTCACTGTGTCCGCTATGGCTATCATCGCACACAGCAGATCTACGCACAAATAACAAATGTCAGTTTTTATGTTGGAACACTTCATTAGTTTTAAGCTTGTTAATCTTAAATCATCTTAGTAAGATTTTTCTTCTTCTACTTCTATCAAAACTGCAACACACTACTACAATATTATTTGACTTGTTCAAACGTTTAGCAAAGAACTCATTTTTGTAATTCATTTCCATTTTTAATCAAACCAATTGTATTTAAAGTCACAGTACATTTAAGAAGGATAACTTATTTAAAGAACAAAATTCTATGTGTCTCTGTAACTTACAGGACATATTGCCTTACCTCAAGATTATTACAATCGTATTGGATGCTAAATTTTTCCTGCATACAGAGAAACTTTTTTGTTTGTCTTTTCTTTGTATCCAGACATGGCTGCGTTTTATTTCCCGCACTTTTTAATTATTGTTGCCTGTGTTAAACGTCATTACAGGTTGGACGTCACAGTGTGCTGCGCCCAATAAAAAACCTAATGAACAAATGCTATAATTTCATTCTTACAGCGCTTGCTTGCAGTAAATAAACTAAAGCACTTTTCAAACAAAATAGTAATTTAACCTTTTCTTTGTTGCGAGAAAATATGTTGTTGTTGTAGCTTTACTTGTTATGAGATATATTTCAAAAACAGACAAAGACAGGAGCAGTTAAATGAAAAAAATCTGTGACAGTTTTTAAAACTTGGTGAGACTTTAGCAGATAATTTTAAAGTCCAGCTCCAGTCATGTTTTAAGACATAAAATGCTCTGCTTGAAATAATAAATTGACGGTTACAGCTGGCTCGAACATCACCGAAGTGGTTGCCATAGGTTGCACATAATGATATGCATAGCGTCACCCCGTCCATTAACGGGATTGGCTCCTTAGGTTTGTGACGTCTCAAACCTGCCAATGTGAAAACGTGTTGTTCAGCCTGTCCTTACACTGTAGTTTAAAAGCATCGCCATGGAGATGACTGCTTATGTTGTCCCTGATATGTCTTGTAGCACATGAGAAACACCACATGGAGATGTTTACAAGGTTAAACACTGGATTTTCACTGGAGGGGGTCTTTAAGTAACATTTTCCTAATTTTAAGATTTGTGTCTTGATTTTTAGAGTTGACTTTTGCTCTGTAGCAGTGCGTAAGGAAATGATGCAAACAGATACGACTCTAACGTTCTTGTTAAACAGTACTCACTGTCGACAGCTACAAGAACAGCAGTGCGTCCTCTGCGCTCATGCTCTATCATGGCCTCATCTATATCTGGTCTGATCTGTAGACAATTCCTCTTCATCCACTCTCTGTTGCCGATCAGCACAACGTAGGTGTCTGTCTGGATCAGACCTAAACACAAACATCGCTTTAGTAAGACAGCATAAAGGTGAATTACTTCTAAAACTTTATCACTACGTTTCCCAACGTACTGAGTGGCTGCGGGTCCATGATGAGCGGATGGGAGGTGGCTGACATTCTGGTGTCACTGATCTGGACGAGGACACTGTTGCGCTGGTTGTTATCCTCACTGTCGCTGTCCGCCTGTTTCAGCAGAGTCTCCGTGTTGCTGACCTGACATCGGATGCCACATCCTGGCACTGCCTGGAAGTCTGTGCACAAGCCAAGAGCCTCTGTGCCCAACTCCTGCACGCAGATGATAACCAAGGTTTAATGTCAAATTTAAAAAATCTAGATCAAATGGTGGCTGGTGATCTGAGAAAATGACTGGGGGCCATGTTGGGATTAGATAGAAAGACAGATAAATGTATTTCATTGATCCCCACCTGGGAAAGAATAGAAATCTGTTCTGATCCGAGTTCAAGACCAACCTGTTTGCAGTATTTGGTGATCGCTGATCCCAGAGGATGCTCACTGTTGTTCTCAGCGGTACCAACGATGGCCAGCAGTCTGGAGCGAGGCATCTTGTTCCCCTCCACAACGATCTTGAGTTGGATAACATTGGGAGCACCGTATGTGATGGTACCAGTCTTATCAAACACCACAGACTGGACCTGCCCATAAAAGGAGATATGATTTATATTCAGTCATTAATGTGGTTTCATAACATGGAAAACCAGAGCCGTTTCATAATGTGTGGACAGTTGGTCTGTTACATCATTGGATGACTACATAAAGCTGTCAGAGTGTCATCATTGACGCACCTTATGTGCCATCTCGAGTGGCTCTCCTCCCTTTATCAGGATGCCATTTTGGGCTCCAACCCCTGTGCCCACCATGACAGCTGTCGGGGTTGCCAAGCCAAGTGAACAGGGACAGGCGATGCATAATACAGTTATGGAGGCCTGGAAGGCGAAGCGAATCACTGCCTCGGTCCGGGAAATGCTCTTGTCGTAACCCTAGAGGGAGGAAACGAGGCTAAATTTAATTTATATTATAATTCTTAACCTTCATGCAAGAAGAAAATTTAAATACAGTGATAGTAAAAAAATAACTATAAAGGAGTGAATGTCATGTCCTGATGATATCAAAAGAGGACTCACAGGAAAGTAGTTCTCTACCAGAGAGAAGTCTAAAAACCCAATGACGGTCCAGGCGACCAAGGTGAGGACGGATATGCCAACGATGAAGGGAACAAAGTAGCCACTGATCTTATCTGCGTACTGCTGGATGGGAGCCTATAAATCAAATGTCAGAAATCAAACACCTGAAACATTACCATAACAGCAGACAGACACGTTGCAGATCTAGAACTACACGATTCACCTTCGAGGTCTGCGCCTCCTCCACGAGTTTGACGATCTGCGACAGCGTGGTGTCCAGGCCGACATGTGTAGCGCTGACGAGCAGAGAGCCGTTCTGGTTAATGGAGCCTGCAATCACAGTGCTCCCAGGCTTCTTAGTCACCGGCATGGCCTCACCTACAGGCACAGAGCAACAGCTGGTGAGAAAGTCCAAGAGGGCAGCAAACACGAGCACGTCATCTGTAGCAAAAACTGATGCTCTGGTGGAAGCTACACATCAAATGATACCCCAAAGACTACATGGCAACTGATCTTTTCATATGCTCAAATATTTTCTGAATTAATATTGATACTAGAAATTACAGGCTAATTTGTGTTACATTTTAGCAGATTGTTGTCACCAAAACTGATATTGAGTCTCTAAAGGTCTTTTCCCACGGGTAGACCCGGGTAATTATCACCTCTGCTCCGATCGGCAATGATGGGAACACAAAACCCGGGTCGACACGCTAATCTCCGAGGCGACACGCTAATAAATAGAGTGAATGAGACAATAAAGACCTAACCACCGTAACATCTTCACTGGCCTCCATGCTGCTTACCAAAGAGTATAATGTAAGTTTGTGGTTCGTACTATTGTTTACTATCCCCGTTTCCAGCACGTTTGTCTCGTCAGACGGTGACGCAGCAGAAAAGAGACTGAAAGCAGTATACTCCACTGGCAATGGGAAAAGAGACAATCGGCATTTATTAGCAGGTCTTCCTGGGTCTGAAGAACCTGTGTCGATGCGCTAATTTTGGTGGGAAAGGGGTATAATCAATACGCATTAATACTCCTTCTCTCACGCTGTCGTACCAGTGATGAGAGACTCGTCGGCCATAGAGTGTCCCTCGATGACCCTCCCATCCACGGGAAACTTCCCTCCAGGAACGACTTTCACCACATCGCCTCTCTGCACCAGCTCAACATCCACCTGCTCCTCACTGCAACACAAATTCATATGATGTAAATGTTGTAAATCATACAGTGCAGATACAGTGCTAGACTACTACTAGACTTTTGCTGTTGATTATTTTTTCACACTGTAAATACTGCTGAATGTACCTTGTGTATATATGGTCATAATGGTTACATTTATATTCCTCTATTGCACTCCTTATAACTACACTACTGTCTCATTGTCTTATTGCTTTATTGTGTATTTTGTCTGTACATAGAGAGCCCTGTATACCAGAGTTAAATTCCTTGTATGTGTACACATGCTTGGCCAATAAAGCTGATTCTGATACAGAAGATAATTATGGAACATTTTAAGTCACATTTCTGTCTGTAGGATTACAGTATATTGAATGAGGGATCAAAAGGTATTTCCTAGTTCTTGGGATAACTAACATAACCTGAGATCTTTCAAGTCACATATAAACACTAGGCAATGCTCAAAGATCATGTCATGATATCCTGTTATATCGGTGTTTTTCAGAAAACCCAAAAGCATAAAAATGTTCCTGAAACCAAGTGGAATCGAAAACATTTGTGCCATTTTAACTGTGTACAGTCACTAGCAGTCTTTGCAGTTGAATTGTCTATTGCAGGTGTAACAAACATTACAATATGTATGTTTTCTAAACCCAAGCAAAGATAAGACAGAGCAGTACCTGAGGATGGACCTGTCACTGCTGAGAGTGACCACTGTGGCCTCAGTCGCTTGCAGAGACATCAGCTTGGACAGAGCCTCAGACGTCTTGCTCTTGATGAATCAAACACAAAGAATAATTTCCAAGAGTTAAAATCATTTAAGATGCTGCTTTTCTGAATTTAATGTCATAGATACCTATAATTATAAGATGTCATGTCATGTGTATAGATATCTATAATAATAAGAGCTGAACCTTGGCTATCTGTTCCAGCCAGCGTCCCAGGGAGATGAAGACAAAGAGCATTGGCGGTGTGTCGAAGAAGGTGATGGGGTTGACTTTCGCCTTCTCCGCCATGGCCACTATTAGGACAACCAGTGAGTAGGTGAAGGCTATGGTGGTAGCCAGAACTATCAGCACATCCATGTTGGCAGATTTGTGTTTGACTGCTTTGTAGGCTTGAATGTAGAAGTAGCGACCTCCAATAAACTAACGAGAGAGAAAACAGAAAAGCTTTATTTCACTAAACCAAAATGTCATAGATCATGTGCTTTTTTTCTAAACAAAAATGTGTGTGTTCTGCTGAATATCCAGGAAGTGAACTTAATCCCTCTGATTTACCTGCACAGGCACACAAAAGAGGAAGGAGAGGAGGTTCATGATGGAGAGGCCTGGGAGCAGCTGTCTCTCCAGGAACATGGTGGAGTGGAAGCGGTTTCGGTCCTCCGCCGTCATATTGTGATGATGTGAAACTTGCATCTGATGGTCCATGATAATCATGTAGGTCATCATGCCCATCACGGGAACGCAGAATATCAAGCTCACCAGGAAAGATTTCCTCCACCTGAGAAGGTAGAGACTCTTATTAATTAGACATTCATTCATTTGTGATCGATTGGTTTTAATTCTTCTAACAGAGGAGGGAAACAAATGAACAAATTCATCGTCACTAGGGACGTGCATTCGGAATTTTTTTGGCACCAACAATCGTGCCCACAGATATTAAAACACTGCCCAGTGTCCATTTTACACACGTGAGCATCCAGCCGTGTGATCCAGCAGCAACAATAAGTAAATAAACATTTACAGCCGACCTTTCTTTGATGGTCAACACACAGAACTTTAATAAACATAAGATCCTGTCCGATCCTGATGCCGTGTCTGGAGATTTAAATAATGAATGAGTTACCTGCTGTGCCTTGTGCATAAATGTTGTTCTTATTATGTAGGAGACAGTTTGTCTGCTGGTTTTGGTGAAGAAATAGCAACATGTCGACATGCTGTGGGGCTAGTCTGGTGCGCAGTCTGTTGACTGCGAGACCCACAGCAGAGAATACCCGCTCAGACGGTACCGTGATGTCCCAGGAGCAGAGACTGTATAACTGCTTGTTTTATTTTGCTCTGCTCTAAGGCTCAGCTCAGCTAACGACAACCAAAAGTGTGTTTCCCAAATATAAATGTAAATTTAAAAAAGACAAAATGTTATTCAACCGTTTAACTGGTAGCATTAAGAGGTTAAAATCTTAACAGTCGGTTAACAGCTAACCGGTTAAAGTGCACATCCCTGATCGTCACTATAACTAACACTGACCCATAAACCATGCCCCTAATAATATTCATTACATCCTAATCCCACACACATATATATATATATATATATACACACACACACATAAACTCATTCATTCATTTATATTTTCCCTGACACTGATGGTCAAGGCTGTCCAGCAAAAACTGGGTGAATAGTCCATTCAGCAATGTTTGTATCAGCGTGTTTAGCAGCTGCCGGACCTTAAATCAACTGTTTTCTGGGAAAAGTAGCCGAAATTGTTGAGTCATCATGACAGATAGAATATTTTCTTGTGTGAAAGAGGTATTAAAGCAACTACCAACACTCTTGCCACATAAGACAAGGCTAAGACAAGAGATGGATAATAAAATTAAAGAAAAGCATAAAAGAAGGCTTCTTTATACAAATGTATACTCACTGTTTTATCATCTTGCTGTGATCCAGGTGACTGGCAGTGCGGTCTCTCTTCACCAACGTCGCTTCAAAGCCCAGGTTCTACAAATTACAGTCAAAGTGTTGATCAAATTTCTTTTTGTTTGTGCACATTCTATAAAAAAGGTATAACTAATTTCTTGTGGTTAGCATCTCTATGAGCTGATGTCAACATAAGAACAAGAACATGTAATAGTTACTGAACAAATAAGGTTTAAATTAACAGAGAGCAACAGGAAGAATACCTCGATCAGCTTAATGATGTCTCGCGGGCCGATAACTTCAGAGTCGAACTTAATATGTGCTTTGTTGGTTGCCAAGGCAACAGAGGCATATATAATCCCCTTTTCTCTCATGAGGCTGGATTCAATTTTGTGAACACAAGAGGCACACGTCATTCCCCTGACCTGAAAGAAGGTGAAGAGGAACACTCAGATGGAGAAAGGAGCTAAGTGAGAAACAGACATGATTCATTTCATCGACAGAAGAAAGGGCCGCAAGTATGACAAACTGTTCTCAAATATTAATGGAAATGTTTATGTATAGATCTTATATTGTGGAATAAATGTTTACGTATATTGTCTTCTCATTACAATACGAACACAATGTCACCGTTGACTCACCACTAGTTCAAGGTTTCCATCTGAACCTTCATAGTTCTCCATAACAGAGGCGGTGAAGCCCAGCTCCTTCACACAATCAGCGATCTTCCCAGGGTCGATGACTTCAGGGTTATAACGCACCTCTGCTTTACTGGCCATCAGTGCTACCAGAACTGAGGAGATGCCTACACAATAATCAAAACAGTCTGTTTAGCTTCGAATAAAAGAAGTGACATATGATAATCCTTCCTGAAATAAAACTTTAAACATTAAACTGAGTCTATACAGACCAGGTTCATTCTTGAGGTTTCGCTCGATGTTTGCCACACAGGAAGCGCAGGTCATGCCTCCAATCTGGATGAAGCATTTAGAGTTTGAGTCATTGTTGCGTTCCTTAGGGGTGTCTCTGTGTATGTCTCCGTCCAGGTCTTTCACATGTATAAGACTCGAAGACTTGGAGACTGATGCAGGCAGCAAAGAATTAGTCTCTGTGGACAACAAATGATTTTGTAAAAAGGATGCAAAATTTACTGTTCAAGAACCCCCACTTGCAAAGGTAAAGGAGAAATTTTCCCCTAGAAAAAGCCACTGTCAGTCAAAGCTGGTGTTCTCTGTAATCGATGGAAGCAATAATATTTTAAATTGGCGCCATAGCTGTGGAGAAAGTCGTACAAGGCCGTCCCTCCCTCTGAAAGGAACGGCCCAGCGAGAGACGCTGGAGTGAAATACTACCGTTTCACTGCAGGCAATGGCTCAGAGCGGTACAGAATCCGAAATACCACGAGAATATACCGGTGGATCGCAAAACTAAAAAATCTTCAGTTCTGCAGTCTACATTTCAAACCTGACGATTTTGAACGAGACATGACATTGGAGGCGGGCGTCCTAGATTGAGGGAGTGTAGTTTAGCGAGCTCCCCGACCTCCGCCAAATTGTCATGAAGTATGGCAGCATTCAGATGCTGCAAAGTTAGGCGTTAGCTATGCAGAGCTCCAGACTCAGAACATTTGTGTGCTTGTGAGTTGGTAGCCTTATCCCCAATCTCTCAACACAATATCTGGCAACAATCCAACCCTCTTCAAAAACATTAGCAAATTATTTCATAAAGCGAAGCAAAGAAGGATGCTGGTGTGGAGGGAGAGTCAACAAGAGGTTCAATCTCATACCACTGATGAAGGTGCAGGCAGGGGGGGACCCAGTCCGCTATGCAGACTCTCCTTGCATGCCACGTAATATTTATCCTGGCCTGCAGATATGCCGGATCCGCCTTTAACTTAAAAATTACAGTCCGTGGTGGCAATTATTCTACCAGGAAAAGCTACCAAGGCGTTTGCCGTGTGTGCTCACATTATTTGTTTTGTCAGCTATGGGTTACATAATTGCTGTGGTTGATTTCTTGTCATTACGTGATAAGCGGTGCCTTGAAATGGAGCAGAACCAGTAAATGCTCAACAGAGGAGGAAGAAAAGGTAATCATGCTCAATACAGGCTATACATAACAAAAGAGGAAAGTGCACTGATGAAATAGAACAGGTTGAGTGTGAATCCAACTTAAGCAAACAACATGGACTGTGACCCATTTATAGGAGTGATATCAGACAGCTTCAGGGAGAAGACTGGTGACAAACTCGATCCCACAAATTGAGGCATGCAATGTGGACATCTTATTTTATCAGAATGCAAGGTCATTCAAAGTTACTACAATGTCCAAAAAAAACCCTGGGATTATGTTTTATGCTTGTGTGACCCTCTAAGAAAGTTGAAGCACCAGTGTTACCAGAGGAAAAGCTAGTCAACATCTATCCTCTCACCAGGTAGGAAGGCATCAAAGCCCATGTCCTCTATGGCCGCCCTCAGCTCCTCTGGCGTGGTCAGGAGGGAGTCATACTCAAAGACCCCCTGGTGCTCAGCAAGAGAAACCTGGGCTGACGTCACACCCTTCCTTCTCGAGATCATGCCTTCGATGGACTCGACACAGGAGTTGCACGTCATGCCCTCGATGTGAATTTTAACTGTAGACCCCAAAGGCTGAATAAAGGAAGTCTGTAAGGCAGCAGGTGTGGCCTTGGTTGCTCCTACAGGCTGCAGTGACGATAAGGCAGGCGTGGGCGATGTGGGTACAGGACTGAGCGGACCAGAGGAGTCCCAGGGTTGAGTCTTGAACTGTCCCGGGGGCAGTGCCTCGATTGCCTGCTGTAACTGATTCACTGTGACCTCAAGAGGATCATAGCAGATGGAGGCCTTCTCCTTCTCCAGTGAGACCTCCACAGAGGAGACACCAGGTAGCAAGGAGATATTGTCTTGGATATTCACCACACATGAACGGCAGTGCATGCCTTTCACCCTGAGTGCCACAAGTGTTGTGTCTATGAAGATTTCCGTGTCCTCTGACGCGTCCGACGGCGAAGAAACGGTTGGTTTTTGAGAATCAACAAAGCGTTCGACTTCGCTGGGGGACAGCTGCAGAGGGCGAGGTTTGGACTTGGCAAACGCCTTGAAGCCGGCCACGGCAATCTGGTCGACGATAGTTTGGACTGTGATGAGGTAAGGCAGGTACACGATTGTAGCTTCCTGAGTCTCTAAAACAACTGTGGAGAATAAAGACATGACAGTTATAAATAAACAGCACGGATGACTTCAAAGGAAATATTTCAGAGGAACATGATGTTGCTGCGCGTAAACAGATGACACAGATGTTAACAATAAATTAGGTACAAAAATCTAACTGAAAATATAAAAGCAAAAGAAGTTAATTCATGTTCATAGTTGGGATTATGAAATATAAGCACAGGAAGCATTTCATCATTAAATAACATCCAAACAACCCTGCTAGTTTGAGATCCTCACACAGATGTCTCTTATCTGTGTTGAGATTCGGCTTTAAACAAGAGGGGAGAGAGCTGCCAGTACTCTGAGCCTGTAATAACTTGCACGAGGAAATCACACAAGCAGTTGATAATATCCTTTAATCTCTTCACAAACATACCTGTAGCTCAGATAATTCAAGTAGCGATTGTTCTATTTTATGTTTTAGAATTTCTTGATATCCATCAGCTGCCTCTTGTGAGGCACCTTGTAACTTTAAATAACTTAGTAAAACTGTGAAATAATTTAATCATAATTTTTAGTTGCTTTGGATTTGATAAATTCCATAAAAAAACGACGTAAAGAGACGATACAGTGTGTAGCATACATGACCAGTTTATCCCCAGTGACATTTCTGTACTTAGCGAACATAATCCAATCATTCTACTTGTCAATCCTTACAACAATAGCAGTGAAAGGATTTCATGAGTCATAGTCAAATCCTGAGAAACCTGTCAGTGATGACCCCACAGACGGCTCGACAAACCCAACGACATGTTATCTGTAAGATGTGCAGCAGCTGTGATATAACGTCACTTCTAGCTCAGACGGGGAGGTGATTAATACCTGACTACAAACATGTTTACAGGTCAAATACATCACCTTTGATCTTTTCGATGCCTTTCAGTTTTCCAATCTTTCCTTCAATAGTGGTGGTGCAGGAGTGACAGGTCATTCCTTCAATGCGCAACTTCAAGAGCGACACCCCGGCTCCTGAGGTGTGAGATGGAGACAAGGTCGGGCCGTTTCGCAAGGGGCTGCTGGGTGTGGCAACGTCCAGAGAGGCTATGCTGGCCACCGCCTCACCCAGCTGCTGCGAAGAAGTCAGGGAAGGAATGAAGGTGACAGTGAGACCCATCAGTGCCGGGCTCTCCCTGACATCCAGCACTCCCTGAATCTGGGATAGCTTCTCCAACGCCTCCTGCTGGGCTGCTGGTGCCAGGCCGGAGGTGGGGATCACCTGGGTATCTGTGGACATGGGTGTGGCTGTGCTGGACTCTGATAGACTTGATTCAAAGCCCATGTCCTCGATGGCCTCTGATAGAGACTCCGGGCTGTGTTGGCTGACGTCAAATATGATTGAGGCATTCTTCTGCTCTAAAGAGACCTGCAAAATAAAAGCAAAGTAATTATAACAAAGAGTATATTAATGGAATTTGAAGAAGATGCGACTATAAGGCCAATAACACCATCAAAACAGCATATACACAATTCTCTGGTAAAATTGAAGAAAGCTCATTAATATGGAAGATTTGGTTTCTTCTGGTAAAATGTTCCATTTAGTTATTTTTGCTGTTGTTGGTAACTTATTGTGGAGTTAATTTGACTGCTTTTGTTTACATACAGCACAAAGATTCTTGCCTCATGTGACCATATCCAACAATACAGCTGAATCAAACAACAAAAGGAGGCAAAATCAGTTCAAGCTGGTCAGCTCACAGCATTTCTGTCAGCATGATGACCCCAGGAAGGAAACATGTGACGTACTGAAGGGATCACTTGACTGAGCCATAAGTTCAAACCACAGTGGGGGTTTAGTAGTAAGAGAGTGTGACTGCCGGCTGGATTTTCCTATTTTTCTGAGAGTGCGAGACAGGAGAGGGCGAGGATTCAGGCAATGTTTTACCAAGAAAAATAATTTTGTCATGATCATGTCTATATAGATTAACTTAAAACACAAATGACATTTCCTGTGGACACAGGCTGCATATCGACCCCGCTGTCACAGTCCTGCAAAGGGCAGAGCTTTATCTGGGACATGCTATTAAGTTATCTTCTCATTTAACCTCAGCCTAAGGGGTAAAAACAAGATAAACAAAACAGAAGACAACAACCAGTGCCATTTAGCCATCTTTCACTTTGTTACTGTTTAATGGGCAGGAACCTTTAGTTGATACAATAATGCAAACGTATGTTTTTTCCACAAGGTTCTTATTCTCTTTTTTTTCTTGTTTAAAATAGAAATTGTATTGTTGCAGCATCGATGGTAGTCATTTCAGATCCTGTTTTTAAACTGGAAGTGTCAGCAAATTTCAAGAATTGCACCTTTTGCTGACTTTCACTAAAAGTAAAGAAGTAAAAAACATGTTCTTATATATTTGCAAAGACTGCTTTACCTTTATATGTATCACACCTGGGAGAGAGCCGATGCGCTGCTCTATGGACTGGACGCAGGAGCCACAAGTCATACCCTGCACTCCAAGGGAAACTGAACACAGATTGACTTTCTGTGTCATGATTGCTCAGTCTAAAACGACACAAAAGGGGAAATAAGTGTTGAGCAACATAAAACTGCAAGTCATAAAGGAAATAGAGGCAAAGCAAAGTCAGGGGAAATAATAAAAGTGACAAATCGGATCTGCTCCTAAAGTATGTATAAATCACCTTTAGAAATTCTGATTAAAATCAAGAGACATTCATATATTATGCTAAGAGGTCAAAACAGGGTGAGAAAAACATGCATTTACAAACTTCTTATTCTTAAGAAAACAGGACATGGAGAAACAAAGGAAAAATCTTGGAAATGCCCCAAAGCTGTCAAATTAGGCCAATATATTAAACCAGTAACCATTGTTTCCGCTTCTGGCATCAGCACTTGACTAGAAAAAGGAAAACAAAGCTTCTTTGTATAAGATCTACAAGAATGTATAAATGTAAAACCAAAAACAGATCCAAGCTTCAACCATTATTTCACTTACATTAAAACCACAATAACCTCCACCTCAGTGATGTGCTGATTTAAACCAGACAATTTCAGGGGAATGAAAGGCACGTAAGGTGAATGTTCTACAAGAAACTTGGCCAGGTGCCAACTCAGCTGACAAATTCAAGTTTATCTCAAATATGCTATCTGTCAGCTTTTCTTCAGGTTTATAAGACGACTGACACATCATTTTTAGGTCACCGTCATATGGTCTATAGCCATATTTGTTGCAATGATCCATTCCCAAACTGATGAGCCTCATAGTTAAACAGTTGTCTGACCTGATAGTTGTTAGCATGTGGGATCCCTAATGAAAGCTATTAAAACACTTCAAAACAAATATCTGTGTTTTAATATCTGTCTCAAAAATGCAGTTGTCACTTATAACAATTTCAATCCAATAAGATAATATTATGATGTCTGTTTAGAGAAACCCATCAAATCCAGTGTGCTACAAACAGATTTAATGATATCTATATACAATTTGTAATGTAATGCAACTTACTTTTGGCGAGGGTAGCTGAGTGAACTAAGGTTAAGGCAGCCAAAAGTAAGCTAGCTCGACTAAGCTAAACAATAGTTAAGGAAAACTTAACATTAGCTGCCGCCTGCTTGTTGCTAAAAAACAAATGTAAAATCTATTCAAAGTCAGCTGGGCGTAAAAACAAAGTCTATCTTATTAAAAACACATGAACGCTAAATCAAAGGTCCAGTTAGTTGGGTTAAAACACAGCCGGCGTTAACGTGAAAAGAAAAGCTCAACTCTTACCTTATTCAACGAAAGGTAACATTTAGCTACAGGCTACTGACGTCGGCTGTCAGACTGTTGATTGAGCTAGCAAGCTAGCTTCTTCTCGTCACCCTATGTTACAAGCAACAGAACGGACACGTCCCTGCATCGTGGTGTCTACGAGGAACAATGAAGACAGCAACAGAACTAGTTTTCGTGCCCCGTTCTATAAAACTCAGCTCCGTGAAGCTGTATTTGTTTCTTCTTCTTATGCCGACGTGACTGACGTCTCCACGCGGCTGCGTCAGTGCGAAGGGGCGGAGCTGAGCGACTGTCGTAACCCGGTTGTAACCCATGGTGAAGTCCATAGAAACGGTTATAGATTATTGCTAATTTGGCCCTGAATTAAACCTCCAGGCTTTATTAACTCCACAAAGTCTCAAGCTGTAATCACACCAACAATACTTATCTCTTACCTGAACTGCGTTTAGATTTAATGAAATTAGGTTTTACAGATTAGTCATAATTTGTGGTTGGGTTTCACGGTAATACGTTTGACAAAGACAGGGCCTGAGATGAAAATTTGAGCTTAACTGCCGTTGAATGGGCTTTTTTAAAGGCAGAATAACTGCATTAAAGTCTTAAGTGGCCTCGTCCTTTGCCCACTATATTGTCAGGAATCATGTCTTGTGTGTGAAAATTATACTTCATTACTCACACTGTAGTTCCGCACAGCTTCCAGCACTTCCAGCTTTTGTTAACTTGCACTGGTTATCCCCATGGGGGCGCTTTAAACACAGGGCAGATGTGTGTTCTGTCACGATCCAGTTTTGACTGACTCTGCATGAGACATTTAGCCCTGGTGATAAAATTGCTACTTCTCTTTCTGTGGGTGGCTGTTAATTACAAGGGCCCCCTGTTTTCCCCTTCTCGCTGTCTTAAAATAGAAAACAAATTGAAATAGAATTCATACATTTCTGATTGTAAGATATAGGCTTATTTGCAGTATTCTATAAATGAGCTTCTCAATTAGATTTCCAGGAATGTACCAACTATTTGAGGCCTAACTGCACGTATTTAAAGTGCTATAGATGCATGTGCAGAGGTGAACCTAGAATGTTTTTCCAGACTGGACTTTAACAGATTTTCTCACCATTACATTCCTGATTATAGCTTTCCTAAACCATTAGCATTTCTGCCACAGTGCATTATGTATCATTGATAATTCCACCTTTCATTTTATGATGTCCCTTAAAAGTGTTTAGGACAGTATATAAACAGAAATCTGTTGGTACAGAAATAGATAAAGGTTAGTTCCCAAGTGCAAAAAACAAGGCAGCTGTTAAACCATAATTGTGTGTCAGTGTGTAACAATAATATCTGACATTAAAGGAATCTGCCGTCAAAATCAAAGCTTAAGCCATAGAGGTAAGAGAAACAGACAAGACATGTTATTGTGCTTTTTTCTGCCAGTGTGAAGTATGATGTTGGCACCTATGCATGTCCCCAGTAAGCAGTCACTGTGCAGGATTCACTGGAAACAACCTAAACAAATGGCAGCCATCAATAGAAGCACAAATAATAGTCACAAACAGTGTTTGTGTTGGCTTTAATAGCAACAGGACTGTTTACCCAGAGACTAGTACGATTGTCTGAAAAAAGGTTTGATGTTATTCACAATACTCCTCCAAAACTATGATGATGGCAGCTTTGATTCCAATAACATGATCCATTATTTTAATGATCTTAAAGTTGAACAGTAACATACACAGTATATAACTTAATCTAATACATTCTTAAGTTTTCTTCAAGTTTGACATAAATATAGCAGAAGACTTGCAGTTAATTCTGTAAAAATATGACCTGAGGATAAACCTTTACTTTTTTTCCTGTCTGCAACCCTTATTCTATTTAGATTTTATATATTTTTTTGTATTTTATTTACTATTTTCACGGTAATAATAATTACATTTGCATGCTGGAGTAGGCTATTCTGTAAACTTAAAATAAATGTAATTTCTACTAACTTAAGTAAATAAATACATAAATGAACAATATCTATTTCTTATTCATGCCAACCCACACATACACACACACACACACACACACACACTCACGCGCACACTTTGACACACTAACCTACTTTCTCAGCACGCGTGCACGTATATCTTGTGCACTCTGCTGAAGGGTCACGACACGACAATAACAAACAAACAAGCACGCACACGCATATGTATACATGCACATGCGCGCGCGATTAAACACGGCGGTGCAAATAACTGACTGAAAGTGAAGGCTAGCTGTCTTTCATGAGGAAGAGTGTAGCCTCTTTGTTTCTACATGCATGACGGTGGTTGGAGATGCAGCCGGGCAGGTCCATGTTTTCCTCCGCTCACGTGTCCCGGCTGCTCTGCAGAGCCCGTCAAGCTGTCACTAAAGCCGAGAGGAGAGCTTATTATGGGAGCGGCTCCTGCTGTCCTATATCAGCAACAGCCAGCATTTCTCCAGTCATCTGCAGCCATGGCTTCGAGTGCACGCTGTCTTCTCCAATGGCAGAGCCCAAAACTGAGAGGAAAGTGTTGTTTTTAGCAGCTTCAGGTAGGCAACGCGTATTTAAATATGTTTATTCTGTGTTTGAGATAAATCTTAATGACTTATTGCTCATAATTATGCGTCTAGATTTCTGTTTACCTGGCGCCACAGGTGGTGTACAGATTTCTTACACATATTGGTAAAGCTAATGAAGTGAACTGTAATGATAGAGGCACATTATAATGACTTTAATATTAGTAGTACAATTAATATAACTCATGCTCTGAAGTTATCTGCAACTACCCCAGAGTCAACAGAGTATCAAGCTTCAAAACGCGTTGTAAATTATTATAAATAGGTCGGACTCGTGTGTAAACAGACTTTACAGGCTCAGTGTTTACAGTGAAACCTGCAGCTGGAGCCTCAGAACAGGTTTGGTTAGTGATTAGTGAAGACCTTCATAAATAATCAGGAGCCAATGATGATTCTTCAGTGGGGGGAAAAAAACAAAACACTGTTAGTTCAGATCCAAATGAAGACAGGATGCTTTGAACCCAGTTTGTGAGTGGGTGACAGAGTAGATGAGGTAAAGGCTTCAGATTGGTGGTTCATGCTGTGTTACATCAGAAGATTCAGGGACTCAGTCAAAGATTGTTCCACTAGACAAGGGGAAACATCTCAGGCTTCAGCATCGCAGTCAGTGTTTAACAAGTGGTGAGTTTACCATTATTCAATATGTGATTTAAGTATACTGTATTCTACCACTTAGATATGTAGAGAAAGTTTGTAATATTTAAAGTTAAAGTGATATATAATAATAATATAAGAAGGTATCAACACTGGGCTTAAGTTTGACCCAGTATGTAAAGTGAAGAACTCGTGGGATCTATTGAAAGCTTGCAAGTAAGTTTTCTTAAAACTGCACTTTGTCTTTCATTTAGTGTCTCTGTAGATTGTGATAGCCGGGGTCCAACATCAAGGACATATATATTGTAATATAGACATTAATGTAGATCATCAGGAGGCATCTTGGTTTATCAGCAACATGTGATCTTTACTGTTAACTTTCTTTATGATTCTGGCATTGTGTATACTTTGGATTTTTGTTCATTTCTGATCTCTTATTTATTTTGTTGATGTTTTATTTTTGCACTATTTTTTTTTTTCCGCTTTGCTACTTTTCCCCTCATAATAGATAAAATTACATCTGATCTTATTTTACTCAGCATTTTCACTGAAATAAGAGATAGATTTATGTGTATCTATGACGTATATAACATCTTATAAATGAAGAGGTTCAATGTTAAAGTTCAGTTAATAAATATAAGAGAGTTTAACTGATTTTTTTGAACGGACTACCAACCAATATGTTAAAAACGTCAACGTCAAAAACGTAAAAGATTAACAACAGAAATGTTCAGCTAAGAATTAAACGTTGCAGTTTAACAGCTGCATACGGCACATGTAGTTTTATAAACTGAGGTTGTCGTGTTCATCGAAAGTAAATGTGAAAATTAAAGTAAAATGTGTCTATTTTACATAATGTTGTGACTTTACATTGAAAACACAATAGAACAGAGAAATGCATGGGTTTGCATATGTACACACTGTGCATTGATTCCTAATCTCATGTCCCCACAGTGTGCTGATTTGTCAGGATGAAACGAGGAAGGACGGGTCTCAAATCAAAGTGCCAGACCTTCCCCTCCCATGAGGAGAGGGCTAAGAGACATAAGTGGGGGGCATCCAGCTTCGCTCTGAACTCATCAGAGGACTGGGGTAACCTGCCCCACCACGTCGTCCTGCAGATCTTCCAGCATCTGTCCCTTGTGGACCGTGCCAGGGCCTCGTCGGTTTGCCGCAGCTGGAATGACGTCTTTCACACCCCTGATCTGTGGAGGAGATTTGAGTTTGAGCTCAACCAGCCGGCCACGTCTTACCTGCGCTCCACTCACCCTGACCTCATTCAGCAGATCATCAAGAAGCACGCCCAGCACCTACAGTACGTCAGCTTCAAGGTAAGAGCCTCCCCTGCTGTCGCCTATTACTCCTCGCCTTTCACCTCCTCCTCCTCCACCTCCTCCTCCTCCTCCATTTTCACAACAAGGCTGTCTGAAAAAACAAAATAATCCAAACCATCTGCTGCTCAAATGATCGTGACTCATCAGCCGTCTTGGCTGTGGTGCACGCACCACATGGAAGCTGAGATTGTTCTTACACCTTCAACTTTCCATTTCTCATTTCTGTGTTTTATTTCTTTGACCTAAATGGTAAATCAGGTGGACAGCTGCACCGAGTCTGCAGAGGCCGCCTGTGACATTCTCTCCCAGCTGGTGAACTGCACCATTAAGACCTTGGGGCTGATCTCCACAGCACGGCCCAGCTTCATGGACGTGTCTCAGGTAAGAGACTGTCTGTGCTTCACATGCACATCGCAGCACATTGTTACACACAAAGAGCTGGATCATATCATGTGTGCTGTTTGCAAGTCAAGCTGAAGTCTGAGATTATCTCCCTTGTCCCACATGAAAACTCACTATATTGCTATTTTATTTTGGTTAATTTTTTTTTGCTCTTTAAAAAAAAACAAAAAAACAAAAAACCATTTTGCTAAAGGTAAAATTGTAATTATGAATAAGATGTTCTCCTTGAATCATTATTATGTCTCCCTCCTCAGGACCACTTTGTGTCTGCACTGACGGTGGTGTTTGTCAACTCCAAGTCCCTCTCCTCCATCAAGATTGATGATACACCAGTGGACGACCCGTCCCTGAAGGTGCTGGTTGCCAACAACAGTGACACCCTGAAGCTGCTGAAGATGAGCAGCTGTCCTCACGTCTCCCCGGCAGGTCAGTACACTAGGAAATATGAGAAAAATGTTTGCTTTTATAAGGGAACCAGAGGATTAAGAGTATTTAATAATATACTGTATAATAAGCAAATCTCTCTGGCTGGGCTTGAACCAGAATGTTACAAGTACATTGTCAGTGTCAAACATTCATTTGCCTTCAAGTTTTTTTACAAACTATTAACTATTAACTTTTGCTAAATGCTAACGTCAGCATGCTAACATGCGCACGAGGATAACGTGTGCAGATGTTTAGCATTCTTTGTTTAGTGTGTTAGCATGCTAACATTGGCTACAACATTAGCATTCAACACAAAGTTCAACTAATGCTGATTTGAATGTCATATTGCAGTTATTTGGTTACAAATCAGAGTGTTCGACATATTTAAACACTGAAGCAGTGACACCGTTTTTTATGGTGGGTACATGAATGTCTATACAGTCCAAAAATGGTTAATGAGACATTTAAGTCCAAAAAGAATAATGTCAGCCACAAGGTGTTTAGTGCTGTGTACCGGCAAGAATCTGGGGATACAATATATCACAATAAAAGGGTTATAATTTAATATAATGTGATGCGTTGCAATACTATGAACATGATGAAATGTTTAATTACATAAATCTGATCTGGGGATCACCAAATCAGTAGTTTTTTGTCTTCAGGGGACCATACTTGTCCTGTAAATCTTCACATTAGCAGTTCAGATAATCTAATCTGGACAAAATGACCCGAGAGCCACATCATTTCTCTCTTTTCTCATCCAGATGTTCCCCCCTCTCTCTCGTCCTCAGGTATCTTGTGTGTTGCAGACCAGTGCCATGGCCTCAGGGAGCTGGCGTTGAACTATCACCTCCTGAGTGATGAACTGCTGCTCGCCCTCTCCTCTGAGAAACACGTCCACTTGGAGCACCTGCGCATCGACGTGGTGAGCGAGAACCCCGGCCAGACACACTTCCACACCATCAAAAGAAGCAGCTGGGAGGCTTTGGTTCGACACTCCCCCAAGGTCAACATCGTCATGTACTTCTTCCTCTATGAGGAAGAGTTTGAGCCCTTCTTCAGGGAGGAGACCCCCGTCACCCACTTGTACTTTGGCCGGGCGGTCAGCAAAGAGATGCTGGGCCGCATCGGACTGAACTGCCCCCGGCTGGTGGAGCTGGTGGTGTGTGCCAATGGCCTCGAGCCCCTGGACGAGGAGCTGATCCGCATCGCCGAACGCTGCAAAAGCTTGACGGCTATCGGGCTGGGCGAGTGTGAGGTGACCTGCAGTGGCTTTGTGGAGTTTGTAAAGATGTGCGGAGGCCGGCTGACTCAGCTGTCAATCATGGAGGAGGTGTTGATCCCAGACAGCAGCTACAACATGGAGCAGATCCACAGCGAGGTGTCCAAGCACCTGGGCCGCATGTGGTTCCCTGACATGATGCCCACCTGGTAGGCGGACATGAAGCCAGACGTTGATGACTTTTATGGTCACATGCACATGCATATGATAACAACATTTAAGTTGTTTTAACAGTGTTAGCAGTTACACAGTTTACTGTTTAACTGACATAAAGCTTCAGGATTAGACTGCATTGATATTTGGACTATAAAGAGTAATTTTTTATTTGTATTTTTACCTGCAGTGAGCTTGATGTAAAACTATTACATTGTTCTCATTTAAAAGCAGCAGCAGATTGATTTCTCTCTGGCGACGCTGTGAGCCCACAGCTTTCTGTCAATGTATATTGTGATGTGAGATTTCTGATGTCATAAGTTATTTCAGCCTGTGAAGGTCTGAATTTACAGGCACTCACTGCCACCTTTGTGTATAAAGGATGTAGTGACACCATCTGCTGGTGACTTGTGTGAAAAGCATCACACTCATATTTATCCTGCAACACCGAGAGAGAATCAACGTTTTATAGGAGACATTCCTCCCTCATGTGCTTTCATGCTCTCACGTATCATTAGTGTTAGTTGCTCAAATAATTCCAGGTCTTATTTTGTTGTGAAAGGGTTTGTTACCTTATTGAAATATCCTCCTGCTTACAGTCACGATTTCCTACATTTCCCAGGATACAGTTCAGGAGTTGATGCACCTTGTTGCATGCCAACAATGGGAGACAGATCGTAAACAAAAGTGAAACAAAAGCAGCTCAGAGGGAACAAGAGTTTCCAGTTTAGTCAGAGCGAGAGTCACACCTTCATGCGTGTTTTAATTACCTTCTGTCAGGTCAGCTGTTGTTTTCCTTTTTATTCACTGCAAACAATATTTTCATTACCTATCAACCTCCACTCTCGCTGCACTGACGATAAGTTTGTTATTGTTGTCATCTTCAGAATTTGCCCAGAAATCCTCAAGAATAAAATTAAACACAAGCAGCAACAACAATGGACCATTTGCTACAGTGAATATCACATGCAGGATATATTAGTATTACTATTAGTAATAGTAAAAACAGCGTTTTAGTGTAAATATGCCGGACGTGAAATTAAAAATGTCTTCTGTATGTGTTTTTTTAAAAAGCTTTTAAAATTATTTCAGATGGACTTTATTTTGTATAATATATAGATGCACACCCCTGTGCATTTAAAAGCACAGGCTGAAGAAGATGAAGGTTTTCACACCTGATTTCTTTACTGTCTTCAAAATAGAGGCCTTTGTGCCAAACATTTGGTAGTTACTGTCTACTAGTTACTAAATTTTTACTACATAACAACAATAAACTTTTTTTTATAGCAGTTTTGAAATGACGAGGTGCAATTACATTTCGTGCAAAATCGTTCTGGTGAAATAAAAAATCAAGCCCACCATATCCAGTGCCACACTGTACCACATAAAACATTACAAACCCTGCAAGGATTTGCCTTTTGTTTGTTAATTTGTCATAAAATTATTTATTTCATATGTTTACACGGTTTTTATGTGTGCAGCATTGATAGTCTCGCTCAGGTCTGCTTCACTGTACCAATGCTGTATTTATTCTTAATAAAAATAATAATAAGATTAACCTAAATATTCTGTCCATGTCTAAATTTCTGTTTCTCTGACTTTGTCCCATTTGACCTTTGTGCAGTTCTTCATTTTCGCCACTAGAGGGCAGCAATGATCTATCCGGAGGCAGTGGGGCCTTATATAAGAGGAGCTGCTACTGTAGAATGAAGTATGCCAGCGATAACTCAGCCCTTTTTACAAGTGGATTCAGCTTGTGCACAGTCCATTTACATAGAAAGCTTGAGATTTTGTCACTTAGACACACACACACTCACACACACACACACACACACACACACAAGGAAAACATAATGTGATTGTGTTTACATATTTCATACTTCATCATATTTTTTATTCTTTACAGATATACAAACATTTCACAGGCCCAGCCTATAAAAACATATACTTTTTCATACAGGCAAATAAAATGCAACATGACTGTTTACGGTTTGTAGGTGAGAGGAATATATCAAACTAGCTAAGCATTTTGTTCTGGAAAAGTGCCACATTTTGGATTGTGGGTGGCATGACTAATTGGGTTACCAGCGTGCTCTGAAAACCCATCAGGAAAGTAACAGGCTTATGCGTTCACTATGGCAGCTTGTTATGAGCGGAGTAGGGAGGAGAGGCCCTACATGCTCATGCGCTTTATTACAAAATGAACTCATCAATCCAATTGATGATTTGTTGCAAGTCAGTGCATAAAGGGGAAGGGTGTTTCTCCCTGATTGCATTTACGTAAAACCATCCCCTCAAAAAAATTAACTCCATACTGGGATCCACTCATGAACCAGTTCAGTATATTGACATTTTTGTGAATAAATAATCATCCTTCATCGAGTGAGTCTGTGCTCCTCACGTGTAAAAAGGCCTCTGACAGTTTTCACTGACGACATTCAGTGTGAATTCGTCCCCCATGATATCAGAGGTGGTGGGAGATTGGGGATAAATGTCCACGGGGGTCTCCATGGTGGGAGAGGGTGGGGTCGACAGCCTGGAGCGCTTGACCCCCCCGCTGCCCCTGAAGCTCCTCCACTCCTTGATCCACAGCTCCCGCTTGCAGGGGTCCATTCGGTCCAGCTGCCTGGCTTGCAGGAGCGGGGAGGGGGCGACAGAGTTCCTCAGCACGTGAAACGTGTACCTGGGGGAGAGAGCGTGGTGGTGAGAAAGTAGGCCAGTGAAAAATATGCGGCCCTTTGATGTAAATCAGAGCATTCCCTCTAAATATCAGCACTTTCAGATGCATCGGCAACCAGGAGGAAGAGCGAGCCGTGCTGCTGTCATTCCTGGACTTCACAATTAACATTAATTACAAATCAGCTTACACTCTCTATGCACCATGACAACTTCACAATTACATGGCGGTTTACAATCACAAACACTCTCAAAAATAACACATTTTTAATATGATCATGTGGTTTAATGGGTTTAAACAGAAGAGGAAGGAGGGAGAAAGAAGTGGTTTCTGAGTATTATACCATTTGACTCTTGAAATATTGACTTATGATCCCTCATCATTAAGTAATTATCGATGCCTCTGACGTGGAGCTGTGGTGAAATCAGTCTTTTACTTATGTACAATCTATATCGCAGAGTATGTGTATTAAAAATACATGTACGTAATGTATGTAAGTACTAAAAGTAAAGGCACTCATTTTGCATATTGGTTCATTTAGGAATAATGTCTGTTATATAATCGTATCATAATGAATAAGTGTATTTCGCTCTGTTATCAATGGAGTCTACATTTGGTATATAAATCATAACTTATTTGTTGATTACATTTTGTATTACAAATTTAGATTTGATCAACTAAAATTGTTGGAGTGAAATATTGTAGGTTATGTATTGAACTGAATCAAAACATATCAAAGTTGATTCAATATCTTTGTACATTGGACAGTTGGACACTTGTGGAGTTCCTTTGCTCCTTAGGAAAATGTACATGTATTTTTAAATGTTCTAATATTTTAAAGAAAAAATAACTAATTTATTTAGATTTTAATAATAGGTTTTTGCAGCCCTATTTGTTCAGCCAGTGAGCGATCAGATGAGGATGGAGACACAGGTTCAGAGCAAACCTTAATCTAACGGCTTCCTGACTGTAAATTACCAGCATTGCTCGGTAGGCTGTTCTTTACATGTAATGCTTTACCTTTCCAAGAGGAAAATACTCAATTAAAACTGTTTTTTAGGTATAATATAGTTTGAGAAAAAAAATCTAAAAAAAAGAATTGTACATATAACAGGTAAAAATAGAGCAAAAATAAGGACAATGGGAGGGAAGGCCTTAATGTACTGCTTTGACACCCTTTAAAGATGTCAGCAATAAAAATGTAAAACCCCTCCAGTAGAACTACAGATATCAGAAAGTATTCAAATAACTGCAAGAACATAGAAAAGCTTCTCTCCAACAATGATGCGGGCAGTGATGGTACCTGGGCAGCAGAGCCACCACAGTGGTGATGATGCAGATAAGGTAGAACATGGGGTCGGCCATCTGGCTCTGCAGGATCCAGTACGGGTCGGACGGAGGGTTGCAGGTGATGCAGACGCCGCTGTAGGCGAGTGTAACGATGAAGTACACGGCCACGCTGCCCCACATGATGACCCAGTGAACCACCGTCTGCAGGGTCGATGCATAAAACAGCATTTTGATATATTGATTATGACCACAGAAGTCAAACAGTGTGGGGTAAATGTCTGTTTATGTGCTTCATTCATAATAAACAGGCGTGTAAAACCAGTTTCTAGATTCTACTGGTTTAATATTTCCAGTGCACACTGATTGAAACGATCCAATGATAAGATGTCAGGAAGTAGACTGAGATTATATCTAGAATGAGATCAGCGCAGCACTCACCCAGGCTTTGATCTCTATGGACAGATGCAGCAGGATGGTAAATAAAGAGATTGTGTTCAAAGGAGTTCCAAAAGTGAAAACATCAATGTCTGAGCCCTGGTAAGTCTGGAGGAGAAAACACGTTTTAGACATCAGTTAACCAGCAACCAGCACAAAGGGTAATCAAAGGTGGAGAATTCAAATGTCCGTCTTACCCAGTATGGGATAAAGAAGCACACCAGGCTCTGATAGAAGGCGTCGAGAATGGAAACCCAGAAGGTTGAAAAGTTGTAGTCCTAAACAAACACACACACACACGTTTAAATACATTAGAATACATAAACAATCATCATCATTGTGAGAGTCACTGACCCCTTCCCCCTGTCCGGTCCGGTACAGCTGAGGAACACCCAGCAGCATCTCTGCGGAGACATCTTTGTCCATTATCCCAAACATGATGGGCGGCAGAGAGGTGAAGAAGAGGTTGAAGAAAATCATCAGCCAGTAATCGATCATGGCCGTGCCAGAGAAGCCGCAGAAGAACTGATACCAGAACAGCAGGTTCACGTAGGCCTGGGGAACACACAAGATGATTAGATGATAAATGCTTCTGTAATGCAATCTGTTTAATCAGACAGCAGAGCGCTTCATAAAACAGGACTCACCACGTTCTTATAGAAGAAGTAGATGATCATGTTGGCCAGTCGAGTGTAGCACCAGTGTCCATGAACCAGGAGGAGTTTTTTCAGGTGTTTGAAGCGAGATATAGCAAAATCACTCGCCATGACCGCCTGCGGAAGACAAACAGAAGTTAGAGTAGTAAAAAGAAACAGCAACATTTTTTAAGCTTCAGACCTCAGTTCAGACCTGCATGCCCTCCTGGCCAGAAATCCCAATGCCGATATCAGCTGCTTGGATCATATTGACATCATTCGCACCGTCACCTGAAGCCACAGAGTGAATGTCAATACTCAGCATAAAACATTGCATTTATTCAGGAATTAAATGTGAGTTTTATACAGTTTTAAAGATGATTACATAAAAAAACACAAAATTTTTTAATTTGTTAAACTCTATTTTGACTCCAATGTCATCTGAAACACCATACATCCTCATATTTCCATGGAAAGGTTTTTACAGGACTGAGTAAAGTGACTCAGCAAGGCTCAGATCTGAAATGTAAAGTCTGAGGCCCAATAATAAATTTCTCAGGAGGTTCAATGACTCAGAACAAGATAAGAAACCCTGAAAGAACCAGACAGAAATTACCTTTAGGTTCCCTTGTGATACTTTTTGCATTCTCTCACTAAACCACATCTTTCCCTCACAATGAGGGACACACGACCCTTTTCACACTCTCAAGTTAAAACATGAGTTACTAAAAACATTATCAACATTATCCCCGGTGTATCATCAGCCATGACAGTGTGACAGCCAGCATGCACAATACCCTGCTGCAATAAATTGCCCTTTGGGGATAATAAGGAAAGGTTTGACCTTTGACCTGAAGCTGAAGCAACGAATTAGAATTCAGGCAACATCAGATTCAAAATGTCTACAGTGTAAAAGAATATTGTATCCAAGAATTGTAATATCTTTGGCATCAATTTATTGTCAGAGGCCCACTCCATTCATCCATCTATTATCAATACAGCTTATCCTGTTCAGGGTCACGGGGTGCCGGAGCCTATACCAGCTGGGATTGGGTGAGAGGCGGGGTACACCCTGGACTGATCACCTGTCAATCACAGGCTGACACCTGGAGACAGACAACCATTCACCCTCACATTGACACCTACAGGCAATTTTAGAGTCACCAATGAACCTCACGAGCATGTCTTTGGACTGTGGCTGGAAGCCAGAGTACCCGGAGGGAACCCACGCATGCACAGAGAGAACATGCAAACTTAGGAACCGTCTAGCTGTGAGGCAACAGCAACAAGGGGCCCTCTGTCATATTAAAATGTGTATATCTATAAGGTTATTGTGCCTTTCCTGCTCATATAGTTCACTGTATGTTCACAAAATGTCTTTCCTTTGATACTGTTTTACAACGATGTATATAGCTTAAACAACGATAAAAGTGTCTTACCGACAGCCAGGGTCATGACCTTGAGTTTCTCCCGGACCACCTTCACCACTCTGCTCTTCTGTAACGGCGTCACTCTGCAGCAGAGCACAGAGCGGCAGCGCTTCGCCAGCTCCACGAAGCGGTCCTGCAGGTCCGACGACAGGGCCATGGTCAGGGTCCGTCCGTCGATCACCAGAGAGATGTCCGGGGTCGTATCCACATTGCGATGGTCTGCGCTGTACCTCCTCACCTCTTCCAGTGTGCAGTCCAAGATGGAGATGCAAGCGAGCTGGAAGACAACATGTGGTTATTTAGCTGATCACTTTGTCGTCATCATTTATTGATGGGAAGATTTCCTGCTTTACTTGGTCCGATGTGATGTAAACAACTCAGTTTTGGATGGTTAGTTAGACAATTTCAACATGTTGTAATGACTATAATAATCTGGGACATTACCTATTATGCAAAAAGACGAATACAAGATCACAAAATGTATAAAAAAACAAAGAAAATGAAGGCAAGACAATAGCTCTGTGCAGCAGAGTACAGATTATATGTTGGTATTCTGCTCGAGTGCAATTACGAGGCTCTGGTCCCATCAGACTCGTCATTGTTTTGTGTAAATAACTCCTGCTTGTTAGCCAAACAGAAAACAGGGATGATTAAAAAAAATTGGGTCACATCCCGTTTTTATATAATGTATCTAATGCTGGCTAAATTTCATTAGCTGCGGACGGGTGATGACTGCGGGAATGCATCCCTCAGATGGTCATCGAGTTACAGAGGTAAAAATAGTTCATTACCAATTTGCCTCCACTCTGGCTCATGAGCGAGGCGGTATTTCCTCTGAGTGTTGAATATTAGACTGGTAATTAGATATGAAAGCAGCAGATATTGTATTGGGGGTATCTGACTCCATTCATCACGAATGACTGGTCCCATCTGAGAGGAGCCGTCTCTTTGTTCCGGAAAGCTCCCCGTGTATCCGTTAGAGCCGACAGGTAATTTTGGTCTATTTGAGGCCGAGGATGATGAGGAGTGGTCAGGTTGTCATGAAGGGCTCCTTCCTGTGCTACCAGATCTTTAATGACCTCAAAGAAGCAGGGCCCACACCTGACACCTCATCTTTCTCAGATGGAAATGTGAGGGTTTGACCTTTAGTTAGAGGAGTTCAAAAAGGTTTGGCCATTTAAATTGGAGGGAGACAAGCTCACAGGTTAAACCTCATGAAAAATCATGACTTGTCCTGAATTACCTTTAAAAAAGCTGCCCTCTGAAACAAGCTGCATGTGATATATAAAATGTGTATTCATCTCTTTAAAAGGCCTACAGGGGTTTGTGGTGCTGTAGCATCTAATGTGGCATATTTGTAAGCTGTTAATAATTTTAAAGCGTTGAATTGATAAATTGGTCTTACATGTGATATGATAATTGCTTTTTGTCACAAGCATCTTGTCTGGTAAACAATCCTAAGCACACTCCATTATATACAGTATCTCTTTATGCAGATTATATTTTACTTTCTTTTACAAATTCCAGCCAGATCAACTATTTGACATGCTTGGTCATGTCTGGATGTAAGATTAAGTGGTTAAAGTCAGGACAGTAACTGCTAAATGAAACAAACTTATTATTTACAGATATTTTACTTAATCCCCCAGAGTTATATTTTTAAAGGACATATTGTGGATTTTTCTAAATATGCTTTTTAAATTTGCTTTATTGCAAGATAAACTCATTGGCAACCGTTAATTAGCTTAGCCTAGCATAAAATTGTGATCAGGCAGAGAAAAAACCACTCACCAAGGAAATTAATTTTGTTATATGTTTGTTATTATTCTCTTTACATACCAACAGCAAACAACATATCAATAATCTGACAAAAAATAAAGGAATAAAGCAGTCTACCTATCTACCTGCCTCTACTCTTCCACAAGCTAAAGCTAGCACGGCAGTTGCACAAAAAGGGCAGAGAAATGTAGCAGCTAGGCTAACGGTTTGGTTTACTCCAGTTGACTTTCCCAACTTTAATTATGCCATGTTAATTATATCTGTACAAAACTGCAGGTACTCAGAGTTTTACAGCTTTATACAGAGACCATTTACTTCTTTCTCCCTGTTTCCATCCTTACTCTAGGCTAAACTAAGCTAGCTAACAGACTGCTAGCAACAGCTACATATCTACTGTACAGACATGCAAGTGGTATCAATCTTTTCATCTAACTTTCAGCTAGTTTTAATAAAATGTCACTTTTTCATTTAGTTTCATGTTTAATGTACCGAAACTACCTCTAATTGTGATATAAGAAATACATCAGAGATGAAGCCTATCACCATTTATCATCTCACATGAGCAGTAAAGAAAAGTGTGTCAGAGTCAAACAGCCAACCTTCAGTGAGGCAGACTTCTCACTTCTCCTCACCTTGTTTTTGCAGCTCATGTTAATCACCAGGTCTTCCTCTTCCAGTAGCCTGCAGGCATAGCCGATGTTGACAGCTGTCTCCGGCTTGTCACCAGTCAGCACCCACACCTGGATCCCTGCGTCCCGCAGAGCCACGATGGTGTCTGGGACGCTCTCCTGCAGACGGTCCTCAATGCCCGTTGCTCCTGCAGGAGCCCAAAACATCAAAGTTAGGCAGAGCTTGTCACATGACTATACTAAATGTTTTTAAAGTGTTTATTAAGACCGATGTGTGTTAGGCTGATCTGTGTTACCTAGTAGGGAGAGATTTGTCTCTAGCTGCACAGCAGAGTCCATAACAAGCTCCTCTCTGCTCTCTATCGCGGCCAGGGCTCTCTGTCTGTTCACTGACCAGCTCTCATACATCTTCTCACTTACAACCTGCAGCACACACACAAGAAAGATGACACAGAGCTCCTGTTGTACAATAAAATGATGCTAGTTAATAAATAACTGATTATGCACCTTTTTTGTAAAGCAAAGTGTACGCAGTCCATTTTTAGCGTAGCCGTCAAGGTGATGCTGAGTATCTGCTGCTATATTCTTCTGTTTTTCACTTATATTTTCTAAACACAACATTACACAGTGTTAAAGTGGTCAGGATTGACTGATACATACTCATAATTTTATATTTAAGTGGTATAAATGTAAATGCACTTTCACCTGCACATACCTGCATATGGTGTACCAAGCAGCTCCATGATGGCGTAGTCTGCACCTTTAGTGTACAGCACAAGCTCATTAGTGATTGGGTGTCGCACCAAAACAGACATTCTCTTCCTGGTGGAGTCAAAGGTCAAGGTGTCCAGCACCTCAAACACCAGGTCCTTCCCAGACGGGAGCCTCACAGTCACGCTGTCAGGGGTGCGAGCCAGCAGAATGAAGCCATATGCTTTAGCTGCATGCACCAGGGCCGCCTCATCTGGACTCTCCGCCTCATAGCCCAGATTATCTGAGGCCGCTGCAGGTTTATCAGGCCCAGACGGAGCATGGAGCGAGCATGTTTGGAGCCCATCCATGTCTCTAGACACCTCAAATTTCACAGGAGTGTTAATCTGGTCCTCCTCTATAACCGAGTCCTCTGAGAGGGTGCGATTTCTCTTCGGCTTGTGCTTACAGGAGGTGAAAATACGGCAAAGGGAGGGGGATTTTTTCACCCAGTTGGACAGAGCATCCAGTGGGTTATATGTCCGGGACGAGCGTGAAAACCCTCTGGCCTGAAAAAAAGAAACGTGTTTGTCATGTAGTGTTTTAATATCAACTTTTAGCCCAGACACCCATATGGTGAAACCTTTTCAACCTTTTCCACTTTGATGCTTTTGCTTTTAATTATAAACTCCAGGGAAACCCCACATTTTGCTCCCATCTGCCAGACCTCAGAAGAGCACAGTCAGGAGCAGTGAGTGCTAAAATTAATAGAGCCAACCCCGATTGCCCCTGCACATTATCTGTACTATGTGGCTAATTCAGTGAGGAGTCTGAATCTTTACAGCTGGGGCCTTAAAGATGGAAAAATGAGCACTGACCACTGATGAAAGAACAGAAACAATTTAAGAAAACTTTTAAAATGAAGCAAAATCTTTGAGGTTTAAAGTAAAATGTAAACTTTTGTTAGACTGTGTGTGTTTCTTATTAACTTATAGAGGTTTTGCTAAAGTACGACATTCAGATTGCTGGTTTAGATCTATAGAAATAATAAAATCATAAATAAACAGATTCTCTTCAATGTTTTCTAGATGAAAAATTTGCATATTGTAGCTTCTTCAACTTCTTCATCCATCTTTTCTCTCCTGACGCTGCCCTCCATCTCTACCTCCCGCGCACAGACGCAGCACACGGAGCGCTCACCCTCTGTCTCTGAGCTGTTGCCATGGAAACCACCACCGTGTTGCAAATGGCGAGAGCCAGAAAAAAGTCCAGGTAAGGATCTATCTTCCCGCTGCCGCTGCCGCTGCCGCTGCTGCTGCTCTGTGCCCTGCTAATCTGCTGAAGCAGCTTCCTGTCTGGAACCACCGCACTTTCCTGTTGGAGTAAAAGTTAATCAGTTTTTTAATTAAAAGCTCACGCTGTTAAACTGTTTGTTGTGTGCACTTAGCTTTAGAAAAAAGCTTTAAACCTTTTCATTCAGTTTTGTTTGCGCATATACAGAAAAAAGACAACAGGAGGAAGTTTCCATTCATACAAATATCTTCTATGTTGGAGACACAGCATGAGGAAACCCAAAGACGGGCTCTGTGCAGCTTCACTGGAATAAACACAAGTCTTTTTCTGTCTCATCCTGTATCTCCAGGCTTCTGCCCTTTTTACCCCCTCGGACAAAAATAGCCTCATATACTCTACTGTAGATCAGGAGGATAGTGACTAATCTATAGTGCACGTTTACAGTTTGTGTGACATCAGCGGCCTGAGCCAAGTGGTGCCCAGCATGACCATATGTCCCGTCACAGACACGGGGGCAGCTCTGAGCCAAAATGGATGTGCTCATCACTGACACCTAGCAGCTCTGCCATCTGCAGCAGGGACTGGGACCATGAGGCCTTTTGACACAGGGGTGGGTGAGATTTAGGTAAACAACTGTCAGTTTGAGGTTTGACTTTGTACTTAGACATTAGATATATCTAAATGTCCTGAATTTGGTCTGAGGTAAAGTTAGATTTTATACCTCCATGCACACATTCTCGTAAGTTATGAAAAGAAGCAGAAAAAAATATTTAAGCTGGGAAACGTTGATTTTAAGCCACCATTTAAAGCTCCTGAGTCATGATTATGACTACAGGGACATTTGTTAGTCTTTAAAAGAAATGCCGATGACTCTTTTCCCCATGGTGGCATCCTGTAATCCTGCGTTGACTGTGTATAATAACAGGCAAAACCCACAACCCCACTTTGAATTAGATGTCTGTCTTTTTTCTTGACCGTGAGTGATCATCTTACCAGCTCGCTGCTGAAGGCCACATCACTCGAAGCACTTCTTGTGAAGTTGCTCCTGCCTCTTCTGCTGTGGTGTGTCTCCTCATGGTCGTTGTCCAGGGACCATCCGGTCTTTGCAGGTTGTGGCCTCTGGTTGAAGATGACGTCTTCCTCTGATTCTTCACCTTTAAGGACAGCTAGGCGGATCGCTGTAAGTCCCAAAAAACATTTTAATACAAGTCCCAGATCAACATTGTATAATATCATGTATGTCGAATCATTGCATAACTGGACATTATGTTTCACACATGCTTCCCAACTGAACAGGTAAAAAACTTTGAATTCATTTTGGTTTAATTCTAAGATTAGCATGCAAACAGTATCGTGTTCACCTGCTATTGTTAGCCTGTTTCTAATCCATATGTTCCCAGAGTCCTTTGTTTCCAGGTAAGGGTTACCTTTGTTGTTAAAAGTGCACCACACAAAGGGAAATGGACATGTCGAGTGCAGATTAAAGGGTAGGATTAATTTCCCCAAATATATAAGTAGACTATAAGCTGTAAGGGAGTGATTTCACATGTTGACACAGGGAAAAGCTGACAGAAAACTCAATGATCTGTTTATTACTTGTGTATGGGTCATATGAAAAAGTCCTACAGCATAAAATATCTCTACACAGCCACATACCGTTCTCTTTGTGCGGGTACTCGGTGCCCATGATGGAGCATCTGCGGTACACCATCTTGTTCTCAGTGAGGGTGCCAGTCTTGTCTGAGAAGATGTACTCAATCTGTCCCAGGTCCTCCGTGATGTTCAGGGACTTACACTGAACGCGGCTGTTTGTGTCCTGGTCGTACATGTCGACGTCATTAGTGATGAAGAAGATCTGACCGATCTTCACCAACTCGATGGACACGTAGAGGGAGATAGGGATCAGGACCTGCAGAGGAGAGGAGACGACAGACAGAGGAGGGAAACAACGGGAGATGAGAGGAGACAAAATATGATTGGAAAAATAGGAGAAGAGACAAAAAGGAGACAAAAAAGACTAAAGAGAGGAGAGAGTAACAATACGTAAATGGATAGAAAAGAGGAGGAGATGAGACAGAATGTAATAGGAAAGGTGACGGGAAGGAAAGAAGAAAAAAAGGGTAGGGTAGGAAATGGGAGGAAAAGAAAGGAGACAAAAAAGGAGAGGAAAGGAGTGTCAAAGAGAGGATGAGAGAAGGAAAGGGGAGGAGAAGAGAGGAAACACAAGAAGGATAGGAAAGGAGAGTCAAACAGAGGGGACAAAGAAGGAAAGGAGAGGAAGAAGAGGAGAGGAGAAAAAAGCAGAAAAGGAGAGGACACAAAAGAAGGGGAGGAGAGGACAGGAACAGAGAGGAAAGGAAATAGGAGGAGAGAAGACAAAATATAATAGGAAAGGAGAGAAGGAAAGGAGAAAAAGGGGTAGGATAGGAAAGGAGAAGAGAAGGAAAGGAGAAAAAGAGGAAACAAGGAGACAAAAGAAGGAAAGGTAAGGACAGGAGAGGAGAAGAACAGATAGAAAAGGAAAGGAGGGGAGGAGACAGTATAAGGATAAGAAAGTTGAGGAAAAAGAAGATATTTGAGGAGTAACAGGAAAAGAAGACGAGGCGTAACGCTGACAACAAGACAAACACTCTCACTATTCTCTTTAATAATCAGAGTGTGAGTCCTCCACCTGTAGCAGGATGATCATGGTGAAGAACATATAGAAGCTCGACAGGCTGGGACTGTCCAGGTGACCACTGTGGTCGGGGACCAGGTAAGGGGGCACACCGGGTAGCGCCTGCAGCCATACGTATTGACCTGCATGTGTGAGGACATGAGGATTAATCACACTGACTGTTGCGTATGGAGGAGCTATTTTTGGCACCACACCTTCCCCTGTCTCCTCCCTTTTCTCCTGGTATGTGTTCGGGCCGTAAGCCAAGGTGACTGAGATTATTTTTGTCATTAAACCTCGTCTCATAAATGTGAAAGCATTAATCATTAACCCGTCTGAGTTGTAATTTTATGGTCAAGCTATGTAATTCATCACTGACCTACTGCTCCGAAGAGACACATGGTGAGGAGGAGAATGACGCAGAAGATGACGTCTATGTTCAGCTTCCGCTCTAGTTTGCTGCGCTTGTATCTCGGCCCGTTGTTGTTGAGCATGGACTTTGTTTCATGGCCTTAATTGTGGGATGAGAAGAAGGTGATTCAGTAACCAACAGGCAGTATCTCACACAACAAATAAAAAAAATATTTAAAAAACAGTAATTGAAATGTCTGTCCAATAGTTGGCTCAGGATGAAATATCTCAGCAGCAGAGGGATGAATTGCCATGAAAGTTGGAACAGGTGTTCATGCTCCCTGAAGGATAAATCTTTGATTTGACTTTAATGATCCTCCAAGATTTCCTCTCAAAACACCAACAGATCAAACTTATCAGGTATCTTGAAAATATCTCAATATCCCTCTGTCTCATACGGACATTTATGGTTCCCAGATTTTGCGTCACTGATACAACTTTGGCTCTGCCTGACATTTTCTTTTCTTCTTCTGAAGTTTAAAATTTAAAGATGTCCAATTCTTTGTTGTATGACTGAATGAGTGAAAATAACGTCATTCCCACCAGAGTTAAGTGCAATTTGTGTTAAGCGCTCATTAGCAAATGTTAGCATGCTAGCATGTTAAACTATGATTGTGAACATGTAAACATTATCTGTGTCTCAATTCAGGGGCCTACAGAGGATGAGTCATCGAAGCCTGCGTAGCTCTCAGGCTGAAGTGAAATGAGACAGGTCTAAGGAGGATTTCCTCTCTGTGTCACCAGCTGTTCCCGCACTTAACCTTGCATTACCAAACGTGGCTCCTGTGGTCTAACAACAGGTAGCTAGCAGGCTAAATGGCTATCATAACTAATGACGTGACTTAACCGTCCTTTGTACCACTGGCTACCGCTGTCCTAATGTATTCCTCAGCCGATTAAAAGTCAATACATTTCGGGATATTCTGGACTGCGAAGGATGCACCCGATGGATCCTTCATGGGCGGGAAAAGGAGGTCGCATTTGTTGGCCGCATCTGAAGGAGGCTTCAAAATGGGACAGCATTCGGCACGCCACTGTGACGCAATCAGCCTTCAAATATGTCCTTTGACGGATGCAGGCCCTGAATTGGGACACAGCTATTATCTGCTATATATCATTATGTTAGCATTGTCTGTATGAGCATGTTAGCATAATGAAATATGCATTTAGCTCATTAATGCTGTGCTATATACAGCCTCAAAGAGCAGCTAGCTTAACTGTAGACTGTTAGCCTCTTTGACAAATCCATACTGTGTGACCTCCTCCCCAAAAAAACATTAAAATGAAAGAAATGTAATCTTCAACATAATTTCATACCTTCAGCAGATCATAGTGTTAAATGACTGTCATGTGTGTAATATGTAGTAGTATGCCTTAACTTCAGGCTTTGGCCCTGGACAACAAACACACTACAAACTCTAGGTCGCAGCAGTGAAGCAGAGAAAATAGAGAATATACCTGCAAACACCACAAAGCCGACAGCGTGGTCCGTGTTCCTCACTGTGCAGCCTCGCAGCAGCAGACTCTCGATTCCAGCGCCCACCTTCTCCTTATCAGGTTTCTCTCTGCAGCCGGAGAAAGTGAGAAACCTCCTTTGTACTGTCAGATCTTGTTAGATATTCATTACTGCTTATATATTTCCCATTAGCCATTCTCCTGCTTTACGACCAGAGCTGGACAGCATGGGCAGACCAGCTGTAAGAGCCGTGGTGCCCGAGGAAATCGATTATAGTCTATTACAGCCCCAATAATGCCTCTGGAGGCATCACAAAGTGCAGCGAGTGGGTTGAAATTAGTTTTGCTCGGCTGCTCTGAAAGGCCCAAAGAAACTGTTTTGGGAAGCATGTGTGATCTGTGTATTTGATACTCACACAAAACACTTGAAATGATTCAGGTTGTTGTTGGGCTTTTCGGACACCACGATGCTGTTGAAGCTTTCAGCTTCAAACTCAGGATCCTGCAATAAGAGGAGGTATGAAGTGGAAACTTTAAAAATATAACTCAACCTGTACTTCCAGACAGAGATCATGCTTATTAACAACATAAAGGCACCTGTGGTCTGAAAATACTAAGCTGTTGAATCCAACAGGTATGTGTGTTCTGTCTGTCATTACTGACATTGACGTGGGAAGTGTGATTGTATGTTACGGTAAATGTTCTGTGGATTTGTTACATGTCAATCACAAGGAAGAGATGAAGACTGTAAAGAAAGTAGAAACACAGGTCCCTTCACTGGAAATGAAACCCAAAAGAAGAGGGGTATCACTGACCGAGACGCAGACGCCAGACACCGCCCTCCTCTGCTTCAGGTTGGTCTCTCCGTCCAGGTTGGACGTCTCGATGTGACACACTCTGTTGGGGTCTGATGTGTACAGGAGCAGGAGGTCTGCAGGGACGATCTCATTGCAAACAACCCTCACAAAATCTCCCACTCGCACATCCTTCCAGCATCTCTCCACAAACTGTGTTGCTCTCCTGAAATCAGACACGTCAGACACCAGCAATCATTACGGATTATTTTATAGAGTCGCTGGGTGGCTTTTGTATTGATTTCTGTCACATTCATTAACTACAATCTTGGCACAGTGGGCGTATTTTGCTCATGTTTATGCAATCAAATGAAATATTGGCTCACTGAGGATGGGTAAAAGATGCTATGGATAAAATATCATAGCAGCTGCTTTAGTTAAGGAATAAACAATAAAACTTAATGAAAGAATCAATGCGGTTGTTTTTGGAGAGCAGCCCAGATGTGTTTAAGAACAAGGAAACTATGAGAGGAGACGTTTAGGGGAAGACCCACTGTACTACAAATTAAGCGCCGAGGGCCTTTGATGTTTCCCACAGGGCAACATGCTTTATAGTTTTAACCTGCACGTCAAGCTGGTTAACCACCAGTGACAGAGAGCTGCAGGTATGCTGCCCTGCATGTAGGACCTGATCGGGTGGCTGCCACGTAACACCACACCTCGACCAAACAAAGCCAGGAGGGGGGTTTATGTATTTTTAGTGTTGTGTTTAGATTAGACTTACCGGGTTGCATAAATATCTTATGTCAGGAAAGCCGTATGTGCGCTCAGTGTACGTCAGGTTGTAAGTACTTCTCACATACTTTTCCCCCCAGACACGATCAGAATGTTTTAAAATGTCAGTGATGCTAAGTGGCTTTGAAAGAATAATTCCCACAAATGCATTTGAAAAGTGCAAGTTAAACTGATCTCATGAAACAACTAGCCAGTCAAATGGTAAGCAACCTATCATTTAAGTTTCCCTGTCTTTTCTGTTGTTATGCTAAGCTACTCTAGGCTAAGCTAAGCTAACTGTTGGCTCTAGCTTCATATTTAATGACAGATAAAAGAGTGGTATGTTACTTGTGATCTAACTCTCTGTAAATAAAGCTAATAAACATAAATTCATATGTTGAACTGTTGTCTTGAAGATTTTAAAGCATTGCAAAACAATGTCTTTGTCTGCTGATTAGCTAATTCTGTGACCTAATTATCTGATTGTTCTAAGTCTGAACATTTCTGGTCTCTGAACTTGACTTGTCTTTGGGTTAAAGCCTCAGAAGCAGAGGTAGCGTTGTGTCGGTAAACAATCCTTCAGAGACAAAGACACGCTGAAGATAACCTGTTCAACATGTAGATGAAATGAATTCTCATAACTGTAAACATTACACAGGAAAAGGCTTTGAGGTGTGGTGACTGGTTTTAATGCTCGGCAGCCTTTAAACAAGACATGTTTAAGAACACAACAACATGAGTTGGCATTCGATCAGGAAGGTTACAAACAGCCGACGTGCTTCCTGTTTTGTATGATTGTGTGCAGGTGTATTGTCAAGAGTTAAAGATAGAGACGAGATCAATAGGATGACCCTAAAAATAAGCCACTTCATGTTCAGAGGCACACACTTCACACCTCTTTAAGAAAAAACATGCGGGTGATGGAAATAAAGATGTGCATCTGTAAAGGTCTCACGAGTTAAGGTTAAATCCCTTGAGGAACCTTTCCGTGCACTGCAAGGACAGGTTGTAAGAGCAGTCTTTCTGCCAGATGGATAAAGTTCACCTAGATAGAAAGAAATGTCTGGAAGGCTTAAATTTATTCTGGAGTGTCTTCTGGAAACATTTGTATACTTCAAAGAAATCCCAGCTAATCGATGCTGTTCTAATCTTTACAAGCCCAAAATGGAGCTTAAGCATCCAAAGCCAGCGCGCCGCGAGAATTGCGATTTAACTGCTGTTGATTTTATTGCCTGAAATACAACGAGGGACCACCAACAGGCCTAACAAAGGGTCCAAAATTCTGCAACTGGAGTCTGTACTTAGGCCGACTTGACCACCACACACTCAAAGACAAACACACACACATGATGCAGGAAGGAAGGAAGTGCTGGTTAAATCCCTGAGGATTCATCATTGGAGGTGCCCCCAGTCTTGCATCATATCTCCCTCCTTTTCCTACCACTGTACTCCAAAATCACAGCAGTTAAAGTGTTGAAATGTGAGTGTTTGTCCTCCCTTATGATGTATTCATTTTTCATCAGTAACACAAAAATAGATAACCGCTAACCTCACCGTCTTTGCTGACGCAACGCCCAGAAAAGGATTGCATCAAATGTGCACAATGTGATGGTGAGAGATATTGTTGTGAGGATGTTCAAAAAAAGGACTAGTCTCCCACACGTTTTCTATTTCTAAGTCAAAAATTCTCACTGGGTGCTAAAAAGCAGAGGAGGTACAACAAACACACGCACACACTCACACAGATCTACACACACTCACAGACATGGGGGATGATAGGAATCTGAAACACAGATGTTAATGCAGCTCGAGTGTTTCCACATCATGCATGATCGACACACTGCACTCATTTCAGCACAGGACTGTCTTTGACTCTTTACCTGCTGTAGATGAAGCACGGCGTGTTGTTGAGCTTCCTGTCCGACTGGTACCTCCTAAAGTCCTCCCAGGCGTCCTTCAGAGCGGTCAGAGACATGATGACACAGATGGGGATCAGAGCCACCTCGGGCTGGAAGGCGTTCACTACAGGGACAAAGTTCAGAATAGCCAGACCCACAAAGTAGATGTTGGCCAGACGATGAAACTGCTCATAGAGGTTCATGGGGATGAAGAGGAGGAGGGTGTACTTGGTGGTCTTGATGGCATTTCCAGGAAAGTAGCGGTTAGGTTGCTTCCCCTTCTCCAGGCCCTCGTAAGGCAGATTGGACACCAGGTTGCGGAGGTCCTTGTCCCGCGCCCTCTGACCTCTCAGAGCATCCCTCACCAGGGCCAGAGGGCTCATCCACGTCATGGCTGTTCTTCTTTTTTTTCTACTTCTTCTCACCAACTTTGTCTTCCCATCCTCTCAATATTTACAGCTCCGGCGAGTTAAAGGGACTCTCCTCAGGCCCATTCTGTCTTTGAATGAATCTGTCAGTGTGTGTGTGAGGCCTATTGCCAAGTTAAAACAGGTGACAGCACACCTATGAGTCCACCCCTTTCATTGACAGGTGTGTTGTCATTCCTTGCACTGGTGCTTTTAAAGTCTCAGCAGAAAGCTAACTTTGAGTGCTCCAGTGACTCAGCTGTTTGCTGTCAGTTCACCATATTCACACCGCTTCCAAACTCCTCTGTTCTCATGTTAAGGGGGGATTTCTTTAAAGCCGTTTTAATGTTGTACTGCTGTATTCCAGGATGTTAGTCGTACAAAAGCAGGATATCATTACATTATCATTTCACTGCTTTCTGATTGTTGAGAACTGAAATAATTAATAGTAAAAATGTAGACGAACGTTGGGGCATAAATCAAGGTAAAACAACACCTTTGATAAGTTACTAGTTACTGTAAGACAACAGCTCATGCTAGTATTTAACGACTTCCTTGCTAACATAATGTTAGCTAGCATTCCGTTACCTAGCGTTCCATTAGCTAGCATGACATTAGTGAGCATTACATTTGCTGGCATTACGTTAGCTAGCATTTAGCGAGCTAGGAATTTTCACAATACCTCTTGTATCATATAACACACTACCAAACAGATTTAGCATTTAGCCACTTCCTAGCTAACTGCAATATTAGCTAGTTAGTGGCTGGATGTTTATGTTAGCTGTTGTCTGACCATATCTAACGGGTTATAAAAATGTTATTTAGCTTAAAATATGGCCGGTGGAATTTTACTGTTCATTTTCTTTTTAGTTTCTAATTATTCCAGAAAAATAGTCAGAACCATGAACTCAGCAGACTTAACAGCGTTTGAGCTTTCCACCCCGAGCATGATGTCACATCAGAATGGCCACTGTGTGAACATGGTCTATTTACTTTACTTTTTTCGTCATTTATCCTTAACACACTGGCATTCTTAAAACTAGAAATTAGAAAAATAAAACATTTATAGACTACAGTTGGCCGAACACAAAGCTTTCAAATGAGCTGACAATCTGATATTTTCGGAGCAGAAAATTGGTGCACTGGGTCATGAAGAGATTTGATCTGACAACACACACCGAGCAGAGCGCAACGACTGCTGGGGGCGAACATATATGAAGAGTCTGCAGAGTGTGAACATACAGAGTGGAGGGTCATACACACCCCATTCAAGAATATACAGATGGAGATAAAGTGCATGATAAGGAGCTTTTTGTCATAACTAAGACTGAAGATAGTGATTAGTCTTTATTAATGCATCTAAGGATATCCACTGAGGGGTCAAAGGTCAGAGATTAGGCACAGCGGCCTGCTTGAAAGATTTCTTGTTATTTGACTCTTATTGATTCCTGATTTGCATGCAAAGTTCGATCATGCTGATTATACAGAATGGGGTGACTGAATCTGTTTATATGTATGTGCGTGAGACTCTGACGTGTGATCGACCACAACAAAGCAGCTTCATGCACAGATGGCATGCATGTAGGATGGCTTCCACTTCCTCACGTTTTTCCAGAGCAGCCTGCAGAACCTGTTTAAACAGGCCAGATTTCCACTGGGCCTCTCATTTATTGTGCTTAAATGTATATTTCAGACACAGTTATAGCCGTAGTAATGAAACTGTATGTACCTGGTTAGTGTTTGATACGCAGCATAAAGAGGCATTATTGTAAAATTACCTGTAAATGGAGAGAGATGGACCTTTATTGTAATTTTTAAAGGATGCCTCGCTCCATCTTGCAGGTGATCATTCAAAAACGTAATGATTTCCTGTTTTGTCCTTGAACAGCTGACACAGGCGGGTTCATCTCTCCAGGTAAGCACAGCATGTTTTTTTTCCATCCAAATGGTGTACAGCAGGGGAGTGGCGTGATGCGAGTGTGCCAGACTCACCCTCTCACCCGTCCCAGTCAGCTCTGGCTGGGTTTGGCTTGGCTGGCACGCCGATTGCACAGTGGCGCAGCTGCGAGTCTGCACTTCACACACACACACACACACACACACGCATAAAGAAACAAAACACACTATTGGAAACCAAACACACACACACATGACTCCACAGAGCAGAGGTCTGTGCATTCCTAATTACTGCAGTGACATGGAAACACTACAAAGTAGAAAGCATCTGCCTTTCCCCTCTCTAACATGTCAACACTAATGCCCTTTTTGAACAGAGGAAACGAGAGAGAGAGAGAGAGAGAGAGAGGGAGAGAAAGAGAGGGCCAATTTAGCACAAACCATCTGTCTACTGTAGTGAGATAATACATCTGTTATACTGAGAGGGAACAGTAATGTAGAGCTGATTTTTACCGCTGCATGGTGGAACCTGGAACAAGGTTACATGTCACGTTACATCAGTTTTAACACCACTTTGCCTTTTTAGGGAGTTTTGCACTTAGAGTTTTTTACTCCCAGAAGAATCAAACACACACATAGAAACACACACAGAAACACATGCCACGTGCAGTCCTATTCAGAGTGAGGAAGCGTCTCTTCTGTCTTCTTCTCTCAAACTCCGGCTGGAACAGTCTCTCTCTCTCTCTCTCTCTCTGTTACATTTTAATTTGTCCTCCATTTTCCTGAGCTCAGGGAGAAAAGTCCACTGCTTTTTTCAGTGTTCTCTGTGTGTCTGAGTCTGGACTGAACCATTTAAAGCAAACTCAAAAAATCTCAGTTTCCTGCTTATATCTCTATTTCTAATTCACACTGATCGCCCTCCATCTGTTGGTATCTCATTGTGTTCCCGGTCCTCTGAGTTCCAAATCAAACATTAGCTGCACATTAGTCCCTGCTAGAACAAAATCCCTTTTTAAATATTAAATATTCAGTGTTTTGCAGCATCAAATATTCAAAAGCATCCATTTAAGGGCTGTAACAGTGGTCAAGTCAGTGCAGAGCAGAGCCGTGCCGGGTGCAGTCAGGAGGATGCAGGGAGAGGTCGAGGCATGGATGGATGGATGGATCGCTCTCTTTCTTGCCCTTTATTTTCTTTCTCCTCCTGTCTTTTTTTTCCCTCTGTAGCAGGCGCTCTTGCAGCCAGCGGGACACAGTTGAGTCCACAGAGTGCCTCCATATATCTACGGCTCTCTGCGTTAATGTCCCCCGAGGCCGAGGCCGACGCTCAGCCCTGCTCAGACCCAGACCACCACCGCTGCGGCCCCTTGCTCCGACTCCTCTGCCTCTCCATCCATTATGCAGCCAATAGTCCCCAGCTGCAGCGCTCGCATCCCTCTATTCACTCTCCCTCTACATTTGCTTCTCTCGCCTTCCTTCCCCCTGCATGCATCAGGTTTAGTGGCTCGCTCACTCATTCAGACACTCAATCAGCCATGAGCCCAGTCAGTAATTACAAACAGCCGCACATCCATCCGGGGACACATAAAACCGCCACCCGCGTACGCTCTTATTGAAGTGATAGACTGAATTGAGTTTTAATTGAATTTAGATACATCTTCATAATTGCTGACAATCATTACACAAGATATTTACAGTCATTATGAAATATTACAATTGGAATTTACAGAAACTTTGTACAAAATATGCCTGACTTCAATGCCTGGATAGTGGGGTCCTTGTTTAGTCATTTCTGGAGAATAAAACATTGACCCAAAAGTCACTGGTGTCTGGAAGTGCTTCAGTTTCAGCAAGTAGATGCTTTAGAGTCCATTAAAAAGAAAGAAAAGAGAGAAAAGTCCCAAAAGTACAGAGTCAGCAAAGTTGTGAATCGTGTTTTTCTTTTTCCTCAGTTAAATTGCTCTTTTCTTTTTTTCTCAACTGAATGAACATTTGATCTGTAATTCAACTGCAAAAACAACAACAGAGACCCATTTAAATAGAATAAATCCATAATATTTACACAATAATGTGAGTATTGATTTATAAAAATGAATCATCTCTTTTTCTTTAAATATGATTTTTATGTTTATCTACAGATTTTCAAAACAGAAACCTAATCACAATGAAACGCATCATACTTCTATCATTCAAATCTACTGATAATGATGATTGTGGATTGCCATATTTATGCAGCAACTCTGGTTGCAATGAAACTCAGCTCATCTCACAGCAAAGTTCTTACACCAGCTGAAGTCGTGTTAAAGCCTTTCTGAAGCTCCTCACACAATGGCAGAAAGATCGGAGGAGTCACATGTTCGCTTTAAAAAAATAACACATGGTGAAATGGGTTCGATTCTGTCAGCACAGCAAAAAAAGCAAAAAAACATATACTTGGCCAAAGCGTCAGTGTCCAACAGTCCCGCTCTTTTACCCGACAATATGAGACCTTAAACAACTGAAGAAGCTTTGTCTGTTCAGCATTGGCACCATTAGAGCCTCACAGGGTAGTCCAGAGAAAAGAGCGCCCCCTGCTGTCCGCCTGTTGTCATCCAGCGATGCTCAAATCCACCCGGGTGGCCTGTGCTAAGCCAAAGCTGCAAAATGATACCTAACAGACCAACTTTTACTAGTAAAACTAAAATACTTTGCGCTCCATCATCATCATGACTGAGATGCAAATGAAATCAAACATAAGCATGCTTTTAAAGGATGTGTTTGATATACAGTAATTATAGGAAAATAGACTATCAAGGATGACTCCTTTAAAATCATTTATAAAGCTTTCCTGGATGCAGACAGCTCGGCTACGAAGTAAATAGATACTAAACAAAACAAATCCTTAAAGTATATGCAAACACAAGCATAAATATTTGATCCACAGAGATTAAGCTACGAATGACAAATATTAGTGATATATTGAAATTCTGGAACAGGCACCATTTCTGTCTTTTAAAACTCGCTCTTCTTTTTCGAGTGTTTGTCCGTCGCTTTAAGGTGTTTCCCAAATCCTAAAAGAGTCACTGCTGACTGAAGTGTTGGGTGCTGCTGCAGTCCATCCAAAAGTCTTTGTAATCTCCTCACTTTTTCTAAAATGAACCAGCTAAAAAAGTTGGTGCACTGTTCATCTTTCACGCTGTCTCTCTCACATCCTCTCACTCTCTCTAGATTTATTCATCTGCTCTAAATCCCCCCTCCCCCCCATCTTCTTTGCACGCCCGCCACAAAGCTGGCCGCCGGACGCCGCCGGGTTTAATGGACGTAGTAGAGCCAGTAGACGACGTTGAAGAAGGAGAAGACGGTGGGGAAGATCATCCTGGACCACTTATCGATAGAGTTCACGTCGGACAGGTCTGGGATATTCACCTTGAGCTGGGAGGCCCGTCTCCGTAGACGCGACTTCTTCTGGGCGTGGCGCTCCAACGCGCTATGGCCATAGTTCTGGCGGGCCATGGCTGCCCTGCGGTACTGCAGCGTCGAGCTATCGTAGGCCAGCATGGTGTTGCGGGGGTCTCCAGGTGCTCCCAGGCCCCGGGACAGATCCCCGGCACCACCCATCTCATTTTTCATCTCCAAGGTGCTGAACAGGATGTTGTCGTCGGGAGTCATCTGTGTCAGGGCGTAAAAACAGGTGGAGCCATGAGAAGTTACTGCCAAAGGAAAATCTAAACGTGTCTTTAATCAAAACTAGCAAACTGCTTTAAATCAAGAAGCTACGATACTTAAGTCACTGTGTAAATAATACTGATGAGGTGCTATAATGGGTAATGCAAATGAGTCAAAAACTGTGTCACTTACAGTGAAGAAATATTATCAGTACTTTAAAATATCACTAAATAAATCATTGATCATCTGTTAATCAATATCTGAGTGATAATACGACCACAAGACTATGAGGTAACATTCCTTGGAAGAGCACAACGCACTCCACAAACTAATTCTCATGGAGAAATCTTCATTGTCATCTCAGAATTTCAACCAGAGTGTGGTTAAAATTCTGTCGATTCACAAGACAAACTGAATAAAAAAAGAGAAAAGCAAAAGGAAAAAAATGTGACAGGAGAAGGTTGAGAGAAATAGTAAGGACTTTGCAAAGATGGAGGAGAGGCTAAAAAGGTTCGGGGCAGGTCAGGAAAAGACGTTGTGGGAAGTGAATTCGGATCAACATTTCTTCATCCATAGCCTGACTTCTGAGGAGAAGCGTCCCTAAAATCCAATCCTGTCCCGCTGTAAATGGAGCTGGTTGTATGTTTTGTGTAACTCACTTTGAAGCGAAGCCACTTTTTATTTTTATTTTGGAACTATTCATCAAACTGCAAATCATCTCTTTCTCTTATCTGACGTCCATGTTTTGTAAAATTGCTTCACTTGGTCTTAAGAGAGTTATCACTTGCCTTTGAGATTTTACAGCATTTGTATCTACATGATTTTATCTTAAGAGAAGCTACTGATGTTTTCTTCTCTCTTGCCGTATTTGTTGTCATTTCCCATCAATTTAGATTTACAGCCCAAGTCCAGATTAAATCAATGCCTGCAGAAATCAAACTGCTAAGCCATGTTTGTCAGGAAAATGCATGAAGAGCAAACCAAGAGAGGGAAAAAACACAATGGTGGGAGTGATGATCAAAGTTGCCTTAAAAAAATCTATAGAAATCAAAGAAATGCACAAAAACTACAGCATTTTCCTCTGATCGGGATTGATTCAGATTGATGACATTGTTAGTTTTGACTTTCAAAACCTCCAGTACCTTATTTCTTTGCTCGCCTAGTCCTAATGCGGCATCGTCCACAAAGATGGGATCCCACATCGAGTCATATGCGTCAATTTCCCTCTGTTTCATTCTGGCATACAGAGCATCATCTCTCTGAACTACATTTCCCACCAGCCACTGCAAGCATACAAAATCAGCACTGTTACTTAGGGGAAATCGTAGCTTGCCACACTCAGAAGGAAAGGGTGTTTTGATTTTAAAGTTGTTCCTGCTAACTTTGAATACAAAGTAAGGGGAAGGCTTTGGCACCACAGCCAGTGATTTTTCCAAGGCGCCTTGCCCTTTGAGAGACACAGAAATATGGAGATAAAGAGTAAGCCAATCATTGCTTCTGCATTCACTCTTTCAGATCGTAGTCTGAGTAATAAAGAAGATACACAAGGCTACACCAGTGAGAAACGGAGAGCTAGAGCAGAGTTAAGAGTGCTGGAAAAGGACATAAAGCATTGATCACAGCATCACATTGACCTTGAGAGGAGAACCAGTCATTTGCGCTCCACAGAAACAAACACACACATTAACCGACAGCACAGATACCTCTACACAACCTTTGCCTGCACATGTACCTTGTTGGGGTCGGGTCTGAGCTTCTCGTTATTGGCCGTGGCTGCTTTCTCAGCCGCCTTCTTCTGCCGCTGGGGGCCCTGGCCGAAGAAGATGTAGTTGACGAAGGCGTACTCCAGCAGGGCCAGGAAGACAAACACAAAGCACCCCATCAGGTACATGTCAATAGCCTTCACGTAGGGGATCTTTGGGAGCGTCTCTCTCAAGTGGGTGTTGATGGTGGTCATGGTCAGCACCGTGGTGATCCCTGGATACCACAGGTCACACGTTTAGAGAGAAAGTGAAGCCTTAAGATGCTGTAAGACATTTTTTACCATCATCCGTACTGTGAAAAAGGTGTTGGTTATACATCTGACTAAAGGTTATGACAGAAGAAAGCAGCATGGCTCTAGGGATGTTGATGTCGTCCAGACTGAAATATCTCATCACTTATTGGATAGATGAAGATGAAACATCATACAGACAATCACGGTACCCAGAGGATGAACTCTACTGACTTAGGGGATCCCCTGATTTTGTCACCAGCGCCACCAGCAGGTTGACCTTTGTAGATCTTGCTTACACTGCCATGATATGTTATAGAAACACTCATGCTCCTAATACAGAGACTCATTTGGTTTTTTTAAACTTAAACCATAATTTGGTCAAATGGTTTTCTTATTTTTTCGATAATAGGAACAAAAATCTGCTAAACTAATGACCGTCAGCCTCTGCTCTGACCTGTTCTCAATGCTAATTGGACAAGTTAGGCATGCTTACAAGCTACACAAGGATGGTCAAATAGTCAACATAATACATGCTTAAAGAGGGGGTATTATGGTGTTTCACATTTAAAGACATATAATGTTACAATGTTGGATGTTCAGACTAAACGTGGGTGAAGTTTCAAATCTGTTGATAAAAGTATGTTGGAGTAATCCCCAGGCTTCTCAGCTCAGTCTGCAGGCTGCTGTGAGGGCCAGGTTTCACACAGTTTTTTCTTCACGCTGCACTTTGTGACTTCTGAGAGCTGGCTAATCAGAAGAGAGTGGGCTTGTAGGGGCGGGGTTTCTTAAAGGGACAGAGCTGACTGAGTCGTTTCAGGCAGCGGCTGTATGAGGGCCTGCATAGAGCACCAGTGTGTGAAAAATGAGGAGTGTTTTTTAAACTGTAAATTATGCGAAGTTACTCCACAGGTATCACAGAGTGAAATATGAAGCTTGAAATTAGCATAAGAGCCCCCCTTTAAATCGCATTATGTTTTAGTTCAAAGCACTTCTGGGCCGTAGCACAAGCTAGCAGAACAGCTAGCACAGTCAAGACCATGTAGATATGTCCAACATCAATCCCTGATGATGGTATTGTGCATTATTTTTACTGCCATTGTTGTTTTAGTCCAAATCTAAGTGTTTGAATATCTGCGCTGTGCCCTTAAAAGTTCACGATTTAATGTAAATAGCTGTACAGATGACCGGCATACAATCCCACAATGCTCTAAATCTTAGAGATTTAATAACTACAGTCAGGCTCTACACCTGTCAGTGACGATCTGAAATTGCCATGACAACAAGTGTCCTAAATCTAAATGTACTGCTCTCTTTGCAATAAATGATTGTCTGTTATAAATGTAGTTGTAAAAAAGAGCAGGTGTGTCCTATTTCATGTGAATTTGCTTTACATCGAATTGCGATCAGGTGCTCATCTTTAAAGGATGTGTGTAAGTGCATTTGTTTATCATGTACAGTATATACTGTATTTATAGCACACACACAGGCCTGACAGAATGTGAACACATATGGATAAAAAAGATCGAAACCTCCTGAGACTTAAACTGTGTGTGTTCATGTGTGTTTCATGTGATTAATGTTTATATTCGATCGGACACAGAACGAAGCGTAGGCTATATGAAAAGCACAATGTTGTCACTGTAAACATCTGCTATTACTCACAGCACGATTCACCTGTTTTTTTGACATACACGCATTGTGTTTGATACATTAGTCATCTGCATGCACAATCTGCATTTGGTCAGATTCACACGTATTATAAATAACCCAGCAGCCAGCAGTGTCGCTGTAGCATGGAGCCTCGTCTCTCATTGGCTGCGCCGCCTCGCTGCACGTTCTCAGGACGCTGGGAGGAGGCAGATCTTTAAATCACGTTACCCTCCGAACGCACCGTCTGGGGCACCAAACCGCATGTGTCCCACTCCACAAAACAAATGGTGTGTGACAAGAAGGACACACATAGAGCTCAAAGCCATGCTGTCTGCCGCTCTGACCTGTCATACCCGAGTTTAACACTAAAGGGAGGTTTCATTGTTTCTATCAGTGCTAGTTTGACATTGGTGTTAAAACACTGACTCTTATGTGTGATGGGCATTTAAGCTAATGTTGCCAACTTTCATTCGGCTGTAATTTAGCCGAGATCTGGCTCTGATAAGCTCCGACCAATCAGAAGCTCCGATAGACAGACAGGCAGAGAGAGAAAGACAGCACGCTTCAAGGTCGAGCTGCAGCGCTGCTCGCTCTGCATGAGTCATGCATATAGTCATCTCTGAACAACAGACATTTAGCCAGGCAGCCTATCACACACGGCTATCACTCACATGCTTAGAGCTAATGATGGGGCGAGTAAATGCTGGGAAAACAAAGAGTCAAGCACAGATCATGACACACACTATAATGTACACATATAGGCACATGTACGGGGCTCTGTGTCTGCTAAACGGCCCTTTTGATGCTCTGTTATCATTTAGCTTTGGGTTATTTCTCAGGGTCACTGTTCAGCAGCGGCGAGGCGGTCCTACCCAGGGCCACTCTGGCAGCCGAAGCATCATAGTTGATCCAGAAGGAGACCCAGGAGAGGATGGTAATCAAGATGGAAGGCATGTATGTCTGCAGGATGAAGTAACCAATGTTCCTCTTCAGTTTGAAGCTGAGGGACAGGCGGGGGTAGGAACCTGAAGGAGGCACAGGGAGATAGGAAGGGGGACAGAAATAGTGTTTTGTCTTTGACTTTGGCAACATGTTTTTTCCATGTTTGGATTTTCTAAATAAAACCTCTTTGGACTCTTTTTTTTTATTACACTGAAATGACCTGTTTTCAACCCGGCGTAACAGCCTGTAAATGAAAAGGTCAAAGTTAACAGCTCAAAGACGAGCTGAGCTGTTGTGTTGGGTACCTGTAGAGAAGACCACGTTCTTGGAGATGAGTTTGTAGTCGACTATAGAAAACTGAGGCAGCTCTATTCTGTCGACCCCGGACACGGCGCCGTCTCCACCTCGCCAGTAAAACTCGATATCGTCCGTGGTGTAGCCGTCTGCAGAGGAGAACAATATCAACGTCTATTAAAGGTCTAATACACATCATTGTACAGTGTGAGTAGTGATAAATGTCAATGTAAGAGGGGAATATGTAGAATTATATACATATTTTGGGGTGGAGCATTTTGATTGTGAGCATGGTTGAAGTGAAGAAAAAAACATATACCCTATAAAACATATGAATAATATATAATATATAATATATATAACATTATAATATAACTCTACTTAACTAATAACTCTTACTTTTTTTGACATACATTGTAAATGTACGATAACGCAGCAGCAAGCGGGTACTTTCAGGATGGTGTGTTCAAATGCAGGCTGGAAGCTCAGGAAATATTACTCTCTTTGCCGTAAGCCACCAAACGTGAATTATGAAATGCAAACAATTACATTTTTAACTTTCATATAGGCTTATTGTTGTTTTATATACCTTTGATTTTTCAACAACATAGCTTAGCAGCATAAATACAATGTTGTGTAAGAAACTCAAATCCTATTCAGAACAGAACTTAAATTGAACAGTATTTGATCAGCTGCATCACCCACACAGACAGGAAACACTCAGCACAACACACAAAATGCAGCAACATGTTCACTGTGATGGATTACAGTTTGTTTTCACTTAACTTTAAACAATGCATGTAACTGCAGGGTGGGAATATGAAACTGAGAAGTCACTAAGAAGTAGGAAGCTGTAAGACTTCTACATAGCTGCACATGCATGTATATGACGACTCAGTATGGATGTTTATAGTAGAGAAAAAGAAACAGCACTAATGCATATAACAGGCTCAGGACTACCGCTGTTGTTGCAGTGAGCAGCAGAGATTTAGAGCTTCATGTGTTTGTTGCACATGGATGCAAACGGATGCAGGCGCAGTCGTTGCTGCAGACCGTCTCTGACATGAACAGCAGCCATCTCCACGCTCTGAGCTCTACTTTGTCTGCCTCGCACTCAAAATAGAGGCAGTGACCTATTCAGATGTGATGAATAATTAACGTCTGAGGCTTTGATTTTTAAAAATTAACACATTTTTTCTTTGTTGCAGCGGCACTGACATTCAAGGTGAAGTTAGTCACGGCGCTCACGTCGGGTTGTTATTGGTTGGAGAGGCAGCTAACTCCACCCACAGGCCTTTTTCACAGCACACATTTCGGCTTGTGGTGGCAGGGAGAGCACAGGAGTTACTAAATATATCCGTGGCTCCTTTGCACATGAACCTGCATGCACAGTAGACGAACAACATTAATATCCTCCATTTAATTTACTATTATCTCTGTTATTCCTACAGTGACGTGTAGAAATGCCAATGCTTTGAAAAAAGGTTTATTAGGGCTTCCGTCCCTGATGTGGGTTTAGGAATGTAATTATTGCATTGTAGATAGTTAATGTTATTTTAAAAAACACTGAACGCAACAGTAAGATGAGAAATCTATTTTTTACAGTGTAGATATCACATAACTTTTTGGGAGTTAAAGAACTGATCCCAATAAAAAGGATACTAATAATATATAACGTGACGTAAACATCACCTGCTTACACTCCACTGCACAGATCACATCTGTGCGGAGCATTAAGGTCTAGGACTAAGGTCATTCCCTCACATTAATATCTGAAACCAACCTAAACATCATGTCTTCTCCATCTCCCCACTGTTTAAGGTGTAATGTGCCCTCTTTTAACTACGTCATCTCGATACGCCCTCATGTCTTACAATAACGGCACTTTAGCATAAGCACCCTCTCGTGCCGTGGTTCTCAACTGGTGGCGTCGCAGAAAAATTCTATGCTGTGCTTTTATTTTGAAGGACACGTGTTTCCTATTTCATGCGTGCAGAAGTGTAGTTTATTCACACTGCATGTCTTTACTGATCGTGTAATCCCAGCTACAGTTACATTCTTGAAATTCGATGAGCCCTACAGGAGTTACATTTATGTTGCACTTTTGTAATTTATTTCTATTTATTTATTTCTAAATGAATGAATTGTGGTGGAAATACAGATTTTCCTCTTACACACTACCACCTGCTGGTCATTTTGGTTGACTATTATACTGTTGTGTTTTGTGATGTTTTTTACGGAAGCCCTAAGCGGACATGCATCCATACATTTTATTTCCTCAGTTTTCCCATGATGACGAGTTTTCCGGTAGTTTTCTCGAGATCCTAACTTATTTATGTCGTTATCTCGAGATAACTAAGCTGGTTTTCTCGTATTAAGGGGTTTAATTTCCAGTGATCTAGAAAACCAAACAACAGGTCACTGTGATATTACAGACCAGGACCTGTCATGCTGCCATTGCTCACACTAATGAGGAAAGTGAAGCCTGGTTCTATGTTTGTTTTGTGCTTTTGCAACTCTGATACGAGCTATGATCATCTGATACAGTGGTGCAGTGTTGAGACAACGTGATAAATAAGTCAAAGTCTCTAGCAGACACCCAGAAATCACTCGTTATCACAGGAAAACTGAGTAAATAATATGTACGGATGCATGTCCGTTCAGGGCTTCCGTAGTTTTGTTTTGTCTCACCTCCAAACTGCGGAATTTTTCATTAAATACATTTGAGTGGTTGAAAAACTTGAAAACTTACATGTACTACATTTGGATGGAAGCCTTGGTCCGTGTGATATTTAGTCTCTCTATACACTAAATCTAATCTAACAACAGGTCCCAGATATATTTTTTAAAAAGGAAAAATAATGTAGTTCTTACAGCTGGTCATTGTAGTTTTTTTTGCCAACAATATGCAAACAGGAGTAAACTGTGTATTTGTGGGGATTATTTTCAGCTGTGGATTGATACACATCTGGTGAGTCAATTGCAGCAGCAACAAGGATCTGACTTTCACTAAACCACAGTGCTCATGTTCATCTTAATAAAGTAGCACATTAGCCAGTTTAACACTGAAGCAAATTCATTTGTTTTAATGTTTTTGGATGACAGAAGCTCTTTGGACAGAAGAGGAAGCAACACTTTGGCTCTGCAGGAAGTGTTTGTTAGTAGAATCGATCCATTGTTTGTTTTGGGATCTTTATTGGATTAATTGGCAATAAGAAACATATTAATTGTTCTTTAATTGTTGCATTTCTTGCGCAGGTTCAATAAACAGAAACTGAACTCATCGCAGCAGTGGTGCAGCTTTAGAGCTTAATGTGTTTGAGGCGGAAATTGTACACCAGCACATACAGTAAGCTCTCCCTCCTCGTCTGCATTATCATTATCGCCGCCTTGTGCAACCCAGCATCACCCCAATTAGAGCCGAGTCCAGCATGCTGCTGTTTTGATGTGCGGCTCAGTTCAGTTCTGATCAGCCATGACGGGCTGGGATCAGGAGGGTGTCGAGGAGCGAGGGGGTTTTGGCATGAGGAGCATCGTGAGGGAGCTTTTATGGCCCGTATATAACTGGTCAGTCAGTTTGTAGCTCCATTAGCTCTGGACCATTGTCTCTGCACGTTTTGGGAAAGATGTCAGTGTGTTACATCACTGTGCTCCTCCTGGGCTGTCATGTGAGTCCCACAAGAGTGACATGAAGAGAGAGACAACGCGGCCCTGAGATATGCATGCATGTGTGGGTGTGTGTTTGCATGTGAATGTATGCAAAACAATAAATCTTTAGTGTTGGAACAGTAGAAATCAATTATTGCTCTCTGCAGCCGCCATGTGAGACCAGCGGCCTGAGCTGCAGCACCGAGCTGCTGATGTATCATGGGATCTGCGGTTTTAAGACTTGTGTCCGTTAAAAATGCATCAAGTTTATCAAGGGAAGTGAGAGTTCTCTGGGCTCATTAGTCTGAATAAAATAGCACGCTCTGGCATGAAGCGATTCCAACGTTAAAACCATTGCCAGTTAATCCATATGAGAGCAGATACTGCCTGGTGATCAAAACTGGAGCTGTGTGTGTGTGTGAGGGAGGGGGGAGTGTGTGTGTGTGCATTTTGTGTTGTGCAGCCTGAGAGAGGAGGAGGAGGAGGAGAAAAAAAGAGAGTATGAGTGATGGAGAGAAAGATAAAAAGGCTGGGAGAAAAAAAAAAGAGGATGAGACTGTGCAAAGAAAGGAGATGAGGAACGGAAAGAGGGAGTGATGAGGCGAGAGATGGCGAGCATAATGGGAGGGGAGCGGCGAGAGGCGGTTCTGACCCGCGCTGTTTCTGTGCCGCTTTACGCTGCTGGCAATGGTGTGATCAAACCCGGAAAGACTGAGCCCTACACCACATCCCAGCCCCATAATCCTTTTCTCCGGGGACCCAGATAAAACACGCAGAGGACCTCGTCTTTCCCTCTCATGTTGCTCCACGCTCCCTCCCTCCCTCGGCTCGAGAACGCCCGATCACGTACAATTACAAGCTCCATGTGAAACGAGCTCTTTGTACTGTGCAAACATGGAGGCACTTTTTCGGGGAGGAAGCTGCACATAACATCCACTATCAGCACATCCCTGAAACACTGGACCTAATCAAGCTCCTCCACGCCTTGGGAAGCCTCTGCAGCTGGAGTTGAATTAATTAGGCTGGATGTTATCAGTCAGTGAGCCATTAGTGATGTTCCTCTTCTCGATGCGTATCTCTTGATATCTCATCAGCCTTTCTCAGCACTTTACATGCAGTCTTATCAACCGTCCTCCTACCTTGGCCCAGGAGCTGCATGCGTACGTGGGATCTGTTTAAATCTACGTCTACGTGTGGGCGTGAGAGGCGGTTGTCAGGGACAACGGTACTTACAGCTTTCGATCTCCAGGGTGCAGTTTTGCTCATCTAGAGGGTAGCGGCGCAGGTCCATCATGCAGGCTGCAGTGGTGGTGATCCTACACACAGAGTGGGAAGGAAAGTAAAGGATTCATGGAGGCAGCCAAAGAAGCCCAGTTCATTTCATGTGACCTTCACAGCAGAGAAAGATGTTCATGGAAAAGCATGACAAATATGGAACCAAGAATACAGGTTCAAGCGACAGATAGGTGAATGAAGACAGAAATCTAAGAGAGTCGTCCCAGCAGGAGTTCAGTGTAATTTAGAGTTGGAAAAATCAAATAAAAATCATCCAGTAGATTTTCTTTTTCTGCCTTATTAACATGTTTTTTCCTATTTCGAAGGTCTCTGAAGACACCTCACACAAACATCTCAATCCTCACATGTCATAACTATTCTGTTCCTCTGGTTTCCAGCTGCTGCCGTGCACAGCTTCCTCTTCTGTCTCAATTTCTGCTTTGATGCCCTTTTTTTTTTTTCCATTTTGTCTTCATCTTTTATTTCTATGTTTACTTTGTGTCTTAATGTTGGATTTTTGCTTTTATTGTCCTGTGTGCGCAGGGTGGGAGTAAAAATTGAACCGCTCTCATTGGACCGGCCTGTATGAATAAATCAGGCTGAATGAATAAATGAATGAATGTTTGTAGCAACTGATTTAACAAGTGAAACATTTTCCCCCATCAGACAAGCAGGAATACTCAAATGTAACATGACATTAGCATTAGCATTAGCTTTGCAGACTTTTATCCCTCTTGAGCTCCTACAGAGGAGTTATTTGTTGTTTTTAAATATGCAAAATACTATGGACAATATTTCAGTGTGCTGTCGTTGTACACTATTATTATCAACAATTACTACAATTTTCCTTTGCTCAATAAAGTCCTAATCTTAAAAAATGAATATTAGGAAAAAACATTTCACTGTTTTAAATCAGTGCACATGTTGTATTTTGCATTGTTATCGTGTTGCATTGTAAACATGTGTTAGTATGAAAGGGCAAAGTTCATCTATTTCTTGTATACTAGTCGTACGAACTGTGTTACAATTAGTGCTGTATGTAGTTCTGAGTTGGGAAACAGTATTGGGTTTATTTTCGTCCCATAAGTAGGTAAAACAAGAATGGGGTTCAACCTCTGGTCACACAGTCCTTTAATAAAGAGCGGCTGAGCGTGAGCCAGCCGCGGCCGACAGGTTCACTCAGAGAGACGTACTTCCTGTTTCACACACACACGACAAGTTGGCCAGCGCTGAGACGGGCTGGCACCCGGCAGTGCCAAAACCCCCGAGGCTGTCTGAGAGAGACTGGACACACTATTTAACTACAGGGACTAAATGTAGCATCCTCGACTTGTAAGAGAAACACACACACACACACACACACACACACACACTGATTGATATAACAAATGATAGCATCATGTGACCATTAACAATAATAGCAGCCTGTGGGAGAGTTCCCAGTATGAAGTACGTGTCGTGACCTTGGCTTTTTCCTTGTCATAGCAGCTTACTATCAGTTCATCCGTCTATTGCTTCAGTGGGTCATTCATCCAGAGCTGACAATGGGAACTGTCTGTGAGTAAACCTGCACCAACCCTGAGACGTTATTGCAAGTAAACAGATTATACTCTTACAATATCAGGACTTATTAGTCCTTAAATTACATTTATCCTGGTTAAAGTGTAAAAAATCTGCCAGCCTTATATGATGACGTGTTTCTATTCAAATCAGCTGTTTAAAGAGATTTTCTTCATCTCAGGAATCTTCCCTATTCTGTCATGAACCAGGAAAATCATAGAAACAAGTGTTTGTACGGTAGCCCTAAGCGGACATACATCCGTACATTTTATTTACTGCATTTTCCTGTTACAACAAGTAATTTCTGGTTGTTTTCTCGAGTTATCGCAGAATAATAACGCGTGTTTTTCGTGGTAACGGCTAACGGGTCACTGTGATATTACAGACCAGGACCTGTCATGCTGCCATTGCCCACACTAATGAGGAAGGTCAAGCCTGTTTCTATGTTTGTTTTGTGCTTTTGCAACTTTGGGGATACGAGTTATGATCATGTGACGTTACAGTGGTGCAGCGTTGTTATCTCGAGATAACAAGATAAATAAGTTGAGATCTCGAAAAAAACAACAGGAAATTACTTATTATCACAGGAGTAGATTCAATGTATTGATCCAATGCATGGATGCATGTCCGCTTAGGGCTTCCGTAGGTTTGAAAAGAGTGTTATCTATCTGGACTTACAGGTTTTTTTTCAAAATAAGGTTTTGGACTAGAAGCAACAAAACTGACTTTTAATAGAAGGTGGATGTGAACGAAACACTTTATGAAGACATGTGTAACTTTGTAATGCAATACACATGAATATAAATGTCAATTTTGCTGTTAATCATTTAAGAAATTTAAATGACTTTATATGACAAACCTACAGAAGCCCTCAGCGGACATGCAGCCATACATTTTATTAACTCTGTTTTCTGTGATAACGAGTCATTTCCGCTTGTTTTCTCAATGCTGCACCATCGCATCGTCAGATGATCATAACTCGAGTTGCAAAAGCACAAAACGAACATAGAAACGGGCGTAACTTAGCTCTTTAGTGGGCACTGGCAGCATGAAAGGTCCAGTCACATCACAGTGACCAGCCTGTTGATTCGTTTTCTGGACTGCCAGAAAATTATCACGAGAAAACAAACTTTATTATCTCGAGATAATGAGATAAATAACTTGCATGCACGTCCGCTGAGGGCCTCCGTAGTTTTGTAAAAAAGAGTGCAGATCTGGACTTGCAGATTTTTTTCCAAAATAACATTTCGGACTAGAAGCAACGAAAATCATTTTAAATAGAAGTTCGAGAACGAAACACTTATGTGTAGTTTTGTAATGACACTTAAATATAAAAGTCATGATTTTGGTAAATCATTCAAGAAATAAAGAAAACGATCTGCGTCCTATAAATGAATCCAGCAAATTAGCTCAAAATTAAATGAATTGTTGCAAAAATTGAATATAACATTAACATACTACTGTACTACTGCATAACACAGTCCTGCTGATTGATCGTAAACATTGCACACACTCATTTCCCTCACACTTACTCACTCGTTAAGATGGATCATTTTGTAATGTATAATATAACTCTTGTTGTGTCCACGTCTGAGCCATTCTAAAATCACATTGTGAGCTGAACACATTTAAGAAACTCTTCCCTGCTTAACAAATAAGAACAAATTGTAGCAGTGAAAACTAAATCACAATATATTTCCCCACTTAACTTCATCGTATCTACAAACTTATCTTGAAGAGTGCTTTGTCTTTAATTATTAAGAGCCAAAGTTTATTTGAAATCCTTCTACATAAGACTTGCAGCTCCCCGGGGTTCAGCTTGGCAAGTTTAGGATTTCATTTTTTGAGCTGTAGAGACGCTCCGTCTTTCTCTCGCTCACACTCAGCCTCTCTGTCTCTCTCTCTGCCTCCTTTTTCTTGCTCTCTGGGCTCTTATATAAGAGCCAGTTAGCAGGGCCATGGTGCACTGGGGGATTAACACAGGAGTCTTATTTCTGTCCTAGTTTACTGCTTTTATGGCCACAACTTACTGGGATGTTTCTGCTCACCAGCCGCCCGCTCATCACTCACCATCAGCACCATCAGCACCACTAAATCATGGCGGTGGCATAGGAAGCACAAGGGAGAAGCGGAAATGAGGCCAAAATGGCAGGGGTAAAAATAACAGTCTATTTATAGCCCACCTACTTCATCAGCAGAAGTCTCGAAGCTTTTTTGTCTGAGACTCCGCATCACTGATCAAGAGCTAATTCTGCATCCTCTGGCCTAGCTAGCATGTCCGATACCCACGCTAACAATTAACACACAGCTAATCACGAAGGAGGAGGAGAGAAGGATGAGGATTTCTCTGCAGGATTCCCTCCCCATCTTCTTCTTCTCTCCTCCTCCTCCTCCTCCACCTCTTCGTCATCTCCGCTGCAGCGAGAGTCTGCAGCAGCAGTGATCATGAAGCGCAGGCTTGTTTGCTCTTCATCAACATCAGGGCCAGTCCCTCTCCCTCATCCCAACCTGCCGGAGGAGAGGCCGCGCTCGAACAGATCACGCAGATTCAAACACGCTACATTTGCTCTGCGTCGGAGCTGACAGGACATGGAGCTCTAAAAAAAGGCTGTTTTGTTTTGTTTTGGGTTTTTTTTCGCTTCTGTGCATGTTCCCTCACATTTCAGCCCGGGCTCTGTGTGTACATGTGTGTGTGTGTGTGTGTGCACCCCCCCTAAGGCAGCCTGTGCACCTTTATTCCAAATGACCTTGTTTACGGACATAACACAACCACCACAAATTCCCAGACAGAATCTCATTTCGAGGGAGCATGGTAGCAGAGGCCGATGCAGGCGGAGAAGCAGGTTACAACCCAGTGCTTCCTTTAATTAAACTGACATATTATTACGGCATACATGGACACTGCGATGGAGCTGGGAGTTAAATTAAGATGGAGAAGCTTCCTCCATTTTGGATCGAGAGCCCGTGTTGAGCTGAGGAAACATGGCACGCAGGATTGTCTCTCCCTGCTCACGCACTGTTGCCAAATCTGAAAATAAAATGTCTGCAGTGGCAACAAAAAGCGTCCAGCGTGTTCGAGCGCATGCCAAATCACAGGAGAGGCTTCGTGATTTCAAAGTAAAAGCACATCTGAGCACATACGACACACACGCCACCCTGGCTGATGAGTAGTTTGAGGGAGAGACGGATAACTTTGAAGCTCGTATTGATTGTATTGCTTATTTAAATCCCTCTCCTCCTGCACTCAGCAGCTTTCTCCTCCTGGCCATGCGATGTCATCTATTGAGCCGCGGAGAGGAGCACTCCTCGCCCTGACAAAAGAGGACGTCAGTCTCCATCGCACAAGGATATGTCCTCTCACAAAAGGAGTTACAATATTCACAGAGGAGAGAGAGAGACAGAGAGAGAGAGAGAGGAGGGAGGGGGGAGCAGAGTGAGGCGAGGGAGGAGGGAGAATCCTAACAATTTCTCCATTTTGAATGAAGTCTGACCTTCATGTCTCTTTCTCTCTTTCTCTCTCTGTGAATTTGAGCGACATGCATCAGGAGTCATGCACTGAGCGTCTTCGGTCTTTCCTCCTCTTCCTGCATAAAATAAAAGCCCAAGTGTAGTTTTTTTCATCCTGTGTGTGTGTGTGTGTGTTTTCTCGCAGTCTGGGTGGGATCTGTGTTATTGGCTGAGACTTTTTTCAGGGTCCGGGTAATTAGATCACACTGCCTCTCCACCAGAGTCAAACCGAGCTCTGAAGTGACAGTTGGAACTGCTCCTCCTGGTAATTGAAGAGCAGGATTTAGCAGGATTGGGATGCACTATATATCCGGGGAATAGGGAGTAAACAACACCCTCACCCTTCCTCCTCCGCATGCACCCCAAAAATAACACTCGCCCACTCATGCACACCCAGATCCAACCCACACACACACACACACACACACACACACGCATAAACGCCTCCTGCAAACTAAACAACACTGTAATCTATAAGTGCTCCCCAGGTACAGTGTTAGCTAATTTCAGTTAGTTCAGCACAAATCCTCGTTCACCTCTGAGGCCGATAATATGTTTACTTTAGCTGCTTAATGCGTAAAGATTTAGAGAGACAACATCATAACTTATAGCCTGACAGATTTACTAGTGTTTGAGGTTTCAAAGATAGTAAACAGGAAATGAATTCATTTCAAACTTGTGTTATATTTAAAAATCGATTTTGAAGCGTTTATTGTTTGGGTTTTAAGGTGCCCATGATACGCCTATGATTTTGTCATTTATTTTCAGTGTGAATGAAAGTCTAACACGAAGCTCAACCAGGACTGGAATGAAAGTCCCAAAGTCTGAACAGTCTGAACAGTTTTGTCTTTAATAAACTCTTGCAGTTCTTTTAAATGGAGGTTTCCACCTTTTCTTCACGTGGTACACATGTATGAACCGTAACTGCACCTAACTTTAATTCTCTTGTTTAACTTTTATCTAATTTATATCCATCCATCCATCATCTCTGCTGCTTATCCTGTTCAGGGTCACGAGGGGGGCTGGAGCCTATCCAAGCTGTCATTGGGCGAGAGGAGGGGTACACCCTGGTGAATCACAGGGCTGACACGTAAGCCCTTTTTACACTGCGGTTCTACCTCAGCGCCGTAACGTCATTTTAAATTGGACCAAGCACCTCCGGCGTAAAGCCACCGCAGTGTGTGTTTTTACACAGTGTTCCGGCGTTGCGGAAGCAAAAACGTGCGCGTGGTGTGAACAAACAGCTCGTACTCCAAATACACACACACGGCGCTGTTCTGCCCTGCCGGCTCCGCTGTTTACACAGACGCCGTTACACCTCTGCTACTACCTCTGCTACTACCTCTTCTACTACCTCTGTTACTACCTCTTCTACTACCTCTGTTACTACCTCTGTTACTACCTCTGCTACTACCTCTGTTACTACCTCTTCTACTACCTCTGTTACTACCTCTGTTACTACCTCTTCTACTACCTCTGTTACTACCTCTGTTACTACCTCTGTTACTACCTCTTCTACTACCTCTGTTACTACCTCTGTTACTACCTCTTCTACTACCTATGTTACTACCTATGTTACTACCTCTGCTACTACCTCTGCTACTACCTCTTCTACTACCTCTTCTACTACCTATGTTACTACCTCTGTTACTACCTCTGTTACTACCTCTGTTACTACCTCTTCTACTACCTCTGTTACTACCTCTGCTACTACCTCTGTTACTACCTCTGTTACTACCTCTTCTACTACCTCTGTTACTACCTCTTCTACTACCTCTGTTACTACCTCTGCTACTACCTCTGTTACTACCTCTGCTACTACCTCTGTTACTACCTCTTCTACTACCTCTTCTACTACCTATGTTATTACCTATGTTACTACCTCTGCTACTACCTCTGTTACTACCTCTGCTACTACCTCTGTTACTACCTCTGCTACTACCTCTGTTACTACCTCTGTTACTACCTCTTCTACTACCTATGTTACTACCTATGTTACTACCTCTGCTACTACCTCTGCTACTACCTCTTCTACTACCTCTTCTACTACCTATGTTACTACCTCTGTTACTACCTCTGCTACTACCTCTGCTACTACCTCTGCTACTACCTCTGTTACTACCTCTGTTACTACCTCTTCTACTACCTATGTTACTACCTATGTTACTACCTCTGCTACTACCTCTGCTACTACCTCTGTTACTACCTCTTCTACTACCTCTGTTACTACCTCCGATGCCGGCTCAGAGGCGGGACGACTTTGCCCCAACATTACGGCTCTGTGCGTTTCACATAGAAGACGGAACGAAACAGAGGCGTAATAATCCCGCCTTGAACTGGCAGTGTATAAGGGGCTATGGAGACAGACAACCTTTCATGCTCACACTCACACCTACGGGCAATTTAGCATATCTTTGGACTGTGGGAGGAATCCGGAGAACCCGGAGGAAACCCATGCATGCAGGGGGAGAACATGCAAACTCCACACAGAAAGGCCCACTACGCTCGAAACGATGAACCTTCTACTTCCACCATGCAGCCCCATCTGATTTATATCTTCTTAATTCTACTATTTTTGAATCTGTTCTTTTAAACCTGGTCTTAACACATTGTATGTGCTAAAAGCATCACTGCTCTTTGATATTAAAGGTGTACTCCATAATGATCTGGACTAAAAGAACTCCAAACACACTGGCTCCTACGTTTCCCACAATGCATCTTTCATTACGTTTTCAAACTCCATGCCCCGAGTTTTTAACACATGCTTCCTGTTACACATTTGTTGTCTTCAAGCCCCGATGACATCACTATGACATCATCAAGGTTATTTTCTGTGATTTGATAAAACTGCTTCAGGGCCACCGAGGATGTTTCACAGCTGTCGTGACAGGATGAGTAACACCTCATGAGGCGTTCACTGACTGATGTAAAAGCTGTTCCTTGACAAAAAATGTAAAAGATTATGAAAACTGCACGACCTCATTTTTTGGTTATTTAATTCTTCAAATAGGAATACATCAGGTACTTCTGTATTAGAGTAATTCTATTGTGAAGAACAGCTTAATGATTATGCAGGACTAGTGGTGGTAACTGCATGTTAACATGTTGGTGTTTACTTAACTAAAGGATCTAACTACTTCCTGACCTCACCGCTGATGATAAAGACCAAGATGAATTCTCAGCCAAACACACAACGACACAGTCACGCGCTCAGACGCCCTGGCAGGACGTGCGTTCACATAAAACAGGTTCTCCTCGAGTCTCCTCTCAGTTAGCTTCTCCTGCACATCCACAGCCGCCCTGCTGTTGCAACCAGCCGGCCCGTCTCTGCAGGTATGTGTCAGCGTGCTCACAGCGCACAGGCATCTGGCCGCGCTGACTATGACAGAAGCTTGTGTCTGGACTTGCTAGCATCAAATAAAACCTGAACCAAACCCACGAACCAAATAATGGAGGAGCCGGGAGGCACCGGCTCTGACAAGGACGGCGTATCGGAGGTAACAAACGCATCTCTCTGCTGCACGCACAACCTCAAATTTACCACAATCCTCTCCTGGCCCGCATTGGCAAAAATATGTGTTAGGCTTATATAATGGAAGATATAAATTACGTTTGTCGACTGTTGAAACAAAATGTAACGATGAATAATGTGGTGCAGTGCAGATACTTAAATTTTTTAAGCAGTCTTTGCACAAGAAGGGCATCTGAGTGAAGAAAGGAACGACTGAATGCTGCAACATCTTGAATTAGAAACAATAATCTCATCTTTTAAACGCGGACACTAATCTGAGATCATTCACACACACACACGCGCACACACACACACATATGAAGAGGAGGCGACATGAGAAGAGGCAGCAGCACAGTGATGGACGGGCTCTGCTGGCCTGTGAAGTCAAACACGCAGCATCAGTACAAATAAAGATTCAGTGTTTGTATTGAACCGCTACATTATTGATTATGAGGTATCAATTATGGATGACAGTCTTCCTCAGAGGCATCGCAGTCCAACACCACAAAGAGACGTCTTGCTGACGGCCCGAACCGTCCCGCACAATCACACTCAGCTGGGCCGTTTGTAGCGCCCTGCTTCATTATTGATCACAGCCGATCTATTATTGATATTGATGATCATCAGGGGACGCGAAAGGCTAACAAGGCGTAAACCTCCTCCTGCACTCTGATGTTGGTAAACTTCATGTTGGACATTATTTCTGTGATGAGAGCGTTTTTATCACCAAAATAAGAGCTGAAATTTGAGGTGTCAAAACGGATCAATAAGATGATCTGACAGGTTGTAAACAAGTCAACAGGTGATGGGTCTCCCGTCTGTGAGGTGTAACCAAAGACTTTTTGTTTCATTTCAACTGTTTGAATGTTGATATTAGTACAATTATTGGTATTTCAAAATAAAACGCCCAAATTGTGAGAATTTTTTTTTCATATTTAACTCTTACTGTTCTTTAAACGGATGTTTCAACCTTTTATTCTATTTATTTTATGTGGGACTAGCATTTATAGAATCTGTTTTGTTTAAGATGTAAATAATTTATATCTTCTATTTTATTTTAGTATTTTAAAATCTTCCTGTGTCTCTTTTATACGATGGCCGACAAAGGCAATCGTGCAAACAATTTCCATGCCGAGAAACGGACTGCAAACTCAGAAACAATGTCAATTTAAAAACACATGCAAAAGTCCATAACAAATGCAACGACGGAAACGCGCTGCAAATGAAAAAACGTGCTGCAAAAAGCCAAACACAAATGCATTAACATCAAACGCGTTGCAGATACAGAAATGATGCAAACCCAGAAAACACGTGCAAAAGAAAAACGCTGCAAATCCTGTCAACACAACAGAAGTGCTCCAGGCCTGTAGGGGGCGCTCAGTGTAACAAGTTTGTTATTGACGGATTGAGAGGGAGACAAGGCAGCAAATACATTAGCTACTACTTAGGCTTTGTAATGTTAGATGGCGTTGGAGCGAGTGTCTCTGTTCATGTACCACTGACGGCAAAAACTACTTTATAACAAGAGCGAAGAAATTACACGCTTTTGTTGATAAAGCGCTCCGGATCAACAGATAGCTTTGCTAAAGTAACAGCTGCTAACTGTAGCTTCTGTTAGCCGCGCAGTTAGCAGTACATTATATTGATAATATAAAGTATATTCATCACTAACTGAATGCATAGGTGCGGGGATGTGATGCATACAGTTTGTGCTAGTCCGTTTCTTATAATGGAAATCGTTTGGCCGTTGCAGCGTGATTGCCCTAATAATGTATTTTCATGTCATAACAGACACACTTTCAGTTGCATTGCTGGTGAATGGCACCGCAAAAATAAACCCACCTCGCTAAATCTTACTTTGACTTTGACTTGTTAATGATGTCAGAATACTTCGGCGCCCCACATACAGAGGCTACAGTCCTCAACACAGCGGCTGCAGGCTCGACTCCTGCCCTTGGCCCTTTGCTGCATGTCAACCTCTCACTCTCTACTCCCAAATATGTCCTGTCTCTCTTCAGCTGTCCTGTCTAATAAAGGCAAAATGGCCAAGAAAATAATTGTAAAAAAAAAAAAAAGGATACATCACACTTCCTGGTTGGAGCAAGCAAACCAAAAATGTCAATAGCTGTCCCTAATTGCTCAACACAAGCACAATCAATAAACAGAACTATGGTGTCTAAAACATAGTTTGGTAAAGAATTAAGAATTCCTAATTTTGGGTGTTGGTTTTGCTCAGTGGTTAAATCGGCAGCCAGTGTACAGAGGCTACAGTCCTCGATGCGGCGGTTCGACTTCTACCCTCGGCCCTCTGCTGCGTCTCATCCCCCATTCTCTCTTCCCCTGTTGCCAACACTCTCCACCGTCCTCTCACTTAATAAAAGGCATAAAGGGCCAAAAAATGTCAAACAATTTAAGATAACTTGGATTTGTTTTATTGTTATCGCAGTCTGGATTATTTTAAGCAAACTTCCTGCATCTCAGCTGATAACTTGGTGAGTGATGACAAAAATAAGACACAAGTTGTGAAGAAAAAAATGGTGTGTTTGTGAAGCTGAGCAGGAAATTGAAGATCAACAGTGGTTCAATTTCAAAATAAAAGTTGAATAAAAATGTCTGAAATGATCTGATACAATCACATCAGTCCAGCAGACATGACACGATAGATAACACTTACCTGAGTCCGTAAAGCACCGTGCCATCAGGATGCAGACGGATCATCCTGTTCTTCACGGTGACCCCGTGAACGAAGGACTTCTTGTCATTGAGGAAGTAGGTATCGGGGACCCACAGCTGGTCCGCCACCCGGTTATCCAGAGTCAGGTTGTAGGCAATTTCAGAGTAGGACAGACGCTTGTCTCGCCACGCTTGCTGGAAGTACATGGTCAGGGTGTAGTCCTGGAGGAGAGAGAGGAGGGGAGGGGGTCTAATTAGTGGAGCGAGAGCAGGATTTCAATCATTCAGGCAATAATGCTGTTAATTACACAATAAAGGAGGCAGGTAAAGGGCCGGACATTTACTATTCATAAGTCAGACCTGGAACAGAAGGACTCTTAAGGTGTGACACATTTTAAATCCTTTGTTATTCAGTCGACTCTCCTGAGCGACTCTTCCAGACAGGAGTGTATTATGTCCTCTCCTGGGAGAAATGTAAAGCATAAGCAGCGTTTCCTCTGAGCATGACCCCTCTATAGAAGTGTCACAGCGCGATGTACGGACTCAGCATAAAGAGAAGGTCAGCCAAAAGGTCATTGATGGTTCTGAAAGGCCACGGCCCGTACAAAGAGCAGTGGCTGCTCCAGTGGCGGGGTTAATATTCAACTCTCCTCACTTAATTTTGACAGTGAACCAGAGGGGAACTTTCTCAGCTGGCTGAGTATTGTCTCACGCTAAAAATATCTGCTTCCACTCCAACGGACCAAGGCACTCTCTCCCTCTAACAGCCAGTAGATTTCCTCCCTGTTTCTCTGCTTGCTTTTGCTTCTAATTCTCGGTAATAAACAAGCGAACCAGGGAGATTTAGGAGGGAGTTTAACCATTGCATCTGTGTACAGTTTGTTTTTTTACACACGCTCAGAGATGTAGCAGTAAACTGTATCTCCTCCTCTCTCCGTCTTTTCTCTGCTTCTCACTCTTAAAAAAAGACTTACACCCACACAGCCTCGGTAAAACACAGCACTGCAGTTGGATGTGCTCTGTTGCAGTGTATTGCAGTGCAATCGATGAGTAGGAAAACAAATTAAAAAATACGGCCCGTGAAATGAGGCCCTTGAGCTTTTACTCGAAGCAGCCATCATCGTTACTTTTATCGCAGTGTTTCTACGTTTGCGAGCCTTTTGTTTTTTTCTGTCATGACACTGCAAAGCCATCCCCACTTTCTCCAGCTCTCCTCATTCATTGCATGCAGTGTGTGTGCCACCAAAGCGCTGCGTAAAAAGGGCATCTAAAAATACATGAGCTGCTGCCATGTTGATTTTTTCAGGAGTGAAAAGTCAAGCGAGGACGGCGGCGTCCTTATCCTGTTTTACAAGAGTTCCCAGTGAACCCTCCTCTCACGCTCGCTCCCTCTCTGTCTCATTATCAGCCCGTCGATCGGATGTCTCTATCACCTCTGGGATCGTTAGCTGCCGCCTGCAGGCTCGGCATACTTCACCCACCGAGGCAGCATCTCCTGCAGAACGTCTCCGTCTTTCCCGCCATGCTTTGCCGTGTTGATGAAGGAACACGAGGAGCGGGAATCGTCTGAGGGGAAGTTACTGTAGCCCTCTCTCTCTGACTAAATGAGAAAACAGAAGCTAACTATATTAACCAGAGCCCCGTGGCAACAATCTGAGCAACGTGATTGTGTTGGAGCAGAAATTATTCAGCAACATGGAGGCACAGACTCACATTAACTATCACTCTGTGGTTTTCTTTCTGCTCCACGCGCTCTTGTGATCGAACTTGAGCAAAACATCTTTTGACATTTTTGTGGAGCCACAGACGTTTTGGACCTTTAATGTTTGCATTCATGGCTCTTAATTTGTATATTTTATAGTAACAGGGTAATAACAGGATTTATAGCTACAGCTAACAATTATAGTTATTATAAATTATGTTTAATGTGCTTTTAATTGATTTACAAAACGAGATCACAGTTTAAGAAGGTTAAAATGTGTCTACATTACTTATATAAAGGATTAATAAACCCGATAATGTCTAAATAATTCCTCTTTAGATTGGAGCTCAATTAATTTGCTCATGATTTCAGCAACATTTGTTTTTTCTACTTATAGATTGTGTCCAAAATCACTCTATAGTGAAGGCAAGTCCTCTATATTTATGTTTCCTAATATCGGTAGTCACAAATGTGCCTCAAGCACCTGTTGGAGTTTAAGCGTTTATGTTTAAAGATTATGGAGCAGCTAATGGACATCATGATTTGTATTCAACAAAACATGTTCAATAAATGGATGTAGCGTCCGAAATGGAAAGATACATGTGGACATTGGTTACCTCGGCTAGAACACGCGTCCACAATTCGCACCTCGCTGTTGCTATTTAAGTAAAAATTTGTTCTGTTTAAATTAAGGCACTACAGGACCTTTACAGTCTGCGCAATCCGTCTCCTCTTAGACCCTCGTTTGTCCGGTATCAACCAACGCCAGTTTTGCATCCATAACACGTGGAGCATTGCATTGTGGGAAAACTAGCAGACAGTAGTGCACATGCCACGGACGCAACTTTTCTCAATCCATTGTGGGAACTCTTGAAGGCCTGACTGCGAATAAAGTGAAACTTAGAATTCAGACGCTCAAATAAAATAGTGGAGAGCAAATAAAGTGCATAATACAATAAACTATAAAAAGATGGCTGACATGACAGCTCCCTTAAAGCTGCTGTGAGGAACTTGGTTTGTGTTGATTTTGGCGCCCCCTGTGGACAAAGCTGTGCCTCTTATCTTTAGTGATTCTGTCCTGTACATGCTTAAGTGGTGGTTTTTAAAGGGGACATATTTCAGCTCTGCAGTCAATTTTCTATGATTCTAATGTGTTTTTGAATCACATTCGTTTTAAAAATTGTCTGTATATCTTAATTAAATTATTTCCTCCTGAAATGAACGAGCCGTTTTGCCATTCAAAGGTAAGACCTTAGCCACGATTGGCTGACAGTAGGGATGTAACGATACCTCGCAATGCAGTTAAAAATCGATACATATAAGTGACGAGTCAAATCGATGAGATGAAGAGATGAATCGTGATACTATTTAAACACAGCAGAGGGCCCTAGATGCTTTTGGCTTCTCTTGTTCGACATCATCACGTCCTTTGTCTGTAGCTGAATAGAGGAGTAAATAAATTGTTTAATCATCGCAATTGTGATGTGCGCCTATGCAACTGGTTTTCAACGACCTATCAGCAGGAAAAGTCAAACTGATATCATTTTAGTGCAGCCCTTCATCAGTGCATCTGTAGCTGTGTCCCAATCCAGGGCTTTTCAGGTTCGCGAGGCAGCTTTTCAGTGAGTATATTCCCGTAATCAGCGACACCTCGTCCTGGTCTTTGTTAACGCTGTGGCCACATAAACGGATCGTCCACAGAGCGGACGTGCCGCAGAGTGTTTACTTATCGTGGCTGCACCTGCAGCAAACACGGCGTGAGGTTGTGTGTGTCGACAGGAAGTTGGGAAACGAAGGCTCAAGTCTCCTAAGTTACCGTCACCAGGCTTCTCATGCTGATTAAACATACATTTGAACGCTGTTAGAAACGGGAGATGAAATGCTGTATAAATAACCGACAGCAGCCCACAGGTCTGTTTGTATTTATAAAGAAACGTGGCGCTCCACCCGAACTCTCTCTACTGTTATGCGGGTGTCTGAGTTGGTGGACCAAGAATGGTACAAGTAGGGAGGGGGATTTATTTTGTTTGAAGATAACAGACCTAAAAGTCCCAAATAGCTTAATAGAACGGATTTCGGATCACAATATATAAACAACCTCAAAATTAAAATGATTATTTAAATTTATATTTCTGTATAAATATTTGAAAATTGTATCGTGAGTTGATCGTTACATCCCTAGCTGACAGTATTTGGAGTGACCGCATAGCCGGCCACACTGCACTGTCACTCCAAAGTTGTAGAAAACATGGCTGCTCTAGGATCAGTTATTCAGCCTTATATGTACGAGCCAGAATCGCCAGGAGGTATCGGAATGGTGAGTTGACTACAAGCTAGTGCAAGAAGACAGCCTAAGGTGATTGACGGTGAATGACGATTGGTCGATTTCAGCTAAAGCAAGGTTCTACGTAGAAACCTGCAGCTGTTCTGAACGGCCCATTTCAGAGGTGACGTTTTTAAAGATGTAATACTGGAAAAACACGGAAATATGCAGTTTTCACTTTTTCACTGTGAACAATAAACACCCCAAAATGATTCAAACGATATGGCCCCTTGAACAAGAAATCTCCTCCTGCTTCTTTAACAGTCACATGGATCACTCACTTTAAATGTTTGCACTGGAAAATGTAAACAAAGGCAGCGTGCAGTTCATTGCTTCATCTGACACCTACCCCCCGCCAGCAGTTTCAGGTATAAAAAAATAACTATAAAGAAATAATCATCTTGTCGCTGATGGTCTATTTGCTTATGTAGCTCAAACAGAGTAATCAGAAGTAATTTCCGTCTGTTTCATAACCAGTGAAAAACTCCTCACAAGAGCTTTAAAGTGAAGTCAAAACATCTCTATCGCCCCCTGCTGACTGGCTGCAGTATGGGTCATAAAGCCCGCCTCCTCCTTGTTAACAGATGATTCGAGTCAAACTATAAAATCAAAATACACGCCAAATACATTTTTCTCAAACATGGTTTCTGCGGCTCCACCCGCCGATTCTGCAAAAACATCACCAGCACAAGATGTCAGCGCCCGCCTCGGGGGAATTTCGGCTTCAAATAAGTCCAATGAGAGAAGATGGGGACTCCTTGTCCATCTTTTCATACGGTCTATGACTTGGACACAGCCAAAGATGTTTAACAGCAGTCATAGTGGGATGAACACAGGTGTTACTGATAACATGAATGATGCTCTGCTCTGTTCAAGCGACCCTCTGATCCATAATAAGTGTGACAGTTAACCTGCATGCACGAGACCCTCAAACTGAAGCAGCTAAAGGGAATCCAAAAAATGTTCTTGCTCTCATGTGTGTCCGTGTTTCTATGTGTGTGCAGAGCCTCGTTGGGTACGCTTGTGTGCTTCAGAGTATAGCGATGCACAGAGAACACCTGGGCCTGCACGCTGCCTCCTGGCTGTGCTATAAAATGGCAGCGTAATTACGGCCTCACAGATGGTGCTGCTTACCAACGCTCGGACATCACTTGAGCTCAGAGAGGGACACAAAATACAGCTGCCTCCGCCCTCCATCGCTCGCTCAGTACAGTCAGAGTTATTGCTCAAAGAGAAATTTGCAACATAAACGACTGGACCGCCAGAGAGAACAGTTTGCTCTAGGATGGGGAGAGGGGTTGGACGATTCTACACAAAGCAGGGAAATCCCAAAGAAAATCCTATCAGGCCACAAACATGTGCGGATCTTCATGTCACAATATTAAACCATACACACATTTTTCTCAACATGATGGCCCTCTGGTACTAAAACAAACAGTGCAAACACCCAATCAAAACACTTTTTAACAAAATAAAAGCCTGCAGAACCCTGTAAATTTAGCACCATTTCTTCATTTAACATTTTGTCTTATGCAATAAAAATAATCTCTTAGTAATAAACAAGACATTTAATGTGTTTAGAGCCTCTTCCTCCACACACACAAGATGGAGAACGAGAAGCAGGTGAGCATCGTAAGACGATAACACAGATAACAGAGAGACAGACGTCCCGTGCTGGAGTGTCGGTCTCCAAAGCGACCTTCAGTCTCCTTGTCACAAGCACTCCTCAGAAACTCCATTAACATCTCACACACACACACACACACACACACACACGCGCGGCCCAGTGAGCGTCAGTGAGGGAGACATCTTGTGGAGAGCACCAACATTATAAAAAGCATGATGACAGCACTGAAAGTATGAGCACGATGAGGATCCAGAGCAGGCCGGCTATCTTAAAGCACATCAGAGCTGGTTTACGACGACAGAGTCTCACTACACACTAACAAACCTCCATTAGCGATCTGACACAGTGACACGAGGTATATTTGTGTTTCCCGGAGAAAAATGTGACAGGGCTGCAGTTGTAACAAGACCTCCATTACAACTACATCAGCTGTCACCGGCGACACGGGAGGGAGCTGCCGACAGACCCGACGTCCTGCTCTGAAGCAGCTCATGTTAGACGCTCACTTTCTCTGTATGATGAAACCATGTTGCCTGTTTGATTTGTGTGGAGCTGTCTTAAGAGGCGTCCACCAGTAGATTCTTTTTCTTTTAGTACATCGTATTTTTCTGCACCACAAGGACCTTTTGCCGCCTTCTTTAAGCCTTTTTTTTTCAAAAACAAAACAGCTCAAAAAACATATTCAGCTTTGTGTTACTAGCTTCTTCTACTTAAGGCATTTTCCTCATTTTATAAGAATAGCTTGAAGACACGATTTCATAACAGAGAGTTAGACCTCTAAAGGGTGTAGCTGGGCCCAAAAATAACATTTTTGCATGGCCTATTAGCATCAAAATGTTCTTGCATACTTTCACAAATTTTGCACAAAAACATCTACAAAAAGAACAATACTTTCACTTTGCAATTATCACCATTTCCACAAGTACTCCAACAATTCCAACAAACCCACAGCATTAGAAACATAGTGCACACATGAACTGTCTGTGAGATCTGGTGTGTCTGCTCCTCTCTCTTCTGCAGCTCTACGAGAGCAGACAGACGTCCACCATATTGCCAACGCTTTCATCTGCCGCGTCCCTGCTGCAGAGCGGCCCAGCACAAGCAGAGAAGAATCAGCCCTTTAATAACAATGTCTGCTGTGCACGGCTACGAGGAGACCGCTCCACGTCCTGCAGACACCTCAGCCGTGTGTCTGTTCGCATGCACGAGCTGGAGGAGACGCCACAGCGGCACATCGACTGGTCAAGCTGAGTTTGCTCGCTGGTTGCGCTCTCTGAGTCCGGTTAAGTACAAGCTTCAAATTAAATATTAGGGGTCAAGGGGGAGTTAGTGCAATCTGAATGAGTAGCCGGCCGTGCTCGTCCTGAGGGTAGTGACAACATGGACGCCTTTATGACTCCCCTTCCAATGGGTCATTTTTCAGCTACTTAGCTCCAGTGGAGAAAGTGCCTGACAGAATCATTTAGGGAGTCATCAGCACATTAAAGGCTTTTAATGGAGCCGGCTAACTTAGTGCCTGTTTTAAGACACGCAGCTTCTGTCTTCCTGCACCGGCCATTATGAAAGAATATTACGACCTATTTTAACCTGGCATAACTTTGCTCTTGCAGGAGACTGCAAGTTTAAGAGCTGATGATTAAAGCAAACCACAAACCAGGCAGTTAAAAGTGGGAATAATTAAATATTACATTAAATCTGACTGAACTATCGTTTGACAAAATAACCACTAAAAAATACAACAAACATCTAAGTTTGGATCTGAGTTTGCCTGTTTTTTTAAAGCTCACAGTCTCTTCTGTCGCTGCTTTGTCGTCAAATGAGGCCAGCCTCCATGAACAGAGAGCCCAGCGTGCATGCAAGAAAGCTGCAGGATTAAGTGTTGTTCTCATGCTGTAATTATGCTGCTGACCATATTAATCTGTTACTCCGTGCGTCCACTCAGCATAACTAATGACAGCGTTCTGGACAACCTGCATTCTTGTTTGAAGCTTTCTGGAAAGCTCAGCAGAGCAAACAGAGCAGAATCAGAGCAACACGGGATGAACAAGGAGACGAGATCTGCAGCGTAATCAAGTGTTAAAATATTACGTAAATTTCCAAGCAAAAACGCACAACATTTGCAGGTTTCTGCTTTCAAAATGTAAGAATTCTTTACCTTTCTCTTTTTAAATCTACTTAAACTGAAAATGTTTTTGTTTCAGTCGGTTGGTAGGACAAGATGAGAAGTGTGAATGTGGCTCTGGTAAACTATGACAGGCCTTTTCAGACAGATGAATCCACTGATTGAGAAAAGAATCGATGATTCAGTAGTGAAACAATCATTATTTGCAGCCATTGTGGGAATTCCTCATATTCTCGCATTAAAACCCCAAAAATATCAACAAAATTTAAATTCAACAGAAACCTGGCTCCTCTTTAAAGCCACAGCAACCTTCACCTGAATTATACATGATGAAAAAGTCCCTGAAAAAAAAAAAAAAAAGAGGCCTTATTTGCTTTTCCTTGACTTCCCCAGATTCGCCAAAAAAAGAAAAAAAGGACCGCGTTGTCATGGCAACACTGAGTAAAAATAACACAAGCTTATTTTCCACACGCTGAAAATAAAATGGAACAGGATCAGTTTGGACAAACAAGATCAAAATGGTTGCTAATTCACAGACACAAGAAAGCTCCGCGTCTCTCACACGGACACGCTGGGGACGTCGAGGGCCTGCGCCGGGTTCCCTCTGGTCATCCACCCCCCCCTCCTCCTCCTCTCCTCTCCTCCCCCCTCCCCTCTGTCATCTGACGGCCAGATCCCCTTACTCATGTAAAGAAACCAGCGCCTGTCAGGATAATGATCGTAATAAAGGGAACGCTTACGCCCCACTAATTCCTCCATCCCAGAAGCCACCACAGCTGGTTTGTTTAAATCTTTTAATTCACAGGCAGCTAATTAACATTCAAAGAGCAGTATTATAGTACAGGCAGGGCCTCCGAACAACCACCAACCTCAGGTATTTTACATGTAATTAACAAGCAAAGACGAGGAGAGAATATACTCATTTACCTCCCTCCTTATTCCAGCCTGGGAGTGCTTATTGCAGCTACACTCGACATATGGATGCATGCAGAGGATGTTATTATGCAGCACTGATGCATCGCTGAGACAACACACACACCACTTGTATTTAATCAGCTGCACGCGCCGTGTGTGCACAACACTTTTTAATGCACCCTAACCAGAGTTCGGCTCCTGGATCTGTGATTTCAGCAAAAACAAACAGCATTATGCAAATGCATTTTCAGCTGCTGAGAGAGAGAGAGATGAGTGATGGAGCGAGATGCCAGCGCTGAACAGACAGAGATAAACTGGGGGGAGAAGGTGATGAGGGGGGGGTCTCTGCCATGATATCATATCTGTGCCATATTTTGCACTAACCCCCGTGAGTCAGCAGAGCCCACCCAGCGAGGATGTGTGGTCACACCTCGGACTCGGAGGACACTTCCCTCTCAAAATAGCACATTTGTAATGTCATGCAGGCGAGGCGGCGACCACGCTGCCGACTGACCGGCTCGTTTTTATCGCCCCACAACACGGCCGACCTTTGAGCCTCAACAGGCCATCGCTGTGGATCACACGAGAATGCACATGAAAATAACTTGGCACGTACACATGTGAACCAGCCTCTCACATGTGCACATCGCACAGAGACAGATGAAAACTACAAATCCCAGGATGTACTCCAACACCACCTCTTACAGCCATCATGCCCTTCATGTCAGCGCAGAAGAAAAATGCCACAATAGCTCCAATCAGCCCGGACCCAAACGCAGAGTTCACTCTCCACCAGAGGCGGTCCCGTCTTTAATTAGAGGAGCGAGCAGCTGTCTGCAAACAGACCTGCTCACCGCCATGACGGCAGGCCTGCTCGCTGACTTCAAATCCACTCCTTCACTTCTGACAGGAAACCACACACTGCAGGTGCAGAGTTGGGCCTACATTGGTGTGATCACACACAAAATCAGCCGTTCTTTAAGAGAAACTATTCAGATTCATGTGCAGTTTAAATTAAAAGATTAAAAGCCTGCGCGGTCACAACATTTTAGAATGTTTCTAACTAAACAAAGTGTGTGTGATCTTGCAACTTCTCTCAGATATTTTTATTCCTGGCAATATTTGTTCCCGTCTTCAACAGCACCTCAAGGTTCCCTAAATTAATACTGTATGAAACTGACTCTTCTTTTTGGCTCTGATTAAACATTTTTAGCAAAATTTACGACCAAAATTGCTTTCAATTGTTCCATTTTTTCTGGCGTTCCTTGTGTTTATGATAGGAAACTTAAAACGGGAATTTGAACAGTTGCTTGGACAAACAGGACATCAACATGTGCTATAAGGAGCCTGTAATGATGATTTTTTTCAGGATGTTTTTAAGACAACAGAGTTGAACAAGAAAATAATTGATGGATTAGTTGCAGCCTTGGATTGGAGAGTCGAAAAACTTGATTCGTGTGAGTCTTGAATTTTCTCTTACGATAACTATCTTCTTCACACGTTGGTAGACTGTCCACAGTGGGAGTTGAGAAAACCTCACTATTGGGCTCATGCTGTGCAGCCTAATACCACCCAAACCCCCAGATTATTGAGTATTACCGGAGACATCCCACATTTTTTAACATATCAAATTTGTAAGGGTATGTTTTGAAGAATTTCTTTTTATAAAATGATGCAAGAGAAGATCCATTTGATTGGGTTGAACGGCCATATTGGGTTTGAATATTTGAGTCAGGAGCTGCAACAAGAATCAATTAGCATCAGACGGTGGAATAAGATGATTTTTACAACCTTGAAGCCACTTAAGTAGAAAAAATGGACAACAGATAACAGAGCTATGGCTGAAGCTCCCCTTTTAGGAGTTGTGGGCCTCCACCCGGACGTAGGTATCATTGAAACTGATCAGAGTAACCTTCACCTCTCTCCCACCCTCATCTACACCAGCTCCCTCCTCCTCTGTCCTTGTTGTTTCTCCCGCTCAGCACTTTAATCTTAAAAGCGGCTGCCCCTGATGAGGAAGATCAAAGCGGCTCCTCATCCACAGGTCACCAGCTCCATCCTCGTGATCACGCTGCACGGTGATATCATTGATTTCTCTCGGATCAATCTCGTCCTCTATTGTAGCAAAGGCAGCTGGACGTGAAGAAAGAAGGAGGAGGAGGAGAATCCGACTTTGTTATGTAAGTCTCAGGGAGGATTTTTAACAATAAAATTTTTGGGGTATTTTTGAAACTTAATGTCTAAATTTGTCCGCTGTGTCGGGGGGTCGCCTGTGCAGATCTGGCAGGGAGAGCTTTTCTGAGAAATAAACGAGATGAACGCTCGTTCGTAGCCACAGGGAGATGCGTGACGTCAGCCGCCATTCACTGTTTGTGCACAGTTTTGTGTTTGGTTACACACACACGCACACACACACACACGGATGTACGAAGCAGTGTTTTTTTTCCAGATGAATGCTTGCATAGATGCCTAGTTCTTAAGTAAGATAACCCTTTGGAGCAAGGCAGAGGTGGATTACATGGCTGCTGAGCCCAGAGTCACAGCCAGGGATCCAGTCGAAGTGGTGGGAGGGAAGGATGGAGGAGGGAGAGAGAGAGAGAGAGAGAGAGGAAAATAGAGAGAGAGAGAGGGGTTTCTATTTCAAATCTCCCTGGACCCCCAAGGCACTTCCGTTCTGGCTGCATCCTCCACCAAAATAAATCTTTCCCATCAAAGGAAAAGCTCGGACCATTCAGCGCGGCTCCTCATCCAAAGCATACTCACATCCGCTCGTGTGTTCATGAGCTGAAAACTCAGCTCAGAGTGACCCACACACATCTGACCGGCTGCCAAATCAAAACCTGACTTCGACTTAAAAATGGCTCAATTAATAATAGAAAACACATCTCCTTCCATTTCCTACTGGCCAACTTGTTTTTCAGGCTCTTATATAACAGACTCTATTATGTTGCTGCATGGAGAGGCTGCTTGGTAAATGATCTTTTCACACACTCTGGATTCTCTGCACAGGCTGCCTTCAATGTTTGTCTGAACGCTTCGGAAATCTCACGAGCAAAACCAGTCAAAGCACACAGATTTAATGCAACAGAGCTGTACCGTTATGAGTCTATCTGTCTGTCTGTCTATCTGCCTGTCTGTCACAGGGATCAATAGGTGGTGCTCTTGCATGGGCTGCTGAACTTTTCCCCCTGTCCTCTCCAAGTCGCACATGCCTCCATCTCTGTGCACCACAGCTCCAGCCTCTCTTTTTTAAAGCTTTTTGTTGCAACGCTGTGGGACCAGACATTTATTATTAACTAAATTGCTTACGTCATCTGACAAGTAGGGGGAAGATCATTTACGTAGCATGTGATGATGTGATTGGATGGTAAATTAAAAGCCTCACAAATGAAATAAAAAAATCAAATGATTGGAGAAGAAGAGGATGGACTTATTCATTTTGTAGGTAACATGGAGAGGAGAGAGGAGGAAGAGGAGGAGGAGGAGGAGGACGAGGGGGGTGCGTGTCAACAAAATTACACCACCGAGGCTTGACAACGTGAAGCAGTCAGGAGGAGCACACACACACACACCAACACACACTGACATGCATGCAGCCCACCGCGCGCGCAGCCGGGACTGTGCGTCCGAGTGCGCCAGTGAGTGTGTGTTTTGAATTCAAATGCAGCAGCAACACACCAGAGCTGCAAATGCGGAGACTGAGAGGAGGATGGCGATGATGTGTTTGGGAACGGAAGCCTTCCAATTTTTTTTTTTTTTCTCCCCAACAAAAATGTATTCACAACACAACCTGGCTCACATTATCCCGCCTCGCTCACACACGATCACACACACTGACCCGCGATAAGTAGCCCACTTCAGAGGCATTCCAGCCGTGCCAGTGCACAATTGGCAACATATAGCGGGGTTATAATGATGAAGATGCACCTACCATGTTGACTTCAGACACCATGTCTATGCTGGCTATGTCTATATTCATTCCCACCGCCACCGGAGCACCTGCGGAGGAAACGAGGCGTTAATACCACATGTATGTATAATTCTCCCAACATGTAAATTTAACAAATTCGTGACGCGCGCGCTCAGGTTCTTCTCCTCCACCTACAGGAGACTCGTGCATCATCAGCCTGAGCGGAGAAAAGCCTTCGTGTTTAACACGTACATGAGCTTAAATGCTGTTAATTTGATCATTTTAGTGGGATAATCAAACATTGATGAGCAGGATCGATCACGTTAAAAGCCCTGTCTCATCTCCTCATCAGCTCGAATATGCTCATCATTTCTCACAGCCTAATTGGAAAGGCCTATTTGGCTGTGAAGGGATGATTATGTAAATTAAAGCAGATTTTGCGTTTCATTAAACATGTATTGCACGTCAGGAGGGCGTGAAAACATGACATTCCGTTTTTCAATTTTGCTCGTTACCTCCGAAATCTGGCCTCAACCGAATGTCGTATCCTTTCATCAGTCTGTCCACTGTTTCTTTTACCAGAGGCATATTGCTCGGATCTTTGAGATCCTTGACGCTGTGGAGGGAAAAAAAAGGTGGTGTAATGCATAAGAGCTTATTAATATCACACGCCAGGCACGCTTTCACAGAGGCTTCATAACATGCAAGGACAAAAAACGCAAAACGGAGGTTTACCTTTGAGTCCAGACAAAAGTCACTAATAAGGAAAAAGTCAAAATCCCAAAGTGGTTTTTCCTGATCCTCCCCATCGCAACAGTTTTTGAGGCGGTTTGGCGATGCGAGTGAGGAGAGCGCACATCCAACTTACTCCAGACGGTGCAGAGGAGCCAATGAGAGGCGCATGCGTGCAGCCAGCCCAAGATCAAAGAGTGGAGACTGATGATGGTGGATGAGCAGTTTCCATTGCAGAGAAAAATATTAAAGGGACAAGTGGTTGTGCGTAATGAAGAAACAAGCGGCTATGCCAGGAGAGAAATGAACCACAGCGGCGTTAATCTGAGGCTTGTTTTATTCTTGTGTTTATTTCATGACAGACGAGTTTGTGCGTGTGCTGACAAGGTCAAACTACAGGATGCACTAAAGGGTTAAAGTGTTCAAAATGTCAAGCGAACATCAAGTTTTTTTTTCAGTCGGTTTTTATGCTTCTGGACATGTTATGTGGCTAAAAAGAGAAGCCATCCATTACAGATACATACAGACATCTGTGCCCAACAATCAGGCACCATCCGTACAAAAATAGAAAATTAAAATGATCAGCACCCGTGAGTATTAACTCTTCCATGCAATGTTTTCATGGGACCTGCAGAGGATCTGAAAATGCAAAGGGAGCACAGGGGCGCCGGAGCAGAAAGGTGGGATGGAAAACACAATCCCCACAATTCATTTTCTCAGGTTTGAGTACATTTCTGAAGCCGTGGGGAGGGATGCGAGCCTCCTCTAAATTGCCTTTGATCTTGTTGTAGTGGGAGCTGTGCTTCTGTAGAGGGCAGGCTTCTGAAAGCATTGGTTCACTGTTGCATCACCACCAGTTACAGCCATCATAGATTATATCATCCACTTCTTTTTGATGTGTTTCTTGGTTTATGTGTGTCCTTAGTGTGTGCGAGCGTCATGCATTGGCTTTACTGTATGTTTGTGGCGTGTGTCTCCATCCAGGGGCCCCGAGATGTTGTCGTGTGTACGCCGCAGGGTTTAAAGTGATTGAGGCCCCCGTGAAGGGCAGCTCTTCAGCGGCTGATCAGAACACAAGTGGGCAGTGGTCACAGCCTGTGAAATGAATAGATGTGCGGCAGGAGAATAAATGAGTTTCTGATTCATTTCCTCTGTCAGATGAGAGCAGAGTGACTGCTGAGAGCTTGTTCACATACAGAGAGAGAGTGAGAGAGAGAGAGGGAGAGGGAGGGAGAGGAGGGTGAGGTGAGGCGGGCTGGATGCTGAAGGTCTCTCCGGCTGCACGTGCCCTTTTCCAGGTCCTCTCAGTTTTGAACATCCACGTCCCTGCAAGAGAACACAGCGGAGCACAAGATGTGAGAGGAGGCTACACGAACCCTCTCCTCTGTCTCCACACTCAGAGACTCTGCAACTGTTTCTGTGCTCCCTCTTCTCCTCCCTGTGTCTCCTTCATGAGCACCGAGCTGGAGATGTGGCGAAAATATATGTAAAGAGAATAGATGTGATGCAGCTGTTCTCACGCTCTCCATCATGTCTTGTCTCCCTCATTATTCTGCAGAACATTATAAACAAAACAAGCATAAAAATTCTCTGACAGGAACATGAGAAGCATGATGAGCAGATTTGCACTCCCCACTGTTACATAACACATCTCTCTCTCTCTCTCTCCTCCGTCTCCCTCTCTCTTTCTTTTTCCGTCTTTCTGCACTGGATCTCTCTCTTTCTTTCTTGGACATGGAGCTTTGTGTTCTATAAGTGGCTCACTTAGAAGCGGGAAAGTGAATAGCCGCCTTTTTATGTGCTTAATGTACAAAGTAAGCGCTGGTTTGTTTTGCATGTGAGACCTGCTCCCCATGGAGGAACAGAGTTAAAAACGGCCGGGGTTTCACCAGCCCTCAGGTGCTCCCTTATATAAAAGAGGAGAGAGATTGATGCACGTTTTTTTTTTCTTCTCAAATTAGCCGAGCAGCCGGCCCCTTTTCTGTTGTAAAACCTGCGATGATGATAAAAGCCACAGTGCTGGCGTCAATGCAGCAACAACGCCACCTAACATCACTCTCCTCTTTCTTTTTTTATTCGCCTACAACTCCCGGGGCTGTTTCATTATTAGAAATTATTGATGTCTTTGCTGCCTAGATAAAAGTCCTTGACAAAAACTGTGGGTAGTTGTTGTTCCATTGAAGCTATGATAATTAGAGCAGAGTGAGACAGGTCTGTGCCTCGCCGAGATACAGAGCATAAATATACATCGTCCATTTTTACCCCTTTTTTTATACCACGTTTGTGTTTGAATTCTGGATTCCCTCCAAGTATGTCTCTGCTATTTTTACTTTTTTGCATGGAAGGCCTTTTGAATCTGCTGCCTTGACACGGAAGACTCAAAAGGTTAAAGGTTACACCCCAAAAGGGAGCTTTCTTGTAAGATATGATCACATAGTAGTGTGAATGTTCAGCAGTGTCCGGCTGTCAGTGGTTCCTCATGGTGGGCCTGTAAGCTCCCAGAGGGGGTCACAAGATACAAAACGTCACGGTTCATAAGAATAAAAAGGTTTTCAGATTTGTTACTTTCTAATTAATGAATATTTTTCGGTCTCAGATCTCAAAAATTCAGATGAAAAATTAGATGTGAAAAACATTTCCCTGTCATATAAAGCTGCTTTATTTTAGTTACAAGTAAAATTGGTTGGGACTAACTTGTAGCTAACTTGATTACCTCCAGTGGATAAAAAATAGGGTAAAGCAATAATGAAATTCTATAAAATAGATTTCTATTATCACCTTTCAGCGGCCAAAAGCTCATTTGTTTCATCAACTGAAAATCTTAGAGTGCTGCAGGGATGATGTTTATTGGTAGGCTAAATTTAGCATCAGCCTGGGATGGGATTTTTATATTGAATTTTGAGAAATTGTAAAAAAAAACAAAAACCAAGCGATGTGGCAAACAAAAGTTTTGTTTATCACAGTAATAAAGCAAAAAATATATCGAATTTTCAAGGCATTAATGCAGTCGGCAGAAGTTATAAGATCATGTTTCAGACCCTAACCCCATTACTAATCACCTTCCTCACCACGACAAACACCCTCATGACTAAACGTGCATTCACACACAGAAACCCTCTAATTTCACTTTCTACTTTCTCAGGGCCGTCAAACAGAACGTTCTTTTTCTTCCTTTTCTTCTCTTTATTTGTTCTTTCTTGTGTCTGTTTGTTTTATTTTTGATTTCTGCTTTGGTAACGTCTGTTCTTTATTGTCCTAAAGCTCCATGTTTTGTATGTGTTGCACTGAGTTTCACTTGTATTGCTTCACATTTTGTCAGTATCAAACAAATATATACATCACGTGAAGCTACAAATAAACTACACCACGGCTGGATGACTTCAATGTCACCACCACTAAGCTACCAACTTGTCCCTGTTCGGACTCTTTAACAATCTCAAAGCGTTTAATGATTAATGAGTCCGGCATTTTCTGACATACTTTCTGTATGTGTGACAATAAGTTTGTGCTTATGTGTGTGTGCGTTCTTTAGTTTTAATAAAGGTTTGAGTTTTGTATGCTTTATTTGAATGTTTTTTGATATATGCCATCAACCTGCCAGGGGGTGCAGATGAAAATGGCTGAATCTGGCACATTAACATGAGGAACTGTCAATGAATGTGCACGGTCCCTTCTTCAAATAAACTGCTGTACTTTATACTTCACACACATATATTAGGACATATTGTTTTGTTTATACATGGGGAGTTTGTTGGGGACTATTTTTTCTGGTGCACATAAATGTGTTGCTTCAGTGAGCATTCACAGCAGCAGGACAATGAGCGTACATGATTGTTTTTTGGATTACTTGGAAAAATACGTCAGACCTTAACATGAACCAAGATAGGTATAAATGTACCAAGTTAAGTGACTGTGACTAGTGTACCTGGCCCTCTCCATGGTGTCCTTGGCCAGGTAGATATACCAGTAGAAGCCGTTGAACAGGGCGAAGGCCAGGGGGAAGAGGATGCGGGAGTACTTGTCGATGGGGCTGGTGCCGGCCAGCTGTGGGATTTGAGGAAAAGCTGAGCCCTGCTGGAGGAAAATCGGCAGCGGCGGAGCATCTCCTGGCTCACTGCGAGCCATCGAGTGGTTCCTCCTCTTCAGGCCTTCCTGAGGGCTGTTGTCCGACTGCAGGGAAGGGGGGGTGGGTGTTAATTTGGAGGCAAAGCATGAGGAGGTGAGATGGGGTTAGTGTGGATTTTGTGGTCGGTGATAGAAAAGGGGTAGATAGCTTAAAAAAGAGGGGGATTTCTGGCTAGCGTGTATGTATGTGGATTTTAACATGCAGTAGTCATGTATATAAGCCTGGAAGAGATGTTTGTTCCCAGGGGAGCTTTCTCTCAATGGCATGCCAACATGCCTATAGAACGCAGCAGGTAGTTTGCTCGTTGCCCATAGGATGGCGAGGAGATTATGCAGGGAGGAGTGCTGGAGTTGTTCTCTGTTCTCACACTGAGGCTATTTTTAAAGCATCTAACCATGAGCCCTACACGTGAGACAGATCCCAGGAGGACGCTGTGGTGGCTTACTGTATTAGCATAAAGCATATAGCTGGAGATGAGAGCGCTACAACAGCACACATTACTATTTAATGTGTGGTGTGCCCTGAATGGAAAGAATGGGAGAGGCAGGGTGACTACTTGGAAATGCATAGAAACAGACCTCCTCTCTGTGGCAGGGTTTCTTTCTCTCTGCATCTGAGTCAGGAGCTGCTGACTTCCTGTTCATTATCAACATCACTGCATCAGACTCTCTGCAACAGTGAGAAGACTCTGTACTATTCACCATCATTAGCGATGTAAATGCATTTAGGGTGCTTTGAGTTATAAAGCGAGTGATAGCATGAGCTGTTGCTGCTTTCATACAACGTTTAGGAACAATTTGTAACTACATTTGCAGTAAAGACGTATATCTATCCATGTTTACAACCAAGAACACATTGCATTATTGTTTAATATTTAATCATCACTGACTTCTGTACCGTCCTATCACTGCACTATAATCAGGTTCTTAAAAAACATTTGGATTGCTCAGATAAGATAAGATAAAAGACCAATTTCAGACATTATATTTGTCAGTGTAACATTTGTTTTTGTTACCACCATAAGACAGCGAGATTGATACTGCTACATATTTGGTTGGAGCCAGCAAATGGTTAGCTTATCTTAGCATTAAAGCTAATTCTTAGCATCTTAGCATTAAAGCTAAATCAGCTATCATTGTCAATTTCCACGCTTAACGCCCTTTAAACCTATTTAGTTGATTTGCATCTGACTAGCCTTGGTGTCTGTTTTATTATAACTGCTTTGGAGTGGGCGGGGCTCTGTTGGATACCTGTTATGGCACACACAATATTTCTGTGTATTCATTTGAATTTTGTACATTTTTAATAACATGTAAAGACATTTTTTTGGGGGGTTTGCTAATGCTGCCGACACTGCCAGTCAAATGTGATCTAAGTTAGGATGTTGTTTTCCAGAATTTCAATCTTGTTGATGCATGTTTAGATCTGAATATCGAATTTAATTTGACTGTTTTTGTTTATAATATATGAGTTAAATAAGCAAAAAGACAAAAATGAGTTTTGTCATTTAAAATTAACGAATGAAACTAAAGAGAAATGGCTCAGAAAGTTGCTCAGATGTTTTAATTATCATCATCAACATAAAGCTGCTCACCGAATTTATATCGCCATCGTCGTTGGTGCTGGCCAACACCTCGAGCTTGTCCTGTCGAGCTTTCTTCCTCTTCAGACGATGGGCCTGCAGGGTGGCTAAGTAGTTCACTGCTGCAAACTCGACGAGAGCCGACGCCACGAAGGCAAAACACACAGCGATGAACCAATCCATGGCGGTGGCATAGGCTACTTTTGGAAGCGACTGACGAGCGCTGATGCTCAAGGTGGTCATGGTCAGCACTGTGGTGATGCCTGGAGGAAGATGATCATATATGAAACACGCGTGGAGGTGTATAAGAGAACCAAAGGTGATTAGTAGGCACACATATTGGTGGGAAGAGGGGTATACCAGCGACTGTGCGTGCAGGGACAGACTCTTTGTTGATCCAAAAAGAGACTTGTGAAAGCACTACCACCATGATAAGAGGGATGTACGTCTGTATGAGGTAGTAGCCCAGCTTTCTCTGGAGGTGGAAGTGGACCACCTGCACCGAGTAGTGACCTGCAAGATAAACAGCACGTGTGAAGAGAACAACCCCGAGGGGACGGAGCGGGGAAGCACAGAACAGATGCCCTTGTCTGCCCTTGAAACAGAATAGCTGCTGAGAGACACATAAAGATATATTTTTGTTGCTGATTGGACTGGAATAACCCACTAACATCAAGACAGCATGTGAGGGAAAGAAGGAAGGAAGAGAGGAAGGAGAAAAAGGAGGAGGGAAGGAGGAGCGAGCAGAGCAGACATTTGGAAATGGGATAAAGTCAAGAGGAAGGAGCGAGTGAGGAGGGGGCAGGGGGAGAGCATGCAGTGTCACAATGCGTAACACTGCCCTGCTCTGTCTAAACACATGCATGCAGACACTCACAGACCAAAAAACAGGCGGTGTGTATACACACACACACACACACACACAAAGGGGTTCTCTCTCTCTGTTTTCTAAAGGGGTCTCATCTCTTCATTTTGGAGCATGCCTTGTCCTTTTCCTCTTTATTCCAGGAATCTGCTGGATTCACAGCAGGAGAGGACTTCTTCCTCCTTCTTCCGGGGAAAAGGGAAAATACACACACACACACACACACACACACACACACACACACACACTTCTCCATCCTTTCTGTCACTGTATTCAGTGCATTTTAAACCCTATAGTTCACACCGTACGCAGTAGGCCGGACCAATTAAGCATCTTATAGTAGAAGTCTTTCCTTTTATATCACCTCCGCTGTGAGGGCATAATGGACACTAGAACAGAGTTTCAGATTAATTGAATGCCGTTCTACTCTCAGATTCATCAGCTTGTTATCAAAATGTTTTAAAAAGTACCTGTAGCTGACAGTAAGCGTTACCTGTGTTCGATCTGAATATCTCGCTGGACAAAGTCTGTCCCACCAGATCGTACTGCAGAAGACTGATGGACTCAGAGGGACAATCGACAGATGCTATTGGCCCCTTCCTCCATGTAAACACGATTTCACTGCTCGTGTAAGCATCTAAAAAATTTCAAAGATAATAAAAAAACTTAAAAACTTAAAGGTTAGACACATTTATGAACTAGGATATCAATCTGTTTTACTTACAGCTTCCAAACCTGAGAGGACAGGTGTGGCCGTCCATGGGGAAGTCCATCAGCCTCATAGGACACTCGGCGCTGATTGTCAGTCTATGAGCACACAGAGCCTGAGTAATCTTTTCATACGGTAAGATTTCAACAACAATACAATAAATGATGAGATAAAGATGAATGAAATTATACAGATTCCAGTCCACCTCATGGTGTAGAGGACCGTCCCGTTCTGCATGATGCGAAACAGTTTGTTTGGTGTGGTCGTGTTGTGAGAAATGGACTTCTTGGAGTTTCTGAAGAAAGTGTCAGGTGTCCAGATTTTGTCCACCATGCGGTTGTTCAGACGCAGGATCTCAGTGGGGCCCTCAAATTTCAGCCGCTCGTCCACCCACATCTGACGGAAGAACATGTCCATGGTGTACTCCTGAGACACAAACAGCATGGATGTAAAACTTTATGTTCTATGAAACACTACATTTTAGAGTTAAAACTAAATATTTGTCCACTCCAAATGTGCAGTCCCCATCATTCATCAGCATGCAGAATACAAGAGAGACATTTCAACTTGCAGTGGAAGGTGTGAAGAGATGACGAGGCAATGATGGATGCCACTCATCCCAGATAACCATTAATCAATCCATTCAGCCATTTGCTCCATCTGACATGTTGTCATATTGATTTAGAGGCCATCAATAATGGAGTTATAAGGCTGGTCAAACAGATTAAAGCTCATTAGATGGTCTCATGGCAGAATGCCCATAAGGCAGTGGTCACTGAAGCGCTGTTATCTCCTGTAGTCAGCACTTAAATATCTCCTTACAGCAGCAGTTTCTCACCATCTCAACATCGGAAACAGGTCCGAAGCTGGTAACAAAGATGTCTGTCTTCACCTCTGTAACACCACCTGCAGCATAAATTAACAACTGTACAATGCACATAGTAACAAAAAATGCACACAAATAGTCCAACACAATATACTGAATAAATATAAAATTAGTTTAGAAACAAGGCTTTAGGAGAAGTGTGAATTACCTCCAGATCCTGGTCGCAGCCTGTTGTCATATCCATCCAAAAGTCGATCCAAAATACGGGTGATGTTATCTGAGTGAATCTTCTCATTTGCACTTACATGACCAAGACTGCAGGAAGGAATAAGGGTAAACCATCAGGCTGACTGTACTCTAATCTATGTTCACGCTGAGAGAGAAGACTTACCTTATACAGCAGATGAAAGCAACTAAAGTTAATTGCAGGACAGCCATCCTGTGCAATACTTTTCACAAAATTTAAAGTCAACTTTCTGAGACACTCATAATTTTAAGAAACAATATTACGTGAGAGAGGTAAAAAGGTTAGAGGCAGAGGTCCTTGTTGGTGTCGTTAAAGTGACTGGGAGGTATGCATAAGGAAACAGGAGGCACTAAGGCGCAAACAGTAATCTAATTAACAGATTAGCAAATCCACTCCATTTTTAGACAAACCATGGATTCTATTGGTTATCTTTTAAGACAAGTAAAATAATGAAAAATAAAATAATTACCCTACAGTAATAAAAACAGTATTTGCAGTATTTGTAACTCGTGAAAAGTGTTTTTCCTGTTGTCGTCTTTAATCATCTAATTTAATCAGACAGCAGATGGCGCTGCAGCAAAAATGTTGTTCACAACCGGAAGTGACATGTTCACTAAGAAGAAGAAGAAGTTTCGAGAGTAGGGAGCAAAACATTGAAATGAAACAACTACCAAATACTGAATCAAATTTAACTTGAGATGTTATTAACAACAGTCCCGTAAATCCGACCATAAAATAAGAGTGGTTACGTTTAACCGCATTGCAAACTGTCAGCATAGCCTCTCAGCTAGCCAAATATACCTAGTGTAACTTACTCAGCTGGAGTTAGCCGAGCTGTCAGCCGGTGTGGAGCCTCACAATGTCTGTGCACTTCGAGGAGAAGAGCGGGGTGGTCCCCTGTAAGACGCCCTGGGGCTCCTGGTACCAGACCATGGAGGAGGTTTTTATCGAAGTCAACGTGCCTCACGGGACCTCAGCTAAAGAGGTCAAGTGCCGTTTGGGATCCAGAGACATCGAGCTGCATGTTAGAGGGACGGAAATATTCAAGGTAAGCTCCCGAAATGATTATTTTGAGTTCCCCCAACTCCCAGTCAACATTATTTAACTACGAGAGGAAGTAAGGTGTGTATGTAAGATCCAACCTAAACTGATTCTTTTAACATTTTCGGAATCTGTTTAGTCTGCCCTTTTGTTGGCATAAAGTAAAGTATGTGATTCAAAAAGTCTTCCTACTGTCTTTTTTAACAATAAATAAATAACAGAACAATGAAGACTTTGAGCTTTTTGAAATCTATGAAGCAATACACTTTAAGTCTGAATATTGTATTTTTGTTGTTTTAAGCCAGGGGCGGAACCAGCAGTGGAACATTTTCAGGGCTTAGCCCAAACCTAGGGGGGTCCGGGGAAGATTTTTCCCATTTATGTCAGGTATATGCTACGGAAGCCCTCAGCGGACATGCATCTATACTTTTTATTGACTCTGTTTTTCCGGGATAACGAGTTATTTTTGGTCGTTTTCAAGATATTTACTTATTTTTCGTGTTATCATGAGATAACGACACAGCACCACAGGAATGTCTGATGCTCATAGCTCTAAAAGCACAAAACAAACATAGAAACAGGCTTAACTTGCCTCATTAGTGTGGACAATGGCAGCATGGCATGTCCTGGTCTGTAATATCACAGTGACCAGCCTGTTGTATTGTTTTCTAGATCATTATCACGAGAAGATGAGCTTTGTTATCCCGAGATAATGGGCCAAATTAATCTGTTATCTTGGGAAAACCAGCTTTGTTTTCCAGAGATAACGAGAAAAATAAGTCGATGTCGAAAAAAATAAAATGTATGGATGCATGTCCACTAAGGCTTCCGTAATATGCTCTACCCTTTAAGTCATTTCAGACATGAGGAAAAATGTACAATGACTTAAAATCTGTACATCATTTAGGAAAAACAAGTTGCTGATATAAAAAGTAATCCTTTAGATGGAGCCTACATCCTAATTTGATTTAATTGTTCTCCAACTCTCCTTATAGATCTTAGACAATAATACAGCATTTTGAGAATAGCTAATATATGCTACATAACATAGGTAGGGTAGAAATCTGGTGTTAACATTAATAATTGACATTTCTAATTTTGAAAAAGGACATGAAAAGCAGAATGTAGAGTTGTACCTGTATCTGCAAACAATGTTTACATTTATGGCAATGTTAATATAGTGGGTTTTTAAATGCTGCAGTGTGTGTGCACGTGAGTTTATAAAGGGAAAATATTCTGGTTTGTTTTCATCAAGTAGGCTACTAATAAAAGTCACAGTGTTGTGAGATCAACCAGCAGATCCTCCACTATCATCTGATCTATAAGTGTTGTACTATCCATCACAACACTCAGTAGAACCGTGCGGCCGATCTGCTCCCACAGATGTGTTTTCTGTTGTGATAATCTGACAGGCGTCTCCTCCATGTTCATGGGTATCAGGGTCACGAGCCTCATCCTGTGTAATATATGAATAAATAATGAATAAATACAGGAATTTAAAGAGGAATGAATTGCTTATTGCTGCTGGATTTGCATTCAACCCAGATAATAGTGTTATCTCTTGTATTGTGAACAATACTGTGTTTGTCATGAGAATTTAGACTGCTATTTGAACAAATACATTCATCTCACAGTCTCTCCTTTTTACATTCTGTCAGGGAAAGTTATTTGAGACAACCATGTCTGACGAGGCGACTTGGACACTAGGTAGGCTGCATACCTTTAAGCAACAATCACATTAAACTTAAATGTTCAAGAATTCTTATTTCACCTGTTAACCTCTTTTTGTGTTTAGAGGACAAGTGTCTCATCCGGATCATTCTGATGAAGACTAACAGAGAGGCAGGCAACTGCTGGTCCTCCCTGCTGGAGGGGGAGTACTGTGCGAACGCATGGGTCCAGGACCAGATGCAGAGAAAGCTCACCCTGGAGAGATTCCAGCGGGAGGTTAGTTTGATTAAGTGCCATCTGTAGGGTCACGGTGTGTGGTGCCAAGATGTTATTACAAGTCATCAGGTGCACAGTGGTCTCTTTCTGTACATTTTAAAGCCAAGAAGATACTGCTCTCTTATCAGGCACCCTTTATAAAGAGTTTAGAAGTTATAATGAATGGGTTTAATAATGTTTTATTGATTATAATATATTTTAAGTTTTGAGTGGCAAGGTTGTGAAAAATCTCACTGGTTGGTTTAATTTTGGTATTAATGTTGTTAGTAATGTAAATAAGCCATCAGTATTGCACATTGGTTTTCCCACTTACTAGTAACACCTCAAATCTGCAGTTGTAAATTTTAATAAGATGGTAATGAATGCATTTTGAGCCAGATGGTCTACAGCCTTTTGCCTAGATACAAGTGGTCAAAAATTTGAAAGGAATATTTCACAATGCATACTAACCTTTATACCTTACCTTTTACTGCACTTCCTCATCCTAGAATCCTGGATTCGACTTCAGCGGTGCAGAGATCTCTGGGAATTTTGCAGGTGGCGGTCCAGACTTTTCCAGCTTACAGAAGTGACCAAAGACGGGTTACATGCTGGGGATTTCACCTCTGCTCAAGGAACACTACTGAGGACATCCATAGTATGCAGAGGAACCGAGGATTCGTGAGATCTCCTGCAATGAGAAGTGGAGAATCTTTGCCTTCAGAAGAACTGAATGTTCGGCAGTATATTAGACTTTACTGTCTGACAAAGAGAGTTTCACAGGAGCCTTTTCATTGTTTTTTTTTAGCTGCAAAGACAGATTCTTTTTTAAGTCTGATTTGACAAGTTCCATGGCTCATTATACCTGCAGAAAAAAAAAGTTGATAAGAACTGTTCGGGTTATATGAAGCCTGTGAGATGTGTTGTACTTAATAATGAGAAGACTGCACAGCAATAGCTTTTCAATAAAGTTTTATTGAAAGGTCCAAGTACATGGCTTAACCAGATGGTGTATTCAATTTGCCATTTTCAATTTGAGAACACATTTTTATTTTCGTCACTAAAATAAACTTAGACCAAACAGGGAAACTGGCAAAGAAAATGCAAAACAAATTCCAATCCACATTTCCACTGCAACGACCAATTATTTTTCTGCATAATTGACAACTGAAATCAATTAATACACGTGATGCTGCACTCTGTGTACACAAATCAAGAATCTGTGAAAACAACTCATCTGTAACTGCTGAGGACATTTCAGCTCAAACAGTTTGGTTAGCGGTTCATGGGATCGTCACTAGCCTCGCGTCACCGGAGAAACCGGAGCTCCCTCGCCATATCAAAAAAAAAAAAAAATCACCTTGGGTAGGAGTGTGCATTCAGGTCAGTTTAGCAACCTAGGGTGGAAGTTAAGGATTTTGGGCCCGATTTCTTGGTTCCATTTTTGCTGTTCACAAAATCCTTCTCCCTCCTCTTCCACATGGTGGACTGAGGACCTAGGTGGTTCTATACTTATTAGCTTAAAACCAGCAACCCGTTCCAGGGAACACCAATCACCTTGGTACGGATTTGAACAAGAACATACTGTACACTTGTGCAAGCAACTCAACCAGGAAAGTAAAACTTAGCAGGATGGTAAAAGACAAACCTCTGACGAAGCATTACTCCTTATTGTTGGGGCAGATTAAAGTCAATGTGCTTGATCAATGTATGACAACAAACAAGGACAACCTGAACTTTTAGTTTTTCCTTAAAGAATTTCATCATCAGTGATGAAAATCTGTAAGGAAAATAACTGGAGTTGTACGTGGGTGACCATAGTGCAGGAAAGTCGCCTAAAAGTTCCATCCAATCAGAGAAAAAAATATGTTTTAGGGACTGCTGTCATATTTATCTGCATGTAAGGTCACCCAGTCGTACCCCCAGGTTTAACAAGCTGACTCAGGTATGGTGGGAAGATGAGTGATCTTGTAGTAGCTGTGCTTCAGCTGACGTGCTGTTCTTCCCGAAATAGTCCAGCGGAGCCTCTGGGTGTTGGGCCTGGAGCACTTGGTGGTGGCATATTCACACAGGCATTTTCCAACCAGCTCCCGCACACAAACCAGGTCCCCATCTCTGATCTGTACAGAAGAGCAACAAATACTTAACCGCACATCATAATATAGTTTATCTTCCACATATAATGGTAACTAATTTTCACACATTAAGTAACCTTTGGGCTCCAAGAGTTATTAGCTATCCCAAAACCACTTTAAGCAAAAAATTGTAGTTCTTGCTTGTTCAGTTCAGAGCGCATATATAACAGCTTCAAAATGGGTTGTGCTTACGTTCAGCAACTGCTGCAGACTTTTCAGGACTTCATCTATTTTGTCAGTGTGCTCAGGATCATGTTGTTCCTGAGCTTCAAAACACACGAGAGCCATGGCAAGCAGAGATGGCTGCAGAGAAACAGGGTGTAAATTGTTAATCACAAAAAGCGCAAACACAGTAAACAAGTCTGAGAAAGCTGGCACAGAAACATTTTAAAATGACTCAACATGGAGGCAACTACCGCTACAAATTATTACTATGCAACATGAAAACTTTAAAAAACTTTGACATGATGAAGACATCTAATAAAAAATACCAGCTGGAAAAAGGCCAATCTTTTATAACGTCGACAACAGAGTTTTTTTGGACCTACCTTTATTTTGGAGAAGACAAATGAGCAGTGACAGGCTTTCAGCTGAGCCTCCAGTCTCTCAAGGCTCAATATCTTCTTGCTGTAAAAGGAAAATGCTTTTAGTGTCAAGATACAAGTTATTTATGGGATGGATGTGAAGCAGAGCTCGCTAGATGAGACATCAATCTGCCCTATTCAATTTAGGGTCAAAAAATGACTGCACGCCACATTTCTAAAATTCTACATGATTTCAAACAGGACCAGGCCTGTTGGCCTTGAATAGAATATTTTTGGTGAGTGTTCTCTTAAAAGCCAAATATGAGAAGACACATTTTAGAAGAGTAAATATATTCTTGTTGAGTCATGGTTCAGCCCTGCAGGTTGATGTGACCATCTGTCCTTACCTCTCAGCATCGAGCTGCTCCTGGATGTGGCTGTGAAAGAGGCGGAGAAAGCGGAGGGCTGTGGGGGCCTTCACCTTCCAGTAAAGCTTCTCCATGACGATCTTCTCCATCCTCATCATGTCTGACACTGTAAAGCGATTCTGACTGATGCGAATCAGGTCGTTGGCCAGAGGAACGTTCTTCTCCTCTTCTGAGGACTTCACTGCAATGTAGAAGCAGCACAAGCCCACACAGGACAGGTGCTTTGGTTGAATCTGTGGGGACAGGGATGGAAAATTAGATTAGAAAACAAACTTTTGTTATTTCTATACAAACAACGTGATTTTCAGGCATTCACTCATTTACAAACCTTCATTACAGAGAGGAACCGATCTAGCAAGCTGATGGCTAGCGAGAAGGTCTCGGAGCTGAAACCGAAGAACCTGGTCAGAGAGAGCAGGTCCTTCACCTCCAGCTCACGCAGTCTGGTGGTCATCCTGAGGCCATTGTCCTGGGAGCTCTCGATGAGCCTCAAGCCGCTCAGCTTTGGTTGGTATCTGCCCTCCAGATCTGTCAGGGCCTTCAGCTGAACTGCAAAAGGCTGTGCTCCTGGTCCTGCCACTGTGTCAATCATCTGCGCAGAGTGGTAAACATAGCTGAATTGTACTGAATACAACTACATGTATGCAATACTTTTTGATTTTCAAGCCAGGCATGGGTATATCTACTTGAATAGGATCTGAAAAATATGATGATTAATCATCCTTACATAAACAACTAAAGATGTGTTTACTATTAATGTAAATAGATGCTCAAATACGACAGTGTGCTGGGTTTTATGGCCTACGAGAAAAATGTATAATTTAGATAAGATGACTAAGCAGGTAGAGACAAATTACAAAAGTCATTTTTAGTCATTATTAAATTAATACATTTCCTTAAAGGGGGTAAATGTAATGTAACAATATTATAAATTAAATCTTAAAATTAGTTAAGTTTGTTGATGTTTGTTTCTGAATAAATCCTAATGAAGTTTGCTTATACGTAAAGATATGGATTGGGGATCTGTACTGCTCAGGAGTATGTGAAATATGGGAGTGCTTCCAAATTTGTAGGTTATCAAGTAACAAGGCCTCCCCTACCAGCTGTCATTGAACTGGACTCAACTGGACTAGACAGGGACACATAACAGGGACACATAACAGGGACTTGTCAGACAAAGTTTCTTATAATTTAATTAAGTATTTTATTACAATTGGGTTAATACGCGAATCTTACAATTCATGAATGAGCCTGTTTTAGTGTCATTTTATGACAAACATTGGATTTTATAACAGGCCCCGGACAGGACCTGCGACATGTCTGGACATGTCCGTACCATACACAGCACCAGAGAGCTAACACACAGCCTGATGATTACAATAACAAACCCCGGTTACTTGAACACTAAAACCGTGGGTACAAATGTAATTCACAACTCTGCGGGCATGGGATCAGTTATAATTAAGTTTCATGCAGGTGAAGAGAAAATGACAAACTAATCTGATGTTAACGACGTAACCGTTAGCTACAACCGCTAATGCTAACATCAAGCTATATACATTTTTATTGTTCAAAGCGTTAGTTAGTTTTGTTTTTTTTTACTTTACGGGCAACAACAAAACGATGCATTTTAAGGTCTTAAAATCGCAAAACACCACTTTAAGTTAGACAAGAGGTTAGTTAATATGAAATAGAAGGAGGTTTGGCTAACTTACCTTGGATCAAGTTACGTTGCGTTTAATGTTATGAAAAATCAGCGATGGAAAAGGGCCCCACGCGCTTTAAATAAGCGAGCGAAAAGATGTTTAAAACACAAAAAAGTGTATGTATGAACTTTCACTTAAGAAAGTTTTAAGCAGAGTTTAATTTCTGCCTATGCACACCCCCTACCCTTGGCGTAAGGCGATGGGGAAAAGGGCAGTTGAGGTATTATAGCAGGCATAAAACCAAGCCCATGCCCAAAGATGGTGAGCTTTCATTGGTGTTCGACGGATGACGTTCATGACTACACATTTCTATTGGATTAATTCCCCGCCCTTCACAATTATGTCCCGCCTCTTACAGTTTGGAGAGCCAATTGTAATTGGCAAGGCGGGACATGAGTGAAATTGGTGTAGTAGGCTACCGTCTCTCTTTTATTATGTTGGCAAAATATCACTTTTATACCAATATCACTTGTTCTTTCAACTATCCATCAGCGCTATTGATACGATATCAATACATAAAGCTAAGATTATTAATTTAACTCTATAAAATAAAGGCCAAGAAATGGTACAGGAGACATGGAATTAAAGAGAAAAGAGTTAACTGTGGGCACATTTTCTGGAATACTTAACAGGATTTCTTAAAAATTCAAGTATCGTTTCAATAGCCCAGGCATTGTGATTCTAAGTTGTCTCTTCTTTTTAAATGGGCGCCTACTGGCAGGTTTCTAGAACAGTCTGGAAGAAACATGAAACAGCTGAGAGTGCAGCTTTTACAACCTTTTCTTTTCCCACTTCGTAGTGGTGAAAAAACACAATCACTGAAAAGACAAAGCACGTTTTCAATAAAGCAACTCTTTATTACATGAGAATATACAAATCTGTAAGCAGGCCCACACCGACCTGCATTATAGATCTACTGGCATTAAGAGATCTAACCCTGAATTTATATACATCCAGGCCCTTACATTAAACAACAGTAGTTAATACTTATTTTTTGCATTTAAAAACTATGAAATACTTCTAAATAGATATATTTGACACAACATGAGAGCTGACATGTTAGTATGACAGGGCACCTTTTACAATGACATAAGATAGTATTTGTAGTATGATTTACTTAAAGTGCTTATGAATAATAATATATTGATAAATTTGTACAACATTTAACAGTAATATCATGTCACTTTATAATATATATTTCACAGTGTAAATTGTCATCAGTCAGAAACTACAAGCACAACATAGCAGATTGAAGAAGGTAGAACATCTAGTACAAAAACTGAGATTTTGGCAATGACATTTCAATGTTTTTAGGAATGAAGGTTAGGAGCCATGCAGAGACCATGCCACAGAGCGCCGCTTAAAAGCTTAGAGGAAAGTTTAGTAGACATGGAAGACTTCAGGCTTACCCACTTCCAGGGATGGTAAGTGCAATCCTATAAAATTGTTATTTCACATTGAAAATATTTTTCACTTGATTGTTAGTCTGTGATCTTTTGATGTGGTAGAAAGTCTTCTAATTCAAATTCCTTCCTGAGGTTAAGGAGCACGCAGATGGAAGACTAAAGAAGCTATGAGAGGGAAAGAAAATCATGTTATTTGTCTGAAAAAGCAAAATATTCATTAAGGTTGCTAGAAATACTCAAGTTTAGTGCAAATGATAATACAGTTTAGTAAGCATTTTGTTATTTGTCCTGTTTCTGACTAAAGGAAAAAAACAACACTGAAACTTGAATTAAATGATTTATGCTTTTGCAGAAAGACTGCTGACACTGTCAATCAAAATCAGAGAACCATGTTTGTCATGACGGGTGCAATATGAAATGCTCTGAATCACACAAATGATTGATGTGATGAGACATTGCAGGGAACTGAGGGCATTTAAGGGGAATGCGTTCAGCTGACCAACAGATGAACTGATGCCATATTTAGTTTCCATTGTCAATATTTATTTGAAAATACATGAAGGCAAAATATTGGACTAACTTCTAGACTCGCTGTAAATTAATTCATTTGTTTTCTTTATAATATAATAAATTAAAATATCCTTCCTTACTTTACCAAAAATAAAAAAATAATCATTATTTTTACGTGCATTATTAGACATTTTGTCAATTAAAAACTGTTAACCAAAACTGTAAACCATTTGAATAATTCCATACACACAAACAAATACTGCATGTAAATTAATATATTACATAACTCACAGCCATCAGTTCAATTCAGTCAGTAACTGAAAGTCTCCTGTTGTAAGGCTTGTCAGTGTCTCACTGAGAAGCTTAAATTTTGACAGGAGATGAACACAGTCATGGCAAGATCATAAAACAACACAACTACGTTATGAAAACAGCCCATGGATTGTGTGTCTAGCTGAGTCAGCATCGGGGAAAAATTAAAAAAACTGAGCAAAGCTACCTTTTTGATCCATAAGTAAACAGTGGCTGGTAGCCATCACATTATTTAGGCTCACATACGTGCACAGTCACTGTGACACTATGTCCACACATGCAGTGTCAGGAAGTCATTTCAGATATGACAGTCCCTTTTTCCCATGCTGACGGCAGACACATTCCTTGTGTCCCTGGATGTTCCATAAATCAACTGAAAAGGGAGAAGACAAAAAAGACAGAGACAAAATATGGAAAAAGGAAAATGAAAGTAAGAATGGTTGATGGTAGGATAGGATGGTAAAATTCAAACAAATAAATGAATGAAATGAGATTGCAACAGGGTTTTGGTTGTAGGATCTTTAACACACCCATTTCCTTTTCATAAGCCTCAGTTCAGGCTACGTTTAGAGACAGACGGACAACCCAGCTCCTGTTTTGAAATTCCCAACATTTAAATCAGATTGTTCCGAAAACTCTTGGAATCCAATTTATTATTAGTTAAGATATAATCTCAAAGATTTTCATTCAAATAAATTTCTGTTCAGTCACTATCTACCGCCAAATGAAGTAACACAATGGTGATGGAGCCTATGGCCCACTGATGAATTGCTTTGCATTTGCAGCAGTGGTTGATAATGAGCACAATTTTCCACTGGTACTCTGGGCTAGTAACTTTCCAAATTCACTGGCCCTGCCATTAAAACCTCTGGCCCTGAAATAATTTGTTATTTCGGTATTATTTTAACGTCAAATTCTGTTTCTCCTTATGTAAGGGTTCTTATTACTGAATATGTGTTCAATTGTGGAACTATTATAAACTCATAAAAATAGACCAAAACAATCATATGGGTATAATCATATAGGATATGGTTATAAGTAGTAATAGCTGCAGTTGCATAACTTGTACGGTATGTTACCTACCATTACTGACACTGTTCAAATGTATGTTAAACTAGCGTGATCAGCCTGTGACAGTAACGTTTTCAAACAAAATTTCCGGTCTCCTACTGTCAGCGCACACACAGTCTCATGCTGTGTGTGCGCTGCAAGGTGTAGCTGTAAATACTCTGCAGCACGTCTGCTCTGTGAACGGCCCATTTATGTAGCAACATAACGTGCACAGGGACGAGGTGCCGCTGATAATGGGAATACACACACTTAAAGCCACCTCGCGTAACCTGCGAGCACACCTGTGATGGCAGAAGCGTTGCGCGCATGTGTCCAGTTTACAGGCTGGTGACACACAGACTTACAGACTCTGCATGCACAGTGTTCAGTTCACTCTGTGTTTATCCTGGTAATGACAGCATAGCAAAATCCACGTCAGTGGCAGAACGTGACACCGGTGAGGTTACTGAAACAGGTATACCATCCACCCTCTTTTCCTCTTTTTTTCATAGTCCAGTGCACTTTTTTTTTTACTGTTGCCCTTTTTCCTGGCATTTGACCAGGAGTAGGAGGTTCTATAAACACTTTACTTTACGCGGTAGCTTGCTAATGTCAGTTAGCATGTTCTAGTATGACAGTTGCTCTGTCACGAGCGCAGCAACTAGCATCTAACGTGTTGTTCACAGCAGTAGCCAAAGTGTCTGCAGTGATGCTGACATCCGATGGAGATTACCGCAGATCCTACTGGTACAACGCGCCAGTTAAATGCTTTATCAACTGGCCCGGGGGTTACAAACATACCGTCGGGCCACCAGGCCAGTGCTTATGTCCAGCCCTGATTTGCAGCATATAGTATTATCATGGAATGTGTATCTGTGGTGACATTCGCAGAAAAGTCACAAGCAGTGCCCAGTTAGTGACGCGTTTTCCATCACCCAGCAGTGGTTGGTCTGCCAGAGAGGGTAGGCGGAGCTAAGCGGCTGCTTTTCCGGTCTCTGCAAGTGTTGCGAGTAAACAGTAATCTACTATGACTGAACAAACAAAGAAAAGATGGATGACTACAGATACAACTTCAAAAATAAGTGAAAATCCAAAGAAAAAGAAACAAATTCGACGCTCAGATGAAGGCAAACAGTCTAAAAAGGAAAGCGACCGTCAGCGAGGAAAATCAAGAGTTACAATCGTAACAAAGGGAGCCAACCGTAGACGTCTGGTTATCTCTGACGTATGCGCCTGCAGTTACCTTTTATCGCCATTAGGTGCCGCCAAATAGAAAGAAACTGAGAACTTCAAGATTATAGCTGTAAGTTTATCATTCAATTTAGCTGGGGAAGGCAACTTTTGACAGTATCTAACTTAAAAAAATGCCAAAGCATTGGTCTAAATTATCTGATTGGACGGGTATATGTTGGGCTTCAAAGTGTGTGCGTGTGTGCCTTTGAAAATACATAATGAACCCTGACATATACTGTAATGTTTCCACCTGCAGAAATGATTATTGCTTTTTGTGGGGTGTCTGAGTATCATCTGCGTTGCACATGGCGTGAGCATCGATGAGACCAGTCGAATGTAAACAGAAATGCCCCTGCCTGAGATACAGTCTGGCAGGTCGACCCGCAGAGAAATAACCATCAGGCTTTGTCATGCAAGCTGTGACCCTTCCTTCTATGTCTGGGCACACAGTGTCAGTCTGAATCTGTCCCTGTATCAGTGTCTGAGCCAACATGGCTTCTGGGAAGATAACACTATCTCATTAATCACATTGTACGCCTCCTCCCTCTGTCCAATCACCTCCACATAAAAACTGGCTTAGAGAACAAATGTCCATGGATTGTGAATATAATGTATGAGTGACATTTAACCAATTATCCTTATGTAGTTTAAGAGATCCAACGGTTATAACCTTTTACTGGCACTTGCACCAACAACCACGGTGTGCAAAAACAAATCACTTGAGCAGCAAAAAAATTCAAACACGTGCAGAAGAGAAGACTTACTTCTTCTTGTCCTTGTCCTTCTTGAATGGTTGCGAGCAGCCTTGGAGCGCCTGCCCCATCAGTGTCTCAGCTGCAACCTTTCTTCTATTGAAGGCATTCATCTCCTCCTCCAGTTCTCGTCTTTTCTCCTCCAAATTCTTCTTTTCTTCCTGGTGCATCCGCTTGAGCTGCTCAAACCTCTCGTGAAGCTAGAGATAATGATGGTGGTTGTACAGGGCAAAATGTGAGGCAAACCAAATATAGTATATTTTGAATGATTTCAGGATGATGTCAATCCTCACCTCTTTTTCCTTTTCTTTCAGCTCTGCTTCGGTCTCTTTCACTTTGTTCACAAACATCTGTCTCATTTCTTCCTCTTTGCGCTGCAGATCCACAAGGAATTCCTTCCTCTTTGCTTCATATGTCTCCTGAAGGCTGAGCATCAGGGTAAAAGCAATGTCAAAGTAATAATCTCGAAGATTTCATTTAAATAAATGTCTGTTAAGTCACTATCTACCGCCGAATGAGGTAATACAAGGGTGAGTAGTAATCAGTAATCTACTATGGCTGAACAAACAGAGAAAAGATCGATGCCTACAGATACAACTTCTAAAATAAGTCAAAATCCAATCCACAGTCTAAAAAGGAAAGCGACCGTCAGCGAGGAAAATCAGGAGTTACAACCAGAGCCAACCGTGGACGTCACACATGCAACACTATCTGGATATCTGGGAAGTGTGCTCCTGCAATTACTGTTTATCACCATGGGTGCCGCCAAAAAGAACGAAACTGAAATCTTTGAGATTAGCACTTTAAGATCAGTGAAACAGATTAGTGGTCTTCACAGAAATGTGTCCTAAGTAGGGATCAATCACAAAATGTAAATGAAGTCTACTTACATAGAGCCTGGTGTTTGCTGAATACAGTATGTTTAACCACAAGAAACTGTCAGTTTTAACTGCAGCAGCAAAGCTAGCTTATATTATACAACACATCTAAATCGAGGAGCAAAAGACGTTATACAGTAGCAACTGACCTGACCCCTAATCAAAATTCTTTGTAAGAATTATGTCAACTGGGAAAATATACCTCAAATAAATAACCATTATGAAAATAATTTTAGACTAAACGACCAAATAATGTCAGTGTTTTCAGACCATTATATCCCACACAACCTGAAACATATGAACATCATTATTTCCCAAAAGTTCTTAACATGTTAATAAGAAAATCCCAGCAACAAAGTGTCTAATTTAACACTCCCTTGAACTCCCATTAACTGTTACGGGTCTATTTTACAGTTTTTGGATGCTACAGTGACTTCCTGTTTACATAATTGGTTGCTTTCAACTGAACAGCATTACAATTTGAACATTACTAAAAAGGCTTTACTGACATTACTACGTTTATTGAATGCAGCCTGATTTAGTAAATCTCTAGTTTGAAATGAGCCAACAGTTACCAAGAATGTAATAAAGAAGCTCCACCTAACATATCGTCAGTCAGTCCATTCAGACAGGACCTGGATTGACTTCATCTACAGTGTTAGGTAAATGAGGATGGCTAATCTCTAGATGACGCATTTGGGTATATTTTAGACTCATCTGAACCTTTTAGTGCCTTCAAAACTTCAATTTATTATACTCTCAGTTAAATTATTTATCTACAGTCTAAAAATAGACACCTGAAGCTTTACCCTTTAGGTTCTGATCTTTTGGTAGAAAAAGAGAAAAGTAATGTTTTTACTTTACTTTCTATAAATGAAAGAAACAAGAAATTCCTTTTTTAAAATTAGTGTCTAATAATTTATCTATTTCATTTTCCCTCCTCTAAACATGTCCCTCGTTCTGCATGTTTATATAATCATGACATTGATGTGTTCATGCCTGTCTGGAGGAGTATTTGGGCGTGGGAGTAAGTAGGAGTGTGTCTTGGTTGACATTTAACAAATATGGTAAAAAACAAAACCCTCACAAAAAACGTTTTAAAGCTCCACAAAAAAGAGCAAGTCTGTCGGAGCATTTGGAAGGCTTTTGTATCACAGATGCTCAAAGTCAGCTAATCTTGCCTGGCGATATGAATCCCATATGAATGGTGCTCGGATCAGAATAACTCATTTAAATCGCACCAAATCATATAAACATGGATTAGAGGGTTCTGTTTATCAATAAAGTCACTGAACAGCGTGGGTTTATAAATAACAAGAGGGCTTTTTTGGGGCAGTTCCACTGATGTAAGTTGCCTTGATGCATCACATCACCGCTAACCCTAATTTTACCTGAACGACTGGCTGTCCGGGTCTGTGTCCTTGAAGCCCATCTCTTCCAGCTTGCAGCGACGGTAGAGCTCATAGTGTCGAGCGTGCGTTTGCTCTCGTAAATCCTCCATGTTCACACGCAGCAGCATCTCCCTCAGCTTCACAAAATCACAATGGTTTTCATTTTCCACTGGGATAAAAACAAACAAACGTGGTGTCATATAACCTTTTGCATTTACTGGAAATCTTAGATAACAACTCAGTGTGCTCGTAAAAACTGAGAATCATGATGTCATTTTTATATCCCCACTGAAAAACTAATAATAGTTCAGCAGCAGGCATGTCACTAAACAGCCCTACCGTTTATGATGCTTGTCAAACCAAATCAGTGCACTCACCCTGCACTGATCCCCAGGGGTACAGCCTCGCTTTCACCATCTTGTTCCCTACTTTAACGTCTTCTACACTTCCAACCACAGCAAACGGGAGATGAGTCTGTAACATAAAGCACTGCAGTTGTTGTTGTTGAATAGGTAAAAATTTCTGCTGATAAAAACATGCATCAAAATATATTGGATGGATTTAAATTGTGCAACCTAAGTTCTTTCTTATCAGACTATTCCTTTATTATTCTATTACTACTTTGCTTCACTACCAAAATAATTAGAAGTGATTATGCATATTATATTGTAAATTACATAAGGCACATATTTAGTATTATCATTGTGTTTCTAGGACTCACATTCATAGAAGAGTTGATCTCTGCGACAGCTTCATCCTCTGTAGGAAACTGATAAATCTGCACTCCGTTACTGACCAGCTCACTCATAATCTTTATCTTTAGCTTGTCCAGTTCACTCTTTGATACTGTGTCTGCCTTTGCAATCACAGGGATGATGTTAACCTATATGGGAAAAAAAATAGAGTATTGGATTAAGGAACAAGTGAACAATAACTGCTGAGTGCACGGTGGCAGGTTCCGTGGTCACCTTGCTGTCCAGTTTCTTCATTGTAACGAGATCCAGGGACTTCAGGGAGTGTCCGTTTGGAGCGATGAAATACAGGCAGATGTGGATTCTCGTGTCATGGCAGTTAAACAGGGAGCGTTTAATTTTCAGCTCCTCTTCAAGGAAGTTTGCAAACTGGGTATCAATGTACTCAAGAATGGGTTTATAGCTGCACAAAAAAGGCACATAAAATGAGTATTATTATTTCAAACATACATGTATGAACGTAATATTATGTTTGAGAGACGTGTTAGTATCCTAGCTACAAAAGACTAGTGGCCAAAAAAGGAGACTGTTTTTTCCTCCCTGCTGTTGGAGCCCTCAAATGTCTATTGAGATTGCATTAGTTCTACCAGTCAATCCCGTATTCCCTTTCTTCCCTCTGAATTCACACGCCAGAAACAGGCCAGATCTCTTTCTCAGCTCCATACTGTGCAAGTGTGTTGGCTGAACAACCAGAGCAAGAGGGGGACATGATTAATAGCTGGTGCTGATCTAACAGAGAGAATTTTCCTCTGCTAGCTCTGCGAATTTTAAGATCAGTACAAAAATTGTGTAACACCTTTGTATGACATTTCAATAACTTTCTCTATTTTTTATTTCCTTTTTGATCATATTTTTCATCGCAATTGAGAAGAGTCCATACCTCTCTTCTTTGTTGATCTGGTCTCCGAACCCCACAGTGTGCACAATGGTCAGCTTGAGGTTGACATTGCTCTCCTGCAGGTCATAGGTTTGTGGGCGTAGCTGCACATCATTCTCATAGTGGCTGGCTTCCTCATTCTCAAACGTTGTATTGAAGAGAGTGTTCATTAAAGTTGACTTGCCTATCCCAGTCTCACCTTAAAAGAGAGAGCGACAATGACACAAGGTGAAGAGATATGAGGAAATTCCATATTAGAGCATGTGATGTTGATAACCGAGTTTTGATTCCAGAATTGTCCTGGTTCCATACGTACCTACACAGAGGATGTTGAAGCTAAATCCCTGTGCAACAGATTTGCTGACTAACTGATCAGGCAGACTGTCAAACCCCACATGGCCTCTGAGCTCCAGGTTTCTCTTTTCTTCATTCTGAGGGGTTTGAAAACAATCACAAAAAATAATATAAGATTTCATAATAAAAGTCAATAAAATGGAGAGGTAAAACAAGTCCTTCTGTCGGATCCCATCCCAACAGTTAGATTCCCAGCTTTAAAGCATTTTTAGCAAATGAGGCCATCTCCGTCTTCCACTTAACACACTGAGTAGTCCGACCTATAAAAATGCGCTGAGTCAATATTACAAAGCAAATTCCAGCAGTAAAGACACACAAATATAGCAACATGACATAAGCAAAGCAAGATAAGTTTGGTTGAATTTAAGGGTTAAAGTGATAATCTCCAAGATCTCAGTTTCGTTCTATTTGGTGGCACCTTATGGCGATAAATGGCAATTGTGGGTGCGTATTTGTTACAGTTGTAACTCATGATTTTCCTCGTTGCTTTCCTTTTTAGACTGGTAATCTTAATCTGAGTGTCGAATTTGTCTGGATTGTCACTGTAAATGCAAAGGCTTTCATCAGTGGGCCATAGGCTCAATCAACATTGTGTTACCTCATTCAGCTATAGATAGTGACTTAACAGACATTTATTTACATAAAAATCTTTGAGATTGTATCTTCAAACAAACAATTATTTTGACATTCGTTTTGTGTGTTTATTATTTTTAGATTTATAGATTATTAACTTGATTGAATATCAGAAAATATCCTTAAAACGACTTAGAATAAGTTACTTGTTTTGCTCAACCCACTGTCTGAATTTGAGATATTTACCTCACAACGACTTAAACGGAAAGATAATATGATAATAAGATGATAAATGACTAACATTTTATTGTTCTCAAAATAATCGGGATAGATAAACCACTGACAATCCTTAAATACTAATGTTACCTCTGTTTGGAGACTGTGCTGTGAGTTATACAGGTATTACTTCACTAAATCAAGTTTCAGACCTGGGCATCATGTTATCTATACTTTACCCTTTCCATGCAATAAAACACTGAAAACCCTCAAAGGCTTTTGAATGTGTATATAATAAGACATCATTTCTAAAAGGTGTTGTTTTTGCTGGCTCTAAAAGCTGGGAAATGGTTCATCCCTCCTATAACAGGGACACGCTGGGAAACTGGCATCCTGTAAAAGGCTCAACATGAGGACCAGGATGTGTTCAGTACAACAATCATCCGTTTCTGTCCCTCTCTCCCTCCCTCTCTTCACACAAACACACACAGAGAGAGACACAAACACAAAGAGCTCTTTCTTTAGATGTTATTTCACAGGGTGGGAAGATATCCAAGCTGCTGGCTGCCCTGGTACCCATAACTCCCCTTTCACAGTTAAACAAACACACAGATGCACTACATCAACTTAACATAGTCCTCCATTATTCGCAATGCAACATGTAAACGGGAGACTAAATACAGGCACAAAGTGTACGCTATGATATAATATACTGCCACGGATTACACGTTTGGCTGGTCCATTAAAATTTTCGCTGAGCAATGTGGTGGAGCTAGCTGCTACTTGAAGAGGCTGCTACTTATGTTTATCCTCTTAACTTGGTCTCCTGCAGCCTGCTGTCCCGTGATTCATTCAAACGCTCGCTCCTTTCGTCCCCGCGCGCACCTGTCAGAGGTGTTGACATGGTAAACAGCCAAGTGTTTATCGTGCCGTTTCTTCCTGCACAGTTGGATGTGCTTTTTCGGCACGTCTCCACGGGGCGACGATGCATCATTTCCACTGAGTCCTCCGCAGCTAAAAATGCGTCTTTATCCCGATTCATCAGACGGAGCCATCCTGCTGTATCCTCGACACACCGCTCATCACCACCACCTTCCCTCACACACCTGAACGCTACTGGTTAGATGCTTTAATGTCTATGTCTGCTCTGAAAACACAAAAATCATTAGTCAGTGCAGGCCCGCAGACAGTACATCATCATACTTACTGCGAAAACATCCACCTCATTGGCCGCCATCATCACAAGTGTGCAGGAATTATGTGTCAGCCAGACCTGCTCCGCACATCCAACAGGGACAGACTCACTGCTTCAATATGGCCACTTGGAGGCAACACCCCCTCGTTGCTGGAGGGCGAAATTACAAGAGCCCTCACGTTAAAAACTGCCTCAGTCCTTATTCTCATTCTAATAGGGTTTAAAACAACATCCACGACTTGTTTTATGTCTTACTGTTTAAAATTTAGACTACAAGAGACAGGCCCGGGTTTTCCCACGCCATGGGAAACGACCAGCTATCAAAGAAATAGTGTTGCAATAGTTCGTAAATGTTTTCCTATCACCAGTTCAGATTACTATTTCTACTGTTACCTCAGGGTTTCACAAGTCTGGATTCCGAGAAGGCAAATATAAAAAGAAATGCAATTTCACATTCACTCAATATATAACATCTTTCATGCATTTAAGAGGAAAATAAAATTATTTTCTACACTTCACGCATTTGTCAATTAGCTAGTAGTTAACTTTGAAAACTACATTTTCAAGGGCAAAAAATAGCTTTAATAAAAAGGTCTACGGTTGATGCTATGAAATGTGGAGCTGCTAAACATTATTTAAAGTCTCTGTCAGTTAAAACATATATACAGTAATGTAACCCTCCTATAGGGGCCAATCTGTTCTTGAGTATAATAATAGCTTTAAGTAGATTATTCCATCCTGCCATACATTTCTATAAGTAGACCATGTATTAAGGACTGCATGTAGTACCGTAACATACTGTACGGTTGTGAAACTTCGGTACAGTAAAAGAAAATATCAGTATTTTTGCACCACTGCAGTATAGCTTACAAAGGGAAAAAAATACACTTAATTACATGACTTATATAGTCAAAGTATACACTCTGTGATATAAACGTGCTTATTTTTGAATACATAATACATGTTTGAATTCATCATTTGAATAAATCAGTTCTTACAGATTTATTTAAAATTTTTGACTGGTAGTTTATATTTTTAAAGGTGATGAAACGTGTGTTTAGGTCCTGAGATCAACATTAAGGCTCACTGTTCACTGTTCTGTTAGATTTACAGTTTATACTGGGAAAAATGTTGATTAAAAAAAAATATATTATTGACATTTAATATAGATACATATGAAAATAAATAAATGTTTAGGCCTTATGAAATATTAAACTAAACATACCTAATATATGCATCCAAGTATAGCTTTTGTCTATAATATAATGCATTTTGTATCGTGGTCATTATTAATATTTAGGCGTATATGAAAATAAATAAATAAAACTGTTCACCCTAAGCATTTCATTCAGCAGCTTTAAAATCTATTCTATTTATCAGGATAAAAGACATGAAACGAGCTCTGCCCACAGACAGCCTTCAGCGGGGACAGCCATAATAAAAACCGGGTGTTTCATTTGAAGAGGCGCCGGAAGCAGCAGGTTGGAGGAGGATACGAGAGAGGAGGGCACGAATAGCGAACAGATAATCCCTCCTCGGATTTTTATTCAATCTATCCGACATATCCTTCACATCTTAACAACATGGCTTTGACCCAAGAATCTATCCTGTCTTTTTTGTTGGAGCACGGTGGCAAAGTGAAGAACTCGGAGCTGCTGAACAATTTCAGGAGTGAGATCAGCTGCAGTGATCCCGCGGAAAAGCAGCACAATAGAGACCTTTTCAAGAAGTTGGTGAACAGCGTCGCTGTGGTCAAACAGATCGACGAGGTGAAGTTTGTGGTGGTGAAGAAAAGGTATCAGGACTTTGTCAAAGAGGTGACGCACGATGTTACTTTGCAGAAAACCTCGCAGATGGATGACAGCGTCTCGAGCCAGAATACGAGCTTTTCTTACTCATCTCCTACACATCGAGCCGAGTCCGCCAGGATGATTTATTCTGATATTGAGAACAATAATATGTGCTTTCCCTCAAACAAAAATGGAAATTATTACAGCGATGACAAACATACAAGTGTGCAGGAAAGGAAATCGTTGTCAAGAAACAACAGTGGTGTGGACACAACCACCGTTAAAGTCCTGAATATCTCCGGAGATCAGTCGAGCAAAGCGAGGAAATCTGGAGCTGTGTTCGCTGTCATAGCGGTCAAATCCCCACCGAGAGACCATGCCCCAGCAGCACAGGAGGGATTATATTCCCAAGTGCATCAGACTAACACATTGGTCAACAAAGTTTCTGAACCATCTGTGCAAAATTTGAACTTTCCAGTTTGCAAGAAGAGTGCACAGAGTGACTCCCAAAGCTGTAAAAACAGACAGGCAGAAGACATGCAGCCCCCAGTTTGCCCCCATATGAGGCCCCAAAATAAGACCACCAGACAGGGAGATGATGCAAAGTACTCAGAGTGTGTGCCTCTGGAGCCTTTAGCTCATGAGTGGTTGGTAAAGTGTGCAGCAGGGCTGTGGGGTCAGATCTACGGTCTGCTGCTGCAGGACACACGGCTGGCACAGAAGAAAGACTTCATGTCAGGGTTCACAGCCCTGCACTGGGCTGCAAAGGACGGCAACAGCGAGATGATACACAAGCTCGTGGATATCTCCAGGAAAAGAGGCACTTATGTGAACATCAACAGTAAAGCACACGGAGGATACACACCTTTGCACATCGCAGCCATACACGGTCACACTGAAGTCATGGCTCTACTTGTGAAAAGTTATGGAGCCAATGTAAATGAAAGAGATAATGATGGCAAGAAGGCCGTCCACTACCTGGGCAAAGGTCCGTCAGCTGAGGTCAGAGCACTTCTGGGAGGACAGCAGCAGAGAAAGAACAGGGAGAAGACGGAGGATGAAGACTACAGGGAGCTGCCGAAGGGATTCAACACTATCAGTAAGCTGTTCCAGCCTCACATGGGGAAGAAACAAAAGACCGCAGCTAGGTATGCTCAGGACTGGTGAGAGAGAGAGAGCACAGAAGAGATGATACTGTCTGAGTTTGTATATCATGTCAATATGAAACAACTTTAACTTTTCTATAAATAACTGAATTACAAATGTGTAGTCTCTCAGTACCTGCTGCAGGTGTTAGCCCTCTTGTACAGTGAATCACTGTTGCATGTAATATTTATGAATATTTATCATTTCAACATAGTTTTTCTTTAGTTTTTATGTATTCAAAGTTTTATTTTGAACCCATTTTATTTATTTTTCTAAGTAAACATACAATCAGTGACAGTCTTACAACTTTAGCAGTTCACTGCTTTGTGTCCGTAAAGTTTGGGGAATTATGAAAACAGACCTGGTAAACAGTTTCTTTAACACTGATGGGAAACAGGACATCGTGTTGTTGGTGTTGTTGTTGCAGAATACTCATTGCTTTTGTGCACAGCAGATCATATTTGAATCAGGCAACACTGGATGCTGTTATAGACAGATTATGTGGTAGATTTTTTTTGTTCATGTTTAAAGGTATCAGTAAATGTAAAGGAGGTTTTTTTCAGGGCCTGTTATGCAAAGCAGACCACTAGACCGGGTGGTGGAATGTCACCCTGATTAATCTCTCTGTGAACTTGAGCTGGATGGGGGAGGCCTCCTTTTGTTGAACAACGTGGGCCAAATTCTTTGGACTGATGGTGGTAAAATATAAATCATAAGGACATGCTGGGCCATGGCCCTATAATACCCCTTAGTAATACATAATTTAAGTTTTGATTAGAAATACAGGTTTGACATGGCTTCACTCAACTGTAAAAACGAAGTCAAAGATGAGGATGGGATTGAATTTAAAAAGGTAAAGAAATATACTTTGAGCATTTGAATGTTAATATTGTGTGAAGGAGTCAGTAAACAGCCATCTTTTCCTCCAACATGTGTGAAAAACAGTAACCTGTCCCTATTTTTGTCCTTAACTGACCAAGAGAAAAACAATCCTGATGACATATAAAGAGCTGGAGCTCAGACAAAGAAGCCATGAGCAAAACAGTGCCAGAACAATGTCCTTTGTCTTGTTATCTGGAAAAGAAGCTGCTTGCATAATGATCCAAAGGACAGCTGCGCTCACTGCAGCTATTGAAAACGACAGCCTGTTTTATGTGTTAAAGCCAACCTCAAAACTTTTATTTATACTGCAGGACATCTGAACGATCATAAAGGGAAATCAACAGCATAAAGGCTTCTGTATGTTTCTTTCTTCTTTAAATGGTTAAGAGCAGATTTGCAAACATCAAAGAGTGTCCAACAATGGAGCAGTGTGGTCCAGCTCTGTGTTGTTTCCTGTCAGTACAAAATGGAAAAATATCTTCTTTTAAACCGGATAATATGCAGTTTAGTATTAGCATATAATGCGGAACTGAGACGCAGCTAAAACCGAGTCCAGCCAGTGGTCCCTAGGGAGCTAGAGAGCCAATCAAAGCTATTGCAGACACATAGCATGAGAAGTACTTGTAGTGTGGTTGTAGTGGAGATATGTAACAGTATCAACTTGGTTTATTAAGTTTTAGATGTCTGACAAGTGCTGAATAGACAAACAGTTTGTTGGATTTTCTTTGCCAATCATCTGTTAAAATCATCTATGTTGTATCCCCTTATTTACTCTTTATATTTCAAGCCAGTAGAGGGCAGTGCTTGCTAATATTATCATTTAAACGGTGACTGAAGTAGTCCACACATAAAGGTTCATATTGTCTTTGTTGGTATTTTTGTTCAAAGGTCACAAAGTACAAATAGTTTAGTGAAGTCATTTGTGATGAGAGCTAGAGAAAAAAAAGTTTCATATAGGCAGAGTTGGCAATACAACAACCTACTTGGTTATCATGATGAGGTTATTAAGAATAGGTTTTACAACTATAAAATAATGCCCATTCAATCACGTTAAGTAATCAAACTGATGTTTACTGAGCAATAACCTCAGGCAAACATATTACACAGACATGTTTTTTTTGTCCTTTATTTGAAAAACAAGAGTTTAAAACAATGAAGTATCATGAAGATAAGATTAAACTGAATATTTACTTTGATAGTGAGTTGTTACTGTACCCTAGAGATCAAACCAAGTTGAGACTGCAAAACAGATGCCTTTCCAAACAGTTCTAGATGTACTGTGCTATCTGCCAAAGATAAGAAAAACCTCACGTGCATCAAACACTGTTAAGTCAAACTCAAATAGTTAGTATTTTTGTTATTTTCAGTACATTTGGACACTTTTTGTTTTGGCAATTACTTCTTCAAAGTGCTGTCTGTCAGTGTACCACAAAAACAAAGGTAAAGAACACAAATCCCCACACCAAAAATACAAAAAAAAACCACATTGCTGCTGTTAAAGTTGCAAAAATATTAATTGCACATTATCACATTTGATCTGTTGCCTCTATAAAGCCTCGTTTACACACCTTTTTAACACTCCATTTAAATATTTTTACACTATCACTGTTGTGTCAGTGGAGCTTGAGTTTAAAGCTCACTACCGGTGTAAACAGCTAAGTTTAGGCTATATATTATGCTGGCCACATGTTCATCATCAGGTTATTCAGGTGTAAATACATACTGTTCTCAAATTATTTTTTAAATTTCAAAAAGTCTCCTCCTGAGTCGCTGTTTTACTGTCTCACTTTAATCACAAATGTTAGACGAGGGAGCCACATTGGACTAAAAAGGGTTAACTTCATCAGTATCATCACCCAACAGAAACCACACCTTCTCCTGACAGTGGAAAGTTACAAACTGCTCCTCTAAAATATTCCTTTAAGACAATAGTTCAAATTCCCCTGTGTTAACCGCCCCTTCCTGCTAACAATTGTATTTTCAAGGTAAAAAGTCAATCAAAGTAGGTACATTGAGGAATTACTAAAAAGAGCTAAATATTTGGCAGGCAAAGAGACAGATGTTAATCTTAAGAGTTGGAAAAAAACAACCAGTGATCAAAAATGAATTAATCCATGTCTAGCTTGCATTGTTTCTAACTAAAATACAGCTATGCAGAATATTTATAATTGAAAAATTGAACCAGTGCTATTTATGAAATGTTTAATATCATAGACTGTGGCTATACATCTCTTTTGAATGTAATTATGCCCTCTGGTGGTCAGAAGCTTAAAGGTAACTACACTTATTTTGTCAGATTAAACTGGTGTTCACTATAAATAAAGACTTATTGAAACCTGCTTCTGAGCAAATCTTGAACATCGTATGGGAATCCATTAAACTACCACAGATAATATAAATCTAGCAACACATGGATATTTTCTCCAAAACGTTAAGTGAGTACAATAAATATATTTGAGAGCTCTAATAGCTACACAATTCACATAGCAGTTAAATAGCATTAGATAACAGCTTTGGCTAAGGCTAAACTAGTTACACATTTACCTAAATATTTTAATTTTCAATTTATCTCGCTGACATTCTTTTGCTTCTAGAGTTTAATGTTATGGTAAAAACATAATGTTAACGTTACCTTATACATTAGCTTGCTTTATTAGCTAGCTAGCTATTTCAAACAAATAGTAACTTACCATTGTTGCTTTTCTTTTACGCCTTCAAACTGTCATTTGACATGTATAAACGTTTTTTTCCCCCCGAGGAGCCCAGGAAGTTTCTTGAATAGCAAACAAAGTGGCTAATGTTATTGGAAAATACATTGACTAATTGTTACTTCTTCGGTGTAAAGTGGAAACGCTTTCTCAAAACTAAACCGCTTTACAAAATAAGAGCTCAAATTTAGTATGACTGTAACCGGAAATCATATTTGTATTTACGACTTTACATTGTTACAAATGTCTTGAGTGCTTTACTTACCTGTCGAACACAAAACTAGCCTCCTGCTGTTTTTGACTCATTGTGATATTGTAAAACTTTAGAAGTCGTTCCCTGGTAATAGGCGACTTTACCTGATGTAGTAACGAGTGATAGAGTTGATTGCCATCACCTGGGAGTGTTGATCAGCGGTGGCACGTGCGTGGTTCTGTTGACCTCGAGCTCTCAGCAGAGAGTCTCTCTAAGTTTTGACTTATTACGTTGTTTATAATGGAAAAACAAATGCTGATGTCAGCTGTCCTTCGTTATTTTCGCACGGTTGTCTTACTACTGCTGGTTACCTGCAGCTGCCAGCTGGTTAAATCTTCTCTGGGTGCCTCCAGTGCGGTACGTGACTTGACGTACCCTTACGGCAGCATCTTCTCCCCGCTGCTCAAGGCCCTGTCAGAGCACGGAGGGTCGAAGTGGAACCCAGGCTTGAGGAAAAGAATGAAACCTGAGCACAAGTACATCAAATATCTGCAGGAGGTTTACAAGAAGTCCCCCAGAGTGCAGAGGAGTTTGAACGGGGATAATTTCTACAACACAGTCCGACTGATCAAACCTCAAGATGAATGTCCGGCACAAAGTCACAAAGGTGAGTAAATGAGACATAAACTGAATTACATTGACACTACACACAACGTATTAAACATAGCATATCACTCTTATTGCTGAAGCTCCATGGTAAATTGAATGATAAACACTGGCATTTTTCGAAAAAGTTACTTAATAGGTCAAAGGGTCACTTTTTCAATACTGGATTAAAGCTCCTGTGAGGAGTTTTTTGATGGTTATGAAACGGACTGATTTTTTTTATGATTCCTCTATATGACCTACAGAAGCAAACCAAACCAGACCATCAGCGACAAGATTGATTATTTCCATATAGTTATTTTTAATGCTTGAAACTGCTGGGGGGGGTTGGTGTCAGACGAAGCGATTAACTGCGCGCTGCCTTTGTTTACATTTTTTAGGGAAAAACTTTAAAGTGAGTGATACATATGACATGATTTTTTGTTAAAAACCACCACTTCAGCAAGTACAGGACAAAATCAGCAAACAGATTAGAGTTACGGCTTGTCCAACGGGGGGAAACTGAAAGTTCCTCACTGCAGCTTTAAGAACTGCTCAAAGCTTAGACCTTTGGTGGACTTCAAAGCTCCAAATTTACTCTGTGGTCTGACAGTATACTGAGTATTTCATAAATATTTTTTACTATTAAATTGCACTGTTCAAGAGCTGTATAAACTCCGGCTTTACGAGGTGATACGGGTCTGATGTTACTGGACCTGAGGCATAAAAATCCATGGACATAATGATATTATTCCTGCATGTGAGTTATGTTGGGTCTTTGGGCATACATAATGAAGGTGCAATAATTCTACTGCAATTTTCAAGTAGTATTTCTAAGTTATACTTAAACTTGGACCTACAAGGTATAAGGTAGGTTTTAAAGCAATGTTTGCAAAAGTGGGCACATTTGCCGTAAAATTTTGTTTGTATCATTTATGAAGTGTAATAGTCATAGGAGAGAAATATGATGCCTCAAAATTTGCATTTCAACTGCAGGGCCTCCCTGTAGCACACAATGGCCATGTAAAGGCATAAAGGGCATTGTTCACTGAAAAGAGTATAAGTACAGCAAGTTTTTTCTGATTAATTCTCTGTAACCATAATAACAGGGACATTTTTGTCAGGACTCTTCATAGCTCATGTTTTCTTCTATTCTCCTTCAGAGAGTTTCATGCAGGATCTTTCCTACAGCCTTGATCAAGTAAGAAGAAAAGAACAGCTTCTGAAGTCCACCCTGCTGTACAATTTAGACCAAGACCGTGCAGCACCTGCCAACTCTGTGTGCTACCTGAGTGTCAAGGAGCAGGAGCTCTCTGACCAGTGCCAGCTGTGTCCCACTACCCATCATTCTGTGAACTTTACCGCTAGCACAGACGGGAGGAGCGGGAGAAACTGGGTGGAAGTTGATGTAACCTCGTTTCTCCAGCCTCTCTTACAGTTTCAGAGAAAGAGCATACACCTGCGCATCAATGCCACCTGCCCCGGGGACCGAAGAGCCAGAGGTGAGGGGAGCAAAGGTCAACTACAGTTCACCCTGAGGTCCCCTCTTCTGCTTCTTTATCTCAATGACACCAGCCAAATTGCCCACCAGAGGGTACCAGTCAATGCCAAATCAGGTCAAAAGCCAGCCACATTTCACAAGCAGAGGGTTTTCAAACCAGAACCAAGAATCGTGCGGAAGAGAAGATGGAAGAGGGAGTCTCCAAAGACCAAGCGAGGTGATAAAAGTATGGATTTCCACCTGCCTGAGCTCCTGCCAAGCTCTGAATTCCCAACAAGTGACTGTGCCTTGTACGATTTCAGGGTGCGATTCAGCCAGCTCAAACTGGATCAATGGATTGTCTTTCCACCTAAATTCAACCCCAGGTATTGCAGAGGTATCTGCCCGAATACTGTGGGCTTCATCTACGGCTCACCTCTCCACACGATGGTGCAGAACCTCATCTACGAAAAGCTGGACTCCTCTGTGCCCAGACCCTCGTGCATCCCCTCCCACTACAGCCCACTGAGTGTTATGATCTTTGAGAAGGACGGCTCTTATGTCTATAAGGAGATTAAAGACATGGTGGCCACCAGGTGCACATGTCGCTAAGTCAGCTAAGTGCACGTCTTCTCAGTTTTCTTCCTTTTTTACAGGCTGTATAGAAACATCATCACAATCCTCCTCAGCAGTCGCCACAGGTGGACTCTATCCAAGTGCCAGATTCTCTGACCAGGCTCAGTGATTTCAGGAATTTATAAAATCGTGTGCATGAAACAAGTTTGATCTCGAGCAGGTGTGTTTACTTAATCAAATGTGTTTACTTAAAAAAAGTATTTTATCCTAATGAAAAATTTGGAAACATGACATTTATTTGCTTTTTGTTAATGTGTGACAAGAAAGGGTGCCAAGGCGTCCTATTCTTTAAACTCCTGTTTGCAACATGGTGTTGTCTGACGCACTTGAAAAAAATGTGTGTTGTATAATTTTGTATTATTTTTTTAAGTTATTTTTTTGTTAATTTATAATGGGTGAGTGGTCTGTCATTGTTCTTTAATTTAACACAATTACCATGTTTTAAGTAGCCCTGTTCTGGACAAAAGAAGAAAAAGCAGTCACAAACTCTTATCAAACCTTTTACATGATGTTTTATTCCTGGAGATTACAGACAGCTGTCTGAAAGGCAGCTTGTCTTTATAATGTCCAGAATGAAAGTTAAGGTTTCAGTGTGTATTTATTACCTCTAGTCACAAAGTGACTGCATACGTATGAATTGAGTGCATTCTTATGAATTTGTACTAGTTGAATGTGACTATATGCTACCATGTCTATTTATGCAAATTGAATGAATTCACTGTCTGTGCTCAGCTTAGGGATATTCAGAAGATTGAAAAGTTGGAAAATAAAAAAAATATATGCATAAATGTTGTCTGCATACTGCTGGTTGAAAATGTTTATGCACTAAAGAAGAAGGAGAAACTTATTGTTTCCTTCAAAAAAAGGCCCTGCCAAATACACATTAGGCTAGACACAGACTCCACTTTTTTTTTTTTAATTGCCTAATCTTACAATTGTGTGATACTTGCCTGAAATGGACTGTGCTTGTGCCCCTAATAGGATGCCATTCTAAAGTATGTCACTGTGTTACATCTTCCTGAGGACTTGAGGGTCCATGTGATAAAGTCAATAGTAGAATAATAATTCATGTGAATATTACCTTACCTTTTTATCTGAAATCCACATCTGATACAGTTTTTGTTGTGTTCTTGGTAGTTATTGCTGTACTGTAGTATAAACCAGTATATACACACCCACTTAAAACAAGAACATAACCGTAGTTCATTCCTGCCACACCAGACAGGAGTGGAACATGTATTGCTTAGTTGTAGGTGTTATGGGACAGCGAGAGAGAAGATGAGAGACTTACAGATGCAACATTAAAAGGACTACTGAGTATGGGTGAAAGGGTACATGTCATGGTACTATAAGCTTTCCTAAGGCCAAGGGACACTGGGGAGTATTATAGGATATGATGGGTACATAGGGAGTTTATTGTAGAGATAGTGTGTGAAGCATGGAGGATACGTGTGTGTTTATTTTTTATAATAAGGATTTAGAATGCAAGTCTACAGCCTGGTCCACACTCCGGAGCAGAAGGTGGTGGTAATGCAGCAAATAAGCTGGATGTCAACCACCGTAAAACGACGAGAAGAAGCAGTTAATTCCTGCTCTGTCTTTGTCTTGATGTTACTCCAGTCCGGTAGGTGGCGGTACTGTCGTCAGTGTTGGCCGCCACCCGACGCTTCAATAAGAAGGAAGGGCACCGGAACTTCATTAGCAAACACTTTCGAGCAGCAGCACGGTAAGCTTCAATGTCATGATTTAAACGGTGTAGCTTTAGTTCCAATTGCTTAAATCAACGAAATTCGCGAGATATTTCTGCTTTGTAGTAATAAAAGTAGCGTAATAGTAGCCTATTTCTGTGAAACCACCACGTTATCGCGACGATCTAGGAAGCGTTTCAAGGACTGTTTGTACCTTGGAAGCTAACTAGCCTGCTGGAGCTATCTTAGGCCAACATTTAGCTACCACGGCTAACCAGTCTATATTGTTTAGTGATTTTCGAGGTTAAGATTTTGTCATGTATCTAGATTATGTTAAAGTATTTTATAAACAAATAAGATACACCTTTAGCAACGTCATGGTCCTTCATATTTTAAATCGGAATAATCATATGCTTAAGGGATTAATGTAAAGCTATAATTGGGAATTATATAAATCCAGACTTTAAGTAAGATGGCTGTTACAATAATACATACAACACATCCAAATACGATTGCGTAATTCTTAGTCAATCATGCAAGAGAAGACACAGAGTATGAAAAATCAACCCATTTGCTCTGAAATAGTTAAGCAGAGTTTGTTTGTTAGAGAGCACTATCAGTTAAACTGGAATTAAGTGCTTGTTTAATAGTCATGTTTTATCAAAACACAAAGTTTTATCTCTTACTAACTACATACACAGCTGTGAGTGCCACTTGATACATTTTGTTTACAACAAGAGTAAATCATGAAATCATTCTCTTTGACAGTGCCTGTCTGTTAATTTATGTTTTTGTGAATTTCCTTGTCATTTCAGATCAGCTCTCTGGTGAACATGGGTCGCCACTTCGGAGACTTGGCCAAGGTCAGGCATGTGATCACATACAGTCTGTCCCCCTTTGAGCAGAGGGCTTTCCCCAACTACTTCTCCAAGGGAATCCCCAACGTGTGGAGACGGTTCACAGCCTCTTTCTTCAAAGTGGCCCCTCGTGAGTATTAATATTTCCATACTTTATCACTATTTACATTTTAGAGTAGTTACAGATAATATACTGAATTATTATGTTTTTGGAATCTTTTACACTGAATGACATCAGAAACAAACAACATATTGTGAAAAAACTGTCAGAACAGGAGCAGATAAAGTATCCTTGAGCCAACTATGTTCAATTGGCATTAAATGACACTTAATCTCCATGGCATTGTATATGGAAAAAACATTTTTTATAATAATTCATAAAATGTTAACGTTATCATTTTGACCGACATATTTCATCGGTAATTGCAATTTTATCTCAGCTCACATTTTGCATCTAGAATGTATGCATGATACAGCAGGTTGAAGTGAATGATATGGAAAAACTCCTATCTCTATCTCCTATGCCAGACATAACATTTTAGGGTCTATAGTTATCCACTCTCTTTTCTGCACAAGATCTTAGTTGTTTGTGCCTTTTTTTAAGTACAGCTGAAAATGGGTCAGAGACTGACGTAATGTTTCCTTATTTTTTTTTAATCTGGCACGGTCGGTGTTCTGTTGGGCATTTTTCTCTAACAACCTGTAAGCGATGCCTCCTTTTTGATGCTTTCTTTTTCTCGAGCTATATTCTCCCCTATCATTTAGGTTTATCACGACGAGTGCTTTTGTGTTCAGTTTGGCTGGTGCCCAGTCACAGGCCTGTTACCTAATTTGACCCCAGCCTCTGTTGTGGTTTAATTGACTGCTGGAAGTGTCAAATGACAAGTTCATGTGTGTCCACAGTTCAGGCAGAACCTTTAGCTCCTTTTGTTGTAAATTTAACTTTAAAAGATCATTATAAAAAACATTACCCTTTGTTAGTTTATACATTTATATTAGATTATATTTTATTATTTATAGATTTAAGCCTGGAGTCTAATTAATTCAGGTTTATAATTGATTTTGAAAACATTTTTAAGTATTTCTTTTTTTCTCTTTGCAGTATGATATTTAAAAAAAAATGTACATCAAGTTGTGGCTTAATACAGTGATGGTCCTGGTACTAACTTATTATACTACCTTTCTTTTTTAGCAATGACTCTCATGTACCTGACTTACACCTGGGGCAATGATGTCCATCAGCAGGGCAAGAGGAAGAACCCTGCTGATTTCGAGAATGATGAATGAGCTCCTGCCACCTTCCTGAAAGCTGCCCTATTATTAATTGCAACTCTGTATGTTTCACCAATAAAAAAGAAAAATATTTATGTGAAATCAGTGTCTATTGATTTAATTCAGTCATAATTTTGTGGGGTTTTCTTCAATGTGGGTGTGAAATACATTTTTTGTTATTGCGAAGGCCACTTACCCAGCATTAATACCAATGATAAGTAGAACAGATGACACCTTAGGACCTCAGATATATACTAAAGGCTAAGATGATGGACAGAACAATCAATAATAATTGGCTAAATTTATGACATTCTTATCGATACTAAAATGCAAATTAATTTTAAGACAGTCTTGGCTTGAAGACACGTTAATATTTGTGATAAGCATTTGCATCTGTTAGTAGTACTTGTGTTAGTTGTTGGGGCTTTTATGTTTAGATTGGGGAGCAGTAGAACTAGTAGGTAACCAACAGCAGATGTAGGATATGACCTTGTAATATAACATAATTACAATAACTTTATTGATCCCCAAAGGGAAATTCACTTGCCTGGCATCTCATCTACCATTTACTGTATTTTACTACATTTACCATATATTTAATATGGTGGATTAATTGAAAATGGCAGCTTCATGAGAACATTTACAGATCTAACCCTGCTGTTGTAATGCCTTTCCTTGCCTCTGGGTGGCGCGCGGCAGCAGCCTCCTGCCCTCTGCGGTGTGATGCTATTGGTCGGTGTGACACACAGAAGATTCCTGAACGCTCTCACGCATCAGCCGGCGTACCGCATGCTGCTACCCAGCTTCATGGAACAAGAACAAGGGTGTATCACCGTCCGCTGACCGAAATCCACTGTAGCTGCTGCTGTCATTTTTAGCACTGAACTGTATTTCTGTTCTTCCTTGTAATTACTGCTCTGTAAACTGTTCAGTTAGCTAGTCAAGATGTCAGTTGTCGGATTTGACGTCGGCTTCATGAACTGCTATGTAGCGGTAGCCAGAGCCGGAGGGATTGAAACTGTCGCTAATGAATACAGCGATCGATGTACACCGTGAGTACAACCAGACGCATTATTATTCATGATTTTCGTTGTATTATCTGCACAGATAGCAGTAACTGACTGTGAATAAATCGTCTTTTGTTCATCATAATATTGAGTGAAGCTAACGTTGCTAGGTAGCTAGTTAGCATGCTAACAGATTTCACAACAGGAAACGGCATGTGATTGCTAAAGCTAACGGTAGCTGAAGCGAAAGCATTGTGAGGTATAATGAAATCTTGGAACCACCTCACATTATAAAATACTTCTTTGCACGTCTTACTAAAAATATGACGTCGAGATAATATTAAGACTATAATAACTGACCTGCTCGGTCAGGTGATGTGTTTTTACTGCAGGCATGAATGAGCGCATGATGGGAGGAGGCCGGATCGTGGCTGTCAAAACGGCTTAATCAATCCATTGTAACTTCATTTTCAGATCCTAGCCCATAGAATAAACCGAACAAGGAGTATAGAATATCTTTTTGCAAACATTAAAAAATATTATCACGACAGATCGTCCTTACAACAGCCAGTTATTTGTTACATCCACCCTGTACGATGCTGCATCACTGATTTTTTTTGTTTATTTTTAGAGCATGTGTTTCTTTTGGACCCCGGAATCGCTCCATTGGTGCAGCTGCTAAAAGCCAGGTATGTTTTCATGGGGATCGGTGGTACACAGGTTATCATTCACCTGACAAAAGAGGGACCAATGTTTTCAAAGTGCATGGAGTATGAGCATGACCATAATGTGCATGCATACAGCACAAACCAAATTCAGACCCAACACAATCATGAATACACAATTTTCATAAGTGTGCATTTTTTCCTTTCTCACAGGTCGTCACAAACTGCAAGAACACAGTCCAAGGGTTCAAAAGGTTTCATGGCAGGGCCTTTTCAGATCCCTATGTGCAGCGCCTCAAAAACAGTTTGGTCTATGATATTGCACAAATGCCATCTGGAACAACTGGCATCAAGGTAAGATAATGAGGAGCTAATGCAGTCAAAACCCCTTTTGAGGAGTTTTTCACTGGTTATGAAACAGACTGAAGTTCATTCTGATTACTCTATATGACCTACAAAAGCAAACCAGACCATCAGCGACACGATTGATTATTTCTATATAGTTATTTTTTTAATGCCTAAAACTGCTAGCAGGGGGGTAGGTGTCGAACTGCGATGAACTGCACGCTGCCTTTGTTGACATTTTCCAGGGCAAAAATTTAAAGTGAGTGATACGAATGACTGTTAAAAAAAGCAGGATGAGATTTTTTGTTAAAATCACCACTTAAGCATGTACTGGACAAAATCAACAAAGAGATGAGAGATACGGCTTTGTCCACAGGGGGCGCCAAAATCAACACAAACCAAAGGTTCCTCACAGCAGCTTTAAATTGATTTTTCAAAATGTTAATAATCTGTGTTTTGTACAAGTTACAACCCAGACACAGTTGATGAAAATACAATAATAACTCTGACAGACCTGAAAGTATTCCCTTACGTCATTATCATTACGCCAGACAGCCCAGGTGATCGACAACCTGCCAAAATTTCTCCAAGAGAAACATTCCTTATGGCTCTCACTGTTAGGCATGTTATGAATAAAAACAATAACTGGGACTGATTTCACAATAGCCGTAGATAAACAAAGATACCACAATGATACCGTAAAGAAGCCTCAACATTATGCTGGCTTTGTATTTTACACTGAACCAAACAATGTCGGCATATTGCCGTGTCAGTCTCAACTGTAAAAGAGGCAGATGAGTCATAAGGGTGGAGATAATAATAGGATACTAATTACACCTCATAATTAATGAAGATAATGCACCTGAAATAAACATAATTGTAACCAGCAGATACCCAGAAAACACTCAAAAACTCAACAATAATAAAGGTAATAAAACGATATACAAATTAAATCACACAAAATGATGCAGTCTGATTAAAGTGCATAATTTTGGATATTATTCATTAAAATGGCTCATCTTTTTTTCATTCAGAACTGAATAACCTATTGTGTTTGGAGGACTATGTTGTGTTTTGGTTTAGTTTGTGGTGTCAGTCTGGTGCATATAAATGAAGCTTTTTCTAACAAACCTTCAGTGCAGGCAAGCACTAAAAGCCTGTAGATGAGCAACTCTTAATTGCACCTGTGATGCAGCACGTGTGCTTCTTGAAGTTGTGAAATGTCTGTCTGTGTCATCACAAGCTAAACTGAGCTGACGTTCGAAATGTAGGCTTGGTGAGCCAGTTAAAGTATAAGGGACACTTAAGATTAAATGAGAGAAATTTGTTCCTGAAAGTTGCAGGCAGTGTTAAATAACATAAATGAGTCAAAATGTGCATGGTTGGGAAATGTTATCATTGTCAGTCATGTGCAAGTTTTGTGCCCATGTAGAAACAGAAATCATCTATATCAATGTAATGATCTATTTTCTGTTACAGGTGATGTACATGGAGGAAGAGAAGGTGTTCAGCATTGAACAGGTCACCGCCATGCTGCTGACTAAGCAGAAGGAGACGGCGGAGTATGCACTTAAGAAGCCTGTGGCCGATTGCGTTGTGTCTGTAAGTTTAACATGACTTTGCACTTTTTTGATACTGAACACAGAGTATGTTTACAGCTCCAAATAACCAAAACCTGACTAGAGGTCCAATCTAACAGGTTAATAGAAAATCAAGCTGGAGAAAGTATATGTTTAAAATGCTCTTCTGTTGTTTCCAGGTTCCCTGTTACTACACTGATGCTGAGAGGAGATCAGTGGTAGATGCTGCTCAGATCGCTGGTCTAAACTGCCTGAGGCTCATGAATGAAACAACTGCAGGTTTGTACGCATATTGGGTATATTATTATATTTTTTGGGTAGGGCTTGGGCATTTATGGGCATGTTTGTCATTATTGGCTGCCACTCTGGCTAACATAAGTCATAAAATGCACACTTTGACATCATAGTAATTGTTCACTTCATTAATAATTTAATAATTTCCCTTGAAGTGGCTTTGGCATATGGGATCTACAAGCAGGATCTCCCTGCTCCCGAGGAGAAGGCCAGGAATGTGGTGTTTGTGGACCTGGGCCACTCTGGATACCAGACATCAGTGTGTGCCTTCAATAAGGGCAAACTCAAGGTGTGTAGCCAAATCAACATACTGTACATTCTTCACTCATCTTCAAGAAGCCTTGTTTCAATCCTTCTCTTCTCTCTCTGCCTCTTCTCCTCGTCTTTCAGATCTTGGCTACAGCTTGTGACCCAGAGCTGGGAGGAAAGGACTTTGACGAGGTGCTGGTGAAGTACTTCTGTGAGGAGTTTGGCAAGAAGTACAAGCTGGATGTCAAGACAAAGCCTAGGGCTATGGTCAGGCTCTTCCAGGAGTGTGAAAAACTGAAAAAACTGATGAGCGCCAACTCCTCTGATCTGCCTCTTAACATCGAGTGCTTCATGAATGACATTGATGTCACTGGGAAACTGAACAGGTAGAGCCATCAAGATATCATTTGTTGCATTAGCATCGATGATTCATACATCATCTGTCTCATTGTATGATTCCTTTTCAAAGCTTGAGTCATGTTTGATTTTTTCCTTACACAAGGGGTCTGTTTGAAGAGATGTGTGTTGATATCTTGGCACGTGTTGAGCCTCCTCTGCAGAGTCTGCTGGAACAAACCAGTGAGTACATAGTTAACTTTACTTGTTTTATATTAAGCCTGAACATATAGTTTGTTAGGTTGTGTGGTAATGAAACTGTTTTCTTTACATAAGAACTGAAAAAAGAAGACATCTATGCAGTGGAGATAGTGGGTGGAGCTTCCAGGATCCCGGCCGTCAAAGAGAGAATCAGCAAATTCTTCGGGAAGGAGTTGAACACCACGCTGAATGCTGACGAAGCTGTGGCCAGAGGATGTGCTCTGCAGGTTTGTCACACTTTGGTTTTGGAAACTTTGTGTCTAACCTGCACATCAGGGCTCGTATAGGAACCTGTGAAAGTATATAAAACAATGTGACAAGGATGATTTTAGGTTTACAATTATAACAATGACTGCAGCTCTCATTGAAACACTGATTGTGCCTCCACAGTGTGCGATCCTGTCACCTGCCTTCAAAGTGCGTGAATTCTCCATCACAGACGTTGCTCCCTATCCCATCTCCTTGAAGTGGCATTCTGCTGCAGAGGAAGGTTTGAGGTAAATATAAAGGATTTTGATCATTTCTTCTGGCCTTGTGTCTCTGGTCTGGAATCTGTTATTTATCATGAGATATTTCTTTGTTCCAGTGACTGTGAGGTATTTCCCAAGAACCACGCAGCACCTTTCTCCAAAGTGCTGACCTTCTACAGGAAAGAGCCCTTTTCTTTGGAGGCCTACTACAACAGCCCCAATGAGCTGCCCTACCCTGATCCCACTATTGGTAAGCATCTCAAACATATGTGGAAATCACATATTTTCCTATCCAGGATCTGCTAATCCATCATACTTCTGTGCAGTGGTTATTCAAAGCAACATTGAATTCAGTTAGCCTGATCCAGACACAGACACTCTAGAGAAGATTACACAATCTGGATGACTAGTAGACAAAGTCATGATAATATAGTTCCTTTTTTTTTTTTTTTTTAATTACGTGGAAAGCATGATCAAACTCGGTTTCAGAATTCTGTTTTTTCTTTTCAACACTTTAAGATTTTAAATTCCTTTTTAACAACTGGGTCTGGGGAAGAAAGACTCCTAAACACCCAGCACCCAGTCATAGTTTAGATTAGCATCCAGTCACGCTGATTTCCAGCAGTCTCTCTTTTCAGCGCTGGTTTGATCCACAAACACTCGAATAATATTCTGGTTGATTAGTGGCAAAATACTGACCACACCTGTAGAGACCAACAACACAAGGCAAGCATTAAAGCTTTTCTGCCTTCTTAATTTTTGGTGATTACTCAGTTTTTTGTCATTCTTACAGGTCAGTTCATGATCCAGAAGGTTGTCCCACAGGCATCCGGGGAGAGCTCCAAGGTGAAAGTCAAGGTGCGTGTGAACATCCACGGTATCTTCAGCGTGTCCAGCGCCTCCCTGGTTGAAGTGCAGAAGTCAGATGAGACAGAGGAGCCCATGGAAACAGAACAGGCCAACGACAAAGAGGGAGAGGTGCGAAAGCCTTTGAGTTTTTATCAACATTAAGTTTTCTTTTACACTGAGCATCAGATCAGTGTAAGATCATGTGCATTACTATTTCACCTTTCTCAGAGCAAGATGCAGACCGATCAGGACGAGCAGCAGGGTCAGGGAGAAGCCCAGAAAGAAACGGAGGAGAAGACACCACGTGAGAATGAAGAGATGGAGGTAAGATGCTCAATTCTTGTGTGACACAAATCAAACGTTAGCAGTCCATTTAATCCGTCTTTACAAGGGGAGAAAAACTAAACTTTATTTCTTATTATGCATTCTCTTACCTTTCAGACTACCACAGAGGAGGGCAAAGGTGAGAAGAAGTCCGACCAGCCCCCACAAGCCAAAAAGCCCAAAGTGAAAACAAAAGTGCTGGAGCTTCCTATTGAAAACAGTCCACAGTGGCAGCTAGCAGATGACATGCTCAACCTTTTTGTAGAAAATGAGGTAACTAAACTTTCAGCCCTAACACATACACGCATCACTAAATTCACCAATCTGTCATCTTTAATTACTCGATCTATTTCGAAGTGTTGAGTGGTTACAGTTGCTGTTTGGCTTCTCCTCAGGGTAAAATGATCATGCAGGATAAGCTGGAGAAGGAGAGGAACGACGCTAAGAATTATGTAGAGGAGTACGTGTACGATATGAGGGACAAACTGCACGGGCTGCTGGAGAAGTTTGTCAGTGAATCTGTGAGTAAACTCTGACTTCTGACACACTCATAACCACCTTATTATCGCTGTACAACAGATTTCTTTTACATTATCTAAAATTGTTCTTATATTTTTAGGACCGAGACGCTTTGTCATTAAAACTGGAGGATACTGAAAACTGGCTGTATGAAGATGGAGAGGACCAACCCAAACAGGTGTACATTGACAAACTGGCAGAGTTAAAGGTAATTACTGCTACAGTAATTGTTGTTTTTCACCACTGATTGGTTGACGATTCGATTTGTTTAATCCACATTTATACTGTGTTTGCTAAAGAAACTCGGCCAGCCCATCAAGGAGAGGTTTACAGAGGCTGAGGAGAGACCTAAAGCATTCGAGGAAATGGGAAAACAAATCCAGCAGTACATGAAATTTGTTGAGGCATACAAAATGAAGGTAACAATTGAAGGTTTTTAAAATATATATTTAACGCCTTAAAACATGTTTATTAGGTATCCTTTAAATTCAGAATTCTATGGATCTGTATGATTCCTACAAAAACTGAAGGCATTATAACAAATACAATAACTAAACCTTGTTATTCCCCTTAAATTTTCCAGGAAGAGCAGTATGACCATCTAGATGAGGCAGATGTCACCAAAGTGGACAAACTGACCAGTGACGCAATGATCTGGATGAACAGCGCCATGAACCAGCAAAGCAAACAGAGCTTGACGTTGGATCCCTCCGTCAAAATAAAAGACATTCAAGCAAAAACAAGGGTGAGTATCTACTCATTTCCACCAAATTGTACAAAACTACTGAGAATAGTTAGGAAGGATACCAGACAACAGTAGTTGAAAAGTCAGACTCAGAAACAATGAATTGAGCTAAGAATCCAGATTGTAGGATTTCTGAGTGTTGATTTCATCAAAATGCATTCATTGATAAGGTCCTTTATTTATCTAGTGGCTTGTTTTACTTGTGTAGCGTCATTTAGCTATTACAGTTCACCACTTATCTTCAAGTTTGAACATGAAACACTGAGCTCAACTATCTACTCGACTGTTGTGGTGCCTACATATCAATTATGTTTTTTGCTAATTGCTAGATCTCCCACACAGCTGTGTTAACTTGAATAAAACAGCAATTACATGTTCTTGGTGTCGTTTTCTAGGAGCTGTTCTCCACTTGTAACCCCATTGTGACCAAACCCAAGCCCAAGGTTGAGCTACCCAAGGAGGACACACCCGCTGAGCAGAACGGGCCTGTCAACGGACAGGAGAAACCCCAGGAAGAAACTGCAGACAAGGGAACGAATGAGAGCACAGGCAACCCCAGCTCAGAAACCACAGAAAACAAGCCTGAAATGGACCTTGATTAAAGCAGCCTCTAACGTCTCCCTAAGCAAAGCTGAATGGGAGCTGGTTGCTTCAGATTGAGGTGCCGCCTGGGTGTATATCAGAGCAGGTAAAGTGTTTCAGGAACTGCTCTCCACAGTCAAAAGCAGGCAGGGTGATTAGCACACTGAGCCCAGCTCCTGATCTCTCTGATGACATAGCATGCCCTCTCTCTTTCTGGATGACATAAATCAAAAAGCCAGCCGCAATAAGCCTGTTTGACAATGAGCGCTGTACACATGATGGTATTTATTTCTGTTGTGTGCTCTGTACGTGTTCTGGTCTGTGTCACAATATGGTTTTAATAAAGTTATTGAAAATCACATGTTCCTTTTTTATGACTTTTGTCATTAAAGATACCCAGTGTTGCTTTAGTTGAGCTAAATAGATGGTAGCTACTAATGGAGACGTAGCTTATGTCCTTGTTCTGATTTCTTGTAATTTGGGGGTTTTGATGACTTGCAGAAGTTGAAATTCCACTATTAAAGATGTTAAACATGTTGGTTGATTCTGATGTTTTGTTAGACTGCTCATAAAGAATTTACCTTTATAATTTTTAATATAAAATATAAAGAAAATAAAACCGGTTGTGTTGGTGCTAGGATTACAGGGACATTATTAAATATTAACCTGATAAGTTGTAAGACAAGTATGAAACGAGGATGTTTAAAAAGTCAACTACGTTACGGGACATTTACATTAACGATAGTTATTCCTGTCACGTCGCCTAGCAACCAATGTGAACGTGCTGCTAAGCGAGCTAATGTCATGCTAGCCATCTTGATACCAGAATAAAACTAGACACACTACTGTGATATTATTATTATTATTATTATTTTAAGCTGTAAACCACCGGACAGACCAATTCGGAAATTAGATTGGCATCGAGAGAGCACCCCGTAGCTTTGTGCTGTGCTTTCCCAAGTCATGTTAGCTACTTAGCATACAAGCTAATATTAGCTGACGATAAGGGCACGAGCTCTGAAGTAAACGTCACCTCCGCGGTGAGCGCAGTTAGCAGCAGGAATCACATGATCAATCCAGATCCTGTCTGCTGTGAGTAAAAGCTACAGATACTCCAAGGTAATAGGTGCATGCAATAACTATTTTCTTTTTGTTTAATAAGGACGCTAATACTAAACTGAAAGTTCTGGGCGCACTATGCGGTTGTGTCAAAGTTGTGTCTGTCTTTTACCAGCTTTTTATCAACCGAGATTCATGAACAGTAATCCCATTTTACTGTTGTGGGATGATATAGTTCCCTTGATGAGTGTAAAGTCTGATTTAGGTGTGTTTTGTCCTGAACTACATCGTGGCTGAGCTCCTTCGGACAAGCAACACGTTTCTCTTTCCTTGTGTTTTTTTAATGCAGGACGATGAAGCTGATCATCCTCAATGACTACGACCAGGCAAGCGAGTGGGCTGCAAAGTACATTAGAAACAAGATTTTACTTTTCAAACCCGGTCCGGACAAATATTTCACCCTGGGGCTTCCCACAGGTAAGTAGGACCTAAGCAACTGTGTTTATTTTGTAAAAATATGGGTGGAGATACTGAATCCCAGTGTATAAAGCAGAAAGTAAAGTCAGCTGTATTTCCCCCAACATCTGCTGATTCAGTATCTTTGGCGGAAATGGCCATCAGGCAAGAACTTGCATAACTCATTAACAAAAAAGTGCGAGTTAATACTTAAAATTGTACAAATAATATAATAATTAACTTTTCTAAAAGTTATCTGCTTTCCATGGAAACTTAAAGAGCCAGTACAGCAATCACATGAATTTAGTCGAGTAAACAATTCAGTAATAGTGCAAGGTCTCCCAAAATGGAAAGACTCAAGTACTATAAGCTTTGTAAGCATGTTGTTTGTCTTCAGGAAGCACCCCCCTGGGATGTTACAAGAAACTGATCGAGTACTACAAGAAGGGACAAATCTCATTCCAGTATGTAAAAACGTTCAACATGGATGAATATGTAGGTCAGTCTTCACCATTCTCTCCCCCTCATAAATCGGTTTTGCATAGAGAAATTGTTCAAAGCTGTGGTCTTGCATAAGAAGCTGTCATAAAATTCTGTTTAGGGCTTCCAAGAGATCACCCAGAGAGCTACCACTCCTTCATGTGGAATAACTTCTTCAAGCACATAGACATAAAAGCAGAGAATACACACATCCTAGATGGCAATGCTGCTGACCTGCAAGTGGAGTGTGAAGCCTTTGAGGAGAAGATAACAGCAGCAGGGGGGATCGAGCTCTTTGTTGGAGGTAATGAATATAGGATACTTTAAATTACTACACATTTCATATTAGTGCTTAGGTCCATTGTGGTATCAATTCATTTTCACTATTTTCACTGTCTTTGTTAAAGCAACAGTAAAATAAAATAAAAAAACTTCTCCTGTCCTTTCAGGTATTGGACCAGATGGCCATATTGCCTTTAATGAGCCTGGTTCAAGCCTGGTCTCCAGGACCAGAGTGAAGACCCTGGCAAAGGACACGATCATGGCTAATGCTAGATTCTTTAATGGGGATCTCTCAAAGGTGCCCACCATGGCTCTGACAGTGGGAGTGGGAACTGTCATGGACGCAAAAGAGGTTAGAAACCTAGATGAATACCAATCATCTGTCATTTTTCCTCTTAAGGTCTTGTGTCATGCTTTTTGTTTCTGCAAAATCTCATATACAACACTAGCCAGGAAGTATCAATATCTGTAGAGTTGCAGGATGTTCACTGCATTGCTCAATGATCTTATCTTCCTGACTCAACTGAAAAACCCCAATTGCAAGTTGTGCTTGCTCAGGCCACAGGTCACATTTTAATTTTCCTCTCAGGTAATGATCCTCATCACTGGAGCACACAAGGCATTTGCTTTATACAAAGCTATAGAGGATGGTGTGAATCACATGTGGACAGTGTCTGCGTTCCAGCAGCACCCACAGACTGTGTTTGTATGTGACGAAGACGCCACCCTGGAACTGCGGGTGAAAACTGTAAAGTACTTCAAAGGTGAGACTAAATCACAAAGTTTCAGCTCTTAAATTACTGTATTTCCCTTGTAATAAATTGACATCTACATAGAATTAGGAAAAGGAGTTTGCAAAATCAGACATGAATCATAGAAAACATGCTGATTCTTGTTCTGTTTTTAGGGATGATGCACGTGCACAACAAGCTGGTGGAGACACCTCCCTCAGGGCCAAAGACGAACTGAAGAGATCTTTCATAAACTCTGTGGATCTATTTTTAAAAAGATAACACTCCAGTGGTTCCTTTATCTTCAGGTGGAGATATATTGTTGAACATCGAGCAGTGCTCGGTTTTAACCTCAAATAATCTTTGTAGTAATAATCAGGTGCTGTTATTGTGCATGTTATTGATGTTTACATGTAACTGTTTTTACAGCTTTGCCTTTCATTTGTTCTTTGTAATAAAGTACATTTAATTTGTATTTCTCTTTTTGACTGTGTGTTGTTGGAAATAGTGCTGAGGGATACAGTCTGTTCCTCCTGTCACATGACATTATGGCACAGACAGTGTTGCCTTTAAGTGATCCTGGTAAGCTTGTATATCCTGATTTCTGCTGGAAGTAATAGCAAATGGCCCCTTTTAACAACCAGTTTCATTGTATTTTTGAGAGAAAATCAATTAATCTCAGGGATCGGTTACTATGCAGTCTCACAATTTATTAAAAAAACCCCGAAAATAATCTCAATATTTTCTCAAATATTTCGTATGAATAATTTAACAATGGTTTACCCAATTTCTATCAGCATTAAAATGGTGTCTGTCAGTTTAAGTAATAGCTACACTAATAGAAAATATTCAGTAACCTAACCCTGTGGAATAATAATTAATTTCTTAAATTTGGTGGTAGGCTAATATTCATGTATTCTTCTTCTTAAGTTCGAGTATATACGTTTAACTTGAAAACTACTGTATTTTATATACTACATTGAATGTATGAATATTTTATCAGGGTGTTTTCTTTTTTTACTTTAACCATTACGTGCGAACAACTCGTATACAAATATTCTGACAGCACTCGAAGGCAGCATCCGATCCTGCTGCCGTCCACCGGGCGTCAGGAGGAGGAGAAGGAAGGAGATGGCCGACAAGTAGTCAACGTTACCTTTGCTACTTCTTTGGCGAATTTCCTTTTAAATAACATATCTTCAGAACTTAAGAGGGAAGAGGACGTTTATTGATATTTCGCTCCTCTTCCACAATGGCAGAACAAAACAGCAACGTCAGATATCAAGAGGTATGTAACAGTTTTGTGGCGAAAACGTAGCTTAGAGCTAGCATTAGCATTAGCTGCAGCCGAGTCAGTTAACAGAAGTCAACATTAGCCTGTCACTGAGAGAAAGCAACGAGCTCTACCGACATTTGTTCACGGGCAGGCCTGAGTAAGCGACAAACAATTTAACCGAAAAACAAACCTAATTGCTTACACTGAAACGAACTATGAAATGGATGGAGATAATTTCGTCACATATTATTTAAAGCCAGTGTGACCCATTTTCATGCAGCAGCTAACCAGATAATAATTACTTGTAACGTTAGCTGATGTTTCTGCCCTGAGCAGAATTGTTTTTAGTATCACTCTTTCTGGGCTTGAACCAACACCGTCTTATTTATTGACATGACAGACTTTGATCAGTCACAAGTAAATCCAATCAGTAATTCATATTTCAAAGATACGTCAAAATACTTACGCGCATGCGCAGCTTGCTTATTTAATGACATTGATAATGTGCGAAATCATGAGTGCATAGTTTGTAGTTTAACTTGGGTTGTGCAGTTTTGATGATGGATGAGGTTATTGTGTTATCACCAGTGCGACTTACCCTTCGTATTCGGAGATGGGATTGGTTGCAGACGTGTCCATCATGAACACTTGTTGCACAGTTTCACGATTAATTGCTGTAAATCACCTCCAGTCCATCTATATTGTGCTTGTTTAATACCTAGACTACTTTGGGGCAGAGCAAGGCAAAATTGATACATTCTCATGTGACTTCACATTTTATTGTTTAAGATAGTTCTGAAGTCAACAGGAAATACTAATCAAATAGTGTTTACAGATAAGACAACAGATTATCTGTCTGCTGCAGAATGAAATGTCTGACCAATCAGGGAACTTCCTCACTTTAATGTAAAAATCCTGTGAATGTAATAAATCTATACCTCAGCCCTCCTAAGAGACTTGCAACATTGTCTGTCATGCCCGAATAAATACAAGAAATCATACAGGCATAGCTACACATTATGGCAACAACTGACAGAAATCTATTATCTCAAGATGTATACAGATATATATATATACATATATGTGAAGGTTAACTAACAGTAATGTTTCCTTAGTTCCATCTACTTTTGTTCTTTCTTTTCTAATGGACTAATTCAAATTTGACCCAAGTTGTGTTATTTATTTACATTCTTTCAGCTGGTGAATGAGGAGGAGCCGGCCCAGGCATCCCAGGAGGGTCCTGCCCAGGATGCACCACCACCCTACAGCAGCATTGCTGCAGCAAACGCAGGTTAGGAACCTTCACAGCCCCATGTCCACTAACTCAGATAAACACAAGCAGAATAATTATTTTAATCTATAAATGTCAGTGCAGCTGCATACTAATTCTTGATTAAAGTGAGAGTCTAACATCCTGAAGCCGTAAGAGCGCAGACACACTTGCACAGAAGCAGAAGCAAATCATTGTGAAGAATAGTTCTTTCCCAGGGTCACATTATCTCTAATGGCTGTGCAGTGCATTTGAGAGTCAAATCTTCGCAGTAGTAAAAACTTTAAAGGATATTTAAATGTTGTTTTTATCTAAAATATGAAATCTCACTAAACAAATGAAGGTATTAGGCCTCATGATAAGTAGAGTGCACTGAAAGACAAAAAATGGATTAAGTATAAATAGTTTTGTCAATCATCTGCTCTTATTCATACTGCAATATAAGGTGTTGAATATTTAATGTAGGAGGTAATGGCCTGTGTGCACAGCCTTTTAGAAAGGTCTGATGTTTCTAATCTCACTTCTTATGAGGGCAAAGGTCAACGTGTTGCATAAGTGGGTGTAGCCATGAGCTCTTCCAGGGAAAGACCATTGATCTGGTTCAGTGCTGTTTGTGTTCTGACAACACAAAGGAGCACTCTGGAGAGCTGCCAAATGACCCAGAGAACAGTCTTGTCTTGTATCGGACAGAACATAAACCATAATGGACACACACACACTACTAATGTCTTTCTTCCCTGGCCTGGCTTTTTAATTCTCTGCTGCTGCTCTTCTGATTGAAGGAAGTGAAAGAAGATTTTGAAAGCAGATATGAACCCAACCTTCATAAATGCTGGTAAAATCAGCCCAGACTTTGAGCATAGCCGTTAACATTATATGTATAGATTTAATTCCATATTAGAATCGCAGTAATCAAGTTTTTTTTTTTAACTTGTTGTTGTTTAGAGAAAAAAACTTTAATCATCTCTGACTGTGTAAAGCTACCTCTTTGAGGAGATAACACTGTCCTCAGGAGGATGAAACTGGTGACAGATGTCTTCAGAGTGAGGTTGATGAAACGCTTAAAATGACACAATTACTGTGGAGGTGATCTATAGACTCTAATGAAAAGGCAGGTCAAACATCACTTTTAGACTTAGACTTAGACTCAACTTTATTGATCCCTTTGGGATGACTCCCTCTGGGAAATTCAGTCTCCAGCAGCTTATACAGTACAATACAATAGGAAAGAATCAGCACACAGAGGGTAAAAAATAAAGATCAAAATATATATATCTATCGATATATCGATATATATATCGATATATCGATATATATATATATATATATATATATATATCTATCGATATATATAAAAAGTACAAAATTAGATAACAAAATATATAAAATATACACTCTTAGAAAATATACAAGTAAACAGTGGGTAATTGACCTGGTATTTAGTTCGATTAAACTAAATTAGGTTATTGCACTGTGGTATTAGGGTTATCGGTGTAAATGTCCATTATTATCCATCAGGGTCTTACTAATGCTTTGGGTGAATACAAGTTGAGGGGGCAGCGAGTCAACGTTCATGTAACTGCGATAATTTTACTTTATTTTAACTCTCAGCATCTCCTTCATGCCCCTCTGTTCCAACTATTTTTCTGTTAAGAGGGGTGACCACTTTCTTCACTGGCAAGGCTTTGCAGTGGGAAGGTGGCGTGTAATACAGTGTTTGATTGTGAAGCACCTGCAGTAGACTAAATAGCTGTCGATGCTATTTCTGCCGTGCCGTTTTATCTGTCAGCATCGAGAGCAAAAATGCCCAAAGTTTATCATCATTATCCACATAAATGTTACAGCAGTCCCCTCTTGATTGTTCACCCATCCCAACTTAAAAAGATAATGTTGTTATACTTTTTGTATCGTTGTCAATAAGGTGAAACAACTTCACAGATATAATCAAAGGGTTTTTACACAATATTTGCTTTGAAGGGTTGGAACCTTTGATTAGAGCTGCCCAACCTATTTATATGATTTAAAATATATAGAAACGTTTGGGACTAGATCTCTGTATGCAGATGAGCAGTTTTGCTTGTTACCTCCACAGCTTTCTTTGAATACAAGGAAGAAGGAGGAAGATTCCCCAACCCTCCTTCCTACAGCGTTGCTACCACTCTGCCCTCCTACGATGAAGCCGAGAGAAGCAAAGAAGAGGCAGCCATCCCCCTGGTCACCGGAAGAGTCACGGTACACTGATTTACTATTCAACATTACTAAGTGTATTGTCATGCACTAAACATACAATGAGTTATTTTGTACTGTATGTGCAGGAGGACGACTTTGTGGCCAGGGATGACTTTGAAGATGCCGACCAGCTGCGAATAGGAAATGACGGCATCTTCATGCTCACTTTCTTCAGTAAGGAGTTATTTGCCATTTCAACACCTGGTCGTCCTTTTATTTTTTTAATCTGAAAGACTACATTAATATACAGTGTCACTTGCATGGAGATGGGTTTATAAATGTATATATTTGTATGAATCTGGTCACTGAACATGAAAAAGATGCATCCATTCAATATCGGTTGTGTAGTTGCTCTTGAATAGAAGCTCTATTATGTTTGCTAAATTGAATTTGGCGAATTCTCAAAGGCAACAAATACCAGGACACTCACACCACATGTTTGTTTTGTAGCAAAAGATGGAGGAGGAAAGAGTGTGTGCCAGCCAGTTTCATACCTTGTAAAATCTTTGATTAAAACTCCCCATTCGTCTATTGTAATTGCTTTTAGCATGACATGTTTATCGGTTTAGGATTCATGACCTTTGTTTGGTAGTAAACCAAATGATGGGTTTCTCAATAATCTTTCTTTTTTTCCACCAGTGGCATTCCTCTTCAACTGGATCGGCTTCTTCTTGTCTTTCTGTTTGACCACATCAGCCGCCGGCCGGTACGGAGCCATCTCTGGCTTCGGTTTGTCCCTCATCAAATGGGTTCTCATTGTCAGGGTGAGAGCTGTTTGGTTAATATTCACCACTAATAGTCCAGATCAAAGGTGTAGGATTACTTGTTCTTATTCTCACTTGTTCCTAACAGTGTACTATCTTATGTTCTTTCCAGTTTTCCACCTACTTCCCTGGTTACTTTGACGGGCAGTACTGGTTGTGGTGGGTGTTCCTGGCCCTGGGTAAGTGAGAAGAAGATTTTATAAACAATCAGCATTTCTAACAAATTACAATCTTTAAAAATAATTTTCTTATGTTGTATCATTTTGACTTTTTCCCTTTGCCCTCCAGGCTTCATGCTGTTCATCAGAGGCTTTGTGAACTACTCCAGAGTGCGTAAACTGGCCGATCCCACTTATGCCACTCTTCCCCGAACAAGGGTACTCTTCATCTATTAGAGGTTGGTTGATTTCGTCACAGTAATTATCAAATGTATGTTTGTCATTAGAAACATTTATATGCATACAAACCAAATCTGGCACTTCTTACCACCCACAGTTTGTCTAAAGCCATTAAATGTTTCTTTATTATTTAAAAATGTCAGGGTCTTCATCAATGTTCCGCAACTCTGTGCTTCAATAAAAGGCCTGATTGTTTGTAGATTACAGTAGGCTGCTGCGGCCTGAATCGAGGCCTCTGCACAGTAAACACAAAACCATATAAACCCAACAGTACAGACTAATAAACACATATTCCAGATGGCGTTTCCTGGCTGAATCTAAATTAAAAAGACGCTGCAGTGTCTCTACAAACACTCTCTATGAAAAGATTAAAGTTTGCTACAGCATGTCTCAGACCTGCTGCTCATTGATTATCACCTGATGTTTATCCACTGTGAAGTTGACGAAAAAATTCATCATTTTCAATCTGTTTTTGCTTTTACATAGTAGTGGGTTTTATCAACAAAAGAAAAGAGTCAAAATGTTTGTACTATGATGGTTGAATTCTCAAATTGATCAGAATCATGGAGGTCACAAGCCTCGGATGAACACATCGCCCTACGAGAGAACATGCCCCAATCAAGCATTACCCCTCACTGAAGTGACCAGGGTTTTTCCTGCATAGAGGAATGTTTGCCACCCCCCCAAAGAGGCTTAAGCCAGTATTATTTTTGATGGATTAAAAGCGCTGAGTTACAACCGCTACATACTTTTTTAATCATGTCCTGCCTCCTGCACCCGTCGCATAAAGCAAATAGAGTATTTCCATAAGGCGAGAACACGTCTGACACAACCATCTCCTGTTGTGTGCTATAATTGTGAAAGGGCAACTCCGGAAATTTTCCCGACCTGATTCTCCGGAAGACCGCCAGATCAACTGTGAGGTTTTTCTCCTGCAGAAAACCTGCGGCAGGGCGCTGAGAAGCACTTCATCCCTGTGTTTTTCTGTGTGATCAACAGTTTCTTTCTTTGACTATATCCTGACAACAGGTCATCACTTAAACTGCTGCTGCATGAAAACCAGCACCTGTCTGAAAAGTTGCATCAATAAGCAACTAATTTTATCAATGTAGTAAAAAGTAATACCAGGAAAACCCCTGGAGACTTTATTAAAATAAGCTTGCAAAGATAAATACAGGAAATTAAAAATGGCTAAATTTATAGTTCTTTTATCTTATCAGTCTGTGATGTGCATGTAAAAAAACACTGACATCCCAGAACACACATCCTTGAATATTAAACCATCTTCTATTAATTTCAGGATCTTGGATGTTGAAGAACTGGACAACACGAGCAGCAACTCTGCGAAGACTTTAAATTTAAAGTGAAGACACTTAACAAGAAATCGGCCAGACGACTTATAGATGAAGACAACTGTCGATAAAATATTCAGGAATTATATCACTTGTTTTATTTTGCTTTGGAACTTTATTAATGGAAAAAGGTTAACAGTAATAGTCCCTTAATGTACTCATTAGTGGCGAATGTTAAGTGCTATTTACATCTCTGTCTGTAACGTATAAGTAATGCCTTATATCATTTGGTGGTAGCGTACAAGCATGCATCTGCCCTTAAGGTCAAACAGTAGGGACAGTCTCATGTTGGTGACACCTGAAGCCAGCAGGTTTTAATGAATACACACTCGGTAGATTTGCCGTAGCATGCAACACTCTTAGTAATCTAAACTAATCTCACTCCATGGTTTTATTGTGACTATTAGAGGCTGTTTTTAGAGACCACATGCATTCAAAACGCAAGCTTTCATCAGGCTGTAAATGCTGGATTACCACTTCTTTCACTCACCTGTTGGCTTTAAGTAGTGTTGCCCTTGTTTAAGCCAGGAGGGGGCAGTGTTGTCTGCTGCTTTGAAGCTGTTTGTTCATTAAGGGCATCGTCATAATGAAACGTACATGCTTGTGATTACAATGCAGTGTCAGTGAAGCACCCCAAAATTACATCCATGTATCAGGAGCTATGATTATTACCTGTTAAATGTTTTACTGTACATTAAATCCGGTCAAATTATCCAACCTGGAAATGGAATTAAGGTTTATGATCTGAGATGATTGAGTTGGGATCCTACACGAGAAGCAGGAAACCAGATGGCCGCAAATGTCAAGAGAAAACCCCCGGAGCAGGTCGGCTGACAGAGAAGGGACGCAGAAGTTTTGGACAGTGACAGCAACCATGATGATATTTTTCATGCACATATGAGCACATTTTCTGGTTCATATCCTCAGAAAGCTCATGTAGATGCAAGAGCCTGACCTTTCCATGACTCTGCTGTGAGTCACTGGAGTCGGCATCTCATCCTCTGTCAGTGGAAAAGCTCTGTGATTAGAGAGGAGAGGCTCTGCCGTCTGGATTTCAGCCGTTAATGATCTCCCTCAGACGTTTGGATCAAATAATCTAAGAGCATAAACATAACTCGAATTCCATTTTCAGGTGGGGGTTTTTGCCTTAAGATTTAATAGACAGATGGGGAAGGGAAATGTGTTTTTTTTTCTTTTACAACCATGATTCATAAGGTGTAAGATGTTAGCTATGTTGTGGGTTTAAAACTATATCAAAGAATGTTATGTATGCAGGTGCACTTTTACAAACATAACCAATAAAGCCCAGAAGACGTTCTCATCATGACTCTTAAGTCGTATAAAACGAGGAGTGAATGACGCAGCGGTGCAGGATTTTGTCTCTGTTATATTGTGGAGTAAACAGCAGTTGTTTATGATTTACTCACTGTTGTAAATTGAAGGAGTTCATGTGGATTTTATTCTGGTCGTGCAAACTGAACTGTTTGCCTCATCAGTTATCTTCACACATCTGCCATGGCTTTGATACAGACTCATTATATGCTTCTTTCTATGTGATGTAGAGCTGCAACCTTGGGGTTTTGTTGATATGAAACTGTACAGACAACGTTTAGTGTTAAATAAATGTCACTTTTAATGCCTTTTGTCTGAGTCGTCTGGATTATTGACTGATGTGCAGCCGAGTTATAAAAGAATATTCACTACTGTTATGAAGTTAAGGCTTTGAGAGGGAATGAAATGAAAAAGATTGCAGCAGAGTGACAGGATTATGCATGTAAATGGGTGCACTTTGCAAGATTTACACATTAGTGGCACCAAGTGGCAGCATGGTGTAACTATCGGACATACAAAATAACACACAGATCTTCACCATGACACATTCAGAGCAGTGAGAGATTCGACATCCCTTTTCAAGCAGTTCATGCCATCAGGTCTTCAGAGCAAGGCGCAGGTCACAGATGAGTCAAACTAGACTACACTCTGAGCTCATGACCTTAAAGTGAGGCAGGAAAACTCTCCATGAATGGGCTGCATGTGTCATATATCGTATATTCAAGTTAGTGCAGCAGCTCATGAGAAACATTTGAACATTTCTGCTACTGTAGGTTACAAGACAATACAGCAATTCCGGCATCTTTCTAGAAGTGCATAAAAACCCTTGTTCCTACCTTGGCCTGACGTTACACCAATTTAATCTATAACCTGAGAAATTAAAACATACTAACTAATACTTTATAATACAAGAGGGTTAATTTGTAATTGTATATTACTGTTCAGTGTTTTTTTCCCCTCATTTATATTTGTTTAAGCTGGCTCTGTTGCTTCGTTTCTTGATACTGTTCTTGTTTGCATCCTACATGTTCTGTGCAATAAGAGAGAACTGCTACCAAATATAATGGGATGTTGTGTTAGTGGACAAAAAGCTTGACATGCACAGTGTTCCAGCCCTGGTGGACTTTAGATAAAGACTAATATCTGGATGAAACAGTTGCTGGTCATTGCCTAAATAATATTGCACATCATCAAACCTCTTCTTCAGGTTTTGTTCACAAGCTTAAATAGTAAAATAAGGCATGTGTATTTTATCATCCATGTGTATTGAGCTCTGTGTGTCTTCATTCATTCAGCTGTCGAGGCAGGAAGAAGATGGCCTTCTGCCCGATGTGAGTCCTTGGACCTAGTTTAGGTCGTCCGTTCTTTTTCAGAGCTACGTACCAGTTCTCCTCCACATACTTCTGAGATCGATACGTGTTGTAGTGGTTCTCCTCCAGCTTCTCCAGGAAGTAACATTCATCAGTGACCATGGGCTGAGAGACAAACGCAGAACAAGCACCAACAGCTGACTGCACTTGACTTGTTCAGATTGGGGTTAAAAGTTTAGATGGAGATTGTATAATGGTGATAAATGAATAATCTACAACACATTTCATGGATGGCTGCATCTTTAAGTGTAAGGCACTGATGTATTATCACACAGCTCATCAGGTCGACTGTAGATACTCACTGAACTGTACAATCGTCCCTCATCACTCATGGCCAAATATCTCCCGGCTTCTGTTCCCTGGATGATCACTACACCTCTGTCCACAGCTGCGAGCTTTAACACAACTGAAAGGAGGGGAAAATTCAATAAATAACATGGCACTTACTGAAATCTAAATACACTGTCACAGACACATCTGGAAAGAGAAAATCCCAAAAATATCTTAGATTTCTATGACTTTTCTATGTCAAAATAAGACTTTGAAACTACTTAAAATCCTTGCTTTCATTGAGTGATTATGATTTTGATTTCTACAGCGTCCATGTTCTAATTTCTAAATCAAGTGAATGTCTTGATGTCTTCAATGTCAGTCAGTCCTTTCATTTGAAAGGGATGTACTGATCAAGTAGTAAACTCCTGTCCTGTCTTGTTTTCCAAGCATGTTTGAAAGCGGAATCCCCTTTAAAAGAGTCAGCAATTTGCTTCCTCATTTATTGCACGCATGTGTCTTTGAATCTGACACACCTTCGGGAGAGGGAAGTGAACGCATCATGCTGCAGGCCTGACCTGGTTGTAAAATGCGAAGTGAGCTGCCGTCTTACTGTGATCGTCCCCTTCCTCTCTCTGGCCCTGCACCGTCCCATCGGCCAGGATCTGGAGGTGATGTCCGCCATTCATGCAGTACAGCCGAGTCAGCCGCCTGAAGTCCCGCAGCAGGCCGCCCTCCGCTGTCTGATCCTCGGATACAAACGTCTCCACGTCCGTCATCCTGCTCAGAGGTGGAATCAAGCTGAGGATTCAACAGGAGGTCTGCAGAGAGGAGGATTGGTTTTATATGACAACAAAAATCAGCTCTGTCTGTCTCATGCAGCGGTCAGGTGTTTACATGCGCGTGGACAATCACACAGGCGGCTGGATGCGCGTGCCCGAAACAACCTCAAACTGGGATAATGATATGGGGTGTGATCACTGACACAATAAATCCCAATACATTTTCTTTCGTTATAATGATGCATTGATGTACATTATTTTGTCTTTTTTAAATTTACTCATTTAAACTTATCAGGTCGTTCATTAGGCTATAAAGAAAAAAGTCCAGAGGCATTTAGGAAGACCATTAAAATTACAATTTAAGCATGTTTTACCTAATTTCCCGGGCTTTCATGGTTACGAAATGACATAAGGGACAGACCATAACTAATTAAAAAGTCAAGACAAACCTATTCTCATCATGGATAATGTTGTTGGCGCCGGAACTTTACTTTTTAGGCTACAAAATATGCTAATGTTATTTAGGACCTGTTTTGTAATATAAGACGAACACACAGACCTTGTTTCTGGTGAGGCTAATGGCTAATGAGTACTTAAATTTAAGTTTGGGATGCTTTGAACAAGAGGACTAAACGACATTCACCTCCATCAAAGTATAGTCAGTTGAGAGCAGGAGATTCAGTAGCAGAAGCTCAAGAATTCATGAATAAATAAACAACAAAGCTATTAAAACGCTGGTAAATATCACATTAATCTTTAATGAGTAAAGAAAACTCCTCGCGTTGTTCTTTCAATCAGATTTGATTCACATTAACCAAGCTGTCCACCAGCTGTGGCTGATTGAGATTCTGATTGAGTTCTTGCTTAATTGTGATTGGTGCAAGGCTGTACGTGACGTCGCATTTTTCCAACCAAGCCGATACAAATACAGAAATGGAAGGTACAAAAGCTGCTCAAACTTTAGCACAAAGAAGTGTCTTTAAGTCAGACAGTGTTTATATGTTACCTTTGAAAAGTTAGGCTGGATTTTTATTTATCCATTTAAGATACTTAAGACTAAGATATTATTAAGTGTTAGATACTGATATTTTTAAACAGTGCAATGATTTTAAAGTATCGGGATATATTGGAGTATATTGCTCTTATTTTTCCCCTCACTCTTCTATAATTGAAATATAAATAACAACATATTTGTAATGTAACTTAAATGGTTAAACAATAAACTGTCAGCTTAGTTCATTATTGTTAATTATGTCAGGGAACATGGGGAAAGTAATTTAATTTATACAAGTATAGAACTTTAATACAATTTTGAGGTCCTTGTACTTTACTTGAGTATAGCCTCTATAATCTACATTTGTCTTCCACAGCATTACACTTAATAGGTAGAAGGTATTTATAACCTCACTTATTTAAGTTATTTGAATTTACAGATTGTATTTAAGAATACAAATAAACTGATGCAGGATTATGGATTCATATAAGACCTGATCTAGGGGGGAAATGCAGCTACCCAGCAGTATAAAAACGACTTCCAGCTGTCATCAACAGTGAACAAAGCAGGTGTCTGAATGGAAAAGCGTATTTATTTGATGAACAAGTGCTTGGTGTGATCATAAAAGTGTCTTACAATAAGCTTACCGTTTCCACTGTTCAGAATCATTGAGTTAATATGATGGCTAACATCAGCATACAGTTCATTGTTTGGAAAAGTACCACACACAGACACAGTTTGACCTTTAATCAATGGAGGAAAAGATCAACTGGAGCCACACTACAGAGGAGAAATTATACAGAGGGGAGGTATAGAAAACTGTTATTTGGAGACAAATACACCACATTTTCTTTACAATGGATTATATGTACAGATTCAATTTAAGCAAAACAAATGTTTTTTTCTATTTTAGAGAAAGCATATACCAATGAAACATGATCTGCTCTTGATAATTCTCAAAATGTCTGCATATGTTTTATACAAAATAGATTTTCAAACAATATTTGGGTAGTGCAAATCCTTTTAGATTCAAGCTGGTTGATTACTTTCACAAACAGTTTTGTGTGAGTGAAAAAGACTGACTCCTATCCTATTCACAGTATTACACAATTTGACCAAAGCCATTATAGAGTAAAAAATGTGTTTAAAAAAAACAAAAAACAAAGAACTGTACATTTGTCTTCTACTTAGTTTACACTGACGAGTTGGATTTGTGTGTGCTTGCTTTGGTCACCTTGTTGTCAAACATCAAATAGGCTTTTTTGTGTGTTTGTGATCAGTCGTGATGGACCGATCACTGATGTATCTTTTCCTGAAAATCTGTCCTGCAGAGATAAAATTAAAAGTAAATCTCCTGTATGCAAATAGCTTATCCTGGAAAGAAACCATGAGGCAACCACATCTTGTAATGTGATGGTGATAGAGTATCTGGTGTTTCTATTGCATATAAAGATGTCCTCCTCAAAAATGTACGAGAAAGTAAGCTAGGATACATTTTTGAGCAAGAAGAGGCAAGTGTGCGATTTCTTAGATATATATATTTAAGCTGTTTAAATGAACAGCAGCAGCAGCAGAGATTTGGATATACTGAATGTGAAAGTAACCCATGAGTAACCCCTTTGCAGTTAATGAAGATGGTTTTAAAACTATTTTGAATAAACGTCAAAAAGAAAAGAGACAGGTTGTTTTTCAGAGTGTGAATGACGACGGTGGCAGCACATTCCTCGCCTAAATCTGTCATACATTTTTCATGACAAAAAACAAAACATATATATTTACTGAATCCAAACTTTTGGTTCTTCAATTCAGGACATAAACACAGACATAATGCGTAAGTCAGAAGTCAATAACCTGAGCATGGGAGCGGGTCTACTTGTATAACGAGTGCTTTGTTGTGAAAGAATAATTTGCCATGTTTTGATGCACCATCGAGCTCTTTGTAGTTGCTCACTTGACATATTTATCCAATTATGTTGAACCAGCGGGGCATCAAAACCTTTAGACTGTCAAAAGTGTTTCTTTTCAACTAAACGAGTTCCGTCTTTAAGGTTCACGTTCATGTCAGAACCTGGGTGATTTAATGCTTGAAACACACGAGACGTTGGGGTTATGAAACACCCTGATGATGACGAATAAAGCTGACATCTGACGAAAATGTTGCAGCAAATTTCAACGTCTACAACACGCGAAGAAAGGGAAACTGTCGGACCTTCATTATTCTGTGTGACCAGACAACACATCTCCAAGTGCCTTGTGTTACACATACAGCTATTACTCATTAATGAGGATCTCAAGCTCAGGTAATTGAGGACTTCTTATCTATTTGTGGACACATGTATAAGCTTCAATACTGGGACCTGTCTCCTCTTCGGATACAAACTATGACTGACTTTCAGCATCACTGAAAACAGACAAAACCAGGAGTTTGGCACTGAAATAGTTCCCAGAGAATAAAGGAGCCATTATGCCCGCCTCCCGAGTCCGTGACACTGAACTTTCACTGTGATGAGACGCCATGAGTGACTGATGCTAAGTGCTTTCAATCATTGGGGCTTGACTAAATAACAGACAAACAAATTAACGTGCAACTGCACGACAGATACACAGACGTTAAGACGCGGTGCCAACAGGGCATTAAAGGAGCAGAAGGGTTAAAACTGGAGAAGCTGTGGGAGGTTTACAGGCTGATGAATTCTGCCGACACACGATCCAAAGTGCCGTATACACAAGCTGACTAACATACAAACTGTTCATCTTAAAGCAATAGTGTGATATTTTAGGAAATACACCTTTTCCCTTTCTTGTCTAGAGTGAGATGAAAAATACTGGTGCCATTCTTCAAATATGAAGCTACAGCCTGGAGCCAGTTAGCTTAGCTTAGCATTAACAGATGAAACTTGGGGCAAACATCTAACCTGGCTTACTCTAAGGGTAGAAAGTCTACTTTTAAGCACGTCTACAGATAATCAATATGTTATATTTTGTTTGTTTAATGTACAAAAAAGCAGAATAAAACAATTAAGCATTTTAATGGGGGTTATGTGTTTCTTTGACTGTCTCTCCAGTAGCCCCGCATCCAGCGGAAAAGCCTGAAGGTCAGCCACATAACCCAATAAAAATGTGAATTGTTTTATTTCTATATTTTTGGTACAAATTAAACAAATGATATGCAACATATCCACTAATGAGCTTTAGAGGTGCTGGAAAGTAGATTTTGTTACCTGTGGACAGGCTAGCTGTTTTCCCTTGTTTACGGTGTTAATGCTAAGCTAACTGGCCGCTGACTCCAGCTACATATCTGCTGTACAGGCATGAGAGTGGTATCAACTTCTCATCTATTGTTAGGCAAGAGAGAAAATAAGCTTTCCCCAAAATCTCCATCTATTTCTCTAACAAATGCATGAAAGCAACAATGCAAAGGCTTTCATAATGAGTTATCCAGATCAGAAGCGTATTAAGTGCATGGATATACTGTTGAAGGATCATCAGTGGCAGAATCACGGCTACATGTTCGTCAGTTTTATAAAACAGACTGTAAAAAGCATTAAAAAAGGGACGGTTCTTTTCCAACCAGTCTGAGCCACTTTACAAACGCAGAAATTAGTTGTCCTGATTAATTAAAAATGACATAATCTTGCAAACACAATAAAACATGCCCTCTCTTCTATGATTGGTAGACGCAGGTATCTATCACATTCCATTATTAGACTACTGGGGCAGGAGTGGGGGTTAAAATAAAGTGGGCTATGTCCTACTAGAAAAAGTTCTCTACCTTCGATCTAAAGTCATACATTACAGACCGGTACAGTTTAACAGTCTTTCTTCACAGTCTTTAAAGCCTTTAGCAGGGTACAAAGTGCCTCAAATCGCACTTAGAGGAGAAGAGTGTGCGGGAAATGGCATGAAAGGAAGCAGGCTTTGATAAGAATCATTTCTACACATGGAGGATGGACAGAGCTGCCACTTCTAAAGATAAACACAGCCATTGAAAAGAAAAGGAAAACTTTCCACTGCATGTAACAAAGAGTACAATCAACGTATGATGGCGGTAGACCGTGACGGCTTCAGCAGCGGCACGTCTTGGACAGGTAGGAAGAAATGACTAAGATGATATTTGAAGCAAAAAAGGCACATTTTTTTCCCTTTTATAATAGAATTGTGTAAACCTGGAAGAGGTCGGCATGTGGGATAAATAATCCTCTGAATGACGCACTTTGACTGACAGTCCAACGGAACTGTGTTATATGTTCGTCGTGTCAATCAAAGCATGAAAGACGCTTTTTAAACGACTGAAAACTTTTTTTTTTCCATGTGACTATAACGTTTGTTACAACCGCCTATCAAAACTAAAAGAGGAACATACAGTCAAAAAGCCTACTTAAGAGCATGTTATTAATTAAACTGTTACCTTCCCAGGTAACAACCTGTAAAATTGTATAAACGGTTACGATTTGAAAATGTAGAAAATACTATCAGAACCTATACATAGATATTTGTTGTATCTATTTGAGATATTGTTCTGTGTTTGTGGGTAGGAAACCTGAGACGACGTGGATGTTAGCCTACTTCTCTTTGTGATTATCTCTTATCTTACAAACATTTCCTACCGGTTTCACTACACTTAGACTGCTCAACTAAACCTCTGTGCTCGCCGTCTGCACAAACACCTCCAGTCTTTACACAAAGTTGCATACTCGCTCCCAAAAACATCACTGACTCCTCGCCTTGGATCCTCAGTCCTCTCATCGTTGCTCCTGGAGGGGGGGTGGGGTGGGGGCTGGGGGCTGGGGACTGGGGAGGGGTAGAGGGGCTGGTGGTGAGGTGATATGGTGGGATTTTTAAGGCAATGTGTCTGTTCTGGGGTAAAGTCATCTCTGATGGAAGAGGAGAGGTTTGACGCTCCCGGCCTTGAATTTTGGTAACTGGTTGCTGATGATCTCCGCCAGCATCTCCGGGAACTCCACACTCAGGGATTTATTCACAAAGGTGTAGAAGCAGAAGTTGAGCAGTCCACCGACCATCTGCGCACACACACACAGACACAAACAGGTGAACAATTGTTAGATGTTTAATACAGAAACACATTCAGTGTTTGTTAAAGAGAAATGAATGACCTTGGTATTGTAAGACCTGCACTTATATCATCCATCCATCCATTATCTATACCACTTATCCTGTTCATGGTTGCAGAGGGGCTGGAGCCTATCCCAGTTGTCATTGAACGAGAGGCGGGGTACAACCTGGACTGATCGCCAATCAATCACAGGGCTGACGCATACAGACAACCTTTCACGCTCACATTCACACATATGGGTGATTAAGAGTCACCCTTTAACCTAACGAGTGCTTCAGTGGGAAGCATGAAGGGCTGCAGGCCACCAGATGTCACTGTGTTTTCTGAGCATGAAGCTCAAAAGCTCCCAATCTTCCGTCCGGCAAGTCCCAAAGCTTTTTAATTTTTTTCTAAATATAGTTTTATTAGACGTAAGAAGAGGGTTTCACAAGTAACTCAGATTCCCTTTGTCATTATCAAACACTGCAAATAAAAGGTAACTTTGCGTTACTGAAATAAAAATGTTTTTAAAAAGTATTGTTGGACTATGTAAATGCTTAAAGCAAATCACTCTGATCAAGAACCGCCTCTAACGTTCATTTGTGGGGAGTTACCTCGTGCATGGAGTCCAGCAGCTTGGTGAGCTGGTAGAAACGCTGCCAGTTCTGGCTGGAGTTCTCCTCGCGCTTCACAATGGCTTTCCCCAGCTCCTTAATGTACGACATCCGAATATCATCGAACACCGCCTGGCTCTTCAGGCCGTCCTTTGGCACTGTGGGAGAGGGAAAACTAAAGGTCAACATCTGGACGGAGATAAGGATAACGTACTGCACCCATGAGGAGGTTTAAGGGAGTAATGCTTCTGGCTTTCTATTGCAAAGATGGATGAACTTTGTCATCATCACAAACATGATGTGAGAGGCTAAAACTGTTGCTGATTAATGTACATCAGGTCATCTTCAGGGTGCGCTCCTGAATAACATTCAGAGCACAGAGCAGTAACAGAAAACATGCCAGTCAGAACAAAACTGAGGCGATGTGTTTGGACTGGGAGCTGTGTTTAAGACAGCTGCAATTAAAGTTCTAAACACGTTTTTAATCAGAGTACAATTAGTCTTTGTTTACACCTTTAATTCTCCTGCACTCGATTAAGCTTAGGAGACAACATAAGGTGTTGTGTTTGTCTGCAGTTAATCAGGAAGGGCTATGGATGGTAAAAGTTGAGTGTATTTTCCTGTATCAAACTGGGCAGGTCATGAGGATTCAATTCTCATTAATGATCTTTGCATGTCAGTCAATGAGTTGGGAAAGTGCAACGAAGCGATTTCTTGTCCCATGCATACATCAACATTATCTTTCAGCGTCCATGGACAGTATTGGATTGGAGTAATGGCTTTTGCAATGATTGCATTAACACAGTGGCATAGTGGAAGAAGGTGTGGAGCTGTCTTACCTGTGCTGAGCAGCAGCAGGACCTTCATACACAAATACTCATCGTGGGAAACCTGCAGCCGGACAAACTCGCTGGAAATCTTCAGCATCTGCTCGCACTGGTCGGCCATGTAGGGCAGCTTCATCCGCTCCCTGGTGGAGTTAGAAAGAAGCAGTTAAAACAGCGCGGCCTGCTTTAACCTTAAGTCATAGCTGATTTATACGGCCGCTTGTGAAGTCTCTATCAGGGAGATGAAGCAGCTCCCCGTAGCATCTCTGTAGATTAAACGTTCAAGGTCTTGCTTGTGGATCCTGTTTTAAATCATTCTTGCAGAAATGAGTTTCAGTCTATTAGCTTGTTGGAGCAGAACGTTAAGAAGACGAGCGAGTGTCATCTCAGTGATAAAGTGATGTTGTGGGTGGAAAGTAGGGACAAACTTGCAAAAACTCTTGAATTTATGCTCAGGAGTTTCTTTTTCATTCAAGTGAAAATAAAAATAAATATTACAAATGTACATCATGAAAACACAGGGGACAGATTCTTGGCCATTATTCATGAAACCGTCTTAAAATGAAACTGGCAATACACTTTTACCAAACAGAGAAAGATTGTTTCAAAGCTAACACAATCAATTCCAAATACAACAATCTGTAGTGAAATGTTTGTTTAGGAGGACGGCTGAGAAATAGAGAACACATCATCATCAGATATTAATCATGATCGCATTAACTCTCAGCTCGTGATCATGAAAAAAGGAAAAAAGCAAAAGGCCTTCCACAGCCTGAAGCACGCAGGCTGTGCCGACTGCTCACGATACGAAGATGGCTGTTTACTAACGGAGTCATCGGGTCTATAACAGGGATCAAACAATGATTACAGCTGACTGCTGACTGACATCGTTTGACTCCCGGGAGATACGACACACACAGCACAGAGCAGAGAGCCTCACTACTGCACATCAACACACGGACTCTGTTGTGCGTTGTAAACGATGACAATACTGAGACATGTTTTAACCGGGAACATCTCACATCAACACATCTCTGTCGTACCACTTTTGGTATCAAATTAAACATGATGGGTTGAAAATGGATGATACATACTCGTTGATGACGAGGTCTGGAGCGAAGCAGAGCATGTTTCCATTGCACTGCTGGTAAGACCTCCAGCCCAGACCGAAAGACATGAGGAAGAGCCAGGAGCACTGCAGCAGAGTCATCTGGTCGTCCAGGTGCAGGTTCCTGAAACCTGAGGGGGAACATGGAGACACAATGTGTGCTGATGAGTAAATAAAAAGGTGGTATTATGTAAACTTCTTTGTTTCTTTTATCAGATTTTACTGGAGTTACCAAATGTGCCTATGTGTAATCTAAGCCTCAAACGGAGCATAGCCACATGTTGTGTCTTTACACAATCAGTTTTCCTCTGCTCCAATATATTACATCTCCTGCTTTCAGTTAACACGTCAAATATTCATGCGTGCAATTTGTTGTGTGCTGTTAATAGAAAATGGGACGGCACAAGCTGGCTGCATTTTGGCTTGTGCAATGCCAAACAATGAGAACAGCACACATCATAAACTTGTCTTTCTGCAGAGTTTTCTTTTGAAACGTGTTGCAACACCTCAATGTGTCACATCCTTCTCTCTGCACACTCACTCATTAAAACTAACTTTATCTCAGAGTACATATTCTTAGTCTGCTGCACCCACTCCTACTGACAAAGAAGACCACCTACCTGGCAGAGCCTTAGCCCACTTGACAGCTGAGATGACCTGTCGGCCGCCCAGCCTGTTGAGGGTGGTCATGAGGCGGGTGGAGGTGTCGGGAAGGGTGCTGTCGTAGCCGGCGTAGATGGTGTCTGGCTCGATCGCCTTCAGCAGAGACAGCATGGTGGGGACTAGTTGAGGCATGCGCTTGGGTACAAGAGAGTGCGCCTCGATTGGCGGAGGAGTCGTTAGCTCGGGCGGGTTGCTCGGCTGGGCGCCCTTTAAGCGGTTCAACTTCTTGGTTTTGCGTGCTGCAGGAGAGGAAACGGGGATGAACGTAAAGGGAAGAGTTAAGTGGAAGTAAGGGAGAAGGTGGAGAGGAGACAGAAGCAATCAAACCAACTCACAGTTTGGCGTTATCTGTGTGGTTAATATTTACCTTCCAGATTCATGCCCGCCATCAGACACTTGCGGAAGCGGCAGGCTGGGCAGTTCTTCCTCCTGATCTTGTCTATTATGCAGTCGTTCCTCCCAGCACACAGGTAATTATGCTGCCCTGTGGCACACAGAGGAGGAAGATTAATCTGTTATTTACCTTCACTGCTGCGGCAAACACTCTAGGGGGGAAAACTAATTAGATGCATCGGTCCTTTACTTCGTAATGATCATGCCTCCAACTTAAGATCATAATTACTCCAGCGTTTGAGCAAACTTATGTGACAGAGATTAGCGATCAATGACATCACAGGCGACAAATTAATCAGTGAGAAATAATGATGTTGTTGTACCTTCGACTGCTCTCTTAAAGAAGACCTTGCAGCTGCCACAGGTGAGGACGCCGTAGTGGCAGCCTGAAGCCTCGTCCGAGCACACCAGGCAGATTTTATGAGTCCCGCTCTTTCCCTGTGCTGCGGGGGTAACTGTACCCACTTCCTGTCTGGAGGTAGAACAGAGGGGAGAAGGGAGAAATGTCAGGGATATTCAGTCTCTCCTAAAAGGTTCCCTGAGGAGTTTTTGCGCTGTGGAGCTGCTTTTCTAAGAGTGGGTCATTGTTTTGTTCCTTCCTTATATTGACAATTGTGTCGATAATGTTAAGCTCTTCAACTGATCTACAGGTAACAGCAATGCACCAGCGAATGCAGGTAAGGATAAACACAATGCATTTAGTTGAATAACAGTGAATGTAATGTTAATTATGTTGTATGTACAAGCAAACGGGACCATATAATCTTGACTTCTTTTATCAGCAGAACGTGTTACATTACAATGATTTTACGTATCATAAAATACCAGCTCAGACGTTTTAGTCAAATCCATATAAGAGAAATACTCTATGTCTACTATATGCCATTTATACTGCCCTCGTCTCCTACTGAAAGCATCCTCTCAGTGTGAGTGCCGCTGTAGTTCAGATTTACAGCTCTGCATTGAAGCTTTAAAAAAAATAAACTGCACAGATGCACTACACATACATGAAGCTACTCCCATCAGACTCAATGTGTTCCTTGTGCTTGTTTTTCCTCAACATTGCCTTCATTCCTCTTCCACGAGAGAAGATGTATAAGGCCGTTGTGCCTTTTTTGGGGCCTTTAAAGCCGAAATTATCTGACGATCTGTGGTCACGTCCTAAATCCAGTGGTTGTCACAAAAACAGCCCTTCTTCTTCCTCCTTTGATTTAACCACAAACGTTTCCAGACCCAGTGAACAACAGAGGTAAGAGATGTACTTTTTTAAATCTACCACTAGAGGACGTCAGGCTTTGCAGCATGAATGCGCCAGAGGTCCACACCCCCTTTCTAACCCAGAGGCCACAGCAACAACAACACCCACACTGAGGGGATATTGAGCCTGAGACGTGCAACAACCGTGTCAGTCCTTCCATGTGTCCACAAGTCTGCCACCTCAACAAAAACAAACAGTTTTGTTTGATAAGAGCTGCCCTGAACTGTCACTGCACACTAGCACACGTATGCAGATTTGAGCCAGGGAGACAAGTTCACTCTTAGTTACACAACACAAGGGTATTAGCATGAAAGCAGGCCAGGCCCCAGTAGTCAGTGGGTGTAGCAGGATGGGAAAACCTGAGTGAAACATCAAAGCATCAAGTCTACAGGCATTGAGCAGTCAGATAAAAAAATAAAAAGATCAGGGAGGGAGCTCAGAGGACGCTGTCTGGTCATGACAGGGCTGAAAGCTTTCTGAGCACTGCTAACACACTGTGGTCAATAAGTCCGTCCATTTACCTCTAATGACTTCATAGTTTGTGGGTCCTTATTTCCTGAGAATCTTTGCCTGCACTCATAGATACGTACAGCTGAAATTCAAACCCTGGAGTGTCTACCCAATAATCTCTTTGGTTGGGGAGGCAAGAAGAGCACAAAGTAGGATGCTCACTGAAAAGATCCCCCCTGGTCCAGCAGTGAGGGGTGAAACGTGGGGCAGTTTTAATTGAGAACACACAGAGGCCAAATCCATTAACATCCAGCAAACAGGTGTTTTTAAATACATCTGACTACCTAATGAAAACCCTGTGTGCTTAAGCATCTTTTTTTATATAAAGACGCAAAAAACAAATGATATTCCCTATTGTAAGCCCCATTTCTAATTGTTTGAGGTGGTGAACCTCAGCAGAAGAAACACTATTCATGATGTTATTCAATATTAGAAGCAACAGTAAACAAAGAACTTGGTGGAGAAACACTGCTGGGACTTTGTAGTATTCAAATGCAGGTGTTCTTTGAACAGTAACCCCTTTTCAGACTTGGCAAATTGGACTCAATCTTAACTTTAAAACAATCACTACACTACATTACTTACAGACAGAAATCAAATGAATCATCCACTTGCGAGAGTGGAAACAAAAAACAATACAATCTACAATCAATTGCTTTTGCGGTTCTTGCCACAGCGCCATAACGAACTCTGCCGTAATGCAGCCTTTGCCATTTTACATTGGACCAAGCAACGCCGGCGTTAAGCTGCCACAGTGTGTATTTTTACACAGCATTCCAGCTTTGCGAAGCAAAATGTGAGTGAGGTGTAAACAAACTTCACATACACACACATGCTGTTCTGCCCTGCTGGCTCCGCTATTTACACTGATGCTGTTTCACCTCTGTTACGCCTGATACCACTTCCTATGCCAGCTCAGAGGCGGAATGACTTCGCCCCATCATTCTGCCTCAGTGTGTTTTTCACAGAAGACGAATCGTAACAGAGACGTAATAATCCTACCTTGAACTGGCAGTGTAAAAGGGGCTAATCACATATCCAAATCCAACCTATCCAAGACACCATGAATGAACATATAATCCCCTTTTAGTAGTCTTGTAATAACCAGCAAAATACATTAGCGTCTCCCAGCATAGCACCATCTTTATCGATGTATTATTTCATGGGCAGAGAATAAGTAATATTAAACCCCATTTAGCACTCAAGGATAAATTCTCCAGGGGGCTGCAAATCACAAAATGATAGCAGCTCCAAATTAAGAACACTATTTGTACAGGACGGTACTATGTTCAAATCACAGAAGGTGGTTTGTAACAGACAAAACTGTTTTAGTTTTAAAGTAACTTCAGTCTCACTGTTCTCCTCAGTGTTGTCTGCAGCAGCAGCAGGACTTAAAACCCCACTGTGAGCTACCACTCAATGCCAAATGGCAGAAAGACAGAGTTACAGAGATACAGACAGAGTAAACCAATAGCAGGTTAACATAGTGAATCATTCAGCAACTAATGAGCCAGATATTCCCCCTTTAGAGGTTGTGAACCAGGGCTGACCCCTATATGTCAATGACCTGAATCATTAATCAAGAAGCTCTGTTTTAGCTGCGTCATTGTACACAGGGCAACACAGACAGGATAAAAACTTTCCTGGCATTGTCAATCAAAATAGAGACTTTAGGGGGGGCAACTTGAACCAAACTATGACCAGGACATGCACTTGTTATTTTACTGACTGAATGGAAATGTGTTGTTTTCACATTGTGGTTTCTCTGCCTGGCACAGGATTGACTGCAAGGGGCAGAGGCCATGAGTAATTTATTTCTAGTAATTGTAGGTGATAAAAAAGTTGCATATTTGGTAAATACTGCCAACTCAGAGCCGACTTGGAAAATCGGGGTAGAGCAGGGAAAAAAACGTAAGATCCGAAATTCAGCTAAAAACATCAATGAATTCATATAACCATTTTTGTTCTTTGATGGGTTTGGGGGCGGCAGAAGACATTGGGTTAAAAGGTGTGGGACAGTGTGCACAGGCCTCCAGTCATGATAGGGGAGTCACACAGAGACAGACTACCCTCCATATTCACGGTGCATGTCTTTTGACTGTGAGAGGAAGTCTAAGAAAATAAAAGTGCCACCTCAACACAGTCAGATCCCATGAGGCCAAAAATGTGACTCCAGTTTGCTATAACAACTTTATAAGGTGATAATAGGTCAATTTTGTGTTTACAGCGTGATCCATTGCCCTCAAGTTGCTAAAAAGACAATTAATGTTGCTTTAAGTTCATTTATAGGGAAAACAATCTTAAAAATGCGTCATTGTAGTCATTGTATGCGGATGATAATGATGTGACAGACTGTTCATAATGAGCTATTGTCGTTCACAGTTTGTATTTTACTATAATATCAATGTTATATTATCATCTGAATGATTCTGTCATCAACGGGCACAATGATACCTGCCTTTCACACCCGACAACCCTCCAGTAAACACAAACAGTCGTAGCCTGGGTGAAGGGGCACATGGTAAATACAATTCATATCAAAGCTCTGCTGCTCTCATGATGTAATCAGTACGCCATCTGTCACACACACACAGAATCATGTGGGGCTTCTTGAGCACACACATACAGTATGCACACACACAAACAAAAGGCCTTCACACCCCAACAGGAGGGTGTGGCAGCCAACTGGGTGGGCGGAGGAGGATAATGAGTCCAGAGTGATGATGATGATGATGATGTCAGAGGGTGTGGAGGGGTAACTAGTTTGTCCTTCACTGGCCCACCGGGATGGTGTCAGCTGGACAGCTTTACTAGAGGGCTTTAGGCTACTGGGTGAAATCCAATTACTGTGGCTGCTATATGTTTGTCAGAAAACAAAAATAAGCCTCAAGTTATGTCCAAAAAACTTGATCTAGGTCCGTTTGATGACACTCAGCTAAGCCATAATACCAGGTACGAATCTGTTTTGTGGATTGTCAGTCAGACAAAAACAATCAAAGCTGCGCAGCAATGTGGGGAGAACGAATTTCCTCTTTCTGAAACCATCTGTTGAAGTGAGCGCTCGACGTTGACAGGAAGTACTCGCATTCCCTCAGAGTGTATTATCGGTCAGAGCGCAGCCACAGCGCAGAAACAGAGACACCCTGAGATGGGCCTCGACTTCAACAACAACCATGCTGAGGAAGTGAACCGCTTACGTCTGTAAGACTGTGATCAATCAGCTTGGGTTTTAATGAGGCAAGCCACTTCACGCACTTACGATAATGCCGATGGCCCAGTGCCCCGCTTAACAATTCATAATCCCCTTTTAGCCGCGAGTGTCACGAGTAGCTTTGCGAGCCCCTTGGCTCTGTATACCTCAGGCTCTTAGTTGATTTAGACATGCAGCCATTACAACTATATTATTTTAATGCAAAACCTTTTCTGTTTAGGGTCATTCTGTGCATTCACTCCTCATATTAATCATCCTACTTGACCTACTTCTGGCCGAGCCACAGTAATGAGTCATCTCAGATATAAATAGGAACAGTTACTTTGTTCAGTTGGTTGTCTCCGAGGTCAAGCTCCTAAACAGAACTTAATATAATAAGAGAGTAAGACTCTTCACATAGATCTGGCGGCTTCAAACCTGATTTTGGTGTATGGATGGATTATAATTAATACTGACATGATTCAAGATTGAACAACTAGTCATCGTCATCAAAAACTCATGTGAGCGTGAAGAGGAGAGTAGAGGAGGAGCAGAAGGAAGTGCTCCTTTCCCGAGGTTAAGAGCCACCAAAATAGAAAGGGGAACTGGTCTGCACGCTCTGAATCATTCTTGCATGCAGAACAACACCGCTTCTGTGAGGGAGTGGAGAGACTGGGTTTGTTGGGCTAAAGACTGGGCTGGACTTCTCTAAAATATCTGCTTCCTCTGCCCTCTAATAATAACACACAGTACGACTTTAAGAGCAATGCACATTAGTGCAACAACTTCACTAAACATAAGTCATGCAGCTACTGGAAAGTAATTCAATGGAGATAGAGTACAATGACATAAAGTGGCCATTGTTTTGCCTTAGGCCTATACTGTTATGTTTGAGTCTGAGGAGGATCCCTCACAGTGTCACTGTCTACAAGGAGCAGCTGTCTCCTCTTTCATGCTGTACTGACAAACCTGCTTAGTTAGGCTACATTTTTAGCCCAGTGTTTGACTTTAAAGACCAAAGGAGAAGAATAAACCTAAAGCATGGCTAAGCACTTAAAAACATAACCCCCAAGGTTTAAGTTTCCATATTAGTTTCCGTGATAGGGGCCTTTAATGACTTGTGTGTAGGCGGGTGGTGACTTCCTGCCTGTAAAATGAATGAGGCTTTTTTGCTGCTACTGTGTGCATAACCATAATACCTTTAGTTCGCCATCACTGGATGTGGGAGGAACCCACTCCCAAAGTTTGGGCTTTGCTGACTCGACAACTGTACACAAAAGTAAGAGGAGGGGCAAAAACATTGCACAGACTTAGCTACATCCTCTTAACCTCAGTTTAGAGAGTGGTGAATTTCTATAAGCCTATTTGGTGTAAAAACACAACAAAATCTAAATAAAGAAAAGGCAAAACTGTGGTAACAGGGGAATGCGGTAATAATGTCAAAGCGACTGGAATGGCTGGCATCTGATCTGGTGTGTTCACTCGGCGCCAGCTGTGGAGAGGCGGTAGGGAAAGTAGGTCAGCAGAGTGAGTGCGCTCTGTGGTCCTGGCTGCCACAGCACTTATGACACACCCACATGCACACACATGTGCACACCTACACACTCATGCATAATACACAAAGCTAACACACACATTCATGCCCCATACACACACAAGCAATATCATAAATAGTGATTTACAACAGCTGAAAGGTTCTGCTGACAGTCAAGGTCCGTGCCCTCGTTTTCAGGAAGCAAAAACAGGACGGAAAGAGAGAGAGAGAGAGGGAGGGCGGGTGAGGCACAGAGGTGAGGGGTGTGTCAGAGCAATAATGACTCTGACCAAAGATTAGTCCCAAATCACAGGCTCAGCCCTGTGACCATTCATACACTAAATATAAGCTTAATATATATACATGCAGCTATATATAAATATAAAGTACTCATGTATCAAACCAGGCACCAAAGCACAGCTGAGACATCTGACAGCTGTGACAGACAGCGTGTCTACTTCATCAGCACCAGTTCAATCTAGAGTCTGACTTTGGCTGCAGCCCTCCAGTCATGCCTATCACTCTAGCAGTAAATCAGTAGTAATAATGGTTTAATATGAAGCATTTCTACTGAGTTTACATCTTCATGAAGAAAGTCACACATTCAACAAGTTGTTACAAAGTCCTGCAGGCACCACAGCTGCCACACACAGCCCCAAGGGAAGGTTTCATACCTACATTTCATCAACAGGATGCATAACAATGAGTAGTGCCAAAGATGTTCACATAGATACTTATGTTGTTTTGCATCTTGAGTACATAAGAGAAAACAAATACTCTAACACGTCTTTTAGTTTATGCAGTGGTTTTCTTCCTAAGCCTTATTCACCTCTGAATCATAGCAATTTCCCAAAGTTCACTCAATATTCCTACATGCAAAATTCTCTGGAGTTTTACCACCGTAGTTGAGACACTGGCAGACATGCTCCTCAACTTGCCCAGGCACTGCTTCGTTCAGCTCAGGTCTGACTGCACGGCGGGCTCTGAGCCAGCTGGCCACGACTGATTGGTCTATGCATCACTATAAATAAAATGGTTAATATCAGGGCTGCAACTAGCAAACATTTTAATTTAAAAGTTAATCTGCTCATTATATTCTCAAATGTATGGATCAATTTCTCCTGTAATATTCAGCAGTATCTGTCCGGATAAGACAGAGAATTTAAAGTTGCATCTGATAGATGAGTAGAAAAACTCAATGAAAGTCCTGAATACACGTCCATTGAAATTACTTCAGAGGAAGCCTGAATGAATGACCTTCTACTTGTGTAAAACCTGAACCATACATTTCTCACAAACATGCACATAACAACAGTAGATGCAGAAGCAACACAACACTGCTTTGTCTGAATGTGAGATGTGAGAACAGCTCTATTCAGTGAGACAGCTGTGCTCCTCCATTACACACAATCGAGTCAAAAGCCCCTAAGAAATTCTACTAACCTACAGTGTGTGTTTTTAAAAATGTTTTTATAGATCTTATAGTCAAAGAGCCCAGAGGAACATAGGCTTAAGTCAGCAGCAGGATGTATGGCTAAGTCATTACATCTGACCCACAAATTGAAGTGACCTCCGTGGGCTCAGCCAATGACGGGCAGAGGAGGAAATACCACGCTGAAATCAACGGTTGCATAACACAGGCCTACTGAGTGAGCTGTGCGATTATCTACCAGAGGAATAATGTTTCTGCTCTTTTCCTCCATTCAATAAGGGTATTTCCTTTCAGTTCAACTCAATGTTAGATGGTCACGCCACAAAACCGGTTGTCACACGATGAGGGTGTGTATATTTCCAGAATAGGAACAATGCATTCTTTACTATGCTAGTTGTTTGTGAGTCAGATTGTAAATTGAAATCCGATTGTAAAACTGCGATGCGTAAAATTAACTAGCAATGCATGGAAAACTACAGCATGTGGACAACTGGTTATGAAGACCCGCAGAGTGTGGACCAGCAGACTGTGGGGCTATGGCAGGTCAGGTACTCAGTGCCATGCGAGGCCCTCTCAGCAGCTGCCTCTGCTCAGCAGGAAGCAGCACTATTGCGTGAGAGGATGGAAGTGATGGTGACCTGATGCAAACCCACCTGACAACCACAGAGCTGGTTCAGGCCAGCGTTATGTGAGCTGCTAAATGTCACACAGGTTGAGGCGAACAAGAACCAACAAAAGAAAACTCCTGTTCAGCACGGAGACGCACACAGAGAAATGCTAAATTTAGACACAGATAAGCCAATACCCAAACACCTACACAAAATCATCTGGACTCACACCACCTGCAGACAAGACATAATCATGTGCTTTAAAACACACACACACCTCTGAGGAACACAAAGACAAGGCAATTAAAGCCACATGTGAAATGAAGGTGAGGAGTATCTCGTGTCTCCCACATCTGCTTCTGGTCAACAAGCATCAGGAGGACTCTCAGACAGGGGTGAATATGGTACCAACCTCATTTGCACAAACAGTAAAAACACACATCAGTGCCCTTGTTGAATTGACGCACTTGTGCGTGAGAATCGTTGGGCTGATCACTCCCTTGTCAGATTCTGTGAATCAGACAAGTGTGAATGTAAAAGAGGCACAAACAAAAAGGGCCTCTAAGACTTGTGACTCTGTCACACCACTGTTGGCAAAGAATTTCTATTGAGCCATTTCAAGACTGGATCCCAAGGCCACGTTCACAGCTGCACCCATACAACTCTACAGGGTAGCAAAGCAATAACTGTACAAAAGATACTCTGTGGGCCTGTGAGGAGATGAAATACTGTGACTTGATACTCTACATTCATCTGAACATGAAGTCACTGGAAAGAAATCACAGCAGAAATTAGGATTCAGCAAAATCACATGAGTAAGTCAGTGGAACAAGAAGCTCTTACAGTTCTTTCTCCATTAACTGTATAGGCCTGACTATAATGCAAAGGTCACGATTCATTCATCCCTGTTTGAATTAACAGATCTGCTCCACATGCAGATAGTGCACCTCTTCGACTTATTTTAGGCATGATGCAACTTTAAGGATCAAAGAGATCGGTCCAAAACGACCTTATGAAGCCTCCGTGGAGAGGATATCTCTATAAGAGGCTAAGCAGGCCAGCAATTAGTGAGCTATTAAACTGAAAAGTCAAAGAGATACTAAGATTAAGAATTATTTTTTTAATAATGAAATGCTATCTGGTTCAGAAGCAAAACACTGTAATGGGGACACAAAATGACCATTGGAGAAAAAAGCCCTGATGTCTAACTTGGATTAAGTGGAATTCCCCTGGCTCACATCCTTTCTCCAGATCTCTGTGCCTATTTCTGCAGCCACGCCCTGCAGAGTCCACAAGCCCGCCTCACAAAGCAGGATTACAGGGTTAACAAACCAACTCAGGGGTTAAAGCAAGCGTTTTTGTCTCAGGACGGCAGCTCGATTGTATATCAAGCTCCGTTACCATGGTAACCCAACACCGCAAACCAAACCTGCAAGGAGCAGTTTTTGTTGAGGCTTATCAAAACATATGAAATGTCCACCTCCTCATCCATCAACTTGTAAGAGGAAAATAGTGAGACGGTCCATTCCTACACAATAATTGACAAAAACATCACAATGGTGCTGAAGTTAAAAAGTATTGAAGAAAAATTATGCTATCCAAGTTTTCCTACTTTGCCCTAAAAAAATGGCTTTTTATTTCAGATAAGGAAGTTAGTCTTCACGCTGACAAGTAGCTTATAAAAGTACACACTATATTGGTAATGCATATACCTTTTTTTAAATCAAGCCTCTATACTGACATTTTTCTACTTCTGACCACTTCCTGTATTCCATTCAATAACTAAACATGACTTTCAACTATTTCTGTCACCCCCCCCAGTCATTATCTAGTTCCTTTAAACTTTTACAGAGTTTATCTCTATTTTTGTTTTTAACTGCAATGATTCATCCCCAGGAATCAATATCCTAAACAAATTTAAAATATCTGCTTTATTATCTGATAAGCCTCATTCACTCACTGGAAAGTTTTTCCTTCGGGAAAATCCTGGACTAACACCAGCAGCTGATGACCACCTTACAGAGATCTGTTATCAAGAATGACCAATATTTGGTTTGTGAAACCTGATAACAAAGTTTCAATAGATAATAAATGGGTTTTTTCAATGTCGTATTAAAAAATAAAAACAATGCTTCTCATGCGTAACTCAGGCCCAAGCAGCCTTTGAATTAGGGCCTGACCAAAGCTCTTTTAAAATAGATCGGTCTCTGTCTCACATATAGCCTAATGCCCTCTCTATTTCTAAACCTTTGTTTAGCGCACTCAGGTAACAAAAGCTGTCAATGACAACTCAATACTAAGACTGAAACCATTTCCTAACATACAAGGTTATACATTTGTATGTGTATGTAAATAGGTGAGCCATAAAGCAGTGTAAACAAACAGTAAGCAGCCACCAGTTTTAATTAATGATATCGAGTCAGCAAGCGTAAGTGAGCCAACAACACCTCTTCTGTTTGACATCTTACAGTGACATTTCTACGCCTCTTAATACAGGGGCCACAAAATCTCAATTTAAACATCAGCATTGTGTTCATGCTGAAGATAAAGACAGGCTGTGTCCAATCAGCTCAGTACCACACAGACACTCTTCTATCTATATAAAGACACTTTTTCACAATTATATATCAATTAAACTGTATTAGCTTTAAAAATAATAGTAATTTAAGCTGCCCTCAGGCAAATTGTGCTAATTTGACAGGCAGCAACAGGAAAATATTTTGTTTGACTTGCTCACTCAGGTTTACAGTCTATTACCCAAATTATCAAAAATGAATATCTTTCTGATCTATTAATTCATAAAAATGATCGATGCAGAATGAGGATTTGAGGAGCTTGTGACCTGGCTAAATTATAAATATTCTGAAGCTCACAACTCTGTCTCAAAGATAAGCATTAACACCTCTGATCCTTGGGGTCTGGGAACAACACATAGTAACACTAAAACAAAAGGTCAGGTCAGACCACACTGAGTCAACTACTGACTAATTTTTCTTACTTGACAAAGCCGATGGTGAAGGAGGGAGAGCTCGAGAAAGCCTCAGTAGTCCTGTTGTCTCCAACAGCCGGGCCTCTGTTCCATGGCGCACTAATGGTCGCCACTGGGAGAAACAGGTTGGACATTGGTTTCGGAGCCTTCTGCTGCTGAGCTTCACTGCTGCTCGTGTTGACTCCAAAGTGGAAGCTCTGTCCTCCTGAAGTGCTGACCCCACAGATGGAGATGGGGTTAGAGCTGGGCATGTCTGTGGAGGTCGTGCCACTCATTTGGCAATAACTCTGTCCAGCAGACGTCTTCTCCTGTTTGATCACACCTGGGGTGCAGAGCTGAATAAAGCCAGCATCTTTTTCCTTCTTCACCAAAGCAGACAAAGTGGTTGTAGGAGTTAAGGAGGCTGTTGTGGATATGCTAGAGGAGGGCTGCTCAGGACTTGTCATGTTGCTGCCATTGAGAGTAACAGACACTGCCCCACTGCCGTTAACGCTCTCAACAACAGCAGGCCTAATGTCCCTCTCAGAGCTAACGTCCCCAAGCAGAGAATCGTCTGCCAGAGAGGACAGGAAAGCGTCATCCCCTACATAAAAATCAGAGGGGGACCCAGTGAGCTCAAAGTCGTGGAGCAGGTCCAGAGTGTTGTCACTAAACAATTTCTGGTGCACGTCCACATCTTTCCCAATGTGCTCAAAGGCATGATCGAGGTCAATGGGGTCCTGGTCTCCTTTATCCATGGAGAAATCCTCTGTTTTCATGTGGAAGAAGTTGGGATCTGATCCCCCAATAAGTGAATCCATGGAGGACTGGTTTATGTCTGTTATACAGGCCTCCAACTGGGGCAAATTTTCCCTCAAGGTTTGACGCCCAAATGTAGTGGAACTCAGAGTCTGGAATAAGTGCTGCTGCTGGGGCTTCTGATCTTTGGTCAGGACCCTGGACTCTGGGTCTTCCAACAAGGAGCCTACGGTGGCAGTGACGGAGGTAAGCTCCTCTGGAAGTGGGCTGTTGCTGAGGCCGTTAGGCACCTGTCCAGGCTGCATCAACGGGCTGGATGGAAGAACGACAGATGTGGCAGAGGTGATTGACATGGCACTGTGAGGAGCCACTTTCAACAGACCTCCCTCCTCAGGGCTTTCAGTGTAGACCAATTTGCTTAAATGGTCATCTCTTCTGAATATTATCTTCTTCACTCCTCCTTTATCCATCTATTTATTTTGGGGGGCAAAGAGATAGAGAAGGCTTAGTAAATTGCATAGAGAACATATAAAAACACAATAAATGGGGATTGTGTGACACGTTGAGAAGGTAGAGCTACCGCAGTGAACTGTAAATAACAATGCTCTCAGAATGTGCACGTGCAGAGAGTAAGTAACGACCGTCAGGTCAGAATAGGACTGAGGAAAGTTGCCAGGCTTCCCCCCTGCGCGCCCTTGATAGCTAACGAAGCTAAAGATAGCTACCTGCGTTAGCTATTATCATTAGAAAAATGTTCACATGAGCACATAGACAGCCGTGTCAATCTTTATAAACAGTGTATTTAAACTAAACACACATGGTATAGGTTCGACCACAAGTCAAATATAGAGCCGTTGAGTCTAAGGTATGCTAATGTTAGCTTATTGCTAACTGCTGGTATGGTAATGCTAGGTAGCAATGTGGCTAACAGTTAATGCTACGTACCTACATTTCGGTTGACTGTCGTTGACAGTAATGTTAGCCTGCTAACCAACATAGCACTTATAATGTATATTTAGCGTTAAATGTGCAACGTTACTGTATATGACCTTAGCTAACATATATCAACTTAAATGTGAATAAAGTCTCATATTTACCCTTGAAATGACTGATTGTTGGTATGTGTCCACAGGTCGTCTGTCAACATTGTTTTGGTTGAAAGTGGCAGATCCACAACACGCAGTACTGACTCAATGTTTGTTAACGTTACTCCTCGCGCGCCGTATCCTAGCTACATGGCTCGACAAAACGACCGAAACACGGTAAGCTCGGTGTGTTTAACGAGTTTACGGTCTTTCTGTTCGATTTAGCTGTAAATTGTCATGCAAACTGCGTTGGACTGGCTGAGCTAAGGGGATTCGCAGCTAGCCATTAGGAAAGTAGGCGCTAACCTCCAGGAAAAACATACAAAATGGAGAACTAAGGAAGCCAGCCCCATGGCAGACCTGTTTACAACACGCAGCGCTACCTGCTGGTCGTACTGAGTAACAGCATCTTGTTATGTGCTGGAGTTCAATCTCAAACTCTCTGGACTCATCGGGAAATAAAACCTTAGAACCATTCATCAACCAGCTAAAAAGTAAAACAAAATAATAAAAAAAAAAGCACCATACGTATTCGCATTTTAAAACTTAACAATACAATAATAACAATTTTTAACATCAATTTAAATCTTTATTGGCAACAAAAAAAAATAATAATAATAATTTTGCCTCAGCATCAAAGTACAACATGACTTAATATCTGGTAAATCTACAAAATCAGTAATATTAGCAATATCACAACACTAAAAATCACAATGTTTTTATAACACCACCCGTATGTGTATCTTATCCAAGATAGCTAGGATCCAAGTAACAGAGTATAAAGTGCAGGGACAATCTGGTTCAAGTGTGCATTAGTGGTGAACAAATGGTGCTCATCAAACGTCAGCATTTGGCTCCTCTTACATGATTTTTCATACAGCTGCCCAGCGTGGGTCTCCTCTGTCTTGCAGCTGTTAATCGAGCCTTTGACAGAGAGACAGACATCTGAGGCACTGGAGGACAGAAAGAAAAATTATGAATGGGCACTGTAGCCATCCACAATGGAGTGACGAATCTGTGGGCTGGGCACAGCAACTGGGTTTTCTTTTTAATTATTCCTACCTGTGAATAATAACAAAGAAGAAGCGTACAGACATAGATCTACCATCTAGAAAGACTGCTGTTTCATTCAGGGCATTCTCTGGCCAAATCATGTACTAGTAAAGTAAGTTGAGCCTTATATGTATTCTAATAAAATGCCTACTGGATGAACTTAATAAAATGAATATTTAAAGAGTACAATTTCCCTGTCGGCCCGCTTACTGAACTGCCTCTAGCAGCTCATGAGAACATTGGATGTCCTTGAAATGGCTGCAGCAGTAAACAGTAAACCACTATTGGATAATTATTCATCAGTAGGCTGTAAGAGATGACCTTCTCACCTTAGTGTTACTATGTGCATTATCACAGGTATGTGAATCAAAGGCTGTCTTTATTGAAATAGAATGAGTGCTTTAAAACTGAAGCACTGTTACTTTATTCATGATTTAGTTAGAAAACTACAAAGTGCATTTTGTGTCACAAGACTTGCCAGCTTACACTTCTGCCTCTTTCATGTGGAGATGTGAGTTGCTAAAAAGTGAAGAGAAGATAGGGTAGAGTGTGAATAAGGAAAGGTGGGTTATTACTTCATGCACACAGATAATAACTCTGAGTCTGTTTTCTTATTGCTTTCAAGACTGCACAACAGACATGAGGCAAAATCATTTTACGTGTGTGTGTGGTATTACACAAAACAGCGACATTGTTTGAAACCAGGTGTGTACATTTATTAAAGAACATCTAGATATTCTACACAAGATTATGTTTAAACCATGTCTTTTGCAACACCACCTGACCTGTCTCAAAGTGTCCTAAATTCTCAGAATTATTTCCCTGGCCGCACTGCAGACTGTAATACAAGATACCCTGCAAGAGCCCACTATTGTCAATTTAATGTCAGAGCAAACACAGATTTTCTTACTTCACGCTCAGCTGGGACCCACATTGTTTTACATTATTCATGCTGAAGTTGCATGAAATTCAACCCCTTTCTAAAAGATAGAATCTAACCTGGGAGTCGCACACAAACAGGAATTAAAGTGAAGACAGGAGGCAGGGAAATTGGCTCTAATGGGATGATAAGTGAGATGAATAAGAAACAGGGTTTATAGCACATATGGGGAGAGAATCATCCCCGAGCAAGGTTCATGGAAAGAACTACAAGTCTGACTGTTACACAACACAAGAGATAGACTCTCAGTAATGACTTCTGTGAAACAAATAGAATAATCTAGACCGTCACCCTTTGTTTGACATGTCTGCAGTGGTGTTTGCTCCACTGTAAAGGTCACATAATCCACAAAACAGTACAATATTACGTATAATGTAAGCGGCATCACAGAAAAGAGATCAGTGGGATGCTCAGTGTCGTACTAAATCCCACTGTTTGAATCCCACTCAGTCCCCCGTGGCTGCTTAGCAACTCCTCTCCAGCACAATATACTCTGAATTAACAGGGTAAAAGCGTGACCGCTGCCTCCTCAAAACCACGAGTCAAGGGTGCTCTCCCATCATCACCGCCTTCTCTCAGCACCGCAGCAATAAAAGCCTCTGATTTTTTTTACAGCATGGCTTCAAAACAACACAGAAAACAAAGCTGAAAAGCAAACAGGAGATACACAACAGTCTGAAACACGGATTAGTGTCAGTGCTGCTCCGGCTCTGTGTGATGTGGGCAGTGCAGATAAGGGACCTTACAGCTCCCATATAAAACAAATCATAACACTTTCAGTCTCCCAGATTCAGATGCTCATGCACCTTTGAATGCACATTTATTACATACATCACTAGCTTGTGACCTATATACAACTGCATACATACAGATGATGACATGCATTGTCAAGCCTAAAATTCTGCCTTACATCTCACAACATCCAAAGTGGATTTTCCACCCTCCAGTTCTTGGCTCCTCTGTGGAGTATACTGATGGCTCTATGACAAATTCGCTGAGCAGGCCCTGAGCAATAATACACAAGTCCCAAACCCCCTGTCCCCCTGCTGCTATAATCCAGAATGAAATGATTCAGTAATGAGTCCAAAGGTTGTGTTTTTTTTTGTTGTTTTTTTACCTTTTTACTACAAAATAGCTGAGAAACCTGCATGGAAACTCATTTTTCACATAGTTTTGATACAAAAATGGACTTCATATTTATACAATATGTTAATTTAGCATCAGAGCTGGAATTAAGAGATATGAATCAATGTATTTATTTATTTCTAAAGTGCACTAAAGCAGTTTATGGAGGCAGTTTGAACCAGCCGGGACTGAGATCTGTCCGTGGTGCTGAATTAGGAATTCACTCGGTCAAATCGATGAGGAAGGGATCAATTTTCATATTCAGACACAGTGTTCTGGCTGAAAGAAGTGATACTGTCTCCTGAACAGGATGCACAAGAGTCCAACTGTCATTTTGGTCTGAGTTGATCTCATTCAGTGTTTGAGCCGTCATTGGCAGCTGGACAGAAAGAGGAGTTACATAGTTGTTTCCTGTAGATCACCAGCTCTGTTCACGCGGAGCTGTCATTGCCGATGACTCTCTGAGCAAGTCACTGCATGGGACCTAACCCCTCACCCGTCTCTCTGGATAAGCGCGTCAGCTAAAAGCGTTAAATGTAAATGCGAAAGCCTCTGTGAAGACTCAGAAGAAGGGATTAAAATCCGCAACGCTGGATGTTTAAAAGCCGAATCCTCTGCGCCAGCTGCACAGCGCCCGTGGCTAAATCACAAATTCATGAAAAACTGCACAGATGCAGCCACATCAGCCCGCTTCATGTCGATCGTCTGCAAATGTCGTTTTGCTTTAAGATGATGTAAGACATTACTTCATGGGACCACTTTTTGTGCGTCTCCCTCTCTCTCTCTCTCTCTCTCTCTCTCTCTCTCTATCTCTTGCACAGCCTGGAGCAACATTATCTTAAAGCTTCTGCCGGACCAAACGTTTCCGCACTTAGCAGTTTGGAGAGATGGGTGCGCGCCGGAGTCCCGCGTCCATCCTCCTCTCTGAGAGCGACCTCGGAGCATGTTTCAGCATCCCAGTTGTCACGAGGGACGCTCAGTAGCAGACTAACGGGATGCACGCACGTTTTTCAGTTTATCTCGGACTGATGTGACTGAACTTGGAGCCAGACGCAAGACTGAGAAGCTTTCCACAGAAAACTCGCGCCAAAAACAAAAATATATTACTTTTTTGATGGGAAATTTCAGCGTGAAGAGCGGATTATATTTCTCTGAAGTCACACTAATGACCTCTCGCAGTGGATGTTTGTAACATGATGCGCTCTCTGGTTATGATAATCGATTCTGTTCAAAAAGGATGCACCGTGGGCAGGCACAGTTACGCATGGGGTTAAAGGCTCTATCACTCTATCAAGGCACACCTTGGGATTGTTTGTCATGAGACTCTGGATACGAGAACTGCAGCTTGAATCAGGACTATGCTTCGGGTCTGAGTGCATGAACGCCATGCAGCTACACCCCACACCCTGAACTTCTGGGACGTTTGCGCTCCGAGACGAGACTCAGATTCTAGTGCAAGATCTGATTTGAAAAATGGCACTGAGCGAAAACTGCAAAACGCAACCTGCAAAAGAGCAAGGCTTGGTGCAAAACCCTCCTTCGGATGTGGTTGAGCTAAACGTGGGTGGACAGGTGTATTACACTCGTGTTGCCACCTTGACAAGCTTTCCAAATTCCTTACTTGGGAAGCTTTTCTCGAACAAGAAGGGGTCTTCAAATGACCTGGCCCGGGACCTTAGAGGACGTTATTTTATCGACAGAGATGGCTTTCTGTTCCGGTATGTATTGGATTACCTTAGAGACAAGCAGGTTGTCCTCCCTGACCACTTCCCCGAGAGAGGAAGGTTGAAACGAGAGGCGGAATACTTCCAGCTGCCAGATTTGGCCAAACTTTTGTCATCCGAGGATTCAAAACTCCTCCCGGACGACTTGTACTACAGTGATTATGATGATGTATCGCAGGGCAGCGACCAGAGGTTTTACCCCCCTTACTCCCTGGACAGGAGGTACGGCTACATCACGGTCGCTTTCAAAGGCGTATGCGCCGGGGGAGGCAGGGAAAGTCAAATTGATGTCAAGGCCAAAAAGTTACCGAGGATCTTCATCAGCAGCAGGATCGGCTTAGCGAAAGAAGTGTTTGGAGACGCCCTGAGTGAGAACAGGGACTTGGACAGACCGCCGGACCGTTACAGCTGCAGGTTTTACCTCAAGTTCAGGCACCTGGAGAGAGCTTTTGACATGCTGTCAGAGAGCGGCTTTCACATTGTGGCCTGCAACTCGTCCCTGACTGCGTCCTCCATCGGTCATTACGCGGATGACAGGGTCTGGTCTAATTACGCACAGTACATCTTCTACCGTGAGTGGAGATTTATACTGCACTGTAGGAAGTGATGTGAGAGAAACTAATGGCCTTTATCAGAAAGTTATTAGAATGCATATAACAGCAAGGTTGAACACAAACAATGGATGTAAAGGAGAAATAAGCATCCTCCCCTATAGAACCAAATCCAGGCTACAGACACACCAGTATGGTTTTGCAGAATGTCAATCAGAAAGTTATTTTTTCATATTAAATGTTCTAGGAAAAAGTGTATCCACATAGTTTTCCTTAAGAAAACACATCTAATTGTTTCTGGATACAGGGGAAGCCTGCAGGAAGTGATGTGTGTTGGCTCACACCACCAGGAGGCATGCTCGGGTTATCCTTCCTGAATCTCTGCATCCCTTGCAGTGTCTGACGTTAAACTTCTGTTTTGGATCTGAGATAAGAGGCAAACTTGCCCACAGGCCTAAGGCGGGTTGAGTCACAATGCTGCTACACTTGAAGTACACATGCGTCACGTGTAGACCAAGGCTACAGCGAGAGAGATTCTGATGGGTTATGAATAATATAGCACCAGTGGGCAGCAAAAATTTCACATGAATGCTGCTGCTTATTCTTAGCTTTTTACTTGAAGACAAAGTTTGCTCATCAGCAAATGCTTTAATTAGCTGCAAATATGGTTCACTCCACTCTTTGCACAGGGAGGAGTTGGACCATATGGCCTATTAAAAAGCACTTTGTTCATTATTGTGAATGGCTCCCTTTGGAGGAGGAGAAGAAAACCATGTTGGAGGGTCAAGGCTGGAGGTGCAGAAAGAAGACATGACATATGGTTTGCTAATGATGACCAATATAGTTGTAATACAGGCTAATTATAACAGAGGGGTCTGCCTTGACCCGCACGAACATCCAGCCAGGTAGGAATTTCCTGAGTCACGCAACACAGCATATGGTGGAGGTGTTACCCCCTTCCCCATTAACAGACACCGCCTGAGGACAAAGACAGGGGACAGTAGGAGGAGGGTAAAAAAAAAAGGAGGGAAAAGACAGGGGGTGTTTCTGCAGAAGTACAGCTTGCAAGGAAAGGAAAAGCGAGGGGGGATTTAAGGAGACAAGTTGAGAGGAAGTGAAGAAGAAGAGGGAGGCGAGCAGATGGAGGAGAGAGCGGCGGAGCAGGAGGGACGAGGGAGTAAAAGTTGCATGAGACCCGGCCATGGGGAGAAAGAACTGAGGCAGAAAGAAGAGGGAGGGAGTGAGAAGCAAAAATAGATTAAAGTAAGTATCAGACAGAAAAGTTCATTGGGTCCGAGGGAGCGGAGAAGGAGAGGAAACACATTTTTGGGGGGTATTGAAGCGCGGAAGAGGAGGGTTTTCATTAAAAGAGAGGGGACGAGATGAGGGTGGAAGGAAACACAGATACATAATAAGGGTGTAAGGATACAGAGGCCTGGACAGGATGATGGATAGATACATCAATGGCAGACATCCGTGAGAGCCTTTGCTCTACAGCAGCACAGCATCCTCTTTCCAACCTAATACTGTAGCCTGGTTTTGAATGTGGGACACTGGCAGGCCTAGGGCAGGTTGTCCTGAGCTAAGAATGCATGTAGACAAGTGCACCTTTGGGGAGAGCACAAAACAGATGTGCTTTATTGTTGTTTGTTGTTTTCAGCTGAGCATTTCTCTGCTCTCGTTTTTCCCCCCTCCTCCCGGCCGCTCACAGGCTCATACGGAGTGAAACGGGAAGGCTGTTTTTGTTCTCAGTGTAAAAAGAGAAATTCAGAGCAGTAAACAAATTGAGAGATTTTCTTCCAGCCTGTCAGTTTCTTATCCTCATCCATGTTGCTCTTCTTGTTAAATGCGTGAGTTGTTTTCTACAGGCTCCACTGACTCTCAGTATTAGTGTGGACTCTATTTGCAAAAGGCCAGCATTTGATATTCATCATTTTACTGCCATCTGTATAAACAGTCAGGCAACACATTCTCTCATAGAGTTAAGACACTCCTGTCCAGTTGGATAGGCTACATGCTGTTTGTTTGTTCACAGACTAAAACTAACAATTCATTCACTCCTCAGGAGGCCGAAGTGTCTGAGCAGTCATCATGAACAAGAGCATTCATCATGAACAAGGGCCATGATGAGTCATCTGCATTTGACAGGGGATGACTTTTGACCTTTAGAACCAACATCTGCGCCAGAGAGACATGTACTAAAACTGAGTATGGAAGCCCAAAAGTAGAAAAATTGAAAGAATTGTTAACACAATTTTGAGATACAAAGTCAAAGTTATGAGACATTTAGTTAAAAATATGGGGTAAAAAGTCTAAACTAAGAGATATACGTAAAAATGGAGGTAAATTTAAAGTCAAATTAAAGGGATCAAGGTAGAAATTATATGATAAAAAGGAAGAATCAAAAGAAAAAGAGTCAGAAACATGAGATAAAAGTCAAAATTATGAGTTAAGAAGTCAAAATTGTGAAATAAAATTTCAAAGTTATGAGACAATGAGTCAAAAATTGAAGGTTAAAAGTCTAAATTGTGAGATAAAACGTAAACATTTTGAGATAAAGTCAAAATTAAGTGATCAAGATAGAAATTATGATAAAAAGTAAAAAGATGAAATACCAGAAACATAAGATAAAAGTCAAAACTGTAAAATAAAGGCTAAATTAAACATCGTATATTTAACATTTTGATGTGAAAAGTCAAAATAATGAGATATATAATTGACGAGACAAAAAAAATCAAAAAAACTTGGGAGTTAAACATTTACATTCTTGGATAAAAAATCAGATGATGAACATCTAAAGACAACAAATCACAATCATGAGATAAAAGTCTAAATTAATCAAATATTTTACATTAAAAGATAAAAAAATCTGAATTTATGACAAGAAAGTGTCAAAATTTAGATTTAGATTTTTTTTTCATTATTGATTTTTTTTTTCTTTTTTTGGCACATGTGGGCTTCCATAGCCAGGTGATCCTGTCAGGTAATTTGTCTTACAGAAATGTAGGTCATTAAACGTGATAAGGACGCCCAGTTTATTAGATTGGCAGTGACAACAGTATTGCTGTAGTGATTAACAACTCTCACCTCCTAGTTGGCGTTTGGGACCGGCCTCCTTATTGCTAATTATCTCTGGGGAGAGAGGCGACTGTCGGCTAATTAAAAAGCAATCTGTGCTACCAAAATATTTCATCGTCTGCAGGATGGAGATGCAATTTAGAGAGATGAATGCTAACCTCTTTTAAAGGCGAATGAAAATGCAATTCATATTGTAAATTATGAAAATGTTATGTCAAATCATGGAGGAAATGTAAGCATCATCCTGGACAGAAGAACATCATAACACCGCCTCCACATCACAGTGTTAGAGCAAATCATTATTGAACAGAAGGACGAGTAACATCACAGACAGTTTCCCCTTTTCCAGTCTGAAAGAGCTGTGCAGAAGTGCCTTGTCAGAACTGGCAGACATGCACAGTAGAGATGGAGACTGATTATTCTTGCCAGGTGTGCTCTGTTAATATCACTGTGCAGTCTTCATTTGGGCTGTGAATGAGATGATGTGTGGCCATAATGGCTCCTGAACAATGGCCACAAGGCGGCAGGGAGAGACGGGAGGACAGTAATCAATTGCCGGGGTGTAATGGAGGCAGAGATTGGGCCGTCCCCGAGCTGAATGAGAGCCTGGTTGGAGTCTGGATGGATTGTCAATGCCGATCAGAGATTGATGTTGCTCACATGAACAACTCGTACACGTCTGAAAGGGCACCCGGGCAGAGGGAGGGTCAGAAGCGAGGCCTGGGTGTGTGCGCGAAGCAGAAAAAGCTGCAGCTGCAAAAGGAAAATACTTATTTTTGCAATCAATTATGGTGTGAAGCAGCATGCACAGGATTTTAAATGATCGCGCTGCAAGTTCTTCAAGGTGTGATGATTATCTCTGGATCTTTCAACAAGCTGTTCTATTGATATCAATGCAGCTGGGAGGATATTAAAATTACCTTGTAGGGACATGAAACATGCACAAAGCAGACAAACTGGTGGAACATTCCACAATTTTTTAGTTTGTGTTTGTCAAAGTGGTCTTGTTGCACAGTAACAGGATTGGTGTGATTGTAATATTCCTCAATGAAGGTGCTAAATAATCTTTCATGCATGAAATAAGCCCCTCACACCGTCTGTTCCTGCTTATCGATCGTCTTCTGGGTTGGATTTTCCAACACTCTACTCAATGGCTGCTGACTCACAAATCACAGATGTTGGGAGTGCCCTTGAACGCACCAACAAGGAGAGTTTTCCTTAACAGTCCCTGCTATAGTAACTTCATTACCAAGGTGACTGATAATGCAGTTTAAACAAATAAAAAGACTCAAATTGACTTTGATGGCTCGCTCACCCAAATCTCCAGGATGTGCTTTAAGAAAAAAGAAGTAGTCGTAGTTAGTAACATTTCTCAGACATGATTTGAATGCAGTCTTTTTTGTTCTCTTATTTCTGCACTCGGTAGCTGTTGGAGACTTTTACCGTCTGACATCTAACACCTTAATGATCCCTCCAGAGACGCTTAATGGCTACATCGATGGTGGAACTCACTTTGTGGGCAGGGCCGAGAGGATGCCGTGTGATGGTATGCAGGAAGTCGGCTTTTTAAGGTTGTTCAAGCGTGGGTGCAAGGCCGCCCCATTTAAGAGAAAATTACATTTCCACATGGTCTGCTTTACGTATGTGGTAAAATATGTGAGTAAAGTTTGCGTGATGGAGAAGTTAAAAGAGGATCCGATGCTGGATCTTAGTCTTACACGCACTTTCTTTGAGATGTCACTCCCTGAAAATCACCACCTTGACAGGGCCAGGGAGCAGAAATGCCCCTCGTGTTTCCTGCAGCCTCTCGAGGCTTCATTTAGGTGATGACAGGAGCTCGGTGAACGCTCAGGACAGCTCCTATCTTCCTCCCTGCCTTGTCTTTGCTTCATCAGGGCCTGTGTAACGCGGGGGAGGGTGTGTGGCTCTGGGTCGAGGGGGGGGGGCAGGGGCCTACAGGGAGAAGCTGATATAGACATCTCAGTCTGTCTGCATTGCTTGTTCATCTTCCCCTGCCAGGGAGACACTCAGCGGGCCGCCACCCTCTGACTCTGGGAGGAGGAAGCACCAGCTTGTCATTACCAATCAGCCAGTGAAGCTGTCACTCTCCTCGGATAATTTGGACTGGGGCAGTAGAGAGTAAGTGTGTCCTTGAATGTGAAGCTTGTCTGGACTCCTTTGGACACCCTGACTGATCGTGCAGCTGATCGAGGTTGTTTCAGATAATTAATATTGACAAATTCAATTGTATGCAGATATGAAAGGCATTTTCTTACCTTGCAAGAGGTTAGCTGAAGCCGCATTAGCCTGCACACAAACTGCTGAAGTGATACTTCTGCAGCAAAGGGCACTATCTTACTGAATGGATTTCCCTCGCCTTTGCAAGACAAGCCTTTTTTCTGCTGCAAGGACACGCTGGCCTAAATTGTGAGCTAACAAGCATGTAAACTACACTCTTCCTGAGGCTGCAACTGTGTAGAAAAATTATTTGTGTAACTGGATATGGGGGCCGGAGAACGTAAGAGTGTGTCAAAGATCAGAGCGTCTCACGACTAGCTGCATGAATATGCATATTCAGCCTGTCAGACAATGTTACCCCGTGTACACCCAGCTTTTTTTTTCATCAAGCTAATTAGCACTGATACTTCATTTTTCTCTCCAGTTTGTTTCACAACCAAAATCGTGGCCAGAAAATATAATTGCGCTGGAATCGAGCAGCAAGTGAAGCATTTGAAGATGATTCACGGCACGCAGCCTCGCAGGATTTTGTTGTGTTTGGGAAAAGAATGTTTATTTCTGAAATTGAAAAAGTTAAGCGGGCTTTTTTTTTTTTGCATTCTGATCGCCTGGATGTAAAATACGCTGTGTTCAAAACTTACTTTCATTCATTTAGATTGAGGGCACAGTTCACATCAGTGCTGAGATTCAGATTTGAAAGGCAGACAGCTTCGGGTCACTCAAGTATAAATCTGAAATAAATTGCGTTATGGCCTTCTGGTTATGCGCAATAACAGCACAGAATTGCTGAGTGATAAGTCTTTCTTGTTCCTCTTTATTTATTTATTTGCCTGCCTCTTGACTTTCAGGGTATGAAAGCGTCTGTCAGATAAAATGACTGAAGCACGGAGCTGCTATGCCATTAAAGAAATAATCATCAGACACCCTTGATGAGTCAGTCTAGAGGCAGAGATGAAGAAACACACACACACTGTCTGGCAAGAAACCCAATGACATTTGAATTTTAGCTTGTCAGAGCCCTCTGCCTTCAGTCCCCGTCGTGTCCTACTTCTCTGCCATTTAAAACCTTTTAATGCGTAAAAGACTCATTTTAATATAATACCCAGACAGTTGGATTTCCATAAAGCTCTGATCTCTCCCAGACACGAGGACAAACAGCGCTGCTTTCATTAGAGAGGGAGAGGAGTTTGAGGATACCCCGAGTGACACGCCTGCATCGCTCGCTGCAGAACTCCACTCCCTCTCTCTGTGTTATTTATGAGAAGTGCACAGGCCGAGTCTGCTCTGAGGACCAGTCTTTTAATGCGGTTGGAATATGATCTCTTAGACAGGCAGGCTGTATGGATCTGAGAGAAACACACTGCAATCAATGGCTTCCCTGAAAAGAAACCAAAGGGTAATATGCACACCTTCTTGTTTAAATGTACCAGAGAATGTCTCTGAACTGTGACACCCAAATCCACAACACACCTTTTACGGATGTGTTAGATAAAGAGATTTGTTTTAGCGATATAAGCTAACGCCCAATTGAGACGAATAGCCGTATAAAACAGCCCACAAGGCCAGGTGCTCTTCAGCTCGTCACTGGCTTGAATACAATTCTTTTTTCTGCACGGCTTGAAAATTTGATGATGCTATTATTGGGTGTTGGCTAGTTTCCTAAACGAGTTGCCCCTCTGGACGACAGCATCCATCCATTTAGAAACAACGCTCTGCCTCCCTCCTCTTCATCCTCCCCGCTAAAGCGCCTGCATCCATTTGCCTGGTGCTGCTTGTCTGCCGGATTCAGCTAGATTCATTTTCTGCGGGGGTAAATTGGTGCGCTGATTGGCCTCTTTACTCATGGATTAGCCATTAAAAAGCTGTTAGTGACTCTCTCACTATCAGCTCAATGCAATCATAGCACCAGAGATAAGGTCATTATTACAGCGTGTGCAGAGAGGTTAAAATCCCTCTTGAACTCTGCTCACTATAAATTGGTGCATGCGCTGGAAGGAGGTAATGGACAAATTACTGCTCCCTCTGAGATATCATTGCTGTTGAGTCTGTATCATCACGCTGGAAAGAGCCATTAAGAGGTTTTTAAAGTCTGTGTACATTAGTTTATTTCTCATACGCAGCCAGCACAGCAGTTTTCAGTCCGTTTCTACCTGTTATTACTTCTAAATGAGACCAAAGTTCAGGGAGATTTTTCAAACACAGCTACAGTGTTTGCCGTCTTTACTTGGACACTTCACAAGCCAGTGTGCAGCACAGAACTCTCTGGTGGATAATTAGAAGTGTAGGAGGTTGTGAGATGATACAAGAAGTAGATCCAGGAGGATGAACAAAAACTGCTTAAATCCTCCGTTACTAGGACACTACCCGGTCTCTTCTACCCAAACTTTCTGACAAGGCCAGGACGCCTGCAGGTTCATTTATTCACTGACCTGCTTCTGTTACCACCCAAGATAAATTATACTTTACCTCCTTTTTGTAGTTTCTCGCCTCCCGAAAAGTGGAAAGCACTTGGACTTAGTTGACTGAGTGATCTGAAAACATAAAAATAACACACAACCTTCTCAATACGAGGCACTCAGGTGGCAGTTTTAATAAGAAAATGCGACAGCAAAGCAGATTGCTTTGGCGCCGAGACAAGCTCTGCCTTGGGAAATGGGAAAGGTCTTTCAGGGAGCAGTACCGAGCTCTTGGGTTCTCCTTATCAGAGGCAGCAATATGCACGCTCCCCCAGCTTTTTGGGACTCAGCAATCAAATGTCAAAGCCAATAACTTGCATGTTCTTACATCTGTACCCCCCTAAATACCCTCACACACTCAAGGGATGTTCGTTTAAAGGCATTTGTATGACATTGAAACTGCTATGTCGGCATTTGTCAGCATTTTCTTTATCAGGGCTACTGTTTCTTTTGATTACGGCTTTAATCTGTCACTGTACCAACAGCTTGGGCCATATTTGAAGTGCGTTTCTGCATGAAGGAGGATCTCTGCAGCAATGCATGTGGTGCAAACAACCGACAAATGTGTTTGTGTGTGTTTTTTTTAGGAGGTCCCTCAAGGTGGATGTCCTCTCACTGTGACTGCTGCTGCAAGAGCCACAAAAGCGAGCGTGAAGGAGAGAGCGGCACTTCCTTCAACGAGCTCTCCACTTCCTGTTCCGAGACCCAGTCGGAGGCCAGTTCCCCTCAAGGAACCGTGATCTGCGGCCCCGTGAGTCGGCAGTCCCACATCCAGACGCTGGACCGTCCCATGCCGAAAGGACCGGGTCACATGATGCAGCAGTCTGAGATGCGTCGCAAGACTGACGGGCTCCGGGTGAGAACCTTCGGGGTGCGAGAGCGGGAGGCCGCGAAGAGGAAAGCAAACAAGGAGAAGATGACTCCGGAGCAGGAGCTGGAGAAATGCATCCAGGACTTCCGGCGCATTAGGATTCCCGATCACTTTCCAGAGAGGAAGTACATGTGGCAATCAGAGCTCCTGAGAAAGTACCGTCTCTGAATATGAGTGCGAAGAAGAACAGATGAAAGCATCAACAGTATTACCTGACTAGGCAATAGACTGCACCCTCTAAGACACATACTGTATTAAAAAATGGCCACTTTACCGCCAGCATGAGCAGCTGAGCACACAAAGTACAAGGCAGTGTGAGTCCTTGAGTTGTAAAGTATGCACAGTGTTGTGTGTGATATGCACATGTGTAAATCAGGTTACGCCTGTCGGGGCTTACATCACTAACCCTGTTCTCACCTCAGAGAGCCGGGAACCAGTCGTACTAAAGGCTACTATGTCACTAGCTGAAGCAACAAAGCAACCTCAGGGGCAACATCATTCGATCCATCAACCTATCACATACTGTTTGTGCTATTTCCCACGATAGCTGTTTTTTAAACATGGATGTACCCAGATGGTGCTGTGAGTTAGCGATTGAAAATCACTTTACTCCACTGATAACACATATACGTATAGTAAGCTTTGATAAAGGCACTGCATGTCATCTCACCCTTAGCATAATTATGCAATATCAAACAAACGTTCACTATTTTGTGTGATGGGTTAAAATGGTTTTGAGTGAGCATTACTTAAATGAGGAGAGCACTGCCTAGATCTGTTTGCCATTGTAAAAATCTTTGTCCAATGTTGTCAATATGTGTTGGATAGATGATGTTGTGTAGGTAGAGTATATAATGCCAATGGATATTTGACTAATCCTTGATTGTAAGTGTGCAAAAAAGCTAATAAATGGATTAGAATTGTATTGATTTATAGTGGACCTTCTTGTGACCATTAAGATTTAAATTCAAAATCCATTTTCAAGTCTTTTTTCGTGCCTCTCTGTTCACGTAAGCTCTCCTCCTCCTTAAAAATGATATCCAGATAGCGTAGCATCCATAACTAAAACAGCAAGGCGGGTGAAGCTCCACATTTCTCCACACATTGAAGTGATTTGCACAGTGCTATAAAAGGAGCGAGTTTGGAGGGTGGTGCTTTTTTCAGTTTTTAGCCTTTCCAAAGCCAAAAAATAGAAGATCAAAGAAGTGAGAATTGGATTAAACACTGTGTTAAACTGCAGATGATTGCATGTCCAGCTAACTAAATACTTTAAATTCCAAACTCAGTGAAACTTACAAGGCCTAAAGACACTTTTCTTTGTCATGTAACATATTCATTTGCAGGGTTTCAGGTAACATTAAAAAGTGTGAGCTGTAAACCTTAAAAAGTCAGTAGGAGGCAACAACTCAGAGAAAACGTCGGTTTAATTAGCTAGCTAGCTAGAGCTAATGAAATCTGCTGGCAACAGTTGCTCATAAAATCAATGGACTGACTCAAAATGTCTTTGTGTAGTGTGGGCAGGCAGCACGAGCCTCCAAATTAACAAAGGTTTTTCATAAGGTATAAAATGGGGAAAAAGTACTTATAGCATTGTGCTGTAGTAGCTATAGGCCTTTTCAGTGACTCAGTGTCACCTAAATCATGTCTTAGCGGGATACTTGAATTGAACATCATTAATGTTATTGGTAACGCCTTAGCTTTCCTATAAAACATTGGCTATAAAAAAGGGCTTATCGTAGCTAATTTTATAAACGACGCAAATAGCTGGCTGACAAAATCACTGTGTTTGCATGTCAGGAAGTAGCAAACAACGAGTGTTTTAGTTACACAAGAAAAATAAGGTAGGCAGACCTTAGAATGCAAAGATGACAAATGATTTTAGGCGGAGGAAGAAAGCTAACACGAAAATAAGAAGGAAAATCCAGTAATGAAGTGGCTAACCAAACAGCTAGCTTGGTTAGCTAGTTTGGTGCTCCATATGCTAAAATGCTACTTTGGGGATTATTCGTCCTGTGTTTTTGGGGGGGATTTGGAGATAAAAGGTTCATATAACTTATATCAAATATTAGTTTAGGCCATGAGGAAAGCCTTAGGATGGTTTTGATACTTGCTTGATAGCTTGTATGTTGTTTTTGGGTCAGAAGCATTAAAAAAGGTGTCCTTTGCAGAGTTAGCATGATATGTTGGCCACAAGATTGTAAATTAGAACCTGGTTGAAACGTAATTGCATTTTCCCTTAACACCTCAGCACAACAGCTTGGTTTGAGATTTAACGACTATAAATCGTTACCAGCCCCCTAACCAACCAACCCCACACAAACCTGGCGTCATTTTGCACATGTAATGGATCCCTTCTTGTTGACATTTCATTGCGTGCTTCACTCTCTTGAGAGGATCTCCAGGAACCATAGCTGTGCATCACAAACACCATTAATAGGGAGCACTATTTTTAGCAAACAGATTTCTGCAGTGTCGCCACATTGTATCCGTAAGGAGCGAGGCTTGGGGACCTCAATGCTGCAACCCAAAATACAGCCTGTGTGATGATAGATGAAGAATTGCTTCTCCTTTGGGACAGTGAGTGTCCTCCAACAAAGGTTCAGAAGAAAAGGCATTGTTAGGGCTTGGTGATACATTTTCATCCATATGCAGAAATTCTGTAAAAATGTCCACATCTAATTAGCTTTAACAAATATAACCATTTAGTTGCTCCAATTTGTCAGCTGAGGCATGAATGCAAACTGAAGCCTTTATACTCGTTATGAAAGACATCAGCATATTAAAATATGTTAAAAAAGGAAGTGTTTAATAATCAAGGGAGTTTTAAGTCCTTATTAACTTCTATTGGGCTAAGAAGAGATATGGTTTGGGATGTGAATGGATTCCCAGAAACTCATGAAAAAGGACATTTGGTTCTTAATACCCCAGCAGAGAATAAAATGGCAAAAAACCTGGAAGGGGATAGTAACATAATGAATTTGTCAGGGATATAGTGGCCGGTCTTCCTCTTCTCCGCTCAGCTCCAGGAGCCATATCTCTTCCTCTCAGCCTCCTTTCAATACGAACACAGCATGAAATCTCTCACTTTGAAATCCAATGCCGCTTTGAAAACCAGATCCGCTTTGGATTGCATTTCGCCTTCACTTAGGTCGATCAGAATCCTAATACCCCGATGAAAAATCAATCTGTTTTTGCATATCAAATATACACATCGCCACGGCGTTGCCTGGCCCGGCCCGGCTTGGCCCAGGTGACCTTGCTGGCCTATCCCACCGTACCACCTGAACGCGGCCTCTGCTTTCCTTAGAGATCAATAACCTCAGATCCTGGCTTCGGCCTTACAGTCTTCAGAGACGATCGATAACCAACATCCTCCTCTAGGATACAAAGTAACATTAAATCTTCAATCAAAAAACATCTCTGCCACCGCTAACCGCCCTCAATTATCCGGCAGGGTTGCCTGCAGGCCTTGCATTTCCCACAACAGCTTTCTTTAGCATGAGACAGGTCTGACAGTGTAATTACAGTTCTTGTATTAGAAAATGACTGCAAAGCCTGTGGACACAGGAGTGGGAGAATTACCCTGCTTATCAGATATTAGGGGAGCAGAAATGACTGTTATTCACACATGGAATAATGGAGGCGTGCTGTAAAACCAAGCAAACAGGATTTCATTTTTCATGCAGTGAATATAAGGATTAGACTCGGTTTTATAGGACGTTCTGAAGACACTGTAATTCACTTTCCCTAACGTTATAAATCTGTCTGATAACTTGTGTTACTGCTGCGATGTGGAAGATGTCTGAGTTTATCTCGGCAGGCGCAGGTTGACACCTGAAATAAAAAGATTAAAGCTGCAATTTATGTCTTTTCTTCTGGAAAAAGGCCCAAACTCTTACTGGGAGACGTGTTGATGCCTGCAGCCCGTCTCCGTAAATATACAGAAACATGTTTTCTGCGCACTCATCTAATTTTAGATGACTGACACCTCAGAGTTTTATAGACACTGGGGAAGTGAATGGAAATGACTGACTAACAATCTGGGTGACTTAAGATCTGACTGCTCAGGTTTACATCTTTGTTATTTGGATGTTTGTTCTTCATAATTTCAAAGAAAGGGGATTCCCAGGACCGGTAGATGGATAATGATCATGTGTTAAGGCTCTTAGCTCACTGAATATCCTGCAGTAGCTCAAATTGGATCCCCAACAAGAGACTTTAATCAATTACTTTTATTGTTTTGTCAAAAGTCATATGTGACGAGGTTTATTTCTCCCTTTGACTCCACGTTGTGCTCCGAACTGTGTTTAAACTACACCTACAAACTGTGAGCTCTTTCATGAGCAGCCTGCAGGGACCTAGTCAGAGAAACGGGAGCCAATTTACAGCCTAAGAGCACGGTCGGGGTCTCTTTCTGGCCTGATTCTGCCAAGACCAACATGTGGAATTACCCATGGAGCAGATTACAAATGAATCCAGGGGAAGAGATGACAAAATTATAGCGGATTTCGTTTCCTGTGGAAAGTTGGGTGAGATTTCGTGCTCGGTGGGATTTCACCTCTAGAACACACAGTGCCCCCTCACTCCATCATGTGTGCGTCATCTGATCCTAACTTCATCTTTTCTTTAAACCTTTTACTTAATTTGTGCACGGACAACAGATCCCTAGATAACACTTTAGGTAAGTGAGAAAGTAACCCTGAATTTCTGAGTCAATTCTTTAATGAATACACATTTGAGGACCAAGAAAGTAGGCTCCTTTCATCAAATTAGGCCCTGCAGTCAGTAGGCCTCTCCTCATCATTCAGGTACACTTACACTGAAGTGCACACACACACACACACACACACACACACACTGTAATGACAGGTGTCAGTCAATAGTGCTGACTTCAGCAGGCATCGAGTCCACAGTGAGTCTACTTTCCTGTGGCGCCTTATCTCCGCTCTCAGCTCACTGCTGTGGCGCCAGCACTGAGGCACAACATCCAACACACAATCACCCCCCTCCATACACACCACTGCTGCACTACAGTCAGCTATCTGCACTATCTGTGCAGCTCTCCACGTCTTCGGATATATTTCCAAACCCCCTGTGGGATCCATCAGCCTGCTGCTCTGCACAAAAACAATGCTCTGAATCCAGGTGCAAAGTCCTAATTGGAGAAAATATGCTGGACTCCTCCACATGCAGAGGAGACAGCGAGCTACCTGCACGCTCACCTGGGCTCCCCCTGGGATGGAGAGCTCACCGGTGGGTGACGGAAGGTAGAAAGATGAGGGTGCAATAGAGGAGTGACTTCAATCCCTTGTTATGAGGTCAGTCGAGTGAACTTGAAGCTCTGCAGCGTTTGTGCAGGTGAACATAATGTGTGTTTTTTTTTTAAACGTTTCTTCTCGCAGCTGTAAGGCGGCTGATTTACAGCCAAAGTGTCTTCCACTCGTCATTTTCCCCCTCATTACCTTATCCCTTTCTCAAGGACTGCTCTGGAGAATATACAGGCTCAATTAAGCCGTTCTGACCGGAAATCCCATTGCTCATAAATCACCACGAGGGCTCCTGATCAGCGCTGCTACACCACAGTGTAAAAGTGGTGCGTGCTGCTGAGCAGGGCAGCACCCGTTATAAATCAAAGGAGGAGTGCAGAGTATATTGCAGAGGATAAAATACTGTAGGACACTGTAACATAAATCTGGAAATAATCACTGATTGTGTGATATCAGACAATGAAGAGAGCAGGTAAACAGTTAAGGTGTTATGGGAGAGTGGACAAGGACTTACTCACCTTCTTACATGCAGGCAGTCAGTCAGGAGGCTGAAGTTATGGCAAAGGGCCTTTTATGGAGTTTGTCAGGATGTTGGAGGAAACAAAGGAGGAAACAAAGATTTCACTCCTCTGTAGAGGCAGTCAAAATGTGCTGCACTCAGCTAAAGTGTCGGCCTATTAGATAATCAGTAGGGGAACACTGTCTTAATTCCTCCCAACATTTTCCCAGCGCTGTGCAATTAGAACTGCATCCCAGAAACTATACCTCGAGGTGTCGTTGCTTTATAAAACATCCTCAAATAGCTTCAGAGCACTCTTCCTTATGTGTAACCCCTTTTTAGCATATAAGCAAGATAAAGACTCTGTTCACTGTTAATTTCTTTCACTCCTTTTAACAAGGGCCCAGGGAGGACGCCTGCCCTGAATGCATTACAGAGCTTTTGCTGTGTAAGGAAATAATCTCAGTATTAAATTTGAGCATTCAATTTGACTCCGTGGCGCAGAGGGGGTTTAATAAAAACAAATCTTTCGCACGACTTGTGTGATGAGAGCTTAAAACTCTGTGATAGAACATAAATCATTGTTGATGGGTCGGTCTTGTCACTGAAATCTGCTGAATTTTCTGTAAATTGAAATCGGTTGCATATCGGAGCGGCTGGGAGGCGACTATCGTGTGGCACACAAACCCACAGTGAAGAAGACTCTCTCCCGCAGCCTGTCACAATTCTTTGAATGTAATCCAATCTATTTACAGCGGTAATCTGTTGTTTTAAAGGACGGGGGTACAGCGACACACAAAGGCTACGTAATAATGCCAAATACATTAATTTCCCACTCATTAAACTGTCTTTTTTGTCTCTGGAGAAATAATTATATCATCTTCTTCTTCTCCCTTTGCAGTATGATGTATTTCTGAGAAAGAGCATAGAGTATTTTTACAAATCCGTGTGCATTATGCATGTAAGAAACCCCTCATATTACCCACGGAGTCCCAGATTAATCCTCCCAGAGATTAAATGGTGCACCCAGATGGTGGGCATGTAGCGTCCACATCGGCTGACCTGCTAACATTGCTCTGATTATCAACAGTGCACTAAACATATCGGCACGGATTATTTTAAAGCATATCAAGACTGAAAATATGAATAGATTCTGCACATGAACATCCCAGTGTTTTGTTGTTGTAAGTTTAAATGAAGAAATAGACCTTCTCTGACCAGTTTATAAGAGATCAATACCAACAGTAATGTCAGAAATACAGACTTTATATGCTAAAAGATTCAGTATTCCCCAGCCACAGTTTTATTCCTGGATGTTTGGAGATGAGACTTTTCTTGCAGGGAAACAAATGGACAGAAAAAGTAATTTAAAAGGAACTTTAAATTTACATACTGCATTTACATGTGTTTTTCTTTATTCCAGATAACATTCAGATAATCGCCTTTTAACACGAGGTGTGAACGGAAACTAAAGCTTGGTCTCAACTTGAGGGCTGCATCAATCGGAGGTAGCGGTCTACGGAGGATGAGTCATTCTTAGCCCGTGTAGACCGCTCAGGCCGAGCTGAAGTGAGACGGTCTGGTCTACGGAGGATTTCCTGTTTGCATCAGCAGCTGTTCCCGCCCTCACCCTTGCCTCACTAAACACCGCTTCTGTCGCCTAGCAACAGGTAGCTTTAAAGATAATTTGTGTCGAGGCCCCTTTGGGTTTTTCAACATTTGTATCGCTAGCTTTTCGATTGAATGGATTGAGTTGAAATAAAAAACGTTTACATCTAAAAGTGTATTCTTCAGGATATGGTGGGCTGTGAAGGATAGACCAGATGGTCTTCCTGGTCCGGGGAAAAGGAGGACGCATTTGTCGGCCGCATCTGAAGGAGTCTTTGACGCTCTGCTGTTACACAATCGGCCTTCAAATACGTCCTTAGAAGGATGCAGCACTTGAATTGGGACACGATTTAAGCGTCACGGCCATGCTAGCAGCTCTGCATTTGCTTTTAGCTTAATGTTAACACTAGCAAGCTAGCAAGCATCAATGATATTGCTGTTGTTCTGATGTCTGGCATTTAGGCCCATGAAACTTGCCATGTTCATCATTGTAGATGAGCGTGGTAGCATGCTAAATACAGCACATGCTAATAAGCACAAAACATAAAGTAGAGCTTATACTGCTGGGAATATTTGTTTTTAAAGTATTTGGTCACAAACCAAAGAACTGGAAACATCCAACTTCAGTCTTGATGGTGCGTTAGGGATCAGCAAAGTTAATACAATTCACCATGAGGAAAACATGAAAGTGTGACAGTCCATTCAAGAGTTGTGAGACTTTTCACTCGAAACCATCAATTTGAACCTGCTGAAAAGGTTTTAGGAAGCATTAACTGGGACCGTCACCACCTGCACAAAATGTTGTGAAAATCCATGCAGTATATGTCCGGGTATTTCACAGGATGAGTATAAACTTTTATGTGCCGGCAGCAGACAGAAAAAGTTCCCAAAGTTAGACGCATTAATCCTCTGGAGACCATGAATGTCTGTACGAAGTTTCCATCAGCCAGGCAGCTAGCAGCGCTAAAAATAAAGTATGAAAGGAAAGGGTGAGGGATGCTGAAATTGTTATGCGGACATGAGTATATAAAAAATCTGTGCATATATGGTGCAACAAAAGGGTCAGTAAATGTCTGTTTGTGAGTGCTAAGGAGTAAACAACACGGAGCAGAGCAGATGCTGCTCCTCCTGTAGCAGTGAAAGTGTTAAGACCCCTGCACTCTCATTAATCTCTATTGGCCTGTGTCACCGCTCAGAAAGAAAGGCGAGATTACTCCCACCGCTGGCCTCAGACTCTCATTTAGCCGCGTACTTCCAGCCATTATTCAGCCATCATAGGAACGCCACAAAACAAATGGTATTTACCTCAAAGGCCATATTACCTCAGGCGGGAGGGGACAGGGAGCGAGGAGGCCCTAGAGTCGGTATAAACAAGAGTTTGAAACTCATCATGGAGCTGCGGTAGCTGCATTCACTTCCTCTGCTAGTGTGAGGCTGTCATCTGTCATCTCAGAACATGACAAATGGCTGAAATGAGCTGCAGAAGGATTTGACACAGATGTCTGACATCACCATCTAATCCTTGCCACACTCTGGAAATGCCGCCATGGGATGGACTGGATTGCCATGGCAACAAACTCAAAAATAATCCTGCAGACCCTGAAAGCCTGTGTGATTGGGTTTGATTTTGATTGTGGTATTAAATCACAGTCTGCTTCTGCTCCAAAGAATGACTGATTTTCTAAATTAGGGCGCTGTTAATTAGTCACCCTCATGACGCCGGCCTGCATTTATCACAGGCCACAATCAAAGAGCTCAACCTACAAGCTTCTTACGAGGCTGAACCAAAGCTTAGCCTCAAAAGTGACACTGATTAAATCTCCACGGCTCCGTTCATCTTTTGTTTTAAGTCTCAGTTTGCCGGCTGAAATATCAACATCTGGACCCGGCAGATCTTTAAGTCACAAGAGGTCAGATCGATGTAAGAGAAGTCAAGGTTAAAGAGGAGGGAAAGACGAGCGGGGATACTGAGAGGCCATGTTGAGTGTGTGTGTGTGATAAACCCACAGTTTGGGTGCCAGCCATGAGTCAGGGACGGGGCTGCTGTGTGATTAACTTTAGATAAAGGCGACTAGAGGCCGGGCCAAGCAGGATCACAGCTCCTTTAGGAAACTGAGACGAGACTGACGAAGATGGCCTCACTCGGCACAGGATCCTCATCAGTTTTTCTTTTGGAAACAACTCACGTAGAGCGTTTGGAAAGTCACGTTTCCAACATGACAAAAAGTGAGTGTGACAAAACAGTATCTAGTTACTGCTGCTGGGAATGTGTGAGAGAGAAAGAGAGAGAGAGAGAGAGGGAGCCTTGAGCAAAAGCATAAAGTCCTCTAAGGGACCGGTGACATTTCTCAGTTTGGCGCGGCATACAGATTATATCCACGGTTTAACAGGAGTCGTGATCCGGTCTGTAGATGGCATTAAGTGTCACCTTAATCACTTCTGACACACCTTTAATCACCGACATGACGGCATCCAGCATTTATCAGGGCATGCCCCAGGATAAAGAAGAACTTTACCACTATTTTAATATTTGAATCTGGTAATTTCAGAATTTTTTGCACGCCTGTTTTTGTATCCTCAACTTTCATTTTCCCAATCATCTTTTGTAGGCAGGTAATTTACTGAACAATAATCAAACTGGAGAGCTGTAACACAGATGTTTTTGTAAAGCATGTGCATGACAAGTAACGAGGCAGCGAGAGAAAGGAAGAGGTTGCATAACCTATTTTTTGATGCTCCCAGTCTTTCTCCAAAATTGATACAGAGCAAACAGTGTGACACATGTATCTGCCCACTGAATGGGAATTAGACACACAAAAGCACATCAAAGGGCGTGATTGAGGGGGTTTGTTCCACAGGAGATGAGTGAAAGAAACTCGGCCAGTCATTTCAGACGCGAATTACTTTCATCATCCGCACACATACGGCAGGCCATAATAATCACGTTTACTTTGTGAAGGAGAATTTTCCTGTTCACAGCGTCTTCAGGGAGGATAAATACAGGCCGCTTCCTGTCTTATTCATAGGCCATGCGGCACACTGCACAAGTGTGCAGGCCTGCCTGATTTTCATCCTTCATGGAAAAGAGCCAAGTCTTTGTCTGTGATGCTGCTTCACCTTTGAATTGATGCTCTGCAGAATTACAGGCACAAAAGCCTTTTGGCGTGTTGCTCTACTTAGAAGACGAGGCTCGCTTTATTCTGCATTTTTCCTATTGTCAACAAACGGCATGAAAAGACAAAACAACAGCAGTGTCTTAGTCCATCTCTCAATACTTTGTGACGTTTGCTGCCCTGTATGTGGCTCACAGCCCAAAGCCTGTTTGTTCCTCCTGACAAAAACGCTGAAAAATGGGTCAAAAATGTGTAAAATCATTCTTTTGAAAAGTCAAAGTTTCCTCACACAGCTGGTTTTGAAGGTTTAGGCAAACATTTCTGAAAAAGGTGAAATTATGTATTTGATAGGGACTCATTTCAGTCGTGTATTAATTCAGACTCATTTAAACAACAGCGACTATATTCTTCACAATTCAACATACTCAGATGCATCCATTAACTTCTTAAGTGTCAGGGTATGACGCTCAAAGTTTTTTTTATATTAATTAATTAATTTAATTTTTATTTGTAAAGGGTGATGCAGTTAGCGCTGTTGCCTCACAGCTAGAAGGTTCACACCCCAGCTCAGACGATGTAGGCCTTCCTGTGTGGAGTTTGCATGTTCTCCCCGTGCATGCGTGGGTTCTCTGCAGGTACTCTGGCTTCCTCCCACAGTCCAAAGACATGCTCGCTAGGCCCTTTGGTGAAATTGTTCGTAGGTGTGAGTGTGAGCGTGAAAGCTTGTCTGTCTCTCTGCGTCAGCCCTGTGGCTGACTGGTGATCAGTCCAGGGTGTACCCCACGTCTCGCCCAATGACAGCTGGGATCGGCTCCAGCCCCCCGCGACCCTGAACAAGATAAGTGGTGTAGAAAATGGATGGATGGATTATTTGTATAGCGACAAGTAAGAAGTAAACCGATGCCACACACTACAGCATTTTCAGCCTAATTTACACTGCCCGTCCTATAGTTGTTATAATGTTGTGCTGCTGTGGTTGGAGGTCATATTAAAGCCCCTGTGAGGAGATTTTTGATGACTGAAATTAATTGTGATTACTCTGTATGACCTACAAAAGCAAACCAGACCATCAGCGGCAAGACTGATTATTTCTACATATTTATTTTTAATGCCTGAAACCGCTGGTGGGGGGGTAGGTTTAATAAGGGAGCGATCAACTGCACGCTGCCTTTGTTTACGTTTTCCAGGGCAAAAATTTAGAGTGAGTGACACTTGTGACTGTTAAAGACAGAAGGATGAGATTTTTTTGTAAAAACCACCTCTTAAGCATGGACAGGACAAAATCAGCAATAGATAAGAGGTACGGCTTTGTCCACAGGGGGCGCCAAAATCAACACAAACCAAAAGTTCCTCACAGGAGCTTTAATGTAAGGAATGTGACAATTCATTATAATTTCACCGTTTCTCAGCACTATTCATTGTTTTCTCAGCAACTGAAAAGACAATGGATCGAGAAAAACTGCATTGTGCCAAGGAAAAGACAACATATTCAATAACCCATGAACGACAATTAGACTTAAGCTAACATTAACATTTATCTAATTATTAGCTATTTTAACGTTACAACAGCCAAAGGCATACATGGTTTACAATGTTAACTAGAAAGTGGCTCAATGTTAAGTTACTGTCACAATTCAGATATTAACAAAAAGTGATTCAAAATGGTCCAACAAGGAAACATCCACACTACAGTCCACAGGAGAAAACACAGGTGACCAGACGAAAGGTTTGACAAACGACAAGCGACGAACTGACACAGAGACAGGGGAAGACAAAGACTAATGCTGCATTCCAGACAACTCGGAAGTCAAGTTTTTCTGACCTCTGACTACAAACATTTCTCTGGAACGCCATTCAAAGTCAGAGTTTCTACTTTCGAACTTGGAGCAGATTCATCTACCCCGGCTTCACGAGAATCAGATGTCTGGGATCCGCATGAGGATTTCGAGCTCCACTGGTGTGACGTAGGAGGACCTCTTTTTTTATGTACCGTTGCCATGGTGAATCGTGGTATCGGGGCTCCATTAATGCTGGCTTTTTACAGTCAGTTGCACACACTTAACTCCGGCTGAACCTACTCAGAGTTGAACTAACTCTGATCAGCTGTTCTGAAACCAAAAAGCCAGCGAATTTTAACTCAGAGTAAGTCAAACCACAGTCCGGGGTTAGACTGAGGGTTTGTTGAACCTCCTTTCTGAAACGGACCCCAAATGTCACACAACAATGGCCACACACATGAGAGGCACATCGTTAATGGTTAACAATCAACTGAAAAGCAACGTTAATTGAAATAACTTCTACTATCATATAGTAACACATGTTCTGCATGGAAAAAAACAACATCACTTTGTCACGGTCGGCCATGTTTTTTGTTTACGTTTGGTGTTGTGCACCTGGAACGCTCTGAGGTCGGAAGTTGGACATTTCTACTGGGAAGTTCCTGAGTTCCCGGTTGTCTGGAAGGGAGCATAAATTCACTGGGGAGGTGAGGTTAGTCAGGCAAGGGTGAAAACAATCAGGACAGGGCACTGATCAAAAAAGCAGGAAAACACACAAAGGCAGGAAGTAGAACATCACAAGGGAGTAAATAACAAAATAAAACAGGAAATGCTTTCTGAATAACAAAATAAATAAAATACAAAACTAAGGAATCAACGAATGGAAAAAGAAGTGATGGACTCAAAAAATGCACAACTCACGCGAGGCAGAGTGAAGTTAAAACTGCAGAGTTTTAATGTGCAGTCCAGGTTCAGTACACTGGTACATCACAACAATAAGCCAAAGGGGCAGGCAGAAAGGCAAAGTCAAAAAATCTGGCTACGGTCAAACGCAAAAAATGACTCGCTAGAAAAATGCAGGATCGAGGCGACACAAAGGAACACATCAAACTGGCAACATGGGAAAACAAACACTTTACATCAAGGGGAAACAAGGCACAGGTGGGTCTAATTAGGGGCAGCAGGGATCTGACAGAAAGAGACAAGAGGGAGTTTCAAAATTAAACAGGAAATAACAACATGAATGAAAATGCGTCAAACAAGACTAAGTCATGACAGTTAGCTGTTGTATAACAGAAGCTAATGAGTTGTTTCGTCTGAAATATGGGTCAATGTCCCTCCAGAACTTCACTATCCATTGTTGTTTGTTGCTGATCAATTAAAAAGCCGTGAAATAATAATGATTCATCACATTTGCTCCATTAAATACGACTTTCAACCTGGAACAGAGCAGTCTGACATTACGCTTTTGACAACAGCATTTGAGCTTCCCATCCTGAGCGTGACATCAGAGGAAAATTACTGCCATGTGGTGAGGAAAGAAATCAGCTGAGTAATAACATCCACTTAGAAGGTTTTCCAAGAGTGTCTCATGATTAATATTCAGTGCCAACTTTCTGAACCAAAAACAGGAAGCAGTACGTCCTGATGTAGGCGCGAAAGGAAGGGTGTTGATGTCACGGTCGTGGATGGGCGAGGAGCAAGTTCAGACTTCCTTTCCTCTCGTCGCAGAGCTACGGTAACATTTGTGTTTTTATAATCTGAACCTCCATCTTTTCCTGATCTTAACAAAACCATCGGTCTTTGTCCCTTATATTATCTGTTCTGTATTTGCTATGCACTTATTTAAAAGCTTGGTATCAAATACAGAGTGTGCGTCAAAGTTGTGCGTCATTGGTGTTTTAGTTTTAGACAACTGAGGACAATTTTCCTTTGACAGTATTTTGCGCAAAACATTCAAAATGGAAAAAAACAAAATGGCGATTGTCTGATGTCAGATGAGACGTTGTTGAAATTGAAGCATTTTCATTATTAAGCTGGGAAATAGTACAAAGACATGGCTCCAACCTCACCAGGCAGGCTTGATGTCCCGCCAACCTTGGAATCCAAAAATGTTTGGCATTTTGCTCGGATACTTCTCAAACACACAATTCCTGATATAAATATCCAATTTCCATCCGTTCTGTTATATTTGGGATAGTTCTAAACTTCTGTGAGCTGGTTAAATAATTGGACGAGCACTCATTGGACAGAGACTTCACATTGTCAGTACTTTGTCACAGTGTTCTAGTTTCCCATCAGGGTGGATAATGGACCATAGTGAGGGGGAGCGGTGTCCCGTTTCAGGCCTTTCATGCCAGCACAGGACTGGCCGGAGACAAAAGGACGGATTCAGGGACCAAGAAAAGTCGGAAAATTGAGAGAGAAGAGTACACACAGGCAAGCTGGGAGATGGAGGAGAGCAGGAGGACTGAAAGAGGGGAGAGGGGAGATGCACAGGCGCTCCCAAAGGCAGCGAAGAGGCAGCTGGCTCAGAGGTGTGCGCATCCTATTTTTAGTTTGCCTCATGCACATCTCCAACTCAAACAGCTGCTGGAGCATTTGCACACCAAAAGACTCCATTCCTGCAGACAAAAAAATCCATGCAACAGAAAGCTTCAACTTTGTGGCTCAGGTGTTTCTGCTATAATTGGCTCACAGGTGAAGTCCCGCCCCTCAGCTCCACTTCCTGCTGGTTGCGAGTTTATTTAGGTTGAGCTACTTTTAGACGCAAAGGTTAGGTGTAGCGTGAAGTCACATGACCCAGAGTGCTGCTGATGCACACTGCCTGCAGTCTGACATGGACTGCAGCTGTAGACAGCAAACATCTCATGGGAGTAATGTATGGAGGATCCAGCAGGCCGAGGAGCTTAAGGAGGTCATTAATGACATGATGAGTTAACATGTCACTCTGGTGTCTTTTGGGAATACATGTGACGTCTGTTTAAGGCTTCTGGGGGGGAAAGGATTGCTGAATTAAGACTTCTCCTAAAGCAACACTAAGATACTTTTTAATTCATTAATATTTTAGAGAATCTTACAAAATGTATAAAACCAGGACACCTACCATTGAAAAACACTTTAATTGTTACCAGCAGAATAAATGCATTGGATGTTCTCTGCTATAATTTAAAAATAGACCAAATTAATTTAGCCAATGACAGAAACACAGTCAGAGCTGCCATAATAAGCTCCTGCATACGTAGGTAGGGGAGCAACTTAGGGCGCTACCCAGAAGTAAGAAAAGAGGTTGTTTCATTTATTTATCAAATATGAAATATTTATAGGATTCAATCTGCTGGCTGAGGAGGACCATGCAGAACAAACTGTGGGTGGAAGAACCACAAAGTTGCTCCATGGATGGATGTTAATGAAAGCATGTGGTGGAGGGCTGCCTGCTGCTCTGCATACATTTCTCGTCCTGTACATTCCCAGTCGTGATGGAGTCAGTTTTCCTGGAGTGACAACTCACTGCAGGCCATTAACATGTCACTCTTCTGTCTGCTTGACTTTGTCTGTCATACAATAGGAGTGGACACATCACCTGCAGAAAAGTGAGCTGTTTGCATACACACAAAAGCACACACGATTGTCAAAAAAAATGCAAATGTTCCAGTTGAACCAGTTTGAGTGGAGAAACGTGTTTTTCCTCCAAACACAGCCTCACCTCACATGTTTAAGTCGTGAGAAAAAGCTGATGTTTCCTGAAGCTAGTCAATGCATCTTAAAGAAAATGAAAAGGAGTGAAAAAAATAGCACCTGGGAGCTAATGCACCTGTGAACGGCTGCAACTATGTGAGCGACTAAGTTTAGGGTGGAGGATTAGTTCCCTCTGAAAGGGAGAAGTTAATTACGTGGCTTTGATGCACCTAAAGTGCTCTTCGATTTGTGGTTAATCCTCATCAAACTCCTGCACAAGGATTATATAATTTGACTGGCACCTTGTTCAAATTAAAGCGCTGAAACACATACTCATAGACTGTGAGGCACATCTGCACACACACCACAGCCAAATGATCAAACACAGCTGCAGACAGAGGCGCAGAAAGAGACCCGAAAAAGAGGCAATGCTGAGACAGATCACATTCAATGAGTTAGCAGCGCTCTCTGAGTAAGACAGCAGTTTAAATAAAACATGAAAGCTGGAGAAGAAGGCACTCCTCCTTATACAGCAACTTGTGACAAGCCATGATATTCTGAGAGACAGCACACCCAGCTCAGAGCTGTCCCCGGGGAGACCCTTCCCTCTCCATCAGATAGACTATATATCAGAACCATCAAACATCGTCCCTCATCCCACAACATCCGAGGATGCTCAGCAGAGGCCAGACTGACCGTCGGGGCTGTAAGCAGCCGATAAGCACTTATGTACTGACTTCCTTCCTTCTCTGTATCTTTAAATGGATGACAGAAGATCCATCACTCACACGGGGGAGCACTACAGTCACCACGAAGTTTTGTTTCAATCCAGTAAAAATATTATGCAGACATGAACTCAAATCAAGTCCTGTTTAGCTTCCTTTTACTCTGACGCATTAAACAGTGAGAGGCCTGAGAGGAAGGGACTATATCAACTTTGATATGAACATGTAAATAAGTCATGGCTGATCTTCCTCTCTTCCTCTCTCTCTTTTCTGTCTCTCTCTCTCTCTCTGTAAAAGCCATATGCACATTTTTAGAATTCCCTGAGTCTTGCTGACGTGAAGAAAGAGATGAAAGATTCATGCTTGTTTAAAAAATTCAAACAGATGTCCTGAACTTTCGCTACACAGCCATGTGGATAAATAATTTAGCCCTTGGATGCAAGAAAGGGAATTTGGGAGTTTGTGCAAATAAAATCCAAACAAAAAAAACGCAAAGCAGTGATTACAATAAATTAGTGCAGCACATTTATCATCTCCAGGATGTTCTCCTCATGTCCAGGAAAGGATGATATTCTCACAAATATTCATCTGGTATAGGTTTAGTTATTATTATAGGTATTGCTATTTTTTATTAATATGTTCCTTTGCTCAGTTGTTTCCAGTGGGACTGATGTTTTGGGCTGTGCTGGCGCTTGTAGGTGAAGCTGCAGACGGGTCAGTGAATGCACCAGCAGAGGGAGACAGTGACCAATGGCAGAGCTGTAAACCCTGCTCGGCTTTTGTTTTCCCTTTACCTACTCATAATCAATAAAAGTGGAGATACTCACATAACATGGTAAAATAAGTGAATATAAACTCCCTTAAATATTATCAGACTGATTTAGGAAGCAGAATTGACCATTTAAGATATTAAATTCATCTAAATTTGCCCTGTAAAGTTTTTTTTAGATTAAACATCATTTAAGAACTCGTTTAACAAGTGCTAAACTGTTGCCTTGAAATACTAAATATTTTCACAAGTATTTAACATACGTGTTTTATTTGTATTGCACTGTCAGAATTCTCTGTCAATAAAGTTAATGATGACGTAAATTTAAGGGCTGATCAGCTGTTAAGGGTTAATCTGAGTCGGACATGACACTGAAATCCGATACAGTTCCTGATGAATTAGCCTAGCTGTGGTATAGACCTCGTCGCCGGCTCCTTTACCTCTCGTATCCACAGGTGGGTTTTCATGTCGGCATAAATGTTGCTACGAGCTGGCGGGGACACTGAAATGTAAAGCTCACGCGCCTGTCCTGCGTCGTACTGTCCCGTCCTCAGCGCACTGCGTCATGGCGACAGCGGCGAGAAAGTTACGCATATCCTAGCCGGAGTTTTTGGAAAATACCATTCCGGCAGTCAGCCGACATATGTGTGAGTACTAACCGTTTGTGTGCTGCGTGTTGTCGAGATAAATATGGGGATATTTCGTCGAGATTTACTGTTTGTGTCTCACCTGTGTAGCAGGTGAGCTGACATGACACCTGTTAGCAAGCAGCGTGTATTGTTTACTTATCTTACCGTGGGAAGTCAACCTTATCAAACTATTCGAAGTTATGGTGGTACCTTTGATGTAGTGGATGCTATACATCAGAGCAGGACTTTGGTCAGAAATGTTGTAACTCTTTAATTGTGGAATTTCTGACACTAACTCCTGTCATTGAAGTAGCTTTTCTTCTCTCTCTCCAGTATGGGGGATTACAGTGTTTCACGTGTACCACAAGCCCTAGTTTCACAGAGAGGCGGCCCTTTGAAAATGGAGGAGCTGGCTCTGATGGCCTTGTTGGAGTGTCCTCTGTGTTTCCAGAAGCTGGATGTGTCAGCCAAGGTCCTACCCTGCCAGCACACCTTCTGTATGTCCTGCCTGCTAAGACAGGAGGAAGCCCACTCCCAGCTGCTCTGCCCAGAGTGTCACGCTCCTGTCCCAGCCAGGACGGTGGAGGAGCTTCCCACAAACCACTTGCTGGTGCGGCTTCTGGAAGGGCTCCAGGGCCCGACGGGGCCCAACAGAGATGGACAGACAGCCCGCTACGCAGTGCCTTTGTCCAGGGGAGGCATGGCTGTGAGGGAGGGTAAACAGCAGCAGGAGAGTCAACACAGGGAGAAGCAAGGACAGAATGAGGTCAGTGCATGACCCCGGCCTTATTGGCATCCTTTTGGTGACAATTTTAGAGTACTGCAAATGATGAGATGTGTTTCTGTTTCTGTTAGAGATATTACACAATCTTTTAATGGCCTTTAGCCAATAATAGTTTCACTGTAAGAAAACCAAACAACACTCTACACTACTCAGACAGGCAAGAGTAGCAAAACACCAATATGAATACTTGAGACCTCTATTACACATAGATATCTAGTGTATTGTAGCAGCCGAATATTGATTTATATATTGTGATATAAAAACAGTTGAACAGCTCTAAATGGATGAATTCACCAGACATGGACATCTGGTTTTGGTGTTTAAATACACATCATTGCTCTGTACTTATCACACTGATGTGAAAGTCATAAAGAAAACAATAATGTCATAAAGAAAGCCAGCTTATTGATTTTCATCTTTGCCCACAGCGTCCTAACACACCCACACATGTTAAAGAGAGAGTTATCTCAGTATAAGCAGTGCGGGTAAATCTTTGACAGTAGAGGAATTTATTTGGTATTTTATTGTCTTCTCGCCCCTCGGGTGATATCTAACTGATTTGTGTCTTCGCACACTGTGGATTAAGACTGTGTCTCGTCTCTGACCTTCTGCGTTACTAACTCCAAACTTAAGTGGGAGTTTTCACCTATGTGAGACCATGTGGCTCATAAGAGCTGGATATGACCAACCGAACAGTTTCCTCCTGTGAGTCAGGGGGTCTATCATATTTCTACTGGTGCATTTAACACAGAGGATTACTTGCTCTTCACATCATAGAGAACGTAAGAAAGCCTCATACTTCATGACATGACCCGAGTGAGAGGAGCTGAATTTAAACTTCAAAAACCTACAGGGTGGTGTAGGATGTGTAGGACTGATAAAGTTAAACCAAACTCAAACCAAACAAAGACAGTACAGCAGGAGTCGATCAGATATCTATCTTTGATGATGAAGTGCCGTCTACATACAAAGATTCAAGTATTAAATATAAAATAACTAATCTAATCTAACTAATAAGGACAGGACAAAAATAAAAGACTAAAAGAAATGGGTTCTAAACTATCTCATTATAGCTAATTTCTCACCGCCTCTTCAATATTTACACATTTGTCATTGAAGTAGTACAGTCTGTGGTACACTTCCTCTTTTATTGCTCTATTACAATCAAATTTTAATTTAAAATATTAATATAAAAGACTGTTATTGAAATGGGTTTTAAGTGTTAATGAATTTTATAATAATAAAATGAAGAAGAAAAAAGAGAGAGAGGTGTTAAGTACGGAAGCCCTCAGCGGACATGCATCCATACATTTTATTTACTCCGTCTTCCTGTGATAACAAGTAATTTCAGTTGTTTTCTCAGGATCTTAACTTATTTTTCTCGTTATCACAGGAAAATAAAGCTGTTTTCCCCATTATAACAGATACATTTGGCTCATTATCTCGGGAAAACTAAGCTTGTTTTCTTGTGATAGCGGGATAATTTTCCAGCGATCTAGAAAACACAACTAGATCGCTGGTATAGTCAATAGTCTAGAGGTAAGGTGAGCCAATTTTTATGTTCGTTTCGTGCCTTTGCAACTCTGGAGATTTATGAGAGTTATGATCATCTGATGTCACAGTGGTGCAGCTTTATTATCTCAAGATAATCTGAGATACATAAGTCGAGATCTCTCGTAAACAACCAGAAATAACTTGTTATCACGAGAAAATGGAGTAAATAAAATGTATAGATGCATGTCCACTAAGGGCTTCCGTAGTTAGGTGCATGTTTATCAATCATAATTCTGTATAATTCAGTTCTGTTCAACACAACTATCTTACAATTTAAACCCTGCAAATATCTGAGTATCACAACGGTACTTCTCTCTTAGCAAGTCGTCACACAGTTTTCATTTGATGCCGATGTTCTTGAGAAGAAGGTAAACACACAGCTCTGTGTATAAACTGTTTACAGCGTCCAAGAGTTGACATGTAATCTGAAGTTTGAGTTCAGCCAGAATTCAAACAGTTCGTCCAAGTTCACGAGGGTCAGTTTGTTCTCATAGTGCGGCTTTAACACTGTGGACACTTCAGAAACCTCCACTGCAAAGCGATTCAATGCACTGTCAGTATTTTCGCTCCACTAAAGCCTGGTGTAAAAAAGGACAGAAAGTGTTACTGAATAAGAAAGATTATCAGTAAAGCTTGAGTCAATACTTGATTTAATCTTTAGGGGGAGAAAGGATGTGCCATGCTAAACAAATCTGCATATCTAGATAAGAACATCAAACTCTTATTTACACTCATCCAGAAAACTAACAGCAGATTGCATTAAATTAAATGACTTTTTGCCACTTTTATGTCTGAACTGAGGGGAATTCTACAGCTTTATTGTTTTGTAAACTAATCAAAACTGATCAACAGCACTTACTCACAGTTTGTACCTTCATGTTTCACCTCCTGAAAATGCAGTTTTATTGGAAATACACCATATGTTTTAATCTTTAAAACAGTGCAGTGTAAAAGGCCTTTTAAGACATATAAATCTCTTATCAAATAAATCCACCTCTTTATTTGAACATGCAGCAGCTGATGTGTGATTTTCATCTGTTCTTCAGCTTGCTCTCCGAGATCTGATGCGTAACCAACGAGGTGATTCTCCAGGAGACCTGATCCTCACGCTCGGCAACGGTCACCCCCTGAAACACAGAGTGGATGAGAGCTGGCACCACCACGGAAATGCTGGAGACGGTAGCGGCGTGTCTGTCACTGCTGGCGCGCTGCAGGCCGTCAGCCAGATGCCTCAGCTGCAGCCCCAACCTCCGGCTCTCTGCAGGGCGCTGTTCGACTTTAACCCCGAAGAGATGAATCTGGAAGACAGTCAATATTGTCTCAGCTTCCTCAAGGTCTGACTCTCAAACTACTGTTTTAACACAGCTGGAAACGCTTATTTTTAATGCGTTCAGTCTTGTTTATGCACTTCTGATCTGTTAAGGTTCTTGCAGGATTTCTAACTCTTTAATTAAAGCACAAAGAGAATAATAACACTCAACAGTAACCTTCAGGGTACAATGAAACATTAGCTCTCAGTGAAAAAGAGCAACGGTTCATCTTCATAATGCTGTATGTAATGAGTGTTGTCATAGTTTAGGCCCTCATCTACGTGCTAAACAGATCTTAAGGCAAAATGCGTCAGAATCTGTGTCACTAAGCTCCTCTGCTAAAGACTTACCGGTCAAAAGCCTGGCTAGGACCTAATGGGATTGTGCTAGTGCTAAAATATAAAGTGATAAATCCTTTAAGTTATCTACTAAACATGTAGGGCTGCAGCAAACATTTATCTCTCATTGAATACTCTACCGATTACTTTCTAAATTAATTAGTGAGGAGCAGAAAACAAGACTGACAAGCTGCCCAAACCTCAAAAATGTTTTGTTTACATTTCTGTTGATCATATTCAGCCTGCGAGCGAGTTCAGGCAGTCAACTCGAGCTGCACTTTTATACACACTTGACGTGTCACATTTCCACAATCACATGACAAACGCTCCTTCCCAACTGGGCGGTCTATAAAGTGATAATCTGGTAGATTTTCATTGAAATAAATGTCTGATAAGTCACTACCCATCGTCGAATGAGGTAACACAATGGTGATTGAGCCTATGGCCCACTGATGAAAGCCTTTGCAGTATTACAGACTGGGTGTCTGTGACGACTTTCGTGGAAAAAATCACAAGCAGCGCCCAGTTAGTGACGCGTTTTCCATCACCCAGCAGTGGTTGGTCTGCCAGAGAGGGTAGGCGGAGCTAAGCGGCTGCTTTTCCGGTCTCTGCAAGTGTTGCGAGTAAACAGTAATCTACTATGGCTGAACAAACAAAGAAAAGATCGATGACTACAGATACAACTTCAAAAATAAGTCCAAAAAAAATCCAAAGAAAAGGAAACAAATTTGACGCTCAGATGAAGGCAAACAGTCTAAAAAGGAAAGTGACCGTCAGCGAGGAAAATCAAGAGTTACAACCGGAGTCAACCGTGGACGTCACACATGCAACACTGTCTGGATATCTGGGAAGTGTGTTCCCGCAATTACCGTTTATCGCTATAAGCGCTGCCGAAGAGAACGAAACTGAGATCTTCGAGATTACCACTCTTAAGCTGCAAAATTTCCCATCTCTCCCTCTGCTCTCTCAATGCCACTTCTGCCCTGCACCAGTTCTGCACTCAATCTTTCAGCCCGGCCACCCCCCCAGCATCCGCCTGTGGGCTCCGACAAGGCGGTTTCAGATATTATCTCATCACTCCATAAATTTCTGCTTGTAAAACAACTCTGCAGGGAGTGATGAGGTCGGAGCCTTGAAGCCAAAGTCGAATAATGTTTTGCTGCTGCAATAAACATTTCAAATGTGAGTTGTTTGACTGACATATTTGTTGCAGCTCTAAAATATTTAGTTGTTGCAGCTAAACTTTGCCTGATTTATCTTGTAGATATCACATACATACAAGTTGGTGAAAGTTAAAACATCACTCTGGTCTGTTTTTTTAATAGTTTAATAATGTATTGATTTGCTTAAATACATTATGGATAGATCCCTCAATTCTGAGAACAACTGTTAGCTACCTATCGGCTCGTTAAGACAAACTTTTGGTAGTTTATAATCATGTTTAGCAGATGAAGCTCCCATTAGTGCTGATACATAGTGATCATTGTTTTTAGTTCTTTTCCTGCTTTGAGAGACTTGTGGAGCTGGAGGTTCAGATGTCTGCTGTACCGGTCTTTACTTCCCCTGAAGGGTTTCTGAGGCAGTTATATAAGGGCCTCTGTACTGCTATCCATTAAAGCACACTTGCACTCGGCTCTTTTTTTCCTCCCAGTTTTAATGCAGATGGTCAAATGGTTTTAGAGTGAGGCTGTCCACAGAAAGGACGGGGCCTGCAGACACAAAGCGAGTGCATGTCACATGCTGCAGGAGAGACGCAGGGCGTAGAGAGTTTCTGAGCTGAGTGCTCAGTCTCCAGGACGACAACGCTCTGTTACATGCACCTGGCATCCTGTTTGTTTTTTTAAGCGGTTTCACTGCCTCTCAGCTTTTCTGTGCTTTGTCTAAAGTCAACTCTGTGTGTGTGTTACTTTCTGGGCTTACAGGGGGACATCCTTACTGTCATCAGGCGGGCGGATGAACACTGGATTGAAGCCAAGCTAGGGGACAAAGTTGGAATTTGCCCTCTGCAGTTCACAGAGGTGAGCTCTCCTACTCCTCTCTTACTTTCTGCCTCCCCTCTCGCTCTGAATGTGGTCTGTGGCCTTTTCAGCGTGATCAAGCTTGACACCTGCCGTTTGACACTTTGGTCTGTCGGTGTAGCACTTGTAACAAATTAGACCATAGACGTCGTCAGCGGATGCCATTAATTCCAGGTCACTGGCGGGGCGCTACCTTGATTTTCATTCAAATCTTTGATTCATCCGTAAATGTCACTCCTGCCCTGCAAAGTGCTGAGGCAGAGAGCTAATCTGTGAAGCCCTGCTGTGTCTGCAGCTGCTCATTAGCGTGTGACTATGTGGCTTACTCAGGTTTGCCGAGCTTGCTTAGCTAGCTGCCTGTCATTTGTTTTCCTCTGTGCTTTCTGCCTCGAGGATTAACTTCAGCCCTGCCGGGGAAATTTGTTTGCTCCTACAGTGGGGTTAATGTGCTGCCTCATTCAGTTTACTTCCCTCACTTGTCATCTGTTTTGCTATTTCTTTCTTTAATGTTTTCTTTCTCTTCCCCTCTTCTTATTTATCTCCTTTCCTCTCCTGTCCACCCATATCTTCTCCCGAAGCCCCGCCTCAGTGATGCTCTTCATCTTTATCCAACTCTGTACTCTATTCTTTCATCCTCCTCTTTTCTCCCCTCCTCCTTCCTGAGCCTGCCTCTCCTCGTGTCGTGCAGCCAGGCGTAAAGACACAGTAATGCTTTCTCTGCTTGGGTGGCATAACAGCACATCACTGTGGGGAGTGAAAGCATTAACCCTGCCATGTCTGTCTGTCTGCCTGCCTGCCTGTCTGTGCAGCTCCTCTCTTAGCACCAGTCAACCCTCCCCGGCACACTGGCTGGTACTTTTGCATCTGGCTGCCTGCTTCCCTGCCTGCCTGTCCAACAAGTTGTAGGGGTGAGTTGAGTGGTGATAAGTGGGTGTATTTAGACAGCCGTTTTGCTGATCAGCAGGAGCAGAGGTTGACAGGAGCTAGTAGCAGGTAGCAGCGAGTTGGATTTTCTGCACTGAGGATTGACTGTTATCCCGATTACTTTATGTTTTCATCTCTTTCAGCCAAACTCTGTTGCTGCCAAACTGCTGGAAGGGAAGAATCGGAGGGCGAGTGACTCAGCAGAATTTCACCATCGGACTGGGACTGGGGGCAAAGACAAGGCCATCGACCTACCTAACAGGACCACCCTTTACGGAGTCCCACAAACCCCAACAAAGACCCCCTTCATCAATGCTTTGCCCCTCTCCAACCAGCGGAAACAGCCTGCAGCCAGCAGCGGCAACTTTTATCAGACCGGCAAAGGAGAGACGACAAACATCAGCACCTTCAACAGCTTCAACCATCAGGGTCAGTCGCAGCACCTCTCTGTGCATGCCGCCAACCACGGCCTCTCTCACCCCCCCAGAGTGAACGCTCAGAGAATTAGACGGCACTCTGAAACTTCGCACCGACACCTGTTACAGGTGAGTCACATGCACACACAAATGCCTCCATGCCTGCTAAACTGGTGCTTAAAAAGTTCTCTGATCCCACTTTCTCGTCTTCTTGGAGCTTCGGCTTTGTTTTGTTTGTAGTGATTTGTGTAACAGAAAACACATGGTTGGCAGAAAAAGGTGGTTTTCCGTGAGATAATTGATGTTTTCGTTTGAGCCACAAAGGGATCAAGTTGTCCTCAGGGGTTGCAGGGAGGAAACCGTGACACTAAGCTTTAGGAATGAATGTGAAAGAGGCATCGCCCTTGTGTTGGCCGCTACATGATGAAGTGACTCTCGTTAAGACAACACAGATGTGGAAAAGGGTTTGATATGAAAGGAGGTGAGTGCACCGAAAGTTTGAAAGGTCTTTAATCAAAGGTGCTGGAGCAGAAGCAAAGGTTCCCCCTCAGGGATAAATCAGAGTTTCACAGGGTGTGTGTCCTTTTGGCGTTCTTCAGCTCAGATTCAGGTGTAGTGCTTCAGAAAGGTTAAAGTGTTTTATCTTAGTACTTCTAAGAAACACAATGCAACTGAAAAACTGAGCTCACCTTAAGGCTGCCTTTGTGCGTTAAAACTCTGCAGCATTTGAGCTATGAGGATGAGTTTCGAACTGATCAACATGATACCTGCTGCATATTTGATACACCCTGCTGTATCACATGACAGGATGATGATAATGAACATCTTCACGAGACAAATTTAACAAATTATTTTATTCTTTACATGTTTAGATGACCGTCACAAGGGAAATTACACTGTAAAAAGCATGCTGGGAAAATGCTAAAACAATGTTATCTTTAGTTGTGATCATTTAAGCTTAAAAGTTTGAATACTTTTTATTTCAATGATTTGATGTATCCTTCTGGACATGCTGTCACTCGTTTGCATGGGGAACAATGGCATAAAGTGCTGTGAGAGCTGCACAAAGTCACAGCCAGCCAGAGCCTGAGTGCAGCGCAAACATAAAAGGCCCCTCAAAGGTTTAATAATATCACCGGCTGCCAAGTCTCCTGCCCGCTAAGATAATGATTTCCTTTGATTCAGCTCAAATTTCACTCCTCTGACGTGCAATAATACATGTCAGAACATTAAAAAAAGCTAATCCTTGCGCAATTTTGGAGAAAAAAGCCGGAGAGGAAGGGAGTTTGAGGAGAATTAAGACTTCAGAGCGAGATAAAAAACAGGAAATGGAAGAGATAAGGCAGGAAGAGGTAAAGGTGTGAGGAAATACCAGGAGAAAAAGATGGCGCCGAGCTGGGAAGAGAAAAAGAAAACAAAATGTGTGAGCTGCAAAAAAAAAAGGCACAACACAAAACATAGGCAGAGGCGGAGGAGAAATGAGAGATGGATGTGGAGAGTGGGAGGCTTGGAGAGTCCCTCAGTGTGTCTGCTTATCTCTCTCTCATGCTGATGATGATGAGTCACTGGTGAAGTTGGTTACATAAGAGACCCCTCTCTCTCTCTCTCTCTCTCTCTCTCCTGCCTTCAAACTCCTTCCTCTTCACTAAGCAGGTAACGCTCACTTTCACATCAGTTGGCCAGTAATAGCAGACAAGCCAACGCACTTTTCTTTTTAAAGGAGCGGAGGGCTCCGTCCCTAACGCCGAGGCCGAGCTCCCCACTGACCGAGACGGCATGTGTGCTATTCTTAGCGCCGCATCCCATCAGCTCTCACCTCTGGCTCCGCTGTTTCACAGAGAGAAGCCGCTTCCCACCAACTGTGGGAAAATAATGTGCATTTGTGTGAATATTGGCAGGCTTATATAAGAGCAACATTTAGGATGCGAGTGATTCAGAAGTGAGAACATGTTAAAATGCAAAACAGAAAAGTTCAATTTCACATCAAACACTTCAATGGCACCACTAAAGGCCTCATATTGCTTATTGGTAAATAGTTAGCCTTGAAGCCCATCAGTCGGCTTCAACTGGGCAGAAAAGGTTAATTGATCAACAGGACATTAATCAGATTTTATTCTGATATTTCATCAGTCAGTAAGATGTGATTATGTCAAGTGCCGTGGGAGGAAATAAAAGTATGAGTTAATTGTTTTTAGTAAACTTATTCTTCAGCTTCTTGGAATTGCGGCTTTGCACCTTTTGTGTTTCGGCCGTCTTTGTAAACAGGAATATCTTTTCTGGATTTCAACAAAACAATAAAACAAATAAACCGATGAATCGAAATGTTAAAAAAAACTTGAATATTAGTTCATGAATCATTATCCACCTACACAGGTGTTCTAATTTAAATTCATTAAGCCTGTGTGGGCATGTGAAGACTGGGCTTGATTGACAGCTCCCTCTCTCTCCTGTTAGCTTTGTTGCACCTGCTACTATGAACAAATAATCACAAGGTGTTTGAGGTGTTTTTGACCTTGGAAAGTGAGAAAAAGTGGGCAGCTGCAACCAAGTTTTTTCAGAATATATGACATATAACTATATAATTGATAGGCAGCGTTTGACTTGATATGCAGCAGAGGTTTCTATAGGCGGAGGACGCATTTTTAACGTCAATATCGTTGTCATTCAATTATTTAATCCTGGGTCAGACTTTGGGTCAATCAAGTCAAAATGGTAACCAGGAATAATACTCAACTAATTGTGCTAATACTGATGAGATCATTTCATTGTATCTTGAATAACTATAAATCATTCATGCAGCTTCTCTCGGCTCATAGAAGTTATCAAACTCAAATTTATTCTAGGAACTGAATATGAAGTCCAAAATGTGACAAAATCCAAATATTCAAACTGAAACAGACTGACGGTTGATGAGATTATCACTTTATGCACAATATAATGTTGCTGCTCCTTCATCTCAGCCAACGCGTTTTTAGATCAAGAGACAGCCAGGCGTTTCCCATCATGCCCTGAGGTCTTGCAGTTGGCGGAGCACAACCACAAGAAACTGCAGCTGCCTTGATCTTCAGATGTTATTTGTGATGTTATTCATAACGATATCATTTCTGTCTCATCGGACCGAAATCTAACCACCATTCTTTGTGTGGTTCATCCCCAACGAGCCTTATGTAACTATTAAATAGAGTTGGTGACATCTTGGCTCCACCCAACATCACCATGATTAAAGGTCTAATTAATCAGATTGGAAACACCTGTGTGGGTGTGCGGGGCTTTTAACATGAGTGATTCATTCTGCCTCCTTTTTACTTTGTGTCAACTCAAAGAAGCACTGTTGGGTATTAGTGTATGCACCTTTTATTTTGTCACGCTTATGAACACACATTATGAGCCATTGTTGATAGCGCTGAGCTTTTAAAATACATCCTCAATATTTATCCTCGTTGGGGATTTTTCATCCACTATTTTCAAAAGGAACTGAGGCGCCTCTTTGTGATAAGATGAGTTATAAGAATGTAATCGTGGCTGTAGATTACAGTGTTGGTTACTTGGAAACCCAATTATCTGTTTCCTATTTCTATTGTTCTTCAGGATATGATTGGACAGACTTCCTTGGACGGCCTAGTCAACAGAAGACTGCACTTCTACAGCTCTTTTCTAGTCTTCAGACCACTCGAGGCGCTTTACACTACATGTCACATTCACCCTTTCACACACACATTTACACACTGAAGGTATGCAAAGGGCCAATCTGCCCACCAGGAACTAACTGACCACATTCATGCACATTTACACACCGATGGTTTTGAATTTGGGGTTCAGTGTCTTACCCAAGGACAATTCAACATGTTAGCTGCAGCCGGGGAACCACCATCCTTCTGATTTAATGACGACCCACTCTACCAGTGAGCCACTGAGCTGCCCACGTTTCATTTGATTACTTTTGGGATGTGAAGAGAATGAGAAAAATATATAACAAATAGTGCATCCAAACGAAATTGCTTGTGCTGCCTCTAAACTGTAGAATATTTATAAGCATTAGTTAAAGTTATTGATCACACATTGATTTATTTTTAAGGTTAAGATAATTAAAACTGGTAAAACATTGATTTAACAGTTTCATGTTTAAAATCAGTGTGTCTATTCAACGCTAAGACATATTTGTTATGTATTTAATTTTGAACCCTTTGAGCCTCCGTACATAAAGTCATAAAGGTTGCTGTTTGACCGTTCATGCTGGCAGGAGGACACCAAAGGTGGACATTAACATGAAACTAATTGACTTATTAATGCATAAATTCTTTCTGGAGCAGCTTGTTACCATTTACATCAATAAGACTTTATTCCTGTCATGTTTAATAGTGGGACTATCCTTACCATGTAAATATAGCCACTGCCACTGCTGGGTCACTGCACCTGGCCCTTGCGTGACTGCAGCATAACTGAAGCACTCTCTCTGTACCCGATAAAACACAAACCAAGAATAGAAAAGAGGACACGGAGTAATGAAAGAACTAAATAATTAAATACATGAAATGAAGAAGTGGTGGTCCGTTTTCTTGTTGCATTACGTTTTAAACTGAGTGTTCATTGCAGCTTTTAGCATGAATGTAATGAAAGACAAGTAGACTAAAAAGCCATAGATGACAGTAATACTCATCCATCCACTTTTCTATACGACGGCAGGCTTGTATGTCTTCAGGACATTATATCATAACTTCATCTCGCTTTACTTCTGCCTCAGAGCACCGCCTTTGATAAGTGAGACTTTGCTTATAGCAACGACTGCCTCTTAATTATGACTTCTTTGTGCTTCTCTGACATACAGTGTGAATGCTTTGCAGCGTAATGGTGCGAGAGCTGTAGGATCCAGGCACATGCTGTATATAGGGAACCCCAGGCCCGCAGGGTGGCTTTGATGCTTTAAGCAGTAGTTGAGTGGTAGAGCTGTTAAAAGCAGCAGGTCTCTGTGGAGTCGTGGGGGAGGTTATATCTGACTTGTTCGAATGATAACTTAAAGTAAAGTGTTTGGGATTGGTTTGGCATAAGGGGTAAATACAGATTATATAATGGAGGTTCAGTTTGTTCAGTTTGGTATTAAGTTAATTTGGGATTAATCTTCACAATGTGTCGTTAACGGTTGTGAGACACACCTCAGTGTCACTCCCTGCAAGTCTTAGGCCGTGTCAGGCCTGACTCACAGCCTGCTGACTTCTAGCCTGTCAGAGTTTGTTTTTCTTGGTTTAAGGAGACGCTGGGAAATATGAAGATAAAATACAAAAGAGGCCTGCCAGGAGGTTAAACATATTCCAATGTTACTGTTTTTTGCACTTCTTTAAATTAATAAACAATCATGTCTGTGTTGATGGCGTTAGAGCTCAAACCTTATCTAGTATCCAGGAGACAAATTAAAGGAAAATCTTGAATTGATAAGCAGAGAAACATAACATACATACATACATATTTCATCACACAGAACATGAGGGTTCGCTGAATGTTTGATGAGTAAGATAATGATTTAAATCATATGTTCCGGCCTCCACAGCCACCACATGTCAACCCACATGAACATCTAAGTGAGAGTGTAGAGGGACATGGACATATAGGACAGCACTCTTAACCACCATCATCAAAACAGCCCAGCTGATGGAGTCCTTTGGTTTATTTTCGCTTATTTGACATCACGTGAACGAAGATATTTAAGGATACTTTTACATCTTTTCTTCTTTAAAATGATAACCCACATTTCCCTTTGAAATCTTCAATCCTTGTTCAATGCAAAAATATACACCAAAGTTTATGTGAAGTTAAAAAGAGGCTTCAGAATCCTCTGTTCGGTCGAGCGCTTTGGTTCAGGCTGAAATATCTCAACAACTATGAGATGGATTAACAGTGAATTTCTTACAGACATTAATGATGCCCAGAAGATGGATCCTAATGACTATGATAAACCTCTGTCTTTTTCCTCTAGCGTTTAGCAATGTTAAATGAAGTACCGTGAAATTTGGGTTAACCCCCCCGTACATTGATCTAATGATCCAAAGGATCATAACTGCAGCAGCCCTTATGTGATGATCTCCTGATGTTTCATTCACTGCCATCATCTGGTCAAATGTTTAATTTCCACAGTGCTTTGGTCTATTGGTTTAAAAATCCTAGATCCTCAGCTGTACTTTGTTTTTTGTGCTAGTTAGCAAATGTTAACACTCAAAACTAAGATGGTGGACATGGTAAATATTACACCTGTGAAACATCAGCATGTTAGCATTGTTATTGTGGGAAACGCCGACGTTCACATTAAGTGCAAAACAAGAGGTGTATTTTAGAAAATGTTAATTAATTTACACATAGGAAGCAATCCGACAATACAGATATGACAAAGTCAGAAAGAGCTGTGCATTACACAATGACAATGGCAGCTGTCATTCCATATCAGGCCTATATCTAACACTGCTGTCACCACATGCTTGGTCGATCTTTGTTATAGCCAATAACTAAAGAGCTGAGGTTAACACCTTGCAAATTGTTTTTGTCCTTTGGTGAAGGAGATGTAAACCGTGAAATAAGTGTAAAGGTTAAAATGCCTCTGATAAAAGAGGAATAAAATTAAATCATTATTGTCTGATCGACCCCAAAGAAGTTAAGGCAGTGTTCGTGCTGCTGAGCCGCGTTGACATCCTTATTTTCAGTGAATGTCAATCTGCACTTTAACCAGTTTCTGAGTCCTTGTACGTGTGGATGATTTCAACGCTCATGCCATGGATGACAGATAGCTGCTAACATGGGCGTAGACTCTTGCTTTTATATTATCCTCTTAAATTATGCGCCATGAATCACAGCCTAACTTCCATGCAATAATAATTTTGAATTCATCTCCTTACAGAGTGAGAAGAAGATGACCAGTGAGACTCCACCCACCATCTCCATGGCCCTGTTGAACCCCCAAATGTCTTCTGCCTCTGCAGACAGCAAAAACTCCTCCACACAGCAGCTCTCCATCAGTGTGTGAGTCACTGTTTTAAGCATTATTTTAATGGTTTGATACAGTCAGATACCAGCTGCAAGAAAAGACAAGAAAAGAATCAAGAAAATGAGTCAAAACTCAAATACCCCTAAAGAAGTACAATATGGAGATATAGTTTAGAAAGTGTGAAAGTGTTATGGACAAACCCTCTGTGTGACTCAGGTGTGCCGTCCTGTACTCCTACAAACCACGACGGCCCGAGGAGCTGGAGCTGAGGAAAGGAGAGATGGTGGGAGTGTACGGAAAGTTCAAGGAGGGCTGGCTGCGTGGGTTATCGCTCAGAACGGGCAAAGTGGGCATTCTGCCCAGCAACTACATCTCGCCTGTGCTCAGGTGAGAGGCTGTGATCCCTGACTGCAGAAAGTGGGAGCTTAGTGACAATGTGATTTAGTGTGGGCAGGACGACATGTCATCATGCACACATTAAAATTGTTGAAACATAACACTGAGGCTTGTTCTCACTTGGTTTAAATTAACTTCTATTGCAGTGTTAACAGTGATATACAGTAGAAACTTGTGCTAAAGTGTCTCATTGCCTCACTGCAGAACCTCGGCCAGACTCCTGGAGACCAAAGCAGCTAATTCGTCCTCACAGTACAACACAACAGCTGGAAAGAAACCCACAGCTGCCAAGAATCCTGCTGTGGTCCTTGCTCTTGATAGGGTAAATGCTGACGGAACGATATACTCAACAGGACAGGGCCCGTCTGTGCCAAATGGAGCACAGCATGCAATGTCCTCCACTAGCGCTGGAAAACCGTTCCTCTATGGGGGCTCACAAGGTTGGGAGACTGTCAGGCGCGTCTTTAACCCTCATAGAGGTGAGAGTTAAACAACCACATCTATATTCTAAGTGCTTGATTAAATTCGTTTTTACAAATGCTGTTAAAAAAATATGCTTCAAATGTTTCTTCAGGCTCAAACCATTACTCCCATACGTCCAATATGAACGTCCCGTCCAACTCGCATCACTTTGCACAAGTTCAAGCGTCCGGCTACTCACCTGCCCTGCAGAGGAAGAAAAACAGCGGCATCATGTCCAAATCTAGCAGACCACTGGGCTGGATGACTGAGCCAGCAGCGCCCTCTGCTGGTGCAATCTTTAAGGACAGGGACTTCACTGCCTCACATCAGGCAACATTTCTTCATGACAGACAGCCGTCCAATAGGCCTCAGTCAATCCTAGTCAGACCTGACTCACACAAGAACAATACAGACAAGGTAAGGTCACATGATGAAGAGAGATGAGCATGCATTTGTCTGAAGTTAGGCACAACTATTCCTATGATCACCGTTCTGCATGTGCCTCACAGTAAATATTTTACTTCCCTAGCCAGCAAAATCAGTGCGGTTCCTCACAGCTGAAGACTCCCCTCCTCCAAGGCCTCGGACCTCCTCCTGGTCGTCAGGAAGTCAGGTCTCCTCCAATGTCCGCCCTGGTCCCCCTCCGTTAGAAGTGTGGGCCCCATCACTCACCCTTGGAAGAGACGGACCAGGAATCATACTCAAAGAAGGAAAAGTTCCTATTCTCAGGAAAGGCCTCGAATCATCCATGTCGGACCTAAATTCTAACCCACAGAAACCGTCACAGCCGTCCCTTCCCGCTGTGTCAGCTCACTTCAGCCCCAGCAGGTACTTGGAATTTTATGTTTGTCCTTTAAATTAAAGGAGATTAATTATTAGAAAGACAGTATGGACTTAAACAAAAACCTGTTATCTTTTCCTTTTCTTTTCCAGACACAGAGTGACCACAACGCATTTAGCCCAGACAGACTCAGAGCTTAGTCTGCTGCAAGGGGAGCTGGTGCTCGTCCACAGACCTCGACCTGATGGACGGGTTCTGGTTACTCAGGAGAGCAGCGGGCAGACGGGCTTATTCCACTGCAGTGTTCTTCAAGCCCTCGAGAGGCTCAGCTGACTGTGTAATACTGCTGTAGTACTGTATATTTCTATATTCCATGTGGTCAAACTGCCAAATAACTTGACTGACCTGCTGAACAATGTGTTTGTTGAGGTCCAAAGGTTAATGCTGCCAAATGACAATCTTATGAAGGAGGTGTTTATTTTTGTCCTGAGTGCATATGAGTGTGTGTTTAAATTCTCCAGAGATATATTATGTACTTCCAACATATGTGCATGTCTGTTACACATGTACTATTATACGATTTTGCACAAAAACCCACCTAATGACTGTTCCTTGTTAAATACCCATGTTACACTCATTGGTTAGTGCCTTTGTCAAAACCCACAAAGAAAACAAACTATATTTAAATATATTTAGAGACATTATGAAGTAAAATATCTGTACTGCTGACGTGGTAATAAACTATACTTCCAGAACGTTGGTAGTTTGGTGTCTTACTTCAGGTGTGAACGAAAATTCTTTTCACCAACTAAATTGTAATGGAAAACTTCAACTGCAACTGAAGATATATAAGTGATAATAGTAAAATGTGGGCAACATGTCAATGTAGGCCCACTGTACCTGCATTTTTAAATACTCCATATTGTATATTGGATGTTCTACATGTAAAAAATGTATTCTGCAACATGTGGCTGCAGCCATTACCAATGCTGGATTACCTACAACTCTAGGGACCCTACTGGTTCACTGTGTGTAAACTAGTTTGTGATGGTTTAAATACTTTAAATGTATCATTAGTTAATAAACAGGGATTTCTCTGGAACCAATTTCTTTTTCTTTTGGCTTTTACCAATATCAATATTTAAGAATTTCAAAAAGTGTCTAAACATTGTATGTCAATATATACTTTTTAGGAACAGAAGGAAACGCATGTTTGATAAGGATTCCTTTAATTTGTTATTCAAAGACTTTAACAGGACTTGTACTGAGTTGGGATCATCACAGTAGGGTTGTTGTGTCTGTGATCACTGTAGAAAAAAAAAAACACTGTTCCAGAATAACTTTAGGCATCACATTTAATACATCTTCAAACACCTACCCTCACCTTATATATCAGCCTTCCTTGCCAAAATCTCATTTCAACACCTTTTGTGTTTCTGTATTGTGCACACATATTATGTGCCAAATAACTGAACATACAGTAATTTTGGGCCAGGCTGTATTCTAGCAAAAGCATGCTCTACATAATGTACAGAGAAAAGAAGGAATGGGGGGTTAATGGGGGCTTAACAACTATTTTTTCCCCCCTGGGGCCCACTGGCAGGTTAATCCAGCCATGGCCAACACGATTTACTTCCAAACTGTGGAAGAGTTTGGTACTTCCTTCCTTATATTCCACTGCACTGCATCACCTACATTACCTGCTACAGTTGCTGGGCCTCTGCCCTGTATGTTCCTTTCCCTAAATCTATGAATTATATGAATATGCCATTTAATGGATTACCACATTAATTGCAAGCAACTGAAGACCCATCACCACTTTCCCTTGCAAACGCATGCGCAGTCAGACAACAGACCTGACAACAAGAAGTCCGATGTGAGCATTTGATGTTATGGGCACTGCGCTGGCATTTAAATTCTTCGGATAACCTTAAATGCACAAAGCCAAACATTTTGTTATCATTATACAGATACTATAATCGCCTTTCTGTGGTGTCACTATGCCGGTAAGTCGCCACGCCTGTTTGCTTTTTTTGTTTTGTTTGCAAAGGGGTTCCTCCCTTCCTCCGACCTCACTGATGTGATGCTAACCGGTTAGCATGTAGCATAACAGTTGCGTTGGTGTACGATACAAGGAAATTGCATAGTGTTCTCAAAATGGGTTTTTTCAAGTAACCACAAACCAATAATCATGACATGTTACCAATGTGACGTTATAACAGAACATACATTTCCAGGTTAGCTGTTGTTCGTCTAATGTGCTAGTGTGCTAGCTAACGTTATTGCCAACGTTAATAGCGCAAGTGTTTGCCTGCCTAGCAACCCGGGACATTGCAGATTGAACGTTACTAGATTCTGGAATTTGACCGAGTCACTTAACAAGCTAGCTGCACACTGACTGCTAGGTACTCCTTCCCCAGCTTGACGGTTATGCCTTTAGTCTCGCGTTGGCTGACTGAAAATGTGTGTTCATCATGTAATTAACACGATATAAATGATCACCGTCCCTTTTTTCCAGAGCAATAAGCTTGAGAAGCCGGAGGTTAATGATAATGTAAAGGTGGTGGTGAGATGTCGGCCCCTAAACCAGAAGGAGAAGACGATGGGCCACAAACAGGCCGTGGTTGTGGACGAGATCCGTGGGACCATCACGGTGAACAAGCTTGAGAATCCCCATGAGCCCCCAAAGACCTTCACATTTGACACCGTGTTTGGACCAGACAGCAAACAGCTGGACGTCTACAATCTCACAGCCCGCCCCATCATTGACTCAGTATTAGAGGGATACAATGGTAAAATTATTGATACATGACCCATCATTTTGTATAAAACACGGCTGAAATATCTGCATCATTGGTGCATTGACTGCATCATCTGTGTTAGACATTGTTTTCATTCAGCCACTCAAACATGCACTGTGTAACTGCTTATAAATATAATCATTTAAGTTATGCTTTCATTATAAGCTAAAATGCACAACATTAATTAATTTAATTTATTCCCTCTTTTATTTTAATATTTCATGCCGGCATTGGTTGGGTGTGAGTTAATGCTCTACTGTCCATTTTCAGGCACCATTTTTGCATATGGGCAAACTGGCACAGGAAAAACCTTCACAATGGAGGGCATGAGAGCAGTGCCAGAACTCAGAGGGATAATCCCGAACTCCTTCGCTCATATATTTGGTCACATTGCCAAGGCAGAGGGTGACACAAGGTATGAAAGCAATCATTCAGCAAAAAATATTTTGTCTGCACAACAATTAAAAGGCTTGATTTGCTTCCGCACAAAATTAGTCTCCATTACAATTAACATTAGTGCCAAAAAAGCGAAAACTCCGTTGTCCTGTTAATTTTTGTTATCTGCAAATTCTGACACAAGCAAAAAAAAAAAAAATTATCTGTGCACCGAGATTGAGACATTTAGCGATAAACTGTCTTGGTTTTGTGCATCAGTTTCATCTGAATATACTGTCAGGAGTCCTACTGAATTCAAGACAAGCCATGCATATTAAGAAAAATACAAAGTATTTGGACATATAATTTCATCTGTGCGATCATGAAAGTTTTGCCAAGCCATTTTAAAGAGGAATTACATTTTCATTTTTAAGTACAAATGTGTTATTCTGATTAGATGGCTTATGTGAGGCATTGTGATTATGATTGAGGTCTTATAAGCAGAGTAAAAGGCTGCATTTAAGCAGAACTCTTGTCCAGGGCCACACGTGTTACGTGTGATTTTCAGTTTTTATCTACTTTGAATACACATCTAACCTCCACAGGTTTTTAGTTCGTGTTTCGTACCTGGAGATTTACAATGAGGAAGTGCGGGACCTGTTGGGAAAGGACCAGATGCAGAGGCTGGAGGTAAAAGAATAAATTCAATGTTGAAACATAGATTTCAGTGATTAAGGACAAAACTGGATCTGTAATAAAGGGCGACACAGGAAAACATTCAGAAGATGGCTCAGCAGATTTTCTTTCCCATAATGATACATTTTTTATTACAGGTGAAAGAAAGGCCAGATGTTGGCGTCTACATCAAAGACCTCTCTGGTTACGTTGTTAACAATGCTGATGACATGGACAGGATTATGACATTGGGGCACAAGAATCGTAAGTAGAAAAATCAACATTACTAAAAAGGAAGTAGACGTTCACAAAATTAACCTCGATCTGTTTTCTCACTGAGATATTCATTTTGGCGATATGCGGTGAAACCACATATCGCTCTTTTTTTGCAAACAACGGAAATATATCAAACCGTGATAGAGCTGAAGCAATCTTGAAATCTTGCACTTTGTATATGTTGTGAATTCAGCAAATTCACATGCATAAAACAGGATCTCTGTTCTTATTTCTTTCTTTAAATAAAATGCATGCATTAAGACATTAGGCTTCTGTGTAAAAAAAAAAGAAATAACATGCTGTTAGTAGTTAGAAAACAATTCAATAGAAATTTTACAAACTACAAAAAATCTTAGTGTGTTGACATACAGAATCATGTGAGACATATTGTCCTTTCCAATGTTATTTTCTGTTGTTTAGGGTCTGTTGGTGCTACAAACATGAACGAACACAGCTCCCGATCTCACGCTATTTTCACCATCACCATCGAGTGCAGTGAGAAGGGTGTGGATGGAAACCAGCATGTGCGAATGGGAAAACTTCACCTGGTTGATCTTGCAGTATGTATCTGAGTCCAGAAAATTTGAAACCAAAATAAACTTTTTCCTAGACATTTAAGATTGTACAGATATAACTACATTGTGTGCTTTATCGCCCGCAGTCCATCTAACCATTACTCATTGATCTGCCCCCCTAAAGGGTTCTGAGAGACAAGGCAAGACTGGAGCCACAGGTCAGCGTTTAAAGGAGGCAACAAAGATCAACCTCTCTCTCTCCACGCTGGGTAATGTTATATCTGCCCTCGTGGATGGCAAGAGCACACATGTGCCCTACAGAAACTCTAAACTAACCCGTCTGCTGCAGGACTCACTCGGAGGAAACTCCAAGACCATGATGGTAGAGTAAAACAACTAAAACTAACTTAAGAGCAATTAACAATATATACATTTTCTAATCTTTGTTTGATACTAAAGTTCAGTTTTTCCCTCACTTTTGAAAAATCATACTTCTCCCCACCAGTGTGCAAATATAGGCCCTGCAGACTATAACTATGATGAGACCATCAGTACCCTGCGCTACGCTAATAGGGCCAAAAACATCAAGAACAAGGCCAGAATCAATGAGGATCCAAAGGATGCACTACTGCGCCAGTTTCAGAAGGAGATAGAGGAGCTGAAGAAAAAACTGGTGGAAGGTAATGAGCTGGAGAGTAAACAATAATAATGCAGTTGTGGTGAAGTCTTGTTTTAAGACTGACTCTTGTCTTTTTAAAATGTTGCTTTGTATGATTTTAGGTGAAGAGATCTCTGGCTCAGAGGGCAGCGGATCAGAAGAGATGGATGAAGGTGATGATGAAGGAGGGGAGGCGGGAGAAGGCCGAAGGAGGAGAAGAGGTAAGAATTGTATATTTATGCACATAAAGATTCAACAAAGAGCATATAACAGCAGAATACTGAAAATCTGCTGATAAAATCTTTGAGTTTTTTTCTATGCTAGAGTTTAAAATGCTGATTTGGTAAACAGTTGGATATCCGTTTACTCCGCATATATCTAGTCAGGTCTCTTATCAGTGTGTTAATATTTATGAGTCAGCGTTTAGTTCCTGCTGCTTAACAAGCTGAAAGTTGCTTTGAACTAGTCATTAGATCAGCTCTACTTTTTGCTAGCAGGCTTCCTTACAACCACACAACTACCCATTTAGGAGTTCCCCCTCAATTCTCATGTTCGACTCCTGCTTTAAGTGGAAAGTGCCTAATACTGATGAAGAAGTGTAATGAGGTCAAACTGTGTTGCAATGCTGATGCCATGAGGTTTTTAGATTGTTGTCTCTCAGTATGTTTCAGTCATCCTTATTCTTCCTTTCAATACTATGTTATTAGGTCACTCTGAATTAATACTACCATATCTTTTTTCTCCTCTTCGTATGGTGGTGTATCTGCACTGCATCTACAGCCCCCTGATTTATTAAACCTACATAAAGCAACTATTTTTAGCTTAAGGCAAACTCTAGAGCTCTCCATCTCTACCTCCACCTGTCTTTCACTGTGGGCTTTGGTTGGAGTGGTGCTTCCTCTTCTTCTTTTCCAGACAGTAGCAGCAACAGCAGCAGCAGCAGCAATAGCTCAGAGTTTGCCTGCTCCTCCTCAGTGCCAGCGCCCACTGAGGACAGACCTCCGAATAGTGAGTCGGAGCAGCACCCTGCTCCACCAGCAACACCTGCCTGTAAACTGAAGCCCTTTTCACACATAGAACCTGCAAAAAATGCTGGTTTTAAGCAGAAATGGCAGTGTTTGGCGTTTACACAGAGTTTAGAGTATGAAGAGTGTATCAATTTTCATACTAAACAGTCTGTGTAAATGATATGTTTTAGTGCATTGGCCTTTTATCTTCATTACTTAATTGATGACCACAAGCTGTGGGAGTCGTGCTCCCACCTTATCATTCCAAATACTTGTCAGAGTCATGTTCTGTATTAATCTTCTCATACATCAAAATGACACAGAACTCTACAGTCTACTTCACAGAGTATGTTAGCAGACAGTTGCTACAGTTCCATAAAAAAGATGCTTAATCACTGATGTTCTTGAATGCTGTCTGCAGGTGTAGGTCAGTTTTCTCTTTCTAGGTTTTTGTGGCATGAATGAAAGGTGAAAATTGAGCGCATGTTTGGGCAGTCCATTTTCTTTTGCGGTGTATGTATCTAGGTTTTTTGAGGGGATTTCCTGATGACTTCATGTGTCATACACACGTTATGAGCCATTTCAAGTATTTCCTTTTTGAAGTGTAAACAAATTAATTTCTTTTCTCTTTTTATTAATTTTTTGCTCATCACATAGTTTGTGAAATTGCGCAGCTCTCCTAGGGAGATTTGATTATTTTTTGGATGCAGACTTTTTAAAAATAGATAATGTTTGGGTTTTTTATTTCATACCTTCATTAAAACAAAAACGTAATTAGGTTACTGGAAATGGTGAAAGAGAGAGATGGGGAAATACATGCAGTAAAGTTCCCCAGTAGGATGAACTTCGGAGATGTTCGTAATGTTTGGCACCTTAACCACTCAAGTCTAACAATAACTTTAGGGGGCTGTGCATTTTAGATGGAAGGAGGCGTTTCTGTTAAAAACCAGAGGAAACCAACTTCATGGTAGCTTTCCGTTTGTGTTTGTCATGTGATTGACAATTGAGTTTTCACATAGCATTAATGGATTAAAATGCATGTGTGAAAGGGGCTTTAGACTTTTCCTGGTCTCTGCCACTCCTGTAGGCTCGCAGCCAAACCCCCCAAACTGCCATCGACCACACTCCACAGTTTTCATGTCACAAATATCTTTTAAGATTTACATGAAAATGATTGCAAAGGTTCCTGGTGCACAAGGACTGACAAGGATGTCTCAGGAAACATCCCTGAATTTAAATGAGACTGCTGCACTATTCGAGCGATCCTTCAAAAGGATTGACAATATTTGTAATTTTCCCCTGCTATTTTTTACGCATGACCTTAATTCTAACGGTTTTGACATAATAGATTGTTTCTGCATGAATAATTGCATATCCTTGGTTTCAGCTTACACTTTGGCCAGGATTTATTTATAATCTTTAACTCCTTCCTATCCCTCAAAAGACGCAATTCGCCCGCATCATGTTTCATTTTGTGAGGTGACTTCATTGCCTCATATCTTCGCTATCATTTCACCCATGGCATTTTGTTGTCATTACTGAAACTTTTCCAGCTCTTGTTTGATCTGTCTGTCTCCCACTCTTTGTCCAAAACGTGTTGTTCCACTCTGTTGAATCATAAGACTTTCGAGATCACTCTGTAATGTGTTGCTCTTTCTCTCTCTTTCCTCCTCCTCCTGGTGCACATACTGCCTGTCTGGCTTGCTATACACCTTTTAATTCAAGAAGAAAGAGGTTGGTGTAAGAATATAAATGGTCCTACTGTCTTGTAGAAATAGTTGCTCTACTCGCAGAAATGATCCAGATGGCTGCAGCGTATTTTAGTCGCTAATTTACTAACTGTGACTAACAGGAAAACGAAAAACAGGTTGATTGCTAACTTTTTCTGTCTCTACATATGTGCCTGCCACCCATGGGTCCCATGTTTACATCTTCATATCCACCGTGTTATTCAGGGAATCTTTGCTTTTGTATAGTTTACTGTATAAAAGCAATTTGCTATTTACAAATTTTGCTAACTAATTATTTAATTATGTGCATTAGCTGGAGTTCACTGAAGCTTGCATTAGGACTTAAAACCCCCTCCAAAAAACCCAATACATTTGACATCTGTAGTACAGCTTATTAACTGAAACTGCACATATTAAATAAATCCAATGCTGATTAGTATAAAACAAACTAATCTGTATTTAAAGCATTCTAACTAATATAATGACAAGTGCTCGGTTTGGAAAGAAACATCTATATCAACACCTTTTGTTCGCTGTGTGTCTCTCTGAAGGGAGGAAGAAGGTCTCCCCAGACAAGATGGTGGAGATGCAGGCAAAGATTGAAGAGGAAAGGAAGGCGTTGGAGGCCAAGTTGGACATGGAGGAGGAGGAGAGGAACAAGGCAAGAGCAGAGCTGGAGAAGAGGGAGAAGGACCTTCTCAAAGCCCAGTGAGTCCATAAAAATAAGATATTTGTCCTTTTTAAATGATGATAATAATCTATAATCTGTTTCTTAAAGCTCCTGTGAGGAACTTTCAGTTTGTGTTGATTTTGGCGCCCCCTGTGGACAAAGCCGTACCTTTTATCTCTTAGCAGATTTTGTACTGCACATGCTTAACAGGTGTTTTTTAACCAAAAATCTCATCCTGCTTTCTGTAACAGTCGTATGTGTCACTTACTCTACATTTCTTCCTTGGGAAAATGTAAACAAAGGCAGCGTGCAGTTCATGGCTTCGGCTGACATCTACCCTCCGCCAGCAGTTTCAGGCATTAAAAATAACTATATCGAAATAATCTGTCTTGTTGCTGATTGTCTGATTTGCTTTTGTAGGTCATATAGAGTAATCAGAAGTAATTTGTCTGTTTCATAAGCAGCACAGGAGCTTTAAATTGCAGTGGGTGTTTTAATGTGGTTACGTGGTCTACTTCTAACTTCTTAGGCAGGAGCATCTTCTTCTACTGGAGAAATTGTCAGCCTTAGAGAAGAAGGTGATTGTGGGTGGCGTGGATCTCTTGGCCAAGGCGGAGGAGCAGGAGAAGCTTTTGCAGGAGTCAAACAATGAACTGGAAGAACGTCGCAGGAGAGCAGAGCAGCTGCGGAAGGAGCTGGAGGAGAAAGAGGTGAGGATACACAACAGTTAAAATGGTTAGATCCCTAAAATAACATTATTCCAAAAAACAACCCCACTTCCAAATACTTTACTAAATAGATCAGATGATGAAGAGAACTCTATCGGTATGAAATTATATGATTACATAAATGTAGGACTGCAACTAACAACTATTTTGATAATCGATTAATCTGTCGATTATTTCTACGATTAATCGATTATTTATCAGATAAAAAGAAAAAAGCTCAATTTTAGTATAAGCATTATATTCAAAACACAAAAAAATATGATATCTTGTTTTCTTGTACAATGCAATGTTAATATGTCAGTTATGTAACTCAGTTAATATCTTGCTGATTTACTTAATAATTTCACATGAAAAAGGAAAGTACAGACAAGGCCACTACAATACAAAAGGGCATTTGGGATGCAGTCATGAACTGAGTATAATAGGGAAATGTAACTAACCAAAATATATTTATTCAGATATTGCTCAAGTTTCTGTTTCTGTTAATAAATAAATGATTCAATCCGTCTCTAATGGCGTGAAATATTCAAAATATTCCATAACGTTATGTTATACTCCAGTGTCTCTCCGACCGAATTTCAGCTAATTAGTGATAGATTAGTGTCTGTTGTGACGGACAAACACACGATTCCAATTTAATTTATGAAGGTTTCATGAAGCGTGGGCATTAGCTTTATCAAGAGTAAGTGTTAAGTTAGCTTTACCAGTGGCGTTACCATGGTAAACTGTCATCCACTGCTTTATAAGCAGCCCGGCTCATCACAAAGCGGAGAGGAGAGAAAATAGATGGAGTTCAGTCCGTTACGTTTATTGTTAAATGAACGTTAGAAACCGTAATCGTGCGTTTGTACCAAAGACTGTATATATAGGTGACGACTCCCTAAAAGTGAAGCCAAAACATTTTGAGCGCCCCCTGCTGACTGGCTGGAGTATAGCTCATAAAGCCCGCCTCCTCCATGTTTACAAGTGGGACATGGGTCAAACTATAAAATCTAAATACACGCCAAATAAATTTTTCTCAAACATGGTTTCTGTCATTATAGTTAGTTCTTATCATGCTGATTTACGTCCAAGCGTTCATTTTTCTGACAAGTTTATTTTTAATGAGTTATTTGATGCTGTCAAAATGATGATTGACAGCTCTGTTGACAAATACGGCTCCTGCAGCCAATCAGTTCCGGGTGAGCAGAGCGGAGCACGATCCGCGAGAGGAAACGTAATTAAAACAATCACTACAGTCATTGAAGTTTCCACATCTGTTAACCTCAGAACAACACAGAGAAGCTGTTCTGCTGTTAAACACGCCGGCATGCGGGATCCTTGCTGCTTTTTCAGTAAGTTAAGTGTGCGTTTTGGTTAGCAGAAGTGGCTACGGCGGCGCCACCCGCTGATCTCTACTGCGCAGACTGTGGCTCTTTATGACGTAACCATCGCAAGATGGCAGCGCCTATCACAGGGCCTATTTTGGCATCAATTCCGTACAATGGGAGTAGATGGAGACGCGTCGTCCATCTATATATACAGTCATTGGTTTGAACGTGCAAACGGACACACATCTACCGAAGGCGGACACATCATTAGCACTGCACAACAAACGGATACTCCTCATTGAAAAATAATTCATGTTTATCCCAGAGGAGACTGGAGACGTTGTAACTGCCTGTTATTTATCACGTGACCTACACAAGCCGCGGCATTGGCTGGCTGCCCCCAGTGATGTTTTCACAGCGCGTGCTGTGCGTGATAACAAAAACCCAACCAATCGATGATGAAATTCGTTGCCAACTATTTTAATCACCATCATGCTGTCAATGTAGTAAAGGTTAAGCTGTTGCCTTATACTTTCTCGATGTAAAAATATCCTTATCATCAATCCTTTTAGTTTTATTTTTAAAATAATGAGACTTTCTAAACTGTCTAAAACAGTTACAGTTACAATTTACTTTAAAGAAGAATAAACTTAGTTTATGTTTAATTTTACCATAAACACAGACTACTACCATGGAGTCACTTCTCATGTCTTTAAGAAACAAGCTAATGAATGACTTGAACGATGTGATCGACGGCCTTAAAATACTCAGTGTGGCTGTGGCAGTGTTCATTTTGGTAGTTATTTTAGATTTACTCTTTGTCTTCAGAAAATGCTTCTTAGTTTTAGTCACATTTTAGTTATTTTTACCCTTTCTTGTTTTAGTCGACGAAAACTCAAAACATTTTAGTCCAGTTTAAACCATACCTGTTTGCTTCAGGTAAAATTAATTTCAGCATAACATCCATACAGTAAGGGAACGATGTAGCCACAGAATCTAACGATTACTTTTCATAATGGCTTCTCATTTAAACAATCTGACTGAAGCAGACTGCCGATGATCCCTCCTTTTTGTGTGGAAGAAGTGTCAAAGTTTCTGTGAGCATGCACAGAGCCTGAAGCAGAAAGCCTGAGTTAACTCAAAAAGTTCACAACTACCTTCGTGATACCCGTTATCTCCAACTGGGTAACCTAGTTACAGGAATGAACTGCTTGTATTTTGACAGACAAATTCGACACGCAGTGGGGGAAAATATGCTTTTGGAATGTCCGACACCCCATCACTAACATTTTACGCCCGTCTTGTCTCGTTAACAAAAACAAAACATACCTGTCGTCAGATTTTATTATCAATGATCTAGCTCGATTTTTAGCTCATCAATGTCTCATCTTTGTCATGGAAAAAAGGTTGTTGACAAACATTTTAAATAATTTTTTCCCTTAACGAAATCAACACTGGGCTGTGGCTACGTTTGTAATCATTCAGTTTTGTCTGCGTTGTAGTCCACTTTGTATACATGTCCTTTGCACATCAGTTTTTCTAAAGATGTCGAAGAACATATTCTTAGCTCCTCAGCCATGTGAACTCCGATCCTAATGAACCCTGTAATCCCTCCGGTTCACTCTTGCTCCATATCAATAATTGAAACTTGCGGATAAACATTATCAGTTTTACTTGCTTGTCTTTCATCTTCCAAGGCATCAATCCCTTTTTCCCATTGTTTCAAACACATCACAGTTAATGAGCTGTCTGAATAAACTTTGGACTCAGCTGCTGTGACCCCTTGTGATAGCTTGGCTAAAGCCAGCTACACAACGAGGTCATGCATCTGAAACGGTGAGATTAAAATCAAAGAAAAGATGAGTAAACAAGGCTGACTTATATGCACGCTCGTCATCAACCGGAGAAATGTCTGTAAAATAATTTACACTGCAAAAATTATACCACAAGAGAGATCAGATCATACAGTCTACATTAGGTGTCATTCTCAAGAATGGCCTGAGTTATACAAAAATGTATGCATCATCGCGGCTGGAAAATAGAATTAAAAGGTGATTGACAGCTGTTCAATTGTTTCACATATTTAGGTATATGTAAAAGAGCACAGTGGTGAAAAAAGGGGCCCCACATCCTTTTATTTTCAAGTGACGCAAACATCTGATTGAAAAACGATTTCCTATATGTTGAAAAAAATTTTAAAAGTAGCTGTGCTGCTTAATCAGTGATCCCTCTCGCTCTTTCAACAGCAAGAACGTCTTGACATAGAAGAGAAGTACACTAGCCTGCAGGAGGAGGCTCAAGGAAAGACCAAGAAGCTGAAGAAAGTATGGACCATGCTGATGGCTGCCAAATCAGAAGTAAGCATTTGTACTTAAATAACACTCGGATTAGACATTTAACTGTCCCTGCCAAGGGGGGGGTAGAGATAATCATAAATCAAATAGGATCATTTTCCTCAAGAATGTTAGATCTTCCTTTTTAAATCAGAGCTTAAACTGAGTTATGTAACTACCCATTATTGTAATTAGTGATGACCAAAACAACGTCTGTGTTTTTTGTGTTCTGCCTGTCAGATGGCAGATCTGCAGCAAGAGCACCACAGAGAGATCGAGGGCCTCCTGGAGAACATCCGCCAGCTGAGTCGAGAGCTGCGGCTCCAGATGCTCATTATAGACAACTTTATTCCCCAGGAATACCAGGTGTGTATGAATACTGACATTTGTAGCACCATGGCTGATTTGCTCAACAACTATAACCTGTAGTAGTAGTGTAGAATCGAATAGTACCGAAATGTGCTGCAGTCAAGACAGAAAGCGCAGCAGAGTTTGGGGTGAAGAGATTGAGCTGCATAAAAGAGAACAAAGATGTGAACTACAAAAAAAGCAGTTTAGTTTAAGGAGCAGATGAGAACATGCACAACAATGCAGGAGTGTACAGGATTTAGTTTGTTTGCAGTCGAGTCTATACTTTACTTTTTTAGGAAAGTCCTGCACATTATGACTCGTACTCGTACTATTGAGAATATTTCAAATTTGTCAGTATTTGTGTCAAGTGACTTTTTCAGTACCAGCACTGCATGCAGGTTAGTAATAACTAAAATGACTTTTTTATTTTTTTGCCGTGGTATCAAAAGAAGTATATTAAAATATAATATATTAAAATTGTATGATGCTCACAACCTGTTTTCCTGTGTAGGAGATGATTGAGAATTACGTGCACTGGAATGAAGACATTGGAGAATGGCAGCTGGTGAGCTCACTTTGCATAGCTTGAGCACATGCTGTAGTTTGTGAGATTGATTGAGACACGAGTTAAAGGAGTCAAGGACTTCTTCTCAGCTTTTTGTGTCTCTTATATATTTTGTCTTTCAGAAATGTGTGGCATACACTGGCAACAATATGAGAAAACAGACCCCTGCTCCTGACAAAAAAGAGAAAGATGTGAGTCCTCTGTGTAATGTCTAATGTGTTTCCTCTGTACGAAACAATGTTTTGTTGACCTTACTCTTTTTCTGTCCCTGCCTCCTGTAGCCATTTGAGGTGGATCTGTCCCATGTGTATCTGGCCTACACAGAGGAGAGCATGCGGCAGTCCCTAATGAAACTAGAGAGGCCCAGAACCTCCAAAAGTGGCAAGAGTGGCCGACCCAAGACAGGGCGAAGGTGATCTACTTTCTCACAGATTACAGACACTCTGACGCTCCACATCCTGTTGAGCAATGTAACTATCGACCGCTTAGTTTCTCAGAGCTTCCTACTCCATCAGCCTTTGGCCCCATTTATATTCGTCATTTCAAGAACCTGATTGTGATTATATGCACTTTCATTCTCACGAATACATGTCCACAAATGTGATTGTACATTTAACTAGCAGTAGCAGTAAAATTGTATCATTCTAGATAAGAACTATTCATTCACTAACTAAAACACAGACTAAAATAGATCCACTCGTAGTAAGTCTTCACATGCTCTCATTGATGAAACTGCTTAACTCCCATCGCAACTGAACTGAATGCTCCGAGGGAATATCATCAAGACTTAGACTCACGGATGAACTCATAAGGTTTTGGTGTAACCCACAGTCGCCTCACTTCTGTCCATCCTTGTGAATGAATTACCTCAGATACGATCAGGAATCCATTAGTTGACAATCTCCCCTCGCTCTAGCTCTTGCGTACCTGTTTATTATGCTAAGCAGAAAAGGGTCCCTTACAATCACATGCTCTGCAGAGAAAATGAAAGAGAGAGATGTTCTGTGGTGTTATGCCAATCCTGTAAGTAATAGTGGTGTGACCTAATGTATGTAATGTAGCCCTTTAATATATGCAATATATCAAATACATAGCCATCCCCAGTCCTGGCCACAGTTGCTGTGAAAAACAGTGGTGCATGTTGTCTGGTTGGCTGAGGCAAAGAACTGTGATGTGAAACTTGTTGCCATTGCTCATCGAGTGACTTGGGGAGAGATGGCTTTTATCAGTGTTATTTTAATGACAGCTCCACTGCCATTATCACAGGTGAAGATCATGTAAATGACCTCTTCGGCAGACCCCCATATTCTCACCAGGGACAGAGATAAATGTGCATGCTGATGCAATCACACCTTTTCAGCATCTCCAGGTGGTTGCAATTTTACACAGCTTTTTTGTGTCAGATCTTTTTATGATTTGCCCAAAACACATAAAAAGAAGTGTAAAAAGTGGTTAGCTCAAACTGGGGTCAGGGTTACACTCTTAGCTAGATATCTTCAGTCAGTCTTCATGACAGTGACATTGTATCCCCTTCGCCATTTCAAGTCCGCAAATCATTATCAAGTAAATAGAAGAGTGATTGCTGGTGCATCATAAGTCTATATATAGCATCTTGATAAAATGCGTTAGCGTGATGGTAATTTCTCTTATCATGATATACAGTTATTCTGAGAAATGCTGAGAGCTCCCTGAAAGTGTTGATAACCTTTATCGTGCACTCATCTCCACACAGGAAAAGATCTGCAAAGCCAGACGCTGTGATCGAATCCCTCCTGCAGTGAAGACAGCGAAGACAACAGTTTGGTTTCTCTGCATCCTTTATGTAACACTAGGAAAATAAATAATTGGTTGAGTCTTAGGAATTTATTGTTAAACTTTATGTATAAGAACACACTGTATAGCCGCTAAGGTTTTAAATGTGAAGCAACTGCCCCTATGATAGGAGTAAGACCTCTTGGCCAAGAGGACCCATTATTTGTATAATAGTCTAAGATTTCTTTAAGGATGTCCAACATTTCAATGTTGCTTTGAACACATTTAAGGTGGCAGTAGCCTGTTTAATTTCAGCTCTTTTACGCGAGCACCTCTAGCATTAATTGTCCGTAAACATATTTCACTTGAAACACGATTTTAAATATGTCCAACACGCTGAAAGACGATAAAAAAATGACTAAAGACGTTAACAAACTGCATTCACATCTTTTGAAATTTGTCAAGTGTATTTAACACGCAAAGTGTTTCGGAGCATAAGTCTCAGCTTCAGTTTCATTAATTTTCAGCTCTGCGGGAAAACTTAAAAAATGCAGAGCTGACAAATAACTACATTTAAATCGGGGGAACATTTTCACTTCAATCAAAGTAAAGCATTTTACTCTGAGCCTCAAACTGTAACCTCTGCCACTCTTTCTGTTGAATACAAGAAGTCCTTAATTTTGATGGGAAACAACAATAAACACTAATGTGGAGGGAACAATAAGAGGAGAGTAAACAGGATCAAATGTGTAGTAAAAATATGTTGCATAATTATTCCTTCAAGTTAGAAGCATAGGGGCATGCATGCATACCCAGCTCTTATGTTAGTGCCATTTGCTATCAAAGCAAGTCTTTTTATTTATTTTCAAATGTCAGAACACTTTGCGTTACATTAAAACACACCATACATACTGTATGCCTCAGTATAATGCACTAGTATGAGATTTTTGTGGAGAACATTTACTTGTATGCTGTTCTGTTGTGGAGGTAAACTGACTTTTAATTTGTATCATAATGTATGTGAAATGTTTACATCCACCAAACCCCTGGATATTTTATTTATTAAATTATTTTTTACGTTTGATCTCACATTCGTTTCGCACTTTCTCTATTTCATTGATAAATCAGTGATGTTTAATTGCTCTTATTGTTGATGTAACAGCCATAGACAAAGGGCTATTTTAACTGCCTCTCCTATAGTCGTGGAATCAAGTCTTCAGTGTAAAACAGCGACTGAATAGTTTAACTGAAACGACAGGAATGACTTGTTGATACATTAAACATTGTTAAACAGACATGGTTTAACAGATAACACTTTACGACAATACACTGTCACATTTAGATTTATTGATGTATAAATACAAATATTACAAAATAGAATATGTAAGAAAATAAACTCATTTCACAATAAATAAGAAATAACTTATATATATTACATGTCTCTTAAATAATATTCATGGCACCACTCATTTTCCCCACGAGCTTTGGTTGACATTCCCTGCACAATACTCGACCTTTTCCAGAAACTTTATTATATTAATTAAGTGTATGTTCTTCATTTCACACGGAGTCTGAAACAAAATAAATGGAACAGTTTTAATTTTAGGTGCTTAAAGATTAAGCTGAAAACAGAAAATTTGTGACATGGCATTTACAGTCAATTGTTTGAACAAATTCTTTTCAGAGTTGATGTATACTAATTTGAATTTATTTTACATTGAATTCCTCTTTACCGTTGTGTGATTTTTGTTGTACCTATGCAACATCTGGGTTAGATTTGAGTGTCTTAAATCTGTGCAATTCAGAGCCTTCTCGGCAAGACAGAAGAACCCTTTCTGTGAAGACAAGGCACAATTAGTAATGGTTTCCTACAAACGCAATTAGTCCAGAGTAACCTGCAAAACTTGATTAAGTTCATAATTTGCATGCAAAGTTCAGAAATGACATCTACTAGGTGTAACAAAATACCTAACACCACAACAATAGTTTTCAGATGTTTCATACCATGCATTTCACTTCAGTTTGTGGCCATGGTACATGCTCCACCTTCGATGATGAGAAGAAAATGTCAAACTGTTATCAAACAAACAAACAAACAAACAAACAAAAAACAACATGTCATGTTTTATTTTTCTTACCTTTTTCAAATCTTTGTGTTTAATCATATTCTTCGCCTCCTCCTTAATTTGTTCCAGCAGTAGTCGTTGATTCTTGTGATTCTGCAGTGGTGCTGTGTAGACCACCACAAGCATCATCACTGAAAGAATTGGAATATTGAAGTTCTTCATGTCTACGAGAGAGGCCGTGAGCCAGCGGTGTCAGGTCGAGCAGAAAAGATGAATAGCATCCTCACTCTTACTACTGCTTATATTGTCATCGTGGTCACACTCTAAACACTCTGTGACCACAATCTACAGACGTAGGAGGAGGAAAACACCAAATAAGGGCTAAAAGATGATGCATGTCAGATTTACTATCAAATGTTCCACTCGGGTAGCTACTGGTTATCTGTTTCAAAGGAATTACCTATTAAACCCTTAACAGCAACGATCTAACCACAAATTGTTGGTCATCATCACCTCGTGTTCACAACTTTTAAAGGTTATCGCATCGTTGAAGGATGGGAACGAGCAGCGAGCAGAGAACAGATCACATTTTATGACAAAATATTATGATTACACTGTGAAAAACTGTCACATTCAAGTTCAATGGAGTGTCTGCATCCTTACATTTGAATTTAACAGCCTAAATCATAGGATGACCCTGTTCTATCAAAGTGCGTGACAGCGAGGCAGCGTGCAGCAGTTATTAATGTACATTATTGCTAACACCTGTGCTTCCCCTGTATGACATGTCAAAATGTGTGTAGGCACATTTTGAGTCAGTCTTTTAGCTTGAGGAAATTAGGTCAAGGAAAATGTGACTGAAAAAAAAAATCCTTCCATTCTTATAGTTTCCTTTTACTCTAGCTGATAAAAGACCCTAAAACAGCTGTTTAGGTAAAACACTTACTCATCTGTTATCTCAAATTGATGATAACATTTAACATTTAATCAGGTAAGTCCCATTGAGATCAAAATAGACCTGAGTACATAATAGTACAATAAAACATAAAACACACAATTTAGATGTACAATATCAGTCAAGATAAAGATTTCTGAATTGATCCATCAATAGTATCAAGCTTTAAGGTGCACTGTAATTTATTCCAAGCATTTGGTGCGAATAATCTAAAAGCATTCGGTGCGAATAATCTAAAAGCAGTCTTTGCTAGTTCACTGTGAACTCTGCGGACATGCAGCACTAACCAGTCCTGTGAACAAGTGTTATGTTGTGCAACTCTCCATCCAAGAAGGGACGACAAATAAAGAGGCAATTTTTTAAGAAGCCCTTTATCAATAAATAAAAACAAATGCTGGTCTCTTCTAATAGAAAGAGAAGGCCAACCCACATTTTGATATAAAAGGCAGTGATGGGTGCCGTACTTGTCTCCAGTTATAAAATTAAGGGCTGAATGGTAGACAGCATTTAAGGGCGCAAGAGAAGATGTTGCTGCATGTCTGTAGATAACATCCCCATAGTACAGCACTGAAATAAAGATTGCTTCCACAATCCTCGTTCAACAAGGCATAGGGAAACAAGACTTATTTCTGTATAAGAAACCAAGCTTCATTTAAATTTTTTAGGAAGTGCATCAATGTGGGGTTTGAATGTGAATTTGTTATCAACCCAGAAGCCAAGATATTTATATTGTTCGACTCGGACTGTACCATTTAAAGTGCAAATTTGGAATGTATCATATTCAATATCGTTGGCTCTGGAGAACAGCATACATTCTGTTTTATCTGCATTTAACACAAGTTTGCATCTTGCAAAGCATTGAAAGAAAGCTGCAGATTTTCAGTAGCCAAATTTATATAGTCAGCCGAACAGTATAAAATAGTGTCACCTGCATAAAGGTGGGCATTACAGGTTTGCAAATATAAGACATTATTTATATAAATAGTGAACAGGACTGGTCCCACAATAGAACCTTGTGGGACACCTTTTGTAACAGGTACAAACTCTGATCTTACATTAGCTACTTTAACGCACTGTTGTCTATTCGAAAGATAATTATTGAACCATCTTGTGGCAATATGATCAAATCCTATTAACAGTTTTTGTAGGAGGAGGGAATGATCAACCGTATCAATTTATCAATTGATAAATCCACAAAAAGAGCAGCACAGTGCTTCCTTTTGTGTACAGCTGACACAATATCATTTAAAATTAGAGAAGTAGCAGAGATGGTGCTATGACCCGATCTGAAGCCTGATTGGTGGGGGGATAGTACAGAATAACTAGTTAAGAATGCTTTGATTTGATTGTTCACTAAGGATTCAAGGGTTTAAGATAGACAAGACAATTTTGACAAGACAAATTAACATATATTTCAGAATTATATTGTTCTTAGTAAAATAAAACAAATGAAAGTTTGACTGGAAACTATCAAACTATCAAATTATTAAATATAACTTTAAATAATTAAAATATTATTTTAAATATTTTTTAGATTCTTTTCTTTGGTTGACTGATAAAAGAGCTGGAGAAGCCAGTAACTTGGAAACAAAGCTCAGTTTGAACACTAATTGATTTGCACTGTTGCGCCACCAACTGACAACTTTTGAAAAAGAGCCCCATCTTCAGGTAATATTTGTAACTTAATTAACATGTTCCAGTATTTGTGCATTTTATTTAAAGAGGTACCAGAGCCACAGAACAGGACAGGATGCTCCAAATAATCCTGGTCTTGTATCTTTGTACAAAATTGAGACGTAATTTTACATTTCAGTGCGATTTCCTTAATTTCTTGTTAGCTTATCAATTTCAATAGATCGCGCGCGCGTACGTGTGTGTGCACAAAGTGGGATTGTGAATCCAGGAGCTGTTACCCAGTTTTGTTTTTATTTATTTATTTATTTATTGTTTTTGTATTTTTCTCTCCTCCTATTCTATTAGTCTATCTAACTAACTATGTTATATAATGATAATAATAATAATAATAATAATAATGATACATTTTATTTGTATAGCACTTTTCAGCTCAAAGGCACTTTACATGATAACAACAAAGGAAACACAATTAAAGCAAACCAAACAAAAATATTATATAGTATTTAATATATAATATAATATTGCTCCATCGTGGAGAGAAACTAACTTGGAGGGGAAACAAAACAGCGCGCCTTTTAATGTATCAACAAATGAATGAAATGGAAATACTGCCAGCAGCATTTCACTTCCCAGAGAAAATCATTCTCTCCCCGGCTTAACGAATCAATAAGCTCCGGTGAACCTGGACCACTCGGCGCGGGAGAACATCTGAGGCTGTTGGCCAATAGGAAGGCGCTCAGGATTCAGGCTGGATGCGCCATTTTACTGCGTCCACAGCCATCCGGCAAGATGGTCCCCTCGCTTTGTCTCCCCTGACCGGAGTTGTTTCGGTATTCAGTGGTTCTTCTTTTTCCGTACCATCGGAAAATCTTCAAATTAGATTGAACTGGACTACTTGGACCATCAACAAAACGTGTCTCTGTCAGTCAAGCAATGACGACGGTTGGAAGCAGGTAGGAACCGTTGAGTCTGTTTGTTTAGAGTTCTGCTTTGATTACTGTGCTACCTTCACTAGCGGCGCGCCGGGCCATGGGTGCCTGCCTACTGCTAGTTAGCATGCTGGGCTAGCTGCTTTGTAGCTGTTAGCTTCGCAGCCGGCAATTTTTAAGTTCGTACACATGCATTTTCAGATGTGCATCTGAGTATTCCGGGATGTTTGTCAAAGTAATAAAGATTCCAAAATGTGCATGTCTTTAAGAATAACATTAGTCTTTTTGTATTGTTGCTAGCTAACGATTAACGTTGGCTTGCTGCTACCAGCTAGGCTGTGCCAGGCTGCGGTTAGCGCAGAGGTTTGTGTCATGGTATTGTAAGAAAGCGGGAAGGCCTTTTCATGCATTTTTCGGTGCATGCCATGCACTGGACCTTGCATGCACTGCTGAGATTGCAATGTTGCCAGGGCAACGTGGGGCAATGAAAGGAAGTAGCTCTTCATTAACATCGTGCGCTAACACTGCTAATGTTAGCCCAAACTTGGCATCAGTGACAGTCAGGAGTTCCTGTGTTGTCAAAACATCGAAAGGCTGCGTTGAGGAGAAGGAAGCAGCGCAGTGCTGCACATGCAAAAGCGTGCCATGCTTGTTAGGCGAGTGAGCTCCTTTTTTCGACTGACAGAGGGATTGGATATATTTTAAGGCCTGGTTTCTGCTGGTAGGACTGAGTGATAGCCCCGCTCCGCTCAGAGCGATCTAATCAGCACATTATGATGACGCAAAACGGCAAAATAAACAGCGGAGCCTCTGTCTCAGGAGTGATGAGCTCCTGATGCATGAACATCTAATCGTGTAGGTAACGCGCAGATGTTATGTATATCTGCACAAACGCTGCAGACGTGTTGTTTAATTTATGGGTTATTAGCGGTATTTAGTCAACTTTAGTTGGATTTTTGCTCGAGTAGATAAACTTCAAAACCCCAAACATTGTCTACAACCATGGACTGTGCGAGACATGACAGCTTGATCTCAAATCTGTGTATTTATATCTGCTTATCATCCTTGAACATATTAAATGTATATGTAACCAAGTTTTGTTGATGTGATTTATATTGTGATAAATATAATCAATATAGATATGTCAACTTGAAAACCAAAATGAAATATACCTTTTAAGTAAAGTTGTAAAATCTTTTTTTTTTTTTGTTAATTTATTTTCTGCTTCACTGCTGCTCCTTAATTTTCTGTTTGTATCAGAGCTTTGATGTCTTTGTATCATCAATCATTCAGTGTGCTCTGTGAGTCTTTTACCAGACAGCTTGGAGAAAAACAAAAACAAAAGTTCAGCTACTTTGAAATGAGTAAAACATCCATAGAGTGAAAATATAAACACAGCAACTGGAATTATCAACTACTTTTGGATGATAACATTTAATACAAGTAGATATGTCATTATCTTACTGACTTAAATCTCTGTAATAACCTGGTACACCCTCTCAGTTTACCATTCGGTCAATCCAGAACAAATCTTTAAATGTCTCCTCAGGTAAAATGAGTCTGCCGTCTTCTGAATCAAACATAGACCAAATGGCAGAGAAAGCAGAGGAGGTAAGTTTGCAGCTTGTTTGGAAGCAGATAAGTGTGGTTTAACCTCAGCATGTTGACAATGATAAAAATAGAAAGGAATGCTAAAAGGCACATATTTTGTTTTTGTTGTGTTTTGTTCTTAATTGTCAAAATATTGAAATAAACCTTGTATTCTCTTCAGCCCGGGAGCTCAACAGAAACTATGAAGCCCTCTTCTCGCAGCAAGAGGTAAGGAAATGTTTTGTTAAACACGGATATTTTATTGTTTTGTTTGCTTTTCAACACTGTTCTCACACAGTTTAAATACTAAAGCTATATGCTAACTCCTTTTAGGAAGCCTGCTACTGTAGCTAAGCACACTGGACCGAATGAATCAGACTCTGCTGAGAGTCAAAATGAAGGCGCTTTATCTGACAACCCTTCAGACAATAACACAGGCAGCACATCTAAAGGTATGAACCACGGAGGTACTGGATGGTCTTCAGAAATGGATGCCGATACTGAACAGGGTGCTGATTATGCTATACTGTTTTTTTTTGCTTTTGATCAGGCACTTTAGTGATGAGGCCAGCTGGGAATGAAAATAAAGGTGCCATGAAACTCAGAGTGGACTTCAAACAGAAACATAATACAGGTGATTTTATTTTATTTTTCGGAAATTACATTTCTTTTTAATGTCTATGTTCCCAAGTGAGTGTGTAAAGAATTTCACTGTAAACAAAAAGCATTATTTTACTTCTCTTGTTGTCACAGATGACACACTGCCGAAGAAGGTCAGCTGCACGGCCTGTGGAAAACAAGTCAACCAGTTTCAGCGCAACTCTGTGTATGAACACCCTGTGCTCAAAGTACTTATTTGCAAGGTAAAATATATAATATTTCACATTTTTTCAAAGCCATTTGAGTAAAGTTTACATATTTGACATTGGTGATAACATAATTTTCTCCTCCTCTAGTTGTGCTACAAGTATTACACAAGTGATGACATCAACAGAGACTCTGATGGGATGGACGAGCAGTGCAGGTACATTATTTCACACGAGATGTCATTTTTTTATTAAACCAGATGACCAGAAGATAAACAATATAAGTAATAAGCTTTAAATGTTAACTTTGTTGACTTGCCAAATCATCGTTGCTGTGTTGAAAAGTGTTTGAATTACTTAGAAACATAGTGAAATATATAAATATAAAAATGAAAAAGTTTTTGCCATCTTTTCTACTCTCTTCATTTCTGTTTTTAGACATACAGTACGGGGGCGCAATCATTTTCCAAGTGCTATTAATCCTAAAACTCCACTATTAGTGGTCTAAATTGATTTTAAAGATTATATTCTTTATGCCCTAAAAGTACATTGAACTTTACTTCCCCAGGTGGTGTGCTGAAGGTGGCAAGCTCATCTGTTGCGACTACTGCAACAACGCCTTCTGCAAGAAATGCATCCTGCGCAACCTGGGGAGGAAGGAGCTGTCAGTCATTACTGACGAGAACTCAAAGTGGCACTGCTATGTCTGCCGGTCAGATCCCCTCGAGGACCTGGTCTCCAAATGCCAGAGCGTCATGGAAAAACAAGAACTGAAGCAGCGAAAAGCGGATAAAACTGCCGAGGAACGTGAGAGCAAGAGACACAAGAGCAAAGCGGTTAAAGAGCACAAAGCGGTCATTAATGGAAAAGAACACGTGGAAGGCTCAGGGACCATGACATTTTCCTACAAAAAACTGCAGGTACCCAAAGAACTAATAAAAAAGACAAAAAAGCTTGTTGAGACTACGACGGGTTTGAACAACACTTTCATCCAGTTCATCCAGCAGACAGCCGAGGAGCAGGGAGATAAGTCTATCAGGTATCGACATTTGAAAGCCTTCAAGGCCGTGCTCGCTGATTTGAAAAAAGCCCACAGTGCTTTAGAGGCGGCCTTGGGGCCCGAGTTCAGAAACATGGAGTTGCAGAACGGTAACGAAGAGCAACATGTAGTGAAAAAGAGCACCGTGGTTGAGGCCCCTGTAGAAAACGACCACATGGATGATGTGGTGGATGCAGTTGATGAGGCTGACGCAGCAGTGGAGCTGGAGAAGGAACAGATCGAGGAGCAGAGGGAGGAGCCGTATGAGAATCTCAGTGAGGAACCAGATAAGGAGCCGGACGAGGAGCCTGGTGAGGACCAGGACGAGGAGCCTGGCGAGGAGCAGGGCGAGGTGCAGCATAACGAGCAGGACATGGACAATGATCAGGCGTCGGAGGAGACTGAAGTGAAAGACAGCCAAACAGAAACTGATGTTACCAAAAAGATAATTAAAACTGAAGTCTGTGATGAGGCGCTTGTGTCAGCCTCTGAAATGTCGCTAGATCACGACATTATGTCTGTGCCTCCTTCGGTTCCTGAGGAGCTTTTTCAAATGGTGGAGAGTCTGGCTGATTCCAGCATGCTCTCACAGACAGAAACCGATACAGTCACACACACTGAGAAAAAGTCAGACACAAACTCAGACACAAACTCAACAGAATCTCAACGCCCCCAGCCCAAGGTCAAGAACCTCATCGTCAAACTGACTCCTGTGCCAGTTGTGACAACACGTGAGTCAAGAACCTCCAGGTCCAAAAACAGAGAAAAGGATGGAGAGATGACAAAGAAGAGTAAAGACGAAAAATGTGAGGAGGAAAAAGCCGCTGCTGCTGAAGAAGATCGGACAGAGAGCCCACCGCCCAGCCGCCGCTCCAGTAGAGTAAAGACCACTCCCCTGAGGAAACAGGCCGAGAACAAGACCAAAGAAGAGTCCTCTGAGTCCGAGACGGAAGAAGATGGTAAGGGTAAGGCCAAATCCTCCAAGAAATCTCGTACCACCAAAAAAGAAGAGAAGCAGAGCAAGGCTTCAGAAAAAAAGACAATTGATTCTGACTCGGACGAAGTCCCCGACGCACTGCTAGAGAAAGCTGCGGCAGCACACAGCACGGACGAGGAACAGGGAAGCCCAAGTGCTAAAAAGCGTTTATTCAAGTCAAACAACACATCCTCACAGGAAACAGACAAAGCGTCCAAACGTAAGAGGAAGTCCGAAAGCTCTGGCTCAGAATCGGAGAACAAAAGTAAGAAGACAGCCAAAAGGAAGAAGAAACAGACTGGCTCCGACGCGTCTGACTCCGACTCTGACCAGGAGAAGGAGAAGAAAAGCAAAGTGGGCACGGCAAGGAGGAGGTCTAGCCGTGTGAAGAAACAAGACGAAGCAAAAGAGGAAGACAAAAACTCACCTGAGAGGAAGGCAGCTGAGCGGAAAAGGTCTTATGAAAAGAAGCGCAAGGGAAAGAGCCCAAAAGGGGCCTCCAAGCTGCAGTCGTCCTCCAGCGAGGATGAGGAGGAGGAGCAGCAGCCTGGAGGAGACTCTGGAGAGGACAGCGACGAGCAAAAGATCAAACCTATTGTGGAGGATAATGTAATGGGAGCTAGCGGACCTTTCCACCAATCCTCAGGTGAAATCACATAGAAAAGAGTTTTGAACGGGGCCCAGCTCAGCCTCTTGCTATTTATCACTCTGTTTAGTCTCTTTGATTTTTTAGATCATTTGTAGGAAAAGTTAAAAGTCACTGCTTCAGTGTTCTCCCCGTGCATGCGTGGATTCTCTCTGCGGTCTCCAGCTTCCTCCCACAGTCCAAAGACGTGCTCCTTAGGTTCATTGGTGACTCTAAATTGCCCGTGAGTGTGAAAGTTTGTCTGTCTCTGTGTGTCAGCCCTGTGATTGATTGGCAACCAGTCCAGGGTGTAGCCGGCCTTTCGCCCATTGACAGCTGGGATAGGCTCCACCCCCCCGCGACCCTGAACGGGATAAGGGGTGTAGATAATGGATGGATATCTTATTCGCTTAGCTTAACTTATCTGGAGGTAACAAATCTGCTAACCAGCACATCTAGAGCGTATTCATGAGCAGAACTTTCTGGAGTCTTGCTACACAGACAATTTGAAAAACTGCATTTCCCATAATGTCAGACTATTCCTTTAATTACTTTCCTGTTCTTCCTTTAACTGGGTGTTTGCTGTTTTGCTGTTTAGGAGATGAAGTGGACGACAAAGAGAAAGTGTCTGGTGTTTGTGATGATGAGGACGATGATGATCCTGAGAACAGGTATGTGTCTCCCTCTTGACTGGGGATAAAGATGAAGTGCTGTATCTACATATGGGAAGGTTTTTACTGTGTGCTAGTTTACACAAAACATTTAACAATTTTAATTGTCTTGAAGGGGGAGCTGTGTAACTTATTCATTAAGCTAGCAGCGTACTTCAGTGTTTGATTCATAAATCACTGCAGCTGCTCTTTGCCTGCTTCTCACTAAAGCAAGCTCTCATTTTAAACATCACAACGTGTCCCTTAGGGCAGCATTTCTCTCTCGTTTACTCAAGTGCATCTGTATTTTTGCAGGATCGTGCCGATAGCACTGTCCTTGTATCATATGATTTCTATAGGCTGCCTTTGTTTCCTTTAGTTTTCCATTCACAAGCTACAAGGAGAAATTGTTGTCACATTTGTGCAATACTCTGTATATTGCTGTGTAGAGATGACAACTTGCATGCTCTAAGAGGAAATTAAAGATTTTCAGTTATATTTATATAATAGTAAATTTTATGTGAATACCGCTGCAATCAGAAAAATATTTCTTTAACTCATGAGTCTTTATTCTTGAATTCTAACATACACGAGCTCTGATTAAGATAATGTTGAATGACCACCCCGCTACATTTTTCTCTTTGTCTGTATTGTTTTTTTCTTTCCTCATGAAGGATTGCAAAGAAAATGCTTCTCGCTCAAATCAAATCCAACTACTCCTCTGGAGCCGAGAGCTCCTCTGATAATGAAGGAGACGATAAGGCCGAGAAGTCCTCCAAGAAAGTTAAAAAAGAGGACGAGGAAGAGGAGGACGATGAAGAAGAGGAGGAGCAAGGTAGCACACATTTACTGAAATTCCCAGTTGTGTCAGTTGCGCCTCTTTTATTGTGTATTTTCTCAACTTTGTTTCTCTGTTTTAAAGATGAAGATTCAGAAGACTCGAGTTCTGATGTTGACGTAAAGAAGCGTGGCAAACGCCACAAATTACTTCGTCATAAACTGTCGCTGAGTGAGGGTGAATCAGGCGAGGAGAAAGCCAAGAAAAAGGGAAGCAAGAAGAAGTCAGCACGTACAGGTTGGTTCAGAGTATTTAAGTTGCCCTGTGTGTTTTTTCTGAGCAATGTGGGTGCAAAAACTGAGTGAGAACAGCAAGTGACTGGTGTTTCTTTGTCTTTTATTTGTCTGCCTGTCAGTGGGCAGCGATGACTCCGCAGACTCCGATATTGATAAGTCAGAGTCCAGCGAGGAGTCGGGGATAAGCGAGGAACTGAGTGAATCAGAGAAAGAGGGGAAGCGACGAAAGACCAGGTGAGAACTCTAACGGATCGATAGCAGTCATCTATCACTGCCACTGGATCTAGATTGATCTGCTGCTGCTCTTGCTGATGTGAATCCTGCTTTGTGCCTGTAGATCTTCAAAGAAGAAGGATGAGGAGAAACAGAGAAGTTACAAGCAGAAGAAGAAGCGACGCAGGATCAAAGTTCAGGATTCCTCTTCCAGCAACGAGAAGGTGTTTAAAATGCAGAGCACTCAGTAGTAGTCTTGAACTATCCCAAAGTTTCTTTTTTCCATGGCAGGACTTGCCAGGTGGAGATGGACCAGCATAACGTTTACTAGTCGAGTCACGCATGCCACATAAAATGTAATTTGAACTTGCCCCTGGAGTGTGTTGTGAGGACACAAATTAATCATAGGGCTGCTCAGCTACTGATCATAGGGAGTGAATTTTTCCCCCCTAGGGCTGAAGATCAGAGGGCTGAACTTAATGTTCCTTTCCACAGAGCGGAGAGGAAGATGATGAGGATGCAGACGGCAAAAAGGGACGCAAAAAGATCCGCAAAATCCTGAAGGACGACAAGCTGCGGACAGAGACGAGAGATGCTCTGAAAGAGGAGGAGGACAGGAGGAAACGCATCGCTGAGAGGGAGGCACTCAGGGAGAAACTACGAGAGGTAAATGTGAGGGGAAACAGGCTGTGTGTTCAAAGCCTTGAACTGTTTTACGCTTAACACTGGGGTTGGGTTGCCTGTTCAAGACATGCTTAAGATCCCTTTAATACTGTGATACATTTTTTTATAACATGTTACAGTAGGTCTGACTGTCTGACTGTATCATACAAAAACATTTTGGCCATTAGAAAGACGAAGGTGCATTACACATTTGGATTGATTTATTAAGATAAAAGACCAGCCATGCCTCATGAGGCTTTCTTTACTTTAAATCAGAAATGTAGTCATGTACAAATGTGGCCAGATGATAGCTGATCGTGTCAGAAACAGGGGGAAAGAGAGTGGGAATGACACGCGGCAGTGGCCCGAGGGTGGCAGTCGAGCCCGGGGCCGCTGCATCGAGGACTGTACCCTCTGTATATGGGATGAGCGATTTAACCGCTGAGCCAAACCGGCACCACAAATGTACGGAAATGTTAACATATTCTTAAAGGGGCCAGTTTGTCGATTTTCAACCTCAGTCCAATCATGCTATTATGGGGAGCTAATGTCATTATGGTAGGACAACAATGCTAATTCGCTCTGTGCCTTTGGAGGACGCTATCCGCTTCTCCAATGGGCCCTGGAAAACCTCCACCAGACTACGTAAAACACTTCATCTGGTGGAGGCCAGGGAGCTCGATAAACTACACTTCCTCAATCTAGGACGCCCGCCTCCGATGTCATGTCTCGTTCAAAATCGTCAGGTTTGAAATGTAGACTGCAGACCTGAAGGTTTTTTAGACAATCCACTCGTCGTATTTCGTATTTGTACCGCTCTGAGCCATTGCCTGCAGCGTAACGGTAGTATTTCACTCCAGCTTCTTTAACTGGGCTGTTCCTTTCAGAGGGAGGGGCGCAATGCATGCTGGGTGTTGTAGGAATGTAGAATGGGCGAAACCACGAGCTGTTTGTACAACTTTCTCCACAGCTATGGCGCCAATTTCAAATATTATTGCTTCTATCGATTACAGAAAACAGCAGCTTTCCTCCATGTTTCTGACCTCAATTAATGGTTCAAAATAAAGTATTAATTTTCATCCTTTGACATGTTTGAGTTAGGCTCAGGTATGTCTGCTTTAAATCATAATTAAATCCAAGAAGTTTTTTATGTTTTAAAAGAGATCCAGTCATACAGCTTAATCGTGAACATGTTCAGTGGAGGTGAATGGATTTTTCTTTGTGTCTCTATTCTTATACTATCACACTTTGGTCATGTGTTACACTCTCTGCACATATCTGTACATGTATCAAATGTTCTTATACTGGATGCACATTTTGTTCTTATTGCTTATATTTTTATTCTATTTCTGCATATATTGTTTTGTACATTTGCATTGTGCATATATAATTCACACATTTTACATATTACTTCTATATATATTTCTTCATGCTTCTTGTCTGTATCAGAGCAACTGAATTTTCCCCCGGGGATAAATAACGTGATTCTGATTCTGACTTTTCATGTGACTACTCTCCCTCTGCCTCTGATCCTTCTGCAGGTGATCGTGGTGAAGGAGTCGTCCCAGGTGACCTGTCCCATCACCACCAAGCTGGTGCTGGATGAGGACGAAGAGACCAAGGAGCCGATGGTGCAGGTGCACAGGAACCTTGTCACAAAGCTCAAACCTCATCAGGTTGACGGTAAGGGCGGTCGTAACATTTCAAAAGAGATCAACACCAATATCAGCTGACATAAGCCTGTATGCTGACACTGAGATGCTCTGGACTAAATGGCTTCTCTGTGTTTGTGTTTGGTTTTAGGAGTGCAGTTCATGTGGGACTGCTGCTGTGAGTCTATGAAGAAGATTGAGAAGAATTCTGGCTCCGGCTGCATCCTCGCTCACTGTATGGGACTGGGGAAAACTCTGCAGGTACAGAGGAGAGAGCAGTCCTCCTGTTTTTGATTTTAAAATCACACTAAAGCAACACAGAAAATAATTAAAACATGAACTATAAGGGTATAATCTAAGAATGTGTATCTTTCTTTGATATTAAAAGAGAAACAAAGAGCTGTGAGAGATCTCTCTCTACCTCCCACCATGTCCCTGTTAATCCCTGATGACCTGCGTGTGTCACACCATGTTAAACTGTAGTTCTGTTTTTGGCCCTGTAGGTGGTGACATTCCTTCACACTTTGCTGCTGTGTGAGAAGCTCGACTTCACCACGGCGCTGGTGGTTTGTCCCCTGAACACCGTCCTCAACTGGCTCAACGAGTTTGAGAAATGGCAAGAAGGAATGAAGGATGACGAGAGTTTAGAGGTCAGCAGTTGCTTTAGACAGCAAAGTCACTGTCTGGTTTTCATGTGAAGGCATTTATGAAATCCCTGTTATTGCTCTTCGTTCATTTATGTCCATGTTGAATTCACTAGGTGATTGAGCTGGCCACAGTCAAGCGGCCACAGGAGCGAGCATACGCCCTCCAGCGATGGCAGGAGATGGGGGGCATTATGATCATCGGCTACGAGATGTACCGAAACCTGACGCAGGGCAGGAACATCAAGAGCAAGAAGCTCAAAGAGACCTTTCAGAAGACACTGGTAGATCCAGGTATAGTGCTGTGTAATAGCTCTATGTGTTTGAACTGCATGTTAATGAACCATATTAAGAAATGTTCCTTTTATATGAGCTCTTTATGAACATAACGAGATTTAAAAGACATTCATAAAACATTCATAAAACAAACAACATGTTTTCCTTTTCTATAATATAATATGTCTCATGCTATACTTCACTTTTGCTTCCTCCTACACTTTCCCTAGGTCCAGACCTGGTGATCTGTGATGAAGGTCACATCCTGAAGAACGAGGCATCTGCTGTGTCCAAAGCGATGAATTCCATCAGGACGAGGAGGCGGGTCGTCCTGACGGGAACGCCTCTGCAGAACAACCTTGTTGAATGTGAGACTGCCCGGTCGTACCAATGCTAAGAATCTGCTTCTGTTTGCTTATGGATGCATTTCAAGCTTGTCATCTTTCTCTCCTTAGACCACTGCATGGTGAACTTCATTAAGGAGAACCTGCTCGGATCAGTTAAGGAGTTCAGGAACCGTTTCATTAACCCAATCCAGAACGGCCAGTGTGCCGACTCCACTTTGCACGATGTCCGGATCATGAAGAAGAGGGCTCACATCCTGTATGAGATGCTGGCCGGCTGTGTCCAGGTAGAAATCCTGTTGACTCAAGTTCTCTTTCAGCTTCTTTTTGTTGCCTCTTTAACAGACTTATTTGTGTTTCCTGCAGAGGAAAGACTACACAGCGCTCACCAAGTTCCTGCCTCCCAAACACGAGTACGTGCTGTCGATCAGAGTGACCCCGATCCAGTGTAAACTCTACAGATACTACCTGGAGCACTTCACAGGTGAGAGCCAGGCTCTATAAAATAAGGAGGTGTTGAGAACGGTTGCCTCCTTACTACTCTGGTCTTTCTGGGTGTGGAGAGCAGGAGCCTGGACAGGGATTTAGTCTAGTCGACTATTAAAACTAGATTAATTTGAGAGTTTCACTGGAAAACATGCTCAGTCGAGGACCAGGCTAAATCCTGCTGCAGGAGTCTTGTTTCTCCTTGAAGTGCTTTCTTGACTGGACGTCCTTTGCTCGGACAAGGATTTCCGATAAATGGAGGGCCTTTCTGCTCTCTCACTTTTTCATGCTGCATTGTTAAGTCGTTTAGTGGACTTTCCTTTCAGAATGTGGCCCAAGACGTGCGCTTGTGTGATTGTATGTGTGTGTGTGTGTAAGAGTGGCAGCTGGCAGAGTGCCGCAGGCAGGGTTTAAGCCCAGTTTCCCACGTCTCCCTAATGAAGAGCTCTGGGAGAGAGGGAACAAGGGGGTGGGGGGGGGGTAAAAGGGGGGGAATGTGGGGGCATAAAGGAAAGGGAAAGAAATTTAGAGGCAGGAGGGGCCAGAGGTTTTACACCAAAAGTGAAAACAAAGAACAGGAGAGCCGGTGTGTAAGAAGAGGAGTGATTGGGGGGGGGTGGGTTGGTGGTATGTGCTGCGGCTCATTAGGCCGGGTTGTCCACGGGGCACAGCGCTGATGTTGTGACTGTGGCTCTGGACCTCCACAGTGGTGTCTTTGGACCCAGGGACCACCAGTCGGTCTGCAGGGGGTGAAAGGCCACAAATGTTCCCTCCTTTAGCTTATGTGAAAACTACTGTAACTTCTGACCTCCGTGGGTCAATGCAGGCCAACACACAGAGCAGGCACAACATTAATATATGAGCAGAGTTCATCGTTCTGCTGTCTGAACACATCACACTAGACTGGTTATTACAGTCAAGACAATGGCTGACACTAATAATGACTTTTCCCCAATGTGTCCCTAGTCAGGTGATTAGGGGGAGACACCAGTCTTTATTTTTGCATCACCATTTTTCTTCTCAAATGTGAATGTATGAAACATTTGAGGGCACGCTGGCCAGCGCATAATGCAAACACACATCCATCTTCCTCCTCACACTCTTTCCCTTGTGTGCAGGTGTGGGGAATGCTATGGAGGGGGGCCGAGGCCGTGCGGGGACCAAACTCTTCCAGGATTTCCAGATGCTCAGCAGAATCTGGACCCATCCCTGGTGCCTTCAGCTGGACTACATCAGCAAAGAAAACAGGGTAGGGCCGGGGAAGACGAGACGAAACCGCACTAAACACTAACTCAAAAACTGGGAATACATTAGCACAAATCGCACACAGCGCGGGACAACAATAGAAACTTAGTGCTGACAGGTCATGCACCAGGGGAGAACAACACACATATTGCCACTGCGGCAGAAAATTTCCCTTATGCATCATTTCTGCTGCCCACGACCCAGCTCTCGGTGTTTGGTTGACCTATATCATCACACAGCAGAGACAAAGATTGCTCTCTTTTGCAGGGTTTCTTTGACGAGGACAGCATGGACGAGTTCATCGCGTCAGAAACTGAAGAGTCCTCCATGAGCATGACATCTGAGGATGAGAAGAAAAAGTAACATTTTACATCCATTTCCCTTTGTTATTCATTCTCACAGACATGACCTCATTTATCTGCCTGTTCTCTCGTGCATCTGTTACTCTCCCTGACCCTGCCTCCTCCACCTTTCCTCCTTCCTAATAGGAAAAAGAAGCAAGGGAAGGGAAAAAAGAAGGGATCCGAAGACTCGGACAGTGATGACGTGGAGGTCATCAAGGAGTGGAACAGCAGCTCTCGGGGCAGAAATGGGAACGGAGAGGGTCGAAACAGACCAGAACCAGTGGAGGAACGTAAGTTTGTCACGCATATGGGAGCATTATGGCCGGTTAGAGGGGCATTAGAGGTATCAGAAACGCATGTATGGGTGGTTTGCATCTACTCCAGATATTTACTTTTTATGCATTTTTGCCAAAAAATAGAATTTGCAGTTTCTACTATGAATAAGGCTGACTAAATTTTCGATACTTTTTCGATAACCTGTTTAAAAGGATACAATCTGTGTTATTTGTATGTTCAATTATACAGAAAGCTTTAAAAACACATATTCAGGGTCAGTTTTCAGCACAAATCTGCAGCGAGAGAGAGAGAGAGAGCGGTGGTCGAGTCACATAGACAGAAAGGAAAGAGAGCGAGCGCAAGAAACTTATTCGCTCACACCCCCGTTCAACCCCGCAGGAAGGTACGGGGTTTCGTTTGTCTGCAGCTGAGGTCGCGCTTCATCCTGCCGACTGTGTGTCTGTCTGCTCCGCCCTCCGTCACATGCTGCTCACACTCACACTGTCCTTTGGTGTCTAATTAGATGCAAAAGTTACGTTAGCAGAGAGACAGCGCTGTCACCTGGTCTCTTATGTTTTCATTTAGTCCCGACCTGCGGACTGTTGGCTGTAAGCTCAACATCACTGTACAACAGAAATGTCCCAAAATACAGATAGAGGGCAAATTCTCTGAAGATACAGACTATCAAATAGTATTAGTAATCAACATTTTAAACATTAAAATCCTGCTCATTAAGCCTTTTATTCCTGTAAACAGAATGTCAAATGAGCTGGTATGTGTTCAATAACTTTGTCTGCACCAGCACTGTGTGCAGGAAACCCAGTTTTTGGTACCTAACAGCTCTTTTATTGTTGCCGTGGTATCGAAACAGCTATCTAGTATTGTTTTATTTACTAGCATCATATCGAAGTTTAAATCTAGTATCGTGACAGCCATTGTATTACATCTAAAACGAGAAGAAAAGTCTCTAACCTGGTGCCATCAAGCATTTGGTGCTTTACTGAGCGTCTCAACATATAAGAGAGAATTAAAGGGATCTATTTTAATGACGTTCTTGTAGAGAAATTTGTGAACGTGGAACGTCTCTTGTTGACGACTAATCTGTACCTTTGTGCATCAGCGACACCTCAGCCCACCGGCTCAGCACCGGGGAGCCCCACTCCTGACTGGCACAAGGAGTTTGTAATCGAGGCGGACGCTGAGATCCTGGAGCACTCGGGGAAGATGGTGCTCCTCTTTGAGATCCTGCGCATGGCAGAGGAAGTAGAGGAGAAAGTGTAAGTGTGTCCGCACAAATACAACCATTTGACCTTTTCTGTTCTGCAGCTGGTTTGCAGTCTGACGGTAAAGTGTTTTAGTTCGTCACAGACTCAAATAAAGCCGTGGTTAAGCAACATTTGTGCTTATTTCCTCCTTACCTGCCCTCAGGTTGGTGTTCAGTCAGTCTCTCATCTCTCTGGATCTGATTGAGGATTTCCTGGAGCTTGCTTGCAGAGCCAAAGATGAAGACAAAGTCTCTCCGTACAAAGGTACGTTTTTATTGCAGTCTGGCAGGGCCTCTTATTCAAGGGTTCTATACTCAGCCGACATGCCTTCACTGAATGATCCTTCAGTTGTCTGTGATTAGCTTCCCCTCTTAATGTTGTGTTTAAAAGCTTTTGGTTTCATTGTGTGCAAAGATAACAGAACATAGCTTATGATTAAAAGCCGTCTTGGATTTACGGAGCTGGAGGAGCCCCGCTATTTCTTTTTTGTGGTTTTACACTGAAGTCTTCAAACTGTCTGAGCTGTGAGTGAGCTTTGGATAAGGCCAAAGTATTTTCATATGGAGATGCAGGTTTCACACTTGTAAGACAGCCCATGTGCAACATGTATTCTTGTACACACTGGTGTGCTTATTACCCTTAAACACACACAAACACGCCACCGCTGGTGTAAGGTCATGTTCCTAATTAAACCTCAGCAGCTGTTTTTACTTTCATTTTGAAAATGATTAGACCTTGACTTTTTATTCCACAAAAAAATGTTTGCTCAAGGGTTTGTAATTTGTAATGAAAAGATCACAGTGCCGTAATTGGAAACATACTGAAGTGTTGGTTATGAAGGCTGGTAGGGAGGGGTTGGCCATCTTGAAGGCTAAACACAGCTGGCCTCTAACCAACACTGCCATCTTTCTGCTGTCTGCTAATGCCCAAACTAAGTCCTTCTGACAAGGGAAAGGCGTCGCATGTGTGGCTTTTTGAAGCAAATATGTGGATGTTGAGTAGCTGTAGCAGATTTCTAAACTGTACATGTCTGTGAAGGTGATGGCAAGTGGTTCAGGAACATTGACTACTATCGCCTTGATGGCTCCACCAATGCCTTGACCAGAAAGAAGTGGGCTGAAGAGTTCAACGACACCAGTAACATAAGGTAATGTACTTCTTATTTTCACGGTTGATGCTATAAATGTAAAGGACTAATTGAACTGTGTTTAGAATGAACTCACCCCTCTCTCTCCCTCTCCTTTACTTTCTTAGAGGTCGTTTGTTCCTCATTTCAACACGAGCCGGCTCTCTTGGCATCAACCTGGTGGCAGCTAACAGGGTCATCATCTTCGACGCCTCCTGGAACCCCTCCTACGACGTCCAGAGTATCTTCAGGGTCTACCGCTTCGGACAGATTAAGACGGTCTTCGTGTACAGGTTCCTGGCCCAGGTGAGATAACCAAGCTGCTGGAGAAGCTGTTCAATGTGTCGGTATACATCTCTGCGGCTTCAGTGAGCCTTGCCTGCAACATCTCAGCGTGACTGTGGATTACTGCGACACTGGCTGTAATACTTTGTCCTTTGCTCTCTCTTTCAGGGTACAATGGAGGAGAAGATTTATGACCGGCAGGTAACCAAACAGTCTCTGTCATTTCGGGTGGTTGACCAGCAGCAGATTGAGAGGCACTTCACCACGAACGAGCTGGCCGAGCTCTACACCTTTGAGCCGGACATGGCGGAAGATCCCTCAGAGAAGAAGAGCAAGAAGGCCACGCCCTTGCTCCCTAAGGTAAACATGCTTAAATGGGAGCCTTACATGTGCTTGGATACATCAAATATGTATTTTTGTAAGGCCGAGCATATTGTTGTGAATTAAATTCAGAATAACTCGCTTGTGTTATCTGATTTTATCTAACCATTCAATGGGATTTCATGCTTGTCTTCAAACTGATCCCCACAGGAAATGCAGAAAAGCAACCTGAAAGTCATTAACAGTAGTAAAATAGTCTTTTTTTTGCCTTCCAGAAACATGGCTCAGAGTGCCATTTTAAATGCCAAGCTTTGTTTTCCCAGAATTGCACTGAGTAGTATGTTGTTCTTTTGAAGTTTAGCACCTAAGTTATAAACTGTTATTTAGACTCGATGCCAGCTTGTATCCTGCTTGGCCTTTCCGGGATCTTTCTATTTCTTCTTGTTTCCTTTCATAATCCTCCGCCAGCCGCGTCTCTCCTTCATGCAGGTGCTGTGTCACTATTTGAGCCCCCTGGGGTTTAATAAGAACACACAGCCCTTACATGGACCATCCAGCCCCGCACAGCTGCAAAGATTTGTCTGTTTACTGCTATTTACTAAATAGTCTTCTCATTGCAACACTGCTGCTGCCCGGCTATAAACCTGCTCTCCTCTTTTTCTCTCTTTTTAATCATTCCTTCCCCATTGATCTTTGATTTACTCCCGTCATTGGCCGCTCCTTCCCTTTCCGAGTTTATTCAGATCATCTTAAGTGGTTCTACCTCTTTGTTTTTGTTGGACCTGAGTTGCTCTGCAAAAATCTGTAAACAGAATAGATAAAAGAAACACCGTGCATCCAGCTTGCTCGCTCTTTCACCGGACAGTTGAGAGGCCTTTCGGTGCACCTTAATGGAAAATCTGTTTTCCATTTGCGCTGTCAAATGATCTTTATCGCTATTCCCTCCATGGGTATTAACAGGTAGAAGCTCTGCATGAATCCACTCAGCCGACAGCCGATATCATTGCTCTCACCTTCCATATTCCTCTAAACCGGGAGCAGTCCACTAACAGTGCAGCGGAGCACAGTTGGAGATTTGAAGAGGAAAGATGTGTTCATTGAGCCGCAGCCCGTTAGATGTGTATGATCTTTAATGAGCCCGGTGACATTTATGTGACACAGTATTAAAGACGGAGAGGCTGACAAGCTCTTTAACAAGCCGACCTGTTTTGGCCGGGGGGTTAACTGTGATGTGGCAGCCGGACTGCGGTATTGCGGAAGGAATTCGCCGTCTGGAATGATGTGAAGATGAGTCAGACGCCCTTCATCAGTTTGGGCCAACGACACAGACGGAGAGAGGGATTCGAGCCACGACAGAGGGAGTTTTGTGCTTCTGCTCCTAAACTCTGCACACTGGGAGGTGTTGTTGACTTACAGGGTGAGAGAGGGCATACTGATTTAAACTCTGGTCACACAGTGCCCAGAGGCAGAGTTGGAAATGTATCCTCAAGAAGCTGATTGGAGTTGCTTTCCTCTTGTCTCGTCAACTTCTCTCTGCTATTAATCCCACCTACCTTCCTGCTCCACCTTCCCCGCGTTATCCTACCTTGATATCCACTTCCCTCTGCCTTGTCCTTACTCACGTCCTCACTCTCTTCCCCGTCTTTCCCCCGCCATCTTCCCGACCATCTGTTGCCCTGACTCGCCACTCTACCTTTTAATGTTCAAAGCGAGCTCAGTAAAGTTTTTTTTTCCTTTTTCTCCCTCTGGCCTACCCCTGCATCATGAAGGGTCATTATTTAAACCCCTCTCTTAAAGATCTCTCTGCGCTCTTCAGAGACACTAATTGGAGACAAAGGAAGCAGGAGCACTTCCCCCTAATAACAAAGAAGGTCCTCTGAGCGCAGACATGAGATTTTGACTCCCCACCCACCCATCCTGTGACACCCTCACCTATTTCCTGTTCATCACACTCGTCTCTTTTTCATCTCACATGTGACCACATGCATAATGAGAAGTTAAGATAAGAGTTTGTTATATATACCTCCTCAGTGTTCTCTTCAAATGTTGCGTTATTGTGCGCTGCCTGTCAGGCTGCCAGGCTGTGGGCGTACCTTTACTGTATGTGCTCCCAGCAGGTGATGGCTGCAGTGGTCATTAGGCTCTGTCAGGTACCAGGAGGCTGCACTCAGGCCACAATTTAGACCGGAGCAGACTGGAGCAATAAGCCACACCATGCTTGTCTCATTAGGGGAAGGAAGTCACTTTGACCTTGAAGGAAAGACCCGCCTCAGATACTCTGTAAACATTATATATCATCAGTCCGTGATGTTCACTAGATTAAAGGCTTATTTTATGATGAAGCTTGCCTTGTCTACATGGGTAAGTGGTTTCTCATACTCATACCAGAATGCTTTTTGCCAGCTTTCAGAAAACACGTCCGAGCTTGTTGCATTGCAGGTGGAGAGAACACTAATGATAGTAACAGCGAGGGGCCGAGCTGTTGCAGGTGAGAAAAAGCGAGAGCACGGGGCCACGTTTGCTGCTCTGATGTGTTGAGACTTCGTCTGCCTCGTGCGGGAGGAATCTTTGTGTGGTTGTTGAACGTCATGCAGCAACACGGTCGTAGAAAGAAGTTGTTACTTATTTTAGTTTGTTAGATTGTGATTTTTCTTCTTGTGGGTGTGCAGGAGAAGACAGGCTTATTTGGACAGGAGGCCAGGTATATTTGCTGAGTAATTCTTACCTGTGTTGAGTAGGGTCTGCTACACACACACACACACACACACACACACACACAGGTGTCCTCTGGTGTGTCCACCCTGTAAATGTATTCATTGAGTTGCAACCTCTCTTTGTAATATAGACCTACTTACACTGTTGCTCCAAAGGAAATAGAAATGTACGACCCAAATGCGTCTATTATTTGAAAGCTGGCACACTGACCCATGCAGAACCGAGAAATGTCGGACCCGACACAGGAAACAGACCCGATCAGCACTGACTTCACAGCTGATTGTTATCAAGTTAATGTAAGTCAGCTGTCAAAACAAAACCTTTTGTCCTACCTGTGTGACGTAGCCTTCTCCCCTGTGCTTGGCCGTGCATATAATCCATCCTCCTGCCAAGAAAGTTCATAAAACGCATCCAGGTTTTCTGCTATCCATGTCATGTGGATAAAAACAGCGATGCTAAGCCACTTGGTATTTCAGATTAAAATTCCACTTGCTTTCACGCAGACGGATGACAAATGCGCTCCTCGTTTAGAAGCAGTATTGTCGTTTTGTAGCATGTAGCATAATAAAGATAACTTTGACTATTTGTCCTGTTGAACAATGATAACGATTACTCTTTGCCACGGCTGCTAACGTTAGCTTTTCTCGTTTACTATCATCCGTGTTGTCCGATTCTGACCTGTGATCTGACCCTTCACCTCCTGAGTAAAAGCAGCCCGAGCACTCGCTCGGCCAGGTCATCGGTGCCACCTTGTGGCCAAAGCTGCACTTTGCTTTCCACAGTGACCAGCGCTTTCTAATCACCGCTGGGTCTTCCCGGATCCACTCGGGTATTACACATAAGTTTGAACAGACCTGGAACCCCAAGTTATAGAACGAGTCCAGACCCGGATCTTGTAGCCCACATAAAACATCCTGAGGAACCTGGGTCCTCGGGTTCTGGTGGACCCATGAAGACCTCTAGTTTCCTAGCTTTCCATTTTCAGTACGTCACCTGCTTTTGTAAAAACTGAATCGCAGGTGAAAAATTCACTTAGTTAACAGGCCGGGCACTTAGCTCTATTAAACATACTGCTTATGAAGAAAGTGAACAGAACAGACACAAAGCACAGAGACACGGAAAGAGGCAGGGCAAGCAGCTGTGGGCAGTAAGAGAGCAGAGTTGTAGGCGTGTGTGTGGGGAAAAGAGAACCAAAGCACTGTGGAGAACAGCTACATCAAACTCGCACTGAACAACCTCACCTCGACTCTTTTCCCCTTCCAGTCCAGTGTGACCATCATACTCTCATTGACTCCTTGTGAGTCCCTCTCGACCTGCACGTCCAGCTCCTGCCGGCCGGCCCTTGTAGCGAGCTCTTGTAGAAATACACCCCCCACACACACGCACTGCTGCTGGCTGAGGCTTGTTTTTATAGGAATGTGGTATGTTTATTGTCTTTGTATAGCCCTTTGTGACATGTGTGATTTTGTTTCTTTGTTAATTGACTGACAGCTAGATAAACCCTGTGACTTGCGCAGGCCCCAGAGGGTGTAAAGACAACGTGGTCCTCAGGGCGCGGGTGGCCTCTTGATGTGGGGCTCAGCGCCCGGAGCTGAGTGCGTCTCTGTGAGAGAAACTGTTTAGAGCAGGCCTGAAGGGTTGTGTGCATCACTTGCGTGTAACTGGGGGAGAGAGAGTTTTGACTGGCTATGTTTAGGTATTACAAATATCTCAGCCACTTGCATTCCTGCTGTCGGGATCCTGTCTTGGCCCCCTCTGTTGCTATGGCTAACGCACCTGTGCGTCAAAAACAGTTTCTGGCAGTCACAGCCACTTTAAATACATTTAGAAAACATCATTGGGTTTCCCAATTGAGGGTCACCATCTTTATGTAGCTTTCTTCCCTTTTACTCCTTATTCTTCACAACTTTAATCTCTTCTCCTGCACATGGACTTCCTCCTGTGTGGTGTTTTTCTCTGTTAACTAGGAGTTAATAGCTGTGGCAATGACAGGAGTAAAATAAAGTAGTCACTGTAGAAGCATGGTTAAAGCGTGCTCAGCACAATAAGCGGTCGTTTACGTGCAGGAAATTGGGCTAACGTGGTTGAGAATGTTCTCAGCTCGAGAAAATATTTGATAACGCGGCCAAGAACCCCGCCGGCAAAGAACCCAGAGCTATTAATGCAAGCGGGTGTTTAATTGCATCAGACCCTTTACAGTTAAGCGCCACCTAAACTCTATTGGTAAAGTACGCGTCGGCGTCAGTGCCAAGTTGTAAAGTCTACATGAGGCCTGCTTATGTCGACTCCCAGGTTTTCATCTTTCTGATCTGAGAACTGCTTTACATCATTTATGGACTGCTGGCAGGCTCGCCGATTTCATAACATATACACATGTACAAGAAATGGGCTGAAGGAGGGCATAAATTGTTCTGTCAATAGAAAGAATGGAACACGATTCAAACAGTGGTAAATGTCTTACATGTTGGTGCCTACAGGTTGTTTTCCTTTGCTGACCGTAGGGCTGGCTTTACATCAAAGAGCAACTTGCAGGTTGGAGACCCCAGTGAATCAAAGTGTAGGAAAATTATTTAGTAATTGTTAGATTACAAAGATTTTGTAAAAGTTTTCTTTTATTTCCGCATCAAAACAGACGACCGTTACATAAGGGAGTCCCGCCAATTAATGCCGAATGATTAATTAACATGAATAAATATGGATCTAAATCCCAGTGTTGTCATTGAAGATGAAGAAATTGTTCATTCATATGCAAACGCCGCACCACAGGCTTATTATTATGAGCCTGTTAGCCGTCAAAGAGACTGAGGCGTCATTGAGCTGTAGTGCGACCAGAACCAGCGGATAACGGGGCAGGAGTCGGGATGAGTGACCGGCGTTAGCTAGCGATATCTACCGCTGTGCTCACATCACAACATTCAAAGTTTATCACACACCAAAGGCTCTAACAAATCATGAGTAGTAGCAAGTGGGAGATTTAATACTTACCCATTACAGTTACTAAGCTTTACTGAAAACAGCCACGTTTCCCTCTAAATCTGTGCCCTAATGTCTCGTAAATAATATGAAATCAAAGATTCACCTTTTCCATTTTCAGACGAGTGGAGTATTTATGTAGTAAAAAAATGTAACCTGCAAGTTGCACTTCAGCTTCACATTTACAGACCTTTTGATGACTCGGAGCTTAAGTGCTGTTTGGAATCAGGACTGCAGATTATCGAGCCTCTATAGAGACTGAACCTGTCGCGATTCTTTACTCAAGACTGACGAAAGCCTTCTTAGCCTCGGCCACCTCCATTGCTACATCTGAATGCTCTGTAATCCCAAATGCCACCACTCCTTCCAGAATTTCCCCCCATGTGTGCTCCACACATTTATTTTCCCTGACTACAAGTGGAGCTGAGTGGGGTAATTTAGCTCTTTCTCTCTGAGCATCTGCCCACCCAGCGTCTGCGGCTGCCTCTCTTCCCCTGCAGTAAAGCGATAGGCTTTAACATGCAGCTCCATCAGGATGACAATAGCCCAGGTCAGTTTACCTACAATCATTAGTGCTGGCTCGGGACACACACACACACACACACACAGGATGGAGATGGACCAGACCACCCCAGAGCTGCTGCTGGTGGGGATTACTTTGGTATCCCAGAATGCACTGGGTTCTAGTGGGAGTCTGTGCTGTCATTTGACCTGCAGCTCCGATGGCCCGTAACCTGGTGCTCCTCTCTCATGCTTTTAAAGAAAACTGTACATGTTAGACAAATTGCAGCTTTCTTCCACACATACTTTAAACGTAGGAGGATAACAGTAGCCAACAAATTCCCAAGTGTGGTGTTTGTAGAGCAAGTGTTCAGATGAGCTGAGCGACCTGGCTGTTGTGACAGTTTATGTTTCTGCAGCCATCAGGACTGTAGCTGCCAGCTCTTGTTGTGGACCAGTGCCTGTTGGCTGTGGCTGTAGCTGACTTAATAATAATCCAGCTCAATCTGTTTCAATTAGGAATGCAAGTTGCACAAAATATTGCAGGAATTGCTTTCAAACTGAACTCTGATTCTAGGAGGCAGAGGTTTTTGTTTGTTTGTGTCATAGTCGGAAATACCTGCCGTCCCTCTCCTCCTTCAGGCCGCACAGCAGGCCAGTCGCAATCTATGAAGGTGGAAGTCATTTCTGTGTTGACTCTATACCAATGCTAACATAAGTGCCTGAGCTGGCATCCACCGTGGCATCTATCTGACCTTGTGCCCACCTGTATTGGCAGAACAAACCATAATGGATGCCTTTTATCCGAGTCAGGCCACAGGCTCTTCTGTGCTTTTATGTCCTAATTAGAGAGCAATGCAGCGGTTGAATCGCTGGCTGTGCCGCTGCTCAGAAATGTCTGGTTGTTCAGGGGTGGCCTGGTTTTGTCCTGATTAAGTGTGATGGCTGGGAAACATAAACATGTGTCAATGAGGAGCACAATCAGGTCCAGGGCTCCGGTGTTGTAGGCCGATGGGGATGCGGGTGTGTAGCTCTGCGGCCCTGTCTGCTCCTACCTGTTCCAGCCACCGTGTCTGTCACTTTCTGGAGATGTGAGGCCTCAAAATAGGGTCCCGTGTAGCTGTCTCGCAGCTCACTTCTACCCCCTCTTAAAGGGATCCAGTTTCACCCCATCTGGTCTGATGTTTATTTTCTGTTTATTCAACACAGGTCTGCAATCACTGCTTAATTTCATAGTTTGGTGTTTCTGTTTTGGTCTTTTTTTTTTGACCGCCTTAATACCAGTGACGTCTATGATTAATTTCGTTTGCGGCTTCACACTCATTGTCACAGTTCAAAGTGAGACGGAGAGAGGAAAGAGAGGAGAGCAGAGAGTTGGCCCGTGTGGAGGTTAATGATGCAACTTCTGTATGACGTTGTTTCCAGATTGCAAAGTTTAATGTAAAGCGAAGTCGAGACAAAGAAAAGCAAACGTGCTGCAGGGAGAGTAATTTAAACCATGTTTGTGTGAGCGGAGCCTGGCCCGCTCTCTTAATTTTTCTCAGGTATTGTTTTCAATAACAATGTAGTCATGGAAACCTAAATCCAACCCCCCACCCCCAATTTATTTACTTATTTTTGGTTGTTCTTTTTAACATGTCCTTTTAATCCTCTTACCGGCAAATCAAATGTTTTTGATGCAGCAACAGTGCAGTCTTACTTCCTTGTGTTGCAGTTTGGCTTGTCCTGGTGGCCTTGCTGTTGATAAGCATACCATAAACTGTGATTGCCACTGGTTTTAATCCTATTGTTGCATTTGTTCCCATTCAACAGTGTTGACAGTATTAGGGAAAGAGAAAGCAGCTAAAACCTGTTTCAGTGTTTATCAGGGAATCTGACTATTATATTATACTTAAAAGAAAAGTGTGAACCTGTTATTTAATCATTAACAATCAATAAAAGCTTACATGCAGCTACTCTGAATATACAGTAACCTCTATAACTCAGGTGCCTTCTTAATCTCCTCTCCCCTCCAAGGATGACTTTAAACCCACCATGATTTCTTTCTTCATCTTCCCTGCTGTAGGATCCCTTCCTGGCTGAGATGCTGCAGAACAATAAGGACCAGATCGCATGTTACCACGAACATGACTCCCTGCTGGACCACAAGGAGGAGGAAGCCTTGAGCGAGGAGGATCGCAAGGCAGCCTGGGCTGAATATGAAGCGGAGAAAAAGGTGGGCAGGGAGAAAGTGCGCACACGCAGACATGCATGCTAAGCACAGCTTTGAAACCACATGCACGAGAGCTATGTGGACAGGAAATTGTGATAAAATGAACGTTGGAACCGATAAACTCCTGACAGTTCTACTCAGTTGAGTCAGGTGTAGATCGGTGTCATCACTGCGCTGCATTATAATAAACTGTTAGGAGTGGGCAGTGCTTAATGTGGCCCAGGACACGTGCGCACACACACTGCCAGACGTATGTGGATAAATGCGTCCCAGAGCACCTCCGTATGTGGCCTGAGTGATCATGTCTGCATCAGTCCGTCCTGGGTGTGTTAACACCTGTACTTAAGGCAGATCAGGTGTGATGAGGTTCTTAGTTACAGCTCAGTTAGCAGCCCCTCAATAGACATCTTGTGTCTGCAGAAGAGGGCTGGAAAGACTGGAAGTGAACCTGCTTTATTTGATGTTTTCACTGGATGATATTACCATCTGTTTGTTTAGAAGAGGAGGAGAGCTCTGCAGAAAATTCAGCTCCCATTAAATACCTTCTGAACGACCAACACTGATGCAATCCTTATGGGAAAAACCAGAGCTCTTAGAAACAATGCAAGCTAATGTTATCAGCAGCTCAGCTGACAGCACCTCCTGACATGCTCCGTCTGTCAAAGGGCAACGGAAAGACAAAGAATTGTGATAAACCGGTGGCCGTCATTTCTCCACATCATTGACATCAAAGTGCGAGCTATACAAGTCGGTGTTCAATCGGTATAATCTTATATCTTATCATGGCTTAGAATAAGCAGATGACAGCCCCCCTCCACCTCAAACCCACACTTTCTTCATTTCATTTTGGACCACCGTCAGGCTGACGATCAAATCACTCACAAGTTGTCTAAGCCGTCTCAGTGTTACTTACTGCAAGTACTTCAGGTCCTCAGAGGGTTCGGGACTCTTCTTCTGTCTCTGTTAGACTCCTCACTTTTTCTCTCTTTTCCTCGTGCACCCCCCTCCCTCCTTTTTCTTGTGGGACAAATCAATGGGCAATTAGTGGGGTTTATTTGGAGAACTGTAAGGAGGGAGGGGGTGATGTAAGAGAGCAGGAGCAGGTCTCCTCTCCCCCCCGGTGTAATCCTAGATTCTAATTCACTCTAATGATTATTTTTCCAACACGCTCTCCCTCCTCTGCCCTCTGTGTGCCTTAAGCGGCTTTTCCCTCCGAGCTCCTCTGCTTTTTCGAGAGAACAGAGGGTTCCCAGTCGCAGGAACAACAGCGGCGCTGAGGTCGAATGTGAGGATTTCAATTGCGTTTGCATCTCCGGCAAGATGCACAAGTAGCCACTTTTCAGATGCTGTTCAGTATCACGCTGTGTACGCCGAGCTTTGTAGAAGAAACAACTGGAACGTAACCCGGCCTCTGCTAATGTCTTCACGACTGAAGGGTCGGCCTGTGGTGGCCAGGAAAAGCTATGTGTATGAATATCAGATTTGCAACTCAGGAAATGGGAAAACCTGTGAGAACATGATCAGGCGCCCAAAACTAAACTGAACCCAGGTGCCCTCGGACTCACTGGGAAGATTTCAGCTCACAGAGACTCGTGCCATAAATTTAGATTTCAGACGCTGCGTTTTGGAAAAAGAAGTGTAGAGTTTGTTTCTGAAGCACGTGTGAGGACGCAGCTGAAGTCGGAGAGCGACTGCTTCTTAATAACAAACCTTAAACGTGAAGAGCGTGCGTGTGTGTGTTCGCGTGCGTTTGGGTTTCAAAGTTGTTTTGAGGATTTGTTATGTTTGGGCCTGCACACCTGTCTCTGACCAGGTCCAAAGACCCCCACTGTCCCCCAGCACACACGCTAACTCGCACACACCCCTACATACCGGATGGCCAGATTACAGGGCACGGGGAAAACCATCTGCAGCAGAGGCTCAATTACACACAAACATTGGCATCCTGCTGGCCTTTACTGGGACGAGACTGTTTACTTCAGGTCACTACTCTCACACAGACAAACACACACAGCGCAGAAACGCACACGCATATTTAATGCAGGAGGAGCGGGCAGACACCAGGCAACAAGTTGTATGTGTGAAGAGATGAAAGCTCTGCTGTCAAGATCACTGAGTGAACGTCGAGTTAAGAGCAAGACAAGGCTCCGTGTGAACGAGGGCGACAGGCGAAGTGAACTGTCGACACTGATGGCGTACTGTCTTTCCCATCATGCCCTTGGTGGCTCTTAACACCTGCCTAATTGATGTGTACTAATCCTGCTCTTCTGTTGGATGTCGGGGGGGCCTCTGCCTGCCTCCTGGCCTCTTCTCTCTCCCTCTCTGCCTTTCATCTCTCAGGGTCTGTCCATGAGGACCAACTACCAGACACAATACTCCCAGATGGACATGGGCTCCTCCAGCTACTTCTCCTACAACGTGGCGGCTTTGGCCTCCATGACCAACCAGCAGCTGGAGGTAAGTAATGAGCTCCACATGCCCCTCTTCTGCCTCGCACTCCTCCCTCTCTCCTCCCCCCACGGCATGGAGCCCCACATTCCTCAGACCCCACTGCTAATTGTGACAACAGCCTAGTGGCCGACATGCAGGTTCTTATACTTCATGTCTGGGGCAGCAGCTATTTATACGCGGTGACAGATCTGACTGAGGGAGAGCACCGTCTGTGTTTTCAGTAAGGAAGTCAGGAGTGCAGAAACGATGTTGTTGCCTCTGTGTCTTTGAAAGCAGAGACTTTTATTAACTTGTGAAAGAGATCAGCTGTAAAGAATGTCATGCAAACAAACATTTAACTGATGGAGCTACCAAGTCTTTATTGGTTACTTAGAGTCTTTGGACCAACCAACTCCTGTGAAAGATATTTCTTCACCATATAGTCGGTAACTTTATCCGCCTGCCGTTTGATGCACTGCAGAGTCAATAAAGTTCAGCTTTGTTGCTGGAATTTGACTGAATGATGCAGCATATTTGCAGGCCGTAAAACAAAACAATGAAGAACTGCACAGTTTGTGTTAAATCTCCAAGTTTGTGTCGGTGTAAACATTCATGTAAAGGTATTTTAAACAGATATCTACAGATAAATAATCTGTTTGCAGAGCGAAAAAAGGCAGCAGGCATTGGTCAAAATGAAATCCACCATCGTCTGATGACGAATGCCATTATGGTAGGAAAAAAAGCAAATTTCGCTCTGTGCCCTGGAAAACCTCGGCCAGACTACGTAAAACACGTCATCTGGTGGAGGCCAGAGAGCTTGCTAAACGACACTTCCTCACTCTAGGACGCTCGCCTCCGATGTCATGTCTCGTTCAAAATCGTCAGGTTTGAAATGTAGACTGCAGACCTGAAGATTTTTTAGATGATCCACCGGTATATCCTCCTCGTCTTTCAGATTCTGTACCGCTCTGAGCCATTGCCTGCAGCTAAAACCTTAGTATTTCACTCCAGCGTCTCTCACTGGGCCGTTCCTTTCAAACAGAGGGGCACAATGCATGCTGGGTGTTGTAGGAATGTAGAATGGGTGAAACCACGAGCTGTACAACTTTCTCCACAGCTATGGCGCCAAGTTGAAATATTATTGCTTCTATCGATTACAGAGAACACCAGCTTTGACTGACAGAGCGAACTGCTACTTAATAGCTTTTTAAATTAATCATCTATTTTCAGCTTTGGGAACAATTAAAGGAAAAACAGCAAAAACTGTCTTAGTAAGGTTCAGACAACCACATGCTGTTTGAAAACCTTGATTACACCTTTCCATTGATACTACACAAATCGCAATGACCGTATTCAGCGTGTTATTCCTCTCCAGTTGCTCGTCAGGCTGTAAACAACAACCAGTTCACAGAACAGGAAATGTTGCCCATAAAACACAGCACAAAAATATTGCCCATTGCCCCCCAAGGCCAAATAGTCGTGAGAAGATAGCTGATTGGTTCCACGGTTAACATGTCAATAAAATGAGAGACGCTCACCATGTTTCATTATTTGCATCCCCTTTTTGTGATCAGGAACTCATAAACCAGGGAAGACAGAAAGTCATTGAAGCAACAAATGCATTGAAGACGTTTTCCCGCGAGTCAATGGAAGATACTATCGCCAGAGTGGTGAGTGTCGCAACTTGTGCAACACAGTCTTGATAACTTGATAAAAAAATAATCTTTATTCAACAAAAGAAGTCCCGTCTGTCGTTGAACATGTGACCGTCCTCTCCCCACAGTGGAAGGAGAACCCAGCACTCACAGAGACTCAGGTCCAGTCCATTTCTCTGGGTCGACAGGCCAGTGTGGAGCAGGAGCTGAAGCGCAGGGAAGCTGTGTACAGGGACGTCCTCAACAGGCAGCAGACGGTAAGAACAGCTCCGTGTCCAGCTGATAGCGGCTGTCGCTGTTTGTCAGCACACTAGGCTTTTAAAATTTTATTTTATTCATATTATTAAAACCTGATCATGGATGATATCTAGTTGCACGCATCTACATTATGCATGACCCAGTCCTAACTGGATAAACCTGCAAAAACTAAACAATGACCTGCAGTGTTAGCGTCTGTTTTGTATATTTAGCTATGAAAGCTTTGACCCCTCACAGGCTTTAGCTACATCTCTTTACTTGACCTCTAACTTGAGGTGTGCTAGGTAGTGCCTTAAGCAGTAATGCCATGTAGGTCCTGAAAAATCATACCCTTTAAATGTGTGTTTTACAGTGATTAGGTTCTTGCACTGCGTGTAAACTTGTTTTTGCCTTACCCTTGTCCCCATGTGTACTTATTTGAACCATATCTTTTTGGTTTCGTCTGCCCAGCTCATGATGTTCGTGCAGAAGCTGATCACCAACAGGAAGGTGCAGGAGCAGCAGCTGGCCATGGCCAACCAGGCCAGTTACCTGAACCAGCTGGCCATACAGAACGGCATGATGGGAGGCAGCGGGCTCAGCCAGATGGACCTGCTGGGGCTTTACCAACAGCTCCACGGCCTTGGCCCCCACCAAGGCATGGGCAAGAATCCTGGGCCCTCCAAGGGCTTGTAGGTCAGAGGAACCCTTCCTCTTCCCCTCACCCCACTCAGCTAGCCGGCTCCCAGTGGCCCCGTCCCAGCGAGGCCCAGTCCTCAGTAACAAACGCAGCGTGAGGCCTCTCGGAGCTCAAAGCGAACTGGTGCACCAAGCAGAGGGTGGAGTAGTTTTGAGACCAGGCTGCTGTCCACTGGAGCCTCAAGAGGGATAGACTCTCAGTTCTTTGTTCTGTAGTTCTCTGAGAGACGGTGGTATATAATGTATAAATGACTGTGTGGAAGGATCCATTAGAAGAGAAGAAAATGTATATACCGCCTTAATGTTATTCAAGTTCTATATCTTCATTTTTCATGTATTTAAAGACAAGTTTTACCCCCAATGCTTTCAAGCATTGTTATGTTTTCCCCTTAAAAGAGGATTTCGTTATTATTTAAACTCAGTTTTTTATACTGTTTTAAAATGCCTAACTGAACCTGAGTGGGACCAGTGTCGTTGGTGACAGGACTCTATGATGTAAAGCTTAATAATTAGCCCCGGTAGATTCCGTCACTGATAACTAGCAAAGCAGACAGCTGATGGTGCTGCACAGTCCTGCTCCTTTTGGGAGAAGAAATTGATAATTCAACAAAAACAGAATAAAAAGAAAAAAAATATGGCCTTATATTCATTTCCTAAAAAAACTCTGTAAAGTTCTGAGATTTGTTGAGAATCTTTTCTATTCTGCTTTTAAGTGTTTACGTTAGTTGTCGCTGAACATGATAATGGAATGCTTGTGTTGTTCAAAACTGCCTGCCGGTTCCTATGACCTTTTTGTAACATCATCCTCATTGTCACGTGTTGTCTAGCATAGCACTGTGCGTCCTGTTCATTGTTTATGTTCCACTTGTGTTGATCCCCAGCTTTGGGTGAGCGACTGGGTCTCACAAAGCGCAGCCAGGTCAGCGGGGCACCACAGGGCCCAAAACCTGTCCCTTTACTTTTCTGTCAAAAAAATGAAATGTGTGTTTCACGACTGATTCGACAGAAGAGTATGGACTGGAAATCTTTTCATGCCCGGCTGATCTGCGCCCTTTGCTTTGTGAGAAACGCCTTCTGGACACTGTAGTCTCAACAGGCAGGCCCCCAGACTACCTGTATTCTACTTTGGCACATTTTTGCTTCTAAATACTTAAACTGGTGTAACTGTTGATCATGAGGAATGTGTTCATTTCTCCTGAAGAGACGCCTGCTGTCTCTTGTTGGTTCCTGTGTTTGCACAAGGTGTATTTCATAAATGTAGAGACACTTTTTGGCCCTCCTCTAAGAATGTTCTTATGTTAGCAAATACACCAACATGATTTGCCATGAATCTGATCTGCTATTATCTTGATAAGTATTTAATATAACATTTAATAAAGTGACCAAAAGAGTGAGAATCTCCTGTGTTTGTTCATATTTTCAGTCCTGAAAACCAAATGACCCAATGATGACTAAGAGTGCTTTGTACTGACTGAGTAGCTGGGTCAGTTGACCACACTTGATCCAGGCCCGGATGCTGTAGTTCATGGTCAATGTCTTTGGCCTGTAGGCCACCAGAACTAAGGTGACATGAGATATTGATCCCATTTATCTGGTTATTAGAGAATTATAACCATCGTGTGTTCTGGGCTTTCTGAAAGTCTAACTGTAAAACATTGTTTATAAATGAGCTCGTATGTAACTTACATTTGGCCCTTTCTCATTGGACGACCTAAACACTAAAGCTGTTCTATTATTTTGGCAGATAAAAGGTTATGGTTAAAATTCAGTGTCCCTGTTTCAATCAATAAAGATTGTTTTGGGACACATTTAAGAAACTTTTACATTTTGTTAAATGCCCTTGTTGCTTTTTGCCAAGAGGTAAATAAGAAGATGGATTCCACCCTCAGGTCTGTGTTGGATGAAGCTACAGCCAGCGGCCGGTTAGCCTAGCTTAGCTCGAAGACGAGATACAGCCTCCAAAGTGTGTCCAAAGGTAACGCAATAACTACACTGATCCTTTAATACAATCCTCGTTTAAAAAACAAAGCTTTATTCAAATCGTTTCTCGCTGTAGCTGGAAAACAGATCGCTGATACAATCTAATGCAATGACTATTTCACACCCACAGCACTAAGTGCCTTTTGTCCCGTTCTCTTCTCCCTTCAATCTTTCATCTATTTTTCCCTCTCCCGGTATTGTTTTCATTTCTCAGTCTGCCAGGGTTTTCCCCTGCATGTCTTTGACTTTTCCATTCCCTCCCCCCAGGGGAGCTTGCTCTCACAGCTTACAGATATCTGCCAGTGGAGAAACATTACAACTATTGCAGATGTTGAAATGTTGATCCCGTCCCCTCTCAGCCCCAGATTACCACCACTCCAGGTTTGCGGCACATCCCTGCTGGTTCTCTGTGCAGCAGGCAGCTGTTTCTGTCCATTGAAAGGGCTTGCTGCACAGTGGAGTCTGTGAGGCCCCTGCAATGAACAACCAATCACTGAGCTAAGTCCATGCTGATGTGTAAAGCCAATTAGGAGTCGGGATCCAGTTGCATAAGGAATCTGATTTTGTACGGTGGATGTAGGCTGGCTAAACCTCGTGGAGACAGAGAGGGTCTGTGCACGTTACTCGCTAAAGGGTTTAGGAGGGCAAACTGGCACGGGAGTGTAACAACGCTTTTCTCTAAGAAAACGTCTGCTGCATCTTTTTTACCTCAATGACTCTTTAATTACTTTATTACATTTGAGTTTTTTGAATAATAATTAGCAGGCTGCATAATCACGGTCTCCAAAGACTTAGTCATACATTAGTTGCACTAAAGGAAAACTTAAAGTTCCAGTTCACTGATTTTTAACCTCAGTCCCATCATGCTATTATGAGGAGCTGATGCCATTATGGTAGGAAAAATAGCAATTTCGCTCTGTGCCTTTGGAGGACGCTATCTGCTTCTCCAATGGGCCCTGGAAAACCTCCGCCGGACTACGTAAAACGCGTCATCTGGCGGAGGCCAGGTAGCTCGCTAAACTACACTTCCTCAATCTAGGACGCCCGCCTCCGCTGTCATGCCTCAAAGTCGTCAGGTTTGAAATGTAGACTGCAGACCTGAAGATTTTTTTTAGACGATCCACTGGTATATTCTCGGCATGTTTTGGATTCTGCACCGCTCAGGGGCCATTGCCTGCAGCAATCAATGACTTAAACGGTAGTATTTCACTCCAGCGTCTCTCACTGGGCTGCTCCTTTCAAAGGGAGGCGCAATGCACGCTGGGTATTGTAGGAATGTAGAATGGGCGAAACACAAGCTGTTATATTATATTGATATTATTGCTTCTATTGATTACAGAGAACACCAGCTTTGACTGACAGTGGCTTTTTCCATGAGCAAATTGCTCCTTTAAGTCATTCAAACTAATCCTCTGGGGAGTATGAATGTCTGTACTACACTATACAGCAATCCATCCAACAGTTGTTGAGATATTTCAGTCTCCACCACGCTGGCTGTGGCTCAGCTCGGCTGAAAACAAAAGAAAAAGAAATCCAACATTCACACAGATTCTATATCTGGGTTTAATCGGTACATCAGATGTTTATCCAAGCAAAAATAGTCTCTCACAAAGAGTTGTAGAAAGCAGGACAATTTTATTGTCATGTTCATGTTGTCGTTTTTTTGGTATAATTTCAGTAGAATCTACAGTCCAGATAACTTCAAGTTCATTACAAAATAAAGTCTTTGCAATAAATAAATATATAGATTTATATTTATACTTTATATGTAGAAAATAAATATATTGTACATCTCATAAATAGGATCACCCATATGTACACCTCAGCTGCTTGCATTTTTAATAATGTTCCCGACACTCTGAACATTACAAGTCACCATCTTTAAAGAAAACACCCATCATTACGTCTTTACAACCACAGTCAGAGAAGTGCTTTTGTCCCCAGCTTAATCACTTGTTTGCATACAAATCCTACAAGACGCTGCTTGATCTTTGATTTAAATGTGATGAATGAGACTCTGACGGTTACATGGGAGTCCAAATGAGCCTACAGCGGGGACCGGGCATGTGCAGTAAGTGCTCTTTCATTTCACACACATTCATCCTGAAGGTTTTTTTTCCCCCTCTTCCATCTTTGATTTGGACGACATCTTTGTTACTCGAGACTTTCTACCTACAGACTCTTTAGTTCCTCACGATCCCAACCTGTCACTTAACATGCATGCAGCACTTCTCTTCTTCTTCTGCCATATACGTCTGTGTGTGTGTGGAATGTGCCCTGTCGTACACTTAACGTTACTGTCGCTGTTTAGTGCATGAAAAATGCACAATGTGACACTCGCAGTGCTTCCCACCATCGGAGCTCCTAAAAGTCTCTCCATGGTGCTCCATTCATTTTACTCCCACACCAGCTTAGTGCTTCTCAGAGACCGGCAACAACCATGACTCCACTTGTCGTTGCATGCTGCAAAAGTTTCTGCGCATTTCCCTCATTCAAAAAAAAAAGTGGTTATGGAGCAAACGTGGCGCCTGATTGGATCGTCCTCATCGCGTGCAGGCCTCCTCCGTCCACGTCCGCAGTGGTTTTATAAGACAACTTTCCCTCTGCTGCAGAGGCAAACTAGTAGCATCCAGGAACATGCACAATGTTTATGTCAGTGCTGTAACGTTGTTGGTGGTAGGCTGAGGTGTAAACACAGTGACCTCAGGGGGAGTCGAGGGTAAACAGTTCTGCACTAGGTCCAAAGTATCCACAACACCCCCTCTCTCCTCGTCTTCTATATCCGTTCCTGCGATTGTAACCAGTTCCCCCGGCGTGAGCTCTGGTCACCTGTACTGGAATAAGTCCCTGTACGCCTGGGGGATCTTCTCGATCTCCACCGGCCGGGGTAAAAAGTGGGTGAGTTTCTGGTGTTTCTTAGTCCTGCTGCCCTCCCTGGGCGAGCCGTCCTTGTTTAAGGCCACGTAGTAGAAGCGCCCCGTGTCTGTGTGCTTGTACAGAGTCGAAGCGTAGGTGTTGTACCAGTTCTCCTCAAACTGCTCCCTGAACACGCACTCCGCTGTCAGCTTCTTCTATAGGACACAAAACAGCCGATAAGTCAAGGGGAACATGATGCAACAGCAACAAAATTAAAAGAGGTTAAGATGAGATTCCACTCTACCCCTTTATACATTTTATTAACTGTTTCAGTCTGAATTGAAGCAGTAGAAACTCCAGCAGGTGCTCATTATTACAATACAGGGGAAGTCATTATGAGCAGCTTTTCCCTTTTCCTTAGACCTGTTAACCTCTCGTTGTGCATGGAGAACTATTCCCCTCCCTGTGATGCAAGAAGAACAGTAAGAGGGGCGTGCAATCTTCCCTCGCTCCCTCCCTCACACACAGAGCTGCTCCCAAAGCCTGCACTGACAGCGCAGCATGAGCGATGGCTGCGGGTTCAGCAGGTGAGAGTGTGCTGGCTGAGTGAGTGTGTGAGAACAATAAGACACATCAGGGCGAGAGCTGCTCTGCTGCCAAGACCAGTCAGTCATGCAGCAGCTCGGCTCGAGCTCGAGGGGTATCGCACAGGACAAGGAGACAAATATGTACCCCCTTTTTGAGGGTGTCACTACCACCGATCCCTCCTGAACGCCTTCTACTAGCTTTTTATGTTTTTGGCTAAGAGAACGTAGCTTCTCTACACAGCCATCAATCAATCTCCGCCTTTAATAACACACGTTGTACTGTTTGTGCAAGAGTCTCGGCTTTTATTCCAGCAGCAATTTTGTTGATAGGCTGTCAGGCTGTGCTTGGCTGCGGCTGTGTGGTGAAGCTGTTGTCTGTAAACACAGCCCTGAGGGCACATGACTGGGCCAGCTCCATCCTAATACACACACGCACGCACACACACAAACCTCATCGGATCAAAAGCTCGTCAAGGTCTGGCGGTTGTGGGACGGAAGCAGCCTTTTACCTGTCCCCCTCCTCCACCTCCACCTCCACCTCCACCTCCACCTCCTGGCCCCTCAGCCTCAGACAAACGTGTCTATACTTCCTCTGTCAGTCAGGTGACTCAGTCAGGTGTGCAATTACCCTCCCGCCCCGCCCCCCCTCAAATCACTGCCTCCTCCCGCCACGGCCCGCCCCTCCTCCCCTCAGGGTCAAAGCTCCAGGATGCCAGACTCTGATAGCATGCAGTAACAATATCTGCACTTTTCAACATAATGGCCCGGGCTTTAAAAGTCGCCTCTGTTCGAAAATGTCCAGAGCCAGGGTGGGAGTCTGAGCCCCGAGAGGCCCTCAGGTAATGCCCTGGGACACCTGATACAGGTAACCCTCACAGACTTCCCCTTCATTGTCTTTATCTCTTCCCTTTCCTCCCGCTTTGTGTCCAGATACCACATGAGAGACAAAATCAGCCAGGATGAAGAAGAAGAAACTTTGTCTCTGTTTTACATTCACTGTGCAGGAGATTATCCTAATGTGTTTAACACTGCGGTCCAGCTGTGCACACAGAGGTGAATCTCCACCACATTCTCCCACAGCACACATCCAAAGTGACTCCAAACTTTCCTGTCTCCACTTTGGGAAAATATGTAAATATTTCTGCATAAATGAAGAGGTTAGTTTGCTCTCTAAAGCGCCCCTCCCTTGTAAAACTTTCTCTTTTCTTTGCTTCTGCCGGTTGTATTCGGTGAAAACGTTGCCGTCTTTTATTGAATTTATTCTCTTTTTTAATTTCTCCGCTCAGCATACTGATGAAAAAAACAGCAGGAGAAGGAAGTGTGCGACCGAGAGTGTGAGACTTCTCAAAGAACCACGTACTTGTTTTGTCTCGCTGTGGTTTTCCCATCTGCCCCGGACGGGAACATTGATAACAACGGACTCTCGCATTGCCTCTGAAAACGTATTTTTGAAAGCTCAGCACTGACATGATGGAAGATAGCGTATTCTGTTGTGAAGGGCCAGACTTGTTATGAATGAGACCCTGAGCGACACGACGAGGTGAGGGGAGGTGAATGTGAATGAATGGGTTTTTTTTTTACTCACCGACCCATAGAGCTCTCCTTTCTCATTCATGCCGAGGTAGAGTCCGGCGTCCACCCCTCTGATGCTCACCAGACCCACTGCCAGACTGATGAACTCCAGGATGCCTGAGGTCAAACAATGCGCACACACACACACAATGCAAAGAAGGAAGTCAGGAAGGTTTAAGCACAAACACACACACAGCAACAAGTGACCTCCATTAATGAAATAGAAGACATTGCTACTAATGCACCATTACTCCTGCATTAAAATGAAAAACCAGCATCACCATTCCTCACTGGGAAAATTGCTGTTTTAAGGCCACTAACTTACTTATGTTCTCATTCATTAAAGTAGAACAGACGTATCTATGAAGTGGTGTAACAGCATCAGGTAAAGATGTCTTTCATGTTCTGGCTTTCTTATTATAGTCCGGTCATATGCATCACTCTTTTAATCATTGTTGGTGGTGGTATCTATAAATGTGTTCCTGTCTATGGGACTTTCCTACTTCTACACACTGAGCGAAGACTTTTAAGAGGCTGAGATGTGGGTACATGGTTTGGTTGGGGTGCTGACTCACAGGAAGTTACAGAAAAGTGAGCATTCACTTCAAAGGCAGGGGAACAACCGGTGAAATTAAAAGTCTGTTAAAGACTGTTCTGTTAGTCAGAGAGGATCCAGCTGGCAGAGGCCGGCTTACAGCCACCTGGTCCCCATCTCCACGACCTCATGTGATGCCAGAGGATGACACAGAACATCCCTCTAATTTTTGTGGGGTGAAGAGTGTGTTTCATATCCCTCTAATCAAAGCCACGTCCTGTAGCTCTAACAAAGACGTTGCTTTTTAAAGCTAAGTGAAGCCAGAGACAAACACGCGGACCACCCATCCCTGTACACCGGCCTGTTTTCGCTGAACACAAAACATCAGATCCTCCCTAAGCTGTGCTCGTGCTTTAAATTAGTATTACTGCGCACCTGTGAGATGACTTCAGGCGCGAGACGTGTGCGTATCTGCCCTCTGACCTAATTTGTTTATCTCTCTCGCGCGAGCCGCACCTTGCTCCGTTTACATTGAAGGGACCGTATCTTTACAACTGCGGGCGCGCGACAGCAGCACGCGCACGCGCTGCTTGTTTGTGGCGGAGGAGAGACACCTGCCCCCCACGCGCAGCGGGGATTGCCAGGAAAAGGTGTGTGGCTCTGCTTCCCCGCGCGCCAGGTGACAGTGACGCACGAGAGACTATTCACTGGGGATGTGCGGCAGGAAAAAGGCTCCTAATTAAACTCACTTCACCTCAGAGTGACAGCAGCGACAATTCTTTAAATTGACGAGAAATAGGCTATAACACGGCATTGAACTCGAACATAACTGAAAACTGTTATAAAATGTTAGATTGAAAATAGCTTCTTCTCGAGATGGAGGTCAAAGTTCAGCCCATTTCCTTTGACCTATGTAACTGTGGGTATAACTCGACCGTGGTAAAAGGCCTATTTGATGTTATTAAGACAAGAAAGTAATTAGAATATTAGGTAATTCGACTTTCTCATATCAATAAAACTTTAAAGCTTAAAAACAACCCTCACCAAATCTACTGTGGTCCTGTCTCGTCCCATACACAGTCCCGTTGGGGAATATCTCCAGCTGAAAGCCGGTCCTGCAGTAGAGCTGCCGCCGCCTCAGGATCCCTTTAAGGTGCCCGAAATCCGTCGGCGACCCCCGCTGCAGCCTCCCTTCAATCTGCCCCAGCCGCTCATTCAAGCCCACCGGAGACTCCGGCAGGGGCATATTCCCGAGTGCCGGAAAGCTTTGTAAATCCAGGTCGATTGTCCCCAGAAAACTCCCGACCTCTGCCATTGTGTGCACAGCTGTCAAATTAAGCGACGGCATTTAAAAAGTAGTACGGTGACTCAAGGAGGGAGAAAAAGTTGAAACAAGTCCGGTCCATGCACGCACAAAGCGTACCCCGCGCGCGGTGCTCCTCCAAACCAGCGGCGTCCTCTCACTTTATTGATCGTCCTTTGCTATAATGATCACTTTGATATCTCTGTTTATCAGATGGAAAGGCTCTATTATATACATACTCCCCACGCATTCTCACATTGGATATTCAAGCACAAGCCACGCCTGGCTGGCATCCCTTCTTACGCGCATCAGTTTCCTTACAGAAAGTGTACTTTCTGTCCAACTTTTACCACTGAGGATGCCTCTGTCTGCGCGCCTCTGTCACTGCTCTCTCACAAAGCTGGATCTATCTTCCAAGTCCAAGAAAAACCAGGTCCGGAAGTTTCTTCTCACAGGTCCTGCACTCCTAATCTCGCTCCGAGGCTGTCTGATAAAAACACATCGCCCATCCAGGGGCAGGGAACAGCTTGTGGTGCATTAAAATGCGACACAGACACAGAAGGAAATATCATCATTGTTCAGCTGACACAAAGGCGAAATGCAAACATGTAATCTGTAACAACTCCAACACGAAGGCACTCCATTATTTACTCTGACTGCTTTTAGTCACACCACAGCCTCTCCTGCTGGAAACAAAAAACACAAAAGCACCAGGCGAACTTTCCTCAATCAAGATTATCAAAATAACCTGTGCATCATCTCAGAGCCATCCAACCTCCTGCACAAGTGTCAGTGCCAACCTCTGGAGTTGGACGTTTTCATGAGAGCATTTTCTCCACCTCCTTGTTGGAAGCAGGTGCTTCCTCGCCCCTCTGCATAACGTTTGCAGTGTGCTACAGCAAACCAGCAGCTTAACCACTTGTACTGCTGGCAAAGGAGGGGGGAGAAAAAAAAGGGAAAATCCAAATGCTGATGACGTGTAGTATCAAATCTGACTGGTGCAGAGACTGGGAGAACAGTTGGAGTCATCAGAGGTTGCTTTAAGAAGAGTGATTTTAATGTTTCAACGTGGATTTCCTCTGCTGACTTTTGTGCTAACTTTCAAAAAAAAAAGCTGATTCTTCATAAAAATCCTGCTGCTTAGTGATTATGTAATAAAACAAGAGAGCAGGCACTGCACACTGTAAATAAAGAAACACACTTAACTGTTCACTGTCATAATGCACAAGACATGTATCCCTGGATTTGCATGAGTGATGGAAGAACTAAATAGATCCTTTAATACTAAAAGTCCTGCATTAAAATTGTACTACCCATAATGCAAAAAATGCACTCGTGTAATGTATGTGAATTTTTCCATTATATGGTAAGTTACAAAGTGTTTTTCTGAACCTTAATTTAGCTTCTTTTTAAAATCATGTTTTGCATTTCAAATCTTAATCTTAAAAGTAACTACAGCTTTCAAAGAAGTAACAAATCTGTTTTCAAGTCTGAAATCTGTTGGCGTAAAAGTATGAACTAGAATAACATCTGAACACTGAAGTAAAGTACCTCAGAGTAAATGTACTTTGTTACTCCTCCACTGATTAGCATCTCCCCCTCTCCTCCTCCTCCTCGCAGCCGAAGCCAGCTCCTCCCCTGATGTCAGACATTTGGATATTTCAGGTGCTCAGTGAGCTGTGCCATCATGCACATGAAAGAGAACAGAGGCAGAGCCACAACAGGAATAATGAATAATAGGTGTAATTTATGATTGAATGGGGATTTTGCATCTCCTCTGTGCACATTTGGACAGCGTGTCCCGACTTGTGGCAGGGAAAAAAAAAAGAAAAAAGTCGCAGCTGTTTAGTGAAGATTTCTTTGTGAGGATTGAAATGAAAACAAACTCCAGGAGTGTTTTAATTAGTTCACTGTTCTTGAGATATCAGTGACAGCAGTGCGGGCGGGAGGGGAGGGCATGATTACATCAATAACACTGTTTAACTATTAGGCATGTTATTTTAGACCGACTTTGAGCTGCTTTCGGAAACCCCCGTCCTGAGGGGGAGTTCTCACCTCAGAGCTGCTCATCACAGGCAGCAGGAACAGCAGCAGCCTCCCTGCAGGGAGACAGGATTTATGACAGTGTCTCTCCTCTGTGAATGCTGACAAATAGTGTGTAAAAATGACCCAGAGTGTGTATGATTGTTGTGATGTCACTGTCCGGCTTTGATGAATTTCTTAGCTTCTTGTTTTCGGCTAATTCATCAACTTTTGTGCGATTTATTTCCAAGCAGATGTGACTTGCTTTCAGAGCTACAGTACGAGTGACCCTCCAAAGCACGCAGGCCTTTTTCACTGCTACTAATTATGCCACTATAAATCTTACGGGTGTGTCACGGCTGCATTGAAGTCATAGGAGGGACAGTGGCTTTCAGCTGGTGCGGGATATGAAAGGTGGTGGGGGTGATGAATGCCCATGGGCCTCCGCTTGATGAATTGGGCAAGGGGTTGATGAGGAGTCAGCTATGGTCAGGCTTTGTGCGAGCGGAGAGCAGGGCCCTCGCTGCAGCAGAGGATGAAAGGAGGATTCGTCTCAGCTAGAAGGGTAGAAGGAGAGGGATTAAAGAAAAGACAGAAGGGGAGAAAGAAAGAAAGGGATCGAGCAAGAGGAGCAGAGTAATAGAAAATTAAAAGGGAACATTCAACTCCTCTTATGAGCGTGGTGACTCTCGCTCACTGTCCATCTCCTGTGCTCAAAATCAATCTTAAAGGCTATTAGAATAAAAATCAAGAGGTGGTGAATTTTGATTTCATTTTTTTTGGTAGCTATTAGAGCTACATCTGTTGCTGGTCAGTTATATTTTATAGTTGACATGGCAGATTTATGGCTGCAGGCGCGCACACACATACACACACAGAATCCACAGTTAAAATGTTCCCATATGCTGAGAACCTACGGAGGATATAGAGATGAAGATAATGACCTCAAGTGCATAGCTGCAGCTTTGAAGTCGCTCTCCCATGAGCCACAGCGGGAGAGTCCAAATTGAAAATGAAGTTACACTTGCAATGGGAATTGGAGGCTAATAAGAGCCTTACCTGTTTGTTTAGTTTAGACAAACTTCAAATGTGTCCTCTTCAGAGGGCCGAGCAAAGGTCCGCTTGCACAAATAAAGCCGATATGTTTTACAGACTGAGATGTGTTTGATTCGATTATGGAGCGAGCTGGAGGCGCTCGTCTGAGTTGTTGTTGAAGCTAAAGAGATAGTTCAACATTACAGGGAAATATGCTTTCTTGCCAAGAGTGAAATAAGGAAATGAATACCACTCTTATGTCCTGACTGTAAATATGAAGTACAGCAAGCCGTCTGTTAGCTTAGCATGAAGACAGGAAACAAGGGGGGTAACAGCTAGCCTGGCTCAGTCCAAAGCTAACAAATCCTCCTGTTAATTTGTGAACTTAAGATGGGCTGGAGTTTCTGCGTTTGGGCAAGGAGTTTAACCCTTTTCTTATTCGTAATGCTAAGCTAAGCTAACCAGCTGCTAGCTGTACCTCAGCAAGAAAACAAATGAGAGAATGTCCCACTAATGTCGAACATTTCCTTTAAGCATGTTCTGTGTTGTTGTTGCATGTTATTTGTCCAAATTCCTCAACAGGATGCTAAAAATATCTCCTGCATGTGTCATACTGGTTATAGTGGAGCCAGTTGCAGCCTCCCTCCCCTCTGATGGATGCCCAGTTTAGAAAAAGGCCTCCCGCTGCTCCTGATGGCTCACATGTAATCACCAGATCTGGGATCAGGTTCCCCGAACCCCTCTTAACCTCGGCAGAGTGAGGGCATGAAAAAACGTCTGACTCAATGTCAGTGGCTATTAGCACTGAGAGCTCGTATCTCGTACCACCCGGCTAACAAGGCCACTACAGGGGCCAAAGCCCTGCGTCTCCCGGCCCGCAGAGCAGCACAACAAAGTGTAAAAACCGAGGAGTGAAGCTGCAGAGCTGAGCGAGAGGAGAGAGAGGACATCATCTGTTCTTATTTTACCTTTTGTCAAGCGCCATGTGGAAAATGATCTTCACTGTGAGTTATTTGCAGAGCTGGATTCCGTGTTATTTCATTCCCTAGCAGAGACATAACAGAGAGGGTCTCCTCTTTCACGCAGGTGGTCCTTCGGCCTTGTTCAAGGGCGCTGTGTGCGCTGGGGCAGGGGCGGGAGGGTGCACGGGGTGGGATGGGGAGGAGGGGGGGTGAGACAGACAGATGCATGCGAATTTAGGTAATGGTGTAACATTTCAGCGCCTGCTTTCCTTGGCCACCCCATGGAGCGATAGTGTTAATTAATTTGTTGTCTTTGCTTTCAAGCGCTAACGAATGGAGCCCTCCTGGTTTCGACGAGCCACCAGTATGCAAGGAACACAGTCTAAAACCAACATTTGTTGTACAAATTGCTTGCATATGTTCTTGGGAGAGGGAAAAAGATCCTTGTCATGACACACCAACAGAGATGTCCCACTATTTTTTTTTTTTCTCGCTCCATGGGAAAACCTTGCTAGGAATATTTTAAGTTTGTCTCCAACACTTTGGTTTAGCAGTTAATTATGCGAAAGCCAAACTTGTGGTTTTGCTGTTTTCATCAGACGCCTGGCTTAAACTGGAAGAGTAAATGTTTCATGGTGTAAACCTCGTACTAATCCCTGACATAACAGAGTTTTTCACCTTTTTACACCCTGATTCTTCCATCACAGCCGCTGATTCATCAATGAACGGACGTTTCTTGGATCTGATGCTGGCTAATGAGTCTAATTAATTGCTGTCTCGCATTAGAACTTCTCCTGCAGCCAGAAGGAGCCAACACGATGTAAGCGATGTCCCACCTGTCCATCGGCGCTGAGGTGCGGAGTAATAACATCAATAACAGCCCGACTTGTGTTTCTCAGCTCTGCAGGGCTGCGGTCTGACGTTAGAGAGTGTATATGCGTGATCATGATCCTGTCTGATGAGGGAACAGGCCCTCAGAGCGAGACTATTATTCTTACAACAACACAGAGCAGGAATCTACCCTCAAACAGATGTTAGGAGCCCTTTGTAGAGTCTTTGGCACGGAGCCCAACCCTACCTATCTGCACAGCTATTTACATGGCAATCCAGCTGCTCAGCCTCTCTTTTTCTTCTTCTCCTCTCTCTTTCTTTCAGCCCCTCACTCCGCCTGCGTCTCTACATTTACACTCCCCCTCCTTCTCTCCCTCCCTCACTGTTTGAAATCAAATACCCTCTCTCGTATAAACTTTGATCAATCAAAGGCACTAATTTGTTTAGCTGAGGAGACAGTGACATACTGATGCAGGTTCATTTACACAGAGATGAAAAAGGCCAGGCGTCCTGTATCTCAGAATATCTCGGTGCTGACGCAAACCTTTACCACACACTTTATATTTAGTCTTTCTCTCTCACAGAAAGGCCAAATATATCCCCAAAAAGTTCCTCTTGCAAAGTGACTTATTGTCCCCTGTAGTCCGAGCAGATGTGGGAGGTGAGGATTTATAATGATAACCATTCCTGGAATCAGAGTTTATATTTGCTCTCTCACTAATCATATGAGGTGATGTAAAAGGCTCTGCGCTTTTATTTTAGCCCACATGGCTTTAAATATATGCATACCTGGAGTAAAGTCATCCATTAAAATCATTTATTTTGTTTTATTTAACTCATCCATCATGATCAGAGCGCTTTAGGGACTGTGCTAAAATTATCGCTGTAGGAAAAAGGGCTGTTTTTTTTTTATAAAAAGAAAAATACAGTTTCCTTTAGACCCTTTAGTGGTGAAAAATTAGGAAAATCTTTTATTGATGAAACAGTATTTTGTATAATTAATTGCTAAAAGTTGGGGTAAACTGAGGTGAGACTTTGGTGTGTTATTGGAGCATTAATTATCACATAGCAACAACTGACAAAAGTATTTCAGGATTGTTCTGATACGTCTCAATGAATCTTTCTGCTTGTTTCCTGACAGACGCAAAAAGTGCATTTTTAAATGTTACAATGAATATCAAAAAGGGAGAAATATAATAACTATAATATTATTATAATATAAAAGACATATGTCTGAAAAAGTGGGTGGTCTTATATTCTGCGTCTAGTCCATATTAGGGGTACAGTCCCCCTGGCACTGTAGTTGTGAGTGACAGCTGGCCCTTAGTCATGAGGGGTACACTCGCCTTACAGGACCGGACCTGCCCTACTCAGCCTGGAAGAACGTCGTAACAGGCCGCCGTACTGCCGTACCATCGCGTACAGTCTTAACAGATGGTAACAGAGAAAATCGTACTGTGGTTCTCTGATATTCAGGGTCATCTTATATTCGGATCAATACGGCAAACATACATTTGCACAAAAGAAAGCTCCCCAAATAATTTAGAATACACTCCCTTCAGCAAAGAAAGAAAATCTCAAACCCTTCCCCTTTTTTTACACTTCTGCCCTTCAAATTATTTTTTGACAGTCCCTAAGACAGGAGCCAAATTTTAGTTGCTGTAACAGTGAAAGAAACTCCTAAATGTACAGCTCTTGTGAGGTTCTGACACCTCTCATTGACATTATTCTATTCTAAAAGTTTAGTCAAAGTCCCTCACATAAACAATGCGAAACAGAGCAGAGTTCTCAGGCTCAGAGGATGGATCTGGTCCTCATTAGCAGGCCGCTCAGTGGCAGCATTATTATAAGATGATAATTAGACAAGCAACCTTCATGTCAATGAAAGGAAATGAACTCAAAGTCCGCCGGGGCCCTGAAGCTGGCCGGCTCGACAGTAGAGGGTGCTGATGTTTTCCCCTCTCCTGGCCCGGGAAACATCTCAGATTGCCTCAGAATCATGCAATGTCACGCTATGACAAATGGAGATACATTAGTTAATTAAAGTGTGGAGTTCAGAGAGGGGTGACTCTGGTTGTCTCCGCTTTAAACACACCTCCGTGTCACGCTGCGAAGGCAGATTTGAGTCCAACTTGCTGATGTGATTGGATGAGTTCTCTCTCAGTTTCTGCAATCAAGGCCGCTTCGGCCTCTGACGTAGTCTTGCTGTTATTCTCCCCTCGGTTGTGGACATAAATGAACACTCAGATCTGCTATATTAGTGGAGGTAATTTACTGTGGACAGTGATTCACAGGATGATTGTGTAGGCCTGTGCTGCCTGCTTAAAGGTTGTTAGAAGGCATGTCCCTCGCGTGCTCACTGACATTCAACAGCTTCTCCTACAGTGAAGTTTTAATTGACTTTAAATGATTTTTGGCAAATGAGAAAACTAACAAACGAGGGCAGTAGGTTCATTGTTGGTGATTTGTAAAAAGGAGAGGCTGAGATCGAAAAGAAAAGCAGAGAAACCCACTGTTTTCATCTTCAACTTCTCCGTCTTTGATGTTACGGGGGCGAATAGTTGTTCGGTTAAGACAGGCTCAAATCGGCTGCCAGAAACAAGGCTGGAGGCTGAGACAGGTGCACGGCGTTCATCACATCCTGATGGAGGAGACTGAGGGCCAAGATGTTGTTCTCAACATATTGGAAGTGTTTGTTAACAGATGGAGACATGTGCTGGCAAACGTTACCTCACTTCGTCCAGAAAGAGCGGAGAGAGAGAAAAAAGGATGGGGTGGAAAGCAACGTTTAATTTGCAATGGCACGAAAGATATCGAGATAGAGGGGAAGACAAAGATAAAAGAGAAACTGATCAAGATTTCAGTTTAAGATTTGAAGTACCACAAAAACCTCTTGTGTTAAACTGTCAATCTAGCCTGAGAGAAACTGATGGAGACGTTGTTTATTCCCACGTTTTGACTGTAATATCCAGCTGCAAATTGTGCAAAACCACAATCAGGTTAAGGATTTTTTCCCTCAGGAATTCTCTTTTTTTGATCCAACGTCTGTCATACTCGAGCATGTTTTAGTCCCATATGTTCCCCTGCAGTCCACTCCTCTATATCTGTGTTTGTATCACAGCTTTATTTCTCTTGTAAGGTCATGCAGCTACAGCTGGCATCAATATGGCCAAGCTTTTTTTCTGTCTGAGTCCAGCGCTGGAAAGTTATATTCATAGGGCTAATCAGTTTAAAAGATAATGAAAACAGAGATTGTTTACTGAGATTAGGCCCTTGGAAATGGAGTAATCAGTGCTTTGAAAGGGCACTGACAGCGGTGGGCTGGATTACTGTCTGTAGAAACGGAGCAACGGCGCTCTAACTCTCCATCTCTAACAAGCTCTCGGAGCCCTGATGTCATCACAGATAGAAGATAGAGTACCTTATCCTCCACTCCTCTCCATTTGCTCCTCTTTGCTGGAATGAAATTACTCAACGTTTAACAGATGGGGCACCTGTCAGCCAGATGTGTTTGAGTAATGAACAAAGTGTAGGATGAAGTAAGCGTTTTGACAAAAATGTCCGCAGAAAAATTAATCATGGACCAAATTTCTCCTTTTTTTATGCTGTATGATTTATGCTGCGATGGATTGATCCATGTCGGAGATAGAGAGATATGTAATTACAGTGAGAATGTGTTTGTCACACTGTCTTAAGCATATGGATTATATACTTATGCTGATATAAACTGCACTCCGAGGCCAGCTATTGTTTTTTAGCTCTCGAGGGTCGGTTTTAATTTGTGTGGCTCACACAGTGTTGTTTGTTGGCCGAGCTTTTCAATCCAGTTCCCATTTTATTGATTGGAGAGACACATGGGGCCCCGGTTTAATTGGGGAGGGGTTCCCTCATAAGAGCTCACCCCAGAAAAACCATGAAAGTAGTGATCAGTATCTCAGATCTCATCCAGCGAGGAGGGGGGGGGGAACATATGTTTGGGATTTGGACTTGTGCAGGGTTGCCCTCTTCACCAGCCAAACACAACTTGTATCCTTAGACAAAGTGAGCGCACAGCGAGAGTACGTCTGTAGCAACATGTCTTCTGACAGGGGGAAAAAAAGATCTGGGAGGAAGATAGATGGAGGGTTTTTGTCCAAGAAGATAGTGGGTGTGATGTGCCAGGACAAGAGGTAGAGCAGATTTGTTTTGGCTCGGGATTTGACTCAACATTTGGCTGTTCTTGAGACTTTCCTCTTGTTATTGAGGTAACGAAGCGGGGGGCACCAAAACTAAATTCCCACCTCAATCCATTTTTTAGTATTGGTCACGGTTTGCTATAGATACACACATTTTAAAACTAATTAAGGAACAAGCAGAATGCAGAAAAAACAAGTGTACTTTGTCGTGTTGTTTGCTCTGTGACTGATCAGGAAGACTTCTGGGAAGGGATCCTCCTGCAGGGAAGAGGATGGGTGTGAATCTTTAGTCTTTTGGCGATGAAGCGCCGTCAGTTGAGCAGCCCAGCGAGGTTAACCCCCGGCCCTCCGCCTCTGACCAATGGCTCTGGCATCCTCGGCTCTGGCACTGCTGCGTCCTCGGGGAATCTTTATTCTGATCTGAACACAGGGCAGAAACCTCCTATAAAGTCCCACAATAAAGTGAAACAGAGTAACCATGGACATCGCTGGAGAGGAAAAAGGGACAGATCACCATAAAAATGTAATTTATCTCTGGGGATTTCTACTTTACTGATCGCATTGTCCTATTTTTCCTACAAGATACCTTTCTCTGCTTCAACAAAGACCAAGGAGTGGACTTTTTGCTGCTGCTGCTGCTGCTGTCACATTTAAAGCTCTCTTAAGACTGATGTAAGGCTTTGGGTTTGTAAAGCACTGCATGTATTCCAGTGGTATCCATTAGTGTTAGGCCGTTGTTTAGGAAATCTATCCATTTGATTGCAGAGGAGACTCTGACAGTGTACTTGACAAACAGTCGGCTGATCCATTTCCTTCCCAAAGGAGAATGACAGGGGGCTGCCTTTGCTGCGAGCGGCCCCACTGTGCGCCTATAAGAGCTGAGAGTTGGGTGGTCTGTCCATCAACGGCAGATTTGGGGTTAGCCCTGAGAAAAGCAGCTCACCCGTATCAGTTTCAAAGCGTGAAACCCAAAGCGCCGGTCGCTCTCTGCCCGCTGCAGTCTTATGCGCACAAAGACACCTGTTGTTCGACTCCCATACAAAGACTAAATCAATCTAGGTGTTTGCAGCCAAACACACACAAACGCTATCTTATATTCTGTTTGATGACTTTCACATGGTTTAAGTAAAACTGTATGTGTTTAGGATTTGCATTTGGCCAGTTGTAGTAATTGGATAAAATGCCAAAGCACTGATTCCACACCAGGCCTCGATCCTCCTATTATAATGAAGCTATTTGAACCAGACTTTCTATTCATTGTAAGTCTGCAATATGAATAATACAAGTGATGCAGGGATGAGGTGATGGTGGCTCGTAGTAAGCAGGGGCGTAAACAGAACATTTTGGGGGTAGGGGCTCAAGCAAAAGAAGGGGCACCAACACCACCCATGTCCCCACACTATTCATAATGTATTAAAACACAGGATGTACAATAGCCTGGCTGTTTTGCCAATACACTCCTGATTTAAGGAAAACCTAACAATTGGGGATGGGATGGATGAAATAGACCTGTTCTACAGTATGTGGATACTGCATTGTTTTTGCACCACTGTGACCTTACAAAAGTACTCAGTACTCTTGTGCTTTCCCATCTCAAAAAAAGTAGTGCCAAAATAACACAGAACCACCAATAGCCATGACAAACATAACCAGCTGATCCACCTCCCGCTGGAAAGTTCAGTTTAGACTTTAACCTTATATCTATTGAAAAATAATGAAGAGCCTAATACATTCATTACCAGCCAAGAGAGCCCCAGACTGCGAGTCTGGTGGCAAAAGGGCATGAGTTCAAGCCCCCTTAGTGGTCTATCTATGCACGTGCCAGGTATTAATATGTTCGGAGAAAGAGGAAGCTGTGAAGGAAACTAGGATGTCCACTAACTAGCAGAACACCCCCCTGACAAGCAGGTCACACATGTACCCCCCAGCAGACATTAAGACGGTTTTATATTGGCAGGGTAAACACCTTTAATTGTCACCATCAACGTATTCAGACATTTGACTCATCACGAGCAGCCCCTCCAGGTGCATCCGAACATTTCCAGGAGCGCAGTGCATGTGTGGAAGGGGCTTAGGACTGATAACCTCAAAGATGCACCCACTGCAGGCATTTTGAGTCATACTCAAAGACCTGATTGACCCCATAATTGTCTGAAATGATTTTTTGAAGTATTTTGTCTTGAATCACACGGCGTGATTCATTTCTGAGTCAGCGAGCAGAGCGAAGCTGATATTATGATTGCTTGTTGCTATTGCAAAGACAAGGTTATTGCGTGGTTCATGGCTACCTGTCCCTCTTACTTTTTTATTCGTAATGAGAAATGACATGTGCAGTAATTTCATTGATTATCTTTGGACATTGTGTTTCTACTCTGCGGAGCAGCAACTGGGCGTTTCCAGTATGTGAAGGCCAATGATGAAATTCTTATTCATGTTGAACAAATTGAGCCCAAATTTGATAGTGTTTGGCTTGAGATTCAAATAGCATTAAATGCTTTAAAAGAAATCACTTTGGTAGATCTTTTATAAGTTTTGCTGAGCTTTGCAGATCTCAAATTTGTCAAAACTGTTGGAAAATTGTCTAGTTTGGAAAAATTGCAGTTTAAATATGCATTATGAGAGCCTTTCTTCTACCTTTTAGAAGCTTTAAAAGACAGTCATAATCCACACTTAAGCTCTGTGCACCGAGTCCTAAATCCATTTCCCCCTGTTTTGGCTGGTGTCAAAGGCTATCAGAGAAATTTGCATTTGATTTACACTAATAATACCCTAATGTCACTTCCCCTGGCTGTATATCTGATGCCTTTTAATCCAGAAGCTAAGCAGAGGGCAATTAAGATTGCTGAGGAAAGATGGGATTGGTTTTTCCCTAAATCTTTCCAGTAGAGGGGAGGCAGATATGAATAGCTGCAGTAATATGATGAGGCGCTGGTTCTCTTTGGGCTCACACACTGAGTGGAGGCCTTGTTTAAGAGCCAAATGGATTTATGGAATCAAATAGAACTTTTCATTTCCTTGTTTCAGGCGACACACGGGGGATTAGAAGAGGAAATATGTGGTCAAAGATGAGAAGTAGTTATCAGACACACTGAGGTGGAACAAAGGCTCTGTGGTTTACCTGTGAGTCGGTTTGATTTTCCATTTTGCTTTGAACAGTGTCTACATAATGCACCGGTGGTTCTGGTTGAAAGAGGTAAGGGTTTTTATTTCCAATGGAAAAGTTTATTTAGTGTGTTCACCCGCACAAGTAACAAAACACCTGCACAGGTAACAAAACACTAAAACACAACTTATTAAAGGACTTAGCTTTACATCTGACCAAATTAAATAGATTTAAATAAAACTAAATACACTTTGAGGTAAATCAAAAGTTCATGGTACGAAAAAAGTCCGTCTGTCTGTCCGTCCATTTCATTCCACTTATCCAGGGACAGGTCGTGGTGGAAGCAGCCTAAGCAAGTTAACCCTTTGCTTCTTTCTTTACCCAAGTGTCCAAGACATGTGGCCGCAGATCTAATGATTCAACCACAAAGCTGATTTCCAGTCTTTGGCTTTTTTAGAAATACCAAACCATGACTGGCACGGAAGTCCAATAACAAAGCACCGCTCTGTTTCAGACGGGGCAGATCGCAAGGGCATTGACGTCCCCCAGCAGAACTACAGAGTCCCCAGGCCGAACCCTTTTGAGGCTGCTTTTACTGAAATGCTATTTGGTGCATTAGCACAAACAACATTTCCCATTCCATGTCATCATCTGCAGGCGTATGAGTATCCCCATACATGCCTAGCGCCTCTCATCCTGGGCAACTCCGGGATAGAAGAAAGAACTTACCTAGAAACAGAGCCAGGCTGCTTTTTGCCGGTTTATAATTTTTATGCTAAGCTAAGCTAACTATACAGATGGTACAAAGGTTTTAAGTTGCTGCCAAGAGAGTGAATTGTATTCTGAAATTGAATGGTCGCCAAGTCACAAAAATACAAATTCTTGCATGATGTTGCCTGAGAAGAACTTTGTGTGATTGCACGTATTGTTGCATGTTTGCTTTTCACATATGAAGATGAGAATCAAGTCCACGAGTGATTGGTGTCTCCACCCTTTTTCCTCGTTATGAAAGTCTCACACTATTCCTCTTAAATCATCCTCTGATATCATCAACTACATTTGATGTTACCAGAAAGTTGAAACCAAATCAAATTCATCGGGTACACAAGAGCAACTCACTGCCAGCCACAGCAGAGTGGATATGAGACTCAGCTGAGACTCAGCTGGCCATCACAGACTAAAACAGCAAATTCAAGGATAAAGCAAGGAACTATTTGTCATGGTCGTGTGTATTTTGACTTAAAAATGCTCTTGTTGGCTTTTTTTTGTACGAGACAGAAGTGAGGTTATTATTTTTATCACAGTCTCTCAGCTCTATTAAAGGCAACAGCTGCAATTCAAAGAGGACTTGCAGGCAGCTTTGTGCATACAAAGTGACCTCTGTGCCTCACAGTAATGCTTCTCGGATATGTTTCTGATATTTCATCACAGAGAAAAAGGGACAACGAATTTCAATGAAGCTGCTTGTTGATTAACGCTTGTCTTTCTTAAGTCATTCTTTGTGCACAATTTGTCTTTATGAACAAAATCCAGTACATAACTGACAGATTATGATATGACTCCCTTTGTTACTATTGCTACGCCTGTCAAGCTTAAATAAGGTTCACTGAATAAAATCCTGAATCATTTTTTTGAACAATGACCCCATATTTCTCAGAGGTAAAAGCAGGTTTCAGAGTTTCATAGGCGGGAATGACACATTTCACTTGGTGTAGCTAGCTAGTTTGTTATGCTAAAGTTACCTCCATTGGTTGGTCGACTGTATTATTATCAAAGAATTTGAACACGCACTGGACCTCTACATGCTACAGGCTGTTTTGGCTCTGATTCTGAGCAATGCAACAGCATCCACCACAGACAGAACTCAGTAAGTTTGTTTTCTAACTCGCACGTTTTCTAACATGCTGTCCAATGTTAGCATGTAAAGCTAGTTAACATTATCCCAGTACAGATTAGCTTTGCTAGGTTAGTTGTGTCAGTGGACACTTGTTGTGTAGTGAAGCATATCACAAATAAACTCAAACTTGTTCTACCGCAAATGTGACACAAATGACGCAATACATAGGCTAACCCATCAAAGCTTATAGTGGGTTAATGTTAGCTAGCTTTACATGCTAACACTGGATAGCATGTTAGAAAACGTGCAAGTTAGAAAACAATGCTAGTTTAGAGTGTGAACTTTCCAGTTTCCATTAAAGAGCCAGAGAGAGTTGCTAAGGTATGCAGGGAAACTCGAATACACAAAATAAAGTTACCTACGTTAGCTAGTTAGCCTAAAGCTAGATTACAGTACTGTAAGGAGTAAAGTAGCTAGCTGGACATGCTAATGGTCACAGCTTACATTAGAGCACACATGCTTAAAAGTGCATGTGTATTTGCAGTAAAGTGCAGGTAGTGACATGTTTTTCCATCAGCCAGCAGTGGTTGGTCTGCCAGAGAGGGTAGGTGGAGCTAAGCGGCTACTTTTCCAGTCTCTGCACGTGTTGTTAGTAAACAGTAAAAACAGTAAAAGTCTAAAAAGGAAAGCGACCGTCAGCAAGGAAAATCTAGAGTTACAACAGGAGCCAACCGTGGACGTCACACATGCAACACTGTCTGGATATCTGGGAAGTGTGCTCCTGCAATTACTGTTCATCCCCATAGGTGCTGCCAAAGAGAACGAAACTGAAATCTTCGAGATTACCACTTTAATGAAGTTGTAACACTTTTTCTCTTGTGTTTTTGGTTTTGGAAATGCTAACAAAAAGACACAACCCTCCAAACTATAAAGAAGCTCTTCCAGTGGCTAAGACATGGTTGAACTATCGCTGATGAAGTTAGCAGTTTAGTGAACACTCAGCTTGAAATAAAGAACAGTAGTGAAGCGGGGTGACTTTACCATATTGTGGGAAACAGAGGAATTCGCCTGGTGGTCTGTATTAGTGGTAGTAAGTACATTTCCTTCTGTTGAATTTAGTATTAGGATGATGGAGACAGAACACACACAGAGGCAGCTTCTTCGGAAGATATGAGCGTAACCTTTGAAGAGACTGGTGACAGTAGTTCATATATCTGGCGATGGTTTTGTCAGGTGGACAGCCGTCTATAAACACATTCCAGAGGTCCAGACATAAGCCATTTTCCAGAGAAGGTGGAGAGCTGCGATCTTAAAATCACAGGCTTGTTTAGGTTTTTGCGGAGTGATCATTGCATTATGAAACTTTACATCGCTGACCCCGGGGTCTGGAAATGCCCACGTGGACACATGGCTTTTTCCTTGTCTTCACAAAGCCTGTCTATTGTCTACGTCCTCTCTCTGTGTCTCAATCAGAGACTCCGACGCAGCTCTGCGGATGCACCTGGCCCATAAGGTTTCACTCATATGTCCTCCGCCTCGGAATATTAAAACACTGACAAAAAGCTAAACTGAGCGGTGCTGTCGTCTTTTAGCAGACTGCTCTGTGCTGCAATATTAGGTGCTATTGTCCGGACAGGGCGAGCAGTCAGTAAGATTTAAAAACAGCGTGGTCTTTATTGGGGGATATCATGTTTTTGGTGGATGAATGCAGGATTATTTGATCTGGAAGGACGGTGATGAGTGGGCGAGGTGTGGAAGAAGTCTGACGGTGGCTCTGACTTTTGCTTTAGTCTCAGCTCCTGCGTAGGGGCACAGAGTCGGTGTGGATCGGCCCAGTCATGAGCCTAACAGATGTGGCCCTCTCTCTGTTCCTCGTCCAGGCTGCCGTGGCAGACGTTCAGTTTTTCTCTGTCCAAGGTTCAGCTCAAAGAGTACAGGTTTCGGGCCTTGCGTGCGCCCTCCCCAGTGTTTACCCTTCATCCTGTCAGCATGGCTGGATACCTGTTAAAAACAGCCAGCAGCTGATGTTGTCCAGGGCTGATAGAAGTATCTGCTTTCATCAAAGAAGACTCTATTAGCCAACGGTGTGAATTTAACGTTTGTTCTTCATGGCCAAGCCTCAAATAAATGAAGGTTATCTATAGCTCTCTAATTGGAACCATCTTCTCTCTCTGCCTCAATCGCTCTCCGCCTCTCCGGTGAGGGATTTCATGACTTTTGTCCGTCTGCGCCACAAGAAACAGATGTGAGAGAGATTCCTGTCCGTTTCTGTTTTCGATTGAAAAGCTGGTAGATGATCAGATTGATGACATGTTGTTTTCCTGTGAACATGTTCTTCATTGGATTTATGGAGCGTCTCTCCGCTTTCAAAACACCTGCTGCGCCGGGGCAGATGTCAAATCAAAGTTGATACTCTCACGTCTCTCACATCGCAGAACAAAGAAAAGTGGAACTAAAAAATAAACAATGGGGAAGAACACAAAGTGAAAACTGTCTTTTGGTGGATATATAATTTGTTAATATGCTCATAAAAGCCTCAGAGGCTACATTAATATGAGGGAGCGCATCATCCATCATTGACGTACGCTCAAAAGAAGGTTTTATTTCTTTTACTATTAGCAATGAAAATATATTGCACGTTAACCTGTCATGTATAAAAACAATAGATGTTGGATTTAAGTGTTTTCTGTGTTTAACCTGTGGTTAACCTGATAACTCCGCGAGCAGCTCTGGAAAGAAGAACAATCTTTTATTCTCTCCCTGGCTTCAGAGGCCCTGTCACTTCACATTAGCGCTAACAGTCAGCTGCTCCCCGGCCCGCTCTGTCTGGCAATCAGCTCGCGAGCCTGAAACACCTGCTCATGTGAGTTTCACTTTCCATGGAATAATGCGGTAATTCTATCAGGAATTGATTGGGAAAAAGAAAAGGGAAAGGGAAAACAAATATGCGGCTGCACATACAGTAGACTCGATTGGAAAGAATGCCGCTGTTTGTTTTTTCTAGCCTCAGATCAAAGAGGGTTTGCGATATGAGACGGTCTGCATGCACCATGACCGAGCGAATTACGTACGTTGTTCCCCCGGTGCAGTCTGCAGCACCCCTTTGATCATTAAGATCATTTAAGCCGTGATATCTGCTTTGCTTTTGGTTTCTGTCTTTATGGGAATAAAGTTCAGAAATAAAGTGAAGCTTTATATTCAGATAAAAAAGATACTAGATTGAGACAGCTCCTCACATGACTCGATGATACCGTTGGCTGTTTTCTGAAGTCTCTCGTCTTCTCAGGCACTTTTTCAATCCAGCAGGATTTGTTCAGACTTTCCCTCAGACATAAACACTTTCTCATCAGCTGCATCTTCACTGACTCACAAATATACACATTCTCATACAGTTCCGTCACCAGCTCTGGCTTTGGCTCTTACTAAAGTAGCGTCTTCTCAAGCTTGCACCTCAGATCTGTGGGAATCTTTCTCTTTGGCTTCCACCATTTTGACACATACACGTGTTCCCACTCCTTCCAGAGGGGAGGATAAGTGTTACCGTTGAGGCCGGGGTCGAACACGCTGCAGGGAAGACATGATATCAAAGGGCTGGGGAGGATTTGGAGTGTAAGGAAGCACACCTCCTGGTTTCCCTGGAGTAACACAACTCCTCAAGCATCCTTCATCCCACCCGAGCACCATTAACATCATCATTTTTCACCCGGATGAGGACGGAGCATCTCGTTTGAGCTGCGTTTCTCTCCGCGAACATTCAATCTGAATTCCTTCATTCCTTTCATCCGTCTCATAACTTTGTCTTTGGGCGTTTGTTGTGTTAAATTGTACGTATCGTGTATTTCGAGAAATTACACGAGGAAAAAATGCGAAATCCAGAGTAACTGATGAAATTGATGCACGTGTGCGGTGAACTTTCCGCCTATAATCTAGGAACAGATTGTCATGTTCCCGCTGCTCTTCCTCGCTGTTTACTTTGTCTCCTCAACCTGCTAAGACATGAGATATTGTCTTCCTACTCACAGGTATTGTACGTGCTGTCTCTCCTGGGCCTACACACACGCGGCGCACAAACAATTTCCCCCTGTGTTGATGGGTGAGAGAGAAAAACATTCCTCAGTCAGGAGGTGGAGGTGCCCTGAAGGACTGTGTGCGTGTGCGTGTGTGTGTGTGTGTGTGTGTGTGTGTGTGTAAGAGAGAGAGAGAGGGGAGAGAGACAAAGGACGCATTTCACAGCAGCATTAACCCCCCTGACAAGACACTGGACACAATCAGCTGTTGCACTGTAGGAGTTACCGCGCGCACACATACAACCACTCTATCAGGGTAAGAAATAAGCGAGAGATCCTCTTCCTCACACACACACAGACACCAGAGCAAAGAAGGATTACATCAGGACTTGGGTATTACTTCAGGTGATGCCTTGTCATCTGCAGGGTGTAGGTGTTGTACATGGACTTACTAGTGAACTCTGGGGAGAGGCATTTTGTCGAGGCGAAGGCATAACAGCAAAGAAATAAACATGTTGTCAAGGCGATATCAAGCATGTTCCCTCACGCCTGCGACTGGCAGCGCGAGTATTTCTGAGGCCTCGCCGCTGTTTCTCTACTTAAACACCTGTGACACACGATAGGAGCAAAGCCTGGGAAAAGCATGGTTGTGGTTCCCTTGGGGAAGTTTGGGGGGAACGAGGGTGGGGATGTGTGTGAGGCCCGAACAAGTGTGTGTTCCTGGGGTGTTCGCAGCCATGCAGCCCAGTGTGTGGAGCTTGGGGCTGCTGGGGACTCCGGTGTGTGTTCAGCTGGACCTGCAGGATGTTTTTATAAGGGAGGCGATCCCCTCCTGCACACACACATACACACACAGGTGCTTACAGGCTTGAGCTCTGACGGCGCAGGGTCACGTGGTCAGTGCACCATGCGTCACTGCGCAATATGTTCGGTATGCAGCGCGTAGGTCGGCCGCAGTGCAGCGGCGGGGCCTTTCCTGTAGCCTCCGTCTGATGTCTGCTTCATGGCAGCCGGGCTCGTACGCCTTCTCCTCTCTGCTGTCAGTCTGTCAGAGGGCTTGTTCGGAAATCTGGAGGTTTGTTCTGCCCCGCCAGGCCTCAGAGGGACCTCCACTCACACGTTTCCCACAGGCAGCAGCAGCAGCAGCAGGAGGAGGAGGAGGCGGAGGCCTGACGCTCGCAGCCAGTTTAGTGTAGTTACAGTAACTGTCTGGCTATTCCCAGCCAGGAGGAATAAATAAATAAAAAAATAAAGGGAACTCCACTTCATAACATTTTAATTGGCTTTGGAGGCTTAGCTGTGGCTCGCCTGTGGTTAGCGCGGTCAGGCAAGTATGGAGCGCAGCAGCCACTGGATGTTTTAAACTCTCAGAATGCTCTCTAAGAAACACACACACACTTTCAGCAACCACACTCTCTCTGTGTCTCAGTCTGAAAGGCCAAGAGTGCTGTACCACAGAGGTTGGCATTTCCTCTGCATAACCACTTGTCGAAATCCAACTCCCTCATTACACCGTGTTAGAATAGCTGCAGTGAAACATCCCTGTGAGCCCACCAATAACCCAGACTCTTCCTCCAAACAAGCGGAAATCTGACTGTAAACACTCTGTGAGCTTGTTTCTGTCTGACCTCCAGACAGCCCTGAGTGTGTGTGTGTGTGTGTGTGTATGTGTGTGTGAGTGTGCATGTGGAGGGTTTTGATGTGTTTTGACTTGAGGCTTTTGCGGTGTGTGTGGTTCTCTAGCCGTTTGAGGCTGCAGTGGATAGGATGTCAGCGTGGAGCCTCGCTGCAATGAAGCCTTCAAGTCGCGCCTGATGATGTCATTATTACCTGTAGGAGCTTGGAGGATATGTTTCAGAGTATATATATGTGTGTGTGTTGTTTTAGCAAGGATTAAGTGGTGTTTCAGCGCGGCCCCCTCACTTCAGATGAGAAGATATGAAGGTCTGTACAAGAGGACGCCTGTGTCTCACTGTGTGAATGTTTCCTGGTTCCCTCTGAGTGATCGAAAAGTCTCCAATTAGAGCCTGAGCTCATGTCACACATCTGCTGATCCCATCCACCCTGCTCCAGGAGTTTCCTACCTATTTATGAGAAAGCCATCCATCCGCCTTCACGCCTACTAATCCCCCAGCCTCCATTATTCCTGGGAACGCACTGTCACCATAGAAATCAAGAGCTAGAAACAGAAAAACAAAACAACTACAAACGGGGGGAAATGGAGAAAAAGAAAACAGGGAATGGGGCAGGAAACAATTGGGAAAATCCTCCAAAGGTCAAAGCACTGGTAAAAAAATATATGTATATAAAAGAGAGAAAAAAGAATCAGCCATGAAAGTGTCAATGTGGAGTTGGTGACGCATTGTCGGTGCGGGGTTTGCCTGCTCAGGCGAATGGGTCTCGGGGGCTCTTTATTTTTGAAGCTTGACTGCAATTTGGATAAGAGAACCAGAGGTCCCTGGGAAGGAGCCGCCAACCCTGACAAGCTGCTGGAGGAGCCCTGCAAAGGGTCACTGAGCGAACCCCATCCTTAACGACACAGGAAGACAACACATGCACGCACCTTAAACACTTGTGCATGCATTGTGGTGCAGACTATTGCATGCACAGACAGGATGGTGCACACTCAAAGAAATATCCTCACTTTTGCACCAGTATGTTGTTTACAGTCTTCTCTTCACTCTCTTCCTAACTTCTCCTCAACTTTAAAACAAAGCGAAACACTCCCTAATAGCTGAATTACTCAGAATTACTTAGAAACCAAAATGATAGTAAAAGCAGAGAGCTGCGAACGAATTAAATCCTGCAAGACGACAACAAATGAGGAGCTTGTTCCCCGACTTCTATCCTGTTAAAGTGCATTCACGCGATACATGAATTGTTCCTCATGTGCTAATTTGTCAGACTGCTGCTTCATGTAACGTACTACGGATGACTAGTGAAAGCAGAATGAGCCGGAGAGGAACCTGACATGTCCCTGTTCTGCAGTGGAGACTCCATTATCTCTGCAAAGGTTAAACCTGCAGCCGGCTGGCTGCTGTCCGGGTGATGGGATTAGAGAATACATAATTGTTCGCCTTGCACATGTGTCATAAAACGAGACGCCAAACCCTTTGTAATGAGGATTATGTGTCTTTTCCATGGATTCATTTCTCCGCTCTGTGACATTATTGTGCGCCTGTATCTCTCCCATCCTGACTGTCTTTGTCTGATTGCACACATGGGCCAACTACCTTGACTTTCCACTGTGCGCTCTGAGACTTTTACTGGTCAGTGTGGATACGCCGCACCATTGGCCAAACCCTATAAAACTAGCACAAGCATGTTTCATTGCACTACAAGGTGTGAACTAATAGAGTCTTAGTGTTTGGCAGCAGAGAAAGTGGAAGTGAACCCTTGGACCTCGACTAACCTCAGCAGATAATTGTCTGTTATTGTGCTCTTACTCAGAGCGGTTTGGGAAACCTGCCGTTTAGGTGTTTTATGTGCTGGACTGATGAAGGCCACTGGCGTACTCTTCTGTCTAATGGTTGTGTGAAGCTGTTTATTGTCCAGTATATTAATTGACTTTAAGTGCTCCCACAGGCGCCATAAAGTCAAATGAAATAGCCGCAGTTGTATAAATCCTCCATCACGAGGTGAACACAAAGACAACAAGAAACCGCACATTCATGCTGTTTTCTTTTTAAGAGTTTTTGTGTGAAGCTGTGTGAGAGAGAAACAGAGGGAGGGTGGGAGGGAGAGAATGACTGTATGTGCCATTTTCACACTTTTGGTTTAATATACATTTTGGTTTTATTGATTACTTATTAGCTTTTTCCTAGACAGCTTTTGGGTTGCCAGGTTGTGGAAAATCCTCTTTAAACTTGACTCTTGCCTAGCTTACTCTCAAACCCACCAGAAGGCCTCCTCAAACGGACGACCATCTATTAAAACCATCTATCAACAGAGGTGTATTAGGCCACTGGAGGCCAGTGAGCTACTCTCTGCTGCTTTAACCCAAACCCTTTTGTTAGATGATGTTTATTGATTGTCCCGTCTTACCCCCTCACAACCCAACCCACAACCTGCTGCGAATAAAAATGATCTGTCTACATGTGCTCACATAATAATGAGCAACACAGATGATTCTAGATGTGTGTCTGGAAGGCTTGGCTCTGTGGAACGGAAACATCACGTCTTGTGCTGCTCAGCAAACAGAAGAAACTGCATTAAATGTCTCACTGGTATTTTCAGCGTGTTTTGTTTTGCTTGTGACTCTAATGCAGGACTGAAGCAATCGGCGCATGTGAAGCTCAGGAATCCAAATGAAGTTTAGAGTAGACATTTATGTAATGACTTTTCGTGGTTAAATTGGGGAAACAGGTGGACAGAGTGAGTCCAGGCAACATATTAAGATGTCTGATGTGTTAGAAGCCTGCTGGGGCCTGACTTCTGCTGTGTGAACTGGAGCTACGGCAGTCATAGCTAGGATAAGCTTGTAACTGATCTCTGAGTGATCGCAGTGTAAACAGAGGCTTCCTTGAAAATGTTGCTAATTGTCTAATCAGCAACTGATACATAATTCAATGTCAATGCCATTTTAGTTTAACTTGAAGCAAAAATGTTCAACATTTTTGAGTGCTTACTGGAAATAAATCCCCCTCAGCTCTCCATAACGTTACAGTTTTTTTCACCAATTTCTTTTTGGTTTTCCGGCCCATAACTTAACTGTTTGGTTTATTAGTGTCCTTTTCTTCCAAAGGCTAATCAAGAGGCAGGCAAAGAGGCGGAGCACGAACCCATGGCTGAGGACTATGGGCGGGCCGCATGAATCAGCCAGCTACGGCTATGCAGCTAGGCAATATGCTCCTCAGCGTAGCTAGCGGTTATTAGCCATAGACTCCATAGATAATGAATGAGCTAGTTTAACTTTGCCAGGAGGAGATTCTGTTTGTGATGGTGATTGACTGCAGGTGTTAAGTTATCAGAGTAAACAAGGAGCGGAGTGAGAGAGCGGCGAGCCGACACGTAACGGGAAACGTAAAAGAACCGGTCTCTTAATCAATACGGTCCGCTGTAATCTCTCCGGGTAAAAGAAAGAAACTCCTGACTCCTATTTACTGGCCGACGATTAAATAAACGTTTGATAAACACTGAACAGGCTATGCAGCTTAAATGAGCACAGTGTACCTGCTACATAGTGCTAAAAATATTTCAATACAATAACACTAACATTTAACTCACCGAAAAGCTGGAGCTCAGACTTCTTGCACGGCCATAAAGTTCCATAAATCCCACAGAGAGATTATTTTTACCAAACTTTGAATGAAAAAATCCCCAAAAGTCTCCAACAACACAAACAGGTGAAGTTAAGTTCAGTGTCTGTGTGTCTGTGTTGACGTCTAGCAGACAGCCAGCAGGATCCACCTGTCAATCAAGCGATCTGGCCCCTATGATTTCAGGCTTAATATAATTAAAACGGGTGTGCTATAGAAAAATTCACCCCCCGTACAGTTATCTTGAACAATAAAATTTGATATTCAGATACTTATAACAAAACCGTTTTTGTACCAGGCTCTAAACATGTTTATTTCTGCTGTAAATTTGGGCATTTTCCCACCTGCTGTAATGTTATTTCTTGTTTTCGGGAGCCTCAAGTGGCCACTCGAGGAACTGCAGTTTTTTGCACTTCCGCATTGGCTTCAGTTTCCAACACCAGAGGTTGCCTCTTGGCTACTACATTAGCTGCCCAGCAGAAAATTGCAAACAGAAAAAGTTAAAAGCTAGCTACATTAGCACTTAGCAGCTGTTCAGGAGCGAGTTAGAGCTAAAAGAAAAGTCCAATATTTAACGTAAACATCACAAAAAAGGAGGCTAATGTTGTGACAAATTTGTTCATCTAAACAGGTGACACTATATCAGTGTCTCACTAAGTATTATTTCTGCCGCCCCCAGGAGGACAAAAATCAGCAATTGCAGGTTTAAAGAGTTTACATTTTATAACATATATATAATGTTACAATGTTGGATATCCAGACTAAACGTGGGTGCAGTTTCAAATCTGTTGGTAAAAGTATGTTGGAGTAATCCTCAGGCTTCTCAGCTCAGACTGCAGGCTGTCAACGCCAGGTTTCACACAGTTTTTTGTGACGTCACAAAGTGCAGCCTCAGCAGGCTTCGGAGAGCTGGCCAATCAGAAGAAAGTGGGCTTGTTGGGGTGGGGTTTCTGGGGGGTTGAAACTTAAGCAGAATTGTACTGACCTTTTAAAAAACTGTTTAACCTCTGACCAGTAGGATTTGTGGGAGTGATTGGTTATGGTCTAAACTGTGCTTGGTTGCACCGGTAACTACAACCAGCAGTGATGTCATGAGATGCTGAAGTACACCTGTTCAACACTGCAGCCAGGTATAAATTGAAACCATTGTAGGTCAACAAAAACATGTTTTTTAAGGAGGTGTTGAGTCATTCTTTACAGATGAGTTTTGTCTAGCATATGTTTGTGTGTCTGTTGTTTTTTGCGTTTGGACGTGTTCTCTGCTTGTGCGAGAAACAAACAGAAAAGCCATGAGTGTGTGCGGTCCTGCTAGTGTACTTCTTCAACACCCCGAGAAGCGTAAAATGGCCCTCAGTGGAGCGAGCCTCCACACTGCCTATCACTCCATTACCAGCCGCGCCGCTTGACTCAGGCCAATGTGCAAAACAGCTGTGGAAAAGGCCTCATGCCTTTTCTTTAATAGAGTGTCCCCTTAGAAATGTTTTTCCTACTCCCCCCATTTTTATCAGAAGTATAGAAATACCCACCCACCTCTGTCATGTAAGATTGGTCCCCCTCCAAGTATGACATGATGGAGCTCATCTGGATTGAGTTAGGGTGGGGCACCCTGTGGAGATAGAGTGGACGGGAATGTCATTACTGAATCGATAAAGCCTTGTTAGCAGTTTGGGCTCATGGTGTGCAACAAACACAGGACTAGCTCGGTAGGATGCATTCTACTTGTTCAGAGGGAGCTGCTGCACCATGACGGTGCACCATTTACATTTTTTTCACCCCACCCACGCTCCTGTTTCTGGTATGTTACTTGTGAACCACATGTTGCACAAATTTCAGCACCATTAAAGTGCTCTCTGTTACCACTCGAGCTGTAAAGCACAGATCGTTCTGGCAGAAAGCAGCAGATTCAGTCGCCTCCGGTGCTCGGGGGATAGCAGCTTGATGCAGGATGAGAGACACCAAACAAATACTCTCAAAGCTCTCGTCTTTGAAACTGTCAAATCATTTACTTTTAAAATCTTTACTTAGCAGGTAAATTAACATAAAACTTCTCTCTTGCCCGATTTATCCTATAAATCTATACAGTGACTTCCCTTCACAGAGTTCCCACCTCCCTTGTCTGTCTCTGTTCACACACCAAACATGCTCTTCAGTCTCATTCGACAAAGCTTAAAGAAACAGCTCCTGAGCCATGTGATGCTGCTTATGTGTTAAGTTACTTCGGGTTAAGAGGTTACACATTACATCAAACTTAAAATATTTGAGCTTGCGCCAATACGCCTCTAACGCAAATTTGCGTTCCAACCAGCACAGACTTTCCAGGTAATTTTGCAATTGCTTCACTTTTGCTCTGAACACACCTTCAATCTTCGGTGACAGATTTTTTCGGCCACAAGAGGGCAGCAGAAACAAGCTGTGAAGGCAACAATTACAAATAAATGTCATGCTAATGTGTTAGTAACAGTTTCCACCAGATGTATGATACCATTAGCATTTATTTTAGCGTGTCAAATATTCACCTTCATTTAAGCTTTTTTTTGGGCACCAAACGGATCGAAATGCTTTGCTTTGTTTGATAGCTGATTGTTAAATTAATCAGTTAGTTGTTTGATTCTCCTGCACAGAAAACAACTGCAGGCTGCTGCCGCAAACCAGATTAAAGACAGTGATAGTAAACAAAAACAATGAACCCTAAAAACGCTGAGCTGAAAACGGCTAAAATGCTCAAAAGAGTTGAGGTGATTTGCAGAGACAGATGATAGCTTTGTCTCAATTCTGGGCTGCGTCATTCAAAGGACACGGCCTACAGATGATGAGTCATTCATAACCTGCGTAGACCGCTAAAGCTAAACTGAAAGAGACGGTTTGGTCTACGGAGGATTTCCGTTAACCTTGTGTCACCAAACGTGGCTCCTGTCGCCTACAAACTAGGTAGCTAGCGGGCTAACTAGCTATAATAACTTACGTCACGTAACTTGTTATTTTAAAGATAATTTGTTTCAAGGGCCCTTTGTTATTTTTAATATTTGTAATTGTAATTTTGCTAGCTATTCGATTGAGTTGAAACCAAAAACGTTTAAAAGTGTATTCCTCGGACGCTTGACAGTCTGCCATCTCGTTTGAAGTGGCGCGCAATGAATGTAAGGATACGTTGGGCCACAAAGGATGCGTCAGGTGCATCCTTTGTGGCCCTGGAAGAGGAGGACGAAATTGTCGGCCGCATCTGAAGGAGCCTTTGAATTGGGACAGGCTTCGATGCGCCGCTGTGACACAATCGGCCTTCAAATATGACCTTCGAAGGATGCAGCCCCTGAATTGGGACACAGCTAACGATTCTCTGTGGGTTCATCACTATGAGCAACCCGTTATCATAACATTTAGCAATTCAATCCCTTGTTGATGATAAAACAGTGATTAGAGCAGATAAAAAAATCTTGAATCCTATAGTTTATTTTATTGGCAGTATATTTATCCAGTGGTAACATCCATCTTTGCAGCACGGAGTGAACAGATTTAAAATCTGAAACAAAGAGAGCACCAGTATTGGATTGAAGCTTGGCCGCTGGAAGTGAGTTGACTAATTGGATGGAAATTGGTATGAGGAGAGAAAAAGTTGGACCTGTACTTCTCAAAATCTGTGCAGACAAGTGCAGAATCATAATGATCTTAAAACCCTTTGTCATGGCCAGAACAGAGATTTAATCAGGCATCAAATATGTTGTCTCTTCCCAGCTCATGAAATATTGTTTTTATAACATTAACCTCCGTGACGCATTTCAAAGTGCATGGAAAAGGAAAATGATGCATGGAAGAGAGGGTGTACCTGTATCAGGTGTCCTGTAGTGCAGCCGCTCCAGTGGCTCTGCACAATGTGAGAGCTGAGAGAAGAAGAGTGCTGTAGGTGTTTTTGGTTCGTTGGTTTGTTCTTTTCCTACGACACACACACAGATAGTTTCCATTTGTCCTTTTGTTGCTGCATCTGTAAATCCCCCTGCTGAATGACATTTGCTTTTTGAATGACATTTCCTCATGAGTGATTTAATTATGAAAAGGTTTCCATTTTCCATTACCAACCATGTGATAATGTCTCCCAATCAACCATAGTACATTTGAATTTGCGTGATACAAGGCAATCTGTGAGGACACGTGCATGAACAGCCCTCTCATCCTCCAACATCGGCCTCCACGTTTGGAAAAACTCTCCTATCTCTTCCCCCTGGTGGCAGATTTCGGTCCTTGTAACCGTTTATGCAAGCAGACGTAAAAGCATAGCTGAAATAGCTGACATTTTCCCTAAGTCTTGTTTGATTACGTGAGAAAGGTTCTAATGAGAGACATCAGGCTTGTTTCCAGTCCTTCTTGTGCATGTCTAACACTCAGCTCATGTCCCATCAGGCGCGTTCTCCCAGCCGGCTTTCATGCCAGCGCAGAGCAATCAGGCTAATTGGCCATGGCAACACTGATGAAACATTTCAGAAGGAGAAAAACATCGGCTTGGGAAACTGAATCAATATCATTAATCACAGGCAGGAATCTGCTATTAATGGTGTCTGTTCTCTATTAAGTTCAGTACACAGAGGTTAGTCGTGTGGAGGGATAGAGATGGGATAATCTGGCCTGTGCTGTGACCCCGGCTGTCCTCGGCACGACCAGGCACAAAAGTTCACAGCAGAGTTGAAATGTTGTCAACCCTCCCCCGTAGACACATAACAACATGGCTTCATCGCTATCTGGCAAGGTCAGGGTGGATGGCACAACACACAAGCAGGTGCAAGAGAGAAATGAAGGTGACAGTAGTATAGTATATGATGCAATTTATGGCCTGTATTTTATGTATCAGGAGGAAGAAATCTGTGTGTTCCTGTGATTTAGACACAGCAGGAATGATGTCTTTGAAGGGCAGACGATATGAACGTCTGTTAGACTAAAAATGTAATCATCTTTTGAGCAAGGCTGTCTGGAAAGCTGTGATTGTTGCTTTCTTTTCTTTCTATTTTCTTCTTCTTTTTGTCTGACGGGTCAATTATAAGATGTGACATTCAGTCGCTACACTAAGATCTTTAATTAAACCTGCAATAACAGATATTTTTGGCCACTGAAAGCTATAACAAGTTGCACAAGTTTACATGGAAAAGGAGCTTTTTATTTTAGCTCTGTTTTTGGTCTCCACCAGCCCCCGAGGAAAACATCTGGCTCTTTAACTGATAAAAGCTCCACTATGTTCACCAGCTGGTAACTTTTGTCTGTTGTGAATTGTGGGCAGGAAGCTTCCAGTGTGTTGATCAGAGGTTTGTTTGTTGTAAACAGTTTCCTGTTGTGGCTGGAAGCTATGCTATTACAGCGGTGAGAGACCAAAACACCGAAACAGTAAAGCTGTGGAGCAGAAAACTGATGCCATGAGCTGGAAGACGGAGCTGAGGGAGAAGTGCAGAGCTTGTTATATGAGCAACCCCTTTCACATACAAGAAGTCATGTGAGCCCTTGTAAATATAAAATATAATATAATATGTGATTTTACTGTGCCCGCATTGAGAGTAAATGTTTATGATTTAAGATTCGACATAAATAACTACTTGGTTTTGCATTAGAGCATGGCCAGGGTGTGAAAAAAGCAACACTCATGAACATGAAAGCCCTGCTCTGAGCCAGGTAACATGAAAGAGCCTTTCACGAGTGGTTGGGGACTTTATTGGAGCCCTTTGGACCACAAAAGCAGCCCGGCCTCCAGTGACAAATGCTGCCCATAGCGGCTGTCCCACCAGTGGCCGTCCATCCAACAGAAAACAGTCGTTCCTCCAAGGCCCTGCTTAAGCAAAGAGAGCTATGAGAAAACTACCTCAAGTGGAAAGTTTGTTATGCTAATGTGTTGAGGGACTGCAGGGAGAAGTGTCAAGCGTGAAGGGTGTATGGCTGCGGAGGCTAAATAGTTAGGCTGCCGTCCCAGCTCATAGCTTCAGCCTCGCTGCACTGAGGCGGTGCGTGCCTGTGATTTGCCAGAGGGCGGGAACGAGGGAGTGGGGTACACAGGAGCAGAAAGAATCGTACCCCTCCTTTAAGACGCTTTCTCTCTCCCTCTCCTCCCTCTGCAATCCCTGACTTTGATGTAGCACTGCTGGTTATGCCATATTTTTCTTGGCTGTTGAGTCTGAATGGAAAATACAATGTAACAAAGTTCTCGTTGCTGCCCAAGTGCATAGATTTAACGTTTTATGTGACTTTAAAAGATGGAGGAACTATTTGGAGGTGACACTGGCGCTCTAATTCCCCCCTAATCCCTAACTCAACACAGAGCTCTTCTGCGAATGAGAAGTCTCTTCCACACTCTATTTAATGCTCCAGCTCTCCTCTGTACGGAGGTATTGACATCATCATTACAAGACGTGTCAATTATCAGTCACCTGATGACATGTGTGCAAGTTGAATTTGTTGCCATGGCAATGGAAACACTGCTGTATAGACAGTATAATGCTTGTGTCTGTCAGCAGGAGAACGACATCCACAGGCAGTGTAACTTTACACTCGCACATCTCTTGCACAAATGCATGTATACAACATCAGGTTACTGATACTGTATCTGACATTTTAGCAAATGTTAAGGGGCGGCTACGGCTCAGAGGTAAGTGGGTTGCCCACCAATTGGAAGTTTTGTTGTTCGAATCCCCAGCTCCTTTAGCCTTCATATGCAAGTTTCTTAACCCCTAATTGCTCCCAGAGGCACTGCTTGCAGTGTGTGAATGATTAGTCTATCAGTTGCCTTGTATGACACTAAATGAGTGTATTCATGTCTGTGTGAAGGGGTGAATGTGACATGTAGCGTAAGAAGACTAGGAAGGCACTGTCTAAGTCCGGTCCATTTACCATTTAATGGCACAGATCTGCTGCAGATTACAGGAACAGTAGTGCTATTCTTATTAGCCTGAATTAAACCCAGGCCAGACGTACAGCAGTTGCTCATAATTTACCTTACATGACTATCCAAAAGAAACATGTTTCTACCCGCTCAGTTATGTTTCCCATCAGTGAATCACACACACATTTACAAGTATTTGTGTTTGCACTCTTTCGACAGTGATTACTTATGTTGTCAAATTTATAATAGTCTCTGGAATGGCATGCCGTAGTAGGCGTCGGGGTCACTGTAGGTGTAGTCGGCAGACTGTGGGAGTGAATATATCTGGGATATCACAGTCTGCAGATGAGGATTTACAGTCACTCTGAGATCCCAACTCAGGTTCTGTTTGGACCCACGAGAATCCCTTTCCAGGCAGCTGTCGGTCTGGTCCGTGGCTCCTGAGAGCAGTGCGACTGTAACACTGGATCCAACGCAGGGGAGACAAAGTCAGCTGCCAGGGTTTGCATGACACTGCCAATGGAAAGATGAAGCTTTTAAAATACATCAGTGGAAAGACCATCAATGAAAACAGCTTTCCTCTACTGATAAAAAAAGCTGCTCACAACAACATAACACTCTTTGCACTTTGCACTGACAAATACTGGATTAGCTGACACATTAATGTAGAGCTTTACTGTGGCAGTGTTAAATCAAAGTGATGGAAGTTTTTATTCTGAAAGTTATTAGATGAGGAATAGATTAACAACACAAAAAATATCTAACAAATATTAATAAACACACTTTTAGCCACTCTCAATGTTAGTTGGAAAAAGGAGCTCTCTGAAGGACATTTCTTCCGGCTGTTTCTGTGCAAAGCTAGCCGTCCCTCACATCATATTTGAGAGACATTAAAACGTTTAAGTTTAAAATAAAAGTTAAAAAACAATGAAAAAATTGAAGTTATTGTTGCAGAAATGTACAAAGAAGCTGGATGGGGAATGTCTGCTACCCTGAATCTGTTCTTACGTCGCTACCAGTCGTCTGGGTTGATCACAGACATCTCATCTTACGCTAGTGTGTTAGCATGCTAATTAGCTGGTGGTTCTGTTTCTTGTCTTCCATCTTGATACCTCTTTTACATAACTGTTTCAGGATACCTAAAAAGTACAGTAGCTAATGTAAGCTCATGTATATTAAGTATGGTAGTGAAGTAGGATGTGTGTACTTCATTGGTGTTCAAAGCTAATTAGAATGCTAACACACTAGCCTACGATAGTAAATATGGTATCCATCCATCCATTTTCTTCCGCTTATCCAGGGCTGGGTCACGTAGCAGCAGAATCAACAAGTTAAGTGAACTTGGTGAACATTATACAAATAGAGTGTTAACATTGTAACTGTGACCATCATAGCATGCTAACATTTAGCTAAAAGCAGTGTCCAGCCTCACAGAGCTGCTGGCTTAGTCTTGTTTCCCCAGCTTTTTCTTTTCATGACAAACCAAACATTTATCTAAATCAATTTCCAGAGAAAAGCCTCAAAATTCACAAAGAGCGGTAAATGAAACAATAAGTTGCTGTTTAGAATGGCAACATGCAGGTCTTTGTTGGTTTTCATTCCTGTCATCATAACTGATTACTCAGTGTGAAGCCTCAGGCGTGACGCAGAGTTGAACAAATTGGGAGGAAATGTCTTAAGCGTATGAGTAACAACTTGCAAGACACATGGTTTATGTATTATTTTCTATTTTTATATGCAATGTCAGCTAATGAAGTGCTGCTGCTGGCATAGAGAGGGACTTGAAAATGGCTGGTGCGCCCTGTGTGCACTGCTGTCTGTCTGTTTGTAATTCAAAGGCATTTATGTATCAGATACAGCGACCGGTCCAGGTTTCTTGGGGGTGCAGACAAGGTCAACAACATGTGCTATGACTACCACCCAGCCCCCTGCGGTCCAGACTGCATCTGTTACATTCCTCACAAAACAGAACAAAACACCGTCACCCTGCGTGTTTTGGTAACCCGGAGCATGAAAACACATTAGTTCCTGCATCAGGGGGCTTTAAATGCAATGGTTAGATTTCCTTAATGTGGTTTACAACTTAGTGACTGTGCCACCTTTAGCTGCTCTGCATTACTAACCCAATAAGCCCCTTTCCACCCCCATACTCTTTCTATTTGCTTCTTATTCCTGCATGGTTCTCTGCCAGCACCCCCCACATTCACATATCTCCTTAATCTCCTTTACCTATGCTTTGTTTACCCTCCTGTCTGCTCCTCGCTCTCATTCCTCCTCAGCCATCTCCACTTTTTCTCCATCTCTCTCTCCCTCCCACATTCATCTGCCTCTGTTCTATTTATTCCACCCTCGTCTGCCTCTCGGACTCCCTGCCCTCTGCGTGTTAAATCGGAGCATGGAAACAGATTCCCTTAAGTACCTGCTCTGGAATCTCCTCTGCGATGATAACTCCAGACCCTTTCCATGCAGAACTGGGAAAACAGTCAAACCTGAACTCAAATATTTGAGAGGAGAGAGAAACAAAAACTAGCCATTAAAGTGTTTTTGCAGCTTTGAAATGTATATTATTGTCACTGCTGGGGTCACCTCGGAGGATATTTATGAGCATGTAATCTTGGAAAGCATTAAATTGTGTATGCTGCAAATGAGGGGCTCATAAATTACTTTAAAGTGCTGTTGCAGGCGACAGATGAGCTGTTGTCACCCAGAGTTTCTTTAAATTCTGCAACATGCAAGCAAGGGTAAAGAAAGGACAAGTAGAATAAAAGATTTGTCGATGATTCCCATCTGTATTTGTCATTACTTACTTAAGGCAATAAGTCTTTAAAGTTTATGTATGCTAAAATAGTTCCATATCATTAATCCTGGGAGCGACTGACAGACAAATAGAGGTCATTCTGTGTGTATAATGGCACAGGGAGGTGTATTCATGAGTGACAGACACTCATGTTGGAAGACGACTGATTTGGTCCTGTATGCACCTGACCTGGTTGCGTCAGCAGGACTGGATCATCAGAACCCAATGAGGCCTTCAGCTGTCTACCTCCCTGCTGCTCCGTCAGTGAGTAATCTGTTTTCTGAGGCATTATGGGAAAAAGGAATGTATTTGTTTCGGCAGAGTTTTCCTGCACCTTCTTAAATTCAAAACATCCCGAGAGTAGAGGTTGTTGCGCTCAGCGGTAAATGCTTCCTTGTGTGTGCTATTGTGAATGTTGTGACTGTGTCTATGGAAAGAGAGCAGCGCCACAGACGCGTGTCCTTGGGGGACACTGGAGGCTGGCGTACAATAGAAGGCAAACAGCATCTAAACCTGTGAGATGATGGACTTTCCAGCTGCCTTCTGTGTCCACTGCTGCCTTCTTTCTGTTTGTTTCTCTCTAATGGCACTTAACAACCACTTCCCTTTCACTCAGCCAAATACAACATATTGATAAAAGCAATCGTATTTGTGGAAAGCAAACCAGAGGTGATGAAAAGGAGTCTCAGTGAGAGGATTGCCTTTTGTTCTCACTATCTCCGAGGAAAAAAGGGTTATCAGATTTTCCATAAAGTGTTTTCAGTGGCACAGGCGGCGTCTCAGCTTTCAAAAGGGTCCCTGACAGCGACAAAGCGGCTTCAAATTCCCCTCTGATGTTTAACTCCAAATATTGCCATGTGGTTAGACTCAAGGAATTACTCTATCACTTGGCAAAGTGTAATTAATCTGTTTGATGACAAGCACAGAGATCAAGAACAATGATACTGATGAAATACGTTTCATTTAGCATCAATAAAAAGAGCTCCATGCAGGTTCTCATGGCAGCATGTGACACAGACACGGCCGATGAGTGCCTGACACGCACACGCTGTAATGAAATGCCTTTATTAAAACGCACATAGCCCTCCTTTTGCGGCGCGGTCGACACTATTTCCATGATTGTTGAAGACACACACAGGTCTCCACCCTTGAGCAGATTTATTTTCACACATGCTGGGTGAGGTGTCTGCAATTCCTCCCCGCCCTGTCATTGTTTGTTCTGCTGTTAAGTGTGAATATGAGCAGAGGGCAGGCAGAGCTATAGCTTCCACTGCTCCGCCGAGTGCCGTTTGCTGATGTCACGCTTACCCAACAGCTTTCCAGACCGTTGTAGTCTACCGTGTCCATCACTGGGGTGAGAACCAGACTTACAGGATCTGAGTTTGTCCTCAGAGTCAGAACATTTGGCTCTGTGACGTAAAAAAAAACTGCAGGAAAGGCATGCTTTATTCTCCCAGATTCCAATATGACTTATTCATACTTGCATAATGCCCAAAATCAGTCTTCTAGACAGCTCTCAGGGCCATGCATTGGTGTTAATAGGTTAGTAGTAGAATACATTGAGTCTTTCTCTGTGTTGTATAAAGCTAAATTGTAAGTGACGTGTGGGACCATGTTCTGTGAAGTCATAGCTGTGTTTTCTCGTACTGGTCTGTCTCTCTAATTACTCCTGTACTCATGTCTGATTTCAGCACACATACCTTTTGTGTAAATGTGGGCACAACTCAGAACAGCGACTCTTTGATCACCTGGACACAAACCAATGATAATATGTTAAGATGAATGCAGACTTTCCAATATGTGCTCCATATTGACTTCAAACAGATGCACACACGATGAATTCCCCGTCCAGACACTGAAGCATGCAGGGAATGAAATAGAAATCTTGCCATTTTCGCAAAAACATACCGTCCTCAAACACCAAAACACCTCCTTTCCTCTTCTTCACACACAAACCTTGTTGCTCAAACGCACACACCTCCCAAATGAATCACCCTCCCAAGTGCTCAGCATCATCAGCTTTCCCTGAACCAGCCGTGACTGCGGAGCACAACTGCATGACACGAGAGTCTCAGGGGTCAAATGAAATGCACGCTCTAAGTGCCACTTCATCTTCAAGGCATAACAGTGAGCAGCAGCTCCAGAGCAAACTCAAATAACACGGGATTGTGTCGGCCATTGTGCTGTTAATACGCCTGCATGGTGGTGCATTGTAAACTGGGGCCCTTTCGCACTTTTCTGCAGCCACGCATGACTTCTCCTCAAAACGGGCTCTCCTCCAGGCCCTACTGTCTGTTTATGTAGACGACTGCCACCGGGGCGGCATGGAATGCACCTCCACCTCGCTCTGCTCACACACACACATCCCTGAGACCAGGAGTCTGCCTCAACCTGCTGATATGAGCTGTTTGTGTTTTACTTTTACACACGGGGGTAAATGTTTTGATTAAAAGGCCGTTACTATTTTGCTAGTCACAATGGCTTTGTAGTGCGAAGGGGTTTGCTGCCGTGCTGATGGATGGACGGCCGCTCCCTGCCTCCAGTGAGTGGTTGAATGAGAGAGGAGCTGTCATCACCCGGCTGCCGACACTGTTGCCTGAAGAGAGAGGAGTAAGGTTGAGGGGGGAGGAAGGGGGGGGAGGAATTGGATGGAGAACCAGCAAGGGAGACGATGTGTTGAAGTGGGAGAAGATGTCAGGGAAAGGAGCGGGGGCCTAGAGAAAGAGAGGAGAGAACATGTTTGATGGAGGGGAGGAGGTCAGTGTTGGGTGCAGCACACCTCACACCCCTCTCCCAGAAGGCACCGCAGAGAGGAGTCTGCATTACGTAAAAGGGGGAGAGCAGGTGGTGCTGGGAAACACACGAAGCCTGTGATCAACAGTCCTACAGGGCCGTTACAGTCTACGGTTAAATGCTCCAGTGAGCCTGGGGTCCCATGACACGATGAAAAGTTTCACAGCATACGGTAATGGGGAGACTGTGTTACACTGTTGTTACGCATTGTGTCGGAGGAGGACGTCAGAGGATGACGGCATGTCGTAAATCTTCAGAACAAAAGAATTGAAGGAAAGGAGCAGCATCTCTTGGAAGGAAAGGAGGAGGAATTAATGGAGAATAATCAGGATGATTCACAGAGATCAGAGCTGATAGTGACATCAGCTGTGTTGGTTTTCCCCGACATCAGATCAGCTCCTTCTTTGTCTTACAGAGATAACTGTGTGCAATGAAAACACAAGTCTGTGTTCAAACAGGTCTAATTACCCGTCTAATTGAAAACCTCGATGTTCAGACAAGCCTCCCTCTCCTTTGATTCAGACTCGGTCTTGCACGGTATGATGAACACTGCTAATGAGTTCACACTAAGCTAACATCGACTATAACCACATTCATGTTCAAAGTGATGTCTTCTAAACTGCAGAGGTTAAAGGTGTGTTGTTAGCTGCTCACATGAGGTCTGCTCCTGTAAGGCTGCAGGTTTGGTTTGAGAGCAGTCTCACAGCGCCTCCTATTGGTGAGTGCTGCAAAGTGCATGTGTTAACATGTGTTAGTAAGTTAATTCAAAGAGAAGTAAGGTCATACGTTTACCTATAACTTCTCTGCATTTGACCACTTTATGACCATTACCACACTATTGCTAGCCTATAACGTCTTCTCACCATCACACCCTAAGATTTGATTGGGAGTTGTGTCACCTCAAGGCACTGTCTGATTGCCCCTCTATTTTGGGACGATCCTCCGACAGAGAGCTGACAAAGCAGGATGTTCACAAGCACGATCACCTTTGTACGTGTATCTGTTGTTTCCTGTTTTACTTTGTCACTCAACGTTCCCTCTCGTGTCTGAAGTTTTACCTCCTGCCTTCGTGTTTTTCCCCTGTGTGTTTATGTTATCACCTGTGCCTGATTAAACTCACCTTCCCTGTGTATTTCATTTTGTGTTCATTGGTTTCTGTGCCAGTTTTTCTTTGTGCCCTGTACCAAGAATGCCAGCATTCTCAGTGATTTCTCCTCTTGTTTCCCTCTGTTTTAATGGACCTTTGGATTGGCTGCTTAAGCTGTTTTTGGGCCCTCTCACCCGTGTTACTGTTTCCCTGTGTCTGTGCCAAACTTGATAGCATGAAGACAGGGGAGGCAGACAGGTCAAACATATAGGTACTAGGCTGAACCTGACACCCTGGAGACAGTAACACACAATCCTTTTTACCTCCTCTGTGACAACGCACGAAGCACCCTCAGTGTCCACGGCATACCTTAACATTTTGCACGTATCAATCACAACTTCCAGAACTTTCTGACCTCATGCTAATGCATCCAGAGGGAGCTGAGGCAGCCACCCACACACCCTGATCTTTCCCTGTACTCCACTATACAGCAGTATATGATACTGCTAACACAGCACATTTTACCTCATATTCTGTCTCTGTAAAACCATCTTTTGTTATGTAACACATAATCTTATACTGCATTTGTTATACGTGCCCAAGTGTGTTTGTGAGTTGTCATTTGATCGTTAGCTCTTTTCATTTTTTTAACTACAGTTCTCTCTGATGTATCCTGTTACTTTTGGTTTGCTGCAAAGCACAAAATTACCCCACAGTATCATTAAAGTTTAATTCAATCCAGTCAAATCTAAATGTTGAGTCGGTAAGGCCCGTTAATTGGGGAAAGTAGGGATAAAAGTAACTAAATGCAGCATTATCACATTAAACTCGAATAAAAAACAACCCAAGATGATGTCATTTACTGAGCATTTTAATTGAGGAAGTGAGCCTAATTCCTTGTGTTTTAAGTAAATGAACTGCAGCAGTACTCGTGGCTTATACGCAAAAAATGCTGATCCCATTTTGCTCTTGGGAGGGCTCTTGTTTGTGTGTGTGTGTATGTGTGTGTGTGTGTGTGTGTGTGCGTGTGTGTGTGTGTGTGTGTGTGTGTGTGTGTGTGTGTGTGGCCTGCAGAGATTTTGACAGAAATCCAGCTGGTTGTGTAACCTACAAATAAAGCACACAGGGGTAAACAAGAGCTCTTAATTGAAAAAGTACTGTTAAAGTTAAAGCAATCCCTAAGGTCAAGTTTGGAACCTAAGTTCCAGAGTAAGTAAAAAATGGCGCCCACCGTGGCAGACGGCTCTCTATGTCTCTCCCCTGATCGACGTGCTTTTTTGTACTTTTTTCTTTAAGTTGATAAGTGATCAGGTAGTGGCACAGTGAAAGAAGAATTTTCATTGCAAAGAATAACCTACGTTATTTTTTTGCATATGACAATAAGCCTTTGAATCCTTGTGTTATACAACTGACATATTGTCTGATATTGATATGGACTGATATTGTTGTGTCCAGCTGCAGAATGTCTTGATTAGAAATCTTCTTTTTTTAAAATATTGAATCCTGGTCAAAATATGTCTTTATATGATAAATTCTCATCTCATATTTTGACTCTTAATTTTCCTTGAAATATCTGTATTAGTTGGGCTGTAGTATCTGTGTGTTTGCTCATGCAATAGTACCCTAATGGGACTTTAAAATGAAATTTTCAGGTAGTGGAATACAAAGTAATAAGTGTTTGCTGATTCTTGTATGGGCTGGAAAATGCTGGACTCATCTCAAAGGGCTACCTTGGGAGAATGGAGCTTTGGCGATTGAGAGCGTTGTACATTAAATGTGGGGTTGTAGGATCAATACCCAGTTCCTCCTGGAGACATGGCAGAGTATTTCCAACCAAGACACTGAACCTCAAAGTGCTCCGAATGCACAAGATGTATGTGTGGGAATTAAATCAAGAGTATACCAAAAGAGTGTAATGGACTGCCTCTGTACTTACTCAAAATTGGAAAGAATTTACTTTTTTTGCTATTTAAAAAAATTCCGATAGCAAGCATATTTTTATGGAATTGTGGCTGGTGTCTTTTCTGAAAGTCAGTACCATGGAGTAAAATGGACCACATTCTGTGATAAAGGTGTTTTTTTATAAGGTTATTTTTATGATGTTTTTATAATTGTTATATTTCTTAGGCCAATTGACTATGCCTGCTTTGATTATAGAAAAGTAACAGACTTCAGATTCGTGTTTCCCTAAAAATCTGCCTTTTTATGCTTTATAAATATACCTAAATAGAGATACTGCATGAAAAGTTCCACAACAATAAAAATTATTGTTTAAAAATGTACATTTTAGATGATAATCTATCAGGACACTGGTCTGGCTCCTGTAGTGCGGTGAATCGCTCGCCGATGTCACTGATTGGTAAATCCCAGGAATGGTAGTCGAGTGCAGATAGGAACAGAGGTTAGAGGGAATATGGCTCTCTCCAGAGGTTTGAGATGCTGTCAAAGGGTTTTCTCCTGGATACCTGTGCTTATAATAACCTCTGTGGTGTTGTGGTCATACTACGCCTACGTCTTTGAGCTATGTCTTTGTAAGTATAAGAAACTGTGTTGGGATTTTGACCGTTTAACTGTAGACATCGCAGATTGCCGCACAGCAGTGTTGACAGAAACATCGTTATAGACGGAGCCGAGGCTAGCAAACTATGCGGATGTGATTCAGGGTGTGTGCTTGTAATTGGTCAGTGTGAGATTTTGCTTTTAAAATAGAGACATTTAATGTAATTTCTCACTGCCACAAAGAAAAAACAGTGTTAACTCGGTATTCATGTAGAGTCCAGCTATTGTTGCGCCTCTTAGCAGCAACCTGTCAATCTAGCTAGTCGTGTTAGCCGGCGGTAAATATTGTTCCTCTTTTGAACAATCAAACTAGTGTTAGCACCAACAGTTGACTACTCTGCTGCTAGTATCTGGCAGCTGGTTTGTGTTTTAACCATGCCGTATTATTTTTTTCACAGTCACACTCACCAACACATTAGAAAAAGGTGAGTTACCCACTCATTTATGTGTTACAAGCAGTATGCGCTGCTAAACATTATTTTAATGGTCTGGTTTTGTGAAATGTAATGACTTTTGTTCTTCTAGTGGCCTATCTACTGGTATTTCATGTATGCTTTGTGATGTTCTCCTGGACGTACTGGAAGTCCATTTTTACCCCTCCTGCAACACCATGCAAAAAGGTATGCAGAACTGTTAAAGATAATAAGACACAATGTTATATTTATTTGACCTTTTAAGTATGATCATGATGCGTGTTTGTTGCTCCAGTTCCAGCTGTCATACTCAGACAAGCAAAGATACGAGATGGAAGAGAGGCCAGATGCTCAGAAACAAATCCTGGTTGAGATTGCAAAGAAACTGCCCATCTTTACTCGAGCTCAATCTGGAGGTGAGTTTTCAAATCATTGATATTTTCCCCTGCAAAGGTGGGATCAAGCCTGTTGTTCTCTTGGGATCCAAGATAATTCTGGGAATTCTAAAAACTTAAAGGAAAAATTATAACTGACGAGCTATAATTAATAAAAGAGAAGGACTTCGGCCGAAGCAAAACAGTTGTTTGCATTCAGTGATTTGGAAAACATTGTGTGATTGTAAGAACTCCAAGGGTTTGGAACCCTTACAGGAGAAAAGGTAGATCTGGGAGCACCTTTTTAGGGTTTGGAAAACTTAAAAAGGCGTTTCTAATACATGTTAGAAAGCGTCCTTGGGGAAGCATACACTGTTGTAGTGTTCTGACCAGACCTGAATTTATGTATTATTTTTGTTTTTGTATACATTTCTTTTAATCTTTTTAACACTCTGTTTTGTGTAAAGCACTTTGAATTCCTTTATGTATGAATGGTGCTCTATAAATAAACTTGCCTTGCCTTGGATCCACTTTTTTTGCTATATCTCAAAACTACAGGGGTCACAAGGCAGGTACATTAGCCGCAATCCATCATCTAGCATGTAATCTGTGTGTGTTGAAAGCAAGTAGGCTGGGGCAATTAGCTCTGCGTGTGCTCCTGAGCATCCCCATCCAGTGTAATCAGCCAATGTATCTCTTTCATTAGTGCTGATTGCTGAGACTAAGTTCTAGGCTACAGGAAGTGCGTTAAGGAGGAAGCTCATCTCAAATGTCGTTCATTCAACTGGCCATCCTCTTGTCTCTAGCTATCAGGTTCTGCGACCGCTGCCAGGTACTGAAGCCTGACCGCTGTCACCACTGCTCGGTTTGTGAAACGTAAGTCACTCTTTCCTCCTCAATCCATTCAGCGAGAGAGATTGCATTAGGCAAGGGGATATTTGTTGGCCAGGGACTGTCGTGATAATTAGAAGGTGTTGTTTTGTTGGCACACTAAGAAAGAAAGGTTATCCTCGTGATCAGTCAGTGCTGAGGTTTAGAAAAAGAAATACATGTAAAGGAAAGGAAATAGGATTCTTATGATTAAAGAAATGGTTTTAGGATAAGCTGTTAAAATCATTTTTAAATGTTGTTTCTTTTTTAAAGATGTGTCTTGAAGATGGACCATCACTGTCCCTGGTGAGTAGTAACTGACATTATTTCCCTCTTTGGAGTAATTGAATCATTAACTTTATTCTGAAACCACTATTTCTTTTCTCTTCAGGGTGAACAACTGTGTCGGCTTTTCCAACTACAAGTTTTTCCTGCTTTTCCTCTCCTACTCCATGCTGTACTGTGTATTCATTGCAGCAACAGTCTTTCAGTATTTCCTCAAATTCTGGGAGGTAAGCGACATCAGTCTAGATTTTCCCTCATGCTCAGCATCTGATAATGGATTCATATGACATGTTTAAGTTTCACAAAGTCAACACTATTGCAGTCCCACAACAACAGAGGACCAAAGCCTTTGTCGTGACCTTTTTAAAGCCCAAGTTTATACGTCTCCTGTTTCTCTCTCCCAGGGGGACTTGCCAAATGGGCCCGCAAAGTTCCATGTCCTCTTCCTCATGTTTGTGGCGCTCATGTTCTTCGTCAGTCTCATGTTCCTCTTTGGCTACCACTGTTGGTTGGTGGCCAAAAACAGATCCACTTTAGGTGAGGATTTACATATTTGGAAAACCCTTTAGAGGATGCCTTTGTGTCGTGAATGATGGTGCTTTGTAAGAGTAGATGTGGAGAACTGAAGCATGAAAACACAGTCTGACCCACATTTGTCTATCCTTCTCTAGAGGCTTTCTCAGCTCCAGTGTTTGTCAGCGGACCAGACAGAAATGGCTTCAATGTCGGCGTACGCAGAAACCTGCAGCAGGTGTTTGGAGAGGATCGGAGACTTTGGTTCATTCCCGTCCTCACAAGGTGAGTGAGATGGATGATCAGAGGGTTTGCTTCCTGTTATTTAACGGAAGTGAAAGTGCTCCTTCAGACTTGGCTCTTGTTTTGCAATGGAGTGCTGCAGGGATGATGTACTTCTGTTGACCAACCAGGAAGTTAGCATCGCCCTGGTTCCCTCCACAAAACCCACAGGGTTTTTTCCATTGGATTTCCGATTATTGCACAAAATATTCATTAAGTTCAGTAAGTTAATATTCACAAGTGAACAGCACTTTTTATGAGTGTGAACGCAAATGCCAAAAGTTATTGTTTGGCAATAATCAAACTACACCTTATTGCACAACTGCAGCATTACCCCCACTTATGTTCCATCTTATCCGTGTTCAGCTTAATGTCCCTGACAACCTCTGTTGTCTCTTCTAACCACTTGTTAGCACGAGTGGGGTATTTACTGGTGTATTTCACGTCATAGATCAAACGGCAGAACTTTTTTCAGGCTTAACCAAAAGCCACTTAAAAAAAGCCCCTTGACGTCATGACCTGGTTACTTAAAGTGCAGAACTCATTTCCAGGTCTGCAGCTTTTTAAGGCTGTATTAAGATAATGAACCAAAGGGCAAAAATATCATAACATAAATGCCCAAACTAATTAAAATAATGAATTATATTTTTAAAAAAAACACAGGGCATATGGATGGTTTAAAAGATAGAAAAAACAAAACACAGGGCATAAGGATGTTTTAAAAGATAGACAGTGCAAAGTTGCAGTTCATATAGCAGCGTTGGAGCTTTTGAACGAGGTTGAACGAGGGCATGGTCGTGGTTTATTAACTAGTGTCCATTCCTCTCTTTTTGCATGTCAGCCAAGGGAACGGGCACTACTTCCCCTTGAAGAATCGGAGTTCTGAGTCCCACAACCCCTTATTAGCTAATGAGGACATGTGGGAGGAGTCCGATGACGGCTCTGAGGAAGGAAGCCTGGGTAAGTCACTTTGATTCAGTCACATTTACTCTTCCACTTGTTCTCTGTAGTTACAAAAATATGAACCTTTTTATTAAGAGTGTCTTTATTAAGTGAGAATATTTCTTTATTCAAGTTAAAAACGTGCACTGTGAAGATAACTCTTTGGCTTGCCATTCAGAGCTTCTGCAGAAACTGGGATTGTTTAGGATGTTGGTACGGTACATTTCAAACAATTAAGTAAAGGTGTAAATCTTCCATTAAAATCAGCGTAATATTAATAGTATACCTATTCCTGCTAATGAGGTCTTTAGCTACAGTTAATAGTGAGTTACCAAACCAGAATCGTTATGAATGCATCACTGCTGATATTAAAGCAAACACTGATATTATCAGTGTAACAGTAGTTTGTCCTTCTGTCCAAACCCCCTGATGATCCTCACATCCCTGATGTTGTTGGCTCACAGACAAACCGTGTACTGTTGTTTTTCTAGACGTGACCTTATCAGATGGTTAATCACTGTGTTTGTTTTGGACAATTTTCTCCTCTCAAATTACTTTGCACTTCTACTTGTGTTTATGCTGTAGAATTAAGAAGCAAATGCAGTTATCTCTTTACTTCAATTACCGTCGACTTAGATTTTCTTCCCAAATGAAGGCGGCCATGTCCCACCAGCTATAGATACTATAGATATCGCATAAACTGCCTTCTTCATGTATGTATCTTTTTGGTTCAGTGAGATGAACACCATGTTTTATTTCTACTTACTTCAAACCTCCATTTCCAAAATAGATGCTCCCTGAAAATGCTTCAACAAATGCAACAGATTCATTAAAAGACCCTTAAATTTTTATGACTCAGTTTTCCAAAGTCACAGTTCTTGGCAATCACCTTAAAAACAATAAAAAGTATCTGACGAAAGTCACCTTGCTGCACCAACAACAGGCCGTCGGGACGACTCTCTGACTGAAGGTGAAACAAACACCACAAAATGTGTTTTGCATTCAAACTAGTGTTTAAACCCAGTAATCTGGAGGCACCACTCGCCCCCTGCACAATGGTCCGCTGTGTTTGGTCTTTAACCCTAATATTCTGCTACCACCTGGTGGTCACATGTAACATAATGTTAACTACTGCATGAGCTGAATCTGTTTCTTTTTATCCCCCTTTTTTCCAGCTGAGGACCGAGACCCCTCCATTACCATAGAGATGGAGGAATAGTAATTTAATGTTGAGGACATTTTTTTCTGGTACAGAGGATGTAGATTAAAATCGCACACACTGTGTACCACAAGGAAAGTGCATTCCAAATAAAGTGGATGTTCAGACACTGAAAAAATCTGAAAGGGGGCCAAACGTGTGGATTAAGACCTGCATTTGGATTGTCATTGCCACTTTTATCCGGGTGATTTACATCATGGCAACCAGTAGCATCATCTCTCCTCTCTCGGACAAGCTTCAGATTGATTCGGAGAAAAAATAAGGTCAAATATTACCTCACATACAGAAAGGCATCTACTGTTCACCATGGACTGTATATTTCCTCCTCTTCTCTAGGCACTGGCCTCTGTGGGATTTTGAATCACTGTTAATTTGGAAGCTTCTGTCTGACTCTGTACTATTGTTCATGCCTCTGTTTCAGTGTTGGGCTGTACGTTTACAGTGTTACAGTCTGTGCAGGTTGTCAGCCTCACACCTCCAGAGGTGTCTTGCAGTAACTCAGTGGTCTGGCCTCTACCAGTTAGTAGATTAACAAGAGATTTTATTTAACTTTTTTCCATGAACATATATGAATACTCGACTTAACCTGCGCCTTATAAATATATTTATTCTTGTGTTTTGGGAGTCCGTTTCTCCTGAGAATGTATCCAGCTTGTAAGTAGACTGTGCCAACATGTGTGGCACCTAGTTAGAAAAGAACCTCTCATATTCTGCTTTAATCAACATTAATATTGAGTTAAAATGCCATTACCAATGTTTAAGACTGGGAACGGGAATGTAAACAAAACTACCACAAATATGAAGCTTTGGTTCACAGAAAATCTATTATAAGAAATACGTCTTAAAAAGGGTATTAAGGCAAGAATTAAAGCTGGGGTAGGAAGGTTTAGTGACACCAGACAGACGAGCCTAGATTTTAAATGATCCAGCGGGAAAGTGCAAAAGCTGCTTCCCCAGTAACACGTGAAGCTGCTGTCTCTGTCATTCTTGTGTGACAAGCTCACTAGCTTTAGCTTGGTGATGACTCCACTCATGGTATGAGTGCTCCTAGTTAGACGGGTAGGTACTGTAAAATTCGGTGTATAAGACGCACGTTTAATACATATTTTTCATCTAGAAAGTGGGCTGCGTCCTATATACCGGTGTGACCAATATACCAGTACAAAATGCAGAGAGGTATGTTATCGTGTTACAGTATTTTACCCAGACGGTGGCGCTATGCAGTTGTTAAGTGGTGATGTCACATCTCTGCATTAAACTGTTTCCGGGTCCAAGTCGCTACAACGTCTTCTATTTACAATATGCCGCAGTGCTGTTTTCCTCGCTGTTTTAAGCGAGGAAAACTAACTTGATTGTTGCTAACGCTTCGTCACGGACATGCGATCGCCATTGCAGCCGCCACCCTCACAACAATCTCGGATCCCATCGGCTATAGTGTGACGACGACATAGCCTCTGGGCACAACGGTGAACATGCCTGGGCGTGTAGCCGGCGGTTAGCGATAAACGACTTCCTTTTCAGCGTGCTGCATTGTTTACAGAAAAATACACTTTTTCTTGTGATTTACTTTAATTAACGGGTCTTACTGTTGCTGAAATTTCAACATCATGATGCAGATTAGTAAAAAGTAAAAATGAAGCTTTGTCAGGTCTGTCCTCAAGAGAAGAAGAAAACTACCTGTAAAGTGCTCGTTTGTTGAACAGAGGTCTGATCAATCTGATGCATTCGAGGAAGTCGGGAATTTTGAGCAGCTTTCATGACACAGCGTCAAGGGAATTTATCAATTTTAGATCCAGAACAGATTGTTAGCTGAACTTGCTGCAGATGTCTGTTTATAGAGATGAATAAGAAGCTGAATCGTCGTCAGATGAAGCTGATGGGAGCCGGGATGTGGTTACGGCACATTACTTTCCGCCTGCTTTTGCTCTCCACATGGACAGTTTTTCCTGCACACACCGCAGCCTGCTGATATGTGATTGATCAATATTACTCCGTATTACAAGCATTTTACAACTTGCTAACAACTATTACTACTTGCCGTCCCTGAAATCCATGTCTCTGCCTACAGATTCTACCCTCACAACAATCAATGGTACTGTAGGCTGCCAGCTACCGCTAGTAACAGCAACGGTAGCTAGCAGGATTGCAAACTCGAAATGGCGAAAACAGATGGTAGGCTGAAATTTGTGTGTTCTCCCTCTGGGATACCCCCACAAAGTATTCCGGTGTGACTTATATTCTGCATTTTACGGTATTTAGATGTCAGGTAGGCCTCTGATGATTTCTTTTGGTTGCCCGAGGACGGACTTATACAGTCCTGAGACGACAAACGCTTTAAATACAACTTCCTACCCCTGCTTTAATATAATGTTAAAGTCATATCCTAAATATATATCACATATAACATGACTTAGATGCTTTTGGCTAGATAGATTTTTCAAAATGCAGTGATCAGATTGTTTTGTGAGGTCTGAACGTACGAGACAAACTGTGATATTTTATAAAAAATAATAATCACCATCTTCTTTCCTACCATATCAGCCATCTCCAGTATGATGACACGTCTGTGCGGATTAAAAGTGATGGGAAATGTGTGAAATTAGCTTTCTTTGTAGGCACAAACTCATATTTAGTCAAATCTGTAGGATCTTCGGTTACTTTTGATCTTTTTAAACATGCAGATAACTGTACATATATATTAAAGACTGATCCTCATCCACTGGTTGGTTCGGGTCGGCCGTCCTTTGCAATATGATGCTCTAAATATTTTCTACCTGTGTTTATGTTTTGAGATTTATTCCTCGTGGTGATTGCTTTGGTTTATGGACTTGTGTGTATTTTGCCCGTGTGCATATCAGTACACCTTATTATTCAGTGAGGGTGAAAAGTTGGGCCTTCAAGCATCAAACCTTGATCCTGTTTGCTCTCCACACTTTTAACTTGCTTCTTCAGATCTGTTTTTCTACTGTGTTGGGTAAGCCAAATCAAATGCTGCTCATGTCTAAGAAATGCATAACACAACATACATAAGTCATTATCGATGATAACAGTGTGTCGTTTTTACCGGGGTTTGATTCAGCATGTATAAAACGTTAGAAAAGATGTGTTTCATGTAGTCTTGTGTCTATTTATTGTTACGATGTTCTGATTTCTTTCTGTCTATTTTGTTTACTGATTCATAACTGCTGCAGGCGGTGTCTGTATATTTTGCTCCATCAAGTGACACTTGAAATAATCTATTGAAGCAATGCGCTTCTATCAAATAGTGTGTTATAAATATCCTAAGAAGACGACAAATTATCCTAGTTTGCAGACAGGAGCTAATGTTTTTTGAGCACACACTGTATGATCCCTTTGAACCGTCTGGAGTATGTAATTGTGCCGCTTCCCTTTTCAAACCCCCCGATCCAACAGAAGACACCACGTCATTTGCTGTTCTGTCCGTTAACAAATATAAATTCTTTATTTTCCATCATATGTGTAACATGCAAAATAAAATGATCCAAGATGAACTCTTTGTATTGTCAGCGTATTTCTCTCATGGGCACAAGTATACACAGCAAAAAACATGTGTAAATAAATACAATCCATCCGATGAATCATTTTGTATCAGTTTAGGAACTTTGGAGATAAAGTAGCAGTATATTTGGCACAACAAGGAGAACATGAGATACATTTAAATAAACACAAAAATATACCCAAAAGCAAATTGCAGGTCATGTTCCTCAGGTTGTCGTCAGTTCAGTCGGTGCCAAAGTACCTCTGTCCAAAATGTGTGGGAGCCACTGGGTGAACCTCTGTGGTCAGGATGGTGATATCTGGGAACTCCTGGATTATAGAATTGGCTCCTAAGAGAAAACAAAAGGTATTACATTTGAGATTAAATGATTAAAGCTGTGAGGAGTGAAATTAATTCTGATTACTCTGTATGAGCTACAAAAGCAAACCAGACCATCAGCGACAAGATTGATTATTTCTATGTTGTTATTGCTGAAACTGCTGGTGGGGGGCAGGTGTCAGATGAAGCGATGAACTGCAAGCTGCCTTTGTGTACATTTTCCAGGGCAAATATTTAAAGTGAGTTATACACATGACTGTTAAAGAAAGCAGGATGAGATTTTGTGTTAAAAACCACCACTTAAGCATGTACAGGACAAAAAGAGATAAGAGGTACACCTTTGTCCACAGGGGGCGCCAACATCAACACAAACGGAAAGTTCCTCTCAGGAGCTTTAAAGTCACAAACATTTTCAGCATTACCACAGCTGTAAAAGTAAAATAGTGGTTGCATGTGATGGAAAAGCAACTAGAGAAACTGGTTAAGTTGCTCTGACATTCTGTTTTTAAATTTGTTCCCAGAGGATGAGTCATGTTTCGTTTTCAACTTGTTCTTCACAGATGTTCTTCATGGCTGCCTCAAAAGCTTGTCAACAAACCCCTGTCAGCTGCAGCTGTACTACACTGCGGCTCAGTCTAACTACTATTGAGGCGAGGTGCAGTTATCATGTCTGAAGTCCGGTTCAATCAGTTCTAAAATGCAGAAAAGTGAATGTCAAAAAGCCAAGCAAATTGCCAACAGTCACGCACATCTTCCCCAAAGGAGAAAATGGAGGTATGGATACAGAATTTGACAGTTTTGATGCTGTAAAATGTCAAAAACCAGGAAACCAAGGCGGTGCCAAAAGTATCTCAGAGGCAGTTTGCTGTCATACTTGAGAAAAGAAAAAATGTAAACATGCTTTTAGTTTGTCTTCAGGGTGTGAAAGCAAAGTCAGTGGGCTTATTAAGGAGGAATTATTTTAGCTCTGCAATACATTTTCTGTTGTTATGTGTTTTTGAATCATTTAAAAATTGTATACATATTTAATTATTTTTTAGAGCCTCTCCTTCCTCCTGAAACCAACAAGCCGTTTTGCCATTTAAAGGTCAGACCTTAGCCACGATTGGCTGACAGTATTTGGAGTGTCCGCGTAGCCCCTCCCCCACGTGTGTGATCCAACGTGTAGGAGCGGCCGCACTGCACTGTCACTCCCAAAGTTGTAGAAAACACGGCAGCTCTAGGATTGGTTATTTGGCCTTATCTGTACGAGCCAGAATCGCCAGGAGGAATGGTGAGCTGAAATCTTGACTTGACTACAAGCGAGTACAAGAAGGCAGCCTGAGGTGAACGACAGTGAATGACGAAAGCAAGCTTCTAATATAGAAACCTGCAGCTGTTCCGAACGGCCCATTTTAGAGGCGACCTTTTTAAGAATGTAATTCTAGAAAAACACGGCAGTTATGCAGTTTTCACTTTTTCACTGTGAACAATAAACAAAACTGTGAAACCCATGCAAAATATAAGAATATCCATTCAAAGATATGTCCCCTTTAAAATCAACAGACGTCATCCTCTTTGGAGCAGTACAGGGCTTTAAAACCATGACCTTCAAGTGGAAATGTTTGTTCAATGACAGCGCTGGTACAAAGGTCAAGGGGTTAAAATAAACATTAAAAATATTTCCATGTGAAACCATGAAGAACTACATTAAATGCCATGGCAATCAGGTGAGTAAAAAACTACTGTAACAAACCAATTTGCTGCTTTGTTCACTAATTTAAAGCCATTGTTGCTAAGCAGTACCACTGAAGAGCATTGTGGTTGCCATCCGCGGGAACAGGAGTGCAGAGGAGATTGGAGACTGAGCGTGTGATCTGGTGGTTAAACAAAAGAAAATGGGTGGTGTCAGTGATCCGGTTGTGGTGGCTTACCGTGAGGCGTGGAGAAGAGGCTGAGGAGGATGATATGTCTGGGCTGGACTCCGTGCTCTATCAGCACCCTCACCGCCTCGATCACAGTGTTCCCTGTACCTGCAGACACACAACATCAAAGGCTCGACTCACACTTCTGCAATTATTTACAATTTATCAGGTTATAGATGCAACAGATGTTTTTTTGCATAACGCTATCATCTGAAAAAGGCACTGCGCTGCGTGCTGATCTTCCCATCAATCTGAGAACCTGGCAGGCGTTAATTTGTGACCCTGTTAGGATGCATTAGTGTAACTATATGTTCAATCATCCTGACATCATAAAATATACCTTCAACCTGCCGCCATCATATTTCTTCTAAATCTGAGAGCAGAAAAATGCTGCTTTGTGACATTGGGAAACCAAGGCTATTAAGATACTATTTTTGTTGTCCCTCATTATGCTATTCAGCAGCTTGGTGGCCATCTCTCAGGCAGTGTATAATTTCCCCATGAGTGCTATAATTATCAGAACAGTGTGAATGGGCTGCTGTGATGTGGAAATGCAGACTTGGTGCTGAAGGTCAACTCAATGGAGATTTCTCGGAATGAATAAAAACATGAAACAGTTTTTACATTCGCACAAAAATAGACATCTCTTGACATTTTCGTGCGACTGAGGGCGGCACGCAGGAGCCCTCGGTGAGACAAACTGTGCTCAGACTGCCGTTACTTACTGAGGATGGGGTACATGAGCAGCACTTTTCTTCTGTACACATCTGGAGGGAATTTGGCATAGTACACTTTGGCTTTCTGTGTCTCCTCATCGCTCTGGATGAGGATCTTGCCAATCCGAATGGAGCGGCAGCAGTCCCTGAGACCCTGCTCCATGGCCTCACCTGTGGAGAGACGCACAAAATACTAATGTGAAATGTCCATTTAGGGGTCCAAGCTGCGTCGCTCCCTGCTGGAGCCTTATTGTTTTTGCTCTCACTATCATTCTCCTTTCTCACTTTTCTTTACTAAAGTGTTCTTGCAGCAAAACCGAATGACCGAAACGCTGAGCTGCAAATTCTACCCACTACTCAGGCGAAGTCTTTCATCACTTTAATCCCTCAGGTTATTCTTGTACTGATGGCCATCTTCTCTAAGAATGTCAAATGTTGCATTTTTCTTTCCTCAATTTTCCCAAAATCATATTTTTCATGACTGGTTATAAACCGCTGTGGCAATCACTCAGAACTAAGTAAGGATCCCTGACTTCACTGATCAAGGACAAGGGCAGGCTGCAGCGCATCACCCACTCTGCACGTCTGCACATCTCTTTAATTACACCTGTTGTACATATTTTGACCCGTTTTTCTATTTAAGGTCCCTGACAGTAGGAGCACTACTGCTTAATAGCTTTTTACATGTTTTCATTCTACTTCTGTGTTAATTGTTCTTGCACCTAAACACCAAGTCAAATTCGTTGTATGTGTAAACCTACTTTCTCTTTTTAATCAAAAAAGCTACAAATATTGTCAAAGACATCTTCACGGAAAGCTCTAGGTGAATTAATTTGTTGCTTGGAGACGTAGTTCATTTTTTTCATCTATGCTGATTTACAAAAGAAACAATATTTAAAGAAGGAATCACCTGAGAGACAAATATCAGAATGCTCGTACATGTTTGTTGCAGTTCCCTATTAATTAATGAAATGCTTAATATTGTGATAAAATAAAGTGTAATTTATAATTCTTTTCACTACAAAAATGATCAAACTGTTTTAACTGTTTTAACCATGAAAATCAATATAGTAAGTCCTCTACATCTCTGTACACAGAGTGCAGTACATGTGCTAAAGGTCTACACAGGCCCACAGTCAGTAAACATGCAGAGTACAACGTACAACAACTGCATTGAAAAAAGGTAAGGATCTAGAAACATCTGTAAACAGTGATGTCAATCAAAATATCAAAGTAGAGAAAAACTTTGCACACATGTTTCATAGGACAGGTGTGAAGGAGAGGAAAATATCTGCCAACATTTTTTCTTGACCAGTTGCAAATAACTACTATTGTAAAAATTATACTATTATAACTATTTTGGTTTCATGACCTACTGTCCCTGTTAATTTGTGACTTCATTTTTTGTAATGGATCATTTTGTTAACATTATGTTTACTTACGATGTGTTTACTTACTCAGCCATAATGGCATTAGCTCCTCATAATAGCATGATAGGACTGAGGTTGAAAATCAGCAAACTGGGCCCTTAAGTTGGCCAGCCCCTGATCACAAACTGTTTGCCTGATGAAGGTCGAGCACCGAAAAAGTTGCAAGCAAAAAAGTGTATTTTCTGCAAGTTGGTCAGTTTGCGGGAGTTTACGTGCAATCAAAATATCACCCAAAAAAATCTAATTCAAGGTTCAAATTTCTCTTCAGCTAACCAGACAGTACAGAGAGAAGCATTAAAAGGTACAAGATTCTTTAGGTGTTGCTCAAATGTGATTTCTCTTCTAGGTTGCTGTCCTGTCATTGAAAAATAGGGCTGTGTTATATCGTGACATGTTGGTAAACAGCCTGCAGGATTGGTTGCCACTATAGTGTGAACATAAGAATCAATAATTAGAGGTGTTTAACTTGTGTCACATATGTTGGTTGCCATTAAACTATACCATTTGAGCTACTGTATTTCCATTTTATTCTTTTTGCCCCGGCATCACATTCATAAAAGGATAATACAGGTTTTTCATCTGGCAGGGATAACAGTCTCATTAAATCACAAGGGCAAAGAAAGAGTCACGTCTGCTGACTGCGATGCCTTCAGACACCAGACAGACTGTATCAATCAAAGCCCGATGTAACATTATTCAATTGTATTGTTCAAAACGGAAATGGTCGATCGATTTCACAAAGAGAAAAAGAGCGTGTGATCAGGAGCACACAGCAGTCTGACCTGAAGAATACCTGCAGAACACAATGTGCAGCACGAGTGCACAGTCTGCAGAAATCACATCTGCATGGAAGACATGATACATGTCCTGACAAAAGGAAAGACTCTAATTTGGTAGGTGAGCTACGGAAGGTTTAACTTACCACTCCTCATTATGCTGACTCCACAGTTGCCTCTTTCAAACTTGACACCATCATACTTGTACCCTGAGGGGGAAGAAACGAAGCAGGAACATTGACAAATGTAGCTGCTGGGAACAAGCCCACTCAGTCTTACTTGCTGGAGGTAAAACACTGTAAGGGATCCCTGTACAGCAAGTGTTTTAGCATTCACAGTGTGGTCCGAGGGGGGGGCCTTACATGTTGAATTTAAGATTCTGAATCTAACCTTTAAATGTTGATTTTGTTATTAAAGACCTCCTCACCTGTTGGCGTGGTCACAGTGCACTCAGAGTAGGGCAGCTGATTCAAACCCTCTTCAACTACAAGTCTGATCTGTTGTTGGAGAAAGAAGACGCTTACAGCTCGTAGCTTAGAAACACACACATAGAGGATGTAGTATTAAGTCAGGATCTTACCAGTCGATCAGCACAAAACACAAAGTCTCCTCTGCTGGTTGTCCTGAAAAAATTGAAATAAATATTTGATTGAATAGCTCAGTATGTAGCGATGCACCAAATCAACTTTTTCTCTTTTTCTGGCTGTTACAATGCTGAAACCAAAAAGGCAGACATAAACATGTTTACAGGCGGATAAGAAAATAGTTTTGGTCTCTGCAGCTCATTTCCCCGTTCATGACATTCATAACTGCTTTGAGTGACAGGTGAATGTCACTAGCTGTCTGCTAAACGTACCAGCTAATTTGAGCCATTGAACTTGACCTCTTACACACACATATATCAAATATGGCCCCTTCTGGCTCCAAAAAAACTAGATGGCGACAGTCCAAATGCCAAAGTCACAGCTTCAAAATGGTAGTCCACTTCTTGTGTGCACTCTTTCATTGATATATATTTATGGTAGATGCAGTTAATGGACTCTGATCCTACAAATGAGAGTGATCTCATATAATCATAACCTCACTGTGTCGAACTGGTTGGTAAAGTTCCTCTGTGAGTTCAGTAAGGTCATTTGAAGCCGTCACCACACAAAACAACTCAAGAAAAAGGCGTGATGTTTATTTGCCAATATTCTTTTATGTGTGTGCCAGATTTTAATTACATTCTTCAGGCGGGTTTGTACAGTTGTGTACTTGACATTGTGGTTTATTATTTTAGTGACAACGGAACAGTAATGATAACCTTAGTATCCTGTTTCCTTTAATACGTGTTTCTATTTATTCCACACTATGCGGACAGTATCACATACAGTTTCCTTTATCCGCTTACAAGAGCTCTACTGAAGCTTTATGATTTTAACCCTTTATAATATACTAAAACAAAGTCTTTCATTAAATCAAACAATATCTTGATGTCTTACTCAAATTGCCCCAAATGAGTGACAGATTCTGTATTGTTGGGCATCTGCTGGAGATGTAAACAAAGTGTTGTGGGGTTTAAAGCTGTCTGTATGCACAGCATGAGTTTGCAGGACGATAAGAACTGAAGAGGTGAAATCTGATCGGTCTCACACCCTGTGTGATCAATACCAATGTTTCAATAGGTCAGTTCAGACTGGTGCATCACTACTTCACACAAACCAAAAGACATATAGTTAATATAAATTTGGTCTAGAACACAAATTAATTTATAGTATATAGTATATTTTTAAAAGCAACATAAGACTTGACTGTACAGCATTTTAGTTAAAGTTAGAGTTTAGTTAGAGAGCCTAAAAACTAAGTGTCCTGCTGCTTAAACTCTTCTAGTTGCATAAATAGAACAAACAATGCTCCTTCTAGCTAGTCTAGGTAGTCTAAATGAGACGTGTTGTGGTCTGCATGCTAACATAGAAGAAGAAGGACTCACTTGTCTCTGATTATAGTCTGTAATTCTCGGATCTGGTCATTCAGAGGGAGCAGTTTGAGCTGAGGAAGCCCAAGGTTGTCCTGACTGTCAGGCTGTATGGTGGCATCAGCTGGTTCAGAGGTGGTTAGCACTGCAGGAACACTACTGCTGCTGCTGCTGCTATTTGCAAATCGTACTTGCTTCATGGGGTGCTCCTGACCACTGTTGACATTGTTCAGTTGCTGATTGTGGCATGGCATCCTGAGTTCGAATTAAAGGCGTTTCTTTTTCTTAAAACTGTGCTACAGCTAGATAGCGTTTCTTGACCGAGCGACCCACTTACTGCCTGTTTGCCCGCTGCCTGACAAAGAAGACAACGTGTTCTTCCTTTAGCCTCGCCTCGTGTTTTCAAGGGAAACTCTCCGGATTTCTAAGCTACCGTAAAAACACTGCCCCTGTAGACCTTATTTACAAGCCGCCAGACATTAAATTACGTCGTTTTGAATTCAAAAGAGCTTGTGATAATTCCAGAGAAATGCTAATAACAAGTAAAGCCGCTTGCTCGCTAGCTCTGTGACACTGACAGCGCTAGTGTTGAGACGTTAGCGAACGATCCGATTCTTTTGAACAGCTCTTTGGTGCGAACGACGGGAACCGAGTCGTAGGTGACAGCCGTTCTTTTTATAGTCGTGCCCAAATTTCAGTGCCTGCCCTAGATCCACTCACTTTTATGCTGAATTACCACAGGCAGCTTTTTTCAACTGCAACTCCACCACACTAGGTCACATGCAGTGGAATCATGTCACCACAACATAGTGCTGATGGTGAGCAACATTATAACCCTCCGCCAAGTTTGTTGTTTTTTTGTTGACATCTCTGTAGTCATACAGAATTGTATCATAAATTATTGGCAAATAAGTGACATTGATTAATTGTTCCTACATTATTCTAAAAGTGCTGTATTTTAAATATGCGTGTGTGTTGACAAGGGAAAACATAGTGCAGGCACTATTCTTTTAAACGGCTCTCGGAAAGGAAGTGAGCCATAAGATCCGGCTCCCTTCAAAGAGTAGTAATTCCCAACACTAGACAGCGCTGCTGACGACAGGATGTGACGTAGCTCTCGGCGTGTTGACTTACCGCCTTCCTCCTTCGTCAACATGGCGCCGATGTTGGTACCGCTGAAATGCGGTTTTCACTTACAAAGACGAAAGTTAGCGCTTCTCCTTCGGCAGACAAGCTCGTATCATATCTGGGATAGAAGTCGCAGTGATAGTGGGACGGACATTAAACGCCGAAGCACATATCTGGTGAGTTTAGGACCCGGCTGGTTGGAGAGGGCACTGTGTTTTTGATTTGACAGTCAACACGCAAGGACAGAGATGTAAAGTGGCTCTAACTTACTTTCACTTTCAGCGAAGGTTTTATGATTTTGTCTGTGCCTTTCGTTTTTGTGCTGGAAAAGTTAATGTCATGTTGAGATGTTGGTCAACTAGCTTTCTGATGTTGAACGACAGCTAGCTTACTGGCTAACTTAATATTGCCTAACAGTTATCAGTAGTTGCGTTATCACATTAAGACATTCTCGTGAACAGCATTTGACTGTATGCCAATTAAACTCAAAAGAAACACAAGTCCTTAATTGTAAAAGTCACTATTTGCAATGATAATGCTGTAAACTGTCAGTGGTCTCAGTCACGTGGTCAACGTGCCGACTGACAAGAGTCACTAAATGTTAGATAAGACGGTGTGTCTGTCCCACCCAAAGGCCCTAATGTTACAGCTGATGTAACTTTCTTCACGTGTGGACCCTTTGTTATTGTTTGACAACTTCCTTACTTCTCTTAACTTAAGCCAGTTTATTATCTTGTTAAATCTGACCAATCAGCCGAGCCAACAATCCTACCTCTATAAAGGTTACAATGTTCGGTTGTATTAGCTTGCTCTGCCTAGTAAAATAATTGTCTTGTATGTAGAGATTAAAAGTTAAACTCACCAAAAGTTATCAAAAAATGTAAGAATTTTATCATTTATTTTTATGACATTGATACACGTAGTTAAATATGAAAAAAAACAAAAACTATTAAATGATACTGTTGTTACACTTTTTCTGCTTTACATTTGGTGCTAGCTCAACATGCGGTAGATAAGAGGATGTGTTGCCCCGATAAACTGTCCTCAACAGATTAAAGTAACATTTCTATTACCAATCCAGTTATCTATTTTGTAAGAGTATAAATCAGGATGCAGCCTCTGTAGATTTGTAAGTAGTTACGTCATAAACAGTGACGGTGCTTAAAATGAGTATTTTTCACAAGCTCACAAAAAAATATAAATAAGCCATTTCTGTACATTGGGACGCAACCTCCAGTTTTTCAACATGTATTGCTGCTATTGATTTCATGCTGGTTAAAACCAACTTGCATATTTGTTCAGTACGTCCTCAACCCTTGCATGACCTTTAAACTCTGACTTTAATCTGTGAGCATTTTGTAGAAAACACACAGGGAAGAAAAGATGTAATGCTTGTTTGTTTGTATTGGAGTTAGATAGGTTGGCTTTTCCTATTGAGTTTTGGTATTTCTGAATAGTCAAACATTCATAACACATCTTATAAATTTCAGCTGAGCTCCCCTCCACACCTACGAACAGCGACATGGAACACACACAGGAGCGAAAACAGTCGGCGAATTTTGGAGGCAGCAAAAGTAAGTATGTTTGAGGAAAAAGTGTGAGTCAGTGTCTATTATCAAAATCAAGCATAACATGACAATAACAACATGTGATGTCTTCACAGCATTTACAGGTTACAGACAAAAGAACATGTTGGCACGGACAGGCAGGAGGAGGACTGAGTGCCGATCCCAAAAATGTGGTGAGTAGAGTACTTCTTTTAGTCTTTAGCCATTCAAACTTTTTGTGCTGGTATTGCTAGGGAACTACTATAAGCCTGCATATACACAATAATCAAGAAGCACAGAAAGATTGAAAATAATAAAGTTGAGCCTGGCTGTAACTTATGATTAATAAAGTATTGCTAATCAAGTATTGCTTTTCCTATTATTTGTTTTATTTACTGAACCTTTGGCCTACCAAAGCTAAACGCATTGACTTTGCTGATATCTTATCAGTGCTTTGTCTTCAGCTTTGTGGTCTGGATACTATGTGGGGTCCTCTCTTGTGCTAATGGACTCATATAGGATCTCTAGTGCTGGTATATGTATTGACATATTTAAATTGTAATTGCATAGATTTGCATCATAATCCTTGTATTATTACTTACTTACATGACTGTCTGATAACTTTCTTATTGCTGGCGTAAAGACAATTTCATTTTACGAGCTGGACACATTTGTCAAACCTGTGACAAGTTAATTACTTTCAGCACTATCGCTTTGTCATCACATGACATTTTCATTACTTTGCAAAAAAGACACAGATTGTACCAAAACTTTTTAATCTGGTTTTTAACGGAGTTTTCTGCAAAAATTAAGTTAAGTTTATAAACTAAACAGTCTCCACTTCCTGTTTTGCTCCACAGTATGAAATATTTCAATACTGAATGCTGAGTCATTGTTTAACTGTTCGTTGATGTAACAAAGAACTGTATTGGAGTTGGGCTTTTATTATACAATATATGAACTGGTTTTCTCCACAAATGTTACAGGGACATCAGTAGTGCATTGAGCTGTTAATATTAATCATCTCTCTGCTGTGTCACATATATTTGATTGTATTTGATTAAAGACAGGTGTTGGGCACAACACTATAGTTTGCTTGCAGCCTCCATATTGAGTGGATTAGAGGAATTACTGCATATTCTTTGGCCTGCAAAGAGTCCCTGTGGCAGGTGTGTGGAGGAGCGTGGGTAAACAGCCATGTTGGCACCGGTGCGCTCTCACACTCAGCTGGGATGACAGCCCAGGTGTCTCTTGGGACTTGTAGTGTCAGACTAGATCCCTGGGTCCACCTGGAGAGTCTGCTGTCATTGCCGCGCCCAGATCTCCCAAGGGACTCCACTTGACATTTGATGTTGATGTGTTTGCCCAGAGAGCCGTGTTTAGGTTATTGTGATTGTTACACTGGAAGCGAGATAGTTGCCAATATTGGCTAACATATGGTAGAGTGTTGTCTATTGTGTCACAGTAGTACACCAACTACACCTGAATCTGACAGAGTAGACTTGTACATTAAACTTATGGTCCTGTGATTTAAGAAGAGGCATTGCATTTCTGTTCTTCAGCTGAAGGAGGTGAATTCAGCCCAGATCCTGTCTGCGATGCTGTCCTACGTGTGGCCAAAGAATAGACCAGACCTGAGGGCCCGTGTTGCCATCTCTCTGGGCCTGCTCGCTGGAGCCAAGGTAAGTTCACAGACAATGTCAGGGTATTAAAGTAAAATTTGGTCCTTTTCAGGTTGTTTATTGTCAAATAAAGGTTATTTTTTTTCACGTTTGTATGATTGGTGCTAAGCTATGATGTTTATGCACACCCCAGAATATACATATTTATATTCCGTCATTTATCTAGATAATACATTAATCCAGTTTTATTACAAGCGCCCAGTTAGTGACACGTTTTCCATCATCCAACAGTAGGAATGTAACGATACACTCAACTCACGATTCGATATGAATCACGATACTGGGTTCACAATATGATTTACTCACAATACAATTTTCTCATATTTATAAAGAAATTTAAATTTAAATAATACATTTTAATTTTGAGGTATCGTTTATTTATTGTGATGTAAAAAAAAACAAAAAGGAAATTATAGCCTATAAGATAAATGCAGTGTGCCATAATGCTCATATATACAATTACCAAGAAAAGAAAAGTTTTATTAGGCTATTTGGGACTTTTCAGTCTGTTGTCTTCAAACAAAATAAATCCCCCTCCCTACTGGTACCACTCTTGGTCCACCAACTCAGACACACGCATAACAGTAGAGAGAGTTGAGAGAGGGTGGAGCGCCATGTTTCTTTATAAATACAAACAGACCTGTGGGCTGCTGCTGTGTTATTTATACAGCATTTCATTTCCCGTTTCTAACAGCGTTCAAATGTATGTTTAATCAGCGTGAGAAGCCTGGTGACGGTAACTTAAGAGACTTCGTTTCCCAACTTCCTGTCGACACACACGACCTCACGCCGTGTTTGCTGCAGGTGCAGCCGCGACAAGTAAACACTCTGCGGCACGTCCACTCTGTGGAGGATCCGTTTATGTGGCCACAGCGTTAACAAAGACCAGGACGAGGTGTCGCTGATTACGGGAATATACTCACTGAAAAGCTGCCTCGCGAACCTGAAAAGCCCTGAAAGTGTAACCTAGCCGACATTGCGCGTGACAGCAGCAGCAGCATCGCGTGCTAAAAGTTTACATGCAGGTGACAAAACAGGAGGCAGCCCCTGGATTGGGACACAGCTACAGATGCACTGATGAAGGGCTGCACTAAAATGATATCAGTTTGACTTTTCCTGCTGATAGGTCGTTGAAAACCAGTTGCATAGGCGCACATCACAATTGCGACGATTAAACAATTTATTTACTCCTCTATTCAGCTACAGACAAAGGACGTCATGATCTCAGACAAGAGAAGCCAAAAGCATCTAGGGCCCTCTGCTGTGTTAAAAATAGTATCACGATTTATCTCTTCATCTCATCGATTTGACTCGTCACTTATATGTATCGATTTTTAACTGCATTGCGAGGTATCGTTACATCACTATCCAGCAGTGGTTGGTCTGCCAGAGAGGGTAGGCGGAGCTAAGCGGCTGCTTTTCCGGTCTCTGCAAGTGTTGCGAGTAAACAGTAATCTACTATGGCTGAACAAACAAAGAAAAGATGGATGACTACAGATACAACTTCAAAAATAAGTGAAAATCCAAAGAAAAGGAAACAAAATGTGGCCCCTTAGATGAAGGCAAACAGTCTAAAAAAGGAAAGCGACCGTCAGCGAGGAAAATCAAGAGTTACAACCGGAGCCAACCGTGGACGTCTTGATATGTATGAGGTGTGCTCCAGCAATTACCGTTTATCGCCATAATGTGCTGCCAAAGAGAACGAAACTCTTCAAGATTATATCTTTAAGCCGCCTGACAATGTGTAAAAGGCTCCTGTTCCTGTTTTGTATTTATCCTTGGTGACACTCAGTCTTACTTCTCTTTTCTACTTTGGTGATATCTTCCATCGTGTAAAACTCTAACATTAGCTTATGTTCTCCCTGGTTACATAAGGAACAATAGATAAAACTTTTAGAGATTAGAGACTGAAGCAAGATTTATTTTACAAGATAAACTTTATTAAAGCTTGTTGTTTCACTGGCTGGATATAAATGAAAACGTTTTTATTAGAGGTAAATAACAATATAAATAGTGTTTAATTGAGAATATTTAAATATTTAAACAGCTAAGACAAAAGCAAATACTGTATCACACAACATGATTGGATCTCTGATCTAAAAATAATAAAGTACAGGAAAAGATAATCAAATGTTTATCCTTTAAGGCAGAGGAACTAATATTGCCCACATCTGTGTTTCTGCTACTGGCATTGCTCCTAATGCTTTACCTGAAACACTGTCAAAATTAAATGTGAAATAATTGTAGACAGAGCTGCCAGCAGTGAAGATGATGCGATGTCGGCCAGCACTGGTTTTGTGGTACCTTCAATAACAAGGTCTCCCGTCTTCACTCATCGTCCAATCACACAGTGTTAGAGTCTGGCAGGCTGCTGCTCTCTTCAATTTGTCCGTTTAACTGGAAAGTGCAAAAGTTCAACCCATAGAGAATTATCATCTGTTTATCATTTTCCCTCTGAAACAAATATAGAGATGCTTTATGATCAGATGTCATCAGGGTGTTATATGTGCTGTTGAGATGTGGAGCTCTCTCTCTGCAGGGCCTCACAGAGAAAAGCAGCGCTGCCTTTTCACAATGAGATCCAAGGTCGCTGCTGACGTCAATTAAACCGACAAGATTATTAAGTAGCAAAGGTCAATCGTTTAAGTTCATAATGTCTGCGAAGCATCTTAAAGGAATGAAGAAAGAAAGGCAGCGTTCAGGCAGCAACTGAATTTACAGGCACCACAATCCACCTGAACTCATGTAAGAGAAGCATTACTCATGTTTAGTTAAAATCACTTCACAGCAAATTAGTGCACTACTCGCTCAGTCTGAAGTTATAATTAGTCAGCAGCACACCGTTGTTGTTTGGCATCTCTGTTGGTTTGCATTCTGAAGATGCTCTGAAGTCCAGCAGCTGAGAGTTTGCTGGTCACACACATTGAACTCAACAACTACAGTTTGTATGTGGCTGGCAAATTACCTCTCATGGGAAAAAAACTAACAAAAAACTAACAAATAACAAATAAAAAGGTTTAATGCCTCACTTTTGCAGCTATGCAGTTTAAGTCTGCACATAACAGAATTTTGAAAATTGTTTTTCCGTACTATTTTTATTTGCCAGAGTTTTTGTCCATTGGAGGTATCCACTTGTTACACCTGGGTGTGTACTACAAAGCAGCATTTACGGTTATCGAGGTAACTTCAGGGTTAACTCAGAGTTTTCAGTACTAAGAAGGTAGTTCACTTCTTACTGGGGTAGATCGCCATGGTAACTTATGCTGAGAGATAAGGGATCAACCTGAACTAAACACCACTTACTGGCCAATCAGGTCTCTTGATTCAAGACTTCGTGAGAGGGGGGAGGGAGAGAGATCGGTAAAACACTTCAACTTCACCACGTTTGCATAAAGGTATACCTCTATTTTCAATCCTTTTTTCTAAGCATAGAAATAATAAAAATAAATAAATGACTGTAGGAAATACATCTCGCTGTGTTGACTGCCAGGTTATTGAGCTAGGTTGGTATTGGTGATCACTACTCTTAAAATGCCTTAAAAGAATTGTTTTAGAGGCAGTAGAAGAGAACGAGAGAAATCAGCAGGATCAAAGACTTCATTAGTTTGTTGTTATTATTGCTTTCTGAACGGCTTCACTGCCTTGAATCTTTCAGAATAAACCATCACACGTGGTCGTGTCTTTAAAAACTGCCTACATCAGCTTGTTTATCATGTTTGTCGGTAAATGTTTAAACTGACTGATTATAGAGTTGTTGTCTGAGTGTACGACTCTGGCACAGTGCAGTGAAGTAGAAATTTAGTCAGAGTCAAAACACAACAAAGCATTGTTGTTTAGATTATAATTTTGTAATCAGAAATATTTCCGTGGTAAATCAAATCTCTCTGCTTTGACCAATCAGAGAGCCGGAGCACTCACCGGAGGTTGTTACACTGTGTAAAGAAACTGTTTATAACTACCGTGTGCATTTTAAACAGATAACAATTTCAAAATTATTAATTGCAAGCGTCAATCAATGTGTGATTCACTTCCTCATCCTTTGTTGATGGTCTTTAATTTACACCCTGGAAAACAATCACAAATTCACAGCTCCTAAATAAGCATGTACTGCTGCCGCTCAGCGTGTGTCAGCGTGTGTGTGTGTGTGTGTGTGTGTGTGTGTGTGTGTGTGTGTGTGTGTGTGTGTGTGTGTGTGTGTGTGTGTGTGTGTGTGTGTGTGTGTGTGTGTGTGTGTGTGTGTGTGTGTGTGTGTGTGTGTGTGTGTGTGTGGGGTGCGCTAAGATCGAGAGAACACACACACACACACACACACGCAATCCAATCTTCTCCTATTTTCCTGCTTGGCTGGAGTTAGCCTCAATTTCTCCAGTTTGTCGGTTTGAACTGAAACCACCAGCCGAGAGGAGGCAATTTTTAAATCAACTGAATAATTACGTGGTTACAGTGCATCACACCTCTGCTCTCCACAGTATCAATGACATTTTCATTTCAAATCACTCATATAGAAGCGCCCTTTGTATATGCGTGTGTCTGACTATAAGCTAATTCTTGACAGCCTGCAGCCTCTTTTACACTACTTGACACAATATCTCTATTATGAGCCGAGCCATCGTCAGGTACAGATTGACATGGTGCTGATTTAATCTGCAGTTGGCCGTTAATGAATTGAAAGAGCACATCAAACCTTATCATGTATCAGCGGTAAAATTGAGGACACGTTTTGGCCCTGTGATAATAAGCTCAGGCTATTTTTGTGTCATGTTCTGTTGTCTTGGTAGCAAAGATATTGTTTTTCCTTGAGGGACCCAGAGGACGTCTATTGTCTGAGTATAATACCCAAGAGTATGAAGCAAGAACCCTGGAGATGCAGCTTTTGCTGCATAAATGGAGCATTATTAGGTGTCCTTTTAGGTTAGCAAGGTCAACACAGCTTTATTTTCTTCCATTCTGTGTTTTTCTATAATTGATGTCACTATTATTTTATCTAAATGATATCAGGCAGAATTTGACAGGAGTAAAGGAACAAAAAGAGCTGTTTTTAAAAAAGCCCTCCCCTGTGTCAGCGGGGTTGAGAGGTTCAAATGAAATGGGTTTCACATGAAAATGCTGTGCGGTGTGCCGCTGTGTTCTCTGGCTGTCCTAATGCGCAGCGGACCGCCTAGTCTGAGTCACACAGCTGTCCCTGTGCTTTTAATTAGCCTTAATAACCATTTCAATTCCATTAGCAGGAAGCACCAGCCACCTCACCAGCATCAGCACAGCCACTCAGGAAGAACACGCATAAATGCACACTCCCTCAGCATACATGCATGTATACATACATGTCCTTAAAGGCACCTGCATGGGTAATGTTGGGTTTACTGCCTGACAACAGCAGAAGTCTTTCTCTCAAAGAACGCGGGTACTTTAAGCTATATAAATAGAGAGGCAGTACTGAAGGACTACAGAGTGCACTGGACTTTATTAAGCATATGTCCGTCTAATAGGCTGTTTGAAAATGTTTCCTGTTTTTCTCCTCCTCCCTCCCTCCCTCCCTCCCTCCCTCTCTGCCTCCACAGATCACCAATGTGATGGTGCCCTTCATGTTTAAGTATGCAGTGGACGAGCTTAACCAGATGTCGGGACACATGCTGAACCTGAATGACGCGCCAAGCACTGTGGCTACCATGGCAACGGCAGTGCTGATTGGCTGTGAGTCCCAGACTTGCGTTGCACTGGCAGGTGCCGCGCTCATCAGAGGGGGACTGTGGGACTGCCTATTATCTGCACGCTGACCTTTCCCAACACATTCATATCATGGCACACCGCAACCTCTGAGTCTCCCCGGGATTATTTACATTATGCGCTCCGCTCTGCGTCGGAGTTCACTTCTATCAGTCTGCGAGCCCCGACCACTTTTCAGCTTGATACCGGTCTGCTCCCAAGGCAAACAAGGCTAGATACATTTCTAAAGCAGCTGGGAAGAAACTGCTAATGTCCTTTTGAAAGTGGTTTGATATTTTTAGTGTTTTGCAAAGGCCAGGGATGTTTCTTTCATTCCAACTCTTCAGAGCACCTCCTTTTTTCTCCTCTTTGTCCAAATGGGCCGTGTGAACACAAGAGGGGTCAGGGGAGACATGTAGTTTGATATAAAGTTGTTTCTGATTAGAGTATATTTTCACTGAGCTGCTGATAAAAAGCTACATAAATAAATATTGTGAACCTGACACCCACTGCAAGGCACTCTGGCCTTGAGTGAGATCAGCGTGGATGCAATGTACACTTAGCCCTGTATCCACTTATTTTAATGAGCCCACTTAGGTCTTTGCACATTAATGCTGCCTGTTGAATAATCGCAGCACACGAACAGGACTCCAGACAGGACGAATTAAGATGACTTGGAAGATTGAAGGTGATGCTCTCAAAGAGAGGAATTGTATTTTTATTGTTCCGTCTTCGCGACGCTCGGGACCCGGCGCTCGGAGCCCGCGGAGAGGAGTGTAATTTGGCTGAAAGGGTTGCACAGTGCTCATCCTACCTTGTCAGATGTGGACACATTGTTCATTAGATGAGCATTCCTATTTAACGCCACATTACAGCCACATGAAGACCGGCAGACAGAGTGATTATTACACCGACTTTGGTCTCCGCAGACGAGTCGGTTATTCTCACAACTTGCTGAAATTGCCACAGGAAGGCCACGTGTCATTCAAACACAGACTAATATTAATTTGTGACAGTCATGCCAGCCATCTGCTTGTATAACCGTTTGTCAGAAGTGTTGACTTTCTTGGTAATTTGATCTCAGATTTTCTTGAATTTACATGCTGATCGGACTGCTTTGGTGTTTGGTTCATATCAGGTAACTTCCTCAAAATATGCAACAATAAAAAACCCTAAAGAGAGAATATGTCACCTGCATCCACCCTCCTCTTACAGATCAGCCAGAGAGAGTCGAGACCCAGACAGTGGTGAAATTTAACCAACTCATTGTCACATCTTGACATGACACTCTTATTAAAACTTCCTCCCCCCCCTTCTAGCATTCTGCTCACACATGTAGCCCCTTCCCTGCCACACACACACTGAACACAGTCATATACACTCAGATCCCCTCCATCCCCTCAGTCTGCAGTGTGCCGGCCTGCCACAGTAGTGATGCTTCAGACAGCATCCTGCTTTGTAATTACAGAGGCTCGGGGAGGCTGCTGCTGTAGCACTGCAGTGCTCGCAGACCAGAGATGATTTGAAAAAAACCTGCCCTGCCATTTCATACAAGCCTTCATGTTAGAGCGGCTGACATCCCCGTCTAGTCTCAATAGTGTATTACAGCTTCCAAGACGGGAAAGATAGTGGTCAGATTCTTGTTTTGCTGCCTCATATCACTTACGAGCTGCATCCCAGTCCTCTGTGTTTAGGATGAGAATATGTATTCTGACTTGAGAGCGCCATACCCCGCTGTCTGAACCCCCCTGCTTTTCACAGCAGGTGTGCTAAACTCTCCGTCTCCTCCGCTATCCCAGATGGTGCGTCACGGGCCTGTGCAGCCCTCTTCAACGAGCTGAGGAACACTGTGTTCGGCAAGGTGGCCCAGAGCTCCATCCGACGCATCGCCAAGAACGTCTTCCTGCACTTGCACAATCTGGATCTGGGTTTTCATCTCAGCCGTCAGACGGGAGCGCTGTCCAAGGCCATCGACCGCGGCACACGGGGCATCTCATTTGTCCTCAGTGCAATCATCTTCAATCTAGGACCCACGGTGTTTGAGATGGGACTTGTCAGTGCCATCTTGGTGAGTCTCATAGCGACATCCACACACACACGTTTTCTTGCTTTAATTCTTGTTGCTGTTTTACCCCCGATGTTAGCTCAGGACCCTCCATCACCTTGACACTCTTCACAGCAGATTGTCCAGAAATTAATTTCGGGGATATTGTCTCATTTAAATTCTAAATGGAATATGAATCGCCATGAACTTTTGGTGGCAACACAGAGCCCATTAGTGTCAATGATAAATTCCAAAGCTTTGTTGCAGCTTAATGTCCTCCTGTGGAGTATGCCCTGAACAGATGCCCCCCTCCAGCTCGTCTATAGCTTCGTGCTATTATTCCACTCTGGACCATAATGTCAGCCTGCCTGTAATGAGGGCAGACTCCATTGCCCAAATAGCTAAAGCATTAGCACGATTAGTTCTTGTAGTTTCCCCTCCATTTGTAACACTCAATTTCATAGCAGAATGGTCAAACACAGTACGTTCTCAAGATGCTGTCTGATGCAGACGTTGGGTCAAGTCTGATGTGCTAGTTTGACTTTTTATCTAAAAATCTGTCGAGTCACAGCGTTTTAAATCTGCCTTTTTCCTACTGTGCTTTTCTCCTCTGCAGTATTACAAGTGCGGCGGGCAGTTTGCAGCAGTGGCCTTGGGTACCTTATCAGCATATACGCTCTTCACCATTCTCCTCACTCAGTGGAGGTAACAAAGAGGATGTTTGTACCAGTCCTGTCGCTGTCTTCTCTTCAATTGCTTGTTTTATCGCTTATGTTTGTAATCACTTGAAAAAAGATTCAGTAAATAGCTCTGCGGCTGTCTGCGCTGACAGGAACAATGTTCACTCGTAGGCTCAAATGTGTGTTTAAGAAAACGCTTACGTGATTGTGCATGTGTCTCCGCGCACAGGACTCGTTTCCGGATAGAGATGAACAAAGCAGACAATGAAGCTGGAAACGCAGCTATCGACTCTCTCCTTAACTACGAGACTGTTAAGGTGAGATCCAATCCCCCCCACTCCACCACAGACCTAAACCCCACCCCTCCTCCTTTCATCAATCGTTCCCTTTTATCTCCTCTTTTCTCCTCTTTTTCTTCTGCTCACTTAAGCCGGGCACATTGATGTGAACAAATATTTACTCATCTATAATAATAGTTTTTCACTGGCATGATTGCCACTGGCAGGATTTGCCTTTTAATCATAAAAAGCTCTTTTTCTCTCTCTGCCTCGGGTTCTCTGTCTCTCACCACTTTCACACTCAAACCTCCTTTTCATAACAAGTTAAACTCTAAAGTCAAGTTTATCTTTGGGAGTGAGAGGGCTGGAATTTATGGCTGAAAGGGCAGAAATTCACTACCAATCTTTACTTAAGGTTTACTGAAAGGTTATCGGTTCCTCTTCAGTTATGATGGAGCAGTGTGTGATAAACATAAGCCCACAGACCCAGAGTGGGAGTTTTGCCCTGGAACCTTTTATCATGTAGTATTTTGTGAGATTTTAAATGTTATTACTGTAACAGGATTCGGTAAATACACAATGTTGTCTGCCTGACCGAACAAGGATGATGTTATTGCAAACAAACTTCTTGTGCTGCTTTTCAAAATGTTTGACCCTTGACCTTTGGGGTGCTTTCACACCTAAGGTTTGTTTATTTGATCCGAATCAAAGACCAAATTGTTACAATGTTGCATTTTGCCTCAAGTTTGGTTTGTGATCACATTAGAGATAGACCGATATGGTTTTTTCAGGGGCGATACCGATACCGATTATTAGTAGTCAAGAAGGCCGATAACCGATATTTGGAGCCGATATTCATTTGCAGTAAAAGTGAAAATATTGGCGTCAAAATTTTGAATAAAACAAACTCCAACACTTTGTTTAAATGCCTTTAAGCATATGTTTATTAAACAAACAAACAAAAAGCGCAGGGAGTTCCCAGGGTCAGCAGCAAAGTTTACTGAAAATTTAAATAAATAAATAACTTCCTGAAGTTTTATTAAGGAAATAAAACAAAGTTAAATAAAATTTGCAAAGGAATGAACTTTTTCTCCTCTCCGCCGTGTGTGTGAGCACTCTGCACTCTTATCGGCCGTCGATCCCTAGTTCACATGGCAGCTTTTACCAGCAGACCAAATGTTTTAATGTGCCAGGAAACTGCTCTCTGATTGGTCAGAATTTCCATGTGGTAAAATTCCCTGACAACACACAATGCAGTGTTTTTGCTTTGCTGCCTATATTAGGTCCTGTTTGAAGTATGACTATGTTCTCACCAGAATCAAACCAGACCGCGGTTCATTTAAAAAAAGACAGAGTCCCGTCTTTTCTAGCAGACCATGGTCCAGTGGTTTGGTCTGCACCACAGTTGGAATGTGTGTGCTCTTGTGGGAACATTTTCTCTCCTTGATTATGCTGCACTGTACATACTGTGTGTCATAGTCTCTCACTAACAGTCTCCTCCTACTTCCTTTTAGCTGACTTACCTACTCCTCACTGGGAAACTCGCTGCCAGGAATCTGTAAACAAAGGCTCTTTGTCAGCACGCTTTAAACTGCTTCATTGGAATCGGACTGGGTGACAGTCATTAAAAATAACTACGTAGAAATAACTGGTCTGCTTTACTTTTTTAGGTTGTAAAGAGGAGTCAGTATTAAATTGAGACTGTTACAACCAGTTAAACTCCTCACAGTATGTTTAAATACTTAAAGCTTCTTTTGGTCGTTTCTTCCTTGAGTAAATATTGATCCTTTTAAGTTTTGTCCCAGGGCTGCAACAATAATTATTTTCTTATCTGCCAATTATTTACTTGATTAATTGTCTGTAAACACATTCCTACATTCCTAAAGCACATAGCCAGTCTAAAATTTCCAGCCTTGCTTGACCAACAGGCCAAAACATATTCAGTTTACTAACACAATCGACAGAGAAAAGCACCAAAACATCAGAAGGTGGAACAAGAGACAAAACCAATCTTTTGTTTCTGATAATCAAATCTTTGTTTACTCATTCATAAATTCAAGACAAACACATAATTTCCTGGGTTTTTACTTTGCTCATATTTTTAATCGCTGTCTTGCTCTCATTCTCCGTCCTGCTCTTCCTTCTTTATCAGTGTAAAATTGTTTAGCTCTTTTTATAAATGCTTAAAACAATGAGGCATTCACTGGACACTCAGTGTGTCTTGGTTATAGTCTTGCCTCTGTGCGCTTTATTTTGAAAAGAAATGCCTGCTAAGGGACATGGTGGATTATGGGTGAGTGTGCTCTCATCGGGCCCTGACAGATATGATGTGGTGTGGATGTTAGCATGGCTTTATACTTTTATCTTCTGCTGTTTTAAGCCTCTTTCTAGGTAACCTCATTGTACATAGAACTTACACAAGCATAATCACCATCCAGTGTCGGCTTCTTTGTCGGCTGCTCCAGATATATTTCCGTACCCGTGTTATTTTCTTTGCTGTATTATTTTTGCGTCCTGTTTTCCTTAACGTTTTGTTCTGTGTTATTTTGTGTCATCTGTGCCAATGCGGCCGGATTTAGCATCACTCTGAGCTGTGAGTGTGCATATGTAATTAGATCTCCGCCCACTCAGAAATCCGTTCCACTTTCACAAAGGGCTGGATGAGAACCTGAACATGGTGCCATGCACTGCTACTGTTTGTCCTCCATGTGCTACTTTCTTCTCCCCCCCCATCTGATTTCCTGCATTTTCCTATATGCAAATCAGTGGCATGTCTGTGGCAGCACAGCACCACTGCCGTTAGCTAGAGAAGCAAATCGCCCACTTAACCAGAGCAGAGGAACAATAGTGCAAACTAAACAAACAGCAATATTAAGTAATTGGCAGCAGAGATGAGGGGGGTTGTTTTTGTGTTTGCGCTGGAGTTTTCTGTGGTTTTGGCTGATTCATGAGGCTTCTTCCTGTAAATGATGGCTGTAAGTTCTCATCAAAATTAGCGCTGCTTGTGTGGTGTAACACTTCAGAGCTATCTGCGCTCTGCTGGTAGGTGTCTGTAAGCTGCTACAGATGTAAACACACAAGCTGACGGCAGAGCCAATAATGAATATTCTGCAGTTGTTTAACTTGCAGAGGATGTTTGGCTTTCCTTACAATTATAATTGCCTAATATTTTCTAAACTGTTCTTTTGCCTTAATTACCCTCCTCTGCCAAATCTATAGAGGCTCTTGGTTTTGTTTTATCGCCCTCCACATCTTTTCAGATCAGTGGGGAGGGGGTGAAGATACAGAGACATGAAAAAGTGCTTTAGAGGCCAACTGAGACCCAGACTATGCACAGAGCGGTCACTGAGAACAAATGCAGCCTTGAGGCAGGCTGCACTAAAGTGTCTTCTCTGCCTGACACTGCTCTCCATGCTTCCTCAACCGCTAACCCTAACCATATTTTTTTTTATCTCTCCATTTCCTCTCTCAACTTACACTTTCTTTCCTTTTTGTGAATCCTTGTGCCGTCTCCGTGCCCTCTGCTCCCTCCTCTCCTCCCTTTCTTATCACGGCTGCAGTACTTCAACAATGAGAAGTATGAAGCTGAAAGGTATGATGGATACCTGAAGATCTATGAGTCATCCTCTTTAAAAACCACGTCCACGCTGGCTATGCTCAACTTTGGCCAGAGTGCCATCTTCAGTGTCGGCCTCACCGCCATCATGTGTCTGGCCAGCAAGGGCATCGCTGCAGGTGAGTAACTTAGGAGGTTTAGGTGTGTCTGTGTTTGTGAAAATACCTCTCTGTAGCTCTATTAAGCGTGAAAGGATTTGATCGCATCCAGGAGTAAAGGTGCGAAATATAAATCCCCCTGACCTGAATTTACCTCGCCATGCCCATATAATCTGTGTCCACAGCAGAATGGAGGAAAGAAAACGAGCGTTTGGAAATAAGAAAGCTTAAAAAACCCCACCTCAAAACAAAATCAAATGGACGGATGAAAATGACAAGTAAAACCCTGACTGAACTGGATAATAGAAAGTAAACGAGAACAAAGCACAGCAAGCATGAAAAAGTGGCATGAATAGGAAATAAAATAGCTGTGATGCAGAAAATGAAATCACAGTGGGTGGAGATGGATTCAGACTGTAACATGCTTTGTCTGCTTTCACAACTTGAAAGGAGGAATGGTCTGAGTGTTATTTATTTTTTTTAGATCTTGTATGCAAAGATACACATAGAGCGAGATGATGTGCATCTCGGTGAGCTGTTCTGTTGCTGTGGTCTAGGTACGATGACTGTGGGAGACCTGGTGATGGTGAACGGCCTGCTCTTCCAGCTCTCGCTCCCCCTCAACTTCCTGGGTACAGTGTACAGAGAGACCAGGCAGGCCCTCATAGACATGAACACTCTCTTCACCCTGCTCAATGTCGACACCAAGATCAAGGTAACCTGACATGCACTTCTTTTTTACTTTTTATTTTTACCTTATTTCTTTCCTCTTATTAGAGAGAACAGTAGAAAAATTTAATATAGAGTTCAATGAAAAAAGCAGAAGTCATCCCAGGTACTCTATAAGGCCCTTTACTATAATGTATAATTGCACAGGTGAGTTTAACACAGCGCTGAGATATTCTTGGCTGCATGACATAACTAACCTGTCTGCATGTGCTGTAAAAAATCATAGGTTGAAGTCAAACATAGTAATTACGTGCTTGAAATGACTCGGGTGCTTCGTCATCTATTGCCACTTGTAGAGCACAACATTACTGCATCAGTGTGATCTGTATCAGGATATTATAAAGCAGCGAAAGCAACGCTCTGATTGGCTGATCTTAATGATTTATGCTCGGGATTTATTCGCCAATTTGAGCCGTAGCCATTTTAATTAATCAACACATAATTGTGACTGATTTCGTTGTGGTAAAAGGACGCTTTTCTTCCTCTTCCTTTTCAGTATCGGCAGACTGTAGTTTCTCCTCCTCGATGCTCTGTCAGGTTTACAAAAAAACACAAAACGAAGTTGGATGTATTTTCTGTTTTTTGTTTCTCAGGGTGATGATTAACCCTGCTGCGGTGACCATGAGAGGGATTTTGTTGTTGTTGTACTGTCTGTGCAAATCATCTGCTCAATTAGTGATGGAGAAAACAGGTGTTTGTCGTGTGGCTCTCCAAACAGTGAGGGAATGAGCAGGAAGGGTGAAGCTGTTCTTAATGTTCAGTTTGGGCATTTTTTGTTGAACTACTATAAATTAGTTTTGCTTCTGTTTCATTCATTCATTGTTTTGAGAACAAAAAACAACGTTTTTGTGTACAGACTCCACAACTTCCTTTTCTTCATTAGTCAATCAATTGTTTCGTCTATTAAATAAAGGGAAATAGTAAAACAAGTTGCAGCGTCCAAGGTTAAAGTAATAATCTCAAAGATTTTTAGCTACAGATTAAGTCTTACCACTGAAATATTCCTCACGGCATTCACAGTGTAATGAACATTCCAATATATATTTTTAAGAATGTGTGTGTGGACCATTTAGGCTCTTGAACCTTAAAGTGATCATCTCGAAGATTTTCATTTAAATAAATGCCTGTTAAGTCTCTATCTATCGCCAAATGACTTAACACAATGGTGATTGAGCCTATGGCCCACTGATGAAAGCCATTGTATTTGCAGTATTACAGACTGGGTGTCTGGTGTGACTTTTGCGGAAAAAATCACAAGCAGCGCCCAGTTAGTGACGCGTTTTCCATCAGCCAGCAGTGGTTGGTCTGCCAGAGAGGGTAGGCGGAGCTAAGCGGCTGCTTTTCCACTCTCTACAAGTGTTGCGAGTAAACAGTAATCTACTATGGCTGAACAAACAACGAAATGATCGATGACTACAGATACAACTTCAAAAATAAGTGAAAATCCCCAAAAAACAAAAACAAATTTGACGTTCAGATGAAGGCAAACAGTCTAAAAAGGAAAGCGACCGTCAGCGAGGAAAATCAGGAGTTACAACCGTGACAAAGGGAGCCAACGATGGACGTCTGGGTGAACGAAACTGAAATCTGCGATTATAACTTTAAATACATTTTTATACAGCCAACAGTGTGACATCAAATGGAAGGTTTCTTAAAGAGTGGCTGGTTAATTAATCTACCGATAGGCTAGTCAACGAGTGTCCTTTGTTTAATGTTAGTACATTTTTCATTCAGAACTGGACCCTGTTCTTCAACCATTTAATATCACCAGAAGTGATCAGATTTTGGTAATGTAAGTCCTTTTGTTTCTCCAGTGTCATAACTACAATTTTATTTCAGACATTTTATTGCATTTATCTTTTTTCAACACAATGAGACGGCCCATCTTGCGTCATAAGAGCACATTTAAGTGCAAATGTGCGCCTGCTGCCTAACAATATGAATGCCACTCTCGTCTGCAGCCTGTAATTACAGTAGGAGAAATGAATCTGTCCAGTTATTTTGCACTCATCAGTAATACTCCTCTCCATTGTGATTCCCTGAGGAATGGCACTGCCCAGCAGGCCATTACTGTCTCAATGTGGGCTTTTTTTATGGAACACATTGGCCTATTATGCAGATGTGAAATAATTTAAAACTCCCCCTTACTAAAAACTGCCCCACAAAATAAATGATTTTGGCTTTTTTCCATGTTGGGGTGTGTGTGTGTGAAATTATCATCTGTTTATACTAATGGACTGTGCGTTATTTGTATTAATTGGCTGGGGTGGATTGAGGGTGATTATGTTGCTATTAGGTAGTATAGAAACGGAGCAGAGCAGGCTTTTACTCTCGGGGTGAGGACAGTGCTTTATTCTCTGCTGACCTTAGCTCATCTCAGCACCGTGGCTCAGCTCTGTATGTACTCAAAGTTTCCACGCCCTATTGATCCCTCAGTCACCATGAAGGGCAGGCGGCGTGTGAAGATTCAGAAGGTCTTTTGAAACAACCTCTCAGTTTGCAGTGAATGTCTCTGCTTTATGCGGTGCGTGTTTGCTCTGTGCTCCAGCATTATCCGTCTTTACAAGGTGTTGGAGTAACGTTGCATCATGCAGGGCATCGACTGCCGGTGGCTGCTCTGTATCCTTTTCCTCTCTCTACATTTCGTCTGTTTCAATCCTCTAATCGTTTTCTCTAGGAAAAGGATCTCGCCCCGCCATTAGCCGTCACACCACAGGAGGCCACCATCCGCTTCGAGGACGTTTATTTCGAGTACCTGGACGGCCAGAAAGTCTTAAACGGAGTGTCCTTCGAAGTGCCTGCTGGGAAGAAGGTGGCTATAGTTGGTGGCAGCGGGTCCGGGTAGGTAACCTTTCACAGAAGTACACTGTCAAACCCTCAGCCAGGTGTGATCTCATTTGTATGTGCAGACATTCTTATCATCAGATATCATCAGTTGCCTGTGGGGGGTGCAGCTCACAGACAGGCTGATGCTGACGATTGGTTCCACGTCTGCTTGCAGGAAGAGCACCATTGTGCGGCTGTTGTTCCGCTTCTATGAGCCCCAGCGGGGGAACATCTACATAGCGGGGCAGAACATCCGAGACGTCAGCCTCGACAGCCTGAGGAGGGCTTTGGGGGTCGTACCACAGGTCTGAAGCCCACCAACACAGTCAAATAAACACAAGCAAACAGTAAAAAACCAATTTCAGCACATAGATTCCACTATTTTGAAGCTTCTTCCCCACAAACGAAATGTGCATGAGACTAGATGACTCCTCAGGATTAAATTAGATATTATTGATTATTATATGCAACAAGGGGGCAGCATAGAACAGTGTAACACTAATAGTTAGCAGCAGCATTAGAAATGAAGTGAATTCAGCTTTCACTGCAGTGAGCTCAGAGGCTGATCTGAACAGATGGTACATGAACAGTATTTTTTGTCATTTGCGTTCTTTCTCTTTCTCCCTCCTACCCTCGTCTTTGTATCTGCAGTCCTCCGTTTCTGTCTCTGCTGCAATAAAAAATATTCTCTGAAGCCTCGTTTTTCTCTCCTCTCACTGTGTCGTTGTTGTCAGGATGCCGTTCTGTTCCACAACACCATCTTCTACAACCTGCAGTACGGCAACATCAACGCCACACCAGAGGAGGTGTACCAAGTGGCGCGCCTAGCAGGCATCCATGATGCTATCCTCAGGATGCCCCATGGCTATGACACCCAGGTTGGGGAGCGGGGCCTCAAGCTGTCAGGTTTGCAGCACTATTATGAATACTGTTTAAATATGGTCTCCACTGCAGAAGAGAGAAAAAGAGCTGTTTGTTTTGTGTGCTTCCCTTGATGGTTAACTGAACTCAAACATTTAAAACCACAGAAAGTATTCAGTAACTGGCTGCACAGAGCTGGGGTATAGTGTAAGGCTGCACCTAGCATTTACCTCATCATTTTTTACCAGATCATTCTTTTAAAACACAATTTTTCCTAAAGCTCAAGGTGACTTTGAAACAGCTTACTATCTGATCAACAGTCCAAATCCCAAACATGTTAGATTTAAGTAAAAAGAGACAAGCAGCAAATCCTCACATTTAAGAAGCTGGGACCAAAGAGTGTGCTGAGTCTGTTGTGGTTGTAGCCAAACTCCTGAACACTTTACATGCCTTGTCATGACCCAGTACTAGGGCCGCATCTTGAGTACGGTAAAGACGAGCGGAGCAGAGGGAAAGTTAAACTCATATTTAACATCTTATCGAGGCTTCATTCAAAACGTTTGAGGCTCAAGCCAGCGGTCCCCAGAAAGTGGCGCCCTAGGAGACCGCCAGCAATGAGAACAAGATCTGTTACTGCACGCATATATTTGTACTGTGCCCCAGCTCTGAACCCGGCCCTCTTGTTTTTGCAGCACATCAACACACGATATACAAATTGACCTATTTCTGAGTCGCACTAGCCCTACCCAGTACCTTTAGTACTGAATTGTTTTGATAACCGAGAGTCAGTTTTCGCAGCTTAAAATTTCTCTTGGGCGCCCCTTGATGGTGATATATGGTAATTGAGGGAGGATACTTCCCAGATATCCAGACATCTACACCTGGCTCCCTTTGTCACGGTTGTAACTCTTGATTTTCCTCGCTGTCGCTGTCACTTTCCTTTTTAGACTGTTTGTCTTCATCCGATCGTCGAATTTGTTTCTTTTTCTTTGTCATCAGTCATGCTGTCATCAGTGGGCCACAGGCTCAATCACCATTGTGTTACCTCACTTGGCGAAAGATAGTGACTTAACCGAAATTTATTTAAATGGAAATCTTTATGCTTCAAGAGCCTAAATGGTCCACACACATTCTTATTGTTCTCCATCTGCTGCAAGAATATGTATTATGATGTTAGTTACACTGTTATTTGCTTTGGGGATGCACTGTGAATGCTGTGAGGAATATTTCAGTGGTAAACGAAGATAATTAAACTTAAGTTCATTATAAACTTCAACCTTATTTTACTAGATTCATATTAAGACTTAATCTGTAGCTGCTGCATTGTTTTCATGCCGTCTCTTGGAATATGAACTTGTCTTATGGCATGTTGCCTTGTTTGATGTGCAGTGATAGCACAAGTCTGTGTAGTATTTGGCTCCTAGCATCACTCTGCAACTCATTTAGCCCACATAAACACACAGTGTGTGAGCACTTTCACTCAGCATTCAAGACGCAATTACTGGCAGCACAGATTTCTTTATGTGGAGTGACTGAGTGAGTGAGAGAACGGACAAAATAAAGACATGACTAACTTCTCATTAATTTCACTGCTGCTGTATGTGACAGCTGCCAGTGAGTTTGTCAGAGGAGGAGGAGGGGGGGGGCAGTCTGGGCTTTGAGGCTCCTTACTTCCTTGATTGCTGTTCTCCACTGCCAGCAATATTTGTATTTACTGACTGTGCTTCCTTTCAAGAGGCCACACACAGCTCGTGTGTAATAAAGGCCGGTAAGATGCAGCGAGAGGAATCTTTGCTGATTTCCTCAAATACAGTATATATGTCTGTGGCGTGTCGCGTTGGTTTGTCTGCATGTTCGCCCTCTGTTTGAGGTAATTAGGAGGGCCAGAGAGAGACCTGCTGTATCCTCACACGTTTCAAACCTTTTGGCTTTGGCCTGGTTTGCTTTTCTAAATGATGTGTGTTGTTTTGTTTCAGGAGGTGAGAAACAGCGTGTCGCCATCGCCCGCGCAATCCTGAAGAATCCACCCGTCCTCCTGTATGATGAAGCAACATCCTCGCTCGACTCCATCACAGAAGAGGTGGGCCTGACAGCACGTGAACACACACACACACACACAATATACCCACAAATGCCCTCTATCTGGCGCGCATTCAGATAGACACCTCATCCTGCCTGCATACACATTTAGCAGAACAAACACCCACTCAGTCACCTGCCGTAGGTAGACAATAACTCAGCTCACTCCTGTGTCACATACCTGCTGTGACGTACACCCCCCCGCTCCCTTCCCCCCGACACGCACACACACACACCACCCCCATGTTCTCCCCTGCCACCTGCCACTGTTTTCTCCTACTTAATCTCCAGCTCAGCTTAAACCCACAGTCTTTGTAAATGTTACATTTAATGAGAAAGTTCAGCATGCCCTCTCTGAACTTCAGGATAAAAACGGGGCAGTAGACGTTCTTGTTAATTGAGATTCTCCTTTGCTTCTAATAATGATGCTGTCTTTAAATTATCATATGTAAACAGTGGTAAGAAAAGCATATGAAGGTGAAGGTGAGTGTTGCTGAGCAACATCTTACTGACTTATTGCCTCTTCTTCAAATCAAAGTTGGGAGTTTCATATATATCCTGTCATTCACGCACTGCTGTTGTTCTTGTTTTTGCAAGCCGCCATTATTGCAAGCCATTTTCTTTTGGATGAGGAGATGCTCTTGCGATGCCTAACAGAGTTATTAACTAATTTGTCTTTGTGTGCTTTCAGACCATCCTGAGTTCAATGAAGGAGATGGTGAAGGACAGGACATCAATGTTCATCGCCCACAGGCTTTCCACCATCGTAGACGCAGACGAGATTATAGTAATCAATGAAGTAAGAACTCATCCACTGTATTTTTACTTGATCTCACACCTTCCCTGATTAACTGTTCCAGTTGTAATGTCAGCTTCATAAAAAGCAAATAATAGGACGGGTCAGAGTTCTGCGGGTATAAACATGCGCTGTGTTAATTGCCAGTCCAATTAGACAATTTTGCATCGAAGGGAGGGATGATGACCTGACCTCTGCGCGACCTTCAGTGCACTGCGTCTGCCAGCAGCAAGAATTTAGAGACAGTAGCCTCTGTCTTTGCCACTCATTTATTTTGAGTTACCTTTGCACAGCGTGCGTGATGAAAACAATGCTTTGTTTAGCTTTTCTCATTAACTTCGACAACAACAGGACACCGTCGGTAGAATTGAATGTATTATTTTCTCCATAAGGGCTCATTAAAGCAGTCAGACTCGACTGGCTGTTTTGGTCAGATGGCGTGTCTTGTTTGTCTCGGTGACTAATAATGTATGGGCCAGCTTCCCAGATACTGATGAGGCCTCATGCAGGACTAAGCGTGTCTCTCTGTGCCGATCGCCTTTCAGATGGGTAATCTATTCAGTGTATGGTCAGATGTGTTAAAGTGAGGCTGAAGGTGTCATGCAGAAACAGGTTTGTGTTTCAAAGTGAGTCTTTGTTGGGGCTTTGTAGTTGTTTTGGGCATCAGGAGAAAATGCTGCAGCACGTAATGGGCTGGGATTGAGTGGCTGTAAAGAAAAAGACCACAGAGTGAAGCCATTTATTATCTGGAAAGTATCAGTTAACATCAAATGTATCTCACATGAAGTGACATTTTCCACCAGTGCTACAGTCAGGAAGGGTGAAATCAAAGCGGTTTCTTTGAACTGCGGCGAGTGAGCATGTGTGGCTCCATGTTTCCAGAGTCAGATGGCAGGGATCAGAGGGTCGTGGCGAGGAGGCATGTTTGCGTGTGATGTCGCCATGGCGTTTGCTGGTGTCACCAGCAGAGGACTGCCTGGGGTGCTCATTAAAATAACGAGCGGAAGCAGTCACGTGCTCATCTTGGGCGCACTAAAGATGATGCCAACACCACTGCATGCTCATGGGAGGTGGGGGAAGGGGGCTGCCTTCATTTGTGTTCGACTGTGTGGGAGGGATGTGTGTTTGTCGTGTGTGGCGGCGCGCGTGTGTCTGCGAGTCGTGTTTTTGCGAGAGAAATTGCAACAGTTGTTGGGGAGGCGGCAGGGATTCTAGGGGGGAGCTGAGTCTCCGCAGAGTGTGGTCAGTGTTGTGTGGTCATGAAGAGATGCTAACAGTAGGACTCTGTTCATAGCCCCTTTGTTCTAACTTCATGTACACTGTGGCCAATCTTTCTCTGCCGATTTAGCTTTAATTTATTTCTTTTGTTTCTGATCCTCTGTTCTTTTTTTCCTGCCAGGGTAAAGTGGCAGAGCAAGGCAACCACCAGACCCTCCTCAGCTCTCCAGGCAGCCTGTATGCAGACCTGTGGAACACCCAGAACAGCAAAATCCTCAACAGCACCAAGAGCTCGCTCAACCCGCCAGAGGAGCGCCTCTCCCAGAAGGAGGAGGAGAGGAAGAAATTGCAGGAGGAGATCCTCAACGGTGTAAAGGGCTGTGGGAACTGCTCCTGTTGATCGAAGCCGCCACCTACGAGCCTCGCCATCCCTCGCAGATGGCCTACGCTGGAATCTGCTGGAGCCTGTGCAGTATTGGGGAGGGGGCGAACTAGTGGGTACACCCCCACTGCCCACGCCCACTCCAGCCGAGCCCCCACCCATGTGACTACCCCTCCTCCTACTCATGTGAATAAAGGCCAACGCTCGCCAAAGTGAAGGAGGAGGAGCAGAACAGGGAGCAAGTGTGTTTAGCACTGGCTGGCGTCCAGAGATGGAGCTTGTATGCCAGTTGCCTCAGCTGAAGCCAAGCATAAGAGACCTCGTATATCACATACGTGTGCGTAAGACATCTGTTAGTCAACATGGCTGCCCCCCCCACTCCTCCTCATTTTTGACATCAGGTTTATTGACATCTTCCACTGCACTGGAAACAGATGAGAGTACACGTAATGAAAAATCAGATATGCCTTGATGTTGTGTGTACTGATTTAATTTTTTAAATTATTTTCACATAAATTAAACTATAGTTTGCCTTTTTATAATCAGGATGTGCACATATTACAGCTTTTCTCTGCGTTTAGGTGATCACAGTGGAACTACTGAACTACATGGATCATTGTGCAGTATTTTATATTTGAATGGGACTCAGCGGTAAAGCACATTGCCCATGACTGTGTTCTCAATGCGTGTTCTAAATATATCAAATTTGGCAGATACTCAAGTCTTCTAGATGAATCACAACATAATGTGGATGTTTAGTCTCATGAACATACAGAACAGCTCCCCAGTGAATAAGCAGTATGTGGCAGTCACATTGATATAAATATCACACTCTGAGAATGACAAGGAGCACCTCTGATAAATCATGAATGATATTCACCACACTTGGTGCCACATTACGAGGCAACAACTTGAAAGCCTCCTCTGGGAACGTTCTGCAGTCGTATCATTTGGCCTCGGTTGACGGGCCTCTTCCATTTAACAAACCTTTTGGTAGAGTTTTTAACAATGCTACAGACAGCTTTTTGGTATGATCGGGATAAAGAGACTTCCTGAAGGTGACACGTTAATGTTAATGTTAATATTTAAAAACTGACAGTTTGTGACAGTGTGTCCTCTTTTTCTGAGGGCTGATTTGGCTGTGATGCACACATTTTGGTAGGAACCTTGGTATATTATTGTATCTATAAATGTAAAAAAATGGTTGTCTTGTACGTATCACACGATGTACAGCCTGTATTAAAGTATCCTGACTGTGTGAGTACACTGCAGACATGAATAAAAGATGGCTTTTGTCTAAATAATAATGTCTCAATACTTTTGTTATGAGAAGGGTTTAGTTACATCGTTATATATTATTTTAGCATATACAGAGAAAACAAAGAGTGGCTACCTCTTTGACGTCTTTATAAAAAGCTAAGCTAACCTAATGCTAGTTTGTGCTTGCTAACTACTGTGCAGACAATTATTCTAGTCAATATTCTCAACTAATTTTACATTTTGAATGAGCGTAAACAAAATGTGGTTGCATGTTGACTTTAATTTTGTTTCTTTCAGTTTGTTGCGTTTGGGACCGTGATGCTGCAGAGAGGTCAGGGTGCCCATGCTGACCCCTGTCCACCGCCAAAAGAGCTGGCAATGGGCACAGAGCAATGGAAGAAGGTGGTCTGGTCTGATGAATCACATTTTCATTTACATCATGTGGATGGCCAGGCGCTATGCGTCGCTTACCTGGGGAAGGCATGGCTGCAGGATGCACTATGGGAAGAAGGCGAGCTGGCAGAGGCAGTGTGATGATTTGGGCAATGATCTGCTGGGAAACCTTGGGTCCTGCCGTTCATGTGGATGTCTGTGAAGGTTCTCAGTCATCCAGGTCATGGTAATTATCCAACAGGCAACTCGACTTGGTTGAAGTTCTTGAGGTTTTTCAGTTCAAGAACTTCAACCAAGTTAAGCTTTACATTAAGCTTACATTCATGTGGATGTTACTTTGACACGTACCTAAACATTGTTGCAGAACAAGTACACCCCTTCATGGAAACAGTGGTCCCCAATGGCAGTGGCCTCTTTCAGCAGGATAATGCGTCACACTGCAGAGATGGTTCAGAAATGATTTGAGGAACACAACAACGAGTTAAAGGTGTTGACTTGGACTCCAAATTCTTCAGATCTCAATCCAATCGAGCATCTGTGGGATATGCTGGAGAAACAAGTCAGATCCAAGGAGGCCCCACCTCACAACTTACAGGACTTAAAGGTGACATATTTAAGCTGTGCAATCGATTTTCTAATATTCGAATGTGTTTTTTAATCTCGTTTTTCATTTTAAAAATTGTGTACATATTTTAATTAAATTATTTTTCATAGCCTCTCCTTCCTCCTGAAACAAACAAGTATTTGGAGTGACCGCGTAGCCCCTCCCCCACATGTGCGAACCCACGCGGGGCAGCAGCCGCACTTCACTGTCACTCCAAAGTTGTAGAAAACATGGCTGCTCTAGGATCAGTTATTTGGTCTTATATGTACAAGCCAGAATCGCCAGGAGGCATCAGAATGCTAAGTTGAAATCTTGACAATGACTTGACTACAAGCTAGTGCGAGAAGGCAGCCTGAGGTGAATGACGGTGAATGACGATTGGTCGATTTCAGCAAAAGCAAGGTTCTATGTAGAAACCTGCAGCTGTTCCTAACGGCCCATTTCAGAGGCGACCTTTTTAAACATGTTATTCTGGAAAAACATGGAAATATGCAGTTTTCACTTTTTCACTGTGAACAATAAACACCTAAAAATTTGAAACTCAAAATATGAGAATATAAAACGATGTGGCCCCTTTAAAGGATCTGCTGCAATGTCTTGGTGCCAGATACCTCAGCACACCTTCAGAGGAAGTGGAGTCCATGCTTCGATGCATCAGGGCTGATTTGGCCGCAAAGGGGGTCCTACACAATATTAGGCAGGTGGTCATAATGTTATGGCTGATCGGTGTATATCAATACAGCAAAATACATTTATATACAACATTTATATATCAACTTCATTTAAGTGCTTCACGTGAGAACAAAGAGACAGAAAATAAGAACAAAGACTGACAATAAATTTAATTATCCAAGGATGAAAAATTAATGGAAAAAAAAAAATCAATAAATATAAAATTGCTAAAAGGGACACATTATGATCGTGCTTTGCAGACATATTTTCTTTACATCACAATGTATTAAACTGTAATTAGTACATTTGTTATTAATCTAATAAATTGTATATTTTGTATTTATCATGTTATTGATCATTCCTCTTTTAAATCATATCGCTCTCTCACAGTGTTTTTACTCTAGTGGACAGAATGACTGTGGATCCCCCCTCCAGATCCCCTGCAGCTCTGTGTATCCTCCTCTGGGACCTGATACATTAGACGACACTTTCTGTGAGGCCTTTCGGCAGGATTATAATTGAAACCGACAATAACAAAAAACATTCAAATAGCGTGACCGACCAGGCCCTGCTGCGCTGCACAGTGAAGCCCCCCCAACCTCCTGAGGAAGTCACACATTATAGATGAAAGTAGACTTTGATAGAGCCCTGCTTAAAAGGAAAGCAACTGGATGATTACTGGTTGGATGGCTCTCCTTTCATGCGTCAGATGTCCGGGAAGATGAGTTGATGGTAATGGCGTCCTTCTAATCTAACCTAGGGAGAGATTATGAGACTATTCATTAGCGTCTCCCAACAACCTTCAGCTGCTGCCCCGAACAGGTTATTCGCTAATTATTCAGTGAACATAATTCACTATGATCTGCTCGGGTTCTGTGAAAGAGCCACATTTTACACAGAGCAGATATTTTTCTGCTTTCTTTGCTGAGGCGAAGCTTTGTGTGTGTTTCATACGTTCAAGGACAGAACACTCAGCATTGAAGCCACTAAGCAATCTGCCATGGACTTACACAGGAGGGTGATTTCTTTCTGGCTATTTGTATTTAAAAGCAGCACCATGAAATCTATTGTTCAGTGACCCTTAATTGTTCTGCATGGCGTGCATGTGATCGGTGCTGTTGTGTTTGTGTGCATGGCTGCGGGAGGTAATGAGGTAGCCGTCTGTTTACCATGCAGCAGAGGAAGACAGGCACACAAAGGCCTTTAATAATGCCCTTAATATGGACCGCAGCAGGAGAGTCAGCCCTTAATGCAAACCACGACCTTCTGCTGGAGGAGAGATTTTCAAAGAACATGCAGATATGATGACAACTCTTTCTATGCAACACTTTCCTGCATGGTGATTCAGTAATGGATTTAATACGTACAGCCTCCAACCATGCTTAAAGAGCTGAATGCCTGCTCCCATGAAAGCCTTCCAGAGTGCTCAGGTGATTCGAGGGGTTCAGCCACACACGTCAAATCCCTGCCGACCCCTCTGTGGCCTGTTGCTGAAGTCTGCCGCTCTCCTTCTCATAATGATAATAGGCAGAGCAGGCTGAGACTTCAGGGCGATCCCTCTGCACCAGACAGTCAGCTCACTCCCCTCTCACTACAATAAAACTAGTGTGTGGCCAAGGGCGTCTACGCCCTGATAAATATGCATCGGTGCCTCAGAGAAGATGTAGTTATTTCCACCGTTTTGTGTGGGAGTGTAAATTTATGTGCGTAATCCCTGTGTACTATATCAATGCTCCTGGTCAAAAAGAGGATGAATATTCACACATGCATGCACACACACACACACACACACACACACACACACACACACACACACACATGGCCCATCCTTTAAAGTCAATAAACACAGATATCTTGCTGGTTGCATCTGTGCACATATGCAGCATGATGCAGATGATGCAACCTCTCAGCAGAGGCTGCGTGAGCCAGGCAACACATTTGTAATATGTACAGTGTGCTTGCTGCAGACAAAACTTCTAAATCTCAATGTTGTCTTTCAAGGTCTTCTCCCTTTATAGAGCAAATGTGAGGTTAAAAGGTGTCTCACTTTGATGGTAACTACATACATTAATTCCTTTAATAGTTACGACTCCCCCAGTTCGACCTCTATAGAACTTCTTTGTTTAAGATGTTAAAGGCAGGAAGATAAGAGATGGGTTTTAAAAGGGGAAATACACAGTCAAAATGTAAACCAGACAGACTTTAAATTGTGTTTATCCACTGATTTTTTACACAAAATTCACAATGTGTGAGCTGACGTGGAGTTAGTGCTGAATTTAAAGGACATTTCTAAATGTAACTCTGCATGCTGTTAATCACAGAGCGTCCCCATGCCCCAGGAAAGTAACTGTGGCTGCTGTCAGAGTCCCACAGGAGATGTCCCATTATTCACTGTCTACGAAGTCGCTCTGGAGTCTGTGCCTGGATGACATCATCACTACTGTCTGCTGTAATACAGATCATCTTCTAAATCAAACGATCAGACAACCTTTCTAAAAGCTTAGGTGCGTATGGTGCTGCAAACATCTTGCAACAAACTTAAAAGCTGGATCAGATGCTTCAGGCCGAGGCCGTGCTGAGGAGGATGTACCTGTTTGTTCTTTCACACACACGCACATGAATCAGTGTGAACCTGCGTTTACATTTACGGACCACTTTTTGAAACAGAGCCGACAAATCAGCCCAAACAGCCCCTTCTTACACTGTTTGGTCAGGCACAGTGACGCCTAACACAAAGATGGATGCACGCAGGTTACAACTGTCATAATCTTACTGGAGATTTCACACCGCCTGTCAGACCTGGTGAGCATCAAAGCCTGAAATTTCAGCATTTACATTCTGCTCTCAACTCCTTACAGCTTTTTATTTTACAACGTCCTGAATTTTGATAGTCACCTCCTGTGGGTTTATTTCAATTTAAACTGCGTCTGCCCGTTTTTCTCCTTTAAATCAGACGAATGTTCCGTCAGTCTGAGAAACCTCACCTCGGTGTAACAATGCAAAACGTTTTAACACCATGCCAAGTCAGGCAGTGAATGCTCCTGACACTCTGCGCAGGCTTTTAGAGGGTTACAGTTCATGTCTTTCCCTTGGCGTTAACTCTACTCACCTTTTCCCTGCATTTCAGGTTCATGCTTGTCTAATGTCACACATCTGCCTGGACAGATTTAAATTCTGAAAGTGACTGCATCTACAGTGAGACAGTAACAACAACCAAATCAGCCAAATAATGCAGAGGTGGGTATTTGGTATACAGTGATTTACAGTAGCTGCACTACAATACGTCTCTCTTCCAACAGTAAATATATGTATTTACTTTCCCTGCAATATAATATAAAGCTGTTAATAAAGCTCAATATAACAATTGAGGAGGAACAATATTTAAATGACTCATAACTCATATACAGGGGCATTTCCAGGGGTGGCATGGGGTGGCATGGGCCCCCCTGAAATGTGTTTTGCACCCCAGGTGCCACCTCATAGACTATGATTGGCTATCTGCCGGGTTAGAGGTGGGACTTAAGTTCAAACCAACTTCCTGAGCTTAGTTGCAACAAAGGGTCAACCTCTAGTGTTAAAAAATGAAGCCAGTGCAGAAGTGCAAAAAAACTGCAGTTCCTCAGGTGTCCACTTGAGGCTTCCTAGCCAAAGAATTCCCATTAGGCCCCTTATTAAGTCGCCATTTTTTACAGCAGAAATAATGTTTACAGCCTGGTACAAAAACGGTTTTCATCTATGTAGCTCATTTCTCCATTCAAGATAACTGTAAAGGGGGTGCATTGTTTTATAACCCCTTGTAATTATATTAAGCTTTAAATTATAGGGGCGGGGTCACTTGAGTGACAGGTGGATACTGCTGGCTGTCTGCTAGATGTCAACAGAGACTGACAGTCATTGAACTTAACCCCTCGACCTGTTTGCATTGTTATTTTCATGCAGAAATTGGACAAATAATCTGATAGTTATGGAACTATCTGGCCGTCCAAGAGGCTGTGCTCCAGCTTTTCGGTGAGTTAAATTTCTGTATTATTGCTGATATTTTTGCACTTAGTAGCAGGTATACTGTGCTTGCTATAGCTGGCTTGTTAGCCTGTTCAGTGTTTATCAAACTTTTATTCCTCAGCCAGTAAATAGGAGTAAGGATTGTTTTTGGTGATAGATTACGGTGGACCATGGTGATAAAAAGACCTAAGTTACCCAGTGTGTGTCGTGCTGCATATCAGTGTAGCACATTTTCTTTTGTTGTTACTTTTTACTGTGACTTTTATAGATGCATCTTCTTTTAGAGTCATACACAGGAATGTTAAACTGCATGAGAGGTTTTTGTAGTTAAAGTACATATAAATAGTGGAGGCAGAAATGGTAAATAAAAGCTACCCTGACGTGTGTGTGTGTTTGTGCGGAATATTTCAGGGCCCCCCTGCATAAGTCGGTGCCCCAGTTGGTCCACCCGTGTCAAAACATTCTGGACGCGGCCCTGCTCATATAAAACAGAAATCCTGCAGTAAGAGTGACACCAAAATCCTCAGTAAAAAAACACAGAAACACATCGATGCATTCACGTGTGTGAAAAGAATTTGGTCCCGCCAGCTCCAGCTGTGACGGACAGCTGTTCAGGTGTTACATTGAGAAAGCTTGTCAGTGATTCTGTGTCTCTGAGATACAGAAATCCAAACAACGGGACGTTCTTCTTCTCTGCTTTCTCTTATTTACATCATCGTGTGTCTTTAAGCTTCAAGCATACAACAACACTATACACTGTACAACAAAATGACAGCATGTGCAGCACAATAAGGAAAACTGACGACGTAAATTGAGGTCAGCTGTGAGTTTGCATGTTGTGCTTCTGAGCGTTTGAATGGGAGAAGGAAATTGTGGGATGTTGATTTTGCATAAAAACTTTTTATGTTTCCAATAAATTATTCTGCTTGAAGGCATTTTGAGGGAAATCAGTTAAAAAATGTGTTGGAATTATTTTGCACCAACTGGATGAAAGAGCTTCCTCAATCGAAGTAGTATTTTTGTGTTCCCCAGTCGAGTTCGACTTTTATGTTTGTAACTGTGTTTATATATCTTTATTTGAGAGCCTTACATCTACATTAATTCATGGGGATAATATCTTTTAAAAACTGTCTCATGAAACTTTCATGACAAGTACAGTCTGTATTATTTTTTACAGCTGATATATTAAGATAACAAACATTATATCAGCCTATTATTTCATACCACACTCAACGCCCTGCAGCACCTCTGTTTACTGTACACACATGAAGAAACTATAATTATAGCAGCAGGAAAATCTTCTGCTCTCGTCAACCTTGAGTTTTGCTATAAACTTGCTGCTTTTAAGAGAAGGGCGAGCCAATTTGTGTCTGAAAGATCAGTAACGGTGACCGCAGTGGAAAAGGTGTTTTAAGAAACGTGGATAAAATTCCTGTTTCTATGGAGTCACTGTCGACTTCATTAGTGGAAGTGGAAACAAAGCTAATACAATAAATGCTTCTCATCTATTTCAAAGGTAATTATACGTGTGTGTTTTGCATGTGTGTGTGTGCAAAGACAGACAAAACAAGCTCAAGGTGTGCCGATCCATCTTCCCATGTGATAGCAGTAATGATGTGTGTGACCGCGCTGCAGCAGAAGGACAATTTCTGTCTGCGTTTTATTGGAGGCCATTACAGCTCAATCATGTGTTCATACGACAGGAAGTCAACTGCTGAGTGTGAATAAATTGTTTAGTTTGGCTGTTTCTCGACATATTGAGATTACACACAGACTTTCACTGCAGTAAAGACAGGAGCTGAAGGGCATCGGGATGTCTGAAGATTTCTATTCAAAGGCAGAATTTCAGCTGCAGTGATGCCAGAGCTGAAACAAGTCGATGAATCAGTTAGACAATCAACACAGGGATAATGTGCAACAATTATCAAATGATACATATTTTTTAATGTTAAATTCTTTTAAATTAACTGGTTCCAACTATCAAATGTGAATATTTACTGTGTGTGGCTTCTATAGCTGTTTAACTGTCTATTTTAAGTAGATATAGACCGATATGGTTTTTTCAGGGCAGATACCGACAACGATTATTAGTAGTCAAGGAGGCCGATAACCGATATTTGAAGCCGATATTCATTTGCAGTAAAAGTGAAAATATTTGCGTCAACATTTTGAATACAAACTCCAACACTTAACTTTGTTTAAATGCCTTTAAGCATATGCATCAGAGCCAAAATAACCCAGTTTTAAAAAAAAAAAATAATAATAATAATAATAAAAAAAAAAGGCCGATGCCGATATGCGTCAAAATGCCGCATATCGGCGCCGATAATCGGCCCGGCCGATAATCGGCCCGGCCGATAATCTAGTCTATCCCTAATTTTAAGGTTGTCGCCTGCATGTCAGATAAACAGTCTCAATATGTCCATTTGGAAAAATATAATGGGACAGTATTTAATGTTTTCTGACATTCTTAGATAAAACAATGACTAGGTTAAGGAAGAAAATTTTTTTCAGATGAAACTCTAATGAATATAAAAGTAACAGGTATGGTTTGTATCTCACGGTTTAAGGGTTATTTAAAATATCAGGAAATATACTGTATGAGAAAAACACCATCTAGACTTCCCAGAGCTCCAAGATGGTGTGTTCAAATGCCTGACCAGCAGTCCAAAATCAAAACATATTCAATGCACAATACTATAACACAAATACATGTAACAAGACACAACATAATAGATAATGGAACCAGTAAAATGTTTGGTATTTTGCTTAAATCAATCGTCAAAATAGTTATTAATGTATTTTTGGTCCTTAATAATCAACTTATTATACATTTAAAATAGCAACACATTGATAAAAAACCTCTAGAGTATAAAGTGCACTATGTACGGCTTTTCAAAGTAAAGGTGTTTGTGTGCAGTCCTGCCCTCCACTGAGTGACATGCTCACAGTCCATCATGAGTCCTGCTCGCTGTGAGCTGTCTCAACTGTTGTCTTGTAGGTTTAGAAAATGACACGCCATCACATCCAGGAAGTTGTTATCAGCCTGGAAATATGACTTGTTATTTTCAGGCAAAGTATTTTTTTAAACAATTTGCAAAGAGAGAGAGAAAGAGAGAGACAGAGAGAAAGAGAGAGAGAGAGAGAGAGAGAGAGAGAGAGAGAGAGAGAGCCCTCAAGTCAGTCTAAATACTGCTTCCAGTCCGCTGAGTGTTGTGAGTGGGCCTATCATCCAGCACAGGCATACATGAGTAGCGTATTCATTATTCATGTCATTGCAGTTGCCCTGTTATGATACAGTCCTATTTGGAGTGGGCTACCTGATTTGCTCAGCGCGTCCGTCAAAGCAGTGCGTGGCCCTGCGTCGGCTGGCTGCGCGCGCTCATAGGTCGGACCGAGAAGAATCGGAGGGGGAGCAGGCAAAGTGCGCGCCTACGAGACTGCGCGTCGCAAGGAGGGGGAGAGGTCCAGCTGCAAAAAAAGGAAGAAAAAATACGCTGTGACAATGGCAACATCAAGCACCTCGTAAAAGGTAGATAACAGGCGAGGGGGCGCCGCGGATCGGGAGTTTGAGAGGCGACGGCCCCTGTTTGTCCCGAGAAAAGAGGCGATATTAGGACATGCTGGCTGCCCGATAGCGCGTTTCCTGGAATACGAATTCTTCCGTAATTGAAAATGGAGCGGCGGGGGAGAGGAGAGTCGCGCTGTCTCCATCATTGAGAGGCGCGTCCACCTGCTATCACTGGAGGCCCGGGCTGCTGCTGCTGGTGGTGGCGGGGAGAGGGAGGGTGGGTGGGGGGGACATGCAGGGGAAGTGTTTGCATTTCGGGGGAAAGACGCATCTCTGATACTGTCCGAAGCGGCTGAGGAGGATCCCATTGCGGCGGGGGAAAGACGCAGTTTGGGCGCAGACGCTCCGGAGGTAGGCAGTGAAAACGTTATTATGCTGCTGCTCAGCGTGCCGTGTGTGTGCGAATACAGGCAGCGAGCTCTCTTAGGTATGCACATGACAGCTTCATTTATTCACACTGTGATTTATAGCCCCGCTTTGCTTTGATTTGATCTGATCGGACATTTTTATTCAAAGGGAGAACACACCATGCATGCGGTGTAGTAGCTGCCCTGCCTCCTCGGGACAGCTGTCGTAGCCTACATTCATCCGTCTCTGCTCCATCGATTACCCCTTCCCTGCGAAAAATACCCCCACTTCTTTACAGCCCTGGCGATGACTTATTCGCTTTAGGCTCCGGAATTAAACCCAAATACAGATGCCACGTGTGGCTGTTCGTATTGAAGCACTGTTTGTATGTTTTGGAGACAAACAGTGGCCTGTGTGTGGACGTCATTTTGAATCTCTGTGCATCCCGAGCAGTGCTGCCCCAAAATGAATTAGAAATGAATAAAAGGGGGATAATCTATAGCCCAAACTAATGAATAATTCATGAATGGGCTATAGACACCAAATGGGATAACACATCATCTTACAGCTAGGTCCCTCCGCTCTGATATGGCGAATAAATGATTCATAAACGGTTTATAAGTGCAAATATTTCAACATTGGCCTAAACATGACGAGAGCAGAGCACGCACAGGTGCAGCGAGCCATTTGTGAATGCCTGCACTGTCGGGTCACTAGATCAGTAGCTTACTGTGTCTGTGCTCCCCGTAAAGGATGCCTCATGACAGATGTTTACTGGATGTCCCAGGCAGCCACAGTGCGAGCCAGACAAGCCCTGTATGCTGAGAATAATGAGCTGCAGCCCATAATAATAACAGCCTCTGTGCTCTATGTCTGTGGAGGTGTTACAATCAGCTGTTAACTTTGTTTTAAAATGCCTTTCAATTGGATTACATTTTAACGAGCTGGGAGTTTGCCTGGCTGGTGTTTATTGGAAAGCCTTGTAAGATTGGATTTTCAAAATAAGAAACCAGAGTCACAATTAATGACGTGTACATAACGCTGTTATTATTGACCCCAAATGACTTGGTTTGGATTCATGTTTTGGAGCTTTTATCGGCCTAAATCGAAGGATTTATTTGGGCCTTTTTAGTCTGCATTTGGGTCCTTGTTGGAATATTTTCTTACAATATGATATAAATTGGCAGCCCATGTACAGAGGCGATAATCCTTTATGCAGTGGCCCGGGTTTGACTCCTACCTCAGCCCTCTGCCAAGTGGCATCCCCTATTCTCTCTCTTCCCATGTTCCTAACACTGTCCACTGTCCCCTCTATCAATAAAGGCATACAAAGGCCAAACTTTAATGAAAAAACAAAAGAAAACAATATAATATGGGACATGAAATTCATTGGGGAAGTTGTAGTGGAAGTGTTGTGGACTTTTCAGGCTGTATTGGGGTTCTTGTTGAAAGATTTTCCTGAAAATCAAAAGCAAATGTGAAATTTTCAGGGGCGTTAGTGGATGTGTTTTGGACTTTCCAGTCTGAATTTCAGTCCTTGCTGGATGATGAAAAAAAACTACATTTATTTTGAAATTCATGGGGGAACTTGTGGATTTCTCAATCTGCATTTTGGTCCTTGTTGCATGAGTTGCTTAAAATGTAACGTAAGACCAACGGTACTCATGTACTGATTGTGTTTTTGCAAGTTCAGTCTGCATTTGGGTTCTTGTGTGATTTTCTCCAAAACAAAGTATAATGTGTAACTGATGGGGGCAGTTGTAGTGAGCTGTTAGTTAAATGTGTGTCACTGCCCTCTAATGTGAAGACAGCATTGTCAACCAGATGGAAGGCCATGCATTGATTGAGTCAAAGAGAGCCTATAAGAGGGCCAAATTGAGTTGACATGTTGACGTGGGAGTCATTATCCTGTGCTATCATGTGTGCCGTCACACCGATGGGTCTGAGGCCGTGTGACGTGACGAGAGGGGCCGCCTTCCTCCGGAGATTATAGATGTGGAAACTTCCAGGTGCTATCATATCAAACAGTGTCTTTATTCTGTGATGTGCCACCTAGCACGCCATGGAGGTTCGTCCTAGCGCCATTTGCCTTTTAACATCTCCTCTCATGTGCCACTCTCCGCTCGGCTGAAATCTGGTGAGAAATTGAGCCCAAAGACACATTTCAGCACCATGGCGCTGCTCCACCGTAGCAAGGACAGCGCTGGAAGCTTTTTCTGGAAATGTGTTTAAAATGCTATCCGAGCGTTATGTTGCTGCAATAAAAACCAGCAGCTTGTGTACATAGCCTCTTATCTTCCCCTGCCCATGTGTGCTCTGTGGCTTCTCCTCTGCTTCAGCCTAAGGCACATGTGTTGGGCCTCTACTACTAACACGTCTGTCGAGTGGGAGAGAGTCTCATTTAAACACAATGTACTGATCCTCTATCGAGTCTCCTTTTTCCTACCATGCGGAGTCGTTATTCATACGTGAGGATCATGTTTCTGATTCATGTATTACACCTTGTGTGTCATAATCTCTATAAAGGATGCAACACTGCAGAATCACAGATTCTGATTTGTATAAATGACTATTTTTTAGTAATAGGTGTTGTCTGGTAGCATGCACAACAAGTCCTGCCTATTACAAATGTGCACAGGCAGGAACATCCCATTAAGCATACAGACAGGGCTTTCCCTGCCTATCCAGAGCCCTGCTGTGTTTTTTATGTCTGCAGTTTTCTCCGCACACTGTGTCACTACAGTATGGAAGCACCTTGGCTCCGTCCCAGTCTGTGCAGAAGCATGCTGTGCCCATCATGACCGTCTGTAGGTTTAATGTAAGGCCACTGTATGCAGAGGCCCGCTGCGTCGACCACAGCCCTGTGTTTGGGCTGTGACACGCTGGCTGCGGCCCAGCAGAGGCAGTCGTTCTGTGTGCCGCCGCTGCCGCTGCTGAGTTCTGTAATTAAAGACAGAGGTAAGTCCAGGGGAGAAGGCTGGGCTCTGATTGCTTTTCATGGCCGCGAGGAGAGAGCTGCAGCGTGTCCTGAGGGACTGAGGCGCTGCTGAGCTCTTTGCTGCCTGCTCTGCGCCCCCCCCAAACGGGAGCTGTTCCAGGAAGACACACACACATTTGTAGTCGCAGGGGCTACTGGCATGCACACACAAGTAAACAAACACATTCTTCTGCGCACGTACACACAAAGTGGCTGAGTGAGGCAAAAAATGCATCTGTAGCTGACAGGCAAACTGTGCTAATCTACTTTAAAGAATGCCCTGTTTTTAGCAAATGTGTGTCAGTGCGAGGCGAGAAGCACTGAGGCGAAACTGTTACAGCGCAGTCACGTAATGAATTAAAAACAGCGAGACCAGGAAGACGTTAAGGATCCCCCCTTTGATTGGCTGCATTGACAGAGCAGTTGATGTGTGATTGGGCTGGGTATAGATGTGAGCAGAGGCCGGACCGGCGCTCTGCAGGGGGAGCTGTACCTCCCTCCAAACCCCACCTCCACCTCCACCTCTCCCTCCTCCCTCCAAAGCGAGGAGGGCTGCTCTGCACTCTGAGGGCCTGGCAAACACGCTCACATATAGGATCTGGGTGGGCCCCAGCGCCTTTAGAGGAAAAATGGCCTCTCCTCCTCCTCCACTCCTCTCTCTCGAGTTTCATTCATAGCAGCTGTCTGGATAAAGCACGCTGAAAGCATCACAAGTCCTATCAGAGAGATTCCTGTGGACTTTGAGGATGGGAGGTATAAAAAAGAGAGAGAGGAAAGCAGTTGGATGCTATTCGAATGCCAAGTCCAGTGTTCATGAATTAGTTCTGCCAGGATAATTAAAGTAATGCATCAGGATTTCTGTCATTAACAAATAAAAGTCCAATTAAACCGGGGTCTATTAAAGCACTTTCCTCGTTGCCTACTTGATCTCAATGTGTGTAGGCTGGTGGCCACTGGGACCACGAGCCACCCGGGCTTGACGTTTCATAGCTCATTTCCTGCTTCCACATCAGAGCCATTATACAGAACCCCCATATTATTGCAGATGGATAGATAATGTGAAATTTCCCCTGTTTCTGCTCGCACTCTCTCGGGCCTCCTCGTCTTTCCCACTCGTGGGATTCTTGACGCAGATAGCGAGATTGTGACGCTGGGAAATTTGAAAAGGAGCCGATAGGAGGAGGGGGTTTTAACACGGTGGACACAGGTGCACTGACATGAATGGTGTGAAGGCGACATATTCACAACATGACTCGGGAGGGAGGAAGCTATATGACTGGGCTGGATTTTAATTGGTTTCACACAGTGTGCCCCCATGTATTGTTCCCTTTGTAATGGCGCACACAGTGACAATAACATCTCTGGTTTTGTTATATAATGGCTCAAATAGATTCATCGCCTGTTTAATTTGAACTTATATTTATTCCTTATGCTGGATGCGGCGCATCCGTGTTGGGCTGGATGTATGTACCGTCAGCATCCTGGATGCTGGAATAATAAGCCACATTCATTAGCCTTATCTTTGATTTGGTGCATGGAAAAAGGGGGAGGAGGGAGATGAAAAAAAGAGGTTTATGATGAGAAAGGGAGAAAACATAGGAAAGGATGTATACTGTGAGAGAGGAGAGAGAAGAGAGAGGGGGGTGGACGTGGTGGGAAGATTAGAGGAAAAGTGCTGGACAGACGGAGGGAGAGAGGGGGACAGAAAAAAGGGAGAGACATAGTTACTGTTGGTGGTGGGGGTTCAGGGTGCGTCCTCCCAGCACCGCCAGTTGGAACAAACAAGCGGCCGTGAGACAGACAGACAGAGCTGTTTCTAATGGGAGAGAAGCTCGCTGTGCCCTGGATGTTTCCCTGCACCTTTCATTTTCTAAATGCTGTTTTGTCTGTTCACCACTTAACAAGGCAGCAGAGCCTCAGAAAGGAACCACGCTTTATTTGCTGCTGTACATAATTACCAGCCATTCAAGACAGGCTTGTTTTCTACTCTAAAGCATGTTGTGAATTTATGTGCAAATACGAGACAGGCTATATTTTGCTGCAAATCTTTTCACGGCGTTACAAGTTGAGTGTTTGAAATCTATTGCTCTGCTTGCGTTAGGCCTATGATTTGTTGTAATTCATTTCACTTTAATTGTGCTGCTGTTTGTGGAGACTGCGCCATTCGTGCCCTAATCAAACATTAGTGATAATTGAATGGAATAGCTGTTTCATCACACGTTGCGGTTGATGCAGAGCGCAGGATGACAAAAGCCTGTTGAGCAGATGCAGTACTCTTCCCGTCAGATACAGTCAGCTGACGATTGGCGCTTTACTTTCCATTTACCATCACACGCCGGAGGCAAAACATAATCCATGCGCGACACATCTAAGCAGAAGTCAAATGAGAAATGTTTTGAATATCTTAACAGCCAGGAATGTGAATTGAATTGCATACATGAATTTCAAGTTGGATCTGACCCTGATCTGTTGGATGATGTTGCTGATGATACAACAGCATGACTGCTATTCTACTACGAGTAATAATTATAATCATTCACAGCTAGTGGTCCTTGTCACAGGAGTGGGGCACAATGGAAATAATAATTAGGACTTCTCATTTCAGATGCATCACAGATGAGTGCATGAAGTGTGTGCTGTGGCTCCGTGACTTCTAGGATGTACAGCTGTGTGTGTTCTTGCTTGTTTGTGTGTGTGTTTTCAGCACGCTCCTGTGAGACTTTCTGCTGGCTCTGGGTTTTTCTGCAGCATTGTGACTCCTGTTATTCACACACACACATTTGTTTTGCATTATGACACTGACCCAGTCTTCGCTGTCATAAAGAAGTAGCTAATTGTAGCATAAAGAGACATGAAGGGCCAGGATGCCTGCTTCCCTCCTGACAGCAACACTCACTGATGTGCTGAAGCTCCGTCATGCGCAAATACACATTTTTCAACTCACTATCTCTCAGTGCTCTTCTAACCCATTTCCCCGAGTCATCATTCAGCGACTCTGTCAGAATACAGCCCGCATATATCACAGAGGAGCCACTAAAACACTCTCCAGTAGGAGTCAAATATGCACCTCAGCGTAGCCGCCGCTGATAAAAGAGCTAATTCATCATTTAGTCACACAAAGCCTCCGAGATTCTTTGTACTGTCTTGTGTACTGTTGGAATTCAGCAGAGCTGGATTCTGCTGAATAATTTCCCGGCACTCTGTGTTTTTATAGTGAGAGTGTGTAGCTTTGTTTGTGTTTAAAGTACAACATTTGTTTTCAATCCATGTATGATATATTTTATAAGGTAGGTATTTTTATGTCACATGGTTGCAGGTTTTGGAGATGCTCTGTTAGAAGAAGGAAAAGGAACGTGATGTTCTATAAACATGGCTAGGGCTGGGTGTTGACCCTTTTTAACTCTTTGAGTGCAAACGTAGCTTTCAGGTATTGTTTTGTTGTGTAATTTATTTCTTATTATTACACGGCTGTGTTAAATACTTGATTCTTGATACTTGATTCTGGTTAATTACGGCATTCCGAGGTCTGTTATTTCTCAATAACAGACCGTTATTATGAAGAACAGACCTTGTTCTAGGGATGCGGCTCTAACCACACAATCTGGAGGACAATTTGACTTTGACCTGTTTACAGAGGGTCTTTCCCCTCTCCCAAAAGAGAGGAACAAAGTAGAGAGAAAGCTAGGTTAGCTCATTTTAATACGAGTAAAAAACAGCTAGCTTTGCTCATTTTAGTGTGAGTAAAACAGTTAGCTTAGCTCATTTTAGTTTGAGTAAAAACAGTGAGCTTAGCTCATTTGAATGTGAGTAAAAACAGTGAGCTTAGCTCATTTTAGTTTGAGTAAAAACAGCTAGCTTAGCTCCTTTTAGTGTGAGTAAAAAGGTAAGCTTAGCTCATTTTAGTGTGAGTAAAAAGGTAAGCTTAACTCATTTTAGTGTGCGTAAAACAGTTATTTTAGCTCATTTGAATGTGAGTAAAAGCAGTTAGCCTAGCTCATTTAAATGTGAATAAAAACAGCTAGATTAGCTCATATTAAGAAGGCTACCATTAACCGTTGCTATGGACACAGCTCTCACTGTGAGTCTATTTGTAGACAGAAAACAAAAAGATATTCATTTTTAAATTTAAAAAATCTTCTCCAAATCAATATTTTGTGTCAGAACATTGATTTGGTAAGTGAATAGGCCTGTAATAAACAGGATAATGTTACTTTAACAGAATGTTACTGAAGAATATTTCAGACTTTTTTTCATTTAAGAAAAGTTCTTCTTTGGCTCATTTGTTTAAAAACTAAGGTTCAAACAATAAGTCAGCTAATTGATTAGTAAATCAGCAGAAAAATAATCAATTTTCCCACAAAAAAATGCAAAATAAAAGTTATTGCGCCTCAAGTTTTTTTTTATTTCTCTTGTCTTATTTGATTTTACAGAATTTTTGAAGGTTTTAGACTTCAAACAAGCATATCTGAATATATAACCCTTGATGTCCCTTCTAGATCAAATGTTTATTTAATTAGCTGAGAAAATAACCAATAGATGTATCAATAATTAAAATAATCATTAGCTTTAACACAGGTTAAGACAAACCTAAACTCAGTGGTATCCTAGAAGTTCTAAATATACAAACCTCTGATCACAGCAGTGCTTTACATGCGATGGCCATGACTGTGCGGCAGAAAGTGCTTGTTATCCCTCATTCATAGTGTCCAGTAACCTCACATCCACTGTGAGCATTTCCCCTGCCGTTTGCTCCTCTCTCTACACAGCCATGTTTCTGTCACTGAGGTCTAAATAGTGCGGCAGCATTGCAACACCAGGTATTTCCCTTTTATATTCTAATAACGGCGTGTATAACCCGATCCTTTCAGATCTGTCTCTGGGGTGTGTGTATATGCTTGCGCATCAGCACTCCTTTTTGCCTTTTGTGTGCACTATTTGGGATAGGCTTGTGGTTTATTTATGCCGCTAATTCCATTGAGAGAAACTCTTTGTCATGGGAGAGCTATAGTGTACAGTGTGCGTGCATACTTTACAGCTATATGATCTAATAGGTTTAAAACTCGCTATCAAAGATGCATGCTGCTGCGCTGTTTGGGCTCCAGTGATGAGGCCTCTGGAGAGGCAGGGGAAGGTATATATGTGGATAGTGTTTGTGTGTGATGGTGTGTGTGTGTGTGTGTGTGTATAAATTATCTGTTTTAGGGGCAGCCGGTGCGTACAGAGGCCCTCTGTGCTGACTGTTAATCCCCAGGTGCAGCGAGTCTACCTGGACTGAGCAACCTGACACAAAATTAGCAATCAGAAACCTCCGTCCTTCTTTCGGCCTTATACTATTACAACCTGCTAATAAGCACTGAGACAGAGTCGATGAACTGACACGATGCCAGTTAAAAATACAAATGTGTACATGTGCACATGCTTATTTGCCCCCCTGAGCTTTTATGTGGGCATGGACGTTTGTTTTTGTGTATGAATGAGGAAGTCTGAATTAATAAAATTATTGTTTTTTTCATCTTGCACTGCACAAAAATGATAACGAGCCAGCTCTGCTTTCCGGATAACACAGCGTGCCTACCAGGAACACATATTCTGAGGACAAAGGCTCCATTGTCGGCGGAAAAGTAAAACATTTTGTAACAATTTACACTTTGACTCCGTCTCTGGGGGCTTTAGGAAATGTTAATTTAAGCCCCCATTATAAAATGTATTTAAACCAGAGCAAGAATTAATTCCATTATTCTCGGAGGCAGCTGGGGTTTTCTGTATCCGTCGAGACGGTTTGCTGCTCCCTCCTGAGACCTGTGGGTTTTCCCATCACTTTTAAAATCAATTACCTTTCTACCTCCCTCGCCTCTCCGACTCCCTCCGAGTACTCTCCGAGTACTCTCCTCATATTCTTCATTAGGAAACCCGGCACTTCACCTATAGCTCACTACGAACACCTCAACCCAAACTCGGTCTGTTTTAAGTGTTCGTGGCACATTTGAGTGCTCTCTCTGATTTATTAACACGTCTTAGGTATAGCTTTGGGTCTGCGCAGATTGTTCTCAGTCGGCCCTTTTTTTCGCAGCAACTAGACGATGCCGCTGCCTAGGATATAAATAGGAAGACAATCTGTGGCTGGGTAAGACCTGTTAGCCCTTTGTGACACTAAAGCCACAACAAAGACTCGGCTGTACTGCTGCTGAGGAGCGGCTGCAGCCCTCGGGAGAGATCATGTTATTCTCCCTCGTGCGCCATCTCACAAACATCTCAGCGCACTAACTGAGGGGAATAAGCTTGGATGGGCTTGACGGCTGCTTCCTATTTTAGTCATCGGCAGGTAGGCGGATGAGTTGAACTGCGGAGGATCTCTGTGCAGCGAAGTCTTCGTCTAATTAGTTTGTCTAATTATGTCTTTGTGCTGGAAATTTCTCAAATTAGTGGTATCGTGCAGAATGTGAGCATGCTCATTATGGTTGTCATGAGAATTGTTGCGGTGGTTGGAGAAGAGAGGAGAAAGGGAGAGAAGGAGGAGTGTCACTGGAACCAGACGCTCTCCTCTGTCCAAATCCCCTTTATCAAATACAAATATCTTGTACTGCGAGACGTAGTGCCAAGCTTGTCCCAGGAATTTACAGGGAAAATGTTACTTTTGCCTGTGAGACACTCTGCACCTCCCTCCCTCCCTCTCTCCCTTCCTTCCTGTGCAGGGTGGGTGGGTGGATGGGGGGTGCACCTATTTGTGGCAGACCACAAAAAGGTCCCCTTTGATTTTCCCTCCTTGTGTGTCAGCTGCAAGAGTGTCACAGCATCAGGGATGTAAGTGTCTCACACGGAGACACGTTTTGATTTTCCCTCCTTGCAAGGTGCCACCGCATCAGGGATGAAGACCCCCCTCCTCCTCCTCCTCCTCACCATCACTCTTCTCCCGGCCACCAAGTGAGGACAAGCCTCCTGGATCACTGGCACTATTTCCCCTCCCTCTGTCCTCTTTCGCTCCTAACTCCCTTCTCTCCTTCCTTTACTTCCTCCGCTTCCCTACCATCCCTCCTTTTCTCTCCTTCTCCCATTCCCTCTCTCCCTCTCCTTCCCCCACTCCTGGGCCTACAGTAATTGGTATTCCGAGTGGCAGCTGGGATCCATACAAACACGGCAGACAGAGGGAGAGAGAGCGAGCGAGGCAGAGTGTGTGTGAGAGAGAGAGAGAGAGAGAGAGAGAGACATGGAGGCAGAGAGAAAGAGAAAGCCAGCAAGTCAATACGCTGGTTCATTAGAGCACTGAGTCACAGTGGCCGCTGCCTCGTTTGTTTGTGTTTGTCCAATACTCTGTCTTAAGCAGAGCCCACCGCCTCGGTCCGCTCACACTGGCAAACGTGACAGCAACACACCCCAGGCTGCCTGGCCGCCTGTGATATGAGCTTTTCTGCGCCTGTGAGTATTTGGACATAGCAGCTTATGAAATAATTACCAAATCAATAGCTTTGAATTAAGCAAAGCGAGGTCTTTTCTCATGATCGTCACCAACACAAGTCCAACTTCATGCCTCGGAAAGCTACAGCCAGTATGGAAATCAGCATGGGCTCGCCTGTATGTTATTCCATGAGTGATGTTTTCCATGACTAATTACACGTCAGTTATATGTGATATTTTTGACCGGATTAACCGAGGTGTTGATGAGACATGCGGCGACAGAAAATAGCAGGTCTGTTTATGGCGGTGATGTAAAGAAGGCAGGCCAGCTCTTTAAAAAGACATTTAAAGAGGAGAAAAGAGAGAGAGAGAGAGACTCCATTAGGAAACAAAAATAGGATTCTGCAGTTATTGAAAATATGAAAGTGGATGTTCCAAAAAACAAGAGGAGGAGTGTTGTGCGGTCACGGCGAGCTGAGAGCAGACCACTTGTCAGGATATTGAAAGAGAGAGAGAGAGAGAGAGAGAGGCAGGTTAAGAGAAAAGGGCTGAAGTGACCCGCTCCTCTCGCCGAGGCCTGTTTATTTTGGCGGAAGTAGTAATATGACGGCGGCTTTGTGGTTGTCTGGCCGGGGCCGCTGGCTCCCAGGGCCCTCGTGGTGCACGATGACCTCTCATTACCACTGCTTGAGGGAGCGTGAAACGGAGGAGATCACTCCAAAGGGCAGCTGTGTAGATGCGCCTAACCTTTTAAACCATCGGAATACGTCAACCATACAAATAACTCATTAACCTTATCCATTTAAATGAAAAGCTCCTACTTTTACCCCACACCCCCTTCTTCTCCACTATTAGATTTGTTTAATTGGCCATTGCACATGATGAAAATGGCAAGTCCCTCTGCAAGGTGGTGTGGTCAAACCCAGCCATACAACAGGGCGATGGGGATTTGGCCCCTTTGGCCCCTACACTTAACAAAGCTGGCTTAAGACTCTTGGGGGGAGGGAGAGGAGGAAGAATGGAGGGCCGGGGAAGTGATAGCATGTTAGCATGTGTGTGAGTGTGTTGTTTCGGAAGCGGCCTCCGGCTCTGTCCAGCAGCACAGGAGGGCATTGATTGGAGGAGCTCAATAGCTCGGGCCTTTTAATCACCTCGCTCAGAGGCTGCATTGTCCCGCAGGCCCGGAGAATAAGCGCCGCTAATAACCCTGTGCATATGCACACAGCCACCGGCTCCCAGGGCTCTGCAGCGCCTCGCAGACCCACACAGCCACTAATCAATAGGCCTGATTACCTACAGGGAGGCAGAGCGGGCTTTGTTCTCATTTGTCCACAGAAAAGCTCGCCCGACTTCCAAACATCTTGCAAACCTCCCCGTCGTTAAGACGCAATATGGCGTCGTCTAAACACCACGACCTGAAGAACCTCTTATTCTGGTGTTAGATTTGAGTCGGATCTGATGTGTTAAAGAGCTAAATGCTCGTTCTCTGAGTCTGGAGCGATGTGCTGTTCTGACCCAGTTGTAAACAAAACATTCAGACATACACATCAGGCGTCTAAAAATGTCATTTTTCTCACTCTCGCTCCTTGCTTTGCACTCTGTCTCTCTCTCTCTCTATCTCGCACTGCCTCAATCTGTCTCTCTGCCTTCTTGGCTGTCATATCTCTTTATACTGTTTAGAAATGCTGTACATTGTGTTACAGGGTTGTGACTGATAGCCTGCCAATTTCAGCTGTGGCACATCAGAGAGGCTAACCCCCCCTCCTCCTGAACACAGAGAGACACATTAAAGCCGTGACAGTGTGCTCCTTTTACTGCTCTAACACGGCCTGATGAAGTGTTTCACAGGAAAGCAGCATTTTCAGTTATCATCGGTGAAGTCTGCTGTTGTTTAAAGTGTCCTTCACCAAAATGCAACCTGCATGAGTGCCCTGATGCAGGGAAACACAGAGACTCCCCTCCTGGCGAGGTTTGCAGCTTCACAAGTGCAGCAGACAAGAATTATTGTTGTCTCTCATCAGAGATTGGGAGGCCATTTATATTTCCATCTGCGCCGCCGATCAACAAGCCTCTAAGCCGGGTTTCAAAAACTAATAACATCAATGACTTTAAAAAGGGAAAACAAATATCAAAGGAAGGCGGGCGTATTAGAAACCAGAGATGACGGTTGAATATTGAGATTTGAGTTTGTAGACTTTCTGAAGGGCAGAGTAGAGCTGTTGTTTTGTCCCGTGCTCCCCTCCTCATTACTACACACACACTTCCTCTGACTGACACCCTTCTCTGCATTCCCCTTTCCCCATCTCCTCTTTCTCCCTCTGTCTTTCTCTGTGTACTTCCTTTCTTCTCCCTCTGTCCTCCCCTGCCCCCCCCACCCCCCCTCCCTCCTCCCCCACCTGCCCCTGTCCTTTGGTTTTGAAGCCAAGTAAAAGGAGTCGCCTTCTGAAGCGGCGGGGAAATAATTTGTGGCTCGGAGAACAAAGGGAAATCTTTGCTGTGAGAGTAATGGAATGGATTTTTTGTGATGCGGAGGAAAACTGTCTTCATTTTAGACTCCCATTTTGAAAAACAAAGCAGTCGTAAAAGATTTGGAGAGGGAAATGCTCAGGGTATAATACATGACGAATGAGGCATGTACTCTTCTCATGATCACGAGCCATAGATTTCAAGTGTGACGTCATTCTTATTGCATTTTGGCGGGGTCAAAATCGGCAAATTAAAGGTACAGTGCAAGTTCACGTATTGACCGGATATTCCTCAAAGCCTTCGTGGACCTCAAAGCTCACTTATTGAGCTGGTATCAATGAGCTGCTGCTTTTGTCTGGACTCAAGAGACCGTGGACATATTGGTGCTTGAAAAGAAGGAACTGTTAAAACATTGTGTAGATTTATTGTCGCTACATATCTCATGAAGTTATTTATCTTATTAAAAATGGCCAGTCACAAAGCCAAGACAATATGCCTTGTCTTTTTCTGGCCAGAATATTGCTGACTTTTTTCTTTCTCTTAACAAAAAGAAACACTTTTCACAATTGAAAATTCTCGGCTTTTTAAAGACAGGCCTCCATTACCTGCGTGGATAAAGCCATCAGTGACCCGTCCATGTTTCAGATTCTGAGAGCGTCTCATAAAATCATCTGAATAAAAAAGAAGTCACATTTGCAACTGTATTTCAAAGAACGTGAAGAAGTGCTCAAGTAGGATTTAATGACCCCTTTCACTTTATTTGTTGTTGACTGTGTTTGATGCCGCAGATGTGCTGGGCCTTCTCGTGATAATGGCTTCTTCTTCTGCTGATAATGTTCCCCAATGGGGAGACAGAAAAGACACTCTGTGGAACAACTGGACGCACTGAATGATGATCAGTGACTCTTTTTGTGTCTTATCTTTGACTCACAACCTTGCACAGGAGGAATAGTTGAAATGTTTTTAGTAGACATTAATGTTGAGACTTAGAGTTAGCTCTGGTGTTAGCTTAATTTATGCTAAAAGTCCATCTCAAATTCACCTGGTTTGTGTCGGCCATGTTCCATTTTGGTCTTACTATAACATTAAGTAAATCCACAGGCATAAATGAAAGAATATTTATTATTTATTGGGTCACGAGCGGCAGAAAAAGAGCTAACATATAAGTAACCCTAGCTAATGAAGTTGTTATTGCTAACATCTTAGCAATAACAACTTCATTAGCCAGTGGTTACTTATTCATACCTATTCATACAGCATACATTGGAGCAACATTAGCATCCACTTAGTATTGTTGTTGTCCCACTGACATGTAGGTCTGCTTTTTGCTGTGGTTTTGGTTTAGCCTCTGAAAAAGTAGCATTAGCTTGCTAGAAGCAAGGCTTTTAGAACTTGCTAGTCGCTAACTTTGTCTGTTGTCTGATGCCAGACAGGGACTGAAAGATACAGGGATTTTATCAGAGCTTTTTAGCATAAGGATGTTTGAGAGCATCTCTAGCTAAGTATTTTTACAAGTGGTAAAGCCAAAAGCAATGTGCTAAGTGTTAGCAGAGGATAACGAGACACTATGACACTATCAATTCTTGTCTTGAATCCCCACATCTTGATTCAAATACATCTCTGTGTTGCTTGGTGTGTATGTGAACGTAGCACAGAGCCAGGCTAGCTGTTTCTCCTTCCAGTGTTAATGTTAAGCTAGGCTAATTGCGTCCTGGTTTCTGGATACTGAACACAAAGAGAGTGGTAATGATCATTTCTTTCAACTTTCACAGAGAAAACGAACAGGGATTTAATTAATTAAAAACTATTTATCAAAGATAATTGTACATTGAAATGCTTTTACAGTATGTGAGTCATCTACGGTGGCTACACAGCTAACAGGAAACTTTGATTAAAAACACCTAATACATCTGTGACATTATGTTTATTTAGTTAGAGAACAAAATAGAGTCTATCTATGTTGAGAAAATGAAAACAACTGAATCCACTCCACAACTGACAGTGAGTCAGTTTGTTGAACAGATTAAGAGTATTACCCAAACCAGTGCGACCCCCGCTGTGTGATTGTGAGTGATTTAAATAATGAAAATCTCACTTATCGTGGCTCTGAAAGAAATCACACAAACTTGTGATTATGTGTGCAGGTGACTGCAGGCCACAAAGCAGACGGAGAATCTGTAATTGTTGTAGCAGCATGCAGCCGGTCTTGCATCGCTCCTGCGGCCTCCTTCTCCATTGACACAGAGTTGATGGAGCTGGTGGGTGAATGAGCTCAGCTTCCTCTCTGGTCGCTGCTCGAGTCACATTTAGTCTTCTTTTACTCCCATCCATGAACACATTAGAATAACAGCTTTACTGCCAGATTCTCCATTAATTACACAGGATGAAATGTGCAGTGAAATGTTGCACTATGCGTTTGTTTACCGCTAAACAAAAGCTACTCAGCTTTAAAATAAAAGGCTGGATTTATTGCAATTAGCTCTGACATTCTGCCAGTCAGTGTTAAAAGCTTATACAATTACATTTAGCCTGGAAACTATCTTCAGCACAATTAATACATGATATTAAATCCATTAGTGAGACAGTTGCATGTTTACGCCTTTTGTTTGGTTTAAATCTGTATTCTAGTGTTTAAATGTCCCTTTCTTCTTGTTTTTTTCTTGGATTTTGGTGCAATCAATGATAAACAGTAGGCCCTTAATTGCATTAGCGTGCAGCAGACACCGGCCCACCACTGCAGCAGTGAAGAAATCCAATGTGGATCTGCTCATTGTTTTCTCTTCATGCCTGTATTGTGTTCAGTCTGTAAAATACGTCTCGTTTTATGGCATTACTTTGTTATGACCTTTAATGTATTGACTACAGTCACTTGGTGAAAGAGATAGCAACGAGATGACAGCATCAAACGTCTATCTTCTGAAAGAGAAATCAGTTTGTGTTCAAGAGACAAAGGCCTCTATGAGCCAACAGCCTTAAGATGGGAGTAAAGGAAAATGTCATGTGATGTGTTATAGTTTGATGGGTCTTTATAACGATGTCCACAACCTACCTTAACCTTGTATTCACTATAAGTTGAGACCGTTTTTGCTGGTCTGGGAGGATAAGCTTAAGGCCCCAGGCAGAGGGAGACTCAGAGTCGGGGTTCCGTCTCAGGCGTGATCTACCCCAGCAGATTTCAGCCCAGACTGTACCTGGAGGTGGACAGAGACATGGGAGACGCATACACCAAGTTGAATAGGAAGGGATGAGGAAGGGTTAATGGATGAAAGGGGGGGGGAGAGGGTGGTCGAAGAATCTGAGACAATCAGAGTTGAGTGGGTAGAAGTAGGCTTGTCAGGTGATTACAGGTGTGGTTTTAGGCGTGGTCCTACTCCCGAACCTAAGTTAATACATTAAATTCATCATTATCGTTATCAAAGCGGTAAAGGACCCCTTAGCCCAAAGATTGGTTCTTCTAAACTAATTTTTGGGAGATTAAAACAGTCCTTATTCTAGCCTAAAACATGACGTTGCATTAAGTTGTTTTAGCCTCTAAACCTCTGTAAGACCAGAAAACAGATTTACTTCCCTACAACAACAGCAATGTGTAACAGTTTATGAAGAAAACACATTTGGAGGTCATGACGCATGAGAGAGAGTAAGATGAAATACTTAGTCTCAAAGACGCAGCATGTTGAGTGCGTCTTGCTCCCGTTATTTCCTGTTCAGTTATAATGATGAAAACTTTTATTTAATTGGAGTGGTGGTAGAACCGGATGATTTCAGAATTTTCGTATTTTTTCTTTTTTTAAGATTTTTTTTTTGGCCTTTTTATGCCTTTATTTAGTGAGAGGACAGAGGATACTGTTGGAGGTCCAGGGGTGGAAGTTGAACCTGGGGCCGCCGCATCGAGGACTGTAGCCTCTGCACATGGGGCGTGCGATTTAAAAGCTAAGCTGTCCTGTTAAAATGCCGTACTTCCAAATTAGGTGATTTGAGTAAAATGTCTTTTGTGGGATGGGAAAATTCTCCTACCCCCTATGAAAACACTGATTAAAAGGCAGTTTTTCTTTAGAAGTTGACATGGAGATTATTTTCTATATTTTAATACCTGCTAGAACAGCCCGACGTCACCCATAGATACCCCGGTGCATGAATGAAAAAGAGAAAATATCAATATAATTTTAGAAATTATTGGCATTTAAGGTTGTAATCTCGAAGATTCGTTCTCTTTGGCGGCACCTATGGCGATAAACTCTAATTGCGGGAGCACACTTCCCAGAAATCCAGACAGTGTTGCATGTGTGACGTCCATGGTTGGCTCAGGTTGTAACTCTTGATTTTACTGACGGTCGCTTTCCTTTTCAGACTGTTTGCCTTCATCTGAGCTTCGAATTTGTTTCTTTTTCTTTGGATTTTCACTTATTGTTGAAGTTGTATCTGTAGTTATTGATCTTTTCTTTGTTTGTTCAGCCATAGTAGATTACTGTTTACTCGCAACACCTGCAGAGACCGGAAAAGCAGCCGCTTAGCTCCGCCTACCCTCTCTGGCAGACCAATCACTGCTGGCTGATGGAAAACGCGTCACTAACTGGGCGCTGCTTGTGATTTTTTTCTGTTAATGTCACCACAGACATCCAGTCCATAATAATATTATATACTGCAAATGCAAAGGCTTTCATCATGGGCCATAGACTCAATCACCATTGTGTTACCTCATTCGGTGATAGGTAGAGACTTAACAGACATTTATTTACATGAAAATCTTCAAGATTGTCATTTACTTTTGCATGGCAACTAGCTATAAAAGTCAAAGCCAATATTATTCCCATGAAACCAGCCTAAATAGTTTCAGATCGTTCCCATCGCCTCGTCACTACCACCAAGTTACAAAAGCACAGTGGCTGTGTTAAATATGTCCTCCTGTTTCTAGGCTCCGACAGAAGACACTTATTTGTCATAGAAGCTGTCAGGAGGTCAACCTGGTCAATTCTCAAAAGATCCTACAGGAGTATCCAGAAGGATCCTCTATCCCAGCTGTCATTTTCTCCTCATCTGTCTCACCGTCTCCGAGCAGGAGGAGCGGCGACGTGAAATAGGAGGCTGCCTGTGCATACAGCCATTAATCACAGGCCCGGAGGTAGTAAACACTCTTTGATGGTCATTAGAAAACAGTTCTATTACAGAGGTTACTGTGTCTAGCGGTTAACCTTCTCCTCTTTGATGTATAGCAGCGTAGGTTTTCAGAGCGGGGGGACGAGGGAGGAGGGAGGAGGGAGGAGGGAGGAGGAGGAGGAGGGGAGAAGCATCTTCACCTAGGCTGGAATGTCCCCCTTCAGCAGCGTTGTGCAATCATCGTGCAACCTTTTGTTTCCCTCCTGCTTTGCTCCTGCTACCCCCCCAAATCATTCCCTTCCTCCCCCTTTTCTCCCCCCTCTCCCTCCCTCCTGTCATCTGAAATGTGCCCTGCATAAGTGGAGGCAGCTGCTTAAGTGCTGAGAGAGGGAGGAGAAGGGGAGAGTGGAAGTGGAAGGAGGGAGGTAAAGGGCCGAAGAGAGAGAGAGAGAGAGAACGAGAGAGTCTGACTCACAGTTAGCTTTGCTTTCCCTCCCTGAATGCTGCAGCATCTACTCCTCCCTTTGCACTCAAGGTCTCTCGCTCGTTCTCTTCCTCTCTCTTACACGAGCACACACACACAAACTGCGCACACACACCCTTTTTGCGAGCATAAATAGGCTGGTTTCAGTATTTTACTTGAGGTTTCTGGGTTGTTGAAAATAATTTTGCACTGTGCCGCCTCGGTGCATTATTGACTTGAGAGGCTTTATTGTCATCGTGTTTTTTGTTATGAAATTTTAATGCGGACCCTCATAATTAGGGTGCCTCTATTTGATGCAGCTAGCAGGCTTATCTCTTGCCGCTGTGCTTCAGTGTTGGTGGTAGAATACGCAGAGCCGCTGATGCAATACGAGAAATAACACACAGTGAGAATAGTGACAATTGTCTCTGTCAATAAAATGTCAGATGAAATGCTTCTGGAGCTTAAGGGCAATTTGGCGAGGGGCTTGTGCCTGTGTCTTTAGTGCTCTTGTGGCAGTGGGCTTCATAGCTAAAAGCACACTCCCCTGCAGTGGAATTACATAGCGCTGGTGACGCCAGCAAAAGCCCAGGGCTTTTATCAGCTGTCATTCACTCAGGAGGAGCTGGATACAGGCAGCAAGGCCACCGCGGCATAGCACAGGACAAAAGCTTAATACTGGGCTGTAATTGTCAGGAAAAAGGGGAATCTAACAAGGTCAGAGAGACGCAGCGGTGAAGTCGATGCACAGCTCCAGTGACAAAAACACACGGCAGCCTTGATTTGGATCAGAAAATGCACTCTTAAAGACAACTCTCAAGTCTCTCACGCCGATGGGTTCTTAATGTGTGAGCTCATCTCAGATGTGAGTTAAGATCTGCACAGATGAGCAGGTACAAAATGATTTAACATATTCTACATTCTGATTAAAATCACACAGCACTGTGTTAAACTGATTTAAACAGTTGTTCATTTAGCGTCACGTGTTGAGGAAACATGCTAAAAGGTTGCAGGTTGTGTGACGTGAACCATCGCTGGTTTAAGATAAGACAGCAGCAGGAAGAGGCGACAGGAAGTTAGGGTATGTTATGGTTAATGATCAACACCCTTACGTTTCCATCTCTAGTGTTATAATAATGAACTAAACATGTTTGGGTTTCTTTTTTCCAAACAAATTAAAACAATAAAAGTCCAGTTTATTGATCATTTAAATAACAGGTAGCTGGAGCCATACAAATACTTCATACTTTCATTTGTAGCTGCAGTGCAGCATCTTTGTGTCTTTGGGTGATTGCATAATATCTGTACATTTTTAACTGTAACATCAATATATGCTTCTTTATGGTTTAGAAAAAAATTGATTGGTGTAACAGTTTATAGCTGATTGTTTACATCAAAAGGACTCCTGCAATAGGATACGATACAACAGGAAACCATACAATACAATATGAAACGATACCATATGATATGCTAGAATTAATAAACACAATTTATAAACACATATACACATATTTTTTTCGCCTGCTGCATTTAAATGGTGGTACTCTTGTTCAGCTATTGGAAGGCTGGAGTTTGTGTTCGTTGTTGGTTGGAGAAGAGTTAACGTGTGTCACATGGAAAGAGACGTCCCTAGATATGTACAAAAGCTGTTTTTTAATAGTTATTGGTTATTTTACAGATAATTGTCTATGATATAACCCATGTCATCCATGTTTTGACCCAAAAGGAAAGGACATGCTACATTTTTTTATTACCGAAAACTCTCAAAAAGCGTTATTTACTGGTGTAGCGTAGAGGTTTCAGAAGCTCGATTTTGACTCAGTGTTTTCCTCCTCATGGCAGTTTCATAAGATAATGAACGCACGCTCCACCTGCGTTTGATCTAACAGCCGTGCTTCCATAAATACCACACGTGAACCTGATGATTGCGAGAAATTTGCTCTACAATTTGTGGAGTAGATTTGTAGAATCGTCTTATTTGTTAACCCTTAGAAAATCTAAAACTGTGTTGATATATAGGGAGAAGAGCTGAATTTAAGTTGAGGGATTCACTATCGTTTAACTATTAATCTGTATTAATTATCTGACAATCCGGTATAATGAAGTGCATAAAACCCTGTTTTATCCTCTCACACTAAATCAAAGCAGTGTTAACCCCAGTTCTTTAGAGGCATTGCACTGCTGCAGTAATACCTGTAGTCATACACCCAGTGAAACTTCGCATGCATGCAGCGTTTTCCTGTGATGAATATGAGCTGAAAACTATGAACTATAGTAATGAATCCTTTTACAGCTGTATTATCATGCTTGTGTTTTTTTAGGCCGGAGGTGAATTTAAATGGACATGCTAACATTAGCATTGATGCTTTGACCTCTGATGATTAGGGTCAAGGTTTCTGCTTTTGCAGCATTAAATTGAAACACACTCAAGGTCTTTGTGATATTATTATGGATGTCTTTTCTCTCTTCGGTCTTTATTAATATTCATGATCAGGGGGGCGGGACTACAGGCCCGCGTGTGCTGTGAGAGTCCCCTGACAAATCACTCAAAAAAAAAATCCATGAAGCAGATGGAAAAAAAATATTCATCTATTTTATCATTTTAGATGCAGAAAAGAGGCTGTTTTAAGATTTTCATTTGGGTGACATCCAAATATATTATCAATATTGATGACCATCAGTGCTGCATGATCGGGAAATAGCCAGAACAACATGCTAATATAAGATTATAAGAACTGTGCCTTAACTGTGGCCATCCATTATCTATACCACTATATAACCTATACCAGGGGGGCTGGAGCCTATCCCAGCTGTAATTAGGTGGGAGGTGGGGTACACCCTGGACTGGTCTGACACATAGATACAATCTTTCACGCTCACACCCACACCTACAGGCAATTTAGAGTCACCAATGAACCTAACGAGCATGTCTTTGGACTGTGGGAGGAGGCCGGAGTACCCGGGGGGAACCCACGCATGCACGGGGAGAACATGCAAACTCCACACAGAAAGGCCCGCTACGTCCGAAGCAGGATTCAAAGCAGAAACCTTCTAGCTGTGAGGCGACAGCACTAAACACTGCACCGTGCAGCCCCCGATTTAATCAGCTCATCCAATCAAAAAGCAGGTGATCCAGGTTGGTTGGTCCTCTATGAAAACGGAGGAATATACAACCCCCTTAATATTCTTTAAGTACAGATGGACTCTATTTTAAAAGAGTGAGATTGTGTGGTTGTGACTGAAAAATGACCGGACCGAATGACCAGACCTCACCTGACGCGGCCTTAAATGCATTAAAAATACGATTTCAATAAGCATATAATAGATTTACTGTGAAGGTTCAACAGAAAAGGAGTTGATGAGATTCTGGAGAGGTTTAAGTCGGCCAGTAGAATTTGATTAACTGTAAAAACAACTCTGTAAGCAGAAATATGGACAAAGCTGAATTTCTCGCCTGAACTGGGACCAATATGACACGACTTTTGAAGTGACTCTGCTGCAGCACAGGAGTTCCCTCTGAAATGGTTTCACTGGTCAGACCTCAGAGCTGCTGTTGTCTAGTCATCGCTGAGCTGTGATGTCATCAGTCAGGAAGAAGCAGCTGGTAAACTCAGGCCGCTTGTGGACACACTCATGTTTCTTCCTTTCTGAGCAGCTCGTGCTTTAATTTCAGCTCTGCTTTTTCTGTCATATTCTCTGAGACACACACTCGTACACACAGCTACTCGCGTCACGTCATACTATATACAGACTAAAACTTCAACATTTTGGGTCAAATAAATCCACAAATGAATTACCGTTTCCTTCTCTAATTTGGATGTAAGATGTGGCAGTTTCTGTTTTAAATTTCATCCTACATCTTTTTTGTTTACATCTTTGTCTACGACTGTCCTTGAACGTGCCTCCCCACTTTATCTGCCAGATGTTAAACACCTGGTTAGTCCGTGTAAATTCCACTCAGGTAAAAACTGTCTGCCGAAGCGTTGATCTCTTTAAGTTCAAGTAAATAATTGCATCGGGGTAATGCCTTTTCCGTGCTTTTCTTCCCCTCTGCCTGCGAGCCAGCACCTCACAAGAACAGCCCAACATTTCCCCTCCCTGTTTTTTGTCAGATGAATTATAAACAAAATGCAGAGAGCAGAATGGAAACGAACAAAGTCAGACTGCTTGACATGTTTCATTTGCGGAGGAACTCGCCGACAGCGGTGCTTCTACAGCATGCACGACACTTATTTTGATATCACTACTTGTGCTATTACCTCCAACATGAAAAACAGTTCACAGACTTTGTTCCCTTTGTTACTGCACGGTGCATTACTGTCACACTGACAGCCCCAGTGACAAAGAAACTCTACATTGTTTTGTGACTCTGCACCACCTTCGGTACTTATAATGTATTGAAATGCAGTGAGACTGTCTGTCTGTGTTTGAATGCACATGTAATCCCAGCTAATAGAAGTCAATATAAAAGCTCCTGTAATGGTTCAATCAGAGAGTTTTAACATCAGTAATATAAATACCTCAGTTGAAAGGATATTTTGATGATTAGGTTTTTCTTTTTTTATGTGAAGCCTGCAGCAGTCCTTATAATATCTTTTTTTAAGACCTAAATTAAGACAAGCGTCGTTGATCTTGTTAATTGGTTTTGTGTGGTGTTTTTTTTACGGTCACACAGAAGAAGAAAAATGTCTTATTTTAAAAATACAGCAGAGGAGTTTAGTGCGCATGCTTTGTATATATATTTTATATATTATATATTGTACATTTTGAATGCTTTATAGACTCCATCTCTGTAATTAAATCAAAGTTTATCCTCTTCTTTTGTCCTCTAGCTTAGGTATACATTTATATTCTTTCTGCATGTTGGGGATCAGAATCTGGTTTATTGCCAAGTTTTCACATACAAGGAATTTGACTTAGTGTTTGGGTGCAGAACAATAAACACAGAGGTAGAGTTTGTTGGGAAACTTAAATAGAATAATATAAAAATACACGCTAAAGAATAAAAACATTAAAACTATATAATACAAAATATGTACAGTAAGTGAAAGGATGAGCTGTGCAGATGTGCAGGTGTGTACAAAATGTATCTAACAGTATAATACTAAGAATCATAAATCCAGTGTTTCGACATGTTTTAAGGTATTTAATGGTGTTGGGCTGCTTTTGTAACACAATTGCGCATCATTCCTATAAATTTAAGACCCTGAACTGATCATATTGGTTTAACAGCACCTTCCAAATCACATTTTAGCCTTTGAGATTGCAAAATGTTTAAATACAGCAGTTTTTTAAAAGGTTAATTTTTTGGCCCTTGCTTTTTTTGGGGATAGGACAGTGGATAGAGTTACAGCAAAGCGCCAAAGGTCAGAGTTGAACCCAGGGCTGCTGTATCAAGAACTGTGCCTATATGGGGCATGGACTTTGACCGCTGAGCTAAACTAGCTTCCTGGCCCTTTGTTGAACATTTACCTGATGAAGATCCAAGTGCATGCGAAATGTTTTTGTTCATGGCATGGACTGAGTTTGCAGGCTGCCTTTTTTCATCAATGCACCTAACTGCCCTCCTTCATCTCAAAATAAAGCTGCCACTACCCATGCCAACGTTCAAGAGAGTCACTTTTCTGTAACCACGTGCAAAACCAAAACATAGGCAAAAGACTCAGCTCCATGCATGCTGCAGTCATTCACAAGTTTGACATGTTATCCAGGTTAATCTGTTTTTTTTGCGCCTTCAGCTTGACTAATAAGAGTGTAGATATTTATACGACAAGAGAGATAATTGTAGTTTCACCTGAATCTAGCGGTAATGATAATGATAATGGAAGGAGGCTCAGGAGGAGCAATTACCCACTGCCCTACATTTACACATAAAAGCAATGATGGCAAAACCTATATGTTATAAGCAGGTGGAAACGTCCTCTTGACTGGCTAACGTGTGAGCCTTCTGCTTGGATTTCTCCACCCTGGGTGTTTTTTTTTATTTCATAAGAGCTCATCAACAACAGCGGCGGTCTGTTGGAGGAACTATTTGAGATGTGAGAGTGGATCTGTGCTGCTGCTGGCGGAGCGTCTCTGAATGGCTGCCCTGGGCTTTGAGCAGAACAAGACACAGAGTGAGCTGCAGCAAGCCGCTCTGCACAAACAGCAACACTCTGTTATTCAGCCCTTGGCCTGTGCTCCAGAACATTGTGTGTACATCTGTAATCTTACCTACCCCCTGGGCTCACAGAGAACCCCCCACCACCTCCTTTCCTCCTCTCCTTTCCTCTCCTCACTCTCTCTCTTCCTCTAACCATCACCACCATGTTCTCTCCGTCTCTCATACTCCTTCTCTCTCTTTCTCGCTCAGTCGCTCTCATCATCGCGTCATTCCCTTTTTTTTTTTCTCCTCTTACACAAAGATACAGTCAAGCAAATACACCCACACACTTTCTCACATTGACACCCATACACAAACACACCGAGGGCCTTGAAGATACACTCATGTGTGAAGATCACACAGTCTTAATGTGTCAGAGCCACTACAGCCTGCTCCATTCTGCTATTAATTAAAACGAAACAATGACGTGAGGAAAAAGGATCCATTTTGGGGTCATCTACGGCTTCCTCTCGCCTTCATGTCTCTTATATATTTATGTATGTGTGTGTTGTTTTCAGCTGAAATTGAACCGGAGCTGCGAGCGTTTAAATATACATGAAGCAGAGGGCGACATGAATGCGATCCTGTCCTGGATGGCGAGCAGTTATGGGCTGTGTCATGTGTCGGCGCTTTCGGCTGCTCTGTGCAGGGCTTTCATCAGCCTCTGCCTCTGTCACTGAGACGTTCCTCCTCTTCCCTCCCTGCTCCCAGCTCCACTTCACACACTGTAATAAGGCATTCATACTCTCTCTCTCTCTCTCTCTCTCTCTGGTGCCTCGGCTGTTTTGCTGCACCACTACATTGCAGTCCGAGTGTAAAAGCCTGCTGTTGTGTCAGCGTGTGCAGAAATATATAATATTACATTTTTAGGATTAAAGACATCATTTTGAAGCCCTTTGTCTTGTCTTGGACACATAATCGCTACACGTTAAAGGGCTTGTAGCAACAAGCATCTTGTGCATTGACATTATGTGATAATCCATGTGATATATTGTCATCATCTGATGGTTAATATGTACTGCTGTTTCCTTGGGGATTAGACGTAGCTGTCATGCTCCAGGTTGAAGATGAGATCACGCTGCTGCAAGCTGCTGCTTTAATAAATCCTTATTGTTTTCATTGCATTACCAATCAATCATTATTTGAAGCAATTACCGGTGCATTTTTTTTATATTTCAGTATAGCGCATAAGCACTGTTAACTATATTTCTGCTGTAAGGGTCTGTGTGTTTTGTTCTAATGGCAGGCATTATAAAACGCATCTTTCAAGCTCCCACCGAGTTCAAAACAACAGGGATGTATTTTTCTCGCGCGTCTTTTCTTTCCTCAGACGGCAGCAGCTTTCACAATTGAATTTGAATGCCATGCTTTTAGCGCCAGGGTTGTTTGATTATCCACAGACTGGGAGCTGTGCTGGATTCCATTCCTTTCATCATGCTTTAACCAGTGCGAGCTGGCTCCCCTGTCGTATTTTATGAGAGGTGATTTTAGTGCCTCTCCTTTATGCAGATGATTTTGGCTGCCGCTCCCCGGTCTGGTCTTCAAGAGGTGGATATTGGTTTTGACAAGAGAGCTAACCTGCTACCTTCCCTCTCGCCGGACTGTCTTCCTGACTGCTGCACCAGGCGGGATATTCTAGGCCGTATGCTAATGCGCATTAGGTTTAGTGAAAGGGAGGACGGCGGCTGCATCTACAGGTGTTTTTCAGAATTAGACTCAGTGACAGGAATATTACACCGAGCTGGAAACCTCATTGACCCTTCGCACTCCCACAGGGATGAGAGTGGCTTTATATACTGCCACTGAGCCATATATGCTCTTTATATGCAGTAATGCTCCCAGTTAATATCCACATCAGATGACAGGGGTCCACATGTGCAGTGTATTCATCCAAATATATACGGATTACAGGTTGGCGCAGAGCCTTTATGTGGGATCATGTGCTGTCATTTACAGGATTTCTCTTCGCACCGCTAAGTGTTCATGCTTCGTCTCCATGCAGGGCTCGCTCCTCTCAGATGTAACCTCTGGTAAGCTGCACAGCTCCTTCATATCCCCAAGCAGGTGGCAGTGTTTGTAGAAAAATGACAATTAAAACAACCAAAAACACAAGACTCAGTAAAAACAGTTGCAAGCTGACATCATCACCCTCATTTGTCAGAGAGAAATTAGTGTCGATCCTGACAGTAATATATGAACAACCTTATATCAGCAATGTGGTGGAGTTTACTGTATCTTTAATATCTTTCAGGTGCTCGAGACGTACTTTTCTTTCTCTGATGCAGGTAGCTGTGCCTTTCTAAGGAGACTCCGGTGCGACCGCCTCTCTTTCAGGAGCTTTCTTATAGCCTTAAACTACAATGCTTTTTTGTATACTTTGTACAGTTAATGCTTTATGATATATCCAATATTTAATGTCTCTTTGTGATTTTTTAGCCATTTTTCGGTGTTGTAAACAGTTAGCCATCCACTTAGCCACTTAGCCTTCGCATGGGGTTGAGTTTGTGCTCCTGACTTTCTACCAAAGAGGAGCTGTGATCTCAAAGAGTCATTGTACAGTGACAAATAACCCCCCTGTCTCTTATTAATGGCTTTATTAACAGCTCAGATGTAATAAGTAACGTGAACATTCTGTGGATAGTAATGTAATGCAGATGCACAGTTTGAAATGAGCCTTCCCGGGCTATTAAAGTTGTGATCTCGAAGATTTTAGTTTCCTTCTCTTTAGCAGCACCTGTGGTGATAAACGGTAATTGCAGGAGCACACTTCGCAGATATCCAGACAGTGTTGCATGTGTGACGTCCACGGTTGCCTCCCTTTGTTACCGTTGTAACTCTTGATTTTCCTCGCTGATGTATTTCTTTCCTTCTTTCTTTGCCTTCATCTGAGCGTCAAATTTTTGAAGTTGTATCTGTAGTCATCGACCTTTTCTTTGTTTGTTCAGCCATAGTAGATTACTGTTTACACTGTTTAACACTTGCAGAGACCGGAAAAGCAGCCGCTTAGCTCCGCCTACCCTCTCTGGCAGACCTAACACTGCTGGGTGATGGAAAATGCGTCACTAACTGGGCGCTGCTTGAGATTTTTTCTGCAAAAGTCGCACCAGACACCTAGTCCATAATACTGCAAATGCAAAGGCTTTCATCAGTATTACCTCATTCAGTAAGATTGTTGCTTTAGCTGCAATTTAATTGGGTTTAAATGCATTCTAGTGTTTGGCGAACTGACATGGAAATTGTCCGGAAGTGATGCCAGAAGACAAACCACTCGCTCAGCCAATAGATGGCTTCATAGGAACTATTGTTCCAGTCTCAAAACAACTTGCATTGCAATGTTTTTGTAAAAAGCTGCCAGGAGTTTCATGCTCAGACAGCGTTGTTGAGGAAGTTTTAACATTCACACAGGATCGCGTTGCTGCGTTGATGCCGTAGCTTGAACTGTAAAGTCAGTCATAGAGCATTTGATTATCGTGTCTCCTCTTTCACTCTCCTTTTTCCTGCTCCACTAACTAAGTCGAGGGCTTTGCATGATTGCCTGGATGAGTGTTTCCCCTCAACGCTGCATTGCTATTGTCCACTTGTCCCTCCTTCATCTGTGTAATTGTATGCATGAAGTTCCAACTGTAAATCCCAGCTGTTGGCAGGTTGTCTGCTCCTACAGTGCCGGGTATTCTGGTAAGCCATTGGCTGAGGGCTGTTGGTTTTTCTTAAGCTGGCAAACATCATGAAAGATAACACAAAGAGGAGCTAGCTATGTCGGCCTTTTTTTCCTGCTCCTCCAGTCGAATAGATTTGGAAAAAAGCAGGCGGCCTTAGTATCTCCTCTCTCTGCGCTGAAACAGAAAGTGTAGCTGTGTGGAATAAAAGGAGATGCTTCTCTCTCTATCACACTCCATCAGCATTATTTACCAGACCTGCCAGTTGCTTTGTACAGCACCTCTCCCTGCCAAGTAGGCGACTGGCGTACGACCAGGGGCTAGTGACAACAGGCTACAGTGGAAAGCAAGGAGAGCTGTGTGGAGGAGCCAAGTCTATTCATTCCCTTAGGCCTGCTGAGTGAAGCACAGAACTCTATCTGCTCTCACGGAGGAGAACATAGCACTTTATGTTTTTTCTTATCATACGCTAGGCTAGAAGTGAACTTAAACCGGGCCCGGTTTATAATGGAGGTAACCTTATTTGTTAACCCTGAGCTGAAGTTAAAAGTCTTAGAATAAACATGAGGCTTTGAGCGTGTTACATGCTCTGTACATGCACTCTAGTGGAGGTAAATCATCCAGTGTTTGTCATCCAGCCTTCCTCACTCAACCTATATGGAAACATTGCACTTGGGGCTTGGAAACAGAAAAGTGATTTTTTTTTTCCACTGCGTGTCACAGATGGTGGGAAAGCCTTTGTAATGCTAATATAATATCACACTGTGTCGGCCTAGCACCGCAGTTCGCTGTGTGTGCCAAGCAGCCTGGCTGTGGAGTGATTTACCAGTATGGAGAGAAAAAGACCTCCCTCGGTTTACACTGAAAGGCTGCGTGGTTGGCGGGTCCTGCCGCTCGGCCTGCTGCGACCGGGCCCGCCTTGACTTTATTGATTCCGCTGCCCGTCCAGTGTTGTGTACCGTTAATTAACTCTGTCTCTGAGTGTTTGTCACATTGTGTGCGCTTATTAAAAAGGATATTACTTAGAGGGACAAGGCATTAAAAACAGCAGGAAGGATATAGTAAATGATTTTCAGAATCGAGCCAAAGGAGCTGCAGATTTAGGCCGGATATTTCAGACAGAAAGAGGAAAAATGTGCACCATAACTACGAAACATTTCTGCAACAGAAAAAAAGCAGGTGCTTACAGGAAAAAGGCACCTCACTCTCAAACTGTGCCCCCTACTAGAATTGTTATGCCACCTCCCAACAATCGAGCCAATAGCAGGCCACTTCCTCCTGCGTGAACCAATGACTTTGCGCCTCCTGCAGTGGCAGCGAGTCAGCTGCCAGGGAGGAGGAGACGGGAACATTGATGTCTTTCTCTGCTGCACCACGTCACAATGTTGTCTTTCGATTTCCAGCCCTCATCCCTGGTATTTGAATCACAAGGGGGAGCGTTTCATATCCTTGCTGGGAGAAGAAGGGTGATCTTGTCTATCTGAAAGAGCACGCTGGATTAAGGGGGTTATTTCCCCAGAGGGGGGGATATGAGAGTGAGTGTCACTCAGACAGCACTCACTCTCACAATGCCTCGGCCTCTGCATGTTGCCTGGGAGCCCCGGCTTTGACTCCTTCCCCTCTCCTCCCCTTTCTCTCCTTCGTTTTACTTTCTCTCCCTTCCCCTCTTCCTCATCGTCGCTACCATCTCGTCACGCTTCCTTCCTTCCTCCTTCCCCTGCTGGTTGAGCGCTGCCCTACAGGGAATGGAGAATTGCGTGGTTCGGAGGATGGTTGTTATTCCAATCACACCTCCGATGCAGCGAGGGTCCAGTAAAGTACAGAATAATTGGCAGGTTCCAGCAGCTACAGGCAGCCCTTCTATTCTCTGTGTGTGTGTGTGTGTGTGTGTGTGTGTGTGTGTGTGTGTGTGTGTGGCTGTGATGAAAGGGGGGCTGCAGCATTCAGAGGTCATTTCATTAATTACTAGCTCTTGTGTTACGTGCGTGTTCTCACATTCTGTTTGTCAGTCTGTGCGGTGATGACATGTGCGTGCCGACAAAAGAGCGTGCTGCTGTCAGAAAGAGAAACATCAACCAAATGACAAATGACCGCTGAGGTAAAAAAACGAAACCTGCATCTTCACTGTTTCTTTAAACCAGCCGATAACATATTTAAAATTTGGCTGCAGTTGTTAATCTGTTAGATATCTCGCTCAATATTTAGCCCACCTCTGCGTCATAACTCACTCATAGTATTTGTGTCTGTGTTGCGAGTGTGAATCTGTTTTTAGACAGTAGAGTAATGGTGCAAATGGAGCAGATGTTTGGTAAACACACACCTAATTAACTGGGGGTCATCCTGGGTCGGAGGGCAGAGGTCAGAGGTCACAGTGTGCCTTCAGAGAGACACTGACTGATGGGACTCCAGGGGTGCCCACTGATACACATCAATGGAGCCAAGCAGGGCGGCTAATAAAGCATGCGCGGTAAAGGGCTGGGGACAAGCGTCAGGGAAAATCAACCCGTGCTATCTGCTGGCAAACACATTGACCCGCACACTTAATGGAACATGTCTCCCATAGGTGCACCGCTCTATTGATTAGCCATTGATGGCAGTTGTAGCCAACACTTATATTGAGTGTAATTTTGCACCCTCTCCGCTGCAGGCAGGTCTGTTCTTGCAGAGGTTGAATAAAAATGAGTACAGTATAACTCTGTGTCACTACATCTGATGTTTTTTTTTTCTTCAGCTGTGACTGGCTGCCACGAAGGCTAGCTCCATAGCGACCATCAACACTTCTTGTACCCAAGCCCTTGCTGTGTGATCCAGCTTCGCCTTTGAGGGCTTCTCATTATGAGGGACACTTACCTTAAGTTCTTGCAAGAGCAGGTGCGCGCGCCGTGCTCGTGTGCACGGCGACCATATGATGCAAATGCAAGCACACACACACACACACACTCACACACACACTTTTACACAAACCTGCACAGTTGGAGGCATATCTGTCTAATACTGATCCAAATGCTGCCACATGTTAATTTACAGTGAGGAACACACACATGCACAGACACACATACGCTCACTTGTGAAGAAAAGAAAGGCAGCGGCCCCGAAAATTGCATAAATGTCAATTATTGTGGCGCGTATGTAAGAGAGGCAGAACAAAGTGGTGGTAATAAAAAATATTGATCACTTCAGCCCATAATGCGTCTGATCGGCATTGTTGTGGCAGAAACAGGCATTGACAGAGTGCCTTCGCAGGCATGTAAACCTGCAGGACATTATGTCAGTGTATTAGTACTGATCACTGCGGCGTAATGGCCCCCGATCCTCCCGGCCTGATTTAGATTCAGCAAAGCAAACGAAGCGTAGCTCATATGAATGCACCTGTTAGAAATATGATAATTGCATCTCTGAGGCTGACCTTTTTTTCACTGTTGCAATAAAGACTATTTGATGCAGGCAATGCAAGTTTAAGTGTTTGCTGTTTTGTGTGTATCAGTCAGGAGTTCGCAGTGTCGGTCATGACTGGTAGTTTTGGCTCTGTTTTTTTGGGCGGTGGATGCATCTTTATTTATCAGCAGTTACTCATACATCAGCATCTTTTAAACTGTTTTGAGTGGGAGCAATGTGTATGGGAACGTGTGTGTGTGTGTGACTGTGTGCGTGTGAGCTTGCATGCAGAGCCTCATTAAATACGCAATCGTTTCATAAGACTGACCCTTCAAGAGCAGTGGGTGGACCAAACATAGATTTGCTCAAATGAGCAAATGAATCTGTAATGTGAAAGTTTATGGTGTGTTAGCCTGTGTGTGTGTGTGTGTGTGTGTGTGTGTGCGTGCAGCGCGCTGTGGTAGTGCATTTGCAAATTGTGTGATCAAATAATTTAGCTTCACCCCATCTTCCTCTGTACTGTTTGTTCTTGTTGCGGCGGCTCGTTACAGCAACCTCCGGCTAGTCAAGATGTTTTTTTGTCTCAGTCGTCACAGTAACCGGGAAATGGCGTTCTCACTCGTGTACCATAAGGATATTGTTGTACACGGGAGCAGGATATATCCATATGTTAGTGCGGATGCCATTGCTTCTGTCTCATTAGCAGCCGTGCTGAGGCCCTGAGCTGCTTCTCCTGCTCCGTTGGGACAGCTCATGAGGCTTGACTATGTGACCTTTAACAACCTAATCAACTTTTAACACCTCGCCTACTGCTTGCCTTATTGCCATTCTTCTTTATGCCATTCAGCGGCAGGTTCACGTCCCTATTCCATCATTTCCTCCATCTCCATCATTTTTTTTTAGATTTAACCAGGAGCAGTGTTTCTCCTGATCATGTGTGCATGTATGAATGAAGCGGCATTGTAAACACATGCGGCAGCAGCAGCAGTCTCTGGAGGCACGCAGTGATGTATTGTAATCATCTGTCTCTCTCCTCACTCTTGACCTTCCCTCTGCTTATTTCTCTCCTCTCCTTATCTCTCTCTCTCTGTCCTCTTCTCCACGCTGTACAAGAGCTCAGGTTGTACAAAAGATGCACAGAGAAACAGACATAGTTATCAGCTTATACATAACAATTTTAAAGATATACATTTTTTACAGCGTGTTTTTTTTACCTGAGAAAACCCATTAAAAAATACATTTATCTGCATTCTGCTGTATGACAAATGCAGTGGCCCTGCAACATCATCTTCAGTCTGAACAGCAGCAGCACTGCCTGTGCATCGATTTAATGTACAAGAGTGCAAATTCTAAATAGCTAAATGTATTACTGACGGTTTAAAGCAAACACTGCAGCTCAGAAAGGATTGTGTGTTGGTCTTTGTGGTACTACAGCTGCAAAATATAATGCAGTTGAATTTAAAAGTTACTCTATGTAAAAATGAACAACGTATAACATCATTCAAGTAAATAAGTAATACAGTACAATAACATACTGGTCACTTTCAATGGTCTTCCTCAGCGGATGGAGATGATTTAGTTGTCATAACATGATCACTGACTTTATATAGGAAGTGGCTGCATCCACTGTGACGTCACCTCTAATTTGGTTAATTGGCCATCTTGTTTTTTTGTAGCCAGATGTTACTATATTTAGAAGACGGGATGGATATGCATCGCTACATCTCTATCTTGGTTGACTGGTCACCATTGTAGTGGCTTTTCAATCACGGATAGTCACAAACTAAAACAAACTCTGCTGTCAAATTTACTCTAATTGGACGATAATTTACAAAATAAACATCATGCTGTTTGAAGAGGACTTGAAACTAGCGATGGAGGCAATTAACTCATTGGGAAAATATTGAATAAGGTAATAAATTGACTGAGAAGTGGAGTCATTTTCTCATTTGCGTACATACAATAAGACTTGTTTTTGCAACAAGTGGAGTCGCCCCCTGCTGGCTATGAGCAAACATGTAGGGTTAAGACACTTATGCATTGGTTTCACTTTTGAAACCAAGAGTCTATATATATATATATACATATATATCAAACTATCTATACAAATGATCAAAGTGTAAAAAAATTTTTAAAAATGACGGGAATGTGTTCTGTTAATCACATGACCAGAATATCAGTACAAACAGTATTAAGGAACAGTAACTGCGTTCGGAACATTCACAAAGCAAATTCTTTCGAGTCAGGTAATTGCAGTAGCCAGATGAAACAAATGTTTCTATTAAATTGAAACTATTTCAGCAAACGTGATGTAAAAGCTGAATAAATGCAGGTGAGAGAATTAAATTCCACTCGTCTCTGAAGCCATGACTGAGCCAGGATTAAACCAACCAGAAGAGTCCGGTATACACTGTATTTAATGAATCATAAAACATTAATTGTCTGTTGAGTCCCCTGAGACAAAGAAAGATCCTGACATTTTCACTTTACTCTGTAGCAGACGGAGGCCTCAGAGGTAACAGTGGCTACTTTTGTCCAGATCTGGCTCTGCAGGTTGTGCTGCGCTGATAAAGATCCAGCTCTATAATCCTGATTCATACTGAATCTCTACCTATCAGATGCTTCCCTGGCTCTTCAGCAGCCCGTGATTGACGATCATTATCTCGAGATAGCATATCTGTGCCATCGCTGTGGCTCTGTCAGGGATTTTAGGTGAGGATGTTTGATCAAATACAGCAGCAAACAGCTGACGGAGGAGATGTACGGCAGCAAGAGCACGTGTAGAAGGATATACATTGAAGATGATATCATTCTCTCTGTACGTATGTCAGAGACAAATGATTGAGATTTGTGTTAAGCTGCGGCAAAAATATGACAAAAAATCCTAATGGCAGAGACAACCGACCTGAGCTTTATGAGAGGTGGTTAGAGGCCATGACACATTAGCCACCAATAAGGTGCTTCTGCTCTTATCACTCTTTCATGCTAACATAAACATGAATTTTCCATTGAATTTAAAGTTCTTCTAGCCTTTATAGTATTCTCATTGTTTTTCTCACTACTCGCTCTTGCCGCCACAACAGTTCTGAATAACTCACTGTATGCTAGCTGTACAGCACAGAACAGCAGGCGGACAAAGCTTCCAAGCTAGCAACAGCCTGGTAAAGTTAGCAGAGCATTTAGCTGCTAAAGAGACCAGACAATTGCTTAGGACCGGGTTGAGAACTAAACAGAGCCAAAAGGAGAGCTAATTTTCGACTTAATTTGTCAAATAAATGCTGTTTCTCTGTATGTTGTATGTGTAAAATTAGCAGTTGTTAGCTAACTAGTTAGAGGGTGGTATTATTGTTGGTTTTGCGCTAACAGCTTGTTGTACTGCACCAAGAAGATAAACAAATGTGTTCTTGGTTTTTGTTTGAGGTTTTTTGTCCCCTTATTTTATCTTTTATTTGGTATTGTGCTACCTATTCCAACTTAATCAATTAGCTCTTACTAAAAGCATGCTAGCAGTCAGCTAGTGGTCTGCGTGGGGTCTGTGCGATATGCTTAACAGATGTGAGGTGATGCACAGTGTTTGATCTGTCGGCCATTGACAGCGCTGCCTCTTTGAGGTTGTGTCCGTGCCCTCAGAGGAGGAGAGCTCTGACATATCAGTTGTGAGGAGGCCAGTTGACCTTCGACTGGACAATGCTCATGTTTGTGAGGGAGCTGCAGAGGGAGAGAAAGAGAGAGTTGCTTCATCTCCTGCAGCAACAAAGCATACGATAGCACATTCATTATATGTGAAAAGCTGCACAAGAGTAGAGCTACGACAAACAACAGAGTATGAACGATTCGTTAATGACACGGAGAGAGAAACAAATCATGTGGAGTTTGTTTGTTATTCCTCAATCAGAGTAATGCCCCTCTGCAGCTTGTCTCTGGGTTTTGGAGAGTTTTTGCCCTCTTCCAAATAAAAGCACAAATTAAATTCAGAGGTCGAACCTGGGCTCGTGAAAAATGTACGTGACGCAAAGATTCTCTTCTGAAATAGTAACATAGGCCTGTAAAAACAGTGTTTTAAATGTGTTCTATGTATTTTTGTGCACCTGTGTCAGTATTCGATTCGTGTTTCTCTGTTCTCACTCCACACATTGCTGCAGGCTTAAAGGTATTACCATGAGTTGCGTGTGAGGCAGGTTACTTCAGCCTGTCTGCAGCGAGCCAGTGAACCTGCTCTGAAACTGTATACCTGTGCTGAAAAGAGGAGTCGCCATTTCAGCGCTGTCTGTTTGGATCAGTGTTCCCGGTGGCGCGATGCCCTCTCTGAGAGCTCCTCTGTTGGGGATCTTTTCCTTGGCCCCTGACTCTGTCCCTCTGTTCACACAATGGGCCCCTTTGTACCTGCATATACCGCTGCTGTGGGACCTGGCTTCGTATTTTCGGCAATTATACACGATCCCACTCCAGCCGTGCCTCTCGATGCCGCTTCATTGGAGAGAAATGCAATCGAACGGAGGAGAGATGCAGTGAAACGGGGATGTGGAAAGAGGCTTGCAGGAATTAGATTGTGGTGCTGATAAGTTCCATATAGAGCGAGTAAACATGTTCTTATCTTGTTATCCAGCTTGCACATTAACACATGCCTTGTAGAAGGAGGTGGAGGAGGGCTTAAAAGGATAAATCAAATTCTAATCATTCTGTTTGGCTTTTCCCGCTCTCTGCTCTTTGTCTCAATTTCTGTTTCACATCGCGCCGAGAACCCCGGCGCACACGCAAGAACAATGGAGGGGTCAGAAGCACTAGACATTCTCCTACACCCGCCGAACGCTCCAGAAATGAGTGCACAGTGATTACGTGCCCTAATGTGAGGTGTTTAAAGAGCGGTTTCCTGCAGCAGAGTTAAATGACGGTGCCCTCTGTGAAGTATTAATGATGTGGATGGATGAATCAGGTCGGCACAAACCTGTTGACGGCGCTCTCTTAAAGCTGCACCCAGACATCAGGCTTAACTGCTCGGCAAATTGGACATGCTTGTTGGCTGTAGCTCCAATTTATGTGCACTCTCTATTGCAGTTAGTCCATCTTCATTATTGAAATGGCCTCTCGTCAGGTCCTGACAGAGCAGTGGAGACGGCTACGGGAGGGAGAGAGGCGGGGGTCATACAGGAGAATCATGAATAATGTGGAAAATAAACACATTTGAGGCTTTGGAGCCGGCTGGCAGGAGGGGTGTTGGGAGTGTTGTGAAATGCCCAGCTTTCAATTTCTCCCCCATCTCTCTCTCTCTTTCTCTTCATGTGATTGTATGAGCAGCTTCTGCCAGTGGATGCTGATGCTGTGGATCCTCAGCCTTGGGGCTTTGTCCAACACACATACAATTGGGCTTAAACACGCACACACACACACACACACATAGACACAACCCTGAAACACATCCACATGCAGCTCTAGGCGCTGACCCCGCCAGGACCTCTGTAGCCTGACCAGCATCCCAACTGTGTGTTTTGTCGCTGCCGCTCTGGAGACACACACAGCTCTGTGGCTGCAGTGTATGTCTGATATTATGCTGCTGCTACTTTATGCGTTGTTGTTGCTTTGATAAGTCTTTGCTTTGCTCGTCTGGGTCAGCCAGTTCAGGATATGATATCCTATTTCACTTCTTGTTTTTTCAGAGGGGTTGTTTTTATTGCCAGATGTAGAATTTTCAATTTCTCAGTGTGCCGAATTGATACAAGATGACCTGAAAAACATCTCTTAGCTCTGTAAATGCCATGTGCACTTAAGCCCGGGCTTTAGGAGTAATAGGGCTCCTCTCTGAAGAGACGAATGGGGTCTGGCTGGGTCTACCTACAGGGTCCTTATACCTGCTGCAAGCATGAGCCGATGTGATGGCTCATGAGATAATTACCCACTGAGCCGGCGTGAATGCAACTGTAAGCTGAAGCAGGGGTTCCCTTCAGGTAGCTCTGCCGCTCAGGTCAGCAAACAGCTAATGACATTTAAAAGCAATAGGATGAAAGAGGAGGCAGTTGTTTGTAGTCAGCCGTTCACCACCTTTGTCTTATTGTCTGCCGTCTGTCTTAATCTCCCAGCCGCCGTTTTCACACCACAAGGAGATCATGTTATTAGATCCCCTCCCCTGGCTCATTTGTCATCCTGCAGCACCGCTCCTCCAGAGAAAGACTGCAGGAGCTGAAAAAAAGGAAACAATATAAACAGGCAGGAGGCCACAACATCAAATGTTCATCATTTAGCGGCCCAGACTCTCTTGTATCATCATTATTCTCTCAGGAATCACACCAGGTTAATGTGCCTTTTCTTCACCGTGCCACTCCACCTGAAACAAACTTCAACCTCTCCTCTCTCTACTTTAACATATTGTCCTGTGTTACATTTGTACCACTGCATCCTGCTACACACACACTCCATCACCCCCCACCCACTCTTACTTCCACCATCACTCGCCACGGGGAAAAAGTATTGTCAGTGTTCGCAGTGTGCTGTCACCGCCTCAGCCGCATCTCTTTCATCTGTCCTCTTTGAGCCAGGTTGGTTCCTTGCAGCTGAGGCACACAGAAGGAGTCGGCTAATTACCATAAACAAATATGCTCGGAGCCGCCTATGTAAGACTCGCATAGGTTAACAACTCTGCCATAAATGTTAAATGAAGCTTAAAATAGGATGGTATGGCATACAGTTTCCATAGTGATCTTGGATGTGATTCTTTGTGTACTTTCTTGGTTGGTAAAGTTTGAATTAATCTTAGACACGAATCAGAGACACACAGGAGAGGAGAGTGACTGTTTGGTGCATCCACAGAGATCATGTTGGAGGCTTTTTCTATAATTACTGCAACTTTGTCTTTCTTTGTCGTAATGATATCATATGTTCTGGTGTTAATGTGATTCTGCTTGAAACTCACGTCTCTTTCTATTTTCTCTTTCTATCTCCGTCCTCTCTGCCTCTCTCTTTCAACAGGTGGTACAGTCAAAATGATGCGTAGGAGGTGAAGCGTTGAGCCGTATTGATGGATGTGTTAACAGACAGCGGTCTCACATTGATCGTGAAGACTTCGGAACCGGAGAATGCAAATGTAGTGGAGGACACAGGTGAAAACTATTCACTTTTTTCTGCAGCTTTCAAAGAGAATATATTTATCAAATGCAACTTCTTTTTAAAGAGGGGGTATTATGCTGTTTCACATTTTAACACATATATAATGTTACAGTGTTGGATGTCCAGACTAAACGTGAAAAAAAACACAACTTTGTCAACCATTTTAATGTTGTTTTGTGTAGTCACGTGTAGTTACAGTTTCCACAGCAAATTTAGTATTTCCACCTCCTACAGAAAAAAATCTGTGGGACTTTTCCTTAACATTCTACATTTAGTTGATAGTCATTAATGGGTTAAAGAGGGGGCATTATGCTGTGTCACATGTTAACACATATATATAATGTTACAATGTTGGATGTCCATAGTAAACGTGGGTGAAGTTTCAAATCTGTTGGTAAAAGTATGTTGGAGTAATCCCCAGGCTTCTCAGCTCAGTCTGCAGGCTGCTGTGAACGGCAGGTTTGCACTTTGTGACGTCACAAAGTGCCATCTCAGCAGGCTTTGGAGAGCTGGCCAATCAGAAGAAAGCAGGCTTGTAGGGGCGGGGTTTCTTAATGGGACAGAGCTGACTGAGTCGTTTCAGGCAGAGGCTGTATGAGGGCCTGCACAGAGCACCTGTGGGAGAAAAATGAGTAAAAGCTCCTGTGAGGAGTTTTTCTCTTGTTATGAAACAGACTGAAATTAGTTCTGATTACTCTATATGACCTACAGAAGCAAACCAGACTATCAAGAAGAAGATTGATTATTTCTGTATAGTTATTTTTAATGCCTGAAACTGCTGGCGTGGGGTAGGTGTCAGACGAAGCGATTAACTGCACGCTGCCTTTGTTTACATCTTCCAGGGCAAAAATTTAAAGTGAATGATACATATGACATGATTTGTTGTTAAAAACCACCACTTAAGCATGTACAGGACAAAACCAGCAAAGAGATACGAGGTACGGCTTTGTCCACAGGGGGCGCCAAAATCAACACAAACTGAAAGTTCCTCACAGGAGCTTTAATTATGCAAAGCTACTCCACAGGTTCACAGAGTGAAATGTGAAGCTTGTAATTAACACAATTCCCCCCTTTAAATGCATATAAATATAGTTTGCTGATTAATTCTGTACCTTGCTTTAAGCATTAAGAGATATCTGGTTGTTGATCTAAAAGCAGAAATGTAATTTTCACCAGAATAATCATGAATTAGAATGAATTAGTTTAATGACAACTTTCTCTCACAACATCTGAAAAACGTTAAAAGACAATAATCATTAGCACATACCACGGAAGTTAATTCCTTGAATTAGCTTTTCACTCTTGCTTTTAAGCTCTCTGAGGAGATATGGCAAGCGTGAAACACACCCTGTCTTTCCTTAAAATGAAAAGTGGAAAAGAAATATTAAATGAAGCTTTTTAAGCTTTTGTTAATCCTCTCTCCTGATGCCTCCACAACTCAGGAATATAACATCTACCTTTTGCAATAAAAAGGTGCAAATGTGGAAGAGGGTGCAAAGCAGTAATTCTCTCTCACTCATTCACGTTCATTAGCATTAGCAAAAGAGTGTGCACATTTTTACTCAGATTTATTTATTAAGGTTTTATTTTAGGACACCATCTACCTGTTGGTAAATTACCTAAACCATTCATCATAGTGACATTTAATGATGTAAGCTTTTATATATATATACAGTACTGCAGTTTTAGGCAGGTGTGAAAAAATGCTGTAGACTAACAAATGCTTTAAAAAAATGGAAGAAGTGTTAATAGTTTATTTTCATTAATTAACAAAATGCAGTGAATGAACAGAAGAGAAATCTAAATTAAATCAATATTTGGTGTGACCACCCTTTGCCTTCAAAACAGCATCAATTCTTCTAGGTACACTTGCATCACACTTACACAAACATCTTGAAGAACTAACCACAGATCTTCTATGGATGTAGGCTTCCTTAGATCCTTCTGTCTCTTCATGTAATAGACAGACTCGATGATGTTGAGATCAGAGCTCTGTAGGGGCCATACCATCACTTCCAGGACCTCTTGTTCTTCTTTACGCTGAAGATAGTTCTTAATGACATTGGCTGTATGTTTGGGGTCGTTGTCCTGCTGCAGAACAAATTAAGGGCCAATCATACGCCTCCCTGATGGTATTCCATGATGTATAAGTATCTGCCTGACCAAATCTCCAACTCCATTTGCAGAATGCAGCCCCAAACTTGCAAGGAACCTCACCATGCTTCACTGTTGCCTGCAGACACTCATTATTGTACCGCTCTCCAGCCCTTCGACGAACAAACTGCCTTCTGTTACAGCCAAATATTTCAAATTTTGACTCATCAGTCCAGAGCACCTGCTGCCATTTTTCTGCACCCCAGTTCCTATGTTTTCGTGTATAGTTGAGTCGCTTGGCCTTGTTTACATGTCGGAGGCTTTTTGGCTGCAACTCTTCCATGAAGACCACTTGTGGCCAGACTTCTCCGGACAGTAGATGGATGTACCTGGGTCCCACTGGTTTCTGCCAGTTCTGAGCTGAGCTGAGGAAATAAGTTGAGGAAATAAGCTTGATGTGTTTTTCATTTGCGGCACTAAGTATCCTTGGCCGACCACTGTGTCGATGATCCTCAACGTTGCCCGTTTCTTTGTGCTTCTTCAAAAGAGCTTGAACAGCACATGTTGAAACCCCAGTCTGCTTTGAATTCTTTGTCTGGGAGAGACCTTGCTGATGCAGTATCTTGTACATATTGATCAGTACCTTGTATTTTGTTGCTGTGCTCAGTCTTGCCATGGTGTATGACCTATGACGTGAAACTGTCTTCCACAACCTAACCTTGTTAGCAGAGTTTGGCTGTTCCTCAACCAGTTTTAAGCCTCCTACACAGCTGTTTCTGTTTCAGTCAATGACTGTGTTTCAACCTACATGTGAAATTGATGATCATTAGCACCTGTTTGGTATATTTGGTTGATCATACACCCGAGTATTACAAAATCCCTGACTTTGTGCAAGTGTACCTACAAGAATTGATGCTGGTTTGAAAGCAAAGGGTAGCAACACCAAATATTGATTTGATTTTTCTTTTGTTCGCTCACTTATCATTTTGTAAATTGATAAAAATAAATTGTATTAATTCACACCTGCCTAACACTTTTGCACAGTACTGTATATTATATATTTAATATAAAATGATTTAGGTGTGTCTGACTATGACTATAAGCTCCAATGTGCATTTACTAAGGCACCACCATCCACTACCTACCACCTAAAGTCCACCTCCACCAGGCACCACTGATCTTTAGATGAGGTTTATCTTATTGTTTCAGCTCTGGTCGGGCTCAGTGGGGTCTGACTGAACTGAATCACACAGATTATCCCCAGCACTAGCCTGTTCCTTCAGTCGAACAGAAGAAAAGAGAGAGTGTGGAGAATGAGAGTTGGAAAAAGAGCGGTGGAGGAAAGGGTGAAAACGTCTCCATTGAGCAGGAATAGGGCAGCTCTCTGAGGATAGCCATGAATCATGCTGCAGTTACTCACCACTTATTATGAACATCCTGTACTGGCTGGATTGATTTCCCCCCACCATTCACAAAATGTCATATAGTGAAGATGGAGCAATAGGTAGCAAGCGGCTCTTGTGTCTGGCCTACCAGCGGGATGAGTTAACGCCCAGGGTGGCTGAGCTGCAGAACGGCTAGCTCTGCATTTTACGAATGTAAAAGCCTCCTTATAGCGCGGATAAGGAGCAGAGGAGTTTGAAGGGAAGGAGATAGCGAGGAAGAAACGGGAGGAAGAAGGAGATGGAAAGGGGGATGGGAATGAGAAATGATTTCAGAAAGCCATTAAAGGGAAGAAAAGGCCATGTCAGCTGTTTTCATTTGCATTGTGCTTAATATTGTGATATTTGAGCTAATTTATTCTGTCAGCCACACGGAGTGGATGTACCCGTTTGACTCTGGTTAAAGCTACTGTGTAATTTTAACCGGTTATAAAAGAACTCAACTGAATACTGACACATCTATATGACCTAAAGAGCAAACAAGTAGACAGAAGATTGATTATATCTAGTTATTTTTAAAGTGTGTCACTGCTGTTATCAAAGGGATCCAACGAAGCAACTTACAGCATGCAGACCAAAAAAGCCTTTGTTTACATTTTCCCTTGCAAAATGTTGCAGTGAGTTATATGTTTGGCAGTTAAAAGGAAGCAGGAGGAGATTTGTCTTTAGAGAATACTATGCACGCATGTACAAGACAGAAGCAGCAAAGAGATAACACGTACCACTTTGTCCACAAATCAGCACAAAGCGATAGTTCCTCTGGGCTGTTTTAATATTAGGAACAGATGGTTGTCATTCAGATAATATTCTTAAAATGTCCTCTTCATCCTGATAGAGTGACTGAAAAGGGATTGTTATTAAAACGAGAAGCATAGAGGTACAGTGTGTATGTGCATGTGTGGCTGCGTGTGCATGTGTGGCATCTGACACACTAATAGATGAGGCCACAGACGCCAACTTGTCTCTCTCTCCTCGTGTCCGTGACCATGTCCCTCGGCATGGGCTCGTCTCCCCGCGGAGCCGCCTGGCACAGAGCAGCTCGGCCTGCTCAGGTGGACGAAGCCCTGAATGTCATGGCTCGAAAGATAGACCAGACTCGCAGAGCTCCGAGCGCTAACTGGTCTGGTCTGGTCTGGTCTAGTTTGGCGGTGGTCGGGCTGTCTAGCATGGCTGGGCTTGGCAGGGATGAGATCAGAAGATCACCACCTCCTGCCAGCAGCCAGGGTCCTTCCATATGCTCACTGGTGACCGTCCATGCCAGCTTGCATGAGTTGTGTCACATCCAGCCTCGGTTTCTATTCAAGAACAATCCCGATAACACAATTACAGAACTGCAACTGTGTCAGGATGATCTCAGAGTGTACAGCTTGTTTTTTATTAGAATATGAGCTGTTTTTTTGTAAGCTAGATATTGAATCCTGGCAGCAGTGAGTATTTTGGATGTTTATCTTGTTTACATTTGCCAGCTCAGCTGCAGTTGTAACATTATGCTGAACCATATCTGCGAATATGTGTCTGCTGATCCCCCTTTGACCTCTAATGTCAAACTTGATTTGTCATCTACAGTCATCGCTGTGAGACCCCGTGTGTGTTTGTATGTGTGTGTGTGTTTGTGTACCTGTCCGACTGACTGATCTGTGGCACATTCTGAACAGCTGAAGAGCTAATGGTCCAGCTGGAGACAGATGGCCTCTCGATAACACTATACCCCCAAGCCAATACTCACACTCTATCACTCCCTCTCATACACACACGCACACACGCATGCATCCACGCATGCATGCACACACTCACTCTCTCGCTCGCTTACGTGCACACACACACACACATTGGATAGCATAGATTGTTAATCCATTATACACCCTGAGGAAACACATTTTTCAATATGAGTTTAATGTTTCACAGCAATTTTGAACAATCTTTTGGCAATATTAGGTGGCAGCTTAGGTTCCATGCGGGCATGGGAGGATAAAGGAAGTTAATTTCTCCCCTTTTTTTTTGTAATTTCCCTCTCGCTGTGGCTTTGCGTTGTTGCAGGGCTAATGAAAGAGATAAGTAATCATTTCTTTATATTTGCCTTATCTCTGAGTCCTGCAAAATTACTTGAATTTCAAGCACTGTTTACATGTAATTCCTAATAAATCAAAATGAATTGTGACCACCTCTGGCATCAAAATAAACGCTGTCCTCCCATGCTCCTCTCTTCACAAATGTGCAGTAAACAGATATTTGGCTAAGATTGAAAAGAAAACATTTGTTAATTGCAGAAAAGGAATCTCCGGAGAGAACCTGTGTCAGTAACACGCTCATTCATTGCGGTCATTCCACTCACAGATCGGAGACGACACACACCTCACTGTGATGCTTCAGTTTTTGTGAGTCCAAAGGAGGAGAGAAAGGGCATATTTCTCCTGAGCTTTTCTTCATTAAGGATGACAGTAGCGCAGTTGTATGCTTTTCGTAGGCATTGTGGTTGCTCCAATGTGTCTGCAGGCCGCAGACCCGGAGAGACCTGCTGTCAGAAATTTCATTACCTCGTTAAATCACCCTCAAATCATATCCGCATTCAAAGATTTACTCACCATCAATGCGGCAATACGTTGTGTTAAGTAGTCTTCCCCTCAAGCATTTATCACTTGCTCAATAATGATTAGGTGCATGTTTTTTTTAAATGGCGGATGTTGCTAGTTAACCTCTGTGAGCACATTAATTGCTGTGGTATGTTTTTCAATTTCATTTTTTTTTCTGGTGTGATTTTAAGGAATAAGTGTGAGGCACCAGCTTGGGATTGTAGAGGGAGGCAGGTGTAGAAGATATTGGTTATACAGTCTCCAACATATGGGCCTGTCGTGTCCCATGTGTATGTACCTGCCTCCGCTGCTGTCATCTAATTATGCAGAGCAAACAAAGCTATCTGCCTGCTGCTACAAGCCCGCTTCTGTGGGTTTTGATTGTTACTCATCAGATGGATGTCTTCAACTGATTAAGATATTGTCACAATCGACCTGTATGAAATCACCCAAACCTACTTTCAATTTAGCCATTACCGTTATTGTTGCTGCCAATCTGTGTAATGTTGTGGTTTCTTGTTACCTTATAGCTAAGTGATATACGTCTCTATAGATGAAATGCTAAAGGGAGGGGGAGCTCTCGGGTTGCTAAAAGAAGACATATAATACCATAGTGTTGTTGTATTGTTGTTGCATGAAGTAGGTAATTTCTGAGCTAGCATTGTTTTCACTCACGCAATTACTCAAATTTCGGAGTGACTTTTTCTATTCTCTGTCTTTGAATAAAATGTAACACAAATTCCAAACCATTTAGTCTCTATTATCTCATGAAATAAATGTTGCCTAATTGTAGAAATCATTCCACTGATCACAAACACCCACTTTCAGGACATTCAGAGAGAGTTTTTGTTTCTGAGAACATATCACAGCTTCATGTAAGAATGTGATTAAAAAAAAATGCACACTTTGTTCTATTAAAAAAGAACAACTGCACTTCAGCAGCGCATTGTCATATTCACTTATGCCACCATGTTAACTTAACATGAAGCAGGTGACTCCATTTGTGAGTCACCCTGCTATTGTTGAATATGTTCTTAGAATTTGCTGGGATTGTTCGTGTCTGTGTTACAACTTACCTTGTCTAGACTTTTACATTGGAACATGAAGCATTAATAGGTAAGAAGTTGTCCTTTCCCAATTTGACAACGCTAATACCTCTTACTGAATCTACTACCCAAAGCGAATTGTTAATGTTAAAGGCTGGCATCAAAAAGTGACACATTGAGCTCTAGGGGGTTAATTGACACTAATTGCATTTCAGCAGCCCAGAAGAAATGTCAGGGTAACTACAGAACAAAAACAATGTAATTTAACCTCAGACTTACAGTTCAAAGAGTTGAAAATGCTGAAATCTTTTCTTTTTTTTTGTCTTGCAGAAGTATGTGAGCAGAGCGGTGATCTGAGTCTGTGCGGGCTCGTTGATGCTGCTCTCCCTCCATCCTCACCTCCTCCTGCCGCAGAGACTTCACAGCAGGCCTGCCCACCACACCAGACGACCACGCCTTCATCACCGACACTCCCTCTTCCCCTTGAAGCTGACACCTCTCTGGGCTTGACAGCAGCCCCCTGCCCTCCAACTGATGACGCTCCAACTGTAGTCCCCAATCTTCACCACACCCCCACTCCAGCATCACTTCCCACCCAAGCTGTAAGCTCCTGGGGCCCAAAGGGAGACCCCCAGAAGACTTCCCTTCTGCTGCCTGTTTCCCTCCCTCTGTCAGCAACGATGATGGAGCCTGGCACTGTGTCTACCCTGACAGAGGAGTGTCTTCTTCAGCCAACGCGCACCTGCCTCGGCTGCTTCATTGAGACCCGTGATGCTACGGACCCTAATTCCATTCAAAACCCACCCGATGACCCTAACACCAACCCTGACACAGAGACTGGGCTCAGTGTTCGGATAGGTGATGTGAGCCGAGAGGACTTCTCTGACATCAACAACATCAGCATTCAGTGCCTGAGCCATGCGGGGGAGGCAGTGAGTCATTATGGAGAACAGCTCCTCTCTGACCAGCTACTTAGCTTTCCTCTGCCCAAAGCCCCAGGTGAGGGCAAGAGAGTGGATGGAAACAAAACAACAGAGGACTCTGATGACCCAGAGGATGATGCAACAGCTAAGAACTTGTATGAGGGACTGTTATTGGACAAAGTGAGCGGAGAGGAGGTTCTGCTGGCTAATGCCGGCCAGGACTGGGGCTACTTTGAATCTTTCATTAGTGAGAGTAAAATGGAACTGCTGGACCTTTGTTCTAAGAATGAACTGTCAGTCAATCTCTTCTCAGAGGAAGATGTTGACAATCTCTTTGATGACGAAGACGATGACTCGACTTTAAGCAGTGACGTCTGTTCGCTGAAGATTCGTTACGAGTCTTTCCAGGACAACATGAGAGAAAAAACGAATGTGCTCCAGGAAGAGACACAGTTCAACTTTTTCCCCAGTGTCCTGGCCAACTGTGCCAAGAAAGAGGAAGGAGCAGGAGTCTTGAGGAGGAGTGCTGAGGAGCTTCAGCCCAAAACTGATGAGCTCACACTGGAGACAGCACAGGAAGGGAAGGCTGGGGACTGCAGTGGTCGGAGTCCCCTTGATGGTTCCCAGGGCTCACCCATGTCCACACCCAAAGTCAACTACCTAATGGACTTCAATTCAACAGAGGAGTCAGGTGAATTCAGCGATGATAGCTCCTGCACTGGCTCCTCCTCAGACACCCTGCAGGAGGGCAAGTTTAAGAAGGGCCACTCAAAGAGATTGCTCAGCCCCTCGAACCCTCTCAACTACGGTCTGCGCTCCAAGAGAAAGGTTCGATACAGTGATGATTACTTATATGACGTTGATTCGCTTGAGAGTGAGAAGAATGCAGAGAAAAAAGAGAAAGCTCCTTCTGGTCAAAAAGAAGAAGAGGATGTAGACTGGTGTCCCAAAAAACGTCGGAAATCATGTCGTAAAGAGCCACCAGTCGTCATCAAGTACATAATCATCAACAGGTTTAAAGGAGAGAGACTCATGTCAGTGAAACTGGGCAAGTTGGACCCTGTGGATGCTACTGTGAGCTTAAACACCGACACAGTAAGCAAATATGAGACACTGGCTCCTCTGAAGGATTTCTGGCAGGAGAGGCAAAGAGAGAGACAGGAACAGCTTAAGCTGGCTGCCAGAGATAAACAACAACGCGGTTTTCATCTAAACGGACGCCACCATCGCCCTTTTAACTCTAGTCATCCAAAAAGGAAATACAAGATTGCAAACAGGCTTAAGGTTCAGAGGATTCACACTGTGGAGCAATCAGCAACAGCACAGGGCTCCCCTCTCTCTGATCAGGGCCAGAGAGGTGTCACTAAAGAAGAGGCCACCCCCACGGTAGCTGGAATAACAGCAGCCCCAGGCCTCCCAGTGACATTAGACACAAACTCCATCACGCACACAGTCACAGCCAAGAGTCGCTCCCAGGAGAGGGAGGAGAGGGAGGGGAGGAGATTGGGAGGAAATAAAACAGTCAGGATAAGGAAATTCAAAAGCGAAGCCAGGCTGAGGAGCAAGAAAATGAAAGAGGCAGAAGGAGAGGAGGGGAGGAGCGTGACAAATGAAACGGATGCCTGTGTCGCTGCGGCACAGATTGAGGACCTTACTGCTGGGTTAGAGGAGGCAGGCATTAGCTCAACCACAGTCAAACCCCATTTCTCTGACAATGCCACCACCGCGCACACATCTGAGGAGAAATTCCCCTTTGTTTCGTCCAACTGCTCTACTGACAAAACTCCCTCCACAGAGGAGGTTGAGGCGGGTGTCCCTGTCATCCCGGGGGGCTACCTGCAGACCCTGTTAGATGCCACAGACTCCTCCAGTGGAGCAACTATCTCTTATTTCCCCCAGCAGCCCTCTAGGCAGCAGTATCCTCTGGGGCTATCCCTAGAGGAGAAACAGTTCTCTTCTCTGCAGCTTGCTCAGAGTTGTGTCCTTTCCCCTCCCTCTGAGTCGGAGCTCCAGCAGTCTCCCCAGAACTGCTCCAGCTTCCCCCAGATGTGGCACCCACAGCTCTGCCCGAGTCACAGCCAGAGCTTTGGCCCTGAGACCCCTGAGACTCCCATCTTACCCAACAACTTCCCAGCTACTGTGCCCCTGAATGACAGCCTGCCAGTGTCTAACTACAGCCAGCTGAGCCCTGAGGCTGACAGGCTGCTTTATGAGAAGAGCTACCTGACTGAGGCTGGGCTGCAGCCTGGGGCAGAGCTGCAAGTGTGTCAGCCTGCCTGTGTGGAGGGCCAGGTGCAATACCAGAGAGGGTCCCTGTGCACAGACAATGGCAGGCTCATCAGCTATGACTCAGTGGGTTCTCTGTCAGCCTCCTCCAGCAATTACAGCTCCCTCAGCCTAAAGTCTTGTGAGCGAGAGGGTGAGGAGGAGGGCCGAGACAGCTTCTTAGCTCATTGCAGTCCTAAAGTGGTGATTCAGCAGAGTGTGGATGCCCTTACCCCACTCAGGGAGTCCTCAGACCTGCTGGACATTTCTAACTTCACCCCTGACAAGTTTAGACACTCATCACTGTCAGAGCTCTCCCCTCCTGAAACCCCCAACCTGTCTCCCCAGGTGGTGGGACGTGAGATGAAGATGACAGGCAATGTTGGAGAATACCAGGATGTGAATGATATGACTATGGACTGTAATAGGGAGGCAAAGTGGAACTGTGACGTTATGCAGCAACAAAAGCACACAGCAAATACATACACAGTGGAAGACAGCCAGTTTCCACTGCACAACTTTAACAGTCAGGATGCGTTAAGTTTAGATAAAAAGGAGCTGGGAGCGACGGAGTTTGATGAACAGACTGGTGAGATGTTGGCTGGTGCAAAAAGCATTAAGTCAAAGAGGAAAGGCAGTTGCAAACAGTCAGCTGCAGGACAGAGCCCAAAGAAAGTCCGGGCGCCCAGAGCTCCTAAGTCAGAAAAGGCCAAGACCCCCAAACAGAACTCACGTTCCACCAAAAAAATAAAGGCCATGTTGGAGGGTAAGGCAGCAAAGAACCAGGCAGGTGGTACAGGCCTGACTGACAGTAGTAGCACTGGGGACTGGTCTGGCACCGGCTGGTCAGAGAGCAACAGCTTGGTAGGGGACGACCAGAGAGAATTTGAGGAGCCCTCCAATATTCTGTCCAACATTGTCTCGGGCATGGCTGAGGTCCAAAGGTTCATGATGGCCTCCATTGAGCCACTGTGGAATCCAATGTCTGAGGCCTGCATGCCCTCTGAGGCCAATAGCCTCAACCTAAAGACCCTCAAAATCTTGGCAGGCACAGAGGCCGACCTGAAGAAAAAAGGAGCCGTGCTAACAGGGGCCGGGAGAGGCAGAAAGGCAGGGGGAAAGGGAGGGAAGAACCAGGCCAAATTTAACCCCTCTCATCCCTTATTCCCCCAACTAGCTCTTGGCTGTAACATGTTTGATAAACCCAACTTTATTAACCCCGGCCCTGCACACAAAAAGCTGTACCGCCACAAGACCAGTGCAAAGTTCCCTCGGATTGAGACACTGAAGGGGAAACGAGCTGAGAGGGACCCAAATAAGGACATAGCACTGATGACCTCTTTTGAGAAACTGAGGTAATATTTTGTTATCAGCTGCTGTTGCACCCCCTTCTCACTGTTCCCCACTACCTGCTCAGCCCTCCCTCCCAAGCATACCTACACTGACGCTATGCCAGAGCTGCATGAGTACTACGTTCCCCCTGACTACTCCCACTTCCTTTTAACCCCCCTGCCCCGACGAGGAAATTAATATCTGCATGAAAAACTTCTTGTACTTTGCAAACTACCTATTGAGTGATTGTGTCAAGCTTGATTGAGATTTGAAACGACCATGGCTGCATTTTTCTTGCTTTTGTTGTTTCTGCCTTGTTTGTTCTTCTTATAGTCGGTTTTGTTTTACTTTTGTCTGAAAAAAAAAAAAGATTAAGCCTTGAAAACAGTTCTGTCGCCTTTTTGAGGAACTTTGTTTTTGTATTTTCTCAGCAGAACTAGCTCCCCCGAATTATGTATTTATTCCCCTTTTCCCTAAAGATGTAGCTATATACACAAATGCATTGAGTGACATCTACGCACCCCTCCTCCTCATCTGTTTTTGTATGCAGAATATGGATGTCCTGTTGTTGCTGTCCTTCATACACTGCCTGGCTCATTTCAAGAGGGAAACCTACAATTAATGAGCCCTATTTAAGCCCAAGACATCTTGAACACACAAGATGGGACCATTTTGTATTGATGACATATCAGACGTTGTCTTTTTTCCCTGCAAAGTTGGAATGACTGCCCATGTCCTTTTATCAAGCATTTCTTTTTCTTCTGGAGTTAAGAGGAACTGGTTATCTAAATTTACATTTTTACGCCTTGCAAATTCATAAAAGCTCCACCCTCAGAGTATTTTTGTCAATGTTGTTGTACAGGGACATGCAATATTTGCAAAAAAAAGATGATTATAATCTTAAAATCAATGTGCCAAAAGTAACAATGCTGTGTAAATGACCTCTTATATATGTGTGAATATTGGCTGTTCCTCTTTTCTATTCATTGGAGTATTGGCTGCTCGGGTTGGAGACTCCTTACAGAGACTTGCCACCACAGGAAATCTTTATTTGGGACTTTTCTCTCTTCTCTGATGAAAGGCACCAACAGCTGGCAGTGGTACACCACCACTCACTAAACCAAATCAGAAAGACTCTGAATTCTCCTTGTTTCCCCCACTTTGTTTGCCAAATTCAATTTACCTCAACATCGCCTGGCACTGAGAAGCAACAAAAGAGAGGCAAAGGGGAGATCTGCTCTGAAGGCTACTGTAGAGGAAGAAGATGGAAAAAAAGAGGAGGTTCAAATGAGCTTTTTCTGGACCAAGGAGAGGGTAGTGCAGATGTTTGAGGGTAAGCAAGGGATTTATTTGTCAGTTGGGGCTGTGCCTCACTGAATAGCTGTTTTGTACTGAATATTCAAGGCAGTTTATTACTCATAGATTCTGATGCACGCATCAGTCGTGAATGGACATGACATTTTTGCAGTTAGACTAAATGTGAATGTGAAAGCAGTTTTCATACAAATCAAATTAGTAATCTTGTAAATGAAGGAAAGCATGTCTTTGCATTAGCTCCACTTGGGAATCTTACTTACATCTTACCTGAAATGGTAATTTAAACAGTAATTTTTCTTGACACTCTCATGTATTTTATTTCTGAACACTGCCATCCTTTATAAGTTTCACCAATTGTATATTTGGTTTCTGTTTTTTAATGTGAATTTTTCCCATTATGTCTTAATTGAAATGATTTCTTCTGAAGGTACTTACTTTTATACGTTGTCTTAAATTGTCATCTCAGTTTTGATGGGTCAGTATTTTATCAGAAAATATTGTCACCTAAAAATCAAGGCCAAGTAAAGGCACTAATTGAAAAAAGGCTTGGTGCTATCTGATCCTGTGCATTCCCAGGCTATTAATATCACTCACTTTGGGCTCTTTCACTGCCTCACTATCCTTAAAAAAATATACAATCATGTTAAATATATTATAAAATGTTTTAATCATAAATTACTTTTAGGAGAAATACAGAGCCCCTTCAAATGGGGACAAGATATAATCCTTTAACAGATATAAACTCAAACAATAGGCCTATTTTTTCTCTCCCTTGAACGTTGAGTATAATTTTAAACAGTAATTACATGAGACTGCATGGAGATGTGCAGGAAATTGAAGCTTGATGTAAAAACAGGCCTTGTCACACTGGATATGGTAATTCTGACGCACAGGTGATAGTAATTGATTGCTTGCATATGGCAAGAATCATAATCAATCTTTCTCTGTCTCTTTCTCTCTCTCCTCTCTGCCATGATCTTTTGTTTCTTTTCTCCAGTGTATCAGGGTTAGGACCAAGACAAGCTGCTGATGGGAAGCTCCACATGGGCTGCAAGCCCGTTAAGTCTGCCTTCTCTCATTTCTGCCTATTGTCAAATTGAATGTACTTCTCTCAGTTCATAGTTTTTTCTTTTATTTTCCTCTTTTTTTGTTTCTAAAATGTGCCACTGTTGAGCTGCCTCATGTTAATGGTGCTAAGAAAGCTGACAATTGTTCTTTTCTTTCTTTTGGTTTGGGTTTTTTGTTTTCCCAGATTTAACAAAAAAAGAAATGCAAAATAGATTAGGTTCCTAACCCTCTTTATGAATGTATATTAAAATGTTATGTTTGATGTATTCACTTCATGATTCTTTGACATTGATTGGAATTACTTTTGCTCTTTTCATTAAAAGATTACCGAGCTTTATATATACTGTCTAGAGTTGTTACCAGAAGGAATCTTAATGAACTCTTGACACTACAAAATCTTGTATATTTTTTGTGTGCCAATTTGTAACATATTTTGTAAGTGTATATTTTTCTTAGAAAGTGCTGTGAAGTATTTGTGTGTGTGAGTAACCTTTTATGCGCCTCTATGGGCAGTGGAAAGGATATACAACGACAAGTTTCTGGTTTTAAAAACCAAAATATGAAAGTATCAACAGAAAACTAGAAATATTTACATTTTGTTGGGAGTTTTGTAATAAGACCATGATCTTGTTGTGAGAGTGTTGTGTTACTGTGCAAAACACAAATAAGCAAAGAAAAAAAATGAAAACTTGGAAAAAATATAATTTGTGAACAATTTGCTGTTTTATAGATTTTCATGTAAATTATTTGAGTATTATTTTGTTTCTTTTGTTTTGTTGTAACTGTTGCAAAGGTTTTAAATATTTGTGATCAAGCCTGTATGGTGATAATGTAATATTGGTAACTTGCTGAGTTTTGTAATAATGTTTATGGAGTAAATATACAAATTAAAATAAGATTTTGAATGCTGCTTTCTGAAGAGAGTTGGGTTGTGTTTTTTACCACCCACCCATTTCCGTAGCCGGTAACTACAGTAAAAACAACAAACAAACAATACCCACTCTTGAGCTGTCAGAAATGATGTGTAAGTAACATATCTGCTAAAATTACCCCCACCCATCTTTGTAGTACTACTGCAATAATAGTAATAGGGAACGATTGAATCTTCATATTCATTGTTTGTAATGTAAATGCTACCTTACTCGTTCCAATTAGGCTGTCCTTATTTGTTACATGGGAAGATTCTTGGACGAAAGGCATTTTAATTTCTGCACAAGTCTGGCTCTGGCTCATGTTATTTTAATGTCATATCTAATTAGCGCACAGGGTCAGGCATCGCTAGAGTGACTGCTCATCCATAACTCTGAGCTGGGCTGCTGTGGTCTGCACTGCAACTCATTCTGGCATGCTTAATTGGAGCTGTAGATACTGTCTCACACCATAAACAGATCCTGTGATGTATGCTTCCAAAATTGTCAGGTGGTATTAGCATTGTGTTTGTTCTTTACTCACCCATAGCAGATCAGGGAGCAGGCAAATTATAAGACAGAGAGTCTAATGCAACGGATCAGGTACACCTGTGGTTATTAAATGAGATCCTGGTTGTTTTGTCAGCGTGTGTTTACTGTATAGACCACCATAGACGCTCTCATTAGGACAGTAGTTTGTCATTATGGCAATTGTTTGTGCGTTTGTTGTTTTTTATCATTACTGACAGGGCAATAGGGTAACATTTTGAAAGAATCGGCACGCTATTTCTGCATGTTTTTCTAATGTAGGCGTGCACTTTTTGAGTCAGATCACAAGAAACACAAACAAAACAATTACTCAAACACATATTTATTCTGCTGGCAGATCATTTCAGAATATCTTTAAAAACAACATTTTACAGACTAATCTGATGTGTTGATTCCAGAACAAACTGGCTTATTAGCATTTCTAGGTAGTTAAAATTATTTTGTGTCTGAACAATATATTTAAGGTTTTGCCCAAAAGCCTCCATTAAAGATATATGTGTATTTTCTGGCATTTTCCCAAACATGTGTCTGTCAACGCTAGCTGCAGTCTTCAGCCAGTGTTTTGGTTTACAAGTGAGTATGCCACCTACTGCCTAAGGGTCACCATTGTTTTTTCTGGCTTCCTGCTGTATCAGTACTGTCCCACATCCACCCACACTAAAGTCTAGAGTCTGCTACAAGCACATGGTGTTTCTTCCCATAAGAAATATAGTTAGACATTTAATTAATTCCCCTTGACTTTGACGTGCTGTTTGGGCTTTCTTATTTTGTCACCTGGATGCATTGTAAGGACATTATGTGTCACTGAAATGGTTAAGTCATCACAAAATATTTTTAACTTACATTTTAATTAAAGTGGAAAGAAATTAAAAAACACACTTCCGCTTTAAAAGTACAGGATATTTTTGTAGATAAATTGTAAATAAGATTAACAGTTAAGACATTAGTGTTTACATATTTATAATGCATAGACTTTGTATTAGTAGACATAGCCTCTTGAAAAGTGTAGACACTGTGGAAGTGTCTTAAGCATGCATGCTTTCTAATGGCGACTGCAGTGGTTGCAAAAAGGAATCCGATTGTATGCAAGTCCACCAGAAGATGACCCTACTTCTCAGCTGATTTATTAGCTCAGTAAACATTTTCCTTATTGCTTTAAACACTAACTTCACGTATTTTTTTCTTTTATTAAAGCATGTTTTAAAGTTTCGGTCGCATTTAGAGTAAAGTCAACAATTAAGCAGGGCACCTTTAGGGCGGGCCTCCTGTGATTGATTAGTTGCTATCAGGGTGACCAGTCAACCTGTCGTCTTATGGGGCTACATCAAAAAACCAAGATGGCGACAGCCAAGGAGCCATACTCAAGGCTTCCGCGCATTAATAATAATCAACTATTATTGATACAAGTTACAGAAATGGACAGCAAAATCAGTCAGACATTATGATATCAAGTTTATGAAAAAATTATACCTCATGGCAGTGTTTTTTGTATTAAAACTAAACAGGAAAATAAACCTCAATGGCAAAATATTAACAATAAACAGCCATTTGCTTAGACATTTGAAGCACTAAACCGTCATTAAAAGTGAATTTATGTTATCTTATTATTTTATTATATTTTAGTCTAGTTCATTTGTTGAAAATGGTGGGTTAACCATTTACCATGTAACCATGATCTTTTTTGGATGCACCTTGATAAAATGCTTGTCCTCTGACAATGTGTTGTAAGCAGTGTAGATGTACTTACACGACGGCCGAGTAGGATGAGCTTATTCATCAGTGGGAATGAGAAGTTCAGCACACACTGCTGGCTGTAAAAGAAGTGGCATTGAGTGAATATGTGAGACACTTCCTTGAGCAATACAAACTGTATAACACTTTATTTGATATTCCTTTTGCTTTTGTATGCTGTGCACAACGCCACTGGTTATACAATCTTAAGGCTATACAACTTAAAAAGCTGTAAATTCATAATCGAATTTAGGAATTTAGTTTTTAACTTTTTCAGCAATATCAGAAAATCACTATCATGCGTTCTGTCTCTGTCTGCTACCATTTATAGGCTATTGCCTTTGTTAAATACGAGAATGTAACCATTTTAAAAACATACTTATGGTCTGGGATAAACAATTGCAGTAGTAACTATAGAATTCGTGCGTTGCTACTCTTAATGATGTGAAGTGGCATAGACCATTGGCTGCCTACTTTTCCTGCATGTCTATGAACATGAGACAGATTACTTTTTTTAGCCTATACATAATTTACGCTAGCCAGTTAAACATTCGGATGTGCCTTCTGCAGATGGTTATTTGCATTTACAACCGCTTCGTGACGCTACAGCTGAACAGTGCCACACTGTCCAAAACAAACATCCTTTTTCTAAAGCCGTTCTCAGTGAAGCTTTTGTACCCTGGGTATCGTCTGTCAGGCAGCCCCACTTATCGGGCTCACCCTGCCTCAGTCGCCACGATTGGCAGGCGGAGACTCAAACCATTTAGCCTGTGTTATCGCGTTGCCTGTTTCTACCTGCGAGGCCTCGCTCGGGGAAAATAACATGTCATAGCTCAGTTTCCGGAAGATCATTGTAGCCTTCCTAAAGAAAGAAAATGGAATCCTGAAATCGCACTTAGCTAAACAGTCAAGCGATTTTCTGAGAATTTTAGTGGAACATCTGGGTTGTACGATTACATTGCTAGAGATATCATTGAACAGGTATTGTTAAATACATTTGTTGACAGATTGTGTATCCCTTCTAATTACCTTTATTTTCATTAGCTAGCTAATTTTAGCTTGTTTGCTCTCGTGAGGTACGGGCTGTGAACGTCACTGGTTGACGTCGGTTGTTTAGCTCGCGGTGATGCTAACGGAATCTTCACTATATTTACAACGAAACTCGTTATTTTATTAATGTCCATTGATCACAAACAGACATAAATCGAGGTATCGGCGACATGTTTGCTAATAAATTATTATGTATAGCTCATGTAAGTGGGGACACTTGTCACGAAGTTATTTGCTAAGTTAGCTTTAGCTAGCGTCAGAAATCTCGTTGAAACTGTATGTAGTTGGTTAGCTGCTCAGCTAGTTAGCATGTTAGCTTGCAAGCGTTAGCGTAATTAAAGCTCAACATCACCGGGGTTGTTTGGACATAAAAGAAGATGAAGTCGATACACACGGGCTCGTACTCACCCTATCTCCAGTCGTTCGTTAGCTTTACACACGGCTACACTCAAAGTCACAGTTCCTAATAACTAATACTGGTTGAAGTTGTCACAGTTCGCAACCGTATAGAAAGCTAAGCGCTAGCTAACGTAAGCTTAGCTAGATGATGCCATTTTGTTTTTATCTCGACTTTGAGAAACATACTGTTTTCCCTAGGACGTTGAAATACTCAAACCATGGAATTATTTACATTACTTATAACTTACAACCGCCACATTTTCTCACGCGTGTAGGACAAGTACGCTGTATGTTATGATAAACACCATGGCGCAGCTAGGTACTATTGCTATTATAGTAACTTAGCTTGTCAAACCATGCTAACATTAGCTACGTTTCTTAAATACCGAGTGTGTTTCATTGAGCTGCTGTGTTTTGGCCCGTGTTTTTCCTGCATGTCGATTTCCCTTTGTTTATGGTTATACACTGAATCGGCCATTAAATTCATCATAGCTAACAGAGATAATACTTGGGTGTCAAATCAAGCATTTTCATGTGCCTTTGGTTGTAAATCCCCTCCCTCGAAGTAGTATTCCTGACTTTACCTTGACACTTCTAACTATATGTAGAGTCAACAAGCAGGGTATATCTGTCAGTTCTTGAATTACATCTTATCTGTTTTTCCCCTTTTGCTGCAGCAGCTAGATCTTGCTAAAGATTGGAGAACACCCCCGACCCTCCCTCCCTTCTCAATCAATGGAGGGGTCTGACAGTTTAGATCAGAGTGGCAGTGACCAGCCAGAGTCCCAGCTCAGACGGCAGCAGGACCGGCTGGGCAGGGAGGAGGCCTTCTATCAGTTTGTCAACAATCTCAGTGATGAGGACTATCGTCTAATGAGAGACAACAATCTTTTGGGAACCCCAGGTAATAAGCCTTTAATGTCATTATACCAGTCTGTAGTCTTGTGACAGAAATCTGCGACTGTGGGGATTTTGACATTTAAGCAACTCTAATCAATAATAGTTTTATTGCAAAATAAAACTGTCTCGTTAACAAATTTGCGGTTCATTCCAGGTATTAAGAGTGAATTAAAATGATACAAAGAAACATTGTACAGTGTTGTACGGATGTGTGCAGCATAGGAAAGTCATATTGACTTTTTGACTTTTACCTTTTTGTTACTTTTTATTAAATAACTCAATCCTCATTTTATGTTCTCTTTTTCTATCCTTAGCCTCAGCTCTACAGAATTATATAATTTGCTCTAAAGTCTCAAATAGTAGGCTGACAAATGTTCAACAAGATGCTTATAAAGATTTAGAAAAACTTAAAAGAAGACATCATTATTAGCTTACTCAAAACTCTTTAAAATACATGGTGTGTCAGTCGCTGCTTTACATCATAAGTTATCCAGCAGGGCTAATTCGGCTACAGGCGTATTATTGTAAGGCTTGTGTTGCAAACTTTTTAATAATAATTTATTGATGATATCAACATTGATCTAGTTGTGACCTGTTGTTAAAATCCTGTTGTCATCCTCCATCCCTAATGTCTTCTGCTTGCCATTAAGTATTAGAATTTGTATTAAAAGTTAAGCTTGGGTAGCCACCTCTAGTTTTAGATTGTCACTATGCTCGAAATGCAACAGACTATGAACAACTGAAGACGCCCAATCCATTTCTGTCCCAGGATAGTGGGAGGAGGAATGTAAGTTTGGAGCATCCTTTAGCGGAGCGCCCTGCAAGGAGAGGGCATTGAATGGACAGTGGCATGCCCTGGTAAGTCCAGAGGTTTTCAGTATTGTCCTATTGCTGTGTTCAAAGAGAAGCATACAGCTCTATGGGCCAATACAGTGCAAACATTGACAACAGTTATTTTCCTTTTTGACACGTGCATTAGTTCTTAAATATAGTGCACATTTTCTTTAGTTTTACTTCAGTTCTAAGCCAGCCAGATACGTAGCTGTTACAGGGAACCTCTGCCCAATTTTAAAATGTTTATTCTTATTGTAGAAGCTTTGCTTTGCTAAGCTTTGCACTTCTCCCAGAAACAAGTCTTTCTTCCAGCTTACATTGGTGGTCTGACTAGAGAAGAGGAAGTGATCAAACACCACAACTTTCAAGAAAGGTTGGATAGCAAAAACACATTTTAATAACTCTGTTGTATTGTTTTGTCTTTTTTAGGAGAGGCTACAGAGGATGAGCTGTTAAGTAGACTTCAGCAAATCAAAGATGGCCCAGAGCAGCAGAATAACACCCCCCCCACTGAAAGTGGAGAAGATCCAGTTGGTAAGTTGGTATTATTATTTTTTTTGATTCAGCAATTTACTGCCAATTCAGATAAGATTTGTCACTTGCTAACGATGCTGATTTTCAGAACCACCGGAAACCTCTGAGGATCCTGCCAGTGGGGATAGCCTCTTGGACTGGCTGAACACCGTAAGGCGCACAGGCAACACAACTAGAACTGGGCATCGTGGAAACCAGTCATGGCGGGCCGTAAGCCAAACCAACCCAAACAGTGGTGACTTTCGCTTCAGCCTGGAGATAAGTGTGAACCGCAACCTGGCTGAACAGCAGGCAGCTGCTGAAGGGGAGCAGGAGTCTCCTCCAGAGTCTCAAGAGGAGTCTCAAGAAGAGTCTCCAGAGAGGCCTCAAGAGGAAACTCCAGAGGTGTCCCTGGAGGTGGCGCCAGAGGTGGCACCAGAGGTGGTACCAGAGGTTCAAGTAGTCGTTGCAAATGTTGAACCCCCAGTCCCCATGGAGACGGAAGTGGTGGAAGAACCAGTTGTAGAGGAGTTGGCTGTCGTAGTGGAACCAGAGCCTGAACTCGAAGAGATTGTTTCACAAGAGGTTTTAGGAGAACCCCCGAGCTCACCTGCTGCAGTGCTCCTGCCAGTAGAACCCCCACTTTCTCCTTCTCCACGCAGAGGACAAAGGAGACCCCGCAGCCGCAGCCCAGAGCCACGCAGGACTAGGGCCCGTACAGCGAGGAGCCGATCTCCTCTCAACTTGGATCAGCTGGATGGTCTCCCTAATCCTCGTAATGTTCTCAGCTCTCAAGTCCCCACCTCTTCCCCTATTACTCCCCCTGTCCCTCAAGTGGAGGGTAGTTCTCGGACACGGCAACATATTCTTTCTAGGCAAAGCACTGCTGACAGTGATGTTCAGCCATCTAGGGTTGGCCCAGAAATGGCTCCAGAGACCCAAAATGTTGCTTCTCAGGAAGGAGAGGCTGCTGGGGGGGAAGGGGGCGCAGCAGGGCGGCGTCCCCCTACTATTATGCTTGATCTCCAGGTGCGTCGTGTGCGTCCAGGCGAGTATCGCCAGAGAGACAGCATTGCCAGTCGTACCCGCTCACGCTCTCAGAACTCTAACAACACATTTCTTTATGAGAGTGAGCGTGGAGGATTTCGTAGGACTTTCTCACGCTCTGAGCGTGCTGGTGTGCGGACGTATGTCAGCACAATACGCATCCCTATCCGAAGAATCTCTGACGCAGGTTTAGGAGAGGCAACCTCAATGGCTCTCCAATCTATGATTCGCCAGATTATGACTGGTTTTGGTGAACTCGGCTACCTCATGGATTCAGACTCTGATTCTTCAGATTCAAACCGTGGAGTCAACACACCTGCGGATCTGGCTGAAGCTCTCAACAACCCAGATGCTACTCCTGCTGCTGCTCCTGCTGCTGATGTTGATGAACCCCCTGTGGCTGCTGGAGTCAGAGCAAGGACAGCTGAGACAGATGTGGATGAGGGCCTTGCCACTGTTCCACCTGCCTCTGGTGGCAGGGCTCGACCTAGACCACCTATTAGCCTAGAAGAGCCCAGCTCATTGCCCTTCCTGCGGCTCGCCCACTTCTTTCTCTTAAATGATGATGATGAGGACCAGCCACAAGGGCTGACCAAAGAGCAGATTGACAACCTCTCCATGCGCAACTTTGGTGAGAGTGATGCCTTGAAGACTTGCAGTGTCTGCATAACGGAGTATGCAGAAGGTAACAAGCTACGTAAGCTTCCCTGTTCTCATGAGTACCATGTGCACTGCATCGACCGCTGGCTATCTGAAAACTCCACTTGCCCAATCTGCCGCAGGGCTGTGCTGGTAACAGCCAACCGAGAGAGTGTGGTGTAGCTCTTAACAGACTGCAGGCCTTTTGTCTCAACCTAAGTAATCCAATATCCCAAGTCTATAAGAAGGATTTGAGAAAATGTATCTCCACTGTTCACGCTTCATACCATTTGTGAGTTTGATCATAAAGAAGTCACAGGTGTGATTTTGGGGTGCTCCATACAGCTTAATCAGGACATTTTCAATCCCTAGTAAGATTTATTATTGCAGTCCAAAGTTAGGCACAAGCAATGCATGTTGTTTGAATCAACCTGTAGTGACCAAAGCAAGCAGTTTGTTGCATTGCATCAAGCTATGCTCTGGTAGACCTGTATCATGAAGAATCTCCCGGTTTATAAATGCTGCACACCTTCAGGTAGTTCAGGCACATCTGCTTTTTGTATTAGCTCCCTCAGTGGCGCCTTACAGAGGTTGGGTATTGGTACAGTTCTTAGTTGCACCAGTTTAAAGTATTAGCTGTAAATAAGCTTGTAAAAAAATGATTTTGATTCATACTTTGTATCAGTGAATTGGTTTTGGATTGTAAATTATGTCATATGAAGATTTGGGTGGTGTTGGCCAAAATGACTCTCTATCAGAGCATCCCTAAATTTGTTGTTAAACAGAAAGGTTGCATCAGTGGTACACAGCAGAATCATTTAAATAAACAGAGTTTGTGATGTCCAGAGGATGTAGAACATTAATTGGCTTGCCATTTACAGTATGACTGAAAGGAACTGTTGGTGTGGCATTATACCACGAGCTGAATTGTTCAAAAAAAACAAAAAAAAAACAATTTGTACAGGTATAATGGAAAGATAAATACCACAAGGTTACTTTTGCAAATTGCAAGTTTATTTTGGATTCTTATTACATTTTTTTTTCCTTAACTTAAAAATGATTGATTAGTATTCATACCAGAAATTAGGGATGTCTCTATAATGGTAGTAGATATTGGGTTGATAGCAAGTTGTTGGCATGTGAATTTTCCCACCTGAAAAATATTATACTAACAGGCATGATGTCAGAAATTTGAATATAGTTGCTTTTCCTACTTGTAAAAGGACATTGACTTTTTCATGTGCAACAATGATCTCACAATCATTTTGTCTTTTCATCAATTTGCTACTGCTTCTTTATTTCTTTTCAGGAACATATTGGTTGTCTTAAATAACTGACGAATGATGAATTACGTTTTCTAAGCCGATTTTGCAGAGTCAAATGACGTAAATTGACCTAAAATGAAATGTGGACTTGCTTCTCAAGATTTATTTACCTGTTGGCCCAACTAAATGGACAAGTGGCAACTTAAGTTATTAATCCAGAGTTCCAAGTGTCAGACATTTACCAAAATTCACATCATCCCCCTGTCATAGAACGGCTCCAGTAGAAGTCTTTTGTACCCTCCTCCAGCCTCATGAGCAGATGCTTCATATCAGTGTGCAATACATGCTAAGTGAAAGTAGGGAAATACAAACCATGATATAAATGTATGCTATTGTTAAAACTGTTGTTAAAGGCTAAAATCTTAAATGAAGACTTATTACCTTTTAAAATGTGTTGAAGTTTATTTTATTTAGAAGTTCTGTAGGTTTTAATAGCACTGTTGATGAACAGGAACACTGGCTAAAGGAAGAAAGGGGCATCACTACCAATGCCATCCTGTCATGTTTCTTGTTTCACTGTTTGATGTCTTTGCCACAATTGTTACCTCCCTTTGTGGGACATAAAAGTTTGAATGAAAGACATTGTCATTGTTGAATACCATAATAAACATGTAAATGAAATGTATGTTCCCTTTTAGGCCATGCTTTAGTTTTGGCCTTATTCTGTGATCCACCCAGTGCAGTATGTGAACTGGGTGTTAAATGAAACTAACCGCTGAATTAAACAAGTTGTTATGCTTCAAAATACATTGAAGGTATGAATTCTGTACAGTCGCTGCACTGTGGGGTAATTATATTCCTCATCCAGCTGCACACATAACTAATTATTACTTCTACCTTATATATTAAACGGTATAAATATACTTTTCTTGTTTGCTTTGATTTGACTGTTGATTGATATGTGTTCTCTAACAGTTCTACTTAAAATGTTTTCAATGTTTAAAGCCCCTGTTAGGAGTTTTTTCACTGGTTATGACACAGACTGAAATTAATTCTGATTACTCTGCAAACCAAGCAAACCAGACCATCAGCGACAAGATTGATTGTTTCTATATAGTTATTTTAAATGCCTGAAACCGCAGGCAGGGGTAGGTGTCAGACGAAGCGATTAAATGCACACTGCCTTTGTTTACATTTTTCAGGGCAAACATTTTAAGTAAGTGATACATATGACATGATTTGTTGTTAAAAACCACCACTTAAGCATATACAGGACAAAACCAGCAAAGAGATAAGAGGTACAGCTTCGTCCACAGTGGTCCCCTGAAAATTCCTCAACAGTAGCTTTAACAAGGTTTGTAAAATTGAGCCTTACTATTGAACTGAATGATAACCATGATGGTGGTAAGAAGTGCAAGTACGGCTAGTCTCACTTTCCATTACTTATGTTAGCATTAAAGATCACACCCAATTAGCTTTATTTACAACATTGTACATAGCGTGTGCTCTGACTTATGATGCCTGTGTTATTACCAGCACCCCTACTGGTGGGAAAGGAAATCCCTTTTCATTCCCAACTGTCTGCTAAAAAATAATCCATTCTGTATGAATATGCTCTATCAGAATAACAATTACTGACAAAGATTTAAAAGAATCATTCATTGGAAATCCAGTGTGTTTAATATTATGCATGACATTAATGCAGCAGTAACAGACGGAATAAAGTCTCGTAAACAAAAGTTAAAGTTTGGAAGTGTTTTGGCCCTTTAAGGTGGACGAACAAGGAAGTGCCGGTGACAGACCACGGCAAGGATGGCGCTTCGGGCAGTTGGGAACCGTTTGTGGCACGTTCACAGGAGCAGTTTGAAGGTACAGTCTGTCTTAACATGCTATTTAAGCTGAAATTTAAAACAACATGGGCACACTCTGAAAGTGTGACTGAGAGTGCGCCGTTGAACGTCAGTTTACACTTACCTTTAGAGAAATCGTGACCGGTGTAACTTAACACTTAAATGGCCTCTTATGAGACGAACTAAATTAAATTGTGTTCATGTACTCTCTCAGGATTGAAGGGTGGAAATTAAATACATTTTTGCTAACAATCAGCATAACGACAATAGTTTAACCTTCCAAGTAATTACAGGATGCAGTGCTCAACATTTCACCACGCGGCGGCGCTGTTGATTCAGAATTTACTTCCAATGCCTATTTACTTGAACATCAGTTTTTATTTTTATATCACCGCAATCTATTTGCCTTATCGTTTGTAGATTGTCTCCACCCAAACACTTGTCGGTGTGAAATTCAAAAGCACCTGTCCTGTTGAAGTGAGCCACCTGGATCATTTGGTACTAACAGTGAAAAGTGTGCCAGACACTGTCAACTTTTATACCTCAGTCCTTGGCATGGATGTCATCACTTTCAAGGTATGCAACGTGCTTTGTACATTAAATGTATTATTAACAATGTTTTTATTGGTAGTAGTATAAAGATTAAGTAATAATAAGTAATTCATAGTACTTTGATATTTGTTAGAAATTCAGCTTTTAATTAATATTATCATTATACACGAATTATTATTGTCAAGGGCTCAGGAGAAATTAAACACTTCTGTGCTTTTTTTTGGAGAGACCATCCACTAGATGGCAGGCTTATATCAGCTGATAGCTACTCTCCACTCAGTTCTGTGGAACCTTAAGCTTTGGGACACTGCTAAACACCCACACATCCTGTCTTTGGATTTTTAAGGGGAACCGTAAGGCTCTGGGTTTCGGGCAGCAGAAGTTTAACCTTCACCAGCTGGGTCAGGAGTTTGAACCCAAAGCAAAACATCCAACCTCTGGCTCTGCAGACCTGTGCCTCATCACCAAAACCCCTCTGGCTACTGTGGCTGCACATCTGAAGGTCTTTCACCCACTTCCTACATTTATTCTGTTTAAATTATTGATGTCAAGCTTAATCTTGTAAGTGGCTATTCTTTACCACTTGATATCCAGTCGACTTTGTATGTCATATTTTGTTACCATTTCGGGGATACGTTGTCACTGAAGTGTCTCCTCTGCAGGTGTGTGGAGTGGAGGTAGAGGAGGGTCCAGTGGAGCGGACTGGAGCTGTGGGGACCATCACCTCTCTTTACTTTAGGGATCCAGACCACAACCTCATTGAGGTGTCAAACTATAACCAGTCCAAATCAGAGGGATCTTCTTGACTTCTTTGGCCTTATTTATGAATTCACAAGGAATTATTCATAATGCCAATTAACACACATCTGTTGGACGCACTCTGCATAATTACAGATTCAGGTATGACGTCTTTAGACCAAAAATACTGAAACCACGCAGGCACTATAATCAGCCTGGCGCTGATAACATCAGTTGGCTGTACAGAGAGTTCCTGTGCAGCTCTGCTGACCAGAGGTTGCTATTTTAAGTATGCGTAGAAAACGCTGTTGGAGCACTCTTAATTTAGATTAGGAAAAAAAAATTCAACACCATAAGATGTCAAGCTATATTACTAAACGGGTACCTGAACTTACTTTGAAAATAAAAGGTTCCTCAATGTACTAAAGTGTCTTTACTAGCTTTTTGACACAATTTCACTTTTATTATACGCCGTCATGTCTTCATATTATTGTTGTTAAGGTGCTTGCTTAAAGCCATTTATTGTTACTTTAATTCTGTTTTATGGCACTTTTAATGCCAGGTTTTTAAAATCAACTTAAAACGCCAAAAACGTCAGGTAATTACATAAGAAGAGAATCATTTTCCAATTTACATTACAATTTGTTTTTTTTCTCAGTTATGTGGAGACATTGAGAAACTTCGTCTATACTACTTGCTGTAGTGCACACATAGTTACGGAGCCCCTGAAGTCCCCAGAATGATACGTTTTATCTTGTGTACACAAGTTATGTTGTTTGTGTAGTTGTGTAGGACTACTCTTGTATTGTGTAATGAACCGGGCATAAACATCACTTTTAACATTAAGTCTATCACAGTCACCTTTGTAGAAGTAATAAGCTCCAAAAATGCGAAAACACAGAATATTTATTTAGCTAACTGTAGGTAAGATTAATGATGAAGCTACGATTTAGCTAGCAAAGCATAATAACGTGGTGAGCCTACTCAGCGACTCAGTAACATCACAAAAGCGTCTGATATTGAATTCAGAGATTATCTCAACCATACAGTATGGATAAATAGCACTTTAACCCAGAAAACGAACTTATTTTCATGTATTTTAGCAGAGCTTATAACACATCAACACAACATGGGGCGCATCCCTCATGTCTGCAGGGGCTCCAGCAGAGGGCGCTCACGTACAAACAAAATGCCAGTCTCAGTGTAACGCTACTACGAATACATTATAAACATTTTTTATTATTGGCAAAATAGAGGCAGATAATGACAAATGATGGCAAGTGGAATCATAAACACTGCTGTAACCTATTTGAACAATATAATAACTTAGATAAGATAAGTTGTTATCTTGTGCGCACTAGGGACAACTTCCCAAAACAAGGAAGAAGCATGCAGGAAATTTTTTATCATCTTAAGCGTACACGACAATTATCTTGTGGTAATAAGTTATTATCTTGTGCACAAGGAAGAACTTTCCAGGACTAACAACATATCAGTGATGATGATTGTTACTAAAAACACAAAATATTGATCATTATTTAAACACTTTTTCCTGTATGCTTCTTCATTGTTTTATGATCGTATCAGTCACTTACATAACTGTATGATATTGATAATAATTGATAATGACTGATAATTATCTTGTAGAAGCATGCAGGAAAAATTGTTTATATAGTGATAATGTTGTTAGTCCTGGACAGTTCTTTCGTTAAACATTCTCTGCATTGTGATTATCATAAGGAAAGGTTTCTCAAGATAAATACAGCAATAGAGACAAAAGTTCTCCCCGTGCTTGCGTGGGTTCCCTCCAGGTACTCAGGCTTCCTTCCACAGTCCAAAGACATGCTTGCTAGGTTAATTAGTGACTCTAAAATTGCCTGTAGGTGTCAATGTGAGAATGGTGGTCTGTATCTGTCTCGCCCAACGACAGCTAGGATAGGCTCCAGCCCCCCGCGACCCTGAACAAGACAAGCGGTAGATAATAGATGGATGGATGAACACATCATATGCGTCAATGATCTCCACAAACTTACAAGTATTGCCTATCAAAGTTGCACAGATATGAGGTCTCCGTGGTGAATATTCCTGTCTACACATTATTTCCCCTGAATATTTCAGTGTGGTCCTTAGCGTCCTCAATGACCTCCCTCCCACTTTACATCAAAGCTCAGTTTGTTTGTCATGTGTTCATATGTCAGTGAAAAGATGACATCACCACATTATGTCTCTGTTTCCTGACTGTAATCCATGACACTACAGCTTAACCTGTAGATAACAGCCTGTATGGAAACAGTTGTATGGACAATCCATGCACTGTATGTCACAGCTTTATAACTGAAGAGAAGTCTGTAGATGTCTAATGTTGCTCTTCTATTGTGTCGTCCTCTTTGGAGAGAATAAGGAAACGTTACCCCTCTCTTATAATCTTATTGTTGTAAGTGTGTGCCCCGATACAAAAATGTCCTGTATGTTAAACTTTCACATCATGGGGATTTTTTTGAGCTGCTTTTGCCTCTGTTGCTGTCTTTACCTTGAGAATCCTTTCCTTATGATGGACACACTGCAGGAAGTGTTCATAGGAGAACTCTCCAACAATAACAACATGCCAATGATGATGTATGTTATGCCAACAACACACAATACAATCACTGTATAAACTTACGGTTTGCTGTGTGCATCTTCCTTGTTTCATTATTGTATCACTGTATTCATTTTACTTGCAAAGTTGCATTATGTAACAACATCTCCTCTTCATTAAGAAGAAAAGTGTCGACGTTTTACAAATTTTCCTTAACAGCTAAAACATGGTCAGTCAGTGACGACGTTATTGCCTTTGTACAAAGTCTGTTTGAAGACTTTGCCTTCATACTTTCTTTACCATATAAGGTAATGATCGCTTTAAATTGATGTGCTTTTACAGTCAAACACCACTAATACATTCTAATAATACATCTTCCGATGCACATGAACACATCTTCAGTGATGTATCCCAGGGTCATAGGATGTTTCGGGTCTTTCCAACATCAGACACCCTCGTCCAGGAGACCCAGCCATGGCACTCGCTAATCCCCATGGGCCTCCTCTCCGGATCCGGAGCCATCTTGAGGCTCTTTCGGCTGCTTCTGTGATGTTCTTGATGGCTCTGCTCCTTGCCAGTCCTCTGATGCCCAGGACGCTTAAGGATTTGTGGAGTGAGTGCCCCACAAAACCTCTGCAGCCTACCTCGATGGGTATACATTTGGATTTCCAGCTCTGCGTGTGACAATTAGTGACCAGTTGGTCGTACTTTACACATCAGTTATAAATCATCATATGAGCTGTTTGGATGATTGAACATGTCTTTATGTTAATATGACAAATCTGACCTGTGTGTTTTTTATTTCCAAAGTATTTAGTGCTTCTTGAACGCATCATGCGCTGCAAGGTGGTGCAGTGGTTAGCGCTGTCGCCTCACAGCTAGAAGGTTCCTGGTTTGAATCTGGGTTCGGACATAGTGGGCCTTTCTGTGTGGAGTTTGCATGTTCTCCCTGCGCATGCGTGAGTTCCCTCCAGGTACTCTGGTTTACTCCAGAAGTCCAAAGACATGGCGATCACAGTCCAGGGTGTACCCCGCCTCTCACCCAATGATAGCTGGGATAGGCTTCAAGCCGTAAGTGTCCCCCGACACATAAATGTCCTGTATGTTAAACTTTCACATCATGGGGATTTTTTTGAGCTGCTTTTGTTTCTGTTGCTGTCTTTACCTTGAGAATCCTTTCCTTATGATAGACACACTGCAGGAAGGGTTTATGGCAGAACTCTCCAACAATTACAACTTGCCAATGATGATGAATGTTATGCCAACAACACACAATACAATCACTGTATAAACTTACGGTTTGCTGTGTGCATCTTCCTTGTTTCATTATTGTATCACTGTATTCATTTTACTTGCAAAGTTGCATTATGTAACAACATTTCCTTAAGAAGAAAAGTGTCGTCATCACGTTTTACAAATTTTCCTTAACAGCTAAAACATGGTCAGTCAGTGACGACGTTATTGCCTTTGTACAAAGTCTTTTTGAAGACTTTGCCTTCATTGTTTCTTTACCATATCAGGTAATGATCGCTTTAAATCAATGTGCTTTTACAGTCAAACACCACTAATACATTCTAATAATACATCTTCCGATGCACATGAACACATCTTCAGTGATGTATCCCAGGGTCATAGGATGTTTCGGGTCTTTCAAACATCAGACACCCTCGTCCAGGCGACCCAGCCGTTGCGCCCTCTAATCCCCATGGGCCTCCTCTCTGGATCCAGAGCCATCTTGAGGCTCTTTCGGCTGCTTCTGTGATGTTCTTGATGGCTCTGTTCCTTGCCAGTCCTCTGATGCCCAGGACGCTAAAGATTTGTGGAGTGAGTGCCCCACAAAACCTCTGCAGCCTACCTCGATGGGCATACATTTGTATTTCCAGCTCTGCGTGTGACAATTAGTGACCAATTGGTTGTACTTCGTCCTCTCCCTTTCATGGGTCTCTTCCATACGGTCCTCCCACAGCAATTTCAGCTCTGTGATGATAATGTGCTTGGTACTCTCTGAAACCAAGAGGATGTCAGTGCATCTGGCTAAAGCTGCTGGGCAGTCCTCAGCTCTATTTCTGCTGGATCTGTCAGCTGCCTTTGACATAGTGAACCACGTAATCCTCCTCTCCACTCTCTCTGATATTATCTCAGGATCTACTCTCCTCTGGTTCATGTAATTTACCTCTCAGGGAGATCTTTTTGAGAACCTTGGAAAGGAGAAGTGTCCAAACCCCACAGCTTATTTACAGGGGTGCCTCAATGGTCAGTGCTCGGTCCCCTTCTCTTTTCAATATATACCACCTCACTTGGTGCAATCATTCCATTGCTATGCAGATGTTACCCAGCTCTTCCTGTCTTTCCCACCAGACGACACTACAGTCTTGGCACATATCTTTTCGTGGCTTGCCGATATCTCTAAATGGATGAAAGAACGCCACTGTCAGCTCAACCTATCCAAGACTCCTTCTCATCCCAGCCAGTCCCTCTATCCAACCACAGATCAATATCCAGCTCGGACTAACTGAAGTCATATCCACAAAATCTGCCTGGAACCTGGGCATCACAATTGTCAACCAGCTAAACTTCAAAGTTCATGTGGCCTCGATTGTCCCAAAAAGGCCCCAAGTCGCTAACTAGACTCTTCTCCTTGGTAGTCCCTTGGTGGTGGAATGAGTTACCAAACTTGATTTGGTCTGCAGAGTGCCTTTCACCTTTAAGAGGAAGCTAAAGACCCAGCTCTTTCATGAACACTTTCTCTGACTTTGCTCTTTCTCTGCACTTCATGATATTGATGCTAGTGATGATGTTGGCATTGAGGATGTGCTTGATGTTGATTAGGATATTCATCATTCATTAGGAATCTGTAGGCAGGGACGTGTATTTCCGGGCCAATTACGTATCAGCAGGCTGGGGCGTATGCAGGAAAAACAGTCCGTGTGGAGAGCAAAAGCAAGCGGATCTTAATCCGCTGTGATGACATCCCGGCTCCCATTATCTGCTCTAGATCTAAAATTTAACTTGAGATAAATTCCCTGACGCTGTGTCACGAAAGCTGTTCAGCGTTCAGATTTCCCGACTTCCTCGAATGCGTCAGATTGATCCTACCCTTGTTCAACAAACGAAAAAGGAAGTCTTTTTTTTTATTTTTAAAGAAAATTTTTTGGGCTTTTGCCTTTAATTATAGGACAGCTGAAGATAGACAGGAAATGTTGGGAGTAAAGAGTGGGGGATGACATGCACCAGATGATCGGCAGACCAGGAGTCGAACCTGCGATGAGTGCGATGAGGACCACAGCCTCTGTACATGGGGCGCCTGCTCTACCAACTAAGCTAAACCAGAGCCCTGAAAAGTAAGTCTTGACGGGAAGTTGTTTATCGCTTACCCCCCGACACGTTCACAGGTGTCCCCAGAGGCTATATCTTTTCAGACTATAGCCGATGGGATCCGAGATTGAGGATGTTGTTGATGTTGATTAGGATATTCATGGTGATGATGACTATATTGATCTTGTTGATGTCGCTGATGATGATTAACAAGAAAAAAATAAACGGTTCAAGTTTTTTGGTTGCCTCCTAAACTTTGTCAGCCTGCATTTAGACTTTGTTATTTGCCTTAATAATAAATGTAATAGTTTCCTCTTCTATTAACCCTTTATTTATTGTTGCCTTATTCTGTGATTTAACAAACTTAAAGACTCCGGACATGCAAAGACATGTTATTTTCCCATGGTCAATGCTAGACTGAGCAGGACAGTTGCATGAAACAGACCCCCCATTGTCTCCCAGAGCTGACTAGACCTTCATCTTTTCCCCTCCTGTGCAGACGTGTTGCCAAACATTAAGTCAAAGACCACAGCCTGGAATGAGAAAAACAGCTCCCCTTTCCCAGCACTGCTCCACATTTAAAACTCGTTTCCTTGTGTTTCCTCCGCTCCAAATGTGCACACTTAGAAAAGAAAAGCATCTCTTTAGGATTCAAACTTTTGTGTGCATAGCAGTTACTGTTTAACTTTTAAGGAAACACACGTTTCTCCTTCATGGGAAAAGGTCAGCAAACATCAGTTTTATAATGTGCTGGCAGTGATTAACCCTAACCCTAAGACTGTTATACTTTGGCCTTTATTAATCATCTCAACATAATATTTTCTTCTGGGAAATACAGCTATTATATTTCCTCTACACTGTATGTTACTGTTAATTAAAGGTGTCTTTGAGTACATACAGGAAGAGATGCGAGTATTGTCCAATGCAAAAGAGGACGCAATGTGTTTTTGAGAAGTTTTATTGAAGGAAAAATTCACAGACAGAAATGCTACATATGCGAAATGACAGGTGAAAATGTCAAAGAGGAAATAATGCTATATAAAGAAGCGTTTACATGACTTAAATTAACATTCAAACATCCATTATTTGGCACAAAAACACAATATAAAGTACAGATATGTGCAAACACTAAATATATGTCTAAAGTAGATATTTCAAAATATGTACTGAACAATCCTTCATTTTCCCTTTGTAGTGGAACTAGTTGTCATTTTACAATTTATGTTGATTTCTTGAAACATTATAAAATAGAATAAGAAAATAAATTAGCACAAAGAAGATAAATCATTTCTGAATTTGCACATAAGATTAAAGATCTATGTTTGTCATTATCTTAAAAGGCACAGTGTGAAAACATAACTGTACAGTGAGGCGGCCTATAGCAGCTTTTCATGTAACACCTTTACAAAGTGCAATAGGCAAAATGTTTCTTCATAATCTTTTTGGATAAATGCATCATTTTGAATATGTACGTTTGTCTTGGTAAAATGTCTTTTAGTTGTCGTGTGTGTCTGGGTTCATTGCAGCTGTGAGAGAAGGGCCCTGCAGTCCCCGACTCTGTCCAGCTCCTCCACCACATCAATCAGCCCCTCCACCTTCTCTGAGGGAAGCACCACGCCTGCGTTGTTTCTGAACTTCTTCCTCAGGCTCTCATTAGTCAGCGGGTTGCGCCAGTGACCGTAGAAGGTGTCACAGCGTCCCTTCAGCACGTCTCCATCGACAAGCGTCACCTTGACTTCTCCGTACATGCGGTTGAAGTTAGCTGGGTTGTCTTGGGGGTGCTCCATGCGAACACGGCTCAGCAGAGCGTGCAGGTCAGGGCGACTCAAGGCAGCAGGTTCGAAGGACTTCACGGTCACTTCACCATCCAGGAGAGCGCTGCAGGCGTTGAACTGGAAGGAGTGGCGTGCCTCATGCTCAGAGTCAGGGAAAGGCCTGTTGATGTACTTTGATTTGGGGACTCTGAGCAGGATTTCTTGGACTTGAGATGGCGACACAGTGCCAGGTCCAAACCCCACAAGAAGCTTATGAACCGAGGCTGCAGCATCTGCCACCCAGTGCATCCCCAGATGGGCGGGGAAGCGCTTAAACCCCATGTCCTGCTCCTCTAATAGGAACATATGCCCGTCTTTATTGGGTGATTCTAGAGACTGCGGCAGATAGTCTTCATAAAATGCATTGAAGCCAGCCACCCCAGGGACAGCATCCAGGACCAGAGGACTCGCCTCGAGGCCTCTGGAGGCCAGCAGGGCAGCCTCCAGCCCCAAGCGTGAAGCATTACCTATGTGGAGGGGTTTAGACTGAGTGGCTGCATTAGCCATTGGAGCTCCGGAGAGAGAGGCAGCTATGGCCAAGGCATGACTGCACTGGAAGGGATCCAAAGACAGGAGGCGAGCACAGGCGGCTGCACTTCCCATGGTCCCCACCACACTGGGAGGGTGAAACCTGGAGATGAGGAAGACAGAGAGACGTGTGTCAGGTGGAACTTTTTACTCTTGTGACTAAGAGTGGCTCCTGTTTGTCAGGTCGGCTCTTTATACAAACAGATGCTCTGTTATGTGACGTGCAGAGGCAGCTTATTTAAATAGGTTTGAAGTCATTTCAGTATGTATAAACAAGAAAATGACGCGTTGGGTCATTTGACTTGCAAAAACACTGTGTGTGTGTGTGTGATATTCACCTCCACATGGCTAATTGTGCTAACACTACCCACAGAGGCTGTGCTGTCCCTGAGACGGACATAATAACCCGCCTTTCACAGCTCATTGACACCACTAAGAGGCTGCACATTACACTGCAACAGCCTGCTTGTAAAGCACAGTGCAGAGATCAGCAGAGCCAAATATGGATCTCTGTGAACTCCCGTCCAAACCTGTTCTCCATGTAGAACAGAAGCTAGCTTTTTATCTGTTTGATCATCAACCAAAGAGACCCAGTTAGCCTATAAATGACACTATGGGTGCTCACCTCTTGGGGATGTTGTGGGCCTCATTAGAGAACCTCATCAGTCGTCCCTGGATCTCGATGCCGACGTTGAAAGCCAGCAGGAAGTCAAGGCCACTAGGTTTGTTGTTGGCAGGCATCATGTCACTGAGTGCTAGCACAGCAGGAAGGACCGCTCCTGAGGGATGAGTGGCGGGGTGCCATGTGTCATCAAAGTCCATGGAGTGAGTCTGAAGGGTAAAAAAACAAAAACACATTTTAAACAGTGACGTGATAGATAGTATTTGTAGATTTTTCTTGATGCTAACAAGAACATGACCCTGCTGTGCTTTATGAAATAACACAGCCATAGGCATAAACAGTTGTTACAGTTAGCTCCAATTAAGCTCTCTAGGTGCTTCAACCACTGGAAGCGAATGCAGGCTAAAAAATGAGCTTAATGCTGGAAATTTTCTAGGTAATGTGAGGTCTGTATTTTCATCCTGTGTGGTCAGCTGCTCAGACAGTACAACAGCTGAGTGTAAAAACAGCTTTAGTATGTGTGTATGGGTTTGGTACATTTTAAATTGCCCGGTGTTCTGTGTACTATGCTGACCCATCTGTTCCATCTATTTATACTCACAGCCACTCCGTTGACAAAAGCTGCCAGTGTGGGTGAGAGCCTCGTGTCCCTGCGTCCGTACACAGAGCTGATGTCATCAGGAGCGTACATGTACTGAAGGGGAGAGGACAGAGACGGGTAAACACAGGGCCCTGCAGGGTCATTTTCATTACAATCACATAAAATGAACTTTAATAAAAAATCTTTGGCTCATTACTCTTTAGTTGAAAGCTGAAGTTTTCTTTTTCAGTAAAATGTCAAAGAAAAAATCTCCTCTGTCTGCACACAGCTGTTGACTCACGACTGATGTTTGTATAAGGTCAAGCAATTTCTTTCATCCGTCTAATTGCTTCATATCAGATAAGACCTTCAGAAAGTAATTTTATTCTTTCCCCTGTGCCTCACCTGGCAGTGCTGCAGAGCCAGCTCAAACACGTCGGTCGTGCTTCCAATCAGGCCAACTCCAATGCTGTCCAGCACCATCCTTTTGCTGCGGTGGAGCACCAGAGAGGACAGGTGCTGGGGCTTCACTTCACTGATGAAGCTCCCAAAGCTGCCTGTCACTGTGTCCTCTGGGGCCGGGCGCCTCAGGACTGCACGGGGGAAGGAGAAAGTAAGGAGTGAGTAAAGAGGAAGTGTTCAGAGATAAATGTCTTCTTTGTTTGGGTAAAATTATCAAGTAAAGTTTAGTCTTTCAAAGTAAAGTGTACCTTCCACTGCGGGCTTATGCAGCCCTCTGACAGCCAATACTGGTCTGATGGTTTTCTGCAGGACAAAAGGACAGAATATCTTTACTAACTGTTGTTAACCACTAAATGTAACATCTATCTCATTCCTATAACAATGTTGTTTTTCTATCATCTCAGATTACAATCTGTGACCACACACACACACACGCAGTGATTTTCTGCCTTCGCTCAGAGCTCATTACATCTCTAATAAATGTCACTCTGTCAGACAGCTTTTGAAAGAGCTTTTGTGCAGGTGAGGCGGTGCTGGAACAGGTGTGGTACAGAATATGTAATCTGCTCAACGTTTAACAAGATCACTCTTTTAATTTTAACACACATAGTGAAAACTATGTAGAGTAGAGTTTTGTGTTTAATCCTTGACTGGATGAAGTCAAAAAGTTACAAAAAAAACACACCCAGCAAATAATCTAACAGAAATCAATCTTTGAAAATATCTCTTACCTGTAATTTGGAGATCATGGCTTCAGTTAGTTCAACTCTTTTTTTTCCTTCTCCTCGATGCAGCAGGTGTGCAGTCAACAGCTTCTGATGGATGGTGATGCTTTGGGATGAGAGAGTACCTGCCTTATATAGTCCAGGACTCACAGTGACTGATGAAACAGATCTGGGCGGAACAGGAAAGCACAGCTATATCCTCAACAAAAAAAAACATCTCAGGTCACGTAGAGGAATTTCCACTGTGGTCATTATCTTTATGCTCATAACCAGCATCACCATCCTCAGAGGAGGAGGAAGGAGGAAGGAGGAGGAAGGAGTGGTGCTTTATTGGACAAGGTGAGTTGCAGTGATGTCACCTCTCAGGTTGCAGGCTGTACATTTGTGTGGGGGGAATTTTTCTTTCCCAACTCCTCCTCCAGCCTCCACTCCAGCCTTATTTATGTCAAACTTCCATCTCTGCTTCAGAACAACTCAACAGTTCACCTGTCAGAGCGTCTTAACGAGGTAAGACTTTAGAATCATTTACTTATATTACTATTTACTATTACTATTATTAGCTAGTACTTTATTACAGGCTACATTATTAATGGATGGTTATACCCTGATTTTGACATGTTCACAGTATTTAAAGATGCTCTTTCAAGAGAAAAAATATTAACTGGAAATACAAAAATTAAAATTGATAATTTATAACTGACAAAGTAAAAACAGTAAGTGTCTTTTGTGCTTCAATCTGTAAATATTAGTTTGTCAGTTATTCATAAAATGCCTACTTTGCAGTTATTGCGGCAGCTGAGTTGAGTACAGTTATCTCTCTGTCACAACAGCAGTAGGTCAGCCCGCTCATGACTGGGCAGGGCCACACACTCTCAGCTTTCTGTAAGTGTTAAAGGAGATAAGAACAAGAGAGTGGGGCATATACTGTGTGTTTGAAAGTCTATTTATGTTCTTTAAGGTATTATTATTTTCTTTGAGTCTTTGTACAATGTTCTGCTAAAAGGAGACATTAAAGCCAGTTTGCTGCAAACTCTCCAGGGTTTTAAGAATGAAAGGTTGTTGTTTCCTATTACAAAGTGAACTCAGTCTGTGCATCTAACCTGACTGCATATTTGCATATTGCATATTTTAGCTACACAGTATTACCTAAAAGTCCACTTTACTTTGGCATTTAAATTGCTACAAAGAATCAACCAATATTTAAACAGTATTCTCAATTTGTCTTTTGGGTGATTTCTGCATTGAATACTGCAGAATTAATGTAAAATGCAGAGTTTATAGGGTCATCTGTTTTATTGTTTCAGTGGAACTACACTTTGACATCAGTACACTATGGCAACATCAGACGGGTTTCCAGCCAGTTTCTATGGAGAACCAGGAGTGTTGGGCATGTTATCCAACGGGATCAGTGCTTTCCTCGTACTTCTACAGAACTTCAACACAGCACGCACCGGTAATGCTCCTGTCGGAGTGGAGAACATACTTGCAGGTACAACTTTTATCTTTAGTCTGCTAAAATACAATAATTAAGGTCATTCAAAGTTCTCTTTGTAAAATCAGTTCCATTTGTTTCTCATAGGTGTTCATCTGATCCTGATTGGTGGTATTTGCCAGCTGGTGGCTGGACTGCTCTCCTTTAGAAAATACGATCATCTGAGTGGCACTGCCTTCATTGGCTATGCTGCTCTTTGGGGAAGTTATGGGGCCACCAGAATCTACTTTGGTGCATTCACTGAAACTGCTATAAATGCTTCTGTGCCAAATCAGATGATAAATTCTTCACTGTCGACTTATGTGATGAGCAACATGTCTTTGAATGCCACCACAGACATCGCTGTTAGCCATTTAAGCCAGTCCATTAAAGAGTCAGCCATCGCTGGTCTGGTCCCCTATATCCTCCTGTCCTTTCTCCTGGCCTTCTGCTCGGCCACAGTCAACTACATCATGCCTTTTGTTTTTGGTGCCATCACATTGACCTTAGTTTTTGAAGCAGTGGCTTTGGTAGCAAGCTCCTGGGCTCTTGTTGTCTCTGGGGTTCTGGAGTTGCTCATTCTGCTTTTTGCCATCTATGGTTCAGCCGCACTGCTCCTCAAAGGTCTTACTCAACGTTTAGTCCTCAAAGGCTTCGGTACCCCGCTCTTTAATGTTCTCCTGCTGGGGACCACCAGCTCAGCAAGCGCCCAGAGCATCGGCCAAGAGAAGAAGAAAAACACAAAATATGCAGAGCCAATCGCCTTGGGTTTCTTCTGTGACACTGTTGCCCCCTTCATCTTTGCTTTCTACAGCTTCGGGTACATGAAGTCCTTTGGCTTAGGAGCCGTGTGGGTCTCAATCATCACAGTCGCTCAGCTGTTCTCCAGCTACTACGCCCATCTGCGCCAAGATGGCTACCACACCACCAAGTTTGGTCTCCATGCCATGTACTGGCTGATCAAGGCTTGGGATGAGTTTGTGATATCTGCTCTGCTTGTGGAGGACAGTAGAGTGGTGTCAGGGAGGGCAGCTATGGTGGGAGACTGGTTCTTTGTGATGGCAGGCCTGGTGCTCTGCGTGGGAAGCTTGAATGCAGACGTCCTGGAACTGATCCACAACATGCTGTTCGTCCTGCTCACAGTCTCAACAATCCCCCAGATCCCTCTACAGGGATACTACATCTTCTTTGGTGTAGCTTGCTCCCTGTTCACCGCAGCCTCCCTGTATGGTACCTTCTCACGTCTTATCAACTCCATAGCAGAGAAGTCTCTCATCCCTGTAGGCCCACAGCCCGTCTCCACTGAGAGGTTGAGGAAGACTTTCGGCTGCAGAAGAGCCCAACAGGGAAACCAAGAGGGTCTTCCAAAAACTGACCAGGCTTCAGACGCCTTGTTCTACCTTTCAAACGGGGTCGCAGCTCTCTCAGCTCTTCATGCAATTTCATCCAGCACAAATCCCACCTTTCTTCATCTGACCGTCCCCTGGGTCCTCATCTCTGGAGCCATCATCCAGGCCTACGTCAGCCGGCTGCAGGTCACAGGAGGGGACCGCTTTGGATCAGTCATCTCGTCCATCTACGTGGCAGTATGGGCAACCTGGACCTGGTTTAGGTTTGCAGGTATGTCGATACAAATATGTGATAAGGTTGAGACTTTATCTGACTGAAGTGCCCAAAAATCTGATCCCAAGTGTTTCTTCTTTAGGTAACCTGCTTCAGCTTCCCAAAGAGGCAGCCTACGCTTTCACAGCAGGAGCCATCGCTCTGCTGGTCATCAATGCTTTCCTCATGCTGATTGGTAAGATTTACAAGATTAAAAAAGGAACGATTCATAACGTTGTTTGTGAGCTTGTTTTCATTCTCCCATTGTTTGTGTCAGCTGCCTACAGGAACCTGGTTTTGCTGTTTCTGACAACCGTCATGGAGGTAGTTCTGGTCTGTTTCCTGCTTTCCACTCTGCAGAGACTCCCTTATGAACTAGAAAGTATGTAGAAAGATTACTCTGAACACAATTTTTCTAGTACCTTAAACATCCATCTAGTTATTGACACATAACAACATGACAACATTTTGTTCACAGTGGCCATGCTTGCACTACTTTCAACAATTTGTATATATGGAGCTCTGGCGTCACTGGTGAACAGCATCTTCTCACAGAGACTGCTGCCTATGGGCCCTGCCTTAATAAAGGTAACCAATTAAGAGACTCCTTTTTTCTCCTCTTCCAATTCTATTATTCTATATTATATTCTTGCCATTTCATAAAAATAACACACCCTTTGTTGCCTGTCTCAGGAGGATATGAAGAAGGAGTCGGCCCCAGAGCTCCCCTGTCCTGTGGCTAAATCTCGACTCACCAGCGGTCTCCTGAAGATCGCTGGGCTCCTGGAGGAAGGAGGAGTGTGTGGTATTCCCACAGACACTGTGTATGCACTGGCTGCCTCCTGCAAGAATCCCCAAGCTATAGAGAAGATCTACAACATTAAGGTAAGAATTATATATTTTAAAGTCTAAAGAGTTTTAAAGAGAGATCATTAAATCTAATTTGAACATATTGTCAATCTGTTATTGGTGAATTCACACAGGACCGACCAGCAGAGAAGCCCATCTGTATTTGCATCTCTAACGTGGAGCAGCTGGTGGCAGCCAAGCCTCCTTTCAGTCCTCTGCTGTGGGAGTTTATGAGGAACGTGTATCCAGGAGGCATCAGCTGCATCGTCAGCAAAGGAGACTGGCTCTTCAGACTGGGTAAACTCTTCATAGCATTACTTTAATATACAACTATCTCATCTGATTCTAAATAAATATAAACCTTCTGTATGTAGCTCACCTTTTAATTCCTCTTCTAATTCGTCTAGGAGTGGGACCAGCTTATGACCGTGTCGGCACCAAGGACAGCATCATGATCCGCGTCCCTGACCACACAGTGACTGGACACCTGTGTGACATCACTGGACCCCTCGCTATAACCTCGGCCAATCCCAGCGGAGAGCCAGACAGCACCCACCACAGCATGGTCATTAAGTAAGTGCTTCTTTATAGAACTTTGTACCTTCAACTACTAACCAAGCGAACCGCGACATGCTTTATTTAGGAGAGATTTATAACCTACTTGTGTTGCTGCAGAATGATCTGACTGTTGATGATCTTTTTACGATCTAATCTCAGTGTGTTTTTCATCTGATGTGTCTCATGCTCCCTTTTTTGCCACAGTCGACTGGGACACAAGATCCAAGGCGTCCTGTGTGACGGGAACTCAAACGAGGTTGTTGCTTCCACCGTGGTCAACTGCCTGAAGATTGATGAAGGTAAAATGCAACAATGTTCACATTACATTCTGTCTTTGTTGTGTGTTTTAAACGGTAACATCTAACTGAAGCTTGTTTTCACACACTCTTTTCACAGGGACCATCACCATCGTGAGGGAGGGCTGTGTCCCTGCAGTAAAAGTCCAACAGATCTTTGACAGAGTGAAAGCCACTATGTTATGATTCTTTAGCTCCCCCCATTTACATTCAACAATCACAGGGTCACTTTATGTACAATATAAGGAAGAAATAAAGATGTTGGTGGTTGTAAATGTGTAAAACTGTGGATGTTACAATAAAATAACCATTTGTTTCTCTGTAAAACTTTGATGTTTAGGTTAGAGAATATCTAAATATCTTCATTAAATTACTGCATATGCTTAATTATTATATGAATATGTATTTATATATTTAACTAATACTGTATATTCTGAATTTCTTTCTTTTTTCCATTTGAAGGATGTGGCAGATATCTGCTTTTACTGTATGTATTAAAGATCACTATGTATTCTTGTGCTAAATAAATATTGGGAAATGAATCATACCTGATGTTGTCTCATGTTTCTGTGCTCAAATGAAATATATTGAAGGGTCTTTTAACATGCGGTAACACTTTACATTAAGGTCCTTGCAAAAAAAATATAAACTGTTACTAAGTGCATAATAAGGGATTCATTAACCTTAATAAGGCTCTGTTCTCGCTTTAGATCCAGTAGCTGCAAAAAGCATAATTAACTGTCAATAAGCGCACAGTTATTTGCTAATTACTGCATAGTAAAGTGTGTATTAATCTTAATAAAGCAACTGTGAAATTAGTAAAGGCTTAACAATGGCATAATAGTTAAGTGAGACGCAATGAATGAGTTTGTAAATCTTTTATATAAAACTTATAATAAACATGATTATGATACTATCAGTAACACTTATATAGTCATATATTTAATATTAAGCATCTTAAAAGGACTTATAAGGGTCTTATTATCTATTAACTAACGCTTATTACAAGGACCTTAATATAAAGCTTTTTTTTATAATCAACAGCCTAACTTAAGGCTCTGTAAAGCTGTACTTTAGCACAGCAGTGCTAAGAGCTAAAGGCTATTGTCATTGTACTAACCTGCACAAAACAATGCCTACATAGTGATGGTTAGTTCCCCATCTTGTTTTCTAGGTCTTTACAATAACGTTCAGCTCAGGTTGTCATTGGTTTTGTAGTATTTTTGGAAAAAGTTACGTGGTTAACCGACCGACACCCTGACCATATTTTAAATTCCTTCCTTGTGCTCTTTCCATTGTTAAGACAGGGTTCTGATATGATGCAATCCTAAAAGAGTGTCGATTTCAAAGTTTTCAAAGGGTTGCTCTGATGTGTGGGTGGAAATTCTAAACAATAGTAACTCTTTGTTACAGACGCTCAATTTTTCAGACTTTCCTGGAAAAGGTGTGTTTTTTAGGGGAAATGATGCTGCAGGTTATATAACATGCACCTCCTTATTTGTCAGCTGAGTTTTGTAAACTTTGTGGGTGGTTTGCTGACAAAGCTGAGCAACTTTATCCTCTGGAAAATCCTCACATGCTGTTTCATGAACATACTATAACAATCACTTCAGTCACTTCGAAAAGGGAATGTAAATTTCTTCTCCAAAAAAGATAATAGTCATAAAATGTGTGCATTTTCCTCAGACATCACGAGTGTTGTTGAATATCCTTTAAATATTCCTTCTTGAAATATGACCAAGAAAGACCTATTAATATAAATGCATGATAATGATTAAAATGTGCCATTCTTGGATGCACATAAGCAAGACGTAGCCTGATAGATAGAAAACCTTTATTTCAAAATAAATCTATACAAGCAGCTCTGAAGCTGTAGTGGAGCACAGAAGCACGTGCTTTGAGCTAAGCGCTAACACTACCATGCTAGGCTTCATGCTCACAACACTAATATGGCAATGTTTGCCGTTAACATGCTAATCCTAACCCAAAAAAAATAGTCCTGTTACATTGACAATAATAACGCTGACATAGATTTTAAATCAGGTTTAATTCATGTTATGCTAATCAGGTTGTCACTTTTCAGGTCTTTTTCTGGAAGAGGCGGGGTTGTTTCGGGTAATGGTGCTGAAGGTTGTATTACATGCATGTCCTCATTTGTCTGCTGAGTTGTGTACTTGGTGGCTGGTTTGCTAACAAAGCTGAGCAACGTTATCCTCTGGAAAATCCTTACATATTGTTTCACGAACGTACAGTAACAACAAAGGAAATATATCTCAGCTGTTCTGAGGCACAGCTGACTTTTAGCTAAATGTATGAGTATGCGTCCAAAAGAGCGTGAATAATGAGACGCACCAACTTTAACCCCACTTTGGGATCACCACACTTGATCTAAGCCTTGACTTACAACATAAGAAAAAAGCTTCATAAAAGCTGATTAGCATAACACATGAATAAAACCGATTTAAAATATATGTATATCAGTGTCAGTGTAACAGGACTAACTTAGGGTTAAGTGATGCCTTGACAAGTCAAGGTTTAGATGAAATGCTGGGACTCCAAAGAGGGGTTCAAGTGAGTGCGTCTGATTATTCATGCTGTTTTGGACGCATACTCAAGTGTTGTGATGTTGTAAAGATGGGAATTCTATAAATAGTCTTTCTTGTAATTTGAACAATAAGCTTCTTAGTCTTTTTCTGGAAGAGGTGGGGTTATTTAGGGTAATGTTGCTGAAGGTTATATTACATACATCTCCTTTTTTCTCCGCTGTATTGTGTGAGCTCGAGTGGTTCGCTAACAAAGCTGAGCAACTTTATCCTCTGGAAAATCCTTCCATATTGTTTCATAAACGTACAGTGACAATCAAGAGACGTCAGTTGAAATGTGACAAAGGAAATATCTTCTGCAGAAGAAAACACTTTCGGAAAGTTGAGACTACAGCTCAACACGTTTCTGTGCTCCATCTCTCCGAGTCATTCGAGGAGGAAGAAAATTCCATGACTTCATTTTTAATGACAAGACAGACAGACCTGCACTTCAATAGAAGGTGGTGTCCTTGACTGATTTTCCTTGGAAGTGCAGTCAGAGCACTAGTTAATGATTTTTCTGAACTGGAAAACCCCTCCAAACACCTTCCCTATATTATCAGAATAAATGGCACACTTACTAACTAACTTATCATCAGGAAGCATTCAAGCTAAGTGGAAAAGTGTCAAAAACACAAACAGGGCTGTAAGGAAATGTCAACAGTTATTTATTAACCCTATTATATAAGCCAGTGGTATTTTCTGATGCACTTCCTTACAATCAGCACACACAGAGATACTTATACGTGCGTGTCCACATAAAATGAAAACTGTCTGCCAAAATCCGTGTGGTCAGAGGTCAAAGTCTGAGGTCCTGGATGGACGTCTTTTCACCAAAAGGTGGTTAGTCCCTGTGATTACAGACAGACTTAATTGCTTCCAAAGAGAGGAAATAATGATTACATTCCTGAAAGACAAACCCTGACCTGTACTGTTCCTCAGTCTGGTTCCTGGTTATTGTTTATTTACTGAGCAAACAAAGTGATTAGTAATTCTTTATTTTTAGAGTCAGGAAGCATTTCCAGAAAAACAGATCTTAAAAATGATTAACCGTAAACCTTTCATTTGTTCACAGAAGGAAATAAGAAACACTTTTAGGTTTCCGTTTTGGGTATTTCTTCTCGTTGCACTTCAGATTAATGGTAATTATCCTCCTCCATGTGAAGAAACTTCCCTGTTTTCTGTGTCTTTGCATGTCACACCTAATCCTGACTTCCATATTGACCCTTGCAATGTCATACTCGACAATGTACTACAAAGAAAAAAACAAAAAACCTCACCAGCATTTACCTTCAATCTTGAAAATGAAATAAACAACCACTAAATAGATTTCCAGAATTTAGGACTATGGGCTTCAAAGTTAAGTTCAAGTTTGTGTTAAAGCAGTAATCAGGTGTAAAATGAAAAAGTTTTTGCTTATGGGATATTTCCTTATAGTACCCCATTTAAACAGGAGCTAATTTTGGTACCTAATGTTGCTAAGTAGTCATAAAACATGAATCTGAGCTTCAGATAAATTATACAGTTGCACAGTTACAGGCTGCTTTGAGGCTGTTAAGGAAACCTTATTGACCTTACCTATCAAGAAGTGTACTCCTTATCCACATGAAGAATATCTTCATGTCTGTGCCCATTGTTGTGATTTTTGTACAGCTTGTGAGACGCAGCAGCTTCACAAATTATGGACATCTGAGTGCCAGGTCAACTGACGTTAAACTTTCCAGTGATTCTATTGTTATTGATGACTTTACTTTTGCACATTTACTAAAAACAGAGCAGTAGAGACAAACATGAAAACCAATGTATAACCTTTGTGGTTTCATGAAATGAAATATCAGGGTTTCTATTTTTAAAGCCCTGCACACCCACACAGGTGTTTTTCACTGGCTAATAAGATAGCTAATTATAACTCTAAGACCTTTTAGCATTATTCACAGAGTAATTGTTAATAAAACATGCAACAAAGTTAAAAGGAGAGCAACTGAGCTCTGAAAGCAACACAGTCTGAACACGCTCCTGATGAGAAGACGTCTAACTATGAGACATGAATAAACACTTTTGGATTTTGGGTGTGTTGGGGTTTTAGAATACGTTACTGGATTTCAAACATTAACTACATCCATCCATCCACCTTATCCTCAGGGTCACAGGGGGGCTGGAGCCCATCCCAGCTGTCATTGAGCGAGAGGTGGGGTACACCCTGGACTGTTCACCAGTCAATCACAGGGCTGACACATAGAGACAAACAACCTTTCATGCTCACACTCACACCTACGGGCAATTTAGATTCACCAATGAACCTAACGAGCATGTCTTTGGACCGTGGGAGGAAGCCCGAGTACCCGGACGCACGGGGAGAACATGCAGACTCCACACAGAAAGGCCCACATCGTCCTAACTGGGGTGCGAATTCGGAACGTAGATAATACTCATTTGAATTTTGTTGAGAAAGATTGCCTCGTAAATAATGCACATTATTTTCCAACTCTTCTTTATCCATTATTATTTTTCCCACATCATTGCCGTGGGTGTATTATTCCTAGTAATATATACTTTATGCTGCATTGTTTTTTGTGCATCTTATCCATCTGATTGAGTATGAAAACATTATAACTTTCTTATTGGAGTAAAATAAATACCATAAATAAATAATATATTAAAACAGTATGGTATGAATAAGTGTAGCTGTTTATAGAAATAATTTAATGTTTATTTTATCAAGAAAAGTATATACAGCACATTCATGTATACAAATACAAATTCCACACAAAATACAGAAAATATGAATAAATGTTATATTTTACAGAGTACAAAAATAAATTAAATGCATTCAGTTCGTGGTTTTACATTTGATTTGCATTAGTGCATTAATGTCTGTGTGCATTAGATTTTATAACAATACAAAGTTTACAATAAAACACTAAGACATGAACAGCATGTGAGTCTGTCCCCGTTTGCTGTGACCTCTGAGGCCTCCAAAACAACATGTCCATTCATGTGAGCTATGTGTGTACATCTGCATTTGGAAGCAGTGCATTGACATTATGAGCCCTCTCTGAGAACTGGGCTTTGCTCAGGTGAAACTGTGGAAGGTGTTGATCTTCCAGTTCCTCTTCCTGACTCTGCTGCTGTGTCGCCCTCTTCTAAACTTGTGTCACTTCGTCTCTCTGGCAGGTACACATCGTATTCGAAGGCGGGATTTGTCTGCCCCTGTGAGTGTCGCTTCTGAACCTCCTCGAAGATTTGAAGAACCTTCAAAAACACAAGGAAAGCAGGTATTAGTGAAAGCATTCACTAAACTGAAACTGTTTAGGATAAATGGGAATACATTTTTTTACCTTAGACTTTGGAATGAGACCCACTCTGAAGAAACCAATGTGCCCTGTTTCAATCTTTGTGCAGTCAACCACAGTGGATGCAATGTTCTCTGGGGAGGGTCCATCACACAACACTCCATCCACCTAATTAAGGAAAATGCACCCGTAGTGAACTAAAGAACATAAACACACAGTTCCTCTTGTGTTTAAAAACACTGAAACACTGTCCTCACCTTGTCTCCCAGCTTGGCGTAAACTTGGTTGTGGTGGGTGGTGTCTGCCTCACCTGTCGGGTTGGCTGAAGTCACAGCGATGGGCCCCACCTGCAAGCGCAAGGTTGTTGTATTTAACAAAGAGCCCAGTGACTAGTTTCACTAATCCTAAAACAGATAGTGATTAATTCTTAACAGCATTACCAGATTAATGAGGTGTGTGGCTACAGAACAGTCTGGGTTTCTGATAGCAATGCTTTGTGGCGTCCCGATGTGTTTGGCAGCATCTCCTAAACCAAAGGTGTCCATCCACGGGCCTGAGTAAGACAAGAAACAAATATAATAGTCATGAAACCTCCAGCATGCAACAAGAGGCATACAAAAGAATGTTAAACAAATACAGATCCACAAATGTCCTCCTACCTCTTGGTATCACCATGCTAATGGAGGAGGGCCACGCAGCCTCCATGAAGTCCAGCAGCAGAGGGCTCAGCAGGTGTCGCACCGGCTCTAGCTGCTTGATGGAGGAGATCCACAGGGACATGGGTCGGTCCTGCGCCTGCTTCTTCACCCTGAATTTAAACACAGCAATAAGAGAGTCGTGAGTTTTAATAGATGAATGGATGCAGATGAGGGAACACATATTACAATGGAAACTCACTTGTAAGCTTTGACGACAGCATCGGGTCTGTTGCAAGCTGCCACCAGGACATAGACGGTGTCAGTCGGCATTCCACATATGCCGCCATTTTTCATGATTTCTGCAGATAAAGAAGAAGAAATATAGCACTAAGATCAAATAGGTAAACAGCTGTGTTTATGATTTCTTTGACAGATCCTCACCTGCAATCTGCCTGACAGACGAGGCCTTGCGGGCTGGCACATGTGGACAGAAATCTGCTCCTCCTCCAACTCCGCTGAGCCTAACTAACGGCTTTCCTAAGGGGATCTGCGGGCTCTGGAAGGTGCTGTTGAAAATGTGTGCCAGGAAGCAGTAAAAACTGACAAGACCAAATATGATGGTGACTCCTATGTCGTAACCATAAGGCAGAGCACCGACTGCATCCAGCAGGAAGCTGATAAGGATGAGCTGGAAGGTGAGGGCGTAAGCAAACCAGGCGACATTTAGAAACAACGCAGCAGCTGTCACTAAACAGTTAAACAGCATGAAGCTGATGATGCCGACAGCCACATGAAAGCTCCTGGTTTCGCCGTACAGGCCGCCGTATCGTGTCAGCCCCCACACTGTCCACATCACCCCGTAGAGGATAAAAACTGTGCTCTCAAATGTTTTACCTCGAGAAAAAGCTACTGAGCCGCTGAGCAGCTGGAGCGCCCCTCCAGACACCACCACCCAGGGGAGAACCAGCACAGACAGAGGGTTTCTGTCACCCACTGAGGCTGTCACTGCAAAAGCAGCCAGAACGCTGCAGGCGTGGCCTAACACCTCTGCATCTGCATACTTGGAGTAGCCCAGGTGGGGTTCATGTAGCTCTTTATCTGCTCTGAGGGTGACACCCTGGATCCGGGTTACTAAAGCATTGAAGTAGCCCTGCCCCGTGGGAATCTTTGTAGTGGAGGCCATATTGAATGTGGTGATTAAAAGCATTACAGCAGAGCTTACAAATATAGCTCCCTGTACACCCTGTGTACCTCCTTGGAAGAAGCCTTGAGGCTGAGATGCGATGGCAATACAGTAAGCTGCGAAGAATAACTGGTAGAGCCCCTCCAGGATGCTCTTCTGACAGCTGAACAGAGCCAGGATGGAGAACAGCACGGCGAAGACGACAGGAAAGGGAACAGGGGAGGCAGGCTGGATTGAGTAGAATGAAAGGAGAGCGCTGTAGCCCTCTGCAAACTTCAGCAGGGCAGTGAAGCCGTAAAAAGTGGCGGCTAGTGTGTCCATGGCTCGGTAGAAGAGGACACACACAACAAGCTGGAAGACTCCGGCCGTCCACAGCCAGGGGACGTGACCGACGGAGAGGCGAGGGACGACACCTAACAGAGGACAGGCTAACACAGAGGCGGACAGCAAGTTCATCACCAGACCTACTGATACAAGATGAGGACACCCTTTAATCTGCTCTGTTTCCAAATCAGGTTTTCTTTTCAGACTTGTACCTGCAGCCTCCACCTTACCACGAGTCACAGTGGACAGCAGACGCCCAAAACCAAAGTACATTCCAACTAAACAGACGAGGAGGTAGTTTGCAGCTGTGGCAGACTGACCGAAACCTGCAGCTGACAAACCTGCGATCTGATGTGCACATGCTAAGCTAATGCCAACAGCTATGAGAAACAGAACTGCTTTTTTTGCTATGACCGCTGCGCTGCCTATGATGAGCAGGGCTAAGGTAAATGCTGCCAGACCCGGGACCAGAGAGAATCTCAGCTCCGCGGGCTGCAGCACCCCCTGACCCACGAGGATGTAAACCAGACCTGAACCGCACCACAGGGCAGAGACGGTCAGACAGAGAGAGGAAAACAGGCGGGCGTGGGAGAGACTGCGACAGATTCCTGAGAGACAAAAACAGAAGAGGGACATAGTTGTGATGTTTAAATACTTATATTAATCAACCTATACTTTGATCAACACTTGTAATAAACTCCATTTACCTGCATAGGCTAAGAGAGCTGCAATAAAGAGGAGCAGAATCCCCAGTGCAGTATGGGGGATGAAGTCTTTTTCAGGTGAGCTGGCATAGTTATTCACCAAAAGCAGAAGAGAACCTGTAAATCAGAAAAAAATCCTTTATCTAGAGCCACCTGCTGGTAAACAAACAAACAAGAACCATAGGGACTTTGTTAAGTGTTGGTTTTTTAATTTTTGATGTTAAATGATTGTGTTTTTGCCCCCTCAATAGCAAATGTGTGTGTAATAACATATTCCATTTACATTTTAAGAAAAGTTTTTTCTTATAGCAGCAGAAGACTGTTATTAAATGTTTTACCTCCTCGTTTTAGTTTCGACAACTTAAAACTTACTCAAAATGAATTACATACCAAATATTTATACTTTATTTTTAGCATAATGATTTTAGATTTAAGGGGACGGCTACTCGTTTAAGTTTTTTAGTAGGCCTTTTTCCAAACTTTTATAACGTGGTTTTTTAATTTTAATTCAAAGGTACAGCAGGATGCTAGGTATCGCGTATTGAAATAAATAATAATAAGTATGCAAATGATAAGACGGCTGCAAAAAGCTTGTGAAACTTGTTAGCTAAACCTGCGGCAGATGCTACAAAAAAACTAACAGACGTATGAAAATAAAAGCTTACCGCCAGAGATGCTCAGTATGCCCACAGACACATGCAGCGAGTGGAGCTGCGCCATGGCACGAGTGGATGAGCCAACTGGAGACGTGAGCCTGCACTTTATACAGCTGCGCGTGATGTCATCACGTAGGAGGAGCCGCACCTCACTGGGAAAAAACCTGCTGCAAAAATGTTTCCGCAAGTCTTTTGTCTAAAAAAAGTGGGATAACAGGGAAGTAGTTTGTATAATTTCTTATTAAAATGCATAAATAGCCATGAAATACACATGTACAGTAATATTTTAAACAATTTACGCCAAAAATCAACGTCTTCTAGTTCGCTAATATCGTCATCATTTCGTGTGTTATCTGAATCCAGTATCCTGCAAGTCAAATAATACAGACCCGGTGATTTTTAAAGCTTTTATACGAATTGTTTTCCTTACAACTGTAGGCTTTTAAGTGCAATTAAGGATGTGACATAAATTACTATCATAGTCTAACTAAAGCACTATTTAGCGTATTTTATTGTGTATTTATTTTGTGAAGTCAGAAATGAAGTCAACGATCTTTGTCCATCGACACATTTAGAAATATGAACATATAAATGCAGTCAGTAAAACAAATTATTTTTCCAATTAAAATGCTACCTAAATAAAAAGTATCTCTTTTTATTGAGGAAGTACTAAGTTACTGAGAGGAATGATTCAGCATTTTATTTCAGCAGTGTTTCTGGTAACTAAGGTGTAAGGTGTCAGCAGGTTGAGGGAGGAGACACAGGAGGCAGGCAGGCTATAAAAGTTAAGCTTCGGAGTGCAGTCATCACACCTCTGCTGAACAGCTCTATCACACAGCGTAAAGCCAGGACAACTACAGATACCAGGTAAGATCTTTCTGCGTGTCCTTACTTCTAAACTAACACAAAACTTTCTCTGTTTTTAGACAATAATCTTATGATGTTGAGTGAGGAAACTGTTCTTGATGTAAGCAGAGTTACCTGGCAGTAGCATCACTCCCAGTTCTCCCCTGTCACCTGGCTCTGTAACATTATATGTAAACAGGTGGCGCAGGATCAGTGCTGTTTACATAAAGTAGAGGAGAGACATTTTATGATGTCAAGTCAAAGAGAAGTTGTGTAGTTTAGATAATCTAAACAGATGTGCTTTATGTGTGTGTTTCATAGGAACAATGGTGAAGCGTGTTGCAGTTATTCTCTCAGGCTGTGGAGTCTATGACGGCACAGAGATCCACGAGGCCTCTGCTGTCCTCGTCCATCTGAGTCGGGCTGAAGCAAAAGTAAGAGCAAGAAGAGAAATAAAGTTATTACAGTGTAGTCATTTCCATCCATGTTTACAAAGTGATTCCGATAATCCTTTGCTTAATACAATTGAAAGGTCTGACATTTTGCTTCTTGTATTCCAGGTGCAGATGTTCGCTCCAAACGCAGATCAGATGCATGTCGTAAATCACTGTGAGGGCAAACCTACAGAGGAGAAAAGAAACATCCTGCAGGAGAGTGCGCGCATCGCCAGAGGGGACGTGACTGATCTGGCCAAGTTGGATGTTTCAGCTTTTGATGCTGTCATCATCCCAGGTTAGACTCACCTAGACACAGATAAAAGACGCACACATTGAAAGATTTTGGGGATATTATAAATGAACCTGCGTGTTCTTCTTCAGGGGGCTTTGGCGTGGCTAAGAACCTGAGCGACTGGGCAGTGAAGAATAAAGACTGCACCATCCAGGCGCATCTAGAAAAGATCATCAAGGATTTCCACAAAGCCGGGAAGCCGCTGGGCATGTGCTGCATCTCCCCCATCCTCGCTGCCAAGATCCTGCCGGGCTGTGAGCTCACTGTGGGGCAGGACAAAGAGTGTGAAAAGTGTGTGAAACAGTTTCTCACCATCAAATATCTTTAGGTTTAAATATCTCTGTCTACAGCTCTAACTTTACTCTGTTTGTCTGTAGGTGGCCGTACGCGCAGACAGCAGGAGCAATGAAGGAGATGGGCTGCAAGCACGTCAACACAGATGTGGATAAAGCACACGTCGATGTGAAGAATAAGCTGGTCACCACCTCTGCCTTCATGTGCAACGCTCCCTTTCATAAAGTTTTTGATGGAATCGGAGTCATGGTGAAAGAGACCCTCAAACTGGCTTAAGAATTACATACTGGTGTTTGTATTTATTCACAATGGCGTGGTGTTTCATGTCAAGTTACTGCACTTATCTGAGCGTTTGATTGATGCAGTATACTGTAATGTGTTGTTCTGACATTCTCAATAAAAGTTACTCTAAGAAATTTCAATTTTGTATTTTGAATTTATTGACAAAAACTATGAAAATCCACAAAAATCCACAACATGAACAGTGTAAGAAAACCTCTCATACACTCATGTAGATTGTATATTGTGTTTGTTCCTCACGTGGAAGAAATGAAGATGTTTGTTACACGAGATTAAAGACTTTATTCAAGCAGAGGTCCATGCAACCTCTACCTGTATGTCAGCCAAGAAGGACCGGCGTGTTAAGGGGCAATACAATTTTTTACCCACAATGACTTTAGTGATGTAATATTTAACTTTTGAACACCACTGTTCCTCCTTTTGGTGCTTTGCTAGTAAAGTTTGAATAACTCAATCATCCATCCATTATCTATACCGCTTATACTGTTCAGGGTCACGGGGGGCTGGAGCCTATCCCAGCTGTCATTGGGTGAGAGGCGGGGTACACCCTGGACTGATCGCCAGCCAATCACAGGGCTGACACATAGAGACACACTCACATCTACGGGCAATTTAAAGTCGCCAGTGAAGCTAACGAGCATGTCTTTGGACTGTGGGAGGAAGCTGGAGTACCCGGGAAGCACATGCAAACGCCACACAGAAAGGCCCACTTTGTCCTAAATATTATAGATATAGATATAGTATTATGAATAATATTAAACAAAATAAAAGGTATCAAAAATGTTTAAAGCATGAAGTGTCACACATAAACTCACTGCTGCTTCTTTATGTGTGTAGCCTCAAACATAGTCTTTTACATATTCAACAGTATATTTAATTTCTGAATCTCATACAAAGAGTGCATGGTGCTACATTTGGAAAAACTTTTTTCCCCCATTAAATATGCAAAATAACAAACTTATAGTTGAACAGTGATTTGGATAAGAAATAACACATTAATTGAGTTTATTCTGCATTCATGACAGTTTGCTAAATCATTATTCTAATACACCTCATGAGTCACATCTGTCACTAAACTAACTTTTAAAGGTAGACATTTGACAGATTTCTGTGTTTTCTGTCTCACTCACACTTTTGGATCCTTTATCACTACTTATATATAATATTATATATTGTATTTTCCGTCATTAGAGCTGATAATATTGTGCAAAATGTAACAAACTAGTTACTCAGAATGACTGACAGGCCAGTGCTGGGTTATTATGACCATTTATTTCAAAGCAGTTAAAAGAACAAAACAATGTCATTGAAAACAGTAAAGAAAATGTTTTTAAGTTATCACATATTCACAGCTGAGAAGTTTTACTTTTAAACAATACAGTAGTTGCTACACCCCAGAAATCTACTCCCATCTAAGTTTATATTTTACATGAAGAATACACATTTAGGTCTAAGTATAAAATATATTATTAAATGTGCTAAAAGAAGAAAACAAATGACGGTAGAATTCATGTGGTTTTGTTGGAGAAATGATTGAACTGATCCGTTCCACATGCCAACTCTGTCGCATGGAACTTCCTGGGACGGTCAGGATCCTAAAGCGACAGAAAGAAAGAAAGAAAGTCAACACACAGTGAGACTGAGGAATTGTTACCCACACAGAATAAAGGATCATATTCATGTTAGTCTCACCTGTATGGGATATGCACAGGTGGGAACATAACGGATGACAAACCCACAGCGCCTCCTCTGGGATGTGTTGGCATCGCTGGCATGGACGAGGAAGCCATCATGAACCTATTAAAATACAACCTATTTAATTCACCCTGTATCAGTTTTATTCATCATCATCATCATTTTTAAAGACAAACAATCACACTCACAGACATCTGTCCGGCTAAAAGAGGGCATAACACAGCTTCAGCAGCCTGCACCAGCTCCTCGGGGATCTCCTGGTTGACTGTCAGCATGTTTCCAGGGCGGACGGCCTGGTGATGGGGCAACATGCCGGCGCAGTGGCTACCTGGAGAGTACAAAGATGAAACAGGTTTTTAATTGTTTCTTTCAATAAATGAAAGACCTTTATACAATTTGATGAGGTATGACCCAGGACAGTGTCTAAAGTCACTTGCATTATAAGCATAAATGAGCTGCCATGTTACCTGGGATGACCTGAAGTGCGCCATTCTCCTTCACTGAGTCGTCTAAAGCGAGCCACACAGACAGGACAGGCCCACCAGCAATCCCCCAATACCTGCCAACAAATGTATTACAGTCAGACAAAAACAAAGCACACAAAACATCTGCTTTTTCTTTCCCCAGGATGTAAATCTACCTCATATCCTGATGCCAGGCCACATATGGAAGTCCATCAGGCTTTGTGTCTCCCTCATCTTTCAGCCCCTGGATGTCAGGTTTGAGTGCGGGGTATTTACAGATGAAGCGGGAGTCCAGCAGGATCACATCTGGGCCCAGGACGGCTTCGAGCACTCGCAGGATTTGAGGGTGTTTGGTCAGATCCCTCACCCACGGATACTGAAGGTGCACATTGTGGAGACTGTACTGGGTGTACTCTTCACCTGTAGACATGCAAACACATTACAGGTCCAGTTAAATGGTAAATACGTAATCTTACTCATGTGCAGTTTCTCCTACAACTACAGGCTGTTACTTACCATATTCTCCCTCCAGCTCAGAAAAGGCCCGCCTGGCCTCCCTCAGCTCGGTCTCACTCAACACAGGCAGCGCTGAGAGGAAGCCCTGCTGGTTGTAGATCTCCTGCAGTTTAGCCGTGGATGTAGTCATCTCTATTCGCTGCTGGTGCCTCAGGCCTTCTGCTTCAGAAATGTATAAGGCAGGAACTGTTTATGGTGCTGGAGGAGGACAGAGAGAGAGAGAGAACGTGATATTTATTCTGTCCATGATTGTGCTTTCCATCACGTTTTCGCAGACTTGCCCTGCCCTGATGGGAAAAACACCCAACCACATTTATTTAGGATGCACTGAGCTCCACCTTGTTCTGCTCGCCCTATTAGATAAATATAACCCTGAAGCTACACCTATGTGCCTGTGTGAACCAGCATAGTGTCCATGTTAAGAGTCTCTTTGTAAAGATATAAGATCTGCTGACTGAGACAGATCAGGAACAGAGCATTGCTCTCAATATAGTGGAGCAGGCGAAGACTCATAACTGTCCTTTAACCTTCACGATGCTGTGAAATACCCCTACTCCACCTGCAGTGATGAACGCATCATACTTAAAACAGCTGTTAAACCCCTGCATTCATCATTTACTTTAAAGAGAATTAAATATCACATTGTTAAAGGCATGTAAATTAAAAGTTTTCCTTTCAGAATTGATTATTAAAGATTGATTATTGAAAATCGTTGCATTAACACCTGAGCAGAATTTCAAAAAAAAAAGGTTTGCATTGTTTAAAATCTCACGTTTTCTTATTATTTCTGTAATTTTTTCATATAAAATCTACACCTGCAGAGTAACTACACCTGTCAGTAGTTAAAAGACCCATTGCAGCGAGTATTATATTGTCTCCGTACCTGTGTGCTGTTCAGTCTTCTCTGTGAGTCTGAGCTCTGGATACCGCAGCTCCTCTGAGGCAGAGATTATATACAACACGGAGAACCTTCTGGAAATCCCACCTCCTTTATGGTCTTACAATTAAGCGTACGATTACCTAAGAAAACACAAGGTGGGTGGCACTCTGACTGTGATTGGGAAACTCTGATGCAAACGTTTTGTTGTGCAGGTGTCGTGAGGCATTCATGGACACTAAAGACTGAGTCACATGAGACCTTTTTGTTTAGGAGCTGTGTGCAGGGCTTGTGTGTACATTTACAGGCTAACGTAATCTTTTACCATCAGGAAACAGAGACTCTGTGACGTAGAGACATAGAGGCTTTTTTAGGTGCAGTATTTTATTACCAAAGACTGATAAGAGTGACGTGATTATATTTCACAGGTACTCGTTATTCTGTCTGTCAGAGTTTCCCCGTCATCACCACCTTATATTCAACTTTTCTGTTCCTTGTCAGGAACTCCAGGTGAGCAGGAACGATGACGGATCACAGGACAAAGGCTGATTTCATATTGTGTGTGTGTGATCTTTGAGTTTGTGCAGGAGTGTGTGAACAAAGTAAAATCCTAATGGCGTATTTTGACATTAATGGGCTTTTAAGCCAGTTATTTTTTTGTTTTTTGTTAACTGATATTGAAAATACTTTTATTCTTTTTTGTTCTATTCTATAAATTCTATAAATGAATAAAATTTTGTTTGTGTCATTCTGCATGAATAGTTTTAAAAGTAAATTAAGGTCCCACAGCATAATCAACATTTTCTTTGGCTGACTAAAAAAAGTGCAATTCTACAAAAGTCAGTACCTCAAAAAACAGGTTGGTTTTGTCTGCAAAAAGGGTCACTAAATCTCTCTCTCAACATTATATTAGTTTAATTTATCCACATTTATAATACTGTAATACTGTATGGGCAAGTACCTTTCCAACTTATCTCCAAAGACTATCACGGCTGCAAAAACACATTAGATTAGCTCCTTTTTCCAACTCTGTTGCACCAAGTGCTCCTCTCTTTCTCAAATTGCAGTCGTTGACTATTTTCAACATTGTTCAAATCTGCACATTTGTCTTTAAATTGTGATTTAATGACACAAATTTACCTGATTGTTTTAGATTGTTTGCTAAATATTCACAGTGTAAAACACATTTTACTTATTTTTCTACTTCTTAATTTATTTATTTACCTCTTTCATTTTATGGATCCCAACCCTTTTTTTCTTTATTTCTTTATTTTTTATATCTCTTCCTCGGATGTGATGTCGTCTTTTTATTTATTTATTTATTTATTATAACCTTTTATGGTCTTTCATTGCTTTTATTTTTATTTAATTATTTCATTTATTTTTCTCTTAATTTGCATTGCTTATTGCTCGAAATGCCTCTGGTACTGTTTTTCTTCTTTTGAATACCCTCGGTTTGGCCTCATTGTTTGTCTGTTTTGTATTCCGTTATCCTCCTGAGTTCCTGCCTTTGCTTTGTCTGTCAAAGCACTTTGTAAACATTCTGTTTTTAAAGGTGCTATATAAATAAAATAAAAAATAAATAAATAAATAACATCTTTTGGTCAGTTGTCAGTCAAATACCGGGGAGTTCATTTAATCAAACCTTTTGTGTCTATGTACAAAACACGTTCTCTGTTGTCAGAACATTTGGAACAGTGATGACCTCTTAAATTATTTGTCATCTCTTTGTACGGCTGCATTCCCTCGTTTCTTTCCGTTCTCCCTCTTTTTTAACTCAAATGTTGCACAAATATATATAAAAATGTTATTTAGGTTGTTTTGGTGGTTTGTTTGACCTTTTTTATGACTTCTGGGTGTGGTTGTAATATAAGCCATTTACAGGTTTCTACACATCCACACACATGTATCATCTTTACTCTTGTGTGAAACTAATAAACTAAACTACTCGTTTATTCGATGCCTTTATTTTCAATATCACATATAAGCAGGAAGATGCTGAGCACTGAACAGGTTGTCAATTTCCTTCTGACCTGATTGTAAAAAACAATTTGAAGCAGATTGATGCCGTGTGGTCAACAAAGAGCAGAGTCCACTCATTAACTTTTTTACTATCTGGGTCGGGTGTTGACACATGATGTCATTCTCTTTCACTCTGTGAGCTTAGGATTAATCAATAAATCAATGATTAAATGAACTTAACAAGAAACAAGTTAATTCATGACTGAGCTGTTTTACACGTCATGTCATGACCTCTAAAAAAGATAGGTCATGGGCGCTTTCAGGAAATCTCAAAGGATGCTGGGAAAATCACTTTCAGAGGGAAACAACTGATCATCCGCTGACCACCTCTGTTGTGTGATGTCATGCGTCAGTGGCTTCAGACATGGACCAGTGACCAGGAAACAGCAGCAGGAAAGCTTTCAGCTTCCTTCAGTGTCAGATGAAACATTAACTCAGCAGCACGATCCAGAGGAGACGTCTGCTCCTCAACAGCTGCTCTGCTGCGGGGACACCTGCCGATATGCTGACTTTGTGCTGTCATTGCAAACACACTTAAATGGCTTTATTGTCTCGTCTGCGATTTTAATGAGCCTAAACATCTGAGACATAAAAAACTTATAGACTTCAGAAAAATGCACCTCTTAAGACAAATAATATAACAATCAGAAATAAGCTGATAAATGTGGGCCGCTTGTCCCCAAGAAACTTAAAGTGGTAATCAAGATCTCAGTTTTGTTCTCTTTGGCGGCACCTATGGCGATAAACAGTAATTGTAGGCGCACACTTTCCAGAAATCCAAACAGTGTAACATGTGTGACGTCCACGGTCGGCTCCGGTTGTAACTCTTGATTTTCCTCGCTGACGGTCGCTTTCCTTTTTAGACTGTTTGACTTCATCTGAGCGTCAAATTGTTTGTTTTTCTTTGGATTTTCACTTATTTTTGAAGTTGTATCTGTAGTCATCGATCTTTACTAGCAACACTTGAGAAAAGCTGCCGCTTAGCTCCGTCTACCCTCTCTGGCAGACCAACCACTGCTGGCTGATGGAAAACGTGTCACTAACTGGGCGCAGCTTGTGATTTTTTTTCTGCGAATGTCTCACCAGACACCCCGTCCTTAATTCTGCAAATGCAAAGGCTTTCATCAGTGGGCCATAGGCTCAATCACCATTGTGTTACCTCATTCAGCAATAGATAGAGACATTTATTTAAAAGACAATCTTTGAGATTATTACTTTAAACAGGTAATAATAATCCACAAACTTAATTCAGTCATTTATTTTTTATTATAATATTTTGAGTATTCATATTAAGTTAGGTTTATCACAAAAATAAATTCCTAGGAAAGCAGTTTACTAGTTGTTTATGTATTAAGAATAGATATTATAACATATTTAATATATATTAGTACAAAAGTGGCAACTATTTTTGTTCAGTAATATACAGAAAAGCACTGTATACTATAATCTACAACCTCTCTGTACTCGACAATGTAAGAGCACACGCTGGATGTAACCCCTGATTTGTTCATGTTAGACTCGTTCAGTTAACTTTACCTACATGTTTTTTATTACACAAAAGTGCTGTCAGTTAGTAAGACATGAATGTAGACTGTAATTCAACTTGTTTAGATACACTGGAGCGCCTCTGTAATGATGCTATGCTGCTTCTCCTGTGAAATTCATGAGAGTTTCTGACACATTTAATGACATTTGTTTTACCAGAAACCAGGACACTCATCACGAAGTTCAAGATCATATTTTCCCTCCGACCCCTCAGTCTGACTCTTTGTCCCCGTTTCCGTGCTTGGGGCAGAGTGGGTGGTGCTGTTTCCTTTTCTCCCCGCTCTGTGTCCTCTTGTCTCCCCCTGGTGGCTGCTGCTCGTTATTGCAGCGGTGGACCAGCACAGGATCCTTGTTTGGAGGCGTTTTCTTCAACAACAGCCGCTGCAGAATCTGTTTGTCAGACCGCTCCCGTCGGAAGTCATCCTCGTAGACCTTGAGCTGCAGCGATGTCAGAGCGACAGGCAGAGAAATCGGGCAAAAACAAACCATGAGATTCCAGTTACAAACATATCTTTTGGATTCAGGGAGCAGCTTCCCCCTAAGATGTCAAAACAGGTTATTTTAAACCCTTGGAGGAGATGTGGGGCTGGGAAAGATGTCAACAAGGTCTCTGAGATGTTTTTTTTATAATTCCTATGATTAAATGGGAATTATAAAACATCCCTGCTGTGCTGAAGGAATGTTTAAACTGCTTCAGCACTGCATGTTTCCACATTTAACCAATCTAACGTGGCTTTGAAGTCACATCAATTCTTTGTTGGCTTTTGCCCAAGATCAGTCAATATGTGTTACATAATATATGCTTTGGTATGAATGTGAGTGTGTATTTCTGTATGTGTGTGCATGTGTTTCAAACACTACCTGCTCCTGCAGTAGTGCCACCTGTTGGCGCATCTCCTCCCTCTTCTTCCTCAGCCTGCGGTTCTCTTGCTGCGTGTGTTTGTGGTCGTTGTGCTCCGTCTCATACTCTGCTTCATAAATCTGGGTCTGCTGACATAACACATCAGTGAGGCAGAGAGCCAATATCAGAGCCATATCTTTTGATCCACACATTTTTATTACTAAGAGCAAATAACAGAGCGGCTCTGAGCCACCACTTGGTGGAGTCGTTCACCGCTTAATCCTGTGTGAGGCACTGAGCAAATCTTCCCCTGGCAACAGTGAGTTATCATCAGTTGTGCGCTCTTCACATCAGAAATGGGAACATTTTTTTGATGCTGTGCTGAAGAGAGCAGCCCACCTGACATCTCAGTGCCTCCAGCTGCTCTTTTAGATCCTGCACTTCTTGCTGGGACTCTCCCGGTGCTCCTGGTGGGGTGCTGCTGCTCTGACTGTTTCCCTGATGCCTCGCCTCGTGGCTGGAGGACGCTTGGAAGAATGAGGGGTTGTATACAGGGACATGAGCAGGACCTCCTGGAGGAACACCTTTGGGGCAGGACACATGACGATGTACCACAGCGCTGGAGCTGCCCTTTAGACAGACATGAGACAAAGTGATGAGTCTTCATCTTAGAATACTGACAGATATAAAAATAACTTATGGTTTAGACGCACTGAAAGGTGTGATACCTGTTTGTCTTTGTCTGCATGATGCATCCTGTTCTCCAGCAGCCTGACGTACTCCTGCAGCTCCTGGTTCTTCTTCAGCTCCTGCATCAACGCCTGCTCATAGTACTCCTTTGCACTCTGCGCAGCCAAACACAGCAGTTAACCTCTCACACAAAAAAACCCACACTTTAGGAATTCCCCTGTATCTACGCCTACTTTCTGGGCTGTACAATTATCTGTGTATATTTATGCCTCCCACATACAAGCAATGTTTCACGTCTACCTGTTGGTGCTCCACTTTGAGCAGCAGTCTGTTGTTGAGCTGTTTGATGGCGGCGTTCTCCAGCTCCAGAGCCTCCAGCCGGTGCTGCAGACTCAGCGTGGTGCTGCGGTACACCTGGTCCCAGTCCTCGTTCAGCTTCATCAGCTGTAACACACCATCATCATCACCGTCACCATCACTACCACAGTCTCTACCACAGCCATCGATAGCTTCACTTATGTCATCGTTGCTGTTCTATTTCTGTTTTGTCTGTTGCCAAAGCAATGTGGGATTCAGGAAGTGAAATCAGGTTAGATGTGAGATATTTCACTCTCTTAACATCACCGCCTATATCAGCTGAGAGAATCATTGTCTCTGTCTCTTTTTATTGAGCAGCTTCTAATTAAAATAAAGAAACGAAGACTGAATAATTGTAAAAAAATGCAACTTTTATGATGATTTTTCACAGCTTAGCAGCAGCTTTTACACAAACGCCCCCACACTCCTCCTCTGGTTTTCAGAGAGAGCTGAATGTCGGCAACATCAGCAGCACGAATGTGGACCTGCAGAGAATCCGCACCAGTTACAGGTGATTCTTTTACCTCTTTGTTGACTCTGCGGAGCTCAGTGTTCTTGTTGAGCAGCAGCAGTTTCTCCTGGTCGGTGGAGGTGACAGTCATACTCTCTGTGATCAAAGTCACCTGCTCCTCTGTGGACAGCAGCCTGTCACCCACGGGACCCACCTCCTCAGGCCTACACACACACACACACACAGATACAGGTTACACACGAGCATATACGTGCCATAAATAAAGTCATGATGAAGAACATTTGTAGAGGATTTCCATTAATAAGCAAAAGCATGTCCGCACAAAAGAATGTCAGAGTACTTTTGAACACCCACTCACACAGAGTGCACTTACACAGAATCGAATCCCAGCTATTATGCACACCCACGCACACACATGCATGCACAGTCACATTATGCACTCAAGACTCAGACTCACACACACATACACACACACACACAGCATCTCGAGTCCTGGCCAATCAGAGTCTCTGTTTACTATCAGATGTATTAGCATATCGATAGCCTCTGGAAACAATGTGGGTGATGATCCCAGAAAATGTTGATTTCGGTCGGACCACTTGGAGGGAAGAAAAATATTTGCGATGATTAATTAGTAAAACCAGCTTCCTCTCCGGCAGCCTGAAAGGAATCGCTGCCAGAGAGGCAGCAGAGCTCTAAAGCCCAGGGGGAACCTGCTCATTGAAAAACACACATACTCGGCATGTAGCCCCCAGGGCCTCAACACACAAACACAGCGTAGAGCCGATGTAACCTCAGAAAGCTAAGTACTATAAAGAGTCACAATCTGCGATCACCTCTCATTCCCCTGAAGGCTAAACTCCCCCGCAAACACATGCTTTCATCCACTTACGTCCAGTGTCCCGCTGTGTGAAAACCACTGTTACACGATTTCACAGAATTGTACTGTTGGGTCAAGGCAGTGCAAACGGAAGATGCAGGCTTATTTTCATACCAAAATGACGTTTATGGATTTTTTTTTTTGTGTTTGTTTAATATTCCTGACATGATACTGATGTTAAATACACATAACATTTACCAAAATATGAGATAGGAATTTCCTCGTCTTACTAAGATTTAAATGAAAGGATTGATACCCAACTCTCATGTCAGCTGCTGTCACATAGGTTAGCTTAGCTAAGCATAAAAACAAGAAAAAGGGAAGAGCTGACTTTTTCCAAAGGAAACACAAAACCAAACAGATTGAATTACCAAAAAAAACCCACACAACCCCCCCCCCCCCAAGCAAGTTGGAGTTTTTCCCCTGGATTATGTGAGGGGCTATTTCTTGGGCAGGAGCAGTGATTTCTGGAAGTTTCCCTGACTGCCCGGCAACCTTACAGTGGCACCAACATTAATAAAAACACAACTAGTTTTCAGAGTTACAAAATGTTTAAGAGAGCTTTAAATGTGTTGGTAGGCCGACATGAGAGTGGCATCAATCCTCTTTTTTAAATCTACGCAAAAATATTGTCCCAAAAGTTGAACAGATTCATTAAAACTTTCTCAAAGTCTCTGTATAAAACAGTTTAGTTGTCAAGCTTAAAACAAAAGCCTTTTGTCTGAGTCGGTGACATTTTCAGAAGAGATATTATTCTGGAGCAAGGTCATGGTCTCCACTAACAAGATTGCCATTTTCAAAAGATACATTGCGGTTTGTTTGAAACCCTCACGACCTCATCAAGTTATCAAACTGGGTTTTTTATATAATAGAAAAGTTTACTCAGAGTCATAATATCTGTCTGAATGTACCCTCTGTGCCATCTGGCTTTCCTCTGGGTTCAACAAGGCAGGAGAGAGCTTTAGTGAAGGCTGTTTATGGCCGCTAATGACTGACTCATCCACACAGAACTGTTGGTTCTGTGTGGGATGAAGGCAGAAGCTGAAACAAATGAAATGGAGCCTAATTTTAGCGGCCAGTAGGAGCACGAAATGCTAACATGCCCATGTCCAATACGCTGTCTTGGCAGGTCAAGCACAGTGTCCTCAGCCATCCTCTTGGGAGCACAGCACCATGCTTCATGTCTCCCTCATCCTCAGCCTTTTCTCTTTCTGCTGCTCTGACAGCCGATACAAACTGCGTGACCCACTTTCACAAAGTTTTCAATCGTACGCTGTCTTGGAAGGACACCAAAATGCCACTGCTTCCCACAGCAATATGGTAATTAACTGCTGTGGCATATGATAAAGAGGGAGATAATATCTTTCCTTCTTGCTGGTGGCGACTCGGACAAATACGGGTCTAGATTTGTCGAGTGTGGCAGACCGATGGTTTGTGTAGGATGCCCACATTAAGAAACGTGACTATTAGTCTCATAAACAGAGTAAATACAAAAAGAGTTCAGACTCACGGCTTGACATTATGTAACTGATGCACTTTAACAGCACTTGTACAACCCAGGGGCGACTCAGTGTTGTGTCATTTGAGCTAAAGCCTACATGTTTATGACCTCATGGGGAACTCCGCAGTTACTTTTAATTCCTCCTCTCACCGAACAGAAATTCCACTTTAAACTATCTCAGCTTTTCAGATTAGTGATAAGAAATACCAATGTTAGATTATTCTCAAACAACATACACTATTGTACTATTATCATTTTATTATTCATTGTCTTTTCTTGCATTTAATTTGCATATCTTATAGTTCAATTATTTTGTATTACTCGTTTTTTGGATGTAACTTTGGAGTAATCTGGAGTTCAATATTATCTTATCTCATATTGAAGGAACACATTGTACTCTTACATGTTCCTGTTTTTGTGTCCACCCATATGTAGAAATGTGGAACATACCATACGTACCATAATGCTTCAGCTGGTTGGTGTTCCTGTTGGCCCTCAGAGAAGCTGCTGGTTCTCTTCGGTGAAGTATCTTTCTGCGTCCCTGCTGCCGATGAGGATGACAGCGAGGAGAAAGATGACAAGGACAGCACGTCTCCATCCATGGCCGATCAAACCGTCATAAAGTCTGAAAGAAAATTAAAACACAGCCACACGCAGGGTGAGGTTTCTCTTCCTAAAGTGTCGGCTGAGCATGTGGTGGAAAGTAAATAGTGTCGTCGGTATTGATACGTAGCAAAAGAGGAAGTAGCCGAGACCAAGAGCCGCATGATAGGAATAGGAAGTGACACTAACTGTTTCAGCTCTGTGCTAAAGAGGGTCCGTCCCCCTGTGGTGGACTTTTTAACACAGTCAGATTGTACAGTACAGAATGTTTACCCAGTTCAAAGGTTGTTTGGTTTTACATCATTGGGAGAATTTGGGAAATTCCACTCAATGAGAACAATGAGTGTCTGTGCTAATGTGCTTATGCTAATTTGTGTGTGCTAATGTGTTTATGTCTGTGTGGTACCTGTTAGCCAAGCTGTTGTATTTCAAACAGCGATTTAATACCGGGCGAGCTGAATAGATATGCATAATCTCTGCACGATTATACATTGCATGATATGTAATTGATAATGATGCTAACACATACATTTATTCATGACAAATAATGATAGGGTCAGGCTGATTGCATTCACCAGTGAGCTCATTACTGGGATTGAGGGAAGTGGGCTGCAGCAGGTTAATGACTAAACCACACGTTCGAGGGACAATCAAGTAAATTAAAGGATTTTTGTTAATTATGTTCCTCTTAGTCAGGCTAAGCTGTCTTTTATTAACACTAAGAGAATTAATTTGCCTAACTCGTTTACAAAACCTTCTCCTCCACCGACTCCAGAGATTCAAGACAGCCTGTGGAGGAGAATTTGTCTGGCAAGAAGAAGAGCTGTAGCTAAGATATCCAAGTATCTTACTAAGTATGAATCTATTTATTGAGTTTGAAGAAAAATAAAAAAAAATAAAATATATAATATATATATAATATGAATGATATTCAAAAGCTGGCTTTTTACATACAAAACAATTCAATTAGCAAGGTACTTGGAGAAGGCGTTTTCTTAGATAGTTTCCCAGAATGAGTCTTGTTATATTTCTCATGTTTAATGGTCAAATCTTCAACATGGCAAAACTTAAAGGGGGGGTATTATACTCATTTCAAGCTTCAAATTTCCCTCTGTGATACCTGTGGAGTAGCTTAGTATAATTTACAGTAAAAAAAAAAACAAAAAAAAACTCCAATCTTAATTTCTCTCCCACTGGTGCTCTGTGCAGGCCCTCATACAGCCTCTGCCCAAAATGACTCAGTCTGCTCTGTCCCTTTAAGAAACCCCGCCCCTACAAGCCAACTTTCTTCCGATTGGCCAGCTCTCAGCGTGTAGAAAAAACTGTGTGAAGCCTGGCGTTCACAGCAGCCTGCAGACTGAGCTTAGGGGATTACAGCAACATACTTTGACCTACAGATTTGAAACCTCACCCACGTTTAGTTTGGACATCCAACATTGTAACATTATATACATGTCTTAAACTGTGAAACAGCATTATACCCCCTCTTTTAGTCTATGGCCTTGATGGCAACTCTGTCAGGTTTTACTTTACTGCTAGGAGCTAAATGCTAACATCAGCATGCTAACGCTAAAACATTTAGCAAAATGCTTACCACGTTTTCCACCTGAATATTTTCCTCTTAGACTTAACAGCTGAAGATGGGAATGTTGTTACCTTGGCAGATATTTGGTCAAAGTATTTGAACAAAAGAAGTTTTGACCTGATGATGGCTCTAGCTGAGAAGTCCCCCTGTTGGTGCGCGCATGTCTGAAAAAACGCAGTGAAAGTGTCCTCATGAATGCCCCTATCGTTGATAAAAAAGTACCCTCTGGGTGTCCTTCCAGTGGATAAATGATACATGTTAGAAAATTAGTTGGCGTCTGCACACTCCAATGTGAGACAATGTGCCCTCATGGTATGCCTCTATAGCTAAAAATACCCACGTTGTGGTTTCGCATCACAACTTTCTGCGGGCTTGTTCCCATGGCATACAGCGGGTGCTGCTTTTTTTCTGCCCCAGACCCTCAAACATCCTCAGTATGCTAATGGGAGTCAGGGTTTACCAACTTGATTGAAAATCATCTCAAAGGAAAAATGTGCGCATCAAATTTAATGAAATTCTAGCTAATAATTGTTTTTTGTAGTTGCTTATCCTAACCATACCCTCTCCCTCCGATCTTCCAGCCCTACAACCATTAGTAAGTTTGAAACCTAACACTAACTTGAGTAACCTGACAAACAGTCAGACGGACAGATATCTCTACACCCAACAGTTGTTGATGAGTCTTGACTAAAGTTATGGACCAACAGACTGACAAAGTCATCCTCGGAGTCATGACACCTGAGTGGATAAAAACAAACAACAAACTAACTGTGTTGCTTTGATTCAGGGAAAAAGAGAGTATTGCAGTCATAGATAAATCGCCTCCTTTAAATTACTGACCCGTTACCTCGACTCAGACAACAGTAGACTTTTACACTGGTGGAAAAGATTTAGAGTGTTGTTTTCTGCTGTGGTATCCAGAGGGCCGAGTCATTTTACCATCTGACGCACCAGCGTGAGATAAAAGCAGGAGAGGCAACAGAATGTCAGTGCTGCCCAGTAGCTCTGACTTGCTCCAGTGATTCCATTCACATGTCTATGCCATCTATCATGGACGCCAGTCAGAGTATTGCTGCGCCAAGCAGGGGCTTTGCTGGGAGGCCCGACGAGGGAGTAGCGATGCAGTGCCTTTATTGACCCAAGGCTCTGTCAGAGCCAAGGACAAATGGGCCGCCGCTCCACAGGGGGATTGATTTTTAGTCTAACAGGAGATCGTGGAGAGGAATAGAGAGTGTGGATAGTTCTCCTGGGTTACTCCAGCACCTGTATGTGCTTCATTAGCAGGTAAAAGGTAAAACTCAGCTTTTTTTCAACTGGATTAGACCTTTAGCGCTCAGTCTCTCTTCAGATCCACTCAACAGAATCAGACCAACTGTTCCAGGTTCTGTGACTGAGTGCATCTCTGTACGTCTCAACAACGATCTATCAAATTAAATATGTTTACGTATGTGTGTGTGTGTGTGTGTGTGTGTGTGTGTGTGTGTCTCAGTTGCATAACTGTGGCATTGTGTGTGAGTGGAAGTGCAGCCTCCGGAGACTTTCTGTCAAAACATAACAATGCCTTAACCTGTCCTCTCCTTGTTTACCACAAAGGGAAGTGACACACGGCGCAGCACACATGCAAGCTTGCCTCCGCTCACGCATACACACAGACACACACACTCACAGTAGGACTTAATTAGTGCTTAATGTATGTGCTTCTACTCTTATGGGGCCACTGCAGAATTGCTTTTACTTAACTGCTCTGACAAGCAAATTAAGGAAAGACAGAGAGTGTATTCCATGCAAAGAGCAGGCACACTCTCTCATTGATTTTATGTTGAAAATATGAATTATAATAGACGGTTTCGTGCATCACATAAGAGAGATGAGAGATGAGGGAGATGGGGCATGAAACTTTCGTGTCCTCCAAGGAAGAAGAACGTGTTGGCATGCAGACCAAAGCAAGCGGAGGCCGTATTTAAATGCAGGAGCTGTCAATAATATAAAAGGCTTTCTAATTAAGCTTCTGATGGCACGCCCGGCATTCCCCAGTTGGTAATATTAGCATGAAAAGAAGCTGCTTAAAAACATGAAGAAAACGCTGGCTGTTACTACATTTGAAATCCTCCTAAGGTCAGGCTGTCTCAGCTGCATTGCATCAGAAATGATCTGCACTTGTAGCATAGAGAGTAGAAAAACAAACAGGGGGAAATAGGAAGAGAAAACATCACTTTTAAATTGATATTGATCACATGTAATAATGCTCCACTCTTCCGTGACACACATCTAAAGGTAATACCCCACAAAAACAAATTTCACAGTGACCTTTGTGGATATACAGACATGAGAGAGATTGCTGCAAAGTCGGGGACAAAAAGAGGCTGTAGAATATGTTGTGAGAGATAAAGCTTGAAGTGTCGACAGGCAGCCACAAGAGAAGGAGCTTTGGTGTCATGTTTTATTGAGAACAATGAGGATTGAATTTACAAATCTGATAACTTCAGAGCTCTGGAGCTGATAAACCTCCTCCAGCTCTGTGACAAAGACCACAGACATTAGGAGCATAGGAGCTTCAAAGAGGGAACTAAATTGATTTTCCACATCAAAGTCTGTTTACAGGTCTTAAGGTGCACAACTGTGTTTGTGGGAAAAAGTTTCTGTGGCTTCAGAGGGAACTGCTGAAAATCGGATGTATTGTCAAGTGAGTCAGTGTTGGGCGAGTCTCAGGATGCAGAAAATGAAAACAATGGGAGTGTGTGAGTATAAAAGCTTACCAAACCTGTGTGCTCGAAGCTACATTAGCTGCTACTATCACCGAATCTCTGTCAGAGGTAAGTTGCATTGTGGGTAATATGGGCACCAGATTTAAAATATTTCTTTGGCCTTTTATGCCTTTATTGATAAAGGGCAGTGGATAGTGTTTGAAACAGGGGAAGAGAGACTGAGGGATGACACACAGCAGGGGGCCGAGGGTGGGAGTAGAACCCGGTGTCGCAGATTTAACTGCTTACTGCTTTGACAAGATTACATGCAACAAAAAGGAAGGAATCTTTTTTAGTTTCCAACTGTCTTCTCTTGAGTCTGAAATGCTAAATTGGTGGAGACTAAACCCGACCTAAGTGCAGGGTTGCCAGGTCTGTGTGACAAAACCAGCCCAACGGCCAATAAAACCAGCCCAATACTAGAACTCAAAATATACCCCTGCCAAACCATACACACTGCTTTTAAAGCCCAACAGCATTGCTATCATTGCCTAATACATTATAAAAAACACAGATTGAGTAATGATGATGTTATCAAAACTGGCACTCATCATGGACAACTGCTCTCACCCCCTGCATGAGACTTTAGGGGCCTTCAGCAGCTCCTTCAGCAGCAGACTGCTACACCCGCCCTGCAAGAAGGAGCGCTACCGCAGCCTATTATTAATGTAATTTGCATTCAAAATAGGTCTACCCAACCAGCGGACAAAAATTTCCAGCCGCAGCAACACTTCAGAAGTAGCCCAATTCTGCGGGGAAACCGCAGACCTGGCAACCCTGCCAAAGTGTGACATAGCGCATTAAGGTATTTTATTCTTTTATTCTTCTTATGATTCTTCCTTTAGTAAAGTTTAAGAAGCTGTTTGGGAGAATGACTTGACCTTTTTTTGACATTAAAAATATATTTTGGACTTTTTTGTGACCTTCTCCAGTAGAAACCAACATGCTTTAGGCAGAGAGGCCTGACAGGGTGGGGAAATATTGAGATGTGGGAAAATAAATAATTTATTTTTTTTATGTGATTTTTTTGACAAAAACAAAATTTAGACCAATAACCATATTCAGACGGCAGGGTCAGTGTGGGAATCTTAAATAATGTTAGTGTCATAGTGTTTTGTCTCAGGGTAAAAGTTGTATAAACTCAGCTAATGTGACAGTAGTTCATTCAATCATTTCAGCATTATCTGATAGAAAGTCAACTGAAAAGAAAATAGTCAATGAGAATCGGAGGAACATCAAGCAAAATTTCAAGTTGAAACAACATTTTTGATAACCATAAGCTGCCATCTCAGGTAAAAGCTAATGTTAGCAATGATCCACTTCCTTGCTTATATTACCATTAGCCAGGAAGTGGCTGAATGCTAACATTACCTTGTGATAGTGTTGTTAGATATGATAGGAAAGGTTAATTCCTAGCTTACGGTAGTTTTAGCAAGTGTTTAAATGCTTACATTGGCTGTTTTCTGTTAGTAGCTAGTGGGTTTCCCTCTCCTATCATAGCATATAACACTTCCAAAAGGCAATGTAAGCATTTAACCACTTCCTTGCTAATGGTAATGTTAGCGAGGAAGTGGGTGATTAGTAACATTAGCTGTTGTCTGACAGCTCTAATGGCTTTTCAAATATGTATTTTTAGTCTGTTTACGCCTCTCCTGTAATAGGAACACTTCCAAAAGGCAATATTAGCATTGAGCCAGTTCCTAGCTAATTGTAATGTTGGCTAGGAAGTGGCTAAATAGTAACAGCTGCTGTCTGACAGCTCCAATGGCTTTTAAATATATTTTTTAACAGGTTTAATCTGTTTATGCCTTTCCTGTAAAAGTGTATCACACTTCCAAAAGGCAATGTTAGCATTTAGCCAGTTCCTAGCAAATGGTAATGTTAGCTAGGAATCTGCTGCATAGTAACATTAGCTGACAATAGTTAATGTGTGTTATTTTAACATGAAATATGGCCTCAGGTCCCTCTGGATTTCACTGCTCATTGTCTCTCCTGTTGCTGGTTAATCTGTCAGCGTGGACATTTTAATGTGTTGTACAAATGTAAGATATCTGACAAATACCAACCCTGGAACAGAGCGGTATCACATCATAACAGCATTTGAGCTTCCCAACCAGAGCAGGATGTCAGAGGAAAATGGCCGCCATGTGAATACGGTTAATTGTTTGCATTTACCCTGAAGGACCTTTGAGCTGTTTTTTATGGGTGAACTTCTAATTCCACATTCTGTGTCCCTTCTGATTGCATCTGCGAAGGCCTGAAAGGAGAGCAGACTGAGCTCAGCAAAGTTTTAATGTGACACAATTAATTTGGCCAGTTAATCACAAATGCTCACTATTCTCCATTAACTAAGCTTTTAATGCTCCCATTAAGAATTTATGTCATCCTCCTTTGCACTTCAACATTGGTGAGCTCATTAGGGACAATCTCTGAACATAGTTCCTCTCTGCCCGGCCATAACTCAATACATCACAGCCCCAGTTCACTGTGTAGATAATATTGTTGGGGACTAAATCTAATATACTTAAACCTGTCGCCCACCCAGGGCCATCTTTATCTCGTCGTGTCATTTAGACGTCAGTTTTGAGTCGTTCTTAATTTCTTTATTCCTTGCTTTTTCTTTCTCTGTCCACTCTGCCTTACCTCCTTTCTTCTTTCTGTCCTTTCATGTTTCTTTTTTCCTCTAACTCTCCAGAAAACCTGACGAACAAGAGCCAAGCACTTTGAATATCTTGCCTGGACCTGCGCAGGGTAGTTATTACACCTATTTATCAGCTGAAGAAAATATAACAGGTGACAAAAAGATGGAGCAGCACTGTGTTCTTACGCTGCTAGTGCAATGCGAGGACTCCAGTAAAATGCTGCCTGGATCTTTTTCATTTAATTAGAAAGGGTGCCGAGGTGGAGTAACTCAGTGAGGGGGGCCCGGAGTCACACAAACATTCATCAGCACAGAAATCTGTAGTGTGTGTGTGTGTGTGTGTGTGTGTGCATGTAAGAAGTATAGTACAGGTAAAAGGGTGTGTGTGTACGGGTATAAGGGCAGCAGGAGTTTGCAATATCACAGCAGGCTGCATCTGAAAGATTTCATTTTCCACATCTCCCTGCACCCTAATCTGTGCACCGGCTTAGAGCTGGAGAGTCGAATTGTGGGAGAGAGGGGAGAATTGTAGGGAACATGCAAAGCTTCAGAGTACCTGGAAAGATGTCAGAGAAGAGAATTAAACAAAAGTAGACTCTTGGCGATGCAGAATTCAGCACCAGAGGATACATGTCACCTATTTTACACTTCACTTACTGCAGAGTGAAACTGGAGCGGCTGCAAAATATGGATCAATCACCATATTTGTAGCAAATTTACAATATCTGAAACTCATGCATTTGCACGTGACTAAATGCTGTAAAGTTCAGTACACACTTCATCTGTGAAGTTTGTCCTGGGCGTCTGACACGGCAGTTTGATCCAAACAGCAGGTGATAATCAGCCACGAAACAGTCAGTCGGTGTCATTCATATACTGCTCACTGGACCAGGACGTGACCTTATGAACGATATAGCCAAGTATTGATCCTCACCTGCAGACTTCACACTGACCATGACAAGAAGCACTCCCATAACTCATAACTCTGCAGCAGTGCAGAGAGTATGCTGCATGTGACATGTCATATTTCCTGGCTCACCCCTCATTGCATTTCAATTGCTCAGGCATATGACTGAAGGCATAAAGCAGCACACACTTGCTGAGACTACAGAAAGTCCCATTATAGAACAGTGTGCGGCTATTATAAGGCCGGAGTAAAGTAAATAGGAGTTCCAAGACCGGTGAAATATGTATTTGTATGCCACACAGTGCATTGGTGAAAGGCTGTGTGTGTGCGTGTGTGTGTGTGAATATGAACTGTGAGCCGGAGGGGGCGGGGCAGCTCTGAGGCTGCAGGCTCTGGATCAGCCTGACAGAATCAATGAGATCAATTAACATAGGGCCCGACTGAAAGCAAACACTATATCAAATCCATCTGTAATCCACTGCGCGTTTCTTCAGAGTGTGTGTTTGTTCAGGCGGATGTGAATATTTTTAAGATCAGCACACGATATGCAGCGAAACAGATATGAATATTTCCCCTCGCCGGCAGAGCTGCTGAGATGTGACAGAGCAAAGAAAGAAAGAAAGAGCTGAATTGTTAAGATTATCATATTAAACCACTAGAGAGTTGTTTGTGTGGATTACGTTCAATTATCTTTACATGAGCACAGACATACACCTTCGTTGTGTTTAATTAAAACCCAGTTAGCAAAGCAAAAAAACAGACAAGCGAACACACTTCTGACAAGACAACCGTGATGAATGTTCCTAAAGTTAATGAGATAATCCACCAGCTTCTTTAGGCTGGTTTTAAAGGGGTATTACAGCAATTTATGATGTACTTCCATATGGTTTGGACCACATGTACAGTCAATGGTTCGGACAATTATGATTGACAGATTCAGAAATGCTGAATAGGCTGAATTTTTAACTGGATTTATTGTTGACATCCGGGGTCATCATCAGTCTGATCATAGTTAGACATGCATAGGTTATGTTTCGTAAAGTCAGTTTGTCTCTACACTAAACAAATGTACTATATAGAGCAAACATTTGAAAGGTCCTTCAACTTGTTGCTTGATAGAAACTAAGCATTGTGTGGTGATACAGAGAGGTGATCACAGCCTGCAGAAGGTTTGCATAGAGATATCTTCACTAAATGGGTTTGACTGAAATGAAAGGACTACTGAGGCTTTCTTACGTAATGCTGTCTTCACTATCGATTTCAATCAGAGACTGTTTGGTGAAACACAAACTGCCAAAGTTGAGCAATCATCGTTTTGAGAGTCTCCATGTTGCGTCTGCATAGTAGCTGAGTGGGAAAATATCAATTCAGCTCAGTATCGCAACATTGTTGTCGATACTCTGACACCATGTATAGATTTGTTCAAAATGTTTAAATAAATTTATTTATTTTTACTCAAGGACTGTAGCCTCTGTATATGGTGCGCCTGTTCTACCAACTCATCTAACCCAGCGCCCTGTGTTTTTTTAGAACATAAATTATAAGAGTAATATTTCAAATTAAGTTTTTTACTTAAGTTTCTGAAAGGGCTGCATACATTTTTTTTAACAAGTTTCACTGTTCAAAAAACCTGTAAGAGCAGGCGAGTTGGACGATGCTGACTGTTACATAAGTTTGTTAAGTGCGTGTAACATTAATGGCAGATTTTTAATGACAGCGTTGGTCCCTGCCTGTTTGGAATCCAATTTTGATGCAATTCCAATAATTTAGTAGTAACGTTACCGTAAGTAGTATGTTCAGTCTGACAACTCACGTTGTTATAGTTTGAAATGTTTATTGCAGCAGAACATAGCTTGTTTGGCATCTAGGCTCCGACCTCATCACTCCTCGCTGATTTATTTTACATGCAGAAATTGAGGAGTGATGAGATAATATCTTAAACCCCCTATTCAGAGCCTACGGGTGGATGCTGGGGTGGTGGTGGGGCTGAAAGTAGGAGCGCAGTACTGGTGCAGGGCAGCGGTGGCAATGACTGAGCAGAGGGAGAGACAGGAAATCTTGCAGCTTAAATAGACCGCCAATTGGGAGGAAGTGTTTGTCAGGTGATGTGGAAGTGACGTATATCAATTATTAAATCAGTGCAGCTCGAGTTGTCTGCCTGAACTAGCTCGCAGGCGTCGCCCCATTAGTGAGTTTGCAAAAATTACGATGATGGTTACAGCTGGCTCGCACATCGCCAAAGTGGTTGCCATAGGTTACACATAATGATATGCATAGCGTCACCCCGTCCTTTAAAGGGATTGGCTCCTTAGGTTTGTGACGTCTCAAACCTGCCAATCTGAAAACGTGTTGTTCAGCCTGTCCTTGGTACACTGCAGTTTAAAAGCAGACAGGCTTTGAGGACTGCTTATGTTGTCCCTGATATGTCTTGTAGCACATGAAGAACACCACATGGAGATGTTTACAAGGTTAAACACTTGATTCTCACTGCAGGGGGTCTTTAAGATTGTAATAATTTAGTATAGTTAGACCTCCCAGCCCTTCTGCTTTGCTGCTGTGGCTTTAGGTTTAGTATTTTTTAGCTGGTGGATGTTAGCTGTGGTTTAGCTTCTCCGGCTAACGCAGATTTGATCATTTGGGGGTTATCACCTCAGACTCAGAAGTTAATCCAGAAAACAGCTGATTTCCCAGGTGACGATTGAATAACTTTTAAATCTTCAATATCTGGTGACTGGCCCTTTAAATGAATCCTTCAGCTCTGCCTGCACTTAACTCATCAATAGGACTACTTGTGTTGATGTGACAACACCTTCCAGCAGAGCAAGTGTGCAAGAAAAAGTGAAAACAACCATTCAGTGTATATTCACCTCCTGTCTTAGTGCATCACCATCGGAGGGAAGCTCACTTCTTTGTTAGCAGACAATCAGATAATGATTGTGTGAGACTAATACCTGCTGTGGGCCTGCTGTAGTTTATGGGAGCATTATACCTCCCAGGTTCCACACGGTTAGCTTCTCACTTGGCCTGCTTCTCATTTACTCAAAGCCAATATGACTATTTATGTGGGGCGCTGGGAAATGATAAACGATGGTGTGCTGCCTAATAAATATGAAATCCCTGGATCATTAGCTGGATTAGATTGGAGGGAAAAGTGCATAATCAGCCCATGGATGCACTGGAGTCGGGGAGTCATCGATATCATCGCATCAGCTCACGCTCAGAGAGAGAGACTTAGAGAGACAGAGGGGTTAAGATGGGGAAAGAGGGAAGTCTAAAACGATTAATTTAGTAATGGACAGTGAGCAGGCTGAAGCAATTACAGGGTGTGACCTTCTATTTAGCATTCAGATTGGACTGCTATTGCCACTGATAGTGGAGGTTTGACTTGGAGCGTGGAGGAGGTTGCAGGAAATGGGAAGGGAAAGATTACAGTTTCCTGTCAGGAGCTGCACAAAGGCGAGAAGAGCGAAAACACAAGATGAAGACGAGCTTTCCTGTGTCAAATTTATTGTGCTGACATCACCTTACATCTAGAGTTGCCTTTACCGTTTAGCCCCCAGCTAAGGCTCAGATATGGTGGAGGAGTTGCTGTGACGTAGTGCTGCAGTGGGCCATCCTTCCAGCCCGCTGACAGGCCAGTCGATGTGTTTAATCAACCAGGGACACGATATAGGGAAACAGGCTCTGCATCAAAGAAGTGCTGATACATTGATTCAACCTCACCTCCAGCCATAACAGCCTATCTGCTTAGCCTGATCCGGGGGGGGCAGCCACGTGCAAACACACAGTGGTCATGAAACAGAGAGAGAAAGAGAAGATATCGAGCAGGAAAAGGAAGACGTGTGCTGCCAGATGATCAATATGCTGTTCAAGCATTGCTGTGTTCCAACATCAGAACAGGGTAGAATCGATCCGGGCCTGCAGTTCAATCTGAGGGCTCTTAATTTGAAAGAGCAATTTTATCGTGAAAGAGCAGTTTTCATGAAATATACATCGGTATAAAATGTGACGTTAAAAAGTTTCACAGCCAGCCTGCACGCTGACTATAAAGCTCCGGCTCATCTGCTAATGCCCGTCGTTGGAAGCTCTTCACCAAATCATAAAGATGAAGTATTTTCTCCTCCATATCAGGGCTCCGCCTAACTTCCACTGTATCCTTACGGGACCTTAAAAATGAGCCATAGAAGGTGTCATTGTCTTTCATGGGACAGTAACTTTACCCGAGCCGAGCTCTAAAACTATTCTCTCTAAAGTGCGAGGACACACGGGGGTTTACAGCGTGAGATGGAACAATCTGAGACAACATCCCACGCACACATTCACATGTCCATCATATCAGCATCATGTTTTCACAATACGTCACCGAGCTCTCGTCTCTGAAGAGGTTTATTTCTGGTACGAATTTCAATAGCAGTGTGGGAAATGGGTTTTCTGTAATTTATTCTTCCTCCTCGTCCTCTGATGCGAGCCTTCGTTCATCTGAATATTCCATTCAAGATAAACCCTCCTGGTTTTTTCTCTTTCGTAGACAATAACAGCAAAAATAGATTTCTTTGAGGATATGGCTTGTAAGATTACATTACCTCTTACATCATGCGTTTCCATCTCGATCGGAGTCCTCCCACTACTCTAAAAAAAAAAAAAAAGGGGCTGACAGAGGCAGTGCTGCTAGCTTCTCCCTATCCGTCCTACTGCCCCTCGCCCCGGCCCGGCATCGTTAGCTCACCACAGGCCTAATTGGGCTGTATCTAATAACTGCCGTCCCCAGGGTGTGCTCTAATGAATAGAGAATATAATTAATGCCACGGTGACGGATATTGGCTCACAGCCCTCAGGCAGGACCTGCTCAGCATTCGACTTGTTCGCCAACTTATCTCCCTCTGTCTCTTTCTGTCTCTGCACAAAATTATCAGCATTGTCCGCCACAAGTTTCACCCATTGGGCTCCACTCCAGAGCAATTTGCTGCTGCGACCAATCTTCAGATGCGTTCATTTAAGATAGCGGCTCGAGTGAAGCCTCGAAATTGCCTGCCATTGCATTGATATTAATCCTATTGTAAACAATGCCGTGGCTGTCTGCCCCGCCGCTCCGTGTTGTTGTTTTTCCTCTATTTGGAGGACTTACCGTGAATTTTAAGCACGCCTGTGAATTGTGTGTGTGCGGTACCAATGCTGTGTCAGCGTCTGTGTCAGTGAGGCGCCCAGGTGAATCCAGCAAGGAGTGAACATCCAGCTGCTCTGCCCCTCGCTGAGCACACCTACAGGCATCCATCAGGCTGTCCGCCGCTCCGTCTCGCCTCACAGGGAGACGCTGATGGATTCACCCTGGATCCTGCCCTTTCTCCTCTCTGTCTACTTCTCTCCTCCGCCCTCCCGCCTCCATCTGCCTGCCATCTGCTCCATCCCTCTAAACTTCCTCGCTCCTATGTTACCATGCGTACAGCCTCTTCGCTTACTTTATCATGTCAGAGCCGCTCGGTACAGGAGTTTGACTGACAGGATCAGCAGGAAAGCAGAAGATAAATGCTTTACATTCAGTCGGTCCATCTGCTGCTGGAACATGAGGGTTTGGGTGATTTTGGGAGCTTTTGAATAATAGAACTACTTTTTGGCACACTACTGACCCCTGGTGGAAGCTCACTGCCACAACATCTCCCAAGAAGGATGACTTCCAGCTTGACTGGCAGCGTCTCCGGCCAGGCATGAGTCCAGGCAGGGTAAGCGCTTAATGAGCGTCCAGGAGGAGAGAAAACGAGCGGGGAGAGTGGGAGAGGATGAAGAGAGAGAGAGGGGGAGAGAAAGCGAGAGAGACAAAGTTGGCAGGATGGAGAGCTGCAGTAATTGGTGGTAAAATAAGAAAAAAAAACAGAGGTTATAACAAGGTGTTGCTCTGTTGGCGAGGTTAAGCTAGGCTGGTGTGTGTGACGTGTGTCAGGATTAAAGAGTGAGCTCTGCACACAGAGAGGCAGCATGCTAACAAGCATGCTAGCAGTGTACGGACAAATGACTGCACCTGTTTGCTTTTCTATCTCCATGTAAGTGTTTGTGTGTAGGCGTTTGACTGTCTTTGTTTGTGTGTGTTCAGCTCATGTTTGTTTGAGTGCGTAGACCTGCGCCTGCCGCTTGTCCTTGACTGACAGGTCATTAATGAACACAGAATCCGCACATGTTTGTCAGGCTGACAGAGTCGCGCCGAAACCATTATGATAAAATCATTAGCGGGAGGCTGAATTCATGACATGCTTGGCTTCCATGCCAGCTGACTGAAATAGCTGTAAGTGGATTAAATTAAGAATGCAAACATCCTGACTGACGTAGCAGAAACGCTGAATTAGATTTGTATTCCAGCAGAAGGTTTCGGCCTCTGCAGTCTTTTCCTTTTGGATAAAAAATGTCTTTGTTTGAAGAAAAATGAACATTGCCTTCCCTTTTCCCTCTTGTGTATACTCCTGTGTGTATGCACGGCAGAAAAGCGATGCCATAAAAGCTTCTATTCAACATCTTAACATCACAGCCAGCTACACTCCACTGCGCTGACCTTGGCTGTAATTGCAGCAGGACCTTTTCTTTTATGCATTGGTCACCGGGATAGAGAAATTAAATGTCAACCAAGCCTGAGGGAGAAGAAGCAAAGCAAGGTATTGCACTGTATCGGATTGGAAGCTTTCCAAAATGTCCGACATGCAGCCCCACTGTTCCCTCTGCTCCTCATCAGAGAGCCTCAGTCTCATAGTTTACACACACACATTCTGAAACACACACACAACAAGTACGAGGAAAGATGCCAAAAACTCTCCCCTGAAATGGACACTGAAGAAATTCAGTCGGAGTCTCTTTAATTGCAGAGGAAATAGAGAAAACACACATCCATTCATTCATGCAGGCAGGAGCACAAATACACACACTGTACGTGCACAAAGACACAACAACGCTTGTCACTAAGCGGTACAGAAGACGGGAGGATTGCGAGTATTCACATTTGGAGGGGAAATAGAGCATGTGGTGACAGCAGAGTGGTGGGAGCGTCCAGAGGGAGTCGGTGATGTGCAGCAGAGAGGAACAGCTTTGAGTCAAGGTTTCTCACAGTCACAGGGGGGGAAACACAACACCAGGATTTCTAAAAGGCTTTTCTGATTCAAAAAGTGGCTGAGACCATTTTTTGGCTGTACACTACGATCCCACAGTTACACTGGTGTGTTGAGTGTTCAGGCACGCATTCTAGATTTGAATTTGATTGTTGCTTTGGAGCGAGAACACTTTTAGACAGCCAGGAATTGTGTCTCTGGGTTTGATATGAATTATACAACAGCTCGGCACGAATTAATTTGATTGGACTGCAGGAGTTCCACAAGTGCTGATATTAAGTTTAACAGCATGGCTGGGATTTGTACCTATATGTATCACTCCGCTTCAGGCGCTCTGAATAGCGGCCGTTCTTTGTTGATAACATTTATGTGTAACTACGAGGGGCGTTGGTTTGGCTCAGTTGTTAAATTGCATGTTCTCTGTATAGAGGCTCATTCCTCGATGCAGCAGCCCCGGGTTCAACCCCCATCCTCAGCCCCCTGCTGCGGATGCCAAATAAAGGCATAAGCATGTTGATCTGGTTTTGCTGTTTTTTGAGCAATATATGCCTGTTGCCTGCAATATCACACTCAAGGCTGTACTGTTGTACTGGATATCAGCACAGCTGTGCACGTCTTCCTGCTGCATTATATGTATAACGATATAGCAGCCGTGCCAATATCCAGTATAACACATTATATTGAAGTTTAACTTTCAAACCGGCTGATCAGTTAAGATTTTTGATATTCTAACATTAGCAGTAGTTATATTCAGTGTTGGGGCGTTACTTCTGCAAGTCAAGTAATCCGTTACTTTTTCATCAAAAGTAATCCGTTACTGGAAAAAAAAAGCTGTATTTCCTTTTCCTGTTTGTGGCCACAAAAAATGAAAATCCCTGAAGCACTGTTTCTGTTTCTCTCCTACTTCTTGGCAGGTAACTGTGTACCAGCGAAAGGTAAACACAGCTGTGTCAGAGCGCATGTGTTGAGATGGCAGAGAGGACGGCTTTTACTTCGTGGAAATATTCCCTTTTTTGGGGGGGGGGACAGGAACATCACGGTGACATGTAAGTTGTCACTAGAGGATAAGTTCCTTGTCAGCTGTGAAGAGCTCTGCTTGTGAAGTAGCATCCGCAACACTGGTGGGACTGAGGACCCGTGTTGTATTGTTGTCATTGAAACAGCTGTGCCTAATACTGTATGCCTCTGCCCAGTTCACTGGCAGATTGTTAGCAGATTAAAGAGCTGTAAAGCTTATATTGTGTCTGTCATTCCTGTTATCAGACTGTAGAGTTACAGATTATGGGCCGTACACGAGGCTGCAATGACGGTAGGTCAATCCATTCAAATGTAGACGTTCAGCAGACTACAGGCCGTCCTGACAATATAACCGACATGTGTAAAGAGTCGCACAGGGGTCATTTTTATTATTGGTAATGCAAAAGTAACGTGTTACTTTTCTCAGTAGGTAACGCAGTAACATAATGAGTTACTTTTAAAAATAAAAATAATAATAGTAACCCAACACTGGTTATATTTACAGCACATACTTTATCTAAGTTGCTATACATCATGCGAAACACAGGGAGACAGCTGCTCTCTAACCTTCCATTCAGTTTTGTTATCAGTGTATAAAAACATGTCCCCTTGTAATTTTTGAAACTGCAAAGCTGAGCGTTGAAGTATCAGTCAAGCTTCACAGAGATTTTCAAGGGCAAGACAACCTTTAACCATATATATTGTGCTTGCCGTACGATCTTGTTTGGCCAGCGATATAATGTAGCTTTCAAACCTTAAGACACTTAAATCAAACAGGACTTAGCAGCTAGAAAAAGTATTTTGCCCTATCATGCCAGTAATATATTATCTGCAGGTCTCACCGTGAACCTAACTTGTCTTAATGGTATTCGCTTATCGGTATTTTCTACCTCAGCCGGGCCTTTCCCTTGCAGGGTGGGTTTATCAAACCTCCTGCTAAGTTCCCTTTTTTCCCCAGGAGCTGTATCGATCGCAGAATGTTTTAGAATCTCCGAGATAAATGAGGGCAGCTGCACTGACGAAATTATTGGTTTCTTAAAGCCTTCCCCAGGAGGTCTGAGATGAATTTGCCTCTAATCATGAGCGGAGGATAAGCCCAACATCGTCATACATCTCAACCAGGGAGAGAAAAACACAAAGCCAGCAGAGCAAATTCCCTCAACTCTGTGAAGAGCAGCGCTAATACTTGTAATTCATCACGGCAGTCAGTGGCACACATTAGAAGTCAGAGGACAATTTCAGTGCTACATTTCAGAGTCTCTGCAGAACCGGACATAATCAGATAGTCTACTCGACAAAGATCTCAGAAAATAATGTTCAAGAAGTTATTTTATCTGATAATGACACTTTTATCTAGCAAGAGATGATTTATAAATTGGACTTTCTGGTTCGTAAAGCTCCTTCAAGTCCACCTTTAAACTGAGGCAACTTTTACCCTGAGTCATCTTCAAAATCGAACGTGGGAAACTGCTTTAAATTTTATGAAACTATTATAAAAATACAGTTTTAACCTTGCAAACATAAGAATAAGAGTCTATGGAAGTTGGTGCAAACTTGTTCTAAACACATGAAAGCTTCAGAGCAACACTTTCGTTTCTTTTAAAAATGGGTTCTGCCTCTTTAAATGTAAGAAATACACTTTTTGTGACACATATTTAACACGAACCGGCGGCTTCAATCGGAACAAATTGTGCTTATCACACTTTGAGTGACACATTTTCCTGTTGGAGAGCCAGTTATGCTTTTTTATGAGCTGCCATTACAGCGCGGTGTGAACATTTCTTCAGACAGAGTGTGTAACAGTACTTTTTTTTTTCTTGTGTGTGTGTGTGTGTGTACTTCTGAAATTTCTCCCAGAAATCCAATCAGCCAGTTTGTCACACCTCAGTAACCCCTGCTTGTAATCACATCATATTCTGGAAATGTTACAAAAGTGCAAAGGTGTGTGAGGGCAGGAAATATTATTCACAAAAACACCTCCTTTACTCTTGCAGCCTTCCCTTTCAGACGAACATTTTCAGCTTTCTGCTCCTCTGGAATGGAAATTAAATGCTTGCACGCTAACTTACATATGGCTAAACTTCAGACGAGGCTGGTTTGTGATATTATTTTGAAAACGTCTTCACAGGTTTAATATATTTTCTCATGCGACTAAATAAATGTTTTCTAAAATAGAATCAGATCTGGCTCCCAGTGTTGTTCTTGTAGTCTCTAAAAGGATGAGCAAAGCTTCAAAGCTTCAATATCATCTCTGGGTAAACTTTGCCCTCCGCTTTTATTAGTTTCATTTTGACAGAAAACAGATGGAATGGAGGAAGTCTTGCATGGTCCTGTTCGACCGTGTGCTTCATCCAAAATGAGAAAAAACATGTTTAATCTTGTAAACAGTGTTAATAATAACAGTCTGTAAATGGCTGTGGGATTGTTCCTGCCAGCCTCCTCGCAACATGTCAGCGAGAAGTTGGGACGCTGATGTGTGAACACGGGAACATTCACCAAGAGCAAGTGGGCGTGGTGATGACGTTTATACCGGTGCGAAACCGAAAGAGCGACACACATCACGATGATTAAAAACATCCGAGGTTGAAGAATGCCCCAGGAGAGCACAAAAGTTCCAATCAAAGATCAGGGATCGTTGGTGTTTTTTTCTGTAATGTAACATCAACATAATTAACCTTCAATTTCCTCTCACCAGGATGAACCCAACTCTCTAATATCAGGGCTAAAAGATATATTTTGTAAAGTCCTGTGTCAATGTTGCAGTCAGCAATATAAATAATGAACACTACTTTTGCTTTAAACACTGAAATGAAAGCCTGTGCTGTGAAATGGTTTAACTCACTCATATTCAAGACTCTGTCTCTGGAACGTGGGGAGAGTTTGGAGGCAACAGACGTCGGATCAAACACCAAAGACAGTAGGGAGCATCAGGGGAGGCCAGTCGTCCTAGGCAAGGCGATGGGACATGGCTGGGGTGTTATGAGTCCAGTGGGTGTGGTGTGAGAAACGTAGGTAAGCTATAGGGCTGAGTTAGGGCTGGCGTCTATCTAAGAGGGTTTATATGGAACAGTTGCAGGGTAAGATCGCTTCTCTTTTGTGTCGGCTTCTTCAGTTCATCCTCTGTTCTTCTCTCGTCTTCTTCTCTGTGTCTTCTCTCCTCTTATCTTCTTTTCCTGTCACTCTGGGTCCTTTGGGGCCTCGGTGTTGGGCTGCGCAAGTTCTGGAGACGACTCAGTCGAAGTTGTAACGTTGTTAGTCTGCAAATAAACTAACGTAGAGTGAGAAAGAACCCCATCTACTAGTGTTAGTTTGTATCGAGTGTCTAGAGTCTCTTTGGTGAAGAAAAGAACATCATCTGATCCTGCTGCAGATGAGGTCGAGGTAGATTTAATTGAACATTTTAACCCTTAATTAAGTCTACTCCTCTTTCCAATGTTGCTGTTTTTATTCCAATTTGCTTAGTAATGTCTGAATGGTTCTTTAACTGTTTGATGAGATTCTAGCTTCAAACAATCAAGGGAGCTGAAAACTGCAGGGTAGAAAACACATTAACTACAAATAATGAAGGCCTATTGACGGACATTTTTGTATTTAAGCAGCAGAGGTTCAAAACAAGCAACAACAAAGTCCTGCTATGCCAGCAGACGTGTGTGGTGTTGCATCAAATATAACGCATATAAGGGAGTAAATCACGACACAAAAAGTCACTTAGGATGTCTGCAGAGGAGTTAGACAGAACTTCACTCATGAAACTGTGTCAATAGAGGATTATGTTAAGTTATTACCAGCTGCAGGGGGACACAAAAATAAACTCTGTGCACGCCTGAGAATCACTAACAGCTAACATCTGTCTGTGACCTAAAGGACGCCTGCTTTAACTCCACCCTGACTAACAGATACTTTCACAGGAGGGGTTAGACAAGACTCTGCACACTGTTAAGGATCTCAATTACTCGGATAATGGGCTTTACTCCATGCTGCGTTTACAGGAAGCTGGCACTGAGAGGAGCGTCTGCTTATGAGCGTTATTTATCACCTATGTCTCTCTTTATTCTTATTATCCACTTATTTTTTAACTGCTCAGTTTTAGGAGCCTGCAGGCATACATATCACTATGATTGTACCCGGCATGATAGATTGTATGCGTGTGAATATACTGTATACGCAAACTTGAAGTTGAAAAGTTTCAAAAAAGAACAAAAGTGGGGTCACTCTTTTACGACTAACAGGGATCACAAAAATGCTTTTGGAAACTCTAAGTGTCCAACTAACACTGTTTGTTATCGATCAGTAAAGCACTGATCATAAAGCCTGAGAGACTTTTGTACTTCTCATTAAAGCAGCTATAAACATGCAGTGGTGGCTTAATGTTGGGGTTTAATAACACAGAAGATTACTTCAGCTAAATATATGTTAGTAATTCTCTCCAGTCAGCTGAAAGGGAAGTTTCAACTCTGGGAAAATGAACATTTTCACTTTTGGTCGACACAATTCAATGCATTGATTAGAAAGTACACGTCTTGAAATGCATTAAACACGCATTTTAACAAGCTTTCTAGAGCTGCACCTGAATGCAACATCCCACTGATGATGACATTCTACAATATAATTAAGCAATATCACACTGGAGGTCGTGATGTTGTACTGAATATCATCACAGCAGTGATTCGGCCGCGGACAATCAGCCGAGTGTGATATTGCTTTTATACAACTGTTAAACAAGCGGCAAAAAAGTAACAATCAACTTCAGATTACTTTTTCCTGCACCAACTCAACTAGTTCCACAGCTTAGCTAAACCTGGACTTTCGTTGCCAAGCAACCCAAACATTCTCCCGCACTCTGTAGCTGTGTCCCCCATCCAGAAGGCCGTATTTGAAGGCCGATTGCGTCACAGCAGCACGTCGAAGGCTCCTTCAGATGCAGCCGACAAATGCATCCTCCTTTTCCCGGGCCACAAAGGATCCTTAGCGTGCATCCTTTGCGGCCCAACGTATCTTGAGATTCATTGCGTGCCAAATCAAACGAGATTGAGGACTCTTACACGGCCGAAGAATAAACTTTTAAATGCTAACGTTTTTGTTTTCAACTCAATCAAATAGCTAGCAATGCACACGTTTAAAAAAACGAAAGGTGCCATGGTACAAGTTATCTTTAAAGTAATAGGCTAAGTTATGTAACATAAGTTGTGCTAGCTAGTTAGCCCACTAGCTACCTGTTGTTGGGCGTCAGGAGCGGCGTTTGCTCAGCTGTGATCAGCTGTTTGTCATCATTTACATTTATCTGTTTGTTTTGAATGAAGAGTCTGCTGTATGATTCAGGTACCAGCTTGATTAATGTCTGCTGTGATGTCAATGAACAGTATTCAGAACACCTGGCTGAGGCGGAGTGATACACAGAGTGAAAAGTCCCAATGATGTTGTGCTCTATATCAGCACTCATGAATGCCTCTTGTCCAATCAGATTACTTGGTGGTAACAAACTGTTGCATAATTAATCTTTATGCTGCTAGAGATGAGTTTATCGGTCCTTTTAAGGGAAGCGTGCGGGGTCGGAAACACTACAGACTAATCTAAATGCATGTAAAGGCCAGTAATGAGTCATAAATAATGACGAGTGTTTATAATGTTCCTTCATAGATGTGTGCGCAGCTCAAGGACGCAGAGCACCGTCTGATGAATCTGAATAACCTTTGGCGAGAAAAAGCTGAAAAATATGTGTTGCTTGAATGTCAATATAATTAGTATTCCACGTATGTTAGTGCCGCGGTGCAGACTTTGATTGCGAGTATAATCACTCTGATATCATCAGACCGCCGTGTTTGCTCAGCTTGACCCCAGTTTTTTTCTTAATTGCATCATAACCACATTTCAGGAAGACATATAGATTCTGTAGGTGAAGGTCAATCAGCCCGGTGCGTATAGTAGTTTTATATAAGCAATGACGTTTGTTGCATTTAATGTCAAACTCTGCAGTATCAGAGGAAATGCAGGGGAGAGGAGACGCAGATGAAGGAGGAAGCGGAGGAGGAGGAGGAGGAGATTTTTTGTAAGGAGTCAGAGAAGGTAGCAGAGCTGTGAGGAGATAAGGCCGAGGGAGGAATAGCTGCACAAATCTGCTCGGAGTTGATGCTGTGACACTGGATAACTTCCGTCTTCAGAATGAGAATTAACACAAAATTAGCACATATTATCATAATCCTTTCCTTTCTTCTATTTTTGATGATGTCTGTCGGTCCGGGTCGCTCGCTCTCTCCCGTTTCTCATTTACTCTCTTTATTACTTCAATCCACAGTTATTGTGAGACTTTGCTTCCACTGTGAACTGTAGCTAAAAGGCAACCACGCGAAATCGGCCGGATTGCTTTTTGCTGCTGATAACAGCAATATGGCATTAGTGATCGGATTGATAAAGAGGTGTTTGTAAGACATACAGACAAAATGTATTAAAGAGCGGAGAAGTCAATGAGCAGCTGGAGGATTATAGAAAGTGACTGAGGTTACAGTGAGGTTACTGACAGGCACTTTACTGAGTGACTGAAAGAACCAACCAACTGCTTAAACTATGAAATGTGTTTATTTAATAAATTGTCACTTATGTGTTGATATAACTCCGATGAAGTTTACCTTTTTCTCGAGCAACATAATCAGGTCAGAATCTCAACATGAAAAAGCTAATAACATTCATATCAGCCTCCGTGAGAGTGTTAGTCCAACATTAGTCACATCACGGTTTAATTAGCTGAAATTAGCATTTAGCTGAAGGCACCGCTACGCTAAAAGACACTAGCAATGGCGAAGTTTGAATATAAATCAGGAACTTACTGAAGTATCAACAAACATGATCACACATGTGCCCAGATATTCAAAGGCAGCTTTAGGTACTTGTCAGTTGTTGTCAACACTCGCTACTACAGACAACGCAGTAGCCATGAGAAGCAGTCAAACAAAAACACTGATGAAGCATTAAAAGCTGGACTGAACCCTCTTTAAAAAGACGTTTCTGACTGCAAGTCCTCTCAAAAAACCCAAAATGTTCAAATTAATTGGATTTTTGTCTATTGATCATGCTATCAGCCCTTTCTCAAATAACATTCAAATAAAACTAAACTGCAACAGAGAACGCTGTTGGTAGAAACATAATGCTGGCTGAATCACTTTTTCTACTATCATAAATGGAATAGTTCTTAATTGATGTACCCGGCGAGTCACAGAAATGAACATATTGGTATCATTTTCTGACGGGCAAGAACAGCATCAGCCCTAGAGCTCAACAGCATCCCGTACAGGCTCTATAAGAACACCCCTGGCGTCCTGAAACACCTCTGGAAGCTGCTGAAAGTGGCATGGGCAAAAGGAATCATTCTGAAGGGTTGGTGAAGGGCAGGAGGAATCTTAATTCCCAAAGAAAATAATTCTTCAACCATCAGCCAGTTCCACCAGATCCATCCTCTGAATAAGGAGGGAATGATCTTCTGAAGGGCCCGAGACTCTCATCATTTCTGCAGAGCAGCAACTTCATGGACACATCAGTGCAGACAGCAGGTATTTGTGGCTTCTCAGAATATATGGAGCACGCATCATCTAACCAGATTCAAACTGCCAAGAAGGAAAAGAAAAACCTCCTTGTGGTGTTCCTGGATCTTGGAAATGCCTTTGGCTGTGTTCCTCAAAAAACCCTTTGGGCAGCATTCAACTTCTTCCAGGTTCCAGATACACAAGGCTGGTTAATTAAAGCTTACTTTCAGGACCTCCAGTTCTGTGTAACAACTCTGGGCAACACCAATGCCAGGCAGCACCTGGAGAAAGGCATAACGCAGGCTGTACCATTTCTACCCTGGCATTTAAGCATGGCGATGGAACTCATCATTCAAACATCAAGATGGGTGGTGGGAGGAGAATGCTTAACAAATGGACTGTGTCTTCCCCCAAGCAGAGCGTATATGCTGTTGAACAAAATCCATGGAAACATCAAGTGGCAGCACAGGTAGGATACAATCAACGGCTTAAATTTGGCCTGCTGCCCTGATGGGTGATGTGGCCTTTTTCCATCTATGAGGTTAATCTATTGCAGGCTAACTGGCTTGAGAGACTGATGAACGCTCAAGTGAGGAAGTGGCTTAGGTTACCAAGATGTCTTCGCAGCATAGGACTGCTTCGACTGAGAAGGGTCTTAGGATGAAAGGCTGAAACGCCCAGCGCTGTCGGAGTTTCACGACTGAGGATGTGTCTTTATGGGCACCTCCGAGAACAACCCCACTTTGGTAATTGTAGGGCTGAAACTCCAGCACATCCTCAAAGTGGGGTAGACTCCGAGTCCTGGTGACTCCGATGGCAATGCTGCAGATGGGATTAGCCAAACTAAAAATGCAGTCAAATCGATGGTTCTTATAAATAAGTCTGTAGTTATTCAGCCACTGTTGTAAGCTAGCTTCGGTTATTAGCCCTTCTAAATCATGTTCCAATTTAATTCAAGGCAGTGTCAGTCAAACAGCAGACCCAGCTTCATCTGCAGTGGTAAATGTTAGCAGAAGACACCCAAGTTAAACCCACTCTCTGTCGCTAAACGAGGAACAAATGCAGAACAGAGCTGTCGCCAAGTTTACTGTAAAAGATTTTGTTCACTACAGTGAAGTCCAGTTGGTTACGGTACACTAGTGATAACATGTTTGTATTGCTTATGATTGTTACTGTAACTACATTTACTGTTCATGTAGGGGGATGACCACAGGCCTTAACCCTAGTTACAACCCCCTTCCAGAGGCACATTATCAGACACCGTAATACAGACATGTCTTTACTTTTTGCAACAAATAATGAAGAGTTGTATCAGTAAAAGTACCAATACGTATCACTAAAGATAAGCAGTATTGCTATCAATAAAATCCTAATGATACCCATCCCTAATATATATTTATACATTCATGTTTATACATTCACTATAAAAACTATATATCGCTAATATCCAAAATCCTTAGAAAAAATAGTCATGATCTCCGTGTCCTAAACAGAAGCTACTTCCCTGCTAATACAAATGTATCAAGGCTCCATACTGGCCCTTTATTTAAGAATAATGTCTCACTTTTATTCAATAAGTCCTTAAATAAGAGCAGTTTATAACATGCTGTGTCTCTCCACCACTCTCTTACTTTCTCTCTCCTCCCTGAAATCGATATCCATTTCTAGAAATGGAATGCACAGAGGATTGAAGTGCTCATTAAAAGCACTGATGCCCGACTGAGGGGCAGATTCGCAGGAAGATCGTCCATCTTAGCCTCGATGTTTAGAAATAAAGTCACACACACTCACATAGACATGAATGTATTCCTCCATGGATGCTATCACCAAAAACCTACTGTACATTATCCAACACACACACACACACACACACACACACACCTTCTGCCTCCATCCCGCCCCTCTCAGCGACCACTGACGGGCAACAACGTCACGCTGCTGCTGCCTGGCAACGCCTCTTCACTGGAGGACGAAAAGTGCTTCATTGTTTTTCTGCCATTCACAGCAGCTGTCTCAAGGTCCCTGCCTCCGAGGGAGAAGAGGACACCTTTCTTTATATTCTCTCTGTGTGCATGTTTGCATGTGTTTGCATGTGGGTAAAGACGGAGTGTACCGACTGACACAAACACGGCTGACTCCCAGGTACAGGAGGGATGCAGAGTATCCAAGGTGTCTCTTCAAGAGCTTCTTTTTTTTAAATCTTTGAATTGTTTCAGCAACTTATTTTCATGACTTTGAGAGACTAAAGCAGGAAAAGACAGTCAGAAACACGGAGGAGATGAAGACCCAGTGGTTTAAAAAAAGCCCTTAAGTGTCCAATCACGTAATAATACTTCAATCATGTCCCGCTTAGCTCTGACTTGGCTGCAGATCAATAAAATGTCACCTATCACCACAAGCACGGGCTCTCATTTCAACCCCTGTCTTTAGCTCAACCAGCAGGCGTATTTATCACACTCTCTCTCTCACACTCTCCAACTTTCTTTCCCCCCTGAAGGTATTAGCGGTTTCAAAGCAGCGTCCTCATCCTGCTTCTATTCGTTACACTTCAGTGCCTTCGCTGAGGAACGTCTCCCAGTTGACCCCGTAGTCTTACAGTAACGACTCGCATCAAATCGGGAGAAGGACTTTCCTCACACAAACAGCTTAGTAACACATATGCTCTTATTTTGCACACTAAAGTAAGGATGGATGAGGCACGCACACACACACACACACGCCGACTCTAATCTGACGACAGCAAGGCGATGGAGTGAGGGCAGAGACACTTTTGTACTTTAAACCAATCACACCGTCGGGATCAGAGCCGATAAAATGAGGTCCGGGGAAAAGAAATAAACCCGCCACTCCATTTTTAAACCTTTAATATAAGAGACACAGCCTCCCTTTCATTCTCAAGGCTGTAAATTGGAGCGATGGTGAGAATGCACCTTATCTTCCCTGTGCACTCTGTCACTCCTTTGTGCTCGTTTTAGTTTGGCCTCAGAAAGAAACTGGTGTCTCTGATAATGGCGCTCAGTGTCTGACTCTTTCACCTCCATTTAAAGGAGCATTATTACTCTTTCAAATGGGTGGAGGGGCAGGGAACAGTAGGGCATACACAATGTTGCTTATCATTGTGTCAGTGTATAGCTCTCAGCTGTCAGTTAAAGTTAAAGTAAGATTAACATATTGCAAATGATTAAACAGAGAGCAACATTTTTATGGTGGATTTGGGTTCAAGAGGGCTAAGAGAACTAATTGGAAAAAAATCTAGCTGCATGGTGGTGCAGTGGTTACTGCTCGGGCTGCACGATATATCGTTTAACAATTACAAAGTGCGCATGTGCAATAGTCAGGTCACAGGAGGTGCGATTGTGAGGCAAATTAAGTGAAACACAGAGCACGGAGTGAACTGACCGCTGAGCTGCAGAGACTGTGTCACCTGCCTGTAAACAATACACATGCACGCAACGCTGCTGCTGTCACAGATCATGTCAGCGGGATGATCGAGGCCGACTATCCATCACGCGAGATCCACATAAATGGACAGTTCAAGGAGCGGATGGGCTGCAGTGTTAGCGGCTAAACCTGCAGCGCACACACGGCGTGAGGTTGTGTGTGCCGACAGGAAGTAGGATACGGTGAGCTTTCGTTTCAAACCGGGCTGGTCACGCTGATTGAACATACGTTTGAACACCGTTAAAAACATTATGACATACCGTAACACAACTGCAGCCCACAAGCCTGTTTGTATTTATTATATAAAGAAACGTGTCGCTTCACCTGAACTCTCTCTACTTTCTCATGCGGGTGTCAGAGTCACTGAACCAAGAGTGATAAAAGTAGGAAGGGATATGATAGTTAATTGTTTATATTATCGCAAAAGGTTTTTCCAATATCATGCAGCTCTAGTTAGCGCTGTCGCCTCACAGCTAGAAGTTCCTGGTTTGAATCCTAGTTCAGCCGCCGTGGGGCCTTCCTGTGTGGAGTTTGCATGTTCTCCCCGTGCATGTGTGGGTTCTCTCGGGGTACTCCGGCTTCCTCCCACAGTCCAAAGACATGCTCGTTAGGTTCATTGGTCACTAAAAATTGCCCGTAGGTGTGAATGTGCACATGAAAAGTTGTCTGTCTCTATGTGTCAGCCCTGTGATTGACAGGCGATCAGTCCAGGGTGCACCCCGCCTCTCGACCAATGACAGCTTGAAGAGGCTCCAGCCCCCTTGCCGCCCTGTACAGGATAAGCGGTGTAGATAATGGATGGATGAATGGATGGAAAAGTTTATTTTGTAAATGATTTATGGTAATATTCGTTATCCGAGCACCACAGGGAGACCAGAAGAATTGCAGTTTCTTCAAATAAACCATACATTATCTGTTGGCTGCTAATGCTCAGTCTACGTTTGCCAATTCAAATTTGCTCATAATGACGAATAATTAACGACAGCACACCACCCTTAAATTATCTTTAGCAAACAGCCCAAACAAAAGCAGAAACCTTATACGACGAAATAGACTTTCTGTCTGAGTTACAAACACATCCGCAGGCGTTTTAAACAGTCGCAGCACATTGTGTAATAATTAAAGGTCATTGTTTTTGCTCTCGTGGAGTTAATTGGCTGAAGCTCTCGCTAAGAATAGTTTAATTTGTACTCAGAGAGCTAATTAGAAAACGGAAAAGAAGAAAAGCAAAGGCCCCAAAATATTTATAACAGTTTTTTTCTCACTTAAATCTCATACAGTTTCATGTTAAATAAAACCTCCGTAGTAATTGTTTGCTTCATTTGAGTAACCTGCAGTGCAGAACTAAAGCACGCAGTGAAGGCTTCAATATCAGTGAAGTTGAGGAGTCATTTTAGCCTTAATGGACTCGTGGGCTTGGATGATTACGGGTTTAAACAAATGATTGATGGCCTGTTCCGCTGCCTTTGTTATCTTAGAAAGGAGGCACTTTTACAGAAAGCTCTGGGAGAAAGAACAGGATCCTGAGCACAGCGTTCTGCACCTGCACAGATAAAGATCAGGACAAATGTAAAGCCTGGCAGAGAGTCAGAGGCTCAAAGGTTTCTACAAAAAATGCATGCGTTACTTGCACTCATACGTTTATTTTATTTGATAATACAAACAAATAGATGTGCAACATGCCCTTTGTTTGGCTGTAACAGACCTGAATCAGTCGAATCAGATTTGGCTGTTCAATTCATTCCTATTTTCCAGTTCATTGAACACCAGACTCTCGCATTAGCCTACACGAGTGTCGTGTTTTACCCGCAAGACACACTTTTTCATAAGCTTTCATAAGCCCTGCACATTGAAACATTTCCAGCCCACTACGTTCTTATTATTTCAACTTACATCACCCCCATTTTTTACTTTATCATTTACCAGATGAAGGACTTTAATCGTGAGTTAAAATTAGCTGCAGCTCAGCTCGCAGCATTCCAGAAAAGAGATAAGCAGAACAGATTTTTTTAAACGTAAGATGCTTTATTCTTTGTTTACAAGTTACAAGTCACGTGTGCTGTTTGTTTTGAGGAGGAGGAAACCTCTGCAGATAATTCGGCTCTCTTGAAAAACCTCATGAATGATGAACACTAAAGGAATCCTTACCCGAAAACAAGCTAGTGGCATCCTAGCTTGTAGCCTTTCCTGACCTATATGTTCACCATAGACTGTATAAAAAGATCAACGACATGACAGCTCCCTAAAAGTGAAGCCAAAACCTCGCTATCGCCCCCTGCTGAGTGGCCGCATTATAGGTCATAAAGCCCGCCTCCTCCATGTTATCAGATGGGACATGAGTCAATTTTCTCAAACATGGTTTCTGTCATTATAGTTAGTTCTTATCATGCTGATTTACATCCAAGTGTTCCTTTTTAGCGTTAGTTTTACCTTTTTAAGTTTAGTTTTAATAAGTTATTTGATACTGTCAAAAGGATGATTGACAGCTCTGTTGACAAGTACGGCTCCTGCAGCCGATCTGTTCCGGATTAGCAGAGTAGGAAGGAAAGAGGAGCAACGGTGAGAGGAGACATAACTAAAACAATCACTACAGTCATTGAAGTTTCATATCTATGAACGTCTGCTTCAGACTGTGGGAATTTTGCGGGGATCATCAAGGGGGTAACTTGTTTAAATTTAAAGTTATATGGGGGAGGCAATTTATTTTATGACATTTATTTTAGGACCCCCGACTTCCCTCGTGGAGAGCAAAGAAGGATTATCTTATCTTGCTTACGAGGGCAAGTTGGCTGATTAGAGTACCATTTGGGGATGAGGTAGGGGGTTTTGACACTGTATATAAGCTTTAACACTGTGGCTGAAAGGCAGAGAACTGCAGTACTTCTCTTCATGCTGCATGTAAAATGTAAGTAAAGAGACGTGATTCATAACATTGAGTTTGCTTCTTCTTCACAAATTATCTTCAGGAGGAGAATTTCCCTCACAAGACCAACACAAAGAAGCTGCTCTGCTGTTTAACACGCTGACATCTGGGATTCTTGCTGTTTAGCTGTTTTGGCTTCAATTTTGTACAATGAGTGTAGATTGAGAGAGACGCATCGTTCTAAACTTTATAGCCTTTCATACTGTTGCTTCTTCACTGCCACAATGACAACATTTTAAAAACAAAAGTACGATCCAAGGCCCTTTCTACTGATGATTCGAACTGTACACTTTCAGGGAGCAGTCTCTGAAGACAGTCAGAGGGTTCATACCTGTATTATGAACTAAAACACTTACAATGGGCTGCTATTACAGGCCTGATTTTATATTTGGACGAGAGGAAGCAATGAGTCAGATGAGATCTGACCACACAGAGACGTCTCTTTCTCTGGTCTGAAGAATTAGCACAGTGATTCATCACCACTCGCAGAGAGGAAGTTGTTGTCTTCTTTTCAGACAAATGGACTCTTAAATGAACAACACACAAAAACACAATACTGTTTGAACATGGGGAAGATGTACTGACCAAACCTAAAGGGATGATGTAAAAGTTTAATGATTCCATTAGCCCTGCTGCTGACATGAAGAAGCACTCTAAACATTACTACTTCAAATAAAGGAACATCTTAGCATGTGGATGTTGCAGTTTTTAAGTGTGCAGAGACCAGACAACAAACCTGGGCTCAGTGAAAAGATGGATAACCGTCCTGTAATGAAGCATAAAAGCTTTGCTCTGATTTATGGCAGCAGTTGGAGAAAAAAATACTTTTTAGGCTGCGATCAGGAAGAAGACATGTTCTTAATAATGATGTATGCTGCCGCCTTTACGCACACCTTCTGCTACATCTGAATCAGATAAAGTCAGAATGAACCACAGAGTTTCGTACTGCAGGCCTGTAAGTGTATTATCTCAATAGGGTTGGAAGAACATTAGCTTGTTCAGAACTTCTGCTTTAATGATTAGTTGCTAATCAATAGGTGTATCAGCAGAAATTAACCATCAATATCTTAATAATAAGTCGTTTATTTGCATTTGATCTTTGTTGTAACAAATAATAGTAATATTTTAAATTACACAGAACAGCAGTGTTAAACATAATGAACTGATTCAGCAAAATAAATGGCTCAATAGCTTCTGAATATTATCTTAGCTATAAGCCATTAGCATGGAAGACATGTTTATGTTTACACAAACATAAACCTATAAAAAGTAGAACCAGAGAAAGATGTGTTTTTGCAGTGGTGTCTTAATGTGGAGCTGTATGTCATGTAATTTGATTGTAAGTGTTGTAATTAAGTGTTTAAGCTTATTAAGCTTATCCCATATTGCCAGCTTATTGAATACAAAACAAAAGGCATTAACCTTAGGCCAGGGCAATGAAACGATCTCAGGGGATTGTGAGGAACTTTAGATATCTGTACTCATTATGGACAGATCAAACAGCTTACTACACAATAAAAATAGTGTTGCAGCCAGTCTGCAGTTTTTCGCTTGCATGTGAAATACACAACCTCTTCCACTGCAAAACATTGTTTAAGCTGCTGTTGAGGAAAGTGGATGTCTTTTGTAAAAGGGTAAAAGATTGAGTGGAATCGAGAGGGAGGAAGCAACACTGAAAGTGAACTCCAGGTATTCTTGTTTACAAAAATGGAAACCCTACTCCAGTTAAACGGACGTAGATCCAGCAGAGCGGACACCCTGAGTGGCAGGAAGACATAGATTTTTAACCTGACAGTGCTTTATTTAGTGATTTAATTATCTTTACAAAATGCATCCTTAAACATGTATGATGGACAACTTAAGCACACGTGAATGAACTAAATATTTTAGTGTAACTTGTGAGCCTTCTGCTCTCTTCAGGCCGCTGTCATTACAACAGTTCTCCTCCAACTGGCAGTTTTCAAGCTACATACTGATACAAATGTTGATATTGATCAATATAGAAAACATTCTTGTGATCATATATTTTGCCATATCCCCCAGGCCTAGTTTACCATAGAAGTGGTGACAAGAACAATCGCCAAAACAATGATATACTGCACAGTCAGGCACACACACAGCTGAATGATACAACAGCTGCAGCAGTAAATTACATGTAAAATGCACAAAAACCAAAGGACAAGTAGTAAAATCAAAATTAACGAGCCTGGCATAAACACAGTGTAACAACTTGGCACAGCGGCTAAACACCTGTCAGACTCACAAACATCTATCCATCCCAATTTCTACCTGCTGATCCTTTCAGGGTTGCAGAAACACTGTCATAAAGCGGGAATGCAACCATTAAGCCTCCATTACAGAAATAAGCGAAATAAACAATAACGGGAGAACAGGGGATACAGAGTGAAATTAACTTTCCTTTGATGGTTACAGGATGGTGACAATACTTTTTACAGTCTAAATTAGTCTCTATGTTTCCAGGCTGATGCCCTGATGCTGGTTTATCTGACTGACGGCTAAGAGGAGTCTCCACACAGCACCGCTTGTCTCAGGTGACGACGGCCTTGGGTTCATCTTGAGAACTATCTAATTGGGGCAAATTTGGAGTGCTCCAACAAGTGATGGAAAGTCCCTCTACTTTGTGACCTTTCTCTTAAACTGCAGCACAAACGCTGTTCGTTCGTTATGCCCTCCACGGTGATGGAAAAGTGGTGCCTGCGGTCTGTATTAGGGCTGAATTAGCAGCTAAAGGGGGAAATGCTGGCTGAACTTGAACTCTCGTCATGCTGCTCTTCTTTAAAGTGCAAAGTACTTTGTTTCTCCTTTATTTAACCTGGAGCTTCATTACCAGCAGGTAGCTTATAGTCCTGTGTGGAATGTGTTACTGCTGCACACTGAGTCATAGAGGAGGGTCGTGGGGAGGTCAAGAAAGATGGTGGCAAATAACATGTCTTAAACAGGACATTGTATAAGAGCACGTAATGGTGTGGGGAACTATGAGCCACCCTCTATTTTATCTACAGCTTACATTTATCGATGACTAATCTGACTAAATTAGATGTGATTGCATTTTATGACAGCAGATTGGAATTTTAATGGCTGAACAGCAACAGCATTTGATGCGCTGAACAATCTGAAACATCTGTGTGCTTTGAATGTTTATATCCATGTCCTGGCTAATCATTTCTTGTAACAGATGTCACCACATTGTTACCACGATACATGTGGGGCAGGTAGATGCAGACGCCAGTGGCTTCCTCAAACATTTTAGTTTTAATTTGTCTTTGGCTTCATGATTGAATATGACACTCATCATATTCGGAAATGGAAGCACATGGATTGGTTAAGTGCGGCAGACCGTAAGACCATCACTGCCCACAATGTCTTCCATCCTGCCAGCCAGATTCCACCACAAGTGGTGCAATCGTTCCAGGAAGAGATGAAAAAGAGCCCACATAAGAGCAAAGCTTACCAAGCTTGGACACAATGCTATTCCTCTACCCAACCTATTGTTGGCTAATGGCTTGTCACAGGAAAATACAGTGGATGAGAGATGATAAGACTATGGCTTACTTAGCAAAGGGATATCAGACACTGCTCTGCTCACATCTTCTCAGAGACTTGGCTTCATTGCAACATGTAGGATCAAGCTATTGTACAGGTGGACCTTGTTCCACGCCAATTGAATGCAAGACTCCGAGACGAGGGTAGACAGTCTCTATAATAAATCAATGATGCCTAGTACTGACACATGGTCAAAGATGATTGAAAATGTCTTCCAGATTAATCTTAAAAATATCAACTTCACCATATGCTCAGAGTGTTCACAAGTGTTGTCAAAGGGGTCCAGTCTTCAAAAGTATGAAAACTGGAGTGTGGACATCTGTCAGCTCTTTTTACATCAACATCATCAAACCTATTGATGGTGTGGGGATCACTCTGGCAATAACACACCTGCCCAGCTAAGCCTTGATGAAAAGCTGCCATTTGGTCAAAATATAGGTGTAGGGCCTGAACACCAACAACACCTAAGAACTTTGGCAAACTACCCAGACCATCAGAGACTGTAAAAGCAGAAGTATCCCCATCATGTGTGAGGCCACACTGACAGATGAGCCTCACACATTTTATGCTCACTTTGATCTCCACAACAAAGTATCATCTGTGACGGCCAAGGACAGGCCATTATCAGAATCTCCAGTAAATGTGAGAAGACTCCTGCCGAGAGTGATGGAGAGCAAAGCTGCTGGGCCTCATGAAATCTGTGGCCGTGAGCTAAGAGCATGGGCCACTGGCGAGTTGATGATGACATTTTTAACATATCACTGTCACAGGAGAGAGTTCCCACCTTCTACAAGACAGCCAACAACAACCGCTGTACCTTTAAAGATTGCAGTGTTTGGTCCCTTTGGCACCAAACCTCATTCTGATGAAGTGCTTTGAGAAACTGGCCTCGCCTGGACCCTCACCAGTTTGCATTCAGAACCAACAGATCCACAGAGGATGCCATATCCACCGACTTCCTGACAAAAAAACCCAGGTGAGTGATTGGTGGTCACACCTACACTGTAATTCCTGACACCGGAGTGCCCCAGGGCTGTGTACTTAAACCCCTGTTGTTCAGTCTATTCACTGCAGACCATGACGTGAAAGAACTCTGTCTTTAGGTTTTGGGATGACAATGAGAATCAAATCTTGTGGAGTAAACCTTGCACGGTAAAGTCTTGCATGGTGGACAATAACCAAACCAAACAGGTAATTGTTGATTTTGAAGAAAAAGAAGACAAACACAAACACCCCAATCTACATTCGTCAGGCTGAGTTGAGGCAAGTAAAACCTTTTACGTTCCTGGCAGTCAGAATCACAGTGAACCTGTTGTGGTATTACACATCTCCACCCTAGTAAAGACAGCTCAGAGCAATAGAAAGCAACCTGACTGAAAATATTTCAAATTGGCATGGGTTTTTGTAGCCCAGGACTGGAGGGCTCTGCAGCAGGTAGTTAAAACTGCACAAAACATCATTGGTACCCATCTACCTAACATAAGTGATGACAGGAGGTTTAGGTGCCTATCCAGAGCCTAAAGGACACTGAAAAACAAAACCCACCTCAGTAACAACCTGCTCACCCTGCTGCTGTCTGGCAAACGGTACAGAAGGAAGCTGCCGACTACAGAGCAGCTTCTTTCCTCAGGCTGTGAGCCTCCCAAATTCATCCTCTGTACTTCACCATAAATAATAGTGTTTCCTTTTGTTTTGTGTGGGGCTTAAAGCGACTACAGATGGTATTTTGTTGTGCAGCTCTGTCTTGGAGAATGATAAATTAACCCTAAACCTTCCAAATGCAAAGTGTCCCTGCAAACAAGGAGACATATACCTTCATAAAGTGTATGTATTTAATGTTTGTAGAGTCTTGTTATTGCTGCTTTAGATTATACTGTAGTGTTTTCCTCCTGAGCACAAAGAATAAGAATGTGAAGACTTTCAACATAGAGACAACTTTACAATTGCAACAGACACTCAGCATGCTTTTGCTATATAATTGCAGTCGTTTCATCATGAAGTCACCCACATTTGTTGATCGCTGAGCTGCGCTGATACTAAAGAAACAACATGATTGTAGGGTTGAATGTTTACATTATTGCAGGTGCAAATAAAAAGGCCTTCTGTCATAGCTGTGCAGCATTATAGTCTTTTATGTCCTTTTCTACACCCACCAAATAGTGAGATTTGTGGAGCCCTGTGGCTGGATTCAGTCGTACTATTTAAGTTGAAAAGTACAGTTGGGGTGACTGTGAGTGTAAGTGTGTGCGTATGTGTGTGTTCATACATTATACACTCCGATCCGGGAGGAGATGACAGATGCTGGGAGTGTGGGTGTGAAGCTGAACCCCATCTCTGGATGTCTCTTCTGTTGAAATAAGACAAGAGCTACACTGTCCTTTTTTCACACTGACTCACTCTCCGTGTACTCCTGGTCCTCGCCTTGGAGCTGTCTGGAGAAAACTTTGCATGACCACAGGAACCAGACAGAAGTGGGACAGCAGTGCAGATCTCTCAGCGGATCCTTAGATGGTACTGCTGTAACATGGTAATGCAGTTTGACTTCACTCATCAGCTGGCTGGTTCAACATACAGCACACACAAACACACAATTGCACAGGCACAGAGGTGGACAGCATAATGGAGGCAAGTTCAACAGATGTTATTGGCTCAACTTAACTCAACTTCTGCAACAATGAAAGGCAACTTCAACCAGCAACTTCAGTGTTTGGAAATCCAATTAAAAAAGCAGCCACCTGACCTTTCTGGCAGAATGCTAATGTGTGCCCAAAGTACTTCCAGACCGCTGAATCTCAACCCACATTTCAGGTCAAGTGATTTGAGAATATGTCTGCTGATCTCCCATTTAATGGCTGTTCTACCCCAGTTGAGAGAAACCACTGACTGAGCTTAGTAGGTGGTATTGACTGAGCCTGCATCTTCCTATAAGATGGCTATAAAGGAAGATACTAGCTAGCTAGCTACAAAGGCTACATTGATGAAAAATAGTGACAAAAAAAGCATGAATGAGATTACCAAAGCTGTGCGAGGTGTTGTCAGTGATTTTACAGTAGGCTAATAACAACTCTAAATTCAATTGTTTGATTAAAATGAAAAACAATAAAGCAGCTATAATCAATATTGTCACAATATCAATGACAATATGACAACAGGAACAGGATCATCCGAAATTTCAACCCAATCTGCAGCTGCATTACAGAGAGTCTCGGCTCATTGTTTAGCTGCCAACAAGCTCTTAACTGCATAGTGCTGTAGTACTTGAGATCTGTCTTAGTCTGAAGACCGGTCCCACCCCCTCTCTTTAAAATGCCACTTGCTACTCCCACACTTGGATAAGATGGCTATGTGAAAGCAGAGAGTGGAGAGCGAGTATGGGGTACGAGCACATCATCATACGCTGCTTTGCCTGGCTATAACCTTACAATGCGTTACTTTAAGAACAGCAATTTTGAGTATGAATCACAGTTGTGGATTAAATATGGAACTTTGGGGCGCTGGCGTGGCTCGTTGGTAGAGCGGGCGCCCCATGTCTAGAGGCTACAGTTAATTTGAGTAGTGGGTATGGTTTCATACATTGTGGGACTAGCACAGGTCCAGTCCCGGTCTTGCCCTGCATAGGTCTTAGTGGTGACTTGGTATGAAACCCTCAAAGTCTTGGTATTTTCTTTGTCTTGATATACTCTGGTCTTTGTCAGGACTTGTTCTACTGTACACTACCTGCTCAAAACCAAATTGGAGACAGGCACGGTAAGCAACAAGCTGGCTAACATAGCAAAAAACCAGCATAAAAAAAAGACAGATATTTCCCTCAGGCGTTGGTAGAGACCAAAACCAGAGCTAAAAGACAGGGAATGTTGGGACTCATATTTGATAGGTGATCAAGAACACCTCTCCAAATGAATGCTTATGTTTTCCAATATCTGCTGGATCTCTTAGTTTCACAACCTTTTACGCTGCCAACAGATGAGTTGAGCTGTTTTAAATGAACAGCAACCAGTGCTTCACAGAGGGATGTGGCAATGTCAAAGATAAAACAGAATAATCCGCTCCCTAAACAAGAAATATGATAAGAGGGACACAATGTCAGACTGAATGAATGAAGTGAAACAACATGAGTATTCAGTCTGACTATCAAGCAATTTAAAAATCAACATGAAACAGTGGAGAAAATAGCTGCTACCTTGGAGCTTCCTGTGTGAAAGTAAACTGACGTGCAGCGTTTTAGTGATCACTCAATTCATGGATGTATTATTTAAACTAATTTAACCTCCTGCAGTGGATTCCATCATCTTACTGGCACCTTTAGCAAGACATCCAACACCAACAAAGCCCCTGCAGCTTTTCTAACATGATGCTAGTTGCAGTTGGAATACAGTCCAAAGGAAGATGTACTAAAGTCAAAGCTAACAAAGACTTTGCAGTACAAATATTATTGGTACAGTACAGCCTGAATGTTTTACATTTGTCATTGATTTGAACATATTTGCCCGGTTCCCTGGAACCTATGGTAAACAGTGTAATACTAGTCTGCAGTATGGCTGCGAACTGGTTCCCTCTTTCCTCCATCAATCAAGTCTGCCACCGTCCGTCCTTCATGGCCAATAATAAAGCTAATTCCTCTGGGGCCCTGCTTTTCTACGGGCATCATATATTCAGGTATTTAATTAAATACGATGGCCCTGATGTCACAGCTGCAGGGATGTCAATCATGAAACTCCTCAGCATAAGGCATAAAGGTCCCAGTTCTGCGCGTAAGGCGTGTTCCTGACTCGATCAGACTCCATCTTTGGAGCCCCAGTTGCCCTGTTTACATCTACCACAGCTTGGTGTGTCCTTCCATGCAAGCAGCGTCTGCATATGAAAACAGATGGCTCTGATCCATGTCTGCATTCAGAATGAGGTGGAACACAGAGAGGGTGTTATTTAGGTTTTTGGTCACAGTTTGTCTTATTGATTAACGGTCTCTTTTGTGCGTGTGTGTGTCATCTGTCTGACTCCTTCTCCTCTATCTCACTGAACCTCTGCCTCACTGTCTGCCAACTCGAGCTGTAATAAAAGACTGTATTTCATGTGATTTTCTGGAACGTCAGTGCTAGTTATCTGCACTCAGTCTAAATCTGCTGTTTTTCCTGCTGCTCTTATTAAAGCTGCATTTAATAGCCATATAACCCTGTGTCGACTGTGCTGTTCCATGCAACAGTTTAACGAGAGAACAAAGCAAATATTCACGATGGATACAGAAGCTGTCGTCTGGTATACAGACAAAGCCGCCTGCCATTTAATGCTGAGAACTAAATATACAAAATGTTAATCCACCCACAGGGCTACATTCAAGGTAACCTGACATGCAGCAAGTGGTCCGTGGCATTTTCTTCCTGACTCTGACAGGCAGAGGGCAGGCTGAAGTGCACAATTAAAGCAGCGCTTTTGGAGGAAATGTACAACGTTCGGAACGAAAACGAATTGCATTAAAATGTCACAGAGAGAGAGAGAGAGAGAGAGAGAGGAAGAGAGCGAGAGGAAGAGAGAGAGAGAGATCAGGTTGTTTAGCACTGCCCACTCACTTGACTGAGAGAGAAGACCATCAATTCTCTCCATCCAATTAAGCAGGACTTTAAATCCATCAGCACACTTGAATCTGCCAGGGTGCTTGTGAACACTGAACGTGCCTCACATACATTTGTACAATAATTGTTCCATCTATGCACCAAAATGAATCCAATCAGTGGCTGAAAAATAAATGAATCATGTACAGCATATGCACAAAAGTATACTGACACGCTCACTTCAGTGAATATATGCTGCAAACGCTTAGTGTGTTCTGCAAAGCTTCCTCGCTGACACAAGAGATCCACTTCTAGGACGTTTATCTAGGCGTCTGAAACAGCACGAGTCAGCGTATTTGCATAATGAATTACTTTGCATTTCAGATTCCATTTGAAAAGTAAACATTTAACTTAGACAAGGCACCCCGGAGCTATTGATCATGAAATATTACAGAGGCAATACGTGCACATTGTAGTTTGACTGTGTCCTGATTTCCAGGTTTTTTAACACCCTGCTGAATAATGTTGTAAAACATGAAGCAGCATTTCAGTTCTGTTGTAACTATCACCCGCTGTGAGCTCATACAGTATTAATCCACAGTGCTTCAACAATATGAGAGGGGTTTTAACAATATGGTGCACATCATGGAGTTTAAAGAGTTTACTTTGTTGGTTTAAACAGGGATCGGGCGCTCTTTCCTGCAGGAGTGCAGCCAGAGGAGTAAGGTGTAAATGACACCCCTGCATACTAATGTGAAACAGTTAGCCTGCTGGAGCGCATGAGCCCCCTCGAGAGCGATAAACCAGGACAATCTCTTTCCGTCTACCAGCCATGTGTGGTTAAATATTGATGCCCTCAGAGCTGTCTCAGACCTTTGTTTAGCCTCTTATGTTGTTATAGTCAGGTTACGCCGCCGCCGCCGCCACAGCTTTGTAAACATCTATCCCTCGCACGTCGACTGGCCTGCGCTGCGGTGTCAGTCAGTCTAATCAGATCCTGCATCTGTTTTGTCCTCCATCACGCTGAGCCTACAGCTGATGGAGCCTGTTGTTTGATTGCTGAGGGTTTAATGCGGCTGTCGATCATAAAAGCTGTAGGTGTGCACAAGTGAAAGTCAAGCTGTCTAGTTTTTATGTTGAATTACTACAGCCTTTAACCTGTGTGAGGAGGAGAGATGTTTTTCGCTCTTTCCAGCAAAGCACAGTCCCCGAGGTCCCAAAACTGAGGTCAGAATTTCCTCTGATCGATCCACACTCAGGTTCAAGGAAAGCAACTGCCTAAAAAAAGTGCTGTCCATCTGACAAACTATCTGAGACATTCAGTCCAGAAATGGCGGCTTTCATGGTTTCCATTTATAAACCCTGATTCCCCAGTTTGATGTTTCCCGTTGAGACATCTCTGTCTGGAGGGAGTGTTTCCCAAAGTGGCCATTTTCTTAAGTTTCGATTGATGAAACATCATTTCTACTCCATCACTGCAGCCGAGGCAAGCTGAAAAGAAAGAGACTGTGTAGCACTGAACTTCTCCAACTTCCCACTCAATAGCACTCAAGAAGTAGCAGTGAGTGGTCGATGGTTTCCTGTGGGCTCGGTGTAAAAAAAAAAAGCCCCAGTTTGTCCTATTGTTCTGTGAATCTGGAGGGGAGTGAATAAAGCTTGCGTACTTTGAATGATGATGTCATTAGCAGACGGAGTACAACTTCTCTGTAACGATCCTAAAAACTGGGATAACACAGCACATTGTAAAAAGCTGTACAGCTATAAGTCACAGGCCTCATTTTCCTGCTCAGATCTCCACCATCACCACATCAATTTTCATACAGGGACTAAATTTAACATTTCAACCGCTACACCCGTCTGAACTCCTCCGTCAATGACAGGCTGAGTAATCTCTCCTCCCTGACGAAACATCTGACACTCAAATTATTTCTGCGTTGAGATAATGGCAAGGTTGGTCATGCATACTGCAGGCGGTAATGTGTCAGTGGAAATGGGGTTCTTCTTTCTGTGTGTGTGTGCGTGTGTGCGCGCGCAGAGTGAATAGTTCAGTGGTCCCTCTGCGTGCAGATTGGAAAGGTGTGATGGCAGCGATCATCATAAAATGAGACACGAGACGTGAAAGTAGCAAGGTCACTTTCTGAGAGAGACATGACTCAAATCAATAAATTATCAGCTGAGAGAGAGCTGTCCTGTCACATGTAAAGGTGTGTGTCGACAGGCTACATGTCTTTATAACGTGTGTGCACACACACACCACCCCTGCTGAGATTGGGAAATGTTCTTTCCGGCACATTAAATGCTGAATGTCAAATATCTTCTCACATACATGAGCTGTGTATACAGCTACAGCTTCATTTGCCTAAGTTAAGAGATATCTGTCTGTGTTAATAAAATTAAAAGGTGAATGGAGCCGCGTTCATGAGTCTGAGCAGTGTGTTGCCTGGAAAGTGCTGGTTGCCTGGAAACTTCACCGTGATGAGAAGATTCCAGAAGTCACGGTGCCTGCCTGTTGTTATAGTTACCTTTAAACCAAAGCGTTTTGGTGTCACCTGGTATACTGCAGGCAGCTAAGAACCCAAGTGCATACTAGTGATTTTGATTTTGCAGGTATGGTCCGTGCGGCCCGGCAGACAAACAGGCTGGGAATGAGGATGAACTGGCTTTCAATCAATGGAAAGATTCCGGTACATATGGGTCGAGAATGGTTAGAGAATTGGAGACAGCTGGATGAGGGGGACCAGAACACGGATGGGCTGATTAGAACAGGGTACAGGTGTGCTGATGGAGACAAAAGGGAATGTCCAAAAGCATCTGGTGGAGAGGTGGAGAACAGCAGGGGACTTTGGTAAGTAGTTTGGTGACTATAGAGAAGGTAAGCGATAAAGTAATCGCTATTTACAGATTCTACATAGAAATGTAGAATCTGTAGGCAGGGACGTGGATTTCCGGGACAGCAAGTGTTCAGGTTTTTATCTGTAATACGCTTGTAGCCCGAGTAATACTGACCAATCACGTATCAGCAGGCTGCGGTGTACGCAGGAAAAACAGTCTGTGTGGAGCTCACAAGCAGGCGGAACATAATGCACCGTAATGACAATGGTTTTGTCAGACATCTGCATGCTTAAAGCTAACAATCTGTTCTAGGTCTAAAATTCAACTTGAGATAAATTCCCTTGATGCTGTGTCATGAAAGCTGTTGAGTGTTCCAATTTCCCGACTTCCTCGTATGCATTCAAACGAGCATTTTAAAAGTAGTTTTCTTCTTCTCTTGAGTCCAGACCTGACAAAGCTTCATTTTTAATTTTTACTCATCTGCATCATGATGTTGAAATTTCGGCAAAGGCAAGACCCGTTAATGAAAGTCAATCACAAGAAAAACTGGTTCTTTTTCTGTAACAATGCGGAAAAGGAAGTCTTGACTGGAAGTCATTAATGCTAACCGCCGGCTACACGCCCTGGCATGTTCACAGTTGTCCCCAGAGGCTACAGTCCCATTGTCGTCAGACTACAGCCAATGATAACTGAGATTGGTGATAAACAATTTCCGGCAAAGACTTCCTGTTCCTTGCGCTGCCTTATTTACAGTCCAACTAGCAACTTGAGAAGTGAGAATTGGAGTTGAGACACATTGTCTAAGAAGGGTTGTTAGCTGCACATGCATGAAGATGTCTGTTTATAGAGATTAATAAAAAAGCTAAATAATCATCAGATGACAACCAGTGGGCGTGGATGGCATCATCATTATCAGGTTGTGTTCCGCTCCTTTTGGACTATTTTTCATGCATGCAAACGAAGCCTGTCGATACGTTGCTCGGCACTTCTTGGACTACAAAAGCACTACAAACAGAAACTAGAACATCTCCACAAAACATACGGTCCTGGCCTACAGATTCTGCATTTGCAGGAGAAGAGAGATTAATTTCTGAGCTCTACAGATGATTAAAGAATTTTTCACCTTCAGAGCCAGGCTAGCTGTGTCCAGTCTTAGTCTAGGCTAAGCTAATCGCCACCCAGATCCAACTACCCACAATGCAGAGTCATAGGAGGAGGAGCAGTCATAGGTTGTCTTATTGTTGACTATAACTTTTCCTTAAATGTGTTACATAATGCTAATTTGTGGATGTATTATACCATATAGAGGTGTGTTTAGATACATTTACTCACATGGTAAAAGAAACCTATATTATCTATTTGTAAAAACAGGAAGCAAAAAGTCTTCTCCAGACGTGAGGACCATGACAACACTCTATGATAATCTCTTTAACACACAATCTGTCCTCATAAGAAGAGAAGAACACAAAGACATTGAACACACCTCTGCTCTTTACTTTCTCTTTCTCTGAACTGGAAAAACTCAATGACACCACGGACTGGTGCTTGGAAGTGTAAATAGAAGAGATGTTACTTCATGCTGAGCGCATTCCCATCCTAGTGCAGATGAGAGGTTAGATTTCTGACTGCCAATTACATCAGACTGCTGTGAGGTCAAGCACAGCGGCCAGGCCCTGCCAGCTCAGCCTCCTCTCTGCTGATGGCCCTCGGGAACGCCAGCGGACTTAGCTTAACCTCAAACCCAAGGTGAGGCGCTCTGAATCACAGGAGGCCTCGAGTGAATCCTGAATTTTGGTTTAAATTCTTTCAAAGCTCTCATAGTTTCAATGCAGCCGACGTAGTTTCTATGACCTCTGTGTTTAGTGACGTGTTTGAATTTGCATCATCTGTGAATGTGTGGCCCCGTTTCTCCAAATGGACATCACTGGGGCAGTCGCAACACGTTTGCCCTTGTCGGCCACCGTCCACCGACACATGATAAACATACCGGCCTCCCCTGTACAGATTATCACTGTGATTTATGAGACATAATCTTAATGTTGATGGTATTCATGGTACATTGCACATAGATCGTATTTTCGCTATGGATGGGTCTGAGAGAGTGACCTTCTCAATGATATGCACACTCACAGCACCTCGTTGTCCAACAGTAGAAAATACTCGAATATTTAAATAGAAAATATCATGAGCAAACAATATAAGGAGTGTAAGGATATGATAGCATCCAAACATCCCAAAACTTACCTCGAAAGAGATAATAGGAGACAAAATAAAGCAACGTGAGTGTAAAAAGTGTAGAACGATATTGAACCTTCCTCTAAAGAGACTGACATTATAACTATGAGAGAGGGGATCAGTTAGCTAGCAGAGGTGTTCATTATAGCGTATTATCTCTGACTTTTCGGCCTACAATCAAAGAAAGGGTTCGACTCTGCTCTTTTGCCTGGTGAGAAGGTCAGAGCACCACAGGAGACGAGGGGGGAAAAGAGGGTCCGGGTGATGACGAGGCCGGGGCCTGTGAAGGCGGGAGCCAAGTGCTTTCAGAAAGGGCAGGGCATGCCCTTGAGGTACGTGGATTCTGCTCCAGATGTAATGTGCTGGCCCTCTGATTACTCTGTGCTTCCTTGTAGTGGCCTGCAGGCATGTTCCCATCAGTCTGTAGTTCAGTCCCAGTGTGGAGCATTTAAACCTCTGTTTAGGTTCATTCTGACAGGTGAGGACAATGCTGCTTTGAGCTTGGGTATAGATCAAATAACTACCTGCCTGAGAATGTGGCACTTGGTTTTCATCCAAAGACGTTTGCTTAGAGGTTAACCTCTACTTATATATTTCTGTTTGTTCTGAGACGACATGATAGAATACATTATGAAAAGCACAGCAGGTGTATCTTTTAAGCTTAACTGGCAAGGACTTGACTCGAAGCAGAACCCTTTTTATGAGTTTGGGAGTCGTGTGTGGATTTCTAACTTGAGTTGCGTTATTTTCAGGTCGGAAGCATGGATTGTATGAAAAGATGAACTACATGACGGGCCTAAAAGTGAAGCCAAAACATTTCGATCGCCCCCTGCTGACTGGCTGCAGTATAGGTCATAAAGTTAAATGTGTGTTTGGTTAGCTGAAGGATCGGGATGTCGATACCGCAGCTCCACCAGCTCTCTGCTGCTCAGACTCTAGCTCCAAATGCGCACTAATGCAGCCCCCGCTTCATGCGTCTCTTGGCTTCACTCTTGTACAACGAGAGGAGGTGGAGACACGTCGTCCATCTTTATATCCAGTCATTGGTTGAAAGGTAAGTAATAACTATCAGGTGAACTGTTGCAGCTAGTGGAGTAACAGGCCAGCACACCCCGTTTATCAGGCCCATTCATCTTGTCTTCACCACTGGTCATCCTGGACTCTATGATCGATGATGTGACAGAGACACAACAGGAACTACATCCTACCATTAATCACCAGGCTGGTATTTACACACCAGGAGAGCTGTTAACAAAGAGAGGAGGGGGAGGGCGGGTTAGGTAACAAGAGCATTTCAGGGTATTATTCTGCTTCTAACTGTGGCTTTCATGTGCATGGTGATGAATTAGTAATTATTGAATGTTGCAGAGGAAATGGAGTGGTACACCTGTTCCATTCTGCTTAAAACATACAACCAAACACACACACACACACACATGCACACACCATCTGGCTCTGACACTTGTGAAATCCCACTAACAGACCACAGGTTCCGCGGGGAAATACAGAATGAAAGCACTGAAAAGTGATGCTGTCCGCCCGGAACAGATCACCAACATGAACCGCGCAGCTCCTCCACGCACTCATAAAGATGTCACTTCACTGTCAAGCACCTCTCACTATAAATATTCCTTTGGCGCAGATGCTATGTCAATTACTGGACATCTGTCATGCTTTATTATATTTTGTAGACTGTAGCAAATATATAAGCTGCGAGGATCTCCTTTATATTGTCAGAGTTTTACTTTTGTAAGTATATGACAGCAGCCTTCTGGGCTTTCTTTATGGATCCAAATGTTCCCATCGACTCTGTCAAACTTTTTTTTTAAATGTCAACAAATAAATGTCAGTGTGTGTGTGCTTACGTGCGTGCCAGTGGCCTGCACGAGAAAAGTTTGGATATATTATAGGTATTTGTTTATCTCAGTACACAGCGGCGCATACACATTATTACTTGAAGACTGTCTGTGTTTTGTCCTTGAGAGATAAAAGCCTGTAGCGTGGGAGAGAATAGCTCTAAGTATGGTCAGTGAATGCATCTCTATGTCTGACTTAAAACTGTTGTTCTACATTCAAACTGTCTACAATATAAACCTTGTTAAATACTCCCCTGTGGACCTCCTTTAATTGTAATAAAATCCATGTTTTCACACTGCGCCAAAATGAATTGTGTGAATCTATGTCTAGCAAACGTGAGTAATCCATTTCCATTCATATAAAACATTTGCATTTTAGGTCGTGCATTGTTTACATCCGTGTTTTCCAGTCTTTAATGTAATCTTACTGCATCAGGCTGTAGCTGTAGCTGTATTGATGTTGATTGTATTAGGGCCTGTGTCCACTAACGCCTTTTTTGCGTGTATTTTCTGTACAAAACCAATGCAGTTCAGCGTTTTCAGCACTCAGCGTCCTAGGCACAAAAACGCCCACTGCGTCAGCTGTTTTTTGTCACTGCGCTCACAGCTCTATTAGTTGCCGCACTCGTCAGTGTCACTTCCCACTCACTGACCAATTTAAATGGTCAACAACAATGGCAACAACAACTCTGTCAACAACAATGGCAGAGGACAAAATAATCCTTTTGTCTTATCGAGGGTACAGTTTCCAGGTGTAGAGCTGCTGCTAATGCCAGGACACGATTCCTTTACATCATTTTTTTTGTAAAATGCACTTGAATAAAAGCAAATATTAACCAGGCAGATCAATTTAAAACAGACTTAACGGTCACTACCAAGGGAAGCGGAAGTGCCACCAGACAACTTTTGTAGCCTAGCAACAGTAAACGCCAGTGAGAAGCGCTCTGATATTGAGGTTTTGGGCGCTGCTAGTGCAAAAAACACCATTAGTGGACACAGGCCCTTACTAGATCCAGCATATTTCCAAATGTTTGTGTTTGCCTTTGAACCTTAACTAGTTGTAATAATCTTAAGGACAATGACACTCCAGTCACAATCCATCAAGTCTTATTTGCTAGCTTTTTTCAGATGTTTTAAGTGTACCCCATGATCCCAAACAACAGATCGATCCATAAGAACAGAATTTGGCCATTTGATAAGAGGTGACTGTAGAGTGAGTAAACTTATCTGCAGTGAATGACCATGAGATGTGGTTGAAAGCCCCTAAAAAACGATAAGACTTGGACTTGGTCACATTACAACTAATGTTATGTAAAGAACTAAACGTACCTACTTTATAAAGGCCACAAAACCTACAGTAGGTAATTAATTAATGAGATATTTCCATGGAGCATTTCATTTTAACCTTTATTGCACATATTGGACCTATCTCATTGCTTGAAATAAAAGGAAAATGAACCAGAACTTCCCCTAAAATTGACGTCAACATGCCAGCAAAGCCTGTCTCATTAAGTCTGTCCCAATTGATCCTTAATCCTGCCCCTTTTCGCTCTCTGCTCCAATAACAGTTAAGCAGGCAAGCTTGTACAGTTGTCTTGAATACGACCTTTTTTTATGGAGCTTTGCTTTGTTTATTTTCTTGTTACAGCTGCCAAAATGATCAGTGAAATAGTTGGAAAGCAGCTAACGTACTGTGTACTGCATTCCAGGTGCATTCTCTTGCTAAATAGGGACACTTTCAGAAAAAGAAACATTGCTACACACTGCTAAAAGTGTTTTTCAAAAAGTCATAGCGTAACTTAAGACAGATCGTGAAGCCTCATGGAATGATTATGATGTATTCAACAGCGTAGTCCTTGTAGGATTCAGGACTTGAAGTGTTCTGTGGCTGCCTTTGTAGGAAACAGATGACAGGAGAATGAAGGAGAATCTATATTTGTTTGATTGTTAGGTCCTTTGTTTTTCAGAATAAAAGCCTGCTGCTCTAGTGGACATTAACATCAGTAATCAGTGTGATTAGTTGATCAATGATCGCCCAGCGAGAGGGGCTGATGACAAATTACAATGTTAGTTTAATCAGAGCACTTCTCATCACTCTTTGCTCTGCCAGCTTGACTGTGGAGTCATGGGGCTTTTATCCCGGGGCATTTATCTTGAGTGTGGGACATTGATTACATTAAATGTGTTTTTTCTCCTGTCTCTGTTCAGTTATCAGCACAACGAAGCGGGGAAACTGTCTGAGCAAAGTAACATGCAGCCAGTTTTGGTAAAAGGGGGAACTTAGAGGGCATTCAGTCTGCGGTCTCACCAAGCCGTCGAGTCTTGTGAGTTAATCATAGTGTGAGACACATCTGGTCTCCCTCTTGGACAGCAGGTTAGAAGGGAAGTCTGGCCACAAAATAGATGGCTGATTCCCAACCCGGGGGCTAATTAAAGGAGGTGACATTCAACTAACAATGGAGGGGACGGAGTGCAGCAGCTGTGTTACTGACTATTTTCTCTGAATCAAAGTTCAAAGGTGTTAACGCCTCCAGCTAGGAGCTCATATTAGCCTCACTGGGGTGAAATTAAATCAATACAGAAAAAGAGGACATATTTTATATTATACAGGATTATTTATCCAGCAGTTGCTCTTTTGATGAATACCTGAGAGTTAAAAATAACTCGTCAGTTTTCTGTGTCAGTCTATTGCTCAGTTTCTTTGCTTTGATTACTATTCAGGAGAACGAACACGTTGGGATGTCCCAAACCATCTGCAGAGGCTGTCCTTGACTGAAAGACAAATATCAGGATGTGCACTCAACTACTTTCCAAAGTCTGACACTCTAGCCCCCCACCACCAACACTGTCCCAGACCATTTAAAGTTCTCTTAATGAGCAGCTTGTGTGAAATCTACTCATGATGTACAGTAGGGGTCGGATAAAATATCGATACAGCAATATATCGTCGTCCTGAAATGAATGAGGGTAACGTGAGCAGAAATTAATTGGCTGAAGAAGTTAATCAGATATCGTGATTGTCTTGCAATATATCAATTTAGCTGTATTGTGATATTATCGTTATCGTGGGCCACGTATCGTATCGTGAGTTACCCTGCGATTCCCACCCCTAATGTACAGTACATCATGTACATAACTAGATTACTTTGATACTCAAGAAAACTCCATTTCTAAGACAACTTCTGAGGGTTAATAAGAGTGTCTGTTTTACAGTGAGGCAGAAGTACATTTATGGACATTTATTTGCGATGGACATTAACATGGAATCCCGCATACCCCAGAGTTGATTAACTTAAGACTCAAAGGATATTTTTTTAACACAAATTGCAGCAATCAGCCACTAATGGTATAATAATACCTTATTTGCATTCATAAGCTCTATGTCACAGCTGCAGCCACACAACTGCCGACGATATATATAAACAGCCTAATCAACAAGCTAACCGAGCTAATAAGCTAAACCCTGGTGTTTGTAAAACATAGACATGCTATTTTCCCTTTGGCCTCACTTAGTGTTTTCGCCCACGTGATGGGTGATAATACAAGCTGTACATATTTGCCTCCTCTTAAAATCATGCATAACTGACTGTGTTGGACATGACTTGTAATTCTGTGTTGAATTTCCACCAGAGCCTACGTCGTAGCCTACACAGTAGCTTAAAACACAGCTTGACGTGCACCTCCCCCAGCAATGCGAACAGACGCAAGTGTGATTGGTCTGCATGGTGGCCTGCACCCAAACTAAGGAGGACACTGTGTTTGCCGCTGGTTTGTAGTTAGCTGATTTAGCCTGTTGGCCTCCACATGAAGCTAAAAGTCAAAATCAAATATACCATTGGTTGAATCGACAAAGAAGCCTGTCCGTCTCAGTAAATGAGTGAGGACTCAAAAGACAAACCATGAAGCCTTACAGACGGCAGACAAGAATGAGGGCGAAGGCAGAGTCTGAGAATAAGGCTGAGGTCAGTAAGAACAGGCGAACCAAAAAGAGCTTCAACTCTGAAACAGGCAAGAATAAGGAGGAAAAAAAGACTGGACTGCGAGGGCAAGGAGGTAAAATAGATCTGGCAGAAAGCGACAGGAAGTGGTTCATATTTGTTCTGTCAGGTTAGTGCGCGTATATTGAACAGGTGAGGGAGTCAGGTGATGTGGAAAATGATGGAATGAAAAGGGTAACTATGAACATGTGGGACTGGCAGGCTCTGAAATAGGAGGAGAGTTTAGGAAGAAAGGAACAGCTGGGGTGTCTCCAGAAGTATAAGATACAGTGATACAGAAAGATCCACTGCAGATTGTGGGGATTATCAGCGGTGCCTGGTGGCCTCACCATGTTTGACTTAGTCTGTATTCTTAATTTCTTAATGTTTCTTTGGTTTGGATTTCACTATCTGAATTCCTCTCATTGTCTAGATGCTTTACAGTAGCTTTTTTGCTATCATATTCTAACCTATAACAAAGTAGTGAATGTTTCTTCAGGCATCAGGGGAGGTAAGAACAGTCGGTGGTGAAGACAAAGACTGAGTGTAGAGACACACACATCTGTTTAAGGTTAAGCTCCTGTGTGTGACAGAAAGTTGATCTGAACATGGTCTTACTTTGATTTCAATGATTTTACAGAAAACCTGTCACTCTTTGAGCCCTCTGAATTCTGACTCATTCTTCTGTTGTCGAGCTCGCTGAATAAGTTTGCCTTAAAAGCAACTCTCCTCACTCCGATCTTTTCTTTCCACAGCCGTCACTGTCACGACGGACAGGACGAGGTCTACATCAAAGATAAAGAGTCACTTCAGAGACCAGACACACTGCCTGAACTTCACAGCATTCTTCAACTTTCTGCCAAACTTGTCAGTGATTTTAAAAAAAGTTCTGGAGAAAGTTGTGATTGTTCGCATCAAATTTTCCAATTACAGCTGAGAGACAATAACTTTATTGATGCGGCCTGTCCCCCCTCCTCTCCCTGTTTGTCTCCGTCCGTGTCTGTGTCTCCATAGTGTCTCTATATCGCTCTACCTTTCACTCTCTCTCACCCCGTCTTGCTCTCTCTCTCTCTGCCTACAGATCAATAATTTCTAATAGATTCAGGACATGATTGAGCACAGGCGTCAGATTTCCACCGGCTGGAAAAGAAGCGTATTAATCACTGAAAATGTCTTTTTATTATTTTGCACCACTGAGCCCTGTAGTGGGCCTCCAGCACAGGATAAGTGAGTGTGTGTTTGCGTGTTTGTGTGTATGTTTATGAGTCTTAATACAAAATCATGCCATAAGCTCCATCGGTGAAATATTAAAGACATCGTCGCGGTAAATGCACTTCTTTTTGTGAAACTGAAACAGCACTTCAGTCTGAGCAGAGTTCGATAAGATAGATTTTTTAAATCAGCCTTGGATTTAAAATACTAGTTCAGCCTTTTACTGTGGGCTGTGACTTTGGCCTTTTACTCTAAGTGGATATAAGTTGTGTGGCGGCTCTTTCACTCCTTTTGTCGCCTGTGCCACTTCTGTTTCACTCAAGCAAACATATTGTAGCTGACAGCTAGAGTCTGTCCAGCGTATTCAATGGGGAAACAGAATCTTTGTGCCCTCAGTTATTTTAAAAATGTTCTCAGCGAGCTCATATATTGTCAAATCCATGGAGATATTCTGCATGCTACAAGGGGAAGGTTGAATTCAATATCACAATATCAGGTACAATATATTTTTTCAATATCAATATAAATGTAGACGAATGACAAATTCAATGGAAAACCTCAATGGATAAGTCAAACAACATAACACTTGCAGGGGATCCGGATGTGAACCCAGCGGAACACCTACAGTGTGTTTATATCTCTCCATCACCACCACAATAACAACTGAGAGAGGCAGTTTTTTTTCACTTTTAATTGTTTTCCTCTCATTTGTCAGCCAAAGGGTGGAAAATCACACTAAAAAAGAATCCAAACGATGTTTATGAAACTGGACATCTGTATTTTGTAAAATAATAACACAGGGTTGTTGAATATGGGGAAGCTACAGTTTTTTTGGAAGTTTGTTTTTCTGTATTCTCTATTCCCATCTAAATCAATTTAAATAAATTTAATTCAACTGTGTCTGAAAAAACTAGTTTTTTATTTTATTTGGGTTTGGCAGATAGAACCATATATTAAATGGCCAAAAGCATTGGCCACCATTGCTATGCAGAAGAAGACTCAATGTCCCAATTGAGGGGCTGCATCCTTCGAAGGACGTATTTGAAGGCTGGTTGTGTCTCAGCGGCGCATCACATTTCGAAGGCTCCTTCAGATGCAGCTGACAAATGCGTCCTCCTTTTCCTGGGCCATGAAGATTCCATCGGGTGCCCAACGTATCCCAAGATTCAGTGCGCGCCAATTCAAACGAGATGGTGGCCGAGGAAAACACTTTAAAATCTAAAATTTTTCGGTTAAAACTCAATCGAATAGCTAGACACAAATGTAAAAGAGTTATAATATTTAAAGTTATGTGACGTTCCCTATGATAGTTAGTTAGTTACCCAATAGCAACCTGTTGCTAGGCAACAGGAGCAGCGTTTGGAGACGCAAAGGTAACGGATGGAACAGCTGGTGACGCAAACAGGAAATCCTCCATAAACCAGACCGTCTCATTTCAGTCCGGCCTTAGTGTCTACGTAGGCCACGAATGACTCATCCTCCGTAGCCCATGTCCGTGGTGAAATCACAATTTCCATTGTTTAATTAATAAACAAAATGTGGTGCCGGTAGTCCTGAATAAATCCAAAACTTACAAAAACAACTGATTTAAATAGCAGATTGTGTTTTAAATTTTCAACCATAATTCTTAGCTTTCATCTACTGTTACTGCATGTAGCATTGTTTTAGTGTTTTAGTTTTATATCAAAATGCACCATGGGAGTTGTAGTTAACTTCTTCCTTGAAGTGTTTATGTACATTGGCTTGTACTTTCGGTTTGTTGTCAAAGAAGGAGATATTTACAGAAGCATCTTTTGTTCTGATGATTTACCCAGAAGAGTTTCAAACAAATAGAACCGCAGAGGAGTTTCAACAGTGAGTCACGTCACTTTGTCTGAGGCAAAAATGAACACGACTTTTATTTTCAGAACCAGGGGAGCCTGAAATAGCTTTCTCTTCTGTGCAACAATATAATCACTATACAAAGGCACTGAACGTTGCTAAATCTTGATATTGAATTATCAGGCAGACTATTTTATTGATATATTATATCAATCCTACCAAACGCTTCTACTGTGCCTCCTTCATCCTGTTCTTACAGCACAAGGCGCTTCACTCTCAAGACAGATATCCCTGCCCTTTAAGAAACTCACTCAGAGCTCACACCAAGAACAGAAATTGTCATTTCGAAGGGCGATTTTGTTGACAGTGACACCAGGGATCTCATTTTCAAACCAGTCAGCCAGAGAAACCCAAAAAGTCAGCCAGAGACGTTCCCCTCAGGGATTAGGGATTCAGTGTCTCACTCAAGGACCCGACAGCAGCTTGAGCCCGGGCCCTTTGATTAAACAACAGTGTCTCTCTGCTCCTGCTGCCACCCCGCTGCTGCTCTGAAAGGTACAGTGTGATCCTGGAAAAACTGCAGCGAGGGAAAAAGCTCTAAAGAACAACTTGGAAAACATGCATGTCGACTTGCAATGTGTAAAAAAAAGAGAGATATAGGAGTGTGAATTAAATCCGTTTGAAAGCTGCCTCTCCAGAAATTGGCATCATGCTTTGCCAGACCGCATGGCAGATGCAAAGTCAGAGGATACTAAAAGGCTCCTGCCAGCAGTGCTCATTATCTGCTGGGCGTGCACGCAGGGCACAAGGTTAAACTAACAGGCCTGCTTGTCCCAGATCAGGCCTTGCAGGCTTAACACACATGCGCAAACACAGGAGCATACATGTTCATGCAGAAAGCCTGATTTGATGAATTTCCGCAAGTTGGTGAAGGTTGTATTGGTGCATCAAAATCAAGTCATAGAAGCATGCACGGACGGTTTGCATGCTCTATATCTGCAGTATGTGTGTGCGTGAGAGAGAGAGAGAATAAGAGAAAGAAGGACGGAGCTGCATCTTGCATGTAAACAACTCTATTAGCGAGCTGTCCTTGGATGATCGAGGGAGCAGCGGCCTCCGTGGGATGTTTTTCTCCAGTGTTCTGCCAAAGCACCTTCCTCTTTTCTTTCACTGCTTATCCAGGCTGCACAAGACTGCACATAATGGAATACTTAACAGACAGTGAGAGGCTTTATTATTTTCCCTGTCACCTCTCATGCATTCGCGACCAGTCAGCGCACGGAGCAGGCGGCAGAGTGAGAAAGTGTTGCTATAGTCTTCTGTTCAGAGGTCCATTTGACATTTGGCATTTCCCCTTCGATATTCTAATATTCACTCCTCACCTCATAATCCCATTACTGTCAAAAGCCTGCTTTGTGTGCCACAGTGTCTCATGTTCTCATTTTTCCTCTCTGACAATGAGCCGGCAGTCAAATTAGTCTCCTGGGCTCAGATGGGAAGGGTGAAGATGAAGAGTGGTGGGGGAGACGAGAGGAGACACACAGACAAGAGCTGAAAGATGGAGGTTGAAAGAAGCAGATGGGAGAAATTCAGATACACTTTGAATGAAAATAGATGAAGGCGAGAAAAAGGGCAAAAAAAAAAAAAAGGTTTTAATCATGATAGGTAGTAAATATGTTCCTGTACTCATTCATCTACTCTTCATGTCTGTGAAGCCCAAAATTTGTCCTCAGCCGAGGTGCACCCAGTCTCTTTTCTTCCACCCTTAAATCGTGCTCAAAGCAAACTGTCTGCCCAAGCTTCACCTTCAGGTGCTCTGCAGTCTGTTCAGACCTCCCCTAATCGTTTACTCCCCTGCAGCTTGCAAATGTTCACCACTTCATCACCATCCAAAAGGACTACACAGGCAGAACGCTAATAGTGTTGGAAATCTGCTCTCTCATCAGTGGTACTGTGATGGCACACAGGAATGCAAACGTTAACCTTGGGGCTGTCTTTGGTGAACATATTGCACCATCACACACTCACACTGCAGTATAACGGAAGGCGCGTGATATTTTGTGCGTGCAGGTGTGTGTGTGTTTACATCACTCGCGTTTCAAACTGTGCATACTTGACTCTAATGCCTCGCTCTGCTTGCAGCCTGTTTGCAGCAGAAAGCATATTAAACAGAGGAAATCTCTTACGCACACACCAGCTGCAACTGTGATATCTTCGGCGCTGCCTCCGAGACCCCGCCTGTTACCTAACATCCAACCAACATAAACAGAGCGCAAACATACACACGCAGCTGCTCGGATGCACAGCCTGCAGGGCAGAGGCGGGGGAAACACGCAGAAGCACGCTCTCATTAGAAATGAGCGACGTTATCTGTGCTATCCTGCTCCCCAGCCGGGCCACGGTGAGACACAAAGCAGACGATCGATGCATTTCTACAATTCACAGAGCTGATGGAGTGGGTGTCAAATTCTGTAACTTTCTTCTTTACATCCCCCTCCCCAGAGCACACATACACAAACACCTCACCACAGCTACTCAATCAAAAGCCTTTATCTGAGTTATGAGGAAGGTCAAACACATCAGAGGTCAAAGCAGCTCGTGGATGTGTTGGGAGGGAACTTTATTATGTCGTTACGCTGCTTGGCAGCTTTTATTTTGCCGGTGATGAAGCTTGTGTTGTGTCACAAAAGCGTATCTCTCCCAGGGAGGAAGAAGGATGGCTCAGGACCATAAGGTGTGTCTTGCATAATAAGTATCTGATATACTGCAACAGCGGTAGTTTCTAAAAGTTTCCGTGAGGAGCTGCAGTAAAAGGCTGCTGATAAACTGCTTTAATAATTCATCAACATTTTCATTCAAAAATATTCAGATCATATTCAAAGCTATGCAGATTTATAGCTTCTATGTTAGTGAAATTCTTTTGGTTTTTAACTGTTGATTCAGAAACTTAGTGACTTTACTTTGAGCTTCACGACATTGTGGTGAATATTTTCACACTGAACATGTAAACATTAAATGAATGAGTAAGATATAGCTAACTACTGTGATACTAACGTTGCATTGTGTTAGATAAATAATGCGATATGAGCTCAGCCTGCGGTAAAGTTGATCGGCTAACACACTCACAGACTCACAGACTTTGAGGCCCGTTCCCAGTGAGTGTGTGAGTGCTTTGTGCTGTCCCACTGTCAAATCATCGAGTGTGTGAGGGCTCTGATGCAGACTTCTCGATGCCAAATTGCAGACTTTTTGTGAGACTTTCCTGGTAGTTACCCAGACTTCAAAGCCTACTTGGTGACATTTACAAATGTCCAGCCCCCCCACTAAATGTAAACAAATATTTGCGTCTTGAAGAAGTATAAAGTTTGAACCAAAAAAACCCCTAAATGTAAACAAAGCAAGCATGGACGGCGACGGGAACATTTAGTTAAACACTTTTGGTTTGGTTATTTATTCACGTTTTTAGAGATGTTTATGTTTTTCAGTTAAATATACACAAAGCATTATCATTAATAACTTTCTGACTTTTGATAGTTTGCTGTCGTTAGGGTTGCGGCTCCACTGGCGATTATGGCGCTGCATTATAGCGGCATCATCTGGGTAAAATACCGTAACACAATAACATACCTCTCTCTGCATTTTATACTGGTATGTTGGTCGCACCGGTGTAGAGGATGCAGCCCACTTTTTAGATGAAAAAACATTATGACACTGTGTCTTATACACCGATTTTTTTCATTTCACATGTGACTGTATGATGCACATTAACAATACATAAAAAGAAAAATGAATAATAATGCAAACAACATACTGTACATAGTAAAATAAAATCTACAAAATATGTTACATCAAAAAGAAAGTAATATATATATATATAAGAATATGTGATTTTGTCAAGTTCATTGTCGGCTTTTCGATTATAGGTTTTGGCCATGTTGCCCCGCCCCACAGTCAAACATTGGTGTAAATATCAGAAGCAGCGTGTGGACTGTTCTCCTGTCCCCCTCAGACTGTTTCCTGTGAGAGTTCACCTCTCACAACCTCGGCACAGACAAACACGGCTTTTAATGAAAAACAGAAAAACCTCAGGTGTTCTCTATGACAGGTGATGTCAGGTTTTGTTTGCAGTGTTGCTGTGTTCCTGAGTGTGTGTACGCGCATGGTGTTATATGCCATCAACATGTGTCTGTGTTCGTGTGTGTGTGCTGGTGTGTGAATCAAACAGCATGGTGGAGAACCATGGGACTGCGCTGCTTCCTGCTCTTTATGAGTGTTATGATTAAAGGCCTGTGGCAGTGAAGACTCTTTTAATCTCTGTCTGGGTCTGTTTGGCTCTCCATGTTTCCTCCAGAGCTCCCTCTCTCTCTCTCTCTCTCTCTCTCTCTCCCTCGTCCAACATGAGCGTGGACAAAAGCTCCTTTCAAGCAGCCGATCTCAACATCCTGCTCCATCCCAGAGGACGCCGTCTTCCTTACTCCCATTTGCAAGACAAACACTACAAGAAATCTAATATTATGAAACGGTAAAAGGCTATTTATATTGTATAATATCAGGATTCCACAGACTGTAAAAAAAAAAAAAGATATCTCAGTGCTGAGAGGAGGAGTAATAATTGAATCAGGCCTTTGGGCTCGTGTGTAGTTAAAGAACGGTATCTTCCACTTAGATAATTGAATTTTCCAGAAACTCTCCGTATCCCAAGTGGAGAATAAAAGAGGATCCTGTGATTAAGTTGAAGGTTAGCGTGGAAGAAAGGAAAATAAATTCTGTAATTAGCAGGCGCATTAGATGTAATTTGAATAGTGCTGCTGGTATTCCCATGCTTCCCAAAGCGGAGCTGAGGGTTAATTGAGACAAACATCTGTGATCACCGCCGTCGAAACATCTGGCTTCTCTTAAGAATGAAGGACTCAAACTTTTGTCCTCTATTAAAACACACTTTCAGATGTGCTTTACTCAATTATGTTAAGTGTTTGTCTAATTAATTAGATTGTTTTATTATTTAAATCTCATCGTCTACTTCATTTGCATTTGTTATTACTGTCATGTTCTTTTATTTAATAAGGCTTTATTTTGTCAATTTATTGAATTTATTTACTATTCTGCTGTTGAGGAATAATCTATCCATCTATTATCTACACCACTTATCCTGTTCAGGGTCGCGAGGGGGCTGGATCCTATCCCAGCTGTCACTGGGCGAGAGGCGGGTTGACACATAGAGACAGACAACCTTTCACCCTCATATTCACACCTACAGGCAATTATAGAGTCACATATTAACCCAGAGAGCATGTGTTTGGACTGTGGGAGGAAGCCCGGAGTACCCGGAGGGATCCCACACATGCACGGGGAGAGCATGCACTCCACACAGAAAGGCCCCGCCAGCTAAACCAGAACCCTTCTAGCTGTGAGGCAACAGCGCTTACCACTGCCATTGCAATATTTTTTTATTATTATAATTACTCTTATATTTAAGAATTAATGGATTTAATCCTGCATCTATCAGTATAGGGCTGCATGGCGGTGCAGTGGTTAGCGCAGTTGAATTCCGGTTTGGATGTAGCGGGCCTTTCTGTGTGGAGTTTGCATGTTCTCTTCGTGCACATGTGGGTTCCCTTCAGGTGCTCCGGCTTCCTCCCACAGTCCAAAAAAAATGCTCATTCACTCATTCATCGGTGACTCTAAATTGCCCGTGGATGTGAATGTAAGTGTGAAAGGTCGTCTGTCTCTGTGTGTCAGCCCTGTGATTGACAGGCGATCAGTCCAGGGTGTACCCTGCTCCAGCCCCCCTTGCGCCCCTGAACAGGATAAGCAGTATATATAATGATGGATGGATCTATCAATATATTGAATAGCATCCAACCACTGCAGATTTAAATACAAATAAAGAATGCATTATTAAAAAGAGTGCAGGGTGTGGAGTCCTGGCTCTGCAGGCAATAATGCACCAAAACAAGACAAAAACGCACGATGCACCGTCAGCTGATGCATGACAGCATCTGAAAGCGAGCGCCACCGTTCAAAGCAATGACAACTGTGTGAAGAGAAAGATTCTCATCAAGTGAAGGTGAGTGGACAGAAATAACAATATCCTCATGGTGAACAGTGACTAAACTGCATCGTATCGACAGGAGGACATCAGCTGGACGGCGGTCAGGCCAACTGTTTGTCTAACGTTGACACAGGATATGGACGTTATCTCACGTGTCAAACTCTCCCGCTTTGCTGGTCCAATAAAACCCTCTCATAGCCTGTAACATCACGCTAGCTTCACCTCTGCACACAACAGTCATTATCCACACAGACACATGAGGTCCGTATCAGGCAAACATACTGTAGGTGGTGTTATGTGTCAGATAAAATGACCTGTGTGGTTGTTTTCGTCTGATACGGACCGCCTTGATGGTTGAGTAAATGTAGAAATAAATGTTTTCTGTTATTCTGGTTTGTTTAAGAGACGGAGACAATAGGTAAGGAGAAGCCTGCGCTGTCTGTTCACGCCCGCACATTTCTAAACCCTCTGTGGACGTCTTGTCTTTGATTAAGCTGCCAAGCCGCTGAGAGCAAAGCTATTGGGTATCGCCTGCGGGGAGAAGAGAACAGAGATGATGTGATAGGTCCTGGTCTCTGAGGTGTTGAAGCTTCTCTATGTGGTTTTTTCCCTTTCGATGCCTCTGAAATATAAGTATTTCTACACCTTCTAACAACACGGCAGCTGGTAGGAGACGGTCTTTGATGGTAAACAAAAAATAGGCACTATTTTATCTATCCAGAAGAATTCTGTTGGAAATATGTCGACTATTTGAGATACACTGCTAATAAGCAAAGTGTGATCCAATTATCGGCGCAGCAATGTAAACAGCAATGTTGGCAGGAAGTAAACAGCACTCACAAAGCCTCTCTCCAACCATAATACAAACACACACACAATTATCACAGCCAAACACCATACAGCGCTGCACACTGGGAAAAACCGGAGTCTTATTTTCTCCTGCGCTGAATCTCCGTGCGTTTATAACCTGCTGTTTGTTTGCTTTGAGCCCAATTAGCAGCTATTCTGTATCGCTACAAAGTTGAACCTGCCCCTTGTTTCACCTCACACTGCAGCATCTCTGCAAAATGCATTTCCGCCATGCGCAATTGAATTCTCAGTTGAAAGAATCCAGATTTTCCACGTCTATGAAGGAATTATCTGGGAAAAAACATGCAAATGGCACTGTGGGACACGACTGAGCAAGCTAAATGAAGCCTGTGGGCATCAGGCTTCCTGTCTGCATCTTTGTTTTTATGGTAATTTTCTGATCTTCTGATTTACAAACCTGTTTGAATGTTTATTTGCAGAGCATTCATAAATGTGAATCAAAGCAGCTTCTGTTTCTATTGTAAGGCTGCAACTGACAAGCATTTTATTATTGATAATTTGACATTTATTATCTTGATTAATCAATTTATCATTCGATGTAGAAAATGTCAGAAAATCATTTGACATTCCCTTTTTCATTTCACACAGCCTGAGGGATCTATTTAGTCTGCTTGTTTTATTTGACTGTGATTTTTATACTATAGATGACACAGAAAAGCAGCCTATTCTTAAAGTAAAGCTGCAGTTGTGTTGATTATTTTCTTATCGTCGAATCATTGCAGCTCTTTGTCTTTCTGAATACTCGTCCAGTTTGCCATAAATTGAACACATATTGTAAAAAAATAAACGTTGACGTGAATAAATGGAGTCTGTATTCCTGTTTTGTGTTTCTGACAGGAGAATATAGATTAGGACTGAACAATAAATTGGAATTTTATCGTAAGTGCAATATGGCCCACTGCTATTTTCAAATCGCAGGAGGCGCAATATTAGTAAAACGCGTGTCATTATACCAATTTTAATTTAGATACTGAGCTGCAGAGATGTTCTGACCTACACATCATACACAGACATAATTATTACATATCTTTGTTTGGTACAGATCCCTGCAAAGAAATCACATTATAATCACTTTAAAATACTTTTCAATGAAAATGAGAATAATGATGTACAAATGATCATTCCCTTTAATGTTGCAAATTATATTGAAATTGCAATATAAGTCTTTTTACTTTTTCAAAATCGTTCAGCCCTGATAAGGGCTCTCTAGCTACATGTGTGAATGTGTGCATCGTTCCTCTTTGCAGCTGTTAAAGCCAATATTAGACTAGTTTGACTTTAACTGCTGCAACTATTATTAGTCATACTCATATTATCATTACTATACTTGCTAATATTACACATATTTTTACTGTTATTATTGGCAATGTAGTTAAAACTCTGTACTATCTGTCGTTGTTGCTCTGTCTGCCTGTCTCTATCCAGCCTCTCCCTCGAGCACACGTTTCGGCCCTTCTGGTCGAGGCAGACGGAGCTTTCTGCCTGTTAAAAGGAAGTTTTTTCTTTGCCACTGTTGCCAAATGTTGCCAAGCACTTGGTCATGGTGGATTCATGATAGGCCCGTCTCTAAATCATATAACAAAGAGTACAGTCTAGACCTGCTACTTTTGTAAAGTGTCCGGAGATAACTGCTTGTGATTTGGGGCTATATGAAGAAAAATTGATTGATTGATTGAAGTTGTCTAAGCTAAATTTCTCCCAAAGCTCAGGGGTTGGATAAGACATTACAGACCAATATTCTTGGAGTATTCTCTTCTGTCATTGATAGGTACTAACACGTAATGTAAAGTGTGTTTAATTGAAACTCAGCCCTCAGGCAGGTTTTCTGATCAATGGGTACCACACTCCTCTCTGAAGGATGCAGGAAATGAGCACTATAATGCAGACGGTTATAATCCATATTACAGCTGGGCAGTCGTGAGCAGGAAATGGTTGCATTTCTTGTTTCTTAATGACGGATGAACTCTAAAATTGGCCCTGTTTGCGTTGTTGGCGTTAAAAAGCTTCTTGGCAGCCGGAGCATGTTTCTCTAACTTGACAGGAGCCGCATAAAAAGGAAAGGCAGATGAGCCTCTGACTGAACTGTCATTTAGTTTTTTTCTCCGCTCCATTCACATAAATGAGCTGTCATCTGGCAGCTCCACAGACAGCAGGGATGAGTACGTATGACACAGGTGTTTGCTGGATTATAACTCTTTGTCTGGAGCAGGTAGATTGCTTTTGCAGCGTGCTGACTTTGCAGACTAAAGTATACTGCCACGACACATTCCTAACATAATCTAGTACCCTATCTCCCCCCATTCAACACACCGGTTATTATAAGGATTTTTTACTCTCTGCTCAGGCTGCAGTGAAAACATGAATCACTCCAAAAGAAGAAGGGGAGAAACAACTGCTTGTGAAATATTAAAGAGTGAAACAGCAGCCAAAAAGCAACGTCAGCCAACTGGATTGTTTGAAAAGCCAGTTCAGGGTGTTTCTTAGCGTCTCAGTGGCTCTAAAAGTGACGATTTTTCAAACAAATGTTGGTCACAAACAAAACTGAGAAACAATGCACTCTTGCTTTATCATCTGCATGCACTGAGACAAAGCATATGTTGCAGTGCGACCGAGGAAGCCTCTCGGGAGTGTGTAGGGATTCATAAATGAATAAATAAACACTTTGACACTGTTGACTTATTCATGTTGGGCTTTCAGTGGCTGAAATATGCTCTGGATTTTTCACATGCCACTGAGAAACCTTGAAAGCCAAATGTGCAAATCAAATAGCTCCATGAAAAATGAATCTTTCTCTCCAAGAATAACACCGAGAGCAACTCACACTTTATATTCAGCTTTTAAAAAGTGCCATCTTCTTTATTTAGTCTTTAAAAGTGACAGAAGCTCATTAAAATCTGTCGTCAGTCGGCCTTTCAGAACGGTACTTATCTATTCCAATGAAGCAAGGTTGACATATAAGTCCAATCATAAATTCACTCAGCCGTGTTGTAGCTCATGCGATGTTCACACGACAAACAAGATTTTTACAACCTTCCATTTATATCTGTTCAGGGTCGCAGAGGCTGGAGCCAATCACAGCTGCCACTGGGTGAGAGGCGGGGTACACCCTGGACTGGTCGCCTGTCAAACACATGGCTGACACATAGGGACACACCACCTTTCACGCTCACATTTAGAGTCACCAATGAACCTAACGAGCATGTCTTTGGACTGTTGGAGGAAGCCAGAGTACCCGGAGGGAACCCACGCATGCACGGGGAGAACATGCAAACTCCACACAGAAAGGCCCGCTACATCCGAACTGGGATTCGAATCAGGAACCCTCTAGCTGTAAGGCAACAGCGGTAACTTCTGCATCACCATGCAGCCCAGCTAAGATATTTTTAAACCTAATCTGCCCCTGCTACACGCCACATAAACAGCCATGTTTATAATGTCATGCAGTCCACCTGATTTATATCAAATATGAAACGTACATTAAAGTTAGCCTGGGAAAAAAGCATTCTCACATTTGTCGTGCCCTTTCAAACACACACACACACACACACACACACACACACACACACACACACACACAATTCCCATCAATGCGAAGGAGAATCTCGCACAAAAATCTTGCAAAAACAAAGTTGTTCGGAGTTGCTGTTTGTTCTGTGTATAGTGTCCCTTGTGCACATTAGCTCTCAGGAATCAGTTGGGAAAAGACTTCTTTTCAGTTTGCTCTGATCCGCAGCAAAGTAAGCAGATCTCTGCTAAAGCAATGAGCCCATTTAGCCATGGACGTGCAGCTTGGTCTCAGTCAGTTAGGTTTAAAAGGGAAGAGCACTTGTGCTTGTATCTGTTCCCATTCAATGACATCCTCAATGTTACCACAGTGCCCACTCGATGTGTTTGTAACTTAACCTTGTGCTGAACTTTCTTTTCACTCTGGTTCCAGTTGTAGCCTTCGCCTCACTCTTTGTTGACCCAGAGAAGAATTGAAAAAGCAATCAAGCTACAAAGTCAGAAAAGGAAATTCAAGGTTAAAGGAAGCAAAGATTATATTTGGTAACAAAATGAAACGTAAACAAACTGCACAGAATAAACAGAGAAAGAGCTGATGGAAAGTGTGAATGTGAGCCTCATAGCAAACTTAGATTTTATAATGGGAACAGGGAGAGCCTTTTGAGGAGGAAAAGTGGAGAGCAGTGACCGAAGACATAACCATCATGACCTCACCAACTGGTTGGTGAACTGCTGTTTTGAAGCCTCCGGCAGTCACCACGTTGTTTTGGAGCCAGAAGTTATTATATTTAGACGACAAGGAGGAATAGCATGGCAAATACTTAGAGCTAAGAGAGCTATATAGTTATGCCTGTAGCTAAGCTAGCTAATTAGGAAGCTAAAAACCTTGTTTTCCATATAATAAGATTCAATTTCGGTGTTGCTCACTCATTGCTCACTCCACTCCTGCATTACCTGGTTGGACAAAACAAACCAGGTAAGGCAAAATAAACTTTGCAAGAAATGTCAACAAAAAACGTGCCTCAATGTCTGATATTCAACATGCTAGCATAGAGTGTGATAGGTACAATAAACCACACTGCAAGCTCTATCGTTAGTCTGATTGTTACATTAAAAAAAAATCCCACAACACAAACACAGGCCAGTGAGCTGACACAACAACCTCTCAGACAGGCTAACTATTATTTCAAAGATGTTATATAAAATTAAACTCCCGTAGAGTTGCCATGAAGGGGAAATATTCAAACATTTTTTTTTTTTTTACCAGGCTGTAAACATGTTTATTTGTGCTCTAAAGGTGGGCGTCTTAATATGGGGCCTAATGGGGATTGACTCACTTTTGGAACCAGTCTCAAGTGGACACTTGAGGAACTGCAGGATTGGCACTTTAGCGCTGGCTTCCTTTCTCAGCCCAGGATGTTGCCGCTCGCCTGTGACTCAGCCGGGCCCTAAAAATGCATTTGGAAAATGTGGCGGTGCCGGGTGAAAATGAACCTCTTAGCTTAGACAATTGTAAAATGAGCTCTGTGTGCTCCCCGAACATTAGCTACATGATTTCTGCAGAGACCCTGTACCACTACCACAGAACAAGCCCTGCTACTCCCACCTGATGAAAGAGATGAGATGACAAGTCAGTTCATATAACAGCAGGGGATCCAAGTAGATTTTATTTAATTATTGTGAATAAAAAAGATTAAATCCTTTCAATGTTTATAATTCAATGGCTGAAATTATATTTTTGCATAATCATAATAAAATAAAACAGCCTATAATCTCTGGTATCACTTGATTTAAACTATTAAAAAAGGCCTTGAGCACATTTCTCATGTCTCATCGAGTTGAAAATTCTTCAGTTCTTGTGCTTTTATAGCAATTGTGTGGTGTTGGCAGGGCCTGTGGTGTAGCGATTGTGCTGCCCAAAGTGACATGTTTTAATGGGGCCAAAAATCCCTGGTGGCGCACATGGGAAAAACAACAAAAAAACCCTGTAAACAACTTCTCTGTCAAATAATAAAAGCCTCAAAGGATGATGATGCAACTCGGCTAAACCTTGCAATGAAATATACGGAGAGGAAGAAGCACCCATACAGGGAGCAATTACTCTCACTCAAAGCAGACACAAACAGTTATGAAAAATAAAACAGAAAATGGGTGAAAGAGATCTCAACACAAACAATACTGCCTTCTTGAGAAACTCAACAAACCCTCTAATCACAGCAGGGAGTCGGCTCCAAAGAAAATAAGTGTAAGAAGAAAAACTTCTGCTCCCAGCTGTTTCATTTTTAATTGCTGGGTCACGTATTAGTCAAACTCTTGTAATCAGAGGGAGTAGATGAAAAAGATAAAGATTTATTTAATGTTTCAGTCAGAAGACGCTCTTTAAGGTCACATCTGGCATAGACTGGGAGCTAGTGTAAGAGGAGAAGGGTCAGTAGAGTTTGTCAGCAGCATTTTGAATGAGCTTAGGATTCAGTACTGTAGAAGTAGAGATATGTTAAGGACCCAGAACAGGGCCTTGTTGCACACCAACAGTCTTTCTCCACTATTTACAAGTTGTATTGTTGCTCAGGAAACAATTTGACTTTCTAAAACTAAAGTACCGTGATCTTGGAAAAAGTCTTCCATTATGAGGTGTATCAACTGTGTGGATTCCCTAAACTTCAACGATCTGAGTCACCCTTTGCATACTCGCAATTTGTCAGTTGAATATGTGCATCATACAGAGCAAAAACAGATAACATCATGATGGACTGAAAACTACAAACTGAGTCTGGCAACATTAACTCAAAATAAACTAACTGTGATGGAAACAGAGAGCAGCAGGACTTGTTTGTATTTGCAGCAGATGCTTTTAGCTCTGATGTTGAGTGTTAGAGAGGCCGGTTATCTATCTCTGAACCTGACTCTGGTACAACCTCATACACAGCTGTCTAGTAGATTGACGCTTCAGCTGACAGGACTGTTAGCAGCAGGCAGGAAATGCCTGGTGGAGCGCTAGAATTTTATAACTGAACCATAACCTTTTTATGTATTGGACTGTATGGAAATGTGAAGTTTTCACATCAGAGGTGATAAACAGAGACATTAGAAACACAGAGTGTAACTGGTGAAAAAACTGAAAAAAAACTGAATTGGACTAGACTGTAACTGGGCAGAGGACTGGATAATACCGATCAGCGATGACATTACTACCACTGACAGGTTGAGTGAATAGCATTGATTATCTCGTTACAACGGCCCCTGTCAGTGGCAGGGATAAGTTCGGCAGCAAGTGAACATTTTGTCCTCAAAGTTGATGTGTTGGAATCAAGAAAATCGGGCAAGCGTAAGGATGTGAGCACCTTTGACAAGGGGCAAATTGGGATGGCTAGACGACTGGATCAGAGAACCTCCAAAACTGCAGCTCTTGTGGGGTGTTCCCGGTCTGCAGTGGTCAGGACCTGCCAAAAGTGGTCCAAGGAAGGAAAACAGGTGAACCGCGACAAGGTCATGGGCGGCCAAGGCTCATTGGGAAGCGAAGGCTGACCGGTGTGGTCCGATCCAACAAAAGAGCTACTGTAGCTCAAAGTGCTGAAATAATTGATGCTGCTTCTGTTAGAAAGGTGTCAGAACACACAGAGCTTCGCAGTTTGTTTTGTATGGGGCTGCATAGCAGCAGACCAATCAGAGTGCCCATGTTGAACCCTGTCCACTGCTGAAAGCGCCTACAATGGGCACATGAGCATCAGAATTGGACCACGGAGCAATGGAAGAAGGCAGCCTTGTCTGATGAATCACATTTTCTTTTATATCATGTGGGTGGCCCAGTGCTTGTGCGTCTCTGACCTGGGTAAGACATGGCACCAGGATGCACTATTGGAAGAAGGCGAGCTGGTGGAGGCAGTGTGATGCTTTGGGCAATGATCTGCTGGGAAACCTTGGGTCCTGACATTCATGTGGATGTTACTTTGACACGTACCACCGACCTAAACATTGTTGCAGACCAAGTACACCCTTCATGGAAATGATACTTGAACAAAAACCTATTAACGTTGACCATATATAAAAATGACAAATACCTCTACAAAAGAAAAGAGGGAAGTAAAAGCACCCAGTAATTATATTAAACTAACTTCAACTGTTTCTAAAGCCAGACTTACACTGAACTATAGCACATAGGCTTATTTTCATGTAAGGCTCAGTTACTGTAAATAAGCCTTAAAAAGCACTTTGCCATAAAGGAGAGATTAATAAATGTTGTGTTTTAGTTCTGAAGGACTCGGATGGTGATGGGTCCTCATTAGTATACTGGTGATGTCACCCTTAATTGGGGAAAACTGACGGGAAAGTTTACTAATGATGTCAGGCTGTCAATATGCGTGTCGTTAAGAAAAGCTAAAGTTAATGTCGTTAGCTCACATCTGCTCTAAACACAGATTAATCCACTTGATAAATAGGCAGGGAAACCAGTGGAAAGACTGCAGGCATAGCAATGGTAACCCCACCTCCTCATCCCATACAAAATGTCTGTAGATGGCATGATATTTACTTTTAAAACTACTGGCCCTTCACTTTACCTTTAGAAAGACATCAAACCGCAGCGTGTTTCCCAAACCTGCCACATTCAACAGTCAACAGCCTTTCTGTACACCTCAAGGGCCCTCGCAAGGCTGTCTGAAGAAAAAGAAAGCAGCACATTCTGCCAACACAGAGCTCTAGTTTTAAAGAGCCCATCATAAAAAAAAGTCCAGCAGTCAGCGTATTCTGATGATCAGAGGGGTGCGTTGCCACTGATGTGAATGCTAAAGAAAGCCTTACAAAGCTTCTGCATGCGTTTGGGACTGGAGGAGTTAAAGTTGGTTAGGGGAAAGATAATTAATAGGAGAGCAAACAGGAGCAGTGCAGCGCTGGCCCTCTCGCTCTGCTCCATTAGAGGGAGAGAGCATCATTGGCCAAATGTGCCCAGAAAGCAGCTGTAGAAGAAGAAAGAGCTGTCTGGAGTCCAAGTGGATTCACTAATGAGCTGCTTTTAAAGACACAGTGCTGCTCCTGGCCAAAAGGCTGAGGCTCCAGGGAATAACACACACACACACACGTAAACAGCAACACACACATATGAGCACATAAACACAAAATGGTCAAGTTGTTACCCTAAGCTTAGGCTGTCTCCTCAGCTAATGAGAGGAGAAGAGGGGAACAGGATGTGAGGAGACAGGAGGATAATAGTGTGAGTGGAGTGAAAATACTTACAAAAAAAAAAGGCATGCAGGGAAAGTAAAAGCAGGGTAATGGCTGCTGCACGGAACTGATAAAACTCTTCCTCCCACCTCCTCACCCCACTATAAAATATCACAACGTGACGCCACAGACGACTACATGACTCTGTGATACACTCCACATTTGTCTTATCCTCCCCTGAGACTGACTAACATTATTCTGCTGAGAGCTGCTGCTGAGGATGATGATGATGATGATGATGAAGAGAGAATGAGGCAAAAAAATCAAGGACACTGGCAGAGAAGCAGACACAAACACGCCCTCAAACATGCACTGACATACACACCCACACACACATTCAAGGGCAAAGTGATCCATTGCAAATGACATTGCTTTATAAGCCAAGACCTCCACGGTCCCAACAATCCCTTTAAGCTGCTCTCTTGGTGGAAAACCAACAGTTACAGCAGGGGTCTTCTGCCATATTTACTTCTGCCCAGCAAACTTTTCTGTAATGCTTCAAAACGAATGCACGTCTTAGTGATAATTGTTTGGCCATCAGTTGTTTCTGTGATATTTTACTGACTAACTGGCATTATTTTGCTTCTGTTTTTCTTGTTCCAAACCAAATGCATAGTTCTGACCAGCCATTCCCTAACTTCAGAACGATTGTGCAGTATGAGTGGGGGATGTGAAGATATATTGCTGCCGACCTGGAAGACAAACGCATGGCCTTATTTGTCATGACGCAGCTCTCTGAAGGCCGGGTGAAGATAGACTAAAGGCACCACCCGAGAATATTGACGGCCTAGTGCGGCCATTTCACCTTGTATTAGCGGCTGATGAGGCTGCTGCAACTGGGATTGCTGCAACATCAGCACTGAGGTTGGACTAAAGACAATACCATCTGCAAATGGGTTGGTCTTCCTTGTTCCTCTTCAATGCAGCCCTGTTTGCGCTAGAGGGCTAAGCTGACCCACTCATGTGGAATGCCAAGGCTCCAGCAAGTTGGGGGCTGAACAAGCTCTCACTCAGGCTGTCACCCAGCTGAAGGAACATAGTGGGGTGGTTGCAGCCAGGCAGGGACGGGCTTGGGACCAGGTCCAAATATATGGGCCAAACCTCAAAAGGATACTAAAGAGTTTGTGTTCTTGAAGTAACCAGAATCGAGAAAGTGACGTACATGATCAAGACTGAAATCCAGCAGCAACAGGGAGGTGGAAAAACTGGGAAGCAGTCCACAACAGGGCCATAAAGTGGACTGAGGTATGGAAGATTCCACAAGTGAGGCTAAGCTTTGAAAAAAGGTCTACATACCAAACCCTCCCAAGTCCCAGAAGGTTACAACTCTGGTATGGCTTGGAGGCAAACTGCCAGCTCTGCGATGCCCCAAAGCCCAGTCTGCAGCACACTCTAACAGGCTGTCAGTCAGCTTTGACCCAGGGCAGGTACAGATAGTGCCCCGACTTGGTTCTGTATGAACTTTTTTGGCAGCACACAGGCTTAAAGTAAACAAGACAAGCCCATTACAACTGTGGATACACTTCACAAGGCGCTGGGGCACAGGACATCAGCCAAAACAAGTGGTCTGTCCTGATACCTGAATGTGGAACTTGAGGGGGTTGAGTTGAGGTTTCCAACTGAACCTCTGCCAGGACGGTGATAAGGTCTGAAGATACAGTCCCATGGGAGAAAGGAGGCATGGAGGCAGCCTATAAGAGAATGAAGACGCTGTAAGCGGTCTGCAACATGCAAAGAAGCAAAGTGAAACCGATCACCTACTCCGCGGGGCAGAGGGCTTCATTGAAAAGCAGAGCAGAGAAGCACACTCAAGGAACTGGCTGACGTGGCAGAGCAAGGACGTTTCTGGCTTTGACTCAGAAGTAAAGATACAAAGGTGGACAGAGAATGATCCTGGGGTCAGCTAAGGGAGTGATAGGGAGACATCCCTTAAATTGTAACTTCACATTCAACCATCTGAGTCAAAACACTGTACTCAAAAAATACCACCTACCATTTGAAACGAGTTTCACATGAAGGAACATTCAGTCTTAATTCTGGAGAATCCCCATGGTGTCCCAGTCATTTCACATCCCTTTCATTATTTCTAACACTTGTTGTGACAAGCTTCCCCGTGTCTTGTCACAGTCATTTATTCATCGATGACTAGATTCGTACCTCGGGACAGTTCAGTGACCTCGGCTTTATGGTTGTTATAGTTAGAGCAACATCAGCCTGAGGGGAAATTCCACGGCACAACAAACTAATTCAAGGATTGAAGCAGAGTAATAAAGGTCAAGTGACATCACTGTCTTGATGTGCGAGGACCAAAGAGCAGAGCCCTGAGGTAAACAGCGATGGTCTGAGTGGCTGACCCTGACATATGGTTAGAGTCAGAGGGCTTTTGATCAACTGGGAGTGTTGGGGGCTGATAGACTGCGACAGGGCACTGAGTCTGCCTGTTGGTTTTCTATGGTCGTTGTGCTAGGTTGAATACCACTGCAAAAATGGACATATGGAATTAAATCACCTGTTAAAATGAAGGTTAGAAAATAAAATGGGAATACAGTGCCAGACATAACAGTGGAAACAGCACAGGCAAAACCTCTGAAAGAAATGGATACGACATTTAAAGAAAGTGTGTTTAAGTAAAGGGAAACAGATCTAGACGGACTGTAATTGACTTACAAACCAATGTTTCTCCCACTCCCACGCCCACCTGCTGCTCAGTGTGCTGTTTATTTGGGAGTTTGCCCTTGGCCCTACCAAATAATCTCTAATTACAGAATAGATGAACATTGATGAGATCATTAGTTAAAATACCATGCAGAAAGCTAATGTTAGTTTTAGAAAATTGGTGTCTTCTGAGATAAAGTAGGCTGTGCACCAACAAACAAACAATGATTAAACAAACCATAAAGCTGTGAGCTTGGCTTTAATAGAATCTCTGGTGCACCTCTTATAATTCTGTTGGACAGAGAAGCAGGAACTGAGGATGCCTTATATGTCATTGTTTAAATCTATTTTACTCTTTTTATCTCAACATTACAACCTAAAGTTGCCCTGTAGACTTTTCATTGTAGGAAACAAATAAAAATGTCCTTGGGGCCGAATAAAAGGAGTTGAATATATTTCCCGACTAAGCTGCAAAGGCTGTAACTGAAATGCTTTAATACCCGCATTGCTTTCCTCAGCTTGTGGGATATTTCATTGATACGTTAAAGGCATTATTACCAACGAAAGTTTATTTTAGCATCTGCAGTAAGTTCAAAATTGCATCACATAACTCCTGTGCTTCTAGCATGCACAATGAACGACACATCAAACATTGATTTACAGCACTAGCAGTGGTCATAAACTCCACAAGTGAACTCATTTTGAGCTGTTGTAAGCTATTTTGTTAAATCAAAGCATAAGGAACTGTGAATTTCAGTTGTCCCTGGTAATCAGTGTTTATCTGGGGCTTTTATTTTGAAGGTTGAGAAATGGAATGGTACTGATTTTGACGAGCTGTTGAGGATGGTGCACCAAATAAAGTTGGACCGTCTGCTTCATACGTTGGTGCATTGTGTTGTTGTTTTCATTATATATATATAGGAGTAGTATAGGCACAATTCATAACTCTTCGGCGATATTCACCACGATAACAGCCCACAAGCCTCTGTTAGGACTCTGCAACATGTCTATTGACAAGGATCCCACCACTGCCATCAATGTAGGTTATGAATTGTGCCTTTATGAATGTAATAAAAACAACAACAAGATGCTCTGGAGCATGAACAAGACGCTCCAACGTAAATCGGCACACCCCCAGCAGCAACTTGTCAAAAACAGTTTCTCAACCTTCAAAATAAAAGCCTGAGATACAAAACTGATTACCAGGGCAGCAGCAGGCTTTTGCAAAGATATAACAAAATTGCGCACACTATCAAGCTTTGGGTCATTATAATCAAGGTCGAATTATTTTGTTACCTTAATGTAAATGTTGTTTACAGTAAAATCTACAGTCATCAGTTGTGATCTCTCCACCTGACTGCCATTTTTAATCTATCTACAGTGTGACTCCACTATCAGGTCTACCGCAAATGCCTTTCATGACTGTAACAGCAATTAGACTGAAGTTGTGACCTTGAAAAACCATTTATTTCTATCTTGAGATAACAAGATAATTAAGTCAGGATCTCCAGATTAGAGGAGTTAAAAAGCATGTGGAACAAAGGCTGCGCACAGTACTGCTGAGGTCACACATATTTGGCTGAAATGAAGCTTGCCTGTCTGCTAACTGTATGTTTAATGACCAAAGAAATCCTCCATCATCCCAATATGTGATCCAACCAAAGATCATTTAACCAAATTAATCCTTGTTTTTCAGAAAACCAACGCATTATGTTCATCAGAGACCTGCTTTAAACACATTAGGTGATCATATCATGTCATTTAAGGTGGCAACACCCTGTGTAGTCTCTCCAACTGTGCTGTTGAACACGCTTCTGAGGGTATTTTTTAGTCTCCTAAAGCTGATTCATCTTCTGACAGGAAGTAAAGCCAGCATGTTCGGGGTGTGAATTCAGCTCGGCTAGAGTGCCAATTGTAATCAGTAATAACCAGACCTCCTGTTGTTCTCACAAAGGGGAGGGGGTGCCGGATTGTTTTGTGTAAGTTCAAAAAGAAGCTCAAATTGATCCGGGACCAAGGATCCCTGGAGCCCCAAGGTTCAGCATGAACATGCCTGCTTTGTGTCTGCCAGTCTAATGTGCTGCTCTTTGACTGGTCCGAGTCCCAGAGGCTATTTTTAGATCCAATCCCAGGACACTGACAGCCAAGTCCTTGAGATGTCTGTGCGAAGGCCTATAGGAATAGATATCTTGTATTGTCTCTTAATGTGGACAGCATGGAGTGACTCATTTTTTCAAAGGACAATGCCCTGAGCCGTGCGCTTTTATCGCTTTAGTGCAGAACAATTGGTTTAACCTAAAACAGACACACAGACACACACACACAAACACACACACACAGACACTGCAGGATTGTTCTCTCTCACTTGCGTGAAAAGCAGTGGACAAACCCCAGCAGGAAACACTGTGCCCCAACACAACACAAATATTTTCTTTTTACTTTGTAGTCTCATTTTTTACCCTAAAAAATAAAAGCCCACAGTTACAATCCATCAGATTCATGTTGTGAGGAAGGCACAGGAACATACTGCTCTCTCGGTTGTCCCCTCTGTATTGAATAAACAGGTCCATGTGTTACATGTTTTGTTTTAATGTGTTGTTGTTATTGGGAATTCTGTCTGCGAATCGAAATTCAATCACTAATTTACAGAATAATGAGCTCATTTGAATTGAACTGAACAGGAAGTAATTTGAACTGAATTTAATTGACTTAATTAAGTTCTGCATTGATTTGAACACAGCTGCAGTGAAAAACACAAATGATGAAAACTAACCCGACAAACATGATCATAATCAACATAGGAGAGAAATAATGTGCACACATGTCAGCCTATACACATACACCGATCATCCATAACATTATGACCACCTGCCAAATATTGTGTAGGTCCCCTTTTGCCGCCAAAACAGCCCTGACACGTCGAGGCACGGACTCCACTAGACTTCTGAAGGTGTGCTGAGATATCTGGCACCAAGACGTTAGCAGCAGATCCTTTAGGTCCTGTAAGTTGCGAGGTGGAGCCTCCATGGATCGGACTTGTCAAGCACATCCCACAGAGGCTCGATTGGATTGAGATCTGGGGAATTTGGAGGCCAAGTCAACACCTTCAACTCGTTGTTTTGTTCTTCAAACCGTTCCTGAACCATGTTTGCAGTGTGGCAGGGCACACTATCCTGCTGAAAGAGGCCACTGCCATCAGGGTATATCGTTTCCATGAAGGGGTCAGCAACAATGTTTAGGTAGGTGATACGTGTCAAAGTAGCATCCACATGAATGGCAGGACCCAAGGTTTCCCAGCAGAATATTGCCCAATGCATCACACTGCTTCTCTCGCCTTCTTCCCATAGTGCATCCTGATGCCATGTCTTCCCCAGGTAAGCAACGCACGTCCACATGATGTAAAAGAAAATGTGATCCATCAGATCAGGTCACCTTCTTCCATTGCTCTGTGGTCCAGTTCTGATGTTCACGTGCCCATCGTAGGCGCTTTCAGTGGTGGACAGGGGTCAGCGTGGGCACCCTGATTGGTCTGCGGCTACACAACCCCATACACAATAAACTGTGAAGCTCTGTGTGTTCTGACACCTTTCTATCAGAAGCAGCATTAACTTTTTCAGCAGTGTGAGCTCCATTAGCTCTTCTGTTGGATCGGACCACACGGGCCAGCCTTCACTCCCCACCTGGATCAATGAGCCTTGGCCGCCCATGACCCTGTCACTGGTTCACCTTCTTTGGACCACTTTTGGTAGGTCCTGACCACTGCAGACCGGGAACACCCCACAAGAGCTGCAGTCAGAGATGCTCTGACCCAGTCGTTTAGCATCACAATTTGGCCCTTGTCAAAGTCGCTCACATCCTTATGCGTGTCCCTTTTTCCTGCTTCCAACACATCAACTTTGAGGACAAAATGTTCACTTGCTGCCTAACATATCCCTCCCACTGACAGGGGCCGTTGTAATGAGATAATTATTATTATCCACTCTGTCAGTGGTCATAATGTTTTGGCTGATTGATGTATAACACCCACACATGCTTTAAACTCTGCATATTTTGTCATCATGACCACCTGTTAAAGTTGTCTTTTTAGCATTCAGGGCATGAACCAAATTCAACATTCAGCATCATTAAAGACCTGGATTAAGAGAGCTCCAGTTTGCCATTTAATAATGCAAGTGCAACAGTTCCTGGGGAAATAAAAGGAAAATAAATGAGCTTTTTGGACGGCAGGATTACATTATATGAAAGGAATTGAAAAATCAGCAAACCCCTCGTGGTTAGTATTCTGTCCTCCTTTACATCTGGAGTGGGGAAAAGATGACACTGTTGTTTTTTCTTTTCCTTTTTTTTTTAGTCTGTATTTTTTCAGATTTTGACTCCACATCGTAAAAACAGTCAATATGTCATTAGGCGGTACGGCTGGGTGTCGTGTCGGTTCAGCCTGGGGTCAATGTGGATATTAACTGTCTCATTTCTCATTCTGTTTTCATTGCTCAGCCACTCATGAAATCCAATAGATGCAGTGAACAGGGAGCGCCGGGCTGCGTAACACCTGACCCCTGAAAATGACGAGGAGGATGAGGAGAATTGACGTGTGTGTGTGTGTGTCTATAAATCTGCAGTGCAAATTTGACCGATGAAGGTGCTGATGGAGCTATTATCTTGCCGTTGGGCGTCTGCGTGTGCATGTGTGTGCTGCATATATGGGCTGTACAGCAGCAGTGTAAACCGCGGAGATCAGAGGAGATCAAAGGGTTAATTGACTGTTAAGCCTCCATGCTGTGGAGATCAAACACTTTTAAGTCTTATGATCACAATCAAAACCTTCTCCACGCAGGCAGCCGCTAGATCGTCTCCAGCAAGGTCACCCGGATACAACTTTGGATTTGTGGGGATTTCTTGTGAGAATCTGTGTGAACATGTGTGCTTCAGATGTGAGAGTCAGTGTGTGTGTGTGTGTGTGTGTGTGTGTGTGTTTGAAACCACACAGATGTGTGATACGTGATCTCTTTGATGTTGATGCCAGCCTTGTAACAATGAAGACAATGTTTTTCTGTATCCTCGTTTCTCATGGTTTCTCCAGGAATATTAGATGTGGGAGGGATGTTATAAACTATAGCTAAGCAGTTAGAAGATTTGTGTTTATTCGGGAAATGGAAATAAATGACACTGTAAGGACCTTTAAACGATGCATAGCCTCCAAATTAAATAATTATGGGGTACACAGAGGACAACAGGCTTGGTCTGTTGGAGGAAGTAAATCTCTCTCGTGTGAACGAAAGCTAAAACACGTGATTTTCCTGGACAGTACCCTCTCTTTCACCAGTCATATAAACAATGTTTCCCGGATTGCTTTTTTCCATCTACGTAACATCTCAAGACTCTGCCCTGCTTTAACACAACACTCCACAGAAGTCTTAGTCAATACTCTGGTCATATCTCACATTGACTACTGCAACGCAATTCTGGCAGGCATCCCCAACTAAAGTACCCACTGACTTCAACTCATCCAGAAGTCTGCAGCAGGGATTGTTAAACGATTAAAGTCCACTGAACATGTCACCCGTCCGCTGATTCAACTACGCTGGCTCCCTGTATCACAACCGATTCACTTCAAAAACGTATTACTAATATTTAAAGCTCAGCACGATGGGTGCCAGGGCCTTCTCCTATGCTGCACCCAAACTTTGGAACTCCCTTCCCCCTCACATCTGTATCACAGAATTAAAATCTGCTCTCAAAACGCATCTTTTTAAACAGGCCTACTTACTTTAATTCCATCATTTGCATCCTATTGAATTTTAATTGCTTGTATGATTGTACAGATGTCTGTATTTATTATTATTATTGTTGCAAAATCCATGTCCGATGATGGTCTATCTTTTCTTCTTTTTTTCATAGTCCAGTGCACCCTCTTTTTTTCCCCCAACTGTTGCCCTTTTTCCTGGCGTTTGACCAGGAGTAGGGGGTTTTACAAACACTTTAATAGTCTGCTGTAGCTTGCTAACGTCAACTAGCATGTTCTAGAATGACAGTTGCTCTGTCGCGAGCACAGCGACTAGTGCGTAACATGTTGTTGACGGCAGTAGCCAAAGTGCCTGCAGTGATGCTGACATCGGATGGAGATTACCGCGGGATTCTGTGTACAAGGTAATCAGTCCCGTCCATCAGGGGCCTGGATCTTGGGAGGGCTACTATATTGTGTACACTGTGGGCTAGTGGATCCTACTGGCACACCGTGCCAGTTAAATGCTGTTAAATGCTGTTAAATGCTTTATCTACTGGCCCTGGGGGGTTACAAAGATACCGTCGGGCCCTGTATATGTATTTTAACATGTTTATACATGTTATATATTTTCATTTATTCAAGGAATGAAACCTAGTTAGCACCTAAGCCCTCTAAAAAACCTGGGGAAAACAATGTCATCTACTCAGTGTTCACATCCGTTTTAAATATATATAGACATTGTGGAGATAGCCTGTGCTGTCTCATTATACTGAAATAACAAATGGATTGTATTTAAATAGTGCTTTTCTAGTCTTCCGACCACTCAAAGGGCTTTTACACTACACGTCACATTCACCGATTCACACACTGATGGCAAAGGCCTTAGTGCCAATCTCCAATCAGCTCCATGTGACTGTAGCAGTCAGGGATCGAACCACCAACCTTCTGATTGCAAGACAAACGACTCACTGAGCCACAGCCACCTAGAAAAAAGACTCAACACACTCGTAAGTGCACTTGTTTCATTGTGAAAAATGCCACCTGTACATGAACAGGTGTTTATTTGTGAGACTTGACTTAGCATAATCAACAACAACAACAACAAAAAACTGCTAAATAAGGGAAGCCGGTTGTGCTCCATCTGTGATGATTTCAGTCAGTGGTTTTATTAGGACACTTTTAATTCCATGAAATATTACTGCAGCTGTCAGCATTGCATCATCAAAGAGATGTACTGTAACAGATATAAACAGAGAGTCAAAAACAAGCAGCAAAAACATCTCCCTGAAGCAAAGTGGTTATTGACTTAAACAGGAGGCGGTCAAAAGGGTCGGAAAAAACGACATTTTGTTGCACATCAATACAGGCACAGCACCACCTGTAATGTCACACTGGATGCTAACCTGCAGAAAAAACCTGTGTTTATGTTTTTACCTTTGAATGCAGAGAGCTGTTGAAGAGAAATAAGTAAATAGATTGTAGAGAGAGTTATTGTTATTTCATTTCTTAAACGCCCCTTTGACCCTCAACCCTCCTGCCAATGCACAATTACCCTCAATGTCAACTCACATTTAAACACTTTAAATGTACACAACAGTGGTGGAATCAGATTTCACACCGCTGTTGTGACCCCTCATGACCCCTTCGACCAAATAATGTCATTGAACAAGAGGCTCTCCGTGAGCCCTGATGTAGAGTACAACAGCACTGAGACATTAAATGAAATCTATCCCTCTGCTTCAGGTGTTCTTAAACACTTATTAGCATTACAGCAAACTGTCTGTGTCTAGTTTAATCTAAAAAAAGCTACCCGACAGTCAGCAGACTCTTCTTTCATTGCCTGCATAATAAATGAAAACATATTGATGAATGTACATAACTCAAAGTAGCAAGTGCAGAGAAGATGTTTATGTGTTGCCTGGCAACAGTTGGGTTCAAGTTGTGAAACTAGTTGAGTTGGCAGATTTAGATTAAATAAATAAAAGAATAATAATCTTTTTACTGTTTACGAGTAAATGTGGCTCGTAGAAGTGTCGTGTAGAAGCGATATCACACTCGAGGCGGTGCTGTTGTACTCAATATCAGCACGGCTGCTTTTATCTCTTACATTCAGCCTGCGGTCCCGTGCTGAATCACAGCCGTGCTGATAATCAGTATAACAGCACGACCTAGAGTGTGATATCTTAAATGTACTGCATGTTATGTTATCTCTCCCATGTGCAGTTATTACTTTATGAAAATGTAATTAAGTATTTTCCATGTTCACTTGTAGTCCAAATTGCTCATTGTGTTTAGGTCTGAAATAATTTGATATGTGTTCATAGGAAATAGAGTCCAGACTCACTCTCACGTTCCTGGGCTTCTCCTACACTGGGAGAACAGTGGGTCTGGCTGGTAGCGAGTATGCTGAGTATTCACCTTTATGGAACCGTATTCTCTACAATCCAGACTGCACAAGTCCTTGCCTGTGGATGGACTCTGCTAACACACCCACTGCCCAGCCTGTGTTGTCAACAACCTCCACATCCCAGCTGCGAGTCCCTGAGTGGATGCCCTCGGAGCCCAAGACACAGAAGAAATCTTTCATCCTCCCCGGGTTTTCGGGAAGCTGCTGTTGTCAGACATTCAAACAGGATGCAGACCAGCAGTGTTTGGATGCAGAATTACAGGAGTGTAGGAGATTATTTGCTTCATCTTGTCCCAGATGTTGAAGGTCAGGTTGTTCAGGTGTTTGGCCACATTGATCAGAACCCTGTTGATCTACCTACAGGGGGCGCTACTGGGCTTGTTCCACTGCGGCCTTGTAGTTGTTTAGGAATGAGACATGTTCAGCTTTCACATCCTCCTCTGTGGCTCTGACTGCAAACGAAAGAACTGCTATCTCTTTACCCAGAGCCTCAGTCTTCTCTGTCATAATCTGACTCATCTGCTCCTCTTCCTCTTTCTAGGCAGCCATCCTGGCCTCCTCAAGCTGGCTTCTTAGGCCCTTAGCAGACCTGGTATTAACATGGTTTTCATGATCGGATCACAAGTGGACATCCTTAAGTACAGGTGTGAACACACCCAGGACCAATTGAAGGCGCATTCAGATCTGATCACTCCGCACGATCCCGGAACCGACGAAGGGGAGAGACGGCGCGAGATATGATCCATGAGCATTTTATCACAGTTTAAAAACCAAGTGATCCACTTCTAGTTGTCAGAGTTTAATCATGCTCTGTACCTGGCTGAGTAACGTCGTGATCAAGCGGCAACCTCCGGTGTTGAAAAATGAAGCCAATGCGGAAGTGCAAAAAACTGCAGTTCCTTGAGTGGACACTTGAGGCTGGCTCCCGAAAACAAGAAATAACATTACAGCAGGGGGCTAATTTTATTGTTCAAGATAACTGTACGGGGGGTGAATTTTTATATCACCCACCCGTTTTAATTATATTAAGCCTTAAATCATAGGGGCCGGATCACTTGATTGACAGGTGGATCCTGCTGGCTGTCTGCTAGACGTCAACACAGACACACAGACGCTGAGCTTAACTTCACCAGAATTTTTTCATTCAAAGTTTGGACAAATAATCTCTCTGTGGGATTTATGGAACTTCATGGCCGTGCAAGAAGTCTGAGCTCCAGCTTTTCTGCGAGTTAAACGTGAGTGTTATTGTCTTGAAATATTTTTAGCACTAAGTAGCAGGTACACTGTGCTCGCTTTAGCTGCTTGTTAGCCTGTGCAGTGTTTATCAAACATTTATTTAATCGTCGGTCAGTAAATAGGAGTCAAGAGCTTAAGAGATTACAGCGGAATTCAGTGATGCGCAGAGCGGTTATTTTAAGTTTCCCGCTACTTGTCGGCTGGAGTCCGCTACTTCTTTAGTCTGATAACTAAACACCTGCAGTCAGTCACTGACAGAATCTCCTCCTGGCAAAGTCAAACTAGCTCATTCATTATTTATACAGTCTATGGCTAATAACTGCTAGCTACGCTGAGGAGCATATAGCCTAGCTTCACAGCCGTAGCTGGCTGATTCATGCAGCCCGCCCATAGAGCTGTGTATGTGGTATAATAATCAAATTATACATGTGATAAATATCTGTATTGATCAATATAGAAATAATAATGACACTCCCATCAGCCTTTGCTGTACTTTGCATTTCGTGCAGTTTCATCGCAACATTATATCACCGATGAAATATTTGTCTGCCACGACACGATTTGGATTTGATTCAATTGATGGGTCTGCGATTAATATGAGACCATGTCATCGCCCAATACAAAACAATACATTCAGTTATATTCATATAAACTCAGCATATTTTCACAATGTCAAACTATTCATTTCGATTGAAAAGTCTTGTAAAGGTGATGATTCCAGCATCATCATAGGCCCCACAATAGTTTATAATATCAGAGAAATGTCACTTTTATTTGTGATCTTAAACTTCATGTGCAGTTTATTTAAAAGGCCTTTAGACCACAGCAGCACTGGTTCCTGAGCCGGCCCGAGCCCTCGATGGAGACACGGAAACACTCTGCAGTGAGCTCAGTGCTCCAGCACACAGAAGAGACATCCAGAGAGATTTACATTCAAAGATAGATCCCCTCTGAAGTGAGGGTTAATCAATCAAATTTTATTATGTAGCGCCAAATTGTTTAGTTAATAAGATAGAGACCCAACATGAATCCACCATGAGTAGCACATCGCAACATGTGGCACAGTGGCAAGGAAAAACTTCCCTTTAACAGGCAGAAACCTTGAACAGAACCAGACTCATGGTGAACAGCCGTCTGCCTCGACTGGATGGGCCGAAAAGAGGGAGAGAGAGGCAAAGAGAGGGGGGTTAGAGGGAAGAAGGGGTGAGGAAAAGAAGAGGGGGTTAGAGGGAAGAGGGAGTGAGGAAAAGGGGGGGTTAGAGGGAAGAGGGGGTGAGGAAAAGAAGAGGGGGTTAGAGGGAAGTGGGGGTAAGGAAAAGAAGCGGGGGTTAGAGGGAAGAGGGAGTAAGGAAAAGGGGGGGTTAGAGGGAAGAGGGGGTGAGGAAAAGAGGGGGTTAGAGGGAAGAGGGAGTAAGGAAAAGGGGGGGGGTTGAGGTCAGGGTCAGACTATTGCAGCCAGGGGTGGAGCTGAAGCTGCTGCAGGGTGGCGCGGTCCTCAGGGATGATGGTCAAACACCGCCTCAAGAAGTCCTGACATTCTGGAGAGAAGACGACACAATTTGAGATTCAAGAAGAAACAAAAGAGTCGTGCCTGTTTTGGAATGTAAACATGGCGGATGTTCAATTAAAAACAGATATTAACAAATGTGAAAAGTTCATCAGATCTGAATCAGATTCTTGTTATCCATCAGTCCTGTGTGGTTAACAGAAATATAACAATGAACTGTCCTCAGGAACAGATAATGCCTCAAAAGTGTTCTGACACAAAGCAAAGTGAACGTTGTAACAAAATCAGCAAAGAATCAGCAGATCTGTCAGAAAAGTCTCCCACAGACACACACAGCTCTTCTAATGTAACATCCTTCTCCCTGAACCATGTCTAGACTAACTTTACTGCTGCTTCCAGTGACTTGTTTCAACCAGTGCACAGTTTGATGACTTGCACACGAGGATCTTTTTACAGCTGTAGAGCGCCCATCCATCTGTCTCAGGTTTTATCTGATTTAATAGCAGGACGCCAAAATAACTTCATGATGCAGATTTGTGAAAAGGTCTTATTAATGTTTGTCAGGTCTGTCTGACAACAAGCAAATCACTGTTGCTTGTTTTTTTGAATGGAGTTTGGATTGACCGTTTCTGATGCATCAGAAATTAAACAGGCAAATTCCCTAAAGACTCATGTTTGCTTAGTTTGTATTGAACTGTGGAAATGTGCCTCCTATGGCGTCTTTGCGTGTCATTTTGGAACACAGAAATTCACTTTACTTTGAATCTGAGAACACGAAAGTTGCTGCTTTCTCAGAAACTGGATGTCATACCTTTGGACGGCCAGCTGGTTAATTTAATCTTCCCATTAAGGAAGTCCAGGGTGTCAAACTGGTGAGGATGGAGCATTCGGTATAGCAGGGCACCAAGCTGCCATACCGTGGTGGGTTCCGCCTTGTAGGATTGATGCTTGTGCCACTCAGGAGGCGCCAGCTGAACGGTCCCTGGAATACAGAGGAAGAGAGGATGAAGAGGGAGCTCAAACATGAAGGTAAATATTTGACAAAGTGGCCAATGAGTAAGAAGCAGCCGCAGAGGCCAGATATCATACCACTGAAAGATTGGTGGGGCTTCTCGACTTCGAAGCTCCCGCAGCCAAAGTTTATAACCCGCAGTTGGGTGAATAAGGAGGCGGATTCCACCAGGATGTTGTCCGTTTTTATGTCCCGGTGGAAGACTCCTTTATTGTGCATGTCGATAGCCGCCTCGACGATTTGAGCCATGAAGTTCTGACATAGAGAGAGAGAAACAGATGCTTTTATGCACATGTTCATTACATTCATTCATTAATTACAAATATCAAAAAGCTGTCATCTTGCTTGCATGAGGAGGAGAATGTGGATGCATTAATAAAAACAAAATAGTACAAAACAATTCAGATGTTGACACTTAATTGACATGAAGCATGTGATTTTAAGGCTTCAGTACCTTAGCTTCGTCCTCGTTCAACATGTGGCCTCTTCTGTTGATATAGGTCGTGAGGTCGATGGAGGGAAATGGCCTCTCCGTCACGATCACGACCACATCCACTAGGTTGTACCAGTCCAGGAACTCTACAGTGGGAGACATCCCGAACTGGTGAGGTCCACTTGCGGCTCTCTGCATGAGGGCAACTTCCTGTGGGATCTGATGTAGCTAAAAAACCCAAAGCAAAGACAAGACGTTTAAGAGCTGTAATCCTCACACACTAAACTAGATGTTAAATGATCAGATAATAGAGCAGAAGATCAATGATCGCTTTACTTACAACAACTTCTTGGTGGATTGCTAGCCCTCGAATGCGTTTTATTGTGACCTACAAGACACAGACACAAGGTATGAGTTGACTCTTTCTTTGGATGTGGTAAACGGTTTATTGTCCTCAAGTGAGGGCTGGGTATTAATTCCCCCAATATATTGATCCATATTGATATTTAAATTTAAGAATACTGGTCAAAACCGCTGAATAAGACAGTTACACTTTAAATATGAGTTCTCTGCAACTCTTGTTGGGCCTGTGAGCCGAGCTGCAGAGCAGCGCTTTCTGTTTAAAATGTCCTCAGTGTTCATCGTTTACAAGGTTTCTATTGGGAGGAGTCCCCAATATAAACAGACCCAGTGAATAACACCAGTAAAAACACTGAATACAGCAGTGTCACAATTAAAGGTAAATGTCATCACGAGCTGAGCTGCCGCTAACATTAGCTTTGCTTCTTCTCTGATAACTTCCCAGACGTCAGATGACTGAAATCATGGTCAGAACGTGTTTAAAGATCAGATAAAAAACAACTAAGATCTAAAAAGTGACTGTTGGAAAATTGGAAACATTTTAAAGTCTGGCATGTGAGCTAAAAACTGCAAACTGACTGTTGTCGTCTTTGTTACACTGAAATCATTTTATCACTTAGCCACTGCCTAGTATCGTAATAACAAAATATATAATATGAACAACCACTCTTTTAGTTTAGGCAACCAAAAGCTGCTGTCTAAACACTCGATCAGTCAGCCTCAGAGTGAGTGTAAGATGTGTGTGAGATACTCACTGGCAGAGAGTCTGCTCTGCGGCGACCAGCATATACACAATCGAATCCTCTTTCCCCGAGCTTCTGGAGCTGCATATACTTGGCTTCAAAGTCCTCTACACAAACACACACACACAAATTGGTTTTACTACATTGTCAGAAACTTGTGTTAATGATATGAAAGGACGAACTGTTGTCCAGATGGAATGTGACCAGATCTTTTGACATGTTTGATGTGTTGACTGAAAGGTTTGACCGAAGGACAATCCGGTTCTTTGTATGAACCAACAATAAACACATTCTGCTGGGATCTAATCGCATTCATCGAGTCAAAAGGATGCTGAAATAAGAACATCATGATGCAGCTTTGTAAAAAGTATTCATGCTTTGTTGGGTGTGTCTGTAAGACAATACAAGCAAACCACTTTTGAAATGATGTAACATCAGGACAGAGTTGAATTTGTTATCTCACGTGAATCTTATCTAAAAATTAGCTTTACTTTTGGTCTGAAATCTACTTTTAAAACATCAACTGAAATCTCCTCACAGCTGGTAAAAAGAGGAATGATCACATAAACCTCGGACTCTTTTTAAGTGTACAAACTGTGTGAGTTTTCCATTGAGAAATTATCTTAGAGACTCTGAGCTTACTTCGGCTGGCGTCGAAGTGGGAGATTTCAGGCCAAGTGTTCTTCTTCTGCTGCTTCTTCTTTGGTTTTTCTTTATCTGCGCTGGCCTTCTTCTTCTTCTTCTTTGAAGTACCTTCATCTGCGCAGGCCTTCCTCTTCCTTTGCACGGCCTGTTCAGCTTGCACAGACGCGTCCTTTGCTTTGCTAGTGGAGCCTTTTCCTCCCCTGCAAACCCTGGATCTCTTTCCTTGATTCCCAGCATCGATGTCGGCCTTTCTCTTCGATCCTCTGAGGCTTTGCTGGTCCACTGGAATGACGCCAGGGCCAGACTTACTGGGGCCCTGACTCAGATCCACCAAGGGTACATTGCAAGGTAGGTTGAGGGACGGTGAATCCACCAACCCGAAGCTGTCCTCATGGCTGGTGCTCCATGTTCCGCTCACCTTTTGCCTCTTGCTTGGTGGTTCCAAGTCAGGATGATGGGTGCAGGCTTCGTCCCTTTCGGCGCTGACCCTCCTCCTTCCTGTCATGTTTCCTGCAAATAATGTTTCAAAATTTTACAATTAGAAAGTAGTCCGCCTTTTTGGGGGGTGATACAAGCACATCATTCTGCTCAGTAAGACGTCTAAAAGTAAACTAAAACAACATAAAACGTGGGACACAACATTAAACAACTCAACCATTAACATCACAAGCCAAGATGCATCGCAGGTTACTTTCATGATTGAAGCCACCAGAAATGCTCTGGCCTTCAAAACCTCAGTGCAATCTGGGGGTTTGTTTAGTAAATTACATACTTAAACTGAACTGTAAAATAGTGCCATCAGGTCAAATACAGCACATTTTTTCTACCAGATGTGAGAAGTAAAAAAGTGATGAGAAAACTGTTACAGAGAACTCCCCACACAGCAACTAGAGCATGATTAAAAGTCCAGTGGTTCAGTTTACACGTTGCAGTACCTGCAGTACAAAGACTTTGCTCTTTAGTGAATTAAATTTGCTTTATGAATAAAGTTTAACTTGACTTTACTTCAAATGTAAAAAGTGAAAAGTGAATTGAAGCAAATTACAGAACAAAGATTTAATGTTGGATTTAAAAAATATCTTCAATGCAAGATCAGTGTGCAGGAATCTTCATTTTTACACATAACTTACAGTAAAAACGGATCTTTTTTAACAAGTCACAGTCCAGTGATAACACATGAGAAGACTAAGAAGTATCTTGGTTAAATATCAGCAGAAAAGCAGGAATATGGGCGATAACTCAAACTGTGTGCCCTTTCTACCTGGTTTAACATGGATGATAATGTAATTGGGACTAGGATTGAATCCTTACCTTTGTCTTCGCTGGATTCCAGCGGGCTGCAGCTCTTCTTGGATGCTGAAGTGAACATCTTGTATTGAACAGGATAAGTGATTGACCAAGTGACTGCTACGTTGGAGAGCTGCTGTCGATCTGAGGTTCTGACTGATCTGAAGTTATCTTGGTGGCTCAGAACGGAATGTTAAATGTCGCCTTTAATGCATCACAATGAGACGTGTTCCATTCCGCCAAACTCCGAGAATGTTTGTGTTCGAATCCATCATTACAATTAAAAATAAACAAACAACTGAGACATTTATTTAAGTTGTAACATTACAATATTTGATATTGTTTTCCAGAACCGTATGCGAGTACACAAACACAGCAAACGGTCAGATGAATCATGACAGAGATATTTGATGTCGGTGGGATTCTCTGTCAATAAATCATGTCTTGTGTCGGGCATTTGAAGTTCTTCTGGTTGAAATAAATTGTAAAATATAAGAAAAGAGTGAAAACACCTTTTGCCTCACTGTACATACAGGAAGAAAACTTCATTATTAAGTTATCAGTATTTGTGCTGGATGGATTAGAGGTGTTTCAGTACCAGTTTTTCCTTCCTGATACCAAATCCAACACCTACAAATACAGATTATTGGTGGAGAAACACTGATTAATGACATTCTACTAGCTTTGACTGGTAAATGTTACTTTGCACGAATAATGCACTGTTGTTATTCGTTGTTATCACATTAAAATTTACCCAAAACCAGTTGATGAGAAAATGATTGTATTCGGTCATAGCATTGACTGATATACTCGACGTTACCCAACACCCCATTGTAGGAGCAGAAGCAGTAACCTTCTTTAACAAACAGCTTGTTCTTTCAACCATTGCCCCTCTACTTTTAGCTAACAGTTCAACAATTTATCCAGCGCTTTATTCGCTTTATTTATCTATTAATTTAACATGAATACATTACTTTAAAAGCAGATGCATGGAGTGCTGCATGGGTGTGAAAAAAGTTCTGAGGCACTCAGAGGGGTCATAAATAAAACCTTTATTTCTCTACGTGTTCATAGTAAAAACACGCCTTCATGTTTCAGCCATTCATCAGGGCAAGTAGCTGGTACCTGTTTACCTGTACCTGGGCTGCTTCATGCCAGTCATCCACCACTTCAGTCTACACTGAAGACAAATAAGGCTCAGATTCCCGTGGAATCTTTCACACACATTCATGGTCCCCAGCATTACGCATTGCAAGGAACCAAAGCACCCTAGTGTCAAAGCCTATTAGAGCTGCTAGCATGGCGGTGACTACGGTCCGGTATCGTCCCAGCATCAAGCTGAGTGTCAAAACCAATGACTGTCGAAGTTGATGTCAAAATCACCCCCGCGATGTGTGCTGCCATCTTGCAATGGTGGCGTCGTTTGGAGCCAGAGCTGTGCAGTAGAGATCAGCAGGTGGAGCCACTTCTGCTAACCAAAGTGCACACCTAAATTACCAGGAAAAAACAGCAAAGATCCCGCATGTCAGAATATTTTTAGATTGTTTTAGTTACGTCTCCTCTCGACGATCCTCCTCTACTCTGCTAATCCAGAACAGATCGGTTGTCAACAGAGCTGTCAATCATCCATTTTACAGCATCAAATAAATAATTCAAAATAAACTGAAAATGGAAAATAAACACTTGGACATAAATCAGCATGATAAGAACTAACTATAATGACAGAAACCATGTTTGAGAAAAACATATTTGATGTGTATTTTGATTTTATAGTTTGACTCATGTCCCATCTGTTGATATGGAGGAGGCGGGCTTCATGACCTATACTGCAGCCAGTCAGCAGGGGGCGCTCGACATGTTTTGGTCTCACTTTTAGGGAACTGTCATGTCGTCTATCTATACATAAAGTCTATGATCAAAACTCCCAACAATTGGGGCGCTGGTTTAGCTCAGTGGGTAGAGCAGGTGCCTCATATACAGAGGTCAACGTCCTTGACGCAGCGGCTGCAGGCTTGACTCCAACCCTCGGCCCTTTGCTGCATGTCCTCCCCGACTCTCTCTTTAAAGCCATGTTTGCAGGTGGTTCTTCCTTGGAAAATCTTCTCTTACAATACGAACAATCACATGTTTTTTAATCCCTCCACCAGCGCTTAAAGCAGTCTTTACACAAGCTGTGGCTGCACGACAGCAGGGCAGGATTCCCAAAGATCTCGCAGCAGACACGACAGCAGAGATTTGTTTCTCCGATGAAGCCATTTTCTCTGTGTGAAGCTAAAAACACAGCAGACAAAAAGTACAGTCAGTTCCGGCTCCACTTCCTCCTCTTACAATTTCACAGAAATGCATTTTCACTTCGACTCCAGGTTATAAACAACTCACATTCAGTGTGTGGGATGTCAGCAGGTGGAAGTAGCAGTGCTGTAGTTTTCCAGTTCCGCTAACCAAAGTGCACACCTAAATTACCAGAAAAAAACAGCAAAGATCCCGCATGTCAGAATATTTAACAGCAGAACAGCTTCTTTGTGTTGGTCTGAAGCAGACGTTCACAGATATGTAAACTTCAATGACTGTAGTGATTGTTTTAGTTACGTCTCCTCTCGACGATCCTCCTCTACTCTGCTATTCCAGAACAGATCGGTTGTCAACAGAGCTGTCAATCATCCTTTTTACAGCATCAAATAAATAAATAAAAATAAACTGAAAATGAAAAATAAACACTTGGACATAAATCAGCATGATACGAACTAACTATAATGACAGAAACCATGTTTGAGAAAAACTTATTTGATGTGTATTTTGATTTTATAGTTTGACTCATGTCCCATCTGTTGATATGGAGGAGGCGGGCTTCATGACCTATACTGCAGCCAGTCAGCAGGGGGCGCTCGACATGTTTTGGTCTCACTTTTAGGGAGCTGTCATGTCGTCCATCTATACATAAAGTCTATGATCAAAACTCCCAACAATTGGGGCGCTGGTTTAGCTCAGTGGGTAGAGCAGGTGCCCCATATACAGAGTTCACAATCCTAGACGCAGCGGCTGCGGGCTTGACTCCAACCCTCGGCCCTTTGCTGCCATGTTTGCAGGTGGTTCTTCCTTGGAAAATCTTCTCTTACAATACGAACAATCACATGTTTTTTAATCCCTCCACCAGCGCTTAAAGCAGTCTTTACACAAGCTGTGGCTACACGACAGCAGGGCAGGATTCCCAAAGATCTCGCAGCAGACAGGACAGCAGAGATTTGTTTCTCTGATGAAGCCATTTTCTCTGTGTGAAGCTAAAAACACAGCAGACAAAAAGTACAGTCAGTTCCGGCTCCACTTCCTCCTCTTACAATTTCACAGAAATGCATTTTCACTTCGACTCCAGGTTAAAAAAAACTCACATTCAGTGTGTGGGATGTCAGCAGGTGGAAGTAGCAGTGCTGTAGTTTTCCTGTTTTCTCTCCGGTGGTTGTGTTCACTCTGAGGAACTTGAACGCTGGACTTTTGTGCTTTTGGGTTTAGGTTTGGTCTGCCTCTCTTCAGTGAGAAATAATAACTGGCTCTGTTACCTGCTTTGCCTTAAAGCCCCTGGAAACCCAAATCCACAAAATCCTTCTCACTATGCAATTTAAAGTCTTATGTACATACTTGTAAGCATAGTAAAAGTTTTAGAAATTACTTTTAATCCAAACTGGAGTTTTTGCCATTCTTACTTTGTTAACTTCCCTGACGCTGGGGTTAAATTGGGCGTGGTCAGTGAAGATATTTATGTCGTCATAAATTTTCTCGAAACCAATCGTGAAATAATCAACAGCAGTTGCCCCGCCCTAACAGGTGCAATAACACTTCTGGGCTCGCGATCAATCCCTCTCTCTGAGTCTGCGCTAACTCGTGTCCACACACCTTGAACATCTCTGCACATACCTGTTGCAGTTACCTACCTAACGATCGCCTTTTTTTCCCATCATGCCTCTGTGTGCTGTCCCCGGGTGCACATCCACCATCTGAGATGACAACGTGTCATTCTTTTATTTTCTAAATGAGGCGGACTTGGAGACGCAGCAGTGTTTCCGCCACATACATTTAATGAATTGTTGCAGCCGCTGCTTCAGAAGTTGTAATTGAACGACTCTTTGGAGAAATCAACGATCGTCCATCCTCTCCTCATTGAGGAAGACCACGGAAACAGTGAACTCGTGAAGTCTTCGCAACCACATAAACAACAGCGGAACCAGTTTACTTCTAACGGCAAAAGAGGGTCCGCTCTGCATCGCTGACATCGGCATACATACGCAGTTCTAATATGCAGTGTAAACAATCCACGTGCCCATATCAGCTGTGCGCTCAGTATCAAACTTTCAGCTCCCTGGCGATCTCCCTCCAGCAAGCTGCACAATATTATACTGAAATTAGGAGATATTGTCTGTCTAACTCCGTACGTCCCTACTGTAAATACATTGATTGTCGCGCTTTAAAAAGCTTATAAAAGGAGATGTCATTTAGTAACGATTGATCGTTTAGATCGCTACGTCATTAATAACGTCCCTCGTGCACACGCGACTCACGTGCTGTGAGAACTGAATTGCGAAAGAGAAAATATGTAACTTTTGTGACTTAATTAAACAGACTGCTGACGTAGACAGTCAACACAGCAGACAGAGAGACAGACAGAAGTGGGGGCTGGGGGGTTGAGCAGGGCCGTAGTGGTGCAGGGAGCAGAGGTCCAGGTGTGTTGGGGGACTGAAGCAAAGTGATCAGATTAAAGTAGTTTGTGAATTAAATCTTAATGAGGTGAAGAAGAAAGTACAATTAAAGTGTGGAAGTAAGAAATAACCATCTAGAAAGAGGGTAAGTCTTCATGTTATGTGCTTCTCACAGAAATCATTGATATATGAGATTCATTGAAATCAATTGATTACAAAGCCATTTTTTTAATCACCTGACAGCAATGGTTTTGATAAGATGTGCACATGAGCACATACCTGGGTGGTACAACACCCTCTACCCTGCTGCTGAAAAAAAGAGGAAACACTGCTTTCCCATGCGCCATTGTTGTGTTGACAGTTGCCATGAGAACTCGGACAGGCGGACCCCGGCAGGTGTCAATCAACACAGGAGCTGCCACGCCTACACAGTCCTGAGAAATTGTCTGCACAGCCAAACGAGCTGTTTTTCAAGAAGATTTTCTCGTTGTTCTGAACGTTTATTTTCACTCAGATTTTTGTGGATGCTTTATGACACACTCACAACTGATATCATATATGCATTTTTGCTATTTCAAGCTGAGTTTCCAGGGGCTTTAAGTCAGTCAGTTGAGGGGCGGAGCTTCGTCAGACCTGCTTGGCTTCATGCTGAAGCTCGCTCTCATCCTGCCCTAACATTCCTCTGAATATGTAGGTGCTTTTGGATCCATTTGAGGTTTTATGGCAGTATTATTGGTTTAGGTGGCACAAAGATACGTGTTGGGTCTGTGATAAGATCCTGGAAGACAATGTGCTCCGTTTGGCAGCCATGTTTAAAAGCTTTGTTTGGTTTTGGTTTGTTGAATCCTCATATAATCATGCAAATAAGATTTAAGCTACTATTTCTGAAAGTAAATCAGACCACTGTGGACACTACTGATGTAGTTTCAGCCATTGCTAGTTCAACGTTTCTGTGTTACCTGTGTTTTTATGGTTGTGAGCCTCCTTTGAGAAGTCAGAAAGCAGGCCTAGGGCTGGCGGACGTCCACTTTGGCACGGGCAAACGAAAAACTGAAATAACGTTTTGCAGCTAGACATGCCAATACACCTCTAGGTCCCATTTAATGATATAACTTATTCTGCCCAGTTGGGTTTGGCACTTTTTGGTGCTTCCTGACAGGATCGGCCATGGTCTTAAAGGCAAAGTGCTTTGAATGCGGTTCCACTGATTTGAATGAGGCTTTGACTCCCTCCAAGTAAAGCGAGAAGGCCCAAGAGGCTTTGAGAAGAGACTGTGTAGGAAAGCGCAGGAAACCGTCTGACTGACCAGTCTGTGTCAGATTTTTTGGCCATTACCTTCCCACCAGGGCCGGACCAGAGGAATAAGGCTCAGATTTACTTATCTGCAAGGCTATCATGAGAAAAGAGCAGTGTGCACAATGTTCATGCAGCATTTTTAGCCAGTTCACACGGTCACTATAAATTAAAATGATATGGGGAAGCATTCCAGTGCTTATATAAAAAAGGTTTATCAGATATTGTAACGTGTGGTTGATTTTGTAACGCTGGGTATGAGTTCCTGTTGCTGTTGTTTTGCAGTTGTTTATTGAGGGAGGTGTCCATCATAGTGTGTAATTGGAAGTAGTTCCGGGGATGGCAAGAGGGGATATTGCTATGAAGCGACTTTAAGCAGGAGTTCGGCGTTCTGGGGAGGAGAAGACGCATGTTGAGCGAGCGAGAGCTAAGTGAGAAAAGCAGTTAGCTAACATGTTTGTTGTTGTTTTTCCGGGGACACCTCGACCTAAATCTGGGCTCTGTTGAGCGAGCAACGCACATCGCCTCTTCCTCGTTCTTCCTTCCATCCATCCCGACTCCGCAACGCTACAATATTTTACTGGATCCAACTCCCAATATCAAAAGGACTTGGATCAGATCCATGCTTGACAGGATCCATGCTTTGGATATTTGCCTAAATTGTTATGCACATTGATGTTTCAGATCCTTGTTGCTGACACAACAAAAAGCTAAGTGGTTCTTTTATTTTCATAATTAAAGTGCTTAAAGTCTGTGTGTGATTCATTTGACAGTAACTCTGGCAACACTAGCAGATGTTTCGTGTGTTTTCTGTATGAAATTATGCGTTGGGTGTATGAGCTACACAGGGTTAAAATAAGCATTACAAACGTTTAGAGTCCGTTGAGCTTTATTAATGACTTATTTTAGAACTGATGCCTTTTTGGTAGCAATAATTAAAAATGCGCTAAGGCCTTAAAGAAAGCAAATAAAGCATAGAGATTTTTCACAACCTGGAATCCCAGAAGTGATAATTAATGGCACAAGTACAAGTACAAGTATCCATTAATAAGGCCACTAAAGGAGAATTTTAGAACTTCTGATAAAGTCACTCTGGCAGAGTCATGTTTATGTTGCTGGATTTTCTTTTCCAGCTGGAGCAGCGCGAAGAATCAGCATAAAATGAACATACAATTTGTGACTGCTGTAGCACATCTGTCTGTGTGAGAGCAGGTGATGTGTGAATGTGTACGCAGGTACCAGTGCATTTGTAATCCAGAGGTCTGCCAGAAGTGCAGGAGCGAGAGGGAATTACCATCTGCTAGTCCTCTGCCAACATCCAACGCAGTCCTAACCATCTTCCTCATGCATAATTACCCCCACACACACACTCCGCAAGGCTGACTCTTCTTCACAAGATCGCCTCAGTCGTTGCCTCGGCTCACTCATAAAGCCTGATTTAGCAGCAGATTACAGAGTTGGATTAACACAGCAGACTGCAGGAATTGCATTCAAAAGGCAGACCCCAGGTCAGAGCAGAGCGGTTTCCCCTGCAGACGCAGGTGTGGGTTCAGTAAGACTACACTAAGCTCTGCTGTGGGGTGACTTACAGAGGGCACGTTGCCAATGAATTTTAAACAGTTGTTAATCAGTTTGTTCACACGCATGACTTGCTTTTCATGTTTTCAGTCATTTACATAATTCGAATTTTCCATAGCAGGTAGAAAATCACTCCTTTTGGTTCTTAATTTTCAGTCATATCTGAGAGTATCAGCGTTTCTGTGGGCTGGGAGCCACGTAGCATTTATGATCTCAGTCAGTCCAGTCACATACTGCTGCTACTGTAGCGCTGCTGTCTGCAGGCCAGAACATCCTGCAAGGAGAGAGTCTCTCTCCTACACCAAGCATGTCTTTCCGTCTAGACAATTTCAGTTTGCAGAGATGCGGGGAGATTGTTGATAGCCTTTTCTGTCAGGTTGACAAGGGTAGCGGCTGTTTTTTTTCGACTGTTTCTACATTAATCCTGGTTTGAAGATGAGCAGAGTGCTTACTTAATTCAAAGTCAGATGCAGGAAGAAGGACAAAGAGATTCTGCTGAAGACATAAGATGCAGAGATACGGACTGGCCACGAATGTGAACAGGAAACATGATAAGGTTGTTTGGTATGCTCCTCCTGTTCTTTGTACATGTCCCTGCTTTTTTTTTAATCAGATGTGAAAATGTCTTAAGGCCCGTATTTCTCTCTCTGTCTCTTCCTCTTTCTCTTTTCATTTCTCTGTCAATTTAAAAAGCCTTTCTTCTTATCTCCAGATCTTCATTCTTTTCCATTTCATCCCTTTCTGCGTCTCCCTTTAATTCTTCAGGCAGTCAAAGCAGAACAGACAGCATGCTCAGAGAACAAAACAGAGCGCGCTGTCAGAGAAAGTGAGCCTCAACATTTCACCTCTTGTCATGTCTCGTTTCTTTCCTTTCTCTTCCTGTTTCTCTCTCTAATCTAATGGCCCACCTGCCTTTCAGGTTCTGTTTGGAGGATGTTTCAACGCCTGGGCTTTCATATTTATTCATTTCTCCTCTGCTCTCCTCTGCTCTCCTCTCCAGAGGACCCTCTGCAGTGTCGAGGGGTGATATATCATTCCCCTGGAGCTTTCAGGGAGGCAGGTAGCCTGTTAAGGCTGTAGGTTCTCTGAGCTGTTGATATACTGATGGCCTGAGGACATTTCTGCTGCTGTTCAGGTGTTCCTGTCCTCGGTGTTGTTTGGATGCGTGTGTATGTGCGTGTGTACGCGGCAGGTTCTCGTATAGCCGTTAAAAACATGCCCATTAGCATACAAAAGATTTACAAGTATGTATTTGCAGGCAGTGAACAGGCAAAATATGCAAAACACAAATATGTAACATGCATGCTCTGCTGTGTTCATCTTTTAGTGTGCCACACACACACGCACACTCACACACATGCAGGAATGCTCAGGGGTATGGATGACTCATTAACTCAGCCACTGCCATGCATCCCTGATTAGATTGATACCGATAGATGGAGCAGAAGGGAAAACAACCTTTCCTGTACTCTCCCTTGAATTTCTCCCTCACCCGCTCACACACACACCTCTCTCTCTCTCTCTCTCTCTCTCTCTCTTTTCCTCTCTCACACTGCCTCAGCATCTCGCAGCCACCGGCAGCATTGACAGTGAGCGAAGAGACTCTGTTTTCACACACGGTGCAGAGTGGAGCCAGCACTGACGCGCAAACGCACCAAAACGCACACACACACACTCGCACATGCACGGGGAGAAAACGGGAGGCAGACGGAGGTTCCAGCTGTAGCATGTCCACCGGCCGCAGTCAGACATGTAGGAGGAGGAGGAGGTGCTCTGCTCGCCGTTCCATGTCCACTTCAGTCCTCTAAGCACCTCCCATCCCCCTCTGAACGCTCGCTCCCTGGCTCTGCGGCTGCTGAGGGGCTGGCTGGTATGACCCGGGAGAGCGGGAGACACGAGGAGATGCGCTAGACGGGGCTGCCGGCCAGGCGGACTCTCTGATCCTTGAACCCCCTCCCCTCTTCTCCAGGCTGTGAATACAAGGCAGACCTGTGATCTGCCCCACAGATGCATGCCCATATAGGAGGGCATGGCTGTGTAGACCGAGGGTCTTCATCAATCACAGCCACAGAGAAGAGGACCACCACAGAGACACGCAGGTAAGAGGCTCCACAGCTGGGCTGGATCTCCATCTGTATCGATGATGAAGTGAAGGAATCAGCTATGTGTCGTGTCAGATACACATGACTTTTCTCCTTTCATTCTCAACTGGTTTCATCTGTTGGTGCTCGGAAAATTAGTGAATGTTTTTGCTGTGTCTTGTTTGCGCTTGCCTGCTGTGCCGCTGTGCTGCATGGTCATTGATTAGAAGGGAGATGGGTCTGTAGATGAGCGCTGTGGCAGCATGATAATGGAATATGTCTCCTGGAGGACATGGTCCGATATCCATCAGACGTCTGGGGAATGTCAGTGCAATAAAAAAGGTACAACAGGGAGGTAGCAGGAGCGAGGGAAGAGAAAAGAGAGGCAGATAGAGGGAGACTGAAAGTAAATGGCATCTCATATAATTCATGTGAGAGCCGTATCCAGTGGGCGCCTGCTGTTTTTTGACCATTTAGCTTTGCTTTTCCTCTGCGCTACATTGGTGATTCATATATTCACAACACACTGCACATTTGGCCAGCTCTTCAATTAAAGGCTACAGCCTGTATTTCACGGGGTGTCAGGGTAGAAGAAATGCCGTTGAGGAGTTTTGAAAAAAAAAAAAAAAGGGGGTGCTTACTGTTGATGGAGAGCAGGAAGAGCCCATGGGTGTGAGGGTGGTGTTACACTCAGCAAGTTGGGGTAGAAGCCTGGAGACAGAGAGCAAATTGGCAGCATAATTAGATTGAAGAGTTGCACCCAGAGAAAACACATGTTAGGGGTGAAATGTTGTTTTGCAGCCTTGAGACTTTTCTGCAGCTGCCAATGCATAAAAAAAGTGAAAAGGTCAGTTTACAAGCAGAAGATTCCTCCCTTCAAACCAACACTAATCCCCGAAAATCTCATTACATGACTCTAACATGGTTCTAGTGCTTTTCTTCTTCTGTTGATTTCAATGGCGGGTGCAGCGGCAGCCCCAAAGTGCATTTGAGAGATTGGCCCACGGTGGATGTGCTTATTCAGAGGTGCCTGTGGCTGAGAGAGATGAGCTGTCCGGTGCCGTTGCGTGGAGCATACATCACTGAACGCAGGGCCGTGGACCCAGGAGGAATCAACAGAAGGAAAGCCATTACTGAGATGACCGGGGCCTTTCTCTGATCTGATCAAGTGGACGAGCAAGTTATGGAGATAGTGGGAAGAGGCGAATGCAGAGAATGAGACAGGTGGAGCGCGAAGGCAGGCCGGGCAGACAGACAAGGAGGCAGCACTCTCCTAACAGCCATGATTAATTCTAGAGGCGGTGCATTCAGCATATGCCAGAAAATATCAATATTTTCCATTATACAGCGTGTTGGAGAGTGGATGCTGGCTGATTTAGAGGTTGATTTTAAAAGCAATGCTGCAACATCTACGGTACGTGGATGCCACTCAGCCTGACAGTGGTTGGCCGGAGCTTGATGGAGAGCATTTCTGTTGTTGATTGGGTGGTCTTTTTTGCAGAAAATTCATGTGTAGGTTGACTGTGGGAGTTTTTTTGTTGCAGCGCATGTACCCACAGGCATCACTGGACTGGAAGAATGAGTTATCTGAGAACTTTTGCTTCAGACTGACAACCAATTGTGGTTTTCTTAATGCCTTTATCATGTCGAATCATGCCTGTGATCTTGCTCTACATTGTTCTCAACCACTTAACTGCTATTTTATATCTCAGTCAACTTCTGCTTAGTCATTAGAGAGAGCAGAACAGCCCCAAGGTTGTAGACTAGAACAGATTAATGCAGCTTGTGGTGCAAGCCTTTACCCAAGTGCGAGAAGAGATATCAACCAATCATAAAAATGGCCCCCTGAGAGGTCCAGAATAACAGGACTACCGCAGAGAAATAGCAGGCCTGGACATGCTTTTACAATCCAATCAGCATCAAAGTATCGAGGTCTGACGCTCATGTAAGGAGGGCTTTTTGGCACATGCTAGCAGCTCTGCAGAGGCACATAAAAGCCCATTATAAAAGCAGACTTGGCACTTGATAAAACCTACAGATTACACCAATTACAGTAGAGGGCATTTAAATGAACGCAAATTATTTCAGTCTCACAAACACTGGTAGTTAGGCACGCGTGAATAGCTCTCTCATAGATACACATGAATGCACGCGCTCACACCAACTGTTTCCCCCTGCTGGAGTTGATTTTAAATCCAAGCACTGGTTTTCATCTTCAGTCTTGTTAGGCTAAATGATTACACAGCTTTTAAAGCTCGGTAGGCTCTTAAACACACAGTTAGTAATGTAGTGGAAGTATGAGGCTTCTATATTACCAATACATCTTATTAAAAGACGATGAAAAAACGGCCAGTGAATTCATCCTGTAAACTTGTACTGTCAGCACAACAGCGGTGTGACGTTTAACGCCTCTGTGGACTCCAATTGGAGGACACATTTCTAATTAACAATGTTCACAGGCAGAGGAGTTTATCCATGTAGTGTAGTGTCAGATGAAACCAGTGAAGAGCTGTTCTCCAGTGCTTTTTACAAAAGCAGCTGTGGAGTCATGTCAGGATGAACTACACTGACTCTAGTCCATCGTAATCAAGGAATGTGTCAATGAATGCAAGGACATATTTGCTGGGATTTTGGCTTCACAGACATCACTTTTTAAGAATACATTCTTTATTGGTTAGAGTGTCTTTTGTTCTGGCAAAGGGGACTTTATGTATATTTGAAAATCACAGATTTTTGCTCTCTGTTTTAGTTATCCCTTTGATATCCTGGTTGTACTTTGTTAAACTCTTGTGGGAAATTTACTAAAATTAATTTTTTGTCTGGCAGAGTAATATATTTTTTTAAGTACTTTGGAACAGAAAGGAGAGTGATCTGAAGTTGTGCTATCACAGAATATAGGACTCAAACCGTCAGGCTACATGACAGGTGAACCTATTCTTTTGATGAGCACCATGTTGTTGAAAACAGTTGACGGTCTTTCTTGTCAGTTCTGGCAAGCAAAGGCAAAATCAACAGTTTGAACTTCAATAGAACGGGCAGAAAAAACAATAGATAGCTACATATCTAGATACCTGGATGGATGGATGGATGCCAGAATGGATGGATGGATGCTAGGATGGATGGATGGATGCTAGGATGGATGGATGGATGCTAGGATGGATGGATGGATGCCAGATTGGATGGATGGATGCTAGGATGGATGGATGGCAGAATGGATGGATGCTAGGATGGATGGATGCCAGAATGGATGAATGAATGAATGGATGGCTGGATAGATAGATAAATAGATAGATAGATAGATAGATAGATAGATAGATAGTAGCCACTCAGAAAACTGTACAACAAATCTTTCTCTCACTTTCTTTCTTGCTCACTCTTGGGGTCACCCATGACAACCAGCTGTTCTGCTGCTGCATCTGAGAGCCTATCTGGCCGAGCTGAAGGCCGTGCCTCACACGCAAATGAGAAAAAACAAAAACAACAGCACAGTAATAAACTGTCGGTGTTACTAGGCGATAAATACCTGAGTAGCAACATGCATATTAATTGGTCTTTTGTGCCAGCAGATTTCTGCGAATCGCGTTAGAGCTTTGCAGAGCACTGTGAAGTCATCTCTTCACTTGGCCAGGATCCCAAACCATCAATGGGGAAAAAGAAGACATAAACAGTTGCAGGAAAGGCAAAAATCAAACTTCTTTTTGAGCATTACGTTTTGAGATACGATGTTTGTGCTATGACCAACTCTCTGCCTCAACAGAGAGATAAAATCCAGAATGTTTTTCTGACATATGCGAACACCTCTCAGTCATGCTAGTGGGATGGCGGTGTCATGTCGGTAGGTCAGTCCAACAGCTAATTGACATAGGCTGCTGTTGCTATGTTAATTTTGGTAGGCACATTTAAGTCCCACTAAGGGTTGATTTTAATACATTTTCATCTACCATAAGATCAAAATGTTTAATTGGTCCAATCAGTTTGTGACCAAAACCATCAAACTAACTACATTCTAATCAGCCTCTGCTTGTTTTTACTGCCAAATAGCCAATGCTAACATTGCTAACATGCTTAAATATGATGAGAGAGATGGTACATTTTGTCCATTTAGCATGTACAGTGCAATCTGACTGAGTGACTAGCATGGCTGTGGACGATTAAGCATTTTAACTAACTCAATAAATAAAAGTTCTGAATTTTAAAAGATGGTTGCTGTTGGAATTATGTTACAAGATAACGGCAAGTTTGACAAATGTATTTTCCTCAATTAGGTCAACATCTTGTGATGGGCCGGTTTTACTGTCATTGTTCATCAAGGGGAGTGGATTTCTTCTTTTCATTTTCTATTAGCAAAGAACGTCTCAGTTGGACTTGTTCATACCAAAGAGTCGTCGTGAAATAGAAATGAGGCATTTATGTGACAAAGTCAATCTGTGGCTGCTTGTATTCGAATGTTCACAGTGTTTTATGCTCTACACACAAATGACTGCCAGAGTAAGTTTGAGTCAAGGTTCATACAATAATTTGCTGATGATTCGGCGGTAGTCTCTTACGGGACCATGAGATGGGCCACGGCCCAGTTCTGGACAATTTTATTAAATGGTGCAATGACTCATATTTGCAACTCAATATCTCTAAGACAAAAGAGATTAGAGAGAAACCCACCTGTCACAACTCCAGCTTTCATCAATGGCACAGCTGTAGAGACAGTGAGTCAGTAAAGATACTTGGGCACCATCCTTGATGACAAGCTGACTTTTGATGCTAACACTGATGCCATCTGCAAAAAGGCCAATCAGAGGCTGTTCTTCGTGAGGAAGATGAGGGGTTGTAATGTTGACAGATCGCTTTTAAAAATAGTTTATTCACCTGTTATTGAGTCTATCTTGACTTTTGCGATGATCAGCTGGTCTTGGCCACGTTTATCAAGTTCGAGCCACTCAGAAGGCAAAGGCCATCCTGGAAGACCCGCACCACCTTCATGCAGAGTTTAGGCTTCTGCCAACAGGGAGGAGGTTCACTTACACTCAGAGGGCCAAATCCAACAGATGTCTTAGGTCATTTGTTCCATCAGCAGTTGGGTTTTTAAACAAGCTGTAGGCACTGTTGCCATTGTATTGTTGTATTTATGTCTGTTATGATGTGTATTGCTGGTGTGTGCTACTGTTGCAAACCAAATTGCCCCTTGGGGACAATTAAGATTTTCCAAAACCCAAAAAACTAGGTAATGACAATGGGTTTTTATTTGGGGTAAAAATGGTGCCATATTTATTGTTTCTACCATTGCCGGCCTCATTGAAAGAACGAGGCCGGCAATGTTTTTTCACAAAAGCTTTCAATTTTGCCCCTAACCATCTGCCCTTCCTTAATGTTGTGTTCCTTCTGAGCTAGTACATATTGTAGCTATTCACATAAGGGGTTAACTAACAGAGCGGGTAATGGTTGAATAAATTAACTTAAACATTCGTGGAACAAAGTCTCTCTTAAACCTTTAAAGTTTTCAGGCTGAAAATGCAGGCCTCACGTGGAGTGTGGAGCAGCAGAAAACGCCCGGGGTCCTGTGTCGTTTGGGAGATGTGCGCAGTCTTTAGGGACAATATTTGCATCTTATATCACACACACGATTATTACTTTGCGTATGAATATGTATGCTGTACACACAAACACACAGATGCACAAAGTACGAGCGCAATCATTACTGCTATGATGCTGTTGATGACTTTTTGTTCGTTTCATGGGGAACAAACAGCCAAGAGCTAAAAAGCTAATTACATTATTAACTCTTCTCTCATGTTCTCCTCTCTGTTGCTGTGGTGCTCCAAAGACTGCTTCAAACTATCCACAACGTTTCCATAACCCCAATCTGTTCCACCCGATCGCAGAGTCTGTACAGTCTCTCTGCAGCGACACAAAACACGGACGCAGTGTTTTGAGGAGGTTCAGCCATGATCTCTCTTTCCCTGTAGAATTTTCAGTAATTAGATTGGCTTTTATCAGCACTTTATTTGTTAGCAGCAAAAACAAAAGGGCATTAAATGCGCTATAGATTTGTGTTCCGCAACAAAAACTCCATTTCCAGGTGAAGACAGTTTTAGAAAAATAGCCAGAGGGTAGAAGCAGCACACAGATGAAGAAACAGTGGGCAGAGAGGATGCTGCTGCAGCAGGAGTAAGAAGAAGATCAGTGAGGTAGACTAAAGCGAGGAGCCATCAGGAGTCTCTCTTGGCATCCACACGTGTGGAAATCCAGAATGAACTAAATCTTTCAGTAGAGTAGGTCTTTCACCAAAGGACCTGGAAACGTATTTGAAAACAGATAGATGTATTTACTTAATATTTCAGAAGAATTTAATGGATTTCTCTCTTCTCTCTTCTGTCTTACACTCTGCATCACCCCGATACCCAACCTCTCTTCTTCTTTGGTCCTTTTGTGTTGTTTCTTCTTCTTGCAATCTGGTTTATACAGTATGATGCAATGGTGAAATAGCACGTCAGTGCCACAATATTATTGATCTTGGCAGCTTATGTGGGTTGAATTGTACAGGTCTACACATGCCATGTTCTGGACTTTTACACCTGTGTCATTTATTCTTCGATGGTGACAATTTTGGTGATTTTCTTGTTAGGAAATTGTCTTAAATTGAGAATAATTTTCATAAAATTGATTGATAAGTTGTTCTTATTTCATGGTGGGTTTGCATTTTGGGGACACAAGGTTTTACCCAAAAGCAACATCACGCCAAGATCTTTATCCAAGCCTTCCGATTGTGTTATCTTTTCCCATTTCGTCTACATCTTCCCCATTACCCAGCGTCCATTCCATCTCTACTTTGTATAAATAAAACAAACCACCTGTCTTCAGATAATATGCAGAAAATGAAAAGGAATCTGATCAAGATAAAGAGTAAGTAATATATTCCTCGAGTGTGATGCAAGTCAGAGAAACAGATGGAGACAAGAACAAGGATTCATATAAAGACGTGGATTTGAAGATGATTGATGATCTTTTTAGTTCCTAGGCAGAGGCGAGAACAATCTGCTAGAAGAGTTTGGAAGTAAATTTTGACAGTGTTTTGAGATGAGGTTTGAAAGATTGCAGGGATGCATAACTCACTGTCAAGCAATATCAACACGAAAGCAAAACTCTACGATCTGCAGGCAAGATTTCCTCTGATTACATTTTCATCTCCTCACAGGTGGCAGCTCTGACGGCCCAAAAAGTGATCACAAGTAAAAGTTGGACATTTGCTAAAAAGCTGTCACAGAGTGACTCGTTTCACTCCTCAGCTCTGTGAAGTGGGAAACACCACATCAGCAGCTTTCAGATTCTCCAAATCGCAGCCTTCACCGGCTCGGCTGCTTGACTCACAAGGCATCACTTTTAATAAATTTTTAGAAGTCTGGAGTAAAAAAAAAGCACAAGATTTTCTGTCTGGTTTGGTCGCTCGATACTGCGAGTCTTTGAGTTGTGCATGAGATAGAGATCTGTGTGGAGAGGATCAAACAGATACAGTATCTGTTATATAAACAGCGGCGGCGTGCAGGAAGATGAGCAGAGGAGTTTCACAGCAGATAGTGTGCTAAATTTAAACAATACAACCCCGTGTGTGAGACCAAATTGAACCATTTAAAGGGAAAAAAATGTGTACAAACAGTGCAATTGCTCGATCTTATTTTTCATACACTGTGATAGCATTTCATTGATTTTAGTGCAGAACAATGGAGAAAGGTATAATGCACTGCTATTCTCCTGACTGCGCCTTGTACAATAGAACAACAATAACCTAAAACAACTGTGTGGGGTGTACTAACTATGAGACTTGAGCACAGACAACAATCAGTCAAGTCAGCAAGCAGCAAGAGAAAGAAATAAAACATGGTCCTGGTCATGTGTTCAGTATCCATGTGGGCTACACATAGGGGGAAATAAATTAAAGGAAAACATTCAATTATCTAAATAGCTCAGCACATGCTTTTATATTATAGTGCCAAACTGCACTTGATTAATGGGAGCGTAATGGTACTGTGCCTAACCCTCCAATTATTATGCAGCCAGACCTGCATTTCCTGCTTTAAGATTAATTGTTTACACTTTTGTGTGTTTTTTACAGTAATTGCGTTTCAGTGAATCGTAATGAAAACAGCTCAGTGTGTGCGACCCCAACAACACCAGAGTGCTCTTATCATTCTACACATAAACCAGAGTGGCCTCTGTTTGCTTGCTGTGCTGTTATTAACTGATAAACAACAGCATGGGGTGCAATAATAGATATAACACACGGTGGATTTATTAGGAATAACTTTGACACTCTGACACTTTATTTTAGCCATGATTTGAAATTAAAACAAATAGCAATATTAGATTCCCCTCTTCTATTTCTGTAATAAGTTTCAGCATGGACTAATTAAAACCTGGCAACATTTATACCCTTTACATTCATATTTTAAAAGCATTATAGGTAAAGCAAGACACATTTAGCGTCTCTTCAGCAATGTTAGTGCACCGGTGAGTACTCTGAAAGTGAATAAATAAAATGTAAAACATAAACTGAGCACCACTCTAAGAACAATTGCGTCTACTCCTAACAGAAAACATTGTTGTCTCAGAAGAAAGCAGCTAATGAGACGTAAAACTGCGGAAATCTCTCCTGCTACATAAAATCTGTTGGAGTAAATAAGTTTGAAAATCCATCTCCATCTTCTGTTTCTGTGGAGATTTAAGGAGGGATCTGATGTTCTTTGATGTGCGTGCTGCTCCCTCCCTGAAGCACTGCAAACCAAAGTAAAAGCCTCTCCTTCTAACACAGAGCCTAACTTCAAAGGTTTAAGAAGAATGAAACACTTTGACATATTGTCAGTGTTTACAGGCGCCGTGTGGGTAACTTTGTTGCACAAAGAAATTGTGTAAACTCACTTTGCCTATTATTTGAAAATATTACTTAATAAATGAAACACAAATATTGAGTTCAGTCTTCAAAGCTGTCGGGCCGGAAAGTCATTCTTACAAACAGCGCTTGTGAAAGGTTTGACACTGATTTAAACTGCAGAAGGACTTTTTATAAGTTAAGTTTTATAACTAGTACTGAACCACAATGTCAACGGACATATAAGAGCAACAGAAAATACACTGTAATGATTATCTCCATCACTACTAATATTACACATCATTTACAGTTTGTGCAGTGCAGTTTTATAATATCAGCCCCACTTGTTATATAAATCATATTTATATCAATTACATAAAAGCTTAAAGTCAAGTTCATAACTGGGCTAGAGTGTAATTATTAACTATTACACAAACACACAATCGCATATTCATAAGGAAATACACAGTGAATATGTAAATGTGTATGCTGAAGATATGGAATGAATTAAACAGTTGTTTAATTAAACAGCATTATCACACTCGAGTGTGATATTGCTTTCATACAACACTTACAACAGCGGCAAATAGTAAACATTAACAATCAACAACAGATTATTATTTTGCTCCACCACTCAACTAGTTCCACAACTTAAAGCCCCCCTCCAGTTAAAATCCAGTCTTGTAAACATCTTTTATGTGCTACAAGACATATCAGGGACAACATCAGCAGTCACCTCCATGGCTGGGCCTGTCTGCTTTTAAACTGCAGTGTACCAAGGACAGGCTGAACAACACGTTTTCACATTGGCAGGTTTGAGACGTCACAAACCTAAGGAGCCAGTCCCATTAATGGACGGGGTGACACTATGCATATCATTATGTGTAACCTATGGCAACCACTTTGGTGATGCACGAGCCAGCTGTAACCGTCATCGTAGTTCTTGCAAACTCAATACTAACGACTAACGTTAACTTTACTACAACTACATTTCAAGCTAGCTAAGTTTCAACAAGTTGCCACTAAAGATGGCAGAGACGTGTTTTGTTTTTGGCAATAAATTTACGAAAGCAGAATAGTGGGCGGGGACTATGCAGGAAAAACATATCAGACACAATTTATAATTTCAAGCAGAGCATTTTATATGTCTTAAAACATGACTGGAGCTGGTCTTTAACTGAAAGTGGACTTTTGTTGCCAAGCAACCCACCCTGTGTCTATAGGTTATCACAGATCAGCTGTTTTTATCATATATTTATCTGTCTGTTTTAATTTATCATCAACCAGTGAAATACGAGTCTGCTGTGTGATTCAGAGGTACCCGCTTAATTCATTTTGACAGACACAGTCTGCTGTAATGTTAATTAACAGTATTCAGAACACCTGGTTGAGAGGGAGTGATACACAGAGTGAAAAGTCTCAGTGCTGTTGGTCTCTATATCACCACTCATTGAAAACCTCTTATCCAATCCGACTACTTGGTAGTAGTAACTGTTGTATAACATGCTTTATACACACTTACAGAACCACAGTATAGATTATGAGATGCGTGTGTGTTGTGGTTCACGGAAACAGAATCTATCAGTTCAATATGTTTCAGGCTTTGTTTTAACACTGTGAAACGAAGGACGACAAGTGGAGACAAACTGAGACACTCCATGTGCTGATGTGAATTCAATGGATAGCAGATTAAAGGCCTTGAAAATGTGGGCTTCATCTGGTTAGGTTATTGTGAATATGTACGTGTACCCTGCAAGGATTGTACAGCATGTGCGGTAATTTAATTTGACTCCGGCAGGCACCTTTCTCACTTGTCACGCCTCCTCTTCCCATAGTTTTCCATTTGTCAGCTGTTGAATAGAAATGGAATCAGCTTCCACATGTATCCACTGCATCTTCATATGCAGCGTGTGTAGAAGGTAATACGTGAAGCCGCAGAGCAGATGAGAATGTGGATTCAGTATTCTGCTAATTTAGTCAGGACAGACTGTAATTCCCCCGCAGATGACGATGCATTCCTGCTACAAAGCCCCTCTAGATCCCGCTGTCAACACAACACATCTATGTACAAACACGAGTTACGACTCGGACAAAAAGCTCAGATTAGTAGCTCAACGCAACTCTGTCGGATTCTGTTTGAATCAGACGACGGCTTGTGTAACTGAATTGTTGTGAAAAGCTCACAGACAGGGTTTATATTCATCCTCAGACTGTTTAGGGGGTTGTAGCACAAACCCACAGGTCTGTTAGCATGCACGCTACATGCTGTGTGTGCGCACTCATGCATGAGTACGCACAGCTGTAGCAGCCCACGAGGAGTTATTACAATATGAGTGAATGCTTGCTACCCCCCTCACACACACACACACATACACACACACACTCGTGCAGCACCGACGCTATGATTGTGTGGGGGAAACATTCGTTCTCTTCAGAGAGGCCTAATTTAAATTTTTAATGGGTTCAGACTCTTTGAGGGAAATAGAGAAGTGGCTGCACTGAATGCTTATAACCCTCCACCCCTCCTCCCTTTAAATTTCTACAACCCTCGGGGAAGGATGCAGCCCAATATGAACATTTAATGTAATTGGACACACTAAATGTGGTATTATGCAGAACACGCCATGCATGAATGACTGATTTGGTTTGAAACCACAGTGTTCTCTTCCCTTTTCTGTCCAAACTTTTAGCACGGTATCATATACAGTATTCATGCAGGGTGTCTTAGATACTGCATTGCACTCACATTTATGTACATATATCTATCAGCTCTCCATCTTTAAAACAGCCTTTTTGATGTGTCCATAAGAGACAGGCCAATTACACTGTTGTCTAATAATTTAGTGATCATCTCTATCTATGAATCCCAAAACTGTTACTTAGTAATGGGAAACATTATTGATCGCTGTGTGTTCCCTAAGGTCCTTTACAATCTGATACAGCTATATTTCTATAAACACATTAAGTACTGCTCATGTATTTGTCAGACCACAGGGATTATTAAGTTACAAAGCAGAGTGGGAAGCCATAGAAAAATCAATACGAATAAGAGCAGACAGCACGGGATATAACAGGCATGTTTTTGCGTGCAATGAAACATGAATGGTGAGTGATATGAGATAATAAGAGGAAGCTTGAAGTCATGTATTTTAAATCAATTCATAAATAATGAAATAACACATTTTTAAGCATTTTGTGAGTGTAAAAAAGGGGCTGTTCACAACGGTGATTGAGCCTATGGCCCACTGATGAAAGCCTTTGCATTTGCAGTACATTGTATTATTACAGACTGACTGTCTGTGGTGTCTTTAGCGAAAAAATCACAAGCTGCGCCCAGTTAGTGACGCGTTTTTCATCACCCAGCAGTGGTTGGTCTGCCAGAGAGGGTAGGCGGAGCTAAGCGGCTGCTTTTCCGGTCTCTGCAAGTGTTGTGAGTAAACAGTAATCTACTATGGCTGAACAAACAAAGAAAAGATCGATGACTACAGATGCAACTTCAAAAATAAGTGAAAATCCAAAGAAAAAGAAACAAATTCGACGCTCAAATGAAGGCAAACAGTCTAAAAAGGAAAGCGACCGTCAGCGAGGAAAAGTTACAGCTGTGACAAAGGGAGCCAACCGAAGACGTCTGGTTAAATCGGGAGGTATGCTCCTCAAATAACCGTTTATCACTGTTAGAGGTGCTAAAGAGAACGAAACTGAAATCTTCAAGATTGAATATTTCACTTGCATTTTTATTTCAGAAATGTTTAATGGAGACATGATGTGCAGTTTTCTTTCATACAATAAAGTAATATTTACTTCTAGGGTTTCCTACCTTAACATGTTTTTGCTTGCTGTAATTATTCCTTCATTTCATACCAGCCATAAAAGAGATCCATTCTTAAGGCGCCTCCAAAATAGACCCAGAATTAGATTGATCTTTAACTGCAAATGGAACATATTTCTGCATGAAGTGAAGACTTTGGACTTTCGTCCCCCATCATTTACATTGGAAGCCGCTAAAGGCATGTTCCCTCCAGGTACTCCGGCTTCCTCCCACAGTCCAAAGACATGTCTGTAGCTGTGGGTGTGAGCGTGAAAGGTTGTCTGTCTCTGTGTGTCAGCCCTGTGATTGACGGGTACAGTCCAGGGTGCCAGGCTGCGTCTCGCACAGTGACAGCTGGGAAAGGCTCCAGGTATAGATAATGGATGGATATTGCCCACTGATGCATCTGCAGTATTAATCTGTATTACAAACTAGGTGTTGAGTTGACATCATGCGGTGGTCACCCAGCAGTGGTTGGTACACTGAACCGTTCTATTGTTTTATTGTCTTTGCTATGTTGCAAGTTGAGATGGTCAGTAAACAGATAAAAGCTCTTTGACCAAAACCTGTTTCAACACTTATATTGGTATTCCAATAGCCGTTGCTGTAATTCTAGTTTTAAAGACTTGCAATGATAAATCACTTAGTCATCCTGTCTGCCTTCTCTGGGGTGTTCCTCCATAGAGCTGCTGGCGCTCAATTACATTTGATTCACAGCCCAATGATGATCTAGACATAGTTTATGACTCGTTATTATCCCGCCTGTAATCCCAGCCTTATTACACACAATAGAGAAGGCTTTAAAAAAAAAAAGTTGTCTTATTTTACAATTGTTGTGAGAACAGTTGGCCTTACAAACTGCACAACACACACGTAGAAAGACACACAGAGTGTTTCCCGCAGGAGTAAGGGTCATCCTCTTCTCCCTCCTGACATTAGCTGCTGGTTGCCGCCCGGCTGGATGTCTTTTAGGCTGATATTTAGAAACAGAATCACCATTGATCTCGTCCAGAAATGACATTCTCTAACTGATAGTGGGATACACAGCTGAGGGGCAACTGCTGCGATAACGCTCTTGTCCAGTTAATTAATGGTCTGCAGGTAATGTGGGCGACCTGGTGTTGAGCAGCAGTGGAGTACATCCTCCTGAGACGGATCGTCCTGTAATGAAGGGCACTTAGACCACCTGCCAGGAGACCACAGCCACGATTTAAAGTCACGAAGAGTTCCCTCTGTCTCAAACGGACTCATCACTGATGTGTTATGGAAATGCATCTGTATTCAACCGGAGTGCAAACAAAAGACGCCATGTTTGCTTATAATCTCAGTGTTGATAATGAGGTGTCTGTCTGTGCCGAGGGCAATAGTGATAAAGTGTGCTCTGCTGGGCATATTTTCCTTCAGCGACGGCCTCTAAGGTGAAAAGTCTGAATTCAGACAAATCCTTTGCTAATGGCCTGTCATTCCTCTTGGGAGCACAATAAACACTGGCTCGGTAAATTATATTTCAGAGTGCGTGTGTTTTCCCGACAAATATGCTGACAACACGCAGCACAACAAAAATAGAGCATGAATAATGCACGCACTAATGAAAGGGAAAAGTCGAGATAAGACAATATTCGTGCGAAAGGCCTGTTGGGATATGTGCGCATCGAGCCTCCATTTGAATGAGCAAACTGTAATCAGTTTCCAGAGTTTGCTGCAGATGAATGCTCTGCCATTTAATTCTGGCTAAAGCAGTTTCATCCAGCAGTGGAGCACAATCACAGCTGCTGATCTGCAGCTTTTGTCTTATTTCCAAGAAGCACAATGGGATTAATTATGCATTTTGCTGGGGAATGATTTGTATTGCTATTGAGACCTTTAAAAAAACAAATGAGTATTCCTGAATAAGCATTCAGTAAAGACTGAGGTTCATGTGAAGGTGAAAAAAAACATCTGACAGAGGGTCGTAACTGTTAGCTTCTTCACACTGAACATCCTGCAGTCTGATAAATATAGAAGGGCTTCCTGACAAATAAATTGAGCTGCCGTTTTTGTCACAGTCTGCCCTTCAGTTAACATCTGATTATACGTTTTCTGATTCCCCCAGCTGACTGGGAGGGATAATATGTTAATTTCACCCCAGTTTGTCAGTGACTTGTTCGGTCCCTGCTGGCAGCATCTGTTAAAAACTTTACAGGTGGTGGAAAGTATCAGCAAATGATGATTCAATCCTTCTGAAACACAGCAAAGAAAAATGTCTTCACAAAAATCCTATAACAATCTACTCTTAGGGTCATCTTGATCTGGAATTTCTGCCAACAGAAAATCTGAACTCATCTCTAAGATTATTTTGTAAGCCATCAACTTGTCAGGGTTTGAACTCCTCATCTCTTTCATTTATTCTGCCATGTTTTTCAATCCCAACATAGCCCTTGTACTGTTTTCTGTTTATTGTTGACTTCATGTGCCGTCTTCAGTTTTGTAGGTCTCTCTGTGTAGCCTTCCGTTTTTGCGTGCTTGCTTTCTTGCAGCTGTTTTTGTCTCTTTTCTTTTTTTCCCGTCTGTACCAGACCGACATCAAATTTACCGGACTTCTTTTGGCGGATTGATACAGTTAGTCCTCTGGATTGTGTGATTAGAGCCGCATCCCTAGCAACGGTCTGTTATTCATAGCAATGGTCTGTTATTGAGAAATAACAAACCTTAGAATGCCATAATTAACCAACCAGAATCGAGCATTTAACACAGTCGTGTAATAATGTGCTTTATTACAAAAGTTAATTACAACAAAGTAATCTGATTGGATAAGAGGCATTCCATGAGTGCTGATATAGAGAGAACAAGATCACGGAATACTGTCAATTAACATTACAGCAGACCATATATGTCTGCATTGATCAGGCTGGTACCTCTGAATCACACAGCAGACTCTGATCACAAGAAAAACAGATAAATGTACATGATAAAAAACAGCTGATCTGTGGTAACCTGTAGACACAGAGTGCAGGAGAATGTTTGGGTTGCTTGGCAACAAAAGTCCAGTTTCAGTTAAATTGTGCAACTAGGTTGGGTTGGTGGAGCAAAAAATAATCTGTTGTTACTTTTTACTGTTATTTGCCGCTTGTATAACTGCTGTATAAAAGCAATATCACACTCAAGGTCGTGATGTTGAACAGAATATCAGCACTGCTGTGATTAGGTCTTTGACACAAGGCCGCAGGCCCAGTACAACATCACTCCCTTTTATGTGATAATGCTTAATTACGTCTCCATAATGGCTTACAGTTTGCTATGCTTGTTGAAAAAGGGGTTGTGGCTCAACTCCAGTCCTTTAAGGATGTTAAGGAAAACTGTGGTTGGCTTTTATGCATCCAGTCAAATGAGTTTGTTTATGTTGGTGGAGTCCGAAGACAGTAATTATAGATGTAGACATCCTTGAATAGCCACATCCGCTGTAATAGTAATAATGTGAAGTAAAGCCGTGATCTCACCACTACGTCCATTAAGTAGCTTTCTGGTGCTTGCTGTTCAGTTGTAACAGTTCAATTTATATTGGGAGAATCTGGACACCTGGACAGGTCATGCGATACAGCACAGTTGAAAGCTGCATGATATCTACTGTGCAGCTTGTGGTGGGATGTTCTTCCACCATTTGTGTTTTCACTCTGCCAAGTGACCTCAGCTAAATCCCTCCTACACACTGAGTGTACTCGTGTTTTCAACCTGTTCCATCTGTCTGACGGCATACCTTGAAAACAACTATAATCACCTGTTTAGATTGTTGCCATGAAGACACAGGTCCAGCAACATCGCTGCAGACATGTTAATGACAAGAGATGAATATGCACCTTCTGGCGTGCTGGTGGATGCAGTTGGATCCGTCTGAAGCATTCTAATGGCAGCGATAACAACTGATAACCGGCGATTTAATGGTCTGAACATCTGAGGCGGGTTGGCCAGTGGTGTTAGGGGGCATTTGGAATTGGAACAATAATTTCCAGTTCATTGAAAAACACAATTCTGTCAAAACTTAGGGGAAAGCGGGAGGGCAGCTCTTCTAATGACCAGTGCTTCAATACAGCTCCGACTGCCCATCTGGTGTTGTGATATTAGCGATGGTGGAGAGAATCAAACAGGCAAATTTGATGTCTCACTTTCAGAAGCCAGTTTGAAACAAGCTGATCATGAAGCGTGAAAGAATAAATTAATCTCTAGTCCAATATGTGGAGCTGGCATATCTTGTTAATTGCATAGTGCTGGCTGTTTTTTTTTTTATACACAATCCACCAAATGCCATCCATTATGCTGTATAAATCATTCACTCCATGTAGTCGCATTATGCTCTCTGTCAAAACAAGCCTCTCCATCCAGACTTTCTCATTGCACTTGATGACTTCATAAATCTTTCTGGCATTTGGATACGCCAACAGAACATGTGGTCAAGTCCGTCCTTTGCCAAACGTCTCGCTGGCTAAAGGTGCTGCTCCGAGCTGAAGGCTGTAATCTCTCACACACATGGCTGAGGTGGAGGCCAATAGCTGTCTGCCTCTCAGGCTCATCAGAGTGGCAGACGGTAAATCAGCCCTACAGGAGGCTGCGGGCTGAGATACAAGTCACGGACAGCTCTTCATACCTCACAACCTTTCTGCAGGCGTGCCCTTTTGTCAGGCATTGTGAAAATAAGTATGCAGATGAACACCGTTAGGTATTTTCTCTTTTTTGTATATATATATAACAAAAGCTTGAAAAACCCCAAAGATAATTTTGATCGTTTATGATGCAGGAACAGAAACGCACACCTTCTATCCGGAGGGAACGCTTTCAGCTTCTCTTGAAAAAGGCTGCGTGATTACTTTGAATGCAGCTCCTCTGGTAGTCTTTTGTCAGAGCATCAGGGAGAAACTGACACACATTTCTTGTGTTTCCGTGGGTTCTGATGTGTATTTGCGATCAGTTTGTGCCTATGCCTCTGTGTCTCTCTGTGTGTGTGCTAAGTGGATTGCTTTCGGAGCCGGATGCGGGAGCTTGGTTTGACAAAAGCTTACAGCTTCAGACAGACAGATGTTCCTCTTCAGATAGCGATCTCAGCACAGAACACGGCTGCGAGAACAAAGCCGTCTCCTGCGATTATGCTCCCTCCGCAGCCTGAACCTGGGGAATACTTTGTGCACGGTACAGTCGAGACCCAGCTGATTGGAGCCACACATGGAGTTAAATGATTAATGCATTTATGACAGTTTCTATTTTTAAATCTTCCACAGTGGCTGTTTGAAGTCGATGGAATAAAAAATCGGAGCATACTAACCATCTTATTTGCCTTGTTTTTGCTGAGAGTTTCAAAGCACTCTGGGATAAGAGAGTGGAGGATATGGCAGCTGGCAGAGTACAGGCTGCTTTTGAAAAGGAGGAACTTCAGAGCCACATTTAATCTCCACCTTTTTTCCTAAATCATCCCCAGCAGCTGGGAGAGGAGGACCCGAGCAGGTGATTACCAAAAGCAAGGGCAAGGATGTGATGGCATCGCACAAAGGAGTAAGGGCCCAGTTGTCCTAAATCTAACTGAAGTGATAGCAGTTTGAACAAGTACACACACACACACACACACACACAGACGAAAGCACAGAGAGTGTTTGGCATCCATCATTCTTTGACTGACAGCTTCAGGGCTTCTGTGGGAGAGAGCTGCTTTTCTGATATCTTGAGGGGAGAAAGGTGAGGGCTTCGACATCTCTTCAGGCTCGGCTGATGTGCGGCCGCGATGCTCACAGTGATGCATGGTACTGGTAGCCTTAATGTGACAGAGTGCCGAAGGTTTGGGCTCCAAGAGATGGACACAAGGCTAAGCTGTGATGGAAATTCAGCGTGGAGAGAAAATGTCATTGTGGAGAGAAAACATGTTTACTCCAAGTCATTGTCTCAAAGAAAGCACACCGTACACTGTTCTTTGAAGGTTGTTTCATCCAGAGATGGCAAAGACGTTTTCGGAATCGTAACAGCCGACATTACAAAAGTAAATGACTTTACAGGCTTACAGTCATATTTAATAAGCTGGATGCCGAGATGCAAGTGATAAATATTATGAGAGGTGTTTTTTTTATAAAATCAATTGAAAGTTAATGAACTTTCTGCTTTTTCCTGAGTTAGATGTCCGGCCCCGCCCATGTCCATTACAGTGCAGTAATTCTTCATGATAAGATATTGTGCAGACTGGTGAAAGTTTTTCTTTCAAGTGTTTTAGGTTCAGAGCAGGTCTCCAATGCTGCATTCATCTGAACTGACAACTGTAGGATTTCTTCCAAGGGTACAATTTCAAAAGATATATTGCACTAGTTTGTTTGTTTTTCCTGGCAGCACTTTACTTCTGAAGTTTGAGGCTATTAGTTAAACTTACTTTTTCTTGTTTTCAAACCTCTCGTTGACCTCTTGTTTTTAATGAGTGTGTATTTGTTACTCTGATAACAAATTGACCATATTCACAGAGTGGCAATATTCCACTAATGTCACGCTCAGGGTGAGGCTTGGATGCTGTAGTAACGTCATACTGCTGTGTTTCAGGTTCTAAGTCAAATAAATTAAGTCTATTTGAGAAGTAATTATATAATTGTATTAATTCTAGCTCAGCAGCAACTGAACAACACTGTAAACAGTGAAAGTCTGAGAGGAAATCAGGACATCTTTTAAGTTGGAACAATATATTTGACAACTTGTCGGCTATGGTCAGACAACAGCTAATGTTAGCATTCAGCCACTTATTAGCTAATATAACCATAAGCTAAGATGTGGCTGAAAGCTAATATTAACATTTGATAGGGTTACACAATACAATAGGAAAGGCATAAAGTCCTAGCTAACATGATGTTAGCTAAAAATGTACTCTCTTATAAGCGTACAGTAAGCTAGGAAGTGGATTAATGCTAATGCTAGCTGTTGTCTAATGGTAGCTAACGGCTTATCGAATGTCTTGTTCTACTTTGAATTACGGCCTGATGTGCTTTGGATTTTCATAATCATTGTGTCCTTTTAGTTCCTTATTAATCTGGAAGAGGTGAAATGATCAGTCAAAAACTCCTGCATTTATTTGACTCGCGACCTGGAAACAGCAGAACTACACTATAACAGCATTTGAGCTTTCCACCCTGCGTGTGACATCAGAGGAAAAAAGGGCGCCATGTGAATATTGTGACTGTTCCACTGAAATGGGGGGCTAACCCGCAGTAGGGTACCACAGGGCTTAACTAGCTAACTGTATGTGAAGCAGTTAACTCCAGCTCCTCCAATAGTAAATATTGCACGGATACATCTGTAATAATAATGTAACATTTTATAGCATGAGTCACAGCTGCTGATTTCCTGCAAAATGAGTACTTATTTCTTTAAGAATATTCTGCTAACCATATTTTGTATAACTTATATAACTTATTTATACATTTCTTAATAAGTAAAAGGCATTTAAGTATTCATTACACTGCAGTGATAGTGATAATTCTCCTTCATCTGAACATCTACATCTTCTACCACTGTTTTGGTTTCATCTTTCCATCTCTTCATCTTTTCAAATTCAGGCTATACAATACTTTGATTTTGTTCAAAGTGATTTTTTACACGCCTGATATAAATATTTCTTAACATACATGAAAGGAAAGTACTTTTAAAATAATTCAACATTTCTATATTTTTGTGGTCTCATTTCCGTATTCCCTGTTAAAGTCAGGTATTTCAGTCCCGGAAAACACACAGAATTGACAGCCAGAGATTTGCAGTCACAACTGGGACCGTGGAGGAAAAGGGCAACTTTGACATATTGATGCAGAGCAGGGGCATGACCTGCTCTGCTGTCACTAATCAATGTTCACCTCAACCTTCAACATCACCTCAACAGTCAACATTTCCTGCAGAGAGATCCCCCGAGTGCCAGGACGATCTGACAGCATTTCAGCTCTGTGGGCATTTTTCCTCCGTTAGAGGAGAGCTGAGCTTTAGTGCTCCTATGCAGGTGCTTTTAATGAGTTTGGTTTTATGGTGCTACGTAAAGCATGACGTGAGAGATGCGTGCTGAGAATGCTGAGGAGGCAAAAGGATATGGTGCGCAGCTTTACCCCCTCCTCCCTACTCACTATACCCTCATGGGCTCCTCCCACTTCTTCACTGTAAATTTATGGCTTCTGCTGAATGCAAGCTGAGCTGCTTTACATATTACCCATAATGCCCCTGGGAAAGCACTATGGATCACCAATTTGTTCAATGGTTTCTCAGTTAATGAACTATAAAGCAAGAGAAAAGAGAGCAAGCTATATTATTTTAACCACGGCACAGCGAGGATTAGCAGTTGTCTCTTAGCGTTACAGTCAGGCTTCTTCTTCACTTATTCTAATTGTAGGTTCTCTCAGTGTAAATCATTTCATTTCTGATGGAGAGCAGCACTCTTTGAGTCATTAAGTCCTCTCAATGTGCGTCAGCACATGAAGATCTCTTCAGAGTTATCAGTGAGGACACATCATCTTGTTGAATTGAGAACAATTTCCTGAAATGGAAAGCAAAGGCTCCTCGTTCTCATTACTGTGTTGTGACGGTGCTGTGTTCATACCGCAATAACATAACTCTCTCTACTTCTACCGACTGACCGGCCTATGTTATTAGCTTCAAACATAAAGATAAGAAAGCATTTGTTAATTTTACAAAGTGAGTCACCTTTCCCCACTCCACTCCAAAAGTACAAGATATTCGTATCTTATTACAGATACATTATATATTGCTTTGCCATTTTGCTTGTGTCTTTTCTTAAGTCCGGCATGCAAAGATAAGATGATTTTGGAGGCATTAGGGACTCTAAAGGTTACTGGGTTGGAAAGGGTAGCCCTTAGACCAAAGCATTTCTTTCTTTAGTTTGATCTTATGCTCGACTTACATCCGCAATGACTATCTCCAAGTGACATAACAGTCTGGAGTTGGTACAGCTCTTTTATCAAGAACTAAAAGCATAAAAAATTGAGATGCAGCCCAATTAAACCCAGAAGAAAAGCAAACGTTTCCACAAAGGGTCTGGGATCATTACATTTGTCAGCAGTTCTCCTGACATGGTCTTAGTCAGGGCAATTTCAGAGGTTTGTTGCATCATAAGTCTGAAAGCAGAAAGCTGAAGCTGGAGGACAGGAAATCAGTGCATGTCTGAGTGCAAGCACACAGTCTGAGGACAATAGTGCACTCTCGAATGAAGGTGGGATAAAAAGCCCATGTAGATTAGTTAAACTAAGATCATTGTCATGGTAAACACATTGTACTGTGTTTTGTTCAAGTATGTGCTCATCTGTAAACACTGTACGTGCAGCCAGAAGCACACAGTTGGTTTAAGTTACCTTTACGAACTCATAACAGGTTAACATCTGTTCCTTAGTTTAAAGGGAGAGTTTGGATTTTTTTGATGGTATGAGACACTTGCTAATACACATTATTTTACCTGGTGGTCAGAACAGACCGTTTGGAGCAGCTGAATGTTTACATACAGTGCAGCTAGCCAAAGAAGTCGAAGGCTAATATCAATAAAAAGACCACAGAGACTCTATATAGTGACCAGGAGCCTGCATGCACTATTTTCGAAAATGTCCTAATTTCAGTTTCCAACAGTTTACTCAGCTGATTCATGGCGCAACACAGCGCGCAGCAGGCGTAGGAATACGGTACTGTTCAGAGAGGTGTCTGAGAGCAAGGTGAAGCAGTGACAATATTCAAAATTTAGAGTCAGAATCTGCCAGAACAGAAACTACTTTATAGAGCAAGGCAGAGCCAGAGTCTCTTGTTTCTAAAAATCAATAATAGCAATACCCTTACAAAGTTTTTTTTTATTGGACTGTGATTGATAACGCACTATTGTGAAAAAGAAACCTAGGTGTACTAAAACAGTATTGCCTGTCCTCTCAGTGTGAGTGAGAAACAACAGAGTTTATTAATGTTACTTTAGATATAATGTTTCAGAAAATTAGTTTGCTTTGGTGTTGTCAAGCATGAGTGAGGGGCATTGTGCTTGTGTGGTTCATTAGTTGGATTATGCTTTAAAATTGTCTTAGAGGTGCAATTCTACTACTTTAATCCCATGTGTGGCCTTTTTCATGTCATTAAAAGCTTTGAGATTTACATTTTGTCAAGTTTTTATCCAGGATGAACGCTAAAGATTGTCTCTTGGTTGAATAATGCATTGTGCTTAGTGTGCAGAGTCCTTCATTGTCAAGGTTTAAAGGGGCCTTGGTGCAATTTAGTGCAGCACTTCCATACAAGTTGGGGACCCATAAGAGGCAGATTAAACAAATAATTGACAAAATTGAAGCAACACAGGCCGAGATATCTTAACTTTTAGTATGTGTTGTGGGTCAAACTCCAAAAACACTTGAACCTATCATCCCGATCAATAATGTCTTTCATCAGAACCAATCATCCAAATTCGCACTTCTTTTAAACCTCACACCTCATGATTGCAACTCGGCTCTCAGTTAAAAACCTTTAAGGTTAACGTCGAGGTTTGTTAAACCAAAAGACACATGGCTATCAAAATTTAGAGTAGTATCAGTCACTGATATTGATTTTTTTTTTTAGACAACACTCTTTTTAAGTGGCTACAAGTAAGTTATATTTCTCACACTATCTTTAGCGGTACATAGCTTATCTTTCGTATAGGTGCTCTGTGCTAGCTTCACAACACAGGGGCCGTGCTGACTGCCATATACTGTAAGTAGAACACTGTCTATTGACAATTGACTTAAACCCCACTTAAAAAATCTAGACTGTCCCTTTAAAACCTAAAATCAGTTCAAACTATTTTTTTGCCTTTCTCAGATAACATTTAAAAAGGTCCTCACGGTGTGTTCGTGTGACCCTCTATGTGTAAAAGCTTTCTCTGGAACACAAGCAGCCTCGATGGCCTCGAGCTCTCCAGCAGGGCCAAACTTGTTACGACGCAAGCTTTTATCACTTTCCCCCGAGACTTGACTTTTAAAGAGTTCATGTCCGTGGCCTTTGAAGTAAAAAAGTCTTAAGTTCTGGTTTATGTTACACAGTTATAATTGGCTACTCAAGATTACAGTGAAGTGCAGTACAGTATGTCAGTGGACTCGTGTTCCCTTTGTGCTTAGGGCCACCCAGAGGTCTCTAGATTTCAGATACATTATTAATACATAAAAGTGCATTCAGGTACAGCAGATGGCTAGACGTGCAGGGGTTGGATAACCATCAATCATTAGTTCATGAGTTCATTGGACAATGAAGAGAGATCAAACACAAACATAACAAACCTCCTGTGTATCAGCTTCACTCCCACATAGTCATGAACCCTGTATGTGTTCCAATGTACTTTATGTCTGTAACTGGTTTGACTTATTACCAATAACTTTGTCATTGTTTTTGAAGCATCTCTGCAGCGCCAGGACATCAATCATGAAACATCTTTTGGTAAGGTTTAAAGAAGTATAATTGTTGGGGGTAAAATAAGAACTTAAGGTGAAGGAAACATCTTGGGTTAAATGACTATCTGTATAGACAGGGGCAGCTGTGGCTCAGTGCTAGAGTTGGTCATCTCTCCATCGGAAGGCTGGGGTTTCAATCCTTGACTGCTCTAGTCACATGTCGAAGTGTCCTTCGGCAAGACACTGAACGAAGGCATAGCCATCGGGTGTGAATGTGACATGTAGTGTAAAAGCACTTTGAGTGGTTGGGAGACTAGAAAAGCGCAATTTAGTACAGTTACCATTTACCATCTGTTTAGGACGAGGGGAGATCCATCATCTTGGTATCAACTGTTAAGATTACCAATGGTGCCCAGTGGTGGTTCCCATTCTGAAGTCAGTTGATTGCTTGAACAGAACTTGTTTTTCTGCCTAAGCTATCGTTTTTCTGGAGAGGACACTCACGCTCATACTAACTAGGTTAACTTTTTATTATTATTATTATTATTATTATTAATAGGTATCTGTTTCAAATCTATTTACTATAATCAAAGAAGGAACTGTAGATAAAGAAAAGCAGACAACTAAACTTTAAGGCAACCCTTGGTGTAAGAAAGGGAGAAATTAACTTTATTTTGAAATGAAGACAAAGTTAAGGCCTGTTATTTAAGTGTTTTTTGATAACTCAAAATTACAATTGCAAATCAGCCGCAGCCGGATGTTGCTGCCTTCCTTACTGCTGTGCTTTGTTGAACGCAACTGCAAAGTACGGCATGAATAATAGTCATTTTCTCAGCACAGAGTATCTAAGTGGTGATGGTGCGGGGGAGTATTTTGGGCACTGTTTGACATTATAAGAGAAAAGGGGGAGAGAGCAGAGAAAGACATGATTAGTCACAGGTGTTCTGGCTGCTGACGCAAACTCCTTATGCTGGTCACAGGGTACGTTCGTGTAAAAAAAGGACCGTTTCCCGAGCTGAGATGAGTGGGCAGTGAAAGATGATGTATGCACTTAGGTAATAGTGGATTCAAATAAAAAGTGTAGAAAACATTAGCAGTTATGTTCAGATTAAATGTTTCACAGAAAGTGCCTCTGGACTTTTCATTGGAGTTCATAAATGTGGAGAATGACTTTCTCTCTCTCCTCGATATTTAACTGTTGAAGCGTCTGTTCAGTATTGAACATAATTACAGATGAATTTAACAGAACAGAAACTACTTTATAGAGCAAAGCAGAGCCAGAGACTCTTGTTTCTGAAAATCAATAATAGCAATACCCTTACAAAGTTTTTTTTTATTGGACTGTGATTGATAACGCACTATTGTGAAAAAGAAACCGAGGTGCACTAAAACAGTATTGCCTGTCCTCTCAGTGTGAGTGAGAAACAACAGAACTACAGAGTTTATTAATGTTACTTTAGATATAATGTTTAAGAATTAGTTGCTTTTTTTTTAATCAGTAGAACAAATAGGAGTGATGGACTATTTGTGTGATTCATTGGTTGGATTATGCTTTAAAATTCTCTTAGAAGTGCAATTCTACCACTTTAATCCCATGTGTGGCCTATTTTATGTCATTAAAAGCTTGAACATTTACATTGTGTTAAGTTTTTATCCAGGATGAACGCTAAAGATTGTCTCCTGATTAAATAATGCATTGTGCTTAGTGTGCAGAGTCCTTCTTTTTTAAGGTTTAAAGGGGCCCTGGTGCAATTTAGTGCGTCACTTCCATACAAGTCGGGGACCCATAAGAGAGAGATTAAAAAAAGAATGTACGGAATCGAAGCAACAGAGACCGAGATATTGTAATTTTTAGTATGTGGTGTGTGTCAAGCTCCAAAAACACTTGATCCTATGAATCCCAATCAAAAGTGTTTTTCATCAGGACCTATTTTCATCCAAATTCGCACTACTTTTAAACCCCTAACCTCATGTTTGTAACTCAGGCTTTCAGTTAAAAAGCTCAAGGCGAAAGTCGAGGCTTGTTAAACTAAGATGCACAGGGCTACTTTAGAGCAACAAAAGAAATTATAAAACTACACAGCGAGTAGAAGTCCTCATGGCGTGTAAAGTGAAATCATATCTATAATTTGCATGGTTTAATGATTGCAATGAAGCTTTGAATAATGCATGTCTGTAAAATGAAAGTGATTGTAATTGGTCAAAGTAGTAGTAGGGAGTAAATGACCCATCATTATTGTATGCTATGTCGGGGGTTGACAAGGAGCACAATTTTCCACTGGCACTGCGGGCCAGTAACTTTGCAAATTCACTTGCCCTGCCCTTAAAACTTCTGGCCCTGAAATAATTTGTTATTTCGGTATTATTTTAATATCACATTTTGTTTCTCTTTATGTAAGGGTTCTTATTACTGAACATGTGTTCAATTGTGGAACTACTATAAACCCAAATAGTCATATGGGTATAAATAAAGAGTTTTTTTAATAGCAGTAATTTTTTAAATGAAAGCTTACCGTCGCCTACTTTCTGTCGGCACACACACAATCTCACGCTGTGTGTGTGCTTTTTTTTTAACTGTTGCCCTTTTTCCTGGTGATTGACCAGGAGTCCGTGGTAGCTTGCTAACGTAAGTTAGCGTGTTCTAGAATGACAGTTGCTCTGACTAGCGTGTAAAATGGTGTTGACGGCAGTAGCCAAAGTGCCTGCAGTGATGCTGACATCGGATGGAGATTACCGCATGATTCTGCATAGAAAGTAATCAGTCCCGTCCATCAGGATCGTGGATCTCGGGAGGGCTACTATATTGTGTACATTGTGGGCTTGTGGATTCTACTGGCCCGGGGGGTTTCAAACATACCGTCGGGCCACCGGGCCAGTGCTTATGTTGAGCCCTGTATGTGTGTAATAGCAAATTTAGCACTTAAATGGCATAAATTGTGCCCCTGTGTACTGCACGCTGTGGTGAAAGAATTGTTAATATCCTTTACTCAAATAACAGTATCTACTGGTTAATTTCATCTACAATAATGTAGCATTTTTATGTGCCATCTCGCAGATACATAACCTGTGACGCTACAGGGATAGTTGGCTTGGCTGAGTTCAATAGATACAACTGTAAGGACGATGAAAGATAGAGCCAGTGAAAGACAGAGACAGAGATAGAGCCTAAGGGGCCTCAGGGGGCATAAAAGACAGGCCTCTATTGTTTTGCTACTGGATTTAAAAAATGCGTTTCACATTGTTAAAGCCAAGGACAGAACAAAACATAAACTGCAGCTGAAACCGAGTACACTGGATCAGTAGGATGTTTGCGAGCTGCTCTGAGGAAAAAAAGTCCACCAAGGGGAACTGACTCCAGGTTTGTGAGGTGAATATGGAGGTAAAAGATCTTTCAGTCAGGCATGCTAGTGCATCTTGGGACACCAGAGCCTTTCCGAAAAGTTCAGACAGTTTTTTTTTTTAAGCGCTCAGAGTGGCTGCACATAAAGTTGCTGTAAACTTTTAATTATTCCCCAGCCAAAAAGCAGTATTCATAAAACATGTCACAGAAGGTGCCAGTTTGAAATGGTCACCATTGGATGCTTTGGCACTCAGAGAGACCCTCATTTAACAAATCTTTCACTTGAAACAGCAGCACTTATGACTGAAATGCTGATGAAGGGTTGGCTTTACAATAGAAGCAGCCGCATAATCGACGATTCTGATATGAGAATTTCAAAATGAGCCAAAACCAGAGCCAAACACCCAGGCCTGAAAGTATCACCTACACTTAGGTCATTCCAGACCATGGGCCTACATTATTTCCATTTCCAAACATGTTTACTACTGATGTAATAGAACCAATGAATCATGTTGTTAACACACTGTTCAATTTAAATGCAAGGACTTTTAGAAGGATTAAGACTTCAGTTCCCTCCTCAAGAGATCTTTTTGTTTACAATCTCAAATATCTGCCAGGAAACAGAGAGTGGATGTGGGATCAGATATCATCCTACAGATCTACAGTATCCAGAGCTTAAACTAAAGCTGTGTCTCTGTGTTATGTTTAGACACAAAAAGCAGAACACGAATCTGAATCCCAAAGCCTGCAGGGGACATTTCTAAATAAATCATTTATTTATCCGACTCCAGCAGAGCATTACTTTTATTTCTTCTCCACAATCTTGGTTTTGTGGTTGGTTAAAAATCCAACAAGCTGCTGGCGACTGTTTGGTTTTATGCGTGCAAAGAACATCCTGCTGATTAGCAAGCAGAGTTAGAACTTTTCATCTGATTTGCTGGTGCACCATTCTTTATTTGGATGCTCATTCATTGTGTGCTTGACAAAAACCAGACCCATATAATGATGTGTTTTTTTATTCTCTGTGCACCTGCGAAAACAGCCCAGACTGAGCAGAGCATTAAATGCTTGGTCGCAAAAAATAAACACGTAACGTCACAAAGTTAAGTGCCAAGCCTGAAATAAACATAATCTTGGTAATTTGGATAATTCCAAAGAGAAGCAAGTATCAGGTGTCCAATTTTACCTTATTTCTGAGATGTGCCGGGAATAAGAGATTGGTAATCATCCAACAACAACCCCATCAGCACAAACAGACTGCATCATTATTCTGAGGAAAGCTACATTAATTAGTTGCCCACCTTCTTGCTCATTGTTCTCCTTTAGGCCCATTTTTTCCCGTTGTATTCATTAGGTAATCATGTATGATTGTCCTGGGGTGTAAACATCAAGCTACAAAGTAAATCATCATAATGAGCCTTGTAAGGTCTGTGCTTGGGGCCCCCTGGGGCACAGAAGCTCTATAGCTTCTGTAGGATACCGGTGAGCGTTATTTAAGTTATTTCTGAGTACAAAGTATTTAGAGGGCTAATGGAGCACATGGTAAGAGGAGATAATACCGGGGTGGCTGTAACAGTCAGAGTGGCTCATAAAAGAGATTGCCGTGGGCATCATCTGATACGAGCTGCTGAAGAAAAAAAAAGGAAAAAGGACATGAAATGTTCTTAAGACAACTTTGCAAGCTGAGGGAATCTCTGACATTTTTCTTTTCACCAGGGATCGTGATGTATGTCCAGAGACAGGGGGTGACGCTTATTAAGTTTTTAATAAAGCTTCTGTTAAGAATTGTGGTTATCCTTAGGGAGTAACGTTAGCTTAGCATGTAGCAGCGGCAGGGAAAGGGGCTCTGAAAGGGTTTGTCTGTTTCCCTGTCTTAAACAGACTTCAGTGAACGTTGGTGAGAAATCAAGGACACTAGGACAAGGAACAGGTACATTACCAAAGAGATAGGAAATAATATTTTAGCATTTATATTTTGTCCCAAAATTGTGAGGAATTCAAGATTACATACTTCAAAATAAAACACCTATTTTAGAAGTTGCCAATGTAGAAATTAACACTTTCAACAGTTGGCAAAAGCTTGTAACTGCGGCCCGTCGCACACAAACTGGCTCCACTCGCACAAACATGTTCAACACTGAGTCATGAGTCAGTCTCATTAAAAGCAGCATATTTTTTGGTTTTAATTTGACCACTCCGCTTGAGCAAGCTGTAAACAAAACACCTCCTAAAGTTACACAGTGCATCTGTTAGCAAACATTTGCCTGTTTACAATTCTAACAGAGACAGAGCAACATTAGCGTTCATTTGTAGACAATCAGATGGTTCACTGTGTTCATCAGCTAGGCGCTAACCATGTGTGTCTGTGGTTGGGTGCTGGGCAGGTCGTGTAGGCTGTCTTTTTTTAGAGATTGTTTGCTTTAACAGCTGCCTGCTGCTGGAAATTAATTTGATTACATTTTGAAAGACTGCAACAAAAAAGTTACCAGACATAGAACCAAAAGATTGAGCTTAAAGATGCTAACAACTCAATGCAGACTTAATTATTCTTCAGGTTTAATATATATTTCAAATGTACAAAGCCCTAAAATTTTAAAGGCTTTTATTTTCTCATAAAAGTCATGGCCACCATCGTCCAATCAGCACTATTGTCTTTAGGTGTGTATTACGTGAAGGATAATGTATAGTGAGCAGGTTGTTATAGCGGATTATAGCCCAGGCAGGGTGAGCAGAACCCTGATGCCTCCCCGCCTGAATCAGGGCAGCGCCTGACTTGAGGTTTTCTCTCTCATCACTGGCAGAGTCTGTTGACATTTTCACCATCTTTAAACACCGCCGTACTGTTGTTTAATGTTTACTTCATGAGCCATCTTCAATTTTGTAGATCTCTCTGTTGCAGCCTTCGGCCTTTTGCATCATTTAACCTTAATTGCTTTCTCTCCGCTGTTTTTCTCTTTTGTTTTTTCCCCTCTGTAAACAGACCGACGTTAAATTTACCAAACTTCTTCGGATGGATTGATATGGTTACAGTTAGTCCTCCAGATTCTGTGATTATAGCTGCATCCCTAGCAATGGTCTGTTCTTCATAGCAACTGTCTGTTATTGACAAACAATAGACCTCAGAATGTTGTAATTAACCAATCAGAATCAAGTATTTAACTCAGCCATGTATTACACACAGGTAAGATGCAGATCTTTTTATGTTTGTAGTTAAATTATTGACGTAATCAGGGAATCATAACGTGCGCAAGCTAATAATGCTGTATTCTGGGAGAGCAGTTACTTCACTGTCATATTAAATAAGCAGATTAAGCAACAATTACAATATCAAGCAATTATAACTACAGTAATGTGGACAGCTTTATGTTCTCCTCATTACTCCCCCATTATTTTATAGTACGTCTCATACTCCCAAAACACGCTCCCCCACAGAGAGCTGTCTTGCTGCTGCATACTCACAAATGAAGACCCCACTCTCTCTCACTCCCCTCCCAACATTTCCAGACACTTGTGGTGCCTGCAGAGCTGTCAACCTCTCACTGGCTACAGGAAACAACCCCCCGGGGACTAACTATCTTAATTAGCCAGTATTCCTTTTTCTTTCCAAAGCGAAGCATGCCACAGCAGAGGGTACAGTGAGAAAAGGCCAACCCGCAGCTTTCCATTAAAAGCTTAACCGGGTTAGGGGCAAGCAAGAACATCTAACAGCGGGGTGATCAAAGACAGAACACACAAATCAATGTGAACTGTACATGTGTGCGCACACACACCTCTCTTTACAGTGTGTGTGTGTGCAGGTGTGCACGGGCAGACACACTCACAGAAGGTACAAACTCACAGGCCTGTATCAAATTGAAACCATTTAAGCTTGAAAAACAGCTGGAGCGCTGAGATATCACCCAGCCTGGACACTTCAGCAGGTTTATTATGGATATCCAAATTCAAATGGCTCCCACTTTTTTTCTGTTCGCATGCTTCTGACAGTTCCATCGGCCACGGCCGTGTGTTATGGAGCAAAAGGAAGAAGCCAAAGCACCTGAGCCTATAACCAGAGAGCCTTTGAAGGCATTCGGATGCATACTGACAATACAGGACCCAGGGCAATTACTAGGCCTTATCTTCCTGGCTGACAAACACACCGCTTCATTATGGGCTTTTAGCTGACACCTTACCTCAGCCTTCCCCACTGAAACATCACCGCTAATGCAGAAAATGAAATGGCTAAGAGGTTTGTTAAATATATCTGAATTGTTTAACCATATTTTTTCTCCTTAAGAGTGCTATTAAAGCTTCCATTAGTGAGGGGATGCAGTGAATGACAATTGAAGAAAAGGACGTTGGGGGTTGCAGAGGAGGATGAATAGGCTGTGCCGTAACTGAAGGAAAGCAGGGCGCACGGTTGTTTGAATTCTTTCAAGAATATAACAATTACTAGAAATAAAGTGGGCTCTCCTTCCCGTCTAATCGGGTAAAAAGAAATTAATTATAAAACTCACAGTTTTGGTCGGTTATTGATTGTTTTCTGAATCTCTTTGTGTCAGGAAAGATTCCTGTGTAAACAAAGAACACCACAGAAAATTCCAGAGGGACTATTTTCAGCTGCAGGTTGAACGCACTGATAACTAATGCACGGCAGGTTTTGGTGAAAGAAACAATGAGGAAACTTTTCCAATAAAGAAAGTGAGTGTGCTTAGTGTTCCCCTCAGAGCAACCTTTGTGGATTAATACGCTTACATTGTCTGCTTTTGTAGGTAAGTTCAGTTTAAGGACAAGTCGACACGGATATAGAGAAATATTCAGAAATGTTTCAATATTTTTAAGCTTGCATTTAGAGTCGGCTCCTGTTCAGTATAAAGACATGTTGTATAACTCTCTTGATGAGGTAACACGCATTCAGACATGCCTGTGTTACTAAACCATGAGATTTTCCATATGTCTGAAATAAAGCCAATACTTATATCCTTCCAAAGTGGTACTCAGGGCTAAGTGTATCCCATAATGCACGACTATACTTCAGGCTACTACTACTGTCTACCTTCAGGCTGGTTTTAAGACGACTTAGATGGTTATCAGGTAATATTAACAACCTGCTCCTCTAGAGGAGGTCAGATAAGAACATCACATATCTGACACTGTCAAGATAAAAATCTATAATTACATTTTTTTATCAAAGTAAATGTGTCATATTTGACGGTCATCTTATTGTAGCTGTATGACTGTATGCTGGATTGTATTTTTTTTTTTTTTCACAAATCATTTGAGCTCAACTCTTACATGTGAAGTTCTTAAAGTGCCCATTTAATGTGCGTGTCATGGTCACATACAATCTCTTCATCCTCGCAGTCTCAACCATAGACTGTATAAAAAGATTGACAACATGACAGCTCTATTGCCCCCTGTTGACTGGCTGCAGTATAGGTTATTAAGCCCACCTCCTCCATGTTAACAGATGGGGCATGAGTCAAACTGTAAAATCAAAATACACAGCAAATAATTTTTTCTCAAACATTGTTTATGTCATTATAGTTAGTTCTTATCATGCAGATTTATGTGTTTATTTTAGTTTAATTTTGTTTTAATTCATGATTTGATGCTATAAAAAGGGGGTGTAACGCCATGATTGACAGCTCTATTGACAAACGAGGCTCCAGCAGCCAATGTGTTCCAGATTTTTCAACAACAAGAGGCGGTGGAGACGCGTTGTCCATCTTTAAATACAGTCACTGGTCTCAATATGCGCTTGGCCACAGTTACAGAGGAGCTGTCCATGGTGCTGAAACCTCTCCAGTGCCCACAATGCTAAAAAAAAGAAGAGCCTTCATGTCTTTCTTCTTACAGTCTTTTGATCATGTGCATCCTCTGACAGTAACTTGACAGGTTTATTATTGATGTGTCTTCCAGTCCGGCCCTTAAAATCCATCTCAGCACTCGCTGCACACAATGATTTGTCTTCACCTTATTTTCTTATTTCTGATTAAGAAAAAAAATTGAGGCTCAAGCCAATGAGCTAATGAGGTCTAATTGCAGATGATGGCTAATTGTACCTGCTATGCGACATCTCATGATGTTACCATGGGAACACAGCAGGTGCCATCCTTGGGGGAGTAGTGTTGATATATGGATGTTGTGTATTATATGCTACTCATTAATTAAATATGACAAAGCTGCCCATGAAGATAACGGCATGCTCCTCACTTTGGGTTTTTTGTTTTATTTTTCTTACAATTTTTAACAACAGCCGACACCTGAGTTGACCTTGTATAAGATATAGTATGGCATATAATATAGTATTTTTTTAGATACAGTCAGCATCAGGTGTATATGATATGATGGAACCACTAAGGGAGCCTGTGTTTGCCATGGCCTCAGAAATAACCTCAGAGGAGCGGTGTGTAGGAGAAGGAGGCAGACAGGAAAAGGTTCAGACAGACAGTGTTTGCACAGAACAAATAAGAAGCCTTACAAAGTATGTCGAGGGAGAAACTGAGAGGGGAAAACTACAGAGGGATCTGCAGGAGAACAGTCTGGATGAAAAGGACAAAGGGTCGGCTGTGTTTACTGAAAATAAGAAGTAAAGGGAGATTTAAAATAAGAGAAATAAAGTTCATTTACTTCAATGGAAAAAATTAACTGAACTTTTTCTAGAGCTTGTTTGCTTCTTCAAGCTAAAGTGTAAGTGCAGTGTAATATCGCCAAAGGGTGTTTCTCCCTTCATAGTTTTTCTCACATCTGACTTTGCTTTAATAAAAAAATCATTTAATTGCTTTTCATGTTCAATTAGAATAAACTAGCTGCCCTTTGCAACACATACAAAGTTGATTTCTTCCCACAAACAAACATAATAGAGATGCCTCATCTTTAACCACAAATCCACAGCAAACAGAGTTTTTTGAGGGTCGCTGTGGCTCGGTGGTACAGTCCGTCGTCTTTTGTTTGATCTCCGGCTGATGCAGTCTATATGTGGAAGTGTCCTTGGGCAAGACACTGAACCCCAAATTGCTCCCAATGGCATAGCCATCGGAGTGTGACTAAGCATGAATGTTAGTTAGATCCTGGTGGGCAGGTTGGCAAAGCAGCCTTTGTCATCAGTGTGTTAATGTGTGTGTGAAAGGGTGAATGTGACCTGTAATTGTGAAAGTGATCTGAAGACTGGAGAGGAGCAATTCATATTTAGTTTTAGTAGTTGTGTTCATGCAAATATAGTAGGAAGTGGTCACAAATTCCAACATTTACAGTGAAATAATGATTGAAAGTCTAAACAGGTTTTTCATGTTATAGTTTTTCTACAGTTCCAGACAATACCAGTGAAGCTTTTAGTGATTCAACTAGAAGTGCATAATTATGAGACATGACTGAAATATAATGATGACAAACTAAAAAAGGTATAAATTGTAAAAGTAAAATCATTTCTGATTATATTTTTTCATATTATGTAATACACAATCTTGGAACCCATCGGCTATACTCTGACAAGGATATAGCCTCTGGTGACAACAGTGTCGGGTGTGTCCAGTTTAGCCAGCGGTTAGCTTCAAAGGACTTCGAGCCAAGACTTCCTTTTCAGTGTGCTGCATTGTTTACAGTCCAGTTAGCAACTTGAGAAGCGACCGTGTGTTCAGATCAAAAGTGAAGTGAATTTCAGCAAAATAAACGCTGTCATTTCTTGGTTCATCAAATCCCCTGAAGGAGCCCGGTCATCTGTACTGTTACTGTTTCACTGTAAATAGTAAGTTACACAGAGGCTGCACTCTCGCTAACTTCAGTGGTATGAACCCGAAAAAGAAACCTTTTTTCTTGTGATTTACTCACAATTAACGAGTCTTAGGTTTCCAGAAGTCATGACGCAGATTAGTAAAAAGTAAAAATGAAGCTTTGTCAGGTCTGTCCACAAGACGAGAAAAAAACTACTTTTAAAAAGCACGTTTGTTGAACGGAGGTCGGATCGATCAGTTCTGATGCATTCGAAAAAGTCAGGAAATCTAAACGCTGAATGGCTTTTGTGACACAGCGTCGAGCAATTTTGTCTAGTTGAATTTTTGTTCTAGAACAGATTGTTAGCTGGACTTGCTGCAGATTATAGAGATTGTCAGATGACCATTTCTATGCATTTTTATGTGGAATCTGTAAATAGAGATTATGTGAAATCGAGTATATGTGGTATAATGTGTAGTCACAAATGTTCCTAATTTCAGACTTATTATCTTCCAATGTATTTATGTAGATTCATAAATATAAGATTTCATTCCATATTTCTTAAGTCCTTATTTTGAAAGGTCACTTTTTCCACATATATAGGCTTATGCAAATTCTTCTTTTATATATATTTTCTCTGTCTGACTCTATCTGCCGCTCTCTGCTTGAATCAGTGTGTGTGGATTAGTGAACGTGCCTCGCCTCAGTGTTCACAGGGAATGTTAAGAGGTCAACTATTGAAATTTCCACAAATCTGTGAATTGTTCGCCCCTTTGAGTGAAGCATTTCCAAATATAAATTCCACTGTTTGTCCGGCTCTGTGTTGTGTAAGAGCTCTTTTGACACTTGGAGCTAAAAAAAAAAAAAGCCTCAGTGCCTCTGGACAAACTGATCAGCTTTGGTGTCCGCAGCGGTTAGAGAGCATTTTGTGGTACTTTGACATAAGTAGCAGGTTTTTTGTTATATACAGGCTAATAAAAAGCTCCCTTACTATTACACAAAGAACCACTGGGCCTCGGTGCTAATTAATCCTCCTGCTTTTATGTCAGATCTGATTGCTGTCTCAGATTCTATATTTGACGTGTAAATATCCTCCTGGCTCGGTTGTAAGAAGCAGTGGGAGACTGTTACATATGAGTCTCCATCTCTTTCTGCCTCCTGCCATGAAAGCTGCAGGCAGCGCGGCTTTGAAACGTATCATTTGTGCAATTATGAAATGAATGTGGATTTTCTTGAGCCCATTAAAACTGGAACAGTGCGCCCGACAAGAGCAGAGAATTTCACTCTGCCTGTCTTTAGAAAAGTGTGATGAAATATTAAATTAGAGCAGCATGTTTCACTGATTGGAGTGTCATTAGTTAGTTCAAAATCATATAATGAGTCCTACATTTTAATTCAGTTCACTTTGAGCTTAGTTTTAAGCCCAAACAGCTTATGAAAAGCTTACTGAGAGTGCTGAGAGTGGGTAAACAAACATTCAAATATAGACAAGACAGTAGAATTAAAATACTGTCTTGTAACGCAACGAGAGCACTTGAAGCGTCTGTATGTTCTGTCATAGCAGGGATACACACGAGTTCAGGGACACGATGTTTGAGTCGCTATGGACACCAGCTATCGCCGTCCGCAAGAGGAAACAAGACATTTAAACCTGACAGAACAGTGTTGCTGTCCAGCTGAAGCCTGAACATGAAATCTGAACCTTATAAAAGAACATTGCAGACTTAAGTTATTATTATACTCCTTCTCAGGCAAACACACGCAGAAACATGAATGAACAGGGTCACACAGGTCAGAGAAAACAGGAAACTAAAGCCAAAACTGAAGCCTCTTAAATAATAATAACACAGAAGTTGAACATCACTATATAAAGTCAATGAGTCACCTGCAGTGAGCAAAGCTTAAAGGTACCCTGTGTGTTTCTGGCAAATCATAGCACTATGAATCAGTGGGTCACAGTGTTGCTGTCGTGCATTTCAGTGATTCAACACACTTTATTCTACTTTTCTGCAGCTGACAATAGTGTGTGTACAAACAAAAGTGCCAATAAATGTAAGGAATAGGACGACTGCAAGCTATTACACATGGACGTAAACAATGTCCAAAATAGAAAAAAGACAGATTTGCAAATATTAACAGGGAATTCAACTTATTGATTAGACCTCAAGTAAATGAGCAGTAGGATTCGGTGTGTAATTCTGCATGTAAATAGAATATGGCGCTGCCATCTTGCGATGGTGACATAATTTGGAGCCAGAGGTGTGCAGTAGAGATCAGCGGGTAGGCCTATCAGCTGTCAATAAAAAACTGTGCTGCTCCTGGTAAGTTTGTCAACGTCTGAATCTAACCAATCACAGCAATGATGCAGCAACCTCCATCGACAGCTCGGGTCAGTTATGCTGTACGCATGTTAAGCTAAAGTGAGGTATTCGATGCTATTAGCCTGTTTAGCCAGATTTATAATGGACAATTAAGGTGGCCACGCCAGGAAAAAGCAGAAAACATACTATTTCCACGGTGAGTGGGAAAGCAAGTTTTTATTCACGAATGCGAAGGACAGGTGTGTGTGCCTCATCTGTGGTACCAACTTTTTAGTCGACAAAAGAATCAGCACGGGGCGCCACCAGCAGTTACAGCGATGGGATGCAAGTAGCTCTTGTCCACTTTCATTTTTTCAAAGTAGCTCTCAGATAAAAAAAGGTTGGAGACCCCTGCTTAAAGCAGACATGCATCCATTCATTTTATTGATTCAGTTTTCCCGGGATAACTTCTGGTAGTTTTCTTGAGATCTCGACTTATTTATCTCGTTATCTCAAGACAACAACGCTGTAACACCGTGACGTCAGATCTTCGTAACTCGTTGCCCCAGAGTTGCAAAAGCAGCATGGCATGTCCTGGTCTGTAACATCACAGTGACCAGCCGAATGTATTGTTTTCTAGATCGCCAGATAATTATCCGGGTATCACGAGAAAAGCAGCTTTATTATCTCGAGATAATGAGTAAAAATGATCTCAAGAGAACAACCGGAAGTTACTCGTTATGATGAGTAAATAAAATGTATGGATGCATGTCTGCTTAGGGCTTCTGTATAATCTGGTAAATTAACTACATCTTTTGTTAATTCAACAAATGTGTGCATTTTGAGTGACTGAATAAATGCCCCACGTTTGACATCAGGACTCTCAGATCTCTTGGTTAATGAGGAGCATGGCCTTTAATAGTCAGAATTCTGACACTGGTTGTTGAAGTCGTTAATTCAGTTACTTGAATTATCACGTCGAGTCAAAGTCACCTGTGATAATGTTATGCATTGATGTCCTGACACCAATCTGTGCCCAGAGTGTAAAAATCTTTGTGAGTGTATAAGAGGTCAAACACACAGGTTATGGTCGTTAATGTCCTTTAATAACTAAGAAGGGAGTTATTATTACATCACTTTGAACCATGAGAGTATGCAAGCAGCCTGATAAACAGCAGGTTAATCAAAGTGAGGGTCGACACCCTTATTAAGAAGTGTGCTTGTGATTTTATTTCTAATTAGAGCAGTTTCATATGTTTAAAACACAAAGGGGAGATTTACTAAGAATGAATTGTGGCCGCTGATAGCACCATAACTTGCGCATCGTTTGCCCCTTTCTGCTCCGTCTCAAGGACCCATTCACAAAGCAAACTGCACTGATGACATTCAAGCGCAGCAGGCCCATACAGTTTTGCAGATCCGTGCACTTTTCTCTTGTTTTGCGTCTGACTGTGGAGAGAAGCTGTCTGCACCTCCACTCGTTGCTGCGTGGAGCTGCGTTCTCATGCATTATCTGAGCTCCACACTCACAGATCATGCACAGATTGGTGATGAGCAGGGAGGGGAGGGGGCTGCTCTTTTAACAGTTTATTGTCAAGCCCAGACTTGACAGGGGTGTCACTAGTTTTACTGTCTGTAACGCAGCTTCATTTCTTTAGCGAGCCCGCAAAATCAGCCCATCCTGCTTAACCGCTCCAAAAAAAAGTGCGCCCGTGTGTACCCGGGTGGAGCCTGGGACAGCCCCGGGCCGATCGATAGGCCCAAAGTGTTTGGAAGAGCAATGATTACAGACCGAAGGGCTGTGGAGAAAACATCTGCAGAATGCTCAGAGTAACATTCATCACATATTTATTAGTTAATTATCTCTCCATGCAAAACAGACTTTAAGACCAGTAAAACACCTTTAGAGTTTAGTTTTAATAAACTATAAACTGCAACACCGGGTTATTAGCTATCAAATTAAAAGAGCGTGAAACTAGGTGCTACCTAAAACGCTGATATCGCATTATCAAAATGGCCAAATTATGAGAAAAGCAGCACAAATATCAATCAGCGAATGTAAAGTTCCTGCAAGCAGCTGACTTTTTTATTGGTGAAATTTGAGATTTTTAATTTGACGGACTTCTGATGCATCTTCAAACTATTTCCAGCCTGCGAGCAGAACTCAGTGATTCCCTGAACAGAGTAGGAAGTTATATTTTTATCTTTTAACAGGAGAGAACAATGATACAACCTGAAACACTGGATCATTCTGTAGCTGATGGGTTTGAAAATGAAGCTCAATATGTACACCCACACTCTACTATTCTTCCATATCTAAACATGTCTTACTGTATTTATTTCTGTTTCAAGGCACATGCAATACATTAATACCTGAGCGTCAGCAGGTTGTGTGATGAGCATTACAGTCTTTCCTCCTTTTGTGTCTCTGAACAGGTACACACACCCCCGCCCGGACACTTTCGTGTGTGTGTGTGAGTGTTTGAGGGAGATCCCTGCTTAAAAAAAGAACCTCCTGTCAACCAGTCTGCATTCAAAGATCGTAAGTACACTTTATACTTTTTCTCCTCGTGTTTTATGAACCAAAGCTGTGCACGTTCCTGAAGGATCTCTGTGTTATTATCAAACTGTGAGATTGTTCATATTGTTAAGAAAGCTAAAGCACTGTTAGGGAGAACATGAACTATGTGGAGAAAGACTTCTAACTCTTTCCATTTCAGTTTGATCTAATAAAAGGATATAAGACTTAATCTTACAAGGATTAAACGCTAAATCCTTTATCAATGTGAGCCATAGGCAGAAAGGAGAGAGTACAATTTTGCTTACACGCAAAACCTCTTTATGGTGTCATCACTCTGCTTTAAAAGGCCTGTCCAATGAGTCACACATAATTAATCCCACTGCTTTGCCCTCTAACCTCCTCAGACCCTCTGTGTTTATCAAGAAACACAAGTTAATCCTGTTAGAGGTCATGAACTCGCACGGTGGTGAGAGTCTGTTGTCATGACGTCGCAGTGAAGGTGTGATCGCACATGCGGCAGCGTGTTTCTGGTTGTGTCTGCGTGTGACTGTGCGAACGTCCTCTGTAGATTTTGCTCACATCTGCAATTCTGCACTGAGTCCATGCCAGCGAGTAGAGAGCTGATGCAGAGCAGTGGCTCCTCTGTTACAGGCAGGTCCGTCAGCCAGTGGCCATAACAGGAGTGTGTGTGTGAGGGAGTTTAATAATCCTGCGGAGTAAATGACTGCAGTCAACATAGTAATAAAATGTGCCGCAGTCGTAACTAATTATGTGGAAATTTACTGTACATGCAACTAATAAACTATTCTGTTTATTCTTTTAGAACTGCATACTGTATCTACACTTCTTTCTTCATTATCTTCATAAAGCGCAAACACAATTTTGTTAAAAGGAAATTCTTGTCAACAATCTTTCCTTAATTACCACATGAAACTCGACGTTCACAAACTTTAAAAACATGTTGTTTATCCCCGCAGCGCTTTGGCATTTTAATGAACTCATGCCCCCATATTGTCTGAGAGAGGTGGCCACTTATGTGCGCTGAAACGCTGCCATGGATTTTGTCACCACATTAATACCAGTCAGTATCAGGGAGAGCTGCCTTGTGCCCAATTTTTTAGCTGAGATGATATTTGGGAGTTGTTCAGACTAAACTGTCATATTCCCAGAGTAACATGGCTGGATGTAGATATAAAAGTTTGATCCCTGCTGCAGAATTATTCATGAACTCCCACACTGACTGTTTACATGCATTCTTAATGTAGCATGTTCAGCTAGCCAAGGCAGCTAACTTGTGTAATTATCTCACGACACAGGAGGCTACAGCCATGCTAGCAGCTCTGTTAGGCTTTACTTAGGGGTAGCAGTGCTTTGAGCTTAATGCTAAAGTTAGCATGCTAACATGCTTAAATGATGATGGGGTTTAAAGTTAATTTTTTGGGCTTTTTTCTTTATTTATAGGACAGCTAGAAAGAGACAGGAAATGTGGGGAGTGGGGGATGACATGCACCAAATGATTGGCAGACCGGGAGTCGACTGTAGCTTCTATATACGGGGCGCCTGCTCTACCAACTGAGCTAAACCAGCGCCCTTTAAATGATGATGTTATTATGCGCATGTTTAGCAGGTATGTTAGCCATCTTTTAGCTAGCAAGTTAGCTTAATTTGCTAACTTGCTGATTAGTACTAAAAAGTACAGCTAAGGCTGATGAGAATTAGTTTTGCAAATGTTTAACGAGACAAGCCAAATTTCTGACCCTATGATGGATCCAGATTAAGAGTCGGGTCATCACCAAAGCTTTTCTAAATTCATCCTGAGATGGCCGTTAATATTTGCACCACATTTCATGCCAATCCATCCAATAGTTATAGAGATATTTCATCCTGAATCAAAGTGGTGGACTAAAAGATAGATTGACGAGCCTGCATCTCCTTAGAATGTCTTTAAAAACTCATTTAAATGACAAAGGCAGCGAGCACAACAGACTTTCCTCCGAGCTAGTTTCACAGCTGCATATCGCTGCATCTCTCAAAGGAAGCACCTCTCCTAAAAAATCTCTGTATTACCGCGGGAGAAAAGAGAGGGCAGCGTCCTTCAACACTTCACAGAGATTCGAGCAAACCGGCTGAGTGGAGAAGGCCACAGAGGACCTGGTGTGTTGGTGATAGACAACATAGATAGAGGGGAGAAAAAAAAAAAACTGTGATCCGCCAGGGGGGATATAAACAACTACTCAAGCATATGGAAGGCGTTGCTATCACAAACAGGGAGAGAAAAGAGTTTGTTTTTATGTGTGTGGTGTCGCATAGTGCATAGTGCTTCAGCTGGAAACGTTCCTGTGTGATCAGTCGGCTGGTTTGTGACCGCGAAAAGGTTGAAAAAGACTGACTGATGCAGATAGTGATGAAGTCAGAGCCGCTGTTACATCATTAGAAAAACTTCAAGGACGGCTAATGATATGCACAAGTAAATGATTCATAGGCTGATACTGATTCTGGGATAAATGGGGGATTTACCTGCAAAGAAACACTAAAGAACATGATTAGCTAGCAGGCGCTAACTAGGACCCCGGGAAACATTGAGCTGTTTGATCTGCCCAGAGGCAGGCAAGAGTCCTGCTAAGAAGCTGTTAAGATAAATGCATTTTAATAGAAAGAAGCTGCTGTTAAACATTGACTTACAAACAGGAAATCCACCTCAAGTTTAGACGTCTCTTTTACTCCTTTGCTCTGCTCCCAATATGTGAGCTGCCCTAATTCAATGGTTGAATTGATCAAACTGATTAAATAACCGTCTGCAGTTTGACTCTATACTGGTGAGATTGCTCCATCTGTCTGGCTGAGCTCTGCAGCAGGGCCACGATACATTCCCCCACTCCAGACACCCTGTTCAGAGTCGTCAGAGCCAACATCAGTCAGGCAAAGCCATCAAAGGCCAGACTGGATATCCATGTGGGGTGCATTTACCAGTTCAAAACCAGCACACTGATCCTCAGCCTCTGGTACATTCCTCTTATCTCGACTCCGTGACCCCTGTCTCGCTTCATCTCTGACCTTTCCGAGCTTCTCCTGTGCTCAATATTTACTCGTGCTTTCTTTAACTTCTCCACTTCTTCTCTCTCCCTCACTTCTCTGTGTACAGTGGATAAAGCTTGTTTCTTCTCTGCTGCACCTCGTGGATGAGCGCTCTGTGATGGTGAGCTTACAGCAGCCATCAAACACAGTGGATTTTCTTATCTTTGGCCCCTAGAGCTGAGGAGCTCTGAGGGCCCTCAGAAGTCTTTCGACTCCTGCTCAGATGGAGAGATATCAGCTTGTTTGGTGGTGCTGACACAGCGGAGTCTGTGCCAACGTGTTGGTATCAACAACTGTGGTAAACACAGAAGCACTGATGTTAATCACTGCTAGCAAAACTGTTAAATAGATCAGAGGTAGAGAGTCCATTTTCAACAAGCTGATTCAATTTAGGCCAGGTTTTATGGTGCACAAAGCTTTTTAGGTACCACTAGAGCATCAGGTTTGCACGTGCAGGGTTCTGTGGTCTTGATAGTAACAACAAATATGCAATATGTGGTTATACTTAAAATACACAATTAAGTGGCCACAAGAAATACCATTATGGAAGATGAGGAACTGCCCATTTTTAACGCAGAAATAAACATGTATGCAGCCTGGTACAAAAAAAACGTTTTTCTGTTCCTAAGAACTGTACAGGGGGGAATTTTTACATAACTCATAACAAGCCTTAAAATTATAGACGTGGGGTGACAGGTGGATACTGCTGGCTGTCTGCGAGCCACGCAGTCACTGTTTGTCACAGCTTGTTGTTTCTGCCTTTTAGGATTTTTTAAAACAAAAATCGGTCTTTCTGTCTGATTCTGAAATTCTTATATCACTGTATTGATATTTTTGTACTAAGTAGCAGGTACACTGCACTTTCCACTTTCTGGCTTGTTGCCTCGTTCTTTATCATACGTTTTATTATTAGTCGGCCCATGCACAGGATTCAGAACTGTTGTTGGCTCTCCCCTGAAGAGATTAGGGCAGGCCTATAGTGAGTATCTCCTCTGTGGGAAACTCAACGTTACATTATCTCATTCAGCTCTACTCTCTCAGCCGCAGATGTAGATTGTTTACCGTTGATAACCCCCTCACTCCTCTCACCCAAACATAGTCGCTCCTGGCTGCAGAAAACAAACATAACGGCAGCCAAGACCAGAATTGAGGCTTTATTTATACAGTTGAGAAACCAATGGGCGACGTCATGGTGGCTACCTCCATTATTTATAAAGTCTATGGTTATGTCACTTGAATGAACGCCACCCCAAACTGACTTGAACACCCTGATACCACGTCCCCCAACTTTAATGACAAATGAAAGGATTTGCTGGAGGGAAGATTCCAGAAACGATGCTACTAGAGGGAACATACAGCAGCGTATTTTCAATGTTTCTGACGACTCAAGAGTGAAAATGGGCTGATACGAGTGTGACAATGCTGCTTACTCGTGTGTGTGTGTGTGTGTGTGTGTGTGTGTGTCTAACAAGTGTACATCATTGTGTGATCAGACTCCAGACTCATCAACATGGTGCTCGTCTCCTGTCACAACACTGTCTGGCAATGAGCGGCTCTGTCACACTGGGTGACACAGCACTCCAATTAATCACAGAGAAGGAGCGCTAATGAAGCCGTTATGTATTCTGAAAGTTTCGTCTTGACATCCACTGTTCCCACTAAAGAAATGACGGATACAAACACACACGTAAAAGGCTTAAAGGCATTGAGGTAATGGATTAGCTGAAATGGAGTTTGACAGGTGAAATATAGCTCTGACGTGGTTGAAGTGTCAATGTACTTTTCTTCCTTTTCCTTGTTAAGTTTTGGTCTCGACTGAAACGTCCATTAAGTTTTCTTCTTGCCGTTTACATTAATGGGTCAGAGAACAAAGTGCTGGAGTTCCAGTTTCCCCTTGAGAGAACTACGACAAAGTCAGAGCCGGTGTTGTATCCGCAGGTCAGGTACTCAAGATTACGAGCAGAATCAAAGAAAGCTGACTGCACTTTGAGACTAACACTTGTTTTAGTGTTGTTTGGTGGTAAAGTAGGACATGTACCTCCGCATAAACACTGCCAGACTCAAGGCTAAAGTCATTCTCTGTACTCTGGGCAGCGTAACAACCGTATGTAGTGCATTTGTTTATTTTTTTGGTTTCTCACATAGTTCCAACAAGCCTCCTCGCACAAATCAGGAGACTGTACGCGTGCAGAATTTGGTCCACTGGGAGCACGACAGTTAAAGTAACCGGTGTCACCCACCACTTGAATCTGATGCTCTGTCCTCGATTGAAGTCTTACTAAACAGTCCTTTATAGTCCTTTTGACAAAAGGGAAAAGAATACATTTTGTTTCAGCCGCTTGATGCTGCAATGATTGACCAATTATCTTTAAATGTGGCACCTCAGTACCATAACCTGTAAGGCCATCAGAACCTAACCTGATATGAATAAAACATTTCTAATGCTTATAACACGATGAGGCTGTTTTATTGGTTTATTGCATAATGTTGTGTTATTCTGAGTTCCTACACACAAACAGAGGGACTTTGTGTGGATGTATGCACAGTATGTGCTTCCTGCAAGTGCTGCACTAAGCAGCAGCATTTAACATTTTATGATAATTAGCCTCAGGGGACGCGCTCCCTCAAATCATTTCACATTCAGGCTATAGTTCCTGAGGAACTGCACGCAGTCTGGGTCATCCTCAGCCTCTTTAACTTCTATAAGCTCGGTCTCTGAGCTTTTGTCTGCTTGTTGAAAGTTTAAAACTAAAGCACAGTTCTCGACACAAAGTCTTCTAAAGCGCGCTCTCAGGAGATTCTCCAGTCTGCAGGTGTGATTTTATGTCCTGACCCCTGATGTGGCTGAATGTGGGCCTTTATGAAGTTTTCTTACTGAGGTAACTTTAAAGGATGTGGAGGGATCAACCTCTACCTATTCAACAGAAGAGCGCAAAAGAATAACTGACTGATTCCTGAGACGGCATGCTTTTTGTTTCACGACCTGGCGGCTTCATTACCCACAATGCAACTAAATTACAGTCTAATCAAAGATTCAGGTGTTTTGTTCTTGTACCAGCTTATGTAGCTTTGCACCACTAGACTCGGGAAGGGATGGGTAGCAAGCTAAATTCCTTCTAACTCCACGTCCCAGATTGTTTTCATTTTCAAACTTGTAGTTTATCTTTAACTGACGCTTACTCAAGTGACATCACTTGAGGCAGTTCATCAGACTTTGCCCAGCTGCCTCTGAAACCATAAATGGTTTCATACAGCCTTTTACACATATAAAGTTGTAACCTTGAAGACTTTGTTGTGTAAATTCCTCTTTATGTCGATGTGAGTTCCTCTCATCACTGAAGGAGGGCTTACATACAGTATGATATAGTTTATGGATGATATCAAATTGAAATTGAACTGAGATTTAGACCAAGTTTAGACAGATCTGCAGTTAATACAAAGAGTGTTTCATTGTGCAAACTGCTTAGTTCTGGCCTATTTTTCAAACATAAGGAGACATATTCAGTTTTCCCAACTGGAGACGAGTGATTACAAAACAATTATATCTAATCTCTATAAATGATCTCTGTGGTTTTTGTTTGTTTGTGTTTTGTCTCGAAATTCAGTGATAAAAAAAAACATACCGTATTCCCAAAGCAGGCCCAATTACGTCTGACTTTCCAAGACTTAAATTATCCGAAGAGGCTCTGATGCAGGATGCAGACTGAATGCATGAACACTAAGGAATGATATACAGCTTTGTTTTTACAAAGGCTGTCCAATAATCTCTGAGTTTGGCATGCAGCATCTTTGGAAGCTAAAGTTATTAAAATAGTTTTGGCACTCCAAATTATTTAACGGCCGTGGGCCAAAAAATAAGTCTGAAAATGTGGAGGGAAAGTAATTTACAAGGTTTACAGCCCACAATATAAAGGTGTTTTTCATTGTAAATGCCTCTTTTTTAATCAAATACTCATCACTCTAAAACACTTTTCTTAATTTAATATCCTAGACAATTGTAAAAATCGAAGCGCGGCAACACTTTGCCAAAACAAAACAGTAAACGGCCAAGGTGATCCAGAGATTCCTCAGCACTCTGACCTGTTAAATCCTATGCGTGGTCGCATTTAGCTCCTCGACAGGCACGCAGGGACGCCCACACAAACATTCATATGCATGTTTGTGCACATACACAATCACACACAGATGGTGAGGGAGAGAGATGTGAAATTGAGAAAGAAAATGAATCTCAGACAGACAGTTTGTAGCAGAATACAAAGAAGCCACAGAGGTGGGACAGAGCTGCAAACACGGTGAGATGTAAACTGATTCAGACACACACACAGACACATGTTGATACCTTCTTTCTTCTAAATCTAACACTATATTACAGAGTTGGCATACAGAGGAAGAATAGCCTTCCACATGCTGTCTACATAGTGCACTTTTTACATGCAGAAGTGCACATCAATACGTATGTATGCAGTGAGAGAACAACGAAATAGATTAAAAAAGCATCCTACAAATCCTCAAGTAATGCAATAAATCCCATTAGCATGTTATGTTTAACACTGAATATAAAGACATAGATAGAACGGAGTGATTTAAGCCTCCAGGTATCTGCGGATAAAGAGCGAGAGCGTGAGAGCGAGAGAGAGCTGCCATGAGAACATGAAATAGATGCAGCTACATGTAGATGAAGTCTCTAGGGTTTGAACCGTGCGGCGTCTTACTCACAACCTCTCCTCGCTCGTTGGCCCTCAGGCTTACAGCTGCTGCGTTATAAAGACAGTACTTTGGTCCAAGCTCCACAAGTTGCTATGGTGAGCAACGACCTGAGGAAGATGTAAATCACATCCTACCGAGTCCACAAGTTATTTTAAGAAATATGCAAGAGGTCATTTTTCTTCAATAGATTGTGATGGAATCAATTACATGAACTGCCAGATAGATACAAACACCAGTGTGTGTTTGCTGTTCTGTGCCATCAAGAGTTAAAAACAAGTGGTCTTTACGGCGTTTGTAGCGCTGAAATGATCAGCCAAAGAATCCATCAATTGTCAACTCTGGTGCCCCCTGCTGGTCAGGAGCAGCTTTGTGTTTGCAGCACTGAGCCTGTATGTGACCCCCGGCTGCTGCCTGCTGGTAGTAATACAGAGCCTTAAAGAGGGTTGGACCTGCACACATTTTATATGCGATTAAATGTCGTTTGTTTCACTGCTTCTGAGATGTACATAATTGCAAAGTAACCTTTGGGGCACCGTTTTAGCTTGAAGCTTAAATGTACAGAGGCTCAGTCCTCGATGCGGCAGCCCCCGGGCTCGACTCCCAACCTAGGCCTCTCGTCATCCACAGCCTCTCTTCTCCTGTTTCCAACACTATACACTGCCCTCTCTCATTAAGGCATGAAAAAAGGCCAAAAACATAATCTTTAAAGAGGGGGTATTATGCAGTTTCACAGTTCAAGACATGTATATAATGTTACAATGTTGGATGTGCAGACTAAACGTGGGTGAAGTTTCAAATCTGTAGGTAAAGGTATGTTGGAGTAATCCCCAGGCTTCTCAGCTCAGTCTGCAGGCTGCTGTGAACGTCAGCTTTCACAGTTTTTTCTACACACTGCACTTTGTGACGCCTCAGCAGGCTTCAGAGAGCCAGCCCATCAGAAGAAAGGGGGCTTGTAGGGGCGACGATACCCCCCTTTAAAGTAACCTGTAGCTGTTTTTAACAAAATCTGGAGAATGTAAAAAATCAGGTCCCGACACTGTAGTCCTTTCGCGGTAGATCGTCCATGTCACATGCACACTCAACTACTGTACCCAAATACTTGGTTTTGGCAAGGGGTGGCACCTTGTTAAAGCATGCAAGAGGAGAATTGTCGGTAATGCTGACTGTTTTTGGGTTGTTATCACTGCAACGTGTATTCAGGCTCATTTGCCATATTATTAAGAGTGAAGAGCAACTTACAGACGAGCACAAAAGAGGAGTGAAGCAGCTCAACTCTGTGCAAATTTTATCTGCATCATCAACATGCCCACTTCCTCGCCGTGAATGATCCAGACAATTACCTGCTCCCTTCACACATCGGCTCACATGGACATTAAACTGGCTTTGTACTGGGGGACTGGCAGGATAAAGTCTGTTTAATGTCCAGTTTAACTGATTCATGCAGCCCTTCTGGGTAACGTCTGGACACATTACAATCAGGATGCATGTGTAGTAGGGCCTAATGATAGTAAACTGAATATAAACTGTTCGTTGGATCACAGAAGAAGATGCTAATTCGATCCTGCTGTTTTTGGTAGTCCCATTAATCAGGGGGAACTATCTGCAGATTCATTGCTCGCATGCTACCAGACATTAAAACTGCATTTAGGCTAGGCTTAAACTAATGAAGCAAACATGAGAATAAGTCACAAAGACAGTGTACGCGTGTGTCGACAACAACGACAATAAGGCTTGAAGTAATTAAGCTATTTTGTGCACTTCTCACACACCCAAACATGCCTGTGCATGAGTGTGATGTAGAAGTTTTCTGGAGCATGAAATAAGCTTTCCGAGGGAACAGTGAGGACCCGAGTGGCTGATGTCCCCCGATATTTCTTAATTAAGTACACGCAACTCTCATCTTCCAATCGTAAATGTCACCTCGGCGCTCCTGGCTCCTCTTCCAGTCCCTCTTCTCCGTTATGGCTCTTAAGTAAAACGCTGTCTGAGTAATGCAGCACTTGGCCATACTCTTAATAAGATAGTGTGAGCGAGGGGCTCTGCAGCTACAGCGGTGGGTCATTCCTTATTCTGTTATCACAAAGATAAACTCCAGAATTAAATTTAGTTGCTGTCATAGTGAAAAAAAGAGCTCATGCGGGGTATCAACTGTCAGAACACGGAGCATATTTACCCGAGAGTTTATTTACCAAACAGGTAAATAGATTCTCTCGTGCCCTGCCTGTCTATATCTCATCCCAAGGCTGTGCATGTGTGATCGCTGTGTGTGTGTGTGACGTGCTCCGGATTGTGATGAGCAGGGAGAAGGCAGCTCGACGATAAGGAACATATCAGCGCTCACCACCTGCCCGCCTGCCTCCTCACTGTCTGACTACACGAGCTGATTGCATGTAGAGTCGCTCTCATTGTCGCAGCAGAAATCCTAAAACTGTGAAGTGGAAATGAAATGGAGTGTGCACACTTTGGAGCTGTTGCATTTTCTTCTGTGTGTGGAGAAAATTAACCACATCAGACGTATTTTAGATGAAAAAGAACGTCGTGATGTTGTGACTTCATGTGATCCCTTCGATGTAGAGATGAGAGTTGTGTCTTTGAAGATGAAAAAGCCTCAAGAACGAACTATTTGCCGAGCTACGAGCCTCTGTGCATTTGTACATTTTTGTTGTGTGCAACAGGAAAACAAATTTGCTGACAGGTTTGTGCAGCTTTTCGCCTTCCAGCTTGTTCCACCAGAGCTGCAACGGTCCTGCCAACTCCGATCATGTGTTCCCAGCACATACAGCTCCTTTTATTGCGTTACTCTCCAGTCCTTGTGTTTCTTTCCATGTCGAGACTGACCTTATTACCTCGTATAAGCACATAATGTGATACGCCACTGTTTGTGCTCTGTTTGGTTTGGCTCAGTATGGGTATCGAGAACTGGTATTTTGTGGTACCAGTACATGATTGGTTGGTTCCGATAAGCTCATGGACAAACGGTGCTCCTATTTGTATTTAACCTTAAAATGATGTAATGTTTTTTTTTCATTCAATCGTTTCATCCTAACGTAGCTGGCACCCGTCCCCCAGTGATGACGGAGCCGCCGACGTCAAGCAGTGACGTCGCATTGTTGTTGTCTCATGCGGGAGAAAGTCTAGGCCTATTTGGAGGACAGAGCAAAGCGTTCGATAGTTTGGGCTCACTTTACCAAATTTAACTCATTGCATCGTCGTGCTATTTAAGTAAAAAGGTAGCTACGTAACACCAGGAACCTCACAAAACACACGAAAGTTTAACAGTCTATAGATCTGAAGCAGTGCAGCGTGTTTGGCTGCTTTAGCAAAGTGGCTAATGCTAACGGAGTGGCATTACTGCAAGTACAACCACAGTGTAGAACCGGAGTCCCGGTCGCTCCGATGGCAGTGCTACAGATGGGATTAGCCAAGCTAAAATGCAGTTGTCTGTGAAGGTTCTCAGTCATCCAGGTCGCGGTAATTCTGAGCTTAATCCAAAAGGCAACTGGACTCGATTGAAGTTCTTGAAGACGTTTCACCTCTCATCCAAAAGGCTTCATCAGTTCGAAACTGTCTGGTGGATGGAGCGTGAAATATAAGCCTCTGTAGGTCATTAGTATGCTAATAGATGTGTAATCAGGGTGCTGAGTCGTTAACCTGAGATGTTGACCTGTTGAGGTCAACAGCCTCTTGGGTGAGAGGTGAAGTGTCTTCAGGAACTTCAGCCAAGTCCAGCTGCCTTTTGGATTGAGCTTAGAATTAATAATGCAGTTAAATCGATGGTTCTTATAAATCAGCCTGTAGTTATTCAGTCACTGTTGTTAGTAGCTTTGGTTATTAGCACTTCAAAGTGATGTTACAATTTAATTCATAGACAGTGTCAGTCAAACAGCAGACCCAGCTTCATCTGAGGTGGGTACCATTAGCAGAAGTCAGACACCCAAGTTAAACCAGTTCTCCATCACCAAACGAGGGAAAACCCAGAATGTCACAGAGCTGTGGCCAAGTTTAAGTAGTACAGAGGCTCAGTCCTCAATGCGGCGGCCCCGGGCTCGACTCCCAACCTCGGCCTTTCGTCATCCTCAGCCTCTCTTACGCTGTTTCAGACACTTTCCACTGCCCTCTCTCATTAAGGCATGAAAAAAGTACTGTGAATGATTTACTTCACAACAGCGGAGTCCAGTTGGTTTAGGTACGCTAGTAAGCGTGGCTCACCTAAGTGTGAATTTTGAGTTGCCATGGCAGCCAGAAAGCTGTTTGTTTTATTTGTTTATTTGACAGGGACGATGCACAGCTTCTTAGCTGCATCTGCAGTGCCTGTATTACCTATGATTGTTACTGTAACTACATATACTGATAATGTTAACTGCTCCTATAGGGAGATGACCACAGGCCTTAACCACAGTTACATCCCCACCTTCCAGAGGCACATTATCAGACACCCTGATAAAGACGTGGCTTTACTTTTTGCACCAAATAATGGAGAGTAGTGGATAAGAGTATCAGTAAGTATTGGCATTGATAAAATCCTAACCCATCTCTACTCAGCCTCAGAATGAAGGCTGTGAAAGTGATTTAGTGTCCAATATCACAGCTCACAGCTGTTAATTATCTGAATGTAATCAGAAATTTGTTTGTCCAGGGTCCAGAGTAAAAAGCTTCAGCATAAACTCACATGCCAGCAAACAAACTCTGGCTCCACACATTGCCATAGTGTCTAATTTCATTACCTTAAACTGCATTCAGAGCAGATCTTATGCTTCTCCCTGCACACACCAAGGTCATCTCTTTCACCCGCCCAATCTCGTGTTCCTTTCTCCCGTCTCCCCCCGCATCCAAATACATGTAAACAGACGCTGTATTGCACTAACCTCTCGGCGCCCCCTGTCACAACACCACCACTTTGCAATCAACGCTGCTTTCTCAGGCTTCACACACATGGCTGAGCACACGCTATCGCGCGCCGCTGAGGAGGGAGAGCAGACGAGATGTGGCGATTAGCCGAGACAGAGCCGAGGGGGGGGCTTCAAGGAGAGAGGCAGCGAGCAGCCGGTGAACACCTTCAGCACATTCAGAGCTCCTCTGCAAGTCCTTCACTCTAACAAAGACGTGGAATTTAAACATTAAATGTTAGATGAGTCATTAGCGACAGCAATTTATGACAGCCTTTTCACCTCATTATTAAAGAGAGATATGTTTTAGTGTCTTTAGTCAAAGAGAAGAGAAATACATTATTCTTCTCAGTCAAAGAACGGCTGAAATTACAACAAATTGATGAGCTAACACAAAAGAAACCTATTTTTTTTACTCTTATAGACTCATTTCTCATATACGCTTCCTTTCACCATCATGACACACATGTTGCCCCTTGCACTGAAGGTGTAGCGACCCACTCTTTTCATAACACAGAGGATTTTTACAGTTGATCCATTCAAATGGTCCTGCAGAAGCTTCGATTGGACAGACCACCCAGAGCATTACCTGCAATCTTGTTGATTATCTCCACACTCACATCGATTACCACGTGGGTGCCTCCCCCCCTCACATCCAGTTATCACTCCGTGGCTGCTGATACGGTGCTACATTATTGATTGTAGCCCATTAAAAGGGATAATAGTGCACAGTTGCTGCCTGATTCATCACAACTCACGCTGGAGCCATAACTCAGCAGGCCACCTGCAGCTGCAACTGGAAACACCCATCCGCAGGTACACACAGGGTGACCTCTGTACGCTACACAAAGAGAGAGAGCACACTCCTCAATCACACTCAACATGATCACAGACTTTAATGCCTTGTTGTTTTTTCACTTTTAACGACATTGTTCCACAGATCGATCAGTTCCTTTCACCTTTAGTTTTTCACTGAACAGTTTGAACGCCTCTGTGTTCTTGGACGTCTCCACAAGCATTTGTGAACGTTTTGTCAGCCCATATTTCTCGTCGCTCCCCCACGTCTGTCCTCTACTCATCTTGCTGCGTCGCTGTCTCTGCAAGTGTCAGCACCCGTTAACAACACACAATGCACAGTGTTCTGGTTTCCTATATTAGGTTCTGCTTTAAGTCTGTTTATGTTCTCACCAGAATCAAACCAGACTGTGGTTTGTCTGGAAGCGGACCGAGTCCGGTCTCTTCTGGCAGACCATGGTCCGGTAGTTTGGTCTGCATTCGAGTTCATATGCTTGTCCTCACCTGTCCAAACAAACTGGACTTTCAGAGTAAAGTTCGGACCAAAGCTGTCTGCTGTGAAAGCACCCTAAAATTCATATTTTTGAATGAAGAACTCATATTTATTGTCTTTATTGTCATGCTTAAAATGTAAAAGCTGATAGCTAAATAAGGGCCATAAGTAGTTTATCCCATTAGTCGACTAATTAAATTTAATAATCAATGACTTGTCGACTTTCAAAACTTCCTGTAAAATCCTTCTGAATGATTAACACTAAAGGAATCCTGACCTTACAACAAGCTCAGCACAAACAAACACGTTAGCAGCCGCTCCGCTCGAGCCGAGCTGATTCTTTAGCATCAAACTGCTTTGTTCAGTATTTTACCGCTTTAAATCGCACAGTCCGTTCGTTTGAGAGAGGAGGAGACCTTTGCGGATAATTTGGCTCTTGGTAAAAACCTTGGGAACAATGAAAACTGAAGGATCATTTTGAGACACGGATTGTAAAGTTTAAAGCCTGCCATGCTGCCGCTCTTTATGGCTCTGTGTACAGTGACGCAGCTAAAAAGCAAGAGTGTGAAAAGAGATTTGACCTGCAAAATGCGAGCTGACTCAGGGTCTGATGTTTCCAATCATTCACCTTTAGGGGAGCGGTTCACTGAGCTCGTGGAACGCTCGGGGAATTCATAATGAAAGTGCACATTCGACCAGGATTGGGGCTGAGATGGATATCAAAAAAGCGGTTTACCAGATCTATTATAACACCCTCACTGATGCAACCAAGCAAATTAAACATGACAATGACGACCACTAGAATAGTGTGCAGTCAGCGTTTCTGCTTCAGAGCAACCGTCAAGCTCCCTCAGATATGTGCACCATCACGGCTGACATATTCCTCTCCTTTGCCCAAAGTGCATTAAATGGATTAAAGCACCAAGAGCAGCCAAGCATATATTCATTTCCTGCACACTGAGGGCGAGAGCAGCACACCGCATATTATAGAGTGTCACAAAGTCCCCGGACAATCTCACCAAATCAAAGACGACGGATTAAAATCTTTAGGGTAGATACAATCTTCTTCATTAAGCAGCTGTGATGCAGCTGTTTGTTTCAGGCGGACAAAAGATATGAGCGACAATGTATCAAAGACGGACGGCCAATAAAAGGTGCAGAAAAGAAAAGATTAGATTACACGAGACACATTTTGGTTTTGGTGCATGCATGAATTTACATTAATAAGGTGTCATAAGCTTTGTTGTGCAAACAGAATGTCGGTATTTTTCTGCACGGTGGATCACAATAGATTTGTAGCATCTTCTTTTCCATATTTAGTGTCAGGAAAGAGCTTCATAACGACAGAACGGTACTGAAACCGCTAATATACAAAAACAGATCCTCCTCCTCAAAGTCTGCAATGGAGGGAAGCTTTTAGATGTTTGATTCTCAGACTGTTTCTTATTAATGTGGGAGAATGTGTTTTCATGTTATACAGGTGTTTTAATATCTTAAAGCTCCTGTGAGGAGTTTTTAACTGGTAATGAAACAGACTGAAATTAGAACTGATGCCTCTATATGAGCTACAAAAGCAAACAAGACCATCAGTGACAAGATTAACTATTTCTATGTAGTTACCTGTTACCCCTGCCACCGGGTCGGCACTCGGTGTGGGCAGTACAACGGTTTCAATTCCGTCACCCGTGTCACATTCTGCCACAACATGGATTTTGCGATACCGACATTACCGGGATAAACACACACGTTTTGATTTTCTTATTCTAACTGTCCAATATCTTCATCCACGATTGATTAGCGACTGAACATCCTCCCATGGCGCTGAGCCCCTGCTGTGGCCTACCTGACCTGCTGTGACATGCTCGTCACAAACAGTAACGTGGTGGAGAGTAAAGCACAATTCTAATGGTGAAATACAGTATATCCTTCTTTAAATAGGGTAATGTTTTACTTCTATTATATTTGCAAGAGTTGCTCCTCCCAAGAACACATTAAGGCCTTTAGCTCATCAGTCCTATTTTGCACCAATTAACACATTTGTTTCCCTTACATTGACATTAGGGCAAAAATAGCTAGATCCTTGTTACAGTTACCGCAAAAAGCAAAAGGAAAAATACCGTGATATGAATTTTAGTTCACAAGCCTTTCCTTACATTTTCCACATCAAAGATTAATGGTGACGGATGTTTCACTGTTAAAAGAAAGCAGGAGGAGAAAAGTAAACTTATTCACATACAGGACAGAATCAGCAAAGAGATAAGACATTCCTGCCTGTCCACAGAGGTCGCCAAGACACAAACTGAAAGCTCCTCACGGTAGCTTTAATTTTTAGTTACTAACATGTTATATTTCCAAGCTGTGATGACAACACAGTGTTAACAGAGCCAGTGTTGCCAGACTGAGCTTCCTTTGATTACCTTGGGCTGGGGAAAGTAGCGTTGGGCCGGTAGATGAATTTATGCTTCTGTCAACAGTTGGTGGGTTTTTGAACACCAAACATGCTGTCATTTTATGGTCAAAAACAAAGATGTCATTGTTTCCACTCTCTTATTGTTTACCCATTTGATTGACATGAGTTGTATTCAATCCCATGAATAAAGGAGACCTACCGTATTTACTAATAATCGATGACTTGTCGACTTTCAAAACTTCCTGTAAAATCCTTCTGAACGATTAACACTGAAGGAATCCTGACCTTACAACAAGCTCAGCACAAACAAACAAGTTACTTTGACATCATTACCATTGACAATGTGACAGAAATTCTTATTACATTTCTTAAATCAGAAATATCAATTGAAGAATTTTATCATTAATCAGTGCCTAAATAATGCCTTATTGTTAATATTTGTAGTGCATTTAATGGCATATTCATTTATTTCTATTTTTTTTTTTTTTATGTTTGTTTTTGGCAGTTTCATTCCTCCCTTTTGGTGTCACATTTCATAGCAGTATATCACTTTATTGTGGCTTTGCCACGACGCCTGACACCACCACAATGCCAAAATGTGTATTTGGATGTCTAACTGCACTCTCTTTGGGTTGCAATGGCATATTTATCTGGTTATTTGATGCAGATATGAAGCTTTGCATGCTTATGATCGTTTTCTATTGCTTATGTAATGGTTTTACGGTTTCTCACAGGTTTCTGGCAAGGTTATGATTTGGGCTGTTTTTTATTGAATTGTGCTGGAAACTGTCGATCTGATCTGGCAACACTGAACAGAACATTGTTAGATCGAAACCATCAACTCCTGAACTGCCACCCACTGGACACCCCAAACTCAATGAATTACAATAATACACAACCAATTTGCAAATATCTAATGCAATTTAACGACACTGGCAATGTTGGCAAAGCTTATAAATCTGAGTCAGCGTCTTGTATCCCATGTGTGGTCAGTGTTCAGGCAGATTCAATAGTTTGCTCGAGGCGAAACGCAAAAAGAAAAGCAGCACAAGAAGCAGCTAACTGGGCTGCTACAGAGGAGGCGTGATTTAAAAGTGTGGAGAGTACACAGAAAGCACATAACTCTGGGAATTCACAGGAGCACAAAAATTGGCTTATCCATCATTCTCCTCCAGAGTTAAACTTCTGCTGTCAAACTTTCTTGTCAATGCCCCGACTCAATTGGACGGGAGTTGTGGAGCCCGATGTCTTATGAGAGTACAGCAGATCACTCCACTGGAAATGATAATAGTCTCTCTCAGATCAATGTCAGAAAATGTTGTGCTTTAAGCATGAAATTCATATTAGACTCCAAAAGCAAACAGCATATTGTGTGTGTTGTATTGAAAAACTGCATTAAAATATCTACTTACATAAAGAGGAGTGATAGTAGTGATGGTGCTACTGTTCAGTTATTTAAGAAAGCCCTGCAGCTACAGTGGATGCTGAATAATACACCCAAAAGAAACCCATCAAGTTGCAAGATTGGTAGACTGATGGAAAGATGTGGTTTTGAAAGTAACCGAGGCAACACATTAGAGAACATCAAAGACAACAAAAGCCACACAATTGCTGCACAGTGGTGGACTTTGGTCCAATCTGAGGCGGGGGACCAGTGGGTCCTGGCTGAACCCGAGCAGGCAGCGGCAGAAGCATGGCAGCCCAGCAGGCCAGATAATTACACAGCCACTTGGTATTCTGTGCACAGCCACTAAAACATACCAGCACTGGATAAGTCGCCTGAAAGAGAGAGAGAGAGACAGAGGGGAAAGAAAGGGAGGGCGAGCTGCTACAGAAGCTCTCAGGCATGCCAGACTGAGACCACAGGGCGGCTGGGTTACAAATCAACCCCTCGCTGAGGTCTGAACCTGCAGACAGACAAAACAAGCATGGTGCATTTAAGGACCACATCTTATATTTGACTCAGGGAAATTAACTTATCATGCCTGAGTAGATATTGTTGTTACTGATGTGTTTAAGGGCTTGTCATAATGAAAGATAAGTGCAGAACTCTTGTACTAAATCTTGTCACAGCGAACTCGCTCCTCAGCTTCTTATGAAGGAAAACAGTGTGGGGTTTATCACTTTAATGCATGAATTAATATGACAGAGAAATGTTTGTGGAAATGTGTCAGAAAATGTGTTTACACGCATGACTGACTATTAGTCAGAAAAACAACTGAAAACAGAGAGGGTGTGTGAGAGGAGCTGCGTGCTGCACACTGCAGGAGAACACCACTTTACTGGTGTACACAAAAAGGCGGAGTCGGGAGGGGCAAGCGGAGGGTGATCTCTCATGGGTAGCAGCGATAGGAGGAGGAGGAGGAGAAGGAGGAGGTGGGGGGAAGCGGCCATGCTGTATTTGGTAGAGAATGAGTGCCACTCTGTGCCGCTCGGCTGTCAGGCGAGCTGCTGAGAGCTGCGTGCTTCACTGAAGGGTGACAGCAGTGAGACAGAGCCGCACTGCTGCTGTCACGGCCACTCTGCCTCGCTGTTTTCAGCTGCGGGCAGCCGGCTGGTGTGTAACCGGCTGTTGGCTGGTAGACCCGGGTGGCTGATCACGCCATTTTCACTTTGTATGAAAGCTAGAGCCAAAACCTAGAGCTAATGGTCTCATTTAAAGAGCACTGCATAAAAAGGCTCATTCTGTAAAGGTTACAGTAGCATTTAGTGATGCCTTTGCTGCACGTAAAACTTCGCCTTATTTACGGTATTTATGCATCCTGAAAGGTCCCGTGCATAACAAGAAATCAATCAGGAATAAAAGTCCAAGTATACACGATCCTCACAGTTCAGAATCAGAGTCCCTGTTGGCAGACTTTGGGGAGAGAATGATGCCACACAGGCCTGACTTTCCGCTCCAGACTGATGAATCAAATGTAGTCAAGTGAAACCTCCCCGGCCTGAGAACATAGATTCAAAATAACCAGCCGGGGAAAGTGCATCTCCTTGCAATCTGAGGGCGCTTACTGAACTATGACGGCTGATTTTTTTCCCCCCGCGCTGCTATTTCACTGAGGAAATATTCCTCAATGCTTGTTCCTCCCCATCATATCTCATTTCTAATATATATTGCCCTGTGGCTTTATTTAGATTTTAAGCCTGCTCCGTATTGCTGCTCTTTTTTTCTGCACCACCAAACTGTAATTTAAAAGTAAGCCGACAAGAATAAGCACACGCACACAGAGAAGTGTTTGTGTGTATATATAATAGATTGGGAGTTAACACATGTAAGCTTCTTATTATTTAATAAGACGTTTTTCAATAATTCAGCATTTTGTCAGATTTTTATCCTTTTCATTTCTTTTTAATTCAAGCTCATTGGACTAACAAGCATCTGACAGGGTAGCTGGGAAATGGTTCACCGTACATCTGCCTGTTATACATACAGTATCATGGAAGGTTAAGAAGTTTGCACATGTAGTATTCAAACCCAGTGCTGTGGAGATTAGAGATGTTTCATTTCCGATACCGAATCTGACACCTCGACCTGACCCTCTGCACTTCTAGCGTGATTAAAACTGTTCTTGTAGTGGGAGGTTTTGGTCCTGAGCCTCCTGCCTCCATCATTGTCTGTGGCAGGTTGAATTTCTTCAGCTGCTGCAGGAAGTACATCCTCTGCTGTGCTTTTTACGATGTTCAGCTCCCACTCAAGGTCCTGGGTGATGATAGTTCCCGGGAAGCGGAAAGACTCCACAGTGGAGACAAGGGGGAATCACGGAGTGTGATTGGGGCGGGTGTCGCTTCGTTCCTGAAATCCACAACCATCCCCACTGTCTTTAGAGCATTGGATTGTTGTGGCTGCACCAGGTCAAGATGGTCAACCTCCTACCTGTAGGCGGACTTATCCCCATCAGAGATGAGTCCAATGAGGGTGGTCTTGAGGCCTTGAGGGGAACCGGTGCTGATTGTCCTGGAGTCAGAAAATTATTATAGGAATTATTACGCCTTTGTCACGTTTCTTCTTTTATGTGAAACGCACAGAGGCTTGGGGCCAGTGGTTCCGCCTCTGAGCCGGCATCGGATGTAGTAACAGAGGCGGAACAGCATCTGTGTAGACAGCGGAGCCGGCAGGGCGGATCTGTTTGTTTACACCTGGCACACGTTTTGCTTCCGCAACGCTGGAACCGGCGTTGCTCGGACCAATGTATAATGGAAAAGGCGGCCTGACAGCGCAGCCTCGTTTCTGCGCTGTGTGCTAGAGACGTGTCGGACAGGAAGCCTGCGATCCACCTGCAGAAGAAGTCAGGCACGTTCAGCTGGCAGAGCTTGACCTGAAGTAGAGACAATGATTTATGTGCTAATCTGGTATCAGAGCGGTGCATTGCATGCTGAATTAGAACAACTCTAGTGGAGATGTCGCTTCACACGTTGCTGTTTGCACCTCACTCAGCTTGAAGGCCTTTTAATATGGCAGGAATTCAGAAGCAGCTCAGAGAGGACAGGGTTAAAGGTTTTATGTAATGTACTTCAGGCATGCAAAACATGCTCGATTTTATGTCAGATTGGTCAAAGGAATGACCTATGAAAAAGTGGAATTCGGAATAATAAAGTTCAAAGTCTTAAGTTCACAGGATCGATAGTTTTATTGTGTCAGGTTAGAATGTCGTGTTCAGGAGCTGGAAAGACTCTGAATGCAGGGATATAGAAATAAGACAGCAGTGTTCTGTCTCTCATCAGACAGCACCGTCATGTTTGCTTTAATATTTATGACCCCTACAGGGTGCCGCAATCTCTGCACAGCATTAAAGTCTGCCCCCTGCCCTCTATAAAAGTGCTCTTTATTGCATTGGAGTGAGGGAAAGTCGTAACAAGCTATTACATGGATGAGCTGCATTTCTTAACCTCATCCCCCTTTTTATCAACCAAGATCCCGCTCAGTGACCCGTAGAGGCCGTCAGAGCCGAACATCTGTTAGCCTAACCTCCTCCACCCGACTCTCCTCGGTGACAAGCCGACTGTTAACCACCGTGCTTATCCATCACCCGCTCGCCGTCACTCCTCTCCATATCTGACGGTCCGTCTGTGAGCCTTAGAGAAGGCCGCGCTATTGATGTACACGATGCCGGCTCGAGGTCTTTACAGCAAATCTATGTTTTAACTGACTCGAGCTGAAGGAGAAAGCCAGACGAACTGTGTCACACTGAGACCGAACATGCAGAGCTGCGGAGGCCTGATGGTCAATGTTAATGGTGTTGCTCGGTAGACGTGCATTGTAAACTCGAAGCACAAAAAAAAAAGAAGCAATTCACTGGGCTCGATGCTGCAATAGATGTTTTCTTGTTTGTGCAGAGTCACACACACACACACACACACACACACGAAAACATGATGATCAACAACAGCTGGCTTACGGTGGCCTGTGGTGACCAAATTAGGCAGAAGGTATTTCATTACATAACGTCTCTGTGCGCCTGTGGTAGTCAACAGTTAGATTAGATTGCAGGGCCGCAACTAACGATTATTTTCACTATAATTCAGTGTGCTTACTACTCTTTGGAGCATTGATAAATCATTTGGAAAATTGAGTGAGAAGAGTGAGTGAAAATATCACAAATTCTCAGACCAAGTTTCTCCTTTTCAGAAGTTTAGTTTTGTCCTACAAACATCTGAATCCCAAAGAGCAAAAGTGTTTTTGGTGTTTTGCTTCCAAACTGATTAAAATCAATAAAGGATTGTTGCCAATTAATTTTCCGACATCCAACTAATCGACTATTTGCCTAATTGTTATGACAGTCTTATCAATACTTACCTGGACATAATCCAAACTAGAGATTGATCTGTAATCATCAAGCAAAAGGGAATCAGAATGCTGAATATCATCACCTCCCAAATACTAAATCAAAATACTAAATTATCGTACAAATTAGGGCTGCAATCAAAATAAATTAAAAGGTGGGAGAACGTCCTGGACTCAAAATGAGCTTCTTGATTAGTTTGAGTTTTTCTCTTTTTAAACAGGCCTTTATTGTTTTTATTGACTGCGACAAACAATTAATTTTCATAATGAGTTAACTGTTGATTATTTTCACGGAAAATCAGTTTGTTTTTTCCCATTTTGAATCGTAATTAAAGGTAAACACTCTCTCAGAGCTTAGGGGACATCTTCTAATTACTTATTTTGACCAAACAGCAGTCTAAGACTCAAAGACAAGGTGAAGAAGAGAAGCACATTTTCTCACCGCAGACGCTGGAATGGTTTGGCACACTGGCGTGAAAAAGAAGTCAAACAATTTAAAGACTATAAGAAGTAGCAATTAATTTACAGCAATTAATCAACTGATGGTTTCCGCCTTTAATGGACCACAACGAATGCCATTTCTGAATCAATAAAACAATAAGGCAATAAATGTACCCACGCTCCAAAATTAACTTTTTGGTCCAACTGCCAAACCCGAAATAATTAAGCAGCCAACATATTTTTTAAAGGCCATTAAACTGCATAATTTAACAATGTCGTTTAAAGTAATGAATAAATAGAAACCCATCAACTGACCTTTTTAAATTAACTTTTCTTATAAACATTAAAAAAACAGGGAAATGTTCTATTTAAACATTTGTAAACATAAACACTGCGCAACTTCAAATACCTAAGATACTAAACATGGCTTGATCTTATGGTTGTGTTCATATCCTCCATATACAGTATATTTCATCACTGTCAGATAATGAGATAATGACAATGAGTCACGACAACAGACGTGTAGCTTCTGTTGGTCGAGTACCTGCGGCAAATCCTGCAACTTGCTGTCATACTAAAGCCAATCTCTCCTCAACCCCTTATCCGTGAAGCGCCGTACTTTCTCCCTGATCTTTATTCTTCCTTGGGTTGTTCTACAACGGCTATATGCCTCTCTTCCCCGGTTGGCAGAAAAGGTTGTGCTGAATTACCGCTAGCCAAATACAGTAGAGGCGCTTTCCCACTGGTCAAAAAACCCGCTAACACTCGGCTGTTTCGCTTAGTGGGAAAGGTTACAATCGGCATTCAGACCCGGAACAAATGACTCTGCAGGAGACCAGGCTAATTATCGCCTCAGCTCTGATCAGCAATGATGGGAACACAAAACCTGAGTCGACACGCTAATCTCCTCCCCCTTTCATGCGCGATGCTATGCTCCCTCGGTAACTTCTGCGACTCCTTGTCATCTCAGCTACAAATCCCCCCCTTCTTCGTCCAAGCAGCGCTCGAACATTGTTCAAAATTTGAAAAACCTGCATCAACGCGCTAATTTCGGTGGGAAAGGGGTATAAGTTACACCACAGAAACAGCGCCCAGCGAGGGTCAATCAGAAAATTGGAACACAGTTAATGACGGTCATACGTTGAATGTCGCCGCCAGTGTGCAGAGTCGATGCAAATCTAAATCTTACAAATTCCTGTGTTGTAGTGATGCAGATGAAGAGTGGAGTAAATACTGCCAAAATTCAGCAACCGGCCAGTGGTGTCTGACCTTATTTAGCTATCAAGCGAGCCAGTAAGTGGCAGGTGTTAATTTTGGACCCTGAATGCAACCTTCAGCCTTTCCTTCCTACAGATAGAAGCATAGATATGGTAATGCATTATAACCTTTAGTCCAGGCCCAGTGACTCTCTTGGCTGGCACTGTGGCTACTCTTAAGCAGGGAGGTTGTGGGGTTACGCTGGTCTGCAGAGCGGGCATGCTAGGAGGTGGGGTATTAATTTCCATGTCGTGGTGAAGGTCATGTGGTGCCATGATCACATTAATAATGTAGGAGTGAGTCAGAGGAGCAGCTAAGCCCGAGACCAACGGGTCAGCCAAGTCCAGTCAACCAGAACGAAGGAAGACTTCAAACATGTGGCCGAGCAGATGTTGCTTTCCCATCATTATTTCACATCAGGAGGAGCCGGATGGAGATTTTCCCCCTCGTAGGATCCCCAGAGAGATAATAACAGGGTTCCCACTGTTGAGTTTAATCCAATGCATGGATGGGCTGATCATGTTTTTGGGCTCATTGTCAATCATAGCATTCAATCACGTACGAATGAATAAATCAGACGTTGGAGTAGAGAGAAAGATTAAAGCACTCGCTACAAGTACACAAGAATTAATCGCCAATGTGTGACATTGGTGGATAAATCTGTTTACACAGTTCAGATAACACCGAAGGACATAGCATGATACAGCCTGTCCACTACCATTCATCTTCATTTGTCTTGGTCGAGGTGCTAACGAAAACAGAGTGAGTCAGCGAGGAGAGAGACAGAGAGAGAGAGAGATGTAAAGGGAGTTCAGTCCCGGTCGGATGAAAGGATGTCTGTCTGTTACAGGACGAGTGTAGTGACAGAAATGAAATATTGTGTTCATGTATGTGTTGAGTCCACTATGTAGTACCACATGTTTCTACAGTAGCCCGGAATGGCCAAACCAAACACTGGCTTTTAAGAGTGCTTTTCATTTGGTTGCAGACTGCAAACCTACTGCTGGATGACACTCAATCCTTCACACTGGCCCTTACCAAAGCAATAGCTGAAATCCATATCCGGAGAGAGCTTTATTTTCATGTTTGTAAGCCTTTTCTACATACGCAACTGAGAGGAGAGCAAATCATACGCTGCATCCTCCTCAAGGTTGTGAACTCCATTGTGGAGACGTCCCATCCACTCCAAACCCCATTCCTTTTTTCAGACCCTCATTCACCTCGCTCCATGCCTATCTTCAAGATAATAACACCTTGTTGAGACACAGTAAACAAATAAACATACAAGAAAAGTATATATATCATTCTTTGCTGATAGAATTTTCTTTTCCATGAGTTTTGTCACAGTCAAAACTTTTCAGAGGAAGTCATCGTGTTTGGCTCTCAGAGGGTCTTGATTGGGGTTTCAGCCCAGATAGGCGTGTATAGTCTAGTGGGAGTTCTGATGAGCCCAATCAAGCAGATTGTGCTGATGCAACAGACTCTTGATTAATAATTGTAATGTTTTTTTAACATTATTCATTTTTTAAAATAATGTTGGAGAGATCCTGGAACTGCTGCTGCCACCGTTTGGTCTCTTCTTTTCTTACTTTATTTCTGAACGGGTTTGCGTTCACGACTGACCAGTCAGTCTACGTTCCAACCCTCACTGATGGTCACAAGCTTTGGGTAGTGACCGAAAGAATGAGATCGCAGATACAAGCGGCCGAAAGAAATAGAGAAACGAGCTCGGACATGCGGAGGAGGCTCAGAGTAGAGTCGTTACTCCTTTGCATTGAAAGGAGCCGGTTGAGATGGTTCAGGCATTGGATTAGGATGCCTCCAGGGCGCATTCCGTTAGAGGTTTTCCAGGCACGTCCAACTAGGAGGAGACCCCAGGGCAGACCCAGAGCTGGCTGGAGGGATTATATATCCCATCTGGCCTGGTTACGCCTCAGGATCTCCCAAGAGGAACTGGAAAACATGGCTGGGGAGAGGGAGGTCTGGGTCACCTTGCTTAGCCTGCTGCCACCGTGACCCGGCTCCGGATAAGCGGAGGATGGATGGATGGATGGAGTTTGTGTTCATATTACTAACACTTTAAGTTACAGACAGTTTCAACATTTATCCAAAATTGTATCAGTTATTTTGACTTTTTTACTTCCTATTTTTAATCCACTCTAAATCAAAGTACGAGGTGTTAAGATGTTTCAACTGACTAAGACCAGGAGGTGTGTTCAGGCTGAGAGCTTGTAGCTTGTATTATATTGGTCAAGACCACACCTACACCAATGTATGTTTTCATGTTCCTCCTACACATATGTATACACTGTATATACTTATTATTTACTGCACTGTAATTTATTTCTGTTCAGTTAAGCTTCACAATGTTTCTACATACAGTGCTTGGGGATTGGACATTATTGTTACTAAAGCACACAACTGTGCGACCTTACACGCATGAATACATATTGTAATAACGCATAGCAATGCGTACACACCAATGACTGATGGACAACATGTCTCCATCTACTCTCACGGGACAAAATTGATGCCAAAATACCCCAGAGGCAGGCGCTGCCATCTTGGACTGGTGATGTCATTTTGAGCCAGAGCTGCGCAGTAGCAGTCAGCGGTGGAGCCGCAGTAGCCACTTCTGCTAACCAAAACACACACTTAAATTACAGAAAAAGAAAAACAGCACGTCGGCATATAAAACAACAGAACAGCTTCTCTTGTTGGTCTGAAGCAGACGTTCACAGATATGTAAACTTAAATGACTGTAGTGATTGTTTTTGTTACGTCTCCTCTCACTGTTCCTCCTCTACTCTGCTAATCCAGAACAGATCGGCTGCAGGAGCCGTATTTGTCAACAGAGCTGTCAATCATCCTTTTCACAGCATCGAATAACTAATTAGAAATAAACGTGTCAGTAAAATGAACACTTTGACATAAATCAGCATGATAAGCACTAACTCCTCTAATGACAGAAACCATGTTTGAGAAACATTTATTAGGCGTGTATTTTGATTTTAAAGTTTGACTCATGTCCCATCTGTTCACATGGAGGAGGCGGGCTCTATGACCTATACTGCAGCCAGTCAGCAGGGGGTGCTCGAAATGTTTTGGCTTCACTTTTTAGGAGCTGTCATGCCGACCATCTTTTTACACACTCATTGGTACACACCTACACGGCTAAAAAAACACAGTTTTGTGTGACAAAACTACAACAGGTGCACATCTGACACAACAACCATCCTCCACTGAGTCGTGACTTCATTAACCAGCCTGCTGGCTGCACATTGGACCCAGCACATAAAAAAGATGCTAACTGCTTAACAAGACAAGACAGGTAAAGAGCTCACCTGTCTGTAAACATTCAGTGGACATTTTCCACACAAATTACAATCCAAAGAGCCAATGCTCTCCGTCCACGCTGCATCAATCACCACTCAAGCTGCTGCCTTCACACACAGCTACGATCCATTTTCAAATAGACAGCTTTGAGTGATAGAAGAGAAAGAGGTGGCCACTGACGGATAGATGGGCAGCTACTGAGAAAGAGCAAAAACAAAGAATCTATATAGGTGGGCAGCAAGTTCAGAAAGTGACAGTGAGAAAGCAGACAGCGCCGCTCACTTAATGGATGCCATCTGGCCCGACTGGCGAGGTCATCTGTGTAAAGAGAGGAAAGGATGCAGGCCAGCAGGTGAACACAGCCAGAGACAGAAAGAGGCATGCCTCCTGAATCTGCACAAATCCTTCTGTCTGTAACTTTATTTCATTTGCCAGAAATGACAGTTGTGTGAAGATTGCAAGCAGCCGGCATGTCAAGTGAGGCTTACAGAGATGGAGTTTTTATTGCTTACCTGGCAGCCGGGATAAAAGGGGCTGGCCGGTGGATCTTTCTGCAAGAGAGAGAAAATTGGGGAAAGAAGATTAGATTTCAGATAGAGTGAGAAGCATTTAAAAAAAGAGCCTATGCGTATGCATGGTCGTCACATAGATATATGATTGAGAGACTAAATTAAACTGCATAATGGTGAAGGTCAGAAGAGGAAGAGATGTTCAGATACTTCCAATTTTAGTTTAAGGACTGCCTAAGGTTTTAAATGATCCAGTCTTGTAGATAAAGACACAAGGAAGAGTCCAGAACTTACTTTTATATATCCGCCTGCTCTCCTCCAGCTGTATGAATTGGTCATGTTGTCCTGCAGGATGTTCTCCGGGACTGGCCGGGGCAGCAGCCTGCAGTGACGGAAAGGATTAGGCCCAGTGCCGATGGCTTCATTTGATTGGCTCTCTCAGTGCAAAGGCCTGTCTATCAAAGTCATAATCCTTTCAATAAACACCATAAATATGTAGCGGAGGTTTTATCACAGCCAGCAAATGAAGGCAGATTGAAGACAGTGGTGACCCCGCTGCCAGAATCACTTTAATGTTTGCAGCTTCCTAGAGGCCAGCCATGTGACAGGCAGAGTGTCTTTGTCCAGGAAGGCTCATTTCACGGCACACAGGGGAGATTATTGTGTCGTCTCTTTCATAATCCTAACAGGATTTTTGCAGATTCAAGGATTTGGTGCATTTGATATGAAATGCTGGCAGCCAGCGCTCCAGGCTGACAGAGGATTTCTCATTGATTGAAGAGGATGTATATGCAACATGAATTTCATACATATGGATGTAAAATTAGATTTAGCAGTTATTGAAACCAAAAGATCGGCCATTTTCTTTTCCAGTGTTTGTGGTCCAAAATACTGGCGGCGATCCTTAAAATGAGATTAGAAGAAAAGAGCTTAGATTGCAGTTTTTTTCCCTCGGCTGCTCAGAGTTACTCAACACTGTTTTTACCTTAAACATTGTCTTTACATTAAACTTTAAAATAACACGTTTTTGTCATCTGAACCACATTGGACACCGTATCTCCAGGGAGAGTGCAGCTCACCTCATGGCGACTTTTCTTTATAGTGAATATGCAAGTCACCGCACACGCTCATATCTCCACCCGCCCCTGATACAGTCCTTTTACTGTCTGGCTCTATTCCAGTCTAAGTAATTCATCTCTGAGCCCTTGACCCCACTCAAGCTTAAAGGAAAATACTATTCCTCTGATTGATTGCAGTTCCTAATTAAACCTTTAATACCTTGTTACCCTACAGTGAATTTCACAGTTCTTTTATTTTTTAGATACAAATTAATTGGCACAGAAATCTTTACTTTTATTATGTATTTTATCAATTTTATTATTTAGCCTCTTAGCTGGTATGAATTTGTCATAAATACTGTTTATAATGGAAATCAAAGTCGCCGATGCGTCTCCAACTGCTCTCATTGTACGAAATTGATGCCAAAATACCCCAGTGACGGGCGCTGCCATCTTGCGATGATGACGTCATTTGGAGTCAGAGTTGCGCACTAGTTGCGCGGATGGAGCCGCAGTAGTGCTTCTGCTAACCAAAACACACACTTAACTTACAAAAGAAAACAGCAAGAAGTCCATTTACCATTTACAATGCTTTTTAACTTTGTTTCAAATCTCACCATGCTAACATTTGCTATTCATAGAAACCAGGTGTAGCTGAGGCTTATGGGTTGGCAAGTATTTTATCAGGAATCAAAGTGCTCCAAACTTAGTAATTTTGAAAAGATCAGAGGTTTAAGGGGTCAACTAAGACATTAAGATTTATTGTATGTGGACCAAGAATGTCTGTCTAAAATGTCAGCAGTCGTTGTAGAGATCGTAAGTGCTGGATTGGTCAACAAACTGACATTACCATCCATAAGGCCGCGCTGAGATAGGTGGCTAACATGGATCTAAATCCCTTCGACTATAGCACACCTATTGAGATTGCTGCCATTCATAGCTTAAGCTTATTTATAATCAAAAGTAATAAAAAGTCCAGTGAAAGTAGTTTTCTAAATATGGCACCCACAAAAACTGAGCAATATACAATAAATAAAAGTCCTCACAAGGTAAAACTAGATTGGATTCACTAAATGCCAGCGCTGACGCTGATGCATTCTCGTGGTCGTGAATAATTTAGTCAGCTAGGTATGAGCTCGGCCAGTTGATCTGTCTGTCAGTCATAAGTAATCACTGAGATCGTACCCACCTATTGTCTCGCTTCACAAGCCAATGATCCAATAACATCCAGACACTTAGGCCTCTCCTCAATTTCCAATTAGTGCTGCACAACTCCCAAGTTTCTGCAGTTGATTCCATCTCTGATTCAAATTAAAATTCATAATTCAGCCATTTACCCGACGTAATTAATCAGAGAGATCAACAATTAGTGCAACAGTAAAATAAGTGAAAATTCCTCAAGCATCAACAGGGTAAGCAGCCAGATAATTCAGAGCGCCATGCGGAAGTGCCATGCTAATTGTCACTGGAATGGACTCTTTAATTCCTATTAAACCGTAATTAGGAATCTACATTTGAGAGGCAGCATCCAAAGGGCTAAGCTGCAGCTCCTGCATGTGGGAATAGGCTAAACTAATTATGTCTGAATAATGTTGCACGAGCAGAAATAATGTTGCATTCATTACCTCTTAATGCATATATCAGTGTTGTCAGGCTCGATGTCGTCCATATGCGATGCCTGTTGACAAGTTAGCTATTCTATTAAATAGGCTTTATATACCACAACACCCATTTGTCATTATTTCCTGCAATATTTCCTACTAATTGCATTTAATCAAGCTTATACAGGCTTGATTCCCCAAGGGAGACATAAACATTCATCTATTATTTTTGTTTTTATGTGTTGGAAAAGTGATACATAAGAGAGGAATAACAATGTTGTGTATAATGTATCTTCAAGGGGTCAGAGAGCTCTAGAGGATTTCTGTATGAAAGATTCTATATTATTCTGGAATGATAATATTTAAGTGGCTGATATTGTGTGATTAAAACGCACAATAAACAAGGGGTCTCTCTAGCATCCCCCTCTAGTAGCCAAGGATCCCTTATTTAAAATAATATTTGTTTAACGTGGGGGTATCATGCTAATTTCAAGCTTCATATTTCACTCTGTGATACCTGTGGAGTAGCTTAGCATAATTTACAGTTAAAAAAACTTCTCACACTGGTGCTCAGTGCAGGCCCTCATACAGCCTCTCTCTGAAACGACTCAGTCTGCTCTGTCCCTTTAATACAAGCCCACTTTCTTCTGATTGGCCAGCTCTCTGCATGTAGAAAAAACTGTGTGAAACCTGGCGTTCACAGCAGCTGCAGACTGAGCTTAGAAGCCTGGGGATTACGCCAACATTTACCTACAGATTTGAAACATCACCCACATTTAGTCTGGACATCCAACATTGTAACATTATATTTATGTCTTAAATTGTGAAACTGTATATTACCCTCTCTTTAAAGGAGGAGATACAACTTGCAAAGAACAATATTATTAAAGTTCAGATTATAAAACTACCCAGGGGATACAGCATTTTCTGGTTGCTATATCTAATCAAAAATGCAGTACTAACTTTTACAAATGGGATTCAGTTTATTTATAATATGTAACAGAACGTCTACCCACATGTCGGCTCAGCTGTCACCATTCATTCAAACATTTAACACTAGTTCTTTGCCAAGATCAACTGATCAAGTAGTCATTCACACACATTCATAGCATGGCTCAGTGTCTTGCCTTGAGATGTAGGCTGGAGGAGCTTGGGATCAAACCGCTAACCTTCCAGTTGGAGGACAACCAACTCTACATCTGAGCCACAGCAAGACAGCCACAAGAGAAGAAATAAGTCTTTCTGCTTTCTGTCTTTGTATGGGAATTAATTTTAAAGAGGGGGTATTATGCTGTTTCACATTTTAAGACATATATAGAATTTTACAATGTTGGATGTCCCGAATAAACGTGGGTGAGGTTTCAAATCTGTAGGTAAAAGTATGTTGGAGTAATCCCCATGCTTCTCAGCTCAGACTGCAGGCTGCTGTGAACGCCAGGTTTCACACAGTTTTTTCTACACGCCTCAGCAGGCTTCAGAGAGCTGGCCAATAAGAAGAAAGTGGGCTTATAGGGGCGGGGTTTCTTAAAGGGACAGGGCTGACTGAGTCGTTTCAGTCCGAGGCCCAAATAAGGGCCTGCACAGAGCACCAGTGTTTTTTTTAACTGTAAATCATGCTAAGCTACTCCACTGGTATCACAGAGTGAAATATGAAGCTTGATTTTAGCATAATAACCCCACCCCCACCCATCCCCCAAGATCTTTTGTTTGGTTTATAAAACATGTCTGATGGTCAGATCTGGTAGCTGTTTCCAAACTGTCGCACAGGCACTTCAGCCGTTCAGCCATTATGGATTATGTCTTTAGAGAAGCCAGCATGAAATTGTGACTTTCAAAGTTCAAAGTTCAACGAGAGAAGAGAAAACAGATTAAAGTGAAGGGAAAATTAAAGAAAGAAAGAAGCATTTCAATTTGGTGTCTGTTCAGCTGCTTTCATAATAAGCCAGAAAACTTCTTGAGGATTATCATACTCATTTTCCAGAGCTTTTAAAATATTAGTCACACTACACAACATTGTGCAATTCATTTCCATTCAGAGTTCCATCAACACATCTCTGAGTGCATTTTAAACCAAATAACGCTCAAATATTACAGCTATGTGCCTGAATAAAAGGTATGTGGTTATAAAGGTTTGTAAATGTTTATTGACTATTTAGAAATGCTGCTGTATGAAACGCAGTGTCCCTCCAAGCTAATGATAAACCTGTCAGAAAGCTGGCCTGAGAGGATAATAAGCAAAAGGTCATCCTTCCTGGACCCCGAGGCCGGCTCATTCTCAGCAGACCGAGACTCCCGAGCAGAGCAGGTATGTGATGCTCTGACCTCCGCTGCCCGAGGAAACACTGGCATCTGGCAACGGTGGCTGCAGGGTGATCGGAGAGCGCCTGGCTAGTTGTAGCAGCCGCATCACTATTCTCATCCACCCACCATCCCTCCGTCCAAGCTACCGTGAGCAGTAGTCATAGCAACGAGCGGGCCAGCCGATGCCCTTGGGGATGGTTTCTTGACAGAATTCCTCGGCGTCCTCTCTCGGTAAAAGGTCGGCCCCTCTGCTGAATGGCTGTTTATCTTTGCAGGCGTGTGAGCCTAGTGTCCCCCGGCTAGCTTCAGCGCTCTCCCTTCTGTTCAGTTCCTCCCCAACACTTCTTTTGACTGCCAAAACTCATCGCTGAATTAAGTGAAGGATTCAAAGCTGTAAATTCTGCACGGTATCCACAAAGCCACAGGGCAAAACAGACAGAGGAGGATGCACTCCTTAGTTTCTCATTCAATAACAGTTATGTTTGCTTTTACAACCAAGGTGATGGTGGCACTGCACGACTTAAGCTGTGTTGCAGTGTTCCTATTTCAGCCTGATGTCTACAGAAACACTCAGGGACTATCAGAGTCCAGCAAAGGCTCGGTGAATAATGGACAAGGTGTAAGTGCAGGCTATTCACAACAAGGATATTTATATTGTCTCCCCTCTGAGGTCACAAATCTTAGCTCCTCTGCTCTGGAGAGGAGGTGCTTACTGACATTTATAATGACACACACATACACACACACACCTGATGAACGGCTATAGTCACCGGCAGCTCCTTAAAGATCCAGCAGAAGGGGGTGTCCTCCTAGCATCTGCAGAGGGAGATAGATGGTGGAGAGGGGAGACATTAGAGGGACAGAAAGAAAGAGAATAAATGGGGAGTGAAGTGCGATGTCAGAATCCATGGGGAGAATCAAAGGAGAAAATAATCACTCTCAATCAAACGCATGTAATCCTTTTTAGAGGCAGAACCAGCTGCTGTAGCATCATTTGTCACCGCTGTGCACCTTTGATACAGACAGATGATGCTTCGCAAGTCAGCTGAATATCGAAGACAGAAATTGTTATTCAAAACTAATCTTTTTAAATGATTAGTGTAATTGAAATTCAAAGCACAAGTGGTGTAATGGATTTTTAGTCATGGACTGAGTTCAATATGAAGCCTATCTGCGATACATCAACCCTCATCTGATACCATGACGGAAGGTAGAGATCAGTAATGCATGAGCGCAATTGTAAATGAGCCGTGCTCCCCCATAAGCCACTGTTATCAGAAACAACAAGTGACAGGAATATGAATCTGAACTATTGACTGATGTGACTCAGCCTGCTGTTACTGTCAGCCCGTCTCTGCCTGTGGCCCGCAGAAAGGTATTTGCGCTTGACAGTGCAGCTCTGCATAATAATCCTGCACAGTATTGTTGTGCTCACTGTTTTAGGCCATCAGCATCACAATCAGTGTCTCATCTTTAGGCAGCAATCATCAGAGTCCGACATCTCAAATATCTGTCTCGCTTTCCTTCAGACAATCATTTCCATCCATTTTTCCTACAGTCATTTTTTCTGCCACAAACACAGAAACCCACGTGTCACACAAACACACACACACTCTTCCAGTAATCTTGCTTTCACTGCCTCCCACACAGGCATCTGTAAAAGAGCATGTGTGGTTCACAGCAGTAGCTTGCTTGGTTCACACTGAAAAGAGGTTGGCAACCTTAGTTTGTTACTTACTCGACTGTACCTGCATTTTGCTATCGGTCCTTGATAATTGCAGTTTTTTCTGAAGGCAGGCCTCGACAGTTGCGTTTACCTTTTTTTTTTTCTACGAAAATGCCATCATTTTAAGGTCATCCTGTGCATTTTTTAGTACAACACAGAACGCTTTGAGTAGCCAAATACAACTTGTTGACAGGGAAACGGGCAGAAATGTAATCTTGAAATTCAGGCTACATTTTTTAGTTTCACGTTTAGTATTTTAGTTTCATGTGTTTAGACTTGGTGTGGTTTCAAACTAAATCTAATCTTGCAGTATGAAAGTTGTCTTTCCTTGACAACTGTTCAATTTGTCACCTTCCCAATTGGATGGCTGATGACCAAAGAGTGTGCAGTGTTGAATTTAATGCAATTGACCCTTTGCTAAGTCCCGCCCCCTTTGGTTAATGTTGCTACGCTTGTCAAGCTTTCACACCGGCATGTAAATATCATGACGTTTTCACCTATAACAGTGAGAGATGTTTCAAGAGAAATAATACCACATTTCTGGAAAAACAGTTCACAAATATCGGAGAGAAGTAGACAGAAAGGACTGTAATACGCATTTGAAAGCTACATCCAGAATATCATTTGTCAGTAGACTGTTGAGAATGAAGAGGACATAAAAATCAAGGCAAAAGCTCGCCGGTACCAATGCAAGCATCAGGAACCCCACATCTTGACAATTCACATTATCCCACTTTTTCATTTTGTTTAAAGTGCATCAGGATATTGCTCGCATATCGTGGGCTTGATCCATACACTGGATCTCCTAAAGGCACAACAGGAAAGCCACAACAATGGCACAAACCTAGGGGTGGTAAAATAAAGGCTGTGGCGATATCATCAGTGGTGGTAGTGAAGGCCAGACAGGATCGCAAGCAGAGACCAGTTGACTGTCTCCCACAATTTATAATCCATGTCCGACATCTCTCCTCTTGAGTTTTTGGCTTCGGAAAAGCTAAAAATATGACACCCCCCCTCTAAACTTTGAGGATATCTGCTGTCGGAATTGCAGACTACATATTTTGGCATTTCTCCTTGTTCTGAAAGCTTGACAGGCCTGACAGTGGCCGTTTAAGGGAGGGGCTTTTGTTCCAGATTGTGGAGCAATCTGTACTATAATTATAGTAAATGTTTTGGCATGCAAGCCAACCCAATCTTTATCTAGATGGTCTCTTGAAAGTTGTAATTATGATCAAATCTGTCTTTACGCTAATCTTGTGTTGACTTTTGGTATTTTTGACATTCCATACAGTTGCTTCAGATGGCTCTCAAATGTTTTGCACCAGGCTTGGAAAATCTGTGCGATATTACAACCACATTTGGTGGAAATGCATAGATATGTCTGAGTTACCATCACAAATTTGGTGCAATCTGAACTTTGGGTTGGGCTGATGGCATCATATCACTGGAAAGGAAGAATTCCCTGTCAAGTGTGAGGTGGATTGGATGAGCGGTTCTCAAGAAGGGTGCAAGCAGCCCTACCGCAGTTCTCTACATGCGCTTCCGCAGGGCAAGCAATCAACCCATTGCTCCCAGAGGGCACACTTTCTGGACTACCCTGTGCTCCCAACAGGCACTGCACTACTGCTGCAGAGGAGTATTTTCACTTTAGGGACATCAGGGAGTGTATTTTTTTGTTTGTTTGTTTGCATTCCCCTTTCTCCTTTCTCTTCTTGTGCAGGTGAATGATTGCGAAACAGAGAGCAGTCCTCGCAGTGCGACCCTGTCCCATGCTGCTCCCTCCTCTCAGGGGATGGCCAAGGTCCAGGATGGACACAGTAACGCATGTGACAGGTAACCATGTTCAACACTTCACCTAGACACTTGTTTTTCTCTGCACAAATTGAATATTCCAGTCTATAAAAAATGGAAGTGAATATTTATGACTGCTTATTCATGAATGTGTGCAGCCCTGCAATGTTAGAGGAGAGCCAGGATGGTATGGACAGTGGTACCCTAAGTCCTGCCTCAGCTCGACAGGTCACCATCCAGCGCCACCCAACTCAAGGCTTCGGCTTCATTGCAGGCAGTCAGAGGCCTGTCATTGTACGCTCCGTCTCTGCCGGTAAGTGCATATGTTAGAAGGAGAATACAAGGAGAGTGATGACTCCATCCTTTCCTTTTTCCTGTATGTATATAACTTTGTATGCTGGCTCTGTCGCCCATCCTATCTGCAGACGGCCCCTCCTTTGGCAAGCTTCTCCCAGGAGACCAGATCTTGGCCATTAACGAAGAGACGGTGAGCGACGCGCCCCGAGAGAGAGTCATAGACCTTGTAAGGTAACATCCTTTACTGTCCCAGGAGGGTGGGAGGGAAAGGGGGAGGGTAGGGGGCAGGGGACCAGCAACACCAGCAAGTGGAGATAAAAGAGGACACGGGTAAAGAGAGCGGATCAAAAGGAACAAACTGTTTCTTATTGCTGGTGATGCGTTACATGAACACAAACCTGTGGATGAGTCAGTCGTTTGCAGCTGAAGGACAGCGAGGAAATGGCAGATATAAACCCGCAGAAGCTCTCCAAATACCGTGCTGTCCACGGCGTTATCTAACACACTCCACTCTCTGTTGTCTTTCCATAGACGCTGCAAAGAGACTATAGTTCTCACTGTGCTGCAGCCCCATCAGGTAGTATAATGGGACACTCACTCTCTTTCATGTTCTCTCCCTCAGGATTTCTCTCTCTCTTCATCAGTCTTAACACTTTCCTGTCACTCTGAATCACACAGAAACACCAAACAGTGTTCTGTTCTGACGCACAATAGTGCAGTGCAGACATACAGTACATTAGTATTCACAGCCAAGCCTACGCTTTAGAGTAATTTCTTTTTCTGGTAACCCCCTTCAGAACAGCTCCATATAAGCACAGAAACTCCTACATAAGGCCTTTTTAAGTGAGGATTGTGTGTATCCATCCATATAGAGGAAGAGGGATACTTTTTAAGAGGATGAAATATTGATATGAAATTGTGAAAAAGATTAATAGCATCAATTTTTTTTTCCAGTTTCCCAATTTGAATCATTAGAGTCCACTATTCATGAGTTTTAAAACAGTTCTGCAGGAATCGGCCTATGTGCTGACATGGTTTAGCATCTTTATTATTCTTCCATCAACAAGCACCACAATATGAAAATATTGTAACTTTTACCAGGTGATTCACGTGTGCTGTGTCGCATTGCAGCATTAGGCGCGTCTCCTTAGCACCGGTAGTCACAGGGGCTTTTCTCTCATTTACGTCTTTTCTTTCAAGCTGACTCAAGAGTTCCTCTCTCTCTCTTATCTCTCTTGTCCTCAGTCACCTAAGTCTGCCTTCATAAGTGCAGCCAAGAAGGCCCGCCTGCGAACCAACCCGCCTAAAGTGCGCTTTTCCGAGCAAGTGTCCATCAGCGACCCAGACTCAGTAAGTTCAACTCGTCTTGTCTCTGTGACATGTGCGTGCAAGCACTTGCTGCTACCCTCGCTCCCTCTCGTGTTCTTTTGTTTGATCAGCAATCGCGAAAAGCTTCAAGTATCCTCTCTCCATCCTCTTATTCCAGTCTGAGCTTCTCTACTGTGTTTGTGTGTGTGTGTGTGTATGCCTTTGGTTTATTCGTTTGGCCTTGAATAAACTATGTTCCCTGATTATATTCTCACAGGGGAAACCTGAACCTCTTTTTAAAGGCACTAAAACAGTTTAAATGCAGGAACAATATCACTTAGAAATGTTTAAATATTTGTTTTTGTTAGTCTTTAATCTTACCTGGTTGATTAATCAACGTCTTCAAGCTACAAAAGAAGCAGCTATATCACATTGCAAAATCCAGACCTGCTGTTTGTGTGTATGTGTTAGAGAACGGTATACAAATCAATAACTATGATTTGAAGGGGATCAAAATGGGGTAAAAAGGTAATTAAAAATGTTGCTAAAGGTTGTCCAACATTTTTGAGAGAGGGGGGGAGTGTATTTTTTTTTCTTCTTATGCTTTTGTTCTTATTTCTTTCTCCATATTGTCTACTTTTGGCTGACCGCTGGGGTCAGCCTGTCACATGGGTCTGTATGTGACTGACTGACTGACTGAGCGAGTGAGTGACGGTACTTTCACAGCCATAGAGAGAGAGAGTTGCGACATCGCAATAGCAGGTCATGGAGCATATTGGACCTCCACTGACGCGACTCTCCGTCTATACGGCTCTGGACCGGTCAGCCACATTTATTTATGGGATTATCTATGTAAAAAAAAGATATTAAAGAGTTGCTTTAAAAAGTATGTTTTGTGCAACCATGGAGGTTAATTTGGGCACAGAGATGCCCCCTGTCTTTAATAATAGTTAATGAAGCAGCTCCTTGTTTAGAAACACCAATTGCCTGTCACCATTGTGCCATGTTTGCAATGATTTTGACATACCCTTGGGTCATTTGCAGTTTTACTCTCAAGTGAAGGCGAGGGTTCAAGTAAAACATTTATTGCATTGAGCAGGTTACACTGTAAATAAAGTGGGAGCATGAGGGTGGCATGCAACAGACAATCAATAAAGAATCAGAGGTTGGGGTATGGGTATGTCATCAATCTATTTTCTATCAACTTGAACTTAATGGAAGAAGGTGGACAACAGGATTGCTCATCACATGGACCATCAGGTCTCTGATAACCTTTAGAGTGCTGGGCAGATACGTCGAGCTGGCTTTTCATTACGGCTCATCTTAGCTGGCAGCACCAGTGGTCAGCATCATGTAAACCCCCACTGATCCCCTTTATTAAACCTAAATTAAGACTTTAGTTAAAATGAGAGATGTTCCCCAAAAACCAGCAAATGCTATGGTCTCTATTAATGGGTAGAGCAATGCTGCAGGAGGGCTAGATCTCCTCTCTGACTGATCTAATCTTCCTCCCTGTTCCTCTCTTAGAAAAGTGAATCCAATAGGTTAGAGCTCAGGGCGCAGAACAGAAGGTACTGTAGATAGGAGGGGGCACTATGATTGGTAATAATCAAATGTTTCAGCCACCCAACCCATGGCAAGACATCAATTAATCTCAGTCTCTAGTGATCCGGAGCAACAGTCTGCTATCGATTGTTGGACACCTAGCCTGGTGTGTATTGAGAGATAGAGAGGGGAGAAAGACACATTAAGCTTCCCTCTCATACGATTTCCCTTCTGCTCCAGCTCTGTCTCTCTAGCAAGGGCACAGGTAGGAAAAAAGACCTGTCTGTGGCGTCTCTTCCCTGATCCACCCTCGCTTTGATGCTGCAGTACGGAGAAGGATCTGTTCAGTCATAACTCAGGCTTTAGTGGCTTCCAATCTGCACGGAAGAACAGCTTGTTTATCCTTCTGAATACTTAAGTTCTCCAAAAACAGACTGCCGGGCATCTGCTGTGGACAAAGCCCTCCATTTCCACTAAATGCATTTTCTGAGACAAATTGTTGCAATGAATCCACATCCTGTTACTGTCACAAGTAATGTCTGCCTAGTGTTCTTACAAATCTCATCATCTGACAAAAACAGAGGAAACACAGGGAAAAGATAAGGATTGATTTTGTTTTGGTCCCAAATTTTGGATGATTTGATTTGGACTGCAGGGCTGTTCCCCTCTGCATCCTTGACACACGTCACGTTAAATCACCCAGGTCTACGTTATTATATTACGATGTCTTTTTTCCCATAAGATCACAACTGTGTTCTTTGAAACTACATAATAAGAACTGAGTCATTTCCTTAAAAACCCCTCAGTAAGATAAAAAAAAAAGGGGGAGTGATGGGAAGGGGAGAGTGCCCGTCACATCACATCAGAGCAAGAATGAGCCGAACTGCATATCATAACTTTTCTTCTAACAAGTGCTTTGACTTCAGGCAGTAACCTTGAATTAGGCCTCTCCTCTTATGCCTCAGCTCACAAAACTCTGTGGTGAATACTTTCAATCCCACTATCCAATTTCCTTCGCATGGCATACATATTAAAAGGATGGGCTGGATAAATTGAATAAGACCTCCTTTGATCCTGACACAATGCTTTGAGTGGGCATCCTAAGGCAGGGTTAGGCTCTTACTCAGGCTGTCCAGAGTTCAGTTAAAATACCTCTCCATTGTTCACATAAGCTTTGTTTTTTTAACACTCCTCCAAAAGGAGCTCCTCTTACGTCTCAAAGCGCAGAGCCATTAAAGCTGATTGTGTTTGTGTTGTACAAATAACTCTTGATTACCTCTTTGGCACATTTTTCTTCATTAAAACAAAGCTGTTTTCTCTCTGTGTCTCTTTCAGACAATGCTCAAGGACGACTCGTTGCTACTCATACCAAATGTGTTGAAGGTGTTCTTGGAGAATGGGCAGATTAAGTCCTTTACATTTGATAGCCGTACCACTGTTCGGGTACGTATCTCTGCAGCTCTGGCGATTTTAACAATGGACCAAATGGCTATGCTGAATGAATGATGATGAACTATCAGATAATTATCACCCATCTTTGCAGTTCAATTTGTTAACTCTTACCATTATGGTCAGTGTTGTTTCCCTAAAGCAGCTGTTTTGAGCAATAAAAATACCTGGTGGGTGAACTTCGGAGAGCATTTAGCAGCTAATGGGCCGTAAATGTGGTGTGCTGGTTTGGCTCAGTGGTTAAAGACTGCGACCCATGTGTAAAGGCTCAGTCCTCAATGCAGCAGCCCCAGGTTCAACTCCAACCCTTGGGCCTTTGTTGCATGTCATCCCCATCCATCTCATATTTCTGACTCTATCCACCTTCCCATCATATAAAGGCAAAAGGCCAAAAGACTAGAACGTTTCATTTAAAACACATTCAAAACACACACAAATTACAGCCTACCATCTGTTTTCACCATGTTGAGTTTGCAATTCTGCTAGCTACCGGTGCTTTACTTAGCGGTAGCTTGCAGCCTACGGTAGCGTTGATTCTTGTGAGGGTGGCGGCTTCAATGCGATCATGACGGAGCATGTCCGTGACGACACTACATTGTAGCGGCTTGGACCCGGAAACAGTTTAATGCAGAGGTGTGATTTCACCACTCAACAACCGACAACTTTAGCTAAATTATAGCGCCATTGTCTGGGTAACATAATAACATACCTCTCTCTGCATTTTATACTGGTGTATTGATCGCACCGGTATATTGGACGCAGCACACTTTTTAGATGAAAAAAAAAGTGCGTCTTCTACACCGAATTTTACGGTACTCTAATATTATAGGTACACCAAATATGAATCATATTGTTTATCTTTGGTGGCTCTTGCATTAAATATTGATATACTATTAATCCATTATAAATATGACTCCATTGACCTTTTACAGATTTTTCATATTGTATAATATAATATTTTCGAGCTATAATCAATACAACCTGAACACTTTCTCACAGGTCTTCCAACACACTATGAAGGGCTGTCACACATAGAGTAACATGTGAACCCATCAAACAAACCTTACTTTATAGTTTATTTCTTATAAGTTAGATACTTTATCTAATATGAAATCATTTTTTTAAGATCTCAGTAATGTGATAAAGGACATAAAGCAACCAATGAATTCAGTCAGAGGTCATTTCTGTCTCTGAGTCTCTGAGTCTGACATCTCTGAGCAGACTCATTAAACAGGCACTATTAGATTTCACAAACCTCTCCTCTGCTCATGGAGGGAGAGCGGGGGAGAACAGGAGAAACGCAGCGGCACTTTAGAGGAGCGATGGAGGAAGCTCTCTCCTGTCCGCCTAATTAAATGGTATTTCGGCATAATAAGAAGGTCCAGATCAATAAAACAATGCCACAGATTAAATCAATGGCACAAACGGATGCCCGGTTGTATGCCCATTAGGCTGTCTGTCATCTAAAGAAGCTTTCCTGCAGTATTTTAGGCAACAATTTACAGCATTCTGTGGCTCCTTCAGTTAATTGTGTGGCCTCCCCAGGCATCATTTAATGAAAACCGCACAGGTCAATACTATTAAAACTGCTTAGCCATGTTTTTCAGGGGCAGCCGAAACTGAGGTTCCCCTCAATGAGTGTCAATTAAATTGTTTATGGAGAGCAAACCATTAGTGTACATACATCAGCTGTTAATGAGCCTCAAAACTGAGACCTAGAGACAAACTATAATAACACATAATAACTACAATAGAATCCATTTTAATCTCCACGCTTTAAATATAAAAGAGGGCAAAGAAATAGTCTTATTCTCAGGCAGCGCACATGGGATTTTTTGATAGGATGCTATCTCTGTGATGAATAAAGAATATCTATAGAAGCGCTCCATAGCACAGAATGACAAATATAGTATCTGAGAAAAGAGCCGAAACTGATCTCAAGAATATCAATTTGACAAACTACTGAGAACGAACAAAATGAATACAGGTTGGAAAAAATATACTGTAAATATTGTTGGTTGCGATAGAATATGTCCTAACTGTGAAAGAGGGTTTAAACCTCTAATCTGTTTCCATCTCTCCTCTTCCAGGATGTGATGTCCTCCCTGCAGGACCGCCTCTCACTGCGCTACATTGAGCACTTTGCCTTGGTGCTGGAGGCAGGCGGTCTGGACCAGAACCAGAGGTTGCATCTGCTGCAGGAGAACCAGCCTTTGACACATGTAAGACCACCAAAACAAGAACATTAGTTCAAATCTTCAATAGATGGATATGGTCGAGGGATTAGCAGTATAAATCAAATTCCATGCAAATTGCATCTGTTTTTTAAAATATAAATTTCTTTAAATTCAAATTTGCACTGACTTCTTCCCATTTTCTCACTTGGAAAAAACTAAGTCCATACAGTTGACAGTATCAGCATTGAGAACATTGAGCTGCAGGTGCATCCAGATAACATACTATCCTGTTCAAAATGATACCTTGACATGTGTGACTAATGCCAAACATGTAGTTGGTCATGATAATGACCCTGTCGTTTTCCCCTCAGGTGGTGCATAGAACCTATTTCCAAGGGATGAAGTGTCTATTCCGCATCTGCTTCTTCCCCAAGGACCCTGCCGACCTGCTGAGAAGGGACCCCGCTGCATTCGAGTACCTCTATATACAGGTAATGCACTGGATTAAAGGGGGCTTTGAAAGGATGTTATTTAGTCTCACGACACTGTTGGAGAGCTGTCTCCTTGGAGAGCAGTGGGTGCCAAGGGGGAGCTAATGAATAGAAGTAGCTCCAGGTAGCTTTTTTGCTGTTTCTATTAGGTTATTTTTATAAGTTTAGAGAAATGTTTTGTATGACATATACTTTCACTTTCAAAAAATATTTTCACATTAACTACAGAAATCCGACAGTCTTACAAATGTGGAATCCGTCCCTGGCAATTAAAGTAGAGATATGACTAATGGAAGGACTCTAGCCTTTTTCAGCTGTGTATTAAAGAAGTCTGATCCTGTCCAAACAGAGTCGTAATGACGTCATCAAGGAGCGTTATAGCATGGACTGGAAATCGGACATCACGTTACGATTGGCGGCGCTCCACATCTACATCACTGTGTCCTCGGCTCGGCCTAATCAGAAGATCTCTCTCAAACATGTAGAGTAAGTCCACAAACTTTCAATTTAATTAGCTTTCAGATAAACTCATGAGAAACTACAGATAAAAATTGATGGGCTACATTTTTTCCCTCATTAACAATGTTGTGTATTATATCCATGAGTCCCAGGGTGAAGTTTGTTCATTCAAAATGTCTGAATGATTAATGATGAATCCTAGTAGTATCAAAAACTCAAATTACGCATGGATCATTTTTCCTAGTTCGTTATGTTAGAAGAAATCCATTGCTTTGTGAAATTACATCTCTCCCTCATTTTGCTCATTTATTCTTCAAAATCTCAACCTAGCAAGTAATTAGCTTCTGCCATTACAATCACAGAGGCAGAAAAGAGCCACTGAGCTTGTAATACACTTTGTGTGGCCACCTTAAATCATAGTCATAGAGGATGTGAGCTAAGCTTACTATGTCTTCCTCTTCCTCAAAGCCTTCGTCTTCTCCGTAATGACATCGTCCCTGGACTCTGATTAACCACGTTACTGTTGTTTTTCTCCCGCGTGCATACTACACTCATCTTTCTCATCGCTTTCAATCCCAGAAAAGAGTGGGGATTAGAGCCTTTCCTTCCCCTCACGCTGCTTCCAACAGTCAAGGAGAAGAATGTGTGCAAGACCCTGTCTCAGTTGTTGAAGACCTACCAGCATCCACCACCATCCGGCAACAAGGTTTCTACATATAAATCACTTTGTGCTCCAGTGGTTGATTTATACAATTTCCATTACTGAAACATGTAGATAATTCTTTGTGGATGATATTACTGTCTTTAGTTATACTGCCATTATTACACATTTATAACAGTGCAAATACATAGTGACATTTAAAACTAAACATTGCTTCATTAGAGGATATTTTAATGTATTCTATTCTATGGTTATGTGTGCTTGAAAACAAGACCTTTATCTTAGGACGAGTCCCTCATCTCTACAGATGTAACTGTTGCATAAGACTTAATGATCAAAATCTGTGGCTCAACAGTGCCCCCATGAGGACATAGACAGCAAGATGCACAACGATGAACATTTCTTGTTTATTATTCTGTTGACAGGTCCCTCCTCTCCAGGGAAAGCTGCAGTACATGCGAGTACTCAACGACCTGCCACCTTTTGGTGGAATACTCTTCAACACTGTTGGATTGGTATGACATTTTGAATCTGGACAAGAATACACATATATCTTTTTTTACTTGATTACTTGCTCCCTTCATTTTCTTAATGTACCTTTTAAGCTGTGCCTGTAGACACAGGGCATGCTTATTATATGAACTGATTTTAGGCTTTAAATTAACTGTTTAGTGGATTTTGAAGGGTATAATATATTGTTCCAATATAGAAAATAGTGGCAAATAATTGTAAACCTTCTGTGTTCCTCTAAAGGATGACAAACAATCAGCTACAACACTTCTGGTGGGTCCACGGCATGGCATTAGTCATGTGATTGACCTGAAAAACAACCTGACAACAGTTCTGGCTGAGTTCAGTAGGGTTGCCAAGATCCAGCTCTACCGAGAGAGCCAAGGAGTGGCTCGTGTGGAGGTGAACATCCATGAGGCCAAGGTATGACGACACAATTTCTAAAGATGCACACTCCAATTAATTAAGACATACCACTTTGCAACAGGGAAAATATGTATTTTGCATGTTGCAAAGTTCACATTTTAACTTTATAAATTATTTTATTGAGCACAACAAACGTAACATTTTATTTCATCAGATCATAACAAAATGAGCAGGCAATGCTCATTGCCTGTCCCCTAAATAGTCTCCTAATTCCCCTCCCTACCACCCCCTGCAGCCCCTGGTCCTACTCATGGAATGGCCTGATGCCAGTAACTTCGCATGCCTGATCTCTGGCTACTATAAGCTGTTTGTAGATCCAAAACGGACCATCTACTTCCGGACCCCTGGTCAGTCTCAGCTGACCAAAGCAGGTATGTTATATGTCTACTTGATATGTAGGGGTTCATTTTGAACACCATTCTCCCTGATCAGGCAATGTGCATCAGATGCAAATTAATTTGCATAAAACAACACCGTCTACTTGAATGCTTAATATGAAACATCCATAGAGTTTAGAGTTGTAAATGTTGAGGCGTATTTTCCTCAGCATCATATTAGGCACTGCATGTCTGGGAATATGTGGCAATCATCATTCTGTGTTCAGTCTACTTGAACATTGATCTGCTTCTCCATTGGCTGAAACCATTACCCGTAGTAACCGAGCTTTCTGGACTTACCATCCCATGGCGTCCTCTGCTGTCTCTCTTCTCATCTCAGTCTTGACTCATTCGAATGGGAATCTACATTTCTTTTTCTAAGATTGCATATCATAATGGAACGTTGGAATGAACTGTCCTTTTTGCTGTATTCATTATCAACTGTTCAAACATGAACAGATCCTCTGCCATATGCTGTCTCAACCTGTATGAAAGAGGGATCATCATATCATCACATTCCACCTGAATCTTAACAATCCAACCTCCAAACAAACTTCAACTTCCAACATCCATCTTTATAATAACCACCATGTGACCACCAGCTGTCGCCTCTTCTTTCCCATCTGGATATTCTTTATCCCCACCAGTCCCTAACACATCAAATTATCCACTGCTCTGACAATTCTATCCTCAGATTACAGAAGCTCCCACCATGCACACCCACGTTCTGGGGCAACCAGCTTGCCAAGTGGAGGGCGGCGAGGGGACGAGAGGGAAAGTTCACACAGAGAGTCAGGGTCTGCAAGGGCCCTAGTTCCTGCAGAGCCTCAGCATCTAGGCCTGTGCCATGTCCACCTACGAGAACAACAACAATTTCAAGAGCTCCAAACACACGCTGAAACTGAACTCGACATCAATGAGAACTTTATTTCCCACGAGCCCCCTGGACGGGCCCGAACTAAGTCAGATCCCACCCAGCAGAGTACAGAGGAAATAGCTGCGGTTTTAGAGAGCCCAGCAGTGGAGAATGCAGGATTCAGGATCCGAGCCCAAACAATGAGCCAGTCCCAGAAAAGCTCACGATACTTCTGTGACTCCTGCAAAGCAAGGCATAGAGCAGAAGGACTGACAACAGCTGTGAACAGTAGTGGAAGTTCGGGGAAACACTGCTCAAGCGCGTGTGCCTCCCGAGATGGAGGTGCTGTTGACCTCATGGCCCTACCACCCCCGGGAAATGAGGAGGAGGACGAGGAGGAAGCAGAGGTTGGAGGAGAAAAGCTACAACCACCACCACCTGCTATTGCTGCACCACCACCAGGCTTCAGGGACAACAGTTCAGATGAGGATGAAACCAAGAGAAGGAGGAGGGCTCGAACCAGTGCCAGCCCAGGGGTCGCCTCTGGGAAGCTGGCCCAAGCCAAGGAAGATGTGCCTGTGACACTGATTGATAATGTTTCCACTAGGACAGTCCGTGATCATGCCCAGGAGCTTGATGATGCTCTGGTGTCCACCTTACAGGCACTAGAGGCTTTGGCAGCCTCTGAGGACTACCCCCATCACCCTCAACAGCCAACCCAGACTGCAGGTCAACAGCCTCAGTCATGCCACAGTTCACATCTCACATACAGAAGTACTAGTAATACTGTTCCAATAAATATTATTTCTATAATTAATAAAATAACAGTTCATTGGCAGTACATCATATATGTATCATTTCTAAAGTGAGTTTCCTTCCTGTAATTTATCATCTTAAAGTTGCAATTAATGTGTAATGACTGCAAAAAATCCCATATTAAAGATCAATAGTACAACATACCATACGCATACCTACAGGATGCTGATCAAAAAACCCAATCCAATAGTAATCCAAGACTAATGCTCCAAACCTGAATAATATACAGTAAAGCAAAAATATGTTATTAATACTATGGTTTTATATAAAAAAAGAAGCAACAATAATAGCTGATTAGAACACAACATTGTGTGCCTTGATAACATTGAAATAACCTGTCATTAAAAATTAATCTTAACTGGCCAACTAAATTATTTTCAGATCTCTTGAAAATAGTAGAGTATCTGCTCTGCTTTTCTTTGTCAATTTCTGAAGCACACACATCTTGCAAAAACTGCAGTCTTAAGGTTGGTTAAGGTAAGGCCACTGGTGCATAGTTCAGTCTGCAAAGGGTTATTAAATCTGATACTGAAGGACCAAATTAAAAATATTCGAAAATGATCTTTGCTCCTTTTTGCTAGAGATGAATTTAATCAGTTGCAAATATCTTGATCGCTAACAACAGTAAAACACAAATTTAACTTTTCTTTTTTTTAATGTTGTATTTTATGTTGTTCCTTGATTATCCTAACAGCATTTTCTGTTGCCTTCCTCCTCAGGGCTGATTGTCTTAGCTGCCATTACACCTGAGTCATCATTGGACTCAGGCCATGAGACGAACTCCTCTGAATTAACAGATGTTTCCGAAATGGTGTCGGCAATGAAGCAGAACCAGAACCAGGCCTACCTTCTGGCTCACCATATCAACAAGGAACGTATCCTCTGTCGCCGTGACTTTCCCTTGGCTATCCCTGGCTGCACTGCAAAGACCATAGGGACTGGGGCCTTCTCTGTGGGCCAGATTCGTGCTGGCTGTCCACCCAAGCAAGTAATTCTCAGCAAGACTGTTCCCTTTAAAGTCAGTCCCAGTCAAGAATCCACAGTGCTCAGTGTTGTAACAGAGCAGGGGGGAAATCAAGACACTACTCAGCCTGAAACAAAAGCAGAAATGAAAGCAAACTCCGAGTCCACCAAAGCAAACATCCCTGATCCCTCTTCTATGTCACCTGAAGAACTTAAAGTGTCCGATGCTTCACTGACAGTTCAAGTCAGCAAAGATCAGAAGCTATCAAATTCGTTTGGGGAGACACAGCCCCATAATCTGTCCGAGGGCAAAAAGGGGAAGACAACAGCACCTCTTAAAACAGACCCTAGCAACAAAGCCTTACCTATCCTTCTGCCTGTGGACAGAACTGGCTCTGCCAAGATTTCTCCCACTAATATGTGCCAAGATGCCAAGACTGCCTCTAGTGAGACCATGAAGCCTTCAAGCTCTACAGAACTTCTGCCAGTGGATGACCTTTTCTGCACATGCCCAGTGAAACAGGAGCCTGGGCCTCAACTGAGACTAAAAGACCCTCAGGTTCAGAAAGTAGTGGTGTTTCAATCCTCATCCCCAACAGATGATGAGCGTCTTCGAGCCAAAGGTCTCCAGATGGCTAACAGCAAAGAAAATGCAGTGAGAGTAGGAGAGGTTCCTACTTTGGCAAAACCCAGCCCTCAAATACAAACAAAATACTCTCCTCGTTTGCCTGTAAAAGCAGAGAGAAAAGAGCCAACTGAAAGCAAGAATGAGGGTGCCCAGGGCAAATCCCATCCTGAGACTCAGAAATGCTCTATAAAATCCTTACCTATTTTAGATGATCCAACAACACCAAGCCCCTGTGTAGATAAGGTCTCCACTCTCCCAGCCAGAGATTCAAAGAAGCAAGGCAGTGGTAAGGGGAAGTCCCCTCGCAGTGCCCCTTTCCTGAGTTTTAGAAACCTTCTTTCAGCTACGTTCCCAGCAAGAATGCGAAGAGAAACAGATGAACGAAGGGCTCAACTGCAGAAAGTCCGTCAGTATGAGCTAGAATTCTTAGAGGAGCTGTTGAAACCCAAGTCATCCCAGGGTGAATTTTTGCCCCAGGGATCCTCACCTGTGCCCTCAGGCACTCCTTGTGCCTGTCAGCTCCGCACCAGCCCTGTCCTAAAGGCACCAGGTATCTCGAGAGAGCAGCGACGCAGCTGTGACTGTAAGCGGATGTGTAGGGGAATGCGACTACCTGACACACCAGTTGGCTCTACAACAGAGACACAACACAGAGGCAGAGAGAGAACTATCTCAAAAACTCCTCCAGCAGTCTCCAAAGCCCCTCACACCCAAGGTGCTACGAGGAGACCTCAGACCTTAGAGATCAAGACCACACGAATACGCTCTACCAGCCTTGAGTCAAGAGAGCCAAGGGGAGAGCAGGGTTCCTGCTTGCCCACTTGTACTTCTCAAGCAGATTGCATGGGAGGTCCACAATATAAGAAGCTCCAGAGGCGATATAGCATTGGAGAGTTAGATAACAGCACTAGCACACCGGTGTATGCTGAAGTAAAGCCCAAAGCCAAGAGTCTAGAGAAGGAAATGGAGAGGGTGAGGGCCACAGGACTGAGACTTCCTACCCCAATAGAGCCAATCCACACTCAATCTCACCAGGCAGAGGGAAAGGGAAAAAAGGGTGTTTTTTTCATTCAGGGAGAAGATCTTGTGCGTGAAAGTAAAGATGGGCCCAGTGAGGTGCTGCTGACCTTGCCCAGTGAAGACAGTGATGACAAAGATAAATGCTGCTCATTCTGTTTCTGCTATAGGAAGTGTGAGGCAGCAGATGAAAGTAGTGAGAAGGATGAGCTCTCATACTCCATACCACTTCAGGTCCTTCCAGGCATGGAGCTGGACTCCCGTACCTTTCCTGTAGTAAGCAAAACGCTCCAGGTTCTTAATGCCGAGGACTGCAGTGGTGAAGAGGAGGAGGAGGAGGAGGAAGAGGAGGAGCCACAAACACAGGAGATTGACCTAAGAGCCTGTGGTACACTAGAGGGGAGCCTGGCACGGGTACAGGCTCTACAGGGGAAAAGTTTCAGCTTACCTGATGGTTTCCTTAATGCCCAGTTGGATGCTAATGAGTTGCTTGCTATCCTGCGTCAGTGTGCCAGCAGCCCACAAGCTGAGGGTGAAGCTCGTCTTCCTCCCTCACAGATTACAGAGTACAAACAGGAGTTGGCAGTGCGCTTCAAAGAATTCAGAGCGTCTTGCCGGCGAGTGGCAAGTGTTGAAAAAAGCCCAACACGTATGCTTGCTGTTGTATCAGCCAGCTTTCAGGTATTGTGTGAACTGACTCAGACCTTCATCAAATTAGTCCGGGGGGTACGATCTGAAACCCAAAGGCTACAACTGTTGAGAAAAGTTGAGGAAGTAGCTATCAACTACACTTTGCTTCTGCGTGCAGCAGAAGAATCAATGGGACACTCAAGCAGCTTACCAACAAAGACTGTGAGCCCTCAAGTTCCCTCCAACACTAATAACATGAGCTCCCTCACTCGACCCATCAAAACTCTGCCTGCCCAGTAAGAACAAATCTGGCAGGGATGTATCAAAACAGTCCAGGATGTGGGTGGCTCCTCTATTCAAATGCATTATTTGTTTGTTTACATTTTTTAAAAGTCATGCAAAGAATCATCTTCAGTAAAAATGGAAATGAACCTGTTCCATCACATGTTTACAGGCCCTGAGGTAGCCTCGTGGATCTTGTTTTGAAATATAAAGATACACTCAACTAATGCACAATGGAATAAGAACCCTATAACAGACTGGGTGATACAGGGCTAATCACCTCACATCAATACTCACAATATACAAAAGTCATTATAGTATAATATTTTATATGTAATGTACATTTGAGTTGTGTCTACTTAGCAAATAATATAAAGTTTTGTGAAGAAAAAAGTGAAGAATATATTTGAAATGTATTGATTTAAGAGAACTATAAAGATTATAATAAATCATCAAAATAAATGTATGCTCTGGACAAAAATATTTCAGAGATCTCGTCAAGTAGCGACTTCTGTTAATTGCGTAGTCCAAAGCGTTGGTTTGGCTAGATGGTGATGTGTTTGTTTGTTGAATTTTCTTACTGTTGTAATGCAAAATGGAGATCTCTGTTGGCTATGGTGACAACGTCTGGCGCACTGATATGAGAGTAAAAATGTAAGTGGCAGGGTTGGAAAATGAAAACGGCTGATTGACAAGTATGACATTTTAAACTATACTAACTGACAGAGGCCCATTCTCTCACTATAACAGTGCAGGTATCACACGCCTGCTCAGGGCAGACAATGTAGCAGAGACCCAAGTCATAGTCCAATCCACAGTACAGTAGTGAGTGTTGTTACCTCACTCAGCTGTAAAAAAAGAAAACAAAAAAAAAACATAGAATACCCATACTGTACTTAATGACGCACAGAGTGTATTTTACACCATTACTGATCCATGGCTCACTTGCATCTCACTGTCGTAGTTTTAAATATAGCTATCCACTTGCAAGTGAGTACGCTTATCACTAGAATTTTGCACAACCTCTGAAATTAGCTCTGCAAGTTGAAATGTATCTTTTAATGTTCAATTAAGTGTTTTTTATTCACTCTGCTGCTGAATAACTGACTTGAGTCCACACCACAAGTTTTACATAATTCATCTCCTCAAAGATAAAGCTTACCCGTTTCAAAGGATCCTTTGTTTTTATTCAGGTTTTCAGATACAGTATAAACAAATTTGCTTTCTATGTGCTGTTATACATTGTGCAATCTAGCAAATATATAAGAAACACACAAAGTAGTTTTCTATGTATTTTAATAAAACTAACACATCTGTTTCCTGTCTGATATCTTCTTTGTGTCTCATCCTCTTGTTGTTCTTGGAAATTAATCACAGAGGCTTTATAGTTGTGCTGGCCTAACATGTGTACTGGACATACTGTTAAAAGAAAGTGAAGTGAAACCAAATGAATTGGAACAACTGGTTTGCGACAATACTGAAGACAAGAAATATGTTTCTTGCACAAAATGTTTTAATTAGTCATTTTGGATATAACACAAAACTCCAATGAATCTCTTTTTTTTGTATGACTTAAAACCCACCCTAAGTCAGTGTATTTACCTGGATCATCCCGTATTCAGGGTATCTGTCGTAAGAAACATATGTTTACACATTCTTCATTTCATTCATATTTTCAGCTTTGATTATAAATTAGGCTGTGTGGGACAGTGTGATCATCCATTAATTTAGAAATATAGCCCACCTATAATGCTTTTCATTTTACACTCACAGACTTTGACCTTAAATAAAGAAGGAAAATCTGAATATGAGCTTTCCTGCACATGCTTTGTTGGTCTTAAAACACATTTGTAGTGTTTACAAACACTTTCTTTTAACAACTTGTCCTTTGATGTTGATGTGGCATTTTCCATAACCATATGCAGTGTTAACTCTTTTACTGTACTGCATGTTTTCCCTTACGTATAAGACTTTCAGGAGCAGATGCTTAGACAGCTGAAGGTGATGAGACAGTTTATACAGATCATTTTCCAATTCTAAAGTGGAAAACAGGCAAAATTGTAAGGCCATGGTGGCAATATGTTAATGTTTTGCAAATAATATTCTGTATGAAAATGTATTATTCTACACTGTAAATGTAAATAGTAAATAAAATATTTGGGAGATTAGGAAACACTTTTAAAACCTTACTTGTAACATTACAATTTATCCAAACTTCACTATTTTGTATCAAGAAAAAAGTGAAACATGTCTGTAAGTTAATTATTTATAGTAGTAATGTAACATAGAGACTAATAGCAAAACATATATTTTAATGAGTATATTACGAGCATAAAGCATGGGACATGTTTATTTTTATAAACAAAAATATCCAGACAATATTCTTTCATCAGCACTTGGACATTTTGACATTATGATGAACATTTGTTGTGGTTGTCATTGTTCAGTTGCTTTGCTAAACTGTGGATTTGTCTGTGTTTCATTCACACGATGAGCCCGCCATGGCTTAATCCATTGTTTCTTTTTGTGCACCTATTCATTCCTGTCTTTATTTACTGTCAATGATCTTGTCGTCACTGTGGTCTTCTGTCTGTGTACAAAGTTAACTCATGTTTTAAGAGCAATAAAGTATATTGTATAAACTCTTTCAGAGAATTTGGAGATGACATTGCATGCAGTTAACTTGTAGTGACAGGGTGTCCATTTGAATGACTACAAACAAATTACGTCATGTGAAAGATAAATTATCTGGAAGCGTCTTTCTTGGAGCTTCTTACTGCTGTGATTGCCTCTGGCAAAAGCTAATGTTGACTCAGCAGTGTAAACCTCACTGAATTGACACAACGCCAACAATTAACTGAAAAATGTTTTTTGTGTTGTTGACATTTAAGAAAGGTTTACTTTAAAATGTTTTTCCTGTTATTCGTGTTATTCATGTTATTGTTCTAAGTATTTGAAAAGCAGATCAAAGCTAGACAACAACCAGCCAGGGAATGCGCAACAATGATATGTAGTTTGGTTCGTTTGCAAAACTGTCAACAAGAAAGATAATCAAGTAAAACCACAACCGCAAGTGGATTTTATAGCTCTATAACTGTGGTAACTTTACACACCTGTCAAATCTTAACATACAGCAAGGTGTCACTGTAAAAGAGGCTCATGTTTTAGTAGAAAACCAATGGTGAAAAGACAGTTTATGATGACTAAATTCTATCTATCATTCAACTCTAGGTTCCTTTAAATGTGCTTAACCGCTTCACTGTCATTGCTTACTGGGACCCTACCTTTATTCATGTTACAAGACAAACCATTGTTATTGATATAAGGAGCCATTGTTTTTCCTACTAGAACAAATGACAATGTCTGATCTGAAAAGGCCTGTACTTACCTGTTTTGATGCCTGCCTTTCAGTGAAGGACATTTGTTATCGTCCCTTAATCCACCATGTTACCTCTCAGGTCCTAAATGGAGTGCCAAGCATGCCAGGGGACTCTGCCAAAATGAGAAAGCTAGCTTAAACACAACAGGATTTTGCAGTTTTGTTACCTGAATCTAGATTATGGAGGGGTAGAGTATTAATGTAGATAATCATATCCAACACCGAAAATTTTAGTTTAAGCAAACATGGACAGTTTTTTTGCCTACATATTGACTACAGTGTCTCCACATACCAGGAGAGGTGATTATTTGTTAGCTAAACATCATTGTCTTTCTGGAACAAATTAGGAATTAGAACTTTTTTTTTGGTCAATATATTGTTAGACATCCGCACAAGAAACAGTTACAACTCTGTATCTGTACAACCAATTGTTAACTTACTCTGCGCTTTATTGCGCTTAGTCTGTATGAGTTATGTTGTGTTCAAGCTCACTTAAGAGTATTCCAATATACCTTGCTCGCTCACGTGCCCCTGGTTTTGGCTCCTCTGCCCGGAATTACGTCATCGCGCCAGGACGTAAGTGACAGCGTGCGCGCCGCTCGGGAGGGAAAACCCGCACGCGAGACTTGTGGGACATAATGGTGGATAGGTAGGGATCACAGTTTAGCTCAGAAGGAGCAGCTCATTGACTGTTGAACAATTTCCAGTCGTTGTCTTGGACTCTTCGATCCTTCTGACTTCATAGCATTTGCCGGCGCTGCCTGCTCAGACTCAACGACGCCCTGGACCGAAACAAAATGCCGAATATTAAAATATTTAGCGGTAGCTCACATCCGGACCTGTCTCAGAAAATAGCAGACCGCCTGGGTCTCGAGCTGGGGAAGGTTGTTACGAAGAAATTTAGCAACCAAGAAACATGGTGAGTTGTTTGCTGTGGTGGCTACTTTAACGAATCTTATAGTCAGAGGTATGACAATAACTAGTATGCAAATGTTGTAGCCCAGCGACATGTATTTGGTTAGAAATGTGGTGTCACGGTGAATTTGCCGCGCAGTGTTGTTAGGAACTTGTAGTCCACGCATGCCTGAGAATACATGCTAACAACCAGCCTGTCTTGTAGTCCTTAGCAACAAAGATACATTCGTTTAATCGGTGAACTGAAATTGTTACGTCGTTTCGCATATAATGGGGGAGACGCTCATTTTGTGACTCAGCATACTGGTCTTACCCCCAATTTAACCCTAGTTCACACGCAGACACATGCTATTGTTTACTCTGCCTCATCTATCTCCTGCCTGCCATGGTGTGCTACCCATGGCACTAAGTGCTGTTTGTCTTGTCCCTTCTCTTTTCTGGCAGCGTGGAGATTGGAGAGAGTGTACGTGGGGAAGATGTCTACATCGTGCAAAGCGGCTGTGGGGAGATCAATGACAATCTGATGGAGCTGCTGATCATGATCAATGCTTGCAAGATTGCCTCTGCCTCCAGGGTCACGGCCGTCATCCCCTGCTTCCCATATGCCCGGCAAGACAAGAAGGACAAGGTGGGGGTGAGGGATATCTGTCTAATTACTTCTGTCATGCCATTTGCCATCAAGCATCATGACAAGAAGCCTGCGGCCATGTCCATCAATAACCACTCGACAAGGCATATTTGCTTTTCTTTTTTTGTTTGTTTTCCTCTCTTTCATTCTGTATGCTTTGCGCCCGCAGCAGTTCCCCTCTCATTCTCTCTTGTTCAGCTATTTGCCTGTATTTACCCTCATTCCAACATTTCAGCCACATTGCATGAATGGATTGATTTGCACATTGAATTTTGAAAGCTTAATGTTTAAATATTGTGATGAGTGATTTTTAATACGTTTGTGTGTTGCAGTTGGGCTAAACTAGATAATATGTAGTTTATTGTATTTGTAACTCACATGACTTTTTTTGCTTAAAGGGGACATATCTTTTGAATGGATATTCTCATATTTTGGGTTTCACATTCTGGGGTGTTTATTGTTCACAGTGAAAACTGCTTAATTCTGTGTTTTTCCAGAATCGCATTTTTAAAAAGGTCGCCTCTGAAATAGGCCATTCAGAACAGCTGCAGGTGTCGACATAGAACCTTGCTTTTGCTGAAATCAACCAATCGTCAAACACAATCTGGCCAATATAAGGCCAAATAACTGATCCTAGAGTAGCCATGTTTTCTACAACTTTGGAGTGACAGTCCAGTGCAGCCGCTCCCCCACATGTGCGATCCCAGGGGCTATGCGGTGAAAATAATGTCAGCCAATCGTGGCTAAGGTCTAATCTTTGAATGCCTTTCAGGAGGAAGGAGAGGCTCTGAAAAATCTTTAAATAAAGTTTTTAAAATGAAACAAACTTTACAAAAATGATTCAAAAACACATTAAAATAATAGAAAATTGGTGGCATAGCTAAAATATGTCCCTTTTAAGGAAATGAAAATGCCTCTATGTACTTAGCCATCAGTTAAATGTTATTTTTAGAAACAAGCCATGCTTGCCACTTTGCTTATTCCATGTGACTGAGGAGATCTATTTTCATTTCAGAGCCGGGCTCCTATCTCTGCCAAGCTGGTGGCTAACATGCTATCTGTGTCAGGCGCTGACCATATCATCACTATGGACCTGCACGCCTCACAGATACAGGTTAGGCGAACAAACGCACACTAAACAGAAGTAGATCTGATTCCCTATCCTGCTATTTAACATTCCTGTGTTATTTTTTGTGTTCCTGTCCAACAATATAAAGCCTTTTTGCCTGATTGTAAAATTATATAAGAATCAATGCTGTCATAGCTTTAAATTTGTGTAGATGTCGACGCAGGACAAAGGGAGATATGAGCCTTTTATTGATCCTTCCAGCAGGTAGTATATGTTCAGCTCCTGTGGCCCCAGTCCCTATACCTTTTTATTATCTTTTTCCAGGGATTCTTTGATATCCCTGTCGATAACTTGTATGCAGAGCCAGCTGTGTTAAAGTGGATCAAAGAGAACATCCCTGAATGGAAAAACTGTACCATCGTCTCACCTGATGCAGGAGGAGCCAAGAGGTAAGTCAGTGTCTTGATATTGATGTTCTTCGTTTGAGCAAAGTTTAGCTGCAAAAAATCTCCTCTTGGTTGAAATTTCTGTAGAATTACGATCCACTTACAGAGACACACATCATACTTTCTCATTGCAGGGTCACCTCTATAGCAGACAGGTTGAATGTGGACTTTGCTCTTATCCACAAAGAGAGAAAAAAGGCAAATGAGGTGGACCGCATGGTTCTCGTCGGAGACGTGACTGATCGGGTCGCCATTCTAGTGGATGACATGGCTGACACATGTGGCACAATCTGCCATGCTGCTGACAAGTAAGGTCCTTTAGTTGCCTTTAGTGGTGTGTGTGTATACATTGGGAACTTTCTAGAATTACAAAAGACTTCAATCAAAGGCCAGCGGGCTACTGCTGTTACTATTGTCCTGTTAGACACAAATAGGTTTGCTGAAATCCATTCAAAGACCTCTGCAGACGCCTAATGCATTGTATTGTTTCTCTCCCTGTAGACTCATTTCTGCTGGTGCAACCAAAGTGTATGCCATCCTCACCCATGGCATCTTCTCTGGCCCAGCTATCTCGCGTATCAACAATGCCTGCTTTGAAGCTGTGGTGGTCACCAATACGATCCCTCAGGAGGAGAAGATGAAACATTGTCCCAAAATACAGGTCAGGAAACGGCAACTGATAATTTTTGTTTTTTTTACTTAGTTCTTAGTAAGAAATGTCAAATGAAAGGGGAAAAAAATGAAATTGAAAAAAGATGCAAATCCTCAGTTTGAGAATCTGGTACTTTTTGTGGAGGTTGGCATTTTAAAATGCATGAAAATAGTCATTGTTTTTTCTAGGTATATTCACATCTCGTCTTCTCTCCCTCCAGGTTATAGACATCTCCATGATCCTTGCAGAGGCCATCCGTAGAACTCACAACGGCGAGTCTGTGTCGTATCTGTTCAGTCACGTCCCCTTGTAACAAATAGTGTCTACCATCTACTACGTGCTGTTACACCAAATACGAGAAGAGGGAATTCCCCATCACAAACACCACCATAAGTGAAGATGTTCTGCTAACTAACCATGTAAAAATAGAATGAAGTGTCATGTCTGTTACTAATGCTGACCCCACTCATGTGAGTCCCTTCACCCTTGAGCTGTGTCCTTTATGTTTGGGGCACCAAAGCAATCGCAAGCTACCTATTTAGGCCAGCATATTTATTGTACTTGGATAAAAAAGTGTTTATCCACTGTGAACTTTGTCTCTCCTTTCATAATATGTATAATCAGAGTTTTCTCCTGACCATCTCGCCTCTCCAGGAGTCATTTCAATCTGTTGTCACAGAGCTTATATATATATATATATATATATTTCCCGGCAGGTTCCAGTGGTCAGGAGAAGCTTCTGCCATATAAAGCTGTTACAGTGCTTTTTGTTACAATAAACGGGTGTAGTTTCTCATGTTGCTCGTGTATATCCTGCTGTTTGAAAGATTATAATTAATGAAGTGAAAGTGTATTGAACTAGTTTACAGTGCCACTGAAGCTCCACTCAACCAAGAGTGCCTCAACAGTCTGAAATGAAATTACTTCCTCCTCCACTCTCCTTCATCCCCCCTCCTGTTTAGTTGTGTTTATTTCTCAATGGATGAAGACCTTTGATGTGTCTTATTAAGTGGTAAAAGATGTTTTAGGATGTTTCTTTCAACTCTTGAGGTGCCCTCATTGAGTGGGGTTTGCCCAGTGTCCAGGGTTCACCCTGCAAGGTTCTTTGTTGAAGGTCTGTCTATAGAGAAGCTGTCTGGTTTTTCGTTCGGGGTCTCTGCAGGCTGGAGCTTCCTTCAGAAATGTTCACCTGCTTTTTCTTCAATTTTGGTTTTTATTGTCTTGGAGGAAGGATTTGTCATGAAAGCGCATATTTCAAGCCTTCGTGTTTACTTTTTCAGTAGGGTGAATGCGCCAATTATCTGAGGATGCGTTCTTAATAAAACTAAATATGAATAAAATCTAAATCCTGGTACTTGTTTTTGTTGTTTCTGGTTTTAATGCACCATACATATAGACTCAATATTAAAACACATATATTCAGGCTTTCACTCAGCTTGCAAATGTAGTTATTAAGCTTTTGGCATATTTAACAGGATTAATGTACAATACATATATTGAATGGAACTCTTTTTTCGCAAAGATATTTTATGTATTACGTTTTTTTTTCTTATTTCTTCCTTTCATTTTTTAGACTTCATCAGTATATATAAAAGAACTGGTATGGTTTACCGTAAAGCACGCTCATTTCTTGTTCAAGGACAACACGTTGATTGATAGGCACAGCAACAAATCACCTACCAGGTGACGTAGTCACGTCTTGACGTCTCGACCAATAGTTATTCAAGGAGAGGCGGGCCAATTGCATACACCGACTCGGTGCTTTCTGTTATTCTGAAACCGTTGCACTTCGTCTAACGGGATTTGGCTGTCAAATTGTCCGTAATCGAGTTGAAACGGGCGAAAACGTGTTGCCATCGTAACTAGATGATAATCAGACATTTGCCCTCTACACGCGCTGTGCTGGAAAACAAACAGACGCCTGTGCCTTTTTGTCTCAATGATGAGCGGAAGAAAATTGAAGTAGACACAAGGCTTTACATTTTCTACATTTTACTGCCCTGGTAAGAACATTTCTTCTCAGATTTCTCATCAACTTCTAATTAATCTCAAGACTACAATTCGAGTAGCTCTTATTTAATTTATTTTTTTATCTGTTGCCAATTCTCTGCTTTTTTTCTTTTTTCTTTTTTTTTTAGTTTCAGGAAGAACTGATACTGAAACTGTCCTCGGTGTAATTCATAGTAGTCCTGAATACGCTCTGTATCAGCTAATTGTGCTGTTGCACTTCATGTGACAGTGAAATGATTTGTGATTCAATTTCTGCTCAGCTCAGGGGATGGCTGGAAGACCTGACCGTAAAGAGGATGGAGAGCACCTTAGGGACCCTAAGGTTCGTTTCCAGAGCTACTTGCATGGAGGGACCTCCAGCTTGCTATCAGCCCTCCCCACAGTCATCGTCTTCCCTGTGTACAAAACTGTTTTCCGCCAACAGCTCCACAACACCCCAGTTCACATAGCAGTGGAACAGCTCTTGAAAGAGGGGCTAGTAAAGCTCTACAGGGGTGTGGCCCCTCCATTACTGATGAGGACACTGAACGGCACGCTGCTCTTTGGCCTCCAGGACACCTTCGTCCGCCATCTCTCTATGTCATCCCAAAATGTCATCTCCTCTGCATTGCCCGGTCTGGCTGGGTTTGGAACAGGTATTGTGGAAGCTGTGGTTTTTACCCCCTTTGAGCGCGTCCAGAATGTGTTACAAAACGGCCAAAACGACCGTCAACTACCCACATTGAAGAGTGTCCTTGTGATGCTGAAGGCCCAGAGACCCGCTTCAGGGTTCTACAGAGCCTTCCTTCCTATCACAGCGCGCAATGCTCTGGGATGCTCCCTCTATTTCGGTCTGAAGGGGCCCGTGTGTTCTGTTGTAGCAGGACAGGGGCTCTCTCCCATGGTCTCCTCCTTCATCTCAGGGACGCTCACCTCCATGGCAATCAGCCTGGCTCTGTACCCGCTGTCTGTGCTGGTGGCAAACATGCAGGCACAGGTGGGAGGGGAGGAGAAGGGGGTCATGGCGTGTTGGAGGATGCTGTGGGCATCTCGGGAGCGGAGTGTGGTTCAGCTGTACAGAGGAGGTTCTCTGGTTATTCTCAGATCGTGCATTACATGGGGAATCGCTACTGCTATCTATGACAGGCAGCAGAAACGTTCAGGCTGAAGAGATGTTATATAAAATATTTGGTACTATTGTTTTTATTACTATTTACTTTTCAGAAAATGGTGCAAGTACACAATTATTTGTACTTTGATTTTTGTATTTTAACTGCTAACTCTCAACAGGAGCCACGTTAAATATTCATAAGCTCACAAGGGGCTCGGGCCCTATCTTTGTGCAGGTGCCATAATTCCTTCCTTTTTCACAGTTGACATGTCAGTCGGAAAAGCAGAGTTTCCACTCATAACATTACCAAAGGTACAGTTCTGTTCAAGTATCAGAGAGCCAGTTTGCACAATACTTGGACTGAAGCAGCTAAATAGACTTCAGCCGTCATTCAGAATGTCATCTGTGAAAAAACGACAGTGAACATGATCCATTGCCTGGTTCAAACCAACAAACACTGCCAGTTATGTATGTCCCAATTCAGGAACAAGTTAAAGACATGTATGCCAGGACTTGAATTTATTATGAACCAAAGTTGTTAGTGCACATACGGAGCTGGTAAATCACAGGTGCCTTGGATTTTTATTGTCTTAAAGGGTAACTTCTGCAATGTTACTCTTCAAAGTCTGTTCAATCATCATGGGGATCAGATCTCCTGTAAAAGCGGTTGTGTAATGTCCTCAGTGGCTGTCGAGGGAATTTTCCTTTTTTATGTATTTTCATGAATTTCTTTATTTGTAAAAGTAGAAATGGGAGGAAATGAAAGGAAAGAAATGGGGAATGATATCCTTAAAACGTCTCAAACTGGACTCTTACCAGGATTGTTGCATTAAATATATATAGACTGATGATCTCATCATCGTTTTCTCAGATTACAAATGTGGGTGTTGATTTTGGGGAGGAGGGTTATTTACTGTGACAGGCAAGGATTGTCTAACAACACCGGTTTCATTAGTATAATGTGTCATCGATCATTTTTAGGGCTGGACCCTTATATCACCCTTTGCTACCTTGATTTTGACCCTCTGCATCTTGGGAGTCCCCCACTTACAATTAAGTGCAATACTACCCTTTTGCTCCATAAGTGAGAGTGACTCAGGATATCGTTTCATTTTATGTATTAGATAAATATTGAATATAAATTAAAAGACTGAAACAAAGAAGATAAGAGTTAGTGGTCTGCACTGTTGCTTACAGTAAAAATGTCCTGGGCAAGAATCTGCCAGCTCGGGAAAAGTCTGTGAGGCGTTTGCACGTATTACTATGTTTGCACAGGTGTGCATAGACATGCAGGTTATGCTAATTAAAGATTACTATATACTTGCTTAATATTACTGTGAAATGCTGTTAGCCTCCCTGAAATTAGATGAAGTCAGTAAATGGAATAAATGTATTTGTCATTCACAGTATGAGTCTAATGAATAAAACTGTCATCCGTCTGTTACCTCAACATAAACCTGTGATGTAATAATTACTGCAGAATACAGTTATTCATTGAATCAATAAAATATTCTTATAAATCATGTAGCTCAATGTTTGTTTCTGTTCTTTTACTTTTCTAATACATAATTGTCAAACCATGTCATGACACAATCAGTCAACTAGATGGCAGTGTGCTAAAAGGGAACACACGAAATCATCCCCACATCGATATAAAGGGAGCTCAGTGGCTGTTCATTCTTCCAGGCAGGTAACAGGAGGAACAAATGATTTTAGAGATAACAACAGGGAACGGGCAGCTGTGCCAGAGGAGCAGCCTGTAATATTTCAGGGAAGTCGAGCATCAGGCGTGTCCAATTAAAATGCTTCCTCTGAGCTATGGGAGCCAATGAGAGACAGAGCGTCGGAATCCATGTTGGCGTGCAGAAGGGCGTGTGGTCGCTATTTAAACCGTTGGCTTTGCACAGATTACACAGACGCATCTTACCTGCAGAAGTCTTTGTCACCGCGCGCCCGTGCACCAGGTAAACCACTCTGAATTGCCTCTGCTCTTTAGCCGCATTCAAATGAACACTTAATAACTGCAATACAAATAACATAATTATGGTGTCATTATTTCTACGTATCTAAGGCTTATGGGTGTTATGCAACATTTCTGTTAAAGGCCATTCCAGTATAGGCAATGTTACTGGATGTTAAGTTAATATACATGGCAGAGCTGCATTCCTCTGCACAGGGCTGTTACTGTTTGTATGATTTAATCATGATATCTTGTTGCTTTTACATGCAAACCTGTCGTTAACAGGCCTGCTACGACTTTTTTCACCTGTCACACCCTCTCTGTGTTGTTCTGCCTCTCTCCTAAAAGCAAGATCAACGTTTTATTTATATTGTGACATGCAGAAACCTGCTTTAAATAGTCATATCTTTTGAAAAACTGTGATGTCATCATCTTCTTCTTCTTCCCTGTGCAGACACGCTCTACACAGAAGCATTTAGTTTTCAGTTGTGTGCTGGTGTTGTTTGTGATGTGCATTTAATGTATTATTTCCTTAATCTCTTTTATGACGACACATACATGTACTCCAGTTTAGAAGTACAGCAAGTCTCTCCTTATCTTATTGTGGAAATTAACACCTGTTAATAAAACTAAAGTAAATCATGGCACCCTATTAGAGCTTTGTGAGCAGGCAGGTTATAAAGTAGTGGGCGTTGTTTCTTGTTACTGGCTCACATAACTCTAGAGTTCAGCCCAGGACTGTTTTCTGTTACTGAGGTGGGGCTTGATGTGTGTACCTGTATGAGCATGTTCTGCAGACAACACCTTCAGTGATGAAATCTTCATGTGTTGCATGCATTCTTTCGACACTCTCTCCCACACACTTTTACTAGTCTTCTGATGTGAATCCTAATTTTTTTTTCTCCATTGTCTCCACCAGAAACCTTTCAAAATGAGTGACAAAAACACTGAAGTCCAGAAGGAGGTGGAGAAATTTGACAAAAAACAGCTGAAGAAGTGTGACACAAGAGAAAGTAACACACTTCCAACTCAGTGTGGTAGGTGTCTAAGAAAGTGTTCTCCCAACATAAACAGTTATTCTCTCTCTGATCCCATGGATCTTTGCTTTGCGCTGCTCAACACCTCCCTTACTGTCATTATAAAGGCAACTGCCAACATTACTCATCATCTGCAGGTACACACCCAACAACCCGAGAGCTCATCCTATTTTCCTACGCCTGAGGAAAAACATAAAGATCTCTGTCAAGTTAAAAGAGTATATGAAGGGCCTTTATGGAGAAAACAAAGCTTCATGCTATCCAGAAGAAATATGAAATTGTTAAGTTTACATTAGAAGAGAATGACTTCAGATCTGGTGTGACATGAAGCAGCAGGAAGAAGGGGCTTTACTTTTAAGTGGTGTATGGCTGAATGGATCCGTCTGACTCCGACTCTTTCTCATTATGATAACGGTCTATAAGTGGGGAGATATCCTTGGCAGGCAACACCGCTAATGCATGTTAGCTTTTCCCAGAAGAACTATGTTATGTTACAGTAGAAGAACAAGCAGTTGTTTAGCATAACATGAGTCTGCTGCTGTCCATTTTTATCTGAAATATACACACTCAAGTCAGTTGGGTGACCTTTGACTTTAGACATGACAGCTCAGGATGTTTAGAAAATGTAGGGTTTTTTCTGCTACAGGCTAACTTGTGGTAGCTTATGGTGTTAATATGTCATGTAAATGATACTGTACAGCAAACACTACCTATCTACATTTTATTTAATGTTCTACATGGTTTACATTAAGGACAAATTACCTTGATGATGTCAAAATGATGTCATCCAACCATCAGATTAAACTCAAAGGTTAAAAAATGTATAACAGAAGGTCTGTGTCAAGAACTGTGAGAGCAGAGTATAAACATGCATCTATTTAATAAAATATGCTGTTTGGTTGCATTATGGGAAATGTAGGATCCAGCTTTCTTTTTCCATTCTAGAAACTATAATGTAAGATATATCTGCATCTCTGATTAACATGTTTTTAATGTATTTCCTGCTAGTTTTGCTAGTGCAGCGCTAAATTGCAAGCACATCCTGCACTCCAGACAAAACAAACCGAGAAAGGGAAACACTTGACCATTGACTTGTAGCTTATTTGTTCTAATTTTAGTCTCCTGACTCAGTTACAGATTGGTCACCTCATCTCTCTCTCTCTCTCTCTCTCTCTCTCTCTCTCTATTGTGTTTATACAGTCATTGAACAAGAGAAGAAATGCACCCAAGAGAAGCAGTAACTGCAATGCATCCATCATGATTTCTCCCATTCACTCCTGCCCTCTTACCTGCTCGTCCTTCAGTGGGGAATGCTGTCCATCATCTCCATCTCCGCCTCTGTTTTTGGTGCCGCCATGTTTGATCAGTAATGGTGTTTGGGCTGATGCTATGGGGAAAGATCTGTCTGTAACCCAGAGTTAACTAGTGTAATCGGTGATTCTTTTGTGCTTTTCCATACTGTTTAGCAGGCTGCAGTAAGATAATGATTTGGCGGGTCATGGAACTAAACAGTAGAAAAATGATTGTATCAATGGATAATCAAAGCTATTGCAATGTTAACAATACCATAAGTCTGCCTGTAAATTGTGCCATCCAGGACATGTTCTGCAAAATAACCCATAAGATGATAATTTTCTTTTAATAAAAATATACAAAAAATGTTGCATTTGTGTCAAACTGTCCTGCAAACACATATTTTATCAGGACGAGACTTTTTATAATATAAGCGGGAGGTTGTCCAAGTATTTGTCAACCATAAGTGGCAAACAAATATAAAGATAGCCGCATTTAAAGCTCAGGTGATTCGTCAAGCTCTGTTATTGCAATGAGTTCCCCAGTTTAACCCCATATACCCAAGTTAAGGTGTAACATTGCTGGTTAGTTGATGATGATGTAGCTTTCTAATCACATGTATGTATTATTCTCCATATCATGGTTAGAATATTTAACTGGTCACCAACAAAAATTGGGTTTAAGCTCTTCAATAATTAGTGAGTCGTGTTTGTCAATAATTAAACTTGAAGGGATTAAATAATTAAAGGTTACAAGGTTCAAGGGATTCTCTACATATACGGTTCAGTTAACAGGGTGACAAAACTACCTATTAAAGTGCTCCAGTGTGCACAATAAAGAAATAACTAATGAAAGATATAAGCATTTGATACTATGTCAGTATTCAAAAGTTGTTGCCCATTTTCCAGCTTCTGTTACTTGATCATGTTTGGCTGTGTGGAAAAGGGTTAAACATCTTTCTTTTTCCCAATAAAACTGATCCCTGTTCTGGAGTAGGCTCTTTCAGTTTGCCATGAGTCAAATATAATTGATTGCGGTTGAGAGGGGTTGATTAAATCTTTCTCACCCAGTGAAAACCTCCCCCATCTAGAGTTACAACACGTCTAAGCCTGCGGAGGAAAAGGGAGTGGATCTGTTGCAGGTGTTGCACATTCCACATCAACAACAAGAGATACCATTTATGTTTGAAAAGTGAGATTTAATGTAGTTTCAGAGTCACATTAAAACTTCTTAAACTGCATATAAAGTATGACAATATGTCTTTGTAGTACTGAGCCTTAATGAGAAAGGAGACGTAAATCACATGGTTGAGTGGTTGAGAAATGTTTAGACTACGCATGTGGATTGCTTAAGAAAGTGCAGGCTGGTATTTTCCACAACAAACCTGTTCAAACGTGTTTAGATAGCAGCATGCAGCACCAAGAGAGCAGGATATGCTTTATACTGTTTGATTACCTTTTGGTCTAATCTAAGATAATCAAAAGTTACGCAGATGTTCAAATTCCCTTTTGTTATCAAAGACTGTGGAAGATAAATGATAGGTTACATGAATCTGCAGAAATAAATTGTACGCATGTTGTTATCTTTTCTAATGATCTTTCAGGCTCATGCTTGTCTGCACTATGACAACATGCAGACAAGCATGAGCGATCCTGAGAGATCATCGGAATGAATGAGAGCAACTAATCACAGCCACCTGAACTGACTGGCCCTCCGCTTGATGTGTGTTGATTGTCAAAGCACTGGAAAAACTCTCATTTAGCTAGTCCATGTTCACTTGTTGCATTAAGAGAAAGAACACGAGGACACGACTAATAATAGGATTTAGTTATAGGATTACAGTCTTATTCAGTGTCTTTAAAATCATCTTCGAACCATCCAAAGACAAAAAAACCCACAATGTTATACATGCATGCTGCACCAACCGCATAGTGAGATTCCTTGTTGACTTTCCCACCCTTATTTTTATTGCACCACCATCCTGACAAGTGCACATGATTATTATTTCTTGTAAAAACGAGTTATACAGGTTCTTTTATCATCTATACTTCCTTAAGGTTACCACGTCCAATAAAAGAAAGGATAGGAATAAACTTCACACAATAACTTCTGCACGACATAATAAACACAAGTTTGAGTTTGAAACAACCATTACAAAAAAAGAACACTTAAACCACAGTTTGCAGTAAACTCATGTAACGTTTTTAACTTCGTGAAAAGTTCTGCTGTCGTCATTCATGAAAAAAGATATCCCTGAGGACCTTTTATGACTCTTTGGTGGCATCGGCCTTCCTTTATGGAGTGGTCTGCTGGGCCAGCAGCATCACAGCTGCAGACAGGAAGGGACTTAATAAACTAGTGAAGAAGGCCAGCTCTGTTAGCGACAGGAGGATGATGACAAAGCTATCATCACTCATGGAGTACAATTCCCACCCCCTGCATGGCACAGTAACAGCGGGGAGCTCCTTCAGTGACAGGCTGCTTCACCCAAAGTGTGTGAAGGAGAGATACTGCAAATCCCTCCTTCCTGCTGCAGCTGCAGTCAGGCTCTTCAACCAAGCATGATCCTACATGAAAGCACACACCCAAACTGAAGATAAATTCAATGTCAATCACCTATGTGCAACCATGTGTAAAAACTACAATACTCATGTGCAATAATATTTGCAATGCGCAATAACATTTCCAACCATTTTGTGCACTGTATGCTTTGTCTTCTTCTGTGGAACTGAAAATGTTTCCAAACTGTTTCATTATAATGTGCACCGTGTGTTTCTTTTTCGTTTCTTTGCTGCTGAAAACACTGAAAGTTTCCCCATTGTTGTGGGAACAATAAAGGTTTATCTTGTCTTATCTTTTTCGCAGGCAGCCCCGCTATCCTTCAATTTTAGATCATATTTATATGTAAGTAACCCTTCACTCAGCTAGTATTTAACTATTTCTGGGTATCCATACAAAATAAAGAAAGAAATAATATATATATAAATAATAACATATACAAAATATCAGTTCTAGTACTCAACACATGAAAAAACTAAAACTAAACTAACTAAATCTATATCCTTTTTCTAAAAAAACTATTAAGTCACTGTCAAAGGTTGTTGCAGTTAATAAACAAGGATCTATTCGGCTGTGGTTGGCACAATTATGCAAACAGCGACACCCAATGGCGTCAACATATATTACATACAAATATGTCATTGCAGTACCGCTTCTCCCCATAGAGGGCGCCAAATGACAGCGGAAACCAGTCTATGGGGAAAACCCGTAGGGGGAGGGGCGAGCGCTTCTGCAGGTCTGTTCACTGGGGCTAACTAAAGTCCACCAACAAGCTAGTTAGCAGTGATGAACGCTAACGGCGATGCTCAAGCAACAAGCGAACATGGACTAGCTAAATGAGAGTTTTTCCGGTGCTTTGACAATCAACATACATCAAGCGGAGGACCAGTCAGTTCAGGTGGCTGTGATTAGCTGCTTCATTCATGCGGTCACTGGTACCCGGAGGAGTTTGAGCTCTCAGTGGCGGGCAACCTAAGTCATCAGCTCGCTGGGACAAGTGGGACAACACGGCTCACTCACCGGTACGATTGTTTTGCTGATAGCATGCTAGTGTGGCTAACGGTAACTACAGTAGCGTCCTCAACTGTACACGTATGAATGGATATAGTGTAATAAAGCGGGCGCAGGTTCACTGCTTGGAGGTAAATATGAGTGTGTACAGCACCCTCTTGTAGCTAGCTTCTTGAAACGGTGGTGTTATTTGCAGCTGCAGCGTTACCAGGACAAATAAAGTGATCATGTAAATACTCGTGATTGTTAGCTGAAGTCGGCTAGTTAACGCATCAGTGCGCGTGTATTCTAAAGCTGCTTCACGTGACCGAGACTAAAAGCGTTCCATGTGCTTTATTTTTTACTGTTTACATGTGTTTTTTGTTGTGATTATGATGGATTGAGTTGCTGCTGTATTGTTTCATTCATTCAATGTGTATTTAGCAACATAACCGTTTGCATGTAGTCCTATCAAGCCTGGGCTCTAACGATAATGATTACTTCCTTCCTCTCAACAGAGTAGGAGCATGGTGGTCCCGGACAGTGCCAGCGTGGTCCCCCAGCCCGAGCATGGCAGTCCCACTGGCCTCACGGAGAGCTCCAAACCTGGGTGCGAGGAGGAAGAGGAGGGGGGTCAAGACCTGGCGGGGGTGGAGCTGGAGGAGGTCCGAAAGCTGCAGGAGCTTGTTCGTAGGTTGGAGGTCCAGAATGAGACCCTGCGCAACAGGGGGAGCAAGACTATCATCCACAGAGGAGCCAGCAGCAACAGCAATCTCACAGCTGCTGTCAATATCAATGAGACGCTGACTTGTGAAGATATGACTAATTCCCACCTCAGATTGGAGCACAGCGGCAGCACAGACTTTGAGCTATCACCCCCTCAGGACAGCAGCAGTGGCGAAGACATGTCCCCTCTGCCCATGGCCAACAGGCTGGAGGAGGATGATGAGGAGGAGGTAGAAGAAGACGAACAGGGTCCGTGTGGGGGCTTTCTCACCTTGACCTGCAGCAACGGAGGGGGACAGTCCCAGGAGCTAAGCCAGACGCCAGAGAGCCCCTCTCAGGGAAGTTATGAGTCAGAGACACTTGCTGAGAGCGACTCTGGGGTCGACCAAACTGCGCTGGATGAGGTGGATGTCCTAGATCTGGAGGATGAGTGTGCAGAAGTGGAAGACGAGGACAGCTGGTATGTTTTATTATCTGCAGTGCTCGTCTCTGGTCTTTAGTTATACTTTGATAGCCTCTCATTTTCCAACATGCATTTCTGTCACCACTGGGCAGATCAGTTCTGCATCTAAACTTTTGCAGATGTGACAGAGATTACAATATCTCTGCATAATATGTAAGAGTGCATATAAGTTACCTTCAGGGGAAGTTGGTTGCAACACACACTACAGGGATGCAACGTTTAAAGTTTGCATTTTACAATCGCTGTGTCTAGATAGAGGAGCCCCTTCAGCCAGATGAGTCACATTTTCTTTATTTTAACCTCTGATTTGAAAGTGCGTTACTCCCCCACAGGGCAGTGACTATGTTCTGTTCTGTAGCATCAGATTATTTTGATTTAAAGTTAGACTTTATGTTCAGCCAAGACGGAAACAGACTTTTTTTTCCCTCGTCCACAGAGTCAAGTCTTTTCTTTGCTTCCTAACTGTTAATATTTACTGTAAATTATAGCGTTAGTTAGGGAGAAAAGATGGAGAAGAAAGGCGCTGCCGTGACATGGAGGCGGAAAAGAAAGGGCAGCCTGCCAAAGTGAATAATTTCAGCAGCAGTGCGACATGTGAGAGGCTGTTGGCAGTCTCTTAGACTTGACTCTGCGCTCTCAGGCCTTGATAAACATCAGGCATGACTGATATGCTACCTGTTTGTCAGGCTAGGAGGAACACCGAGGCTTTTGTTTTTATCATTCGCCCTCATAAAGATGCTACAGGCACACGAAGTCTTTTATTTCAGACAAACAATGCTTATTATTAGTGTTGACTTGACCCAACATAGACCTCCATCCACTAAGCCTTGTTACACAAAACACTGAGGATCAACAAAGCTTTTTCTGCTTTAGTTCAGTCCTGAAAGCAGGTTAGGTCGAAGCTTAGTTATTGTTCTGAAACAATGTGAACTGCTCATTTCCTTCAATTTAATAGGCAGAATAAAATGACCCAAAGCAGTAAAAGATGTTTCATTACAACTACATATTCACTTTATGCCAGAGATCAGTCCAGACGTGTTTGTTTATAGGTTGCCTAAAACAGGGACCATATTGTGCTCCTAACGGCTACTTTAGCAGCTGAGTCTCAGAGCTTAACAGCCCAACCATTCACGGCTTATTTTCAGTTTCCCATCATTAGCCATACCATATGTGCTTTGCGAGGTTATCATAGCCAAAACATCCAGTAATCCTAACGGCGACATAATCAGATCTGCTCCGGGCTGGATGCTGCCACATGGCTAAACTGCTTTGGGTGGGATTGCGCAGCATGTGATCTGAGGCCTCCCGGTGTGTAAGCAGCATGCGACAAGGACAGAAACACCGGAGCAGAGAGCAACTTTATGATGTCTTGTAAGGTTTTTCATTCATAGGATAAGTATAGACAGGCACGTTTTAACCCCACCAAGTCAGGTCCAAATTGCAATCTGAATGTCCAGCTTGACCTTGAATCTGGCCCATTTTTCTTTACGATCTTTGTTTACCTATTAAAAGTTAACATAACATAGCTAAACATAGCTTAGCACAAAGCCAATTAGATTCCAAACAAAGACCTGAACGACAACCGCCGTAACTTGCGCCCCTTACTTTGAAAGTCAGGGAAGCAATAGCAGAATAAACCTGAACTTAAAGTTGATCACACTGTGTCTTAGATATCCAACCTGCCTCCAGGATGCTCCTCGTGATTGTGGTTATAAACAAATAGGGCACTGCTCTTTTTTTTTTTTTTACTGAAAGGAAGAGCAACTCTTGTTTTCACAGCAACTTCATTTTAAGTTATTATAGAACTACTGTAAAAGTGTGAAGTACATTTTTTGACCAATTCAAGGAGTTTTATTTTGTCCAACTAAAGGGAAAATCAAGGTGAGCAGATTAAAGAAGTGTTTGAGAACATTTTTATTTGATTGTTTTATTTTACCTTTATTTTATTAGGAAATAATCCCCTTGAGAAACAAAATCTCTTTTAAAAGGGAGTCCTGGCCAAGACAGCAGCATTAAAGTTTCACATGAAGAAGAGACAACAGACTAAAACAAGCAGAAAATTCATCTAACAATAAACTTAACAGCATGCATCAATAAGACAGGTGCATTCACTTATCAAATGATCCTTAATCCTGTTTTTATAATCTTCAGAGCTAATAAATGGCTCCACTTTAAGGTGACCATGCAGCTCACACAATGACGAGGGAGCAAAAACATTAAAAGCTCTTACTATGGATGCACAATATTATTGGCACGTTATCAGTGTCTGCTGATTATGGCCTGAAAATGACATATCGACATATTTTCCACCAATAAAACAACGCTTTGATTATGCACAAATGCTCGATGATTCCCTAAAAAAGAAAAGAAAATGTTACATACTAATAAATATGGACTTTTGTACCTAACCTAAGTTTAAGTACGTTTCTTATATTGCCCAGTGTATATGTACATTTTAAAAAGCACTGTATTATGTTATTTCTGCATCTGCCAGTGGGCCACTACAATAAGAGTAGGCATGATATCAATTCCACTACAGGGGAGACTTGATGTTCTCTGCAATCAGGTGGGGAAAAAAACACATGCTTAATTTATGGGTATGTAAATCAGCAAAAGGGGTTGGAAAATATCGGATATCGGCAAAAACTCCTCTATCGTGCATCCCAAATTTTATCAAAGACAGATCGCGTTCGAGGGATGACAAACATAAGGTGGAGAAAAAAGTCAAATTAAAAAACAAGAAGTTAGAAATTATGTACTAGAAATAGGGTGATGTAGTTTTTCAAAAACTGTCAATAGGCATATATTACCCCACCGCTGCAGCTGTGACGGGTACACTCTAATCCATAAATACTGCCCTGTTTATCTCAGATATATTTAAATTTTATTCTACAGGTAGGTCCATCTTTTATATGACATAGTTTTATAATTTGGTCTGTATTTATTGGCAAAGCAGTTATATTAAAGAAACTACAGTGGCCGAATGGCAACAGCCGGGGGATAACCTGTGACCAGAACTCACGTGCGAATGGATCAACCACCAGCAGAATGTGCGTCATTATTCCACATCAAACCCAGGGTTCACGTAGTATCACCCTAACCCCCCCCACACACACACACACACTGGAAATCTTTTCTCGGTAGCAGGATGTGTGACCTGAATTTTGCTCTCTGTATTGTTGCCCATTCCACTGGGAAATGGCTCCTTTTGTGTTTGCCCAATGGGAAGATGATTTGTAGTTGATTGCTCCAGAACCGGTCGGTCCGGGGCCCTTTTGTGAGGCCAAGTCAAAGGATCAGCCCATGTGACCGGCAGTTCAAGGCTTGTGGGGCACTCGTTGGATGTTTGCGCTCACTGGGGCAACACTTGACACATCTTAAGAGGGGGCATCTGAAAGACACACTCTGTAGTTGATTTTCTGATCATGGCTTGACCTTGTGAGTAAAGCCGGTTTTGGCAGTTAAACTTAATGTGCAGCCCTTTCCAGTTATGAGACTAAGTTTAAGCTGTTGTACTTGGATAACAGGGATTTTCAGGAATACTTTTTTCCTTTCCTAGACTTGCATTAAATTAATATAGCATGCAGATGAAGCTGAGGTAATTTATCCCAGCAGTCATGTTAAGGCTGTGATAAGGATGTTGAAGGTGCATCAGTATTTACTGCCTCACTGTTTGATCTGATCACATCATGCACAGTGTTTACACAGCTTCAATGTTTGCTTAATGCTTAGCTGCCTCCGCTAACCATTTAGTGGTTGGGCGTTAATTCTCAGTCATGCCTGTGATGTATTTACTGCATGAAAAACATTCTTACTGTGCATGGTGCATACCACACAGGCCAGAAGTTCCCCCTAATCTCTGGCTTGTATTTATTCAAATCTTTTGCTCTGCAGCTACCGGCACTTTTGACAAGCACAAAAAGTAGATTAGGCTTACTTCTCGGGTCCTGAGCTGCCTTCACCCTCGCTCAGTTTCCCTGAATCTGTATTAGTCTCCCAATCCCCTTTACTGCATGTCGTTGCTCTCATTTCTCTGGGTAATGTTTTTTTTTTCTTCTTCCTTTTCTCTACAGGTTGTACGTGTCTCCAAAAAAGCAAGTAGCAGATCAAGGGCCAGAGTCTCCGCTGAAGTGGTGTCGGCAGGCTCTCGACCACCGCAGCCCGGAGACGGAAATGGCGTGTCGAACCTTGATCAACCGTTTGGACCAGTGTACGCGCTAAACTAACAAATGCAATTGTTTGACGCTCAACACACAGTGACAAAATATTAGTTTTTCATCATTTTTATTCCGCCCCTTTGTAAGATTAATACATTTCAGTCCTTTAAATGCTAAACAAACTTTCATTATAAGAAGATTTCTGCATCTGAAGGTCTGAGTCACATGTCGCTGCCACAGGGAGAGAGTCTTACCTCCTGCTGTGAATCTGCCGCTGTGCTCTTATTTACGGCTCACCTCCACCGTGCATGTGCACAGATCCGTGTGTGTTTTAGTCATAAGACAAAGCCAGATTGAAGTGTACATGCGATGTACTGTACTTTTCTACGTGCGGACAGAAGTTTGTGTCTGATCCAACAGACCACATGTATTATTTATCCGGCTCGCAAGCTCTTACTTCCTGCAAGCTGCAGAACCTGAACAACAAAGCTATTCACACCAGGACTGAAAGGCGTCATGAAGTCACGGGCTGGGTTGGATTACCTCCCCCCCGGGTCAGATCTCTCTTTTTTTTAAACCGCTGCAACGGGCCAAAAAACTGCCTTGGCGACTTAGAGCAAGTTTCAGCCAATCTGCAGAAACTGTAGAGTTAGCAGTTATAGGACCATGTTGTCCAAATGAACAGAATTTAGTTTTAGCTGCAGTATAAATGCAAATATTTCAATGGTTTGTTAGACTAGACTAGACTATAAGGAAAGCTGCTTCTTCAGTTCCTTAAACATCTGCAGCCATGTGATGGTAGCAGGAAGATGTGTTGATAGATCTGCAGCTTCTGCTTAAAGATGGGCCTTTGTGCTCTCACATTTGGCCTTCCACCGTGTTTACTTTGATTAAAAGCACGTGCAAACTACATCCTGCTGCTACAAAACAGTCACACGAACCTTTACACACATCCGTCAGGTCTGTTTTAACTCAATATTGTACTTGTTGACGCAGGAGGCGATGGATTACCAAGCACGTTATTCCGGCGAAGCACACGTGCTGTGTCACATTGTAAATAAGATGCAATAATTCGCTGTTAAATAAGCTACTATAACGACTATAATATATATAAATATTGTCGGATTCTCCAATAGGTTATTTTATGAGTCCATCGCCAGCTGCTGCGGATGTTGGTGCTGTGGCTTTACATCTTAACATCCCAACAACATGCTTTCCTGGAGCCATGCGATGGCTCAGCAGTTTCAGAGCGATGAGATCAGTTCTTTATGAATCACCACACCCTCAGACCTGTATTCACCTTCACCCAGCCCTTTTGAACTTTGCACCGCCGCACCTACACGAACCCAAACAACAGCTGTGTTTGCAGACGCCCAGGGAGCCGATACATCCAAAACCAACCGCCCTGCACCTGCTGTTTCCTTTGTGCAATTAAAAAGGGGCCCTTCATGTCATTAACATTGTTCACAACCACAGCTCTTCATGTCTCTTTCTCTATGTCGCATTGTTTTCTGAGTATGTCCTATCTCTCCTCCTCTGTTCCCTGCAGCGTCTCGATGGAGGAACATGTACTGTAGCCCGTCAGCAGAGGCAGCCTCTGCAGGCTCTGCAGGCTCGGCAGGCTCCGGCCTGATCTCTCCTGGGTACCACAAATCAACTAACAAATCCCTACTAACCTGTGGCAGCTCAGGTATGGCATGACATTAACACACTGTGCTCCTCATTTTCTGCTCAACACAACAGTGGGGCTGACGTCAGATATTGTAAGGATGTAGGTCAGACGATGTGTGTGTGCACTTATGCATCAACAATGTGTCCTCTTGGGGGATCTGATGGTAATTTTTAAAGACTGTTCTGGCATTGGTGCATGTTTTACCCAGTTTATTGTGCGTTACATATACTGTACATTACTATTAATCTAGTTTCCGAATCAAATCTCAAGTTTATTAGATAGATTTTCTTGTTCTATCAGGCAGCCATTGTTTCACCATCACTTTAAAATCAACAAAGAATTTCTCTCTTTGCAGAAAGGTTTGATATTTCTGATTAAACACTTCTATCAGTGAATTTATCTTCATGTTGTATTTAAATGAGCAGATATGGTGTGTTCCTGGCAGATAGAAAACACACTGTAACACTAGAACACTGACATTTGGTCAGCAATTATGTACAGTATATGTGGTTCTTACTTCAGGGCATAGAAACAAAGCGTTTAAAGGTGTCTGACAATGCTAACCTGTGAGAAATGTATAACCTTGCACTCTTGTTTTTCCTCACATTGTTGCACTTCACTGTACACAGACCAACAATACTGATGCTGTCGTGCAAACCCTGTAAATAACCACTCTTTGCATGAACTTGTAAATGCATTGCTTGTGGGTGTGATCTATCTAATCCTGGACTTTTTATATAACCAAATGCCCCTGGATGGTTTTGTCATTTCATATTTGTATCAGTCTGAGTGTCGGGCCTGTGTTAGACAGACATGCCTGGCAGGCGGATTTTGCATACAGCTTTTCTTGGCATCATCAACAGACAGTCCTTTTTCTAGACGTGTGCTGCTGGGCAAGGCCGGGGTGAAGTCCAGAGGAGAGATGTGTTATATGAAGGCAGCAAATGTAGCTGTGAAACAAAGATTTCACACCTTAAAATCTCAGATTTTGATGACGTCACACCTCGAATTGATTGTGACTGATGGCGCTGCTTTTTTCCCCCAATATTCCTCAACTTCTTCCATTGACACTTTGATGTGCTACTTCGTTAAATTACCTTACAGCAATATACATTTTTTTCATCCTGATTAATCGATCCCTGTCATATCCTTACCAGCGTCTGACAAATCCCTTTAGCATCTAGTCTTCAATGATTAGGTGATGGTCTGACATATGCCATGATCATTTTTGAAAGGGGTCTATTAATCATGACAGGGCTTTTAAACTTGTCTTATTTATATATGTTTTTTATGTGGGCTGACATCTTCATCCTAAACGGCACTCATAGTTTGAAAGCTAGTTATGATCCTGTCATGTGAGTGCCCTGTGGCTGTGCAGTGTCAGGTTTAAACCTGGCACCATTTTTATGCACAATGGTGGACAATTTGACACTGTTCATGCATAGGGATAATTACGGAAGAGGATTAGGGCCACTGAAAAAAAAAAAAAAATTAAGGTCCAATAAATTTTTATTTTTACTCGGAGAAAAAAAGTCAGAATTCTGACTTTAATCTCCTGACTTCTGAATTCTGATTTTTTTTCTATGAATAATAAAAAAAAAAAAACATTTTTATTGGACCTCAAATTTTTTTTCAGTGGCCCTAATCCTCTTCCGTAGATAATCCATGCAAAAATAAAATGTTTAAAAGTAATTTGAATGTTTATGAGAGTGCAGCACAATCATTTACTCACATCTTGAAAGCCCTCCAACCAATATAATACAGCTCCTTATAATATAATATTCTTTGCACTGGCTTTTATTTGAGAATTTATGGTAATTCACTGCAACACAAGTTGATGTAACTCGTAAAAAATGTGGGTAATGTAGTTCCAATGTTTGTATGAGTGAATATGCTTGTTATAACAGGTGTTCCTACTGTGTTTACAGGCGTCACAAACATGCAGTCGGCCCTGAGCTCGCAGTCCTCCATAGACAGTGAGCTCAGCACATCAGACGACTCCATCTCTATGGGCTACAAGCTGCAGGACCTCACTGACGTCCAGATCATGGCTCGCCTACAGGAAGAAAGTGAGTGGAGGTGTTTACTTCTGTCTATGACAGTTGATGAGCAAAGTTAGCCTCATCGTAAACATTTTATTTCTAGATATTTTGACTCTTTAAAAGCTTTGGTTGTCTTCTAAGGTTTGCATGTGTGTTTTGCATGGCTCCCTGTGTATGCAGTTTTCTTTTTAACTATTTAACTTCTTTAACATCTTTTGTGTCAGGTCTGAGGCAGGATTATGCTTCCAGCTCAGCGTCTGCATCACGCCGCAGCTCCACAGCCTCCCTGCAGTCCCTGCGCCGGGGCGGCACATACAGCGATCAGGAATTTGACAGTTACAGCCTGGAGGACGAGGAGGATGAGTTCTGCTCCATGCCCCAGCGACGACATCGCTTCACTCCCTCGCCCTTGGGCTCACCCCGGTGCCTGTCTCCCTCCACCTCCAACCACGGTCAGGAATACAGCAGCAGACTTTCTGCACCACGCACAAGAACACCCAGACGATCTCTCCAAGGCCCCAGTGCAGAGCTGCTTAAATTTGCCAAGAGTGAGGGTAGGCTAGCAGTAATAATTCAGCATTCATACACTCAGTCAAGAAGATTGACTCTACAAGATTTGTCTTGTACCAAAGCTGTACAAATACGCATCCTGTTGTTGCTTAATGTGCTCTGTATGTGTGGTTCCAGAGGAGTTAAGGCACAGCATGCCTAATCTGGCCCCACGCACCAGCCTACGTTCCCTGGAGGCAGTCAGAAACAGCCGCAGCATGGAGGCTAACCTCCAGAGCTCTGGCAACCGCATGTCCCGCCTGCCTCACTCCCCCTCCACAGGTAACCCCTACCCTCTTCACCTGGTCCGCACCATTCCTCTAACACAGGGGTCTTCAACCCTGCTCCTGGAGAGCTACCTTCCTGCATGTTTTAGGTTTCTCCGTAATCTAACGCACCTGATTTGAATGATCTGCTTATTATTAATTTCCTGAGACGCTTCAGTTGGTTGATAAAGAGTAGATGATTCAAATCAGGTGTGTTAGAGTACGGAGAAACCTAAAACATGCAGGAAGGTGGCTCTAACATGATGGCACATGCATTTGCCCTGCATACAGCCCTTTGCAGTCTCAATCTTATCCGACCATTTAACCACCTCTTTACCTGCATGACCACAGTTATGGTTTCAACAATAACTGGGCAGATTCTTCTTAAATGGGCTCATAGGAATATTTGACAACACATTGATTTTGCTTATGTTACACGCATGTGAGTGACAGGATACATGCTCTTTGAAATGGTTCTACTGATCTACAAAAAACTGCTAACAAACCATCTTGGATGCAATGCAGGTTTCAAAACAATAACTTTGCTCTGCAAATGTTTTATGAGGAAGGAAATTTATTCTACATGTAAGAGTGCATGCAATGAATAACACTGACTTAACAAGAATTACTTTGTTTACAAGAAAAATCACAGGGCACCTTTTTCTTTAACAATGAATGAGCACATAATTTTGTCTTTTTAATTGACTACAGTTTAAATAAACATAAAAAGGTTCACAAAAAACAGATACTAAAAAGAGAGCTGTCTGGTTTAGCCCAGCTGGTAGAGCAGGCGCCCCATATACAGAGGCTAGTCCTTGACACACTGTTCGCAGGTTCTACTCTCGGTCTGCCGATCATTTGGTGCATATCATCCCCCGCTCTCTACTCCTCATATTTCCTGTCTATCTTAAGCTGTCCTATATAATAAAGGCTAAAGCCAAAAAAAAGACAACTGTCATACACAACAGTACTGTACAGTATACCAACAAATATCACAAATAAATCTGTGCAAACAGTCCTGTAGCAAATAAAAGAACCATAAGACAGCAACATAATAAAACATTGTAAAAATGTCTATACAAATATTTATCTACAACAACTACAACAATTATAAACGCAATGTACATGTAAAGAAATGTATAAACAGTATTATGTTTTAAAAGGAAGACACAGACAAGGATGTTGCCAAACTGATATCATCCCCAAATATCGAATATCGGCCTGTCATATTAAAACAGATGTATGGATCTAACCCTGACAGTCTAATACTACCCACAAACGTTATCATAGAGTTTCACCAACCATCCCAAATTTTCCTAATCCCAACTCCTTTCCTGAGCTCTCATCTTCCCTGACAAACCCAAGCTGCTGTACAGGTAACTCTCCTTTCATACTCACCTGCTACATGATGATTCCACTACTCTGCTCCGAACTTCTCATTGATAATCCAGCACTGCTTTTCCCAGGTTTGCCTTCAACTCCTAAAAGCCACAAGTGCCTCAAATAAGAATCTGTTTGAGCTTCTGTCATACCACTGTGCCTTTCTTCCTCTTAAGGGATGGCTAGTAGTCGGCTGCGGAGCAATGGCCAGTCACCTCTCTCACTGAGGACTCCAGTTAAAGCCGTCGCTCCGATAGCAGCTGGTCGTCAGGCTTCCAGAGGTCTGCCGGTTGTCCAAGCACCGCCTGCAGGAGGGGGCCGCAGGGTTCAGTCCCCGGGGTCTGCCAACGGTGGAGCCTACATACCTGGAAGAGCCTCCACTGGGGCGGGGAGGCCTGCGGTGGGCCGCGGACAGGCAGGGCCATCCGCATCCACAAGGAGTAAACTTTCACAGCCCACCAGGAGGTGAGCACGTAAATGGGAATTATGAGATATTAAGGAAAAAAAGGCAAACTAGTTTTTATGCCATTGAGATCATCACAATCACCATCACCATTTGGTACTTTGCTTCCTGTGTTAATATACACTAACTTCCTTTTTTTATTGACAGGTCTTTGGGCATGACTAAAATCTCAGATGAAGCCTGGAAAGATGGCTGCTATTGAGTCTGGACGGCTGAAGGATGCTCACTGCTGCAACCCTCATCCCCCTTACCTCTCATCGTTCAAATTGCATCACAAATGTGTCATACATCCTTTCGGTCCCCCATTTCAAACTGGAGCCCTGGGCTGCACTGGATTCCTAGTGAAGACTCATCTCTTTCCCTCGCATGAACCCACACAGAGAGGTTGTGTAGGCAGACAAGACGACACATGTGCACACTCCACTTGTGATATGGACCAACTCAGAGCTTCCAGAAGATTTGTTTGTGTCAATTTTACTTATTTTTCTATGGTGATCGTGAGAAACTGCTGGAATATTAAGGGTTCTAGTACTGTTCTGTTGATGTAAATTATATGAAGTCAATTTAAATGAAGATATTGATGGTTTGTTCTTTTTCCGTGTGAATTCCAACTAGATGAAGGAGCTGAGTGTTGCATGCTTGGTTTTGTTAAATTATCCCTACAGCCTATCCATCATTATGTAACTGCAATATGACAAATCCTCCATATGTCCCAAATGATCTGTGTGACTTTATGAATGCTGGATTGGATCATTGTGAAATTATCTTTAGATTTGTGTTGTATTTGTGTTTTTGCTATTTGATTACACAGCAATGCAACTCCTGTAAAACCACACTGCCCTTATAAATAATACAAAAAAGGTAAAAAAATATATATGGTTTGTGCCAAGGTGCATTTCAGCTGCAACACTCTTTCTAATTCCAGAAGTAATCTTGATTCATGAAAGGTATTATGGTACTGTATTTTCCAGGCATTTCTACTGCATATCTAGAGGTGGTTTCAAGTGTCTGTTTTTCGATACCACTGTAAAAAAGACAAATGTTTATGCACGAAGGCCGCCTGCCTTAGACAGCTATGCACCCTGATGCAGAGTGCCTCTGAAATTAGAAGCTGTTATGAAAATGAGTAATAAAGTCTACCCTGAAAAAATAACTGCAGCTTTTTTTCTTTATTTTTAGTCCATGTATGCAAAGTCGACCTTTTTTGCATAACAGGCTAATTAGTAACACTATGCAGTGCATCCGCAGTACAGGCAGTGACAGCAGCATTACCGTCATCAACACCCGGATATTTCCTGCGTGCATGACCAAACGCTTCACAAATGTGCGCTCGACGCTAACCCACCCCTTGTGTCAAAATGGCCTACAGGCCTCATCTGCGCATACAAAGTCTGAGCTCAGCCTGCAAAAACATTAAAATTTGAATTTCTTGGTGTGATGGATTTTGAATGTTGTGTGTCACAGCCGGGCGTAAATATGTTCCCATTAAGAGAATGTCTGTGTTAATGTAACTCTGCTCTCTTATGCATGACGCAAATAGTAAGGGATCAGCGGTAAACGAGGCCACGCATTGTCTGCCCCCCGCCCTCCCTCTGCTTGTCAGGAAGCAAGCTGATTGGCCGAGGCCTAGCAAAGGGTGCCCGGGGATCCAAAACTGCAGGCCGCACTTAGCTTACCGTCAAAAATAAACCAAAACAATAACAGACAAAACTGAGAAGGGGGAGATACACCGATAGAGTCGGAAGACGACGTTATCAGGTAAAATTATTTTAAATCGATTAGAAAGGTATGTGGAATAAGACGTAAGGGCCCAGTCGGCCGTAGTGGGCCTCTTTCAGCCTTTTCGAAAAACAACATGGAAGATAATGCGGCACGAGCTGCTTCTCTTAGCTTAGCAAGCTAGCTAGCCGAAAGGACGGCCGTTGTTGCACAGATTTTAGCGACGTACTAAAATACATTCTTATGACACATAGTGATGTGTTGCTTATGCTAAAAACTTTATTTACATTGTTACATTGAGTGAAGTTGTTTGTTAAACAGTCAAATAATATCAGTTGTCGCATCCCTTGAATTAGCCGATATGCTAAAACAAGATGGCGCTCAGAGGAACAGCCCTAGCTCGCTTGCTAGTTAGCTCTGGTGGGTGGAGGGCGGTAGCCGCCCTAGTATGCATTGCATAACGTCTGCGGTACTTTCATTGGCGGCCATAAACTCTGAGCATGTGTAGTTTTGTGCAAAGAGTGCAGAGTACAATACCTGTTTTAAATCATTACAGTGGCAGCAGAGTGTTAATTTAATTGCATATGATATATCCGTGGGAATCTGGGACGCACAATGCCATAACACACCACTGCAGTCATGTCGTATTTGGCTTATTGGAAACGTCATGTGACGACAATGCATTTCCTATCACAAAAACTAACAGAAATCTTTTTGGCAATAACCATCAGAGTTGCTGTCTTTGAGCTGCTCCTCCTGCACACTGGGCGGGACAGTCCTTTGTTTCAGCTGGGCTTCAGCCATCAGGCTCCACTAGCTTCAGGTGCATGTCGTCAGGTTGAAGATGCCTGTAATACTCTTTATAGGCATTGGATGGAGCCACTGGTCAAGAAAACAACCGCAGTCCTCTCTCATTATGAACCTGAACTCCTGTAGAAATGTTGTCTCTAAAGATCTTTACTACTCCTATGCACTAGTTCATTGCCCATGGTCTGTGTTCTCAATACTATAATTTTTTCTTTGTCAGGGGGAATAAAAACCTTAATGGAAGGAATCACATCAAGTATATTGGTTTTATTCTAAGGGTTTTGTCATCAAATGTGAAGGTATGTATCCAGTACAACCATTTATGGCAATGTCCACTTTTGCATTCACTTTCACTTTAATAGTTCACACCAACAAAGTGAAAGAAAACAGTTAACACAGCATACACTGTAATTTTCAGTCTTTTTTCTGAGTGAAGACATGGATCAAGGAGGAGGGGTGTTGGAGCTACACACTCAGGAGCTGAAGATGCCCCATGCTATGATCATGCAAGACTTTGGTAGGTGGTCAAGTAGGATATTGTGACAGCAATTATATTGTTAGCAGTATTAGATTGCAGTATACAACATGTAATGCAAGGCAAAGTTGAAAATAACTTCAAAGCTTATAGCTCCAACGTATGTCATCTGAAATTTCTCACATAATGTAAATACTTTTTACTTTGATGATAAGAGAACCTCCTCAATCACCCACCTATTAGGTGTATGGGTCTTGCCCATCAAGTTGATAGTGCTATTAGGTTTATCTCTTAGCTAAGTAATACAGTAACATAAAACAACAAGAAGGTGATACACCCTCAAAATCACATGAAAATATTTTCAAAAACATGCTGTGGCTTTAATTCTAATTTGGTTGTGTGAAACTCTTTGTCATGCATCCCTCTCTACATCTTCTGTTTACAGTCGCAGGCATGGGGGGTCTGGCTCACATTGATGGGGAGCACATTGTGGTGTCTGTGCCCGAGGGTATGCTTCTCTCTGATGTCATGACGGATGAGGGCATCCTCCTGGAACATGAGCTGGAGGTGGAAGGCCTAGAGACTCAGGTGGTTCATGGCCTGGAGACGGAGGTGGTGGAAGGACTAGAGACAGAAGTTGTGGAGAGCCTACATGCAGACGTGGAGGGATTGGAGGCAGAAGTGGTCGAGGGGCTGCAGACACAGGTGGTAGAGTTGGAGGCTCAGGTTGTCGAAGGCCTAGAGGGCGAGGTGGAAGTGGAAGGTCTCGAGGCGCAGGTGGTAGAGGGCCTTGAAACTGAGGTCGATGTTGAAGACCTGGAGGCTCATGTTGTTGAAGGCCTTGAGGAGGAGGTGGAAGTGGAAGGTTTAGAAGCTGAGGTTGTTGAAGGCCTGGAGGTAGATGTGGAGAGTCTGCAATCTCAAGGTGTGGAGGCCCATGAAATAACAAGTGAAGACATGGTATCTTCAGAACACAGCGTGATCATGCCCGAGAATATTCTGGGCACAGAGGTCGCAATAGAAGAAGCGCTGGACCCCCACCATCACCACCACGTCCTCACCTCAGACCTCATCCAGGACTCAAACCACCACCACGATGACATGCCAGACCAGGTGTTTGTGGCAGAGCTTCTGTCCGAGCACCAGGACAACACTCTGGACCACCAGCTTGTGTCAGAAGGTTTGATGGTGACGGAGGCCAACGGGGAGACCATAATCCACGAGCAGCTGCCGACAGAGGCTGTCCCCCTGCAGACAGACGAGGACGATGATGCAAGAAGCAGCTCGGAGGATTACCTCATGATCTCATGTAAGATAGTTTGGCATATGATAACATAGCACACTGTTCTTATGCAATGCTATTAAATTTTAATAACCAAGACACATTTTGTTACTGTAGTGGACGAGGTGGGAGAGAAGCTGGACATTGGAGACACTCCCCTTGAGATCAGCACTGAGGTAATGGAAGACAAGGAAATTAAAGAGGAGGATGGCTCTGAGGTCATCAAAGTCTACATTTTCAAAGCTGAAGCAGACGATGATTTAGGCAAGTGACATGGAAAAATAAACAATTCCACATTACAATTAATTCAATTACTTATAGATAATGTCCTTAAAAATTCAATATAGATCATTACTTTGATATTTTTTCTCTTCTCAGGTGGAACAGAGGTAATTACTGAGGATGATTACCAGAATGGCCATCCTGACCTTGAAGCTGCATCATCAGGCAGACTTGGAGTTGGTCGTGACAAGATGGTGTACATGGCAGTCAAGAACCATCCGAAAGAAGAAGAGGATGATGACGACGACAGTGATGATGACGACGATGATGACATCAGTATGTTCCTTTGTGAAACAGCTTTTAGTCCATTTCTCACAGGTTGTGGGGCTGTAAATAACTAGACCATGCAAACCTTAAAAGATCATCTATTTTTAGATTTTTGTCCATGTCTGGGCATTTTGTAAAACAGATGTCACAGCTTGGATGTATAACATGACAGTGCTGTATACCAAATATTGTCTAAACTGTTTGTGCAGGTAACACTATTGAACAGGTGAAGAATGGAGCTTCTACACCATTTCTGCAAATCCGAGAGGGGATGGGCGCAAACCGTGTCCTCAAACCCAAACCTAAGAAAAAGAAGAAAGGAGACACACGGCAGTGTCAGACAGGTGCGAACGGCATAAAATATTGTGAGGATGAGATTTATGTTTTTAATTTTTGTTTAATTAACATATTTAAATCATTTAATAATAAGGCTTTAACATTATCAATTAACTTTTTAATTAACCATTTCTTCTAGCTGTCATCATTGGACCAGATGGTATGCCTTTGACTGTCTACCCCTGCCACATATGTGGGAAGAAGTTCCGTTCGCGAGGCTTCCTCAAATGCCACATGAAGAACCACCCGGACCACCTGCTCAAGAAGAAGTACCAGTGTACAGACTGTGACTTCACCACCAACAAGAAAATCAGTTTCCACAACCACTTGGAGAGTCACAAGCTGCTGAGCCACAACAGTGAGCGCTCTCCAGAGTACACGGAGTATACACGGCGCTACCATGAGTCCAGCCCCTTGGGCTCTGACAAGCTCATCGTCAAGGACCGGGAGCCAAAACTGCATCACTGCAAGTACTGCGAGTATGAGACGGCCGAACAGGGTCTGCTCAACCGTCACCTGCTGGCTGTGCACAGTAAGAACTTTGCACATGTGTGCGTCGAGTGCGCCAAAGGCTTTCGCCACCCGTCAGAGCTGAAGAAACACATGCGGACCCACACAGGCGAGAAGCCCTACCACTGCCCGCACTGCGAATTCCGCTGTGCAGATCAGTCCAACTTAAAGACTCACATCAAGAGCAAGCACGGCGCAGATCTGCCTTTCAAGTGCAGCCACTGTCCTCAAGCCTACGCGGACGCACGGGAACTCCAGCGTCACATAGAGATGGTGCAAGGCCACAAGACCCACCAGTGCCCACACTGTGAGCACAAGAGCACCAACTCCAGTGACCTGAAACGACACATTATCTCTGTACACACCAAGGACTTCCCCCATCAGTGTGACGTGTGCGAGAAAGGCTTTCACAGGCCATCAGAGTTGAAGAAACACGCGGAGACACACAAGGGCAACAAGGTGCACCAGTGCCGACATTGTAACTTCAACGCCCCCGACACCTTCACCTTGAGCCGCCATATCCTGTCCTTGCACACGAAGGACCTCCCTTTTAAGTGTAAGCGCTGCCGGCGAGGCTTCCGGCAGCCGGCTGAGCTGAAGAAGCACATGAAGACACACAGTGGTAGAAAGGTTTATCAGTGCCAGTATTGTGAGTATAACAGTACGGACGCTTCTGGCTTCAAACGCCATGTGATCTCCATTCACACCAAGGACTACCCCCACCGCTGCGACTACTGCACCAAGGGCTTTAGGAGGCCTTCGGAGAAGAGCCAGCACATAGCCAGGCATCACAAAGACATGTTGATGTAATGTCATCGCACACACAAACGCACTCCTCTTTCCCGAGTAAATCTGTGTCACACACCCACAGGTGATTTTAGTGTATTAACAAAGAAATGGCGGATGTAGGCTGTTGGTGAAAAGGACAACATTATAATTGCCGTTCTGTGTTCTGTGTTGTAATGGACGTAAATCTCCTCCCCCCGGGGTAATGCAAGAACACATTTTAGATGAGGATGAAACATAAAAAAAGACAGTGTGTACACTGAGTGGGACAGCTGTAAACTGTGTTTTGTTTTGTTGCAGAAAATCACATATGAACATATATTCAGGGTCTCAAATGTCTATATTTTTATACCCACTCAGCTGAAATGCTGCAAGATGATGACTGTGTCCTGTAAAACAGAGAGCCGTGCTTCGTGAGCTTCATGCCAGTTCTTCAGATTATGTGGAATGAGAACAGGTGAAGTTCGCCTCCAAAGCACCAACTAGTATCTCTTTTCATGATTAACCAGCTTTTACCCGGATATTTGTTTTCAATGCCATTTGGTCTTTAAGGGGCGGGGCCATTCACCAGTTCATAATTGATTTTCAGTGATGTCAACAGCCATTTGCGCACCTTAAAAAGTAATCTCAATAAATCTAACATTTGGAATTCCATTACCTTGGATTTTCCTCCCAAGCCTGAACACTTGGAGAATCGTTAAATGGATGGTGTATAACATAGGCTATACTCTCTTAAATGTGTCTTAAAAGTTGAGTCAGAAATGTCTGATCAGCAGCGTCTAACAAGCAGGATAAATGCAGGTGCAGTTGGTATATTAGTGGAATATCCCTTTAGTGTACACAACACATTTCTGACACAGACATCTGCTGTGATGGTGTTGATAATGAACAGTCATTAGTTGAACTTGACAGATGGTTGGCTTTCCGTTTGATAACCCCTAAAGTCGTGATACTTGACTGCCAGTGTAAGTTGCGTATGTGTGATGTTATCTATGACACAGATGTGCTCTCACAGCTAACCATTTGATTACAATCATGCCTTACATCTGTTGGTCTTTATCCCTTAAGCACTGATGAACACAGCTAATCAGAAAATAAGTGATTTTTAACTCTCAAACATACTGTATCAATACCATTCTCTCAGAGATTGTGTGTTTGAGTCAGTAGAAAGCACTTTAATACCTTTTTTTTTTGTATTTTAATTAAATGTGTGCGTACACACCCACACGCGTATATATATATTAAAAACCCTAGATGATAAACAATTAAAAGCTTTGTGAGTTGGTAAAGGTAAACATTGTTTGAGTGTTATCGCTAGCGTGGGCACGATCCATCGCTGCATCAGAACTGAATTGTCATTGAAAGTGGTGGGTGAAACCCTTTTTTTGTTTTGTTCTATGGATAAGTGATTGGGTTTTGTGTTTTGTTTGTGCTCACTAACAAGTTTCCCACACCCTCGTCCTGCAGTCCCAAATAACCCGACCCATTATTCCCTTCAAGTCAGTGGTCATCATATTGGCATTAGTCTTTAAAGTATGCACATATGCTGTCTCCATGAAATTAATTGTGGTATATATTAAAAATCCCTGCATTTCGTGTACCTTAGTCTATATTTTCTTTCAGTCTGATTGTGGATAAACTACTGGTGGGGAAGAACCAAAATAAACAATTATCTTTTTACGCTCTTTGTCCTTTCTGATCTACAAAAAGGAATGACCTTTACGTATGGACCAAATCATTACTCTTATCAACATGTAATGCAGGTATTTGCACATACATAGTTAAAGAGGTTTTGTTGGAGCAAGTCTGTATGTTGTTTTACATTTGTATCACAGATCGTAATATACATTTAAAACTTAAAGACCCCCTCCAGTGCTAACCCAGTGTTTAACCTTGTAAACATCTCCATGTGGTGTTCTTCATGTGCTACAAGACATATCAGGGACAGCATCAGCAGTCATCTCCATGGCTGGGCCTGTCTGCTTTTAAACTGCAGTGTACCAAGGACAGGCTGAACAACATGTTTTCAGATTGGCAGGTTTGAGACGTCACAAACCTAAGGAGCCAATCCAGTTAATGGATGGGGTGACGCTATGCGTATCATTATGTGCAACCTATGGCAACCACTTCAGTTATGTGCAAACCAGCTGTAACCGTTGTCATAGTTTTTGCACACTCACTGACTACTAACGTTAAAGTTGCTACTGCTAATTACAAGCTAGCTAAGTTTCAAAAAGTTGCCGCTAAACCATGGCAGAGACGTGTTTTGTTTTTGTGACTGAGGGGCCAGTAAATGTGCATAGTGGGCGGGGACTATGCTGATTTTTGCAAGGTAATTAAACGTTTTTAGCAAAGAAAATATCAAACACAATTTATTATTTCAAGCAGAGCATTTTATATGTCTTAAAACACGACTGGAGCAGGTCTTTAATAGAGGAACGGACAGAATCCTTATTCCATACATTGACAAACTGATTTAAAATACTTGTTCTCCGAGTGACCTCCATTCTCATTACCACCACTGTATACCAATGAAATGGTTCAAACCTTCTGGAACCTGATACACGCGTTATCCACTACTTAAGATATTCTGTTTATTTATTTTTTTTATCCCTAATGACATGCTTCTAGTCACAGCAGCCCACACAATGATCCTGTGAGTACTATTTCAACAGTTGAAATCATTGTACAATTATAGTCAGCCAGTAAGAAGTGAATCTAAGTATAAATGCTGTTCACACAGCCAACAATCCATTTCTTGGTCAGTGAAAGGAAGTCCTAAATTTCATTTTATCACCACATCATCGTCTGACTCTGTGATGCATAAATGAAGAATTTAGTGTAAGAGGAGACGGAGCTGTGCTGCCCAGAGTCTTACACTTCAGCTAAGTGAAATTCAACCAGCATTGATTTCAGTATTTACACCTGTGTGGATGGTCTAAATGGCCTCTTTGGAAAAAGCCTGCTCACATCACAGATCGATTGATGAAAGAATCACACCTGAATTCTGACTCCACATCACAAAATTATTTAAATAAACATTCAACATACACAACCTTCATTAGGGGTCCAAATGTCTTTAGGGATACTAAAACAGCATTTCCCAGATTCATTTACAATTTCTGTTCTAAAGCAGATCATAAACAGACATGTTAGTAGCCACAAAGGGACGGATCAGTACAAGAGATATAATATAATAAGTCTTATACATCATATGTTTTACAGGGAGGAAATGACGGGTTTGACTTTGGCCTCGGAGAGGGAGGTTAATTAAAACATCTGAATGTACCCACAGAAAGAGGAAACTGATTCTTAAAGGAAATGGAACAAAGTAATTCAATAAAATGATGTGCATTATTAATAGGTTTGCGGGGGCCGCCGGCCTTCCTGTTTGAATGTCCTCTTTAATTTCATTAATGTGTTGTACATCTGTCAGAGTGTCTGCTCTCCTCTCCGACTCAGCCTCATTATTAAATAAACAACCCCATCTTTTTCCTCTGCACAGACACACTCAGGGGACTTGATTCTCTCAACAGGACGTGTTGCAGTCGTCTCGTGTTTCCCTTTCATGTCACCTGTCTTCAAGACGTATGATGCTGCATGCTGGAGGAAATGAGGCTGTGCATATGGGTTCACATGGGCGCCGCAAACACCTGAGAAAAGAGATGCAACTGCCTGTTCGTATTTTTGTTGATCCCACAGAGTTTGTCATAAATCACTTACTGGTGCAGCTGTCAGATGAAACCGCTGATGTGCAGAAATATCCATTAAATCATCCCCTCTTTTCCACTGCATGATGCCAGATTCAGCACCATGTGTGGTTGCGTTACTCCGAATTCATGCAGAAATTGCAGCAGAAGTTCATTTTAGCATTTCTTGTTTGATTATGCTGAACCACTATCTCTCTCTCTCCGTGTGTGTGCGTGTGTGTGTGTCTGTTTTGAATCATTAGAGCATCAAACACCCACACACGGATACACCTAAACAGCCCCTGAAGGCCATCACGGTGATGAGAACTGACAGAAGTACAAAGATAATCCAGCCGTTGCAGAAGGTCAAACTAATTTGTTTGATGTAGTCATTTTGTCCATATTTCTGCGGATCAATGGGCTGTGGTCTGGATGTGATTAGAATGATGAAACTGGCAGTAAAAATCCAGGGACGCATGCTGATGTGCCAGGATTTTAAAGTCAGAGTGGAAAGGTGATGAATCATAGACAATGTTGCTGCGGTTTTATTGTTTGCAGTCACTAGCGTGGGTTAACAATAATCCAAAATGTGTCACTGTTGTTCTGCATTAGAGCATATTTTCTGCAGTATTTTGTTGAGATTCTGGTGTTTCATAGCAATTTGCATCTTCTACTGAAGGGAATAGCAAATGGAGCAGGGACTGTGTCATCAACTTGTCTCATTGGCAAACAGCTCTCCCATATTACCTCCAGATCCTGTGGTGGTGGCCCGCATAACAAGAGCGGTCCGATCCAGATTGTATACGACAGGGCCGTGGTGCTGCGAGCCAGCTTGAGACTGCGGGGCCCTCGGGGGAAATCAGAGCCAGAATGCTTTGAATCGGGTGAAATTGGCCTGCTGATTGGTCAGAGAAAGGACTGTGAGATGGACTACACATTAAAAAGAGAGACATGGTGCGTCTGTGCTTCTCCCTGAATCACCCATAATCCTCAGCGGCATGTTTACGCTTTATCTGTGTCATCTGATGAACCTTAATCTGAAAATACTATTTCCAAAAGATAGTAAATGGATTTTGAGTGGGATTGTTTTGCCACACTGCTGTTTGAAAGGTCAACAGGGAACATTTGCGATTAACTTTTAACCGACAAGCGTGCTCTGGATGTGATCACAACAGCTACTGAGATCACATGTCAACAGACACATCTCATGAGCCAAAACCACGCACTGATCAAGATTTGATCAACGCACGAGTACGTTATTGTTCAAACCAGCTGTTAAGAAATTTAAGGTGAGCCCAGAAAAACTTTCCCCCTTCAGCAGATGACATGAAAACACACTTCAAACATCAGACTCGGAGCACTTTTCGTCATTTAAAGTGAAATAACAACACATTTTCAGAGTAGAGACGTGTAGAGCGAACCTGCATATCCGGTCAGAAGCAATATGTTCTATAAAAGAAAACTTCCTCCTGAGTATTCACTAGATGTCACTGTTATCCCATCCTTCTTGCCGACTGACTGCACTGATCTCTGAGAGTGTTCCCAAAATAAATGCATGAAAATTAAATGCACACTCATTTATAACTCAGAGGTTTGGATTTTATTTGGGACTCCAGCGAAAGAAGAATAGGGCGGTACTCTTATTTGGTTATGAGTCAACTGTTTATTCATGTAAGTGAGCACATTGGCAAAAAATGCATGAATGGGTGTTAGAGTTTGTGTATTTACCCATTTATGGTGTAACTATTAATAATTTGAACATATATAAATAAATAATTATAGGAAAACTCCCAAATTAAGATCCTTAAATGTGACTCTTTTGTAATATATTAATGCAGGGCAACTATTAAAATAAAACTTATTTACACACTTTACTCCCCTTGCACGTTTGAAGCAGCTACAGTAAAAGAGCTGTGCATTTATTTTGACCTGGATCACAGCAGAGGCGCGTCACCGCGGGTGGGCGTGGCTAACCGGCTGAATATCGCTCTATTCTCCGTTACGTTGCAGCAGAGTTACAGACTGACACGAGAGAGCAGCGGAGGGACAGAAGAGCTGACCACCGCGCGCGCATTCGGACCTCTTGTGATGGAGAAGACGGAGATCTTCCTTTTCACCTTCCTTGCCTCTGATTACATCTTCAACATCCTCTTCGCCTCGTGGATGTACACCATCGGGACACCCACAGATGTCACCAACTATGGATTGCCTAATTGAAGTTGGGCCACCCGATCCTGTTTGCGCCAGGACAACCGACCAGCACTAGAGTAAGAGAAGTCGTTATGGACAGTTGTTGTGCAAGTCGCGCATTTCCTGCTCAGAGAACTGGAGTCAAAAGCAGAATTTCCATCTCAGGATATCACATCTATTTGCGCGTAAAGGACGCGGATATAACGGTTCCAGCCAGCGCTGCCTGAAAATCTCTGCGCTATGCTTTAGTAATTATGGAGGAAAGCTGTAGGTAGAATAACAGGGCATGCTTGTGTGACTGTTTAGTTTCTGCAGGCTTTGATGTGATTGACGGACAGGTTTTTTTTTTGCGCGTATACCAAATGTGCGCTGCAGTTTAGACGCTCCGTTTCCACAGAAGATCCACCTCAGCAGGACCTGAAACCTTTGACAGGCAACAGGCCTCGCCAACCACTGTGACAGGTTTACTGAAAAGCTTTTTTTTTTCAAGTACCATAATTTGAACTTTCGCTATAACCAAGAGAGTTTTTCAAGCTGCAGCCAAGTGCACCTGTGAGTCAGAAGTAAGCCATGGCTCTACCAGACAGTGGCATTTCTGCGGAGGAGGTCCCCTTTCCAGAGATCATAGAGCTCAATGTAGGCGGCCAGGTGTACATAACCCGCTTCTCTACCCTCACAAGTGTGCCAGACTCTCTGCTATGGGAGATGTTCAGTCGAAAGTCGGCCAAAGGACTGGCCAGGGACACCAAGGGTCGCTTCTTTGTGGACCGTGATGGCTTCCTGTTCCGTTACATCCTGGACTACATGCGGGACCAGCAGCTGGTTCTACCGGACCACTTCCCCGAGAGAGGCCGTCTGCAGAGGGAGGCCGAGTTCTTCAACCTGCCTGAGCTCGTCAAGCTGCTGGCGCCCAAAATCAGCAAGCAGAACTCCCTTGGGGACGAAGGATGTCAGAGCGACACAGAGGACTCCTCACCTGGGATCGACTCTGGCCGAAACCTCAGCTCCCTGGGTGCTGCTGCAGCCGCCTGTGCCAGCCTGGTGCCCGGGGCCATGGACGGCAAGCGCTCCGGGTTCATCACCATCGGCTACAGGGGGTCATACACCCTGGGCCGTGACAGCCACACGGATGCCAAATTCCGCCGGGTGGCACGGATCATGGTGTGTGGGAAGACCTCTCTGGCCAAAGAGGTGTTTGGGGAGACGCTGAACGAGAGCCGGGACCCTGACCGCCCCCCTGAGCGCTACACGTCCCGCTACTATCTCAAGTTCACCTTTCTGGAGCAGGCGTTTGACAAGCTGGCCGACGCAGGCTTCCACATGGTGGCCTGTAACTCCACAGGAACCTGCGCCTTTGCCCATGAGCAGACGGACGACAAGATCTGGACCAGCTACACTGAATATGTGTTCTACCGTGAGTGAGACTATCGGCTTTGTCCTCCCCTGGTCCCCCTTCCTGTCTCCAAATGCCCCCCCTTCTTCAGCCTCCAGCCATCCTGCCCCTCTCTCTCTCTGAAGGCTCCTGCACCAGTAGATGTTACCGTAGATGTTGTGCCCTTCCATCTTTCTCTGCAGACTCCAGCTTTTTCTCCAGCAGCCGTCTGACTCTCCATGTGCAGGACGAATCTGCTGCCCTCACTTTTGACCCCAGATCCATTCCTCATCCTCAGGTCCAGCTTTTGCCCCCGCTTAGTCGTAGCCCCCAGTCCTCAACCACAACAACCCCTCAGCCGCTCCTGCAGAGACTTAAACCTTCTATGTACTGTTTCCCTTTTGTACTCTATGTATTGCATCTGCCTTGGTGAAGCACAATACTGTATCCAAGAGCTAATCTTGTTTAAAAAGCGCCCTGGTGCGTCTATACGACTATGGAAGGGCGTAAGGGAAAGGGCTTGATGTACAGAGCTAAACTTTGCCTGCAGATTGGACTCTCTGCTGCGCCTCTGAACTAAGTTACCAAATAATTGGACATCTTATCAGCCTTGAGGGACGTGGGCGGCCCCCAGCACAAGAAAGGGACAATAATCTAAATTCCTTCAGTTTTTTATTCAATGTGGCCTGTGCCATGTGGTTGGGAATGTGCCATACAGTAGTTAAACTGCTCTGTTGTTATAATGTATGAATGAGGGTTTATATAAGACAGCCACATGGACAGGGAAGGAAAAACTTTGGGAAGGGAAAAACAGATTGTAGGTGTGTGGAGTTTTCTTTAAAGAGAACAGGCAACAGGCTTTGATGATAAAAAAACACACACACAATGAAAGCTGAAACATCAAGGGATCTCGCAGACAGAGAGAAAAAAAGGTTGCCAGGTGAAGTGTGCGTATTGATTGTGCAATGGCGCTTTCAGTATTTTAATCACCCACGCAGGGAGGGCAGAGGAGATGGAGGGTGTTACATCACTCACGTCGCTTGTTGTGCTTCTTTGACATTTCTTTTCTCAATGACACTTACAGTGAAGCTTCTCGGGGGCAGGCGTACATCATGATGTTGTCTTCAAAAATAAAACAAAACAAAAAAAAACAACGTGGTAGTCACCTTAGCGGATCACGTTACGAGTGTTCTGTAAACAGTAATGTAATTCTTAATACTCAGTTCAGTATTAGTTGAAGCTGTTGCATATTTTATGATAGCTCTCACTTACTGTGCACACCCATAAGAGAGGGTAGGATTTTTCGCTGTAGCCAGCCATAGCCCAATGTTTTCTCACCGCTGTAGCAAAGGGCATTGTGTGGACAGCTTTTTATAGTGAGAAGGTATAACTTAAGTTATAAGGGACGAGTCAAGAGAGAAGGTTTCCAGATACAGCCTCAGGACAGGTCATATACCTCAGACCACAACTCAAACTGAACGCACGTAGATCCGACAAAACATCCAGCGAATGACAGGAGAGGAAAAAGCAGACACAGTTCAGCAAATACCTAAAATGTAGATGCTTCAGTACGACCACAAAATAAGAGGTTGAATATAAAGAGTTGGAGGCAGCATAGTGCAGGATTCCTCCCGAGCTATAAGGTGTCAGGTTGTAGTTTTGGCAGAGCGTCTGACAATAAATGTATTCTGAAATGTCTAGAAACCGCAATGTTGTGTTTCAGTGTGATGAAGTGCTGTTGACAACTGAGTCGATATGTTAGACCTGCTGCAGTGTGCCGCTGCAGGCGTAGACGACACTGAAATTAAAAGTGTTCAGAGAAAAAGCAAATGGATTTGTCAAATAAAAGATGTTTCATTTCTATCCCGGTTGTATTTTCCATTCATAACTAAATGTTTGCTCAGTTATTGGACGGCGTAGTGCAGCCCCTCGAATCACTGCATCCTTAAATTTCTAATTTTCCCTGACAATACAACTCATTTTCAACCAGCCAGTTCCTGTTAAAGGGGATGTCCTTGGACTCTACTTCATATTAAATGTTGAACACGCCACCCTCAGGCTCTGTCCCGCTCATCCTCCCATCTGCTTTTTCCACTTTTACCCCACATCATTTTTTTTTATATCGAGCAGTTGACCAGAAAACACAGCCAGAGAGAAATGAGGACATGCATAGATAACAGGCTCTTTTAAAGCAGCTTGCAAGAACCATTATTTTGAAGGCAATAATTGACCTAATTACCACACATAGGAGAAAAATCTGGGCCTAAAATCCAGGACTGTGAGTACACTTCACTATATTATATCTATTGAGCACAGCACAGGTGTAAAAGGGTGCATAATTTACACAACATCCAGGATTATGTTCATGTAGGTGAGGCGGTCACATGCTCTTGTATAAACCCTGACTGGTATAAGTTTTAAAGAGATTATCACATGCTAATTACCTTAGTATAACGCCTCTTAACCTGAGCTCAGCCTGGCCTACATAAAAGCTGATGAGCCTCGCAAAAACTATTGAAAAATGTATGTGCCTCCCTTCCTGGAAAACACATGATTTTTTGGAATGCATGATGAATCCCTCAGAGCGCGGGACAATACCCACCCCGCAGTGCCCAAACAAACAGAGTCCCACACACACCCAGACAGCATTCCTCTGTCACTGTCCTCCGGCACGCTACTGCACCACGGGAGCGCCAAGGTCAGTCATTAGCACAGGCATGGAGAGACACGCCTCGCATGTGTGAAATTTCGGGCATCAGTGTCCTAAACCGCTCTCGCTCTTTTACCTCCGTGAGTTGCCCCGAGACTCGACATTCAACAGTGGATGTGTGAGAAGTGTTGACGCTCTGACATGGAACAGCAGCGAGGTCCGCAGGCCGGGGTGTGATGAAACACTGGCAGGGTTGTTTCTCTTTTTTCCTCTTTTTTTTTTAAAAGCTTTTTTTGTTGTGAAACTTGAGGGCAGAAAGTGAAGCATGCCAAGAAGCGGGTTGAGAAGGTTACAATAAAGACATATTAGCATGAAATTGGCTTCACTGCCTCGTGGAAGAAGTCCAAAAAGTAGAACACATTCAACTTAATTAAATACTTCCTTTTACATTTTTGTCCCTACCATAAAATGTGACACATTTCTCTGCATGCTTCTGTAATTAATAATTTAACTCTAGCCATGCACGCACAAAGCAAAAAGGAAGTATACCCTCAGAGTACAAGACTGTCCTCTCTTCCTGGAGGCGGTGATTTGACCCGTGCCTTGTCCCTGTGGTGCCATTGTTACTGCAAGCTGCTCAGCATGGCAACATGCCCTGGCACGGTCCGCTTTCCTATCTTAGAATGATCCCCTCGTCTCAATGCCAGCTGGGTCATCGCTTCCCCTATTTGGATGAAAAAAAAAAAAAGAGGAAGAGAGCAAAGGAGGAGAACAGGAACGGATGTTCGTCAGAGGAAGAGAGGGATTGGAAAAATGGGGCAAGGAGGCAGAGAGAGAGAGAGAGAGCGAGACAGATAACCTGGTAGAAGCGAAATGAGAGCATGAGAGCATTTAAGAGGGAAGGATTTGGTGTTCCCCTCTTATCTCTCTGAAGCGACTCCTGCATGATGTGTCCTGTTATTGGGAGAGGTGCAGGAGGGTTCAAACAAACACAGCCCTCGCCGGGCCATGCTTTATTGTGCTCCTCTGTGGCCTGTCTGAACACTCTCAGAGGTTCAGTTACATCAGACAGCTATAGATTCACAGGATTACTCAGTGTGGTTGGGATTTCTTTTGATGATTATATTGAAAAGACGGAAGGGAAATAGATACTTTCAACACAAGCTGTGCCTTTAAATCGGCTACAAAAGCCCAGGTTCCTCGACGGCGTCCTCTTTTATGAATAGATATGTGTTATTGTGACAACAAAGAGCACAACAATGAGTCATTTTCTAACATCTTAGACTGCGCGTACTATCAGATGTCGTCCGCATGCTGCTGTTTCTGTTCAGTCTGAGCTCTCAACCATCTGTGGCTCGGCGCTTGTTTGCGTTTCCTCCGCCTCGTACCTAGTCTACTTTCGGATCAGTTTGTTGGTGTATCTTTGCTCAGTTTTGCTGTCGTGCTTATGTGGATGTTTGGAGGGCAGGTTGAATGAGTATTTTGGCCTCGGCGTTGGGTTTGGAGGCCCCCCGGGGGCAATGAACTAGGGGCACTGCCCTGTCTCACAAATATGCTGATGAGGCAGTTGGCATCTCTAAATGTGCACAAACAGACACACGCATGCACGAGGGGAGGGGTTGCTAGGAGAAGATGCTCGACAACCCTCCTGTGCGAGGCTAATGACTCGGAGCTGTGAGGTTTTAGATTTAATTGGTTGCTTTCTTTTCACTCTTCTTTGCGACCAGTTAAAAATGCATTAGCTTCAAACAAGCCATTTGCCTCTCTCTCGACGGCAATAACAGGAGTCCTTCTTACATAGAAAAGCATCTTTGCTGCTAATTACCAATAGGAGGATATAGTGGAGAGCATGCAGCAGCCTGAGGCCTACCACTGCTTTCTCCATCAATATGCAGCATATGTGCTTTCTTTCATTTGCACATGTATACGTACGCGAGCTGCTGTGTTTGTTTCCGTCCTTGACGACCACGCCGCTCACCCACGCTGCCATGTAAGCCCGTATGCACAGAGTACAGTAGCGCTGGCTCCGGGCGTCTTTATCTCATTGTGTGTTGGGTTATTTATAGTGAGCCAGGCATTGAGTCAGATGTGTACCCATCGCTGCACCTCTCTCTCTCTCTCTGTTTCAGCATGGGTACACATGGCGTGCTGGCCCACCTCTTTATCCTCCACCCACACGTGAAAGCAGCTTTCGCAAAACATAGGACACCAGAGGGGCCTGGTCAGGTGGGAATCAGGAGGGGAAGTTGGCATGGGGCACGGGCTGGTGTGTGAAATAGATAGATTAGGTCACCAGTGAAGTACTGCACAGTATCTTCTCTTTTCTCTCTCCATGTTGTCTCTTTTTTTATGCTCTTTACAGTCTTTATTTTCTCTTCTAAGCTCCGCGACACTGAAAGAATAACTGAGAGAGGAAGCATGAGGGATGGGAAAGAGGGAGCATTAAATTACGGCAAAAGGAAGTGAGTCATAGTTTCAGAGGCATGTGCTGGATTAACAAAAGCACTTAAAAGGATAATTAAAGTGGCAAAGTTACAGTACAGTCACATTTAGAGAGTAAATATGTGAAGAAAGCGGGAGGAGAAGGGGCAGGACCGGTTAAAAACGGGGTGAAAAAAAAGAGTAACGCAACATTGGGCAAAGTGAGGAGGAAGTTGTGGCAATAACCGACGGAGGAAACAGGCAGTTGAACTGTTGAATTGTTATTACAAATACAGCTTATAAATGTTGCAACTACAATCATATGCAGATGCCCAGGGGCGGATCCAGACTTTTTTGACTGGGGGGGCCTGACTTATGCACGGGTGGCATAAAATATGCGTCCCAAACGAATGAATTGCATTTATTTACCCTCTCTATCAACACTTATCATAACTACTTTGACTACTAACATTAAAGTATCAGAAAGATGTTGGTATATTTTTAACTTTAACACAAGAGTGGCGAGCTTAATTCTTTAAGGACTCAAAAAAAGAAGAATGATGTCCACAGTAACAATTTAAAGTACTTACAAAAGAAAAAGTGGCACATTGAATGCAAAGAAATATATAGATTATTTTAACATAAGTCCCGCCTCTTACAAGGCAAATACCCAATGATAGTTTAGGATCTTGGGGTGGCACCTGGGGTGGCTAATCAGCTTTCAAAAGGGGCCCATGCCAGCCCTGGCCACCCCTCTGGATCCGCCCCTGTTAAGATGCAATGCACAGATTAAAAGGCCCCTACATCCAACGCAACATTTCTCCACTGACATTTTAATCTTGTTTTCATGTTGTTTTTTAAAGGACTGTTTTATTCCTTCTCTTTATTAGCATCAGATTCATTATACAATATACTCTTAAGTTGTTTTTGTATTTCATGGGTGCATATGAGCCATGTTTTGATAATCAGCGTTGATCGTCGAGGATGGAAACTGTATATTTTTATGTTTTCATGGATAAATAAATTGAATTTGAGAACTTGGTGCTGTAATGTATCTGTGCCCGGGGGCCTATTTTCTCATAATGCGTTCATAGCAGAGGCTCATCAGGTGATATTTTCCGTAATTTTTAGTCTCTAAAATATTTCGATGTCTCAAGATGGCAATTACAGTCTACCCAGTTTTAACAGCATGCCATCGATCACTGACAGAAGGGGAGAAAAATGATACCAAAGAGTTTGCTGCTATAGCGCTGAAATGAAACATTTTGCATCTACTAGTTATTAAAAAGCCTTCCACTTCATTCATTTGATCATATATTAACTTATAATTAGGTTGCAGCATTTACACAGTATGTTAACTTGTGAATACAGCATAAAGGGACAGTGAGCAGTCTGTCCGTCTCAGCTGACTGAATGTATTTGGCCTTAAGCAGGGAGTTGTAAATGTGTCTGTCACCGCGCTTGTTAGGAAAGGATTCACCTTGGCCATCTGGAGACTTGGGCTCTAATCTGCCAGTCTAATTATCAGTAATCTGAACAGTCAGGTTTGTCCTTTGTGACGGAGTCCTGGGCAGGGTTGAAACCTGGCTGATACCCGGCAGGAGAGGAGGAGCAGGTGGCAGGGTGGGGGGGCAGCAGGCTCTGCAGGGGCTGAGGGGTGCCAGGATGGGCTTTAGGGTGCTTAGCAGGCTGGTTACGTGTTTTGGTAGCCAGGCTGCGGCTCAGGGTGTTTAAAGTGCAGGGAGATAAAGAGGAGGCAGGTGGAGCAGGTGAAAGGAAGGACACTTGGATTTGAGGTTTTGCACGTCTGCAAAAACAAAAAAACGTACATCAGTCTTTTTCTGCACCCAAATGAATTGAAAAAACTTAGTTCATAGTTTTCTCTCTCTCTCTCTCCCTGTTTTCCTCTAAACTCTCCTCCATTTTGCTTTTCTTGCTTGGCAGCAGCTCCCAGGTCTCCAGCTGTTTACGTCACGCATTTCCTCTACATTATTTAGATTGACAGATTTGTAATTGCTCAGAGACTTCTGTGTACACTTCAGTGAATTTGATATGGGCGACTGTGCTTCTGCCCCAGCATGTCACAAGAATATAGTATTACCATGTCTGATCACGCCCTGTATATATTTGCACTGACAGCAATCAGAGAGAAAAGACAATGAATGAGAAGACGGTAGGTGGTGAGGCACGCTCTGTCATTAGGCGCCTTACCGATCGCTTCACAAAGCAGATGTTCGATATCTGTGCTGAATACGAGGTAATTAGATATAAAACATGCTGTAATTGCCAAAGCTATGTAGCGTGAGCTCCCTTTAGAGCAGCCGGATAGAGCCATATGCACAACTTCACACTCAGGGAAGAGGCTCTTCTCAGCCTGAGAGACATTACTATGCATTTGTACAGCTTGGGCTCCTGCAGATCATTGTGGCGTTGTCATGCAGATGATGTTGCCCTCTTGTTTGCCAGCCTCCCCATCCTCGGGTCACAACATCTGTCAGTGGCCACAGTGAATTTTAAAAAGTACCCTGAGGCTGATGGACCTTGTATTCGGAAGCAGACGACGATTAATTTTTAAGAAGTGTTATCTGAAATATGATGTTTGAATTATTGCATTGTTTTCCTTGCACTGTTTGTTTACACACTTATTTGCTTTACTTCCAGGACTTAGGCAACAAGATTAATACCCCTCTCACTCCTGTTTGCTGAATGTGATGCTGGAACCAGCAGAGGACTAATTAAGCTTAGCTTAGCACAATTGGAAATAGGGGGAGACAGATAGCAAGTGACACGATTTTGGGTCTCAGAAGTGTCTGGTTTGTAATCTGAGTAGTATCGTCCAATAGCGTCCTTAGGGGGCATTGGTTATATGCATGAAAACAGTCATTGGGGAGAGAAGAAGAAGGGAGCATATTGGAAGCAATGCAATCCCAGAACCCATCAGCTATCATCCAACAAAGATTTAGCTTTTTATTCATCTCTATATACAGATATCTGCATGACAGTGCAGATAACAATCCGCTCTTAGACGTCAGCTCAAGCTTCTAGTCAGACTGTAAACAACCCGGCTCACGGTAAAGGCAGTCTTGGCTTGATGTCTTGATGCAGCTAAATTTAGCTGGCTAAACCAGAAGCCTCAAAAAGTTGTCCGTCACTCCCAGAAGCTATAGCCTACTGTCGTCAGACTGCAGACGCTGGTTCCAAGAGTGACGTAGCCATGACTCTTGGATGACAGAAGTCTTGGACAAGAAAAGGTCCAGTAACCCCCTACAAAGCAGTGAATTATTATTAATGTTTATGTTTTTTTGTGAGTTTAATATGTGTTCTTACTTTTTGGTAAACCAGGGCTAGCTGTTTCCCACTAGTTTTGGTGTTCATGCTAAGCTCCCTAACTAGCTGCTAACGCTAGCTTCATGTTTATATACCAAAATGTCAAACAATTCCTTAAAGTCGTTTTTCCCCCCAGAAGAATAAGCTAGCAGGAAGTTGTTTTTTGTCTGTGTTATTTCAGCCCCTGCTGAATCACTCGCAGCTCCTGCAGGGTCAGCGTTGTTTTCGCTGCTAGCTTATGGTTTAGGTAGCATTAGCTGTCTCAGTGTTACAGGTCATGTTGTGGTGTTGACAACTGACCTGACTGACATCATCTATGAGTAGTCCTCTAACTGAAGCTCTCTAAACCTCAATCCTCTTTCAGTCTCAACAAAGAGTAACTCACATGTAGAGCCATAAAGTAGGCTAAGATAGGGAGCGCTAAAGCTAGCAATGTTAATGCCCCTCCACAAGTAAACATTGCAGAAAAGAAACCCCAAGGATTTCAACTTTAATATCAAAGAAATCCATGTATGTTTACATTGGGCTTGGATTGTAATACTATGGATTTTCCACAAATAATAGCGTGTCATGCTTTTGTGTACTGAGTGTGGAAATACACAATGTGCTATGATGTGAAAAAAAAAAAAAAAGATTAAGGTGGGGTGAAATATCACGTTAAACACCATAGAGGAGACATTCTTTCGATGGAGAGGTGCTAAACCCTGGCAACGGTGACACATTAGAGTTGCTAATAGCAGTAATGATGGAAACGGAGGCATGTGTCACATCGAACAGATGGGAGAGACGGCGAGAGAGGCAGCAAGAGAGGAGAGGATGTGTGAGAAAGTGCTTTGGCTTTTGCATATATATCCCTGGAGAAGTGGCCCGGGGAAAAGGGTTGAGTGCTCTCTTTCGCTGTACTCCTCCATAAGGCTTAGTAGTAGAGGAAAGCATGGAGCCCATCCCCCAGTGGATTATTCCTCCAACATTGCTAAGCCCACATACTCCCACGTCCAGGCGGCCCTCAAACACACATGTATTCATGATGAGACGTTAAATGCACCGAACACACAAACACAAACAGAGGAGAGCACATTTCTATAAACCCCTCCTTCCCCTCCATCTTCTTCCCCCCTCACGGTCTTTATCTGTCCTTCTTTTATATGCATGTGCATGCCCGTTTTATAAACACACACTTGTCTTCAGGTATTCAGAAAGCCAAGGCGGCGGGAGAATATTGTGCGCCGCCTCCGTTTGACACAAGCAGCTTTTCCTGTTATATAAGACCGTGACGATGAGCCCTGTTGAAGGAAAGAGTGCAGGGCCCTGAGTGTCTTCATGTGTCTGTACATATCTGCGTGTGTCAATGTGACTGCTCCTATTGTGTGTGTGCCATGTTGTACCTACATGTCTCTGTATGAGCACATGTGAGAGGCTGTGAGAAAGGTTAATAATATATATTTTCATTTACTGTAACAGGATGTACTGTATGTGGCTGCTTCACACTAACTTTGAGCATGTTTGTGATCTAACATTGTCTTTTTAACTCAGGCAAAGGCCATGTTCATGATGTTTACCGTTGCCTGATGTCTGTTTTCAAAAAGTTTAGCTTCTGCAATGAAATACTGCAACAAAAAACAAGCTCTGATGTCTTCTGCTGGATTTTTGCAGCCATCCAGCTTTGCAATATTTCCCCTGGAGGCTTTTTGAAATGCTGCTTATTGTTTACAGCTCAGGCATGACGAACAGAGCATGTCGAAATCCCCCCAAACTGGATCACATGACGAGAGCGCCTGAGAATTCATAACAATCATATGTTAAAGCAACGCACTCCCAATTCACAGAAGGGGTAATTTTGCTGTGTTTGCTGTGACTTGCTCAGCCAATCTGAAGCTGCGTATCATCATGTAGACAGTGAAAATCAAAGGACACAGAGAGACTGATTACCCGCTCACTGGTTTCTCTCTAAAAAAAAGGGGTTGTTTGTGAAGATAGAGGGAGCAAATCAAAATGGTTGATGGGTACAGAATGTGCACATGAGGCGCTTCGACTATACTATTCTGCGAAGTCGCACGGTAGCCTCGTCCTCTGTCCTCGCACAGAGATGAGATGAAAATCAACATACCGTGAAAAATGGCTTGTCAAGCTTCAGTCAGGAGGTTTCACACCATCCATTCAGTCACAGTATTCCTTCAAGGATAATGTAACCTACATGCAAGCGACGGTGTGAGGGTGAAAATTAAATGAAACTGTCCTCCACTCTCCTTATCTTCCATTTCCTCTCCTCTCCTGCTGAGCTCCTTTTCTCTACTAATTTCTGTTTCCATAATGCGTCTACACGCTTTTGTGCCAGGCTGTGTGTACTTCTGTAGTCTCTGAGACAAAAACTGCAAAGCTCAAAGCTGAGGTGTGTGTTTCTGTGCCAGACACACACTACTGACACACTTTGATAAGGCAAACCAAAAAAAGAAAATTGGTATAAAACTTCAGTGCGAAGCTCCACTGTTAGTTAAGGCCTTCATTCAAACAGAACAGGAACCTGAGTGTGAATGAATTATCCTCTCACTTATCAATCTTTAAAGAAACAGATGGGAAAATATAATTGTTGGCCCTCATGCTGAGACTGAAATGAGAGAAACTGATACCACTCATAAGTCTGTTAAATAAATGAAGCTAACAGCTTGTTAGCTAAGCTTAGCATAAAGAATGGAAAGAGCTAACCTTGCACTGTACCTTAGTTTTTCTTTGGATTAAACTTCGGATATATAGCCCAGTAATTGAAGAGCTTAAGAAATGCCATTCAGCAGATTTTGTTACCTTTGGACAGAGTCAGGCTCATGCTTTGTCTTTGTGCTAAACTAAGCTAACTAGCAACTGGCTCCAGCGTCAAATTTAGCATAAAAACATTAAAGTGTTGTACATTTTCTATCTTATATTCAGCAAGACAACAAATCTTAATTTGTATTTCTACAATGTCAAACAACGCTGTTAAATTCAGATTTTTCTGTTGTTTATTTTTCACTCTAAGCTACCTTCAAATGGAATGGTTTGTGATTTTGGCAAATTAGCTTCTATGCTTAGAGTTGGATAAAACCATTGGCATCACACCTGTAACATATATTAAATATGTAGCTAGAGACAGGAAAAAATTAGCTTAGCATAGCATAAAGACTTGAAACAGGAACATCCAGCCTGCTTACACCTTGTAAACTAACGCAAAGAATGGAAACAGATCCTCAGATTTTGTTCAGATTAGACAAACAGTATATAGCGTAGTAATTGATGAGCTTTAAGAAATGCCATTCAGCAGATTTTGTTACTTTTGGACAGAGTCAGGCTCATGTTTTGTTTTTGTGCTAAAGTAAGCTAACTACCTACTGGCTCCGCTTCAACTTTAGCATAAAAACATAAAAGTAGTATACCTTTTCTCATCTAACATTTTCACATGTCAAACAGTTCTGTTAAATTCTCCCTGTACAGTAAACAGGTAGCTAGAAATAGGATGTGATTAACTAGCCAGCTAGCCTGGACTAAAGTTGACAAAATATGCCCATTTACACCTCTTAAGCTAACTTTTTAACATGTATATCCAATCCATAGGCCTACACAATCAAAATATCTGTACTCAATCAGAATTGTACACATTTTAGGCTATATGCTGAAAGTATTTCTTGATGAACAACAGTTTATTGATCATCAATGGTTGACAAGGAACAGGTTACTTTTACCAATGCAAGGACAAAAAAGCACATCCCCCATGTTTCTGAATAATGGTCATAAAATGTTTCAAAGTTCACACAATAAAACACACTTTTTTTTCTGCTGTAGGTGGTTCATCAGAGGTTTCCAAGGCAACGACCTCTGACCTCCCAGCCTTGACTGGAGTGGTGAGCCCTGCACTTCCCACTTCTCCTGCCAGATCAGCCCCAGTAGAGCCCAGCAGCAGTGGCCGAACCCGCAGCCTTCCTGAAACAAACAGCAGCATAACACTGGACATACGAAACCCGCTGTACCTGGACTCTCCTCCCCCTCTTACACCTCCTCTTCCTCCACCTCCTCCTGCTACAGAGATCCCTGACCTCCCACCTCTGTCACCTTCAGTCCTGCCTCCACCTCTGCCGTCATCCAAACCTTCCTCTACCTCCAGCCCTCCTCTTCCCCGAACACCGCCTCCTGGCGACAACCCCCAGCGTCCGAGCACCCTCAACCTCAGGACGCTGCCTCGTCCCTCCGTTAGGGAGAATGGTGGGCCTCCACCGGGGATGGAGGAGGAGGAGGAGGAGAGGAAGTTGCTGGAGGAGGATTTGAAGAAATGCATTGAGGACTTCAAAAAGATCCGCTTGCCCTCTGTGTTTCCGGATCGTAAGAGGCATTGGCAAAGTGACTTGCTCAAGAAGTACAATGCGTAGAGCGCTCTGCCTATATTCACGTTGCTCTGATTCAAACCGTCTAAAGATTTTCAGCAAGTTTACTTAAACCTCTAATGTTGTAGCTTTTGCATGTCATCTGACTAAAAGATTTGATTAAGTGTAGTTCTTAGTTATTAGTGACACATCTTTGATCCACACAGCTATTTGGAGACAAAAAACAATTAAATTCACTCTCTTTTAACTCAGTCAAAGGATAATATGTGTAGTGTTGTTAATTAGAGGTCTGCCCTGCTCTCTGTACTGCTTCCACTGATCAAGCAACTGGAAAATGTAAGCTAAGTGTGAAAGTTTAGGCATTTGACCTTGCTGATGCAAAATAAAAGGAAGAAGTGAAATCTGTGGTGCTAATCATCTAAAAAATCTCTCCTCATCAATATTAACCGTCTGACTTCAAAGCCTTTCTTCCCCTCGCTGTGTGGAATTCAAAAGCTCTGCAGTTTGCTTCATTTTGTGATTACATTATCTTCAAGCTAGCAATGGAAGGAATTCAGAGGGAGAATGAGATGTACCGGGAAGCGGAGTGGGTAATCACAGACGACCAGAATGTGGAATAATAATGACAATAATGACTACATGAACCAGTGAACAATGCCATTTGTTCCTCTATCTGTTCTGCATAAAATGTTCAGCCAGCTTCACTAATGAATTAACAGGAGTGTGTATGTGTGTGTGTGTCACCTGGCTGTGGTCCTTATCAGGGGATTTGTGGGATAAGTTACAAGAAAATGAGTCATTTATATCTTCAGTAAACATTCAAACTTATTCTAAAATCTCACCTAAGAGCAATGGTGTAATATTTAAGGAAATATGCTGCTAATATGCTAACTAATTTCCTTCCAGAGATGTAGATCACCACCACTTTCACATCTGTGTGTCAAGTATGCAGCTACACAGAGGAAGTGATTAGCTTAGCCTAGCACAACACTGGAGACAGGAAGTAGCTAGCATGGCTCTGTCCAAGGTTCAAAAACTTGCCTTACACCACCTCTCAAGCTCACTTTTATGCTATATCTCATTTGTTTAGTTCATACGAAGGCCAAAGGAACACTTGCTAAAGAATAGCTACCTCAAGTTGATATTTTAACATATCTGTGCACAGAGTAATCAGGATGTAACTTGTTATTTAGTGAACTTTAGAGGTGCTAGTAGGTGTATTTTGGAACTTTGGATATGTTAGCTCAGCCCCCTGTTTCTTGTTTTATGCTAGGCTAAGCTAGTTGTCGCTTACATCTATTGGCTACTGTATGGATTGACACAATAGTTTAATCAACCAACTCTCACCGAGAAATTATATTCAATTAGATTTTTTGGACATTGATTACCAGTCAGTCTACATGTGTCCACTAGCGTTTCTGCTGGCTATAATAATTGTTTGCAGAAAAACAGTCCGTGTGGAGAGTTAAAGAGGCAGAACGCATCGGCTATATGGGATGACGATTTTGTAGACATCTGTATTATTGTGCTGCCATCTGGTAGTAGATTTCGTCTCTCAACTCCAAATCAATTCTCGCCTCTCTAGTTTCTAGTCAAACTGTAAACAATTGTACCACAAAGTACCTCAAATGCTTTGTCGCTTATCTGAATAACTTGTGGCTGCACCAGAAGCCCCGAAAAATTGTCTGTTGCTTCCAGAGGCTGTACCGTGCTCAGACTATAGCCAAAGTGTTTAAAGACTTGGTGTCATTCATCTCTCGGGTAAATGTTCATCTTTGAGAAAACCGTGAAATTGAAAGTCTGGCCCGGCAAACTTGAAGAGAAATCGATTTGACAGTACCATATTGCATGTGTCTACATGTGTCCACGTGTAGTATGAACCATCCAGTATGCAGTGCGTAGTACAAACTGAAAAGTGTTGGAATAAAATATCTATACGGCAATATATCGTCATCCTGACTTGTGCAAGACAATTATCGATTGGCTGGAGCCAAAAATCAATAATTTACAAATATATGACGCATTTAAGAGATTTCCCTGCGCTCACAGCCTCACCACGTCATGACTCCTCGCGGTGGTGCTTATGACATGAATGAGGGTAACGTGAACAGATTAATTATTGACCGTAGAACAAGTTAATCAGATATTGTGATGCATCATTCCATGATTGTCTTGCAATATGTCACTTTATGCAGAATCGCTGTATCGTGATATTATCGTTTGCCACGTATACCGTATCGTACCGTGAGTGACCTATGATTCCCACCCCTAATACTGAACACTATGTTAATTGGTAGTCTGTATAAGGTGATTCTGAACGCAGGCTGTGTCTTTATAGGTGTTCAGCCCTGAAAATGCTTCCTTCACCTTATCCTCAAACTTAAATGATACAGGGACTCTTTCCTAATTACTTCCCTTCAGTGTGAAAATCAAACTTTGTGGCAAAGTTACTGCAAAAGTAGTTCTGAAATTTCCAACCCTTTGGTGATACTCTGTTTGTGTTTCCACCAGTATCCTGTTTCTACGAGACATGTATGATGCAAGAGACCGCCAAATTCCTGTTTTCTTTTGATTACAGAATCATTCACGTCTGTTTGACTTCATATTAAGTTTCCAGAGAGCCAAAAGTATGATTCAGACCCAGAGATGTTTTGTTTTCTCATCAGGTCTATTTTGATCATTATATTTTCTCTATCTGTCTCATTTGACCTGAGCAGAACCACAGTCCAACCTGCTGCTCTGCCTTTGATCATAATGGGCCCGGTGGCCATCCCCAGCGTCTCTGGTTAGAAGTCCTAATGATGTTTACTTATCACAGAGCTTTCTGTCAGCCGCATGACTCCAGCCTGAGTTCGACATCGCCCCGGGCCGATACCGAAGTTAGGACATTAATCCTCCAGTGTTGGCTGTGAGGGAAGTTTTATCTGGTTGAACATCAGACAAATAGAATAGTTTATCAGGCAAACTGAGGAGCAATAAAGACATCCTCTTGCTCTAAGTAGAGGATTAACAGCAGATTAGAGTTTGTCACAGTCCTGAAGAGTCTCCTCTAACAGCAGGCTATTCCTCTCACAGGCTACACGATGACGACGATTTATACCAGCCAGTCAATCTTTGCTGAAACATTTCACGCCAACATCAACACTCAGGCTGCTCCAACTGGCTGCTGATTGCTGACAAATCCATGGAAAAGATTTTTCTTTGCAGCTCATTAGAGAGTATTGCCTCATCAGCTTTTTTTTTTTTTCTCGCGTATTTCTCATCTTTCATTGGCTCGGACAGCGACTGAGTGCTGGCCGGGCTCCCAGGGCACGGAGGAGTGTCATCAAGGCGCGTCTGAGTCAGGATGTACGCAGAGGATCGAAACAACAAGTCTTCAGCATTTAAAATTCCTGTTTACTGTGGCAGAAGCTGCGCAGTCTGTCGTGTCGGAGTGCTGTTAGACAAAACACACATCCCTGTCCAAAATCTCAGTCCTTGATTTGCATTTGGGCCTCTCCATTGGAATGTGTTCGCTCCTTAATTCTGTTTCACCCTTTGTCTTTCTTTCTGCCTATATCCCTCTGAAGCTGGTCTTTGACTCATTATGGATGCACTACGAGGATTTGATCTCTGAAGATGATAGGCTCGGCCCCCCGACAAAGGGAATACTTCCCCTTTGAAATGAAGAGGTAAAGCAGTCTGGTGGGAACGGGGCCGACAGGAAATATTCTGTCTCTGAATATTTAAGCACGGCAGATCAAAACTACAAGTTGTAGCTGCAGTGATTATCACTGGACAGAGGTGGAGTAAACCATGGGGTCCTTCTTTTAAGCCACTTCCTGAAGTTTTTGCTACGTCTGCCCCTGGGGCACAGAGAGTTAAAAATATATGAAGCCCTTCCACTATGATTTCATGACGACAGATCTGAATCCAAGGCCAGGACTTTGGCTGAATCGTTTTTTGTATCACCCACTAAAAGTAAAAGTTTTCCGAATAAGATGGAGAGATATTTCCCGTTTACTGAGAAACAATCCATCCTTTGTTATCAGGTAATGCCCTTTAAGCAAAGTAGCTCTCCGCAAGAACAGGATGTCAGAAAAAACTTGCCAAAAACATCCCCGACACCATCTTCTATCTTCCTTCCTCAAATCTATCCTTTCTTCCCTTTTCGCTGACGCATGGGGCGCCGTGCATTTGCATGAAAGAGCACCTCGCAGATTTATTTCGAATGGCCAGAAATACATTAGCATCTCATTTCTTCAGGGCATGAGTTTTCTCCAGTACAGTCAGCCCTCCTGACAATTAAAGCACAGCTGAAAGTGATCCTTGTAAAATAGAGAGCTGCAGCGAGGGGCTTGGGATATTTTAGTGTTTGAGAAGTCGGGAAGAGTTTCACACTTACAGATAAACTTTGTGTGCAAGACGTACCTACGTGCTAATTAAAGGTGGCTTTCAGGGAGATAAGAGAACTGAGGCCTAATTATTACGCCTGAGAAGGGAGCTGGCACTCACACTGTCCAACACATTCGCAGGTTTGTACTTGTGTTAAAATTAAACATCTTGTTACATTGCAGATGGTTTGGTGTAGCACTAATGAACTGCTTTGTTACAATTATTCTCTGTGGTAATTCATTACAAAACTGACTAGTACTTTGTGGGAGGATAGATCCCTAATGAAGTACATTCAGAAATACTGAACTATTTTTACTACGACCAGTTAATTCAATACTCCAGTTAAGGCCTGTGTCCACTGACAGCGTTTTTTCTTTTGTGATGGCAACGCCTATTTTATGTGCAAAACCAATGCAGTTCAGCGCTCAGCGTCCGGAAAATAGTTCAACTTTTGGAACACCGCCGCACTTATCAATGTCACTTCTCCCTCACCGACCAATCAAAATCAAGAAGAGGCGGGACATCAGATATCAACTTTGTCAACAACAATGGCGGAGGAGAAGCTAATCCTTTTGTTTTTTTGAGGGTGTTAATGCCGGAACATGATTCCTTTCCATTGTGTTTATGTCTTCTTTGTTAAATTCCAGTGTATAAAAGCAAATATTAGACAGAGCAATTTAAAAGACACTTAATGATCACTACCAAGGGCAGTGGAAGTGCCGGCAGACAACGTTCGTAACCTAGCAACAGTAATCACTGTTGTGAAGCGCTCTAAAATTGAGGTTGTGGGCGCTGCAAGCACAAAAAAAACGCCATTAGTGGACACAGGCCTTTACTCAAGCTTTTATCAAAGACTCTATACGGGTCAAATCCAAGTACTTTGCTTTGATTCACACAGCTTAATTACATTTCAGTGTGCAGTCTGATTTGTTGAGTGCGTGCTTTTCAATGGTATAATGCAGAACCATTTTCTAATCTAAAAACTGTGGCTAGGATGGAAGAAGAAGTTTTCATTTGCAGCTTGTATGTCATATAAATCACGTTAAAGTGCTCATTTAAAATACCCTCCATTTTTTGTTACTCATTTTGCGTCATTAATAAAATATTTCCTGTACCTTGTTATGCATCCAGACTGATTATGCAAACTGAGGACGCCTGATTACTGTAAATCACACGAGCGCTTTAACCAAACTATTACCTTAATCCGGTTATTTACAGCGTTTGAGTTATGCCTCTGAATGCAAATGTGAAATGAGTGTGTTTGTGAAAGTGCATGGGCACAAGCTATGAAAGAGTAACCTGCATAAGCAAAATGTGCAATCCAGTCCACACATTATCTGCTAAGCAGAGCGGCTGCTTTGCTTCAGGAAACATGTTCTCGCACATAAATGTTCTTTAAACAAATGTGTGCTATTTAATGGAGAGCTGAGTTGGCTCTCCCCCCGAAGGCCTTCCACGCAATCAGCAGGAGACACATGCTGCGGAGAGAGGCAGCGAGGAGGAGAGGAGGGCCAGAGAGAATGTGTCAGACTCTGTTCACAGCTTTTCCATTTCCATCATTAAAACCTGGGGCCTAATCCTGCAACTACTTTAATCTCCTAATTCTGCACCCCTTTCTCTCTGCATACAGTATGCTCCGATTCCATTCTCTCCCTCCCTCGCTCGCTGATTTAACATCAGGCTGGAGCTGCAGAGTGAAAGCTTTCAGAGACTCTCCACCACACACACACACATGCACACACACTGCCAGCATTTCAGTAGGGTCACTTTACTCCCTTTTAAATCCTTTACATGAATATTCCTCCATGTGATAAGTGTGCACCGAGCAGTTTGGATGCTCATTTGTGCCGTCTACAGCCCCTGAATGTGATTAATGGCATGTAAGAGGATACACAGCTGCATCAGGGGTAGTGCTGCTGTGTAATGGCATGTGGAGATGAGCAGAAGTAAATGGAAACCGTAGATGACTTGATTACCAAGCATCACATAAAAGAGTGAATTTGTGCGATAGGGCGGCAGATGGCCTGACGGTCCGATCTGTGAGCCAAGCGCCTGGCCCGCTTACTTTCCTCTGTGGAAAATATGACATGGCCTGTCTGAGCGCGAGGCACACTGCCTTGTTGCTGTTTTGCATAGACGGCTGCGTGATTGGAGCAACCTCTCCTGCTCTGCATGAGAATCACAATGTACCAAATATAGACACAAATACCACACAGGGTAAGCCTCCTGCAGGGGACTCATATATTTATAGTAATGATAACATAAACATGCAGAAGAGATTTTACAGGAAGTGATTAAAATTCAGGTACGTCACTCCAAGATACTTTGTTGGTCCTTTATGCTTTCCTCGCTGCAAACCGCTGCACACACTTTCCGTATTTTTCTCTTCCATTTGCAGATAGTTTTGTCTTTATGCATAGTAATGAGTGCCCTGCTGACATGCTACCCTGCAGGCCATCTGCTGTCATCGTAGCGAAAAGAAGGGCAGAGAATTCAGCCTGACACGAGTTTAATCGACAGAGTCAGAGCAGTCTGCTGCGTGCTGTCCTCTGACTGGTCCTGTTCCTTAAGAAGTACAAGATTGGAAATTCAGTGGACTGGAGAAATATCCCCGCACTGTGTAGGCACAAATGAGGCAAGCCGTCCTGCTCCTCATTTTAATGCTTTTTGAGGTGAATATGAAGCAAAAATACACAGTATATCAGACTGTAGGAGACAGAAGCACGCCTCATTGGTGTTTTTGCTCACAGCAGGGATTCTGTTCATGCTAATGATTTGTTATGTGCAAAGACATTTGTAGAAACATTTCCATGTACTTTGCCCTAACAACGATTTTGACTCAAGTTCAAAGGATTTGACATTTGAGCTTGCCCACTTTAAAGTCATTATTTGTGCTTAAAACACCTCTCTTGCACACAGCACTCGCAGGGGAAAAGACTCTTGACATCCAGCGAGAAAGCTGCCTTTTAAAAACCAATTAGCCTCTAATCCTATTTGTTATGACTTCACCTAATGACAGTTATAATAGCGTTAAACCTCACCTACAAGTCCCTCGTTAGCTGCGGTCTTATCTGTTGTTCAGCAACAACACAAACAAACAGTCCTGTTTCAAGAGTGCATTGTGGGTAGATTTTCCTCAATGCAGTTACACTTGTCTGCAGTGCACTTCAAAAATACAAACCAAGTTGGAAAAGATTATGACAAAGAAATTTTAATTAGTTAGTTGAGAACTTTATTCCCACTGAAAGTTTCCCTTTGCAGCATCAAACCGACTTCAGATGAAGCGTCTGTTTCCGTCTGATCTTCACCAATAAGATCATCTTTAATCATCATAAAACAATGCACTGTCACCTGGAAGCTTTCAACATCCCACCTGCATCCACAACCATTCATTTCCTTATGAACTACTTATTCTTATTTTAGGAAGCGTTTCATGATCATACAGAATAAGAGAGAGAAACACAAGAATCTGGTACAGTTCAATTGTTTTTTTTTTAGAAGGGAAACCAAAAGCAGACTTCATGCATTTTTTATGTGGCCTTGGACAGTTCCGCCAACATTTCAGACACAACTATAAAAGAAAGAGATAGAAACATTGCCCATAGCGGCAGTACTGGCAGTGGATACTGATCTTATTGTCTAAAGAAACTCTGCATTGTGCTTTACTGTCATTATAAAACTATAATAAAAGAAGTCCCATCAAAACGGCGCAACATGCACTTAAGGGACTTTTGTCGCTGTCAGTCTTTATTCCTTTTTTCTCCCTGAAGTGACAATTCAACATTTTCATCCTCTTTTCCTATTAGTATTATTAATTGAATGATTACATACCAGGAAGGTCTGCAGCACCAAATGTGCTTTTTGACTAATTTAGCACAGCGTGGAAAATTGAAGAGATTATCAGCCTTGTAGGGGAAAGAGGGGAAGATAAAATAATTATTCAGAACAGCAAATGTTCAGTATTCAGGGACTGGGGTAGTAGATAGACAGCATTAAACAACAACAACATTAGCATTAACAATGGGGGCAGGGATTCTTTGTAAAAAAAAAAAAGGCTCCAAAAGCTGCAGAGAGGAGGAGACGTGGTGCAAAGGGAGAAGAGTTTCCTGCACCCTGCACTCGCGCTGTGTCAGCCTGAGTCACCGAGCTCTCCTGGCATTGTGTACTGCTGAGGAGGCTCCTCAACTCACTGAGGCTGTACATCATCATCAGTCCCTACGTGCTGTGTCTGTTTGTGTGTCTTGTCTTTCAGTCCCTCCTGACGCTCCACAAACTCCTGAGCAACAAACAAACACACTGCGGCAACAATAGAGCTCGCCCGAGTCCCCCGCTGTTCCTAAATAAACCAGGAACGTTGTTGTCTCCCTCTCTCTCTCTTTGCATCCAAATGGGCCGTGAGCATTAGTGCTGCTCACATACACACTACACCACAAGTTCACAAATCAAAACATGTCAAGGAAAAACTAAAAGTCCCAGCCACAAAAAATAGACTTTACTGGATGTTTGATGAATTTTTTATTTCAGTGAGGGATCAAATGACTTCCTGTACGATGACGAGGGTCATCCATAGTAACAAACCCAAACCCGCATACCAAGTATCAGACAGGCAAAGACAGTGACCAGACGGTGAACTTAGTGGAGCATCCGGCTGCAAATAAACCAGATATTTTCCCCAAGGACGTGGTGGAGACCAAAACCAGAGCTACAAGAAGTGTGAGTATTGGACTTATACAGTGGCCGACAAGGGCAATCGCACTGCAGCAGCCCCAACGGTTTACATTAGAAGAAACAAGCTGCAGGATGCAAAGTCGATGCAACGTCTCCCTTTCCCTCTCCCACCAATTACAAAATGGTTACACCGAGCGCCCCCTACAGGCCTAGAGCTCTTCTGTTGTGTTGACTGGATTTGCAGCGTTTTCTTTTGCTTGTGATTTCTGGGTTTGCGTGTTTTCGACTTTGCACCATTTCTAGAATTGCAGCATGTCTTTATCATACGCAGCGCGTTTCGACCGTTGCTTTTGTTTAGGACTTTTGTATGTGTTTTTGAATTTGCATCATTTCTGAATTGCAAGCTCTTTCCTTTTAATGGAAACTGTTTGGACCGTTGCAGGGCGACTGCCCCCGTCAGCCACCGTAGACCTACATTCACCAGGTGGCCTACGTGACTTTGAATATTTGCTCTACGTCAGCTCAAAGCGTTAATACACGACTGTTGGCTAATACGTTTATGAATAAGAAAACCTTTGTTGATCTCACAATGGGGACATTTCTGGTTTTAACAGCAGAAAAGAGACAGGCAACAAAGAGCACACATGGTGCACAATATAATCAACAGTTGAAAACAACTCAACTAAAACAGCAACTTGTTGCATAGATAATATTGTTTGAGGAGTTATTGCATATGTTGTATTTTACATTTAACAGAAAAGGTTAATATGTACATTGAAAGTACTTTATTATTGCACATATAAGATTGGAGTGTTTATATTTTTCACTGGGAGCAGGAGGAGTCTGACTGCAGCAGGAGGGAAGGACCTCTCTCCGTCTCACACCGCAGGTGAATCAGCTAGTCGCTGAAGGAGGTCCCCAGTGCTGTTACTGTGCCAAGCAGGGGGTGGGAAGTGTTCTCCATGAGGGGTGACAGCTTTGCCATCATCCTCCTGTCACCCACCACCTCTAGAGGGTCGAGGGGGCACCCCGGAACAGAGCCGGCCTTCTTTACCAGTTTGTTAAGTCTCGCTGCTGCTCCAGCAAACACTCCAAAGAACCTGAGTGTCCTCAGCAGATGGAGTCTGCTCTGGCCTTTCTTATAAAGGACATTGATATCCAGTCCAGTTTATTGTTCAGGTGAACACCCAGGTACTTGTAAGAGTCCATCACCAGTCCTTTAGTTTTCCCCGCATTTAACTGGAGGCCAGTTGGCACCAGTCCGCAAGGTCCTGGTTCAGTTCCCTGTACTCCCTACCATCCCCATCAGTGATGAGGCCGACAATGGTGGAGTCGTCAGAGAAATTCTGCAGGTTGTGTGGTGGGAGAAGTCTGCAGTGTAGAGGGTGAAGAGGAAAAGAGCCAGAACGGTTTATGATAGACAGCGACAGATTGGGCGTCTTGAAATTGGTCATATGCCAGAAGGACATTTAGACTGTTGGCTGCTTGGTCCATAGAAAAAAAACAAGGGTACCTCTTTTTGCTGAGAGTAAAAAATGCACAAAACTCTTAAAACAACGGAGAAGTCTGCAATTTGAGCTGTGCTAACAAGAGTGCTATCATCAGATTCTTAACTACAAGAAGGTAAGACACATTTATTTCATGTTAACAGTTGGGTTTATATTGGTTATATTGGGTTTGAAACTAGGCTGTCTCACCGTAGTCTAGACTACTACTCAGTCCAGGAAAACAGTTCTATCAGGTCTTCTGTGACTCGGTTGGAGCTTTTAAAGGTCCTAGAATATAAGATTGGGGATGTCAAGTGGTGTTAACAGGGTTAAGTTGGATTGGGTGGGAGATTTTAAAGCTTTGTTTGCAGAGAGCCTGTATCATGAACCTGTGGCATGGAGTTTTAGCGACTGATGAGATGATATGAAGTTGAACTCTTGGAAATGTAGGATCAAGTTTATAAAGATACGTCAACCTCGTCTTTTAGGTCCCTAAAATTAATGCAAGTACACTGCAAATTCCTAGAATTCCCCTTTTAATATAGTGTTTTTTCCTTGGAGAGGTCTGCCAAATATTTCCCTGCATGGTGACAGTGTAGACAAAATAGAAAGATTGACAGTGTTGCAGAGCATGTCAGAGTGACAGGCAGGTGATTACAGTTTTGCTAGTGAACGTATTTTCTAATTCCAGCAGCAGCAGCAGCAGCCTCTCTGAGGTGGCCTCTCATCTTATTAAGGTGCCTAAGGAATTATTACCTCTAAATTAATTGGGAGAGCTGAACAATGCACTTCAGAGCGGACTGCTCTTGTGTCATCCATTATGTATGGGTCCTCCGACGGCTTTGAAGTGATCATCACACGCTGCTGTATTCTTCTCCTAGAGTTTTGTGAAGTCTCTATTATGGCCCATGGCTGTGTCTCTGTCTCCGACACATCAAGGTGAGCGGAGAGAGCGCTCTCCCCTGCAGCCGCTGCTATTACTATGTACAGACGTAATTCAATTTGAAACCACCACTCACTGAACAAGTTGGACTTGGTGAGATTTAATCACAGTCTGTCGCAGCGAGCAGCTCTGGCTGAATGCAAGCAATTAATGGAAAGCAGAATTAATGGATTAATGGAGGGCTGAAGGAGCAAAATGCTAATTCCTGTCTGTCCCCCCCTCCCCCACACACACACACACACACACACACAGTCTCAGACCTTCATTTGGAGCTATTGTGTTGTTGTAAACCTCTTTATTGGAATGCGTTTGAGATGTAGCTTTTAGCTTTGTTAGCATTAAAGCACATCAATCAGTTTTCACGAGAGAATTAACACAGCAGTCCACTTTCATGGCTCCAGACTGCTTTATGGTCACAAGCAAACTATATTGTTGTTTTTGTACAACTCTCTGCAATGCGGGCAACTACCCTTTTTGTTTCGCCCTGGTGCTTCCTAATCCGGCCATGATAACAAGGGATTGTAGCCTATATGGTTTTGGGTTCAACATGGTTAAAGGAACCAGCATGTACGAGGTGAAAGATTTAAAGCACATAGATGTCACGTTTTGGGGTTAACACAAAGGATAGAAGACCCAAATGTAACAGAGTCCAAGGGTTGCAAAAAAACAAAAAACAAGTCCCATCAAAACAGGTACGAAACACTGGAGAAAAAAACAAGAAGAGCCATGAGGAAAATCTTGGCTAGGTGCAGGGTTGCAGAAAGCTGACAAAACAAACTCACAGAAAGCGAAGGAACACAGAGACTAAGGCCATGTCTACGTACGCGGGTATTTTTCAAAACGTAGCTTTTTCTCTCCGTTTTGGCCTCCACACACAAATGCCGTTTTAGGTCACTGAAAACAGATCTTTTGTAAAACTCTGGCCAGGATGAAGACTTTTAGAAAGTCTGTTTCCACGGAGACGTGTAGATGGAGTAAACGGCGGGGACTCCCTAAAAGCACGGTATTTCACCCGGATGGGAGTAGCTTTTGCAGGACGTAACAGTGCACGCGTCGGCGAGCTCCGTGACCGCCAGCCGTCTCAGCGCTATATGTTATCAAGCTGACTTTATGTTAACAGGTTTCCTTTGAAACAAGCCTCACGTGCGAAGCGTTTGTCCAGTGGGGCTATAAAGAAAGAAGTTCCCCGAGTCTGTTGATAACATGGGTTAAATGCTACAACCCTAACTTCAGCAGTTTGTCAACGGTCAGGTAGTTTCAAAGTCATTTGAAAATCTGCAGGGAAGTCTATTCCTGGTTGTAGCCATGCCAGAATGAGCTAGAGTGTATCTTTGTAAATCACTGATCACAAAAAAATAAAAAATCATCTCTGTCTGAAGTTCAGGTGATCAAGCGTGAGGTCTGTTGGTTTACTCTTGGAGTTAGAGCAAAAATTAGTATAATAAACTTTGTAGGTAACATTTTTGCTAGCTAATCTGAAGACTGACGAGACGAGATGAATGCGAGCTGAAGAGAACACGCATCAGACACACAACACTGTGTGACGCAAGACGTAAGGCCGCGCACCCGAGTGAAATACCGTGTTTTTAGGGAGTCCCGTAAACTGCCTTTTTGGCTCGTGACGTGAGGCTGTGCAATGTTATCTCCTTAGTGAGGAGTCACAAATGAGGCTACATTCCTTGCAAAATGACAGTCATGACAAAAGCAGTGATGCTTCTAACCTTGCTAACAGGACTTTTTATGCGTTAGACATACATTATATGTACAGTTACTCGTCAACTATATTGAGGAATAGAGACGTCGGGATGCACTACTTACAGCAATAGATTTTCTCAGCCTTTTGACTGGTCGTGATTTTATTCTTCTTCTTTGCATGACCGGGTTATAACGACGCCTGTTGGTGTGGCATCCTCATGACAGTTGTGATGTTGTGTTTTTGCGATTTCATTTGGACAGGGATTTTTTTAACCGTGCTTGTGTAGACAGTTTTTTTTATGGAAAAACTGAGAAAAAACTGAGAAAAACTCACTTTTAAAAAAAAATACGCGTGTACTTGTAGACATGATCTTAATACACATGGGGTAATCAGACACAGGTGAGATGAACAAGTCACAGATGAAAACGATAAGGGTGCGGTGCACACACTGCAAAGGCGTGAAAACACACAAAGGCAGGAAGTGCAGCAACACAAGGGTAGTGAATAACAAAATAACAGGAAATGATATCTGAACAACAAAATACATTAAATTGAAAACTAAAGAATAACTCATGACAGTTAATTTTTATGATTTCTTTTAACTCATTCATTGGTCCTTTGCCACGGTTACATAATAAAATGCTGCAAGAAGTAAACTTGTACCACTTTTGACAGCTGCCCCAGCAGATCTCAGTCAAACTGTAATGCTTGAAGACGACAATTTCATTTACATTGGAAAAATCCTCCACATCCAGAATGCAGATGAATAAGACAGAAGATATCGAGCTGTTGGCTGAGCCATCATTCCCCTCTCCAACATTATTTCAATTTCTCTTCAGCTTTGAGCAGCTCCTCTGTATTGCATCTATTTTACATTGCATTGTGGGAAAAGATAGCCAGAAACAACACACTCAAAAACAGAACAAGTTTGTTATGCTGGCTTAGTTGCATTATTAATCATTTTCATTATCCTCCAAGTGTCAACACTCTATGAATAAAACATACTTAAAATGACTGTCTGGTTTTGTCCATGCAACACTGCTGCAACAGTGAACGTCACAGCGTGAGCAGTGAGTCGCACCGTGTCTCACGCTTTTCACACCACACATTTCCCAGGACAAAGTTTTCTACAGAGGGCACAATACGCCTCCCTGCGCATGTTTATTATCTCTGTGAACGCGACCTTGATCTCTTGATCCTTATCTCGAGTCATTCACAATGCTGAAAGGTCCATTGAATCATGTCAGTCATTTCAATATCGTGGTTCTCCTGCGGTTTCAGTTCAGTTTTGGGACGAGCCCACATAATTGGATTTCCTAACCTCAGACTTTTTGCACTGCCAGAGAGGTTTGGGGAAATTAAAATCTTCCTTGTGCAGTGAATCAATATAAAGAAACAATCCCCCCACACCCTTAAAAATGTGCTAGACATGCACAGAAAAGCAATTAACCCTCTGCAGGAATTGATTTGGTCCACTTCAGCTTATCTCCTTTGGCTTGGCCAGGCTTTTACATCCCCGCTGGGAAGATCAAAAGTTTTTTTCCTGTCTCAAAACCTGACAACACCACGGGATTAGCACTGATTTTATCTCCACCAAGCAATTACCTGCTATGGTAATCAATGCAGGGCTGCTGTCTTTAATAGTCTGTGGCATTGCCTCCTCTGCAGGCTGTGCAAATTACAGTGATTCATCACAGAAGCACCCTGCACTGCCAGCAATGCTAAATCAATTAACACTAACTGTACGCACACATATATAGGCCTATACACACACCTTCACTTTGCTGCTGTCACTATCTTGGATGCTAACTAGCTCTTTGTATCCTGGTGGACAGGCTGCTGAGAGCCCTCGGTGCTTTGTCTTTTAAACGGAAACATTTCAGCCATTAGCGAGGAATTAATAAATTAGCAGCAAGAATGGAGGTAGCACAAGTTTTCAAGCCAACACAAACAAACACACAGACCCACAAACACAAGCTGCCAGCAGCTTTAAAGATTCTTGGTGAAGCAGCTGTACAATTTGGCATCCTTTATTCAGTGTCTCTGTTGGCTACATTCACACAGTGGCTGTTATAGCCTACTGACGTGTTTTAGGTCAAAAGTCATACATTTGGGGTATCATTATCATTCCAAAAAAATAACTATTAACAGTAAAAATCTGGAAGAAAATCTGGTCATATTTAAGCTAAAACAACATAACCTGTTAGCTACAAACAACTAATGTTAGCATTCAGCTACTTCCTAGCTAATTTTATGTTAGCTAGGAAGCGGCTGAATGCTAATGACTGTTTGACACTGTTACAGGACAGTTGGAAGGGCATAAATTCTTAGCTAACGTAATGTTAGCTAGGAATTTAGCTCTCTCTAGCTAACATAGTTACAGAGCTGCCAAGCGTCACGCTTTGAGTGCGACAGTCACGCAATTTGACCCATTCTCACACCACACGCCACACTTGACATTTCTCACACTTATATTTCCCCATTCAATACTCTATATTTATTTTTTTCATGATAATAATCTTTGGTCCTCGCGGCATGCCGTAGTTCGAGTAACTCTGATTGACTGACCGAGATAACCAATCCCAGACCGATCCACCAGTCCTTTGTGCCTAAATCTAACCAACCACGGAAGGCACCACACAATATAAACCAATCAGAAGCAACGTAAGGCGGGTCTTGGCGTCTCTAACGATCTTTCACACACAACAGCGCCGACATTTAAAACCCACTCGACGTTCTCCTGCTTGCTAGAAGACGGACGGTAGGTAACTACCCAATTTTGATCACACAAAATTATTGAAAATGGGTTCACTTTTTAAATATTTTTACTAGTTTGATGTCGACGTAGGACAAATGTTGCTCTTAGTTTTTATCTGTATTATTATTAGACCCCCCTAAAGGAACCCACAGAGTCCCTGGAATCCACTTTGGCTGTGTCCGAAATCACCCATGTTCACTCATGTTCTCTGTGGTTGGACTGAACAAAACCAAAACCCGAAACAGTTTGGCTCTTGAGGGAACTCTATCGTCCATCATGACTGTGAAGATGGCGAGCCTTGAGCCACAGTGTTTCAAATGGGAGCCCCCTGCCTCTGTCATCAAGGCATCAAAATCTGCCACAAACGCCTACAACATGAGACATGTCCCCAGCTAAATGATGGACAGTTGGTTGAAATGAAATATTGACAAATAAATGTATTTTGTCAAAATTCTTGTTACAATTTTCATTTCTAATTTCTGGTTAATTAAGACTAGCATTAGGAGGCCACAGTGCAGGGAGAGCAGCTGGCATGGAGGTGAGGACATCAGTCTTAAGGTATAAATCGACGTTAAAACAGGCCAAAATTTTTTCAAACACATCATGGCACTAAAGTCTCACTCTTGTCATTTTCTGAAACTTGGCAGCCCTGTAGTTAGCTATGGAATAGTAGAATGCTAGCATTAGCGGTTGTCTGACAGTAGCTCATGGGCTTTCAAATATGTTGTTTTACTTTGAAATATGGCCCGATGACCCTCCAGTTTTTCACCATCAGTTGTCTGTTCAGCTTGATTAATCAAGATGCATTCAAATGATGAATATTTTCTAGATATCCGCAATGTTTTCCTTAGAACTTGAAACAGCTGCACAGCCTTCCACTCTGAGTGAGACATCAGAGGAAACTGCCCGAACATGATGAATGCAAATTAAAGTCACATGATTTCCCCTGTAATCGTCAACATGCAGGGTTCAAAAGGACAAGAAAACTTTTGAAAACCAGTGAAAATATCAGCTACATGAAGCCAGTTGAGATGGTAGCCTGAAATTCAGGCAGACAAAATCCTTGTGAGATGTGGAGAATTAGAGGAGGCCTCTGAGTTATTAGACAGGGTTGGAGGTTAGAGAAGCAGCCTCAGAGAAACTGATTAACTCCAGGACGAGAGCTTCTGCTCCAATGAGCTGCAATGAACACATCTGGCTGTTCTTTCCTTTTTAAATTCCCCCTAAATCTTTTATGCACGTGCACCAGCTCATGGAGAAGAAATCAATAGCAATCCCACCTGTTTCTATCTCTGGGCGACACCCGCCAGCTCCTGAAAATGTTACGTCTCACATCTTTTAGACAGGCACACAGCAGCTGAACACTTCTCAACAGGAAAGAGCGGAGACAGGAAAAGTCAAAACAGGAAAAGATCTGTATGCTTCTATATCTGACAGGGTGGAAACATCCAGGGGAAATAAGAGGGGGGAGCAGGGAGCTCTGGGAATGGTGACTCTTCCTCTTCTGGTGTCACAACATGAGCTGAAATGGGTTGTTCCTTAAACAGAGACGGTGGGTTACTTTGAGTCAGGGATCGCTGTGAGATTGGAGAGTTACATGTTTTTAAAACACTGTCCAGCCTTGACACTATATTATAGAAAGACTGCACACTTTTTAAAGTGCGTAAGTTTAATTAAAGTTAATCTGTCTTTAACCATCAGACTGTAAAATTATAAGACTGGAGAAACAATGTTGTTGCATTATTGATGAACCACATCTATCACATTTTTTCTGTCATTCAAGGATTCCAATACAAAAAAGGAAAAATATGTTATTTCTGATTAATTATTTACATCCTATGATTTGAATTCAGCTGTCAGGCTCCCTCATCCTGCCTGTCCCACTTCAACACACTTTCTCCACATTTGATGACTTGCATGCCCTCAGACATGATGAAACTGTCTCCTCGTTGCTTCTATGTGGGTGGATTACATCAGTATTCCCCGGCCTCCTCTCTATAGCAGAGCTGGTCTGACAATACAGACAGACTGTTCTTATTCTGAGCACTGTTCTACACAACAGGGAGCCAAATCTGAACTATACCCTGCATGCAATTTGGTAATCCAAACAGATTGTTGGATAAACACCACCCAGACTAAACCCATGGCTCAACATTTTCTTTGGTTCGCGCCTCGAGGGTGAGGGATCAGCTGTGCATTCATCAGCAGCTCAATTTGCTTCTTTACGAGGCAGACGCTGATAAGAAGCTCGTAGGATGCCCACCGGTTGTGTAGAAACAGAGGAATGAACAGAAAAGCTGGGTTGTTATTGTCGAGGTAGTTTTAAGGTCACAACACCGCTAACTCTTGTGTTCAGAGACAAAATGAGTCTCTCAGCTGCTGTAAAATGGAAAATGATGTCGTTATGATTAAGTGCAAGTACATGAGCAGAATGTACCTTCACTTCCTGGAAGAAAAAGATTTAAGATTAGATTAATCTGATTAATGGTGCGGCAGCATCAACCCACACACAGATTGAAAGACAACACAGATACCAGTCACGGAAGAAGCAGCAATAACACCGTGTCCTGAATTCAGAAACTCACTTCAGTAAAATAACCAATTATGAGCAAAATATACTCATCAAAAGTCGAGGCACTTATAGAGTTTATAGAAAGCTCTCCAGAGCATTTAGTGGCTGTTCTGCTTCTTTAAATCTTGTCACATGATTGTCACTGACAGACTTTATCCAGCTGTCATTAAATTGTAGATGTTATTTTGTTTCCTTTGAGGACAGCTGAAAAAACTGCGTCTGCTGAGACTCGTGTGATAAAATTGAAAGCACCAGAGCAGCTAATCGATTTTGGGGTGAAAAATGGTAAATGGGCTGTACTTATAAAGCGCTGTTCTAGTGTCCCTACCAATCAAAGCGCTTTTACACTACATGTCACATTCACATGGATACACAATTCATATTTAATTTGTGATGGGGAGGGGGTGCATTGTGTATTTATCAATGTCTATGTGCGATCTTGTGTGTGTTGGGGCTCTTTAAAAGTCAATTTCTGTGTGGGTATAGGTCAGGGTGTTGTCCTTTTTTTGTGCATAATCATGTGTGTCTTTAGGGGGTGGGGAATGTATGTTGTACTCTTTTAATGTCTATGCCTTCTTACCTTTTGCTTTCCTGTCCAGGGACTATGGGCGGAAAATAGCAATTACCCGGCACAATACATCTTTCCTTGTTTTACATAAGGTTAATTTTCTTTGTGCATTGTGCTCAAATAAAGAAGCATGACATTACCCTTTAACACTCACATTCACACACTGATGGCAAAGGACTAAGTGCCAATCTTAAATCAGGTTCTATGCCCATTCATACAATGATGCCTTTTAGAACAATTTGGGGTTCTTACAGATCAAATCTTCCAAGAGACAACTGACTCTACCTGCCCCACAGTCGCTCCAAAGTCTCCTGAAAAGGTCTCCTCATCTGCTCCTTCCAATGCTAATAATGTCAGTGTTCAGTTAAGGTTGAGCAAACGTAACCCCCTTATACTACATACTGTTGGTTTCTTTTATGACAATGCATTGTTTTATAGGTAAAATCATGTTTAAGAAAATTTACAGTTTATTGTCATTCCTAATATTTTGAAAATACAGATGATTTAAGTTGCTTCTTTTGGACTGCAATACCACCAGAATAAAGGTGTGACAGCCATGCTGGATTTGGAACAGCTTTGCTCTAAGTAAGATGCTAACATGCACACAGTGGCAATGTTAACACAATGATTCATGAGAATGTCTCCATCTTAGTTTGGTGTCTTGGCATGCTAACATTGCCAATTTAAACTTATCACAAGGTATAGATTTGTCGGATAGGAATGTCCATCTATTTGTGTGTGAACAATGAAGTAATTGGCCATAACCAAAATTAAAATAAGCCCATAATGGCACCAAATGTGAAGCCAAGTCAAAACAAGACTAGGTCAAAACCTAGTATGTGGCTGACCGCATCAGGTCAATGTGCGCTTTTGTGGGCAATGTGTTACAAGGACTGTCCTCATGAGGCCGATGACAACGTGTTTGAAAGCAGGTGCGTGCTGCAGACGTAGGTGAGGACAGCGGACAAGCAGCGGACGAGCAGCCCCGCCTACTCCCTGAACAAAGTATCCAGAGCCGAATAGGCAGAGAGTCGCGTCACTGGAGGTCCAATATGCTCCATGAGCCGCCATTGCGATATCGCAACTCTCTCTCCCTATGGCTGTGAAAGTGCCATCAGTTACTCAGTCAGTCACATACAGACCTGTGTAGGGCTGACCACAGCGGTCAGCCAAAAGGAATCATCACCACACTAATGAGGATTCATCCTCTTAGCACTAACCCTAACCCCCCGTACCAAATTTAATGAGAATCAATTCAAAAGCAGCGGATGCATTTAAACAATCACCCTCATGGTGGCACAAGTTTCATGGTCTGTATAAACAAAATATTCAATTGTTATAACCAAAGTAGATTGGGACCCACAGTACAGACACAGAGTCTCAGAATATAAGCTGTTTCACCCTTTATAAAGTGTGTATTGTTACAAAGTCTTATATTGCAAAGGGATTTGGCTGGTCCTAAGCAAGGAGGTCCAAAGTTGCGAGAGTGTGTTACAGGGTCAGAGTTATAAGAGTCAGAGGCTGGCCAGGTTTGCAGAGGTTGAGGTCCTGGAACTGGGCGCTGGAGGTACAGAAATCTGGACAGGAGGAGAGACAGGGTTAACGAAACAACTAGATTTCACTTTCAACAGAGCCTGAGCAGAGTACCACGCTGGGTTAATGGACGATCTGGAGAAGAGCGGAAGACTGAGCCGGGCCTTTCTCCTGTAGAGTGTGTAGGTGGCTTAATTGCAGATGAGCGGCAGGTGTGCAGGCTTGATTGCCGGCAAGGTGTGTGGATACACGGCCAGCTCCAGATGAACACAGACACACACAGAAGATGAACGAGAACACACAAACACAGAGAGAGAAAGGGGAAACAGGGGGAAAGAAGGAAAGGAGACTAGGATCTTTAACACTAAAAACTGACTACACATCAAGAAAACACGAGTTGCTCGTAATTATGGCTGCAAAGTAAATGTAATGGAGTAAAAAGCACAATGTTTCCTTCTAAATTATGGTGGTTTAAACTGGTACAATTTAAACACATTTGCATAATGGAAAAATCCATTTACATGATAGTTGTCTTTAAATCTGTGCTCAGACTGAAATATTCAAACTAAATGGTCGGGCAAAGTGATGGAGTAAATGTACTTTGTGTGATAGTGTGCAGTGTAGTGTGGATGATCTGTGAACCAGAGGACACAGCTTATTTGTATGCATGGACATGTGTATAATTATATGAGGATACACAGTGTACACAGTGTAGAGAGTAAATCCCTCAGATCTCATGTTCAACCTTTCTTGCCTCTATATCCGTATGTATAGATTGAGGATTAGAGAGTCCGTCATGAAGTCACAGTGTCACTCTGCAGGCTGTAAAAAAAAAAAAAAGTGAGTTAATTATTGTTTTTCTCAGCGGCTGGAGGAGTTTTATTCTGCCTGTAAACCAGGAGAGAAACAGAAGGTGGGAGCAGCTCTAACCAGAGACTGGAGCTCTGTGTTTGCAGAGACTCACAGGGCCTTTCTCACTGTTTAACTGAGGATTTCCGCTTGGGAGCTCTCCTCCACGCTAACATGCATGCCAGCCCATTTTCTGCAATGATAACATTTACTCTGCTGCAGGTGGGGGAGTTAGCAAAACACTGCATGATGTGAACACGCCGCAATGAATTTCCCAGAGATGGATGGAAGCGAATTATCGGAGAGATCTCGCTGCTTCTGCCTCGAAGAGATGGGAGTTTATGGAACGATTTGTAATCACATCACATCACATGACAGGTGGCTTTGCAGGACTTTTGTTTCACTTTGCAGCGCCATCTCTGCTCACTAATAACAGTGTATTCGGGGGGGCTTTTGCATGCTAGTGGGGGAGTGCTGAAGGCTCACAAAGGAGCCGAGAACATGTCAGATCCTGTGTTGGATCAAAGCAGCCATCACTCTCACTCCGTCAGCGGCGACAAAATACAGACTGTCACATCTGGCGCGCTGGCTGCTGCTGCTGCGAAAGCTCAACCCCGCTCTGACATCTTAGTTATCTCTGCCATCACATTATTTCCTCTTTGTGTTTCTCTGCTACGCATATCTTTGCTCTGTCTTTTCTTTTCTTTTACTACAAGCAGCATTTTGAACCTTGAGTCACAGATCAGAGAACATTAGTGCTCGCAGGGCCCGCAAGGGAGAGAGAGAAGGTGTGTAGAAAACAGGATGTCAGAGCCTCGTATTTGTGGGTGTTTACATATTCAGGGATGTGAATATATACTGAAATTAACTTTGCATTGTCAAACAAAATGAGGCCAGAGAGTTGGCTGGGATAGAAAAGAATTGCTTTGGACGGAGTAAAAGCTTCTATGTGTAAACACGAGGATCTGTTTATTGAATTAAAAGAAAGTCAGCAGCCTTGTGGAGCTGTGATTTGTGTGTGTGCAGGGAGTTGCCTGTAATACTAATGAGATGTGATCACTCCTGATCTCACTGAGGAGGAGTTTCTTCCTCCATGCAGACTTTATGCTTCTCTATTCAGAAGATAGTGCATGCGGAGGAACAGCTGAAAACTGTCTTTCTCTTTTTTTCCGACTCCCAGGATGCATTTTTTAGGGCCTGTTGATACATAAAACAGCACTTTGGCTGAACGTTTGTCCTCCCATTTCTGTTTCTGCAGAATATGTTGACATAAAATGAAGCAAAAAGAGTCAGAACTGCTTATTTCCCGTCTAAAACCTTTCCCAAAGTACTTTTCAATAGTGTTGGATAATAGGAAGGTGACACATGGACTGACTGCATCTGTGTGCTGTCTGGACGGGAGAATTAAAAGTGTACACAAGTGATTAAAAATACATTAGCGTGAGCAGCCGTCTCCTGACTTCATACTCTGCCGCTCCCGGGGGCTTCAGCGGCTGATGCATGAAACAAGCGAGTATTTGTTTTTGTTCGACGCAGGTAGCTTCGGTTCCCACGGGAGGCTCACCGTTAATGACTTAGCGGAGAAAGAGCGTGGGTGTAGGGGTGGGTTGGGATTAAAAGAGAGGGGAATAAAAGCAGGAGCAGGAGCTAATCACCAAAGGCTAATTAGTCTTTTCAAATTTATGCAGAAGTGTTCAGATTTCCAGTCTGGAGAGATTTCATGCAATCTGTGCGATTTCAAGGTAACTCAGGCAGTGACAGTGTTGTTTATTAATGTCAAATTATAGTTGCACCTGACTCCTAGGGACCAGATGATGGATTTTGTATGTAAAATAGTGCTTCAGGCTTCGGGTAATTAATTTAAGGAACTTTGGGAAATGAACTAATTTGCTTTATAGCAGAGAGTCAATGAGAAAATCAATACCACTCTCATGTCTGCAACTTAAATACTGTAAGAAGGTGGAGGCTAGCATGTTAGCTTAGATTAGCATAGAGAATGTAAAAATAGATAGCTTGGCTCCTATAGGAAACAATATCCTTCTTACATCATCCTAAAGGGGGGTATTATGCTAATTTAAAGCTTTATATTTCACTCTGTGATACCTGTGGAGTAGCTTAGCATAATTTACAGTTAGAAAAAATGTCCCCTACATGCCCGCTGTCTTCTGATTGGCCTGCTCTCTGTGACATCACAAAATGCAGTGTGTAGAAAAAACAGTGTGAAACCTGGCGTTCACAGCAGCCTGCAGACTGAGCTGAGAAGCCTGGGGATTACTCCAACATACTTTTACCTACATATTTGTAACTTCACACACGTTTAGTCTGGACATCCAACATTATAACATTATGTGTCTTAAAATGTGAAACAGCATAATACCCCCTCTTTCAGAATTTACTGACTAACATGTTAATCCTCAATTAACTGAAGTGACAATTGACTTTTATGCCAGACTTTTTCCTGACTGGGACCATTAACTGACTGAGACCAGTCACTTTTCTAGCTCGTAATCGCAGACAGTATGTCAAACTGTCGCACTGTCGTTTGTACAGGGTAAACAAGTGAGATACAAATGTGTTTAATTAATGAGATGTACAGATGTATTTGTTGCACTGAGGTAGTTTAGCTTGACGACTGAAAGATAACTAAATAAATCTATCAACACAGCCAAACTTCTCAGATTAAAACTCATTTGCTCAATCTGTACAAAAGATAAAATGCAACAACATCAAGTTGTGGTTTTACTTGGGTGTGTGCCAAACTATTTCCTGGCCTGATGCAGTGACTTCCTGAAGTCTTCTCGTCACTGTGAGGTTACCAGGAGGTCGACAAATTGCCTCTAAAACTCGAGTTTTAAAGGTCCTGGTATGTGGATTTTGCTGCCTTTCAAAAAAGCCAGGCTAAATCCCTCTCTTTTCTCAGCAGGCCTTATGCTAAGCTAAGCTAACTTGCGGCTATCTGCAGCTTTTACAAATGAGTCCAGTATATAATCTTGTCATCTATCTCCTGAAAAGAACCCGATAAGTGCATTTCTCAAAATGTCAATCTCTTCTCTTACACATGGAGATTCATCATGTGCTGTGTATTGATTTTTTTTGCCATATTTGAAACTTAAAACCGCTCTAAGCCACGTCTCCAGCCCCTGTTCTGAGTGCCTCCACAGTTGTTATTTAAGACCCCAGGCTTGTATTACTTCTTGACTCCATTCGTGAATCTTCCTTAAACCTTAAGCCTCAAACACGGCCTGTTTCCCCCAGATTGAATCCCTGCCCTGTGGTCACCCTGCCCGTCGGCCATTGGTGCCCTACTCAATCCTCAGCTGGCTTTATGTGTGTCATGACTGGAATGAAGTGTGCCTGTTTGCAGACAGCCCAGTGGGATCGCAGAGTCCATCCAGCTCCCGGCTCTATTACCTCCATCTGTTTCCTGCGAGCACGCCCCAGCTGTGGCGAAATAGCAGCCGAGCATTTGGGGAAAGAATTGGTCTGATTTAGGAGTCGCAGCACACATTCTCAACAGTCCTCCTTTCTACTCTCTGTCATGCTGAGGCCTGCTGGGCTGCTTTTCACGCAGCACTTTCCTAAACATGCAGACAAATGTAGTCTCTTTTCTTTGTTTACTCTGTCCGTTATCACTGTCTTCCTTTCATTTCCTGCTTTAATCTTAGATCCATCCTCTGAACTTATCACGCTCCTGTTGCTCTCCTCCACCTCCATCCTCCTCTCTCCCGTCACCTTTAGCCCGAGTCTTTCAAGAATGCATGATGCTCCTCTCCCTGCCTGCCCTTGGGTTAAGTCTCATCAAACCACCCCTTTATAGATTGTTCAACTTCCTGTGAGCTCATTTGCTTGCACACATCTGAACCCACACACACACACATGCAATGGAGAAATCGCGATCGGTCGTCCATACAGTTTTCTCCTGCCTCTCCTCTCAGTCTTATCAATAATTCAAGCCTCACTGATGGCAGCCCCGGCAGGGTGAGGCGGTGGAGGCAGCTCGGGGGCTTTGAACAGAAGGTCAGGCCTCACCAGGGCCTCTGCGATGGCATTAATTAGATACTTCCTGTTGCCTCCTAAACAAACATCCCCACACTGGAACTGCTCTCATTAGCCTTCCCCTCACAGCAGGTCCTGACGACTCTGACATATCCACACAATAACACCAACTGCTTTCGTCCTTAACTGCCCACCTGGGAGGGGTCCCTGCCTCAACAGTTACCTCTTTGTTTTAAACACACACTGATAGGCAAACCTGACCTGGCTCTGTTCCCGAGCCCCCCTGTAGCATCTATTCCTGTCTCCCACTAACACCGCAGTGTTTATGCTCTGCCTCGTCTCGTCGCACCTCTAGATTCTGACCTCCAGGTTCACCTCTGATGGGCTGATCCCACCCCCCACCACCTTCTCCTCACTACCCACTCACCTAGTTTTTTGTCTCAACAACTCATTACAAGAGTGATGGCTCACTCAGGCTGTCCGAGGCAGCCGCCTCCATCCTGATCTGTAGCCATCCATCTCTCTGGCAAAAAGGGAGAGGAGGGGGGGGACGACTCTAAAAAAAAAAGGGGGATGTTAAGGCGGAGAGATGCATTGAAGCGAGATAAAGAATTGGCTTAAAAACGAGACATGAAGTCTTGTAAAGTTAGTCTTGTTGAATGGATGGTGGAATTTAATATCTATGCTTCTTGTCCTGTAACAAAGCACTAATGCATTGCAGATAATATTTCCATTTGAGGTGCTGAAACACCAAAAATACCCACCAGAATTAAACACCTGCGAGCTACAAAGAGAGATAGTCTGTGCTGCAACATTTCTGTTGAAATATTACACAACATTAAGTCTTTGCTTTAAGATATGCATCATTAAAATGTCTGCATATACACACATAATCTTACATGATACGATTGAAAAGTCTAAAGATAGCATATGCAGTTTTGTCATATTCTGCATTGTAGTTAAGCATGTAGGCATGTTAACAGTTTCACCTAACACAAAGTAAAGCTGAGGCTGATGGACTGTGAATGCATGGCAACGCATCCATTGAGAAATTTCAGTCTGGACGAAACTTACCAACTAACAGACCATCATTGCCTTCCTAAGAGTCATGCTGCTTGCACGGCTCAAAATAATGAGTATTTCAGATTATAATCCAAATATTTTCAAATTTTATTAAAATTTCTGATTGATTTCTTCGTATCAGGAAGTACGACAGCGCTCTCATTAGAGAAAAAAGAAGCTGCTCCTCGACGACAGTCAGCTGTCAGAGGACCCCTCGAGGACAAACCTGGTTTATCAGACACCCATTGGAGACTTTTAAACCACCCCTATCTTGTCATCATTCACCCTCAAACCAGTCTATGTTCATGTCTAACCACAGTGCCCAAATATAGTGACACACACATTACTCCACCGCAGGCTACAGAGACAGTTTATCGCTGAGACAGCCAGACAGGAGGGTGCAGAGCACACAGTTTGCCTTGAGGTATTCCTTGGGCTTGTCTTACCACGAGATAAAGGATGAAGGGGTTGTCTTCCCTCCCTGCATAGTAAGTCTGATTTAAAGGTGAAACAGAGAACCCAAGATACCTCTCCCTCCCCTGCTGCCTCACCTATTGATCGGTGACTAGCAGGGGGGAATGAAGCGGCTGGTTATCCATTGGTGTGTCGTCAAGACCCAGACGGGACGCTTAATATTCTAATCCTCTGTTTCTCCCAAACCCTGAGGCTGCCGGCATACTAAAGACCTCTCACATCTCAATCAAACCCTCAGGGTTATTTTGTGTTGGCTTTCTGCAAGTAGTTCTGCAACAAGTAGCATTGTTACTAGTTTACCTTCTGTAGCATGGTCTTAGCATTGGTGTTTTCTGAATCAAATAGCTTGCCGTTTGGTTAGTGCGATAGCGTCCACACAAGCTACATTCTCTCGCGCATATCTGTAGCCCAAGCGCAGTTGACCTTTCGTTTGCGGCCTGAAAAAACAATGCCAGTAACAGGCAAGCAAAGCCACATCCCTACATTTAGCGTTAGCTTAGCTTGCTACATTTCTCTGTAGGGAAGCTTCATTTACTGTGGAGTAACTGGCAGCTTAGCTCAATACACTTCTGCTTGCCCAACACTGTTTATTTTACCCTGCATTCAGTCAGTGCTGTTCCCGCACAAAGACTTTTTTAGACCTGATTTCTCTTCACCCCTGACCTCGAGCAGACAATTATCAGTTTTCATGTGTCAATTCCCCCGGGAGGTCCTCATTTCTTTTTAAATCCACAGCCGAAAAACAAAGGCCGCTGAAATTGGATATTAATTGTGTTCCATCAGAGTTGATTGCTCGGGAGGTGTGTGCATGTTTGTTTGTGTGGCTCCAAATTGAGTGTGTGTGTGTTTGTGCTTGTGTGGACACTGCGTGGGCTGGTGAATCATAAATCTATTTTGGAGAGAAGCAACGTCGAGCATATAATTACAGTCATCTCTGTCAGTGACGGGAAGAGTGATGGAGGCCAGGACATGATGGGCCCAGCGGGTTTGATTGAAACACATTTGTGGAAAGACAAAAAAAACACAGCAATAACTTGTATTTACACACTTTCACAGGTCTACGAGTGTACACTCAAGTGAAAACAGAGAGTAAGACTCGGGGAGAGCAAACTAATTTCAAGATTCTCTTTCCAGGGAATTCAGAGGGATATCACAGGTGAAAATTAAACAGGATCCGGCTTTTCTGTCGAGTTTTGCACCCCTGGGAGCTACATCTCTCCTCATCACACCATGAGCTTCATAATAGGTTCCTTCTCATTGTCCACCTGGATCAAAGATGACAAACCCAGTATTACTCTTAGGTGGAAAGAGATTCACTATATTTCCTCAGCTGATTATTCACCATGAAAACCCCACTGCTGGATGTCTGCACTCTGTGAATGCGAGGAGTCCCATCCCCAGGCATGGTATGATACATAATATATGGTTTCAGCTCTAAATCTAGTGCTAGCTGGCTAGTTAGCCTGAAACAGGAACATAAGAAAACTGGGGCCATTTCTATATTTTAGTTTGAGCATTAGCTTGGCTCTAATGATGGTATTTTTTCTGGTTGACAATAAAGGTTAGTTTTATCTATAAATGAATGGCAGTGACTTTGCCTGCATCCAGGCTAAATTGCTTATTTTCTATTACAGTTTAGCATAGTAGGCTACTGAAGGCAAAACTACATAGCTTTCTGGCAACCAAGTGTCAAGCAAGTCGAGTGTATTGCAGACAATCCCAGACAAGTTGCAGGTCCTCATTTTTGCCACTTGAGTCCAAGTCTTAATATAGCTTAATTTTCTGTAGTCTTCACTGAAAAATGTTTGTGTTGCTAACTAGCATATAAGCATGCTAACACTAAACTTAGGCTATATGTGAGCTTAAAATATTGTGTTAAAATTAATAAAATATGAATAAAAGAATCAATATTTAATATTTTAAAAAAATGTACCCACAACACAACTGCTTTTGTTAGCATGTTAGCATGCAAAATTTAGCATTTAGCTAGCAAGTCAGCACCACTTTTCCTTGGTACAGCAGCACACAACACGGCTTTCCTCTGTGACAACATCATGTGATAATGGGGGTAGAGGTTAAATGCTGTTGTTGCTATATTATGTATTTTTAATAGGCTTTGTGTAGTTGTTAAAGTTCAGTAGAACGAGGACGTCCCTGTGGCCTCGGGTTTCAGAGGCTAAAAATGTCACACCAACATCCCTGCTTGAAGCTGGCTTGAGACTTTAGTTGCATGTTATCCGTCCTTTCTCCTCATTTCCTGTCTTCTCACTATAAGAACAATATTGATACAATAAGAATGTTATGTAGTGTTTCCAATGTTTAAAACATCGGGCATTACAAAGATGCTAACTTTTATAGCGCATGAGAGCAGAGGTCACAGCACTCAGTCGATTTGAACAGTTTTCACAGATTCCTCTCTTGATCCTCCTCTGATTCTCAGACCTAATCTCAGCTCAGCTTTGTGAAAATCTGGGATTCTCTCTCGATGTTTTATTCAGAACAAATCTTGTTCATTTACCAGTGAGCTTAGTGCCAAGTAGACAGAGTTGTCTTCTCTCTTCGGCTGTGAAATTTCAACTGTGGGAAAAAAAGGAACCCTGGAGGTCACAGAAGCGCTGTGAGGGGAAACATATGGCTGACCTTCTGTGAATGTACATGTTTGTGCAGTGGTGCATGTGCAAACAGCGTGTCTGTCGCGCAAATGTTTAATGCATGCTTCCATAATGGGCTTAAAGTGCACAGTATGTAGAGAAGCATGGTATAATTGAGGCCTTTTTTGTCTGTGCTGTATGATTTTGCATGTTTGAGCTGGTGTGTGATTGAGTGTATTATATTCACCCTGACCTTCATTATAAGACCACACAGAGAGGGCATGCAAGGGTCAAACACACGCTGCCGGGCGGTGCTCGGGGGGAGGTCGACTTTATTAGCGATTATTGAAGAACCCCAGGGGGAGCCAGCTTCAATTACTACACACAGCTTGCTTTCTCAGGCCATCGAGGGAGCCTCACCGCACACAACTAAGCTGGATCATACCACAAGTGGAGGAGATATCTCCCGCCGAGCAACTAGACCTCTGATAGACTTCAGCAGAGAGGAGGAGGAGAAGCTCATATCGGGAGCAGAACTGTGATTTGTACTGAGGGAAAATGTGGGATATGTACACATGTGAAGCGTTATCTCTCATCTTTGTGTTTCCTCCATCTGTCTGCCACCTCTCCTCTCCTCAGTTACGCTCTTCAGGCTGCGAGTGTCTAAGTGTCAGCCTGCAGATTACCATAGCCTTGTTGCACAAACCTCCTCGTCTGAGTGCTACAGTGTAGTGAGCGGGCTAATTTCCCGTTTCCATGGTCACAGAAGAAGCTGTCAGTCTCAGTACGTCAGATTATATAAAAGCAAACTATCTATTAGAGCATTCAAACATGCGGCGTCTACACACGGCTCCCCTCGCAAACATCTACAGAGAAGAACACAAACGCGCGCACACAGGGCTCATCTCCGCCAATTTAGTGCAAAGGGTACGACATTGGAAAAGTCTAATGATGTTTCCTGTTGACGTGTTTTTAGTCAATGATTCAACAGATTTGCATTTTATTGATTGATGCAAAAGTGTTTTTCCTTTTAAACGTCACCTCCTGATGCTTGTGCACAATATCCATGAAGTGCTCTGAATAGAGCATTGACGCATGATGGCATGGAAGCACCACTTTTTCCCTGATATTTCAGTATTTATGTAAAAGAAAATCATCAATACAAATATGAGAAAGATATGAGACTGATTTGCAACTAAAATAAAAAAATCAACATGTTTCTGTATTAAATAGATGAATGAACTGCGATTATACAGCTCCTTTCTAGTTTTCCAACAACTCAGCCGCTTTACACACGTCACATTCATCCTTTCACACACACACATTCACACATTAATTTAGCGCCATACAAAGCACCAGATACTTTAATCACTTACACAGCAATTTGGGGTTTAGTATCTTGCCCTAGGACATTTAAACATGTCAGAGAGGAGCTTTGGATCTAACCACTGATCTTCTGATTGGAGGGCGACCAATATATTTACTCTGTGCCGCAAAAACCCAATCCAACACGTGTAGTTAGATGTTTCTCAGATGCTCTCGCTGCCCATCTAACTACAAGTTTGAGTTGCTCTCTCTTCTCTTCTCTCTTCCCTCATGAAAACAGGGGAGCAGGGGGAGTACAGCATGCAGCCTAACCCAGCGGGGCTGAGTGCTAGGCCCAGACAGGGGGCACCTCATCCTGGCTCTGCCTTCCCTGTCTTCTTTCTAACACACCTCTCTCTAAAAACTCTTCTCTCTATATTTTTCTCTCTTCTTGTGTGTTCAATTCAAATGAGGGGGCCAGTAGAAGCCATGTGGTAGGGTAGGTAGTATCAGCATCGTCAATACCTGGAGCTCGCATGAACGGAGCCTGGGTCTGTTGAAGTGTGCAAGTGGTATGTTAGGTTAATTAGAAGTGTTGGGATGAGGGAACAAGGCGAGGGGTTTCTTCACTGAGCGCTTATCGTTATCATTAGGGCACAAGTATCTTGTGTTTAGTTCAAACGTGGGTGTGAACTAGAAAGGCCTTAAAGGCAGCATTACAAGCCACCAATTAATGTTTTCATGGCTGAATGGGAGTAAATCCCTGCCGTCAGTAACTGCTGTTGCAATGTTTAACCATCATATGAGTACAAATTTTGGGTGTCTTCATACTTCCTTGAACTTTTACAAGACGTAATAATCAAATTAAAAAGTTTGGGCTCTTTAGGGACTCCTTGTCCTTGAGTTCAGGTCAAAGTTCATTCTTGAGGTTTGGAAACAACAGCTGAGAAAACAGTCCAAAAATGTCCATCTGCTGTTCATGTGCTTTTGTTAAGATCACAATATCGTTATCAGCACATGAAGATGACTCATTTTGGCCTGTTTGAATTTCATATCCCCAAAACATCTCAAAATTTGAATCCCCATTCTTCCAAGGAGGATAAAAATATCCATCCGCCCATGTTTGGATCCTTTGGGCTTCCAAGTTAAAATCAGGACAAGAGCCGGAAACAGCGAACAGAGCCAGCAGTAAATGCAAACATTTCATCTCTCTGCGATGGAAACAAAAAGATACGAACGAGAGAGATAGACGAAAGAAGCGAAGAAAAAAACTTCTCTTTGCTAAGTTTGAGCAAAGCTGTTACCCTTGCTAATGTATTTATCTTTTATCTGGATTTGCTGGCTGGCTGAATGCAGCTCAAGCAGAAACTTGAAATGATAGTCACAGTTGAAGCTCAAACTGCTGTTTTTCGACACAATGAGAACAACGTCAGACATGACTTCTCAAGAGGGCACAGCTTTTTCAAAACCAGCAGATCCCGTCTCATTTTGTTTTTGTGCTGAAACACATCTTCCACGCTGTTCCGAGAGCAGACTGTGAGGTTTATGTATCGAGAGCCAAGTACAACAGTGTCCGGGCCAATGACGTCTCCTCCGTCCACAAGAGGTTCAACTGCAGAGGCCGACCTCTCTGTAATCCATAAACATCTCACACATACACACACACACACAAACACATGCTCACAGAGAACCCAATCCCCTTTTCCGCACATGGGACTAAGGACAATTGGATTAACGCTTGGACTGTTGGGACTCTTTCCTTCATGGCTTACAGCACCTGAAAGTGCTGCAGGAGTGTCATCCTCTATGACAACAAAACCCTGACAAATGAAACAGAACCAATTCCGTGTAGAAATGTGCATTTCAAAGCACACAGATCCGTAGTGAAAAGAGATTGCCTCTGACCACAGAAAAAGTCCAGATAGAAAGAAAAATAGCTCCCTTCTCCTCCTGAAAGAATTTTCCACCTGGTTAAGCCGCACAATCTACCTCGATGTGAGCAGAACGGTAAAATCTGCTCCTCAAAGAAGAAGAGAGGCGAGATCAAAGCAGGCACGGCGCTGCAGGAGCGCAGTAACCAAGGCAGCACAGGATGTTCTGTGTCGACACAAACTGAGGCCACAGTCCCAGATACACCGACTCCCTCTCTCTCTCTTATGATGTTCCCTTAAAGAATGAGGACTCCAGGAAGGAGCACTGTCTGATTGTTTGGGTTGCACGCTCACAGAGCAGAGGTTTGCAGATGTATTCAGAGCTTGGGTCGCTTCAGAACAGCAGCTGCCTGCATTTCTGAGTGACCTTTCGCTGGCAGCCAGGACTGACAAGTTTGTGAAAAGGTTCCGCTCTCTTTCCGGCAGATCCCTGGAAAAGCTGACACTGACGCTCACCAGACGGCAAAACAAAGGCCGAGAGATGACGAAAGAGAGGGAGGGGAGAGAATGAATGTGGGTTGTTTAGTCTGATGAGTGATTGATTTCCTGAGGGGGGAAGTAACAAAGTACAAACACTTAAAGGGCCAGTTCGCCAATTTTCAACCTCCTATCATGCTATTATGAGGAGCTAATGGCATTATGGTAGAAAAAAATGCAATTTCTCCTGTGCCTTTGGAGGACGCTATCCACTTCTCCAATGGGCCCTGGAAAACCTACACCAGACTACATGTTTCAGGGAGCTTGCTAAACTACACCTCCTCAATCTAGGACGCCCGCCTCCAATGTCATGTCTCGTTCAAAATCATCAGGTTTGAAATGCAGACTGCAGACCTGAAGATATTCTCGTCATATTTCGGATTCTGTACCGCTCTGAGCCATTGCCTGCAGGTAACGGTAGTATTTCACTCCAGTGTCTCTCGCTGGGCCGTTCCTTTCAGAGGGAGGGGTGCAATGCATGCTGGGTGTTGTAGTAATGTAGAATGGGCGAAACCACGAGCTGTTTGTACAACTTTCTCCACAGCTATGGCACCAATTTCAAATATTATCGCTTCTATCGATTACAGAATACACCAGCTTTGACTGGCTTTTTCCAGGGTCTCATTGCTACTTTAAGTAGACTCTTTGGGTATTTGTACATAACTTGAGTTTGTATTTTTCTCACAATTTCTTCCTTTTAAGCCCTAATTTTTACACAAAGATTCATAGTTTATATTCCTCGCATTTCAAAAACATGTGTATGTATATTTTAATGCATTTGATGGGAATTGCTTTAGCATTATTACGCACGGCCTTCGAAACATCAGGATCAATTTCAACCACAATTTATGCAACAATAACATACGCAAAAGATGATTCCTTGGCGTATCAGTGTATTTTGAGCATGACAGACGCAACAGGACGAAAATGGCTTAAAAGATGTATCAAGACCAAACATGTTAACTCTGTTATGGATGACAGTCAACACTGTCGAAGATGTTGGAGCAGATTCAGAGCAACAAGACATTCCCCATCCAACTGATTTGCACATTGGAGCAAAGTTCACGTTCATTATTTATATTTTATTGTTTTTTTTTTTACATTTATTTGATGTTTGAATAATTAAATTGTAACTATAACCAAACATACCAAGGTTCAGTTATGTCATTCAGAGGGCTATTTTTTTAGTAACACAGAGTTCAGAGCCTGTACTTTTTTTACTTTAAGATGAAGCTACTCTTATGTTTTCCTGGCTCTTTTTTAACACCACATACTTCTGCTTCAGTGAAGAAGGTTTAACTTTTACCACCTCTGCTGGTTTCATGCTGTCTTGTCATTTCAGTGTTATGACAGCTCAGACAGAGCGTAAAACCAAAGTTATGGCTTGTAATTGGGAAGGGCAAAGTGCTCCCTGAGTGTGGTCTGTCATACGCTCCATGCAATCTTAATGAAGAACCACAAAGCTCAAAGTCAGCTCATCGATTGCTTTCACTTACATTCAACCGCGGCTTCTCCCGCAAAGACCCTTCCTTTTCTCCCTCTTCCCTTTTCTCACTTCATCACTCTAACCCTGCGGCGGTGTGAGTGTGACTCTAAGAACTGTCAGAGTTGACTTGCTCCGGCACCCAGCGCCATCTGGCCTCTCCCCACTCTGCTGATAGAGACATCAGCGACTGACAGTGTGTGAACAGCCTCTTGTGGATTTAGAGGGATTGCGCATCAACAATGGGCGGCCACATTACACGGGACATCCAATCAGCCACTTTCATTGTGAGTTTGTTTTCTTAGCAGCCCTCAGAAGACAAGTTTGAGCTACAGGAATGTAATGAGTGCACTTGAGGACTCTTTGTTCCCAGCGCTGTTACTTCAGTGATTTGCAAGCAGCAGCTTCCCACCTCCGAGCTGCAAACCAACATAATTAATACTTGAGTAGACCCGGGTGTCTGCTCCTGTCTTCTCTCTGTTCTGCTCCCTTGTTTGCCTCTCTCTTTACACTCTTATAATAGTTAGGTGCCTACAGGTCTTCATTGGGCAGGATCCGCTCCGTCTGCAGAGCTGTTGGCAATGTTGGTGTAAACTTCTAAACAAGGCGCTCATTAAAAGAAACAGTCTCACATTTTAGGCGATGCGTTTGTTCGCTTATGTGCTAGGAGTACGTTTAGAAGATCTTTTCCATCCTCATCTCTCTAGTGTTCAATATGAAGCAACAGCCAGCAGCTGCTTAGCTTAGCTTAGCATGTTGTGAAGTCAATGATGAACCTTGAAACATAAATAGTTCAAAACTTTAGAAAAAACACTTATTGGCTTTCTTGTCAAGAGTAAGAAGAAAAGATAGCGTTCTCACATCGAGTGCTGACACTAGCAAGCTGCTAGCTTAGCTTAGCTTTAAGACTGTAAAGATGAGGATACAGCTAGGCTAGCCATGTCCAAAGGTAACAAAATGAATGCCCAAGCACCTCTGAAGCTCCCTCATTAACACGTTATATCTGAATAGTATATAACTGAAGAGGGAAGATGTTTTATACGGTGTCTTTTGTGCTATAACTTCCTGACAAAGTAACTTCCTGTCTTGTCTTCACATTGAGGTTTGCAGGAAACCAAATGGAGCTTCAGAAGTGCTAGTAGTCAGATTCTGTTGCCTTTGGGCTGAGCTAGCTAGCTGTTTCCATCCTGCTACCTTTGCGTGTTTAAAAAATTGTCAGGTTAGAGCTTTAAACCAGCCACTTAGCCCGTATGACTGAGGAACAAGAAAGCCACCTTGGTCCTTCTGTCTTCCTCCCTTTACCTACGCTCCAATTTACATTTGTAACGACTTAATTGAAGCCTCCTCCACTCCATTATTATATATGGCTATTTGCTGTATTTCCATCACTGTCCCAGCACCGAACTCTTTCTCCTCCACTCTTAGGAGTCATATTTTGTTGCGAACACAGCCAACAGCCTCAACTCCCCCCTGTGTTCCTTTGCACTCTCGCTTTCCCTCTCCTACTGCTGTGGCAGTTTGATTTGAATGCAGAACTGCAGCTTTTCAGTCTCGGTCTAGCTGCGGGCCGCCTATTAGATCAAGGTCTTTTGCTTTTTCATCTTTAGACAAGAAGAAGAGGAGGGATCTCCCTGGTTCCTTGACTGAACAGAGCCTGGAGCTGCCCGGCCTTTTGGCTTTACCCAGCACATCATCAAACGGACAGTGAGAGGGAGGAGAGGAACAGGGGAGATTGAGGAGCGATAGACAGTGCTGAGATCAAGGTCCCGGCGGAGGCCTGCACTCCCACTCGCTCCTCGCTGATGACTCACAAAAAGCATATCTGCTGGTGAAATCTCACCTCCTGCTACGTTCAAACACGAGGTTTGCAGCATGAAAAACATCTACATTTACATCATGTACAGTACGCTGTAAACAAACAGGCACTGATCTGTGTTAGCCAAAAACAAATAACTACAAATGTGGAGCAGTGGGCCGTGTTTGATTTGTTACTTTTTGATGTCGTTATTTAACCAGTGCGCTCTTACTTTGAAATAAAGCCAAAACGAGCAGCAATAATCAGTACTTTTATGAGGGTTTGTCTGCAGGAAATCCTCCCAGAATGCACTGGGGCAAAGACTTGTTAATGTTAGTCTACTGTTAGGTGTTTATAATCTGTAATCCAATTTCTTATTATGAGTAAATATTAGGCTGCAGGTGATGTTGTTATTCACTGTGAGGTTCAGCAAATACGAGTTCTGTTATTGGCTTAGCTATGGTCTATAATCTAACAATACAATGGAATTAATTGATGTTTTAATTCAACGAAATAAGTCATGCAAGTGAAAAACGTGCATTTTAGTGTCCAAAATGAAAAATCCCATTATGTCATCATATTTTCATACACTTCTGTTTCTGTTCTTTCGATCTTTTGATTGTCAGAAAGCTTTTTGCCTTGGACTATCTCAATCTGCGTATATTTTGTTGTGTATTTCAGTGGTTCTCAACCTGGGGGTCGTGACCTCAAGGGGGTCCCGAGATAATTTCAGGGGGTCGCAAGATGATTGTGAAGAAAAAATACATTATCATATTTTATACAAACACACTAACATTTTAAATGTTAAATGACTGGAGTATGTTTTTTTTTTACATACATAATTTGCCTTAGAATAGATTGTATTTAGTGTGTTTGTGAGAGTCATAGCATGCGCATGAGAACTGATTGGACACAGACAAAAAAATCTCAGTATTGTGCCTAACCAAGAAGCTATAGCCAGTTTTGTTAGCAATCACATGGAACGACTATGCAGCGATGCCTTCTCAGAAAAAGTGAATGCAGTCCTTGTTTGCTCCTTGAATCACTGTATCTGCACATTAACAACCTACACACTTTAAATGCACATTTACAACTGTGAATACTGTATGGTACATTAACACTTCCCTGCAATGTTTGTTTACATTTAAATCATAAGGTAGTTTACTTGAGTTACTTGGTTTACTTCTCAGATATGTTTATATTAAGATATGTGGTCATTTGTATTTCAGAATGATATAGTTGAGGTTATTATTTACTAATGCTGTTAGAACTCCTGGATGTATATATTACTTGTTCTAGTGTTAGGGTTATTTTTACTGTGTATTTATTTTCTCCTGTGCTGTAGTCGCTTTGATTACCAGCTGCTGTAACGCCACAATATCCCAGTTGGGATCAATAAAGTCCATCTATCTGTCTATTTGAACCACTGTTGTACTTAACCATGTATCAGGTATTTTGGTCTTTATAGTGAAAAGAAAATGTGATAATTACACCAGGACATTTTAATGACTTTTTAATTGCCCAAATGTTGAAACTAAATATTTCCCAGGAGTCATTTTGTATCATAGAAATGATTTCAAGTTTGAGGTTCATCCCAAAAATGTTCCAGTCACTATTCATTATACTGTGAATGGATTTTAGCTCTTGTTGCCACGGCTGGCTTGAAATTTCAGATACATTTTAAGAGTTTTATGAGGAACTGGAAAATCCCAGCTTGTGTCAAACTATCAACAATCAAATCCAGCTCACCACAAATATCTACACACAAAGAATGGGGCTGAGCACTTTAAACCAAAAGGCAGATTTAGGTTTAAAAAAGAAAAGTGGCATGACTGAAATATGTCCCGTACGCATAACTCCTTTAGCAGCACTTTCCATCCTAAAAATGGCTCACCTTAGCCGACCTAAGTCGCATTAATCTGCCTTCCTTACTTAAGCTCATTGACAGACAGTAACACTCGCTCATGCTGTCTCATCTCATTCAAACACCACTTTACTCTAAGCGCTGTTTTCCTGAATGCCTTTGGAAGAGTTCACAGAAACAATATGTCAAGCCACAACAAGGAAGCAACAAAGCTTTTACAAGCTGTAAACATACATCCAGCATCGTCCTGGTTGTAAAACATTTAGTCGGCCTGCAGAGGAAACAGGCTCTAAATGTTGCTGCAGTGATGTTGAAATGAGCCTTTGGTGGAGTTCAACACATCTGTCATTTGTCAGAGACACCACCCATAAAGGTCAGGGGAATTTTTCAGCGTAAGCAGCACGCGGAGTTTCTAAGCCTGTGCAACTGATTGAACTTGTGGGTGTCTGCTACGTTGAATGATGGCCCTGAAACCGGATGGTATAGACCATTAACTCCAAATGTACAGAAAAAAACAAAGGCTTTGAAGAATGGTACTCACTGTGGGTAGTATGGAGCTGAACTAGAGGGCTGTGTCCATCTAGTGTTCGGACATGGTAACTGAAGCAGCATTAACATTAAAGACATTAAATAAGTTACGATATGTTTTTTACAGGAACATAGTGTGGTTTCCTGAGCTGAAAATACAAGCATGTGTGTCAGTGTGTGACTCAGGTCTGCTGTGCTTCTCAGCTCGGTTTTATTCTCATACATCTGTGCAGTAATGTGCTAAATAGGATGATTGATGTCACAAAGTAACAAGAGAAAACATCTTTCATCAAACAGTGTCTGGTTTTAACCACCATTTTATTTGGCATAATTTAAAATCATCTCACTGTTAGTTCATTTATACAAATATGCTTTTGTTATATATAAAACAATTACAAACAGATTTCTACAAATCAAGTTCCCAGTGTAAAAGCGTAGTACCACGCACACGGTAGCATACAGCTCCGGGACACAGACGAGAGAGCCCACAGGTGTATGTTCCACTTCAACAGCATTATCTGAGTGAAATCAGGACACGGCAAAAAAACACTAACTCACCACAGTTGACAGTTTGACATGTTATGCACTTACATTCAACCCTCCACACACCCATCTGGGAAATTCTCACACATCTTTTGGCAGATCTCAAACCGCATCACTGTTGTTGCACAAAATCTCCTGCTCGTGTTGCGCTTCGGTTATTCTAGACTTTACACAGACCACAATCTAGGTTTTATAATACACCCCGCTCGAGTGAGTAAATGAAAATAACTATAGTAAAAGGGTTGCTGGTATTACTGGCAGCTGTAAGCACAAATAAGCAACCAGTCATTACTAAAAAAATATTTTATAAAATGTATAAAAAAATCTTCAGATGCGACAAGGCACGTTCCGCCAACGCAGCTCTTGCTAACCGTACGTGCAAGTTGTGCTTGTGCCTTGCCCTCCCTGCAACATGCAGCGCAGGGGTGTAGACCACGATCTGTTAAGAGCTGTGGGCCACCAGCTTCATGCGCTCCCTTTCACAAACGCATACAGACGTGTTGCACAAGATGTCAGTTTAGCACCTGTGACTTTCAAAGAGGGCTGCAAGAACCGTGTGTGTGTTTACAGGCAGGAACTAAGGCAGAGAGCGTCTGAAAAGCTACAAAATGAAACCCGGACTTGGTTGAACCTGCGTATAAGAAGGTCATGGTGGTTTTTGCATCACTACATTGAGAACCTTTGGGGAGCACAGCTAAGGTCTTTGGTTTAGATAAGACACCTGACCAAATAAAAGGCTCCTTCTATATTGTAGGTTAACTATTGTTGTTACACCCTAGACAAACGGACTTGGCAGCTGTGACTTGGTGCTTTTTCCAAAATGAAATGATATTCCGCTAACCATGATGAAAGTAAAAGAAGTGTATAGAGCCCAGCACAAGCTAGGTAAAACATATTCCGGTATGATATGCTATGCTGAAATAATTCTGCAGTGGTCATAATCTGCTGACCTGAAATGTAAGGCCACAATGTAATTGACAAGTGGAGCATTGTTGAGTTGTGGTTTATCAAATCTGAGTATTAATTATTACACACAAACATTTTACTGATCAATAAACATAAGCTATTACAAAAAATATATTCAACTTTGGCCATAACCGCACTCGTGGGTTAAAAACATTTGAGGAAAAAAAATCATTTACAGAGTAAATTCAATATTATTAGACAAAATACAGTCTCTTTGACCCCATCCTGTCAAAAAGTCATTCTTAGGCATGTTTTAATGGCATTCGGTAAGACGTAGACAGAGGAGAGCTGTACCACAACCCGACTTCCTGATATGTCAGTTCGAGAAATCCTGTACCAGTGAGGGTTAATTTGGCAGAGGCCTTATGACACCTGCTCCTCTATTACTAAAGAGGGCAAATGGTCGGCTGCTTTTAATGGGACCAGCTTATCTTCAAAGGCCCACTGACTCTTCCATGCGTGGCAGTGAGAGAGCCGTGCAAGAGGCTGGAAGGGCAGCCTGCCAGACAGCTCTAACATGCCAGACTGAGCACAGGGGGGACCGCAGCTCGGGAGTTTAACCTCTAATCTGTGCATATTGGGTATGGGGTACTGGCATTTGTCCGGGAGTCACCACACCTTATCTGGACTCAAGCTGCTTGAAATTAAAACTTGTTCACCCTCTACTTGGCTGTTTATTACATCTAAATAGGCAAGTCAAAGCATCTTGATGGCGACGCTGCTTGATACTCATGAGATGCAACCTAGGTGAGAGTATGAGGTAGTCATTATTTCTCCACCTGAACAAAGGCAGATCTCTTCTCTCCAGTCAAACAGGGTAGCTTGGTTTGGGTGTTATGGCTTTTGACAACCATGATCAGCATTTAATAAGGCAAAGCAGAGAAGCTATAAATCTAGAAAAGTTGTAAAATTGGAAAAAAGTGTAAATATCAAAAGTTAAAATGTAAGAAAAATAGAGGAGATACGGTCAGTTGCCCCCATTTTGGCATAGTCACTTTGGTGATGATGGTAACGGAGTGAAATCCTCCAGGAGATGATTAAGGAAGAGAGGAGTGGCAGAGGAGCTGAAAACAAAGTCTGAACTGCTGGAGGTGGTAGAACGGCAGCCAGATGACGACGTTTGTTCCTCAGCCTTCCTTTGCATCTGTGGATCTCCATCATCCCTCTCTACAGTCCATATCTGGGAACCATTTATTACAACAGCACACACTTCTTGGGGCTCTTTTTCGTGACTGGATACAACACTGCTCTCACAGCTTCAGCAAACACCTCCCTGACACCATCCTGCAGCAGAGCAGAACACTCCATGTACTTAACAGCACCTATCTGCTTGGCTAGGGCGTTTCCCTGCTGCTGGGTGGTAGGTGCCAGGCCCTGCTCCTTCAGCTTCTTCACTGTTTCTGCATCGCCCCTCAGGTCCCTCTTGGTGCCCACCAGCAGGATGGGCACATTTGGGCAGTGGTGAGATACCTCGGGGTGCCACTTGTGCCTGACATTGGCGTGGGAGGAGGGGCTGCCAATGGAAAAGCAGATGATGAAAACGTTGGTCTGAGGATAGGAGAGCGTGCGCAGGCGGTCATACTCCTCCTGGCCTGCCGTGTCCCACAAGTTGAGGCTGACAGTGCGACCGTCTACGCTCATCTGAGCACTGTAGTTGTCAAACACTGTGGGAATATACTCTTCAGGGAAGGCATTGGTGGTATAAGAGATGAGTAGGCAGGTTTTACCCACTGCCCCGTCGCCCACCACCACACACTTTATGGTCTGCATCCTGCCTACGACCAATGGGGCTGCAGCACCTGACAACAGAAAAAAGGGCACCTGGGTAACTTCTAATTACAATGCTCCACGAGCCCAGAGGCAGATCTAAGCCTAACATCGACATTTATCAGGATGTCTAGATAAACAACGGTAAAAGGTGAAAAAGCCGGCCAATACCTCGGCGTCAGCAGGATTTACAGTAATACAGCTTTTCAACCAATTAGCACACAAGCTAACGGCCGCCGACGTTAGCTCCTCGACGTAATTAACTTTACATTGATTTGCTACAATTCCAGCCAATTATCAACAACGTCGGGCCAGTTGTCCACACAAGTTCTTGAACAAAGAATAAAGAGTGAATCGAAAGTGAGACGTCAATTTTCTACCTTTTATTACTCCGCACTGTTCACTTATAATACTAGGCGTTCCCCCAGTGGCTAGCATCAAGCTAAGGAACTAGCGCATTTAGTGGCTAACGAGCTAGCTAGTTAGCAAACAAGTTGAAAGTTTATTTTCAAGCCACTTCTCAAAAAGTTATATTCCTGTCCCAATAACCTCACACAAGTTACTCGAAATATTCTTGTCTGTTCTTAAACACGTTTCAGACGTAGTTATTTGCTTCAACTGTGAAATATGAAGGATTTTGTCACTTACCGCCACTTGGCTTTCGATCTCTTTTTGCTTGGTATAGTCAATCACAGCCGCATCCGGGGAGCTGTCCATTACGTAAAAATCGACGCACGGAAACAATGAATCTGGTAGTTGTAGTTTTATTCAGTGAAAATCGTTTAAGCGACACTAGATGGCGTTGGCAAGCTGTTCTGCTTTCTAATCACCTTTCTAACTCCTATGTGACCTGTGTTGAGTACAGCCTGTGTTGAATACAAACCAACGTGCTGTGCTGTTAGATTAACAATGTTAAGATGAGAGTAGATGCAGATATGGTGAAAGAAAAGGAAAAGTGTTATTATTTGTCTGCTATTTTAACAGGGATTCAAACTAGTTGAACAAGAAGTTAAAGCCATTCATTTATAATTATATGTAATTAAAAGTATTAAATCAAGCCCTAAATACAAACAAGAAAAGTTGTCCCTTGTAAAGTGTAATTCTGGATTTACTGGTGCATTAACCTTTAAACAGCATTTAAAAAAAAAAAGCTGGTTGTATTGGAGCCCATGCTAACCATTTTATTGCACTGTTTGTGGTAGCTGTAACAAGGGCTCACATTACATATACTGTATAATATAACATCACACATATAGGATGTTATATTTTCAATGCTAAATCTTAATCTGCAAATCTTTAGTTGTCAAATAAGGACGCCCTACATCTACCTTAATAAGTAGATCTACTTGTTGTGAGAATGTATGTAAAGTGCCTTTGAGTATTTTGAAAAGCGCTATACAAATAAAATGCATTATCATTATTACCTGAGTAAATTTAGTTGGTTCTTTCCACTGATGCAGATAAAGACTCCGGATATATACTTAAATTTGGCTCTAATTAAGGTCATGTTCAACTGCCAGGTTTATGAAGGGAGTTTGGCATGGTATTTATCCTCGCAACAGACTGTTTCCTTCTGTAATTCAATGGGTATACCATTCAACTTAATTTTCCATTCATGCGACCCCTTGACCACAATAATTTGTACTTTGGAAATACAAAACACCATGCAATCACCATAGACTGTATAACCTGCCCCCCACTTATTTTTCCTGACTGTAAATCTAATCAATCTCAATTTCACTATGGCAATTTTGTCCTTAGTCCTTAGATTTTACCATTTAACATTTAAAGAGGGGTCTGAAAGCAGGGCCACCTACACACTTTGCACTGTGACTTTACCCTTTCTCTTGAACTTGCCACATTCTCACCACTAAATGCCACAGTGTGTCACTGTGTAGGCATACAAACGGGCCATAAACAACCTTGTCTCCTGTCTTGAGGACCCCATGCTCTCTTTGGTCAGCGCTGCTCTTAAGGCCCATATATCACTTATTCACCTTCAGACAAGTCTTTATTCTCACTGAGCAAGTTCTTTCAAATCAATGCAGAATACAGCAGGCAGCTAAAAGAGGGATCACTTTAGACCACTCTCTCCTGCACCCCTGGAGACCTGTTGATGATGTCACCTCTATACACTGAGGCAGGTTAAGAGGCCAGCGCTGACCGACAACCGGACACTCAAGAACACAAAGAGGCACCGGTTTATTGCCTTTCCCAAGAGGTTCTGGCGTCACTGCAGCCTATAAAAAGAGAATTCCCACTGGGACCTTACACCCACAGTCACCCTCCACCCCAACCCCTGCACCCCACTATTCTGCCAGGAGATTCCCCGGGACGTCTGTAGCATTTCCATGACAACAGCCTCTGACAGAGATGGGGGTGACTGTGTCAAGAGATGCAGCGAGAGGACCTCATTGGAGAGGGAGAGAGAGAAGTGAGAGTGACAAGAAGGGCGTGATGCAGTAGCAGCAGTTGATGAGGAAGAGTGGGGACTCCAAAAGCAAGAGCACGCTTGAACAGATGTGGATATACAGCAACAACACACACTTTAATACAACCGCCATCTTTATTCATCTTCTCTTTATAAATCCACATAATACAGTGAATAACAACCAATGCTATTCAATAAAGTTATAGAATCTTTTCACATAAAATAACAAAAATTACAGAGATCATCTCCTCACTGTCTCTTCTTCAGTTTGTAAAGTGCATCAGAACGATGAGACCTCTCAACAAGAGGATACACAGTTCAATATTGTACCAAGTTCAAGCCGGACCATCAGACAGCCGAGTCTGAGAACACAATGAGCACTCAGGGGAAGGGTCACAGTATTCAAAACATTTGGACAATTTTATACAGTAAAAAAAATGCTCCTTTTTTTAATGCTATGGAAATTGAAACAGTGTCCCAAATTAGACTTCTTTCAAGGCGCAATTGTCCAGACTTGGCACAGAGGAATGTCACTTTGCACTTAATGAAAATGGGTCTTCTTGTGGTGTCCTATCGCCTGCAAAGGACACAACTGTGTGTAAAAAAAAGAGGTAGGATTGCAGGATCTTCTGTGAGATGAAGCAAATGAGATGCAGATGCCCACATTGCTTCCAGTGCAGCTCCCTCTCACATATTCAGAACCTAAATACTCAGACCTACATGCAAATTTTATAAAACTAAATTTAGAAGACCAGAAAACTGACTGATGACTGACACGCTTCATGAATACCCACACTGTGTATTTAAGACTGAAGGCATGAAAAGAATGAAATGAAGAAACGGTGCGGTTCGGGCACTTATTCACTTGCATCACCTCCACAGAGGCTGAGCTGCAGCAGCTCGAGGCATTTTGGGACCCGGTATCCTTGAAGCTGAAGGGATTTTAGAGCCAGTAGGAGAGCTGCTTGCGCTCGTCGTCTTGGCAGTTTTATTTCGGGCAGCAGATATGACGGCTGTGCGTATTGTCTTAGCTGTGGCGGAGGATGGGCTGTGGGTGGTGCGAGGCTGGGAGGGAACCTGAGTCTCAGAGTTGGGGGCGACTCTTTTTGAAACACGGAGAGGACTTCCTCTAATGAAGGCTGGCTGGGTGCTGCCGGAGACCTTCTCTGATACAGATCTGTCAGAGGTCCTGCGGGTTAAGGTGGGCTTTCCTGGGGTCTGAGGCTCAGTTACATTCCTGTTCTGTGTGCTATTACTGCGTTTTACCTCTGCCTGAACAGCAGCAGGCCGCGTGACAGCGGAGGAGCGCATGGATGTGCTGCGAGGAGCAGACAGTCGGGTGGGTGTCGGTGGGTTAGAAGTGGTCAGAGCCCCGTTTGAATGTTCAGTTTTGGAGCGCACCCTGGGAATGCCCGTGCCATTGGAAGGTCCTGCACGTGACACAAGTCCCCTCTTGGCCCCTATTCCACTACGCACAGGGGTCTTTGTTGTTCTAGTCTCCTCCTTTGATGTCGGAGACCCTGGAGTTGTCCCCTCTCGAAGGTCAACCTCCCTCTCTTTCCTCCACTTGGAGCAAAGGCTGGGTGCAGGTCGTGGGAGTGGGGAGGTCGGGGGTGACAAGGCGTCGTAGGATCGGAGGCCTTTCACCAGAGTGTGGCACTCCAGTGATTCCCCCACACGGGAGTACGGCCGTGCCGTCTCCCTCTCAGGACTTGGCAGGTCGGAGTACTCCTCCGGCTGTGATTGGCTGAACTCTGGTAGACTGGAGGGCATCCAGTTCTCCTCCACAGGCGCGGACACCACTTCTGTGTTTGAGTGCTTTGTTAATCCTGCGTCAGGGGACGGCATGGCAGCACTCGTTGTCCTTATGGGCGTCTCTCTCGCCTGTGGTTGTGACTGGACCTTCTCTGGAGCATTTACAGATGATTTTGATTGGCTCTCTGATCTCTGGGGCCGTAATAAAGAAGCACTTCTGTTTTTATGGGAGAAACGAGGTACAGACTCCTCAAAACATGAGACGTTAGATTCACTCGGAATAGGGCAGGTATTGTCTGTGATTGGCAGGCCAAACTTATGTCTGTGAGTGGTGGTCTGGCTTTTAATACAAATGACGGGCGTAGTTGTGGGTATAGCAGCAGAGGTTGTGCAGGAACTGGCAGAAGATTCAGCACTCATTGAATCCAAGTGTTCATGGAAAACCTCAGCCTCTTTTTCAAGTGTTGCCTTCTGATAAGAAATGCTCTCAGGCCCGTGTTGCTTCACTGTGAAGCCACTTCCAAGCTGAGAACGACTAAACGTAGCGGAGTCTGAGTCCTGAACCACTTCCATGCTCCGATGTGTTGCTTTGCTGTGCTGTGACCTCCTCCTCCTACCCAGAACAGGTTCTCTGTCAATGGGGGAACACGTGTCGTCCGTCTCTGGAGAGCTGCAAAGCACGGCGGTGGTCTCATGGTCAGACGAGCTGTTCGAGTGATAACTGGTCGACGTTGGGCTGCTGCCAAGCTCAGGGAAGCCCTTCAGCATGGATGAGTTTTGGAACTGGGTGTCGTTGGGGAGGTTCTGGGAAAGTCTGCGGGAGTCAGAGCTCCTCAGGCTACGTCGACTCCAAGTATAGCTCAAGTTCTTCTCTAACAGTTTCTCCAGTTCATCTTGGTTCTCCTTACTTTGAGGCTCTCTGGCGAGGCTGTGGCTCATGTCCAGCCCTGTGCAAACAGCCAGAGAGCGACGCTTTTCTCCAATCTCACGCTGACGTTCTAGACGTTTCTGCTCCTTCAGCTCCCGCTCTGAATTCTCCTGTAAGAAAGGGATTGAATAATTAAGGTGTCATTCTGAATTAAAGCTAGATGTAACTGCATTCAATCAAAAGATACTTCTAATATTTTTTATGTCTAACCTGGACAGCTTTCTGGAAGCGGTGGCAAAAAGAATTGAAGACCCTGCAGGCCTCCTCTAGTTTGAATGTGCTGTCATCTTCACAGAAGAACTCCACCAGTGCTTGACTTGACATCCTCATACCTTCTACTTCATCCTCTGCCTCCTTCAGACGTTCCTGAGCCATCTGCACACAGGCACAATGTAAACATTCATCTTTTAAAACAAGCTCGATGCATTTAAATTCCTGCTCATATCCATCGTTCTGCACAAAACAACTTTAGGACTCCATAAAATCTTAAAATCTTACAGACTGTTGAATATTTTATACCTCTAGGAAAGGTTGTTTATGCTGCTGAATCTCTGCCTCAGTCTGGATGTTTGCCTTGAGGGCCACCACTCTGCTTTTTAACTTAGACAGGTCCTCCAGCACTGACTCCTCAGACAGCCTGCAGGGGAGGAGAGGGCATACCATTATAAGTACTGTGCAGACATAGCTGTGAAACATGTATTTAGAAAGACTGTATAACCAAAAATAGATACTAAATTAATGAAAAGTGTTGAGGGGAACATTTTCTATGCACAAAAAAGATAGCACTGCATGCATGATATTCTATACTCTTCAAACAGGAACAGGATGGTCATCCTTTAGCCCCTTGCAGAGAAACTCTCCTGCAGAGCTTAAATACTGGCTCGGAGTATCAATGTTGTCATGACCCAGTTTCACTCAAGCAGCTAGCTATTGCTAACAGCTGGGCTGCTCTGATACAAGAATGCAGTAGATTTACATTACAGCATGTTGGGATGTATTTATGTTATTAAGCTGGGCTTGTATATTCCTGCAGACACACAGTCACTGTGGGAAGAGACTGACCTAGAGGCGGAGCCCACATGGCCCAGTTGGCTGGGAAATGACAGTAAACTCTGGTCCTTCTTCACAGCTTCCTGTGGAGACAAACACAAATGATTATCCAGCTATTGTTTCAATAGAAGCAACACCCCATTTGCTAATGTTGACAAAATCATATGCTCTGTGGAGCAGTGCGTCCTCAGAGGCTTCAGAGGCTACTGTTGTCTGAGCACTTTGGGGTCAGAAACAAATGTTTCTCGCAGAAACCAAATATTGTTCAAATATAAAAGAGGTGATGGACATACAACAGCTTTTCCCTTTCTTCTCTATATAAAGGTGATACTTTATCTCGTCTCTGTTGAACAAACTCATTTTTTATCAAGATATGTGTGGCTCAGCACCAGTAGCATGTTTCACCCGAATTTCAGATCTTACCATAGCAACAAAGTGCAGCAGGTTCATGCCTGGCTTGTTGGCTTTGGTGTCGGCCAGTTTGAGCAGCGATGAAATCCGAAAACCAGCGGCATTCCCCGAATATCCACCCTGAGAAGACACACACAAGGTCAGAATAACACACAAGCACACACACACGCACGCAGACAACATGTGACAGCTTTAAACAAACACTGATACAAAATCCAGGTGCACCGTCGAAGTGACGCGCCTGAACACACACCCCGACCCCACAGCGGCTGGTGTATTGTACACGGATGAAAGGACTGCATCTGCTTTGTCAGGATGAAGAAAAGTAAAGAAAACAGATAAAATAAAGAAGCACTCACAGCATTCATGTAGTTTCCTGCTTTCAGCACCAAGCGAAGGATGGAGTGTAATTCAGGACAGCTCAGCAGTTCTGGAAGAGTCAAAGACAGAGATTCAATATTGTGCCTCAAGGCTAAAAAATAATGAGGATGAATGTGAATGCAGCTGACATCAAGGCCTTAAGAGGTAACTTTATTTTCAAGACACTCAAGTTGATGCTAACTTTAACACTCCATACAAATTTAAAACAAGAGCATTTTAAGGGGAAACCCTAGACCCCGATCGTCATAGTGTTGGGATACACGACTCCCTGTTGTTAACTTTACCTCTGGCCGCCTCCCTCAGACATCTGGCTGCCACACACAGAGAGGTCACAGCGGGGTCGAACTCTTGCTGCAGGATCATGGCATCCAGACGTAGCCGAAAGCTAATGGAAGAGGAAAGAGAGGGACGGATGGATGAATGGACGGGGGGTGAGTGATGATGGAGACAAAAAGGCACTTGTAATCAATCATCAGTTAAACAAGCACATGTCATCGCAAAGTGAAGCATGTGAGCGGATGTGTCACAAAAAGGAGGTTTATAGCTTTCAAAGAGAAAGTAAAAGTACTGGGAAAGTACTGGAGTTATCTTAGTAATTCTACCCATGCTTGGGAAAACGGTTTACCTGGGGACTTCCACCAACAGCAGAATAAAAAGATCCGGCTCTCCAAGCCAGCTCCGCTCCCCACTGAACCTCCTCAGTCGGGACTCCTGAGAGAGAGAGAGAGAACAGATGTGGGGTAAAATCTGGAAAGCAGCTTCGACATACTAAGAAAAACCAACACGCCGTCAACAGTCAATTCCAATATCTCTCAGCGTGGCCCGTCTCCGGAAACAGGCCACATCACATGGCATGGTGTAATAGCAGACTCTTGATCATCCTAACCAGAGCCAGATGATGAGTAAGAGAAGAGGGAGGGGGGGAAGGGAGGGAGGGGAGGGGGGTCGTCACGGTTGTGTTTGTATGCCAAAAAAGGCACTTTACCTCCTCATTGTCAGGCAGCAATTTGCAGAGCTCTGTTAGCTTCTCCGCTCCGTAACGATCCCCAGCACCCTGCCTGATGTCCTCAACGATCTCCTTAGCCGGCCTGCGGAAAAAAATCATTGTGAACATGCGATGGGGCTTTCAGGCTGGACATCCCCCCGTGTTAAGAGCAGTATCAGAGTTTAGTTTGGCTTTGATCGCACAATATTTAGACCTATCCTGTTCTTATCAGTGTTAGGGAGGGAGGCTTGGTTGATGCCACACTGGAGCAAAGAGGTAAATAAAAGGATATGCAGAGAATACGAGGCAGTTTGATGTCAAGGTGACAGACTGGTAACTGAACTGGCCGAGGGTTTGACCTCTGACTTACTTCCTCTGACTGACACATCTGTCTGCTATTCCAGCAGTTTTCCATTACACTCTCCCCTCCCCCCTCATCTGACAAACCATCACACATGCACACATTACATGCATGCTACTGTGTGTGGCTTTTTTATGCCCTTAGTACTCTCCTCATTTATAGTTAAACATCCATAGTGTCAAGTTCAGGAGTTCAAAACTCCCTTTCAAAACACTTATTGTGAGTCCCAACTAGTTCCTTTGAAGACAAAACCCCAAGTGAAATATAAACAGAACCATCGTATGATAAAAAGATATTGAAGAGACTTCTCAAACACTGATGTCTGCCAATACAAAACCAGAATTTGTTTAAACTACACCCTCGATTCAGCTCGGTCTGTGTTTAAGACAAAATGAAAATAAGCTCCCAACAAGACCGATGTTTGTGTACACGAGAGGCTCTTTGCACATAATGGCTTTCCCTACAAGTCCTGACAAATCTGCTTCAGAAAGGAGCTGCTCTTCAGTTGAGAGGTGCACAATTCGAGCACACGTGGAGGCATGTAAATAGAGCAACTCAGCACTTATTATCCATGTCTTTATGTTATTAACTGTACCTTCCACAGTTAAAACGTCAGTAGAGACAACATCAAACCTTGTTCCAGAGTGACATTAAACTGTGTGTAGGCGTGCTCTAACGATTATTAAACAGCCCTATTCATTACATGAAGAACAGCTTTGTTTGATGTAGGAAAACATGCTAAACAGGCTTCAGGGGAGGACGAATATGACAAGCCGCCAGCGGGGACTCTCTCGTCAGGGGGTAGCTTTAACATTAGACCCTCTTTAAGGGCATCAGCAGGTGTCAACTCTGACTCTTTGGGCTAAACCCGGCCACCACTCTATACTGCAAGACCCCCACTCCAGCTGCCCAGGGTGCACCCTCCCCTGCACCTGTCCCCCCCTTGCAATATACTGGTGTCCCTCCCTGACACCAGACTTCCTCTCTTTCTCCTGATGAGACTTCACACTTCTGACACAACCTGCACACACACAGACACCCACCCATGTTGATTTATGGCCACACACTCCACGGTTTACTTCAAGAGAGGAACTGTTCCCCTGGGCACACTTGTAAACACTTCTGTTTCCTGCTCTTAAAACTACTTTTGGTTTTGAGTGATGGTGACCTCCAGGAAGTGTCGACAAAAAAGCTAAAAGCTGAGACTTTTCAAGTGCAGCAGATTGTTAGGAATAGGGCTGTAACTTGATATTTTCATAAGCAATTGGTCTGCAGATATCTATCTGATTGATCAATTGTTACAAGAAATACAGTAGGAATACCCCAATGTGATGTCTTTAAAAAGTTGTTGTTTTGTCCTGCCAACACCTCAAACACAAAGATCTTCAAATTACACTAATGAAAAGTCATGAGCAGCAAATCCTCACATTTTACACGCTTGAACCTGCATATTTTGGCACCTCTGCTTGAAAAAACAACTCAAGCAATCAATTATGAGCATAATAAGAGCGGTGCACGCCATTTTTCTTTGATTGCAGTGTTTCAGCTCTAGGTAGTAATAAAGCTTACGTCTTGAACTGGCGTAGAAATATTCCAATGTTCATGCTGCGTTTGGAGTCCAACAGGGAGATCTGTAAAGAGGCAAAGGACAGAATTAGGAGGAAGAAAAGTACATAAATCTTATTATCTTTACACATGGCAGAAATGTATCACTTCCTTCACAGTGATGTTACCTCCTCAGAGTTGTCCTGTGGGGATCTGCAGCGCAGCAGAGCAGACCTGCGCCTCAGGGTGCCTGTTCTGTCCTGAGGCTTACTGTCCTTCTGACCAAACAGCTCGTCCAGAGAGTGGAGGTCTATGGGGAACTCGTCCTCGCCCGGGGCCGCCCCGTTCCACACGCTCTTCCTCCCCTCCACCTTCTCTTTGGGGATCCGCTCCCAGTTTAGCTTCCTTAGCCGGCTCCGGCGGGCGCTATCCGCCCGGCTAAAAGGCGAGGATGAAGAGGAGGAGGATGCAGGTGGAGGTGGGGGCGGAGGAGGTGGCGGAGGCGGTGGAGGTGCTAGAGGAGGTGGCGGAGGGGCGACCAGCACCGGACGTGAATCCATGGCTGTCACTTCCACAGCGTCAGGGGTAGGCTGTGTTCCATGAAAGGCACGAGGTTCCTTGAAGGCAACACTCAGGTTGATGAGCATAGATGCTGTGTGGGGTTATAAGGGATGGGTGAAGAGTCTCTGCTCCGTCAGTCTGTGACGTCTTTTCCAGTTTCCAGTAACTCAACTTCAAAGTTCAATCAGTAATTCCTGCCTGGGGAACAAGAAACAAAAAATCTTAGACATTATTGAACACAGAGAGAGACAGGAAGTGAGTGTTATCCTGCAGAGTTGCAACAGCAGTCCAGTGAAGTTAACTGAGGCCTATGACCTCACCTGAGCTTCTCTGACACCTGGCCTCACTTCTCCTTTCATTAGCATGACTCTGCTGCAGTGGCTGATCTAACAAGTAGCTGCAGCGAAAAATGTAACCTCTGGTTCAACTTTCTGTGGAAGTTCAAGGTGTTTTTGGGGAAAGTACAAGCAAGAAGAACTCTCCTCCTCTCTTTGAACAGCTTGTCCCATCCTGTTCAAATTCACCTCAGTGCATGCACACACACCTCCACCATGCACACTCTCCCTTCTAATTAGAATATATGGAGACAGCACAGGCAAGGGGAGATGCAGTTAACCACACAGCTGAGAAATAGAGGGGTCTGTAGCTTCAGAAATCATGGCTTGTAGTAGGCTACTATTCCTCTCTTGTTATGGAAAGCTCACATCTGAAAACTGGTTGCACACACTTGCACGAGCAAGTTGGACGCAGGATTAGTAATGCAATTAGCGATGAGTCAGAGGTTTCAGGTGTCTGGTTCGAGGGGAAAGTCTTTAATCATGACATGGCTTTGCACTTCGCCAGAAAAACATCCCCTCGTCCTCCCTCGCGATCTTAACATGAATCAGAACTTCTGGGGAACTTTTAAAAGATGCAGTTGGTTGCCAAGCTGTTCCAGGCAGCGCCGCACGAGCGCGCTGCAAAAACTGATGATCTCACCCTCCATCATTTAGGATGATCTGTATCTTCACGAGCGAGAAATCATTTGACAAATATCGTTGCTCAAAAGCTCGTGGGAGGAATGAAAAGTTATGGGAATAGTTGTCACTCACTAATATTTAAAAAAGCTAAAGTAACATCAGTTTTATAAGTTTAACATATTTAAGAAACTTAACGGAATTGTCGTCTTAATATTAGGTTCAAAATAAAATACCGACGTTGGTTTAGCCTGGTGAATTTCAAGGTTTGTTTGACTTAAAAAATATGCGTTAATTAAATGTTGACAAAACATGTTCAAGCAAGTCTAATGTCTCTGATTAGGAACAACCCAATCAAGTTATTTCACTTACCTGACGCCGACGGCTTCACTCCTCCAGCGACGTAAACCAACAAAATAAAAACAACAACCAGGGCTACCAGGTTGAATTTTTACAGCACACACCGATAAATTTACTATCCCATCCCAGATTTTAGTTTGCTGTATCTTCTTTATCCCGGTAATTTGCGCCGCTCCACTCGCTGCAGTCCTCTTGTCTTTCTCAACTTGCAGGGAAACTTCCACACAGTTCACCGGGAACGCGCAGGCGCGCACCCGCACGCTGATATGCCTTATTGTTACCTCCCAGTTTTCCCATGGGCGGATTTAGGGTTCGCAGGTAGGAGGACACCCGAGCTTAACTCCACTTTACTCCATTTTTAGATTAATGCTACTAAATTTCTAATGCTTTGCTTGTTAAAAAACATTAAATAAAAGTATTAAGATCCACAGCAAAATCAATAGCTGTCAGATTTAAATTCTTCTTTTCTTTAATGTATTTCAGAGTAGTCATTTAAAAGGAATTCTTACTTCATATATTGCCTTCATAATTTGTTTTCCAAGTACGGATGAGACTGTACATGAGAGACACTGTCAGGAGCTGCATTGACAACCTGATAGGTCTCTATTTCAGGCTAATCATCGCAGTGGGCAGGACTGTGATCTGTGATTGGTGCAGAAGACCTTGATCAGGCTAAGATGAGCATGTTATTGAGAATCTGAGAGAGGGAGCAGATGGCTATCAGACATGGGAAATGATGTCCACATCTCCTCCCTGAACCATGAGCAGGGTGTAGGGGAAAGCCATGAGACTGGAAGCCCCTCTCAGGTGCTGAAAAGACCCAGGTGCTGGGACGTAGAGACCCATGACACCGACCTTTCATCCGAGGTGCTGGAGCGCTCCTGGCCCATGTCACCTGGTGCTCCCGAGTCCGGCTCAGGTAGCCCCTTCAGAGGCCACGCTGACAGGCAGACGTCATCGCTGCTGGGCTGTGCGGTAATTAGGGGGTTATGACCCCAAAGATCTGGCTATTGTTGTGGCTGTGCAGCAGGGCATGTTATAATGTACCCGTGCCAGAATAAACCTCTCTCAGGAAACTTCACTTTCTATTCACTCACTCGCTTCTCAGAGTACAGTGCACTCCTCAGAATACAAGGAAATGCCACTGTTGAGAGACGGCAGCTTTATAGTCCATAAAGAACCCGAACGACCCTGCACAATTGCACATATTATGCCAGCATTCATGCAGCGACGACATTACGACAGTGATTAATGAATTATAAGGAGTTAACTTGGCATCCCTCACTTGATTCACCAAGACACTTCACTTGCAAGGAGACAAAACAGTCTGTGATGTGTTTACAGGCCCACTCCCAGCCGTTCCCCCTTTGCATAACAGTGAGCTACAGAGCCTGTGCTTCGCTCGGCCCATTCTTTAGTAAATGAATGGGTGTTCATGTGTGAGAGGGAAATGTATGCATTCAAGTTAAATCGCGCTGCAAAGACTTTTTTTCTTTATCAAACATTCAACAAATCCTCCTGAAATTGGTGGATCATAAGCATGACATTTCTGTGATGCCTTCAGGAAACCTGCTACCTTTTCCTTTTGATAAAGAAATAAGCACTAACACCCAAGATCCCATGAGTCTTTAGAGGCTCAACACTTTAGTTTTGCAGGGTGGCTGCAGCCATGCAGCAAGTGTTAGCCTTCGCCATCGGTCCTTCATAATCTCGCTTTGAAGTCTCAGAGGGGTTACGTAAAGGTGAAGGCTATAAGCTCCCTCCTCCTCTAACTTACACACACATAATCATAGTTGTTCACACACACACACAAAACTTCCCTTTGTTTTACGCAGTACTTTTGCTACAGAGATCAGATTCCAAACAGTAACCTCTGCTGCAATTGGTTTTTCACACTGCAGAAATGAACGCGGATGTAAAGAAATCAATACTAAAGATTTTTTGCCCAGATGCCCCATTTATAAAGCGTGTAAAAGTGGCTGTAAAACTATTCCATGTGAAACTATTGATATAACCGTATGGGGGCTTAGTGTTATTTTGCCTCTGCTGAGTCTGGTTTGCCTCCTGGGTCTCGGCTGTTTCCAGAGTTGGGTAAATAGGTCAGTGTGACTGTGCCTCTGCGGGGGTTTTAAACACATGCAAAGACATATCTTGTGCGTGTAAGAAAGGAAACCGTGCACGCATACACACACCTGGGTCTGATCCCAGACTGGGACAGTAGGTCTGGGGAGGTAGTCCTAATCAAACCCAGCTCTCTTAGATCTCTCGGTTTCCCAGCTGCACTCAGATCACGTGCAGTTATCCAGAACGGCCTGACAAGGATCTCTGGCTTTGGTCAGACCGCCGACCTGATAAGGAGAGACAGCGAGAGACAGACAACACAGACACACTCTCAGCCTCTTAAACTCTGTTCCCCAAATTCTCTCACACACAAGCACATGTATGCACTCAACTCAGGCTAACTGAAACATGACTGCTGCATACATGAGAACTCATCCACTCCCACACACACACATATGTTATAAATGACGGTCAAAGAGAGGCTTCATTCAGTGGTGCTGCACAATGTGACTTTAGGGGCTCACAGACAGGCCATTAGCAGTGATACAAACATTATGGAGACAGAAAGATGAGAAGGCTGTGAGTCAAAGTTGTGGAGAAAGAAAAACATGCAATGAAGTGCGGTCCAGCTTTTTGGCAGAGCAGGCCTTTGTTTCCAGAAGTTTCTTTGTCTTTATTTGTCTTTCTTTAACGCTTCCTGTACATTGTCTGTTAAAGAATTCCCACTATGTAACAATATTGGCTGCATCCCCTTCTTTATTATTGATTGAGAGCGCAGACAAGAGGCATAACTGAACCCTGTATCTCGCTCTGTTTTCGTAGACTGTCCTAAGTACACAGCTGACACTTTGCTGTGTTTACCAAGCTGTCTACTGTCACAGTGCTACAGTTGTAGCATTGGAAGCATGCGCTTGCATCGTCTGTTAGGTTGAGATTGAGTTCAATTCAACAGGGGGACGGAGGGGAGGCTTGTGGAGATGCTTGTGGTCAGATGTCCTTGCATGTGTGTGTGTGTGTTTAAATTAAACTCAGCAGGGAGGAGGGGAGGCTGAGGTGCTTGTGGTCAGTTGTCCTTGGGGGGTTGGTTCGACTCTGTTTGTCTTTGCACATCTGGCCACTAGAGCCACTTCCGACTCCAATTAGGATTTCCTGAGGCTCAATAAAGGGGATTATTGGCCTGCAAAAACACTCGCCCAAACTCTCCCACCCAGTCGCCTTCCTGCCCCAGCTGCTACGGTCATTACACTAGTCAGAACTACAGTCGCACTCCACTAGAGGCCCACAATGAAACAGTGACGTACAGCAACATAGACCAATCAGCCCCTTTCTTCTCCTTCTTTTCTTGCATCTCTTTGTCTCTTTCTACTGAAATGTTAGACTCCTCTTCTATTTGATCCCTGCTTTATACTCTCCTTGAATGTGAAATGAATCAAACGCTCCATAAATGATGTCAGCGAGGCAATGGAAACCAAATTTCTCCTAAACAGGCTGATGAGAGACCACAAGAGTGTGTATACCAAGCTGTGGTTGGGCACAAAGCCCCAGAGCAGAGTGCAGGAGAGCTGGGCTGCAAAGATAGGGGGGTCCTGAGCGTCTGCTTGTGTGGCAAGAGTGATCACACAGTTAATATTCAAAGGGCCAGGTCTGTTGTAAAGGAGCCACTAAATAGAGGTTGACAAAGCGCGTCGTACAAACAAAGGCTTCTCCCTAAGTAGGCTGTGTATATAGCACGAAGCGTAGTGAACGGATGGGCTTTGCTGGGGTGGTCATGTATGGAGTCTATAGTGAGTTATTAAAGCAGGGCCTCCTGCTCTTCCTCCCCGAACATCACAGTTAACTCCAAACCCAATCATGCATTCTTCATTTTATGTCTCACTGGCTTTAGTACAATTATATATTTTGTCTGTGTTGAAAGATGGGTGAATGAGAGAGCCAAATGTATTCCATTTTGTTGTTTAAACGCCCTATCATTCTTACCTGTGCCGCATAAATCTTTGCAATAAAACATCAGAAAAAGTGCATTATTTTCCTCACTCCCCATCGAGTATTGGCTGTTACGTCTACGTGCTTCATGTTGAGTAAAACCTTGCAAATTCCGTTCTACATCACCAAACACACACAACTTGCACGTACACTCACACACAGTTACTTCAACCATCTAAACCTAATTATTCTCCCCCTGAGTCTCTGTGCCAACCAGTGATGTCACCCACAGAGAGACAGTGGGGCCGTTGGCTCAGTGCCTGAGGGCGTCCATGCTGGCAGGCAGGAGAGAAGAGGAGAGAAGGGCAGAGAAGAGGAGGAAGTTAAGAGAAGATTAGCAGTTGAGAGGTTAGCAAAGTAGGAAAATGAGGGGGGGACCCCCGCGGTTTTGGCTGGCCCTTGTGTTGGGGCTGCAGGGATTAACCAGCCTGCTCTTCTGCGGGACCCACAGAACCCAGCCTCCTTCTTTCTGCTCCTTCTCTGGCTCCGATAAACATCCAACCAACACATTTAAGGCTGAAAGGAAAACACGGAGGAGTTGTGAGGGCCAGGCCCGAGGGGACTCCCTCCAGGATTAACCTAGCTGCTACCCTCTTCCCATCATTTCCCCTGGCATTCACTGGGCCTGTGCTGAAACCTATTCAACCTTACTAAACTGTTGCATAACAATTCTGCCTGCCTTTTGCTGCAGCACTGGAGCTATTGGTAAAACAAGGCACCCTTGGGCCCCAGAGCCCCAGAGCCCCGGGCCCAGTCTCTTGTGTTATGGGGGACCTTTGGAGGCTGGAGCAGTTGTGGGAGCGACTGAACATTTAGGGCACACGTCATAGGGAGGCAGGAATGAATGAGGCATATGAATTGTGTAAGTTGAAGATAATGTCGGAATTTGCGTGAGGAGGCCTATTCCCTCTCTTGCCAAGAGTTACATGAGGTCAACACCACTCAACAATGTAATATACTTACAGCCACCAGATGGTTAGCTTAGTTCAGTTCATAATGTTAGTTAGCTTAGTTTAGTGTAATGTTTGTTAGCTTACTTTAGTATAATGTAAGTTAGCATAGTTCAGCTTAATGTTAGTTAGCTTAGTTCAGTATAATGTAAGTTAGCAACGTTCAGCTTTATGTTAGTTAACTTAGTATAATGTTAGTTAGCTTAGTTCAGAATCATGTTTGTTAGCTTAGTTTAGTATAATACTAGTTTGCTTAGTCCAGCAGTAGGCTATAATGCTAGTTAGCTTAGTTTAGTATAATGTAAGTAGTTCAGCTTAATGTTAGTTAGCATAGTTCAACTTAATGTTAGCTTAGTTTACTATTATGTTAGTTAGTTTAGTTTAGTATAATGTAAGTTAGCATAGTTCAGCTTAATGATAGTTAGCATAGTTCAGCTTAATGTTAGTTAGCTTAGTTTAGTATAGTATTATATAGCTTAGTTCAGCTTAATGTAAGTTATCATAGTTCAGCTTAATGTTAGAATCAGAATCAGCTTTATTGGCACAAGGTATTTGACTCCAGCTTTTCTAATTGCTCTCAAAGTACAGACGGGCATATTAAACAGACATACTAAACTTAAAAACAAGGACAGGTTAGACAAAGGTAGCACAGACACTTAGACACTAAAAACAAAATCTGACTAAAGTGTAGCATAGTAATGTTAGTTAGCTTAGTGTAGTATAATAACAGGCCAAGTAAGTGCCTGGCTCCTTTTTTATTTTTACGTATTATACAAGATATAACATGTTAATTAGTCTCTTTTTGAGGGGCAGCAAGCTTGCTAGCTTTTTGATATCTAGCCTAGTTGATTCATTCTGTTTCCAATGTTTTTGCTAAACTAAGCTAAACTTGACCGACTGATGATTGTACACATTCAGTGAAAAGACGATACTGAATCTTTTTATCTAAGTCTGAAAATGAAATACACATGTATTTGCCAAAAGTGAAACTTTTCCTTTAAATGTTGCTGAGTTGGTGTTATATGAAGTGTTTAATAAGACAAGGACCCACAGTCTTCTTAAACGTGACAATAACAGTCGGTGTCAACAGCGGTTAGTGCCACATTTAAAACGGCCAGATGATTTCAAAAGCCCTAATGGAGACGGACAGAAAGAGGGAGAAATGACTTAATGTGGGTCAAATAAATGGGAAGACAGCATGTGGTTTATTCAGCTCTCTGGAAATCACGTGCAAACCCTCTCTCCCTTCCTTCCTCTCCTCCTGACACTGGGGGAGATCTGGCATGTTTGGCAAGGGCCGAAAAGACGGGGAACAAAAGGATGAGTGACCAATGTGCAGTTGCGATGGCCAGCTGAGTTATTTGGTCAAAACCCAGCAAAATGGAAGGACGGGCTGTTGCTAGGCTGAGCTGTGAGAAAGAGAGAGCACTCTGGCTGAGCTCATTGAAAAGGGGCAGACCTCTGTTTACTCACACAGATATACCACTTTAGAAGCACTGCAATCACCTCCAATTAGGACTATTAGCCACTATAACCTCCCATCACTCTCTTTGAGCCTTCATTAAGCACTCAACCTGTTCAAGGGGATCTAAAAGACTCACCAAGAGTGTGAGAGAGAGAGAGAGTCTAAAGAGCAATGAGTGATGGCTGGAAAAAAACAATACACATGGAAATTTACAATGGAGTCAACAGCGTCTTCAGTACAACTCACAATGTTACATATAGGTCATTCAAATATAACACACATCCACACCCTGTTCAACCTACTCACAAATTTCCACTTACACTGATACCTTGACTCTTTTGTTCTTTACATTTACATGTTTGTTTACCTTCAATGCTTTAGAAAATATGAAAGTGTTTCAGATTTTCTTAAGGTCAAAGCAGGCTGTCCATATAAAGGCCACTCTGACCTTGACAACAAAAGCACTACACACCAAAACACACACCACTCGCACTCAGAACAAATCCTAGTCCTATTGATCCCTTGCATAATTCTGACAAAAAGAGGCCACACGCCACTAAAAATAACTAATAATCAGATTCTGCAGGGTCTGAGGACTGATGAAATGACAGTGGCTCTGGATCATATACAAAAACTTCTATATGAATAAAAATCAGTGAAAATAATGTTGACAACTCTCTTTTTGTCCCTTCTTGCAGTATGAATGCACATGTTTCAATAAGACAACCTACCAAAAGTTTGGTACTTATAGAGAAGCAGCTGTCAAAAGCATAGAATAGATTAGAGATACTCCATACTAAAGGAACCACTGCACTCCATTGAACTGCTTGGAGAATGGTTGAATTCACAAAACCATATTTGTGGGACTGTGAGCGACCATTTCTGGAACTTTCTGAATCTGTTAATTCGACCATATCACGCCATGAATGGCTGTGCAGAGGTGAAAAGGAGCAAGAGTTTTCATTCCTCTCCTTTTTCACTTTTTAGGTGTGAACAACCTTGTGCAACACTGTGAATGTCTTCCCAGGGCCGGCTCAAGGCATAGGCGAAATAGACGGTTGCCAAGAGCTCCACGTTCTGGAGGGCGCTGGCTTGAGCCTCAAACATCTTGAATGTAGCCCCCGAATATGGTGTTAAATAGAAGCCCAATGCCAGATTGACACCTGCATCAAAATAGAGCATCAAAAAATCCTGGGGGACAATCCCCCAGACCTTACTGGGTTTTAAGGCATTAGACACATTGTAATAAGCTCGATCTTTGTTGAAATATCAAATCTGTGTTGCCAAATGGCATGCAATATATAAAAAAATTATATTGTCTATCAGAAAACTGATATGATACCTTTTTAGCGGCAGGGCGCCAAATCCTAAATTTGCCAAGGGCACCAAAATGGGCAGAGACAGACATAATCTCAAAAATGAAGCTCTTGCATAAGTTTCTCATTCTGCTCACACTCCCCTCACACATGCTTACTCAGATTTGCCTGCAGTCATCAGCTGCTCTGATCAGCTCTGTCACATCTGTCCAATAGCACTGCAACACATTCACTGTTAGCCTATCATATTGCTGCTGTCTTTTTAAATATGGCTTTTCTGCCTCCAGATCATTCGTGCCATCGTCATGTGAGAACCTACCCCTCCCCGTCACCGCCCAGTCTTCACAGTTTCATCATCTCATCAGCCTTAGATGACATCATCGGCCAACACCTCCACCACCAGGGTCTGGACTCCATGGGGGGGATATATCTCCCTGCTGCTAAGGACAAACACCCTCGATCACCACTGTAATAAATATTTATCCTTAATTTATTGACTTGTCTCTCCTAACTGAAATGTACGCAGTCATAATGATAAACCCTGAAACAGCCACAAACACATTTGCCATCTGACATGGTCAGACAACTCGTTGTACAAACAAGTTTTTTCTAGTATTACCCAGTGCTGAAGAAGAAAAATAGAGACTATCACCAGCGTTATTCTTTTGAAGAAACATAATTAAGTAAACAGTGGGAGTCGACCCATTTCATCAATAATTGGCGTAGTGTCTGGTAGGAATTAAAAAAGAATCAAGAAGAACCTGATTATCAGCTGTGAAACACGACTGTGTAAACAAGAGACGTATCGCCCAGCCCAGGAAAGGTAAGATAAACAAATCTTTGCATTGCCGTTTGCTCGTCACGTGCACACTACAGCAGCCTGTGGTTTTGCGTTGTGAAAACTCGGGATGGGCTCTTAAGGAAACAGACTCAGAGGATTATCTGGGGCCGGCCCCAAACAGACACCAGAGAGAGGCAAGAGTAAAGAAAAAGAAAGCAAAACAGAGAAAGAAAAAAAAGAAACCCATTAAGATATATGTGTTGAATCCCCAGAGGCCAATGTCTTGTTTGAAGAGCCCTGAGGTTAAGGTCAAAGGTCACAGGTTAGGCTCAGGGGTTATCAGCGACCGTTTGGGGTAAACTATCATTGCCTGAGTAGATGAGCACTTCCACAGTTAAATGGATTAACTCAGTGAAGGTATTCAGGGGTTAAATCCAGAGTGCAGGCCCGCAGCCGTAACACAGACACACACACACACACACATTTTTGTGCGCATACACTGTACATTGGCAGACACACTGTGGATTTTATCGCTTGTTGCTCTGGGTGGGGCTGAATTTGGAGCTGGGTGTGAGAGGAAGTCAGTGGGGAGCAGAGGTGTTGAACCCCGTCATCCTGTTGTTACCGGTCACACCTGCCTGTTGTTTCAGGAGAGTGTAAAGAGTTAACAGGAGATGATGTGTTTGTGTATTCAGACCAATGACGTTCAACAGAGAGGAACCCGTTCATTAGACTATAACCCAAATAGGACATGGAAATAATTCATTTTTGAGTGACCTTAGGGGCTTAACAGAGACAAAACAATGGTCCTCTGACACACATACACACACACACACACACATCAATATACACAAACACACACTTATGTGAATGATAATGGCAGCGCTCTTGTTTAACGCCTCCCCCATTCAGCATGCTGGGGGATGTACTACAGTGCATTCTTAATGGTCTTCCAACTGTGACCTGAGCGGGAGGTGTGGAAGAGGAGGAGGAGGAGAGGAGATGGGGAGGAGTTGAAAAGAGAGGGAGGGAGGCAATGTCGTGAAGAACAATAAGCTTTGGCTCAAATCGATGTCCTGATTGGCCTAATTCCAGGACGCAGAATGTTTTATCCCCTCATTTGTTTGTTTGCTCGGATTTCATCATGAGCTGACATTAAGAAAAAAACAGTCTGTTCATTTATTGAATGCGTTTAAGCTCTGCCGTCACTACACATTACACACCCTCCCAGCAGCTCTGTCCTTGTAAGTCACCCGCTCAGCTTGGCCCTGTTGGCGTCATCATTGTTTTGGTTCTTGTTGCACAGGAGACCCCACAGTGAATTCAGTGTATCTCAGGCTGATCTCAGTCATCTCCAGTGACCCGCAGAGGAGTCGCGTATGAAACACGGCAGTCGTAATGCCCAGCTCTGTCTGATGCTGTGATCAAGCATAAACAGAGTACGCCTGATTACTTCCATAGGACTTAGTGACAATGTGGGCATCAAAGAAGAGGAGGGTGCCACCATGCTGCACATCAGAGCTGAAGGGTCCAGGGGCACAGATCTGGGCACAGAGCGGGTCTTTCATACGAAGGCCCTTTGAACCCTGACTGACATGGAAATTCCTTTGAAGTGCAGTTTGGTGAGGCCTAAAACCTCAGCGCTGGTTTAACATGTTGAAATGGATCCCTTGTGTTCCCACTCAGTGATCACATATGCTCACAGATCTCACATGTGGAGAAACATAGAGGGCATTTCCCCCCTGTGTGTTGCGCCATGTTTGATTTTCACTGATCAAAGTGAGACATATAAAGGAGAGGCATACATGAGGAACTGTAATGGCATGTTTGGGCCTCAAGGTTAATTCTTAGCCTATTTCCCACCAGGTGCTTGATATGGGTGTAAAAGCAGGGGAGGGCCATGAATTGTGCAGCCACAGTGCTCCACAGGCCATAATAACAAAGTGCTCTCATAAAAATAGCAGATAAGCTCAGGGTACTTATTACAGCTGACAGCAATGATAATGTCTAAAGTGCAGAGCAGTGTTATGAGTGGTCTCAGAGTTTATTATGACTGAAGGAACGTGACCATTTTGGACGGGACAGGCCATTAAATGAATTTATCGACAGTAAAGGACAACAAAGATTCTCTGAGATGGAAACGATCAGACAAATTTAAATGTTCACATATTGCATGACTCCCATGTAAACATTCATCCCGTCGTCCCTCTTCCACTCCCATTTTCCAGGTGCACTGGGCGGGTCTTAGCCAAGCAGGTGTAATTATGAGCTGGTTGGTTTTAGTATTGTGTATAACACAAAGGGGATTTGCTTTAAACCAAAGGCTTTGCAAAAAACAGGCCTGCACCCTGTGCGTATAAGCGGGGTGTCTGAATTGCTGGTTATGTCACTACATGATATTTTGTCCCTCCTATTAATAACAGGGACATAGCAACAAACCACAACAACAGGCCTAATAATAATATAACATTAAAAATAGCAACTAGAATTAAAAATAAGACAGCTGCTGGAGTTAAGTTAATGAAAGCCAAACAATAAAATAAATAAACACAATTAAAAAATAGATAAAAACATTTATAATATTTTAGGATGTCTATAATAAGGTTTAAAACTGATCATTGCCAGTCTTTGCTCTTTACTATGGTTATAAACACCCATATACCACCTTGAGTCTTTATCCTAGTGTCTATTCCCTCCATATGTCTTATGTGCCGATCTCACACTGTATGAATTAGTAAATAGGTCTTGTTTCCATGGCCGTGCACCCGGCCCTGGAGGCCATCCACACTGTTTATCTGCACAGCCAGAGAAAGAAAGTCACTCAACCAGACTGTAGCAAACATGACAGCAGGGCTGCCTCAGTCTCCATTGTCCCTCAGCTAAGTGTTTCTCTATTTTTTTGTTGGCCTGAAAATCTCCACACTTCAAAGTGGCTAAACATTTAGGTCAACATTTGTTATCGGTCCTTTCCATGCTTTTGTTGATATATTATGTTCTCATTTGGAGTCGCTGGAACAGCCAACATCCTTTAAATCCTTCATACGGTTGTGTTTTTCCTCACATTTTCAGCACTAAAATAATGGCCCTTATCTGGAACAAACATGCTCACTTGTCGTTGAGTCTCTATCCGAGCCAATATCCATTTCTTAATGTTCTTGCACTTCCCTCTCAAGGTCGTTCTGGTCGCTCACACCTCTGGGCCTGCTAGTCCAACAACAATATCAGGACAGGACAATGAAAAAGAGCTTCTGAATTACTGCCCAAATATTGAAACAGGTAAAGCGATTAACCAACCTCCTCAGGCACAGGCTAATGAAAACTGTCCGGCTAAGCTGACTTGCTAACATTTCCTAGCTAGCTAAATTAGCCAAAATCTTTGCTGTTTCAATTCACCCCCCAAACCACATATTTGACATTATCACGGCAGATTTTTAGCTAGTTTATAAATGGGTTCTTATGAAATAAATGACAGAAAATGGCTACCTTGAAGTAGGAAAAAGAACTAGTGTTAGCTAACTTATGTTAGCATTACCTGTCTTGCAACCTTAAGCCTAACGGACTCTGTTTGATAGATATATGTGAGGTGGAAAGTAGAATTACTTTTGGAGAGTTTTCAGGTATCTGTACTTTGCTTGATAATGTGTTTTTTCTGACACACTTTTATCCCCTACATTGTAATAAAAACTCTCTCTAGTTTCTTATCCTCGCATTAGCTTCTTTAGCGTCAATGCATTGTGAGGCTGTTGCCTTTCCAACATCAAGAACAATTTCAACCTATATGAATGGGAAAATAAAGACGATCCCTTGGTGTATTCATTAGTGCATATCATGTACAACAGACATAACAGAAAGAAAACTATGTAAAAGGTGTATCAATACCAAACCGTGTGAGTACATTTCAAAGCATGTTCTTGTTCAGTTTTACATTATAGTGAGGAAGTTTCATATGTACCTCTACTTGTACCTGAACAAAATTGTCTGTACTTCTACTTCGAGAATGTTGTCTTTATTTAATCAAACACAGCCTCACCTTTGCTTCTAACGTAGCCTACATTATTATCTACAGGACTAAGCAGCCATGTTCTTATCACTGTGTTATTTAGTTTGATTTTGCATTCTCGTTAGCTTTTATCTGTGAGGATGTTGTTTGTTTCCCCCCTTATCATTAGGCCTTTTTACAGCTCTTATTTGTTGGGTTAGTTAGTAGGGTCAGTTGGAGTTCTGCATGCTGGTTCACTGACATGAATTACTGGGACACTTTAATGGAACCAAATATGTCTGCCAAAGTGCCCATTCACTGGCTTGGTTGTGGCCTTCATTGTCCATGCTACGGCACAGTACATTGGGGTAAACATTACACGTTACAAACCAGGCCTCTCAATGGGTTCATTGAGTGCTTGCAAACTACTTGTGTATTAATATGTAATAAAGTAGACATGCATATATGTAGTGGGTAATTACAACATGATTGGTTCTTAAAGACTTGGAGCCTGCAACTCTGTGGCTGGGATGTCAAAGGTCACCACCCAATCCCCCCCTTCACTGACCCTTGTTTCTGCATCAGCAACCCCTGACCTCTGACCCCTATGTTTCCCCCTGGTTGGTCCCGTCTCCCGGGGCCCCGTCTCCAGGGAGGCACCCAGAGTTTAGGAGAGAGGGCGAGCTGCTAATAAGGGAGATAAGATGTTAATAAGACACCTGTGGCATTACCTAGAACATAATCTGTTCAACATATCACTGGCTATACTGCTTCTATAAATCTGCCCCAGTTTCATATCCTCATTGTTTTCACTTTTCATACACACACTCAGCAAGACAAAAGTTCCCATGATTCCTGTGATTGTTTTGCAGGAGATAACACAGGAAAAAGAGAGGATGTAATCCTCTGAATCTGAACAGCTTGCACATAAATACAGTAATTATTCACATGTATTGTGACTTTGCAGAGAATAACTCTCTCTTTGTGGGTGTTACTGAGACAAAAGCTGACCTTGCTCGTACAGTAATATTCAACATAGACTGTAATAGATTTCAGTACCCTCTGCTCTCTTGGTGACCTTTGACCCCAGCAGATTTTACCACCACAGCTGAACCTGAATGCTGTCCCACGCTGTCTCTTCGCTGAGTAAAAGTAATTCTGGGGGACAAGTGCAGCATCTCTACATCCCTTTTTCTTACAACTTTGTTGTTGACTAACGACTGCTGATGACTACTAAATGCTTTAACGGAGTTTTGTTTGTTGCATCATGAAATCTGATTTACTAAACAGGTTATACTGAAGGGTGTGTCATGTTCAGACTGTGGTTAGATAATTACCGCCTGCGCACACCTACCAGCTTAATTTACAATCAGAACAGGGTGTTATTAGTGCAAATTTGAACTGTTGAACTGTAGTAGCCCTGTCCCACATGCATTAGTAGTTATCCCCTTCACCTTGTTTTCACATCTTCAGTAAAACCACAGCAATCACTCTGTGGATTCAACCCAAAATCACTTATTGTTTATGCTGTAACATGACATTTTACAGGAGTAGGTCAGAGCACCTCCAATAATTCTCCACTCTGTACTCTGTCATTATGGTCTCCCTGCGTGCATAAGTGTGTGTGTGGTGCGTGGGAGTGTAAAATAGTCTCGGGTGTGTTTTATTGCACCCGGCGGTGAGGGCAGTGGATGTGGTGGTCGACAGGCAGCAGTAACGCCTTTTCCTCCGGACTCCTTCGCTGTTCCTTCCACAGCCGCTGTGGTCCAACCCGTTTCCGACCTATGCTGAGTACACACAGACACACACGCAGAATAAACACAAAAATGGCCAGACATGACTGCACATGTACACTCTCGCACATGCAAAACACACCCTTTTTAATCTCTTTTAGATCCAAGCCTGCAGGAGAAGCGATCAACTCGTGAACAAAGTTATTTTAGAGCAACAATATTTACAAAATGCTGTCAGTACTTTCCTTCATACGCACACTCGAATCAAGTGTGTATTGTATCTTGAAATGGGACCCAGTTTCCGCCATATTTCTACAACTGTGTGTGTGATATAAACAGGATACCTAAAGAGGAAAAGAACAGGGTGGGAAAAGATGGACAGGCTGAGATTGGAGGTAAACCGTTCAAACGACTGCATGAACAATTCATTGTACGGAATAGTGAAGCAACACGTGGTGAGAAGGGAAAATAAACAGACACAAAAGAGAAGAAGAAACTGCGGTAGCTTTGCATTATGACTGGGAGCTGAAACTGGTGATGGTGACTGAGATTAAGTATGAAACATAAACACACCAGAGCTCAGAAATCACATAATTATTATTATGAAGCTTATCTCCTCAAAGTTAGTCTAATCCTTTATTGTGGCATAGTGTGCAGTTACATAACTTGGACCGGCATCAATAAGACAGAGAGGCAAAAGTTCTCACACACAGAGGAAGACGGTCATGACGTCAACCTGTAATGCGCACAGGTGCAATAAGTCCAGTTCAAACACATAAGCTTCCTCTTTAGCCGCTTATACCAGAAGAGGGCAAGTGGAGACCTTTGGTTTTATGGGGTGAACAGTGGCGTATTGTGCCCCGAGCCTGGTGATTTCTACACTCTGGCGGTGACCCTCTTTCCGGACAAAATGTTCCCCTCACCATGACTGACTCACAAGGTACGGCTGATTATTACGCAAGCAGTGGGAGGAGAGGGGCTGCGAGAGGGGAGTGGGGTTTGTGATGGATCAGCCATTTTTCCTGGATAAAAGGTTTCACAAAGTGGATGACTTCTGCGTGAGAATGGGACACAACACGAGTCCTATTTGCACAAGGCTGGCCACAGGTCAATTATGCTGTAACTGTCAGTGGTGGGGAAAGCTGTATGAGTGATGTAGAGGGAGAGAGAGAAAGAGGCAGAAACTGCAGGTGAATGAATGGTCCCTTTAATGTAAAGCCTGAGGAGAAACAGGTAGAGCAGATTGGAGTTTTATTCTGGTGGAATCAGGGTGCGCGTGAGGACTTTAGGCCTGCAGAGCTGTATACATCCTCCTCCTTGAAACCCTTGAAATCAGTGTTTATAATACCTGTACAATAGGTAATTATCAGGTTAAGCTCCGACAGCTTATTTGTAATTTAAAGGATGTAAGTTTCCACCCCCGTTTAATCTTTAACAAACAACGGTAGAGGCCACAACAAGTGCTCTGTTTACAGTGGAAAAAGAGGAGAGAAGTCACGTTGGAGTCTTGCGCACGTTCCCAATGTTGAGATGTCTGATTGAAGCCAGGTCAGATTCATTTTGAGTTCAACAATAAAACATTAAAAGGACCTAGAATAAATGATGAATATCTAAAAGAATGAGTTAATAACGCTATAAAACAAACTAAAGATCAGACATGGGGATAACTTTTTAATGCAGACTGTTTTAACAAGCAAGTGAAAGCAAACTTTGCACTAATAAAACAAATTAAAACAAGGCTGATCAAAGTATATAAAAGCAGTAATAAAAACCCATGAAAGATTTTAAAACGCGAGAGATTGTGCAAATCTCCAACTCTCTGATCTGAAGCTCACACTGGTTCACGGAGGGAAGAATACAACAACAACATTAGAAAGTCAACACACATCCACGTAGGCAAACATTAGGGCCTCTCAGATAGTCCAGGACCCCAGCCAGCCAGGGGGAGTCTCGTCTAATCCTTCCCCACCCCAGACATCCCGTCTCTGGGATTGCACGCCACCCGACGCCCCCTCAGGTGGATCTAAATGAGATCTGGCAAAGCTGGGATCAGTGGAGTTTTCCATCCACTGAGACTTTTTACATGGGGGATTTAGTCTAAACCCTGGGAGGAGGCACATTTTCACCGTTAAATTGCACTGCCACATATCCAGTGACATCTTTAAAACATGACTAGAGAAAAAGTTACGTGTCTGACTAAGAAGTAGAGAAACAGGCGGCTGAATTATGGTGATTGGGCTTTATTAACTTGGAGATTCCCAGACGGTGAATAAAAGCAGAGGTGGAGAGGGGTGTCACTCAGCCGGCGTAATTGATAGGAGAGACTGACAGCTGCTGTCATGAGAGGTGTCACCAGGTCCTCCGCACTGCCACTCTCCTCCTCGCAGAGAGAGGAGGAAGGAGGGACGCCGGAGAAAGAGGAGCAGGCAGGATGAACCGAGAGGGGTCAGGGAGTCAGAGGGATGACAGGTGATGAATGCAGAGATTTAAAGGAGGCACCAGGCAGGCCCTGACACCTTCACTGCGAACACCAGCCCTGACCTGTCCTGCTGCTGCTCTCTGACGCTGTGATGGACACAGAAACAGACAGGGTTAAAGTATTAAGTAACCTTGTTTTATGTCTGTTTTTCCCCCACCTGTGCCGAAAGACTTTAAAGCAACAACCCCGGAGAGATGAGTATAACTTCAAACAGAAACAAAGAGTTTATAAGAGTGCATTTTTCTGCATAGTTGTGTTGTTCAGACACAACTTCCAACCACAAAATGCGCGGCTATAAAACATCAGTCTGCAGCTGACATATGTCTTAAATAAAGGCCAGGAGGATGAATCAAACTGCTCGTACCTGATGATTAACCTGGCGCTCAGCTGGAGGTCCAATATCTGCCTGCTGCTATGTCTGCTTTTCTACTCTTAGCACACCTCAATTACTTGACAACTCTGACAGAATACAAACTCTAGTACCCCCAAAAAGCCTTGATTTTAAAGCTTCCAATGTACAGAAGTGACTCAGCTTCATCTCACCGTGTTATGTGTCAACAGTCACAGTAGGTACGCCGACTCGTGCTGCAGCAGCAAAGATGCTCTTGAGGAAATGCCTTTGTTCAACGTCTTTTTTCTGTCTGTCTGACACAGGGGAAGATATAGTGACGGATGTGTGCGTTGCTGCAGGCGATCCGGCAAAGCAATAAAGAGTGCAGACATGATGGTTGTCTACTTTTCTGCCTTTGATTTCATCTAAACTACCGTTGTCTTGATTAACATTTTTTTGATATCACGTAGGTGTAGCCTTTTTTTCCTACATCACTTATTCTGTGTGAAGAACAATTTCAGGAAGCACACGCCGCAGTCAAACTACTGGCTCTTCCTTCCCGTTCAAGTTAATATAACACTAAAGAAAACCCTAGTCACAGCAGGATCGGTTGCATATGCTATATTGCATTGCATGTATTTATGAAGATAATAAGCACTCACTGGTGCATTTGGTTAACTTCTAATCATCAGCTCTTGCAATGTCAGCATCATAAAGTGAAACTTCGCAGCAGCTTAAACAGATGTTCGTGTCTAATTTTATTGAGGAAAATGACATAAATACTTGTTTTCTCCTGGATCCCTGCAGGGCATTGCATCAATTCTAAAACAGAGCCATAAAATCATGAGCACTCATTGATCAGCCAGCCTGAAACTGTAGATGGGCACTGAGATACTTTTCCATGATGGCTGTTCCAGATGTGTGTGAGCAAGAGAAAATTCACTCATTGCAGTACATTGTGTTTGTCTGAGCTCATGCACTTTGAGATTCAGTTATGAGTCACTAAATGGAGCAAAAATATCAAACTAATGAACAAAATACCTCCCTGTGTATCCCAAAGCAACCCCATTCAAGTTTCTAGGAAAGCCTTCCAAAACACTTCAAATAATGTGGGTCATCAGCTTGCATTGGATCTTATCCGAAAATAAATGGGCTGAAATGATTTCGGCCACTCATTTGGTAGCAGAATATTCTGACCTAGCAATTAAACAGCAACAACAAACTCCCAACATCTCCAGGCTATGCTGAGATTTTAATAGCGACTGGTCTAGATTGACCTGTGAGTGAATGAACCTCTCGCTCTCACGTGCTTCCTAAAATAGCTTGTGTGAAAGCAGGGTCTGTTGTGGAGAGCTGTCACTGACCCTTTAGGCAGAAGATGTGTTCGCCCTCACTGCCTTCCTGGTGACTGTAGCCTGCACAAAGATAAAGCATGTCAGATGCAATTGCCATAGACCCACAGTGCCCATGACATCATTCTGTGCACAAGTGACCGCTAAGCAGTGTGAGGAGTGCAGAGAGCAAAGTGTGGAAGAGTACACAAACCCTGCACCCTATGCATGCTTTGAGCACACAGAGCAAAGCCAACATGGGCAATGATGTCAACCACTTTCCCATAGAGGGACTATGGGAAAAGCTGGGGTGCAGCAAGCAGAGCCCCCTTTTCAACATCTTCAGGGCAGAATGGCACGTTAATGACTGTCACTTTGTAGGCCACATCCTTCAAACTGAGGTCAACATGAATGAAGACATTTGTTAGTTGAAGAGATACAGTGTGCAAAATAAGGGAATAAATGAGCTTCTGTTTTTGCCTACAATTTGGCTTTCAGACGAATATTATCTGAAGTTTGTATAAAAACTATGATGTTGACCAATGTTTACAGTTTGTTATGCCAAAAAGAAGGGGCTCTTTCATTCTTGTCAAATGTGCAACAACTCTTAAATAAAAAAGACAAACACAATATCATTAAACAAAACAGGGAATCCTTGTGTCACCTATGTTATAGTTAAAATCATATACGTGGGCACAGCAGAAATCCAAGGCAAAATCATGTTCAAAGTCACTTTCCAGGGTCTCTGAAATCCTTCTGTCTAATACGTTTACAGAGGTTGCCCTCTGTTGGTGATTATGAATATTGCACATTTTACTCTCACAGCTGAAACGGACTGATTATAATGGTTAGACATTTTGTGCAAGTTACAGATTCCATTTACTTATTAAAAAAATTATATATCAATAAAACTGTTACACTCATTTGGTGATGCTTTGGGCTCAATATGCACCCAGGTTAGTGTTAGGAAGTGTTGCTTTTCTTAAATTACACTGGGAAATGGCTACCCAAGTACACTGGAATAGCACAGAATTAAGAAATTACATTACCTAACCTTTTATACATTCACTTTTTATGTTCCATGTCATTAATTTGTCTCTTTTCTGCTTGGTGAAGAAATGCATGTTGTGAATCATACACTAGACTAGTATGCTTTTATGGTACATTTTTGATACTGTCTTGCAATATTTGTGCTCTTTCTGAACAGGAATAATATAGTAACTCCCCTCAAAGCTACTTTAATGTGTACCTGTGTAGGCTACTAACAGTGTAAACAGGGTTGCAGGCCTATTTGAATACAGTATCCTAAAAGCTTTTCTAATTAATTCTGCAATACAAGCCTAGTACTTTTACCGACTAATTTTTATATAATTTGACAATCTATTATCATTCCTTAGATCTGACTGCACGCTTCGGTTTGTCAGACACATTTGGATATAATGCCATGATGAAATTTGCATGTAAAGTAATCACATGAATCTTTGAAGCGCTCAAGCCCTTTTTTTTTTGAACGCCAAGATATCATTTGCACTCTGTCTCACTGCACCAATGTGTCCTTCCGCGCAATATCATTTGTAATCGGTGTATTTTTCGTGATGAAACCCTTAACGCATGGTTATTAAACTGTAATTTTACCTTAATTCAGCATCCTTTCAATATTTATTTTACTAAAATGCTATTTAGTATTATTTCACACATTCGTTTCCTCGTAATGGCGTTGTGCGGATCTAGTTTCTCTCAAAAATAAGTTCCACCCATTTCGCCATTTTATGTACCATACCTGCTTTGTTGTGAAGAGAAACCAGCGTGAACCTTCAAACAGAGCCAAATGCCAGATAAATATTAGGTTTTGTAGCGTGGTTAGCTGATTAATTATTACCCAGATATAAACTGACCAATGCAGGAGCTCAGTTAAACGCTGTGCGGGTGCGGAAAATCAAAGATTAGGTTAGCTACTTAGCTTCCCAGGCAGCGTGTTTGCTGACCGCAGCCGACAAAAGGCGAGGGCACATTTTTCTCTGAAACTGTTATCAACCAGAAGACACATTGACGACCACCGTACAAGACACGAAAACTGAGGAGATGGCGACCTCAGTGGGAAACGTGGCTGACAGCACAGGTTGGTTGCTTTTATTTAGCTAACATTAATAACGCGGGGTTGAGAGCTGTGAGGACGAGGTCTTGGACTGCAGTGACAACGTTTGCTAGCTTGATTAGCTGCGAGCTAACAAAACGCTAAGATTCAATACAATTAGAGCAGAAGTACAGCTTTCAACAACACATTATTTAGCGTCAAATTGGAGAATATAATGGTATTAATAGTGTAGGCAGGTTATGCTTCTGCGGTTACATTATTATTTAAGTATTAAGCTAATAGCAACGTTAGGTTAGCATCATTTGGAGCTGTAGGTTTCTTACGAATGCAACATTTATTATAGTTTACGAGCGTCAATTTGACGACTTGGGGAAAGTGTACAAACGTTATAATAATGTTAAACTGTGAACTATACGCTGACGGGATACTGGTTTTGGTCTATAGCTGACGTTAGCATACCCTGACGTCAATAATGCTGCGTTCCATACAACTGGGAACTTCCCAGTACAAATTTTCGACTTCCGATCGTGAAGTCGGGGTAGATGAATCTGCTCCGAGTTAATAAGTAGGAACTCTGACTTTGAATAGCGTGCCTTTGCAATTTTTTTAGTCGGACGTCGGGAAAATGCTGCGTTCTATGAAGCGCGAGTTCCCAGTTATCTTGAACGCAGCATTAGCTAGTGTTAGCCCGAGCAACATCAAGATGTATTAGCTTGCTGTTCGCTGAGTGAGCACATAAATATGGCTTCCCCTGATAAAAAAACTACACCACCTTTTGGTTATGATAACTGTCATTACTATTTTCCACGAAGAGGCTCCTACAGCGGCTTGCTGTTAAAACCCGGCCCTGCAGACATTACTGCTTGGCGCAGATGCTCAAGGTTAAGGATATTTTCTGCTGACATTGCTTTCGATTAGATCCTAAATATGATCAATTCTCATCATTGGAAATTTTTGTTTCCATTGTACACATTACACCTGATTGTTATGTCTTGTGTTAGGACTGGGTGCGTTATGTAATGGTAACGATCCATCCTTCCTACATACAAGCACTATGACGTAATGCTCATGCATGGATGAACCTGATCTGCTAGGTTCCTACTGTAGGCCGTGGCATTATGGTATTAATTCAGATGGGTGTGGATGCTCTGTACACAAGTTGGCATTTTAAAAAGCCATTAGCCCTCCCCCACCCTTCTGTACACAGAAGAACTTGCATGTTTGGTGTTTGCATGTCGATTATTCCACACCCTGAATTAAGTGAACTTGAATGACACTGTAGGTCCATCTAAAGTCGAGGGTTCATGTGTAAAACAGGTGAATGAATATAACACCACACGTTTAGCCATTAAGGCCAAAGAATGAGAGATGTATCGGATGACAAAATATATAAAAAATAAGAATCAAATTCTGCCTCCGATATCTGTTGTGGTAAAGCTGTACAGTACTGAATTGTGACTCATGGCAACTGTACTCTCAAGCTGTTGACTTATCTTTGAAAATGTGAGATTACAAAGTGATGTCAAAATAGCTCGTGAATTATCTCCCCTCCTGTTCATTTTTTCATCTTGTGTGTTAATTTTGTTTCTCAGGTTTGTGTTTCATTTTGCTGATCTGTAGGTGGTAAACTACTTGTGTGTATATATATAGCCTAAATGTAGTGCGCTGTACTTCACACTATGTTTTACTGACTGACAAAAAAGATTGAGCTGTGTGCCAGGAACACACTGCAACTCAGCTGGTCTAAAATGTTGATGGCAGTCTTCTGCACTAATATGAGCTTTTCCAAGACAACCTGACACCCAAATATACCTTGAACTATCTTATTGGCTAACTGAAAAAAGCATTGAGTTTTAATTCAGTTGTGAACACCAAGAATTGAAATCTGAATGCTGAGTTGCCAAAGTTCCACAAGTTTCAAATTCTTAGCCATTATTTGTCATTGACAGCATAAGCTTCATCTCTTTATTTTTTTTTTCATTTGTCTGTTTTAAGTTCTTCCATCACCTCTAACATGTTGTTTCCCCCCTCCTTGGGCTGTGTTGGTGCTCCAGAACCGACAAAACGTATGCTTTCCTTCCAAGGGTTGGCTGAGCTGGCGCACCGGGAGTATCAATCAGGGGACTTTGAGGCAGCTGAGCGCCACTGCATGCAGCTTTGGAGGCAGGAGCCTGATAACACAGGCGTGCTGCTGCTCCTGTCTTCCATCCACTTCCAGTGCCGAAGACTCGACAGGTGAGGTGTGGGGGGGCTGACAACGCACACTGAGCTTGTGGCGTGGAAGTGGCAGAGAATAGAGGGTCTTCTGTGACTTTCAGTGCACGCAGCTGGTTTCGGCAGTCAAATGCAACAACTGCGCTGTCCTCTGGGAATCCTGTTGCCTGGTCTCATGATTTGATCTGATCTCACTCTTTTCCCCCTTGTGATGCTAACTATCGGTGGTGGCTACACCCTTGCTTTACAGGTGGCACGGTGAAGGTTTCGGGTTTTGCAAGTTGCAGGTTTAAACATTTGATCTTGTTTATTCTTTTCTGTTTGTTCAATGAGCCCAATGGCAGCAGGATACTCCAAAGCCATTTGCTGTTATAATTTAACAAATAATGACAGTTTGGTGTGTGCATAATTTGATTTGGAGTACACTGCCTGCCTGATCATTTCTTTGCACAATAGACACTGAAGAGAAATGTGTGTCGTACTGGGCAACATGTATTACACTTTCAACATTTTAAGGATATTGATCTTTATTATCTCTAATTATCTAATCTCCTTTTCACCACCTGCACATTGCTGCTGCCTTGCCATAATGCATCAAGCAAGCACCCCCAGCCACTCCATCACAATTGTAACAATTCTGTACCCGTTTTGGTCCTACAGGTCTGCTCACTTCAGCACCTTGGCCATCAAACAGAACCCAATGTTGGCCGAGGCCTACTCCAACCTGGGAAACGTGTACAAGGAGCGTGGGCAACTGCAGGAGGCCATTGAGCATTATCGCCACGCTCTGAGGCTAAAGCCAGATTTCATAGATGGATACATCAACTTGGCAGCAGCTCTGGTGGCCGCAGGGGACATGGAGGGAGCAGTGCAGGCCTACGTATCTGCATTACAATATAACCCTGTGAGTTGGTATCCTTGAAGAATAACATAACACCAGACTGACAATCATGTGTTGATGGCAAACTACCTGCTTAATGACTTGATCTGCAGTTACATGTAGCACTAATATAAAATGTATGTTGTTGTTTTTCCAGGATCTTTACTGTGTTCGTAGTGACTTGGGCAACTTGCTTAAAGCCCTTGGGCGTTTGGAAGAGGCTAAGGTATGTTACATCGGGTTGGCATTTGTATATATGTCTTGTCTTTTTTTTTCTTCATACATTTTTGTTTTTAGTCCCCTTTTAAAAAGGCCCTAGATAGTGCCCCCTTTTTCCCCCCTTTTTGACCTTTTTCAGGCAATTCAAGTCCTTTCCCTTGAACCTCCTTGGCCAAGTGAAGGACAAAAACTGGCAGCTTTTTCTCATTTTTCAGAGTTGAAGTCAGCTTCTCACCCCTAACTTACTAAAAAACCCCAAAGTATTGGACTACATTGAGGTTTCTGTATTTTTTTTAAAATTCATAAGACACAATTTTTCTGTTGATTACTTTTTAGACAGCTTCATGTTTTTTCTTTTTTCAGCATAGTTTGCTGATTACATTTTTCCCCATCGTCTATCAGTCTTATTCCCAGTGTACTTTGCGTTACCTCGACCTTTTCACCAGAGGTCAGCCCCTCCCCTTTCAGGAAGAAAGGCTGGAGTTTTTAAATTTGATGCATCTGTATAGTAATTCTGAACCTCAGCCTGTGTATTTTCATACAGTTGACTTTGGAGGGAAAATGCTGGCTCGGTCTTTGAGTAATATATGAACTGATGCGACGCTAGTTTATCTTTGCAGTGCAAAAGATAAGATGGTTTCTAACCTATCCACTCCACTACTGCCAGTGTGGGGTTTTTAACTGCTCCATGTCCTTTTGTCATTTAAGAATCTAAGTCTATACTGAAGGGGGGGTTCTGTGGGTTGGGGGAAATCTGGAGATGTGGAGTTGCCCAACTGGTTACAGGCCATCTTATTTTGTGCTTGAGGGGGGGTTAAGGAGTGGGGAGGAGCATCAGGGAGTTACAATCTCCCCTGCTCTGTCGCTCCACCCCCCGCGCGCTCGCTGAGGATTGGTGGAGTGTGTGCGCGCGCGCTCAGAGCTGTCTTCCTGACCTTTCAGTATGCCCAGCACAAGAAGTTTCATGTGCGCTTGCATTAGTTTTTCTTTTAACTTTGATTGATAAAAACTGTTTTACCCAGCTGGCTATCTATTCTGATATCCACTGCTGTTGAAAGGGGTGTTAAATGGTGTGGGTTTAAGATTAAACCTAATTCTGAGGTGCCTTAAATTGGTCCAAGTTGCATCAGGCAGACAGCTCACAATCTGCACTCCACCGCCTGCGTCAGATGCTGGTTTAGAAAGACAGATGCACGCGCAGCAGCAGCGATGACCTCTTTATTTCAGAGCTGAGGAGGCTTCTAGATACAAATAATTCCACCACAGACTTCTCTCCCTATCCCATTGGCCAGGATTCAAGAAAGCAGGCCAGGATAAAGAAATCAAAGCTTTATAAATATGTCATGAAAATGCAAAAAGATCAAAGAAAAGCAATGATTCATACTTGTTCCCTTTTCCTTTAAAGATGTAACATTATTCCCAAACACATGGGATCAGTTCATTTGGGCAAGATCAAGCCAGTAACTGCCCTCCTGTAGTTTGATATGAAAACTGAATTGATGAACATCTGAAGTCTAACAGTGATAAACTGAACGAATCAAAGCCTTTCTTCCCTCCCAGTGACCCTTAGTGCATTTCTTTTGTTTTCTTTAAAATGAAACATTCATTGCATGAATGAAAACCAAGAGTAGTCTGTTTTTTACGTTTGTTGTGATTTTGGAAGAGCCTGTGTTATATCCAAAATAAGAAAAGAATGTATTGTTTGAAACTTTTACTAACGATCTTGTTTTCTGATTTTGTCTCTTTTGGTTTTTCCACAACTGATATTGTTATTTAGAAGGTTTCAGGTGGGTGACACTATTCCTGCGTAGGTGCCTGGCGGAAAGGAACACTAGGGCAGCCTCAGTCCTCTCCTCTTCTTCCAGCCAGCTGCGGCCACCACTCTGACAAAGTCCAAAAATATGGTAACGGGTTTGTAACTGCCAGCAAAAGAAAAACCACCTCACTTCATGCTTGAGCTCCTCTGTCTTGTGGCTTCCTTTTGAAGACCAACAGAAAAAAGTAACTAAACAAATTACAGTGAGCATTTCTGAAAATATGCTATACTAATTACCCAGTTCTATATTTAAAAAAAGAGAGTTGGATTTGGAAGAAATAATGGTGAAAATCAAGTAAGAACCCTCTAACTCTTACATGTTGTTTATTTTTTCCTATTTTGTTTTGTTTTTCCTTCTTTATTTGGAGTTGCAGCGTTCTGACGATGCAGATAGTGCGCTGTGAGTCTGCAGTAGCGCATGGGCTGCGCAGCGATTTCTCCAGCAACCAAAAATGGCGGAAAGCGCAAGCATGCGACACCCACTCCCCTCAATCCCTTTGGCCTGTTGGTTGCTGACCTCTCCCCACTCAAAACCAGCCTCGCTCCCAAATGCGTCCAGATCTCAGTCATAATTGGCTTTTGAAAAATATTTATCATGCACAGTAAAACCTTTACAGTGACCATTGGCTATTTAATTGGCTGTTAATTTCCCAACGCCCCCTGATTTAGTAGCATAGTTTAGCCAATGGTTCATCAAAGAGTCCCAAACACCCCCTTTCTGCTGAGATCCCATGGGAGCTGAGTGTGTGCCAGTCTGGTGTTGCAGGTGTTCTGCAAGGGGTTGTTGGTCTGCAGCTGTCTCATATGGCCATTCAGCGGGCGCAGCAGCGAAAGTATTGATCTTTGCCAGGAGCAAGGTCACGCAAGCGGCTTTATGGTGCATTGTTGTGGTGGTGGCAGCAGACACACACCACACGCTGGCGTTTGTTGCGCATGCATTACAGGGACCATCACTTGCACGAATTGTCGAGCATCCTAGGTTGTGAGAAAATTTCCACTCAAAAAATAGATACAGCTTTCATGCTGATGCTTCTTAGTTCTTAAAATGTATTCACAGCTTTGGGTTATAACTAAAAGGTTTATTATTAGTGGGCAGCAGAGTGTGCCTTATGTGGGGACCACTACAGCTGATGAGAAGGTGGTCATAACTGAAGGATGAAGGCGTTCGTGTGGGTGCCGGTTGGATCCGCGCAGCGTAGGAAAAAGCAATGCAGCTTAGCGCGGCAGAGTTGTGCGCACACGAGCCCATACTGTAGACTCACTTTTTGCCAAGACGGAGAATGGTCACTAATTTTTCTTTCTCTGCCCCTTTTTGTTTTTTCTTTCTTTTATTCTCAATCTTTTATTTGTTTTATTTTACAACCCCTGCCCTCCCCGCCCCTCTACATACTATACCTCTCCTACTCTACCTCTACTCCTCCTGTCCTTTGGTTTTTTTATTATAAACCTACTGAAGGCTTGTTACCTGAAAGCCATTGAGACTCAACCCAACTTTGCAGTAGCTTGGAGCAACCTGGGGTGTGTGTTTAACGCCCAGGGAGAGATATGGCTGGCCATACACCATTTTGAAAAGGTCGGTTGCAAAAATGTTTCAATCATACTACATTCTGTGTTGTCAAATTTGTTTCAACAATGATTTGATTTTTTAGGCAGTGACTCTGGACCCAAATTTCCTTGATGCATACATCAATTTAGGAAATGTTTTGAAGGAAGCCCGCATCTTTGACAGGTGAGTCAAACTCATGACATAGTCAACAGTATGACACTCCCATATTACACACGTCTAATCCTTTGTCTGTTGAAGCATCTCCCTACCACACCCAATGTAGACTTTTGAAATGAGTCCATAACTTTGTCAATGTTATTTCCTCCCTCTCTTTGTTGTTCTTGTAGCTTTGTTTTCACAAGGAATTGTTTGGGCAGGGCAGATTTGTTGAACCCACAGGGATGCGATGATGGTCACTGGTTTCATTTCAGCAGAAACATGTACAGTGATCAAGTTGTTTAAAAAGGTGGCGCTGGCATAGCTCAGTTGGTATTGGTATCAGCCCTTTGATTGTTCTATCTAATGAAGGCCAACAGCCAAAACATCTTACAGAGAAAAAAAAAAGGGTGTACAAATTTTGCAATCACCCTTTTAGCGCCACTAACAGGTTCTGAGAAATGATTTCAAGAGAGGAGAACTACAGTTTTAAATTTGCTAAGACTTGATCTTGAGCATATTGTGCATCTGCACCTCATCTTGTGTTTTCAGAGCTGTGGCTGGATACCTAAGAGCCCTGAGTCTAAGCCCCAACCATGCTGTTGTCCATGGAAACCTGGCCTGTGTCTACTACGAGCAAGGCCTCATTGACCTGGCTATTGACACCTACCGTCGAGCTATTGAATTGCAGCCCCATTTCCCCGATGCCTACTGCAACTTGGCAAACGCCCTGAAAGAGAAAGGAAATGTAAGGCAATGCTTTTTGTGTGTTCCCTCGTCTTGACAATCTTAAATATCAACATCTCGAAATATTTCTGAGGCGAATTTTAAATCTTAAAATACTGCCTTTTTTTCCTCCAGGTATCTGAAGCAGAAGAGTGCTACAACACGGCCTTGCGTCTGTGTCCAACCCACGCAGACTCCCTTAACAACTTGGCGAATATCAAGCGTGAGCAGGGCAACATTGAGGATGCAGTACAGCTCTATAGAAAAGCGCTAGAGGTGAGTTAGGAGGTTTCTGTTGTTATATTTTAGTTTCAAAGGTCTGTGTAATGATACCTTAATGACTTCTGTAAATGAGACCATGGTTTTCTTGTCCTGTTCTTCTGATTAATCATTTTGTTTTTCATCAGGTGTTCCCAGAGTTTGCAGCAGCTCACTCCAACCTGGCCAGTGTCCTGCAGCAGCAAGGCAAACTTCAGGAGGCCCTCATGCACTACAAGGAAGCCATCAGGTGTGTAAATATAAAAAAAGGACCTTAAATGCACCTTTAGAAAAATGTGTTATGCTACATCACGCCACAGAAATGTAATTTATTGGTGCAAGTTTTTGTTTAAATAGTTTTGCCCTTTGATTTTAGAATCAGCCCCACGTTCGCTGATGCCTACTCCAACATGGGCAATACACTGAAGGAAATGCAAGATGTACAGGGAGCGCTTCAGTGCTACACCCGTGCCATCCAGATCAACCCTGCCTTTGCTGATGCTCACAGCAACTTGGCCTCTATCCACAAGGTTAGAATAATTCCTACGGGCTCATGCTGGTCAAAATTACATTTGCAGGATTGGACCCTGTTTCTGCATCACATTCATTATGTTTCTTTTGACTTTCAGGATTCTGGAAACATCCCAGAGGCTATTGCATCTTACCGCACAGCCTTGAAGCTCAAACCAGACTTCCCTGACGCTTACTGCAACTTGGCACATTGCCTGCAGGTTCTTACACACTCATATGTTTGTCTAATATGTGAAGTACTTGTAAAAGTTACTTTATATTGCTCATGCTGAATTAGAAGTTAACACGTTTTATTCCTGTCACTCTTCCAGATTGTGTGTGACTGGACAGATTATGATGAGCGGATGAAGAAGCTTGTGAGCATTGTGGCTGACCAGCTGGACAAGAACCGCTTGCCTTCAGTGCACCCACACCACAGCATGCTGTACCCACTCTCTCATGGCTTCCGCAAGGCCATTGCTGAACGCCATGGAAACCTTTGCCTGGACAAGGTACACGCACTGATCAAAGCAAGTAACCTTTAATTCATTTTTGGGGGGGGGGATGGAAGGTGGCTGGTGATGGCAGTGGCTGTCTGCAGGGATATGGGGAAGGTAAGGGATGGGAGAGAGTCTGGGTATATTTTACTGAGTAGAAAAGAGGGGAAAGCTGGTGGTGAATGGGTTGCTTGCAGGGATTGAGGGTTTGGTGTAAAGTTGGACATGGTTTTAGAGGAATCACTGTTTTTTTATCGTCTAGTGTGTGTAACTGAGTCAAATAGCAATGTCTCCCATGCTGTAGTTGTATCCTTACACTGCTGCTTATTCCACAGATCAATGCACTGCACAAACCTGCTTTTGAGCATCCAAAGGATCTGAAGGCCAGCGGCGGACGCCTGCGTGTTGGCTACGTCAGCTCCGACTTTGGCAACCACCCTACTTCACACCTGATGCAGTCCATTCCTGGAATGCACAACCCAGAGAAATTTGAGGTAGGATATATTTTTTGTCTTTTTTTATTCATAAAATTCAACTTGACGAGTGAACATAGCTCTGATAGCAATGTTAGATCACTAAAGGGTGTAAGTGTCTTAGACCAAAACTTGCTGTGTTAACAATGTCTCTCTATTTCCCAAGGTGTTCTGCTATGCGCTCAGCCCTGATGACAGTACCAACTTCCGTGTTAAAGTGGTAGCAGAGGCTCATCATTTCACAGACCTCTCACAGGTAAATGTTATGACCTGGACAGTCTTTTATTAGCCTTACTGTGTTTACTAAGTGTCTATTAACCTGTGTCTTCACCTGAAAATGTTAATTGATGTCACAAACAAACTGTTTTCACTGAAACTTGTACCTCTCTCGTCCAGATCCCTTGCAATGGGAAGGCAGCTGATCGTATTCACCAGGATGGAATCCACGTCCTGATCAACATGAACGGATACACCAAGGGAGCACGAAATGAGCTGTTTGCTCTCCGCCCTGCCCCTGTTCAGGTGAGCACTTACACTTTAGATCAAGGTCACCTGCACTTCCACAGTAATCATTCTCATTTGTTCATGGTGGTACAAGGAACGAAGAATACATAAGTAATTGTTTCTTCCTGTTCAACAGGCTATGTGGCTGGGTTACCCTGGAACCAGTGGGGCTCCCTTCATGGATTACATCATCTCTGACAAAGAGACGTCGCCTGTTGAAGTAGCTGAGCAATATTCTGAGAAACTGGCCTACATGCCGCACACTTTCTTCATAGGAGACCACGCTAACATGTTCCCCCACCTCAAGGTTTGTTGGTCACACTGCTTGCCCTCTCTGTAATCTTAAAATTAAAAGAATCATTACACAATATCAAATTTAATCAGGATGTTTCTAACGTTTGTTTTTTATGACCTACAGAAAAAGGCAGTGATTGACTTCAAGTCTAATGGACACATCTTTGACAACCGCATTGTTCTCAATGGTATTGATCTGAAGGCCTTCTTGGACAGTCTGCCAGACGTAAAGGTGATAAAGGTGAGTTTGGAGAAATTTGTAAAACCTTTTTAAAGAGCCAGTTTGCCGATTTTCAACCTCAGTCCTATCATGGTAATATGGGGAGCTAATGCCATTATGGTAGGAAAAAAAAATACGATTTTGTTCTGTGTCTTTGGAGGACGCTATCCCTTCTCCAATGGGCCCTGGAAAACCTCCAGGGAGCTTGTTAAACTACACACTACACTCAATGTAGGACGCCCGCCTCAGATGTCATGTCTTGTTCAAAATCGCCAGGTTTTAAATGTAAAATGCTGACCTGAAGATTTTTAGACGATCCACCGATATATTCTCGTCATATTTTGGATTCTGTGCCGCTCTGAGCCACTGCCTGCAGTGAAACAGTAGTTTTTCACTCCAGCGTCTCTCGCTGGGCCGGTCCTTTCAGAGGGAGGGGCGCAATGCACGCTGGGTGTTTTAGGAATGTAGAATTGTCTAAAGCACAAGCTGTTGGTACAACTTTCTCCACCAGAACTCCAGCTCTGACTGACAGTGGCTTTTTCCAGGTGCGAATTGCTCCTTTAAGCTGCAAGTCTTTTTGTCAATTACGAAGAAACGCGTGTGTTCAGTGTGCTGGGCACTGTAGTAAAATGTTTGACCTCAAGATCGCATTCTTTTACATTCAATTGGCGACGGGTAATGGGGATGAAACAGAAGGAGGCAATCACTTGGTCATTTCCGTACTTTGGTTATGTCTGCTGATTCTGAACTCAAAGTATGCTAACATGAAATCCACATTAAAATATATTGTTGACTGATTTGAGTTGAAACTGTTCTCTGTGACCAGATGAAGTGTGACAACAACCAGGAAGCTGCCGGGGACACAAATGGAGCTCTGTCCATGCCTGTAATCCCAATGAACACAGCAGCTGAAGCAATCATCAACATGATCAACCAAGGCCAAATCCAAGTCACAATCAACGGCTTCACTGTCAGCAACGGCCTGGCAACCACACAGGTATGTCTGACCTTCTTAGACACACTTGTCCATCTAAATGCAAAATGTTAGGGCACAAGTATTGATACAGAACATCTGCAAATGCAGAAACAAGGCGAGAGCAGTGATCTTAATTTAGCTTACTGCCTTTCCAGATCACAGATGTGGTTGTAGTCTCTGAGGCTCTGTCCTTGCAGGTATGGTGTTCTCATTAAAGTAAGGTGGAAGCACAGAACTGTTGGTGAAGGAAATGGTGGCACTTTGGATTGGCTGTAAAATAATTGATAGTCTTGGTGAACAGCATATTAAAATCATTTGACTCAGTGCCACCAAGTGGTTCAGACTGTCAAGACCTGTCATATTCTTTTCTGAGCAAAAAGCGTTCAGGCGTTTCTCTTTCTAAACAACAAATGTTTTCCTCCATAATAGATCAATAACAAGGCCGCCACTGGAGAGGAGGTGCCTCGCACAATCGTCGTGACAACGCGCTCCCAGTATGGTCTCCCAGAGGACTCCATTGTCTACTGCAACTTCAACCAGCTCTACAAGATCGACCCCCCTACTCTTCAGATGTGGGCCAATGTAAGTGAAACAGACGTGCTCTGAATGTCCCCTTCAACTCTTAATACATCTGTGTCTAAAATATGTTTTCAAACGTCACTGTTTCTGCAGATCCTGAAGCGTGTGCCCAACAGTGTGCTGTGGCTTCTTCGCTTCCCTGCTGTGGGCGAGCCAAACATCCAGCAGTACGCTCAGAACATGGGCCTGCCTGGCTCTCGCATCATCTTCTCTCCTGTGGCCCCTAAGGAGGAGCACGTTAGAAGGGGCCAGCTAGCCGATGTGTGCCTAGACACTCCACTATGTAATGGTCACACCACGGGCATGGACGTCCTCTGGGCTGGAACACCCATGGTCACCATGCCAGGTAAGGACACAAGTGAGAGACTTAAAACCGTTTTTACTAATTGAATGAAAATGTTTTTATAAATTAACCAGTATTGTTAATTTTAATGAAGGCTGCTTTTAATTGTAAATCGTCGCTGTAAAGGTGAGACACTTGCGTCCCGTGTGGCTGCCTCACAACTCAACTGTCTGGGCTGCCCGGAGATGATAGCCCAGAGTCGCCAGGACTATGAAGACATCGCAGTCAAACTGGGCTCTGACATGGAATAGTAAGTACAAGATGATCTAACCTATTTTGTGACCTGACGTTCAACTGAAGTCTAACCATTTTGTTTGTCGCCTTTAGCCTGAAGATGGTTAGGGCGCGTGTTTGGAAGCAGCGAATCTGCAGCCCTCTTTTCAACACCAAGCAGTACACAATTGACCTGGAGAGGCTCTACCTGCAGATGTGGGAGCACCATAGCAACGGCAACAAACCAGAGCACATGGTCCAGACAGTAGAGGCCAGTGAAAATGCCTGAACTGGAAGCACACTGATTTCTTTCTCATCATACCCTGACCACATCCAGTCCTCACCACCATCTTTTTTTTTTGTTTAAACTATTATCTGCACCATACCTTGGAATGGTCAGTTTACACACCAGCCCTCTCCCCAAATGATTGTCTCCACATCTCTCATTTAACGGGACTCTTTAATTGTGAAGGAGCCTACAGATGTACACATTTGTCCCCCGATACATTCGCCATTGCTTCACACACCTCCATTTCCTGAGCCAGATAGAGCCTGAGACTTTCAGGCAGCTCATCTGAGACTCTCGTCCTGAAAACACAGTATATTTGGTGAGCATGAGAGGTTTGTGAATACCCTGCTTACCCCTTCACTACTTGGATCAGTGGATTTTTTTTTTTTCTCTTGTCAGTGTGCATACAGGACTAACTGAAGCTTGTGGAGAGAATGCCCAGCCGTCATTACTTGTTGATCTATTTATAAATGGATTAAGAGTGTTGTGTGTTTTAAAAGGACAATGTTGCACCATGAAAAATGTAACTGACTTAAGTTTCATCAGCTTTAACATGCGATTGTGATACATAGGTTGCAACTACTCTTTATTTTGTCTTAAGCTGTTATTAAATTACTGCGATGAATAGATGTGCAAGTTTTGAGGAATATGGTCTAGATGAAGACATCACCCCCTCACCAAATGCCAACTTTTATGGATTTTGTTGTCAATCAAGGAATATGTTCAGTAGCTGTCGTCCTGTTTGATGTCACAGTAAGCTTGTAAAGATAATTGGTCAAAGCTGGACAAAGGAGCTTCAATTCATTGGAATGAGCCTAAATTTTAGTTTAGATGTCAGAGCTGTTCACAAAAATTGATCTTGTTTTTTAATCACTCAAACCAGGAACGGCCTAGGTAAGTATTTTCTAAGCGTTTTTTCTTTTTGTATTGTCCGTTAACTGTATGCTGTCAAAGATGCCTCAAGGCTCCAGATATAATAAAAAAAAAAAAATAAAGAGATGGCAAACTCTGTACTGTCTACTGCAGTCATTAGATTCAGTCATTGGTGAAAACAATAAAGAATTAAGCAAATGGTTTGTGTTTCCTTTTCTTAAAGTGAGCAGAGTGTTCCCATGTGGAAGATAACTATAATAGATGCCAAATTCTCTTCCCAAAGTTTAGATCCTCATAATTGCTAAAGCTCCTTACAGTTTTGTGTATTTCAACAAAATATCGGGTTTTAAATGTTCATACGTTTCTATATAAAAGTTGAAAGTCTTAAGTGGATGAAAATAAAAACTTCTATCTCAAAATTGGATGGGAAAAAAATCTGCTGTCACGTTTTTATTTGATGTACTTAGATACTTTGTGACCATCTGTGACACACAGTGGACTATATACTGTCTGCTTACATTGCACTGTTTTTATTTTCATACTGTTAAATATTTGCACTACCATCATCTTGCACAGACCTGCACATCTGTACAGCTCTTTAACACCTGTTGTACATAATTTCTATTATGTTGCGTTTTTTTAATATCTTATTCTTATTGTCTATTTTAAATTCTCTTTAAAGGTCCCTGACAGTAGGAGTACTACTGTTTAATACCTTTTTACTTATTTTTCTGTGTTAACTGTTCTGCATCTAAACACCAAGTCAAATTCCTTGTATGTTTAAACCATAGACTGTATAAAAAGACATATATACAGTAATTGGTTTAAACCTACTTAGCAATTAACCCCGATTCTGATTTTTAAACCATGGACAGTACGTCACTCGGCGCGTCACTTCAAGTCTTTCCCGATTGGGCGAACGTATTTTGTAACAACTTCCGGCGTCATGGCGTGCAAGATTTGAATTCTTCGTCTAGCTTCGTGTGATATCCGTGTCTTTCAACAGAAACAACACAAACGCGTTTGGTAACATTAATTAAAGTAAGGAACATTTTTAAGCTATGTAATTTATACATTATATGAGGCTCAAACAATGCATACTAGGGGAAAACACAACCATTTTCAAAAGTTAGCTCGAGTCCAAATATTACTTTTATACTAGCTAGCAAGTTGCTAACGGTATCGCCAACGTCTCTAGCTGTGGTGAACGTAGCATATGTGTCTTTTACTACTGTGCTTGTGTTAACCTCCACTAAAAATTACTGGTTAAGTAATGTATTTTAACCATCAGATAACCGCCTCTTATGGTTATAATGGTAGCTTACGGGCTTAATAAATACGTGTGACCTTAGCGCTGGACTTTAAATGTTAAAATACTGCCATCTTGTTTTTTCTATTTCCACAGAGCAGAGGAAACTATGAATGATGATACCTGCAATTTATTTGAAAGAGTCGCGAAAAAGATGGGATGGGCTGATGAGGGAGGACTGGTCACAGCAGAAAAAAAGGTTTGTTTTACTCTTTATTAACCAACTTAAAGTTTTTGTTCGTATTTAATAACTCATAAACTAACGCTAATAATAAATATAATTGTGTTTGGGTTACAAGGAGAAAGATCCACTTTAAAGCACATATTTCAATTTAGAGCTGCAACAATTCCTTGAAATATCTGCAACTATTCGTAGTTGTAGTGAATCATAATGATAATAATCCTTAGTTGCACCCCTGTTTATATGCTGGCGATGTTTCTGTTAATTTACGCTGATCTTCATTGTTTCTAGTTGATAAGCACAATTGGCAAGACTCGTCATTCTGCCACAAGTGGTCATCGACCTGTGGATCGATCAGCCTCACCTGTCCAGCTTCCCCTCTCCGACAGTGAAGATGATCCGGACAAGGAAAACCAGTTTGCCATGGGCAACAATTACAGAACCAAGTCTTTGATCGAGTCCAGTGATGATGAATTTGACCAATGTGAGTGATTTGACTGTATGAATGATGTATATAATGAAAAGACTACAAAAGATATTAATGACTTTATTTCATTTTATTTGTTTCTCAGATCTTGTGGAAAGGGCTACACCGAAAGCTAAACTTAGCTCACAGAAACCACGTAGTGCTGTAAAGAAACATAGGTACAAAGGGCACATTATCTCAATTCTGATTTCATTTTTGTCTTTCATTTGTCTCAACGATGTTTTGCTTTTTTTAGTTCAAATGTTCTTGTTGTGAGCTCAGACGATGACGGCTGTTTCGAGACATGTAAGTGGCCTTTTCTGCACGGTACACGTATCTTTCTTTTTAAACAATAATGATAAATAAGTCAAATTCAGTTAGATGATGAAGATAACACTTTTTAACTTCTAACTTACGTGTATCCTTCTTATTTCCTTATTTTGCACACTGAAGTTCTGCAGCGAGTGAAAACCCCTCAGGCCAAGCCTAAGAAAACATCAGAGAGGGGGAGTGAAGATAGGTGAGATTTTGATGTCATTTTTCCTTCAGATGCATTCTCACTTTTTGACTGTAGTCGTAAAAACTAAATAAATGATTTTCCTCTGTTTATTCTAAAGCCTCAAAAACTTCATCGTGGATGACCTCTCCTCAGATGATGACTTTATTGAGACAAAATCATCTATAAAAGGTAACTTTACCTTTTTGAATTTTCTATTATATCCTAAAGAAAAGGAACAAATAACTGTTTGTGTGTACTGGTGATGTTGTGTGTCCTCTGTTGTGCAGTGCCTAAGAAGAGCAATACTCCAGCACCTCAGCATCCATTTAGGAAACCTCTCTCTCAGTGTGACTCCCCAGTCTTTGTTAGTGACAGCGATGATGATGTGGACAATATTGTGATCAAGAGCACATGGAGGACTCGTCATTCAAAACCTAAGCCCCCGCCAAAGTCTAGCAAGAGTAACGCTCTGCACTGTGATGAAGAGGATAGTTTGCCATCGCTGCCATTGCCTCCCTTCCCTTCTCCTTTTCTTCCCCACAAAACTATAACATTACTGGACTCTCCCAAACGCACACTTTCAGCACCTTCTAAGATGGAAGAATCTGCCAGTTCTGAGGAGGAGTTCACATCCCTACTGGAGAGACTGAAAAGGAAAAATAAGCTCACCAGCACGTCATTCTCACCTAAGAACACCCCGGGTAACTGTATTTTTTAACACGTCGCATTACAATAGTTTCTAGCTATTATTTTTATGCTATAGGAGGCTGATGTCTATTTTTTTGTTTTGTTTTTATCATGAGTTTAGAATGCAAAAAGAAGCTTCCTGTGCCAGTCCCTCTTGTAAAGGGACTCACAACACCAGCCTCTAGATCTTTAGGAGAATCACCTCTGCAGATGAAGACACCTGGAAAATCCACCCTCTTCAAGCCCACAGTCAGTCAGACAGAGCCCAGACCCGGCCCAGCCAGCAGGTACATCTGCTGACCAGTTTCTATGAACTGCTTGAATGTTGGACAGTGTTGGAAACTTAAAAAAAATATGATTTATTGTGTAGTTTGCTTAAAACAGCATTTGTCTGTCACCTGCTTCGTTTGTCTTTCATATGCATTTGTTTCGTCTTGTACACTTTCTAGGGTGGCATTATGTAAGACCCCTGGGTGCTTCCTGCAGTCCTTATCAAACCCTGGCGCCAATTATGGCCGCAATTTTAAGCAGAACAAGGAAGACCTCACCAGCAAACTCTACCAGCTGTACAATACCAGCGTCTTTGACAGTAAGGTAATAAAGAAACCTTTTACATGATTTTCAATGCTTCAATGCTGCTTAAATATTTTACTTTACTTTAACATAAAGTCTTTCCTTTTTCCTTATCCTGACTTCTAGCTCCCAGTCAATATGTCGGTTACTTGGAACAAGAAGATGCGGAAAACAGCCGGTTACTGTATCACAGGGCAGGAGCGAGGTGGAGGGAGCCGCTATGCCCGTATTGAACTGTCAGAGAAAGTCTGTGATTCTGCAGGTAATGCTTTAATAAACCAGACAGGCTCATTTAACTGTTTCATGTAAATACACGATGTCATCTGTCACGCAGTGTGAATTTTCATGTCTGTTTAGATTCGGTTGAAAATCTGCTTTACATGTGCCTCCCTCATAGATCGTCTCAGGGACACACTGGTTCATGAGATGTGTCACGCTGCCACTTGGCTGATTAATGGTGTAAGGGACGGGCACGGAAACTTCTGGAAGCTGTATGCTCGCAAGGCCACACTGGCGCATCCGGAGCTGCCCATGGTCACACGCTGCCACAGTTATGACATCAAGTACAAATTCCAGTACCAGTGCACACGCTGCAAGAATTCGTACGTCACTGACTTTAGATGTCATTAACATCATATTGTTCTTTATTATTCACCCTGCCTTTATGACTTGTGTTGTAATGTACTTTACCTGGATTCTCCACAGGATCGGGCGACATTCCAAGTCGCTGGACACACAGAAGTTCGTGTGTGCCCTCTGCACAGGACAACTAGTTTTACTAACGCCTTCCAAGCCACGTGCTCCCACGCCTTTTGCCAACTTTGTCAAAGAGAATTATGGAAATGTACGTCAGGAGCTGGTAGGACAAAGCCACGCAGAAGTGATGCGTAAACTAAGTGCAGACTTTGCCTCAAAGACTAAACTCAGTCAAAGCTGAGATCTTGACACTCACTGTACTTACAGCCATGGACTGAGCTGCTCAATTAAAGGGAAACCTCTTATGATCTTTAAATACCTCAATTAACCAGTCTTACATTAGAGAGCAGCTGTGATTGTTTTATTTCTGTGTTTGTCAGTATGTGTTTATGCACTGAACCTGCTGTAACTGGAAAAATCTGAGCCTCAACAGCAAGTTCATGTTCCTCAGTGTGTATTGTTTGATGTGTGTACATGAGGCAATGTCAAGAAATGAAATTCATACCACCTCTTGTACCTGGTAGATACAATATTTTTAAAATGTGTTATGAGCTTTCTAAATAAAGTTTAAATGTTTTGATTGTAATTTATTTATTCTGTTAAAATTGCACCCCAACACTGAGTACACTGTCAAGTTGGAAATGCTCAAGAGAGGAAAGCAACTTTCAACATTTTTTGTTACCCAGGTGCTCCCCACCCCTTCTCTGATACTCCTGCTCCTATGTGTGACAACATCCAGGTAGGTCTACACTTTAAGACTTTGAACTCAAGTTTGAGTCCCTTCAAAGAATCCTTTTGAAATAATGATATGATTTTTGATTATTTCAAGCAAAATGATCAGAATTATAATTTCATTAGCTTCTCAAGACAATCAAAGCTTTGAATTAAATATTGAGAGAGGTTAAACCTTTGACTGGGTGTCTGTTCTTCTGTGCTGCTATCCGGGCCTGCTCATTGGTTTGTAAAATGCTCAATATATTTGTGTTATCCATTTTTATTTGGGTCTCACTAAGATATGACTCATCCGTCTGAAAATAGCTTTCACATGCGCATGAGTACATTGAAAGAATAACTGATCTTCCTCTATATATTGGCCCAGAAGATAACCCTTGTTCTGTGTGAAAACAGCTTGTCAAATTGTAGCTACAAATGATGTAAGATATTTAAAGCTAGCTTAGCAATTTTGGAAAAATCAACAAGAGTAAGCAAGTTTTTGGATGTTTAATAAAAAATATTCAATTTCTCCATTTGATTTCAGTAGGTCCAAATGAAAGGATTGGATAGACTTCTTTCTAGCCTGCAGCAGCCACCATAGACATGCACTGGAACTTGTTCTTTTGATGTGAAGAGACTTCCAACAAATACTAATAATAATAATAATAGAGTCAAAACAAGCTCTAGGGTCTCTTTATAATGATCTGTGATGGACATAAATGGGACCTAAATCCAGGCTGTATGAAACCTGCACTCTTAACATGGCTCTCAAATCTGAGGATTGCGCAGGTAGACCTCTTCCTGAGCACCACTGTGGCTGGGTGTCACTTTTTACCCATCAAGAAGCCACTGTCAAATAAATTCTTGACGTGTCCTAACAAAACCATTGCAGCCATATGGACCTTACCAGCTGTGCTCAGCAGGGTGGCTTTTTGTATCAGCCTCAACAACATCCAGATCAATTTTCCTATTACCTGCTGAGGACCTCTCATCCCTCTACCCTGCCCGTCAGGGTCATCGGCTCCTATGTTTTTTTGCACTGTGGGAAATTTGGTGATGGTGCCTCTCTGCTCTGTGACTGCTGGGATGCTTTGACCTTTCTCTGCATCAAGAGAGCTAGAGAGACCGTGAACCTCCGGGTAGCTCAGACCCTCTCTCTTTTCTGTCCCGGTTGTCATGGGTTACGGGTTAACTAAACCCAGGCTGCGTGCACAGTGATGCTCTTGATATAGCTACAACGTGGGGATGTTCCTGAGCCAATATGATGTGCTAATCCTCTTGCATTTCAAAGGCTTTTTGTTGAAGTAGAATAAAATGTGTTCAAATAACTACTGGACTGACGAGATTCTTATAATAACCAAAAATGGGAAATTAAAGACAGGACAAACTGCTTCAAGATATTTAATTTGTACCTCAAACACTTAAAAGCTCTGTATAATTACTCTTAATAGTCACTATGTATTATACAAAACATTCAGAGGAGAAGTTATAACCAGCAGAGGGATTAAATATTCAATGCTACAAGAAAAATACACGTTATGTTAAGATATTAGGACTTGTGGGGAAGGTGTGCAGGTCAGAGGTCGAGCAGCTTCCCTGATTGAGATGATCGACCCTTTAAAGAGGCACAGGCACAAATCTACAGGTAGCACTGAGGGGAGACAGCACTCCTTAACCATCAGAGGTTAACCAGCTGCTCACATCATATATTTCTCTAGTAAACCAGCATACATGAGCCAAAACATGAAACAGTGGAGTAACAGGGATAAAACAATCTGCACATTAATGAATGTAAAAGCACACAAAACTATCAAAGCATTGGAATGTTCTGGTTGTCACTGTATTGACGCAGGCACTGAGTATTTCTCTACAACAAATAACCTACATGTTATCATTAATAATATCATCAAAGTGTTCTTCATAAAAGTATGCAGCATTGGAAACTAGAGAGAGTATTCTCTTACTGTTTTTGGCAAATGTAATGTAGATAATCAGGATAATTTGGCTTTTGACCAGACTTTGTGCTCAAGTCTTAAACTGTTTCCTTTCAATGTAGTATGTTACAGTTAAAACCATTTTTAAAGTATGGCACAACACGATAAAAAGGGAGATAGAAGTAGATATATGAGCAGCATTACACGTAAACAAGCACCAGCCCCCTCCACGTCACCAACCCTCATGCACTTCCATCAGTACAGGCAGGTTTTCTTCATGATGCGCAGGAACTCCTGCTGGTTCACTTCTCCATCGCCATCCCTGTCTGCTTCATCGATCATTTCCTGCAGAAACACACGATATGAGAGGAAATGAAAGATAGCAAATGAAGCTTGTTTGATAGTATTTATGGGTATATTGTTTTATTACACATGTATGTGCTTTACCTGCAGCTCTTCATCAGTGAGGTTCTCTCCCAGCTCTTTGGCTACTCTCTTCAGATTCTTGAACGAGATCCTGCCCGTCTCATCGTCATCAAACAGGCGGAAAGCTTTCAGGATCTCCTCTTTGGAGTCTTTCTCAGCCTAAAATCAGAATAGTTTGCGAACACAGTGCTATATTATAGATTCATGGGCCTGCGAATAATACAAGATGATCATAGGACCATTTAATACCAACTCACAAGAACAACGAACAACTCATTTGGTTTTAATTTGAAGAATTTGTGAAGTATTTCTTGATAGAGATATGTACCATTTTCTGTGTCATAACAGCGAGAAAGTCAGCAAAGGATATCTTCCCTGTGCCGTCCTTATCCACTTCACCAATCATCTTCTTGATCTCCTCTTTCTTTGGCTCAAACCCCAGAGCTCTCATTGCAACCTCGCATAGTGGAAGACAGGAGAAGAGTAAAGTAAAGAGGCTGTCTCCCTGCCTTTAACACATGTTGATTGTGAACAGTGTCTTTGCAATTTTACCTTAAGCTCCTTGACATCGATGTATCCGGATCCATCGGTGTCAAACAGCTCAAAGGCCTCCCTGATCTCCTGCTTCTGCTCCTCGGTCAGCTCTGGTTTGGGGGTCGTCTTCTTGCGGGGAGGTGGCACAGGACCCTGCAGGGACGGCCTCTTTGCACTGGTCGCCTGGTGAGGGCAGAGGAAGACAAATCTTAAGGATAGCAAACAAAAAAGCCACTACCTCTATGAAGACTACAAAATCAGAGCTTATTTTCCAAATAGCGGTGTCTTAAGAATCATGTAAATATCACGAGGCTCAAATGCAACCCATTAAAATACATTTAAATTTTCATGAAACCTTCTACTCACCATCAGTTGCTGAATATTTCACTGACAAAAAGAAATTGCAGATTTATGATTCAATCAGTGTTTTCCTCTGGACGATGAATCCTCCCTATCATTTAGGGAGGTGGAGGTGATAAAACGGTTTACACTTTTTACATCAGCTACTCGCTCTATCAATTTATTTACACTAAATCTAAGATAGTCTTTTATCCCTCAGACACGTCTGTTTCTATCACAGGAACAGCCGCTAAATTGTGCAAAAATGTTTCTAGCTAATAGCTTGCACAGGTTTTGCTGCTAGGCAGCTGCTGTCATTAACCAAGGCGTTTGATTTCTTTACCCTTGGTGTCCGCACACGAGCCATTTGTTTTGTCGACGGTAAGGAGTTAATGCAGGATTCAAACCGGTACTAACTGGAGTTAAAATCAAACCCAACAGTCGGGCAAAAAACTGATTGGTTGCTGAGGATCATGTGGCGTAAGACGCGACCATAAAATTTGCAGCTGTAAAAAAAACTGATTAGAAATGGAAATATGAAATGCTAAAATGGAAAATAGAGAATGAAAAAGTTTTTATTACATATTTAGGTGCAAAATATATCAGATTACAGAATGTATTAATAGCAATGGTGCATTTGCTCTTGCTGCTCCGTGAAACTGCCTCAATACACCCTCTAGTGATAACAAAGCGTCCTCTTACAGAATACTATGTGATAGTTGTGATATAAAGAATAGAAAGGATAATAATAATAATTGATAATGAAAAGTGAAAATAATAAGACAGTGATTATGTAATAGAGTGTTCTTGTTGGCCTCAGATATTGCAGCCAGCATATATGTTATTTCTGAAGACAGCATAATATTATTATTGTAAAAGGTCCACAGTGCAGCATGGTTTTCTAGTTTGCTTGTTTTTTTCCTTGTTTCCACATCTGTTTCTTTCACCTTTGATATATTCATTTTCACACTGTAGTGTCGTTTGTCCCTCTTTCACACATGTCTACGTCTCCTGCTTGCTTTAATTCAATTTGCATTATTTATTTGTTTCTATAAAAACAACCGTTTCGGCTGTTTTATTTGTCTCCATGTTTATCCTTTTTTTTTTCTTAATTAAATATATATATATATATAGATATATATATAGATATATATATATAAAAACACTAAATTTGAGAGTATTGTATCACTTTATTGCTTTAACATTGGATTGTTGGGACGACACAAATGAGGGGCGTGGTCTTTGAGCCAGAAGGCGGATGGAATCATTTCGTCAACCCCGATTGGTTAATATTGTGGCGTTCTTTGACGTATCCTTTACGCGATTGGCTGTTCTTGAGCGTCATCTTTGTGCTGAGCATTGTTTGACCAATCATAGAGCACTTCTCCTCAGCTCATTGATGGTTCGTACGCGGTTTAGTTGCACTTACCGACTGCAGGTAAATAGTACAGTATTTCGTAGTTTTAAGGTTAGAAGCTCCACACATTTATGTCCCAAGTAATATAAAATAAGGAGGCCTGTAAGTTACTCACTTTCCATCTCCGAGGAACACATTTTTATCGAAATTCCAGTGTCAAGTCCTGTTACTCTCACCTGTTGGGTAAATATCACGCATTATGGCCACGCGAGTTAGACCGGTGAGTTCAAACTTTTCTTTGTGCACATCTGCTTCAACCTGTTTGATGCTAGTGCTAGTCGAAATGTATTAAACTAATCTGTGCTTGTCATACAGAGTAGTAAACGGTGTGCAGTCATCGGGGGGTCGGGTTTCCTGGGCAGACACTTGGTGGAGAAGCTGCTGGAGCGAGGCTACTCTGTGTCCGTGTTTGACATCCGTCAGAGCTACGAGCTGCCAGGTGTCACCTTCCACCAGGGAGACCTCTGCGACACACAGGTGAGACAACTCCTCTCAGAATGGACCAGGGACCAATAAGCCAGACTAAATAAAAATAAATCAAAAATAAAATGACTAAAATACCTGGACTTAACTTCCTAAAGATTTGACCTGACTAAGCCTACCTACCTCGCTGTAAAGTATCTTTATAGTTTATACTTTATTATATCTATAGTGCAAACTAGTAGGCTATGTTTTCATATTGTACAGATATTGTCCTGTTTTTTGTAGAGAATGCAAAGTTATTTCTTAAATCCTTATTCATGTATTTGATCTAATCACAAAACAAAAAACTTAAATCTTAAGTCTTTTCCTGGTAAAATTCTTGAACAGTGTAAATGAATAACACTGTGGCATGTATCCCTTGAATCCTAAAATATCAAGCTTACACACTGAAAGAACTTTATATCAGTGGTGTAAAAAGACAGTAACTTCAGCGGTTACGAAATATTTCTAGATCTGAAATACTTGCAGTTTCACAAGCAATTTAGACTCGCCCTCAAAAATACCTCTGGCCTGGAAAAATTAAATCTCTGATGCAACAGTCAGCATCTGTGAGGTGTCTGTCACATTCTGCCACAGGCTCTGCTGCCAGCTCTGAAGGATGTGTCCTTAGTCTTCCACTGCGCCTCCCCAGCCCCTGCCAGCGATGACCGTGGGCTGTTCGAGAGGGTCAACATTCAGGGCACACGCATCGTTATTCAGGCCTGCATCGAGGCTGGAGTTCAGGTGAGGCAGCCAGGGGATTAGACGAGAGGGCTTTTATTTTGTTTATTCATGCAAAGGATTTATTGTTCAAGGATACCACTGGTTTGTCTTTTCGATTTTGCCAGAAACTAGTCCTGACGAGCAGCGCCAGTGTGGTGTTTGAAGGCACTGACATTAAGAATGGGAGAGAGGATCTGCCATACGCCAGGAAGCCCATCGACTACTACACAGAGACCAAGATTAAACAAGAGAAGGTAGGAGAGTGGGAGTCTCAACTTGAGTTTATTAATTTCAGCAGTGCCCGGTGGTTCTCAAAACAAAGAGGTTCTGAACTGCGCATAGCTATGAACCCTATGACTTACCAAAATAATTCCATCCATCAATTATTTATACAGCTTATCCTGTTAAAGGTCGTGGGGGCGCTGGCTTGCCAGAGAAAATGATCAGAGCACTTTTTTGCACCCTCCTGTCTTGCAGTATCCAGACTTTAATACTTTCTACTGCCTTTGTGTTTCAGTTGGTCCTTGAGGCTTGTGACAAAGAGAAGGGTTTCCTCACAGTTGCTATCCGGCCTCATGGCATCTTCGGCCCTCGGGACCCACAGCTGGTTCCTATCCTAGTGGACACGGCTCGCAGGGGCAAGATGAAGTTCATTATTGGGTGAGTCAAAGGGTAAATATACAACGATGGATGACTTGCTCAACTTCATGTAAGGGGTCTAACACTAGTCAGTGCATTTAATAAATATGAATTAAATGGTTTGCACTCTGGCTTCCTCCCGCTGTCCAAAGACGTGCTCGTTAGGTTAATTGGTGACTCTGAAAGAGTCCATAGGTGTGAGTGTGAGCGTGAAAGGTTGTCTGTCTCTGTGTGTCAGCCCTGTGATTGACTGAGTCCAGGGTGTACCCAGATTCTTGCCCAATGTCAGCTGGGATAAGCTCCAGACGCCCCAACCCCCGCCACGACCCTGACCAGGATAAGTGATATAATAATAGATGGATGGAAATGGTTTGCTCCCTCAAAACTAAAGTGTTATGTAAGTGCTCAAATTGGCTGCACAACAAAGTGCATTTTCTTTTCATTGCAATAAGAAAATGCATTAACATATTGCAGAAGATTGCCAATAATAGGAAAAAAAATGCTATGCATTCACACTAACGTGCAAACATTTGACCTATGAGATGGTGCCCTGGATACATTGCTCCTGCTGTCAAAATATTTGGCTAATCAGATAAAGCCTCAGCTTGCCGTTAGCTACCCTCAGATTAATTGGTGTCAATTTTTTGTGGCAGCTGCAAGGTTAGTTATCACCGTGGGTAAGGAAGGAGAAAAAAGGGAGGAAAATTTGGCTGACAAAGACCTTGCGATGAGGAAGAACAACACTTCTGCTATTGGAATGGAATAATCTAGATTCAGGCAAGATGTTAAACACACAGGTACTATGGAAAACATCAACTGTAAGTTATAGCTTATATGCACACTTGTCTATCACAAGTCAAATAGTCATCGTAATAATGAAAAATGACATCGGACATTGCAGATATTCCTGATATTTGTTCCTGACAGTTTTATAGAACAGTGTGTAAACATCACTTTTGTGCTTTTATGTATGAATTCACAGTGCAATCATATAAACTGCATTCAAAACTTTAAATATCTATAAAACCTACTACTACCCATTTACTCACTGGCAAACACCCACGACTCCCCTGCCACTTAAAAAAGCTGACATTTATAGTGAGGTTGTTGTTCAGCCAACAGACTGCTGCGCCAGAGTGCTGAAAGGACTTTAATTCTTTTGGGCTTATTGGTATTTTTCTGTAGTTTATTCACTTTCTTTGTTTTGTGTAGTGATGGGACTAATCTGGTGGATTTCACCTTTGTGGAGAACGTGGTTTATGGCCACATCCTGGCTGCTGAACGCCTGAGGCCGGACTCCCCCATATGCGGAAGAGTGAGTATCAGCATCATGATTTTTATATATATGTGAATGGTTTACAGACTGAAAATACAGTTAATACGTCTTAAATCTTTATCCTCTGCTTCACTTCCAGCCGTACCACATCACTAATGACGAGCCAGTTAGATTCTGGGACTTCATGTCGGATGTGCTGGTTGGGCTGGGATATGCTGCTCCCCGCTACCACCTCCCCTACACTCTTGTGTACGGACTGGCCCTGCTCCTCTGGCTGCTGGCCCTCATCCTGCGACCTCTCTACTCCTTCAAACCCACTTTTACCCCCATGAGAGTGGCGCTGGCAGGAACCCACCACTACTACAGCTGTGATCGTGCCAAGCAGGACCTGGGCTACAAACCAGTGGTCAGTCTGAAGGAGGGGATAGCACGCACAGTGGAGAGCTACCCTCATCTCAGACAAGGGGCTTGATGTTAGAACGGAGGTGAAGACTGTTTAGACATGTGAGCTGTGGGCGTTATTACAAGGTGATCGAGTCACACTATATGGACAATTCAAAATAAGTAAACAGACCGCTTTATCCAAACCCCACATTATGTAGCATATGTGTTCCTTTTCAACAGCTATTTACCATTTTCACCAGCAGATGGCAGCATGAGGTCCTGTATTAAGTTAACACACTACAGTCTGGTATTACAAATGTTTTAAAGCACTTAGAAGATGGAAAAAAAAACTTAAAATATATAAATCCTACACTGTAAAACTGCAAACATGTACAAATATTGTCGTTCCATCTCCATTTGTTTTACCCGTTTGCTGTACACACATTGAGATGCTGCTGTTTGTGTCAAATTGCCTTAATACATTCCACTTTGAGATAACAAAACTGTTTTCTGGGCTTCGTGTTGAACGTGAGAGCTCTGCACAAAGTCAGACTATCATCCCTATCCAAACCTTTGGACGAAAAAGAAACTTAACTTCTAGGTATAATAAGGAGGATTTTTCCTTGCATTTTGTCAACAAAACATTCAAACTGGGCCCCTCCTCCTGGGCTCTTCGTCACTAGAAGCTCACTCTCACTCTGTCGTGCGAGAGCACGCCCACCCCGCTGAGCTAACACCAACAACATCACGGTTACCTTTGTGCTAGCATGATAACCGCCATTACCTTTGCGCTAGCATGCTAACCGCTGGTTAGCTTGTTCTACCCCTTTTGAGGCACCTACCTGTCCAACAGAAAGAAGGCCAACTCTGCATTGCCCTTTCGCCAGGTTCGCCGCTCTGAACGGGGCCCAGTTGCTAATTTGAACCACTCCCACACTCACCTATACGCTGTGATTGGCTCAGGGAACCACAACAGCACCCCTCCTGAAAACGTCCCGTGCAAAGCAAAACGACAGAATAGATGCAGAGCGAAGGTCTCACAAGGGTCTGCACACACACTCACCAACACATGTATAGAGGCCCATAAGTGATGACTTATATTATTTTATATTTGTAAAAGTCTACATTTTATTTTTCTAGAAAAAATCCTACTTATTAGACCTTTTAAATCAGTGGCTGACATCTCTTAATCACCAAAATCCTGTAAAGAGCCGTCCTAGAAGAGTGGAGGCTGCAATATACAGCAGAATATTTCTGCCAATACTTCAGAGCATAGGTACATATTTTGTCAGCTCTGTCCTACAACTATACCGTACTGACTTCATGTCCATGCTGGTTATGAAGGATCACTTCCCCTACATGAGGAATGATGAGTAACTGTTGTGGTGTGTGTAATGACCTGTGAACAGTGTTTCAATACTTCAGAATAGAGATACACAGCAACTAATATTTGGTGTCAGCATCCATTCAGCTTTTTTTTAAATGACAATCCGCCTTACTGGCCACATATATACACATACAAGGGCTTTGACTCCCGGTTTACACTGCGGTCAGTCAACATACACGGAAATAGACATTAGGTTCAATTTAAACCAGGACAACAAAATCAACGTTAACAAACATGAAACTACAATGTACAGCCCTTCAAATGGCTCAGTGGTAGAGTCATTTCAATGGTGGTTCGATACCCAGCTCCCTCAGTCTACATGTCGAATTGTCCTTGGGCAAGACACTGAACCGCAAATTGATCCTGGTGGCATAGCCATCCCGCTGTGATGAATGTGATGAGTGATTGACAGTTAGGTAGCAGCCTCTGCCGTCAGTGTGTGAATGTGACATGAAGTGTAAAAGCACTGTGAGTGGTCGCAAGACTAGAAAAGTGCTGTGTAAGTACAGCCCATTTACCATTTCAAATATAAATATATAGACACATATATATATGTGTGTGTGTGTAAAAAAAATATAGATATGAAACCATGTATGTAGACAGATAATAGTTAGATATGCAACAAGTTGCTTTATATACATGAGATAGGTGCATATAACAGATTGTATTTGACAGTGAACATGTAAACAAATTAAAATCAGGATTCAGGTGTCATTGTTACTGACACACCTGAAGAAAGAAACTGTTCTCGTGTGTTTTTGGTTTACAGAGCTCTGTAGCGCCCACCAGAGAAGAGAGGTTGGATGGTAGGGTGTAGGGTGTGTCCGTGGTGTGAGAGAGTGATGGGTCCACAGTGACATTTCCTGCCCATTTCCTCACTCTGGACACTTGTGAGTCCTGGATGGAGGGAAGGTTGGTATCAAACACACTTTATAGCCTACCTTTACTCTGATACTGGAGTTAAGTCTAGTTTTACAAACTGCTCATGATTAGGCTGGCATGTGTTTCTACGAGTTTGGCAGAGTATTCAAAGCCTGTCATTCACATAAGAATGGGATGGGCAGAGACAGAGCATGTAAGCTACAATCCTATTTCCACGTTCTACCTGTCATTCTATCCTAATCCACTTTCAGACACTAGATTACATAGTTAACATAGTATGTAAAACATATCTACAAGCTGCTTCAGGCCTCTGCCATTTCTAGGTGATGCATTTTTGTCATTCCGTCTCTTGGTGTGGTGACAGTAAGGTGGGGGTTAAGTTCAGATACTTTGCATTCTCGTTTTAATTCTGGGCCAGCAGCACCCTAATGATTCACTGCTAGATTCAGACGGGCAAGGCCGTCCGACTGGTTTCTTCAGGGGAAAGAGGGAGCGGGATCCCAGGCAGGTAATTGGCCTGAGCGTTTCTGAGCTGAGCGAAACTTTGGCTCTCAGTTTGCTAATTTCCTCTTCCTCCTCCCACCTTTCTGTGACATGTTGTGAAATCTATTCACACCCTTCCCATCTGATGTGAAAACGATTTGTTAATGTTTGCGCAACGTGTATGATGATTAGAGCATACACTTGTCATTTTGTCTTCCATTTAAACAACCATAGACACAGTTCACACAATTCAATACAGTTTATTTTTCAGTGTTAAGATGTTTTTTTATGACTTTTATTGTGGAACACTGTTTGTCTGTGTTATCTCAGTTCAGTTGTGTGTGTTGTTCTTGATCTCATTTTAATGGCGCGTGTGCATGTGTGTGTGTGTGTGCTTCCTGGCTTTTCCTACCCAGTGAGCATGAGAGCAGCGTTCCCACAGGACATGTTGCTGTGACTCTTCTCATTTATGTATGTGCCCCTCTCCCCTCCTGCTCCTCTCCTCTTTTCAGGATTGATTGTCAGCCACCTGCCCGACAGGTACGTGCTTGCATAAATGTAGTAAACAAAAAATGAGTTCTTAGCAACCTCTATCACGCACACACACATATGGGTAGACAAACACTTACGGCTCCACCCCACATGCACCTTTCATGACTGGCTCGGCTTGTTGGAGTTTACGCCCGTACCTGTTCTTTAGCGCAGACACCTGTCAGGTAGAGAAGGACTTTCCCTCCGCTCACACCGGCCGCACAAGAAGGGACACAAGAGGTTGGACATTGCTCTGCTGGGTGAAAATTAAAAGCAGGTACGTACTCTGTGTTATTTACAACATGATGATCAAGTTATCTGGTTAGATTTCGTATCAGGGGCTTTACTTATAAGAACAGGGGAAGTAAAAGTAATCATTAATGCTCTGTAAATAGTTTACAGTGTTAACGTGTGATAGTCAGTCATTGCCCTCTCATTTTTCTGTGTGTTTCTCTAACATGAGACTTGCCTGTCCTGCTCCACGCTTACCTTAACTGTTACTGCTCTTCATCAATCATTTATCTCGTGTGGACGGATGGTAAACCTTGAATAAATATACTTTCTGAGCGCTCAGTGTATTTGCTATGTCACTTAAATGGAGGACAAATTCCTCAAGAGAAATTGAGTGCTTTAGACAAAGTGGATTCACAGCCCCGGGAGTTTTATAAGTTATATTTGCATTCTGAGTTTGGCAGTACTCCACAACTTTGCATAAGCCGTAGTCTGCGCCTACTTTCAGATAAGGGAACACTCGTCGATGTTTCATTAGTCATTTCTTCTTCGTCTGTAGTTCCTTCAGGGAAGTGGGCTCGCCTCTGAGCGGTTAGGTTTTCACAATAAATTACTGAGCGGGTATGTGTGAAAGGAATTAATATTCAGCCGTCACATGAATCATTCTGTGTAATTATATTTTCTATCCAAACAAAAAAAGATCGTATTCGAGTATCTGGGTGTCCATTCATATTTAGGCAACAGCAGTGTATTTTGGAAAGTGGTAGGACAGGATGAGCTGCATGTCTGAAGGATGAGACTGAGGAATGCTTTACACAGCACATGTTCCTTGTTGGGAGGGAGAATCACGTGGAGTCTGTGGTAACAAATTGCTGTAAACTGAACTTCTTCTTTTAACTCTGTGTTTTCTTGTTTCTCTTTTAGCCAGGCGGTCAAGAAAACTGAGCAAAGAAGAGACAGAAACCTCCTGAACAAGCATGTCTAAAGGTAAGTCTTTGACTGATCTGATCTGAATGTGCGATGACGTGTTTCCTCCGATGAAAGCAGAGGGCATCCGAGGGCGTGTCTCCGCGCAGACTGATGACTCTGTAAATTCTGATCTTCTGACACTGTCCTCATTTTAATGGAAAAAAACAAGCGGTGTGTGTCGGCCCAAAGGGGACTGAATATCATGGGTGCAATCAAGCAGACTGTGATTAAAGATGTCATTAAAAGGCAGCCCACAGTGTGTGTTATACTTCAGATGTTGTGTGCTTGTGTTTGTTTCTCATAAGGGGACAAAGCAGCTGTGTTTCGTACCACCAAGGTGCGTCACAAGCTGAAGGATGATGGCAGCTGGTTGCAGCGCCGCAGTCAACCCGAGGCTGAAAATGAGGAGGTGAAACCATGGTAAATCACATGCTTTCACATACATCCACCCTTAACCATCACGCTGTCACTTGAATGGATAAAACTAAGTTCTTTGTATCCATGCAGGATGGCAGAGGTTAGAGCGGGCCGTGTAAACGGAGCTCCTATTGAGACCAGTCCAGTTTCATCACCAACAAAACCAACGCCGCCCCCAACCAAGCCTGAGACTGAAAGGTAAACATCTAATGTAAAAGTTATCCAGCGTTACAAATCTCTCTCTCAACATGACTGTGCTGATAATGAGTCTCTGTTCTGACCCCTAGAGCACCAACATCAGGATTCATGATCAGGTTAGTTGCATTTTATAACCCAATGTGGACACAGATAGCTAATAAGAATGTAGAAGTCGAGTTATTTGAGTGCTGAAAAATTAAAACACATAGAGCATTCTTGTGATTGAACTTTAGATAATAGTGATGGAAGGTAATGTTTATTTACTCAAGCTTCTTGTTTGTTTTTCAGAGGCATTTTCAAGCCACTAGACAAGCCAGATCCACCAGCAAAGCCACCTGCAACTAACGGCACAGCGTAAGAGCTTCTCTTACTCAATAACTTTAAAAACTTTACTTCTCCTGTTACAACGTTCATGTTTTCTGGGGTTTTTTTTGCAGTGGAACAACGCAATTCACTAAAAAACCTTCAGAGAGCTACAAGAAAATGTGAGCGCACACAGATCAGATTTGTATGAAACTCCTGGCAGCTGAATGTGTTTTTATATACAGTGTCTGTTCGCTCTGCTGTTCCCCAGAGCCCCCTACACTTTGAGGCCTGCTGTGGAGAACCAGGAGAGCCAGCTAAGCACTGAGGAGCAGGAGAAACGGTGAGGCTCCTTTCAGGAGAAGAACGCCATTCAATTTGAACTCACATGCCCGGAGAAGAGATTACATTAACATCATAATGATTCATTTTCGCAGGACGGAGGCAGCCAGCAATGTTCTGAAGAAGTCTGCGGGCAGGCAGCGGTCTTATGTGCTTTCTGCTGCTAAGAAATATGAGTATGTCACTCTACTAATGCTAATCCGAACACTCTTTCTGACATTTTTAAGTCATAAAAGATATATTTGAAAACTTACAAAACATTGAGAAGTCTGTTGGATATTAAATGGTGAGTGTTTTTATTAAAGCTGTGATTTAAAAAAACCCTGCAGGTCTAAAGCAGAAGACCCCGAACCAGTCAACAGCACTCTGGCCTTCGTGGCTAAAAGGTAAATGCTCCCTCTGATATTTCTGAACCTAAAGCCAAAAGAAAAGCCTGGCAGTCCACGTGTGTGATCAAATGTTACTCCTTGCCTTGCGACAAATATGCAGGGTGGAGATTACAGATGATGAAGAGAGTCCTGCGACTCCAGCGCCTGCCAGCTCTCCGCCCCCCTCCCCTGCTGCCCCCATCACATCTGCTGCCTCCAAACCTCTGCCCAAACCGCGGACACCGTAAGTCCTGCACCGTGTCTCTTTTTTCTTTGCAACAAGCGACTCCTCATCCTTAAAGTGAATTCATTAAATGTGTGATCTACAGAGTGGACACCAGCGTTAAGAAGCCTGTTGATGTCACTGTTAAGAAGCCGGTGGCACCAAAGGAGAAACCTGCCCCAGTGCCCGCCAAAGAAGACCCCGCTCCAGTGTCTGTCCCAGAAAAAGACCCATTTGAAGGCATGAAACCAGGGTGCACCAAGGTGGCCACCCCTCTCCCTGAACTCATCCCTCAGGTTGTTGAAGCAGTCCGTACAGACCCCAAACCTGAGGATTCAAACATTTCTGGGAAAGTTGACAAACCTCTGGTTGACCTCGCCCCGGTGTTGCCAACCCCACTGTCACCCACTCCTGCATCCCCCCCTGCAGTCCCACTTTTACCCACTCCTGCATCCCCCCCTGCAGTCCCACTTTTACCCACTCCTGCATCCCCCCCTGCAGTCCCACTGTCACCCACTCCTGTATCCCTCCCTGCAGTCCCACTTTTACCCACTCCTGCATCCCCCCCTGCAGTCCCACTGTCACCCACTCCTGCATCCCCTCCTGCAGTCCCACTGTCACCCACTCCTGTATCCCTCCCTGCAGTCCCACTTTCACCCACTCCAGCATCCCCTGCCCCGCCTACAGCTGTCCTGCTTTCACCAACTCCAGTGTCCCCTACCCTGCCTTCTGCAGTCCCACTTACACCCACTCCTGCAGTCCCTCTTTCACCCACTCCAGCATCCCCTGCCCTGCCTCCAGCAGTCCCACTTACACCCACTCCAGTGTCTCCTACCCCGGCTCCAGCAGTCCCAAAATCACCTCCTCCAGTGACACCTACCCCTGTGTCACGTGTCCCACTTTCACCCCGTCCGGTCTCTGCTGTAAAAGAGATCGCAGCGAAGACAGAACCAGAACCAGAGCCTAAACCAGAACCATCTCCAAAGCCACGGTAAGATTTCTACAAACTCAGATTATATACATATTGTAGCAAACTGTCAGTTGTGGAAAGTAATATTGTACTGATTTTAGACGCCTGTTCGTTCCTTGAGTATTACGATAATGATCTCCTTATACTTACACAATTTCAGAATAAAAGGGTGTTATTTTTCCCCCCTCAAAGTTTACATCTAACAACTTTAGTTACTAGGATACAAGGTCACCTTAAAGTGGTGATGTCGAAGAGAAGTGTGCTCCCGTAATTACCTTAATCGCCATAAGGTGGTAAATACTGTATGGCAATTAAGGGTAGTTGCGGGAGCACACTTCCCAGATATCCAAACAGTGTAGCATGTGTGACGTCCACGGTTGTCTCCAGTTGTAACTCTTGATTTTCCTCGCTGACTGTTTGCCTTCATCTGAGCGTCCAATTTGTTTCTTTGGATGTTCACTTATTGTTGAAGTTGTATCTGTAGTCATCGATCTTTTCTTTGTTTGTTCAGCCATAGTAGATTACTGTTTACTCGCAACACTTGAAAAAAGCAGCCGCTTAGCTCCGCCTACCCTCTCTGGCAGACCAACCTCTGCTGGGTGACGGAAAACGCGTCACTAACTGGGCGCTGCTTGTGATTTTTTTCACTTAAGTCAACACAGACACCTTTCAGGCTTTCATCAGGCTTTCATCAGTGGGCCATAGCCTCAATCACCATTGTGTTACCTCATTTGGTGATAGATAGTGACTTAACAGACATTTATTTAAATGAAAACCTTGTGAATCATGTAAATATCAGTGTGATAATGGGCCTCAAAGTAACATCACATTAAATATTTGTTATAAAAGATTAGATATCATAAACCTTAAGTCAAGCTTTAAATGTGCTTTGAAATGTTTTTTTCTTTCTGTATGTCTGTGGTTTGTTTGCTCTCATTCTTTCACATGCATGATTGAAAGCTGCTCTGGAATGTCATGTGTTTGCTCTCCATCTATTTTCACAGCTCCGGTGTTGACACTCTCAGCGCCTTGTCCGACACCCTCATTTCTTTCAGCCCAAGTTCAACCAGGTATTGGAAAGCAGAAAAAGATAAATGCAGCTTAAGTAAATTTATAGGAATGAAATGAAATATTACCATGTTATTGCCTGCAGCCTCAACAACAGGCCATCAGATAATTAAAGTTGATTTCCTCTCCAGCTTGAAGGATGACGAGCCAGAGCTGGCAGAGAAAGAAGGAGGCTCAGCGGACAGTCACACCGCAGAGGACGGGTATGAAACCAACAACTTCCTCACTCATGTCAGAGCAGGGTTGGCAGGAGAACAGATAGTGGCTGACTGCCACTGTGTTCGCTTCAAAGTAACCACCTAATTATACCCACATCTCAACTTCAGGTGCCTGAAACTTCCTCACACTAGAGGGTGTCCAGAATTAGACTTGATGAGATGTGGTACCTGAAAATGAGATGTAGAGAGAGAGTATGTAAAGAGGTAAAGGTGGTCTGATATTTTTCTTCTCTTGCTGTCTGCAGGGATGAAGAGGAGCCAACTCCGGAGACGAGCGACTGTATACCAATGACTGACGACCTTCTGGCTCTCACTGACGGGTTAGTTATAAACACACTCTTACCCTTCTTCTCTCATTAGATACGCTATGAATTTTACCCACAAGGTGGCACTGTTGCACTTCTAATAATCTCCTCCTCCCCTCTACCTCAGTTGCCCTGTTCTTGTTCTGAAAGCTCCCCTGAATCCTAAATCCCTTTTTGTTTAACACATTCTCCCCCCTTCCTCTTCCTCTCGTCCTTCCTCCTCCGCAGTCCCGAGGAGTCAGCAGAGCCTGTTCCCCTCAGCCCGGGAAGCTGGAGTCAGTTTCTGCTTACCGGACTAGACAGGTATAAGAGGAGCTCTTTCCCACCCAAGCCTGCAAATACAGAGTTAGGCAAAGAGTTATCCTTTCATCAGTGGAAAATCAATAACTCCCTTGTCAGTAGCAGGCAGAGGCTTTGCCTTAACTCACCTTGCCAGGGTTGGACAAACATTTTCAAGGGAGCTGGCACACAACCCTTCCTGCGTTTGACTTTTTGTGCTTGATGTTTGCAGTGAGTCAAACCCAGCAGAGACCAGTGGCACCTTGGATCTCCTGGACAATGAAGTCAAAGTGCGCAACAAAGAGGAACGCAGGTGAGACAGAGACACGCCTACAGTCCCTTCCTCTTTTTGTATCATCCTCACATGAAGGGGCCAAGCATCCCCGCAATGTAGGATCTTTAATAAATCCCATCCCGCCTCAAGTTTGATCCATAAATCAGGACTCCCCCACTTCCAGGATTCTATTTTAACCCCTGCGTCTTTACAGATAGAAACAGAGTCGCCCTTTCCTGAATTGACCGAGTAACACTTTGAAACAGAAAGCCTCGTCTTATCTGCGACGCGACTGGAAATAGAAGAGAATGTTCTGTACTGATTAGTATTGCGGCTTTGTTTTTGTCTCCGCCAGCCTCAGCACGCAGCCAGAGGAGGAGAAACCGACAGATGAGACAGCCAAAGAAACACAAAGGTAGAGGGAGATGACAGGCTGCTCTTAAACAATTATCTATCTACGCAGAGCTGTTCCTGCTTAGAAATGCCTTCTATTCAGATATGCCTTGTAATGATTTATACTAACTCTGCCTGCAACTGTGCTGTGTCTCTCTGCCCGCCAGCTCCACAGAGACAGTCACTGTAACCACCAAAACTGTGATCATTACTGACAAAAGGTATCAGAACACACACACACACACACACACACACACACACACACACACACAGAAGCAGTCTGTTCTGTACTCAGATGGTTTTCATGCCCGTTAAATAGTTCAGTGTGTTTCAAGCTTTTCTAATGGACTGCTGTTTTAAATAGTTTATGAGAAGAGCCACACTAACCTTTATTTGCCCTCTTTTTTTCTTCCCATCATGCCATTCATCCGCACCACCCTCCCTACTTCTCTTCTCTGCCTCTGTGCAGCGAAGAGGACAGTGCAGATCCCTGGAGCTCACAAGTGAAAACAACCACAGTCACTAAATCAAGGTAGTTTATCTTCTGCAACATCACATACAGGCCCGTGCTTAGAGATGTCTGTGCGTAAGTGCATTTAAAATCCATGCAACTGTAACTAAAGAAGAGGTGATACTCACTGATACTGAGTGAAAAAAATGACATGCTTAAAAGAATTTTGTATTGAATTGTAAGATGGATTCTTATTTCCTCTAAGATTTTGTTGCAAATTTGATCATATACATTAACTTTAGATTAAATTCAGTTGTATTATTAAGTATAAACTGGAATCAAGGTTCATTTTAGGGAACAATGACATGAGCAGCAGAGTCGTCTTTCCATTTGTCAAAGACATCCACATTCTGACTTTGATTGAGTTTGGCCCCGGGTCCCTCTGTGTTTCTGTTTACCATTCAAACTGCATTAAATCTTTCCATTATGAGTCAATGTGATCAGAATTCCTCTGACACAAGATGGGCCATGCTGACAATTGAGAGTGAAATCAGTGTGAAATTGTTTTTCAGCTCGGCTGATCCGTTTGATCCATATCCGATAGGGACCACATCCCCTAACAGGTAATCATATTGGTTTGGAGCTGTGACTGTTTTCCAGCCTGCCAGATAGCATCTCGGCATGCATAATGCAGCAGATTCTGATTATGAGCCTCTTTCCTCCATTGCAGCTCCTCTGACCTGCTCAAGCCCCTCGCAGATATTCCCATCAACAGGTACTGGAATGATAATTCAAACTCCCCCTTCTCTATACTGTAACCTCTGTTTGTAGCACAATTACTCTCATGTTACTGTATGATATCATTGTTACTACAACTGCTTCACTTTGTCATGATTAGCATAATCAGCAGCTGATTAGTGAGACACACTGAGCGCTGTGCCAACATGTTATTGTTACACTGATGCTGATTTCATATTTGTTGCAGTGCTTCAAACACGTCCAATGAGAACAAAGATCCAAGTCCAGAAACACCGTAAGTTGTTAAAGCTCCTGGGAGGAGTTTTTTGCTGGCTACAGCACAGACTGAAATTAATTCTGATTACTCTGTATGAGCCACAAAAGCAAACAGACCACCAGATTAATTATTTCTATATAGTTATTTTTAATGCCTGAAACTGCTGGCGGGGGGTTGGTGTCAGACGAAGTGATTAACTGCACGCTGCCTTTGTTTACATTTTGCAGGGCAAACATTTAAAGTGAGTGATACATATGACTGCTGAAGAAAGCAGGATGAGATGTTTAGTTAAAAACCACCTCTTAAGCATGTACAGGACAAAATCAGCAAAGAGATAAGAGGCACGGCTTTGTCCACAGGGGGCGCCAAAATCAACACAAACCAAAAGTTCCTCACAGGAGCTTTAATAATTAAGAAAACTAGGACTGCAACTAGCAATTATTTTAATTGTCAATGAATAATCCATTCTTCTTGGGTTGATTTATCTATTGTTTAGCCTATAATATGTCTAAGAACAGCTATTTCAAGTGCTAGTTTTACTGGCCACCAGTCCAAAACAAAATATATTAAAATCATGATAAAATAAAACGAGAAAAAGCAGAAATGTTTTATGTTTGAGAAGCTGAAACCAAGACCTCTTTGGTATTTGTGCTTGATTAAATCACTGATTTGTTAACCTATTAACAGAATTCCTATTACGCAGCAATCTGAGTAGAATTGTCTTTATATGTGGTGTGAAAGTGGCATGTCCCCTGTGTGCTCCCAAGTATGTTTTGGGCGGTTAAGCCCTTATTAGAGTGATGACAGGAAAAAAGGGGAGAGAGAGTGAGAGAGAGCCACATTACAGTTCATGGTCAGACCCCCAGGCAACCCTTTTTTCTTAAATCCTAACCTTATTTTTTTCCTGTCTTTGTTCGACAGTATGAGCAGAGATGCACTGGAAGCCCTTTCAGATGACGTTATCCCGATCGACACTGACGCTACAAGGTATTAAACCGAGTCTAAAGTGGATAATTATGTTGAAATATGAATATATAATCGAGAGATGGAGGGGAGAACACGTTACCGTCGTCTGATGCTCAACCTGTCATAACTTCTCCATCGTCCCTCCAGCCTCAGCACCCGCCGCTCATGGGCACGCACATGGGACAGCAGCACGACCCGGCAGACTTACACAGAAGACAGGTGAGGACACACTTAGATCCACTCTTACACTTCCAACGCAATGCAGTCCACCACCTTCATCTATACATGCACCCATCCACGTGTGCTAAAAGCCTTTCAATGTATGTCCCCTCTCAGCCGAGAAGCTAAACCGGGAGGCCAAGCTGAAGATCAAAACACAATAGTCACGTTCGAGAGAAAGTAAGTCATCCTTTTATTAAAAGCTCCGTGTGCGTTTCTGCTCCTTTTATCCCCATAACCTCCTTCCCTTTCACTACGCTGGAGAAACGAGGCTTTTGCTGCATATACTCAGTGAGCCAGAAAAACATTGTGCACTGGTGCTCACAGAAATAGGTCAGATATATATTTGTTACAACTTTTACCCACAACTGGGGTAAGCAGATCCCCTCCCAGCTTCTTTTTTTAACAATATACAGAGAACTTGTTTTCCTCTCTTGCCACAATGTCATGTTTTGTTTGTCTCAAGGTCCAAGGAGAATGACTCCCCATGGGACAGATGGACGTCACCCACTGTCTATAATATCACCACAGAGGATGACGAGGAGGAAGAGGAGGAGGAGGAGGAGGAGGAGGAGGAGGAGGAGGAAAGGTATCTCCACTGTGGCTGGGCTCATTAAATGCACATTAAACCACTTTATTTTTCCTTATTTTCGAAGCATGTGATTATAGCACCTTTATATTCACTGCCTGTCAACCATTTAATTGAAAGCAAGCTAAATCTGCGATCCTCGCAGCTCAGACTGAGCATAATCAACTTCCTCTAAACTTGTATATTTACTTTAATACTGTCACTCCTTCGCCTGCTCTGCCAGACTCATTATAATGCAGGGATGTCCTCTGTTTTGCAGCCCCGAGGATACACAGACACAGACAGTCACAACCATCACCACTATCAGGTTGGGAAAACATTTGAATTTCATAAAACGAGCGGGAGGGAAATGTAGGTTAATGTTCACAATTCCAATACATGGGAGGAGGGCTCAGATTGCTGAATGTTGTCGTACAATAGAAACTAGAGCACACCTGGTCAATAAATCCCGACCCCTCTGGTGATTTGAGTCAGAAAGATCAGCTTCATACGCTTATAAAAGCTGCAAAAATCTTGTTCACTGGCTAGCATCCAGCTTATTGACCGCTACAGCCTACAGTAAAAAGTCTAATACTGCTCGCCTTGCCTTCCAGGGAGAAGTACAGCGAGCCGGAGCCTGCTATGGATCGGTAAGTTTATGATCTTGTTAACGTCACACACAGCATAATGCAAGAATACCTTCTCCAGAGTGTTATTTTCGACTATTTGGTCTGTTGATTTTCTTACCTTTGTAAAGAAAAACTCCATTTAACCCGAGATATTTGTCCTCTATGAGTGTGTGCATTTTTTTAGCAAGGCCGTGGTAGTGCCTGGAAATTAAATTGACGTGTTATTCTTTGAGTTGAGTACATATTTAACTTAATCAAATGTATTTAAAATCAAACACACACTGATAAATACAGACAGTGTTGCCTTTTTTGCAGTTGCACCTACCACTTTTTCTTTTGCCTCTATGTTTGTAACAATGACTGTATATGTAGATGGACAACGCATCTCCGTCTGCTCTCATTGTACGGAATTGATGCCCCCTGAGGCGCTGTAGCCACTTCCGCTAACCAAAACACACACTTGACTAAACTGAAAAACCAGAAGGATCCCGCACGTCGGTGTATTTAACAGCAGAACAGCTTCTTGTGTTGGTCTGATGTTAACATTCACAGATATGTACACTTCACTGGCTGTAGTGATTGTTTTAGTTACAAGTCTCCTCTTGTCGTTCCTCCTGTACTCTGCTAATCCAAAACAGATCTGCTTGATTTTTTATAGTCTGACTCATGTCCCACCTGTTAACGTGGAGGAGGCAGGCTTTATGACCTATACTGCAGCCAGTCAACAGGGGGCGCTCGGAATGTTTTGTCTTCACTTTTAGAGCGCTGTCATGCCGTCCATCTTTTAATACAGTCTGTGGTTTGTAACATAAAAGTGTAAGATAGAGGATGAGAGATTTAGGCCAAACCCTAACAGAACACAGCTGCTGAGTCTGAAGTTACCTGACACTCCTCTATGACGCCTGTTTAGACAGACTCCTGCCTCAACTCTATTACTGCAATCAAATGACAAGATCTGCTCTCCCATTGTCTTTCAATCTGCCCTCATTTTCCTCCCACTAATTATCAGTCTCCAGATGTCAGATTAATGATGTGTATTAGAGATGTCCTTTTGTCAAATCACAGCCTGTTAAACAGCATGCCATTAGCAAGCGATGGCAGAGAATGATTATCTCCTGAGTTACATTTGACAGATATAGAGCCGTCTTTGTAACCCATCACACCGCTGTCGCTGGTGAGTGAGAGATGAGACTAACGCTGCTGCTCTCTGTCTCCAGTTATGACACCTATTCCAGGACTGTGATAGAAGAAGACCGGCGTGTCCAAACACCCGAACCTGAGAGCAAAAAGTGAGTGATGTGACACGGTAGACGTTTAAATTAAAGCGACAGCTAATTTGACAACGCATATTTAATCACTCTTTCCTTTGTCTGCCTTGGCCTAAGGGGGTTTGTTTATGTGAAGGAGTATGTCAATGCAACAGAGCTGTCCCTGCATAATGCCAGAGACACACCGGATGGGTAAGACCAATACATTATTCACACAATCAAATAACGGTATTGACGCATGATGGCCTGCTAACTGTTTATTTCCTCACAGTGAGTCAGATTATTTGACATCAAGAGCTGCAAATTACTCGTACAGCAGCCCCTCCTCTTACTCAAGGTGAGTGACATACAGTTCTCGAGCTGTAACCCTATGCCCTTTGTCCAGGCACGTGCACAGATAGGACCCAAAGCGGGCTTGAGCCCCTGCCATTGTGCCCCCAGAGTTGAAAAGTGCCCTAATTCTATCCAATCTAAAGACGGAAATGTGAAGTAGAGATATATGCCTTATCGATTTAGGAAGTACTCCCGATTCCTCACCCCACCACCTCCCAAATTGATTTTGTATCACTCAGTCAGTTCAAACTTTTCAACATGTTTTGACATGCCATAAAAGCTCACATCACGCCCCACCTCGTTCGGTTACAGTGAATGATATCACTCAGGTAGGCACTGTTTTAATTATGAAATCAACCAAAACAACACTTTTATGTTATCCATTAAAGAAAAACAATTAAGTAGGTCAGTAGGACTTGGCTGTAATTTCCTCATTATTAGCCTCTGTATTCTGTACGTGCTAGCAATCAAGCTAGTCTAATTTTCATTGCTTGAGCCCCTGCCCCCAAAAATGTCTGTGCACGGCCCTGCCTTTGTCCCTTCACCCTTCAACTGCATTCAGTCCTTTATGTCTAAAACTAACTGCTTTCACTGAAAACACTGAACTGATATTAGAACTGACATTTGACATCTTTCAATGCTTCCACTTCAACCAACACATCAAATCCTTTCCTCAGATCAACAAAAAAACAAATTCTGTAACCTCCAATGCTCATTAACAGTTTAATTACTTTCAGTGCCTACAGTTCAGCCGACAATTCCCATCATACCTTTAAGTATAAAAACATGAAGTATCAGTAACTTCTTTCAGCATTCTTCCAGCATTAATTCCATTTATTTTAGCTCATAACTTGACATTCAAAATCCTTTCAGCAATTTCTAGATACTTCAACTTCACTCAGCTCTCACACGTTAACTGACACTTCAGCTTCATTCAGTTTATAAACCGAAACTCAAGGTCGAATCTCTTTCTGCGCTTTCATTTCAACCGCTTTCAAAATGTGTGTTGTGAATGCACCTTCACCTTATTTTCAGGACTTTAATGCTTTAAAAAGTTTCTACGCTAAATTTTTGCATTTCTCCAGATGTATTTTTTAAAAGACTTTGCTTGTTTCCATAGTGGAACAAACATACTTATCATGGTCATCAGATACTCAGCAGCCCGTCCACTTCCTTCTAGTAGCCTAACATACAACTCCCTAAACCTGTTTCAGCCTGAGCCCATTCCTCCTGCCTTGTTATCTCCAGTTCTAACGAAACCAGTGCAAGCAGCAGGGCAGAAATTCCACCAAGCCTGCTCATTAGGTGGCTAAGTGAGGACATCAAAGGATTATTTACACTTATTAGGTTTCCCTTTGCACAGCACAGAAAGGATCACAGGTTCTTTTACCAGACAGAGCTGCAGTTGCACGAGAGCTGCAGCTCGAGTCGGTGGCCAAACTAACTTGTCTCACTCGCTGTGCCCCCCCCAGTGTATCATCCACCTGTAACTACTGCGGAGAGCTGGTCGGCAATGATGCCAAGATCTCCATCGAGCACCTCAATATCAACTGCCACCCTGCCTGCTTCAAGGTAACTATCCATCTGTCTGCTCAGCTCTGATCAAGATACTACTGGTATCAATGAGGCTATAAATCGTTGCATGTATTCACTTCCTAGAAGGGACTTGAAAAGCATAGTTTTGTTACCTTTAAAAATAAGTTCTGACTTATCTATACATATGTGTATGAACACAAAGTGTAGCCTCAGCAGGCTTTGGAGCGCTGGCCAATCAGAAGAAAGTGGGCTTGTAGGGGCGGGGTTTCCTAAAGGGACAGAGCTGACTGACTCATTTCAGTCAGAGGCTGTATGAGGCCTGCGCAGAGCACCAGTGTGAGAACTGTAAATTATGCTAAGCTAGTCCACAGGTATCACAGAGTGACTTTTTTTATAGCCGTCAGCCTCTTGAGTCTTGTTGTCCTGTTTCTTTACAGATAAAACAAAGAAGATAAAACGTGTTGTTTAGTTAGCTTTAAGGATGCTGGTGGGCAGATGTAGCTAATAGCAATTTCTGTCTTTATGCTAAGCTAAGCATCAGGAAGGTGGTATCAATCTGGGAAAAACAGTCAATAAGCGTATTTCTAAGAAAGTGAAAGTATTGATTTAATAATTGACTTACATTTGCTTCCTAATGATTGTTTTTGTGTATTATGAATAATTAATTAGCATGACAGTATTTCAACGATAAAAACTGGGACCGTCACTGCATTTTCTCATAATCACATTTTCTAACAACTTTCTTCCTGTTTTCCAGTGCGGTGTCTGTAGCAAGCCAATGGGAGACCTTCTCTTCAGTATGTTCCTACACGGTGGGAAAGTCCACTGCGAGAGCTGCTACTCCAATGCCCTTGACTGATTATCAAAGCTCTTCAGCAGCCTCTTATCCTCGTCCTCTTCCCTTCATGTTCATTTGCATATAAAGTGAGAACTCGTCAGTCACAAACTTTTGACTGTGTTCGGTTTGAACTTAGGAACCATGAGGCTCAGGGTGATCAAAGACGCTGGTGTAGTGGACAATATGATTACTTAATGTTGACTCTTACATTAGGTGAAATTTCTAACTTCTCAAACACATTATTCAAGCTTGTGTTTAGCTATTCTTCCTGCTGGTGAAAGCTGTATCTGCCTCCGTACACTATGAAGGATGTGTCTGTGAAACATGATGTACTACATATAAACGGACTAATACTGGAATGTGGGGTTCACTATTATGATTTAGCAGCATTAGTTATGCAAGACAATGAATGTTACAAAATGTTTACTTCTTTTGCTCTTCTTGATACAAAATAGTGTGTTACCTTTGTATGACTCTTTGTTAAGAAAATAAACAGATTTATAAAATCCTGGTATACACGTGATTCAAAGGCAGAGTGTCAGTAGAAACACAATAGCTGTCATGGAGTCTTACGCAGCAACATGTTATAAAAAAGTATAATAAAAAGGTTATTGCACATGAACATGATCAGCATGTAACAGAAAAACACTGATGGGCAATATTATAAAGTGTCAGCCACAGAAATTCATTACATGAGCAGTTCCTGAGCGCTACTTAACGAACACAGTGGAGATTTCCCATAGGGACGTGTGCTTATCTTTACATTTGTCTGTCCCCTCTCCTTGGTGGAATAATATTTTCCTTGCATAGTCACTTAAGAAAGCTGTTTACATAAATGCGACTTTAGCTAATAACCATTAGCGACCCGCAGAGTAACTGTAAAGAAGCTAATGTAGCTCGCTGGCTACTGTCTTGATGGTCTTCACACACAGTTAGGCAGCGCTCCCTTGGTGCAGAGGACAAGTGTTTGGCTCAGTCCCAGTCCAATGAAAAGCTGCCTCCCATGAGAATGTGCCTCTGTGGAACAACTGCACTGCATGCAGTTAATGTTAACAATGCAAAGCAGAGTGCGGACAATGATGGCCTCTCAGTTATCGCAATAAAACCACTTGAAAATATTAGCATATAGCGCTCTTAAACATAATATTCCCATTAGTGGACTCGTGGTAAAGGACACTATCATGTCAGATGAGTACAAAATGAAAATCTGTTAGAGTGTAACTAAATGGCTCGTAAGGGTAAAAGGGGTTTTGGCACAGGGGCAGAAGTCATTTCTGCTTCAGTCCCCTCATTTAAACAGAGGGGGGTGCATAATATGGGACACCCTCGTAATCCTGGACGTGCTCCATCCTCTGTTTGTTGCCTGTGTCAGTGTTTTCCTCTGGCTCTGCTCATTGCAATGTTTTGGATGTGCTTCCACAGCAGCGAAGGGTCCGACTCGTTATGTCTTATCAGGGACTCCAGCCCCTCTGCTTGGTCCAGGCTCTGCCAGTAATCCTGCGGCCATATTTGCAACCATCTGCAGACAGATATACAAACAGATTAGGCTCAAGACCGAAGATGTTTTAATTAGACCATTAAAATAGACTGATTTCCCTCCCCTCAGGACGTTGTTATTCAAATTAAAGGGAACAATTTAAGACAAACTCACCCGTCATCTGCAGGTACGTCTTGGATATCTCCATACCCCGGGCCGGGCAGGGGGCACCCCATGTGAGAGTTGTTGGCCATTTTCGGCTCAGGAGGTTTGTTCTTCGTAGGTGCTTTCCTATGTGCTCGTTCTGCTGCCATTCGTGCATTCTCCTGGTTACACACGTAGCATTCAAATCCATTCAGGTAGTTAGGCTTACTCATGTCGTTAACTCCCCACTCTCGGGTCTCTAAAGCCTCCAGCAAACGAATGTTAGTAATGCTTTTGGGGTTTTTGAACTCTAAATATTTAGCATATTCATCATCATTCTCATCAAGACGTTTAATGAATTCACCAAGAGCTTTCGGTGAGGGGAAGTTATCGATGATGACAGCAGAGTGGTCGTTGGGCATCCAGTCTGACACCACGGAGGAGCCTCGATAGACGGGTACGCAGCCCTGATGGAGAGGCCGCCACAGCTTCTCCGTCATGTAATCTGGGCAGAGGCCGTTCTCCAGTGCCAGGTGAAACTTGTAACGGGCGACAAAGTTCATGAAGCTGCGATCTTCTCCCGTAGCTGTGGCTGTGTCTTCCAGATGTTCAGGTAGAGCTTTGTTGTTTAAGCATTTCCCATAAGAATCCACCTACACAGAGGAAGGAAAGTGGTTGGGGTTAAATTGGGTTTAAGTTAGCAGAGACGACAAAAAATGTAAGTATTTTTTTGGTACAGGAAGACGGGAAAAACTGGAAAATTTTCAAAAGTATATATTTGAGAAAAAATGTCAAAGTATAAAAAAATAAATGTATGCTCCGTTACCTTTTTCTATATAAAAAAATTATTTCAATCAAAGAGATGTATACAGCAATGCTACAGCCTGTGGATTGGCGACTATAATTCATTCACAATAATTGGAAACGTGTAGCTCACAAAGCACGCAACTTTTAAATGGCCCTGAAAGAACATCTCTTCCCTGTACCTGAATGTACTTCATGAGCTCCTGGACGTATCTGTTTCTGTCTGATGGCACATCGCAGTGAGACTGCATGTAGAGCACAGGAGCCAGGCCCTCCCTCCTCAGTCGGTTCTTCTCCTCAAGTGACACAGCCACAGGCTGCAGCAGGTAGTCCAGAGAGGGCAGCCACTGCAGCGTCAGAGGATAGTCTGACTCCCTGCGAAATGTGGCCGTGTAGTTGAACAGCCTGATTCCTGGTCCGTGGGACAGGAAGTAGTTATTCATGGGTGACTCTTCATGGAACAGTGCCCAGGTCTGGTGCCGGAGACGGGGGAGCGGCGCCTCATATGCCCTGAAGTCTGTTCCATAAAAGATGATGGATGCTGTCCGTTTGTACAGCTGGACCTTTCAAGAGCAAACTCAAGATTACTGGCAGAACAACTTCAGACCCTAATGATTATAAATGTTAGCATCTTCATTTTATCTCCATGAAGGTTAAATGTCTGTGGTACCTTGCGGTTGCTTGTGACCAGGCAGGAGGACGTGGCGCAGTCGATGCGTTCAGTGTCACCAGGAAAATGTGGGAACAGTCCTCCGCTCCACCAGAGGAGAATTGGCAGCTCTTTGTTGCTGCGGCGGTCAGTGTTGCCAGGTCCTGTGTATGAGCTGATGGAGGCAAACTCCATCTCTGATAGAGCACTCTGGGGCTGAAAGGCTGCTCGGTCCACTGCATCCAAGGCCTCCAGGGGAAGCTGCTCGTCTGGAAAGGAGGCAAAGGAGACCCAGACCCAGCACAGGACACCAAAAAGCCCCAGACACACACAGGGCACCAGCCTGCCCCTTCCTGCCATCTGCGAGTTTGAAAAGACAGACAAAACATTTTATAAAGATGCATTACTCAAATACAAGTAGGTCAACATTCAAAAGGACAAACCAATTAGTCTTCTTTTCACTCTAATGTTGGCGTGTTTCTCCAGATTTGCAAATAAAGATAAGTCCTGTTTTGGTGCTCATAAATTTAATTATATAATGCCGTTATTTCTAACTTCGTTATTTGCCCCCACAATTAAACATTTCAGTCATACGTGTGAGTTTCTTAGCATGCACCACTATCGACACATTTACTCTGTTTCTTACCATTGACACTGCAGCAAACACATGAAGGTGTGTTTTTCTTGATTCTTCAAACAGAAAATACACCGCTTGCTCCGTACGAAGTGATTTACAGGACTTGAATAAGCAAGATGCTGTGTAGTCAAGAGCAAACGGTCCTGTGTGAATAATAACAGCTGGATTCTTCTTCTACGTGTCTGTTTTTCTTCTTCTTCTCTGGTTCGCAAACCAACCTAAGATGTGCACCGCCACCTACAGGCACGGAATGCATATCTGCTAAACGTCTGTAAACAATGCAACACGTTTGTTCAAAGTCCAGCTTTGGCTTATCCTACGCTTAATTTTTTTGTCGCAAAACATTTTATAAAAGCGCAGCGAAGAACATAATCAAAGCATATACAAAAACAAAGCTTTTAAGCGTTTATTGCAATATTTAATGCAATTTGTTCGATTGAGTTATGTAAAAAGAAATCGCGTTATTTTGTTTTTACAGGTGCAATGACTAAAAGGAAATGTTTGTTAGTTCTACCTTTTAGTCCTAAAATGTTAAAATGTATGTCTTGGTATTTTCAGTCTTGTACCTTTAATATTTTCAAACTATTTTTGCTGGCTATAAATTTGGATCTGAAGTTTTCCTCTTCTTTAAAAATGGAAAGATATCTTAAGTATTAGTACAGAAATATTACGTATCAAACGCAAATGTACTTGTAGAGCCCCTGTAAATGTTTAACCTTTTTTATATATTAAATAATTGAATTGTATTTTCCACTACATCTACATTACTGTTGGGAATTTTAAGAAATACCCTAACAGCTTCAGATCTTATAAATTCATCATGTTTTGAATAGCCTTTTGAATGTTTAACTGCAAAGTGAACAATAACTACTATCAACTCAAAATGTCCTTTAGTAAATTCGTACAATCTCCACATTTTGTTATCACTTATTGGACGGACTTTAGGACCTCGGTCTGTTGGGTGGTGTGCACGTGCAGCCCCTTGGTTGGGGCGCGCACGTCACGACACTCAATCTCAGTCAGATGTAGGGGAGCAGGGCAGACCACGCAATATAAACTATAAGGAACAGGGTGAGTTATAAATAATGTTCTTTCTATTTACTTAATATGCATGCACCTATAGATGTATTACCTATTTGAAACATTTGTTATTTTGTACCTTATAATGCTTTTTAAAACTGTTTAGAGTCGCTGATGCACTGGGGCTAACGGTTAGCCTGTCCAGGATGGAATGTCAACAAGCCGTCACACTAGCCGGCTAGCTTGTTGGCTGAGAGCCCTGCTAAGCCGCTACATAGCATATACATAAACTGTCCGTTATACTGAAGCTTTTTTTGGAAGTCTGTTACCTGTTTCGGTTCCTTGTTTACTTCTCCACTTCACTTCATGAACAGTTTCGCAGAGACCACCGACAAAGCAGTTACAGTAGAATTGTAGCCTCCAGTCACAGTTGACAACAAGCTGGTGCATGTCTGTGGTCTGCGCAGGTGCAGTGGTCGCTTTCAGGGCAGCTCATGATCCTCGCCCCTGTTGTTGTGGCGCAACTGCTATACTTCACCTCCAACTAATGACATAAAAGCTTATGTTGTGTCAGTGTTATTTTTTTATAATAACGTGCATGCCCTACGCCATGGCCTGAAAGCAGAGCATATATCATGAGTCAGTGTTAGTGTGTTGTGTTGTAAACAAAAAGGCTGTTGTCAGCGAACCCAGAGCTTCATCCAGAGACCTTTGGCAGACATCTCGGTCCTTCACCCCGTCATTGTGTCCCTATAACTAGTTAAACATTAAAAATCTCTCATTGTTTTCATCTAGTGTCACAAAGCTTTATTTGAGGTTGAATATAAATTTAGTTAAAACTGAAAGCTTTTTATTAAGTTATCTAGCCTGAATTGTCATCAAAGTCAACCCCCACTAAGTGAGATGTTTTGTCAGAAGTCCGTAAATTCAGTTTTCTGTTGCCCAATGGTGATTTGCATTTCCCTGCAATGATTATGCAGTGAGTATCAGTTTGTGTTCCTTCCTCTTTCTAGGTTAAATTTACCCTGTTCTGCCACCTGGTGAGGAGGCCTTGCTGGGTGGGAGGAAATATGATGAGCGGTAAGAGCCTGCTGCTGAAGGTGATCCTGCTGGGGGACGGTGGAGTGGGCAAGTCCTCTCTTATGAACCGCTACGTCACAGACCGATTCGACTCCCAGTCCTTTCACACCATAGGCGTAGAGTTCCTGAACCGGGACCTGGAGGTAGACGGACGCCTGGTCACTCTTCAGATCTGGGACACAGCTGGTCAGGAGCGCTTTAAGTCCCTGCGCACGCCCTTCTACCGAGGCGCAGACTGCTGCCTGCTCACATTTGCTGTGAACGACCTGCAGAGCTTCCAGAACCTCGGCTGCTGGAAGAAGGAGTTCATGTTTTACTCGGACGTTAAAGACCCTGAGCGGTTCCCTTTTGTGGTGCTGGGCAATAAGGTCGACATGGAGCAGAGGGAGGTAGGGGCGGAGGAAGCGAAGGCGTGGTGTGAAGAGAACGGCTGCTGCCCTTACTTTGAGACCAGTGCAAAAGATGACACTAATGTCACAGCTGCATTCGAGGCAGCTGTGAGGGAAGTTCTGGCAGCTGAGGACCAAATCGACCATGCACTGCTGAGCAGTACTATCGATCTACATGGCAACCGCAAAACTTCTCGTACATCGTGCTGCTGATTAGTCAGGGGTGAATCCGTCTCGTCTTAAACTCTCTCTGGCTTACACTTGCACACGGCAGTTTTCAGGGCCAGATATTGTTTATGGTACACATGCTGTAGGTACAAGGTTTGAACACAGTGTCACCTCAAGATAATGTGGATAAGATACAGCTGCTCTGAGGAGGGTCATGTCAAGGATACAGCTGGTATCTAGATTGTTGAATGATTGCTCTTACCAAGGTACAGGCACACTGTAACAGGCACTCTCATCCTCTGTACTCCGTCTGCTTTAATCGTGTTGCACAAAAACATTTGTACCCAGCTTCAGCTTTGTCTGCCTTTGCTGGAGTTGTATCAAATAGTGTTTTCCGAGCTTTTATTTGATAAGAATAATTTAAAGTTTAGTTTACACAGTGGATAAGAGGATTTAACAATCCTCCCTTGAATAGCACACTTAACATTTTGGCACAGCAACCTGCAGTTGGTCTTGTAGCTGCTAAACAGTCTGACCATGAACTGATTTTCCCAGGTTTTAGAAGGACTTTGAATACAACATCACATTTTCTTGTTATCAGATCTTTGAGCAGAAGTGGAGAGTTAATGTATTTTCTGGACCCAGAGGGTGTCTGTGAGTGACAGCATTACCAATCCAGGCAGATTGGAAGCTCGGGAACTCCCAGCATCAGTATAATCACCAATATGTTTGAGGTACGAGGAAGTTAAAAGGGAGATGTTTGTCTGTGATAGGAAGGGAATTATGAGCTTTATTTTGCTGCTTTGACTGTAAGCATTTGGTACGAGCCGTTGTGCTGCTCTTACTAATTAGTTGTATCTATTCCCACTGCACTGCTGTGTAGCTGGAGGTGTCAGGTATACGATTCAGGCATTATCTGATGATATTTCCCATGATTTATGCCAATGTTTACTAAGTTTAAAATAATACTGCTTTTGCTACTCTTGTCTATAATAGCACATTTCACATTTATTTTCTTAAGTGTGATTTTTACATTAGTGCTCCAGCGTTTGATCAAGGGCTGATTAAAGTCTGATGTAAGAAGGAGGTTTTAATTATTATAATTAACAATAATTGTCATAATAACGACATGTTTGTAGACTTGTTGACTGTGTAGCAGGCCTTAACATTCCAGTCCTTTTACTTTTGCCATTTCTGAAGGTCTCCTCTGCTTTACTGATATATTACATGCCCCTTGTGCTGTCAGCCTGGTCAGTCTAGTTCTCAGCTGAATATGAAATAGCCTGAGCACAAGGAGGCGGCTGTTTAGACTACTAATGTGTGCATTGTGCATCACCTCTCCTCTCCATTTATACAGTATTCAATGAAACTGAAGTATTCTGACAACCTAACAGTGTTCACTTGTTTTCAGCTGGGTGGTACTTTTATATTAATTACATTAAAAATAATACAATGTTTTACTGTTATCAGCCAGGGGGCATTGTTGTTGGCCTGAACGGTTTGAGAAAATAATGACTGAAAAACACTTTAAACTAAGTTGAACATTTTTTAATATTATTCACATCAGTTTTTTTTTATTGCTGCTTGACCGGTATTTTATTTTATATTTATTTAAACATCCGTACCTGTTGCATAAATTACATATTATAATTTCTGAATGCACAAAGTTGCTATGGTTCAAATCGTAGTCTGTGTTTCCACACCCTATTTCTGTTACGTTGGAGGTTTAGTGTACTCGCTAAGCCTGAGAACACATCATTTGCCTTTCAAGTAAAAGTTAGCATCCTGTCTCATTGTGCGTGTAAACTAAAGGTGACAGGAGCTTCACTGTGAACGTTAACCAAATCCAGTCAGGTACTGTCATATGAACTCTTCTTTGATTTAATATAGGCTTCTAATAAATAGATTACGGTACGTTTTTTTTTTTACACGTGTCGGGTACTGGTACTTACTGGGTATGAGAGAATCTACATGAACTGTGAACTGACAAATAAAGCTGGTATTCTACAGTAATTCAAAATAAAAATGAGGGCTTTAGTCGGTTATTTGTCAGTGTTAATAATTAATTTCTTACTGTACCATTTTAGTTTATCCTGTTCAGATAATGTAGCCTACCAGTGTTTACCTGAAACCAAACTTACCTGATAATCAGCAGGTACTTAAAGCAGGTAGCATAACCCTACAGTATGTTGCTTTCATGATGCTGTCTAATAATCACTGCACCCAGTCTGTCAGTGTTTTTAATGTTGCTGTGGTATTTATGAATGTAAAAACACATTTCTTTGGGCTGTCCATATTAACGGCTTATGTACATCGCAAAGGGCATTGATTTTATAATAATGTATAAAACGACTCTGAACGTCTGTTTCACTCTCAGCGCTCGACCCCGTGAGTGTGATTGAAGCTGTGTGAAAGTTAGACTGTTCATCTTGATTATGTGCTGATCTAATGGACAACTTCCCTTAATCCTCTCTTTGCACTACGGAGGATGAGACCGGGTGTGCCAACATGCTGGCAAAGTGGTTAATACTCTCCAGTGCTTGGCTACGAATAAAACATGCAACATACCAAATGGAGACTCTTATCTTGTCTGTGGTCTCTGTGCTCATGCTTTGAAAACTCATGAAAGTGTGTACCTTTAAAATGACTTTAATTGTTGGCTTAATTTTGAAAAGCTCTTACACTATTTTTAAAACTAAAATAGGTCACTCAAACTAATCAGTACACTTCAGCTCTCCACTTTTCCCTGTGTTTGTGGTGTTGAAATTAAGCACAGCTCTAATCCCGAGCAAAATCCCAAAATGCAAAACTCTTAAAAAAAAATCACACAAGACCTTGAACATCCTTGAATGACCAAGTATGTGTGGGAACCCGAGAGACAGTGAGCACTGTTTATTTCCTCTTCATTAAAAAGAATATTAAGCATGCACCGCATACTGTGAAATAAGATCTTGGCAGGAAAAGAAAAATCTATTTTCCATTATGTCTGCCTTTAAACTACATATTTTGATATCTAACATTTAAAAATTAAAGAAAAACAAAACAGGAAGAGCAGATTTTATAGTCGTTGGTCAGCGCAGAACAATAAAGGAAATATGCAGAAAATATTGAGACATTATGGCTCAGTTTTCACCTGCATCTGTACCATTTTATAACTGATAATATAAAACACAACAACCTATATTTAAATAAAGACATCCAATTAAGCTACAAAGTTGAACCACTAAATTGGAACACTTTACATAGTTTCATTTTGATAACCTGCTCAGTTGTCATTATCGCAGAAAGCTCCTGCAGCCACACTGGAGGCGCTGTCAGGAGGTGTCAGACGTGTTAGCAGGGTACGGCGAGCACAGTGCCCCCCCTCTGTCTCTCTGCAGCCTCCCATACAGGTCATAGCCTCTCCTCTCCTCTTTCGCCCTGTGCCTCAGCTTCCTCAGGTACACCTGGTTCAAAGCCAAGTGCAGGGAACAGTGCACCTGTGGACACAAGAGGAGAGAATACAAAACACCTTACAAAATACCTTGGCCCCTGAATGTGGCACGGAGCCAAGGTTGGAGCGCCAGTTAAACAGTGACACCACCACACGCTGCACATTCACTGACTACAAACAAATATTTTCAGAGGCACTCTGATATTCTTTTTATTATCAAATTTACCAACACAAAAAATAATCATCAAACAGCCAAATCAACCACTCACAGCTCGATAAAGCTTCACCAAAGAGAAGAATCTAATTATAATACTGCTACGTGTTAGTTAGTAATACCCAAAGTGTAAAAGTAGTAGTAAATCAGCTAAGTAAAAGGATGTGTTATACAATAACTACAAAAAAATCCTAAAGAATTAGAGACAAAACAAAGCCGTCCTATCTCTTTAAAAGGACCTCACTCGTGCATTAACAGCAGGGGGACTCACACCTCAAATATGAGCTTTAGGTCGAATATTAAGGTCACTCGATAAGTTAGCACCTAGTGCTTTTGCTATCTCAAAATTATGAGAAACATTTTCAGACCTCTCCAGATCAGAACTAATCAATTATGTCCCTTTTTGTAAAGAAACTATTCAAAATCCTCTAAAATTCCTTCAGTCCCCTCCCTCTGAAACATTTAATTCATTCAGGGGGGAGGTGAGGGTCATGCAGCAGCATGTGGATGGTGTGTGTGTGTGTGGTTTCTATCTCAGAGGAGCTACATTGAGGCTTCAGAGGGGTCTAACCCCCTCTTTGTGTGGAGGACCCTCTCCCTTGACATGTAATCTAACCCTTGGCAGAGACTCGTAGCGCAGGTGGCCCCCACAACTGGCTCCCTATTGGCCAGCTTTAAAAGACAGGCCTGACTCCATTGTTGAGGCTTTTCTCCAGCCCGTGAGAAAAGTCCTGAGGTCAGCGTGAGACGGCAAATGCGTGCTTGTCTGCTACCATGGCAACCAGATGTGAGGGATGGTAGCCATTGTAACCTCTAATCCCCATTCCCTGTAACAGCTGCATACCAGCTGCACGTGCGGCAAGTTGGTGGTTATTTCGTACACATGTTAACTTCTTAGTGGTGTGTTACTTGGATTTTAAGCATAAAATGAATTTTAGAAACTTATATCAGCAAGTAAAAAGAGCAATAATTTACAAATATTTTGGTCATGTGGCTTTGAAAATACTGAAATAAGACTTGCTGCATGTCACATCAGCAGACAAACCTCAGTTACATATAATACAATTAAAAGAAAAGTAAAAAAAAACAAAACAATAAAAATGTTCCAGACAAGAAAAGTAAAAATACAAGACAAAACATTTTTAAGAGTCCGTAAAAACAGGTGGTTCTGTACTGATGATGTGGAGTGAGAGAAGTGTTGTCGTCCATTTAAATCCCCATGTGGGTGGTGAAGTTGTGACAGAGCAGACAGGAAGCGGGTGAGTCTAACACCGTGCACTTATACCCTTTCTCCCCAGATACCGCAGAACAGCAAAGTTATAGGTGGTTGACACAGTGTAGGTGAGCTATGGAAGGACAAGCAGAGACAGGAAGTGTCAGAAAGCAGAAGAAAAACGACACATAAACACTACAAATAAGAAAAACAATATGATTAACTGCTTATGACATTAATTTGATAGCAGATACCATCCATATAACAGCTTCTGTAATGGAGCATGCAAGTATAATGGGTACACCATTTGGCTGGCTGGAAAACCACCAGACATTACAGCATTATTATGATGTTTGTGTCAGCTGAGAAAGAGGAACAGAGAGCGATAGTACAAAAGTCATCAGTCATGGAGGCCGGAGATGCCTCACCGCCTACACTTTGAGCGTCACTAAGTCACATGAGCCATAACACTATTGTTGGTGCAGCCAAATTGGCTCAAGCTGAAGCATAATCACTCACCAGAGCCAAGAGAGTGATGCCCGCGCCGGCGAAGGCAGCAATGTAGAGGTCATAGGTCGTTTGGTACTGATAGGGGGAGATTTGCATTAACATGTTGTCTTCATTTCACGTCAGGCAAATTATCAAACATGACAGCAGAGTTTGAACTTACCTCTCTGGTCTTGCAAATAGTGGATAGAGTTATACCACAAGCTTTCCCTGGCACTGCGTTCCATGGCAGGAGCCCTGTAGAAAATAACATTTCTCTATTTACTTCTATGTCTTATGTACGAGGTCAATCAAAGGATGAAGCTGAGGCTGGCTGTCCATAAATAACATGGGATGACCGAAACCAACAACCTGTTTCTGGCTTGGCTACTTTGTCTTTGGCCCTCAAAAGCCCATTGAATAATAGTGAAGATATAAATGTATAAAAACAGGTCACAAATATAAAGCTTTACTTCTATAAATAGCTGAATCATTTTTCCCAAAACAGCTTGTATGTGTTAGCTAACCCTACTGAAATCTGAGTAAATATTGCATTTATTGGAGCTTGGGATTAATACATATTTGACTAGCTAGGGAGTGTTTACACCTTCAGGTCAGAACATATGGATTCTACAAATACAGTGCAGTGCTCATGTTTATTGTAATGAAGTAAGATGTCATCCAGTGCATCAATGTGCACTTTAAGGCCCTACAGCTCAGTGGATCTTATGGTCGGCTGGACTGAAATATCTTCACAACTAGTGGGTGGATTATCATTACATTTTGTGCAGACATTCGTGGTCCCTGGGGGATGAATCTACTGACTTTTGTGATGCCCTGACCTTCTTCTGGTCCAATGAAGTTGGCATTTTTGGATTTTGGGCCATAATTTGTGGAATATTGGAGAGATTGCCATAAAATTTGTATTAAAACATTTGAATTACCCTCTAGATGAAATGTAATAACTTTGGTGATCCCCTGACTTCTCTTTTAGTGCTATTGTTAAGTCAAAACTTTGATCCAAATTTTACCAAATAGCTGCAAAACTACTGGCATTCCTAAAAGCGTGAGATGGACCTTGTGTTTAGTGCTAATTATTAGCATACATTAGGATGCTAACACACTGGGGCAGAATGATTTACAAGGCTTAAATTGTACCTGCTATTCAGGAGGGTTTAAGCATCATCATTGTGAGCATGTTAGCATCTTTGCTAAGGTACAGCCTTTAGGAATACTGTTGTCTAGTCTTGTTTGTAGGTTTTGGACAAATATGGAGGTCAACGCCAGAGAGGATTTAGCTTTGGTGATCCTCTGACTTCTCTTTTACTGCTATTGCTAAGTCAAAACTTTGATTTTGCCATGACTTTGGTCCAAATGTTACCATATAGCTGCAAAACTAATGGCATTCCCAAAAGCCTGAGCTGTACCTTGTGTTTAGTGTTAATTATTAGCATATCTTAGCATGCTAACACACTGGTGCAGGATGGTAAACATGGCTTAAATTGTACCTGCTTTTCAGGGGCGTTTAAGCATTGTCATTGTGAGCATGTTAGCATCTTTGCTAAGGTACAGCTAATAGAGTGGAGGTTAACGTTACAGAGGAATTAGCTTTGGTTACAAAAGCTGTGAGTAGGAACGATGCATAGTCAGCCTTTCATGGGATTTGCTGACGATTGGAAAAATATTGGGAATCATCAGGCTTAATCCTTAACTGAATATCATTCGTGTGAGAAGCTGGGTGTCTTTTTACCATATTGCCTTGCATCAACACAGAGCTGGTTGATACTGGCCGGGGTCTCAGTCAGAACATCGATAGTGTGGCAGGTGGCGTCCATGTTGTAGAAGAAGTAGACCGGCAGGGCAGAGAAGGCGAACACCAACAGCCACAGCACAGCTAGCACATATGTCATCACTATAAACTGTACAAGCAGAGAGCAGAAGACACATTAGGGTGCTTCATCGTAATAAACCGATGCACATAAGTAATCTAAGAGAGTGTTTTTACGAGCAGTGACTCACTCAGTGACCACATTTACTTTATTTCCTGATTAGCCTCACTCGTTATCTCACTCTCTGTTCTCCTCCTCGTCTTCCAACCACTCAGCTTGTTCCCCATCCGCTCAAACACACACTGTATGCTTATCTTTGCATGTCCCCAAAGGTTTTTAGCAGCTTTAAGATTTTCGGCTCAGCACCCACTAGGGAGTGATATGTGTATTAATCCCATCCAATCTCTCCAATCCCCTTTACTTGTCCCACTCTGGGACCTCTCACCGAGGAGCTGAGGCAGCGGCCACACATGGTGCTCCTGAACTCTCCAAAGGTTTGCTTGGCAGCGCTCGTGGTGTAGAAGCCCTCAGCCAACAGCACGATGCAGTAGAGGAAGAAAAAGGAGGCCAGACCGTAGATGACATACTGGAAATACAGAATGCTGAGAGGAAGCAAAAGGAAAAGAAAACAGACAAATTCAGGGTTACAAAGAACCCAAAGCTCCTAAAAAGAGACGAGAAATGTGATGTCAGTGATGGAAATACTTAAATTTAACACTCACATGTAGGCAAGGGTGATGTAGTCCTGAAGGTTACGGGCAAAGTAAGTCTCGATGAGTCTCTCTGTCTCTGTGAGTGCCTGGTGCCCACAACCACAGAAGAGGGCGATGCCAGAGAAGCACAGCAGTGTGGCGACCAGTGAGCAGTAAGGCACTCCACCCAAACAGCGCATACAGCAGTCATAGCAACCTGTTTGTGAGGACGCAGCAGCATGAAAGTCAATGCACATAATTAACTGATGCAGTATGACAGACAGCACAGGAAATTACTACGTTCCAATGAACAAATTATGCAAAGATCCATGTACTACAAGGACTGGCTCTTTTTTTGGAAGTGTTCAATTAATTCTGGTGTTTATGCCTCTGCCTGGATGCATTTTTGCCTTCCAATGTATTTGTATGTGCTGCTCAAAACTAGGGTGCAACTAGAGAAAATTTGAATTATTTTAATAATTTATCATTTTGTTTGTCCAAAAATGGAGATTGAATGTCTTCCACAGTATCTCAGAGCCCAAGTTGACATCTTTTATTCTTGTTTTTATCAACAAACAGTCCAATACCCAAAAGAGATCACATATAAGCAGCTTATCCTCAGATTTGAGAGGCTGGAATCTGCTTGATATTTTACAGATACTATGAAATAATTATCAAAATTGTTGGCTAGTAATTCTCTATGGATCCACCACATAAATAATTAACAAAGTGTCTCACTTCTCTAAACATTGCACTTCTAACTCCTATGATTGCTTCCCTGTTATGTTGGATAATTCACAAATGATGCTGTATGCATTTTTCATGTTGACTGTTCCTTTTGTAAAAAATAGTCCCTCTGAAAGAAGGGTACAATGAACACCATGTGAAGTTCAACTAAACTTGGGCGGAAGAATAAATTGTACATATATTTCTGACCTCCCTGTGCACATAGAATGGATATTATCTGCATACATGCATAACACAAAGATTAAACATTTAAACAAGCCTTCTCTAGAACAACTGCTAATGCTACTTTCACTACAGCTCGAGCTGCAGCTGTAAACACTTTGGCTCACTCAGTAAAGCAGCGCATTCTAACAAATGGTCATGTGCTACTTGAATGGATGCCAAGGGCCAAGGGCATGGGGATGTGTCTGCTCTGACCCCCGCTCGCACCCTGCCTCCATTCAGCACCCAGCATGGAGAGTGTGAGAAAAAGGGGGAGGATGGAGAGGAGAGACAAAGTGAAAGAGAGAGAGAGGCTGCTTTTGTGACCGCAGAGACAACAGTCTTTGTCCCACAGCATCATGGGGGTACAAGGGCCATCAATGTCAAGCAAACAAAGACCAGAGGCACCTCTATGCCTCACACACACACACACACGGACACACACACATGCACTCATAGACTTCCTTCTGGGTAGACTCAGGAACAAGAAAGTGACAGTAGGGAGCTGTCTGTGCTGGAAGAGGATGGAGAGGCAAATCTACAAACAAACAATGCAACTGTGTGCATGTGTGCCATTACACGCTTGCATGCCTGCATCCACACACTCACACACATGCACACAATGGAGGCAGACAGACTGTGGTTGGTACCATTACAGTAAACACAGATGGCAGGAGGGGCAAATAGATGGCTCTTTAATTGAACACATCTACATGGCTGTGTGTATGTGTGAGTGAAGGGGAGACTCTGCTCACCATCATTCAGACGACATAACTTAACTGTGCAATGGAAGAGGGAGTTTAAAATGATAGTGTTGGAATAGCTGACATATGCTACTATACTCTTAAGGAATTAAATTGAGTAGTTAATTTATGCATACCGCTATTTCCATGGATAAAAAGTGGAGAAATTCTGTCTTTGTCTCTGAAATTTAACATCATAAAGTCTAACCTGTATTTCCCGCTTGCCTTTAGATCCACCTTGTACCAATTTACTAATTAATGACATCACGAGCCAAAGCAAACAGCTGCAGCCCTCTGAAACAAACAGTCCCTCGCTGGAGACTACAATAAAAAAAACAGGCCTCATTCTGGTAGAAAATGCAAAGCCGAGGCCAAGTTCGGCTCTTTAAAAATTGAGAAAGATTGCGACCAAAAGCAAATGCGACAGGGCTCCTCTGAAAGCCGTCCTGCCATCTCAAGCATGAAATAAATCTCATAATATCAGTGGAGCATCAGCCGGTGAGTAGCCGACCTCTAAAGTGACAAAAAACTTAATAACTTGTGATGCCCTCTCACAGTCCCTTCCTTATCAGCGTGCTATCACATGAAATAAAACGCAGATTTGATAATATGAAGTATCCTGTCTGGTTAAAGCTAATAAAGGTAAATAATCCAGCGGCTGGAGTTTCTTACCCATGTCTGGAATGAGGCGTTCAGGACTCGTCGGAGACTTCTGCTGCTGCCTGCTCTGCAGCTGGTCTGCTGATGATATGCGCAACTTGTCTTCGGCCCCCGTATATCAATCTCAACTCGCTTTCTGTTCCCACAACAATGCACAGAGCCGCTGTTGGCTGCAAGTGCAATCTTAAAGAAACAATGTCGCTTTTCAATGAACTTCGTGGCGGGGAATAATGAGGAGGTCAAGGTTCTTACGCTTGCAGAAATTTCCTTAGTTCATTGTTGACGTAAATTTGCACATTTGAAACTTGCTATGCAAATACAGAAAAAGAATTTTGTTTTTCATGGAAAAAATTAGTTGGCCATCCTAACTCTAGGCCTTTGTTTATCAAGGCCTCTTTTAATGACATCATGATAATAAAACCAAATGAGAAGCATGCTGATAATCTTTGGGAATAATTAGACGCTGTGTGTCCCTGGCCAGTGAAGGGGATCTGTCTACAGCGTCAACATGAACCTGCTCACCAAACAGGAAGCTGTCACATGCTAACTGTTTGACTGCGTTGTTTTAGATGCATAAAAAGATCAATCATCCCTGTTTGCAAATGATGTTTATCTGTTAAATGTGTCCTTTAGTCTTAAAGGCAATACACAGACCATGAATAGTGGATAAACCATTTTTTGTTATAAGTCAAATAATGCCTTTAAGCTGCAATGAGGGAATTTGTCAGCATCACTACAGTGAGTCCCTTTGATAAGAAAAACATCACTTGTACCTTTAAATACAGAATAGTTATTTCCTAAATGATAATAAATGCCTTGATTTGTACTACAGGATTAATCCACAGGGTATTTTAGGTCATAGTCGGCTGTGTTCTTTGTCCATGTCAGTTCACGCAACCTCATAACCCACAATCAAATGTTAAGCTTGAGAAAAAACGTATTAAAATGAGCTGAACTGTAAGTGGAGCAGAGCAGCATGCAGCAGGGAAACATCAGTGATCTCAGTCGACCTGACTGTGGCGGAGTGAGAGACTGTCCTCTGATTCATCTCCACCCTCTGGCCAAATACCAGAAATTAAAGAGCCACGTTTGGATTCATTTGCGGCCAGCAGATGGCAGACTTTCTCCTGCAACGGCGCCCTCACAGAGGCAGGAGCTTTATCCCTCAATAGCACTCATTTTTGGATGGAAAAAATCAACAAAACAAGCTGCCTTTCAAATCCAGTCTGTGGGAATGTAAGGCGAATTGTCAGCCATGTCAAAGATGTCCCTGTAAAACCACAAAAGGTCTGCTGTAATATGAATTTGTCTGTGTTTTAATCTAATGGAATCTGTTGTTCCCTCTTTAATTTGTAATTTTGTTACGGGGCTCTTTATTCCCTCTCTGCTAATGTACTTAGCCTCACAGTACAACCCTATTAGATTATTTATTTTTCAGCCGCTAGCTCAGGAATCCTCTGAGAAACACCTCTCATGTTATACAAGCCTTGTTCTCCACAAAGCACATTGTTGTACATTGTGTTTTACAGGTTGGGGCTCCTGGCTCCTTTCCTCCAACACAGGTGTATCTTGAAAGGATCACTCAATAGTTTATGATACCATTAAGATAAAAAAAACATGTTTCTTTTGTGAAAGCTGAAACAATTAGCCTGGCCTCTTTGTGTAATTGTGCGTTAACAGATTCGTAAACACATTTTACTCTGACTCGTTCATACTTTATGCATCACTTAACCTGGTTTGATATCTCAATCGTTCCCCTGCACGCATACTAATGTATCCGTGACACACGAGAGCAAGTGCCTTTTGTAAAGATTTCTTTGAACACAGTGTGATTTCCCTCTAAACATCTGTCATCAAAACAACAAGCCTGTTGGGTTACTTTGTGCTGTACAGTAGGGTGTGTTTTTTTTTCAGCCTTTTGGGTGCCATCCAGCTCTGTTGGTGAGAAGCGGCGCTATCGGATAACAGGTGTGAGGCGGTGACTTGAGACGGCGGTGTTCCTTCCCTCTGCGGCCTCTCACCTGTCCACCTGTGGTCGTCTCAGAGCTGCTTCTTGGGAGACTTTCATCACCTCCCCGCTGGAGGAACGTTAAACCCTTTTGTGTGACTAAATACTTTAGACTCCCCATCATTCAGAGAGGGAAATCTGAGTAAGGCCCAATCAACTCAGCGGACCATTACCTCAGTCGTCTTCTCTCTGCAGGGGCATGGAGAATAATCCCTGAAGATAATTGCTGTAATGCTGGTTTTTTAACAGTCTCTTGCTGTTATACTGTACACATCACCTGTGCCGACTACACGGGGAACAAGCCTCTGCTGATAAAATCAAATACTTCCCTTATCAGATCACCTTATATGCATTCCCGGGAGCTAACAGAGTCCTTTGATCAACTTTATTTCCACTGAATTTTGCTGTTGACAAATGGCTGCGTACACTGTGTATCAGAATAATTCAACAGATATGATTATTAAAATGCAAGAAGCCTTTGACAAATACTCCTATCTTTAATTCAGAGGCTGATTTCATCCTTGAAACAGTGTTAGTGAGGATTATACACTTTGCTCGCTTCATCCTGTTAGTCTTCAGAGTAATATTTGTCTTTGAGCCTGAGTGGAATCTCATTCTCCTCCATCCGCCCGCTCTTGTGCCGCCGTAGACTTCCTCTCCTCTGTTTCAGGTACAAAACAGCCGACACCACCAGCAGACAGGCGGATGCCAGCATCATACACAGGCCTACAAACAGGGTCATCTGACCAGACCTGGTGTCCTCCACCTCACAGATGGGGGCCTTTGATGGGGTTTGGCCGAAGTCGGGCGTCCCTGTCCAGGTGGGCGCTCTGTCCAAGTGGCAGGGCTCCATGCTCTCATTGACCAACAGATTAACCCAGACAGTGGTGTAAAGCGGAGCTGGTTTCCCTCCATCTCTGACCACAATGAACAGGTGATGCATCCCCAGGTCTTTACGTAGAAGTTGCTGAGATACAGTGATATTCCCCGACCTTGGATCCACCTGGAAAGGGCTGCGGTTTTGCGCTAGCTCTGGTGCCGCAACAGTGTACGTAATCTCCGAATTCAGCCCAGAGTCCTCATCGATGGCGTAGATCTTTGTAATCATCGTGCCGGCTATAGTTGCTGGAGAGACAGTGCGGCATGAGAAGTTGCTGCTGGGAAGGATCACTTTAGGCTGGTTGTCATTGATGTCCTCCACAAAGATAGTCACCCTGGCAGTGGAAGTCAAAGTGACCGGGTGGCCGTGATCGCTGGCCAGCAGGTAGAGTTCATAGCGGTCCTGTGTCTCGCGGTCCAAGTTGGTGGTGGTGCGTAGCGTCTCCTGAGTGTTATCCACAACAAAAGGGCCGCTGCTGTTAACAACATGCAACTCTGTGTTCCCGTTCTCCCCTTCGTCTGGGTCCGTCACCCCTACACCTCCCACCTGGGCAAACGGCGGCACATTCTCAGGGATGAAAAAGATGAAGTGAGGGGTTAGAAAAACAGGGGCATTATCATTCTGGTCCAGAACACGAATGGAGACGGTTGCCGCTGACTCCAAGGGAGGAGAGCCGCTATCTCTTGCAAACACGGTGAGTTTGTATTCACCCTGTTGCTCCCTATCCAGAGAGGCGGATACAGACAGTTGACCTGTCACCGAGTCTATGTTGAAGATGGTAGGTGTGTGTTCGTCCAGCCTGTAGGTCACTCTGCCGTTGTATCCGCTGTCTGCGTCTGTAGCTGAAACCTGGAGCAGTGACATCCCCGGCTGGTTGTTTTCCTCCATCTCCAACTGATACTGAGACTGGAGGAATTGTGGAGCGTTATCATTGACATCTGCCACCAGCACCCTGATCACACGCCTGGAAGGAATGATCACAGATCCTTTAGATGATCTCCCGTGCACTACCACAGGAAAATGATGTTCACTTTTCATCTCATAGTCTAAGGGCTTTGATGTGGAAAGCAGATATTTACCATTCTGAAGGTTCAAAGTGAAAGGCACCTCGCTCTCAATGGCAAGAGATGAGCCTTTAAAGCTGCTGTCACCCTCCAGCTCTAAAACAGCTAAGACAGTGGGGGGCTGGTTCTCTTGTAACACCAGAGTCTGGTTTTGATGCTCCGCTATGAACCCGATCTTGATCGTCAGCTCCTGGTTCGCCTTGGGGAGCACGGATACGGTTACCTGAGTGTCTGCTGGGGGGCAGTGACGGCTGCTAGCTAACACTTTCAGCAGCAGCTCCTCGGAGTTGTCACTTTGGAGGTCCTGTGTTAGTCTGATGGACCCAGTGAGGCTGTCAAGGCTAAAGAGCTGCTTGGCCCGCTCGGAGACTTTGGGACTAAGGGAGTAAACGATGGCAGCGTTCAGGCCTAAATCTGGGTCTGTGGCTTTGACCTGAGCTACCAGCGTGTTCTTCAGGGAGTCTCCGGGGAGGGTGACACTGCTGGGGCTGTCAGGGCTGAAGCTCGGACAGTTGTCATTAACATCTGTCACTGTGACTATTAAAGTCGCCGTAGCACTTAAAGGGTCCGAGCCGCAGTCGGTGGCCACCAGCGCCATCTGATACAGCTCCCGAGTCTCTCTATCCAGAGCTGCTTGCACAACCATGATGACAGAGCCGTCTTCCTCCGCTTTTAAACTGAAAACTCCATCAGAGTCTTCCAGGTGGTAGTGCAGCTCACCGTTAAACCCAGCATCCCTGTCCTGAGCCCGGTCATCCAGTAAGAAGCTGGTCCCCACGGTGACATCCTCAGACACCCTCAGGTGTATTTCACCATTTTCAAAATGAGGTGCATTGTCATTGATGTCCTCTATGATCACAGGGAACTGAATAAGGTCTCCTGAGGCCCCCACGACAGCATTGTGTAAAATAATGCATTCCTCAGCCTTTGTCTCCTCGGGGCACAGGGCCTCGCGATCCATCTTTTGCTCAGTGGTGTAGAAATTCCCCGTGTTTTTGTCCATCCACAGATACTGCTGGGTCAGGAGCTGGTACGGAGGTGGAAAGTGTTTACTAAGTGACCCGGCCAGAATACCAGGCTTTTGCTCCTCTGGGACAGAAAACCAGACAGAAGAAGCACAAATGATCTGCCGGAGATGGAGCACGACCAGCAGATTCTGACAGGAGAAGAAAACAAACTGTGAGCAGTTTTTAAAAGCACCGCTATGATTTGACACTCTTTTTGTTACACTTGAAACTGACAGAGTCTAGAGGTTTTCCCTGGTGGTGATAAGGTTTAAACTTCATGCCTCAGTAAGCTCTTTTAGTAAAGGCAGGCGGCTGCACAAAGAAGGTAATATGAGGCCTCGCTTATCTTCCACTAATTACTCTCACACACAAATAACACCAACAAAAAACAATAAGCAAATAGCTAAGAATGTATTTGGCATAACAAAGAAATCTTATTTGCATATATTTCTGCATTTTCATAAATATTTGACAGTCATTAGTTGTTATTTTAATCTTAAAACAGGCTCAGACTGTCTCATTTTTCATATAATCCAAAAACTCTTCAGTGCTTCTCCAGAGGCTCTATCGGTGTGTTTCGAAATTGCACACTAAAGATTAGCATTCGAACTTTTCACTCAATCAGAAACACAGAGACAGTAATTAGATACCATCAGAATGGATAATCCCTGCATTGCTTTTGACCCACTGACCTGCAGCAGTCCAGCCCAGTTCATATTATCAGGAGTCCCATGGCCCATCGCCCTTACACATGTTACCCAAGATCCCCGGCAGCAAGTGAGCGCTGAGGACGGAGGCAGCAACCTAAACCTGCACAGCTGAAGTTATTATTCATTACATGCCCCTCCTACAACACTTACCTTGCGTGTCAGGCAGGAGCAGTCAGAGGAACAACAGGTTTACCTGCATGAGTCGAACACATGTTTTAGCGGCAACTCATGCGCTTCTAAGGGATAAAACCGAGTAAGCATGTGGTTTATTTACATATCTTACTAAACTAAATACGAAACTTTATGGGATGGGATTAATGAGCAAATACCAAATGTGTTTGCACACCTGTTTTTTATTAGCACACCTGCTATCTGCTGTTTATTTTACTACTTCATAATCTTAACAAACTGTGTCTGAATCATTTTTCTCATCTGGTACTGTTTTCTTCTGTCCACGTTTCCAGAAGCCTCTAAAACCCAACAGATCAAGTCTCGATCAATAACAACAGTGGTAAAAGTGTTCTTCTTGTTGCTGCATTCACATTGGAACATGCTGTGCACAGATACAAACTGGTCTTTTATTCAACAGTTCAACACGAGTGATAAAAAAGCAAATCAATTTTTATGTAAAGACCAGAGAGTTGTATTATTGATTGTGCTACCTTTATCTAACACCTTTAGTTACTAATGACTTTGTAGGTTCAGTTTTTAGATTGAAATGAGCACAAATATTTGGAATAACGATGATTAAAAAATTAAAGCAGGGGCAATTCTGCAAAAGTACTTTAACATTTAAGCATTTAACACCATTGGATTTTTTTTTTTTTTACTAAAAAGCACTTCTTCTAACACTGGTAAACATGCAAGGCTACTTCTCTGAAAATTACATAATAAGGCCACAGAGTTGAACATCTGTTCTGTGGGGTTTACACAGAACCTGCACCAGAGCGGCCCCTGTCGACAGAGCAGAGTACTGCATCGTTCACTGTGGAAATTAAATATTTAAAGGGTTTTTTATTCGACACAACTAGCGATTTTTTTCCCCCACCAAAGAGCTCTTTTATAGAAAAATATTAAGTTCCCTCTACACAGCGGCAGGAATTTGGGAAGACAAATTATATAACTAAGCAATAACATCCTGAATATTTTAAAATTAATTTTAGGATGATGCCACCATGCATTCCCAGTGTGACAGTGCTCTTACAAAGCACGTTTAACAACACAGTTTATTATTCTTAAATAAAGTTTCACTCAAACTCAGAGTGACTCTCCGAGGTCCTCTGTAAAATCTTAATGTAGCAGGCTCCCTGTGCCAGAGACAGGAAACACCCTTATGAATACTAAACGAGTAACTTTATAAGTCTACACACAGTCGCTCTCTCTTTTTTAATTTGAAAGCATGGGAAAAACTAAACGTCTCGACCTGAGTTACGTAACGGCTTATTTCTGTCTGTCTCATTTGCGTTATGGCTTTTCCTTTCAACTTTCCGCCCACTTTTTCCAGCTGCAGCAGACTCTGAGGTCTCTCTGCGACATGATTGGCTGCTCCGGTCTGCTAGCTTAGCGGGTGTGGAGGGAATTAGAATAAAACTACAGCACTTCTCGTCAGCTTCAAACTGTTTTAAGGAAACCCTGAAAGACAGCAGCCTGTTAGTGTGTTACTTCACTGCTTCAACATGTCCTCAAACTTTACTACAGGTGAGTTCAGCAACTTCTTGAGCCATTACTTTATTAATGATGATACAGTGATGATGAACAGACCTGCGTTTAACAGCTAACACCGGTTTACTCCTGTCACAGAGGCTGTTAGCCATATTTTAAAACATTTAAGTTTCTAGACTTGTTTCTCTTTATATATCTCATACTTTAAGTTAAAAAGAAAGTAAATGGCTCCCATGCTTTAAGTTTCCACGCTTTCTTTTCTTTCTTTCGTTTTTAAACCACGTTTTTTATTTGTTGGCATATTTTGAACAGACGTGGCATACATCTGTATTTTTTAAATATTGACACGTTACTTCCCTTTTCTGAATAAAATTTCTAAGGCTGTAATCTTTAATGACTCACTAACAAGGACGTTTTAACAATGTGTTTTTGTTTAAAATTTTTCTTGGAGTATCCTTCTAACACATTGCATCATATTTCCCAAACTGTTAAAGCTTTTTCATATTCATGTGTGCTTGATAAAGTAACTGGTGGATAAAGTGAGGTCTGTCCAGCCATACTGCATCTGTTATTTTACGACTCTACTTTTATTCAAGGAAATGTTGTTTTATTTCCGCCTAAAGCGTACAACTTGGACTTAAAATGTAATATTTGTTTATCACAGTTTGCAGACCAGTTGTTTTACAGGCTGTTAGATGTTTTATATGCCTTATGGGCTGTTAGTTTTATATTCACACATCAAGTTATCGGATACAGCCCACTGACATAAACACCAACTGCAGGCTGTGCCTTTTAGCTTTTATGTAATTTCATTTTTCACCCAGAAGATATGTTTTTTGTCGCAAGTTATTGCTTACATTTGGATATCTCCAGAATCTTTGAAATGCTAATTATTTGTTTGTTTTATTTCAGAATTAAACGCCACATTTAATCGGGGCTTTAAAATGTTTTCTTTTCCGCTCTTCTGCCTTTTCTGAAATGACTTCAGACCCTCTGAACATTTTCTCTCAGTGAAGTAATCTGACTTCTCTCCAACTGCTGACACATTTTCCGCAGACTTGGAGCTGGAGCTGGACGACTTGCTGCAAGAGTTCCAGGATGTGGTGGAGGAGCTGAAGGCCCCCTCTCACAACAGAGCTCACGTGTACCAGCGTGTCCTGCAGGAGGCTAAGACCCGCACAGGGCTGGCGGACGACAGCGGGGTCGAGGACTCTGACTATGGTGAGTTACTTAATGGTCAATCTAAAACAATGTTACAGTGATCAAGATAATATTATTGTACAAAGCGTGGGGAAGGAGAGACATTATTTATGGAGCCCCCCGGGTGCTGGTTGAGCTCCTTTATCAGTCCAAACAACTGCAGCTCGACACTTTTAATTTGCATGAAATTAGTAGTGCAAGAGGACACTTACCGGTACACTGTTTTGCTTATGAAAATACTGTAGCTGTGTACTGGAATGAACTGCAATTGCGGATAACCCATCTTCTGTAATTGTCTGTTTTGTGCTGCGTTTGTCGGCGGTTATGAGATAAAAGAAGAAAGGTTTTTCTGCTCCCATGCGTCGTCATTATTGAAAGTATTTTTGCCCCCTAATGCTTCAACAGGCAAATCGCTTTCAAAATCTGACACTCGGGAGTCGCTAACGGTGAACACGTGTTTACCTTTATTTTACTGCATGTTATTATCATTATGTGCAGCTCCTGCATTGTGTAAAATTTGTTGTCGTTGTCATTGATCATTTGCATGCTTGCTGGCCTCCTGTTTTTTATCCGCTCTCACTCCCCCCCTCTCCTCCCTCTCCCCCCAGGCAGCGAAGCTTCTTTGGGAAACAGTTTGAACACCAGCGAGGAGGAGCTTCACACAGCAGGCATAACGCTGGCACCGAAAGGTACTCGAGGCTCCCATCAGCCCATCTCCATCCAGATAGCCCTTGTTCTTACAGTGATCACTATCGCTTTCTCTCTGATCACTATCACAGCCACACAAAAACTCTCAACGTTAGCCTGGGAGCTCTTTTGTTTTTACACAACAAAGCCCCTGCCGCTGTGACTGTGACGTCTCAGCCCCCCCCAAAGTCTCCTGCAGGGGTTATTTGTCCCATAATGTAGAGGGAAGAGGGGCTCAGGTGTGTGCAAATGAATTAGAGTGGGTGTGTTTCGCATGCAGACACACAGACTACTGTTAAAATCTCCAAGGATAAAAACAAGGAGGTGACCAGGAGGTGGCATCCACTGTGTCAGTGTTTACACAGAATACCTTAAGATGTTTACAACAAAGATCCATCAAGCTGTCGAGGTTTTTTTAGCGCTTAAGATCAGCCTTTATCTCTGTAGAAAATAAGCTGAAAATGTGTTTGCCAGTCCAAGAGCAGTTTGCTTCATATGTAATTCTGGGACTTAGATTAGTTCTCAGCATTCGGTCCAAAGGAAATACCAGGGCACTGAGCCGCATTTCTCCACAAAAATGTTCCACTGCTGTTTTTTTTTCTCTATAATATAGTTTCTCAAATTGCATTTCTCTCTGTCGTCTGTCTGCAGCCAAGCTGGGAGACACGAGGGAGCTGGAGAGTTTTATCAACATGTTGGACCAGGAACTCGCAGGTAAGTCTTTAAGAGAATTACAGCCTGTATCACTCAATCTTCCCTTTATTCCTTTTCCACTTAAGCTGACAAGCCAGCAGGCTGCAGTGTGTAGTGGTGGCAGAGATGCAGACAGAAACACAAGAGTGCGTTGTTGTAGCCACTTTGTTTTTACCTTGTACTAAATCCCCACCACCACCACGTTTATCTCAGAGCACCTCTTGTGTGTAAATGCCATGTCTGGGGACTCAGGTGGGCTATCTACACGACCTTTAGTGATAATAGCATACTTGACTACTTGAGCATCATGATCCTGCTATCACCACTAAAGCAGTAGAGGGAACTACACACGCATGGCCTTGCGTACGTACACAAACCACTAGGCACACAGCATAAATCCTCTGCTATCAGTGGTCCTGACGCCGAGAGAATTAATGCTACAAATTAATCGTAACTCCCTCTCTATCTTTAGGAGGCTAGTTAGAGCATGTTTATGTGTTTGTTAGTGGCCTGTGTGCTTTTTCTTTTCTTCTGGCTCCTGAGCTTAAGAAGTTTTCTCTTTCTTCTTCTGCAGATATGTGAACAGAGCGAGAAAATGAGCCACGTAGACGAGGGGGGAGAAGGAGGCCGGGGGCGACACGGCCGAGCAGACAGGCAGATCTACACCAGAGCAGATCTGAGGGAGCAAACGCTCCCCTGGCTGCTGCAGGGGAAAAGGTTAACATGAGAAATTAAAAGGGCACTCCATTCCAAAATGCAAGAACACCCTCAGACCTCTGGCGACGACGCGTCCAGCGGGCAAGACGACGTCCCTGCAGCATCAGATCCAAGATGTGCGACTGATTGCTTAAACTAGCGAAGCCTCCATCTGTCCGGGAAGGGGAAGAAAACGCCGCCTAGAGTGCAGACAGCACGTTTACGATTCTCTAAAGTACTATTCCAGAAAAGGGCCCTAAACTCTCAGTGCCATATTTTTTATTGAAAAGGAGGCAGATCTTTGTTTGGTTCAAATCACAAATGGCACTTTAGCTTCAAAATAGTCCGACGGGTGAAGATCTGCTCATGTGTTGACGTCTCCAATGTACAGTTCTTGTTAATATCCTTTTTTTGAATATAAATAGTTGTACAGATGACTGCACATATAAATAAAGCCTAATTTTGATTGAATGTTGTAACAGATTTTATGTCCTTTGTTGATACAAAACTATATTTAATCTTCGAGAAACTGATCGCCTTTCTGCCCACATCTGATACACACACACACGCACGCACACACACACTGCTGAAGCCTTTCTCTTCTCTAAATCTCACTCCTGACAGCACTGACAACAAATTATACTCAGTGTGCCTGCACCTTCACCGTGCCCTAAAATGACTGTTGCTACTGTCACACCACATGTCTCTGAGGCCCTTCACCCATTCTTCTTTGTTTGTTCCCCTGCTTCCTGTACGCCTGCTCTGATTACGCTTTGAGTTTCACTTCTACCACGAATCAGGAAAGCCACAAATTTAGCCCAGACACCATGTGAAGACAGCTGAAAGAGGAAGTGCGTCAGTTGATCTGTGAGAAACAATGATGATTTAGATATAGCTTATTACCACAAATCCAGGCTGTATAGAGAAGGAAGGAAACGGTTCTGCTTTGTTTGAGTCTCGTATAAAAGAGCGTCTCAGCAGTTACCGACTGTGACTTACCATCATGGCTGTGTTTATATTCGGCTGTCAGTTCTCTCGAGTCTAGGTTCATCCTGTGCCATCCGTTTAAAGGTGTCTCCTCCTTTTTTGTCAAAACAGCACTGCTAAGGAACAGACACAGACAAGGCTGAGGTGAAATGTGATTTTTCACTTGTGACTTGTAATTTTACATTGACTGACATGAGCTGTGTAATCCAGCTGAAGTATGCAAAATTATTTTTAGTATGCTGACGACCTGCCAGATTTGAGCAGCGCATGAGGTTAAATGAGGACCTAAAAGCAACAGGCAAGATCTCTGAAATATTAAGTGGCACACTTTATCGTAATAACACACAAGGCCTTGGTGGAATGGGTGATGTAAGCCAAGGAAAAGTTGTGAGAACAGACACGTCGGGGACCAGCAGTTTATTGAATTGACTTTGTTTTCTCCTCAAAAATCCCCAGACGGCTGTTTGATACGACCCGTCACCTACACCACCTGCCCTTGTGATATATTAAAGACAGACTGCTTTGGTGGAGCTGCTTTTTGAGATCAAGTCATTGTCATTCGCCAAAGAAAGGAAGGCTGGATGTTTAAGTTACTGCTCCTTGTCTGTTTATGTCTCATTAAAAGACACTTTGTTCAGAAAGTTCACTGTTCTGAACGCAGGCCAACTATTTAACCCCGTTGACCGAGACGAGCGCAGCCGCTGCTCCGGGGGGAGTAGTGAGAGCAAATGAGCTTAAAATTTGACATTACCGCAAAGCAAAGAGGAAAAGTGGGAGCAGAAAGAGACCAAAAGGGAAACTGAGAGTGTTCAAACAATAAGGAAAGACACAGGGGGGGTGTAGAGTAACCTGCTCCTCCTGTGTTGTCTGTTCCACTTAGAGAAAGGCGAGGATGACTGATTGAGGCCACAGCTGTTCAGGATGGTGGTAACAAACAAAGTTGGAACTTCCCTCACAAACGAAGGGCACATCCTGTTTTCAGAGGCCGAAGGCGAGGAATTGCAACAATGCAGGAAATGTGACGGTGTAGCAGAGATGAAACAGAAAGGCATTTGATTAGAAGTCTCCCTTTGTGTGTCCCGTGGTGGCCTCGTAACAATGTGTTTCAGATCCTGTCTGGTACTTGACATAGTCGCCACACTCACCTGCTCTGATCCGCATTGTCATTTCATTGTACACGGAAAGCCAGCGGCTGCTAATTATGCTGTATGATTTTTATTAGATTGCTCTTCAATGGGATCTTGATGTAATATATCTGCTTGTCTTATGGGAACACCTCCCCATTGTTTAGCTAATTACTGTGAGACCAGCATTTGATTGGCATCGCACCAAAGTAAGAGGCCAATATGTCAGCCGGTCGCCTTGTTTAGATAACAGACAGAGTAATGATGAATGAACTGGCTTCATTAGCTTGTAAATTAGAATGAATAGATGTTATGATGAGACAGTGTACGGTCTTGAGAGATGGAGACATAATAAGTATGTTGCGCCCCTTTTGCCCGTCACCTATAGACTCAGGCATCCCGGTAATAAATGTCACAAACACTTAAAATCTCTCCACACAATGCTGGTTTGTTTTAAGCTAGTTAGAAAGCTAATGAAGATGTAATTGAGTATAGCAGGAAGGAGACACTTGTTATTATCAGACAATGAGTAAATGAAGCAGAGATATGGCCTGTGCAGCGAGGCTATCATGGCCGAGATGAGTGCAGCATGCCGAGCACGCAGTCTTCTGTCGTCTGCCTGATGAGAGACCGAGCAACGCCGCTCCCCTGAGAGCTCCCCAAATGGTCGAGGCTAACAACGCTCTCCCAAGGAATGAGCTGGCTCAATCGCCCAACACACTCACACACACCCAACCAGCACCGCCAACATAACCCAACACACAAACACATACACACAGAATTGTCAGATTCTGACTGGGTCTTACATAACAGAGGCCGGTCCCTGAGCCCGGATCAAGGACTCAGATCACTGCTTTGTTATTCTTGCAGAACTCGCCAAAGGCAGAGCGAGGAGCTTGGGCCATAAAAGACGTCAGTAGTGTGCTGTGAAATAAAATCACTCATATGAGAACACTTCATAGTTGTGTGAGAGTTTTTTTCTATAAGCCATAAATACAGTACTTTAAAGCCAGTGATTCTTTTTTTTTGATCATGTGAAATTAGCCATGCTAGCAGCTCACTGTCAGTCTGTGGTTTGGTTGCTTGGTTAACTAAAGTTTGGACTTAACTATCCCAGGAACTACACAATAGCCTTCTACAAAATCCCCTCACAGACAGTAATGCCTCCCACATCATGTTTCCTAATGACTTGGTGGTGACATTTCCTCCAGTGGAACCGCGGGGGTGACATTTCTGGTTTTGAGTGAATTGTTTCGACAACTTTTTGATTCTTTGTTATTTGTTCTCTGTTGTTGTTTTTTAGACATTTGTGATTTCCACAAACGAATTGCAATGACCTGAGAAAACCCCTACTTCCTCAAACTACCATCAGAAAGTCTAAATTTCCCACAGGCCTTCATTGTTTACAGGAACTACAGTAGAAAAGACTTTCCCATCACTCTTAGCTGTACTTGGTGTAGTGCTAATTAGCAATGCTAACAAGCTAATGTGCAAAACTCAGATGATACACATGGTAAACAAATGCCTGCTAAACACCAGGGGTCAGTTTCACAAAGCAGGTTCAACAAACTGTGAGTCTAACCCTGAACTCTGAGTTGATCTACGCTGAGATAGGAAACTCTGAGTTTTCGGTTCCAGAACAGCTGATTTGAGTTAGTTTGATCAACTCGGAGTAGTTTCACCTAGGGTTAAGCTCGTGCACCACAACTATAAAAAGACAGCATCAATGGAACCCACGATTCGACGAGTCACCATGGCAACGGGGAAGGGGGGCTGCGTTTTTCACCCCACTAGAATTGGACATCTTAATGCGCTCATACAGCGAGTTTGAACATGTTTTTAGAAAGAAGTTCAACACCGCTGCAGCTGCAAAAGAGAGGGAGACGGCGTGGGAGAACATTGCTGCTCGGGTCAATGCGTAAGTTTAAATGCAGTCCTTTGCAATCACAATAATATTACAGGGGAAAACTGCTTCAATGGTAGCCTATTAATTTATTTCATTTAGGTGCAATCCCGCGGGGGAGAAGCGCACTTGGCAGCAGCTTAAGATGAAACATAAAAACATACAGTTGCCTTACTCGAGTGCTCTGCATCTCCGACATTGTACAAAAAACTCCCATTTGCAAAGAAACGCAGCGCAACACACAATATCTGCTGGGATGTGAGAGCACGACTACGGTTGGTAATGTTGCAAATGTTAGGACGGATTAGGTTGTGTATGTAGATGATGGACTGTGACATGAAACGGTACCGCTCAAAAAGATAATTGTCTGGAAATGCTAGAACATCTATGCGCGGTCTGATAACCATCTCCCGACCAGGTTAGGTTCATAGAGTCTGTTACTACGGTAACTGACCGGATCTTAAGTAACCTCTCTCTGTGAAACAGGCTAGAGTTACCCCTCTTTCTCTGGTTTGAGTTACCTCTGTGAAACGGACCCCAGCACATTAGCATTATCACAGTGAGCATGTTAGCATGCTAATGTTAACATTTAGCTCAAAGCACTGCTGTGCCTAAACACAGCTGCACAGGGGTCTGTTTCACAAAGCAGGTTTATTGAAAACTCTGAGTCTGTTAACCCTGAAATGAGGGAAACTCTGAGTTTTCCGTTTCACAAAGGGAGGTAACTTAAGCTCTCGGTCAGTTACCGTAGTAACAGACTCTATGAACCTAACCTGGTCGCGAGCAGGTTTTCTTCAGGAAACTCAGAGTTTCGCTCTGTCTCCTCCCTCTAGAATATAAAACCGATTCGGTTTTATATTCTCTTATATTCTGTTATATTCTATCAATTCGACTTCCTCATTCATTCAGCCCGTCTCATGCGTGTGTTTAAGCGGTTACCGAATTAAAAGAAGAAACGTTGCGTCTCTGTGCTGCTCTGATCCCTTTGCAAAAGTCTTTTATAATTATGATAAAAAAAATCAAAAGACAAATCTGTGTCAAAGTCATCATTTTTAGATTTTCCAACACCACTGCCGAGAGCACTCAAATAAGACACCTTAAGTTATTGGATTTTTTTTATTTATTTAAACTAACACATTCAGTTTAATCAACATAAATTATAATGTATGCGAAGTCAGCATCATGTTAGGGATAAAGCTAATGCACATTAAAACAGCCACTGAATTATATTTCATTAGATTAATATTTAAAATATGATTGAAGTGCTTCCATGTATGTTTTTTTCTCCCGCTGCATTGCTCCTAAATTAATATACATTTTAGCTTCCGGTCGTGTTTAAGTATTAAATAAATAGACCAGTTTAAACTAGCGCATTAACTCGAGCAGCAGTTTCTTCCCACGCCGCTTCTCTCTCTTTTGCAGCTGCAGCCGTGTTACTTTGTTTTTCTAAAAACATGCTCGTATTCGCTGAACGTCCGCGTGAGGATTTCGAGCTCCACTGGTGTGACGTAGGAGGACCTCTTTTTGTGTACCGTTGCCATGGTGAATCCTGGTGTCGGGGCTCCATTAATGCTGGCTTTTTACAGTCAGCGTGCACGCACTTAACTCCGGGTGAACCTACTCAGAGTTGATTGAACTAACTCTGATCAGCTGTTCTGAAACCGAAAACTCAGAGTTTCCTATCTCAGAGTAGATTGACTCAGAGTTCAGGGTTAGACTCAGAGTTTGTTGAACCTGCTTTGTGAAACGGACCCCAGAGCTGCTAGCATAGCTGTAAACCCTTATTGTTCACGACCTTCTAAATTTAAGTCATATTTGTTATCTAATTAAAGAGTTTACATTAATGGAGCATATTTAGCAAGATTAGCTCTTTGTATGTTTGCTAACTTTTGATAATTAAGCCTATTGGCCTGTTTTTCTGCTGTGTTTACAAAAATTACTGATGTAAACAAACCATTTCACAGCATCAGAAAACAATAACCCCGAGCTCTCTGTGGATGTTAAAGTGAAATAGAGCCCAAATGCAGCTCATTCAGGAGGAGGAAAAATCACTACTGTCTTATTTTAAAGCCACTGGAAACATTTTAATGGCTTGTTCGGATTTCTGAGGTTGCTTACGTAAATCCTATAAAGTCTAAACCTATTCCGAGTCATTTCCTGTTGTGCTGCCTGACTCTCCAGGCCTCATTGTATAGAGCAGGAAACCAGTGCAATTATTTTCACAGGAGTTCATTCCTAAAGAATGTGACTCATGCAGCCTTCCCTGGACTTCAAATGAGCCATTACATCACTGCTGACTGGAGATTTCTTGACGCCACTTCACTCTTCCTCTTTCAACTCAGACAGGCAATTTACTAGAATTCATTACCGAAACTCGGGCAAATAATACACCACAAATCAAAGAGCTCAAACATAATCAGAACTCACTCCTTGCTTTGTGTCTGTATTTGAAATGATGTTCAATTTAAGTGCTGGTTATATATTGAACACTGTTGAGAAAAGGGAGTAAAAACAACCTGTGGGAAAATGTGGATGCGTGAATGGAAGTGACAGTGAACATAGTTTTAGCAAATGCCATGGGCTACCTAGTGGGCAGGAAAAGCTGTGTTTTAATGTAGCAAGGTGGTGAGCTGTCAGTCACTCCAGGAGGTCTCAGTGCATCTTTACAGCTGTGTCAGTGCTCCCAGTGTTTTAGTAGTTTTACGAGGTATCCAGGGAATGTTATATGTATTTCAGTGGTGTGAAACATTTTTGTGTCTGGGAAGATTAGCTGACATCTTTATGTCACAACCGATAACATCCAACAGGATCTCTGAATCTATTTTAAAGCACAGTGTGTGAAATGCAGTTGTGTACAATTAGCGGCATGTGTAAACACTGAGATAATTCAAATGAGCAAATCTTTCAACAGAAATTTGTAAAAACTTTTATGAGGTCACATGTTTATAAGATTTTCTGATTAAATATTAACAATGTGCGTCTGTGGGCAAAAATTGCGAAGCAAACATCTTTTCAATTTGTTGGAGAATTCACTGTACAAGACTAACATTTAGGCATCACTGACAAATGAACATCTCTGCCTCTCGGGGTAAAAATAGGCTTAACTTCAAAGGATGTTTCCAGAGCAAAAAAAATGGTGCAGATTTTTTAGGAGTAAGCTCATATATTGAAGTCAAACTCACAGTGTATTTGATCAGAGAGATCTGTGAAAAGCCTGGTGGCCTGGATTAGCACTTAAGATCAAATTGGTGCCACTGAGAGTCATTGTAATGTGATCTAAGTGATAAGATACTTTAAGGGAAAGTCCTCCGGGAGTCTTCCGCAGTCTGTGCCGCAGCTGCGAGTTCAGAAACCAAAGGTCCGCTGACGCAACCCTCCCTTGCCACCAGTAACCCACATCTGAGAAAGGCATTATTGGACTGCCATCTGATGGTGAACTCCAGCTGATGCAACTGGGAGATAGCGCCGGGCCTGGCCTCATCTGGTGAGGAACAACTCTGCAGAATAGCCCTGGATGTGCGAGATAACTCTCTGAATAATGAGAGCAGTTGGAAAAGAAAAGAAGCCCCGTAGAAGTTGGGAAACTTCTTCTCCGATCCCGCCGTCAGAAGTGGACCAACTAGCAGGAAAAATGAGCCGTCAAGCAGCGTCTCGTTGTAACAGGGGTTTTGTGGACAGGAAACAGGATAGATACAGTGTAGAGACTCTGAATGTGCTTGTTTCCTGCTGTTGTTTCTTCCCTCACGCACACTGGGAGCAACACGCTTTAGTCTCAGCAGCCTCTGTGGTATCTCCAGGCCATCCATCTTACACAGGCCAGATCATTATGTAGTCGACAAGCAGCTTTAGGCCGGGGGCAGGTGGGACTGCTTGTACTAGATGAACTATAGGCTGCTACTGTTCTTTAGTGGACCTCCATAAAGCCAAACAAGCCCCCCTTTTACTGTTGAATAGCACATTACGCTTGAGCTTGTTCTATTCTTGCAGCGCTGCTGCAGTTTGTTGCACCCAAAGCTCCCTTTAAGGATGAGGCTGGTGTTATTTTATCTTTTTATTTTTACCAACAAAACCCAGTAAAAGACCAAAAACAGCCATGAATATATCCCGCTAACAAGTGCTGTCTGAGTAGCCACAGCTTGCAGCTTACGACTCTGTGCCACTGCAGTCCAACTGCATCCAGAAACCATTAAAAACACATAAAGCAGCCCAAACATTGGGTGATGCTCCAGTTTTATTCTAAAACAACTCTGCGGAAGCGTTTTCTCTGGATAGGAGCTCCATGTTGAGTGAGAGTCACAGAGCATGCTGGGGGATGTGGCTCCCTGCTTCGCTAGTTTGACGAGCAATGAGAAACACTGTCTGTGTTGATTGTGATTAAAGTCACCCGATGCACCAGTAAGGCTCGTTTTTTTGGATCTACTTTCTGTGTTTTAAGTCGTTTTGGATGCAGTGAGATCATCGGCACAGGCATATGCTACATCTGGCTGCAGCTTCACAAGTTAGTACTTGTTAGCAGGATAAAATCCTAGTTGGATTTGATTCTGTTTGTTGATGATAATAATAAAAAACTTAAAATATGCCGCCTTTATTCTTCAATGCAAAAGCTGTGTGTCCTTTTTTTAAAGCACTTACAAAGATGCTCTCTTAGATAGCGCTGCTCTCTCTGTAATCATTTTGTAGGATGAAAAATATACTAAACACTATTATCAGCACCGAACTCCTCCATCTGACGCCAACTGAAAATGAATGCCATGCTCTATATTCATGAGAAGCACAATAAGATACAGAAAGAATAGATATTTTATTTTGTTTACTCCAGTTCTGGCGATTATAAATACATTCTATGGACATAAACATAGAAGTAACAGGGCATCTTTAGTAATCTGTACAATGACACTGACATAACAGAGTTACCAGGATGTGTTGGAGCTCAGAGAACATTGGTTTTGTTGATTTCAGTCGCAGGTTGGAGTGAAAAATGTGTTACAGTTTCTGGTTTTGAAGCCTCCATAAAAGCCGCAGTGCATGATGTTCCTCTTTAGGAAAACCTGAAAAATATGCCAGTGATTTGTCAATGCTCTGCGGGAACAAAAGGAAATTGTCAGGAGAGCGTTTTTCACATGGAAATCGCAGATTATTGATGTTTTGACAAAATGCAGAATGATTTCCCTTTGGAGAAAAACAGGCTATTTGAATTTGAACTACAAGAGTTTCTGGTTCAGTGGCTGGTTCTCCTCCGCTTCCCTATAAGTGATGTCAATTAGCTTCTTAGTCAGCAGAGGAATGTAGTAACTCAAGAAAATTAGACCTTAAATGACTGGAAATGAGCGACGAGTCCAGATTATGGCACTTACAAAGCAGCAGAAAGAGAAAATGGGGAAGTCATGTCGGTGTGAGACAGAGTAATAGCTGCTCAGATTGCATTTTGTGCGCGGGAGGATAAAAAGACGGCGGTAAAGAGGAAGAGGAGACAAAGACGGATGGCGCACAGGAAGAGAGATGAAGGTGAGAGGAAATGCAGGTACGAACGCTTTTACTGCGGCAGAAATTAAACACTTAATATCTGCTCAAACACTCGGACGCACACACACACACACACACACACACATTCTTCTGCAGCTCTCCCAGCGGGTGGCACTGTGTAATTTGGCACATCCATTTCCTACTCTGAGCTTGTCTTCAGTGCTGTTGCGGCAGTCACAAACCCCACTGGGATATTCCAGCCAACCCTTGAATGATGTCACTTGCGAAACACACTCACTGAACTGCAAACAATTGTCGACTGTGGAAAAGTGTCCGGCTCGTAACTGTCCCATTTTTCTACTGGTGGTGATTCCTGTCAGGGGGAGTTCGGGCTAATTAAATCAAGCCTTCACGTGCCTGATTGCCGAAGGAGTCTGACCCCGTTTTCTCTCGCTACACTTTCATGGTCTTCCCCTTTGGTCCGACACTTAATTATGTGGCCGCCATGTATCGCAAACTGTGTCCCCGAGGCCACCAGGTCTCCCCCTGCCAGCACTCGGTGACATCTGCTCTGCTTTAACAGCATATGGGAAAATTACATGGCAAAAAACAAGTTGCCCTCCCATGACATTTCTTCCCTTTGATAGTTCGCTCTCAACTTCGCCACTCAATTTTAGCTCAGTGCCACTCTGAGTGTGTGTGTGTGTGTGTGTGTGTCAGAGCCAACGGACATGACCTTCTGCCACTGCAGACGGATCAGACGAGGGGACGGTCTACTTTGATTCATGTCCTGTCTTAAGGGCTGCTTCCTCTACATTACAAACAAACTAAGGGCACACAATTTCACAATAAAATCCTCCAGGTGTGCTTACTGTCAATTTTTTCTGGAGCTTTCATCTTGATTTCAGCGCACTGATGACCTTAGCAGATGACCTTAGCTAGTGCTAAAAGATGACGTAGTAATGTTATTTATGGTGTGCAACATTAGTTAAAGATGACGTCAAATTTTACCTCTGTTTGTTCCCCACCTTCTACCCAGGGAAATTTCTTAAAGACCCCCTCCACTGAAAATCCACTCATGTAAACATCTCCATGTGGTGTTTCTCATGTGCTACAAGACATATCAGGAACAACATCAGCAGTCATCTCCATGGCTGGGCCTGTCTGCTTTTAAACTGCAGTGTACCAAGGACAGGCTGAACAGCACGTTTTCAGATTGGCAGGTTTGAGACGTCACAAACCTAAGGAGCCAATCCCGTTAACGGACGGGGTGACGCTATGCATATCAACCACTTCTGCGATGCGCGAGCCAGCTGTAACCGTCATCGTCATTTTTGCAAACTCACTACTGACTGCTAACGTTTACATTACTAGTAATTACTACATTTCAAGTTAGCTAAGTTTCAACAAGTTGCCACTAAACCAGTGATTCCCAACCTTTTTTCCTTGGAGCCCCCCCTGCTTGTAACTAAGAAAGGCTGAGCCCCCCGAGCCCGCACACACGTACACCAAAACAATAAAGTGATTCATTCCAAATCTTTATTGGCAATAATTAACACCAATCAGCCTTTAGTTCGCAGAGGTGTGGCCTACAAAGCAGCTACTATATTTGAATAGCTGAAAAGACTTTTGATTATCAAAGTGTTTTTTTAATGATTTTATTTAACATGTGCAAATCTAATCTTGTCAATCTCAGTGCAGACAAAGCTTTGCGCACCCCCAGTGATCTTTGGCGCCACCCTATGGGGGGCCCAGACCCCAGCTTGGGAACCACTGCAACTAAACGATGGCAGAGACGTGTTCTGTTTTCGGCTGTAATTTGATGTAGCTTTCCGGTTCGAACATGTATGGCTGAATTACCCCTATTTTTCGACTTGCCATTCTGCAGCGTACAGAAGCTATCGTAGCAAAATAGAAAAATCAAAACAAGCATTCAGCTTTCTGAGTTTGACGGAAAAAACATATCAGACACAACTTATTTCAAGCAGAGCATTTTATATGTCTTAAAACATGACTGGAGCTGGTCTTTAACTCCAGGTGTCCCAATGTGTCGACCAGCTCGTCTCTAACTTTGTCTGTCTGCCTTTTGGTAGTGTGTGTAAGGGCTGTTTCCTCTGAGAGCTACTTCAGAGCGGTGAAAGGGACCAAAAAGTTAAAATAAGGTTGTAGAATCAGGTGATAAATGTCTGCGTGTTCGCCCCTGCGAGCAAATCACTGTCAGTATAAAAATAATGATTGAAGCAGCTACAAGGAATTCACTCTTATGATCCTATTTCTCTGATTAACAGTTTTTACTGGAAAATCTCCATAACAAAGAAATAGACTCCAAAAACAGTTAAATTGTACGAGACATGTGCTCTATGGATTATCTGCAGTAACAAGGACGTCCTCTCTTTTTTTGGAAATAGAAACACATTTTTGGATTTTAAAAAACTAAATCATATTTCAATGCCGTGAGTGCCACAAGAAAAATTCCATTAACTTCCATTGTACTGGAGACGACTGCAGGGCCAGACAAGTTTGTAAAAAACCTTGAGAAATAATAAAAAGCAAGTTAAAAAATACGTTTTTAAAGGATGCTGTGTAGGATTTAGATGTAGAGAAGAGCCAACTACATTCTTCCCTTCTGAGCATGTAGGAGAATGGTTGCCACAAAAACATACTTTTTAGAGCCAGTTATTCTCCCTTTGGGTTTAGGTCAAGATGACCTAGAGCCCACTCGCTTTTATAAGTCAATCTCTGCATGAACGGCTGTAAACTTTAGAAAAATGACCCTTCGTTGTTCAAATGTTGCAAGGTTATAACCAGGAGCCAAATTATCCTCAAAACAAGCTGACCCGGTCATTTTAAATAGTAACAGGCTGAACCTCGCCTGTTAAAAATCTCTGTTTTTCCAGTGCTCTTAAAGGCGGTCAGGAGGGGCTGCAAGATAAGCTGCCAATAGCTTGTTAAAAGGGGCTCAGATTATTTTTAGGTAAGTAGTCCTTCAGTGTTTGTCATAAACAAGGTTTTTAGTGGGAGCAGAATTAAAGATGTGTCCAGAACAGCTCTCCAAAACAAATAGACTGGAACTTTCACCTGATAAAACGCAGAACAAAGCATTATCATGTAATAATCTCACAGATTTACATGTAAATAAATGTCTGTTAAGTCACTATCTATTGCTGAATGAGGTAACACAATGGTGATTGAGCCTATGGCCCACTGATGAAAGCCTTTGCATTTGCAGTATTACAGACTGGGTGTCTGTGGCGACTTTTGCGGAACAAATCACAAGCGGCGCCCAGTTGGCACGTTTTCCATCACCCAGCAGTGGTTGGTCTGCCAGAGAGGGTAGGCGGAGCTAAGCGGCTGCTTTTCCGCTCTGCAAGTGTTGCGAGTAAACAGTAATCTACTATGGCTGAACAAACAAAGAAAAGATTGATGACTACAGATACAACTTCAAAAATAAGTGAAAATCCAAAGAAAAAGAAACAAACTCGACGCTCAGATGAAGGCGAACAGTCTGAAAAGGAAAGCGACCGTCAGCGAGGAAAATCAAGATTTACAACCGGAGCCAACCGTGGACGTCACACATGCAGCACTGTCTGGATATCTGGGAAGTGTGCTCCCACAATTACCGTTTGTCACCATATGGGGCCGCCAAAGAGAACGAACTCTTTCCCAACTCTTTAGGCCTCTAACTTTAGCTCACTATCTGACTTAATCACTACATCCAATCGAGTGATGATAGTAAAAGACGATGGCGTGACGTAAAACACTAATAAAGTAATCATCTGGAATTGTTTTAATGTGTGGCTGACAACCAGCTAATGAAACTTGTGCAGCTTGCAGGTAAAATATGAGGCTCAAGCAGGCTGATGTAAGAGTTTGGTGTGGCATTGAGCTGAAAAAATAGAGAAACAAAAAGTTTCAGACTGAACAGCCAAATTGGATTCAACAGAATTTGTAGCAAAGTTCAGCCGAAGTTCTGGACTTTTTCTAGAAGCAAGGGAATGTATCCTGATTGGCTGTAGGTATAAAGGGCTCAAGATAGATAGTGAAACACAAAGACTCGGCGGGGTACACACTACAAGATAATCAAGCTAATAATTTTGGGTTATTCCCCTTTTCAGGCAAAAGGAAGCAAAGTCACGACTTCTTGATGGTTCTGAAGATTATCTGGCCAGATGTTCCCGTGGTGCGAGGTGTGTTACAAGTGATTTAACTTCCCCCGATCTGCTCAGAAGAACGTTGCTGCACTGATTTCAATTACATTTACGATCAGATATCCTGTTTTGTGGGAGGAACCCCAAGGACAGCTGAGCACACACTCTGTGGATTGTCACGTGAAATGAAACGATAGCCAAATGGGAAGCGAGCTGACTGAAGGAGGAAGCACAACAATCGCAGCCATGGCAGCAAACGTGAAGCATTAAGTAAAGAGACAAGTGTGAACATGGGCTGTCATTTAAGTTTACATATCTGTGAACGTAAACCTCAGACCAACATGGGGGCTATTTCGGCATCACTTTCGTACAATGAGAGCAGGTGGATACACGTCGTCCATCGGCACATTCGGTGAAACCAAACTTAAAGTAACATGTACAGCCCGTATTCACGCCGTCTCCATGACTTCATCCATAGTTTTTTCTTTGTGAATTTTCAGTAAAATGTCCAAAAACTATCAGCCCCAATTCTTCCTACCTGTTGTCCACCTTATCTAAAGTCGTGTTTGACCGCGAGAGATTTTGCAAGATTTCCAGTTTTAAGAGTCGGACTCTCCAACTGGTTGTTGGTAAATTAATTTGTTGGTGTGCTGCTTTGGTCACATCGTTGCTCTCCTAACACTCTAGGAACAAAACTGTTAAATCTAAATCGTTATTTTTCGTCATGTGTGGGGTCTAAAAAATCTTGAAGTGTGGGCCAGCCTTACTGATAACATACTTATGATGGTTATATTCCATTTCTGCTTATAGATCCGTCTAAATCTCACACACTGCCCCTTTAAGTAATCTGGGTTCACCTTCCAGTAACAAAGCTTCACATCCACTCCGCAGTCAGGAGTATTTATCCACTGACACACGTTTGACTATTTGTACAGCCTATTCCCTACATAAGCACCAGCACAGAGACATTATTAAATGTTCCTGTATGAATGAGAAAGCACCAGGTAGAGACCGACTGCTTAAATCTTCCTCCGTGGCTGCGGCTCAGCTGAAGACAGTGGCTGATTAGGAGGTGAGCCCCATATAAGGCAGGAAGAGCAAAAACAAGATGACTCACATAGATCCGTCTCCGAGCAATTCCCCTCGAATAACCCTTCTCTCTTTCTGCTGGTGGCAGCATCCGTGATGAGCTGACCAGCCTGTGCTTCTCGCTCCGCTGCACCACCGATAACTAAAAACCAGATGAGGTTGTAATGGAATACTTCATAAAAATGTTGAGGTTTATGTGCATAAAGTATCGAAGGACTGCGACACTTATCTATGAGAGCTGGTCAGGCCGCGTTTCTGCACTCGTAACACGGCAGACAATCTGAGCTATGCCAAGATACTTAATGAAAATTGTCAGTTTAACTCGCAGAATCAATAACTCCAGTTTTCTCCCCGAGAACAACATATAATAGGATGCAATGTGAGTACATCAAGGCAATCTTTTCACAATCTCCCATCGCTGCAGCACTACTTTGCATGAATTACAGTAAAATCTGGAGTTATGCACGCAGATAGGCCCCAAGCTGTTAGCCTGTTTTTCTCAAAGGTTTCAGCGAGAGAAAAGAGAGAGGGAGGAGGAGGAGGGGAGAGCGAGAGAGGAAGACGGGGGTAGAGAGGAAGTCCTGGGGGGAGACTTGCACTCGCTGCAAGAATATTTCTTATTTAACTCCTTCAAAATGGAAATAATAGAAAGTCATGGGAAAGGGAGGAAAAGAACTTTGATCAAGAGAGGAAAAAAGTTTTGTGAAACTTTATATTCTTCATTTTTTACAGTTTTAATTTGGCACATGGCACAATCAGCATGTATGCATCTGGTATACATAAATAAATATTAAATATTTTATACATAAATATACATATAGAGCTCTTACAAAGACACCGGGGGCAGTCTTGGCTTGGGATGTGTCAAATGATAATAACGAGACATAGAATATATTTGTGTTTTTGTAGTCTGAACAGTGTTGTAATTGTGGGAGTGATATCTCCATAGAAGCCCTATACATATATGTATGTATGCCCATATTTATATATATATTCAAAGAAATACAAGTGTGCACTGACGTGGGTTTATCAGTGCAAACAGGCCACTGTCTGCTTTTGAAGAGGAACTCTTACAAAGTCAATGGAATCATGTCAGTTAGTTCAGTTGAATCTTTAGCTATTTTTTTTTCTCTTACACGTAAAATAATAGATTTATTTTGTAATCTTTAAGCAAAATTAGACATATATAACTTTGAAAATAACAAAAGTGCTATTTCGCAAAGACAGACACCCAGAGACGCAGCAGAAACACTACTGGTGGTGAACCAAAATCAACAACATGAGAAAATACTCAGCCCCCACCCCCCCCGAAACCACATTGTACAACCTACAAACAAAAAAACAGGTGCACGGACACACACACACACACACACGCACGCACGCATGCACACACTCATTCTCTCAAACCCTCTCGCACATACAGACTCACTCACTCACCGCTCTTGCTTTTTGCAAGTTCCGACAATGTGTCTCTTCCTTTATCTCAGCCTCTTAACCACGCTTGCACGCAGGGAACTGGAAATCATTTTCTCATGCACACAAACACACAGGTGCTCGAAGCAGCATGTGTACGTGCACACTTTGTGGAGATAATATCAGATAGCTTAACAGAGAAATTGGCTGTAAAAGATGCACTTTTTTCTTAACAAAACAATCACAGTAACATAGTATTTATCTCTGCCTTCTCATCTCCTGGCAAGAGCTGTCCCAGACAAATTATTTCTATACGAGATTTAAAAAAAACAAAAAGAAAGAGATAACACCGTTTGTGTTGCTGTTGTGTTGGTACGCAACAGAAAGAAACAAAAATGAGTCGCCCCAAAATGGGTTTTAAAAATCTCTACATCTGCATATCCTCTAGGTTCCCTTCCTGGTTTCAGTCTCTCATCTTTGAGTCTCATCTGCTTGTAACACACTCCACTCGGAATAGTCTCAGGGAATAGAAATAAAGACAAAAAAGAACGAGCTTTGTAAGGCATTGAAACGTAAAACAAAACAAAGAAGCAATTAAAAACATTTTGCGAATATCGACGTAGAGGCCATTGTTCGAGATGTGTCTCCCGCAGGAGGAGGGGATGGGAAATAAAAAGCACTTCTCTTTGTTTTTGTTATGAATTCAAGAAAAAAAGTGTTGATATCTCCTCAGTCTGCTTAAAAAGGCTTTTAAAATGATTACTTTAGAAAAAAACACTGCAGAAAGACCCCCTCCCCTGATAAGGAGAAGGGAAGCAGTTTGATTTTGGCAGCTCTGCACAACTTGACATCCATAGAGAGCTCTCAGCAACTCTCCTCGTAGTAAAAGTCTAGTTAAATCTCTTCACGTTTTAATCCGACTCATGCCCTTCCCCTCCCCTCCCCCTCGTAGCCCTCCCTCCCCCTCCCTGTGATATTTATAAAACACAATCCTCTCCTCCGTTCGTTCATCCTCCCGCTCCTCCTCCCCCGCCTGCGCTGGCTGGCCCCTGGCCTCCTTAAAGCTATACGCGGGTGGTTGAGTGGGAGTGCGGCAGGCCGGTGGAGTTGAAGCCGGTTGTGAAAGTGTTGTAGGGGTGCAGGTTGGGCATGCCCACCAGGGAATTGGGGATCATGGTGATGGTGTTGGGCGTCATGAGGGGAATGTCGTCCGGTGAGCGCCGCAGAGTGAGCGTGTAGTCGGGCAGCGAGGCTAAACGCAGCGCCCCCTCGTTGCTGTTCCCCGCCTCGCACTCGTGGTGCGTCTGGTTCATCTGCAGCGACATGATCTCCTCCTCCGGCGCGTGGTGGCCGATGTCGTTGGAGGTGGTCTGCCGCTGCGGGCTGGGCTGCCCGTGCCCGGAGTCCTGCCGCCGCTTGTCCTTCCGGTAGTAGAGCGCTGCGAAGGCCAGCACGTTGAGGAACAGCAGCGAGGCGCCCACCGCGATAGTGACGCTGAGCTCCGTGGAGTAATCCCGCGGGTTCTCCACCACCAGCGGCCCCGTCTCCTCGTCGTCGCTCCACGAGTCTTTGTCCTCGCTGTTGTAGGCCGGCGACATGGGGGGCCGCTTGGTGTTGAACGGCCAGGACGTTTTCCCGTTGGGCCTCTTGGTGGACAAGGTGTTCTGGGTGGTCTCCGGCGGGGGCACTTTGGTGGTGGTGGAGGTGTAGTGGAACATATCGTGGAGGTTGTACAGGTGGGGCACTAGGTGTTTCCAGAAGGCCACTTTGGTGGCGCGGTAGTGGTCGCGCACTCGTGGCTTGAGGCCGATGTGCAGGTACAGCTGGTCCTGCGGGTTGTACTTGGACCAGGCCACCTCCTCGAAGCGGTTTGCCTTGGTGTGGATGAACTTGGTGTCTTGGGGAACCGGTTTGTTGGGATCTCTACAGACAGAGAGAGGAGAGAGACATAATAGAGTGTTAAATAAGATTGTGACAGTTTATTTAATTATTCATGCTCCCACACTCATGAGGGGATGGAGGCAAATAAAAATAGTAAAAAGGAAACATAACAGAATCAGTCACAGCTTATACTTTGGCGTGAAAGAGGTTCAGCCACTGCTGGAGAAATTATTAATCTCGCTCAGCGAATCCCACAAACAGCGAAAGCACAAATCCACAACAGCAACCGGCTGCAAATAATTGATACAGGTGTGTATGGCCGGGTCTGTATTTTTACACTTTCTGTTGCTGCATCGACTCGCTGACTTGTCCTATCAATTTATTTCCCATTCTGACATCTCTTTCCAGCCACCTCTGTTTTGTCACGACGTGCCTCATCCCCTTCTCTCTTCTGTCCCCAGATGTTGCTCCTAATTCAGTTCAGATGCAGCCCACCCACAAAAACCAGGGCAGAGGTTTTTAAAGTAAACACATATGAATAAGTCAGCAGGCTTTAGGGCTCGCGTCAGGAGGCATCTTGTTGTTGATAATCCGACGCTGGTGGAGCCCCTCCGCTAATTGCTCAGGGAAGGCAGCACAGTGTGCGTCGGCTTCCAGTGTGCTGATGTAAAGTGGACCATATTAATCAAGACAGGAAGAGGAGACTGCAGCGTGCGTGTGTGTGGGTTTGGACATAGGGATGTTTGTGTGAGACAAAAGGGGATGTGTGCGACTGAGAGAGAGAGAGAGATTTTCTTTATGCAGTACCTCTTTTGATCTACAGAGTTCACTGTTCCACTTTTCAGCGTCTCGACATGTTGCCTCAACACCGGATGGCCGACCATTTCAATTACAGTGAAGCTATTGATTTATTGAATGAATTAACATATAGCAATCTCCAGCAATCACACAACTCCTTGTTGCCCCGTTGCCGTACAATGTCAGGGGTGGGAGCTCTGCGGCCCGTGCTATTGCTTTTGTTACAGAGGAAATGACTTTCTGTGGAAGAACCTGAAGAATAGCACGGCGGCCTTGAAAACACAATAATTGATGTTGGAGCGGAGGAGTTAAAACTATGTTGTTCCAAGGAGGAAAGGCTCAGCGCGACATTTCTCTAAATGTCAGGAAATATCCCTTTGAGGGTCTGACCGCGCAGCCAGTGGCAAGCAAAGTTCATTTTTAGGGATATAGCGGCTACGCTGCGTTGTTGGCACGGCCCTGAAAAAGCTCCAAACACGGCCAAGAGAATTAAAAGCCGTGCCAGAAGAATTCACCCTCCGTCTTCTCTCCTGTTCGTTTCTCCGCTGTCAATTTTTCTTTTTCAGGTCAGTGCTTCTGGGAGAGGTGAGAGAGAGAGGAAGAGAAGGAGAGAGAGAGAGAGGGGTGGAGGTAAAGCAAATTGAGATGGCTGGAGCTGAATCCCTGGACTTGGGCCGGTGTCAGCAGAGCAGCCCGTAAATAACCTCTTTTATTAGGCCCGTAATGATCCCCAATGAATATTGACAGCCAGACTATGATGACTTTGTAGCTGAATATCAGTAATTAAGTTTCAAAGGAGTGGGTGGTGGAGGTAAGGTCATATTGATCTCCCCGTGCACAACATGCCAGAGAACAGGACGTCAATAGAGCAGCCTGAGACGTGGCTGTCTGCAGCCTGCGTGCCTCATGAATCCTCATGGCAGGGCTGTTCGTGCTGTCACACACACACACACACACACACACACACAGAGATGCACATTCAACCCCCCCCCTCTCCATCTCTCCATATATGCATACACGCACATGACAACAATAACGGAGGACGGTGCAATCTCCGTTAATGGGAATTCCGGGCATTTCCATAACACTGCAAATGCTCTCTTTTCAGGAGGGTCAATTTGCTGAATTGTGGTGGCAAAATATTGAAAAGGTACTTGGACAGATCACACAAAACAAGCGGTGTGTGTGTGACTGCGTGTGTGTGCAGGGAGCAGCAGTGTGGAAGGGTTAGAAAAGCTCTTTTGTGGCTGGCTGGCTGGCTGGTTCAGTGTAAGTGAAGATGAATAATTTAGGGAACACAAAGAAATCAATGTGGCATCTTTAGTTAATTTGATTTGCCGCATTAGAGAACAACTGGCTGCCTTATCTAATTACACACACATATGCTTGGGTAATTGTTGCAAAGTCAATAGTAAACAGGCTACATTCCTTTGAACACTTTCTACCACCGCTGCTCAACTTTGGGCTGCACGCTGGCTTTGAAGTCCTGCCCTGAGCTGTGGAGTCTGAACGAGTGATCTGAGCTCGCTGTGTTTGCCGCTCAGCGTGGTGAGGGCTTCTAGGTTACCCTGCTCCATTTGTACTGGGGGCGTACTGGGTGCTGTGTGATGCAATGTAGTCAGATCCACTTTATAATGTTTCCTGAGCTGTGCTGCTGTGTTTTTCTATCTGAAGGGGGTAAAATAGAGCGGAAGCTTTGTCTGAATCCTGGGTGGAAAATAGATAGTTCACCTTACAACAGTTGCACAATATGATTCAATATAGTCGTCAAAAGGCGACTGCCAGATTGAATCTGATGTGCACTTTATTTTGAAAATCTTGCAGCTATCTTATACGTGTTGTTTTGTCGCTTGCATATGAGATCAAAATATTAGAAGTAATTAATATATTTCAGTCAGACAACTCACGTTTGTATACCTCATCACTTCTCGCAGATTTATTTTACATGCAGCAATTTTAGGAGTGATGAGATCATATCTTAAACCCCCTGCAGGTGGATGCTGGGGTGGTGGGGGGGCTGAAAGTAAGAGCGCAGTAGCTACTGGTGCAGGGCAGAGATGACAATGACATTGCAGAGAGTGAGAGAGACCGGAAATCTTGTAGCTTAAATAGGCCGCCAAATCGGGAGGAAGTGTTTGTCAGGCGAGTGTGGAGAGTGACGCATGTCAAGTGTGAAATCAGTGCAGCTTGAGTCGCCTGCCTGAACTAGCTAGCAGGCGTCGCCAAATAACTCTAAATATGGATGGACGACACGTCTCCATCTGCTCTCATTGTACGGAGTTGATGCCAAAATAGCCCCTGTGACGGGCGCTGCCATCTTGCGATGGTGACATTATTTGGAGCCAAAATTGGGCAATAGAGATCGGCGGCTAGAGCCGCCGTAGCCACTTCCGCTAACAAAAACGCACACTTAACTTACCGCAAAAAATAGCAAAGGTCCCACACGGCAGCGTATTTAACAGCAGAACAGCTTCTTTGTGTTGGTCTGAAGCGGACGTTCACAGATATGTAAACTTCAATGACTGTAGTGATTGTTTTAGTTACGTCTCCTCTCTTCCTCGTCTACTCTGCTAATCTGGAACTGCGGGAGTCAAATCTGTCAACAGAGCTGTCAATCATCCTTTTTAAAGCATCAAATAACTAATTAAAAATAAACTTGTCAGAAAAATGAACACTTAGTGAAGAGCTAACTTTAATGACTGAAATCATGTTTGAGAAAAAATTGTATTTTGATTTTATAGTTTGACTCATGTCCCATCTGTTAACATGGAGGAGGCGGGCTTTATGACCTATACTGCAGCCAGTCAGCAGGGGGCGATAGAGAGGCTTTGGCTTCACTTTTAGGGAGCTGTCATGTCGCCCATCTTTTTATACAGTCTATGGCGTCGCCCCATTAATTTGTTCAAAACAACGACAAAGCAGACAGTAACAATCTCACCCAAACAACAAATCATAAGCTATAGAAATAATTATTTTGTTCCTCTTTGTAGATAACAAATAAACAGAGTTTGAAGTTTTTCTACCTTTACTGTGTAAGTACTTTAATCTCTACATTAAGCTCTGAGAACGTGTGAACATAAACATTGTAATGAAGCCAGCTGAACACTCTGAGATACAAACATATAATTAAATAGGCGACGATAACATATCAACAGTCGGCTGATCTTGATTGGCCGTACACTTTTTTTAAGAAGTAGCTCCGGAGTAGAGACTTTTCATTAGAGATGTTAAATGAAAACACTCATTGAACATTATCTTAGCCTGTCAGAAACTGTCTGGCGAGCTGAAAGGAAGGCGTGTGGAGGAGGCGGAGGGCTCGCAGAAAAAAAATTAACTCTGTTCATTTAATTTGCCTGTATAGCCTCAAATTAAAGCTGACACTCTTGCACTCGACGCTCTTGGTCATTGCATCATTTCTCATTCAAATATTATGACAGTTGGGTGATAAAATGCCAAACTTTGCTTCAGCGTGTGTGCTCAGCTCTTCGGCAAACGCCTCGTCGAGACTTGTATAAACAGTCCTGGCATAAGGTGATGTTTTTTGGTCCTGTTGGGCTCCTGTAGCTCCCCCTGCATTAGCTGATAGCCTGCCTCCTGTCAGGCCTCCCACTTAATCCCAACGGTCATTGGAGCTGTGGCTGGCCTCCCAGGCAGAGAGGAGGGATTATTACACCCATAAAAGCAGGCGTTTTAATGGCCTTTCAGATTTCCTCTGATGTGTTCATATGGCTGTGTGCTACCATAAACCATAGCCTTCACCTCCTCCTCATGATGACCCGCTGACCCCCGCTAACCTTGGCCTGCCACGCGTGTTTAAGTGCTCCCATGTGTTTGCGTCTGTGATTGACTGGGAGTTTGTGTGTGCGTGCTTCATCTCCCCGTCTGTCACATTGCGTACCTGTGTATGTGTGTGTTTGAGTTTCATCGCATCATGGTGCGATGGCCTCTGGGGCAACACAAGTGCCTCACTCGAACGCAAAGCATGTCACATTTCACAAAGCGGTACACGCCGTGTAGCGATGATGACGAGGCCTCTCCAGGCTGATAAAAGACAAAGCTTTGTGTAACTGTAAGTCTTCTATAAGACGCCGCGCCACCTGGATGACAGACACACTCTCCCGGCTCTACCTGCACACGAGGCGGAGCAGGACCGGAGCTCATTACCTATTCCAGGGCCTGTCTGCAAGCACCGATGTAAAAGGTAGATAAGGGGAAAGAATGAATATCATTTTCTTTCTTTTTTTCATTCCCCATGTACCTCCTTCCCCTTTTCATCCTGATGTAATTTGAAGCGCTTGAATGATCATAGACCTAGCCATCACCAAATCTGAAAAGACACGTTTAGGTGCCCTAAGGCGGGAAGACAAGAATCTATTTTCACTACACTCGAGGTCTGTGGATCCTGAGCTGCGTATAGCTTCTCGATATAAAACAAGGAACACGCATTAATTCAGTGGCACTGATGCTCTTTCGCTAAGCTGCTAAAATATGTAAAGTTAGAACCTGTTTTTTTTATTGTTCTAACCGTTGTGAGACAAATTCATCCCCTGCAGTTGTTTATCTACTCACCAGGTAACACAAAGTAAGCAGCTAATTGTGATTTTATAACTCCAACAGAAGGTTCGCGACACCTTCCCCTGCTTTCTGTGTACATTTTTTTTATTTTTTTACAAACAATCTAAATCTATTTGTGGACCGTCTCGGGGGGGGTGACTTCGGCACTGAGCGGGCAAATGATCAGGCTGTGCTCCTTTACCCTTCGTGTGGTCTCACGCTGGGGCAGAGGGCTGAGTGATGCGTGGCTCGTATCTAATGGCAGCCTTCGGTTCAGCAGGCTAAGTGATGCAGGGCGAGGCGCTGTGACTTTGGGGCGTGCAGAAGTGTTGGAGGACACAGCTCTCAGACCACTCCTTATTATAGACGCTATTGATTTGTTTGATTTGATGAGTGACAGCGAACAAAACACCTTCTCCTCCCCCTTTGGCGTCCGTACGCCCCTATTTTTTCTACCAACTGCTACTTTAAGCAAGTTGTACTTAATATTTAACCCTGCTTTAATTAATCAACCACTTACTTATGGATGTACACATTCAGACCTACTTCCTCCCCCCGCTGCCCTCTCCCTCATTACATTCAGCACACAGCATGGACACCGATCAATTGCATCCAGGCCCCTTAACAAGCCACACCACTTCCTTACCTTCTCTAATGCAAATCAGGATATTGGCTACAAATCTCCCCATCAAGTGAGTGCCTATTTAATGGAGTAGGTAGGTGGCTGTGCTGTTGCACAATGCCGAGCTTTCACACACTCCAGGCGCAGGTCGAGTTGCCCCTAGCGAAGAAGGCAGACGAAGAGAACAGGGGGATTATCGGGAGAAAGGACAAGTAGAGGGGTAAGGGATGAGTGATGTAACTACTAGACAGCTGGGGTAAAAAAAAAAGAAAAAGGTTGAATCAGTGCGTGAATGAGGTCAGACGGGAGAAACAGTTGATGTATACGCGCTGTTAAGCCTACAGAGGAGTTGCTCGATTGACATGTGGGAGGGAGACAAGCAGGGCTGTAAATCAAAGTGCCGCCTGTTCCGCCGCACTGTAGTTACTGCTATGTACATTTGTTTGGTCTGCAGCCATTGTCACGAAAGACAAAGCAATCAATAGTGCATATTTTAGCTCATGTTGTGAATGTAAAACATGACTACACTTTCTTTTTTTGTGCATAATAATGAGAGGGAGAGAGGCGTGGACGGGAATGCAGAGAGAGATTCAGCACATGACGGCGCTCTGCTCTTTAACTACCTAGCACGGCCCACGCAGCATGTGGCACAGCTAACTCGCCGAACAGGGGGAATGAGCACCAGCCGGAAGAGAAACAAAGACGCTGGAAGATGGACCAACATACCACTAATGGTATAGATGACTGATCTTTTCTGGGCTTTCATCTCCGGCCTTTTCCGATGTGTGTACAGTCCGGGTTCTGTGCTTGCATTCGACTTAAAGAAAGCGCCCAAGCTGCCGAATTGTGGCAAAAGTTTGGGGAGAACCAGTTCAGGAGGAGTTATTGTAGCAGTGAAGTGCAGGACAATTTCGCCTGTCAATAGTAAAACAAATATTGCAGCCAGAAAAATAACTCTGAGCTGAGTAAATCCCCGGCTTCTGAAACATCCCTAACTCTCAGCAAAGAACAGCCTCATGGTGTAAAACGCACGCTCTCACAATCGCTCTCACACACACATGCGCACACGCACACTAAGAAGATTTGACAGCGTGCACTCTCTGTATGCTTTTATGCTTCACTGACACTGATGGAGCAAAAAAAAAAAAAAGAGCACGGGCCGGGATTTGCCTCGTAAAGATGACACATGAGAGCCAGGGACGGGAAGAGCTTTGGGGCGGGGGGGACGCTGCTATGATACACAGTGTTGACATGCAGCCCAAGTGTCTCAACATCATGTCACACATGTTTCTACAGCCGATTTAGCGAGAGGGCAGGAAGTGCAATCTGGGTCAGTTCATTATGAACATCTGGACGGGGAGCGAGAGCTGCTGCTTTACAGATACGAGGAAGACGGCTGGTTGGACGGGGCCAAGAAGGCAAAGGGAATCCAACAGCGTCTTAATTAAGAGGATGTCCTCTGGAGCCAGATTGGGCTGGGTGGTGTTGGAGGAGAGATCTATATCCCCTATTGCGGTCTAAATGAGGAGGATGAACTTCAGAATCTAAGGGAAATATCTCACATCCTTACCACCGTCTCCTTAAGGAGTTGATAGTAGAGCCTTCTTCTTGCACTGGGGTAAAATTACCCTTTGGAGCGGCGCACCGAGTTTTCTATTATCCTGGCATCTAATCCCTGGCTTTTTACCGTCTGAGTGCCTAATTGCGGCCTGTGTGTAATCCCCCGATCTGGAGTAACGCCAAAGCGACACACCACAGGGCGGATACTACCCGTAACACGGCGAGCGCGGAGCTACAACCAGTTCCCTCTCCCAGCGCTCTGCTCCTTTTCACAATCAACCAGTGATGCGGAAATCTACAAAACTGACACGGGGTCAGCGGTAAAGTGCAATTTGTTGTTTCAACTTGTGCTGCTTGCCGGGGTGAAGGCCAGGTTAGAGATACGGAAGGCTCCCCGCCCGTGGCTCTGTGTTAAATCTGAGCTGTTGTAGGTAAGATGGGCAGGCTGTCAGCACCCATCAGAATTAATTTCACTGACAATGCAAGATCCAAATTAAGTGAGTGAGTCAGCTCAGACGCAGTGTGCGCGTCTTTAGCTGGAGGCGTCTAACTTCTCATTAAAATCAAATAAAGCCTCTTTTCTTATAAATACAGATAATATTCTTGGAAGGGTAAGTGGAAAAATCTGAATCTTGAAATTGCAGCTTTCTTTTTGTTGACACAAGATGGCTGCCAGGCAGAGGAGACAGCTGTTTAGTCCAAGCATCACTGATGGACCTCAGAGCTTTCCTCGAGGAGACAGCGCGGCCGACATCAGTCCATCTGCAGCACTCTGCCATTAGCAGTTCAAGGATCTAGACGGCTGGATGTAAATGCCACCTGATTGGACAGATGATGATACAAAGGCAGATAAAAGAAACTTCCTCCTGCGTCCCGTCCAGGATGGGATCAATACCTCTCTGGTTACGGGATTGTCAAATTAAATTTCAGTTGTTAGAAATGATTACTAGTAGTCATACAAAATGCTCAGGCTTTGTGATGGGTGGGGGTGGAATTGAGCTTTGCGGGGAGCGGGAGTCACCCAGGGCACGAGTGATCGACTTGCTCCACGCTGAGGGAATCGATACCGCCGAGGGCAAGAGTTTGATATGTCTCCCTGATAAGTCTCTGTGTCTTTGGAGCCTTGGTATAACAGCACATAGATAGTATTTCCAGCCAAACACACACACAAACACACGGCCTAGCATACAGAAAGGCAGGCAGCCATGCACACATACTCAACCCAAACAGTCAGCCAAGCACAAAAAGCTCAGCACACATTCTGGGGGAACATTTAATCTTCCTCAGATTCAATATGTCTCAGGTTTTCAGACGGGGACCCAGGAAGTCCGGGCGAAAAACACCTCTGAAAAAAAAATGTCTTTGTTGAAAAATGCCTTTTTCTGTCCTTTACCATCCATTGTGGAGCTTCTTCTCCCGGCAGCTTCTTTCTGTGGCACAGACGTCCTTTAATAGGACTGAGAGAGGATTCCAGACTGACTCTCTATCGATAACAACTTTGTAATTGTTTGATCACTCGCTTTACTCATGTGCAATTACTGCTGCTTAACTAATTTAAACACAAGGAGTAATATATGTCGATATGTTGTGTTGCTACATAATTAGACTTAATCATTACGCTGAGCTAAAGACTGACTTAATAATTGGATGAAAACCAAACACTTGTCTGATTTAAATTGGGATTAGAGCGGGATACAGAGGGCTGCTCTTAAAGTGGTAGTGATTGGTTCCTGATTGGTCAGAATCTTAATGCTGTTTAGATCCTGCAGCAGTCAGTAGTACTATCTTTCATTCAGCCGTTTAATTCAACAATTTCAGTAATTTTCCTGAAGTTAAATTAACTTTTTGTAGCCTTCTGCTAATCATAATGTGTTCCTCTGCGTTGGGGGACTTCATCTTTGCTGAGGATGAATTGCCGGACAGATTTAAGCGCTCTGAAGGGTCGGCTAACTGTAACAAAGACAGAGAAAACACGGCTAATGCCATGTAGATAATAGCTATTGAATTTAATGGGCTGACGTTGGTGAACCAACAGCCTTTCATCCCATTCACAGCGTCTGACTTTCTGAAATAAGCAGCTGCTCCACCATCACTGCAGACAGTCCGATCCCTCTGGCCTAAATTAGCAACCAGCTTCAACACCCAGAACATGAGAAAAGTTACACACGCTGTAATCTTTATATACACATTCTACATAGAAATATACAAACTGTAGGCAGGGACGTGGATTTTAGGGAAGGCAAGTGTTCTGGTTTCCGTTTGTACTATGCTTGTAGTCTGAGTAATATTGACCAATCAGGTAACAGCAGGCTGCGGCGTATGCAGGAAAAACAGTCGTGAGGGGGGGATGAAGCAGGCGTAACGTAACCCGCTGTAATAACACCCTGGCTCCCATCAGCGTCATCTGACAACAATTTAGCTTCTTATTAATCTCTGTAAACAGACATCTGCATGCTAACAGCTAACAATCGGTCTACATCAAAAATTCAACTTGAGATAAATTCCCAGACGTTGTGTCACGAAAGCCATTCAGCGTTCAGATTTCCTGACTTCCTCAAACGCATCCGATCGATCCAGCCTCCATTCACCAAACGAGCATTTTTAAAAGTTTCCTCCTCTTGAGGACAGACCTGACAAAGCTTCATTATTACTTTTTACTAATCTGCATCATGATGTGGAAATTTTGGCAAAGGTAAGACCCGTTAATTAAAGTAAATCACAAGAAAAACAGTTTCTGTAAACAATGCAGCACGCGGAAAAGGAAGTCTTATCCGGAAGTCTTATATGCTAACCGCAGGCTACACGCCCCGGCATGTTTCCTGGTGTCCCCAGAGGCCTATCGACGTCAGACTATAGCCGATGGGATCCGAGATTGCACACACACTGTAAATGGAGAAAAAAGACTCATACACACTGCAACTTCAGCAAACATCAAGCTCTAATGAAAGGGCTACCTTGTACAAGTTCCATTTGATACCACACATTAACGTGTCTCTTTTCAAGACAGAGAGCTATGCATGGAGTTGTCATGGATATTGATTGGCGTTTACAGCACTGAGGATGGCAGCTAGCGGTATTTATACTCAGGGACGGAAATACAATTATGTAAACGGCCCAAAGTGCCAAATGAGTCATCAGCACTTTTGTATGTCTAGCAGGAAATGGCAAACTCTTAAATAACATGAAGAATACCCCAAAAACAACTTTCTGTTATTGTTAAGCCAGACACTGACATTTAGGTAAAACACAATGCACGACTTACGTGACACAAAATCCTTTTTCATGGAAACATTAAAGACAGCTCTGCTCTTAAACGTGTAGCAAGCATTTTTTAATGCTTCCCTGCATCTGATGTGTTTTTGTAGCTTCTGACAACCTGTGTCGTTTATTCAGTTCAGAGTCTTGTCTTTTCCCTGTAGCACATGTAAGGTAGACAAGCAGCCATCAGTCTCATACGCTTATCTCACAATCTAATCATCTGTTCCTCACCATAAAATATTAAACAGATAATATACAATAAACCATAATTACTCTGCAAAACACTTAAATCCAGCGGATAAGAGAACCAATGAGGATTGAATGATGAGCAGATAAATGTACTAGCAATTCCAGTCCCTTCTTCAGATAACTGAGATATAACACTACGCAGTCTTTGACTCACCCAGTCTTGGCAAAGTTGGTCCAGTAGGTCATGACCACCGCACTCAGCATGACGTCGTTCTTCGAGAAGTTACAGGGGAAAAGGTCGGTGGGGCCGATCATAGGAATTCCAAAAACATAGGGCACCTCGTCCCCGTGTGCGGCGTCCGACCAGGCCGGCTTCATCAGGCTCTGGCAGTGGTGGTAGAAGGCGTAGAAGTAGGTGGGCGAGCCGTAGCGAGCGTGGAGATCAGCCGTCACCACCGACGGCTCCACCCACTGGTGATCCGTGAACAGCGCCACCAGCGTCTTGCGCCTCGTCTCTGGATTGTCTCTGTCCGCCCAGTCTGTGTACATGAACTTAATGGTCTCCCTCAGCGTGTCCTTGCCCTCCGGGTACCCGTACAAACTGTCCACAAAGTCCGACACGGAGAAGTCAAAGTCATTCCCAGACACGCCGTCCTCCGAGTCCACCACGTTCTCCACAAAGCGCAGCCCCTCCCCCTGGTTGACCCCCAGCATGATGTCGTAGTTGAGGAACTCGCCCTGCTCCATCAGGATCTCGGGGTCATCGGGGATGACGTCGCCGTCGATTACAGGTCCAAAGGCCACGTGGTACCTCGCTGGTTGTATGTCCTGCTCCACCAGCTCCCTGGAGCTCTTCTTCCTCAGACAGTCCACCATGTCCAAGGTGTCCAGGACGTTGCAGCCCACCTTCTCCGCCAGCAGACGCGTGTACTTGACCGGCTGGTAGTTCACCGCCCAGCTGGAGAGGGCCGACCCGCTCTGAATGATGGCTCTGTGGAAGAGACCTGCACAGGGAGGAGAGACAGGAAGATGTTAGTGTGTCACTGTAACAGAGGATAATTCAGTTATGTGCTATACTACATGATAGTTTTTAATTTTGTTGCTGCCACGATCAAAAGGGGACTGTCAGCTACGCAGCCGATAAGAATAACAAAGGCCAGACAGAACAAGTCCTTGTTGCCGCCCGAGACAATAATGGAATCATGGCTGTGATAATGAATGTGCAGATGGCCTGGTCTCACAGACAGCTCGCAGACAGAGGAGGGAATCAGCACTCTGTCTGTCAGCTTGTCTCCTTCCATCCATCTCTATGCGCTCTCTCCGTAATACTCTCTGTATGTTTGTCAGGAGCAGATGCTGCCAATATGGCTCTATAGGCTCGTTGCAAATGCACCAAAACTCGCTCACAGGACTGCACCTTCAGAAAAATTAATTCCTTTCGCTGCATTAAATTAAGAAAAGCAAAAAGAGTCAGATTTAAGCGTTCTTGAACGTATGAACCTTGTGCAAATGCCCTCCCCCTGCTAATGCTCTTTTCAAGGTAGCTTAAATTAGATGAACCTCAAACACAGCAATTACAGACACAGATGCTCCTTTTTGCACTCATTACACACACACACACACACACACACACACGTGCGCACACACAGCACGTCTGCATCAGTTACACCTCGCGTGAGTTTAGAGCCTTTTTCCCGTACCTGAACGATCACTAAATTCTACAGGAGTTTGTGGGCGGGTTGCTATAAATAAAACTTGACTCCCTACATCTGCAGGAGGAGCCGCACATTTTCACCCGGCGATACAATGCAACACGGCGGCACACAATGAAAGAGGACCAGGCTGAATGGAACAACATGATCTCAGCTTGTTAAACACAGAAATAGAGACTAAAAGTCAACAGAGCATCTGAATGTACATAGGAGCGTGGTGTTTGTGTGTGTGGGCGAGCGTTGATGGGGGCGGAGGGGGTTCAGAAACCCAGGCGAACACATCTACAGTCTCACGGGGCGCTCGCTCGCAAATTAAATTACATTTTAGTTACAGTGCAGTATGAAGGAAATCTAAAATGACTTTTCAGCACGAGGAACAGATCCCAAATAACAAACATCATTTCCTCAGAAATAATTGAATTGCGCCCTCTTTGAAAGATTTCTCCTTGCAGACAGCTGAGTGAAGGTGACATGACATCCTCTCTGTCTCGGGTACACCCTCACATCATCACCGACGTCGCACAATCTCTGTCTTGACAGCACCACTCATGCCCTTGATATATTTTCCTTTAAATCACAAGTGCGCTTTTTACAAATCTCAGGGAATCAGAGCAGAAACTTTTCTAACCGCACGGCTTTATTTCTCATCGCAGGAACACCTCTGAGCTCATGATATGGAAAACCGCAGCAGATGAAACGCTCCCTAAAAATGGCACCCATTAAAAAAGTCATTAAATGATTCCACATTAGAGACTCCCACAGAAATGAACACGCGCGCACACTCAGTTTGTGGTGTTTCAGCGACAGTGTGGGTGGCTGTGCTGAAGTCTTTGTGTTTATGAGGTAAACAGCAGACTTAAGTGCCAGATATATCACTTTGGTAGTCTTAATCAGAGGCGGCGGGGGGCTTATTTCTTCTTGGTGAAGATGAAGTGTTTATTTACAGAGCTATTTACATTTATTTGTTCTCAAGTAGTAAGTAGAATTAATGTGTCTGGGTGAGTGAACTGTGAAATGTTTCTGTGGTGAGAGTGTTTGCTCGTACGAGCCACATTTGGAGTATTTGAACATTGATTATAGTTGTGAATGCAGCTATTGGCGCAGATTTTAATACAACGTCTGAATCGTAGGTTTTTGTTTTTAATCTCAGAGAACCAAATGTTTGTTCTGCTGTCTCTGACTCATACATGTAGGAAATGATCAGCTCTCTGTGGCCTTGCCTGAACGCTGCCCTTACAGCTACCCCGCTAGATATTTTTCATCCTAAGAAGAAGAATGTTACGTGCGATGTTTTTAATAGCAGGAGAACATTCTCTGAAAACATTGTTGCGGTGAGAATGTTCAAATCACATTTCAGGAACGTTTTATAAATCAAGTTCTGATAGTTCAGGCCGTACTAACATCCTGAAAAGAAAAGGAAGCATGTTCTACCTTTCTTTTTACGGAACATTGAGCAAATGTTTTATAAAAGGCGTTCTGACTTCCCAGGCCTCAATAACATCCTGAAAACATCTTGCAGTTAAAAGGGTTTGTCTTAGTTTAAGTTTTAACGTTACAAGAACTTTATTTGAAATGATAAACATCCTTAAAACGTTCTTTAAACGTAATTAGAACTTGTAGGTGATGTTTTCCTGCTAGCTGGGTATCTAGTGCAGGAAGGCTCTAATTTATATGTATGGGTACATTTTATATATTTATGTTTGACAGCCTGATCACACATGTACATATAGAAAAATGTACATATAAATTAAATATATCTAAATGGATTTATACATTTGACAAATGACAAACATTTGGTTACAATAAATAATGATCTAAATAATGACATTATATATTTGATATGAACATATCAGTAATACATTTGTATTAAAACTATATATAGGTAAGCATGGATGGATTATCATGACCACAGGCCCTGGGTCACACAATAGCACGGGGCAACGCACAACCAGGGCTGCATTAGCATCCTGGTCCCCGGGAGGCGGCTGTAGCACCCCCTTCTTCTCACTTCTTTTCGGCTACTGAGTCATCGAGTGTTTGACAGTTGATGCGACGTGATGCTTTCTATTTGTGTAACATTATTATTTCCTGTACGACCTTCTTGCTTCTTCTTTTTTACATGTGCCAAATAAATCAGAAAACATTAAAAGAGAATTATTTTAAGTGTGACTCCTCCTCGTTGTTTTTATGTAGTTAATTAATGGATTCAGAGAACGATGAACATTTGCATAAGCTTATTATTTTCAGAGTTTTTTTGTGATATTGAAGGAGGACTTTTGTGTGATATTATATTCTTTCTTATGTATTGAGTTTGAATGATTGTTTGTGGAACTGAATCACCCTCGTCGGGGTAGATCACGGCTATTCAACTATTTTGTCAATAGCTTCAAATAGCTCCTGCATTTACAGCATCAAAGATTTCAATAATAATAGAATCAACTATTGAATTATAAATAAACAATAAATATCTTGGTTTATTACGTGTTAGAGCAGACATTGCGTTTAGAGACATTGTGAAGCTGAAGTTTGCTGAAAGTTGGCCTAATGTTTCTGTAAGTCGCCTGTGAGGAGTTGCAGCATAGGTATTTTAAAATGCATGACCCTGTTTCCCGTAGGTTATTTGTTATATCACAGTATTAATTCTTCTTAATTACCATGCTATATCATTGTGTCTTCCTGTGTCTTCCTGACTAAATGTGCTCACCTTGCTCCAGTTCTCTGAGGGGCAGCGCGAGCGGAGAGTGTCCACTTATAATTTGATCGCGGGTGGTGTCTCTCTCTCTCTCTCTCTCTCTCTCAAAAAAAACCCCCAAAAACTTAAAATGTACCAAATGCTAAAATGGGTTGGCAAATACTTGGCAGCCGTTAATACACCTGTGTGCAGCATCAAGCTAAAGACTGCGTGGGAAACACTGGATGTGGGCCGCTAGCTGAACAGGCCTGGTGTAGATGGTTGTCAGCCTTTTGGCATTCGAAATGATATATACAGGTGTGGTTTTAATGTTTTCAACACATTCACAAAGACCAAAGTGGCACTGAAACTCCTTGATAATTAAGATCTTTTTGTGGAAGTTATTTCTTCTTCTTTCCTGTTTCTGAAACATGAATCTCAGTCTACACTGAGGAGACTTTCTGTGGCCCTGCCCCGCCGCTGCCCTTGGATCTGTCCCGCGGTTGTGCGTCTCTGCAGGACGGTGGCCTGTGCCGCGTCCCAGGGAGCGGAAGCAGATGTCGAGAGTTTCTCCCACTTGAAAGCATTAGAGGGACAGCCTCAAGATGAAAGATGGCCGCTCGGAGGCAGCGAGGAGGAGGGGAGAGGAGGAGAGGGGGGGGGCTTGGGCTTAATCCTGCCATCCCACCCTTCTCCTCCTCCTCCCCTCCCTCCCTCCCCTTCCCTCACTCTTTAGTGGTATTGCCTCTCTTCACATCTCGCCTCAGATTGCGCTGTGCAAACAGAGCCAGTCATGGTGCAGGGAGTCTGTCCTGAATCCCAATGCCGCCGGCCATGCCACTGCCACTTTCTAAATGTCTTTGATCACAAGTTGCCAGAGGAAAGCCGTTTGCCAGCAGAGCCGCTCCTCTGATCGCCAAGACCGTTTGACAGACATACGTATATCAAATCCGTTTGCCGTAATTGAGGAGAGTGGCCTGAATGTGACGAGCCTCGGTCGACCCGTCTATCTGCGCCCAAGAACCCGCAGATGGCCCGCTGCTGAGGAGCCAGGGTGACACTCATAGATTTATCTTCCGCTTTGGTTGATGAAAGGGAGGAAGAGTGACCGAGGCTTTACCATTGTTTGTCGAGAAACATATAAATCCAGCGAGCTTGAGCTGTCACCTGACCGATAAATATGTATTAGAGCTGCGTGTGATGAGCCCCGCTGTGGAAGGAAGCTCACAGGGGAAGGTCAGAGAGAGAGGAAGGAGAGCATGGGCTCGATCGCCCACTGAGGGAATCCACTAATTATCCACACTGGGAGGTGTACGTGCGTGTGCGTGTGAGCGTGCACGCTTATTTGTGCCGACTTTGATTGATAAGGCACGGCGATGATGAATAGACCGACAGACGACAGGCATCATCATGACGGAGGTTAACCATTTGTGACATTGTTTTGTCTTCAGTATCTACTCTGACATCTACGATTCCTCACTCAACATCCCGCCAAATTAAACAGAAAGAGCGTGATGCAACACGGCCGACACGTGTGTCACACTCGCATCTCGCATGTTTTTCACTTTGTAAGAGCAACAGATAGCCCTGAAATTATCTGCCTGTGTTTGACATGCGAGGACCCGACACCCAAACTGTGAGCAGATCCATCAAACCGTAGCGTTGCTGGCAGATTGAGGTCACGCTGAATTATGAGTGGAGCTGCGAGGTAATCACTCATTGGCCGCCTGCTAAAATGCTGTCGCGTCGCTCTGCAGCCGCGCCGTGTGCTGCGGTGCGCCGACCTCGACCGCGCTGCCCCCCCCCTCACTACGAGACACCCGTTAAATGGGCGTGCGGTTCGGGCCCTGGATTGGCGGAGCAGCTTGTGGAGATAATTCACTGCTGATGGGAAAAAGAAGAGGTTGACCTTGGGGGTATGATGACCGCGGCTTAGGTTAGAGAGCCAAAACCCCCCCACACACACACACACGTTAAAGCTGTGTTTTGACAACAACAATATGGATGCCACATGACTGGAGAGAGACATGACTGGGCTGTTTTGGATCACTGCTGATGTATTACGTCGCGTCGGGCATGTGTGAGCGTTGGTGTTAATGGACGAGGATGATCTGTTTGTGAGCATAAATAACTGTACTTTGTAATCTGGAACAGCTGGCAGGAGGCAGCAAAGCATCGGCGGCGAGTTGTGTCGGCCTGACTCGGAGATAAATGCGACTTTAAAGAGCATCCTGAAGAACGTCGTCCAAATTAAGATTAAGAAAGCGCTAACGGGACGTCCTGTAAATGACCTTCAAAGTTTCCTTTCTTATTTAATAGGTCAGTGATTCATTTTCTTAACAATCCTCCACATGACTTTAAAAGCTAATAGGGGTGAAAATATGTAAAGCAGCGAAATCTTATCAAAATTCCTCTCATACACATAAAAGCCATCGCGAGAGAGGAATAACGTGGCCACAGGGACACGTCCCCTCTCTCTCTCTCTCTCTCTCTTTCCTCTCTCCCATAACTCCTACTAGATCTTGTACTTCCTTGCCTTCAATCTTCCCTCCACTCTGTCCCTCCCCCTCTTCTCCCCCGTCTCTCTTTTCACAGGGACCATGCTGAGTCCCTCCCTGCTGATTATTAGACATAAGCCTGCGTTCAGCGGAGCCTGAATCCTCTGAGCCATCTTACCTCCACCATCTCTTCGGTGTAAGCAAATCTCCACAGACCCGTGGACTGCGCAGAGCCCCCCTCTGTTGCAAACATTTCTCTGCGTCTACAGTCGAACTAGGCTAGCGCTCGGTTGGACACACTCGATAAATGTTGCTCTGCTTCTTTTTTTTTGTTGCTGCATTTCACTCAGGCTCTTCTTGTCTTTCTTTCCCTGTGCCGTGTTTTTTTCGACACACTTCTCATCTTCACTCAGGAATCTTATTTTTCTCCCAAAGATAAAGATATATGAAGTGCTTTAATCCCATCTGAAATATTTTAAGCCAGCCGGGGGATGAATTCTATCAAAATTTGCCTACTTGAACATCCTTGTCCACTTTATAACACAGGGTTAAAGCTGCTGTCTCCATGGCTACAGCCCACAGAACCCCAGGCTGCATCCACTTAAACAAAAGTGCCTCTGGTCTGATCATGCATTAGTCCGTGGATAATTTCACATTGGTGTGGCTCTTCTGAAAGAACACCTACATCCCTTTTCTGTTCCGTTAAAACTTCCATACATTGAAACCACTGAAAGGCCGAGACGAGGCCTCCTGAGACCGCTCCCATGATTCCCTCGGGCTACGTGGAGATACTGTACGTTCAAGCACAAACCCATCCAGGCTGCATGTGTGCGTGAGCATTAATCCAAGCCGCGCTGTTATTTGCTGTACTTGTTCGCTTAAACATAAAAAATGAAACACGACATGCAACAGCCCAAATAGGACTTTCTATTCCAGCATGCATGATTTGTTTTCTTGCTCTTTCGTGGCTGCAGCTCCCTCTCGTTACCTCGCGTCTCATATCTCCTCTAAAGCAGATTTACTCTGATTTCATAACAGATGATCAAACGGGACGGCTGCCAGAGAAAATGCATCCTCTTCCTGTTTCGTTTGTGCATGGGCATCGGAACACAAAAGCGAACTGTTGCCTAATTCTTACAAAACTTGAGCCTGTCTTCCATCCCGGGAGGTGTTGTAAAAATATTAAAGTGAAGAGTGGGCTTTGAAACAGAAGGACCGGCCTGCTCGTGTTTCATCATGTCCATATAGAGTCAGAGTCTGAGGGGGCAGTGCGTTTTCATCTATCAGTGTGAGACATGCTTCATGCCAGCCCTATATAATGTTGTTTGAAGCTGTTGGTCTGCTGCTCCAGCCTCTGTAGGGACTGCCTGCTTGCCTGCAGGCTGTGGCTTAGGCCAGATAAAGAGTTTGATCCGTGAGGGTGGAGGGAGGGAAGAGGGAGGGCGGTGATGGGAAAGCAGAAAAAGGAGGAGAGACAGCAAAAAAAAGACAAAAAAAAAAAAAAAGGAAGGGAGAGGATGAAGGTATGAGTGAAGGAGAGGAGAGGAAACGGGAAATAGCAAGAGGCAAAAGTGGGAGAGGAAGGGAGAGGAGGATAAAAATGACCCCATTGACAGGCTGCACCCAGGTTCCAGGATCGATGTGCATCCGAGCCCTGGCGAGTGTGATATCTCCTACTAATCACGACGTGACATCCACTGGTCAATACCGCACACTCCAGGCCTCATCATTGCACGCCCATGGCCTCCCTCCTTCTGCACGCACAGCTCACCGGGGCCACCGCTCCTCCTTGAACTCATCAATCTGGCGGCTAATCACAGGCGCGCACGCCACACCTGAGTCAACTGGTAATTGTAGACTAATTCCCCGAATTTATTTCAGCCTAACAATTTGCCGTGAGAGAGGGGGTTTTAGTGCATCGGGACGTTTTAGATTAGTGCATGTTGCTGTTTGCAGTCAAGCAGATTAAACTGTAATTTCAAATACTTTTCGATTTGTCTCAACTTTTGTGTTGTACGACAAATTGGATCTGGCACTCTTAGGAGGATAACGCTGCTTTTTTTATTTAAAAATCTGATGTGATCCAGTTAGAGAGCCCAGAGACAGGAGCACAGGTTTCCACTCACGTTTGCTAGCTTAAAAAGGAGACTAAAGTGAGGTTTAGGGCAGCTCTTAAGTATGTAAGTGTGTGCGATGGATGGAGAAATCACAGGGTGCAAGTACGCTGACTGACAAGGTCGTGCTTTAGAGAGATGAAAATTCCCTTAAAGACTTACAATTCATGCAAATGTTCATGTCATCAAAAGACGTCCTCGCACAAGATAACAAAGAAAGAAAGAGATCTTGACATGTTCTATTATTATTGATCTCCAGGCAAGAAAGAAGCCTTTACTGTGCATTCATTCGGCTGTTTCCTGGGACATTATCTGCATTCTCGTGATGCATGTAAGCATACATACATACTGAAATGACTTCAGTCCTCCTCGCAGCCGTACAGAGAAACACACAGAGCCTCCACGCTGATTTTTTTTCCATTTGCACTCATGCATGTGTCACTAATGCTGCAGCCTCTGAAAAGCAGAGAACGCTATCTCCGTGTCCTTCTTTCGCTAGCTCTCTTTGTGCTGTGGCATTCGGGGCGGCATTCACAGAGCTCAATCCACAGCGCTGCTGCAGTGCCTAGATTGGCCTGATAGCTGTGTATGCACAACAACAACACGCACTGCCAGCGAGCCCTGACTCGGCGTCGATGCCGAAATGGGAGGAATAATGAGTTATTACAGGGTTATCTGTGTGTATCTCCATGTCATGACTGTGTAAGCGGCTCTGCTAATCTCATTAGATGGGACAAGTTGTTAAAGATGTTTTCTGATTTCCTCTCTCCTCTCCTACTGCGTCCACAAATAGATTTCAGATCAGTGTGCTGAGAGGAAATGATTAGTGCCTTTAGCTCACACAGTCACTGGTTTTCATGGGAGAATTCTGCAAGTGGCTGCTGTGTCGTAACAGTGCAAACATCTGACTCCTGTTGTTTCTAAATATATGCATCATATTCCTCACCCCATCTGCATTATATAGCAGCCCTCATTTTCTATATGCTGCCAGCAGTGACAGCGAGAGACAAAGAGTGCACTCACATCAAGGAAGCGCAGCTACATAAGTACAAATCAGATGTAAAATATGTCTAGCATGGGCGGGTCAGAGATATAAGTCACACACAAATATGACAATTCAGCCATGAAATGTGGACGGATGGGAAGCGTCTATTCTTGGCGACATCTTGCCTGTGACAGCCAGATGGGATGGCTGAAACTCATTTTTTTTGGGCCAGGGAAAGCCACGGAGAGGGCGCAGTTGCATTTGTGACAAATTGTCGCAAGGGGTGTACACCCCCCGAGGGGAATCAGAGGGATTCAGAGCAAAGAGGGAAAGAAAGAGTGACAGCGTTGGGAGAGAGAGGGAAGAGAGCGAGAGAGAGAGAGAGACCTCAGTCTAAGTGCCCGAGTCTTGCAGAAACAAATTAGCTGTGAGCTGTAGGGGTACGGGAGGTGAAACTGAGATGGATACGCACATGCTGGCTAAAAGCAGGAGGTGGGTGGAAGCTTACTGCTTTCCCTGGCCCTTTCACAGTCTTCCATTGCGGCAGATCACTAGCTCCTAAGCCTTTGAGTCTGCTGAAGAAAAGGATATGTCCCCGATTACATCTGATTGTAGCTTACATACAAAGGCAAACAATGTGCAGAGTGTAAAGATGTTGGCTTAGCTGCACACGAGCATCCTTTAAATATCAAGTGATTCTTCAGGGAAGTCCGATCCCGTTTTAGCTGCACAGAAAATACCTGCAGGCAACTAGTTATATATGTGTCCTACACGCTTAAATGCTACCTGCACACACACATACACACGCTCATATAATTCAGGAAGCTCATTAAGCACCACACACAGAGCTCCTGGTAGGCAGCAACTTTTTTTCTCTGACCAAGAACATCAACAACTCTTTTAATCTAAACCTCCATTAATGAAGCAGAACCGGAGGAGACATTAGAAAAAAAAAAAACACTCCCCTGGATGCACTTTAATTCCTGAGCCCCACTCAAAATTATAGAGCTCTTCCTATTAGAAAAGAGCCCCCCTGTTACCCGTGCCTTTCAGGGTCAGCGGTCACACCAGCAAGCAGCGTCCGAGCCGATTAACTATTGTAGACCGGGCGCGGGCTCCAGCAGCGCAAACATATTCTTCTAGCTGTGCCTATGTCACTCTGTGTGTTCCTCTCTCTCTCTGCGTCTGACACCACCGTTCCCCCGCTCGGCCCATTGTGCCAGCAGCCCCGCAGCCGGGAGCCACACAAGCTAGGGCTAATTCAAGGCGGCACACCATGCAAACAGCGGGCCGAAAATAGGATGGATACGTGTTGCCCTCGCCTCGCCCTCGCTCATGCTCTCGCGCGCACGTTAAAGATTGAGAGCCAAACTCGGAGGCCTGTGATGGGACGTCAGATCCGAACGTGATCCCAACACTTGACTGTGGAATTACCTGCTGCTGTGTTTGTGCCTTTATTGAGCTTGTGTGTGTGGATGCTTCTGTGTGTGTGCAGAGAGAGATAGCAGCACAGTCACAACAGCACATCCCCGGAGAGCACTATGTCTGCTTTCCCTGCCTCATGCTTCAAACTGTAAACTCCCATTGAGTCAATTACTGTCCCAGAGTCTTTAGCCACCATAGCCACTTACTGTAAGTGGATGTTGAGACAATTGGGTTATGACATGTCCTGCTATATGTCCATTGGCAGCAGCAGCCCTGAAAATCTACTCGTACAAATCAAGTCAACTGGAAATCCCAACAATTACGAGCTATTTGTGCGGCCCATCTGAACGCAGCGTTTGTCTGCTGAGCATCGATTTGCTGCGAAACCGAATCAATCAGTTCCAGTGTTTTTATTTTGATTAGGAAACACAGAGCCGCTGAGATGTTGACTTTAGAAATAGAGATTAAAAATGTGTTGACCAAAGTGTTCATCAGTCTGAGATCCTTCATTCCTCCGAACAAAAGCGTGCCGACTTCGCATTTATCTGCACTACCAACGAGCAAATATATCTAACAGATGCTGAAAATGTGAGCCAGCCCACACATGACAATATATAAATCATAGATTTAACAGTTTAGCTCCTGTAGTGTGTGGAGAGCAACGAACGCACAGCACACCACATACCAACAGATTCATTCAACAGATTGGAGTCCGACCCTCAAAACTGGAAATCTCACGAAGCTCTAGTAGTCAAACGAGACTTTAGAGTAAACAAACATAGCGGACGACGGGCAGGAAGAATTGTTGATGATAGTTTTTGGACTTTTTAGTGAAAATTCAGGAGGAGAAAAAGAAGAGACGGCATGAACATGGGCTGCACCCCTTTGCTTTTGTCGCCATGGCTGCGGTTGCTGTGCTTCCTTCTTTAGTCAGCTTGCTTCCCCATTGGGTATCGTTTCATTCCACGTGACAATCGGCAGACTGCGTGCTCGGCTGTCCTCAGGGTCCCCCCACACAACAGGATAACGGATCGTAAATATTGAGCATGTTTAATAGTTACGATTTGAAATCGGTGCTGCCACGGCGGTGTTCCGAGCAGATCGGGGGAAGTTAAATCACTGTTTACATCCCTCACAGCACAGGAACATCTGGCAACATAATCTTTAGAAGCATCAAAAAATCAGGACTTTGCTTACTTTACTTTACTTTTGTCAGAAGGGGGAAATCGGGCCCAAATTCATCCCAATTACCTTGTAGTGTGTACCCCGCTTCAGCAAGACAAACACCATGATATTGATAAAGAAAGCTGCCGACTTCCTTTCTCATTGTTTCACAGACGCAGAGTGGAAGGGGGGACAAATGGGAGGTCATGGGAGGATAAGAGAAGAGTTTAAAGATTCCTCAGTGGGTGCTTTTGTCCCTGGAGAGTATTCACGGCAGACAGAGGCTCTCTGCATAGGAAAATGGCACTCGGCATGCTAAATGTGACTTTGCATTCATTGAGAGGAAGACACAGGCATCTCAATGCATGTGGTGACTCATGCAAACCATCTCCAATATTCTCCAGCTCAATACAGACGCTCTGAAAAGATTTCAGAGTGTGATTTGGTCGAATTAAAGATGCTTATATTTGGAGTTAGAAATATACATCCTGCTGTCTCCTGCTGTCAACATTCAATCTGATTTCTATTGAATGGAAGACAATGAGAAAACATAAAGTGTTTGTTGTCAATGGGCTCCTGCAGTTTTAGCCTTCATGACAGTTTAAGCGCATGCAGCGGAGCAACAGCTACACTCCTAGCTAGTCCGCAGCTCTGAAGCTTCCATGGCTTTCGGAACAGTTTGCTCAAAGCATTTTCATTTAACTGTATTTTGCACGGCTCTGCCGCCCCTCTATAGGGTCATATTGGCTTATGATGCTCTGCAACTGTGAGTAAATATAAGCCTGTGTATTAGATTTGGGGGCCTGAGATGAAATCTAATTTCTGCGCGGCTATGTGAGGGAGATTGCTTGCTGATACACATCCACACATCCAAGGCCACATCTGGCAGGCCCTATCAAATATACATGAGATCAGCAGATCATGATATGGCTGCACAGGCCTAATTTTACCTCACGTCCACAACACATTCCTGTTGCTTGTTGACGCTCCATTCCTCCACCTTTTCTTCGATTTTTTACTTATTTTGTGCAAATAAATACGCCCTGACATCCATCTTTTGCAGCTGCAGCGTCCGCCAGCGTCTCGCTTACTGTCCGATCTCACGAGGACACCATTAAGGAACTGAATATTGTAATGAAGGCAATCAAGCACGGAGATGACTTGGCTGATATTGAGAAGTGACAGATAATTTGAATCATGGGTGTAGCCGGCTGATAACAGATTGACAGTGTCGCAAACCGTAATGGACAAGTAATTAATATCCATCGCACGGACTCCATTTGGATCACTAATGTATCATATTGAGTTTCAGGTGAAACAAAAAAAGCCGAGTGACGGAAAACATCTCGATGTCTGGCACCGTGTCAACCTCATTCCAGAGCAGCCGGCCTAATAACCACCACTATATACTGTACATTCCCCTTTTCACTGCGGCACTCCAGCCGTTTTCAATTTTTGGCAGACAGAATGCAGTGTATTTTTACCTCGGGTCCTTTCTGTCAAGCTCTGAAAAGGCCAAATGGGTAGTGGAGGACAGTTTCTTCACCACCTCAATACCCAGAATTGTGTTGGCTTCTTACAGTGGAGTGCTGGTGCAGGGAGTAAAACGCAGAGTGACAGGCCGAGGTCCCGGCACAAGGGCAGAGAGCTGTGAGCTGAGCTATGGCGAGGAGGAGCGCCGCGTCCCCGCCCCGGCAGCCTCATCCACTATTTATTTGTGTTCCTGTGTGTGTGTGTGTGTGTGCGTGAGCATGCTGCTAGCTAGCTGTTTGCTTATGTTGTTGTGTGTGCGTACACACAAGCCTGCATTATAGTGAATTCTGGTGAGCTATGTGCCCGTCTCTTTGAGGCAAGAAAAGGCATTCAATAGTTGCCTTTCTGCTTCGGCAGTCACACTTCAGATTATCAGTCTTTTACATTCAAACCAGGCTGTAGGCCTTAGAGGAGAGAAATAAAAAAGGAGAGAGAAATATCTCATCTGAGTGAGAAAGAGAGCGCGCAGGTTCCTTTCTCATGTTTTTGTGCTCTTTTCCATGGTAACATGCCTTTCATTGCAATCTGTCCGTCTCCATATCTCCCTCCATATTCTCCTCTCTCTGTTGTGTCTGCTGCTGCCAGAGCCAGTGGGCACACAGCTGCAGCCACATGAAATCCCCCGGAGTGGGAGAGTATGTGGACTTACACGAACACATGGACTCTGCGTGTGCGTCTGTGTGTGTGTGTGTTTGCATGTGTGCAGAGCTGGGTGAGGAGGAGGAGGTGGGGGAGGATATTTACGCAGGCCAACCTTCAACAGCAATCCCACAGGCCTGGACCTGCCATAGCCAGAGCAGTGTGTGTGTGTGTGTGAAGTGTTTGTGCATGTATGTACATGTTTGGGCAGTATCGATGCGAGTGCGTGGAGATGAGTTATGTCCGTGTGCCGGTCTATCAGTCTGGCCGCACGCTGGCACGCTCCGCTCTCTCAATGTCAAGCTAATGCATATTCAACAGCCACTAACGTCACAACACTTGACACATATCTCACTGGACGACATTCTTTTCCTGCACACATTCAAAGTGGCATCGTAAGGCCTACTACCATTACTACAGAATGAGTCATTGTCGGCCTCTGTCACCTTTAAAGAAATGACACACAGCGCAGGTCTCCTCCGCAGCACGCGTACACTCGAGGTCTTTGTACGGCTCTCAGGCTTGAAAAAACACACATTAATTAAAAGCTTCTCGGCATGCTGAAAAGACACGTCTTTACTGCTTATATTACTTTTTCACCTGCAAGAAAACACATTCATTTACATCACTGTATCAAATCATGATCTGATGGTGACTTCAGGGGCTGCAGGGGATTATGGGTATATGGTGAATTTGGGGTTAGTGGACTGACGTGTTTCTATATTTGTCTGGACTATTTATAGCAACGGGCATTCATGATAGAAGACGTTTTGACATACGTGTGTGAATAATAAAATCAATCATTGCCTCAGATATGCTGTTTCACTGTCACGGCTTACTGGTAAGACTGAATAGAACGAGACACTGTTAATGTTTTCAGTAATATCTGTGCTTTTCCTTTTCTGACGAGTCAACATTTAGTTTCAGTTGTACAGTTTTTAATTTACATCTAACAAGATAAACTACATCTTCAGATGTTGTTCGACTACTTGTTACAAAAAGGTAATTTTTTTGCTCTTATACTGCTACTACTACATACTGTCGTTAATACAACATTATGTTTCTTTCTAGAAAAATTGGTGTCATTAAATTTATGTACGAGACATCACACGTTTAAACTCCTTTAATTTCTTTGCTATCTGTGTCCCTTCATCCCTCCCTCCCTTTCACTGGTGTAGAGAAGACGTAGCAAACAGGAGCTTTGGATCAAAACACTTGGCTGCTTTTTAGCGTGTGGATGAGTGTTACAACACAAATATACCAGCTGATAAAAGGGTGTAACTGAATTAAGAATACCATCAATCGGGGTTGCTGGGGGGCTGGATCCTATCCCAATCTGTCATTGTGCAGGGGCGGGGTTACACCCTGGACTGATCGCCAGTCAATCACAGGGCTGACACATAGAGACAGACAACCTTCCACGCTCATACTCACGCCTAATGAGCATGTCCTTGGACTGTGGGAGGAAGCCTTAGGGTTAGAGAACATGCAAACTCCACACAGGAAGGCTCTTCTCGTTAGAACTGGAATTCGAACCAGGAAACCTATAGCTGTGAGGCGACAGCACTAACCACTTCACCACCGTGCAGACATTTAAGGATACCATTAATCCTTATGTATTTAAAGTTGTGTAAATAGAAGCTGGCTTTCTCTGGGGCTACAGTCACTCATGGATATAGGTTAAAATGTAAAGAGTAGTCATTATTTTAATGCATTTACACAGATATACTGTATTTCATTTATTCTGATGTGGACATGCATTTATAATTAAAACAATAAAGTGGATAAAAAGCACTGTCACGGTCTGTAAATGTCATCCTGTCAAACTGATTGATTTTAAAGCAGTTCATTGACAAAAATCAACTGGAGAGAAACTGTTGAGGAATTAACTAGCCAGACATTTGAGCGTCGTTTTGGACAAATCCTGTTAAATACCTGTCACATCGAGGCACTTCATCATCATCGCAAAATTAAATCAAAATCCAGTTTGACAGAAAACATTTCCTGCTTACTGATTTGCAACATTGTCCGCTGTGGAAACACCAGGATGGAGTCCATGACAGTTTGTCTCACAGTTGAAGATTTGATATACGTACATCTGGATTGCTTGTCTTTGTTTAAAGATAATGTTTTTGGCTTTTGCCTTTATTTATAGGACAGCTGAAGCGAGACAGGAAGGGGAGTAAAGACATGCACCAAATGATCAGCAGACCAGGAGTCGAGCCTGCGATCAGTGCAGGACTGTAGCCTCTGTATGTGGGGCGCCTGCTCTACCAACTGAGCTACACCAGCGCCCCCTGAATTCCTTGTTTAATTCGGAGTGCTTTTTATCTTTAAAAACCACTTGTTATCTTTAAAAAGCACTCCAGTTTTGGAAACTCTCCTTTCAAATATTTCGAGCAGCGTCTCAATGATGCTTTTGTCTGGCCGCGATCGCTGCTGCCATGACCCCTCTCCTCCGTTCAGTAACCTCTAACTCTCTGACCATGCTTCTTCTCTGTACCTGCATGTGGCTCGTAGCTTTGATGTTGGTGAATTAGTCATTTTATTTTTTTTGCAGCGAGGCTCATTTGCATAGAAAGGAGCCCATTTTGAGCCAAATGTTTATGCATTTTACCTTTACAAGTTTAATATATGCAAATAGCACCAGAGCACAAAGAGCTATTTTCTTGGCAGTGCAGTTAGGGCTTCATCTCGCCATTTTCGGTTTCAGTTCGTCTCATTTGTGCGGGTTAAGCTGCCACAAACGCTGCACAATCCTTCTGTGAATTCTTCGCCCACCTGTGAACGCTATTCCCAAATACATTTCAACATGACAGCCGAGTGTACAGTCGCTGTCATTTACTGTAAACAGCTCGGAGCGTCTTGGTTCTAACACAAATTGCCTCCCCTCGTGTTGCCGTGCTCTTTCTTTGCCTGGGTTTGTGCACCGGGAATGTTAGCGACTGGCCCGTGTTGATTCAATGAAGCCCTTCCACGGTTACATGTTTTCCTCTTTGAATTTTAATCAAACATGGGCCACCCTTCTCCAGCCAGGGATATGTTTTGGCTGTGACGGGGGTTGCAGGGTTTCTGGCTGTGATCTGACGCTGTTCCCATGAACACCATCAGATATTCACAGTGTCATCTCTGATGTCGCAGCGTTCCCTCCTCCTCGCCAGCTTCATCGGGTATGACACAGAGAGAAACAGACTTGTGCTTTTGGGTTCCTGACAAATTACGGCAGCACAATCTACAGTGTTTGAATAATTTAACACCATGCCGCTTGGGGGAAATGTTAAAAAAAAAACACACCTACACAGCAAGCTAACCTCTTCTTTCTGCAGGGCTGCGAGCAGACGGCATCATCTGTCGCTCCTATGGGATTTTCAAATCTTGTATCTTTCAGTATCTCTGCAAGTGAGGAGCATGTTTTGGTATCAAAGAGGCTGCGAGACATCTCAGAGGACAACTCAGATACCCATACACCCTCTGTCTTTCCCGGGGGGTCGGGGGGAGAGGTCAAAATGAGCTGTATAGGTAGTTGGTCCACAGAGGGAAGGTTTACTCTATACAGCTCTTTAATAGAGACCAGAGGGAGAGGAGGAGAGCGAAGGCTGTTGGGTTTGTAGCACAGTGGCGCTGTTTCCCATCGAGTCTCCCTCCCCTCTCCTAATGAGCTTTCTATTAGCAGCTAGGGGACGGATTTAGGCAGTTAGGCATACGGAGAAGGCTGGCTAACAATGCAAGTGGTTAGCTAAACAGCTGTTCTCTCTCTGCTGCCACCTCCCATCCCCGGCTAATGAAGCCCTCACCGACGAGCAGGAGTCCCGGGACATGCCTGAGAACAGCCACAGACAGCCAGGCAGGGAATCTCAGCAACTCGCAAGCCTCATAAAAAAGTCTGTGTGGAGGATAGCTTCACCGATAGGACAGCCGAGGCTCCAATTAGATAGTGGCTCTGAGGGGAGCCCTAAGAATAGCACATTGGGTGAGTGCAGACGTCTTTATGAGCACTGTGTGCCGCTCTGTTTTTTGGGAAAGTAAACACTTCTTTGCATTGTTTTTCTGAGTGGAAAACAGCAGCAGTCCTGATGCTTTTCATAATGGATTATAAACAGATCAGTGTGAGGGTTTTTGGGGAAATGTTGCACCGCTACATTTCATTATCCTCTACAGCGTGAGTGGTGTTCACAGTGGTGGGCATCGATCAAGATTAGCGGCGTGCCATATGGGTTTGTCAACATCTGAAATACGGCGAAGGATGCATGCTCTCCAAACAGCCTTTAGTGAAACGAGGAGAAATGTCTCCGACGGGCGCCTATTTTTCATTTTTACAGAAACATGACACAGCATTATGTTTGGCTAGCAAAAAGCAGCATTTGTTTTAGTTAAATGTTGAGTCTGTCAAAGGCTTGATCGTCTGTCTGGGCCTGGGTCACCTTCCTCCTTTCACTTTCTTTTTGCCTTTGTTGAGAAGTCACTTCATCTGTCAGGCTGTAAACGAAGGGCTGTTCTGAATGTGGGACTATATCAGAGCTCGGGCGGGAGATCCTTCAAGTCTGCACTTACATTTTGCAGTAATTAGCCAGGTGTGCTTAGGTGTGAAATAGGCAGAGTTTGGAGTGCTCCGCAATTTCCCCTCTGTTCAGTCTTCACACAGCTACGTCTGTCACTGTGTTGAATACTAAACTGCTCATCATGAACAGCATTGAGGAAAAACTTTGCTTTAATCTGCATTTGTTAGCTCTTGGATATTGTAGGAGTCGCACTGGGAGTTTTATTTTACTCCTACAATCCTGTTCTCACTTTTCATCTAGCAGATAGGAGCCGCGCTGCTTTCTGATCCACTTCATTGCCGTGCTTTGTCAGCAAACGCTTCTTCAGCACTTCCTGCAGATGCTTCACAATAAAAGCCTTCAGGGGCTATGATCAATTTTGTAGGCAAAACTATGGGTGCGTTCCAAAAGCCATACTTCTATGCTATTTAATATGCCAGAGAAAAAGATTAGAGTCCCAATACACGTCGACAAATTAAGTATGGTAAAAATACCTGGATGTCCTGGAACCCACAATACTCTGCACAGCGGGAGAATACGTCACACTGACTGAGCTGCATAGAGCTGATGTGCTACAGACTACAACAGATAGGTGTAAAGTAGAGTATGTCTCACTTGTATGCAGTGTACACACTTTGTAAGGGCAACTTAATATAGAGACAGAACTCAACACAACATACTCTGTAAACCATGCCCACCAGAAGGAAAAACACATGGCACCACAATGTACTGCCAGGTACTGAAACAAAATGCCTCTAACTAGCTTAAAGTGACAACCTCGAAGATTTTCATTCAAACAAATGTCTGTTAAGTCACTATCTATCGCTGAATGAGGTAACACAATGGTGATTGAGCCTATGGCCCACTGATGAAAGCCTTTGCATTTGCAGTATTACAGACTGGGTGTCACAAGTTCACGTGCGGCGCCCAGTTAGTGACGCGTTTTCCATCACCCAGCAGTGGTTGGTCTGCCAAAAGATGGATGACTACAGATACAACTTCAAAAATAAGTGAAAATCAAAGAAAAAGAAACAAATTGGACGCTCAGATGAAGGCAAACAGTCTGAAAAGGAAAGCGACCGTCAGCGAGGAAAATCAAGAGTTACAACTGGAGCCAACCGTGGACGTCACACATGCAACACTGTCTGGGAAGTGTGCTCCAGCAATTACCGTTTATCGCCATAGGTGCCGCCAAAGAGAACGAAACTGAGATCTCAGATTTCATCTTTAAAACACAAGATTCCAGTATTTCAAAGGATTATTTTAGCACCCTAGGCTATGTCTACCAGATACAGTCACACTCTAGGCTATAGGGAAGAACAAAGAGGAGAGGGCCACACATGACTTTTAACTAAACATTTATTTAACCAAATATAAATCTAAGGATGCCAATGTTAAGAATGTCAGTAACTTCAGAAATGTGTTAGATGAGTGTAATACCAAGTGTGGTGAACAAAGAAAATGAACTGAAACAAAAACCCAAGGGGAGAGAGAGAGAGACAGAGAGAGAGAGACTGTCTGAATCCAGTAGCTTATAAAGCTGAGGAACAGCAGACACAGGTGATACTAATTGACTGCTTGCACTTCCTGATTCTGTCCTGAAAAGGGCAAGGCGGCCCACACAGGAAGTCAAGAGGGCTGTCACACGATCAAAAAGTGACACACTATATCACACACTATAGGATATTTGTTTAAGTTAAGGTACGATCGTCATGAAACCAGGCCTTTCTCAGCTCAGCTTCAACCTCCGAGTGTCGGGATCCAACTGTTTCCTCGTCTTCCTGCTGATGCCTCACGTCTCACACTCGCTCTCATCTTCTTCAAGACTCAAGTTTGTCTATTGAGATGCTTACATAAACGTTGAGTGCTTTACCCTGTTAGTAGTACATCCAACCACACAACAGCTCCTTCACTCGATACAAGGTCAAATTTGAGTCAGGAATTTTTCTCTTCTCTGGTGTGGGCGGGACTTAGCTGCACTACATCTCTATAGTAAAGAGAAGAGGTTCGGTTTGTAGGGCCTGTTGCTTGTTGCTCTATTATACGCTTGCCTGTCACTCTGTTTTCTATTAATCCAATGGCACCAAAACATTGGTGACTTATATGTAGATTTCCTATGTGATTATAGCAGTTTTTTTGTTTGTTGAAAAATCAGACAATCATGGTATAAATAAATGAGGCCTGTTTATAAAGGAAATAGTCCAGCTAGAATAAAAATACCTACAAAACAATTCTCTATTTTCCCTATAAATAGTACCAAATTACATAAATCCTTCCAGGAACTTCACAGGAAATTATGGACCCCAAAAAAAATGACGCGTTTCTGTTTTATCTCCCGACATGAAAGTCTCCATGCTGTTTCAAAGCCCTCTTCATGCTGCAAGAATCACAATTCTGGAGGAGTGAAGCTGAATTATTTCTCTCTTTCATTGGAATAAGTCTACAAAACAGCAGCTATATGCATATTTGTGACTCCCACCTGCTCACAGAAAACCCAATATACCCAGAAAAGTACAAGGACATGACCTCGGTGTTCTCAATCGTTGCTGCAGCCAAAAATCAGAGACTTTCAAATCCTACACATGAGGCCCTTAAGGTGCCCTTGGAAGGCTTATTTTTTTCTGCTAAGCAGCTGCACCAAGTGTTGACTTGTAGCTCCGAGGTTAGCCACCAAGTGCTTATCTTGTAGTATTGTTAGTGCTGTAAGAGTTGGGTCTTTTTGGGACATTTCTTTGTCGGCAGATAATACTGAGATCTCTATCTGACTAGAATAAACAGTATATTAATCTCCCACACTAACCCCAGAGCTGCACAGACTCATTATTTTTCCTGCTTATAATCCGACTGTCTGTGTCACACGGCTTCGCAGCCCTCCTTCTCTTTAACTAGTCTGGAAAAGGTGTGAATGATTTGCTGTCATGAGCGGTTGGATGATATGTTGTACAAGCTGGTTTGTGAAAAGAAGCAGCAGCCTTGCTTATGAGGTAATACTGAATTTGCAACACGCAGAGGCTAATTTAAAGAGGGGGTATTATGCAGTTTCTCATTTTAAGACATATATATAATGTTACAGTGTTGGATGTCCAGACTAAACGTGGGTGAAGTTTCAAAACTGTAGGTAAAAGTATGTTGGAGTAATCCTCAGCTGTGTGGAACGCCAGTTTTTTCTACACGCCGCACTTTGTGACGTCACAAAGGCTTCTGAGAGCTGACCAATCAGAGGAAAGCAGGCTCGTAGGGGCGGGATTCCTTAAAGGGACAGAGCTGACTAAGTCGTTTCAGGAGGCTGTAGGAGGGCCTGCACAGAGCACCAGTGTGAGAAACATGAGGAGAGTTTAACTGTAAATTATGCTAAGCTACTCCACATGTATAACACAGTGAAATATGAAGCTTAACGTTAGCATAATACCCCCCCTTTAAAATAAACGCAACAACAGCAACAAGTCGCCTGTCCAGACTTTTGCTATCCGGGAGAAGCACATTGGTGGAATAGTGAGCCAGCACAGAGGTAATATGGCTCTCTGACAGCTACGTTCGATCTGGTGAGTCTCTCTTTTACCCCTGAAAAGGATCTTTAGCTTATGTTACCTCTCTAAGCTAAAAATCTATTGCAGCCTTGTGGGCCTGAAAGCTAAAGATTTAGTCTTTTTGTCAGGTTGCACAATGTTGGCCCTTTTACAGTAGAGGATTCTGCATGTCAGCATGTTTGCTGAAGTTCCTCTCATTTGGGATTTCATTGTGCTCAGACTATGCAAATTTCACAGCTAAGGCTAATGCACTGCCCAGAACGTCTGTGGCTGCACATGCACACGTTCACGGTGGACACTTGCAGCACGTGATGTAAGTGATCGGCATCCAGATGGCATACATGAATTCCATTCCCTATATCGCATTGTTAAAGGCTCCCACCGAGCAAACCCCGCAGCTTAGGTCTACAGCAAAATAATTGGACTGATGTGTTTCCTCCGCGACACTTCTTATCACACATTGAAAAAACAATTTTCCTTCCAAATCATCCTGTCTGTAAGCACAGACTGTGGCGAGCAGGCCTTGTGTAAACAGAATGATATATTCCTGGATGCCTATAATCATGCCGTAAACAAGTATTTCTCCTCTCTGTGCAGATGAAGCCGCTCTGCCAGAATTAAGTGAGCACAAAGTCGCACATTTGCTATTTCAAAATAATTTAGAAGTTTCAAAAGACATCACCTGAAACAGTTCGAAACACCTGGTAATTTTGTTTGCGCGCTGCAGAAGATGTATATAAATCACATGTTTTGCAAAGCGCTGAAATTGATGAGGATTGTGACGGTGCTCTCAAGCATACAGCGAGTTCTTAGCAGCTCCACGGTATCCTTCTGTTTCTCATGCAGAGGCACTGTGCGCTCGTCTCTCTGCAGAGATAAACAGATGTATAGACGCTGAAGGAGTGACCTAGCTAGCCGCAGAGGTGAGCTGTCAGCAACAACAAGCAAACAGAGCGCTTGCGGTCATCACCAAAGGGCAAAGTTCAGCTAATTACACCGCTGTTGTTCATCTGGCAGACAAACGCAGAAACAACAGACTATTTAACGACACATAGCAGGCCCTGTTGCCTAGTGAGGAATGTCTAATGAATAAACCTTTATACAATGGTGGGTAAAAAAAGAAACAAATAGGAATGTGCAGTGAAGAAGACAAAGAGACAGAACAGACAGTGCAAAAGGAAAAAAGATGGCCGGACATAATGAAATGTGAAAATAGCGTAAGGGAAAGCGTAGTGGTGGCAGAAATTGGGCCAGTATGTGTGGAACAACAGGGAATAAAGGGAGGGCGATGGAGAGAGAGTGAGATGGAGAAGGTGTGAGAGGAGGAGGAAGAGGAGGGAGGTCAGTAGAGATGTGGAGATGGGCGGAGGAGGAGGAGAAGGAGGAGGAGGGGAGATGAGCCCCCAGTGCTCAGCTGTCAGTGCTTCCTCTGCAGGTGGGGCAGGAGGAGTGCCAAGTCTCCCTCTCTCTCTCCCACTCACACAGACACCCATGCATCACTCTATAATGGATGCTTTACACTGGTGCCAGAGAGAGAAAGAGTGAGGCAGAGCGAGCGAGCGAGCGAGCGAGGGAGGGAGACATGGTGAGAAGACGAAAGAGAGACACGGGGGAGGGTGGAAAAAAGAAAGAAACTGCTATGAGGTACAGGGAAAAGAAAAGCCTCCGAGATTAAGGCGGTGGAGCCGAGGCGAGTGTAGAAAGAATACGGATACAGACTGAAGCCTCCATCAAGTCATTAGACCAATCAAGGGAGGAAACAGACGAGACAGTCTGGGAGCAATATGATGCAGCTATTGGTTTAATTGATCTAAAGCCTAACAGGATCAAAGAGCTCCGGGGCACAGCCGGGAGCTGCAGCAGGCCAACGCTCCCCCCTCCGCCGCCGCCGCCGCCGCCGCTGCCGCTGTCACTGTCCATTAGGAGGTGTATGAATGCGCCCTTGACAATGATTTATCAGGAATGATTCATAGATGGCATCTACCTGAACTAATGACTCGCCAGCGTCCTCACTGGGGATTGCGGGTCGTCAACAGATGACATATTCTGTAGCCACCTCGTTCATCAGCGTACGATTAGATTCCAAAAGCAATATGGGCAATACATCAGCAGCTGGGCTCCGTTGCATTGTCTTGGAGGATATCGCCGAGACAGGCCGTGTGTGCCACATGTCGCTCAAGCTGCCCGAGACCATCCGTATGGTTTTGGATGTGAGGCTGCAGGTATATGCATCGCTCTGAGCTATTACCTTGGTTGACGGAGGCATGGATTTACTAAAGTACTCAATTATCCCCTGCCTCTTTCTCTGACCTGCTGCCCGGCTCTTTAACACCTATAACTCCATGCTTTATAGGCTCAACTACCTGCTGCAAGCGGAGACAGACTGATGGCCGGACTACCTGAATGGACTGCCTTCACCGTTTTCGGCCCATTTGTCAATTCTTCATTCCTCTGCTCTCCCTGGCGAGGGATAGGTAAAGCTGCCTCTCTCTGATGGACAGCCCGACTGGATATTATTTTCGAGAGCGTTAGCAGGAACTGGCCATCTGACCTCGGTGGAGTCATCTTTAGTCTAATAACACCCCTCACACCTCACATTACTCAGCAGGGCCACCTCTTTTCTTTTACTCACTACATCTTCGGCTTCATTTTCTCTTTGCACAGCGAGTAGTGAAGAGAAAGAGAAACCTATTTGCTGCCTGAATTAGGCCGTTTCCAATTTCTTTCGAGTTCAAAGGAGAGTAATACCCTTTAGTTGGTGAATAATTCTCAGTTTTTGTTTTGGAAAAATAAAGCAATTTTTGCTCTGCCATACAAGCCAAAGACACTGGCGTTCAAACGCCACACAGGCCACTTGTTAAAAGCAGTTTGCTTTCTGCACACAATGACGGCCACACTATATGGCAGACAACAAAGCCGAGTCGTCAGCGTAAATAAATACAAGCATTCTTGCTCCGCCGAGATGGCATCCCCCTGGTTTAATTATCGCTCCTGTCAATCGAGGTGGAAGAATACGGCACCTGACAAGGCGCGTCCTCATTCTCTCATCTCGCGTAGGCCTTTTTCACACCCTGAGATGCACAGACACCCTTCAGCAAACAGCCGAATCAAACCTCGGGATGGAGGCATTCAGTTGCCCCAAACACTCAGGTAACTTTACAGTGTCAACCCGCTGAATGCCTCCGACACCTCTGAAATGGGGTCTATTCAACTTCGACAATTGTCCCTGGTATTTGTCAAGTGCGAGGCATTTGCACAACAATAGCAGCTGCATCGTGTAAGAATAACATCCCAGGGATGTGGTTATGCAGCTATCTTTTCCGGTGACTCCAAATCACATTCCAGCTCCTGCAAGCTTTCTGATTCCTGAACTCCACAGGCTGCTACAGGAAGCCTGAGCCCACAGAAATGAAGTTGACACTGAGCGTGGATGGATCGCACCCCCGGCTCTGAGCGCTCAGAGCCCAGCACAGGGACATTATGGAGAGGGGGTGCGCGGGCCTGTAGGCCATTCCACAAGGAGAACCTCCCATGGGCCTCGTTTCAGAGAGGAAACCCACACGGGTGATTTCCAAAGGTCACAGCCAGACGTAACAGTACAGTTAAAGCAGTGATGTAGTGCAACACTCACACACTCTCCATCTGTATGGCCTGTTGGCCTCCTCCACCACTCTGTAAGAAAGGGTAATTAGGAGCAGCATTTATATTAGCCTTAGATTACGTGTCGATATCTCCGCACACAGCACTGAACGAGCACAGAAGTTCCCAAGGCTCAGCAAATCCCCACAATTCCCAGCAGCCGCACTACGATAGTGTTTGTGTTGTTCCCTCTGAGGATGCCTGCGCGTACATGGTAAAACATTGTTAGAGCAGAGGTTGGGAGGTAACACGAGCTTTGAATCCTACAGCGACAACACTGCATCAAGAACACTGACAGAGGCAGATTGATACCAGGTCCAGTAAACACTGATGTCAGTCTCATGTGCTTCCTCTGTCAGAGCACGAGGTAAGTACATGCCAGAGACAGCGAAGCAGTCATTTGTGCAGTTAAATGAGAGGATGGCCCAGACAAGACCTAAAGAGGAGGTCATCTAAGAAGACATTATTCAGAATTCAACTCCCAGGTCAGATGTAGTCTGAGACATGTTTAAGCTGCAGCAAGAGTATCATTAATTATTAGAATATATATAAAAAAGACCCAATGCCCAAACAGTGTATTAAAATCGCCTCTTTTGTCCAAAAAAAAAATAGTCCCAAATCCAAAGATAGTAGATTTACTATCAGAGAGTATTTGTTTTGTTTACACTCCAGAGGAAGGAGCCTGTCCCCTCGTGGGGAGGCTGCTGGTGTGGAGAAAAAGGTGTTTTAACAGAAATAACAAAACTGTGATAAGTGTTGCTAGGTGTAGCTTGTCACTGAGACACTGTACACGACACACACTACAAAACAACAGATAGATGTTGATGCATTTCTCCTGAATGAAGCTAAATATTCAGTTCTTATTAAAGAACAACTGGCAGGTTATATTTTTTACGACATTATTACTCTGTCGTGTCTGCTGGAAAAGGTAAATCCTTGATTTAACAAGACATGAGGACACAAATTTAGAGGAAAAAGTGTTCGCTTTCAGTAAAGCTGCTTTTATGTCACAAGAGGGACTCGTGGTGTCCGACGTGCAGAAGTAGTCTGAGCAGTTGTATCGTATTTCAGTAGTCTAACATTGCATTTCACCAGTTCTTATGATGGTTGATTTCTGCGTTTGTGCCGGTTGCACAAATTCTAGCTTGACGGGACATCGAGCTCACTGTTTCCCTGACAGGAACGGAGCGAGCTCTTGTGCCTGGATGCGTTTTGTGCAGGTGAAGAGACTTTGAGACGGGAGACACAAGCACCTATCAAACAAAGTGTCAGGAAACTGTCATCGCTCTCTCTCTCCCTCTGTCTCTCTCTCACACACCGCTGTGGCACCGCCAAACGTAGTACGGATTTACCGTTATAGAAGGCAAATACAGCTGATACAAGCTGACACTCGTACATTAGTAACTGTAATGGTTAAGTATTAAAGCTCCTACTTGTTTCACTCATGATTTGTTAGAGCCTTTTGTGTGTGATAAACTTTACAATGTTGTGACGTGAGCACAGCGGTAGATTTCGCTAGCTAACGCCGGTCACTCATCACGACTCCTGCCCCATTATCAACTGGTTCTGGTCGCACTACAGCTCAATGACGCCTCAGTCTCTTTGACGCCTGTGGTGCTTCGTTTGCATATGAATTCACAATTCAATTCTTCAATGACACCACTGGCATTTAGATCCATATTTATTCATGTTAAACCTGTCATTAATCGGCAGGGCTCTCTGATGGTAAGTCACATCCAGTCGTCTGTTTTGATGCAGAAATAAAAGAAAATGTACAAAAAATGACTCCAGAAGCCGCTGTGTTTTAATTCATATATTTTGTTGGAAATATAATTACACTTTGATTCACTGGGGTCTCTCTCTTTCAGCTAAAATGGATTAAACTTTCAGCAACATGTGTTAATAAGTGCAGTTCTTTCTGTAATTATTTCTATAAAATAACAGCAGTAAAACCCCTTTAAGAGTCTGCTGTGAAATATGATCATTTTAGTTTGGGATATTTCAGCCTTCGCTCGGCAGCAGTCTGCCCTCAGGTGATTCACTGCCTGCACATACTTGATCAGACTTGACTACAAAGGACAAAACAGTTTGTGCCTCACTATAATCATCACCTCTCTAACAGAGGCTCTAATTTGTCACCCAATCAGCTGGAGAAAAGTATACAGTGCAACTCCTATGACTCATGATGTCACGTCCTGCCCAGGACTGAATGAATCAAACGCTGGAGTCAGGAAACCCTCGGCAGGTAGTTCACCGTGAAGCAGCAGCCATTAATAAAGTGAATATTCAGGTTTGATTTGAGAAATGTGTCCTGCCACGCCATTTGATTTCTTCAATCTCTCTGATCCTCGATTTCTGCACATCCCACGATGCATTCCTTCACTTAATCACCGTCTTTGCTATCCTTCACTCTAAATGGATTTAAAAACGTGTTACCCTTTGCTGAAAACCAACTACGGCCCTCTTTATACTCGCGGTTCAAGGGTTTCACCGTTTGCTGGTTGGTGTCTCGCGTTAAAAAGCCTTGGTACTCATTGCGCTGCTGTAATAAAACCCCAGCATTTAACATGCACATTTATGGTCCTCAATAACCCAGAAGTCTTAATAAAAATGAAAGCTGACATTGGCATGAAGGATCCTCCACACTAGCTGTCTTTAATGTCCAAGACGTTCCATTAAAAGGGGAGCACTTCCTCAGAAGCGGGGCTTTTATCCTGATTGCTTACAGGAAGAGAGGGGGGAAAAAAGAAACCGAACGACCTTCAGTGGCTCTACGGCTGCAGCCCTCCTCTTGTGTGTGTCTCATCGAACGGACATGCCTGCATGCACATACGTGGACAGCTGGGGTACGTGTGTTGTGGCAGACAGATGTGCGTAAGTAAGCAGCAGGATTTCTGCAGGATCTGAAGGTAGAAACAAACATATGGACTCTCTCAGAAATATACGCTCAAGCAAATATTTCTGAGGCTCTGGCTACTTGGTATTCTGCTCGTGTAGAGAGAAGCCGTCTCGCTTCTTTTTTGTACATCATAATGATTATTAGGAGATAGGGAAAAAGCCAAATCTGCATGTTCAATTAGCGCCTGTGCGATGCCAGATAGATAATACATGGGACTGGCTAATGTCCTTGCTTCTGAACTTCTTTCGCCGCTTTCTGTTTGAAGCCGGAGAAAAAGAAGATGGGGACGCAGAGATTTCCCTCAGTGGGAACACAACTGTTGAGCTACATTTAATAAGCCGGTCAAAAACACTCTCCTGCCGAGAGAGACGGCGCTTTTAATGACCATTCTGCTTCCAAAGTCTCAGATGTGCGGCTAGATTGCTTGCCACATAGCCGACAAGGCAGCCATCTTATTAATAGCAACGCACCACACATGCCGCAGACTTGGGAGCAGAAAACCAGAGAGCGAGAGCGGGAGAGAGGCACACTGGCACATGGAGAGAGAGCGAGCGTGTGTCTCCCTCGCATGCTTTTACTGTGTGTGAAGCAGGGAGACAGATGGGTGCAGTGAGGAGGAGATTAGATGGAGGAGGCAGGGTAGGGGACCAGGGTCTAAAAAATCCAGACCTCACGAGAGGACGTCCAGGCCAGAAGGGATGGGGGGGGGCTGGGAGAGAGGGGGGCTCTATGATGGATGTACACTGTGACTGGAGCCCTCGGCACGCCCACATGGAGACGACACCAAGGCCAGGCCGGAGGAGCAGGCAATCAGAGAGAGAGGCCGGAGGGCTGGGATGATATAGGAGGATCCAGCTTATTAAATAGGCTTCAGGAGGAGCACGGAGCATCTGAAGTAAGTTGTCACTCTGCCACCAACAGGCATAAAAGGAGAGTCTCTGTTAGATGGAGAGTCTATGCACTGTAGGCAGTGATGACAGACTGTGTACAGTGAGAGTGGGAATACGGTCATTAAATACACCGACACACAGGGGAGCTTCAGAACTGTGTGTCATCGCTGATTTACTTTAGCTTTTTTTTTTTTTACCTGTGTGGGCCTTGTTATCCTGCATCTGAGCTGCAGGTGAAGGAGGATGTTTGTGCGCGTGTGTGTGCACGTGTGTGTGTATGTGGACATGTGAATCCTATTCTTCTACTCCTGGATTAGACACGTCACAGTTATTGTGACAAAACCACCGCTATCTCTGGAGGTAGTTTTACAAGCGAGTAGGAAAAAAAAGGATTCAGATCAGGAGATGAAGAGGCGGCCATGATGGATTTTTGACTATCTTGTTTCCTGCCTAAATTTCTATTCAGAATGCAAGCTAAGAAGCTCACTTTAATCTGCCTGAGACACAAGCCAGCTAACATGGATGTGAAATGATTACACAAACCCATCACTAGAAGCCACCTGAATCCAGGTGTGCTCATGCCACACTGTATAATTCATTTGATTATAGATTTTTACGTCTATTTTTTTTTACTGCTATGTGGTGCAGACTCTTTGATTCCTCTCTTGTTTATCGTGTCGTCTTGGCAACAAGGACAACCTACCAGTTCTCCCTTCCACAGTTAAGACTATGGGAGAGGAGGAGGACGAGGAGGGGAGGCTGTGAAAGCAGGTGCAAAAAAGACATTTCTTCACTTAGATTTCCTGTCACATCCTGCAGCCCACTCCAGTCCTAAACTTTATATAATTACAACAATCTGTGCTCTGAGAGAGACTGTGCGAAATCTGATTGCCATTGGTAACATTCGCAGCGAGAGTCCTGGCGTGATAGAAGGCTTCCTGTTTCAATTTCCTAGGATCCCTCAAGTTTTACTGCCTCTTTTTTTTTTTCCTCATCCCATCAGTGGGGCATACATTTCCATTCAGGGGAAAAAACAGACCCGGTAATATCCAATTTACTAGGAGGCAGAGGAGATGGTTTCACTGGCAGTATAATAACATGCTACATGGAGCGTAGCATTATGGAGTATGAATGAAAAAGGCATTTATGGTAAAAATTCAATCCGAACGCAGTCATCATTCATCGGAGGAAATCAAGGCAATTAGTAACACTTTAATGCAAATTGGAGAACGCAAAACACATCACAAATCCCCGGCACTGTAATGGGGAACCAAAGAGGAGCAGCTCAAATGACCTCTTTCAAATACACTCTGGAGGTTTCACTCTGCCCCGTGACAAGGAGAAGGATCGCCTCTGTGTGTGCGGCGGTGGTTAGCTCTCTGACCACAATATTGCCTTAGACCAATCCTCCATTTAATGCAAGAGTGATCTCTTTAATGTAATTCACTTGCATGTAATGTACAGTAAAAGCACCCGTGTTACATTTGCAGCCATGTGTGTCTGAAGCAGCGTGTTTGCGGCTTGTTAACATGTTCACAGGCGGGGCTGAGAGCTCGGCTGGATCTAAAGATTTCTCATTCGGAATATTACCACCAAGTAAACAACACTGCTATAGCAAAACACAGCAATATCCATGATGAGCTGTCATGTACACAAAACTGTAACAATTAAACGCAAACAGCCAGCCTTTGTACAAATAAGTGAGTGACTGTAATAACTACACGTTAAAGGAGCAGTTCGCCCCTGGAAAAAGCCACAAGCTGGTGTTCTCTGTAATCGATAGAAGCTATAAGATTTGAAATTGGTGCCATAGCTGTGGAGAAAGTTGTACAAACAGCTCGTGGTTTCGCCCATTCTACATTCCTGCAACACCCAGCATGCACTGCGCCCCTCCCTCTGAAAGGAACGGCCCAGCGAGAGACGCTGGAGTGAAATACTACCGTTTCACTGCAGGCAATGGCTCAGAGCGGTACAGAATCAAAAAAAAGACGAGAATATACTGGTGGATTGCCTTAAAAGTCTTCATTTTAAACCTGAACGAGACATGACATCGGAGGCGGCCGTCCGAGATTGAGAAAGTGTAGTTTAGCGAGCTTCCTGGCCTCAGCGAGATGACGCGTTTTACATAGTCTGGCGGAACTTTCCAGGGCCTCCGACCTCCAAAGGCACAGAGCGAAATTGCATTTCTTTTCTACCATAATGGCATTAGCTCCCAGTACTAGCATGATAAGACTGATGTTGAAAATTGGCGCTCTGGTCATTTAAGCATGATGTGTACATGCGGCTCTGTAGGGTGCACTTTATGGAAGAACCTTAAAGAAGCAGTCCATTCAGTTAAGCGAAAGCACTTCCTGCAGGAACTCACCTACAATGCTCCATCTTAATTCAGTGATGCATTAGAGGAGCAGGAGCATGAGCGATGTTTATTGCATGTCCAGGTTAAGCACACAGGCTGCATTCAGCATTAAAGACGCGGCTAGCATGGGCGGTAAATCATGATGAAGACGCATTAAGGTAGCCAGCAGATAAACAACACTGCTTACAAACGGAACAGCGTGTGATAGTGTGTGTGTGTGTGTGTGTGTGTCACTTATTGTGACGGTGGCGGCCATTGAAGAGCTCTCACCGGTACACCATGTTCTTTTTCATCTCGCTAACAAACACACAGTATGCCTTTATGTTTATTTCTGACACAGAGAGGGGGAAACTAGCACACGGGGCGAGGGCGTCACATGTGGCTCGAAATCTTCCGTGGAGTTTCAATTTCCGGAGGGGACGAACATCTCAGTCATTTAAATGCAAACACCTGCTTCTTCAAACATTTGTCACGCTGTATGATACAGTAGAATACATTACTCAATAACTCGCTGGCTGCATCGCCAGTTTCTAATATCGAGCTGCCCACACACCAGCAGGCATGAGCCTCACAGCTGTAGCCCCCCCATCCCCTTCCTCCCTCTGTGCTGTACTGTACCTTCAGAGTGGTGGGAGAGGGTGAGCAGGCTGACGCAGGAAGCTCCGATCCCAGAACCGAACACAGTGATACGGTTGGAGTCTCCTCCGAAGAAGCCGATGTTCTCGCTGATCCACCTCAGAGCCTGGATCTGATCCAGGAGGCCGTAGTTCCCTTTGGCAGCCTGGTCGCCGGTACTGAGGAAGCCTGCAACACAAATGCAAAATTAAGAGATTAAAAAGGCAGCTAATCAAATATTTAACATCATGACACACGCTCACAGGGATAAAAAAGTAGGTCTTCCCCGGCTTATTATTTCGCACTTGCAGGATAAATGTTAGCAGCGATGGCTAACCACTCCCTGATTTAGTCAGAAGAATCATCACCGCACATGACAGCAGCGGTGAGATCATGACTTACTGCATGACACATCTGTTGGTAAAATAGGAGTGCGTGTGACCACATGTCATCTGCACCTTATGGGAAATCAATGGCACGTCTCCACGGGTGAACACCCATCATCAGATATATCGAGTAGTCCTGATGAATTCTTACGAATGTATGAGAGCTCCGCAGACGGAGCGAGAAAAAGACGTGATGATAAGATTCATAATAATTCCGCTGCTTTAAAAACCCCTGCGTATGGACTGCCACCTCATTATATCAGAGTTAGCATCTTCCTCTGACATATTTCGATCCTCTCACACACTCTAAACACTCACAACAGGCGCTCTCAGGGCACATTTTCCTCCGTGTCTGTGTAATCTGCTATATGATGTCTGAGTCGGACACTGAGTCTCTCTTGGGCACATCAGAGCTCGTGTTAACACACCACCCTCTCCCAGCCGCTCTCCAGGGCCTAAGCCCTGCTGAATGATGGGTAATCGAGAGTCGTGGGAGAAGATCAAAGGCAAGCAATCCCTGAAGTCCCCACGGTGGACTCAGTGTCCATCAAACCCCCGAGCATGCATGCAAGGTGACAGCTAGGAGACATGTGTGGAAACTGAGACCCCCCCCTCCTCTCTTTAGCGACGACACCGCCAAACACTTCACAAGCAATAAACGTGTTGGTGTTGAGCGCGCGCCAGCCTCCAGTGATGGTCCTTGAGCATCTCAACGTTGTTTCTAACATCTATTTCATGGTCTATGCCTCCACATAATGATGAACTCTCTGCGTTTGAGTCCTAAGGGGGGCAAGGGGAAGAGTTTTGATATGAGCAGTGCAAAAAAAAAAAGATCAAATCGGAGTGTTTTTTGACTCAGGTCAGCACGGCCATGCTCACTTTAAATAAACACAGATTAGAAAGCAGCTGCTCCGGGCTCATTAGCCGCTCATAGGATGTACGTACAAAAACGATGCATGTCTGCCAACACCCCTATTTTCTCTCTTTGTGTGAATCAGAAGCTTTAGAGGGCACAACCTCCTGCCCCACCCCCTCAAACAGCACACCCTCCCCGCCTGCTGGCAGCAACAAAGAGGGTGGGCGCAGGAAAGGCCGGGCCTGATCATCGGTGTGAGAGAGGCGGTGGCACAGGAAGCAAAGCAGGAGACAAATGGATCAACAGATGGTCTCCTTCAGACGCGTCCCCGAGGATGACAGAGCAGCAGGGCACATGCAAAGAGAGAGACAGGCAGAGGAACAGAGACGGACACAGACAGAGAGAGGGAGAGGAGAGGAGAGAAGAGGAGAGAGGAGGTCTCCAATTGAAGAGCTTTTCCCCTTTTCTTTCTCTCTCGCGGCTCCTCCTCGCGTTCCCGACATAACTAAAGGACAACAGCTTTTACAAGCCTCTCCCGGGTGCTGTGGAGAGAGAGGAGACGTGACTCTCCCAGAATAACCCTCATTTGCGAAATGGTTCACACTCCGCCAAGTGTGCAGTATGTCAGACGGGTTAGGAAATGTCAGGAGACTGACAGGTGAAGGGGAGCCTGTGCATCTGTAAGCCTGAAGGAAAAGACGAGGCAAACCTTATCAAACAAATGTAAATAATTAACGGTGCATGCACGGGTGGTGAGATAAAGTCTCATGTGACTTTGCACTGTGCTGATTCCTCTGCATCTCCAAACGAAGCTGGCCATTAAAATGTAGAGGTATAATCCAATATCTTAGACAACTAGACGAGCTGCAGGCGCCGTTTTAAAATACATCTAATATGGCTGCTGGTTATGTTTTAATTGGAAACGTGTCAGAAGGTATATTCTTTGGAAAAAACAATTAAGATAGCAAAGTAATTGTTTTTATGCACCGCTATTTCTATTTTTACATTTAGAGCACAATGCTGTCTTTCTGCTGGTGCTCTTTTTTTTTGTTTTAAAGCTTCTTCACGTCCGTCACCTGCAGTCTACCTCCCAGGTACTATTTGAGTCACACCGTGTAGTCTACCTTCGTCTCTAAATTTCCGAACCTCTCTCCTCACCAGGGATTGAATTATAGATTTGCAGATCTAGCAGATGATCCTGTATCCTCAGCCCTGCGTGGGCTTTGGCTGCACATGAACCGTGATGTGCAGAGCACACTGTTCACGGCTCCCTCCTACACAGGACCTCGGGATTCTGGGCTGAAGCTCGGTGTTTGTGAACTATCCGGTCAGGCTGGTTATGCGTTCGTCTGTGTCAGCCTGACATCCAATGAGAGATTTTTGACACAAACTAAATGCTGCTTTGCAATAAGCATTTAATATTAAGCTGTAATCTCAGTGTGGCTATCTTTGGGAGCTGCTGGATTCAAAATGAAATGATACTTCTTTCTGACATGATCTGACAATTACGACAGTACACACCATAACAGTAGTTAACTCAACAAACATAGACTAAAAAACAAACTATTAATAAGCCTAGATGAGACGTACAGGCTAATTTGTAATTCATTTCTCTTTGACATGATTCATCTTGCTCGTTAATTCTGTAACAAACTGTAGAAAAGATGCCAAGACCTTTTCAAAGCCGAGACCTTGAGGCTGAACACCAATGTTACACACATTTGTAACACTTTGATTCGTCTAAAAACAAGAAATATCCCTGTATAGCGAGCGCGTATTGTTCAGTGGAAGCTGTTTTGTTTGACATCAAGGAAAAAGAAAATGCCCTGAAGTTGCAAATAAGCTCGAGAAAAGGAATCATCTTTGTTATAGCTAACCTCCTTAAATCATCTGTGCCAAAAACAAAATAAATTTAATAAGATCTGCTGAGAAAACAATCATTTGCAAAAGGTCACGTCGACAAACAACATCCCAAATCGTCTCAAGGCTGAAACAAAGATTTCCCAAATTGGAATTCAACCGTCTACATGTCAGCCGGGTTCGACATGAGATTTGTATGATGGTTCCTCATGCACAAAGAACAATCTGTATGAGTTAATAACAATGATTCTGACTTCTTTCTCTGCATGTTAGAGCTGTAATTTGTCCTGACTGATTACATGATATGTTTGTGTATCGTGTCTCAGAGCTGCTCTTCCCTGACAGTGACGTGAGAGCTGGTAGTCACAGAGTCAGTCCTGATCTCAGCTGGAGAGGCAGCAGCGTCCGCGGCCTGGGCGCAGCCGGGTCAGGTCACACCTGTCACCTTGCATCGCCCTTAGGGATCAAACATTGTGTGTGTGTGTAGTAGACCCCCCCCCCACGAGAAACTTAGTCACCTTAGCATGACCGGAGGGTTTGTTAATGTATACGGCACGACAGCGTCCCCTCTCTGCCGCGCTGGAGGAGCCGGAGGGGATACATGAGGAGCGGACGCTGATGTTCAGAGACCAGGCGATGCACCTTTCAAAAGTGTGTACACACAGAGAGGCCTCAATCATCGCATCACCTGAATATCAGTAAGTTTATTTGACAAAAACCAGGAGGCAGCTCGGAGCGTGATGCCTCATAATGCATCCTGCGTCTTGATCATATTTTATCAATAAGCACGCGCCTCTATCTCCGTCTAAACCCGGCTCCTCGGCTCCCTCCTGAGCTGCGGCAGTGATTTCCTTTAGCCATGCCTCTCAGCATTGATATTGCTCTATTGATTATGATTTAAATGTCTGTTTCCTATACGCTGAGCCATAACTCACAGTGTAGCGGAAAGAGGTGATGATTATGATCGCTCCGACCCCAGACATCTCTCTTAGCCCTGGTCTCCCAGATAATGGAATGTGTGTGAAGTAATGGCAGGGAGGAGGGGGGCGGGTGAGAAGGGGGCGAGGAAGGGTGAGGAGGAGGGCAAAAGCTTGTTATTGAGCTGAAGAGCGAGCTTACACAGGGACAGATGGAGGGAGCGGATAGGGAGGAGTGGAGCAAAAAGAGAAGGAGGAGGACGAGAATAACAGCGGTGACGTAACCGAGGGGTCGCTTTTAGGCGTTCTGCAGGATTCATTCTTGCTTCTACTTTGCCTTTTTCCCTCTTTCTTTCTCCCTCTCATCCTCTCCCTCTTTCGGGGTGCCGGTTAACAAGGCAGTCTGTGTCCAAGCTCTCCTTTCGGTACTCCCCCTCGTCTCCCACTCGCCCTCGCCCTCTCCCTCTATCTTCTCTCCCTCCCTTCTCTTCTCTAGGGAAATAAAGGCCCACACAGTCGCAGCCTTGACAGCCTCCCCTAAGAATCCCTCACTACAAAAGAGCTCCAACTTCCCCCCCAGCCAGGCCGGGGCTGAATGGGAGCCTCTGGGGTGTGGATGAGAAGCAGAGGAGGGAAGGGGCCACCCTCCACACAGCCACATAAAGGGCCTGTGTGTTGAGCTCACGATGAGCAGGGGACATACCCAGCGGTTCATCCTCCGCACAGGGAGTCATTCCCACAAGATTTTTCATCCTCTTTTTTTTTTTTCTGGAGGGTGAAGATTTCAGCGCGCAGACGAGACTCAAGGAAAAAGGCAGGGTGGGGGAAGAGGTTGGGGGGCGGGTGTTGGCTTGAATGGAGGTGATTGCCACTTGGATCAGTGTACAGCTCCTGTTTACAGCTCGCTGCCCAATAACATGGCCGGAGCAAAGACTGATCTGAGAGAGGGAGAGCGAGAGAGATAGAGAGACAGAGAGAGAGGGGGGAAAAGAAGGAGAGAAGGGCAAGCAAGCACAAGAAAGCCTCTTTATGGCTGCCTGAACACTGAGAGCCATTTACCCAACACCACTTCCTTGTTTCCGGTGGAGGAGAAAATAAAGACTTGGATGGAAAAAAAAACGTGCTTTTTGATTGTCACCCCGACAAATTACTAGTTCCATATGAATGAATACAACATGACAGCAGAATCAAACAAGGAAATGGTGTAAAAGAATTTATGTATGAGCCTCCTGACTCCTGCTGGCCTCATTACGAATCAATAATTAAAGGAAATATCAGGCCGCCTTGGATAGCAACAAAGCAGCGCTACGTCAGGGGCCTGGCCCTCGACTCGGGGAGAGTTCAGACTGAATGAAAACACGCTCGCTGAGCTGAAGGTCTCTGCTTCAAATGTGAACAGACTAGTGACTAACAGAAACCTAAATACTTCAGCTCTAATATGTGCTCAGCAGCACACAATGACACAGATAGATGCAGCGTGTGAAGCGTGAGCGGTGCATCCATACTATGTGCTGAAGGGTGGCTGCGTGGTCTGATGCATGATGCTGCAGATAGAGCATCACACATACGGCGCTGCTGTGTACAGACTGAGCCACTCAAATGGAAAATGTGGTTTGTGTGCAACAAAGCGCTGAAAAAAAAAAAAAAAGAAAGACAACAAAATGTCAAGAGGGAAAAAAATCTGCGGCGCACAAACACCAAAGCTCGTCTGACACATATCTGAGCCTCTAAAACCCAGATCTCTTACAGACAGACAGACGAGCGTTTGTCGGAGCAGACACGGATGGAAAGCAGATACTGTAAGTCGATGCTGCTGCTGTCGCACGTGGCAGCTGTTGGTCGTCCTGCATGTGACTTGGGGGCTGCTTAATCTGATTGTGCGATGTGTCCCGGTGGTCAGGCGACACTGTTCAAGGGCTCTGGTGATCGGCGAGCCTGGCAGCAACTACAAATGAGCAGTTTGCATATGTATGACCCCTGGCATCCGAGCGCCACTCAATCAATCACACATGGGCTTCAGCGGCTGTCGACTTCCAGTTTTGTTGCATCTCCCTCTCCTCCTGGTCTCCTTGTCATGTTCCCTTTCTTCCTCTGTACTCCGCGCTCCCCCTACACTGCCTATCCATTTCTCCCCTCTCTGAATCTCCACACATCTCTCCCCTTCTCTCTGAATTGCACGGAGCGGATTCTCAAAGACAGCGAAATGCTTTTACATTAAGGGGAGCTTTTGCATCTCACAGCTGGTGCGGAGGCGGGCCTGCATGCTCCCACAGAGGGAGAGGGGGAGACTGGTGTTGGAGAGACACAACTGTGAGGTTAAGCAGCGCTTTGGTTCCACTTGGAGGAACATGCATCAGAGGGAGATATTTCATGAGCCATTTGCCGTGCTTAAGTCAGATATTAAAAATAAAACATTCTTGCATTATACTAACCGTCCTTTGTTCTAATATAACAACAATGCACGCAGGCTGCTGTGTCTCGTTTTTTGGCCTGTGGCTGTTCAGGTTCAAAGGCTGGGTGTAAAGCATGACATCAAGCCCGGGTGATGTAATTTGAGGGCGTGGTGAGAAAGTTAAGCACCACCCGGCTGCAGGTGGATGAGGGCCAGTGTGCAGTGATGAGCTGCGATGCCACGCAGGAGATCAGAGCCCGGCTTATCAAAGCACATCAGCAGAGCAGGGCAGGAGAGAAAGGTCATCATTTAGAGGATCTTCAAAGCTCCTCAGGTTGGAGTAGCTCTGATAGCCGGCCATAATGAGCCCACTTTGGCTGACCCCTCCCTCAGGAGAAACCATGTGAACGTGAAACCATCCCAGGCAGCCAGTTCGACAGCTTTCACTCCTGATAAAGTTAGATTCCTTCATTGTTTTCATTCAGAAACTCTGCCAACTTCAATTGTAAATCAATGACAGCGATTTAAATGAACATCTGTTTTCCTGAGGTTTAGCGCTGCGGTTTGTACTGTATGACTGATGTCGTATTTGTCTTTGCAAGGGTATTATATTTTTGGCTCTAAAAAGTGGCGGCGCTGCCAGTAGGGGTTGTGTTCTGATTTTGGCTCCAAATTTACAAGAGGCAAAGATTTGTTGGGAAATATCCTATTTGATTCAGCTCATCATAAACTAAAAGCAAACTTCGCTCTGCTTTTATCTGGGCTGCCAGTTATGCATATGTAAATGTTAATGTACAGTGTTTACAATGTGGCAGACCATAATGAACACCCGCACGTATAAGGATCGCTTTAATTATATTCTACATGTTTCTCATTCTCAACAGCTCTCATTAAAAGACCAAAAGCAGCAATGAATTGATCGTACTTAACCAGATTGACAACTTTTTTTTGTGTATAAATTCAGAAACTACGTGCGACCTGCCGAATATTTAGTAAGTTGATTGACAGGAAAAGGATGAGCAACTACAATGTTACAATGTTACAACTTCATTTAGCAGACGCTTTTGTCCAAAGCAACTATTTTAATTAAAGATCAATTGTTTAATTCCTTTTTTGTCTGCAATTTTAATACAACATTTGTCACATTCTTTACTTGTTGCTTCTTATTTTTTATTATATTTATTTTTAAAAAAAAAAGTAAATATTTAAAGCAGGTTCCTGGTTTGAATCCTGATTCGGACGTAGCGGGCCTTTCTGTGTGGAGTTTGCATGTTCTCCCCGTGCATGCGCGGGTTCCCTCCAGGTACTCTGGCTTCCTCCCACAGTCCAAAGACATGCTCGTTAGATTCAGTGGTGACTCTTAAATTGCCAGGAGGTGTGAATGTAAGCGTGAATGGTCGTCTGTCTCTGTGCGTCAGCCCTGTGATTGACTGCCGATCAGTCCAGGGTGTAACCAGTCTCTCGCCCAATGACAGCTGGGATAGGCTCCAGCCCCCGCCTCGACCCTGAACAGGATAAGCTGTATAGATAATGATGGACGGATGGATGGAAACGATTTGATCACCTAAATGTTTTTGTAGACTGTAAATTATTTGAGAAAACAAATTAATCAATTATGGAAATAATCATTAACCTCTATGAGGAACCAGAAAATGTTGCTGGGCAGAGGGACGCCTGGGTCACCTTGCTTAGCCTGCTGCCGCTGCGACCCGGCCCTGGATAAGCGGAAGAAAATGGGTGGATGGATAGATTGAAATAATCATACGTTGCAGCTCTAAATCTTGCATAAAAACAACTTTATGGGGGAAAGTCTGACATACATATTTCTGTTCACATCACTGAAGTGCTCCAATCTTAGTCATAATGATCAGCTAATGCCAACAGGAAGTGCAGCTCAATCAAATATGAGCAATTGCGTAATATTTGCCTTTTGAATATCAGTTATGACACATAATTATTCATTGCAGCCTAAATATAAACAGCTAAATAAAGATGACTTTTGCTTTAAAAATGTTTTGGGTTCTTTTTTTCCTCAAATAATTTGAGCAAAGGGGCGCCGGGTTAGCTCAGTGGGTGTTACACATCCCATATACAGAGGCTACAGTCCTCGATACAGCAGCCCCCGGGATCGACTCCCACCCTCGGCCCTCTCTTCCTCTAATATCATAATAATATACATAATAATAATATGAGCAAACTCATATTTTCATGTGAAATTGGAAAGCACCTGCAGGAATAAAATCTAAATACTTCCCTGCAGAGAGCAAGGACAGTGTGTGTTTGGAACAATTAGGAAGTTTATGTGTGCGACCGGCCGGGCCTGGGCTGCAGCCATGTGTGTATAAGAGAGTAAATGGGAGTGCCATGACACCGAGTGTGGGTGAGTGCGCAGCCACGGTGTGCATAAGTGAAGAGGAGGGCTTCCAGCAGAGTGTGTATGAGTATTTGTTTGTTTGTGGGAGTGCATGTGTGGAGCAGCAGCGGCGGCGGTGTGCGAGTAGCTCCGAGGGGGGGAGTGTATGCAGCGCGGCGAGGGAGGTATGGATATTAATCACCAGGAGGAGCATGGCTCTGTGGCGCCGGGCGGAGATGGATGGGGTGTGAGTGCAGTGATGTCACCCTGACAAATGGACCGGCCTTGTTGGCTGAGACTCGCACATCGCCTCTCATTTCAATTAGTTCCTCGCACAACAACCCACCTAACCCGCAATCTGCAGGTTACACACGCAAAAACACATACACCTTGGCCGCAAACACACCCCCTCCGGTGCTCCCGACAAGATGCACTGATCTGTAAGAATACAGTGGAGCTACTTTAATCAATCTAACTCAATTATGACAGCACTTTTGCTTTCAATCCCAGCAGCGAGTCACTCATTCCCATTCATTTTATCAGCCAAGCGCACTGACGAGGTCTACGGCCGGCACACGAGCCAGTGGGAGCTGGCAGAGAGTCCGGGTGTGTTTACGAAACTAAAGGCTGGGCACTGCCCGCGTGTTTTCCCACAATATCAATTTGATGAAGTGCCGGAACGATGGCAATGTGCGCATTTGCCTGGGCCAATGGTAATAGCATGCATTTACTCTCTGATGTGGAAAAAAAAGGTATAAGGTGTGTACCACAGAGAGCAGCAGTTCAGACAAATTGAGTTCAGGTATAAACGGTCTAACCTCCTCACCAGCTGTTTATAGCCTTGGTCTTAAAAGCCTGACATCACTAACTAAAAGAGCCCGGGCTGTTGAAGTGTCTGTCACCTATAAAAGAAGTGTTAAGCCCCTTTTTTAAAGACCTGGTGCTACTAAAGCAAGAACGGTTTCTTTTCCTCTGTCTCCAGTGAACTTTGACTTCACTGTACTGTGGACTCTCCATGTTAAACTACCTCTCAATCACCATCTTCCTTCTCCCCATTCCTGCTCCCTCCCTCTTTCCTCTCCAATCTGATCTCTGCCTCCCTCCGCTGTGATCCTTCCCCCTCTGCGCACCAGGAGGACGGAGCGGGAGGATCACTTTGGTGTAAGCCCGGGCAGGCCGGGCCATGCAAGGCTGAACTGGGCTAGTCGGTGCACACTCAAGCGCTAAGTTTGTGGATTGATCCGAGCCTCCTGGGGGCTCCCGGCTCCAGTTCCAAGCTTAACATCAAGTGCTGGGTATCTCTTCATCTGCCCCAGAAAGCAGGAGGTTAATACCCTATAGAGACGAGTGAGAGTGGGGGAGGGACTACTTTGTGCCATAGAATTAATTAGACCCCTACACATCCGTATTTAGCACATTGGAGCTACTTCAAAGATTCCTGAAAACCTGGAGAGAAGCAGCATTTAAGTTTTGTAATTTCAAATGTGAGACGATTGTGATTAAACGCAGCAGCCCTTCTGTGAAATGCATGTTTTTTCATAATAAAATGAGAATAAGATACGCACCTGGAGTGACAAACACTCAAAGCAATCAAAGGTGAGGACATGGGAATACAACGCGCACTGTGATTCTATTTTATTTGCCGTTATTAGCAGTTGTAAGTCTTCCTGTCCCGTACATACTGAAGCTGCTAGTTTGCAGATTTATCACCGTCTACCTTGCGATGACGCTCGGCTTGCTTTGCTGCACATATCCCTTTGTTGATGAAACGTGCCTGTTCTCTCACCCTGAGAACAGTGGGGAATGAAAAATGAATGAAAAGCTTTGAAACAGCGCATATGATTACAACAACACTTGTACAATAGAGGGGGCGTGCCCGTCGTGTATTGTTGCACGTAACACAAAGGGCATGCACTGTACAAAGACACTTGTACCCATGTCCTACAAAGGATGAATGCGTCCTATATTTGCTTTCTTCCCTCTCAATTGATACTGAAGGTCTGTTTCCAGTCAGGGTCTCCTCATTCTAACAGCTGAAGCGATTCCTTTTTCATTTCACTTCCCTGCTCTTCCTTTTAATCTAGCTGCACTAAAGAACGAGGTTCCAGCAACAACAAAAAGGTTAGATCTCGCTTTCTGTTTCATCTTGGCCTCCCGCGATCCCCGGGGGACGTCTCTCTGAGCTCGTCCGCGCCGCTCGCCGATGGGAGATTGTGCCAGGGCCTCCGTTTGTTTGGCTTTCTCCTCCCCCTCCCTCCCTCCCTCCCTCCCTCCTCATCGCGCTGAAATCTGCCTGACAGTTCGGCAGCATGGCTCAGGCCCCACAGGAGCTACCGTCAGATAAAATGTCACCGTGGCTTTGTTCCACGCGCCCTATAGGCTGGCCAGATGCACCGTACACCTGAGAGCCCCGAAGGCCGGAGTGCGGAGTGAGAGCGCGAGGAAAGGGGGTTGTTTATTCGGCTGCAGGTGCCACATTTTGTTAACCGCCTGCGTTTTATCTTCATTGACAAAATCAACTTTGATGGACAATTAGATTAGAAGCTCTAACCTTAGAGCTATTTGATTAAACCGCAAATAAATCATATATGGTTGATAGACAGCGCTAAAGCAGCATCCTTCCGCGTTGCAGGGAGATGTGATTGGATAAGAGCCCTCCATCCTCGCCACCGCTTAACATAACAGCTTCCGAGCATCAAACTCTTGACATCTACAGTCAAACCCGATCCTTTTTTTTCTCAGCAGCAGCAGCAGCAGCAGCGGCGGCGGCAGACCCTCACATGACTCTTCTCACAGTTTACCTAACGAGGCTCGAGCTAAAAAAGCCAACTGGTCCTCTTACAGGCGAGCACCGGGGAGGTTGCCGCTGTCAGCTCCTGTTAGCTCAGCCTCAGCCCTGGTTCACGTTTCAGAGAGCACAAACACACTCGTCCCAAAGGAGCTCGTCGGCGCTCCTTCACCCATCCGCCCCGCCTCAATAAATTAATAAAAGAAGGAGCCGCTCTCACAGGTAATTTGATTAAATACGACATCCCTGCTTTAAAGAGCCTGCTGACGGAGCAAAAAGAAGAAGGGACATTGTCGGGTGAAATTGTCACTGTACTCGCACATGACCCTCTCGCCCCCTGGCCGGCTCCACTCCCCTCCCTCTCTATCAGCCCGGCATCGGCACATTCTTCATTTTCCAAGGACATCTCTGATGAAAAATGCTATATGCTCTAGATTACTTGGCTTGTCAGTCACCTAATTTGATGCAATCCCCACCAGATCTCTCCCCTTAATTGAGTTTCCTTTTCTTTATTTGATAGCAGATGTTTATGAGTTAATATGTTTGAACCGCGGCTGCTCGCTGCACGAGCCTATGGGCTTATCTGGGGCACATGCTCGTTCTTTTCAAAACAGACTTAGTGTAAACAACAACACGAGCTCAGACATTTGTTATACACGAAGGACGGGAATAAGTGTAACCAATTTCTGCCAAATGTGCTGTGGGAATTGTATTAGCATTATAGAGAAAAAAGAGGCGAATGCAAGGATACACGCGCTAAATTCTCACATTTGAGTTAACACGGTTACTCTGTAATTGCAGTATTATTATCAAAGAAAGTGAATCAATGTGATAATTTATTCCACTCTATTCCATTCTACAGCGTACATTCCCTTTTACCCTGGTGAACGCTTCCCCACTGTTTTCTTCCTCTCCCCCTCGGGCTGGAGGGAGCTGCCGAGTGTTAGGAAGGACGTATCGAGCCGCGACGTATGAACGGAGTGACAAGCCGTGTCAGTCGGAGGGGAAGCCACTCATTATACAGATTGCTTTGTAGTGCTTCGAGGCAGCCAAGGCCGATGTCGCGTCCCTTCAGTCCGGCCTCAACCACGAGCGGACGTGGCTGCCAGTCTCGCGTCCCTCGCTTCGCCGTCTCCGAGCTGACACACTTTTGTCTGAATCCTTCAGAGTCAGTTTGCTGAGAGGTCACGAGTGTGGATTACTAACCCAACAACAATGCCTATAATGGGAGGGAAACAGACATACCCTAATGGAAGGAAAGGACTCTGAATCTTATTAGCAGGACATCTTGTTTCAGTCAGTGCTCCAGTGGGCCCCTCTGGCGCTGCGATAGCATCAGCAGCAAACAGCTAGCAGGTGCAGAACGGAAATAAAGCCAATTGTGTTGATCGAATCATCCCTCGTTCTACCAGCCCACATCTATTCCTTCACTCCAGTGTCCAGTTAACTGTCTGTGCTACGGAAAGCGCTCTTTAATGCCTATTAATGCTCTCTGCGGTGCGATCAAGACATATGCTGATGACAATGCTTTCTCTCCTCTCTTATAGGTTAACTACGCTGCAATGGCTCCCATGTTAGGAAACAGGTGGTTAACTGCTCTTCCTGTCTCTAGCTGTGGATAACAGGAGCAGGCTGTGTTGTGGCTCGCTGTCAGTAACATCCCTACCTGTGGATGGAAATCCGCGCTACCTGTAGCAGCCTGCACGACGGTGGCGTGTTTGTAGCTCTTCTGCTGAGCCTTATCTCGGCCCCAGCCTGAGAATCCGCGATTCTGTCCTCAGGATTGGCATGGAGAACAGCCTTGAGTGGCAGGCTCCTGCTACTAATTAAACCAGCAGAAGCATTAGTCCCGCTTGTGAGCAGTGTGAGAGTTTTCATAATTACCCGTGCAATTCATTCATTATTTAACTTAACGAGGTAGCTCAGTGGCCAAACATACAGTGCAGTGGGGGCCTAATTTGGGAAAATGCCATGAAGATATTGGATACCTGAGCTTCTTTTTGCCCCTGCCACTTGTAAAGCTCCTGGATGATGAGGGATCAGGAATAATGACACAATATTTAGTCTGATTAACTTTGAAAGTGTCAGCCGGCGATGTCGGCAAACACAGAAACGCACTCTTATTGCAATGTCTATTAAGTTCAAATGAAATGTAAGTATGACCTTTCTAAGCTCCTTAATTCAGCTAAATTGGCTCCAGAGGAGGCTAATTTAGCCTTTTACAACATGGGGGGAAATGGGCATTAGAGCAGTGGTGCCACCAGCAAATGGCACTGGACCCTGACTTGTTTGCACAGAAAAATGTGTTAGCTCTCTGTGTCAAACAAAAAGGACTTTCTCTGTTCTTAAACGCCTTTAAGACTTCCTTTTCCCCCTCCAAACTATTTATTCTAACCCAATTGCCGGTATTACCATTATAATTTTGACCACAGCGGTATTGTTAGTAAATGTAAATGGGGGTTTACATTAAAATGCAAATGAAGCGCTTCAAAGCATGCAGTCAGCATTTTATAATCCTGCATGAAAAATGGTACCTTAGGAACAGCATGCATTTAGATGCCAGAGCTGGGATACCAAATCATGAGGGGCTGCACACACAACCCAAACTGCTCAGGCCGGGGAGATAACTGATGCACAACTCATGTCTAAAATGATGGGGGTGGATGATCAAGTTAGACCACTGTGATACAACCCTGCAGAATTATTGAGTCAGGAGATAATCTGTTTCGATGCCGGCCTTATACCACTTGTGATAATTCATATCTTTCCATATTCTTACTCATACATAACAGCTGGATCCACTGATCACAAGGACAGCTTGACTCATCCTGCCCATGGCGCTTCATATTTCATAAAGAGAAAAATAAAGGTGAAACTTCCTCCATATGTTGTTGTTATACATCTAGTTCTGGTAAACTTGAGGTTATACGGCTGCAGTAACAATGACTTTCATTGTTGACTCATCTGGGGGTTATTTTTCTGGATTAATTGATTACCTGTTTGGTACATATAGCATAAAATAGTACAGAAAATTATGTAAATCAGGGTTTCCCCAAGCCCAAAAAGACGTCCTTAAAGGAGCAATCCTGGAAAAGTCAGTCAAAGCTGGTGTTCTCTGTAATCGATAGAAGCAATAATATTTGAAATTGGCGCCATAGCTGTGGAGAAAGTTGTACAAACCGCTCGTGGTTTCGCCCGTTCTACATTCCTACAACACCCAGCATGCATTGCGCCCCTCCCTCTGAAAGGAACGGCCCAGCGAGAGACACTGGAGGGAAATACTAAAGATTTCCAGTCAAGGACATTGATCGCTGAAGGCAATGGCTCAGAGCGGTACAGAATCAAAAATACGGCGAGAATATACCGGTGGATCGTCTAAAAAATCTTCAGGTCTGCAGACTACATTTCAAACCTGACGATTCTGAACGAGACATGACATCGGAGGGGAGTGTCCTACATTGAGGAAGTGTAGTTTAGCGAGCTCCCTGGCCTCCGCTAATGACATGTTTTACGTAGTCTGGCGGAGGTTTTCCACGGCCCATTGGAGAAGCGGATAGCGTCCTCCAAAGGCACAGAGCCAAATTTGATTTTTTTCCTGCCATAATGGCATTAGATCCACATGATAGCATGATAAAACTAAAGTTGAAAACTGGTGAACTGGCCCTTTAATTGTCTCGTCTTGTCCACATTTTGTTTCAGTTTGCTGGAGGAGTAAAGGAAGCAGAAAATAGTCCCATTTAAGAAGCTGGAATCTGAGAATTTTCACATTTTTTCTTTAGAAAATGACTAAAAAAAGATTAACAAAAAAGTTGCCGATTAATTTAATAGTTTGCAAGTTTGTCATTACGACTTGCAGCTCCACACTCTCCCCGTATGAGTCAGGCAGTGACACGCAACTTTAAATCTGAATTAAGCTTAAACGGTCTGACACTTTTAACAGTTCTAATATGATCTGTGTCATTGAATTCCTGCCACTCAGGAATCCATATCCGTTTTAATCCCTGTCAAGCATTGTTAACTTGTTTACTGCTATATTAAGCAGCAGATCTGCTGCCTCAGAGAGAGGTATATAGCCTGTGGCAATTTACTCCCAATGAAAGCATTAGGCTCACAGCGGTGTTACAGAAACAATGAATTCAATTACACATGTGTTCTGCTGTAGTCTGTAGACCCTGCATTTCTGAGTTCATCTAATATTTATGGAGCACTGAGGTCTATTTTCTTGGAAAAATTGATTCTGTTGCGACAAGCTGCACCGTGCATATGTGAAATGATGGCCATGTTTACATTAGGCTTAGCTTACTTGTTGCTGGGTTACTGCTCGTGCATTTGTATTGTCACCGCCGTGTTTGCAGCACAGCTTGCCATGGACTTAAAGACAACTGACTTTGGGAGAGCAAGATTAGGATATACAGTATAAAGTGAAAGCCTTGAAATCTATGGCATTGTTGCAAGTGTTCAAACAAAGCAGCACGCGTGGCCTTTCCAGCATGGAGCTATCACAACACGAATCAGACAAAAGCCAGAGCAAAGCCACTTCCTCTCCCTCCACTGTCAGGGAAGAGAATAGCATTACCAGGCTTGTAACTGTGCTCCAGTGACCCAGAAACACATATTTCTAATTGTTGTAGCTGGCCTCTGGGGCTTCCTTCACAGAGCTATGACCTCTTTACAATCAGACCACAGCGCACGGCCCATCAGGACCCAAAGGCCCGACTCAGTATGATCCCCGCAGGCATGGGAGTACTCCCCTGAGCGGGTGACTCCAAATGCCACCTCCGTGTCTGTCTGTCTGCCAGCCGTGTTTTATGTGGTTGCGCAGACACAAGCTCTTGTACATCAAACGCACAAACACACATTTGCACCCACACACACAAAAGTCAAACACCCTCAGACAGCTCTATTTGTTCTCCCTATCCCCTTGAAAGTGCACCAAAGACCGAGCGAAGGCGAGATGGACTGCGTGTGCTTTTTCAACCTTTCTCCTTCCTGGACAATCTAATAACATCAGACCGCGGTGATGCAGCAAGGTCGGCCCTGGTCCAAGGTCACTCTCTGCCGGGTCCACGGCTGAGGTAGCGCGCTCGGAGGAGGGGAGGGGAGCGGCAGACACAGCAAGCCGGTTAGATGAGATCTGATCCCAGATTCAAGCGTCCCTCTCACTACAGTAGAACACATTTATAATTGAGAGTGATAAGGTCTGTGCCATTTAAAATGTTGCAAGTGCGCTGTTGATAATTAGTGCCCCTGGAGAACAGGCGGTCTGCTTTTTCACAGTAAGCGGGGTGCTGATGCTGACAAAATAAAAGCCACCTAAACAGTTCAGAGATGAAGAATTAAGCGCTTATCGGCTGTGATCTTATCAGCGCTCAAGTATGATTTGAGTCACAACTTCTGCTGCGATGTTGTTTTAGGCCTTTGAAACAATAATCTGTGTACTTTGGAAAATATTATCCACCAGAGTCCTCTCCATCTTTTTTTCTGGGGGACATGTCAGGGGCTAATTGTTAAGAATTGAGTTATTGAGCTGAATGCCCTTCTCCGCCCCTGAAGGACTAACACCAATACAAATAGCTTCCAAACACTATTGGAATTCCACTAGAGTGCCCCCGACTTGCCCCAGCCATAATATTGTTCTAATAATTGGAGCTCACAGGCCATCAAATATCATGCCGGTTTGTTCAATTGATTCAGACAGGCTGAACGAGGGGGGGAAAAAACACGCATTTGCAAAATTCCCATTTGTAATCTGAATGGCATTCCTCCGCTTTGCCTTTAATGATGGAAAGTTCTGCGAGGCTGAAGCATTGTGTGATTTGTCCTCTGGCTAGCTTGGATGTCATGTCGCTGTTAGGGCTTTGACAGGACTACAAACAAGTGCTCATACAAACAGTACGCACAACTGAGCTGTATCATTTGGCTCCGAGTACAAAGGTCATATTTCAGCCTTACAAATGGAAATGCCTTCATGATAGATGCAGCAAAAAAAGAGTAATTGGATATCAAACATAATCAAGGTGATTCAAAAGGATTTATTTGGATAGTGTTGCGTTTAAAGTGCCGTGTCAACTGCCACATTTCCCACGTTTTGCAGCCGTCGCAGCGGCACTGAAACGACGAGCGCCGTATCTCAGCCCATCAGTAAAAGCACTGGATTACTTTTTGTGGGAGACTGCTGACTTGACACGCGGCAGAATGAGGTTGAGTGAAGGCAAGTGGCGGAGCGGGATGATAATGAAAATAGCTGTGATAAAGATGTAATAGATGTGGGATCGGGGTAAAAAACATTCATGAATAATATCACGGCGAAGGTGTGTGTGTGCGTGTGTGTGTGTGTGACGTGGATCGGCTCGGTTTTGATGACACTCAGACAATCTGCACTTTAAAATCCATCCCTGCCGACTCCTTTTTTGCTCTCGCTGCTCTTATCACCTGCGAGCAGGACGGAGGCTGGAATGTGTCCTATCAAACACTTGTCATTCAGGAGTGTTTGAACATGTTTTAAAGCATTTCAAGTGCAAACTGGGTTTAATTAGAACGGCTGCTGATTAACGCCGCCGCGGATAAAGACGAGCGTCCAAAGAATATCAACAGGGCCTCAGCCACGGAGTCAGACCGGGCTCCAGACATCAAAGTAAAGAAATGGAACAAACGCTGCTCTATAAAGGAAACCGTGGCTAGTTAAAAAGATGAGACTAATCAATAAAAAACTCAAAGAAACGTGTGCTTGATGGGTCAGTTTGTTTGCACTTTTGTAATCTTTTATAAGCATGCTGAAATATCGTGCTGAAGCCGATGCACGTATGGTAAAGAGGGATATGTGTGCCTGTTAGATAAAGTACAACAAGCGTGTTTTTCTTCCTCTGTGTAGCCATTTGTATGAGAGATGAGAACAAATCATTTCTGTATTCATCTGTTTCTTGTTTGTTGGTCTCTCTCAGCAGCAGCTAAGTGCTATAATTGCAGAATATGAGTGTGCTAACTAGCTCTGCATCCCTGCTCTCTGCTCCCCTGGTATACAATATACCCAAAGGGAAGCGTGAATAATAAAGACTTCAAATGACAGGCACGCAGCGGGGTTAATGATAAAGGTCAACTTGCCAGCATGCAGCCAGTGAGTGTAAAGGACAAGTGGCATGGGGTCACAACTCACACGGGCTTCTGGCCAATATAAGGGAGCAGGACTCAGGCTTCTCCAAAACCAGATGAGAGCTGCTACTCGGCAGCGAGCCGTCCCCGAGCGGCTGCCATGTGCCGCGCTCCTCACTGATGCTTTTATTAGCCTGCTACGTCGTGTTAGCGATGACAGAATCTAATACAGTTTGATATGGGAAAACACAGCAAGGCTCATATCTGTGTAAACAAAACAGGAACAGGAGATACCTCAGAATATGAGCGGAGGAATCTCGCTACTGTATGCTAGTGAGGCTGCTGGTTTTCAGTATTACACTCACATTGCATGAGAGGAGCAGGATATTCAAGTGCAGCGACTGTGCTATTGAAAAAATACCAGGCAGAGAGAGACAGAGAGTGAGCTCCAGAGGCCCAGCGTTGGTTTGACTGGCAGCTCCACGGAGAGAATGTCAGCTAACACCCGAAGCCACGCAACTCCAACAAGACATTCAGGATTTATCAACACGTTTCACCGCTATTATTCATGAGGCACTGACATTCGGCAGCACCTGACGCTCACATCAGTCCCGCATGATATTTACAAGAATCCCTTGAACTCCTTTGTAGCCTGCGAGGAACAAAGTCTCTTTCTGTTCTATGGACTAATCTCAATTAAGCCCGGCAGTTGATGAAGTACTATGTGCACAGCTTTTGAACAGCAGTGCAGAACGGACACACTGTGAAAAAAGCTGAATTCAACAGCATTAGGTCTGACTGAAATTATTCTCTTAAATCCCTGTAATTTTCTTTCCCATTAATTAAATCAAACCTCTGTAACTGAATATTTAGTTTGCTTCAAGTATTTTATTTCCATTTAAAATTAAATCTCTAGTTTAAAATGTATCTTCACGCAGTCTTTTATTTTGATAGTGTGTTTCAAAAAGTGCCGCTTGTGTCACTCTCTACAACCCTTTGAAGTGAAATTCTTCATGATTTTCATGTAAATTAATGTCTGTTAAGTCACTATCTATCGCCATATGAGGTCACACAATGGTGATTGAGCCTATGGCCCACTGATGAAAGCCTTTGCATTTGCAGTATTACAGACTGGGTGTCTGATGCAACTTTCGCGGCTGCTTTTCCGGTCTCTGCAAGTGATGTGAGTCAACAATAATCTACTATGGCTGAACAAACAAAGAAAAGATGGATGACTACAGATACAACTTCAAAAACAAGTGAAAATCCAAAGAAAAAGAAACAAATTCGACGCTCAGACTAAAAAGGAAAGCGACCGTCAGCGAGGAAAATCAAGAGTTACAATCGGAGCCAACCGTGGAAGTCACACATGCAGCACTGGCTGGATATCTGGGAAGTGTGCTCCCGCAATTACTGTTTATTCGCCATAGGTGCTGCCAAAGAGAACGAAACTGAGATCTTGGAGATTATCACTTCAAGGTGTGTGTGGATTTTTCCTGCATGCACTCACACTCACATGCACATTATGTGTGCATGTAAAAACCTTGTTTTACCTGATTCCCTTTGCATGTAATGTTAGCATTTTCATTTGTTTCTCTCCCTTTTTCCCAGTTTACCAACAGACCACCATATAAACCATGTCAGATTTTCTTTGTAAGTATGTAATTTACAAATAAATTGCTAGATACCAACCATCTGCACTCCTTCCCTTCTTCTGTAAGCTGCTTTGTCATGCTGTGATTTCATTTCAGCCCTCAGGCTGCCGTCCATACATAACTTTCTTTTTGTTGCTGTGAGCTTACATTAGATACACCAGCAGCAGGTCAGTCTGACAGGATGAGATTCAGATGTTTGGCCTTGAGCTGCAATCAAACCCTAGGAAGTGCTGAAAACAACCACTGGTGCAGTTTGACTTTACTGCAGGATTATGTCACATTTAAAACGTCAACAATGTTTCCAACCATGTTAAACAGATGCAGACAGCAATAAATGCATGCATATATTCTGCATGTGAGTCTTTTCTGTATATCTATGAGCAAGATTTATGCAGAAGTGTAGCCACCATTTCAATAAGTTACATCACTGAGTGTCATGTCGCTGTCCAGGGTGCTGAATCTGGGGCTGTCCTGGCTGTTGTTGGACATTCCCTCTGAATGGCAGGAATCCCGCTGGCAGGGATTGATAGCTGATAATTTGACTGATCAGCATCATTTGTGCTTCACCTGCCAAGCTCACTATATATACTTTGTTGTTCCACTTCCTAGTTTCTGAGTCTTGGAGACGTCAATGCCCAGCTCCCTCCACTCCACTCCACTCTGTTCGGCCTCATTAGGAGAGTTTTTCAGCTATTTCTGGGCCTTTTGTGTGTGGCAGCTTGGGTTAGTTTTTCCGGCCCATTCTGGCAGAACATTTACTTGTTTTGTGTTCGCTTGAGCAAAAATAAAAAAAGAAACATACAGCTTTTCTGAAGTTCACATTAAAAGTTTGGTTAGGAAACTATTTGTGGGGTGTGTTCCCCACAGTTGAAAGATATTACACAAAAAAATTAAAAGTGAATAAATATGAAAAGTGACTTGATCAAACAAAACAATCTGCCTTCTGAAGGTTTAACAATGTGCTAACAAACATTTATTCTGTTATTTTTTAGAGAAAGATAGCAACTTTTTCAATTTTAGTATTTTTTGGTTTAAAACACAAGATTTAATGTGCTAACTGGACTGCGCACACAATTACTTTATCATTGAATTCTCTACCTATTATTTTCATGACAAAAGGATTGATCATTGGGTTGTGGGTAATGTCAAAAACATTTTGAAACATGCTCGTCACAATCTCCTTGAGTCCAAGGTAACGACGTCACATAGCTCTCCAAAAAAAACCAGCCCAAAACCAAAACACACTGCCTAAAATAAGGATTAAAAAGATGAATTACTTGTGGTAATTAATTTTCTTTTAATCAACTGGAGATAATAATACCATAAACATAAGATATCATCCATAACAACAATTGTCCCTGACCTTAATGTAGCAGTTTAATGCTGCTGTTTCTTCCATCAGGGCTGCCGGCTCGTTATAATACTCATGTGGCTCATTTTTGCCCAGACAAACAATCTAGTTTGTCATCTTAGTGTGAGGTTTTATTCTGAAGCCTGATTCTGTGTTTCTTTTCACATTCCACAAAAAAGACAACTAATAATGCTCACATAATGATGCCTGCAGACAGCCCCCCCCCCACCTGAAATGACTGCAAAAGTTACATAAGCAGAAGGCAGTCAGGCAAAGGGTGCCCGCAGAACTCCTTGTACGCTGGCTTACTACAACAAAGCCCATCCAGTGTGTTCTAATTCTCGACATTTCCCTTCAGAGTAGCTCCTCCTTTTCTGGGGCTGGAAAGACTGTATGGGTAAAAAGAGACAGAGGAAAATCCCACTTGGATCAATTTTAGCCCAATCAAGGCTCCTAAATAGTGTGGGAGATGAAGTTGGACTAAGTTGGACAGCAGCCACGGCTCAGTTCACTACAGCGTGTAAGGATATATTGCACCTCTGTTGCACACGGGCGGCAGAAAATGACTATTTTCTTCCTAGCGTTGGAGTGGAAACGCTCTCCCACGCGTTCTGATAGACCTCATTGGGGTTAAAACACATTCAAAACCACACATGACCCCGTAAAATTAGCTCTCATAGGAGGAGGATCGTACTCGCCTGATGTGTAATATACCTGTCATGGATATATTGCCACCAATTTGCCTACTATGGTCCTTCTGTGGATACGTTGTTGTAAGTATAAGCACTACACTGGCTGTGTATTACAAGCACCTTTATCATGTAGCGTCGTTTTCAAAGCTCCAAGCAGTCACGATTCTCCCTGAACGGGCATAATTCTCACCTCTGTCCTATTTTAATAACAGCAAACTCCTACTCGAGAGGTGTGATTAAAAGCATTGTGACCAGACCCTGTTCACACGCTGTCCCTCCCCACTTGCCTCCATCTGATTGGTGCAGTGCCATCGACTGTACCACGCTGTTATTTTGCCCCCGCCGCCTCCCCCAGCTGTGCTGCCCACTTCAATCCATTATCCCAAAATGTCCACCTACCTTTGCTTAGCAATCTCCTTCACTACCACCTCAAGTGGCACTCTTTACCTACCACGCCCCTCTGGGTCGCTACTAATCCAACCTTATTCTCTTCCCCCTCCACACCTCCTCCTACTTTCACCTTGTCGATTCAACACCCTGCTCCTCGCCCTCTTCAGATTCTTGCCTCCCGCCTCGGTTGGCCCCTCTGCAGCAGCGCTTTGTGGTGGCAGCTGTGTAGAGTGCCTCCCACACATGCGAGGACTGCTGACCTTGGCGGTTAGGCTTGGCCGCTGCTATGATTAATGCCTCTACAAGACAAGAAGCAAGTACCTCTACCTGCCCGGACAATATATATCTCCTTACACACATCATTCCTGTCTCAGGGCGCACCTGATGATGGACAAACGTTAACCTCCATCCTTCCTCTCGCTGTACTCGCCTCTAATCCTCCCCCTTACTCTCTTCCTTTCACAATATTGCCGAGGAGGAGTAAAAAACTATTCCGAAACCTTTATTTTCTGCTCTGAATGATCAAACATGCAGCACCGGGCTCATCTGGAAGGTGTACACGCTGGCTTCCGTTCGATAAGGCTGTTACCTGTACGTATTTTGCCCCTAGGAAGAAGAAGCGCCTGTGTGTGTGTGTTTTTATTTTTTTTTGGTTGTGAAGTTAAAAATCCCTCAAGGACAAATGCGCTAAGAAGAAAAGCCGCGCTGCCATTAGGAGCCCCACGCTCCCTCCTAGAGCAGCGTATAAAGCAAAAACAAAGCATTCAAGCAATGAATCACCGCAGATAGATCTTTCAGGCACCATAAACAAGAAGCCCAATACGAGCTGGGAATAGACTACAGTTGTAAAAAGTCTCAGAAATACAAATATTCACCTTCGGGTATACAATACATCTTGCTTGTGCCATCATCTGACAGAGTGATATTTGTTCAAAGACTTCATACAATGATATAGTGTTTTCATTTAATTGATTTTTCGTCCCCATGTCAATATCTCAGAGCAGAAACAAAACAGTCATTTGCAGTTCCCATTACCCAGACTGCATTGTGGCGTTTTTGTTCTCCTCAATGGACTCTGGTTTTGTAATGGTAATGATTTTGCATTATTTAGAGCTACAGTCTGATCCATTAGTGTTTTATTAGTGTCTGGAACTTTGCAGAAATGTTCAGAAATCTCCACTCAGTATTTACACAGTTCAGCGTGACCCGGGGAGTACAATAACACATAAATTATAACACTTCCACACCTCACAGGCGCGATGTTATATAGCTGATATTCTATGCAATGACACATTAAAGGTTGGGGAGACCTTCAATTTATTTCCTTGAGAAACGAAGGTCATTCTGCAATCACCGGGCAATAAACCAGCCCAAACAGGCCCAAGTATCGCAGGTCGCACAAAAGCCCCAGTTGGTGTGCATATATTTTGGGATTTACTGGTGCGGCTATTAAAAGGGCATCTGGCTCTGAAAGCAAAGGCGAAGGCCAGCCAGGGGTCCGCACGCAACTCTAAAACGTCTATTTGTGCGAGTTAATAGCCTCTGCCACAAAAAAAGCAAAGGTGAGAGAATAGCTTAATCACCGCATTGGCAACACCTGCCTCTGTGCATGCATTGCATTATGAATCATCTATCGGGCACTTTATTTGAGTCTCACACTCAAATACACTCAATTTAAGGACCACTTGAAAATATGTAAAAAAAAAAATTAAAAAAAAGTTTTGGCAGCAAGCGGGGGTACCTGGAAATAGCAGCTCGAGCTCTGCGTCACTATTAGACTGTGCTGCGGTGGAAATGGAAATGCCATCTCTTGTTGCTCGAGCACGCCATGTCAGAGAGAGCGAGGCAGCTGCTCAGCAAATATTAGTCTTCTGTCTTTGAAAACTCCACCTGCAAAACTCTAATTTTAGCTTGCCGCCGGGCTGAATAGAAATAGTGTTTGCTTATGTTTAGGATGCAAATGAGAGTTTCAAAAGATGCACAAATCTTCCATCACAAGCAGAAAAGGTCAAACAAGCATCAATAAAACATCTCAACCACAAACACTGACACTTGGGTGACATTTTCCGTCAGCGAACCGCCGATCCATCCGTGCACTTTACGCTGCCATCTTTGGGTGAAGCGCTCCGTTTTTTTACATGAGACGCTGCACACAACCCCTTGACCAGATGAAAGCAATTGTTGGGTTAGCGCTTTGATGTCTTTGTAATGCATATTTATTGTTTGGGGTGAAAGTACAGCGATCATCTAAACATGTTTCCATGTGAGGGAAGCGCTGCAGCGACTGTAGCGTAGAAATTGATTTCTTAATGTCACAGTTTTCCTAAATGTCATGCTTATGAAATATAACCAGCTTTGTTCCTGCTTCTATTTGTTGTAAGATTAAAAACGGGGGACAACTCCTCATTAAAAATACATCAGTAATCTGAGTTCAAGTCACAGCGGCGAGTTGTTCATTCAGTGTAGAACATCTTTGCACAACGCTGCTGTGATGGTAGCAGGTTAGACTTTAAGAATATCAGCCTTTCAACGTTTCACAACTGGTGATGTTTTATAGTTATTAAATATTTCTAAAAGAATGAAAGTTAAAAAGCCTGAAAAATATAAACATGAATTAATCATTGTGCTGACCGTCTCTAAGCATCCATGAAATCAGCCCGAATACTCGTTACTGACTGATCAAAGGTAAAATTATCAGACCTAATACACTGATTTAATTCTGCGAGTCCATGTTTCACTCTCTACTTTAGTGACTGTGAGTTTCTGGCAGCTCCAGCCAATGAGAGCGCGTGAAAATAAATCAATCCTCCGCAGCTGTGAGCTCGAAATGATCAGAAGGTAATTGTTTTTGTGAAATTACACGCACAGTATCCAATATGCAGATCGCAATGTTAGCCGACATTATTTAAAACAGATCCCCCGACAGAAAAGAGTCCGACATGACAAAGTCCTGTTTGATAGATGATGGCTGTCAGTGCTGTCAGTTTAAGTGGCTGTCAGGTTTAGAATTACCTGAGCCTGCTTTAAATACACACCACTGCCACTTTAAATGTAAGATGCTTTTAGCGCAAGTTAGAGGAGGAAGGAAATGTTTAGCTTACATTGGCAGTGAGTTAATAAAACTATTACTGCAGGAGGGTAACCGGTAGGCCTCAAAGCCTTAACCCTGGATTACATTAAGGTGTTTCCTGTGAGTTAAGTGTGTGGGCAGATAATCATCGATGGTGGATCCGCTAATAATGAAAACTGCTACATATGGAGGTAATTAAAAAAAAGGCTTTTGTGTAACTATAACAAACCATATATATTATTAAAGACGAGGTATGGTTTCATGAATATTTAAAGTATATAACTTTAATTAATTCAATTGTCCTTTTATGGATATTGTCTCAGGTCTCTCTGCGTTTAAAAATAGTGCTCCTCTGTGAGACAACTAAGCTGGAGCTTCCAGATTTTATACTTTACAATCAGGGCCCTTGATTGGTTCCTCTTCCTCAGCAACTGACTAAATTCTGTCGGTTTAAGGGGGATGAGGTGAGGATCTGTAGCTGTGTCCAAATTCAGCGGCTGCAGCCCTCGAAACCCGAATTTGAAGGCCGATTGCGTCTCAGCGACGCGTCGAAGGCTGTCCCAATTCGAAGGCTCCTTCAGATGCGTCCTCCTTTTCCCGGGTGCCAAGTATCCATCGGGTGCATCCTTCGCGGCCCAATGTATCCCGAGATTCATTGCGCGCCAGTTCCCACAAGATGGCTGCCAAGGAATACACTTTTAAATGTAAAGGTTTTAGTTTTAACTCTGGTGTTACACATGTTTAAAAATAATGAAAGGGGCCTTGAAACTAGTTATCTTTAAAATGATATGTTAAGTTACGTGACATTAGTTATGATAGCTAGTTAGCCCGCTAGCTACCTGTTGCTAGGCGACAAGAGCGGCGTTTGGCGACGCAAGGGTAAGGGCGGGAACAGCTGGTGACGCAAACAGGAAATCCTCTGTAGACCAGACCGCCTCGTTTCAGCCTGAGCGGTCTACACGGGCTACGACTGCGCCGTTGGAAGCATGCAGCCCCTGCATTGAGACACTGTGACTGCAATAGAGAACTAACTTTGAAATGTTATGAAGAAATAGGGCAGATTATTATTATTAAGGCACAATACAACAGCATGAAAAGTTAATAAAAGCTTTAAATGTTTGATCTGTGCTATATTTAAAGATCATTAAATATGAAGCAGACTGTGGGTCCTGCTGAGTAAGTGCTGTTTGCTGCACCATTTCCGAGGACAGACTGCTTCCCAGCATTAATCCCTTTCACTTTTAATCAATACTTCTCAAGACTTCTAAGCCAGAAAGGAAACATCTTCTTGGTTGATGTTGAAAAGCCGAGCACTGAGAAACAAAAGGCCTCGTCATCTTGGCCCTGTCTTGCAGAGCCAGATTTCTGTTGCAGAGTGTCTGGCAAAAGCGGCTTAAGAGTTAATTTCCTGGCAGTGATTTGTAGGGGAGCAGCATCAACAAGCTGCAGCAGACTGGAGCATGAAAACCATTACTTCAATCCCTCACTCCCTGACATTAATAGGATGAATAAATGTTTTTGTTCTCTGCTTAATTTGGATGAATTCATCCAAACGGCCATGAAAACAAGTAAATATCCATCTCAGCCCCCCTCCTGATAATAGAAGACAAAGAGAACTCACTCTGCCTTCGCTTTTTCTTTCACCTTACGTGAGAGAAAATTCCTCTGCTCTGTGCCAGGCTCATATATCAGATGATAACCGAAATGACTGAGACTGGGAACACATACTGAGGGAGGCTCTTTATTCTAAGTCGATTCACCCTCGCCACACAGGAGGCTGTCATGTCAAATTTTATCCCGTAGTAACTCAGAGAGTGATTTTTGTGATCCCAGACATCCGATGTGACAAATGAGGCGCACCCAGACAGATTATATCCTGCACATGAACACAGAGCAAGAAAAAAAAGAGTCATTTTAACGCTCATCATTTTATAAAGGCGGTGCAGGGATACAATAAAGGCAGGGAAGCTGGAGAGGAGTATTTTCATCAAGGACGAGACCCATTTACACTTTGTTACTTTTCGTGTTTCAACAGTTTGTAAAGTCATTCGAGAAGAATTGATTTACGGCGCTTTGTAGCATGATGCTGAAAAGGTGCAAATACATCTATCTATACAAGAATATAGAATTCTTACACCTCCCAAGTGGGGCCGATGTCAGTGAAGACTGAGGGTCTTATCTACGCTGCTTATCCTGTTCAGGGTAACAGAGGGGTGGAGCCGATCGCGCACGGCTGGCGTCACATAACCGCGCTATTGCTGTCAGGTAGTTACCATGACAACCCTACCGATCGCAGATGTCATTGGGCAAGACTGGATTTGCTGGACTGACCGCCAGTCAATCACAGGGCTGACACATAGAGACCGACAACCTTTAACCAAACAAGCATGTCTTTGGACTGTGCGAGGGAGCCAGAGTTCCTAGAGGACACATGCACGAGGAGAACATTCAAACTCCACACAGAAAGGCCCACTCTGTCCGAACCAGGACTTGAACCAGGAACCTTCATGCTGTGAGGCGACAGCGCTAACCTTTGAAATTAGCAGATTATTTCACACTTTCAATCATCAGTGGTGACCTAACTAACAGAAGTACTTCACTCAAGTAACATGTTGTACTACTTTCATTTCTCTACATTTGCTCAGCAGATGCTACTCACTTTGCAGATAAATGCAGTCATATTTACAATTAGTTCTTACTATTTATAGCATTAAATTTCAGCTTGCATGCTACTGTAACAGCAATAACAACAGCTTATTGCTTTATGTAACACCAACAGAGCCCTTTGTGCCTGTAAAGTGGAAATTTTTCTTTTATACTTTTATATATTTTTGCAATAAAACTTTTACCTAAGTACTATTTGAAATACTATTTCTCCTTTACAAGTAACAGTAATGCTCCAGTACTTGTGACATACTATATTTAAATTGCCATTTGAACTCGTGTAAAAGGTCAAAATACTTCTTTAACCGCTGTTTATCAAACAGCATAAGCACTGAGCTGTTTGCATTTATCTAATCTCTGTTCACAGATCGCTGTAGGCAGGGATGTGGATTTCAGGGACGGCAAGTGTTCAGGTTTATGTTTGAACTACGCTTGTAGTCCGAGTAATACTGAACGGTCACGTGTCAGCAGGCTGCAGCGTATGAAAAACAGTACGTGTGGAGAGCAAAAATGTTTTGCGCTGTAATGACGTCCCGGCTCCCATCACCTGACAATGATTTAGCTTCTTATTAATCTTTATAAACAGACATCTGCAGGCAAGTAACAATCCGTTCTGGATCTAAAATTCAACTTGAGATAAATTCCCTGACTCGGTGTCACGAAAGTCACTCAGCGTTTAGATTTCCCGACTTCCTTGAATGCATCAGAAATTATCGACCCGACCGAGGACAGACCTGACAAAGCTTCATTTTGACTTTTTACTAATCTGCATCATGATGTTGAAATTTCGGATAAGACCCCCGGCTACACGCCCTGGCATGTTCACCGTTGTCCCCAGAGGCCTTATCATCGTCAGACTGTAGCCGATGGTTTTCGAGATTTGCATGTATCTAATACTATGATGATAAATGATCCAGTGGCTGATACAGCTTGTTTTTGTGGGTGATGTGGTGCAGTGAGTGACAGCTGCAGAGATGATTTTTTTTTCATAGGAATATTGTCTCATAAATCAACTCATTCATGTGTTTATGTAGTTGTTGTTAGCTAGCTAGCTGCTACTGCTAACTGTTCATTTCTGTAAAAAAGCTGCTTAAGAGCACACGTTAACCTGTCTGTGGTGTATTCTTGCACTTCCCAAACAGCTTCAGTTGCTTTTCCACAACCTGCCCGACTGAAGGAGGCCTGACCCCGATTTCCTGCAGCAAAGGAAAACCGAGATGCTGTACTCTGCAGGATGTTGGTGAAGTAGTAATACAGGTCATCTTAGATGTCATCTGGATACTTCCTGCCTGAGGTCTAAAACCATTTACACTTATCATTTCAAGTGTCTTATATCCGGATCAGGTCCAGATGCGATTTAATACACCTTCATATACACTTAACCACATATGGGTCAGAGGCCGCGAGCACAGCGGGAGCACTTCAACTCTCTGTGGAGCTGGTACTACTGCAGCGGAGAACAAATAACAAATGTGTGACTCCTTTGCTAGACAATATCGCTCACATACAGGCACAAATATCCTCCGCTCCCCCAAATCCCTGGCTGAATTACCCACAGTCCCCATCTTTAGCTTGGCAGAGGGACATAAGAGAGGACGGCAGAGTCACTTAACCACACGCAGGACGACTCTGGGACACCTGCTCTGCCGCTTCGGCGCTGCTTCCTCACACAGTAGACTGAGGTTATTTTGATTGGATCTAAAACTATTCTTTTGAAGGCCTGAATAACTCGGGTGGTCTGTCCACAGCGGTGACTGTCCCACTATAAAATGGCTGCGATCAGAGAGATATGGCAGATAGACATCAAAGGTCACAAATAAACCCTGTCAGAGGTGAAAACACTCCACAAGAACACGCCGCACTTGACCGTTCTCCTTTTTTCGAGCACTTGGCTGAGAAAGACGAGGCTCACCTTGAGTTTTGGCAAGAGAGGCAGCCTTTGTTAATTTTTAATGCATTTGGAAACTAGTAATTAAGTCCCTCCCCCCCAATGGACTGGGAAATTGACATGCTCTGGAGAGCCAGTGAGTAATTATATTTGTAAAGAGCAGTGATACAAGATACTCCCCTCTGACTGGGACTCATTACACATCATTAGAGAGGCGCGGCAACTAGACGCACGCACGCGCTCGACGTGCACGGCCCACACACACGCCCTTAATGCACTTGGGCAGACAAGTCGCACTCTTTGACACAAACACAATCCCTCTCTCTCTGCACGTGCAGATCAATGAGCAGGAGTCCCTTTAAACAAACTTTGCTCTTCAGGTGGCTGACATGTCCTAACAGGACAGGCTGCTGCTGTAAACTCCACATCTGATCCGCTGATAGTGACACAGCAGTGGGTCAATAAGTAATTAAAGATTAAATCTGATATGAATTCTCATTCATCTAAATAGTGAAAGGTTGAGATATGAAAGTTTCCAAATGGGGCCTCGGGAGAATTGTGGTCCACCCTTTGAAGCAATAATTACCATTACAGCGGCGTAGGGCTACGAGCTGCAGGGGGATGATAGAACAGCACTGGAAACTTAGCGGACTCCTCTTTAATTGGAACAGGAGTGGCAGCGACTCACACATCAGACTCAACGAATAGAAATAGTACAACTCTCCTCATGTTACCTCTTCTTTCCTCTCCTCCGCCTGCAGTCTGTGCCTCTTTTTTTTATCTCTAACAGTGTATTATCAGTGTGTGTTTCTCTGGAGAATCAGCAGCTGCCTTGCATATATTATACAACCACGCTGAAATATAGACTAAACCCACCGCGGCGTGCCGTCTGAGAAACAACCAAACAAGTGCTGAATCTATATTTCATAACAAACTGAGCTCTGGCTTTCAGTTACTTTACTCCTTTTCAGTAAAATGTTTAAAAGCCAAATAAAGCTGGAAATAATTTCACTACAAAAACAAGAGTAAGGAAAATTAAATTAATGCAAAAGATGGATGAAAAATTTACAACTGGTGTTCAACCCAAGTTGGGCGCTGTCCAATTTGCTGCTGAAAATGTTTTGCATTCCTCGCATTAAAAATGCTTTCAGTACAGATTTGTAAGCGAGGGCTGTTGTTGCCTAATAGTTTAGGCCCATTATTCCTGTGAAAGGAGTTAAATATTCAGATTGTTGTGCGTATTTCAAAGGTGTTTACTGCATTATTAATGTCGTATTCAGATTGCGCAGGGACGGCGGGGAGAGCTGTATTAGTGTCAGAAAGCGGAGTTTGAGTTGCCTTGTCTGCTTTCACTTTAAACTCATTATCTTGTCTAATTCTCTCTGCCTCCATTATTCCCTCATCCCTTTAAGCAGCCTAATTAAAAGAGCTTTCATTTTTTCATTAATATTTGCTTATTTATTTATTTTTCACTCTACTCGAGACGGCTTCAGCCAGCGTAGAATCTAAATTACTGATTTTTTTCATTATTCATCTGAAGGGAGTGCTGCTGCTGCACACTACTCGAGTTTAAGCCACAGAAGAAGAAGAAGAAGACGAAGAAGAAGAAACTGGGATATTTACTCTCATCCAGCCGCCGGATGACCGGATGCTAAACTGCAGGAGCACAGCTTTCAACTATGTGTGCAGCGGCTAATGCACAAACAGTTTATCTACTCCACTTATTGCTGTCTAGACGAGATTAGCGCTGAAACGGTTAGCGACGCCCGTATTCAATAAAAAAAGTGCAAACAAATATGAAACGAAGATTACGGTTTCTCATGTTCTGAGTGTTGCAATTCCCACTTTATGACTGAAAATCTTCAGACAGCTTAGTGTTAATTGGCCCATCATGGTCTGATTTCTCTCTGGCCTGGGTTTTATTTGGCTTATATGAGTGTGTCTGTAATAACAGTTTAAAGCCGTACCATGGGGAGATTATCAGACCATGCTACAGCGATGGACATTATCGCTCAACTACATGCATCACTTCTCCTCTGCTCATTTCTCTGAGTGGCTGCTGGGGAGCTCACCGAGAGAGCTGCTTTGTAAACTGCATGTGTGTGTGTGTGTGTGTGTGTGTGTGTGTGTGTGTGGGCTAACCGCAGCTGTGTGTGTATTTTGTCTTTGCTTGTGTCTCACTTGTATGTGTGAGTGTCAGATGTTCAGAGTACTCATATGTGCTGTTTGAGGGGGTGTGTGCATGCATGTAGAATGACATTTAGCGAAATGTGGCGGCGAGAGAAGAAACATCTGACTCATAATTGAAGTGCCATGAAAGAAATATGATCATGAATCTGTATTAGGCTTACGTGCTCGGCTTGAAACCAGCGGCAGGAGCAAGAGGCGGCGTGCTCAGCCAGCACTCTGACTACCTCGCCGCCCCGAAGGCTGATTACAACGCTCAGAATGATACTCCACAAAAATGACAGAGGGAAAACACGGCGCGTTCACGGCGAGCAACTCTGATGACAAAATCGATAGGCCGTAGCGCTCTCATCTCCATCAAAAAGAGAGGCTCGGGATGGATGTAGTTGTGCCAGTGTGATTCAACCGCACCAGTCATCTCAATGTCCTGGAGGATAAAGCGGCAGCGCTCCTCCGTCAACCTCCCGCTCTTGACATGCGGTAGCTCTCTGAGCAGCAAGGTGAGGCAGAGCACTTCTTTACGGATAAAGCGGTCCATATCTTATATTCTTCTGCTCGTTGACAAATGCCATGAAAGGATCTGCTCATCCTACAGAAGAACTCGTGGAGCAGGAGCAGACGAAACAGCTCGTTGACCTCCATCCCTCTGCCTTCAGACAGTTTAAATCAAAGCCGTGTCTTGTCCCTTCACTAATTTTCCAATCACAAACTGTCTCATGTGGATTCATTTTAGAGGCCTGAATGGTAAAACTGTTCACCCTGTAACAAGAAGGAATAAAACATTCGCATTTTATCATGCAGCAGATGATCCTTCTTCTCTCCTGTTCTGTTATAATCCTGTTACCGTTCAATCATCGAGCGACCCTTTAAAGGGTCCCGACCTCTAGGTTTGGACCGATGTGTCTTACGCTGTTGACCAGAAACTATCAGTGTGTCACAATGTTGCACTGAGTGACACTGTCCTCCATCATGATGATCATGGACCTTGTTTATTTGAGTAAATGCTGCATCGCCCTGCTGCTGCGGTAAATACTCACTGAAAGTACTCATAAAAGCAGAACTCTTGCATTTGTTAGCCCCCCAAAATATCAACTTGATTTTCTTCTCCATAACAGCAGCCTATCACAGCAATTATATACTGTACGGTATGCATTGTCTTTCACAAGCAGCCAGTGTTCAGAGGAGAAAAGAACTTAGATCTTATGTGACGATAGCAAACAACAATAGAGCGCTAGCTATGACATGAGACAAGGCGAGAAAAAAACTTTAACCCTTACATATTTTAAGGCTCTATTTGTATTAAAGAATTTAAACATAAAAGGAGGAAGTTTCATGTTTTGGAATCATGGTTCCTCTGACGCTCTTCCAGACAGGATGTCAGGAAGTAGCTTTTTATCCCTCTGGTATTGGAGGGGTACTCAGTGTCAGCACTCAAGTGTAGTGCATGGATACAACAGTTGGTTCCAACCAAGTAATCTGATTGGACAAGAGACATTTCACGAGTGTAACATCACTGGGACTTTTCACAACCTCAGCCAGGTGTTCTGAATACTGTTCATTAACACAGCTCTGAATCACACAGCAGACTCTTATTTCACTGGTTGATGATAAATTAAAACATACAGATAAATGTACATGATAAAAAACAGCTGATCTGTGGTAACCTGCAGATATAAGCTGTGTCCCAATCCAGCGGCTGCAGCCTTCGAAGGACCTATTTGGAGGCCGATTGTGTCACAGCAACGCATCGAAGGCTGTCCCAATTGGAAGGCTCCTTTAGATGCAGCCGACAAATGCGTCCTCCTTTTCCCAGGCCATGAAGGACCCATCGGGTGCATCCTTTGCAGCCCAACAAGATTAATTGCGCACCAACTCCAAAGAGATGGCGGACTCTTATATGGCCGAAGAATACACTTTAAATTGTAAAAGTTTTTGGTTTCAACTCAATCGAATAGCTAACGATACTGATGTTTAAAAAACGAAAGGGCCCTTGAAACAAATTATCTTTAAATAATAGGTTAAGTTACATGACGTTAGTTATGCTAGCTAATTAGCCCGCTAGCTACCTTTTGCTAGGTGACAGGAGCGGTGTTTGGTGACGCAAGGGTAGACCAGACTGTCTCATTTCAGTTCGGCTTTAGTGGCCTACGCAGGCATCCTCTGTGGACCACCTCCTTCGAAGGCTGCAGCCTCCTGGATTGGGAAACAGCTACAGACTGCAGGAGAATGCTTGGGTTGCTTGGCAACAACAGTCCAGTTTCAGTCAAGCTGTGGACCTAGTTGAGACGGTGCAGGAAAAAGTTCTGTTGGTGATTGTTGCTGTTTACTCCATTTTGCCGCTCGTCGTTTTAAAGCAATATCACAATCGGCCGTGATTATGACCGGATCACAGCCGTGACCTCGATTGTGACATTGCTTAAGTATCAGGGAAAATAGTGCTGGTACATCTCTGGCATCCAGTGACCTAGTATCTGCTCAATTCCCTCCTTTCAAGAGTTCAATCGATTAATGAGATTATTCAGGGACACATTTATGAATCGTTCCTGTTGGTGTATTCGAAGGATGAGTTGACCGAAGACAACCAGAAACGACAACAAACAGCAGCACAATAGCCCAAATGGGAGGCCACATTCTCAACATTTGCAGCTAAAAACACAACATTGACATTTCATTTGATGTTCAAAGCGTTTGTAGGCAGCGGAGAAGCACTCTAAATGTAAAAAATGTGTGAGGGGGGAAATCAGCTGTGTCAGAGAGATGGATGGAGAAGGTACAAAGCTCTGGTAGTGTGCTAACAAACTCCATTTTGTGTTGCTGCAGCTGTTTCCATGGAGCTCTCTCACCCTCTCTCTTTCTCTGCCACTCCACTCTATCTCTCTCCCTCTCTCTCTCTCTCACACACACACGCGCGCACACACAAGTGTCTGAAAGAGGATTCAGCTGTGTGAGTCAATCTGCAACCAACCACAACCCGGAGAGAGAGAGAGACAGAGAGAGAGAGAGCACCTCGTCCTCTCTAACAGACTCTTCTTCTCTCCTCCATCTCTCCGGCATCACGCCCATCTCATCATTTTTTTCTACCTCATTACAATAATTTCTTAATTTATTCTAAACCCCAGTCACAACAACAAACCCACATTCAGCACACTCAATTACTGTGATTTTGATACACATGCCCCACATCCACACGCGGCTCAGGAACCGGCCCGTGTATTAACAGTGCCGAGCTTTTTCCCCCTCCGCCTTATTTGGAGTGGATGTGGCAATCAGCGGCGCTCATTACACCTAGCTGCCCTACAAAGATGGCCCAGAAAAATGTCCTTGAAGGAGAAAAAAAAGAAGAAGGGAATAAGATGCTTACCGAGGACTCCGACACGGTAGTTGAGAGTGATAACGATGACATTTCCGTAGCTGGCCAGGACGCTGCCATCGATCATGTTGCCCGTCCCCTCCATGTAGGATCCTCCGTGGATGTAGACCATCACAGGCTTGGCCCCGGTGTCTCGTATGTCTGCAAGAGCGGCCATCATTAACACATTCACATAGCCGTCCACCCACTCCGATCAAAGGGTTCAGCTCAGATTCAGATACAGCAGATAACAGCACATGGTGGCCACAAACAGACAAGCTGACGGTCACCTCTCAGATACCAGCTGAGGACACTTTGTGAGCCTTCGAACGGACTATTTTTTTCTGCTCTGTGAAACACAAATTAATGTCTCATTATGTCGAGTTTAAATCTATGATAGTAATTGGCCATCTCAGCTGAAAACGCAGCATATTGACCAAACTATTAGGGTCGTATTTTTTGCCTTCCATGAGGCAGAGCCCACATCCCAATATAGACACGCAGGAAGCCATTAGGGAGAATAAAGAGAGAGGTACTCTGACACATCTCCTAACCAGGGAGAAGGCTAATCTGGCTTGACAGTGATAGGGGAAAAAACGCGCTGGCTAATTACACAATGCGACCATACGCCTCCTTTTTTTTTTTTTTTAACACAGGCCTATCTCTGTGCAACACTTTATTTGCACGCTCTTTCTTGGCATTGCTCGCAGTTAAATTCGTGCTCGAGTTTTGGTAAAAATGTTGTTTATTCTATTCCCGACTCAGGGCTTGATACCCAGCTGGAGCGACACTCCAGCCAGATAAAGCACATCCAGAGGTAGAGGGAAGAAAAAAGCCTCTGTCTGAGGAATAGACTGAATTACTGGCTGGCTAGCTCGAGCTGGGAGACAAGACAAGAAACTCTCTCTCTCATTCTCACTCCCGCTCCCCCCCGCGTTCTCTGTAGCTTCTCGCCTTCCCCCTCCCTCACTTTGTATCGCTTTCACTCACAGACTCTCCCCTGTCTCTCTCCCGCCTTCCCTCCATCTCTGTCCAACTCCCTGCCTCTCCCTCTCTCTCTCTCTCTCACTCTCTCTTTTTTTCCCCCTAAGCCTCGAGAGTGGTGAGAATGAGAGAGGGTGGGAGGGCAGAGGAGTGAGAAAGATACAGAGAGAGAGAGAGAGAGACAGACAAAGACAGACCGGAAGGAAGGAAGATAGAGAGAGAGAGAAGAAGGAAGAAAATAAAAAAGAGAGGCAGAAATAAAGGCAAAAAAAGAGAAAGCAATGGAGTCAGATTTAAAGGGAGGTATTGTATTCTGGTTGCGATGGTGACTGTGAGCCAAAATTCGAAATCCTCAAGAACAGCTAATCGCGGACCACATCCTGCACAGCCCAATCTGCACCCATCTGCAGGCTCTGTTTGTCGTCACATTAGCATGCTCCACACCAAGGACAACTACTTAAATGCATTTTGTAAAGACACGCTTTTCCTGTAGAGCCTATAGCACAGCTCAGCCTTGATTCAGAGGTTGTTTTTTTCCCCCATAATTCCCCTGGTTATTCACAGCCCCGTTACGTTTAAAAGCAAAGCAATAACTTGTATATGATGTGACCTTATTTACGGCTGGCTTTATCTTGCTGGTATCTGAGAAGGCTACACAGTGAAATGTGATTTATAGCTGACACTTCTCTATGCACACACTTATCTTACAGACAGGAGGAGGAGGAGGAGGAGGAGGAGGATGCACGGGGTGAGGAAGCATGAAAGGTACAGTCAGAGAGGGGGGAATGGGGGAGGAAAGGGGGGTAAAGAAGGGGAGAATAACAGCGAAACGATATCCTGCACAAGCTACTCAAACAAATGGGCCACAGATACAACGAGAATGGCAAAGAGGAAGAAGGGACAGAGGGCAGAAATAAGAAAAAGAGATTAGTCATGTCATTGTTATCAGCCACCTCTTTTGTTGATTCACATCAGGACTCCATGAAAACATTTAAATCCCTCTGTGGGAGCTACATCAGACATCGAAGCTCCACTTGTTCTAATCTGTTTATTGACTTGATGTGATTTGTGTCAGAGGGAAATATACATGCAACAGATCCAAATTGGACTTTTACAGAGAGGAAAAAAAAATAATCCTCTCGAGCTACATCCACATCTGGGCTGCAGCACAGCATGACGTGGAGGTAATGAGGTGAGTAGCTCTTCCTAAACCAATCAGATCAGAGCTTTAGCTGCTGCCGTGGACGCCTAATCTGGTGACACAGGTGACTAAGTGGCTACCCCGCATATAAAAAAAAAAAAAAAGGCTGCTTTCTGATTCACTCGCTTCTCGGAGGCAAACACATCATTACATCAAAACATATTCACAGCATCAAAACGCAGCACAGAGCTCTGTGCGAGGAGAGAAACAGAGATAGGTTCATTAATGCACACACTGCTATATTTTGCAATAAAACACCATGCACAGTGAGTTGGAAATAAAAACAAGACTTCTTTTTGGGAGATGAACAAAAATATATGTGCATGATAGGAATGGAGATGAAAGCGGATGTGAGGTGGAGAAAATATTTATATAACACATCATTTTCTCATGTTTCTCTCAATCACACAAGTCAGGTCATGCAGCATCTACAGTGACACAAACTAACAGCAACAACTTGTACCGCAGAATAGGAAATAAATGAAAAACTGAGCGTAAATGAACAAGTAAATCAAAGCTCGCTGGACTCTCCTCTGGCTAAATAGAACAGTTGGGGACTTTCATACCCACAAATACATCACAGGCCGTGAGTTACAGCAGGACCGGAGGAGCACAACCTTCCTCAGGTGCATCGCAGCGCCTGTGGACTGATTGGAGTGTCAGTGGGAGGCAGAATTCAGGCCTGAGCTGAGCCTTTAAGTGTTGCTGCTGCAAGTAAAACCCACCAGGAGGGCCGGCAGCAGCTCCATCCTCCTCTATCTTCCTCTCTCTCTCTCCTCTCGCTACCTCCACCTTTTTTTGTCCTTTGCCTCTCTCCCCATTGAAAACAGTCCGTCATATATATCTGACACTAAGCGCCCCAGAAGCGGCCTTGACACTCCGGATCGGGACAGGACACAAAAGGCGAGTGGAGATAAGTGTCGGTGGCATTCACTGTGTCAACACTTTGTGAAACATGGTGGCTGTCAGCGGCTATCAGAGAGGTCTGAGGTGGGGTGGGGAGGGGGGAGGAAACGGGTGACAATGTCCTGATGTGGCAGGACATGACATGCACCCTACTGTAGCGCTCTCGTCAAGCCAAGCTTCACGCTTCACTCATGACAACTCCATTACTAGCCATGTTTAAAAACTGGGTTTGGTTTAACCGGGGAGCTTCTTGCAGAACAGGCAGAGTAATTACACAGAATTATACAGCAGCGTGTGTTCAAGTCACTGACAGTGTTCTGAATGTCACTGAATGTCCGCTTAATATTCTCTTTATACTGAATCAAATGAAGTGGCACTGAGTGTGACTCGGCCTCGGAGGGGAAAGAAGGCTGAAGTGAAGGAACACACAGTGACAAATTTTCTATTTTGGACTCAGAAGAAAGTGGAAGGCGGACTTAAAAGAAAAAAAATGTTGCATAGCTGCAGCTTTTTAAGGCGGTGGACTTCAGATCAACAGGAGCGATGGGATGTGCAGAAAAAGAGCAACTTATAGGAAGAGTATGTCACACACGATGGTCTTTTCCACAACTCTTGACATTTTTGAGGGTGACTGAGGTGTTTCTTGTATATAAAAGAAATTGGATAACTGAAAACGAGAGGTGTGTGTGTGAGAGAGTGTGTGCCTTTACTACGAATCCTGACATCGCTACAGCTAATGTAATGGGAGGAATGACCTTTGTGTGAAGGTGACTTTTTACCTCCCAGCCGGGTATGTTTGTGCGTTAAATATGATGTTGGAAACAGGGCAGGCAGAGCGCAGAGTGTGTGAGGACGGAGGGAAAAGAGAGACGGAGGGATAGACGCAGGATGAGTGAAATAAAAAGCAAGACACGGTGAGAAAGCCTACAAGGCTATTAGCCAAAGCCCCCTACAGCTGGCCTGGATCGAGATGAGAGGCAGAGGCTGTAGAGGTGCTGTCATCCCTAAGACTCACAGACATCGCTTTACTCCTTGAGTGAATGAAGACTAACCCTTTAGTCTTTCAGGGAAGCCTGCTGTCCATGGTGCGAGGTACAAAAGCTGAAGTTACACTGTAGAAACACACAGAAGGTTTGACGACAGAAGTGCACACAGCACAAACCTCTGTGACGTGCTGTGGAGCTGCACAAAGCTGAACAACGAGTAAAAGTGCTGCGGTGAACTAATTCAATGCTAATCTTCCCTCTGGTTCCATTCTCCAGATTTTTCAAAAGCAATGTTTTTTTTTTTACATGTTTTGCCTTGCCAATTATTTTGTGCCACTCAGGAGTAAAGGACAAAGAGAAAAAAATATAGACGACAGTAACAGAGCAGCTCTCCCATCCTTTGAAACGGCTCGAATGATGCCCTTGTGGATCAGCCATTAGCAGCAATGCTTATCTTGGAAAGACGCTGAGCAACAGCATTCCAAATATCTCTGCATAAATGGGCTTCAAGAGGGCACAATTCCTCATCCCTGCCACATCAGAGAGAATAGGATAGTGGCAGAATGGAGAGGGTGGTGTGTGAATTGCCCCTACCGTCGATTCACCGGTCTCCAGCCTGCATGAGCTGAGCTGAGGGCTTTGCTGGATGGGGATCCAGTCAGGCCTGTGCGATGGAATTAATGGTAATACCCAGGCAGGTGGAGCTCAGCTCTGCTCCCTGGCACAGCAGCGATGAAGAGGGGGGTGGGTGTATGTGTTGTTTTCTTCAGTGCTTGCTTCTGGAGCTTGGATGCAAGCATTGTGTATACGTACAAGTGTGTGCATGTGTGCATGCTTCACTGATTTAATGGGTGTGGGTGTACATGTCTGCACACTCACACTGGGTGGAAGTATTCCTCCTGATTAGAGCTAGAGTCTCGGAGTGCCAAACGACACACACACGCACACACACATACAGAAAACACACCCACATATTTATTTTTCATCAGTGGGAGAGGGCCGAGCAGCAGTGGCGCGAGACACTCTGGAGGTGGAGTGCGGACGGCTGCCTCTCTCTGCCTCACACTGGGCACCGTACCTCAGCACCACTGCCATGTTCCACCTGGGAGACTCAGCTCCTACACAGCCTCACTTCCTCTGTTTACATGCCCACCTTTATCTAACAACAGCAGGTAGGTGATTGAAAGCGTGTGCTCGCTTTTACAGTGCAATAACAGCCTCTGTAAAAGTGAGTGTTGATTGTGGGCCGATGTAAATCACAGCGACTTGGCGCGCGCGCTCGTGTGGCTGCAGGGAGTGTTGCGTAGAATTTGAATGCACTTTGGGGGGAGCCAAGGGGTTGATTGTTGCTCAGATGGACAAGCGGACACACAAAGGGACAGATGAACAGACAAACAGACAGAAAGGCTATGCCAGCTAACAGCAAATAGCTATACAGTATAAAGAAAGGTCATTTTTATCCTCCCTACATGTTTTATTCTGCTCATCCCCTTGTCTCAGTTGATTGTTTTTTATTGGCTGTTCCACTGCTTTTTTAATTTTAAATTTAAAAAATATTAAATTACATTTGTTACTAACATTTCTTTGGTAATTTCTTTCTTTACTGTTCCAATAAAACTTATTTGAATAAGAATTTAAGAGCATGTCTGGAGGGTTATACGAGGCAGAAGGGCGGCTCAGACGTGGAGCAGGGAGGAGGGAATTAGCCCAGGATAGTCAGTCTGCCAACTGAGACAGCATGGTAATGTTGGGATGAACAGACTGAGAGATGGAGGGGGTTAGACAGGGAGACCAGAGAAGACAGCAGCTCACTGGGCTGAATGAGAATATGTGGATAAGAGTTGCATCAGCTGAAGAGTGACAGTGTGGGAGTTCGCCTTGTGTTTTCATTCTACTTGCCCTTGAACTTGATTTTCATTGGTAATGCAGGACGTACATTTACTGTAGGCAAGGAGATTGCTATTACCGGCAATAATATTACAGCCACTTGTGAGAGCAGTAGTATATAAGACAGCTTACAAGGACTGTGTGGTTAGTGCTGCGTACTCAGCCATCCTTCACGGAGGAAAGAAGTCTTTTTATCTCAGAGGTAACACGCGGGAATTACAGAGAAACGAGCGGGTGTCCCTGAACACTGGTTTCATATGTCAGGCCATGACACTTCAAAACAGACACATTCACCAGAACAATGAAAATCTTCTGGATCATATTTAGGAATTGATGGCCGACTCTGTCACACATGCATTAGTTACAGTGCTGTGGCGGAGATTCTGCTGGGACCGCATTGTGCTGCTACGGTGATGCTCGGTAAATAGCATTAGTCGCGCTCAGTAAAGAATAGACTTGTCACATTTTCAGTGAGGCTGGTCTTTCACAACAGCTTGGAGACCAAGCCACTGTGTACGCATGCAAAGACCTGCCAGACAAAGGGATCGGCACTTGTCAGCAATTTTGAACGGACTTAGGGCTGCATGTGGGTTTGCTTAACGGAAGAAAAAAAAACATACACATGCACGCACGTAAACACAAAGTCTAGCAGAAAACCGAAGGCAATTTGGCTCCTGTTGCAGCAGCTCGCCCTGGGCTTGAATGGAGGAACACCTGTGTGTCAAAGTGGTGCCATGGCAACGCTTCCTGTTCTGTGATCAAGGCCAGCGTGAGGCTTTTTTTTTGAAAGAGGAGCCCACTGGCAAAGAGGAAGGAGCTTCTCTACAAACCCTTAAACATCTGGAAAGAACCCTGGTTATCCAGCCTCAGCTGGGATTAAACCAAGCACAAGACCTCCAGCAAAGCCGGCATTAACCGGGCCAATAGGCAAGACTAATAAGTGAAACATTTAGCAAATTACAGTGACTTCTTAGATTTGTCTGCCAAATAGAAGGTCCATATGCCGTAACCGTGTGCTAACAGCTGCACTCCCTGTGTACACTTGTTATACACATAATGTGCAAGGATCCAATCTGCCCATATAAAACGAAAGGGTTTAAATCAAGGGCTTTACCCTGATACCCAGCATCATGCTTGCATCACCTGCCCGACTGTTGCAAAAGACAGACAAGGGCGGGGCGATATCAAGGGTTTGATTTAGATTCAGAGACTTAAGCCGTTTCTGTTGCAGCACAAGAATCGTCTCTCATTCTAATCTCGGCAGCGATCCACCCTGAGCCAGGAATATCCCAAGATAAATATGGAAAGTGAACAATGCGATTGCTGAGCAGCAACTTCCCATTTTCTACACCTCTCGCCTCTAATCCTCTCCAGCAGCACTCCTGAACTGCCGCTCCTCATCTAAATCTGCTGGCAGGCCGGGTGAACGGTCTGATATTACACTGCTGCTTCACTTTCCCTCTGCCATTATCGCCACAAATCCAGCTGCTGGCCACACCTTCAGAGGGGGCTCTCACCGCTGCCTCCGCCTGTGCAATAACAGCTGCCCCAGTCACTGTGAGATATTAAAATGACTCAACTCATCCTGGTTATCTAGACAGCTACTAGATCCCACCTGACTCTGCAGCCAAACACCCCACTCATCAGCTGAATTTAGATGCTCAGGATCGCACACGCACACACACACACGCTAACATTTGATCAAAGACAACACCGCTCTACAGATTGTAATGTGACAGCGCTGTTTGATGATTGCATTTGTAATTAAAGACAAAAATAAATCAAACAAAAAACATACATGATCAAAAAACAGTGACATTCTAAGAAAAAATAAATCATGCACCATCTTTGTTCACCATGGAAAATACCTTCGTCTTCATCACCGTCGTTATCCGATAAATCCTCGCCCTGTTTTTTTGCATGGGCCCCTGTTATTGAAGCGGGGAGAGACATAGAGAGGCACAGGGAAATTCAAAATAGCATGTTTGGCAGCACACAGATGGAAAAAGAAGCAATTCAATAACAAGCAGTATTTCAGTGTGTGAATAATAAAAACAGAGTTAATTTAAATACACTTCAAATTAGACAGTTTGTCAAGGGCATTTCCTGTTAACACTCACAGATCATACAATGAGATAAAAACACTCATTTTCAACAGTATAGAAATAAAAAATAAAAGACCACTTTTGATAAAAACAAAAAAACGTATGCACAAAAGGTAATTAAAAACATTTTTTATAGAATATTTGTAGAAGAGTCATACACACTGGCAGTTTCAGAAATATCTTTTTAGATATATTTGGGAAACCTGCTGAATCCCGTACATGTGGGTAACACCACTGTTACCTTAAAGCTGCTGTGAGGAATTTAGGTTTGTGTTGATTTTGGGCGCCTCCTGTGGACAAAGCCGTACCTCTTATCTGTCTGCTGGTTCTGTTCTGTACATGCCTAAGTAGTGTTTTTAACAACAAATCTCACCCTGCTTTCTTTAACACATGTATCACTCACTTTAAATTTTTGCCCTGGAAAATGTAAACAAAGGCAGCGTAATCGCATCGTCTGACACCTACCCCCCGCCAGCATGTTCAGGCATTAAAAATAACTTTATAGAAATAATCAATCTTGTCGCTGATGGTCTTGTTTGCTTTTGTAGCTCATTTAGAGACAACAGAATTAATTTCAGTCTGTTTCATAACCAGCGACTGGTTAGACTGAACGTCGATGAAATATTGTTTTTAGGTTTAAAGTGCATTTCTGGTCATGACTTTTGGAGCAGAGTTTTGGCATGTTAAAACAATACTTTAGTGTCTTTGTCCTATCTTGGGCATCCAGTTTAAGAGACCAACAAACACAAATTGTGGTTAGTGGTAAGATACTGAATAAAAAAACCAGGATGCAGAGAACAGCTGGGAGAACAGGGTTCACAGTGCAAGCACAAACACGTGCAGGAGTGCTGGGTTGCAACTTCCCTCGAGGTGGTGAGATCTGAATAAATCACAAGATTGCGTGTATCATGTATACTCAGCGATGTGTGCAGTTACTTCAGCTTGTTTCTTTGCCCTAAACAATAGGTAATACGCTGTCGTCCTTGTGCTACATGTTATATAGTATAAAAAACTAGCCCCCTAGGGCGCCTGCGCAGCATTTAGCAATGCAGTGTACATGCCCGGTTGTTGACCTACCACTCACACAGCGGTATCACAGATTGAATCCATGTATAATCATTTTTGTTGCACACAAGCAGCAGGGATTTCAATGCTGATTAGTCTGTAGGTCAATCCATCAGTCAATTCTATTAATAGTCCATCATCCTCTAACAAGAAAAGAAATATTGTGTTATCGGGGGATTTTGAATTTTGGTGATACCCTGACCTTTCATCTAGCACCACTGTCAGTTCAGATTTTCCCCCTGAGCAACGCTTGATACAACTAATCCTGAATCTGCAATCACTGAGCCAGTATAAATATGACTTAACATAAAAATCCAATGTGCTGGTTTCAATGTTATTCACTGATTTCCCAAAGAAGTCTCGTATTTCTCAGAGTTTTCAACAGAGGAGTTGGGTTTGACATTTGCCGCCAACACACATTTAGCTAAGATCGTAAATTAATTGACATTTATGGCATTTATTTTGTATGAAATTAAACCTTAACTTTTAAGGGAACAGATTGGATTTGCTATTTCAAGTACTATAAGCTATATTTTTAATGAGTGTGCTTCTATTTTAGGCCAACATCTACGAAGTAAACTCCCCATGTGACAACATACTTCAGGATGAGTGACTCTCCTCCATGGCTGTATTTCTTCAGGTAAAACCCTGGTCTCTGTCCACTCTATGAGTCATTTCCACTCTTGCCAACTTTAGGCCATATCATCAGCTCTGTAATGGAGAACTCGTATCCTGTGTAACATCTAATTTTCTATGGGTGTTCATGGTACCTAAAAGATGATTCAAGCTACTTCAAACTGGGCTGAAATAACCTTTGCAAGTCTAATGATGGTCTCAGGCCCTGAATCTCCTTTGGCCCTATCTTACACCCAGTGCAAAGCAGTGCACGGCACAATGTAACTGTCATTGCTAGTTTCCGACCAAAGTAGTTCTCAATTTCATGCACGGCGCCCACATTGTTTAAGTAGCAAATGCACTAGCACCAATCAGCGTGCCTATGGGCTTGTTAGTCTTAAATTAATGTCTGGTCAGGTGCACTGCTCTGGTTTGTGCATTGCTCTCTTTGGGTAGCAGAAAATGACTGCACCATTGATTGTCTCAAACGTTGTCTAGAGTCAATCACGCAGAATTTCCTGCTGCTTAAAGGGTGCATTATCTAGATAGGAAGATGTGCCGCCATGTGGAGATACCAACAAGCTAACACTATGGATATTTAAGCGGTCAACAAAGTCACACAGCTGTACCTCAAGTGTAAATGCACACAGCATCTCTGATAATGGGGGGAGACACAACTATCATACAGGGGCCTATTATTGTCATAGTTCATATTGGTACAGTGGAAGAATTCTAGTTAAATGAGTCAAAGTCCAACCCGAGCTTGGCCTATTTAAAAATGTGTTAAATCAGCCGAAGAAACAGCAATGCGGTAGATATAGGTGCATCTGGCTTTTAAAGGGAATGTGAGATGAAACTCTGATGGTTTGATTCATGTAACATCCAAAACATCCCTCTGATCAACAAAGAGATCCAATACAACCCCTTGCACCTTACTTAGTGCCAATGAATGCGCCGTTTAACTCGTCTTCAAGATGTTATTTCCGTCATTCACGTGGAGTCAGAGTAAGGCACTACTACATGCACACAGTTTGAACAGGGAAGTCAGAAGTATTTTAAACCACTTTAGCTTCGGCGCTAGTTAAACAGGTTTTATTTAAATGAATGCGCCGCTGTGTCTCCATACCTCATCTATTGTTAATTGATAGATTGAATACATTGCATAATGTAGGAGGCTGAGTGTCGTGACATTTACTGAGCACATTCAAGCTCTCAAAGTGGAGAAGCCTTTTCAATCTGTTGTATTCCAGTCTGTTCTTTGTTAAGTCTGTCCATCAGATTTATATAATGTGCCTAATGAATAATGGAGTCTGTATGGCCTGCTGTATGATGTTCTTTTTTTAGACGTGCAAACACAACCACATGACTAAGACAACTACACAATGATATACACTATGTGTGTCAGCCTGTTGGGCAATAAGAGGTTATCGTACTGAAATCTGAGGAAGGGTTGGCAGGAGTGGGAGCAGGCTTTTCATTTCAGCATACGAGGGTTAGATGTATGGTTAGTCAGGTTTGGTAGGGTGCACCCTCAAGGCTAATGTAATCAATACTATAATCCATAAATAATATATAGCATAAAAAAACGTAGGGGCTAGTGGTACAGATTTAACCCTTTAGCTAGAAGCCTGCAGTATAATTCTGAAGCCCTCTATGTCTTCAATCCAAAACAGTGATCTTATTGGAGTGAATAAGGAGACACTGGTGTTTCACAATGTGCTAATGTCTGTCTAAGAATGGCTTTAGTCTTATGTTCCCCCCTACGAGTTACAAAGCTATGGGTAGCTAGCTACATGTGGCTAGCTACATCGCCGCTGAAATGTCTCTCATTGACCGAGTGTGGTCATCATGCTTTTGTGCCTGTCTTGGGGCTGACTCTACTTTACTCTGCAAACACAACTATAACCTGTACATTATTACAACTTCAGAAATGTGTTCATTAATTTTTAAGGAACTAGATTCTGGTTTTTCATTCTTTAGTCCTTCAGCTGTTATGCAACAGTAACTGACAGCTGCTGCTAACTGTAGCTGCTATTAGCTAATAACACTAGCTCAGTTAGCTATGCAGCTAGCAGTCCTATTAGCTGATTCTGCCAGCAGGGGGAGGGTTGGCGTTAACATCTTTAGCACAGCAGCTGAGGAGCGCTGGGAAGAGAATGTTTTAAGGCCGGGGGGCAGAGTTGACCAAAAAAAAACTATGATAGGTTGACACTTCACCGCATCAGCGGAGCGCTGAACATGTTGAATTGAACTGTCACGCCCAGTATGAGGCGACAAGTGTCGGGCTTCAGTTTAAAGCTTCATGTCGCCGGCTTCCATTAAAAATGACTTGTAGTGTGATGCTTTTTCACAGGTAGTATGAACACATCTCTTACACTTTGTCAGGTTTAGCACTTAAAAGCTGAACAAATCTGATCGCAGCAGCAGCTCTCAGTCAGGAGCATCTTCCCCGTGTAGGAAGTAACTGTCATTAAGTTATCAGTTGTCATGTCTCTCTAATGTAGGCTTCAAGGGGACCTACAGAGATGTTTATCAGACTACAAGACAGCACAAAAGCAAAAGGGCTCCATCTGCTTCCACAGCCTTCTTTACGGCTTGTTAGCGTTTATGGTTATTCTAGCGCTCACTGTGCCGTTGACGTGGTAAAACAGTGAGGTTATGTGAGTGACACTGCTTCAGACAGGCATAGATTTGATGGCAGGTGTCGACAGGGAAGCTCTGCCACTTTGTACTCTGTTGTCTTTGAGCCTGTGTGTGTCAAACGCCGGATCTATAACAGGAACTGCAAACATGTGACATCTGCAGTGACTCAGCAAGTGAGCCTATATTTGACCTTGGATCTTTTAAGAGATGCCGCAGTGAAAGAGTGTGAAATTACGATAAAACTACAATGAGTTAATGAGTTTCTTTGTGAGTCCGCCTCCAGGAGCCGACATTTGCATTGCTTCAAAACAGGCTGCATCCAGAAAACAGCTTTTATTCATGTTCCTTGACAAGCAAAATAGAAACCTGTCGCATTTATCAAATCAGGTTCAAAGAAAACGCATTTGATGGGCTTACTTGTAACACAAAGGGTATTGAAATTTAACATTTCAAGAGGATTGAATTGCAAACAAAAGACGCTCTCGTAGTTGACTGAAGAGTTTTACATGAATAGACCCAAGCATGCACGTGTGCGTAGCGAACACACACACACACACATGGAGAGGGTTAGGCTCTAGAGACTTCCTGACTGAATCCAGAATTCACTCAATACATGGTGGAAGGGCTAAATGTTAACTGCCTTTCCTTTGCTGGAAAAAGGTTCGCTGACAATAGATGGGCCTTGGAGTTAAATATCAGAAAGGTCAGAATGTGGAAAGGGACTTAGTGAAATGTGAAATGTTGCAGCCCTGACAATTTGGAGCAGTTATATTCAGTCTCTAATCCTCAGGTGGCCATTTTTCTCTTTCAGAGTGCCTGGATCTGTCTCTCCTCCTGTCTTTCTGCTCTCCCTATCTTTCCCTCTCCCTCTCTGTCTATCTCCACTTCTCTCAATCTGTCTGCCAGTGTAGAGGTTAAGGAACAGCTTGGGAGGGACACATAAGAGAGAATGATGGAGAATGCAGCTAAAAGGTTAAGGAGGCTGTAATCCTGCAGTAAAGGACAGCCAAAACTCACACTGCGCTTCAGCTGTTCCCAAAATAAGGAGAAAAAAAAACGAAACAAATAAAGGCAGCCAAGTCGTCTCCCTGCCTGTCTGCAGCTTGATAATGGAAAGAGACAAGTTTAACAGAGAAGTCGGGAATCTGAGTATGGAAGCGAGCTAACACACCGGGGCGTCCTACCTCTATTCTTTATCCCTAATGAAGAATTTATTTCTCATATTAGGGACAAAAAGATTACACGGCACAAATATCTGTAAAAAACCATCAAGGCTCACAAAGCTTTAGGCTTCTTAATAATCTTTTGTTAGACATAATAGTCGTTTAAATAAGCAATGCGCCAGCTGAACATGCACCATTACTGATTTGAAAAAGCCAAAGCAAAGCAGGTATGTAGTCTCCAACACTGGGTTCTTGTTAAAGGTACCCTGTTGATTTTTTTTAACCACTTATGAAGCAATGTATTTACATGTGGGAGCACAATTTGTTTGTATTAACAAGAGCGTAAAGACAAGGCGATTAACGTCCTGCTGTTGGTTTCACACTGTTTTACCAAGAAATGTGGCAAAGCACCGACAAAGGCAGCGAAGAAAACAGTTGTAAGCGGTTAAACATTGATCTATTCTGGAAGAAAAACAAAACACTAGATTAGAAGAAAGGCGTTTTACTTATGTAAGTAAATGCAAACATAAATTTTGTTTGTGTAAATGAACACTTTGGGGGTGTTTTCGGACGTCAAAGTCACTTGCAGGCGCCTCATGACAAATGCAGCATGTGTGGCAAGGCACTACTTTATGAAATTCCAGAGATACCAAAAATATCGGCTTGAATTAAAAGAAATAGTCTGTGCATAAAATGATGCTTGTTCTGGTGCAGCCATGAACACAGGTTAGAAAGACGCCATGATAAATAAAGTATGATTCTGATGCAGCCCCCTTATAGGAGGGATTTAAGTGAAATCAGGGCTCAGGAGCTTCAGTCTACGCTAACAGAGATTGCAGAAGCAACAAATAAATTTGTTTTCCCCTTTAGCAGGGCTTTAGGACTCCACAGGCTGCATCCTCTGTTCCCTTTGAGTTTGGGGTAAACAAAGAACAGAACAGTGATATTGAGCCTTGGACTGACTGGGGAAGCTGGACAGCACAGCAGCAGGAGGCCTCTGAATGGGAACTTCCTGCTTAGGTCGCGTCCTGCATCTCAAGTCAGTGTGGCTGCTGAATCTGCTGCTGGCTGGTTACAGCCTTCACTCTCGCGGGTCATCAACAGTCGCTGATAGATCATCATAGCCGATTATAAAAGTAATTCTCTGTAAAAAAAAAGTGGACATCTGCTCTGTTTTCAGATCGCACAAGCCAATGTTTGTTCTTGTCTTCTTGGAAAGTTTTTGTGCTGTCTGCTTGGCGAACAGATTTCCTCGGCAGCACTCAGGGAGCAGCCCCTCCTTCCCCGAGGCAGGGTTGAGTCGGCCAACCAACGGGATTACCATGGTGTGTTACTGTCTGCAAAGGCCCAGACGCAGTCTAACCGGGATTGGGGCTCTTTCTCAGTTTTTACAGCTCTCTAGCATCTGGAGGTCATCTGGTAAGAGGAAAATATGTCCTGTTTCTGCTGGGGTAGTTAATCTACAGGTTTGGCAACCGATCGGGCTGTTCAGTACTGGCACCGGGCTGCGTAACACATGGCAGCCTGCTGCCTGTGAGGCCTGCATAAGAATGATAGTCGAGTGGTCCAAATCAAGCCAAAATGTCTAACAGATTTCGCTGCACTTATCTCAAATAGACTCATGATGAGGGATGAATTTAGGAGTCAGGAAGGTTGATCTCAGAGCGCTCTCAGAAGCTGTTTTATTCAGAGAGACCAGTGTGAAGGACTCTGAGGACGGGTTTTACAAGCGGGTTACAAGCAGTGAAAGAGACGTGCTGTAAAACCCAGTAGAAAATGATGTGCATATTGTATAAACAGGCAGCACGCAGCACAGTGAGTGCACCTTATCATCAGAGCTCTGCCTCAATGAGGATCCCATCAAAAGGATGTGATTTTACAGATCTCTTTAAAAGATTGTCAATCAATTTAACAATGTAAACCTCTTTTAAAGATAAAGATTGACCTCATCTGGGTTTGTCCTCACAAAATTGACCCATCTCGAGCCGATCTAGCACTCTGAGGCTGAATAGTGCTTTGCTGTGTCCCTGCACATCATTACCCCTCTCTTCACTCCATTCACTCTGACTCAGAGCAGAGAAAATGACTGAGTGGTATAACCAAGGCTCCAGCGCCTGTGTCTCTGATACTGCTATGTGTGTACGCGCTATAAGGACACGTCAGAGAGAGCAGTGGGCTACGGTGCTGATTTCGCACATTCGACCACCTCCACGTGATCTCGTGGCTACGTGCTCAGACACCTTGGACACGGGGTGCTGCACTAGTAAAGCAAAGGAAGGGACGGCCATTCTCTTAATGACATTTCAGTCAGTGTTACATCAGGACAAACGCGGATGCTGTGGAGATTTTGCATTGTCAAAATTAGCTAAAAACAACCCCATTGCTCTCAATACAAACGAGACACACTAAGAACAGGATTAGCTAGCTGTCTTTGATCTTTTGTCAGGGCACTACTCTGTGATTTAAAGGCTTTCCTCTGGAGAAATGGAGGATGATGAGCCCCATATTTACATCAGCAAATCAATTGGTTTCTTTGCACAATGCCAAGAAAGATCCGTCGCAGACTTTTCCAATAACGATAATCTCTTGGAAGATGAGAATTACTTTTTTTATCCAAATTACGCATTAAACAGTTGTTATCAGCCGCCGATGCTGCTCAGTATGCGGTATCAGTGAGTATGCCAGTCAATGCAGGGATCTGATAATGTGACCAGTTAGCCAAAAAATCAGCTAGTTTCAAGTAAATCATCTTGTGATGATAACAAACAACAACAGTGTGGTGCTAGCAGGAAGTGTAATGTTAGTTAAAGGGGGGGTATTACGCTAATTTCAAGCTTCATATTTCACTCTATGGTATCTGTGGAGTAGCTTAGCATCATTTACAGTTAAAAAATCCTCATTTTTCTCACTCTGGTGCTCTGTGCAGGGACTCATACAGCCTCCGCCTGAAACCACTCAGTCAGCTCTGTCCCTTTAAGAAACCCCGCCCCTACAAGCCCGCTTGCTTCTGATTGGCCAGCTCTCTAACGTCACAAAGTGCAGTGTCTGAAAACGTCTGAAGCCTGAGAAGCCTGGGGATTACTCCAACATACTTTTACCTACAGATTTGAAACTTCACCCACGTTTAGTGTGAACATCCAACATTGTAACATTATATATATGTCTTAAAATGTGCAACAGCATAATACCCCCTCTTTAAAGCTAGAACAATGTAAGCAATCAGTGTTTTTCCACCAATATTTTGTAGATTTTAGTAGTATGGGAGGGGTACTCTGTACTGTCTCCAATACCCAGGTCTGTATATCAGTGTGGGGAATAAAATAAACAGGGTATCGTAACATCTGTAAAACACAGTCTTCTTCTCCTTTTAACTTGCACTGCAGATTGTGTTATATATTTGCTCCAGTCTGCACAAATCATCCCATACTAACACCTTGTCTCATAAAACAGAGGAATCTCACTAAGATCAGGTGTGATTTATTTCAGAGGGTTGATGGGCGATGTATTTCCCTCACTTGATAGGTATCACCATTGCAACAAAGGTGCTTCAAGCGAGGTAAGAGGCCCATTTACTCTGCTTCTGACACAGCTGCATACTGTTGCCTGGCAACAATCACACAACCATTTCATCAAGAGTCAAAAACCATACTTTCTGAAAATTAATCACTCTTTTCCTCCAGAGGAAGCGCATTCATAGAGATAGAGATTGTAAAATTGGTGGTGGAGGTGTTATTATTACTGAATATGCTCAGTGTGTATGACTCTGCTGCAGTATACAGGTCTCTTTTGGCAGCTACAACACATACTTCCCTGTTAGAATTAACAGTTTTATGGAAGAGATCTAAAAACTGAAACAACACTAATTAAAATCTTTAATGAGGGCGCTGATGAACTGTTTAACAGTTTCCCAGCTCACTCTGAATTTGTAAAACAAGACTTTTACTTCCGTGTTGGAAACATTTAACCGTATCCAGAGTATGCTTCAGAGGTTGCTTTCTTCATTGCCTAAGAAGGATAAATTATGCTTCATTTGCACTGCTAATTCAACATAAGCCAAGATTAGCAGAAGCAGTGCAATTGAAATAAAAAGAGCCAGCGAGTCTGAAAATTACAACCTTTGTGTTGATAGCAACAGAGGAGCGATGCAACAATCATTTCTCTGCACAATAATGTGTCACAAAACCAACATATGAAACTTATGATAAACCGGTTTCTCATTACCAAACATGGGGAAGATAATTGAAAAATTCCAAGTGGAAGGGGAATATTAAAGAGATATTTCTGTGTGTATTCCACAACTGGGACTAATTCAGAAGCAGAAGTGCCTGGAGGGCCAGTCTGTCTCCAACAAAATTGGTTTACCAAAGCAGGATGTAGGATTGCACAGAGTGAGGCCGGTAGCTGCCTGCTGCCTCCGTGGAAATCAACAGCAGAGGTCTCCCAGCTGAAGCTGAATCTTCTCTGTGCAGAGAGATACGCTCCGGATCGGTCCGGAGGCTACTCGCAAGGTCCTCTGGTGCCTTCGGGCGCGTTTAGAAAATGAGCCCTCTGTTGTGATATTTTAGCGGCGGCTAATGAAACTGGACTGTTTTTCTCTGTTGCTGTGTGTTTAAACATTAACCACGTGGATAGATGAAAGCTGTCATGCCAATAAAACACACCGACCAGCCTCTATTTGAACAATCGTGAAGAATAAATCCAGGAGAGAGATAGGCGGCCCTCCACTTTTTAGTGTAAATTTAATCAGCGTCTGGGACTGAGACGCTTTCAGGTGTCGTATTTGACAAATATTTCCAATAAGCTGGTGTCTCAGGTGCTGTCACAGCAGTCAGACACATGACTGAAGTCCTTTGCATACAAAGTCTACCAGGTTTATGTTCGAGCAGCTCTCATGCTTCTGATTTAATCAACAGTTGCGTTCAAATTAAAGAATATTACACACGCCATACAATTATATAAAATAAAATACATCACATTGTTGAACAGCTCTTACTTGACAAATGTCATTATTTATTCAGGGCCTTTTCACCCTTTGACACACTCTTATTGTAAAACCACACTTCAGCCCACACACACACACACACTCATATATAACACAGCAAACCTACTCACTCATCTCTCACACTCATGTCAAGGTTGATCTGAGTCACAAGTCCCACGTTCATCCCAATTAGCACTTTGATTTGGGAGTTGATAGGTGGTGATATTGGCAGCTTTGGAAGGATGCACCCATCACTCTCCTCTCTCTTTCACTCTTTCAAATCCTCTTTCGTTCCAGTGTTGGCTTTTCTTTCTTTCTTTGTTTGATTGATTTTTTTTTACATACCTCCTTTTCTACACATTTTCTTGTTGGGTTTCCTGGCACATTCCTTGGATATTCTTTTGACTGTAAAATGAATGGAAAAACTACAAAATAACAGAGAGCTCTGGAAAAAGATCGCATGTGACATGCAACAACTCAGACTGAGTCAGACCCCCTTCTTCACCCTCCTTCCCTCCTCCTCCACCTCCTTCTCCTCCTCCTCCCGCCCTCCCAGCCATCATCAACAACAAGAACAACAGAGGACCTGTTGAGAAAGTAACTGGGGTGTTGCTGCAGAAATATTCCAAAATGGTGGAATGAATTTGCTGCATCCTGGGACACAGGAAGCCCATATTCACATGCACTTCTATTTAAGACCCATTACAGCCACACAGAGGGCAGAGAGGCAGCGTTTTAAAAGTTTTGCGATTGTAATCAGATAAGTGAGAGTGTTATATGACTTTGCACATTTGAGTCTCAGAGCACTTAACATTTCAAGCCCATTTTCTTGTGTGGGTCTCCTTCAAGTGGTGAAATAATGGGGGCCATTTATAAAAGGCAACAACTCCAGATTTAAAACTTGAGACTTTTCGCCACGGTTAGGCCGAATCTGTGTTTGCCTTTCACACAAAGCCTGCTCTTGTTTTGAGCTTTGTGCAAGGACAAACTGGTTGAATGGAAGGAGAGTAAAGGGTCTTACATAGGTCAGGCTGATGCCACAGGCCTCTCGTGTACCAGACAGAATATTTCACCAACCCTACAGTAGTAGATCATTCACTTATGAGGCAGGCTGCTAATCGCTAATGGCTAATATCCCCAGAACAGTCAAGACAGTGAGGGTAGGAAGGTGCACCAAGTATTTCCAATCTGCTCTGCTTGTCTGATTAGATTTATTTTTTCTTTTCAGTCGTATTTATAGGTCATTTAGTCATCAAAAGAGGAACCTCTAACAGTGGCATGGAAGGGGAGAGTTGATGAAAAGACTAAATGAGAGATCAAGTCAAGATGGGAGGTTGAGATGATGGACACGGACACAGCATGCGCCAGACAACAGGTCATGCTCCGCGCAAAAACACAGAGGTGACACAAAGTTTAAGAGGAAAGACAGAGAAGCAGAGAGAAGAGAGAGGAGGAGAGGTTTGGTCCTGTTTACTCCACACACTCACCATCCTCAGTGGGAACATAGATGTTTAGATAAAGACAATCCTCGTGTTGATCCTGTATGTATGTCGTAACTATATCCAGGTTGAAGGTGAACCATATTGGCATCATGATCTCTGGCACAGCGTTGTGAATATTTTGCGGGCACACGGGAGCAAAGTGAGTGGCGTTCTTGATCCCTGACCAGGAGGAGGGAGGCTCCGGGGGCATGAAGCGTTTCTCCCCCACAGGGGAGGCGGCGTAAGGAACCCCCAGATACTGATCCACAGGTCCCAGAATCTCACTAGGCAGGGGCACCCTCACCCCTCGGAGCTTCCCGTACTGCGTGTTCACAGTTGGGTGGTAGTTCTGACCTCTGACGGCCGCAAAGCACCAACAAAAGCTTAATACCCACAAGGACACGCTGAAATCGGTGCAACTGTGGGCACCGTGCCAGTTCTGCGCGGGGAGGCGACTTCTCCTCGGGGAAAACCACATGGTCCTTGTGAGCGAGTGCAACTGCAAGTGACCAACATACACGCCGGGGCTCCCCCCTCAGCAAACACACACACAGGCCTCCCGCTCAGCCCTGCAGTCCAGCCACCCGAGGGACAGTCATCAGCTGCGATAGCGGAGCCTGCCGGCCTACAGGCGAGGAGAAACAGTCGCAGATACGCGCTTCCTTCCTTTCCGCAGCGAGGTCCTTATTCACCGTCCTCGTCAGGTCTTCTATCCCGTGCTGCAAGAGAAGAAGAGGACAGGAAAATTAATGATATTTCCCTGACAGCGCACCAGTTCGCATCCCATTTTTAGTCCGTCATTTTTATTGACTTGTGGAGTCCTTTTCTGCCATGACATAAAACAGCTCACATAAACATGACAGAGCTCTTAGTGCTATCATCAATCCACGTATTCAAGAACCTGCCCTGGACTTGGATATTGCAATTAACTGTTGGGCAACTTGTCAAGATGCGCCTAATAATGCTAATAGGACAAGTGAAATGTGAAAGGCATCAACTGTCAGAAGGTAATTATTCTCTACTTCAAAGGACACTAATTACATTAATAGTTAAAGGACAGATTTTTCAAGTCTGTCTTGAAACAAAATGAAGTGCTCTTATTTTGAAACTCCCATTTTGCTTCCTTCTGTTCGTGCCGGCCTTTAAAAATCTATTCCCCGTATGCTTCCAATGGAAGTGACAGGGGACTAAGACTACTGTCCTCATTCTACGATAACATGCACTGGAAAGTTTATCTGAAGTTTTCTGCACTCTGAATGAGACAAACCAAGTTTAAGTTGTGTAAAAAGTCCCTCTTTGCGCGGTGCAGGGACGCTAACAAAAAGAGGGAATTTGTATTAAAAGGCAGAAAGTTTGGACGACTGGAGCCGCCTAAGAACTTCAGATTGACTTCTGAATTTTTTTTTTAAGCAGAGACCGACTTCCATTGAAGAGGGAGGGATATATTAAAGCCCGATGTGAGCGGGAGGAAATATTACAGCAAAAAAACCTGTTTCATTGTAGGTATAGAAAGTTAGCTTTACAGAAGCACTGCAAAACACAGGAACATAATAACATGATGAAAATTTCATGTCCTACATCATGCAGCGTTTTCCCTTCACCTCCCTTTGGAACAAGGTGGCTTTTAAACATATTTCTCTTGTTTTGATCTTATAACAGATCATTTAGGGATAAACCGGAGCCAGAGGAGGATGAATCCACAGGCGGCCTCCAGTGACAGCGCTGTAAATGCTAATCAACAGTCCCATGGTGGAGCACTGGTGCCAGTGACAACACCTTCCCACACTGCCTGATCAATTTTCAATTTCTGTGGCTTAGGGTCCCCCTCATCCCCGCGCGCCTGCTGCAGAGTTCGCTCTAATAACAATGGAGAAGAAAAGCCAGCATTTAGAGGAGGATATTGCATTCCAAAATGACTGTGTAAATGATTTATAATGTATCAGCAGCCGTCGGAGGGCCACTAACCACTGAGAGAAAGCAATCCTGACGTTCCTGGAGGTGCCGTTATCGCTCGGCAGCTATTCCCATTTGCCGCAGCCTCGGATCAGCGGAGAGAGCCTGCCTGCGTGTGTCGTACATGGAGGCCCTCACTTCATATCAAAAACACATACATACAGTAAATACTGCAGATGAGCCCGCCGTCACTGATACTAGTGTAAATGAAATGTGTGTGGTGGTCTGCAATTCTGCTCAGAGACTCTGGCACACCGAGCACCTGCTAGGTGATAATACATGAAAAGCCATCCATATCCAATCTGGGGAGTAAAAAGCATGCATCGCTGGGGGGCCGAGAGCTGGCGAAGGCTTTGATATGCTAGAAAAGTCATACTGACAAAGTACCACTTTGCTGCTCACTTGGATCTCTGTCGCAAAGGCTGAAAAGCTAGCATACATTACCGCCATATTCACATATTTAAAAAATACATATTGTTAAGAGTATTTCAGTCCTGTTTGCTTTGATAGCAGAGAAAGAGCACAGTATTTATAGCCTCAGCCGGAGTGAAACACTCGAACCGGGAATGACCTCTTTTCAGTCAGAAATACACACAGCTACGCAAGGAAACATCTACAAACACAACAACCTGTTACATCATACACCCAGTGGCCTGTGTGTTAGCTATAGCTAAATTAATTCCGTTTAATGCGACATCATTGCAATAAATCCTCCCCACCTGAAGCTTGTAATGTTCAGCCGCTGTTGCAACTATTATAGAGAGGTAGTAATGATACGCTTACTGAAGAGGCTGCAGTTTGTGCTGTTCAATTACACTGCATTATACTGAGAGGGGTTGCTGATATTTATGTTGCCCAATCTATTTTTCTGTTTGTCTCACAAGAGCTCGTTCTTATTCATACGATTTCCCGAACAGAGCGGAGCACTTCTAAAGCTTGGACCATCATGAAACTCTCCCTGTCAGTCTGAAAGATTCTCTGCTGGGAAACATCTCGGCCTTTGATACAAAGTCTGTGTACATGAAAACATGTCGGTAAAGGTTAACTTCTATCTACAACAACTCCAGATTTGTGTTTTGGCGAGAATGTCCATTCAACTAGCTTAAAATTACAGATTTGAGGGAAGTGAAAACATAATCTGCAGCTTAAATTTACAAATCCTGGCTCAGTTGTGGACGTATTAAATTACTATGGTGCAGAGTTTTGTTCTCAACAGTGATGAAGAGGATTTTGTCGCTGCATATGACTGGCCTCTTCTCTGTGAAGAACTGAGGCTCTTTGGTTTTGTGGTATTTAGTTGCTGCCATGCAAAACTAAAGATCGAAACATGTTATTCATGTTATTCAAAGTGACGGCCCTACCGTAAACCTGTAGCTTCATGATGACATCATTATGACAGTCAATTTAGCCGTTAACTCTCTAGACCCCGGTAGACTTCTATAATGTTACCGCAGTTCACTGAGAACTCTCACTTAATGAGCATTTTCCTGCTTCATCCAAACAAAATCTCAAAAACAGAAAGGAAGATGTTTTCATTTTTAAAAAAACTCAACTTCCTTTTTAATTTGATACTAAATATGTGGCATGTGTAGCTTTTTAGACCTCACTACCGACAGGGGCGCACTGCCCACCGGAAAACAGAGTCCGTCTCCGGCAGGTAAAGCCGGGTAGGTCCTGCTGTTTGGCGATTACGTAATTTCAATCTGAGTCACAACACAATACAATGGCTTCCTTAAGATTTTAAATACGGGGATGCTTAGTCAGCGGAGCCATTTTTAGATCTGAAAAAATGCCGGATTGAAACCCACGAAAAAAAACAAAGTCTTCAACATAACAACGCAAATTTCCGGTTCTGGGTAATCGGTGACAAATAACTTTAAGCTACATGAAGCAGCCAATATAGGTCTAAAAAAAAAATTAAAAATTGTCGTTTAGGTTAGTTTGTGGCGGGGCTTCACTGAACAGAACTGCTCTGCTGCTTTTGCAATGTTGAAGCCATCCAATCCGTTGGGACAACTTTCAAGTTATTAACCTTTGTCCTCAGTGACGCAGCTTCTCAGGGCTGTTTTTATACGGTCGTGAAGCGAGAATCCACGCTCTGCAGCCACACTCAATACGGGAATCGTGCTGACAATCTTTGCCAGCTTTGCCCAGTCTGGGTAAATTTCCCCCAGATCCCGAATGATAGTTTCACAGGCCGTGTGGAATTTCAAGCCACACAGCGCTGTCATTATCAACACTGCACCTGGCCGAGTGCCGAGATGCAAATGATGGGTTGCATTGCGCTGTTGTCCGTCTCCGCCTGTCCATCTGTCGATGTTTTAACAGTGGAGGCTGTATAAGTCTTTTTTTTTTTTTAGATTATTTTTTTGGCTGTTGCCTTTATTTATAGGACAGCTGAAAAGAGACAGAATGTGGGGAGTATAGAGTGGGGGATGACATGCACCAAGTGATCGGCAGACCGAGAGTCAAACCTGCGATCAACGCGTCGAGGACTGTAGCCTCTGTATGTGGGGCACCTGCTCTACCAACTGAGCTAAACCAGCGCCCTGGCAACATGTCTTTTAATTAGTACAAAAGGCAATTAAATACAACATTATTAATTTTAAAATTATTTATTTATTTGGCATATTTTCCCACCGGCATTTGGCCGTTTATCTTTATCTGCCGGACAACTACATGTGATACAGGCCAACGGAAACCCTGCTGGAGAGTCATGTGTTTCTATGTTCAATAACACATTCACTTTTCTTGTAATAGAATATAGAAAAATATTAAGCCGGCTTCCCACTTTATAACTCTAAAAGCTTCGTGAACGTAGTATTTATTGCAGATCACTTCTAGTGGATGCATTTAGGCGTACCTAATCAACTGGGAAATGTAAAATACCATCTTCAAAAACTGTTTTTATTTTTGTGTTGTTGTTTTGTGGGCGTTTTATGCCTTAATTGAGCGAGAGAGGACGGTGGATAGTGTCGGAAACAGGGGAAGAGAGAGTGGGCATGACTTGTGGCAAAGGGCCGAGGATGGGAGTCGAGCCCGGGGCCGCTGCATCGCGGACTGTAGTCTCTGTATATGAGACACACAATTTAACCGGCATCCCCAAAAACTGTTTTAACCTGCAAATTGATCACATTTATGATCCGTTATGAGCTCTGTGGATGAACACAGACAGCTGTCGGCCCACAGGAGGTTTGGTTTACAACAGGGCCTCTCTCCCCATCATACGTACAAGATATTCAATCTAAACTCTGACTGAAGCCATTTCTGTTTAGATGTGCACACACGGCTGCAGAATACGTGCGATAACACTAATTCTCATCGAGATAAAATACATCGGGTCAAACTTTTTAATCAGGACATAGCAAGGACATAGGACAGCGTGATGGAGTGTGTGTGTTTAGAGGACACGCTGCTCAGAGGACTTCATCAGTCTCCCCTCCAACAGCATCTCAGAGGTCCTCTCCGCTTTGATCTCTCTACCTGCTGAAGCACTGCCAAGGGAGGAACAGAGGGAGAGAGATATTGCATGAGTTCTCCCTCATCATCCCAGAAATATTGATCGTCTCATCACCGTGGCCTTGCAGCCCATAATAAATACAACTGGAGTGATGGAGGCGGCGTAGGGAGGAGGAGGAGGAGGTGGAGGCGAGGGAGGGTTGCTGTTGCTGTAAGTCTAAGGGAGGTTATTAGCCCTTAATGCAAGATGGAAATCCACCAAGTACACACCATTAAACACCCTCCTCCCAATTCTCAAGTCCCTGATTAATCGGACGGGTTCAATTCTTCAGGTCTAATCGCTGTTCATTAATATTCTAATGTTGTCTCACATATTTAGCAGACATCACATAGATTTTCTTCCTCTTGATTTTGGTTTTACTGTAGAATCCTCTTTGTTCTCTTACCGCGCAGAGATCTCTGCATTGCAATAAAAGTCTAAGCTCAGAGCCAAATGTACTCCTACGCGCTGACATCCCTTAGAGAGAGGCTGAATGGACTCTGATAAAAAAGGAACCAATAAGAGTTCTGAGTGGATGGAGCTTCTGACTCTCTCTCCACTCTGTTATTAGAGTAGCCAGTAGTCTGCAACAAAGGCATTCACAGAGCTGCATTAGTCCTGTGCAACATCTAACTCCAAATGAAGTGAGCCGTCCTGACCTGAGACAGAGTAATCACTGATTACAAATGCTCCTGCTGCTGGTACATTATAACCCCGGCTCGATGTGCCATTATGGAAACAATAAGACAGGAAGCAGAAGACAGAAACTTATGTACCCGGGCTGTTACCTCGGCTGAACTCATTAAAATGTGAGCGGCTACAGCAAAAACTTCATTTAGAGTCTTCACCATCCAGAGAGGAGGCTCCATTTTGAGCCGAGCTCAGCTCTGTGATAGGATTGCTCTCCGGCCTCAGTGCGTCAGTAATGTGGAAAATATATCTGTGATTGTCTGCTTACACGTGTTTATTTCAAACAGGCAAACATGGATTCCCACACGGCGAAATCAATAATGAACGTATGCACATACTACCCGTCTCCTCGGGCAGGCACGTTCCTCATATAAGCTCCTCAGCTTCACGAACAACAGCACGCCATATTAAATCAGGAAGATTGGCATGTTTCAGAAACAGCATTCACTAAATGTCAAAACTAAACCGCAGCTTCATAAGGCTCCTGCTGGGAACCAGTGCCACTAGAACAGTGAGGGATGAGGGCCCACTCTTCCGCTCCTTTGCTTTTCTTTTTTTTTCCATCAGACACAGAAGCCTGTGCAGTCGTCATTACTTAGGAGATTTGGCATTAAATCAAGGACAAAGACGCAGCACATTCTGACTGCTAATCACCACAGTGATGCCCACATATTTTTAAAGAAGACGGCGAGGAAAGAGGGGCGTTGCTGATGCTGCTGCTGCGGCCGCCTGCTAAGCTACACGTCTCCACCCCTTCTCCTGGCTGCTGGATAAATGCTGCCTGGAGTATCATTACCAGGCAAACGGCCGAGGAAACAGCGAGAGGGGAGCCTGGCAGGCCAAATAAAGACGGATTCCAGGTGAGCACATGTTGAGATGAATTCTTTGGCTGCACAGCAAATAAATAATGGCCATTCTCTTAACTGCTGACGGTGCTTGAAACAACTGTTTGCTCTTCAGGACTAAAATGATAGGGACAGATTTGATCTAGCAGTCTTAAAGCTGTGAGTGGAAGCAGTGGAGCCGTTCTTAAATCTATTCTGCCTCTCTTTCTCCTGACTGGTGTGCGTGCCTCAGAGTGTCAGATAGAGTTAAGCCAGTAATGCGATATGTGAAACAATACGTGGGGGTCCGGGGATATTAATCAAAGCTAACTCACTCAATTAGATGGAAAAGGAATGAGTAGGTTACATTTAAAAAATGATAAATAAAGAAATTTCCCCAACAGTTCATCATCTTAACTCGTATTGATCCACTGCCGAGTCCCACTAGACACTCCCACTGAAAAAACTTCAAGTTGCTAATCACTCAAGCAGCCCACGGGGATTCTTTGAGAAACCGCAGGGGCAAGTATTGGGTCCGTCTCTAATCTAGCCGTATGTAAACACATTAAGGCTTTACACATGGCGTACTCATTATCCAGCCTCCCACAGATGCCGTTTGCAGGGTGGGATCTGTTCTCTTGACAGAGTGTTTTGTGTGCAGTTTCTATCACCGTGCCAACGCAGCTCCAGAGTGCTGCTGAGGAAAGAGCACAAGACGAGGAGGGCTTCTGTCTCGTCTTCGGAGATAGCCAAATAACAGACCATAAAGAGGGAAACAGTTGCAGGTAGGTAACTTTCCCAACCATAACATGATACAGACATATACTCAGAATTATGGGGAATTTTTCAGTCACACCAGCCTTGCCAGTTAAAACCCTGACACCTATTAACTGGGTCACTATTAACCTTTGATCCCAAGGACGAATCCTATTTACTTTGGTGATCTCGTTACTTTAGATCTGGCACCATTACTAAGAAGATTGTTTCAGTTTTAATGAAATATCTTGACAGAATGGATTCAAATGTTATCTGGTGCACAGTTTCTGTTTGTGAAATGTTTTAAGAAAACCTCTGCACACCTGAATTGTGACAGCTTCGTCGGAGGGAGGTGCAGTCTTGAAACAATCTGTGAAAAACTCCCACACAAGCGAGACAGTTTTTCACCGATTGTTTGTGAAATGTAAAAACTTGTGGAAAAAACTGATGTACAATTTATGTCAAAATACCTCCAAATTAAAACAAATAATCTAATCGGACTCAGGTGTGCTGTGTGATCAGTGACCAGCAGCATCAAGTGTCTTCTAACACATTAAACTAACATGCACAAAATAATTCACAGTAGATCTGCTAGAAATTCAGCAGAATTTTTATTGTTAGCAAGCTTGCTGCCTTTCACTTTCATTTATCTCAAAGCACACTGTTCTTAATAACAGCCTCACTGAGCTGCTAGCAGAAATGGTAAATGGACTGCACTTACATAGCTCTTTTCTAGCCTTCCGACCACTCAAAGCTCTTTACACTACATGTCACATTCATCCTTTCAGAGACACATTCACACACTGATGGCAGAGGCTGCTACGCAAAGTGCCAATCTCTAATCAGCTAACCACACATTCATACAAAGATGGCCTCAGGAGCAAGTTCAGTTTCTTGCCCAACGACACTTTGACGTGGAGACTGCAGCAGCAGGGATCGAACCGTCAACCAATCGAAAGACGGCCGATTCTACCACTGAGCTACAGCAGCCCCGAGCATGCCTGTAAACACTTTTAAAAGACTGTTGCTCATAAGAAATGAATGATGACGAGTAGGGGAGAGTTGCCTTAAATGCTTACGTTACAGCTGTAACACGCATGTTAGGCACGTATAATGCCATCATGACCTAATTTTCTGCAGGCATGTGCAGTACTAAAGATACCAATGAAATTTAACAGGATTGTTTATTCCACAGGAAATGGAGGTTTTTTTTTATTTATATATAAAATTGAGTTTGTATGTTGTGCAAGAGTGTGTTCTTTGTCAGTGAGTGATTCATTCAATGCCTGCTTATCTGTAAGGATTGTCAAAGCATGGATGGCTCGTGTCTCATTAACCCATGTTACATTTGTAAGCAGGGTGGTACAAAATATCAATACAGCAATATACAATCGTCCTGACTCATGAAATACAATTATCAATAGTGTCAAATATCGATATTCTAATTTGCAAATACAGTATACGATGCTCTAAACATGTTTCCCTGTGATTTTGACACACCACGTCACCACTTCATGACTCCTCCTGGTGGCACTTAGGACATGAATGAGGGTGACGTGACCAGAAATTTATTAGCCAAGGAAGAAGTCTTGCAATATATAAATTATTGCAGAATCGATGTATCATGATATAATCGTTATCGTGGGACAAGTATCGCGTATCGTATCGTGACTTACCCTGCGGTTCCCACCCTTATTTGTAAGTGCCCTGATTTGTGAGTACAGCGTTCCTCTTGGTTGAATGTGCCTTATTGGCCGATACACTCTTATTTCAGAAGTCATTTAAATGTATTCTAAACAAGATTAGGTTTCTTTTCGCCATCAACAGAATTTGTCGGTGTATTCAATGCAGTTACTAATAAGGAAGGACACTAATGTGCCAAGTGGTACATCTGGTGAGTTTCAATGATATCATTACTTTTTAGATAGTATCTGCTTAATAAGAAATCCATCAAGAAAACAACTTATTTGATTATGTTGCAGGTGTCAGTTTAGCGGTTAAATTGGCAGCTCGAGTACAGACGCTACCGTCCTCGATGCGGCGGCCACTGGTTCGACTCCCACCCTCGGCCCTTTGCCGTGTGTCATTCCCCATTCTCTCTTCCCCTGTTTCCAACACTATCCACTGTCCTCCCTCTCTAAATAAAGGCATAAAAGGCCCAAAAAATAATTATTCTGTTTCTTAGCTGGTTTACAACCGAATTTAACTGAGACTAACATGGCGATTAAATTGTTACATTGGATAGCGTCCACTTTCAGATTAATTCCTCATGACTTGTTTTTCTTTCAGAAAAGTTTAATAGGTTTATAAAAGCAGAAAGCACCGCTAGTTAGACTGAAAATACCACAAACTTTGTGTAATTAAAAGAAAAATGTTACAATTGGCAACTCTCCGCTAGACCAGAATTTACTTTTAGAATTTAGAATCACTTTGGTGTGTTTCATTTTTGACATCATGAGCTTGTTTGTATCTCAAAAAGCGTCACTGCTCAGCTGACACAGATATTGAATGTATGAACTGTTAACATGGATGTGTTTCTTTACGCTGTTTCCCAGTTGCAGGTGGAATCATCCTACACCTGAGGCAACATGTTTGATTGGACTTGGCTGAACATATGTGAAACATGATTGAAATCCTAGAGAGCATACACTCAGGTGTACCAAGGAGAATTCAGCAGGTATTTCAAACAGCTCCTCTCATCTCCTCCACTGTGAGGACAGCACGTATAACATGGCAGCACTAACATCAATTTCTGGCTTACAGTGGAAAGCAGGATGGATTTTTAGCCTTCTGGGATGCATCCCTAATAAAATTCAGGCAAGTGCAAGGAACCTGAACGGCGCTGGCATGGCACTACGTATATAAAGCAAATCAAAGTTTATGACAATCACTTCAAATGTGAGCTGCTGTGTATTACTCCTCCTTCTCTTTGGTCTAAATGCTGCCTGTCATGGAGCCTCGAGACAGCTATCAGAGTCACAGTCGGAAAAGGAAGCTCACTTACGTTTACATTGATTGATTATAGTTTAAGATTAATGAGGGTATCATTTGGGATAAATGGGTTATTTCCTGTTTAAACTCTGTATTGAATGCTTAATGTATGTCATTTAAAGTAATGTATCCAACAATATGCCGTGCATTGAATATTGATCCGCGTGGATTAACTGCACCACAGAATTGAGGGAGATGCGAGCGGGGGAAACATTTCTCTTAGAGCAGCTATTAACACTTCACAAACATATAGAGTTGAACTGAGGGTTTACGCTGAGTTAATTGAGGTCTGGGTGGTAATTACATCAGGGAGTCGATCTCTCACAATCAGGGCTCCAAGTTCATTGGCACTGCATTATAAAATCTGAGATAGATCAGCTCCTATGGCTAGTATTGACTCTTCTGCTCTGGGTTAAAGAGAGCATGCAGCCGTCCTTGGCCTGAATTACTACTTGCGGAGCCGGTTAAAACGCAGATATGCAGCTAAGTGTAACCCACATTGCCGAGCAGTTATTTAAAGGGAACTGTTCCTCTAAGCGAGACTACTTCTGACAATTACATGATTTAGATTGTCTTTGCAATGAAAAGAACACAATATACATCTAAAAATGGGATTATGTGGGTAATTTACCGAGCAGTAATGTCTACAATTTGGTGGACACTTCCTGTTAGGGATAGAGGAAATTAATTCTTGCGGTTGTAGCACCAACTCCCCATTAGAGTTGCTGAAACACAAACAGAAGTATCCTCATAAAGCATACAAAGCCAGGCCTTTGAAGAGCTGATCATCCTGAGGACAACACTTAGCTATGCACCATTTCAAAAAGCAATGAAGCCCTGCTCTGAGTGCATGTAATTCACCGCTTTCATCCGCTGCATTTTGAATTATGTTTTCTGCAGACAAAGATTACGAATTCAGATCAACTTGTCCAGAAGAATGTGACATTAATTAATTTTCTTAAAGAATAATGTGAGCGCTGTCGGGCCTGCGCTGTGAAATGAAACAGCCTTGTGTATTTGTATGAGTGCTCACAGTTGTACTACACACTACAACTGTGCTGAGAAAATGAATCTTCCCATGGCCTAATAAGCTAAATAACAGCTTTAATTCAAGGTAAGTAGGCTGCTGTTCTCAGAGAAAATTGAAAGGTCAGCTTTATCATTGGGTGTGAAAGAGCTCCGCAGAACCATACATACACCGAGCAGAGACGTGACCCAGATGCTGCCTGTAAAATTAATGAGCTAATAATGCACTAGGTTCCTTAGCATTCGCGGCAGTTACAGTAATGTGCAAACATGGAGAAACATATTCAGGTAAAATATGGTGTTACTGCTAGACTTAATGTCACAACAGGAAGTAATGAATTTGTCCTGATCTAAAAGTATCACAGTGCATCTTTTTCTGGAGCTTCATATGCAGCACTTTCCCAGCTTCACCTTTTCCCACGAGGCATGTGCTTTAAAATGCTGCATATACCCTTAAAACCGCCATTTATCATATGTATAAGTGTGCCTTAATTGTGATGGATGATCAATTAAGCCAAGAGGAATTTCTTGAGAAAATAAAGTGTTAATGAACGAAGCAACGGCCAACGTATTATTGTGATGTTTCTTTTCAAAGGCCTCGACTAGCTGGCTTCCTCGCAGAGTATTCACAAATGCCAAAAGCACAGTGCTAGAATGATGCTATTGACATGCAAATGCCGGATAGTTGCAGAGAAGTGAGAGGTGCCAAAGTGTATTGTTGTGTGACAAGCAGAATTTCTGAATACACAGCTGAAAAACTGGATGTACACGGGCGCGCTCGACACAGAAAAACCCCCAGCATTTATTTTTTTATACAAAATAAAGACGTAATGGATTCACAAGCTTTATGGTGTGGGCTCTATTTACAGCGAGAGCACAGGGCTACCACGGCCTAATGACGACAGATTAAATGTGCTCTGTCCGCTGTACATGATGCCTGCAGTGTTATGGGAGCATAATTAAGTTTTGAACCGACCCGACAGTGATGTGCTTTTAACTAAAGGTCAGCAGTAAACAGCGATGCGAGCCACACTTGATTACTATGTATATCACAACATCAAAAAAAAAAGATGCTGCAGCGCTAATGAGGGGGTGACCTTCATCTTCGGCGTAAACAAAGACCAAGCAAACACATGCCGCACCACATGGCCTCTATCAGCCCTTAATAAGAGGTGTTTAAGTCATTACTAGGACTCTAATATTCAGATGGAGTATGTGACACGCGACCTTTGACATCTCAGAGTAGAAGTTTGTTGTTGGATGTGTTCTGGTCTTGAAACAAAGGAAACAAGGACGTATGAATGGGGATAAAAAAGCAACCAAATATAATCCCGACTGCTTCCAGTGAATTGGATTTCAGTCCAATAATAAATAAGCTACATTTAAAATCGGTGATGTAAATATGGAGCATTAACATCTTAATTCATCACATTACAGGCTCATCGGAGCTCCAGCCAGGTGGATTTAGAGGAGATGTAGAGGGATTAGCGAGGTGATATCAATCACCACAGTTGAACCACCCTCTTATCCACCACCATCACAGCCCCTGGCTGCCTTCCCCATTGATCCTGCTCAGGCTGGAGGGGTGGAGCAAAGGGTTAGATCTCTTCAGGGGATCTAAAGCTGTGGAAAAAAAGCTATTTTCGTTTTACAATTTTAGGAAAGAGTCAAATGTATCGGTAAATTGGACAAAGACTGGGGTGTCCTCTTGCTTGGAAGTGTTACAGATGAGATAAGAAGGGTAGATTGGTGCAGCTAGGTTAAAAATAAAACTCCAGAGAAATGTCCTGGAGGAAAAGAAAGCAGCTGTTTTTCCTCCAGTGACACTCCCAGTAGTCTGTTTAGAAAAGCACTCATCTTATTTTGCTCATTGCATGTCCACATTGATATTCAAGATATTATTAGACAAGCCAGAGAATCCAGATGATGATGAGCTCCGAGGGACGCTTTAAATGACAGTGCCCTTTCTTGAAGGGAGAGGGTAAACAGCAGAGGCACCCAACACTGTCTTGTTACTAACACTCATCTGCATTCTGGGAAGAAAAAAAAAACACGTGTTACTGAGGGGCAAGGCCTGAAAAACAGAATGTGACTTTCCAAATATGGAGGGGGTTGGATCAGTTGTGTAAGCGGGGGTTGAGGGAGAGACATGCCTCAATATCACACATGGAGGAGGGAAGAGTGTCCCCTGACAGCGGTCCTTTCGGCTCACCCTGGCAGATATGTCTCCTCTCCATTCACTATTTCTAATCCTGTCTGAAAGCCTATCTTGAATGTCAGGCTTCTTCCTAAATTGGCTCGTGTTCTTAGTGATTGATTAAAGTACTGTAACCCAGCTTTATCAGACCGCCCTGAACTCTGTATTTCTGCCAAATCTATTAGGTAATGCATCCTATGTTATTGCACCGGTTGGTCTTTTCTCTTTTTTTTAGCCTGCACGTCTTTGGGAAACGCAAAGATCCGTTCACTGTGATTCTGAATACTGAGCTGTATGATAGCAAACAGTGGAGCTACCTCGAGCTCTGTTTGTGACAAAGTGGCACCCTAATTCAATGTGGCATTATCAGAGAAATGGCTTAAATTTGTCCAAAACAGTGTGCACATGGCCACACTTAAATCATTTCCTTATCCGTGTTTCCCCTGTTCCATTGATGCCATGATGGTACCACAAGCACGGGGACGTCCCCTGACATTGAGCGAACAATGCGGCCATAATTCATGCGTTCTAATGCCGTAATATCCCTCATACCAGTGCACACAGAGGAGAGAGGAGAGGTTGCCGTGATATTACTGCTGACGCCTGAGTCCTAGACGTTGCACTTAAGAGTGTCTCCTGCAGGACATTATTCAAACACGCAGGCACTACAAAGTCCATGAGACCAGCGTGGGCCACTACAGTACTGAACACACATGCTCAGACACTGCGGCTTACTGAGGGTTACTCAAGGTCAAACAGGAAGGCGCCACACATAAGGGATGCGACCACTTTCTTAAAATCAATATATTTTCTATCTAAATCTTTGCTTCTACATTATAGTAAGCTTTGGAGTCACAGTACAGATGCTCTGCATACGGAGAGCTAAGTATGAATTAAAATCAGGTTTGTGCACTTTAAACAGAGTAGAACGCCACATTAATGACTGCACGCTTAGAAGTAGGCCATGTCCAAACACTGCAGGGAAAATTTGGCCTCGGGTTGTCTGCACTTCCTCAAAAACTGCACACAACACGCTGAGAGCTACTACACGATCTGCCTTCCTTTGCAGCAAAGAAGCCCAGAGCGATGACAACACATACTGTAGATACTGTACACGTGCTCGTACGCTTTGTGATCACGCAGACAGATTTACACCCATCGCAACATTTCTAAGTCAATTTCAGCTTCTTTTATCTGACTCTTTTCAACCGTCTTAATGTTTCTGTCGGTGGAACGACTACAAACATCCTCCCCGTTCCATGTTTCATTAGTAACCTCAGGGAGAAAAAATGCTTTTCCTCTAACATCTGGATGTTAGCTAGCCTGACTGAGAAGTCATATCAGATCAGATCCTGCTACATCAAATGCAACTTCAGGGCACATTATTTATTCATTTAGCTGCTGACATCCAAACCATGCCCTAAACGGTGACACTTTGAAAACTATTCCTCTGTGCCTGAACTGTGCCGATACGAGTGCAACTGGCAGGGGCTCGCAGAGGGAACAGAGGTTTATGTTCCTTTTAGCAGGCATGAACGTAGATGAGACGGAACAACGAGGCCGTTGTTGTTTTTTTAGCCTTGGAGCTTCAGCGAAGAGCAAACACAACAATGAAAATGCCTCCATGACAGCTGTAAAATTTCATGTGACAAGGCCTTACAGCATACACAAATAGCCCTGAGAGCTGAAATGGCACATAACCTATTACCAATATTTACCCCTGTGGTGAACAGAGAGCCTGGCTAGCATCACTGCTGGCCTTGGAAGGCGTGTCTCAGTTTGTGTTTATGTGTGTGGGTGGGAGATTTGTGTTGTTCTTTTCAGGTTTTATGAGTTGGCTGTAAAAGAAAAGATAAATCATGACAGAATTTTTACACAGTAGAAGTAAAATCCAGCTTTTATTTAAGGCTTGCTCATATGACAGTTGGAAAAGAAAGCCTTTACATCAGACCTCGTCAGACCTTTATTGTGGTGACCTGCAGGCCAAATCCAGCCTGATAATGATCTAAAATAATGACCCTTTAGTCATGTAAGGGATAATGTATAGTGAGCAGGTTAATAGCGGAATGGAAACCTGAGTGAGCAGTCAGGGTTTTGTGACAGCCTGAAGGGGTTCCTCCACGATGACAACCCGCTCACTATACATTATCCCGCTTATTACACAACTTCCTACAAAATCAATTATTTGACACAAAATATTGATTTCAAAATAATTTTATCAAAATAGTTAAAAATAGTTTGTTACACTCACAGTGAGATCTGCGTCCATAGCAACAGTTAACTGTGTAGCCTTCTTAAAATGAGCTAAGCTAGCTGTTTTTACTCACATTAAAATGAGCTAACCTAGCTGTTACTCACATTAAAATGAGCTTAGCTAGCTGTTATTACTCACACTGAAATGAGCTAACCCAGCTGTTATTAGTCACATTAAAATGAGCTAGCCTAGCTGTTATTACTAACATTATAATGAGCTAACCTAGCATTAAAACGAGCTAACCTCACTGTTTTTACTCGCATTAAAAAAAGCTAACCTAGCTGTACTCACATTAAAATGAGCTAACCCAGCTGTTATTACTCACATTAAAATGAGCTAACCTACCTGTCTTTACTCACATTAAAATGAGCTAACCTAGCTGTACTCACACTGAAAAGAGCTAGCCGTACTCACATTAAAATGAGCTAACCCAGCTGTTATTACTCACATTAAAATGAGCTAACCTACCTGTCTTTACTCACATTAAAATGAGCTAACCTACCTGTCTTTACTCACATTTAAATGAGCTAACCTACCTGTCTTCACTCACTTTAAAAAAAGCTAATCTAGCTGTACTCACATTAAAATGAGCTAACCTAGCTGCACTCACATTAAAATGAGCTAGCCTAGCTGTTATTACTCACATTAAAATGAGCTAACCTAGCTGTTATTACTCACATTAAAATGAGCTAACCTAGCTGTCTTTACTCACATTGAAATGAGCTAATCGTACTCACATTAAAATGAGCTAACCTACCTGTCTTTACTCACATTGAAATGAGCTAACCATACTCACATTAAAATGAGCTAACCTACCTGTCTTTACTCACATTAAAATGAGCTAACCTAGCTGTTATTACTCACATTAAAATGAGCTAACCTAGCTGTCTTTACTCACATTGAAATGAGCTAACCGTACTCACATTAAAATGAGCTAACCTAGCTGTCTTTACTCACATTGAAATGAGCTAACCTAGCTGTTACTCACATTAAAATGAGCTAACCTACCTGTCTTTACTCACATTAAAATGAGCTAACCTAGCTGTTATTACTCACATTAAAATGAGCTAACCTAGCTGTCTTTACTCACATTAAAAAGAACTAACCTAGCTGCACTCACATTAAAATAAGCTAACCTAGCTGTTTCACATTAGATGGAAAAATTTTAATTGATGGTGAAGTAAGACATCGAACGAGGCTGCAGGAATCAGAGCAGCGCCTGATTGAGGTTTTCTGTCTCATCACTGTCAGTCTGTTGACATTTTCATTTCTCATCTTTAAACCCTGTCATATCCCGTACTGTGTTCTGTTTAGTTTTTACTTCATGTGCTGTCTTCAGTTTTGTATATCTCTCTGTCGTAGCCTACAGTTTTCACGCCTTTTAACCTTTATTGCTTTCTCTCCGCTGTTTTCATCTCTTTTTTTCCCTCCGTAAACAGACCAACGTCAAAATGTACCACACTTCTTTCGGTGGATTAATAATATTACAGTTAGTTCTCCGGATAGTGTTATTAGAGCTGCATCCCTTGCACCGGTCTGTTCTTTATAGCAACGGTCTGTTATCGAGAAATAACAGACCTCAGAATGCAGTAATTAACCACTCAGAATCAAGTATTTAACACAGAAGTGTAATAAAACTGAATAATTATTAATATTAAAAAAACCTTCCTCAGCCCTTTGTTTGATTATTTGACGGTAATTATGTTCCGTAATAACATCTATTCAGCCCATTAGCTATGTCTGTTGTTAAGCATAATGGACTTATCTATATTTTAACCCATGCTGTTAAAGCAGAGGAGATTAGGGTGAACCAAACTGAATAAAAATATGAAAAAAAATATTCAATATTGCATTGTAATTGCATTAAAAATGCAAAAACCTTATCTTCCAAGATTTAAAGGTGCATATTCAACATATTTAAACTCCTATCTTTACAGGTCAGACATAGGAAATGTAAACATCTGGCCCCTTTGCAGTTTTACTATTGCAGATTTTTTTGTACAGGTTTTTCAAAGGCCTGTTCTAACTTTTAGGAACAGAAGCATTTGTTTTCACAACTAATTATCTCTTCTTTCTTAGAGCTAGACCTCTCTTCACCACTGTAATCCATAAATCTCTTTTTATCCTCTGAATAATTTAGAAGTATCTGCATCCACACCCTCAGGAAACCAAAAGAGGGGCACAATGGCGAAGACTTCCCTCCAACTCCAGAGGTAACTTTGTATGCAGACAAACTCCATGCAGGAAATCCATATGTGATATATACAAAGAAAAGGTTTTCAGAGGAAGAGGAGAGCAGCCTCTGTGCAGGATTAAGTGCTTTAGATCTAATGATGAGAGAGGGCCTGTTTTTATTTGTTTTCAAACAGGCATTTTGCTCTTGATGGAATAGCGGCTGTGTTCTGTCTCCGGAGGCTACAAATGCTCATCAAAGCCCGAGCTTTGTCAAACAATCCATAAACTCTTAATGCCACATAGCACAAGATACTAGCAAGACAAGTTCAGAGAAAAAGCTAAAAATCAATGTGAAACAATTTATCCCAATTTACAATGTGATTAGAGCACATAACATTTTATATCATGCACTTTTGATGTTTGATTCAGCACCATTAAGGGACAGCTCATGTTTTGGTGAGCGAGCCCCTCCAGCTCAGAATTCCTCGGTGGGATTCTCACTCTCCCCGTCAATATCTGCGGCAGTGGATGCCAGAAGATTTGGTAGCTGTGGATGCTCGGGGCTGTAAATCTGGGCCAGGGGTTTTGTGGGATGCTCAGATAAAAGGGTTGGGCTTTGTTTTACTGCAACACTGCATGTCTTAACTTTCTGTGTCTACTAGGGATTTAGAAAATTTGCTACTGTCCTTGGGCCTCTCTCTGCAACAGCGGCTCTGAGTCGGGTTTGAGTCAGCCCTGGTGCCCCCAGATTACATAAATATCCTCTATGAGCCATTCAACACTATATCCATGCTCTGTGTTTTGGTCTTATCTTCAGCTGCTTTTGTTGTTGTGTTGGGATGGGGTGCAAGTCTCGGATTAAAAGGGAAACTGAGGATCTCCATTTAACCCAATTGGAAAACTCCTTCCAGAGAGTGCCGAACAATTCAATACAAGGAGTAAACATTTCATATATGGGTGATATGCCGCTCTCTAGTCCTCTCCTCTAATGGATTTCACTAAAAAGACCTTTCCATGTGATGCAGCTGTTTGTCATTCGTGTGCAGCAAAGCATCAATACGAAGGAAAAGTGGGCCACCGAGACACAAAGCGCAAATATCCCTGAGGAAATATGTCACATTTCCCACGTCTTTTGTGATAAGGTTTCCTCATTGGTGCTTCTTAATGTCTCCTTTTAAAAGAAGCACAGTGGGAAACAAAAGGTGAAGATATGGCTTATTAGGTCAAATCTGGATTCCTTTTAGCACACTTATCATGGATCTGCTGGATAAATCACATGGGCTTCATTAGAATCAACCCCGAGGAGTGTTTCGGATGCAGCCTGTAAGTGTGTGTACACTGTACGCTTGCTAATGACATTCCTTAAGGTGATTTTTCAACCTTAATACAGCACCAATCAAGTTAGATCATGTGCAGCAGTTTGGAAGCCCTCCTGAAGTACAGTTCTGATGCCTTTTGCAGTGTAATATACACAATACTCTTCCTTTAAATTGTGTATTTCTGGTGTAGATTTGTAAGATACATTTCAACATGAAGCTTTAAAGGCCCACTTTGCCGATTTTCAACCTCAGTCCTATCATGCTATTATGGGGAGCTAATGCCATTATGGTAGGACAACAATGCTATTTCGCTCTGTGCCTTTGGAGGACGCTATGCGCTTCTCCAATGGGCCCTGGAAAACCTCCGCCAGACTATGTAAAACGCATCATCTGGCGGAGGCCAGGGAGCTCGCGAAATGTAGACTGCAGACCTGAAGATATTTTAGACAATCCACCGGTATATTCTCGTCGTATTTCTGATTCTGTGCCGCTCTGAGCCATTGTCTGCAGCGTAGCAGTAGTATTTCACTCCAGCGTCTCTTTCAGAGGGAGGGGCGCAATGCATGCTGGGTGTTGTAGGAATGTAGAATGGGCAAAACCACGAGCTGTTTGTACAACTTTCTCCACAGCTATGGCGTCAATTTCAAATATCATTGCTTCTATCGATTACAGAGAACACCAGCTTTGACTGACAGAGGCTTTCTGCAGGGGCGAACTGCTCCTTTAAGAATGATCCTATTTTATTATTCTTCAGAAGCATTAGCAAATAACTGCATCCGACACCCCATTAGTTAACATATTACTTGGTGCCAGGCCACCAAAAAGCTTCCACAATAAAAGCTTATTGTCACTGTTTGCTTTGGAGTTTGGGCTTCAGTGGAATTTTAAATGCATGCAGTGTGTGAAGCAGGTTTGGACTGAAAGAGGATGTGATTAAAGAGAATAAGAGATGAGAATGCCTGTAAATTCTGGGGTGTCAGAAAACGTTGAATCATTTAGTAATTTTCAACATGGCAGGGAGATCTGGCTCAATCAGGAATCTTCACATAAAAGCGGGAAGGCAGAAAAACTCGGGGATACAATCGAGCAGCATTTGTATTCCGCTTGTTGTTTGTGTACGGCTGTAAAAAATAGATAGTAAAGCCGTAGTTGTCCACAGCATGAATAAAACAAACTTGGCAGATTTTGTGTTTGACTGGCTCTCCCCCAGCCCAGAGCTCACTTGTCAAAAGGCTTATCCAGGCTTACCTTTCTCCAACGTAACCATTTTCCTCTTGTTTCTTTTCAATCTCACCTCTTCCTCTGTCCTTGCTCTTATCCTCTCTGATCCCCTCTCCATTCCTGCTACTCTCACAGAACCATTTCGATCCAACTGCATCATTTCACTCTTCAGCTTCAGGAACCCAACTGCCCACCACTATTATGTCATTCAACACCTGTACTTAAACCAGGCTGAAACTCACTGTGGGCGCAGGCTGAAAGGACTGAAAGGAGAAACTACAACTCTGGAGTCTCTCAAGCCAAATCTACCTTCCTGTTGTCGAGACTCGAGAGAGAGAAGACAAATGTGTCACTCTAGAGGACTGCACTGAGCTGAAATGCCACTTTAAGCTCATGGAAATACAGAATATTAATAATAAGGGTTCAAACTGCATCCCACTTAGTTAAAGCAGTCTACAAATAATATGCGATTATGGATTTTGGAGGAAATAATTTGGGCATTTGTAGCAAAACCCTCAAATCTGCGCTACTTAAAGGATCAGAGAAGCGCCTAGAGGAACCCTCTAGTCTTATGTGTTCGCCCACATCAACAAACTCCTCGGAAACTTGTCCTGGTTTGAAAACCAATAAGAACCTCCTTCTTTCATGCTCACTTTTTTCACTCAAACTATTGTCATAGTGACCTACAGCCGCCAATTCATCACAGCTGCCATCTTGGGAGAGTAAGCCACACGGCTATTTCGGTAGTGACCCAGATTTTCAGGTGAATCTGGATCCCTATCAATGTAATGAGCTGCAGAAAGTCAAAGAGAACGTATGAGGTCAAATTAAATGTATATTGCGAGGATTTTAAAGCTTGAAATACACGCTCTCGGAGTATATTTCAAATGATCAATATTGTAATTTATTCTTTAAGCTCCAAGAGGTCCGCGACGTGAGCATCCCGCCTTTGAAACACAATCACTTCCAGCGAAAATTCCCCACTCTAATTTCCTTTCTTGGTAATTTTGTCAGATTAATATCAAGTCAATTTCCTGGAGCCTGTTCTTACACAGAGTGATGGCACGATGATGGTATCGTTGGAAGAAAGCTCTAATTGTGGAGGACGGCTCCTTTTGGGAGGAATACGGGCACAGATGGGCCCTGAGCTTGATGGAGGAATTTCTGTGTCCTCAAAGGCTATCAGGAAGCATCGCCAAGCTGGCACGGATATAAATAGACTGCAGTCAGGAGCAGGTCTACATGTAGGCACCAAAATACACCGATCATAAAACAGGTACTGTCCTGTTAAGGTTTACAATGTCATTAAAACGCAGCGCTATAACGACGAGCTGATCAGATTTAGAGGCTTCCTGTTAATCCAAATATTGTTGCACTAGTTTAGTCCTATTAAGGTGACTGGAGCTACAGCAGGACACAGTGGACATCCATCAAAGGGCTGACACACATCATCTCACACTCACACATTCATACCTACGGGCCACTCAGAGTCAGTCGACCTGATTTGCATGAACATGGAAGAAAGGAAGGAAATGTGAGCTTCAGAAGAGAGACACGGAGCTACCGCCAAAGAAAACAAGGGCACGTCTTCGCTTTGGTTTTTAGGGGGTTTGGGGGTTTAATGACCTCTGTTAGGGTCATTGGAATCTTTTTTTACACATGATGTTTTATGAGTGCTTTTTTTTAAGGTTGATGTTCTAAATCTGGACTTTTTTTAGGCCCAAATATAAAAGGAAAAATAAAGGGATTTGGTGTTTCTCCAACAGAATTGTATCCCGGGCACTGACAGGAAGATTTTGGAAGAGATTTAAAGAGATGGAAACGACAGAATACATATCTTTTTATAAAACATATCATTTGCTTTTATAAAGCGCCTGTCAAAAATGTGTACGAGGATGAGGATGGTTGGAGAAGGAAGAATTTGGACTAGCAGTATTTCTGGTATAGCTAAAAGAACAACATGGACGAACCAAAGACTTTATCACTGTCACAATCCTGTGCTTTACATTTATAATACACATTATTTTATTTGTTCTCCAGGAGACTCAGTAGCCAAAATAGAGACCTGAAATATAAAATCTAAATAGACGAAACCTCAGTCGTCCAGAGCTTTGAAGAGCGCACATCTGTGCCTAATGCCTTCTCTGTGTACTGTGACAAATACATGTGAAAAGTCTGGGAGAGTCTGCCTAAAAACAGATTTTAAAAAAGGTTATAAATAAACGCTTCTACATTATTTACAACTTGCCTTGAGAAAGAAAGGAAAAAGAAGCGGCGTGACACTGCAGCTCGACTCAATGTCAGCCCTGATTTGGTTTAAAGCAAAGAAGCGGCGATACAAAAGAGTCTAAAGCAAATGTAATTCAAGACAAGAGCACAGAGGTCTGCGAGGATACGACGGGCGACCGATGGCAGCAGAGCTTGTGTGTGTGTGTTTGAGTGGGAGAGAGAGGAAGGATCTCTATTAATCTCTTGCATTACGGCAGTCATTTCTACTCTCTTCATCACCAGCAGCATGTGCTCTATGAGATTTAAAATATTTAAATCTGTAATCTGTCAGCATTATGAGGTTAACACACGCTCGCAAGAACTGGTATGTCCTATCCGTCACCATGCTTCCCACTTCACACGGCCCCACATACATCACAGGGGCCCTGACGTGGCCTTTTGTAGCTCAGGCTGGAAAAGACTCGGCGGCTGGTGTCTGTAATTTCTCAACAGCGGCGCGGACATGCTGCCGGACCCCGGAGAAAAATTAAGCGAAATGCGTGCAGCTTGAAAAAAGGGAGGAAAAAAAAAAAAGAAGCGGCGGAACTGTGCAGAGCGAGGAAGCCTCTAATTGTTTCCCCAGTGTATGTGACCCAGTGACTCTGGAGGAGTTCTTCCTTGTTCTTTCACTACGCGTAAAGCAGCATTCATTATTGATTTGGTGGCACAGACTTCTCACACAACATGGTCGTATGAGTGGGCCTAAGTGTTTTGTCAGTTTGGTTTGCAGCCTCACTAATAAACACCCTCTACAACCTTTCTACAACACGGCGCCGTGTTTTCCTCAAACTCTGAATTAATAACCAAGAATGAATAAATTGAATGGGATTAAAGCTTGAGCGACAGTGACCCATACAGTGTGTGAATATAAGGTTGATGGAAGACACTCCAACGTAGCCCATTTAGCCAGCTCCATGTCATGTCTTCATACGACAGGCTTTTACTAAGCTCCTTAAGAGCCTGCCCCGGGGGATCTATGGGAGGCTGGAGGTACTGACTCAGGCCTTATCTCCACTAATTTACCCCATGAATTAGGCGGGCCCTCGCCTCTGTGTCCTGCCAGACCCACACAATGCTCGCTCCGTGTTAAGAAAATGAGGAGAGAAAGGGGCTTAGCGATGGCTAAGTTGGATAAGAAGCTGTGGAATCAACAGGGGAAGGCGCACACACACACACACACACACTCGGCTGCATCAACTTTACCTGGACAGTTAACGTTCATCCCCGGGATTTAAAAAGTGTTGATTCCCCGTCACTTGTCTGTGAATTCTCAGGGTGGATTAAGCAGAATAAAATGCAATTTGAATCATACGGATTAGGGCGGAAAACAAACAGGCAGGGCCTCGCCCCTGTCAGGCAGAAAGGGAGGGCAGTATGACTGTTTCTTTGTTCATTTCACGCTTTCCTTAAATGATTTCTGACAGACTTTTTGAAATTCAAATGAGCTGGCATGCGAGAGACGTTTAGAGGGTAGCAAGTGCAGGTCAACGGAAATGTAAGCATACATCCGTGTTTGGAGAAAGCATGCATGCAATAATCAGAGTTTTGCACTCGAATCAATGGGATGTAAACAAACATGGGTGCATTGATTCCTTTCTGCACAGCTGAAAAGGCCATTCATGTCGTTTGCATGTTCCACGTGAACGAAACAAACTGAGTTCCATCCCAATCTGAGCTTCTGTAAGTCTTTGCATCCCGGCGCCCTGTCTCCCTGTCATGACAGTCTCCCACCCCCCACCTCTCCTCTCGCTGTCTCTCTCTCTCTCTCTCTCTCTCTCTCCATGTGATGCATTTTTAAAAAGTCTCCTTTAAAAAAGCAAAAGCAATCAAAAAATAGCTCCTCGCTGCTGCTGCTGCCGTCGCACACTTGGTCCCGTCAGTGATTTTAACTCTGCGGGCCTCGTCCTCGGTCTCTGTATTATTGAGTGTAAATTGTCTAATTAATAATTAAATAATAAGGAGATAACTTCTGGCAGACAGTGAGTGGAGACATACTGCGTGACATCTGCTTTGTAGTTAGAATGGTGATGTCCAAAAGAATCTTGTTTACTAAGCAGACATTGGTCTTTGGCAGGGAAACCTGTTAGTCGAGGGAGATGTTTTTGGGCCATGAACAATGTAAAATCTCTGTTAAATATGTTATGTGCAGCAGTCTTGAGGCGTTTCTTTGTGCCTCAGGCCAAAAAGCATTTTGTTCGTCAAACAAAGACTCTTTCATCTTTTCACAGATTTAACAAATAGGTCTCACTCATTATTAAAATCCAAAGTGACACAAGTGTATCTGGTGGAAAGCAGCTCGGTTCGAGTAGCACTCCAAAATCAATCAGGGTATTTTTCATCCAAAAAGGTGTCATTAAATGATGATGTGAGCGCGTCCTCCTGAGCAAACATGCAGAGACAAGTTCATCCTCCATCATCAGTCCCTGGACGTCCATGTCTGTGGGTAGCCTGGTTATTGGAGAGCTCAGCTGATGCACTTTGGTTTCAAATACTCTGCACAGCCTTCTACATGACTGTGACTGTGTCAGCCAATTAAAAACCTGAAGGACTTTAGCTGTTAAAATGTAAAGAGCGAATTCTTCCTCTTTTCTTGCAACAACAGAAGAAAACACAGTTTAAAGAAGATCTGTAAAGTGCGTCTGTTTGTTGAGTCTTTTCAAGCATCAGCCATCAAGGCCGAAGCACTCGTCTTGTTTGCCGGGTATGTGTGCTGGAAACTAATCTGCAATAAATCCAAAAATTCTCCACAACTGCCGCTTCCTCTCTGTACGAATGACATTGCAGAGTTTTGAAAACACTTCCAGAACAATGACGGGCTTTTCCCGGGCTGCGGGATAGGCGGTGATCGGACATGTTTTCAGAAGGTCGGAGGTATCCATTTGGGAAATTATTCAGCTCCTGCTCCTGCTGCTTCAAGACAACGCGTCAAACACGATGAAGAATATTAGAAAAACACAAATAACCTTCCTTGCACGTGCAACACACACCTCTGCATATACACAGAGGAGCACATGCAAACGCACACCTCCGTCCACGCCTCTGGAAGCAATAACAAGAGGAGAGAAACCGAAGGCTAAAGAACACGAGGCCTCCCGGGCCAGAGACCAATGAGTGGCTCATCCATGTTAAGTCAGGCCGCGGCGCTCTCAGGTGTATTCACTTCAGGTCAGGACGGAGCCTCGCTGACCTTTGCAGCAGACAGGGAGGCTCATGGAGCTTTTCCCCAGCAGTCCTGAGAGTCGCAGGGTAAACAACAGACTCAATGCTGCACTTTGAAATGTGTGCGTGTGTGCTTAGAGAGTCTTGCAGTAATCACATGTTAACCACTTCATGATGTCCTCACCCTTCCAGGCTCATATGTATAGCAAATGAACACATTCAGGAAGCAGCGTTCTCGGTAATGCGTTTTCCTTTCGAGGACACTCGGTTTTTAGAGGCCATGATTGTGACACAGCTTGAGCACAGCCGAGAAGAATTGAGAAGAAAAAGAGTGAAGAATGGATATTAAAACAGCAGGGAAGTTGAAAAATAGGACTTTGCAGGACTGGAATACAAACAGAGACGGGCCAGAGAGAGAATTCACAAGCAGCAGCAGGATGCATAATCCTTCATACAACACATACAATAGAAATGAGTGCAAATGTTGCTGCGAATTGAACCAAAAGCCTTTCTAATCTCATATAATTTTCTTCTGTGTGTCTGTCCTATTACCACCCATTAGGGCCTTCTTTCATCCACTAGTTTGCATTCCAAAATAAAAGCCTGCATCATCTCTTAAATTCTCTCAGGGACACATGCAACAAATCACAGTGCCAACTCTTTCTTGACATTTTCACTCCCTCTCCCTGCGTTTTTGGAATCCAACTCTCACAGTTAATTATTCTTTCTTCCATCCGCTACAATGGGACTATTGATCTTTCAGTTCCTGCCATGAGTCCAGGAATTTCAGACAGTAGTGGGGAAGCAGACACACGTGAGGCCTGCTGCATCATTCTGGAGCTTTAAATTTAAGCACTACGCTTTCTTTTCTTCCAACGGCACTGTGTGCATGTGCTTTTTCCAGCTTTCATGGGAATTACAAATCTGGGAAAGTGAGGCACGGTAAACGGGAGACAACAGGAAGAATTTCAGCAATGAGCAGGCATGAAATGACATAAAAGATCTGTATTGTAGCTCACTCTGTCACTCGAAATGACTCAAATAAATATTCTTAATTAGCCACAAAGCTATCTAGTTATTCCAATCAAATCAATTCATGAGCAGAACTTAAAAGAAGAGCAAAATGGGGATCCCCACATATGCTTGTGGCAGATTCTGCTGCTCCTCTCCACAACAGATGGAGGTGCACAGCCTGCTACAAAACTGGTGGCGGATCCCACTCGCATTAGACAACCTTTGATCTGATGTCATCCTGGGCCACTTCGCTCAGTAATTCTTCCTTTAATTTCCGTCAAACTTCGAAGCTTGCAATTTAATTTGCCTAGAGCCCAAAGTCACCAGGCTATTTCGTTTTTGTTACAGAGGGAGAGAAAGATGGAGAGAGGGGGGGTGGAGAGGGAGAGTGCGCGTCACTGCTCCATCACGCACACAAGATGTCTTTATGGCCAAGTAACAAGTGCCCTGAACAATTAGCACATTTATTTCTAAGTGTAACATGTTAGATGTGCCGTTTTGGGAAAATTACGCAGATAAATATTTCGCATCCAAACCCCTGCCTTTAATAGAAACCGGGGGAGTCCGTTCAAGTCACAAAATCCAAATGCGTTTTTTGGAAATCTACGTGCTTCCTGCCGGTTTACTGCGCTGCGTCGATGTAGCATCACCAAAGCCTCTTTTTATCTTTACAGACAACACACAAAGTCGTATAATGTGAGTCCAAGTCCCCGATGTGCCCACTCCCCCTGCTGCATCCCTCCTAATTCTCTCCCCACGCACAGTCACAGCCTCAAGATTCCCCCTCCAGCTGCTCATCAAGTATTAGAAATGACTCACCTGCCTTGTCGAGACCTAAATCCCCCCATGCCTTGCTTTGTTGGAATAAAAAAAAAAGCCGGGACAATGTTTCACTGTTTCGGGGTCTTCACTTGCAGGGTATGTCCAAATATCCGTCCAGTCTGCGCACTGCTTGTTTCCCGTTAATGACCTTCCCGTGAAGCGATAACCACAGTCATTATCCTCTCTGCGCTGACATTTCACAACGTTTCTCCCATTTTCTTCTCTTTTTTCTTCTTCTTCTTCAGCGGGATTCTCTCCTCCTGCTCCTGGTGCGTTTGGATGCTTTCGCCTTCACTCTCCGGCTCAACACGAGCTCGGGTGGCGGGGGCGCGCGGCGCGGTCCCGGCGGCCTCACTCGGGAGCGCCGATTGGAGACGGAGAGAGAGGAGAGTTACTAAGGTAACCAAGGGCACACGCATCATACATGAAAAGGAGCGCGAGGAGGATTGATGCCCTCCAACTCCGCTGTGCCCTTCTGCTCGGCCGTCTTTGACAGGTCATCAAAAATGGCCTTTTTTCATGTTCCGCTGACGGGAAGTGTCTCTGACAGAAAGACGCAACAGCGTCCTATTAAAGGCATCAGTCATCTTATAGGTCACATTTCTCCTGGAACATTCATAAATCCTCAGATTCATTAAGTTTCTTGGATTTCTCTTAAATTAAGATAAAATCCTGCTGAAGATAAGCCATGCACAAAGATAACAAACTCTTGATGTTAATGAATGAAAACGAGGAGAAGTAAAAGTTAGTAAAAAGCTGAATAGGCTGATCAGAAGTCTAATAAGCTGCAGAATAGTTTTGCTCGGATGTGTTTAATTTGACTTTCCTGACTCAGTAATTTAACTTTAGACTATTAAAGCTGCTTTACAGCCTTTTTCTTTATATCCATGTTAATGTTTGCAAGCCAATAATGTAACGGAGAGGAATATAAAGCGAGGATCCTGGGTGTGACAAAAATATATGCAGACTTAATGTGGGGAAATATTAAGACCTACAAATCTACCAGCAGGGGGATATAAGGGTGACAACTACCTTATCAAAATTGTTATATCACTATAAATATGTGTGTAAAAGGCGGCTTCACTCGCTGCCTCTGGATCCCAAATCTCAAGCTCTGTCACTATTTTTAAAAGAAAGTTAAAGGCATATCTTTTTAATTGGGATTTTATTTTGAAGTAATGTTTTGAACTGAGTTTATAACATTTAGCTGTTTTTACTTTTGTAATTTTGCATTCTTGAAAAATTGTATCTATTTTCGTCCATTTTGTCCCGATATATGAAACACTATGGGAAGCATGTTTGTTTCAAAGGTGCTAAATACATTAAGTAGAGTTATAAAATGTATCTATTTGGTGTGGTTACCTGAGATTCAGAGGGACTAACTTTTGATGTGACCAGCGACGTTGCAGCAATTTGCCAGGCCTCCCCATAAGCCTCCTTTCTATCCTACATTCTCTGATAAGTTTCCAATAATCACAGCTGAAACTCCTTCCCGCTCCCTGTTGTGTGTGAACTTGGATTTACTGTGTGTTTATTGAAATGCCCTGGAGAGATCTGACTCTGCGTTATTTTAGACGCACAGTCGCAAAGTGACTCTACGGAACAGTTGATCCCTCCTCATACAGGAAAAGTCTGCCTCCCTCTCTTATTGATAGTTTTAAATCTTGGTTGCATCTCTTCTCCTTGGCCTTTAAATCCAATTGTGATCAATACTGCATCATCAGTGCTTTGACTTTCTGTGTGACGCCTAAATTGTCCTTGTGTCTCTGCTCTGATGTTGTCTGAGCCTTCTGAAGTTGTGCTGCACTTTGTCTGACATTTTGTCTATAAATAAAGTTGACATAACTTTTGCTGGAAATTAAAACACTTAAAACCAAGTAATGATGCATTTAAGGACAGTTTAAACCCCAAATAAAACATTGCCTTTAGATTTAAACTCAACGCATGCTCTAAACTGTAGTTACAGCACAAAAATAAGAAATAATAAGCGACTCCTGCAGGTGTAAATAGAAGCAGGATTTAACGTTTAATGCAACAATCAGAGCCACGATACAGCCGCCACTAATATCTCCTTCAAATGAAATCTAATGTAGAGCCTGGCACTGAAACCAGCACACTGTTTATCGCGCTCTTTGAAGAGAATACTTAATTATACAGAGTAAAGTATCTGATGTTAACAAGTGTCACAACTAAAGAGATGGAGCTGCTATTTATCACTGCCATTCAAAACACAAGAGAACGAGAAGCAATACAACCCTCACCATGACAGACCGATATTTAACTTAAAACTGCAACTTTAGTCGTCCTCTTTAGGAGAGACAACCCGCCAAACCAAAATAAACAAACACCGCGGGACCCCGGCCCTTTAATGGTCGACACTGAGCGGCAGAGAGGCGACACACGGGGAGAGTTGAAGTTTTACAGGTGGGTTCAGGCCACTCATTCATACTCACAAGGACGAATTTTTCTCTCAAGGATCGTGTCAACTGAGTCACACACACACACAGATGAATGTAGTGCCTGAGGCGTCTGGATGGGTTAGTTCAAAGGCATGCGGGAGAATAATATTTATGCCTTAGGAAAGAGGGTGAGCCACTTAATGTCAAAATGTGGGCATGTCAGCTCTCCATTAACTGTCCCAAAACATCTCTGTGATAATATGCTCAAATTAAGAGTTTAAGAATCCTGACATGTGGATTCATTTTATTTAACCAAAGTTTAGTTTAATCTGCAATGAGCATCAAAAAAGGACTCAATGCTGTGAGGTAAGTACAACAGTTCTTACAAGAGTATCAAGGCCACATTAAAGAATAAAAAAATATGAGAATAGTTAGAAAAGCAGTTAGAAAAGTTGTAATAATACGAGAAAAAAGTTGTTAGATTCAGAGAATAAAGTGGTAATTTTAGGCTATTGTTGGCCTGGATATAAAGGGGAATATCAGAAGAGCAGCTAGCCGCCTGCGCTAAAATGTGGAACATGGAGCATCTTGTGAAGTTACGCTTGGAAATGATTACTTAAAAACCCCCTCCAGTGAAAATTAAGTGTTTAACTTTGTGAACATCTCCAGGTGGTGTGTTTCATGTGCTACAAGACATAACAGGGACAACATCAGCAGTCATCTCCATGGCTGGGCCTGTCTGCTTTTAAACCGCAGTCTACCACGGACAGGCTGAACAACATGTTTTCAGATTGGCAGGTTTGAGATGTCACAAACCTAAGGAGCCAATCCCGTTAATGGACGGGGTGACGCTATGTGTATCATTATGTGTAACCTATGGCAACCACTTCAGGGATGCTCGAGCCAGCTGTAACTGTCACCGTAATTTTTACAAACTCACTAACTAAACTACTAACGTTAATGTTACTATTAATTACTACATTCCAAGCTAGCTAAATTTCAACAAGTTGCTGCTAAACGACGGCAGAGACGTGTTTTGTTTTTTCGACGGAGGGGGGCGGTTGGAAATTTGCATAGTGGGCGGGGCCTATGCAGATTCTGGAATTTTAATGAGGGAGAAGGAGGAGATGCCTTGGGAGGATTTTAACAAGGTAATTAAACGAATCTTGTAGAAAAAAAAACATTAGACACAAGTTATTATTTCAAGCAGAGCATCTTATATGTCTTAAAACATGACTGGAGATGGACTAATAAATTAGGCATAATACCACTCTAGCCAGAGCTGCTGTATATTTATTGAACACACCTGGTAGCATGGAAGCAAGAACATGCGAGATCTCCTAGTGTCCTAGGTTTCACTGAAGGCTGTGTTACCGTATAACACGTAGTATTGCGCAAGCACATTAAATTTATACACTTTATATTTAGTATTGGTTTCACAAAAGCGAAATACCATTAATCTTTTGGCACATCAGCAACGCATTGTCACAAATATCAGGACTCTGAAAATTTGAAAATGACTCGTGATTTTAGTCATTTTAGCGCAGAAGGCTGGCTGCTGCTCTGATATTCCCCTTCATTTTAACATATAAGCTAACCATAGCCTAAAATTGCGACTTTATTCTCATAAAATTGCGACTTTATTCTCATTATCTCTTTTTTTTCTTTAATGTGGCCCTAATGCTGTCGTAAATAAGGGATCTATGAACACAATTTTTACAACCTAAAAATAGCCAATAGCCGGCATTATACTTTTTAATTCAACAATATTTAGGCTAACAACACCCATGAGGATAGAACATTTAGCACAGAGGAAAATGACTCTACAAAAGGCTTTTCAGGGTTCAATACAGAGCATATTCAAAAGCGATTTGGTCTCTTGGTAGTAGGATGTGAAAGTGCTCTTACCTTTAAGTACTTTTATCCCATGATGATTTAAAAACAGCATACAAACAAGGAAACACAGCCGGGGACGTCTTTTTTGTGTGCTGTAGAAGAATCCCACATTTAGAGACGATTTATAACTTTAGGCCATTAATGAACAATTAAAATGTAAATGAGTTAAAGCAATCTAAACCCCACAAGGCAAATCTTTCCAGTTGTCTTTGGCCAGATGCTAAGAAGCACATTAACATGACGAGTGTTTTAAAACGATAAAGGCGCCGGTCATGAAGGCTAAAGGTAGAAGCACGGGCTGCGGGATGCACAGAAGATGAAGAAACAACAAGGCTCAGACCTGTCAAATACTGTACAGTCAAGATTAAGGGAAAAATGTCAGGCAGGAGACGCGGAGAGGAAAAGATAAATAAACACGACAGGCCAGCGGGACACGAGAGTCAGCAGAACAGAGAGGACGAGAGCTGACATTGTGATGACCATGACTGTGTATCAATAAAGAGCTGCAGTGTGAGGGGATGAAAGGGAAGAGAGACTTTAAGAGTGTGTTGCTCAAATATTCACAAGATATCTATTTAATTTGGGAAACAGCTTGGGGGACCATTAATTTATACTGTTATTGTTAATAACTAATAACAGTAGAACAGTTTGTCGTCCAGGCTCCGACCTCATCGCTCCACGCACAAATTTGGGTGAGTGATGAAATAATATCTTAAACCCCCCTAGCCCGGAGGTGGCGAGCAGGGGGAGAGATGGTGAAATCTTGCAGCTAAAATAGATCAGCAAATTGGGAAGGTGCGTTTGTCATGTGACTGGAGACATGTCAAGTGTGTAACAGCGCAGCTCGAGGTGACTGCCTGAACTCGCTCGTAGGTGTTGTTCCATTAATTGGACTAATTGGCAACTGGACTCTGGAAGACGTTTCACTTCTCATCCGAAAGGCTTCTTCACTTCTAAACTGACTGGTGGACAGAGCCACGAATATAAGCCTCTGTCGGTCATTAGTATGCCAATAGATGTTTAATCAGGGGTGAGTCGTTAGCAAGAGCTGTTGACCCAGTATTACTGAGAGCCGTTAGTACCCACTGGTGTTGATGGGTCGTTAGGCTGATCCTGAGTGTGAGTGTGATCTCAGCTGTTTGGGCAGAGAATTCAACACTGCATTGTAAGTGGGTGATAGGTGGTGTCTTAGACCACCACCTTGGTTTTTCCAGCTTAACATAGATGGCTTCCTTGACATCTCTTCCAAACCAGTGATCTCCTCTGGCCAGGATGCGAACTTTGCTGTATTCAAAGGAGTGTCCATCGTCCTTTAAATGTAGGTGGACGGCTGAGTCCTGACCTGAGTAGCCGGCTCTCCTACAGTTCCATTAAGGTTTAATTATTCATTCTTCTATTATAATGTTTTAATATTAATAACCATAATATTTCTTTGGCTGCTGAAAATTTGTATTATTGACGTATCGGCAGGTTTTGGTTGCGTGCAGGAAAAACAGGCGTGTGGAGCTGGTTATCTGACAATAATTTTGCTTCTTAATTAATCTCTTTAAACAGATATCTCCATGAAAGTGGAGCCAAAAATCCATTCTTAGATGTCGTATCTCAACTCCAACCCCATTCTCACTTCTTTGGTTGCTGGTCGGACTGTAAACAACACAGTATAAAAAGGCTTTGGCTGGAAGTCTCTTTGACATTGGGATAAGTGGACATAGTTAAACATCCATCAAGTCACCCATTATCTATACCGTTTATGCTGTTCGGCGCCGCTGGGGGGCTGGGGCCTATCCCAGCTGTCATTGGGCGAGTGGCGGGGTACACCCTGGACTGATTGGCAGTCAATCACAGGGCTGACGCACAAAGACAGACAACCTTTCATGCTTACATTCACACCTACGGGCTATTTTTAGAGTCACCAGTGAACCTAACGAGCGTGTCTTTGGACTGTGGGAGGAAGCCGGAGTACCCGGAGAGAACCCACGCATGCACGGGGAGAACATGCAAACAAAACAGGAAGGCCCACTGCGTCCAAACCGTGATTCAAACTAGGAACTGGCCACAGTTGGGTTCACACCATCACAGCCTCAGCGGTGAAGAAATTACGTGTGGAGAAAACTCTGAAAAGCTTTATGAAATGATCACAAGCTGTGGTCAGGCATGTGCTATTTGTTAGAAGCATGTTTTATAGAAAGAGCGGGGCTGTTAATCTGACATTTATTATATCTGTGCTGAATTATTGTGTGAAGCAAAGTGATTCCAGTGCTGTATTTTTACAATGCCCCGTGCTCTTGGCTTCTTGTCACTTTAATGTGAACGCAGTGCCTCCATCCGTAGCACAGTCCTGCAGGAATTATTACGTTTTTCTAGAGAGATGATCGGTTAGGTGAGGCAAATATACGGGAAGCCTTTTAAACTGACTGGAAGCAGGTTGAAATCAGAGCCTTTTATGACACCAAAATTAAACTCGAAACCTACAATTAAATCTTGTTTTATTACATATCAAAACACGTGTATTCTGTTATTTTTGTTTCCACTTTGACTGCCTGTATTTGGTCATTGAATTAGGGTGAAGCCTACAGTACACTTGTGTGTTTGTGTTGCATTTTAAAGCTTGTAGGGAGTCGACGCTGAGTTTATTCTGCTAATCTAGCAATAGAGTTTATTGTTTCACGCTCTGCCTTGTGCCTCGGTCTTGTGACGCCTTCGGCTTTAAGTAAACCTTTGAAACATCTATGTGACGCAGCTGTGTTGCTCTGTACTGCATACTTTTCTCCACATTACCATGTTTATTTGAATTGGTCACAGTTGCATTTGTAGGAGAAGTAGATTCTTCTATTTTCATGCACAACAAAAATGGCTTTAAAAGATACGTTGTGGCCGGAGATATCATACGTGGTAAAGCTGGATGGTTGCCTCTGGTGTGTCTGCGGTTTCAGCTCTGTAAAACGTTTTCCAAGAAGCTCATAACTTACTTAAGCCTGTTATCCAATTATTCAAATGGATTTATTATGGGCAGTGATCAAAAGGTTTGATAAGATCATTCATAATCAGTTTTAAATAGTTTGTTATCACAGATAAAGGCCTTGCTGTTGTGTGGTCATGTGCTCTCTAAGGAGTTGCATGAATGTGTGCCCAAAAATACAGTTGGGATCCCCAAAGACAAAGAGCGTCTCTGTGTGTGCGGATAAAAGCGCTGAAAGAAGACAGAGGTCTAGAAGGCGACGCATTTACACTCTCTACACTTCTCGTGCTAAAACAAAGGGTCAGGACCGGGACAGGGCACTGCAACAAGCATCTGTTGTCACTTCTGTAATTTATAAGCAGAGTGGATTCAGCCTGATACCTCCTCAGCAGGACACGGCCATAATGTTTTATTCACACATTCTTTCACTTCTTTGATCGCTGATGTGAGCAAGAAATCAGATGAACAGTCACACGACAAAAGTTAACCCAGGACAAGCTCGGGGCAGAGAATCTGAGGAGGACACAGTCTGACACATGACTCCTTTTACATTAGTCGCTCTCAAACCTGCTTTTATGAAATTTCAGAATATACAGCAACGTTTTGGGGAGAGGGGATCACACATCACACCGTATGTAACGGTACATGAGAACCCAGTCTGCAACATTTCCAACACCACTACTCATGAAGTTTCCTTATTTTATGCTTTACAACATCACGATTAAAAGTTGAGTTGTTTTGTGATTATTTTGAGCAGGCAAGGCGGTTCTGACCCTCAAAGCAGACCATCGCCTTTGTCAGAGCTGGGGAGAAACCACAGACTGTCTAAAAAGATGGACGACATGACAGCTGCCCTAAAAGTGAAGCCAAAACATCTCTATCACCCCCTGCTGACTGGCTGCAGTATAGCTCATAAAGCCCGCCTCCTCCATGTTAACAGATGGGACATGGGTCAAACTATAAAGTCAAAATACATGTCGAATACATTTTTCTGTCATCATAGTTAGTTCTTATCATGCTGATTTACGTCCAAGTGTTCCTTTTTCTGACAAGTTTATTTTTAATTAGTTATTTGATGCTGTAAAAAGGATGATTGACAGCTCTGTTGACCAATCCGGCTCCTGCAGCCGATCAGTTGCTGTTTTTTCAATAAGTTAAGTGTGTGTTCTGGTTAGCGGAAGTGGCTGTGGCCGCTTCACCCGCCAATCTCTACTGCGCAGTCTCTGACTCCAATAAAGTCACCAGCGCAAGATGGCAGCGCCTATCACGTGGGGCATCACTTTTGTACAATGGGAGCAGATGGAGACGTGTCGTCCATCTATACCACCAAGAGAACATTTGTGGGTCTCCTGACCTCTACAAGGGACCGGCAGCTGTCGTTGGACCTCAAGAGGCAGCTGAAGTTCCCCAACCACATCGTGGCCACCACCCTGCGACCTGACAGCAGGTTGTGCTGCTGGAGTTGACAATCCCATGGAGGAGGCCTTTGAAAGGAACCTCTCCAAGTATGCAGGACTGGTGAGTGACCCAAGCAGGCAGGATGGAGAGCCAAGTGTCTCCCATGTGAGGTTGGTTGCAGGGGATTTGCGGTGTGTTTTTTGGTCAGAGCCTTCAGAGACCTGGGCATTGAGGGAGAGAGGATGAGGAAAGCCATCTGCAGCACCACCAAAGCGCCAGAGAAAGCCTCAAGACGGCTATGGTTAAAAAGAGGGGAACTATGGAGTCAGAGGTAGTCAGCCATCCTGGACACAAGCTGTTGTCTGATCAGTCCCAGCTGGGTCGCCTGGAGGACGGTGTATGATGTTGAAAGACCTGGATCACCTGATGATTCCAGGTACCTCACTGAAGATGCATGAGATGTATGTTCACAGTAGGTTTTGTAATATTTATGATACGCTTAAGACAATACAAACTCGTAAAAACACACATGTACACACTGTAATTACATTTATAGACATGTAAGCATTGCACACAAATTAAAGTCAGTGTAAAACTCGACTTTTTGATACTCTGAAGTTGAAAGAATGTGTTTTTAGTTGAACCTTTTACAAGTGAAAAAGGATGTCCTGATCTGTTGTGAGTACTAAATAAACGGAGGCCTTCTGTCACTTATCCCTAACAGATGTCCAGTGCGGCAGAGTATTACACAGTTCTCACACTTTAAATGACTTCCTGCTTTATTTGAAACCATTTGCTGTTACCATTTGCTACCATTAGCCTGAGCCTGACCAACTTACTCAGCACCTTTCGTGACCTTTGACCTTTGCTCCGCAGAGTGAATATTAAAAATAGAAAGGGAAGAGCGGGGAGATGTAACCGTGACATGAATTTGAGCCCATAGAACTCTTTTCATATTACATCCTTATGATAGCAGCTGTATATAAAGACAGCTGTTAAAATAGGATTTCCACCAGTGTTACTTTTAGCAGCTGTTTTAGATTTAGTCTTAAGACGAAAATGCTTTTTAGTTTGAGTTACATTTTATACATTTTTACCCTTTATATTTTTAGTCAATAAAAAGTCAGCACATTTTAGTCAAAACATTTTTCTCTCTTTAATCTTATTCAATCAGCCTGGTACAAGTTCAATCTCCTTTCATCCGTCCTTACATTCATTGTTTCCTGACGATGTTCTTCATGGGGAATGCAGATCCTCAACTGAGGTTATATGTAAATAGAAACTTCTGGAACGTAACATTAAGCATGTAAAGCCACAAACCGAAGCCGTGCAGTTGCACACACTGCACATTCATCCATTGCCTTTGTTACAGCAGCAGCGGGATTTGTTTTTACCATTAAAACGTTTTGTAAATTCATAATCGCTTCTTATTTTAACAGTCTGACTGAAGCACACAGCCGGTGATGGCTCCTTTTTGTGCCGAAGAAGCAACAAAGGATGCGTAAAACGCCTTTTTTCATGTGAGGACATTTTAGTCCTGTCTTCGTCTCATTAACGAAACAAAACATACCGTCAAATTCGATGCGTAAGACACATTTTAAGTACTTTTTTTTCATCTAAAAAGCGGGGTGCAACCAATATACCTGTATAAAATGCAGAGAGAGGTATGTTACGGTATTTTACCCAGACGATGGGATATAATCTAGCTAAAGTCGTAGGGTGTTAAGTGGTGACGTCACCCCTCTGCGTTAAACTGTTTCCGTGTCCAAGCCGCTACAACATCTCCTATTTACTGCATGCCGCAGTGCTGCTTTGTGTTTTCCTCACTGTTTTAAGCTTGATTGTTAATTGTTAAGCTAACTTGATTGTTGCTAACGCTTCGTCACGGACATGCACCGTCACGATCGCTATTGCAGCAGCCACACTCGCAACAATCAACGTTACTGTGTAGGCTGGGAAGGAAATTATAGTGCCAGATACAAAAAACAACTCAAATATCAGTGAATATATAAAGTGTATATGCAAAAGAGACAGTGCCTAAAAGAAAAAAAATATTACACACAGCCGATGAGGAGAGACTCTAGCAGGCTGCCACCCGGGACGGCGGCGGAAACAAGTATAAAAAAACCTTTTTCCCGCTGGGATACCCCCAAAGACAGACCGCGTCTTGTATTCCGGATTTCACGGTACGTGTCGTCAGAGTTTTTATTATCAAAGATCTATTTTTAGCTCTTCAACGTCTCGTCTTCATCAGGGAAAAAAAGGTCATCGATGAACATTTTTTGTCATAATTTTCATTACCAAAATTTCCACTGATTTCCACGTTAACAGATCATCTCTTCTTCTCTTCTTACCGCAGGGTTGAAAATGTGGTTGAATGTTGACCATGTAATTTATTAGTTTACCGTTTAATTTGAGTGTTTATTTATCCCATTGGCTGAAAACCAGCCAAGTGTGCGCACAGACACACAACACCCTCTTTAGAGGAAATTAAAGGATCTATTAAGCGCCCACAGAACAAGTGCATAATTTAAAATGTGGTGTCACAGCGGGCGCTCACAAGGTGACCAAAACCCCAAATTATTGTTAATATAGCAAGGTCAAGAGGACGAATAAACACTGGTCTAATGAATAAAATCTCATGCAGGGATGCTTGTTTTTGTCTTACAAACTGAATAAAGAGTCAGTTCTGCAACAAATTCAGCTTTCAGGGCATCTGGGTGGTGTGAAATGTTCACGCTTTTTACTCACCGCTCATGTCCGCAGTAATCCTGCTGCAAATTGTACGTACCTCTTTCATCGTAAACATCCATTTTCAGCTCGGTTGAACTGCTCTCTGTGGTTTCCAAACACATTTATGATATTTTGAGACAGTGATTGGCTCTCAGGCAGAGGCTGATTACAGCATCCCACATCACGCACTTTCCCAGGTAGCCTCGGAAATCAGGATATCTCCCCCGGACCCTAAACAGAGACGGAAACAAGGAGTTTTAATCAAGCTTCTGATGCATGCTCTTACTGCTAATGTTCACATCAGACACACTTTTTCACTGGCTTTATGTTTACTACCACACTGGAGTTATTAGGACACGCTTCTCTGTGCAATAATCTCACCGGCATTATGACAGAAAAGGGTTAGTCACAGCATGTGTCACTGCCCAGGGTGGGAGAGGGGATTTAGGGATATTTTTGTGCCAAGCGCTGAGGGCTGTGCTGGTCTTTCCCTTACACGAGTCCTTTAAAAAAGCTGAATCTAACATGCTAAATGTATTGTGCACAGATGATTCCACCGCCTCCTGTACTCATTATCATCTCTGCTGCGTATAATTACTGAAAAACAAAGTGCTAGAGGTAACCAGGATCGTGCTAATGGGAAATGTTTAATTTTGATGTGTAAAACGATCTTGTTGAAGTAAATAGTTGCCAGTTTTGAAAGCTCCAATCTTTCTGTTTGCTATCAGTCTGTTTATGCTGAAGTGATACTTGACTAAACTGTGCAATAGGCAAAAAGCAGCTAGACAAGAGCCTGGCTCTCATGCTCAGATTTCCATATTTATTGCCTGAAATCCTGCGGGGAGTTCAACTGAATGCCAATCGTAGAGCTGACTCACTGAAACAAATATGCATCTGCAGCCTGCACACTACGGCGCCGACTGCACACTGTATGACGTTTGATTGATTAAAATCTACCTGCTGAAGCTAAATGTTAGAGGTATAAGTAGCTCAAGGTGTCAGCTCTGAAACTGTGATAAAAAGCCACTGGCTGACGTTGTTTCTATTATATAAGTGACAACGATAATAACACTCTCTCTTTATACACAGCATCTTTGAAAACTGGAGTTTAAGAGTGATTCGTACACGGCAGAAAATGACCGATTATACTCATTTCAGTGATCTGTGAAAATAGAAACCTCCATTAAAGAGAACAAACTTCCCTGTAAAAACATGTTTGAAGAAATTATTGACTTGACCTGTCCTTCCTCAGGCAGACGCTCCACATGAGATCAATGTATTTGGTTCAGACACATTTTAATTAGACCAGCGGTTCCTGACTCGGTGTGTCAACTGAGAAACTGGCAGTTGCATGGTGGTTTAAAGACCAGCTCCAGTCATGTTTTAAGACATAAAAAATGCTCTGCTTGAAATAATAAATTGTGTCTTATATGTTTTTTTCTGCAAAATACATTTAATTACCTTGTAAAAATCCTCCCAAGGCATCTCCTCTTCTCCCTCATTCAAAATTCCCTAATCTGCATAGTAAAATAAATAGTAAATAAATGTCTGTTAAGTCACTATCTATCGCTGAATGAGGTAACACAATGGTGATTGAGCCTATGGCCCACTGATGAAAGCCTTTCACAGTGTATAGTAGTATTACAGACTGGGTGTCTGTGGCAACTTTTGTGTAAAAAATCACAAGCGGCGCCCAGTTAGTGACGCGTTTTCCATCACCCAGCAGTGGTTGGTCTGCCAGAGAGGGTAGGCGGAGCTAAGCGGCTGCTTTTCCGGTCTCTGCAAGTGTTGCGGGTAAACAGTAATCTACTATGGCTGAACAAACAAAAAAAAGATCTATGACGACAGATACAACTTCAAAAATAAGTGAAAATCTAAAGAAAAAGAAACAAATTTGACGCTCAGATGAAGGCAAACAGTCTGAAAAGGAAAGCGTTTGAAGGAAAAGTTACAGCCATAACAAAGGACGCCAACCGTAGACGTCTGGTTATGTGCGCCCACAATTCCTTTACATTGCCATTATGTGCCGCCAAAAAGAATGAAACTGAGAAGAAATTCTGTCTTAAACGTGAGTAGTGAGTTTGTAAAAATTACAATGACGGTTACAGCTGGCTCGCGCATCGCCGAAGTGGTTGCCATAGGTTACACATAATGATACGCATAGCGTCACCCTGTCCATTAACGGGATTGGCTCCTTAGGTTTGTGACGTTTCAAACCTGCCAATCTGAAAACGTGTTGTTCAGCCTGTCCTTGGTACACTGAGAAAGGAAGCAGAAAAATAACACATTTACTTTTTAAATTCCATCTCATCTTTGTATTTTATCTTCTGAATAATTTACATTTTCTCTGGACTCTCTTAAAAGGAAAATTAAATATGTCTTTGTTTGAACTATGTAGTTGAATTTTATAGGCATGCAACTGCTGACAAGGCGGCACAAGCAGACATTGTTTTGTTCAATTGGGTCACAGGCCAAAACCACTGAGCCGAACATGTGTTTGATTTCATTTGATACAGGAAAGAAGAAAAACAAAGACAGGAGCAGAAGGAAAGTGGGTGAAATAAACAACATGTGTAGAAAATCAAACAGCCGCATGACTAAGCAAACTCGAACAGACCTGCTGAACCTTCTCAGGGTGAGCAGACTGACACGAGATCCTCAAAGCAAACGTGGATCCACCCTCAACACTACGTCGAGTCAACCCACTCCTTTGTCAGTCTTCACACCTGCAGATACGAGCGCGCACTCACGCACGCACACCTTAAAGCACGGCAATTCTATCGGATGCAAATGTATGCATTTTCATTGTGAACTACGAGTCAATTACAGTTTAATGCCATGGTTATTCTGCAAGGGCGGAAGGTGGAGGCACCTCAAGACATTAGTATGCCGATGTGTTTAAAGGCCAATTTCACCCTGCATGCCTCTGGAACAAAACCCTCAAAGAATTTGCATTTCAACAGAATATCACTTTTCACTGCCTGTTTCTGAATCTGCGTCCCAATGGTGCTCCTATTTCACATTTCCTAGCCTGGATGCATAATCACTTTTGTGTCAAATTGTCTTCATTTAGTTATAATAAGCAGGAAAAGATGCCAGAGGAAGATGGGTTTTTTTTCTCCATCTTTACTTCCCATTATCTTGCTGAGAGTTGGTGTTCTTGTTTCTTTTGGGGATTTCCTTGAGTGTGTGATGTGCTTTGCTTCTTTAATGCGTTAGATTCCTCATTAAACACAAGGTAACAGGAGTGAAAAGAAGGTATTAATCGCTCCACGGACTTAAATACAGGCCTGCTCATGCTGCAGGAGGAATTATTGTAAAACTCAATCATATGTTTCACACCGTTCAAAATGGATTCTCGACTCTCCTCGTATAAAAGGACAAATTAGAGCATCGTATCCCCCTGTGCGGTCCTCCATCTTCCACCCCTTTATCATTGGAAGTAATGACAGCTTTACAGAGGGAGCTAATTAGCAGGTTTGCTGTCACCGCTGCCAGCAGATGAGCACAAGCAAGGTCTCACAGGTGGAGAAGAAAGCAAAGGAGTTTTATTTCTCTTATTTTTTTTTCCTCGATTACTTTATTATTTAAGCTGTTTGCTCGGTTTAAAAAGCGAGGCCTTTTATCCTTCGAGCAGCTAAATGCAGCTAAAAGCACAACAAAAATGTGCTAATATGCTGATGCTCGTGTTGGGTGCATACTGCAACACTGAACAATTCTGCAGGGAGACAGATTTAATAATGGATAGAATGGATTCTTCTGCACACTTTGAAACCATAATGTGATTTATAGATGAGAAAAATCTAAACATTTCAAGGGCTGAACTCAAATTGTTTGAAATTGTTTGTGCAGCGTGTGTGTGTCAAGTAGTTCTATTAGAATTACAGCACTTGGCAGGGAGGGGGGAGAAAGAATTCTAAAAGACAATTTCTCTCTTTGAAATGTTTCTTGCCTGGAGCGTGCAATAAATGAGACTCCGGTGAGCAGGCAATAACTTCAGTCAACAGTACACTAAATGTTATGAGTTGTAGATGTGCAGTGTGTGGGTTAACAGCATCCTGTGAAGCACACACGTGAAACAGCTTTGTGCCGACAGAAGATAAGTACCTTATAAGCGAATTGTTATAAAACATGGATATTTGATTCTTAAAATGAATATTCGATGTGAAAAAAATCTGCACTACGCGGCTGTCTCGCGAGCTCTCGCATGTTCTCTTATGTACTCGTTCGCTTTCTCTATAGCTGTGTCCCAATCCATCGGCTGCAGCCTTCGAAGGAGGCGGTCTACGGAGGCTGTATAACAAGATGGATGACATGACAGCTCCCTAAACGTGAAGCCAAAACATCGCCAGCGCCCCCTGCTGACTGGCTGCAGTATAGCTCATAAAGCCCGCCTCCTCCATGTTAACAGATGGGACATGAGTCAAACTATAAAGTCAAAATACACATCAAATAAATTTATCTCAAACATGGTTTCTGTTTAAATTGCCGTGCAATGAATCTCAGGGTACGTTGAGAAGGATGCACTCGATGGATCCTTCGTGGCCCGGGAAAAAGAGGACACATTTGTCTTCCGCCTCTGAAGGAGCCTTCGAATGAGGACAGCCTTCGATGTGCTACTGTGGCGCAATCGGCCTTTAAATACGGCCGCAGCCCATGAACTGGGGGACAGCTTATGTTACGGAGCATCTTTGAATGCACACGAGCTGAAATGAACTAATACAACAACCGTGTGGCGTGTGGTAAAAATGGCGGAGAATTGAAACCTCATTCTTTTATCTGTTTATTTTGTAAGGTGTAGGAATCCAATGCTGATCTTTTAAAAGGCATGTGTATGTTTAAATTGATATATATTTGCTTGTAAGTTTGTCTCTCGTTGTATTGGTATGTCCTCATGTTGACATATTGCGTAAAAGTAGATATTCGTATAATTCAAACCTCTGTGTTTTTAGAAGGAATAATCAAATGTCATTCTGGGGCAATTTTGACAGCACTACACCAGGCAGTCAATTTGTGTATTTATGTTTAACGCTCTTATTCTGAAAATCAACAAATGATTGACCTACATGTGAATACTGAAGTAAATCGGCGACTGGTGCACTTTAAAGCCGGCAGGAGAGGAGCAGTGTGAGTGCAGACTTTCACAAGGTTTGGTGAAAAAAGCATTAAAGCACATATCAAAGAAGAAGAGCACGTCAATTATTTATCATAGTGAGGAAAAAAGAGCACAGGGGCAGATGGGTAAACAAAGGTGAGGCCGTGCAGGATGGTGCAGGAAGCAGGAAGGGATTCCTCCAGGACGGATGGAGGTCAGCTCACACTCACAACAACACTAAAAGTATTTATGATATATTAGATATTCTGACACAAAATCAAACTTCAATTCATCCCGCAGCAGAGGTAAAATTATTCATCCTCCTTTGTTTGTTTAGCCACACACTCCTGCCAGAAGCATTAGTGCTTCTACATGTACATACAGACTTAAGTGTTCTTTGTGACCTGTAAAAGCTGCGGGGTGTAGAGAACCCGCAGCAGAAGACGCTTTGTTTATTTCGAGGAAAAGGTCAGCGTCTGCACATTTTCAACGTCTCTGGTATTTACCTCAATTTGCAAACATATGTAAGCACATGTGCACAGGCAGTCAAACTTGATTGCATTTACTGTGACTCATTATGAGCGAATACAGGCCTGTGTTTGCATCCGTTAAATTTAATCTACATATTGCTCACATGCTAACACAAGCACTAGTGTTCTGTGAGTACGCGTAAGGATACCTGAAGCCCCTCTGAAAAAGAATTATTATCTATGCTGTTTGAAAAGGCAAAAAAACATTGACCAAATCATTGAACCGTGAACTTGGTTAGCGTCGCCTTCGCAGGTCCATTTATCACCCTCCATTCTGTGATATTAGGAACCCCGGAGAGGCTGGATATAAGCAGCAGACGTGCAGCTCTACCTCTCCATGCCCCCACCAAGAACAGAAGCCTGATTCTCCCACCTGCAAAGTCTCCATCTGCTCCCCCTGCACCGCGCAACAACAAAAAAGCTCCACAACCCAACACACAGTCAAGCCAACCTTGAGTGTAATAGCCCATGACAGTTTGTATTTGACACAGGCGTATCCGCTTGATGCTTTGCAGTAATTTTCAGCAGCCAGAATAAATATATTGGACGGTGCTTGAAGATGTTTTTCTGTCTTTCCAAATTACATCCTGCCTTGTGCTTTTATACTGTATTACTACTCTTAGAGCGCTGCGGTGCATCAGAGGGAGGAGAGAGGGCGAGGATTTGGTGTTAGTTATTCATGTGTGTCCACACTAAAGACCAAAACACACTCCCCCTGTATAGTAAAAAGCAGCAGCAACGCGGACCCCAACAACCTCCAGAGATTTATGGGACCTCCATGAAGTGAATCTTCCAGAGGTGATGGAGGAATGAGGGCACTTTAAATCCCATTACTATGTGATCAGAAGTTGTTCCTCACAGATTACAAAGCCACAGCGGGATCCCCTGAAATCCTGCGAGGGGAAGTATTGGCGGGTAACAATGGCGCGAGCGTGTGGGCCACGTATTTCTCTTCATTAAGTGATAAATAATGCAGGGGAATCATATGAATAATTTTCTCCCTAATGGATATTGCATGCTGAGAAAGGAATTCCAGTTCCAGTTTTTAAAAATTTAGCATGTGAAATGATGCGTCGCGATGTGACAAAGTGATTTTTCGGGGCACGGAGAGAGAGGAGCGCAAATGCATCAGAAAGCCTCAGAAAAAAAGAGCGAGAGGGGAAAAAAAACGGAGGCCGGGACTTTTCCCATCGAGTTGGACAGCATCAAATTACTTCCACGCCATCAGGCCTCCCCTCAGATATGCTGGTAAACACTAATATATTTGATCTAATTGTTCAGCATTAGAGCTGCTATAAATCATTTCTGTACTGCTCTACTTTCCCTTTTCACTGACAAATCTACAGCGCTGCACAAGCACTCAATCACCTTTATATAGCTCTCACTGCACATACTTTTACAATTCTGCTCCTGCTTTATTTCTCCTATTGATTCGTTTCGCGCTGTAACCTTGTTCTTAAGGCAAAAACCTGTGGGTAGCGTTGGATGACCATGAATGAATCCTGAACTATGCTCAAAAGGATCTGGGAGGTGCAACCGCTTTCATAAGGCGGCTCTTCACTCATAAAATTCCGATTCAGTCTTTGATTAGAAATCAATACGGAAAACGTGGAACATATGGTTGTCGAGTGAGGAAATTGCATTTCCCATCTGTCTGCAAATAGGATTCCTCATACTTTATTCTCTTCATCAAAACTCTGAGATGGCACATCGCAGATTGCATGTACATTTGAAATGCAGTCTGTCATCGCTGGGTAGGAAAGGAAGCATGACAAGCAATGGAAATTCAAATAGCATATCCGATAAAGCACGCAGCCTCTTTCATAGCGGTGTGATCGGTTGGATGGATGAGTTTTAACATCACAATAAAATGCCTCTTCTTGCTGTCACAGTGTTTCATAACTGGCGTTGACACATCTGTAAAGAGATGAAGGAAGCAGCAGACGCACATGACAGATTACAAAGCCCGGGTACAAAGGACGTGGACTTCTTTCAGACTTTTTCAGCCCCTGTGATGCTACCTGCATCCAGCAGCATGACATACAATATGCATATGTTATCAAAGTAAAAATCGGCCATGAAACTTTAATGAACGGAGGAATAGAGGGAGCAAAGAGAAGCCGAGTTGCTGAAGGCGATGTGGAATTGTTTTAGCGGAGCGTAGCGGACAAGAAGCAGGAAACCTGGGAGAAGAAGAAGAACAATGGCTATAGGCGTTTGCATTTCACGTGTGAGTGTAAGAGCCACCTCTGCAATTATACATAGCACTGAGGAAGGACATGGCTGCAATCCACAAAGCACATTTCCACACTTTGAACAGAGCCACAGCTTGCCTGCGGGGACTTTGCAGCTCAGGTGGCAGGCATGGTGAATTCACCGTTTGGGAGAAGTCGTAAGCTGGAGCCTCCGTGGTCAGCAGCTCAGCATTACTTTCCCATCACTAGATCTTATCTGATTTGTTGTCCTTGGACAGAAGTCTCTTAATCTCGCTCTAATTGCAGCACCGAAGTACACTCCTCTCTCCTGTAAGACAAACAGCACAACAAGAATCCAGCAGCGATTGGGAGAACTGTCCTCGAGCATGAGCAAAGTTTGACCCCCGCCTACATGCAACCTATTTCGAAATCAGATTGCCCCCCGATTTACCTCCACACACCAAACAGCATTAGTCCGCACCAGGGCTGGAGTTGCTAGGCAACTGAAGACACTTGCTGCAGACTGAAATGATTCTTTGATTCAAGGAAAGATCTTATATAATGCATTACAGGGGAGACATTTTAGATATTTGCATAAAAAATGTCTTAGTAATTAGAAATGATGAAATATTAGGTCGGCTGGTATGACGTGGTGAAGCACAGCAGGAGTTAAACGGGTTTCCTCTCAAGTTAGTCACTTTAGATCAGGAAGTTTTAATGTTATGAATGGGAATTGCGAAAGATAATAACTCATACAGCACACACACACACTTCATTATAAAGATTAGCTAAATATTATGCTAATTATAGGAGTAAATATAGGCTGCAAATACAAGCATATAGTTACTCGCATATAAACGAGTTAATACATGTAAAGCTATTGTTTAAGGCCGGAGAAAAGTCGAAACGATATAAAGCTGTAACCTGAGTTACATTAAAATGAGCGTTTATCACTCGTTCCTATACATCCACACATTTACATCCACATGTAGTAAAATGACCCACGCTGTCAGTCCTCGTCATAATAGTTCTCCTGCTGCAGTGCAGCACTGCACCAGCTATCCACCATGCAAAACACGAGACTATTCCAGTAATATGTTAATTGCGGTTCATCTAGTTAACATAATATGTGGGTAGTCTGAAACACCAGTAATTACCATATTCTATATGCTTCTCCGTGCTGCAGGGACCTGTGGGAAATTACCGGGGTGAAAGGTCGATTGGTGGGAGCGCCATGCTGTGGGTGACCTACAGAAGCTTCCGGGAAAAGGAAGGCAAAGAGGCTGCAGGAGAATACGTTAGTTGTATGTGCTCGGATTATCTAAGTCATGAGTGAAGAAGCTCATAAATATGCATATTCATTATCCGGAGCTGCATCCCTCTCACTGAATCTATCATGAAGATTAATGAATATTATTCAGTCATTCATGACTTACTGTAAGCAGCCACTTCAAATGTGAGCACACAGCACCACCTGCTGGCCAGAGGCAGTACTCAACAGCAGACATGTTATTTATACAGCATATATAACAATGTAATATATTTTGTTTAAAGCCTCTTTTTAATGTTGCTGCAAAATCCTGCTGTTGCTGCTTTTCTTATATGTTTTTATTTTTTATAACAATCCATCCTGATCAGGTGGAAAGTGGTTAAATTCAACTAAATTATTCTGCAACAGATGTAGAAACCAGAGACACCTGCAAAGGTGATGCAGGTGGGGGAGAATATCACACATAAAGATGTAATGAGTGGAGTTAATTTATATTTGCGACCTACTATTTATGATCAAACAGCCCACAGTTAGAGTAAATGCAGTCTGCCAAATCACCACTAGATGTCACAGTATAACCGTTGGTCAAGCTTTAGCACAGTGTCAGTTGTCTGACTGTTAAATCCAATGGAAATAAATCATACATTAATTATGATGTTTTTCTGCTGCATATGAAACACTACGACTCGGACATATTGATCCCAGACAGGCAGGCAGTGATGCTCGTCGTTCTGCAGCTTAATTTACAGTCTGACCTGCAAACACACACGTGCACACATGTAAATGATAGGACAAAACAAACCTTATGTTTATTTCTTCTTTAATGTGTTAAATTGTGACTTAGTTTTTCTTCTTTAACATGTATCCCTCTCAGTGACAAACTGGATGACAAGTTAAGGCGAAACAAAACAAGTTCTTTTAGCATGCACATAAAACATGGACATAATTAATCATCATTAGTCATAACCTTATCCATTAGAGGTGAATGGTGTCACTCTCTCGAGTCGTCAGGTTCTTGTCCTGCTCGTACGTCTTGCTGATCGATGTTTTCCCGTCGTAGCGGCTGGCCGGGCTGCGCTGCAGCAGCAGCACACACTGGGCCCTCAGCTCTTTATTCATACAGAGCAGGATTATGGGGCTGGAGAGTAAAGGCAGGTCCAGCAATAAATCTCTGACCATCTCCTGACACACAGACTGGTGTTCCATCAGAGCAAACACAGCACCTACAGCACAGAAAGTACGGAGGAAGAATGATAATTATAGCAAAGACTGGAGATGATACAGAGCCACAAGTATGTCAAGTTTATATTCATGAGGTTTGTAGGCCTGCATCTTAAAGACTAATAGACAAAAGTTAAGGATTTTCTTCTTTTTTTTTTACCATAGACTGTGTAAAAAGATGGACGACATGACAGTTCCCTAAAAGTGAAGCCAAATCATCTCTATCGCCCCCTGCTGGCTGGCTGCAGCATAGGTCATAAAGCCCGCCTCCTCCAGGTTAGCAGATGGGACATGAGTCAAACTATAAGATCAAAATACACGACAAATATAATTTTCTCAAACATTGTTTCTGTCATTATAGTTAGTTCTTATCATGCTGATTTATGTCCAAGTGTAAAAAGGATGATTGACAGCTCTGTCAAATACGGCTCCTGCAGCCGATCTGTTCTGGATTAGCGGAGTAGAGGAGGAACGGTGAGAGGAAACATAACTAAAACAATCACTACAGTCATTGGAGTTTACTCATCTGTGAACGTCTGCTTCAGAGCAACACAAGAAGCTGGTCTGTTGTTAAATACGCCGGCCTGCGGGATCTTTGCTGTTTTTTTTCGGTAATCTAAGCGTGTGTTTAGTAGAAGTGGCTACGGCGGCTCCACCCACCCAATTTGGCTTAAATTTCGTTCAGTGAGAGCAGATGGGGATGCGTCGTCCATCTATACAGTCATTGTTTTTTTTTTTAAAAAAGGTTCAGTAAGTTTAGCTTTAACCAGTAAAACATGTAAATCATATGAGACTATAAATATGCACTAAATTCATCCATTTTTTGTACATTCCAAAGTAACACTTTTATTTTTCAGGAGAACATTTCACAGATTTGATTTCACTAAATCTCCTTTGATTTTGAAATAAAAATATAAACTGACATTGCAGGCTGCAGTTTTGAGTCCACAGCTCAGAATAACAAGCTTATTTCTTCAAAAATTCCACCTACACTTACGAGTTACTTCTTTAAACATTGGTCAGTTCACCATGTTAGATTGTTTATAAAAAGCTGTGTTGTTAAAACAATGGGCCCTGTACATCCTCTCGTTACATGCGTATTTATACATGTTGAGTAAATATGAATGAATTCTACAAATGTAAATCTGAAAGTATTAAAACCAATGTCAGTTATTTCAAATATATGTATGTGTAGCAGACGATTCCAAAATATAGCATCTTATAGCTTTTAAACATAAATATATGGGCATGTGAATATCTTTATATTGTGAGACACTTAAAAATGTGAAGCGATCCCTCAACAAGTCAAACTAATGAGTTAAAGCAACCAAAAAAACCCTAAAAGAAACATGTTCTTACCAGGTATGTGTGCAGTGAAGGTGATGAGAGTGATGAGGCTGAACACCTTGGCCAGCTGGATGTTGACTCTCTGGCTCCTGTGCATCACTTTAGCGCTCTGCACGATGGTGTGGAGAACGTGAGAGTAAAAATACAGGCTTAACGGCAGAAACACGACAGTCTTCACCAGCAGCAGCACCCTCATGACCTCATCATTAATGAAGGAGAAGCAGGTGAGGCGGACAGGATCCAGGTGATCCACGTGGCTGCCGAGGATCCACAGGGTCAGCTCCTTCACCCCCACAGGGAGCACAGGAAACAGGAGCTGCAGGGCGAGGAACACCCTGCTGTTTACCAGGTGTCTGCAGCCGCACACCACCGTCAGGTAAATGGAGAAGGTGATGAAGGAGACGTAGTGGAAGGACGCCGAGCTGGTCAGGTGTTTGGCGCTCACCATGACTTCGCACATGTGCGAGCCGAGCAGCCAGCGTCCCTGCTGCCTCCAGTGAATGGTCATTGGCCACAGGCTCAGGTTGACCAGGTTGCAGCAGGTGCTTCCCAGGATGAACACGGCCACATTGCTCCTTATCTTGCTCCGCTTGCTGAGCAGACAGGACACCAGGGAGACCAGGATGAAGATGTTCAAGCCGAAGCCGGGGACCAGAAGCAGGACCTTAGAGGAGGCGCACAGGTTCAGGTAGACGGAGACACGGCACAGGGAGGAGGACGTCTCATTCATGTTGAGCAGATGATAAAGCGACCCTGTCTGTAAAAGTAGAGGAGGGGACTGATTTCTCTCTGTGATTTAAAATACTATAAGAGATAATCCTGTCATACTCTGGGGTAACGAGGACAGAAAACAGGACTTGGAACATGCGAAATGCAGCATCATCTCTCATCATGTAAACATGTTTGCCTCCTCTGCCTCCTTCCTCGACGTCCAATCACCTTGACTTTTGCTTCCTCTGAAGTTTATTGTTTCTAAGACTTTTGCCCAGTGGACCTAATTACAAAGGATTCTGCTCATAATCCCCTTCCTCTAGCTTTAAGCCTCTCATAAAACTGAAAATCTTTAGCTACAGCGCACCAACTTGACAAATTGATGCGAGGTGACCTTACAGTGCTCTTCTTCTTTCCCACTCATTTTACAGAGCTTTCTTCTGCTTTTATCAGACATCAATTACAAACACATTAAATTTTTTATTTCTTATATTTTATTTTTATACCTTTTTTTTTAAACATTTAATTGTTAATACTGATTTTCCTTCATTAAACCCACCCCTTATCACCATCCTTTTTCTTCATGTCTACCACATACGAGGTGTTTTTGCCCTGATGAGACCGGGACATGCATTCACGCTCCACTCATAATGCTCTCTCCATGAAATATCGAGGGTTTGTTAATTCTTGGCTGTGTGTAATTTATTAGCTCGTGATCTGCACGTCGTTACCCAGCAGCTTCCTCCCGCTCTACCAGTGCGGAAATCGTCCTAATGAGAGTTGAAAACGTATTTGTTTACTTCTCTGGGGCTTTATTAATGTGACACAGAGCCTGGTTGATTAAGTAGCTAACTACTCTGACATTACCCAAAAGCAACATATAAAAATGGCCTCCATTACATGAGCAGAGCGGTATTCAAATGTGTGATAGAGTGTTGGAAATAATGCATTAATACTGCATGATGTTGCTGTCCCATGTGGGCAGGTGAGTCTTTACTCAGTTTTAATTCAGTGGACATCACATTAGGACTTTTTAAACACATTTAAGGCAACTGTTGGAAGGATTTGTACGGACCTTTCTGCAGACTGGAGGATGAATCCTACTCATTTTTTGGTCTTCTGACTTATTTTACAACCATAAGATCAAAACATGAATTTTTCAATACTTTGGTTTTGACTTAATATATGAAAAAGCAATGACATTTCCAACAGCTTCAGCTGCGATCATTTAGTGTCAGCCCTGCTGGGAATCGCAGGGTAAATCACGATACGGTACGGTACGTGATACGTGGTCCACGATGACAATAATTTCACGATACAGCGATTCTGCGATAATTGATATATTACAAGACAATCATTAATGATACATCACAATATCACAATTATTTTCCGTTCACGTTAACCTCATTCATGTCATAAGCGCCACTGTGAGTCATGAAGTAATGACGCAGTGGGTCAAAGTCAGAGGGAAATCTGTTTAGAGCACCGTATATTTGTAAATTCAAATATCGGTATTTGGTGTCAGCCTACCAATTATTGTATTGCACGAGTCATGAAGCCGTACTGATATTTTCCCACCCCCAGTCAGCCCCTTGTCGTCAAACACAGACACCATTTAACGGCCCCTGGCTTCTCATGTAGACGCACAAGGTGCCACTGAATCTTTAAATGAGACGCACTAGACTTTTTAATAAACTCTAGTGTAAACCCATCTGTGGCGATATATGAAGCAAAGAGCAACTGCTCTTTGTATCATAGTTGAGAGAAGGAGAACGTTCAGTTTGAGTGGCAGTCAGGGACGATGAATGGGCCAAATAACAGAGGACTCTGTGTCAGATAAAAAGCCAAAAATGTGTTTGTATTTAAACCCACATCGTGCGTTTTACTAACCTTTCTTGTGTCTGATTTTTAGCTTAACCTAAGCAAACAGACCGCTTCACAAGAATTACATTATGCCTTTGAATAAATCGCAATGTCATTGATATCGCAATACGAGCATTCGCAATTAACACATTGCAAACGTCTGAATTTATGACAAGAAATAAGAAAAGGCTACCTGTTGGATGGAGTCTCGGGTATAAAGTCGATGCTTTCACACCATGTTGATGTGATTAGATGAAGCCCGAGCTAGCTATCTGCTACCCTCAGATTGATTGGTGTCAATTTAATGGTGAAAAAAAAGCTTTTGGGATTTTTTTTTATTAGGAGGGACATGTTGCAAACACAGGTATTGTATAAACCATGCAGAACAATAAATAGACATAGAAACTTAGAGTTATAGCTAATTCGCATCCTTTAATTTATGGTACTTCATATCGTTATCGCGGAGGTTCGATCCCCAGCTCCCTCAGGCTACACGTCGAAGTGTCCTGCAAGACACTGAACCCCTAATTGCTCCCGGTGGCATAGCCAACGGGTATGGATGTGATAATTGATTGACAGTTGGGCATTTTACGTAGCAGCCTCTGCCATCAGTGTGTGAATGGGTGAATGTGATATGTAGTGTAAAAGCAGCTTTGAGTGGTCGCAAAGACTAGATGAGCGCTGTATAAGTACAGTCCATTTACCATGTAAGAAAGGAAGACAACAGAAGCAACCTTGTGCGTCTGAAAAGGTACAAACAGGATGTGACAAAGAGTCAATACCGGATGAATGATTTGCTTGTTTGTTCCCTTCGTGTCCAGAGCTAATAGGTGTTTGTATGCTATAGGTATTTTGTATGCAAGTTGACTATACAGGGTAAAGAATCTACACATTATACGTGCTAAAAATTAGCATGTTAGCATTGTCACTCAGAGGCTTGAGTTAGCATTGCGCTAAAACTATGCCTCAGTACTGCCACACAACACAGACTGTATAAAAAGATGGATGACATGACAGCTCCCTAAAAGTGAAGCCAAATCATGTTGAGCGCCCCCTGCTGACTGGCTGCAGTATGGGTCATAAAGCCCGCCTCCTCCATGTTAACAGGTGGGACATGGGTCAAACTATAAAATCTAAATACACGCCCAATAAATGTTTCTCTATCATGTCATTATAGCTAGTTCTTATCATGCTGATTTAAGTGTTCATTTTTCTGACGGTTTTTTTAATTAGTTATTTGATGCTGTAAAAATGATGATTGACAGCTCTGTTGACAAATTCGGCTCCTGCAGTCGATCAGTTCCGGGTGAGCAGAGCAGAGGACGATCCGCGAGAGAAAACGTAACTAAAACAATCACTACAGTCATTGAAGTTTCCATACCTGTGAACGTTAACCTCAGACCAACACAAAGAAGCTGTTCTGCTGTTAAACACGCCGGTGTGCGGGATCCTTGCTGCTTTTTCGGTAAGTTAAGTGTGTGTTTGGGTTAGCGGAAGTGACTACGGCCGCTTCACTCGCCGATCTCTCCTGCTCAGTCTCTGGCTCCACATGATGTAGCCATCGCAAGATGGCAGCACCTATCACAGGGGCTATTTTGGCATCAATTTCGTACAATGGGAGCAGATGGAGACGCGTTGTCCATCTATATATACGTCATTGCCACACAACAAGACTGTAAGTTTGAGCCCTCTTATGATGTTTGTCATATCACCCAAGCTAACATATAATGTACACAGCTTTTTGCTCCATGCTTGGTGACACTGGTTGTTGTACTCTGATTTTGCTTGCTTGCACAATTCATGAATCTGCTCATCCAAAAGTGCTTTTAATTTCAAATTCTCCGTGCTTTTTTGGGTCTCATCAGGCTCTGTTTGTTTGTTTGTTTGGCATTGCCGCCTGAGTTACTCCAGCAGGCGATCTGGTATAATTGGTCAGCATGAACAGGCCTGTCTGATGCATCAAAGGCCACCGTGCTGCTCACATGCCATCTAATCAGGCTGCAGGAGAGATGTGATCACTGGGCAGAGAGAGCTAGCCTCGCTGACACTTCACATCACATGCACGGAAATGTGGACACACTCGGATGAATTCCTCTCATAAAATGAACGCTTGATTTTTACTTGTTTTCTACCAAGTTGACTATACAGTGTACTTAAAATAGCAGTGAGGGGGAGGAGGGCTGGCAGTGGTCCTTCAGTGTTACTCAGACTTGTATGTAAATGGTGAATGCTATCATTTTATGTCCCTGATGGATTCTGCTTCCTCTCCCTCCAGCAGCGGCTGCTCTGAAGACTGACAGACAGGCAGACAACACTGAGAGGTGCTGTTCCTGAAATTGATTGAAAATCAGAGCCGCTTGCCAGAGCAGTTTGATCTAAACAGACTGCAGAGCAAGCGGCTGGAGTGATAGAAAAGGGAGATGGAGGAAAAAGAGACAGAGGGAGAAAGAGGGAGAAGGAGGGAGACGGAGAGAGGGAGCGCTGTCAGTCAGTCAGTCGTGAGAACAGATCGGTCTCAAGGTGACAACTCCTTCCACGAGAGGCTTTTCCACAGAGGGTAATGGAGCTTGGGTCTTGTCTCACAAAAAGCAATTTATAGCTGAGCATACGGAGGTCTGAGAGCTTCAGAGACTCAAAGAGTGTCAAAGATTTTCAGCAGCAAATTGTGCTGCGTCAGGCCTGTACATTTCTACCTGGGGCCCATAACACCCTGCTGAAAACATGCAGAAGTTCAGCTTGTTAGAAGCTCAAAGCAGGCAAACTGTGGTAAACAAGTTCTTCAACACTTTCCTCGAACATTCAACATACCCACAGGCTCTGTTATTCACTCTCCAGGAGAATCATGTATTCAGTTCCTCAATAACAGGCAGAGTGGCTGCTATCAAACAGTATTGGTGCTGTGTTCCTCAGTTAAAGTTAATTTATCATGAAAATTAATGTAACTAAATAGTAATTTAAGGTACTGTGAGTAACGTCTGCTTTGTGTTGATTGTGGTGGCCCCTGTGGGCAAATGTGATACAACTAGAGTTGTGATCTGTTTGCAGGATGCACAGTTTAACTTAAAAGTGTCTAAATTTGTGGCTCAGTAAAATAAATGACTATAAGATGATAATAAAGTATAACGTGAGCTTTCATACCCATAGTGTGAAGGGGTTGTGCTATAACAACCTGTCACTATACATTATCCGGCTATATACTTACAACTAAAATGATTATATTTCAGTTTTCCTTTTAAAAAATAGTCCATTACACTCACAGTTACAGCTGCGTCCATAGCAACGGTTAACAACGTCAAATGTACTGGACTACTCTCGGTGGATTGATATGATCACATTAAGTCCTCCAGATTCTGTGATTTGACCGGCATCCGTAGCAACGGCCTCTTCTTCATAGCAACAGTCTGTTATCGACAAATAGCAGACCTCGGAATGCTGTAATTAACCAATTAGAATCAAGTATTTAACACAGCCGTGTAATTAAAGGCTATAGGCCAAGGCCAACATGAACGTTGCTTCAGGCCAGATGTTTACAGTAATGTATGCTTTGGTGAGAACACCATGGACCATGCAGAGTCAAGTCTCATGTTTTTTTATACATTAGACATATTATATAGCTGTCTAGAAAGAAACGGGACAATTTGAAGATCACTTTCTGATCAAGGTTGTCTCTTGTTTTCAGCCACAATCTATTCTCTACTTCTTATCACTTTGCTCCTACCCAATATGTGTGTCTGTTTTCTCTAAAGAACAATCTTCTCCTGCCTCTTTAAACTAGCTTACATACTTCACTCACTGTGAAACCAAGCCAGTGAAAACGTAAACAAAGGCTCTTCAGTTCTGCATGCCATAAATAAATATACAACTATCAGCCATAACATTATGACCACCTGCCTAATATTGTGTAGGTCCCCTTTTGAGGCATGGAATCCACTAGACCTCTGAAGGTGTGCTGAGGTATCTGGCACCAAGACGTAAGCAGCAGATCCTTGAAGTCCTTTAACTTGCAAGGTGTGCCCTCCATGGATCGACATGTTTGTCCAGCACATCCCACAGATGCTTTGAGATCTGGGGAATTTGGAGGCCAAGTCAATGTTCCTCAAACCGTTCCTGAACCATGTTTTCAGTGTGGCAGTGCGCATCATCCTGCTGAAAGAGGCCACTGCCATTAGGGAATGCTGTTTCCATGAAGGGGTGAACTTGGTTTGCAACAATGTTTAGGTAGGTGGTACGTGTCAAAGTAGCATCCACATGACCCGAGGTTTCCCAGCAGAACATTGGCCAAATCATCACACTGCCTCCGCCTGCTTGCCTTCTTCCCATAGTGCATCCTGGTGCCATGTCTTCCCAAGGTAAGCGACGCACACTGGCCGGCCATCCACATGATGTGAAAGAAAACATGATCCCTCAGTCCAGGCCACCTTCTTCCATTGCTCTGTGGTCCAGTTCTGATGCTCACGTGCCTATCGTAGGCACTTTCAGCAGTGGACAGGGGTCAGCATGGGCACCCTGACAGTATGCAGCTAAGCAGCCCCATACACAACAAACTAAGATGCTTTGTGTGTTCTGACACCTTTCTATCAGAACCAGCATTAACTTTTTCAGCAGTTTGAACTCCAGCAGCTCTTCTGTTGGATTGGACCATACGGGCCAGCCTTTGCTCCCCACACCCATCAATGAGCCTTGGCTGCCCATGACCCTGTCGCTGGTTCACCTGTTTTCCTTCCTTGGACCACTTTTGGCAGGGCCTGACCACTACAGACCAAGAACTGCAGTTTTGGGGATGCTCTGACCCAGTTGTCTAGCATCCTTAGGCTTGCCCATTTTTCCTGCTTCCAACACATCGAGGACAAAGAGTGCACTTGCTGCCTAACATATCCCACTCTGCCAACTGACAGGGGCCGTTGTAATGTGATAATCAATGTTATTCACTTCACCTATCAGTGGTCATTATGTTATGGTTGATCGGTGTATATATGTCAGAATTCAATCCAATGATCCAAAACGTTATAGAAACAGTCTCTCTTCTTGCTGCTGGTCTAGTTTGCTTTTAAAGGTCATGAAAAGGCATCAGTGTTTCATTATCAGTTAAATACTTCTCACAGTAGTTTTAAGTACATTTATCTCATGAATGAGTCTTTACCCCAAATTAACCCCAGAAAACAACACTATGCATATTCCATTGTAAGAAACCAGCACTGTATGCATTTAGAGCCATCTGGTGTGGCTGGTACATTGCATCTAATGTTTGAGGAGAAGATTATCATCTCGCACCTTAAAACCGTCTGGCAGTGAGCCACTAAATCCTGATGAGAGTTTCAACTGGGCTCTTTCCAAGTTTCTCATTTGGACGGAAATCCAACAAATATGGCCGGCCTGGGTGAGCGGGATTTAATGGTGCTTCCAGGGAAATGAAGAGACTTTTGCGGAAATCTCTCAAGCATACGCGCTTCTTTCCAAATGTTCATATTGTTTGATCTCCCTGCCAATTTCTGAAGCTTTTGTTTTGAACACTAAACATAATGTGGTTTGAAATCTCACACGAGCAGAAGATGGCAGTAAACTCTCAAGAAAGCTCGGATAAACAAGTTAACTGCATAAAAATGATGTCGATTTACAGGGGAATGGACCACAAGATATGTTAAGATGTCGGGTGTATTTTGTGTGTGTGATTTTATGACTGGGAAACACACAGAGCTGAATTGTGCAGTACAGTATGTGATCATCATACCCTTTCCTTAGGCCTTCTCCCCTGTCCCAATGGCAGACCTAATTATCAGACAGAGGAGTCTTAGCTTTGTCTCACAGCAATTACCAGCAGCAGTAATATGTGTGTAGTAGCTGTTGCAAGCTGTGGATGTCACTGCTGGTTGATACGTTTGGAACTATCTCGCAACTCTGCCCTTAAAGCAGATTTACTGCAGCCCAGTTCTCATTCGACCTTCAGTCTCTTCTCATCAGTGTCTCTATAGTCGCCTAAGCCCGGCATGTAAATTCTTATGGATTCAGGCTCTGGGCCGTCTGCCTGTGTGGGCCGGAGGTAAAGCCTGTGGAAAAACCCAAGGACAAAGGCAGGTAGAACAAACCAAGACCTCTCATTTTAATAATCATCTCTCAAGCGTACCGAGCCTGGATAGAGAATTTGGTTTGGGGTGAAGATCAAGTTGAAGACAAACGGGGAGCAGCAGGCTAAACTCTCCTCTGATTAAACCATCATTTCTGATTTGAGACGCCCCTCAGCGATTTTTCGGGTTACTGTAGACTGTCAAAGTAGAACGCTGTGTGGTTTGTGGCAATAATCCTGCGGTAATGGGTAAACAAAAACAATCGCATGTCACGGTGTCAAGCCTCCTCAAAGCAAGGAAATAGATCAATAATCATTCCAGCTTTGTGCTTACATGTGCAAGTAACTGTCTCTGTCTTTTCTTTCATAGTGTAGAGCTGTATGTTCTGAGTTTGAGCAGTCTTCTGATAATTAATTTGTGTCCAAAATTAACAACCGCCACTTGCCAAATGCGAGTGAAAATCTATGTTGGAGAATAAAATAAATAAGGCCGGATCTTCGGCAGTATTTACTTCACTCTTCAACTCGCATCACTACAACACAGACATTATAGGATAACATTTAGATCTGCCTCGACTCTGCACACTGGCGGCGGCATGCAACGTATGACCCTCATTAACTGTATCTACATTTTTGGATTGACCCTCGCTGTGCACCATCTCTGTGGTGATGCTAACTGTATTTGGCTAGCAGAAATTCCAGCCAGTTGCAACTTTCATGCTAATCAGGGAAGAGAGACCAACTTTAGGGAATACGGTGGCATACAGCCGGTGTCAGACAACCCAAAAGAATGAATGAAGATTAGGGAGGAGGTGTGGCTAAAAGAAATTTCATGGAGAAGTGGTGCTTCACAGAAAAGGTGGTGAGGAGTGATTGGCTTTTGTATGACAGCAACGGTAGTACGATAAATTGCAGCGTTTGCCCGCAGGTACTTGACCAACAGAACCTGTATGTTTGTGGTCGGGACTCATTGTCATAATCTCCTAATTTGATGACCATGAAATATAAACTGAGTCAAAGTGGCTGAGTGGCTGGTTAATTATTTCAGGACCTAAAAGTGAATTTTGGACCCTGTCCTCATGGGTAAATGATAGAAGTAGATTGATTGTCAGTGCCTTCCAATATGCCCCTTTTGACTCAATAGAAAGAGCTGTTTCTGATCCATTGACTCTCCTGTTAAATATTGACAAAAACAGCTTTTTGGTAAAAGTTAAAGCAATAATATCTTTATTAAAAATATGTTTTGTTGACTGTTCAAATAGGATGTAAACACAGTGTAATGAATTCATACATAGGCTATTGTTAGCCAAAGTATCGACCCTGATACCCTCCCCAAGAGTTCTGTTGGTGTACCATGTCATGCCGTCTTTAAATACTGAATGTACAAATACTGTAAGTCATTAATTACCCATTTCTGGTTTTCTCCCCACGGAGGATCAATGTCCAGGAAAAAATGAAAGCAAACATTTGTGGGCTTAAGCATTTGCAAAGAAAGACCAACTCTTAAAACTGCTCACCATGTCACAGCTGACCCCACTTCAACAATGCTTATTGGGCTGGTGTACATTTCCTCTTTCAATTTGTACACGACAAATGTAGCTACCACTTCAGCCTGGTTGAAAGACTTCTGCATGGACATCTTGTTTGGCATATTGGTCTTAATTTAAGCATATTGAAAACCGTTTCTTTCAGTTTGAGATACAGTTGACCAATCAGAGCTTAACGGCCAGGATGAAAAAACACTGTCACCTTGTCGCTATCAAACAAGCTATATCTATTAAAAATGGATGGTATGACACAGCAGTTCTGAGTCTCATAATTTGACCTTTTCTGGAAAGTGGAAGCGTGCAACAATCAGCTTCATGTTGTGTCACGTAGGTCGTTCTAACCTGCTCGATGTGTCAGTGTGACAGGCAGAGCGATGCGTCATTTGTTTGAAAAAACACTCTCACTAGTTCTATACTGTGACGTTTTGCATACTTGTATTTAATTTTCACAGAGAAAAGTGCAAAAGAGAAACATTACACATCATACATTTTATCCCTTTTTCACCCCCCACAGTACATACACATACTTATAAATTTCCAAGCAATCCTCCCCCCCACCCTCCCAATGGCGACCCTTACATCCCCTCACCCCTGAGCTCTCCACCCATAAACTAATAGAACTAGAGATTAAAGTTGATCACGCAACACCCTTTGTTTAACTTACTTGTGAGCTGCATTGCATGTCCGGAGAGTCTTAAGGGAAGCCCCATGCATTCGCGCCACGGATCACTCCATCAGGACAGTCTGGAGAAGAGAGTTGGATCATTGTTGCAAAGTCAAACAATGTGGTGGTCGCCATCTCAGGGCCAACATTTTCTTAAACGGTTATTTTTATTTTAAGGATGGCCTAGTGGTTCAGACTCCAAAATGAATCAAAAATCCTAAAATACAATCCAAATGAATTTATTTGCTGTGAAGTGTGGGCTATTGCAGCTTTTACGGGCTCTTCACTTCACTTCACTTTTCTGTAGACAACCAGACTCCTGCCACAACTCAACTGTTTCAGGGCCTCCAGCCTCCCCTTTTATACGTGCTGGGTGGTACCAAGAGTCAACAATCTTCACTTCAAAACAGTTTGGCCACATGAGATAAATACCTGGTCTGTACGTCATCCAAATATGTACACCTATAATATAAAACATACCAAATAACTTTCAGGTAAATACCTCTTCAAAATGTAACTTAAACAACAGTTTCTATTTTAACAATACCAAACACCCCTTCACCTCTACCAATCTTGTAGCCTTCCAAAGGGAACACCCTCTTTTAAGCCAATGGCATGCTTCCCTTCTGTTTGGCAGTTCCTGGTCTGAACCCTGGAGTGTAAGCATGGCAGAGGAGGAACAGGTAACAAACAATTGTTACATTTGACAAACATGTTTAACAATTATTACAGTTATTTCTTTATTTTTTTTAAACACTCTAGAATAAATATATTAGAGTAAATCATGCTACACTAACACTTAGCACAGACCTCCCAGCTGGCTTGATGTAATTAATTATGAGAGGATCTGTGTAGCATTTCTGTGTGCACTAGGGATGGGTTTTGTTAGGATTTTATCGATACTGATACTGCTTATCGGTACCGATACTTATCAATACTATTAGGGAGTCTGATAATGTGCCTCAATGAGGGGGTTTGTCACTGGGGTTAAGGGCTGTGGCCATCTCCCTACAGTAACAGCAGTTAACCTTAACAGTAAATGTAGTAACAGTAACAATCATAAGCAATACAAAAATAGCTTTCTGGCTGTCACTCAAAATTCACACTTAGCCGAGCTGTCAGTTACTTTAGTTACCTTAACCAACTGGACTCCACTGTAGTGAAGTAAATCTTTTATGTATCTACTGGTACAAAAAAATATCGGTTCTCGATACCCATCCTTAGTGTGCACTTTACTCTATAAGTCACGGGGTCACCTCGTGACAATTATTATCTATAATCAGAAAGACATGATTACGATAATATCTTAATACGATTTGCTACCTGGAACACAGAGATATGACATTATTCTCTGGATAACAGCTGGATAACTTCCTGCCTCAAGCGTGAGGTCACAGGGAAAAGGCTGTGGTGTAAATATGGTGAACAGTAAGGGCAGAACCAGTTTTAACAGCTGGGGGGGGGGCTTTGTTGTCATTGTTTTCAGTGAGAGGGACGCTTTTTGCACGCTGCTTTTGCGTTGCAGAGTGCCTCGCGTTTTTCGCTCTGTGTGCCTCGTGTATGTGAGGAAACGGTTGTAGCGCCTCGAGTTGAAAAAAATTAAACTCGAAGCAGAAAAGTGCCCGACATCATTGCAGTTTTTTCTCATTGTCCAATAGGATGAAAGGAGAGGCGGGCCTTCTGTCTGTTAACTATATAATAGTGAGGTTAATGACAGCTAATTTGGTGGTTGCCTTAACAACAGTAGAAAAAAAAGGGTGCAGCAAGCTGCTCTTTTTTTAACCATAAGCTCCATAAGAAAAGGCAGTGCGGTGCACCTCATGTTTTACAGCCTACAAAACGCGTTCTGTGTGATCGGGGCCTAATGGATCCAAATTTGTCACCCTCATTAAACCGTTGAGTGACCTCTCATGCTCCGCACTGATGCCTCTGCACTCATTATGTTTCTATACTCATTTATTCAGGTTGTTGTTTTTAATCTGTCACCTGTCTGTATGCAAATACACAACATGAAAGATTAAAGTGACCTCCAGCTGGACAAGTAAACGGTGTTTATGTGACGTCTCCCAAAACTTTTGTTCCTTTCATTTAAATAATATGAGGAGGACTTCTGCATCAAACTGTGTGTGCAGCACACACGGGACCTCTTATTAATTCTACCCAGTGGTTATAATTGACATATTGAATCTATCTTGACTACCATCGGACAGATTTGTTTTCAGTAAATACAACATGTCAATGATAAATTGTAACTATAACAAAGCAATTTTTCAAGTGGATTCAGCAGCCGTGATTTGTGTCTCATGTAAACAGCTTTGATAAATGCACTCTGCTGTGTTTGTCATCCTTTTGCTCAATCATTTTCATGCTTAAATGAAGCAATTTGTTTCTCCGAGCGCAATCTGTTGGAGTTGATTATCCAAGCTGTTGATGTCCACCCTGATAAAAATAGAAAAAAGCGGTCTAGCCACCCACTTGTAATGCCAACAGAAGTGCAGCAGGCTTTGTTTCTGCTCCGAGTCGGGAGCAATCGCGAGGAGTGACTTCTGCGGAAGAATGTGAGAAAACAGAACTTTAATTACTGTAATGAATCTTTCTGGAGAAGGTATTGAAAGTGTGGCATTCGTGTGGTCTCGGCGAGAGCTCATTCTGGCTTCCAGCGCTGTGGTCATTCATCATCAGCTGAACAATACAGTGCGGGGTGGAGAGGATGATAAGACACATGGAGAAGGCGAGAGGAGGTGTCAGAGACAATGAGAGGGAGAGATGCTTTATAGTTGCTGTCCAAACGAAGAGTCTCTGATGTTTAAAATCAGATTTAATACCAGAAAAATATAACAAATTACTCTTTAATAAACTTTTTGGCCACTCAGAAACACAATTCAATCTTTCATGTATTTTGAAATAACTGATGGATTCAATTAGGATGTAATTCAATCTTGTAGCTACACTGGTTTGAGTTCTGCCCAAGCTGCTTATATCTCCCAGCTTTTGTAATATATATGCAAATTTATTTTCTGACACATTTTACAAGCAAATTAAGAGTGCTAGTTCCTCATAATGGCCAATCAATTCCTCATTTAGAATATTCATTTCAGCAGGCAGCAGATTCCTTGCCCTTGCTCACAGCAAAGCCTCTTCCGCTGAGTGATGCTCTTGCGCCTTTAATTTCTCGGTGAGGAATCAAATACGCAGCCGTTTTACTTTCTAATTCGCTGCTTCCATTTATTAAGCTTTTGCTGACAAATATTTTTGTGCTATTGAGCACACGCACTTTGCCGAACAATGTTCAATAGTTGGAAATGCAATCATCAAATATATTTGCACTCTGAGACAATTTGAAGTTGAGAACTGAAGCCGCTCTGTTTCCAGCCAGTGAAGCGGCTTATTGCCGCGCTACCTTGTGAAGTGTCAACAAAGTAGTTAAAATATAAAAGGAAATAACCTGTCATGTATAATTTATGAGTCATGGCTGTGCAAATTTGTATCGCCTCTGGATTTCTTTGAGCGCCTGTCTCAGTGCGTGAAAGGATTTTTCACTCTGTGTTTGTACTTTAATATCATCGCCTAACTGTAGAGAAGTACAGTATTTGTCAATGTCAGAGCCTCCTCATTCAGGACGTGATCCGTTTTTCTATCTCACCAAAACTTTATAACATTTCCAACAGAGAACAAGGTTTACTTCTTACATTAGATTTCCATTAGCACTCTGAGCTGGCTAATGGTTCGACACTTACTTCGACCTGATGCCGTTCGGATGGAGCGCAGATGTGCACACGCCTGTTTCCTTGTGCCTGACTCTTGCACCAACACATGCAGCTGTTCTTTTGTGACTCACTTCTGTGGGCAAAACAAAACATAATTACTGTGAAGAACACTGAATGGCTGAGTGGTTTCCTGAGCTCACAAATGTGGAGAATCACAAACAGACACCAAGCGATGTATTTCACGTCCAGGCAGAGATAAAGGCAGAGGGGGTGACAGACCAGAAGCCCTGACCCCAAACATTCCTGCTTAAATGCAATACTGTATATCTTATATAAAGGCAGATGTGTGACTTCAGTACGAGACATCTACCCACAGTAGTTTGGCTTAAAATTATAACTGTTTGATGCATCTCTGAGGCGTTACCACACGTCACTGCAGATGTAAAATACTGCATCAAACCGATGAACAGCCTTTTTTTTTAATGGACTGTTTTAATAATGTAATAATGATGCATCAACTGAGCTTTAATCAACTGAAGCACTCATGCTGATAAAAAACATGTTGCTCCGAATCAAACCACTAGGTGGCACTGGTCTCCCAATCAGGAATGTGTGCAGCTTCCAGTGAGGCAGAAAAGCATAACCACCTACCTGTGATTTACATTTACATGTCTCACAGCGCAGGGGGGCCTCCCCTCCCAGTCAAACTGCTTAGAAGCAGAGAGGAGCATTTCCCACCCACAGAGCTGGAATACCAGTGAGCCCAATATTCACGTTGCATCCAACTCGTGAGTGAAATGATGACATATAGGTTTAGCATTAGCAGCTGCATGAGGAGTATGCTATATTACTGCACATACTGGTGTTCTGTAGTGAGTGTCGTATGCTGCAAGTTTTGCCCTTTCCAGTGCTGAAACCTCATGACACAGTTTCCTAAAAGGAAAAGTGAGAAAGGTCGCGTGCTGCTGGAGAAGATATCTGTGTATCATCGATGTCAGCTGGCAATTCATTCTCATGATAATGCCCATGTCCTTGATACAGACAGCAGCGACTTGAATGATAATGCGCTGATGGGTTTGAGCCGTAGTCTGCCATGAAACGAGCATGACAAAGTGACGGCAGAGGAAACGTGCATGAAGCCGCCCCGTGCCTTCCCCATCACACACACCAATCTGTCCTCTTTAGACATTAATGAAAATAACAGGGCCTATTCGGAGATGGATGCCCCCTTTGTCAAGCCCGTTATTCATGAGGGCCGCTGTACAATTCCACTGTTTTTGACTCGGATTCGTCTTTCATTTTCTCCTTGATAGAGCGCTTCGCTTTCATTGGATTACAAAGAAAAGTCATTGAGATTGTCACAGCTCTGCAAGCTGGTGTTCAGCTGTACTATACGCTCACTGTAGGTCACACACACACACACACACACACACACACTGAAGGTCCATTGTGCTACTGTGAGCTGGAGAATGGTGATTATGGCGACTACATAAGATCGTCCTTCAACATTGTCAAGATCAAAGCTCTGTCCTTTTACACTTGTTGTTCCGAGAACTGCTGGAAGTATTACACAGCACAGGATGGTTACTATTTTATAACCGTTATATTAAAGGGGCATTCCACCAATTTCACACACACAAATATTAGTTAATTTAGTTCATTACCTGAATGATGTAGGGCCTTGTGATTTCTGAAATTAAGGAAAACACAACAGTAAAATGTGGAATATCATAGAATTTGCAGAACTGTGGATGCAATTCCTAAAAATCTTAAACATAATAAACCTTATTCAAACCACCTAAACTGAATGAACAGAAACAACCTTTGTGAGGCTCAGCTCCTCCAACGCACACACAGTCAAGTCAAGGAGACCCTCTGAAACAGCAGGAGCCCGGTTCAGACCAAAGCTTTGGATCGAGATGATTCCCCTTTAATAACAGCAAAAAGATGCAGCAGTGTAAACTGAGCTGAGACGCCTATTGCATGTGCAACTAAGAAACCAGTGGCGTTCTAGAACGTTAGACACATCACTTGTTATAACAGCCAATCAGCTGACAGCTAAAGGCTGGCCCACACTTAAAGATTTTGAAATCCTAACAAATGTTGAAAATGTGTAAGACCCCACACATGACGACAAATAACAATAGATTTAAAAGTTTTGTTCCCGCATTGTGTGGAGAGCAACAATATGACCAAACCAGCACACAACACACTAACAGATTCATTCACAAACAACCAGAGTAGCTAGCTCTGCAATCAATGTTCTATTGTTCTAACATGTTTTTGAATCACGTTGGTAAAGTTTGTTTTCGTTTTAAAAATTGTATACATATTTCAATTTAATGTTTTTTCAGAGCCTCTCCTTCCTCCTGAAACCAACAAGCCGTTCTGCCATTCAAAGGTCAGACCGTAGCCACGATTGGCTGACAACTTCGGAGTGACCGCATAGTCCCTCCACCATGTGTGGGAGCGGCCGCACTCCACTGTCACTCCAAAGTTGTAGAAAACATGGCTGCTCTAGGATCGGTTATTTGGCCTTATATGTACGAGCCAGAATCGCCAGGAGGTATCAGAATGGTGAGTTGAAATCTTGACTTGACTACAAGCTGTCGTGCAAGAAGGCAGCCTGAGGTGAACGACTGTGAATGACGAAAGCAAGGTTCTAATGTAGAACCCTGCAGCTGTTCTGAACGGCCCATTTCCGAGGCGACCTTTTTAAAAATGTGATTCTGGAAAAACAGAATTATGCAGTTTTTCAAAAACACCCAAAGATATGAGAATATCCATTTAAAAGATGTGGCCCCTTTAACATCCCTCACATCACAGGAGAATGTCTTTATCATCTTGTAGAGTGAACCCTGCGTAAGTCAGCTGGGAATATCATTTAAAATCTGTCAGCTGGTTGAAATGACACCAAAAAAATAAAGAATTAAACAAGAACAGCTTCATGTTAAGTAGAACAACATCCAAGTTTTTTATATTCTTTATATTTTCTAAGTAAGTCACTGAAATTTTATTAATTCACCATCTGATGAGACACTCTTTCTGATGACTAAATTCGCTTGTAAAACAGAATTCAGAAAGATTAAATGGTAACAAAGAATTCAAGAAAAAAACAGACTATAAAATATTAAAGCAGATTTCATGGTGACTAAAAATGTCTAAGTGTGTTTTAAGGCTGTGAAATTTAAAAGATGTTGGAATCTACCAAACAAAGAAGGTTTGTTGCACGAGAGGTATTTTAGTGTTCTTGCCTTGTGACCTTTGCTGCCTCTATTTTGACCTTTGTTTTATCCGTCCCTCACAGGTCCCGAAGCTCAATACGAAAACGCTGGATTCCTCGTTTAACTCCGCCTGACATGAGACGCGATGATGCAGTGAAAGCATCCCATCATCACATCAAACATTATGTGCTCTGACACCCGTTGTTTACCATAACTCGTTTTATGTGACAAAATAGGTGAAGACATTGATTTTTCAGAGTGGAGACATGATTAAAGTCAGGCGAGGCTTCTTGCTCGACTTGTTTGAATGTTAGCAGTACCTCCAGAAGGGTGTGGGCGTGTGCGCTGCAGATGTGTGATTGATTTATAACTACAGGGACACAGATTGATGAGCAGACAGGTGCCGGGCCAGCAGCGCTCTATGAGGAGGAATATGCAGAGAGAATGCGGCTTATTACGGAAACGAGGCTGTTTAAAGTGTCATTCAGGAGAGCGGTCAAGCCCAAACAAAACAGGCCAGGATCTGACAGAGGCAAGGTCGAGGAGAGTCCCGCCCCTTCTTAGATTTGATGATATCATTTAGAAACACTTGACCTGAGCCGGGCTACACAAACACGTGGGCGCAGTCTGAGGCAGAGTCTCCAACACAGCGGAAATCATTCAAATGTCATGTTTTGTAATGACTGTGATGCAATACAGTGTGATTGCAATTACAGCGTCCTTCACCCACACAGCAGAGTATGAAAAGTGGAAGCGGACTGATTTACATGCAGCAACAATACGAGCAATCACACAGACTTAATTGGACTTCAGAAGAGCACATCAAGGTTAGGATTGTCATTACTGACGGATTCCCACTGACAAATTAAGCCAACCTTAGCCTATGCAACGATCAACTGATGCTTGTGTTCCAATAGACTATTTTAATTATGTTTCCAGATGTACTGTGTTAATGATATATTTAATTATTGAGTCGCTGGTTTTCATCATCATGTGGACTGACCTCGCCAAGGAGATCTTCTATTGTGCTCCCTGGGCTTTACCGTAATGTAGTATTAGTATTCAGATAATATCCACTTATGTAGATCGCTCATGCAAAGACATATTTAAACAACTTTAAACCACAGCTGATGTTATGATCTCCTTAAGAAGGAATAGTTCTCTTTTGAAAAGCAGCAGTAATTGCTTTTGGCACTGATTTAAACAATTACGTACATGTTTTGACGGGAAACAGAGCCAGGATTTGTGCAATTAAATTTGGATTCAGGTGAAGGTAGTTCAAGGTTTGGAGTTGGCACAGAGTTCCCACGGCCTCCAGGCAAGACCACATAACACTGTTACTCAACATATGTTCATGCATTTCAAGTAAAGAAAGGAATACACAGCAGTGCTGCAGAAACAATGAGTGATGACTGAAGCGCTCTGCTCCAGCAGGCCCTCTACATCTGCAGTTTAATGGACCACCTGACAATTTCAACATACTGTAGTTCTGAATGTACTCTATAAAGTGCTTTATTGGTCACCTTTATTTTCTTTTCCATGGACACAGGTTTGATATCATGCAAACTAGGGCTGTCACTTTTCCCAAATTTCCCTTTGGCAGTGTTGGGAGGGTTACTTTAAAAATATATTCAGGTACATATGTATACTAATGACCTGTTAACATATGTAATCAGTAATCCAAGTATCACAATTTTAAATAACATAACTGATTACTTTCAGTTATGCATTACTTCAAAACTAAATCTGCAAATAAAGACGAGAGAAAATACTTTTCAGTACTTTTGTAATGTGCAAATGGCCATTAAATTATTAGCGGTAATTCTGCAAATTTAAATGTACTTTGTTAAATCTGTGGTTCACACTATTTCACACTCAAACTTCAGGTAAACTGCCATAAACTTATTCCAGTCTGGGGCTTGTGATTTTACCCACACCACCCCGGCCGTGGCCATCACCAGAGTCACAAACTATTTCTCAGTAGTCGTCGAAGAGGACAGGTTAGCTAACATTTTTAGCTGAAATTCTGTGCAGCTAACGTTAGTGTTCGGTCTTACCTGTAAATGATCTGCAAATGAGATGTCGAGTCCTTGGATTATGAAAGCCGGAAGGCATAACTTGCACCGTACTGCGATGTTGCTCCAATTTTCTCCTGTGAAGACAAAATAAGGGCGAAATTTCCCCCCAGTGAAAGCGATTTTCTCAGCACAGGCCATGGCAGCTTTGAGGAGTCGTAACGTGTGCACGCAGGTGCATGGTATTATCAGAGACGGTCAGACAGAGGGTTTAGATGGCAGATGTTACAGACCATCTTTGGTATTATATCGTCTTCATTTTAAAATTGTAATCCTGCAAGTAATCCTCATTTTTAATAAATGTTTCTAGAATCTAATTACCTCTTTTTTTTATGTAACTGTAACAGTTCACGTTTTTTTGTATCCAAATTAATTTACGCCGTTACTTGTATTCCGTTACTCCCCAAGCCTGCATATTGGGTACGTACTGTGACATGCAGCGCTTCTGAAGTGCGTTGGTGTTGAGATGATCAGTTCTGTTGCACGGCCTTTTACTAGAAGCGTAGCTCTGTTCTGTGAAGAGCTAAGTGCGTGTGAGGTGGGGTGGTAGAGCGAGTGAGATAGAACAGAAGTATGTGTGCACGAGTTACGTGAAGTGTCGGGGACTGGTAGCTGTATAAACAACAGAACTAATGTACTGTTTAGGCTGTTTGAGCAAAATAAACCCTAAGACTCCTCAAGACTACTCGCCACATGCTGCTTGCGTATTGAAGTGACGTGAGTTAGCCCTGAAGGTAGCTAAAGCTTCGGCCCTGGAGAAGAATGACAATAAGGGGGCGCTGTTTAGCTCAGTCGGTAGAGCAGGCGCCCCATGTACAGAGGCTACAGTCCTCGTCGCACTGATCGCAGGCTCGACTCCCGGTCTGCCGATCATTTGTGCATGTCATCCCCCACTCTCTACTCCCAACGTTTCCTGTCTATCTTCAGCTGTCCTATAAAAATAAAGCCAAAAGGCCAAAAAAATAATCTTTAAAAAAAAAAGAATGACAATAAGTCTCCCCTGTGCTGTCTGACTACGGTTGGGACGCTGAAGCAGGAAAGGTTAACAACGGGTTGGCTCGTTAGTTTCCTTCATTGGTTTGTAGCAGGGAGCATGTTATTGCCACGTGTTGGAATACAAGGCACGCTACGTTAAACGTGAGAGCATTCTGGGACTCTGGGAAGCAGGTTACTAATTTGTTCGTAGGCAAGCGTATCTGCTGTGCTTCAATGTTGAATTCGATCACATCATTACAGTTTAAACTCTTAATATTTCACCAGGTTCGAACAATAATGAATTTCTATTGAAAAGTGACAGCCCTAATGCAAACAAGGAAGGAAGTCAGCCAAACATTGAATACCACTTCATAGATTATCAGTCTAAAGTCTGATAACTAAAAGGCCAGGTGTTAAATGGAGGCCACATCCAATCAACTCTTGTTTAATGAAAGAATGTTCTTACAAAGCACAACAGACATTTATAGAAATGTTACGGTCAATAATACGCCTTTGTAAGAAGAAGCCACAGGGTGACATTTGTTGTGATTAAAGGAACATCCAGCCTCGGCAGTTAGGATGGCATGGCTGATATTTACCAACAGATCATATTACATTGTAGTGTCAGCAGCAGGTCAGTTTGGTCCTACTCAGGTCTGAAAAGACATATAAGAGATGCTAAAGACGTTATATACCCTGACCTTGATGTGCTTTAGGCTGGAGTTAGTGATGCTGCGTGGGTTCGGTTAGGTGAAATGCAAACAGAGCGCTCCTATCTGAGCGCGGGTCCAGGAGGACAGAGGCGGGGGAGTTAACTGTGTTCGGCTGGGAGAAAAAGCTGCAGGGCTACAGTGATTAATCCTTCCTCCTCTCTCGCTCTGTGTGTTTGTCCCTCCGCCTGTTTGCAGTCATTCCTGTTAAGAAACCAATGTTGGTCAAGTTCTATGAAAATGAGCATGTTTCTGCACTTTTCTCACGACGAGATGCGATATTAAAGAAATTGTGTTTAAAAAAACGCCGCTCTTCAAAGCTGGTGGACTACAATGACTTAATAACACGGCTGAGTCTGAAGATGCTGGGAAAGCTTATGACCCACATGTGTATGCTCTCGCCTTTGGCATCAATAACAGATGTCAAACATATAGACATGGCATCTATAACTCATAACAGACGTTTATCACACAGACGTCATTCAAAATACAAAATAATTAAGACAATTCTTTAACATTAAAATGTAATTTCTCCAGCCAGGATGTAAATGCAGCTATATCGTATATTAAAGTCTGTGTTTTGGGAGTTCAAAAGCTGCACTGCATTTTGGAAAAAGACCTTGATTTCCTCAGTGGCTCTTGACACATTATATTACCTGCCTGAGGGGAGCAATTCAAACGGTGAGAAAAGGGGATATGTCATCAGTTCTCTCCTGATTTACACCGGATGTGGGCTGCATACCAATTTAGGAATTGAGACACAGAAGTTATCTCAGGGATGTTTTATTAGACATCCGTATTTCAAGGGATACTGTCTGCCCTGTATCATCAGTCTGACTGATGATATCACATCCACAAGTGTTTCATAATTTGTGTCAGAAACTTACTGTTCAATAAAAAATACACTGACATGGTAACAATTACAGACCTGATCATTCTTTAATATATGACTCTGCATTATCTCTCTGCCGCACGCTCAACAGCCTCTCGAAACTCTAAAGAGGAAATAAAAGCCCTGTCGCCCGTAGGGAACGAGCGCAGCGTCTCTAGGCACGCCGGGCTTCTCGTATAAACACAGCCTCATGGCTGACTGCTCATCGTCTTTTCACCGGGCACGCCAACGGAGAGGTGCGCCCATGTGTTGACGGTTGAAAGTAGGGGGGTAGTGTTGGTGGGAGCGTTGGGGGATGGAGGATGTCCCTTGGACCTATTAATAGATCTCTGACAAAGCACCTTGGGGAGATATCACACGCTCTGCTGGCCTCCTGCACAGAGAATCCTGTGAGTGGCTCTCAGGAGACGGCGTTCCTAACGGACACACCGGAAAACAACCCAGATGAAGGGCATCACATGGACTTTGAGGAGAGAGAGCTGAGTGTGCCTGAGTGCAGTTCATAGAAAGTGCGAAGACATGACTTTGTATTGAACGGTAAGCACATTAAAGGCTTCAGATATGCAAAATATCTACTGTAACTTAGAGACAAAGCCACATAAGAGTCTTCAGCCACACTGCCAGCTCTAAGAGCCTGTATCAAGCCGTCCCTCCAGGAAGTTGCGATTCAGCAAATTCATGCAAATTGAATCCATGATAACAAATCCAATACTTAATGTCTTCTTGTGATTACTTATCCATGTTTAAAACTGTTAGCCGCTCACTTAGCCACTACCTGGTGCCTGAAACTTTCCACCAACCAGAGGCTCTGTTACAAATGTGAGTCAGTGCTGATCTCATGTGTTTGTACAGTGAGATAATAATCCCCCGGTCCTCATGAGACAAAATAACAAGTAGAACAGCTTAAATGTAATAAATAATGTGTATATTCTTCTTTGGGCATATGGATAGCATTGAAATCACTATTCAGTGGTGTTACATCCTGTTATATTTCAGTGTTTCCTGTCAGTGCTCAGGTGAATCACCTAATTGCAGGCCTGCTGAGTCTATTTAGGCAGGGCCTTTGTTCAGCTCTCTCTCGCTCTCCATCCCGCTGCAGCACCACCTTTGTGTCCTTTTGGTATCAGGTTTTCATTTATTTATCCATTAGTTAAATAAATGCAATAATCTACTCTCCCGGTGTCATGTCTTTTATTATGTTCCGTGTTTGAGCCAGCCGTAACATGGCAATTTCCTTTAGTTTCATTCCATTTTTACACATTTTATTCGGCATCTTGACACCGAAATTGACCGGAAGTGATGTCAGAAGACAAACGGCTCGCTCAGCCAATAGATGGCTTTCGTTGGAGCGATTGTCCCAGACACAGATCAGTGGATGTGTAACACAAAAAAAGCTTCAAAACGTCGCAACTTTTCAAAAAAATCTGCTGCAACGTGCTTTAAGCTAAATGCTATGCTAACATGCTCACAGTGACAATTTTAATATGATCAGACAAAATATTTGCTCTGTTTGCCATTTAACCATCTTAGTTAAGCATATTAGCATGCTAACGTTTACTAATAGGGGTTAACAGAAAGCACACTGAGGTTGATGGGAATGTTAATACTTTAAGGATTACAAACATATTTTCACCTGATGGCGGCACCATGTTGTTCTGATCCACTAATTTTAACCTCATGGTTGTTTTTAAGGAAACTGCAGGATAATTAAAGTCAGTAGGACACTTTTCAAGAACCATTTATATCTTAAAACATTTGATGAACAGGTCTTTAGGATTCATTCTGTCAGCAACATGGATATCTGTACCAAATGTCATGGCAATCCATCCAAACGTTGTCAAGGTATTTCACTACTAACCAAAAATGTCAACCTTGTGGTCGCACGTGAGAAAAAGTCACCAAAGATATTAAGATGAATCCTGTGGGGGCCGTGAATCCGTACAAATTCTCATTGCAATCCACCAATAAGTTCAAAGTCTCTAAAGTGGTGGTCCAACTGAGCAACAGACAGAGTAACGCCGTCCATAGAGCCATGGCGTTACTGTGGCCAAAAACTGCTTTCATGCTCGAATAGTGTCTATATTGAACACAAACACTGAGTGAAGGTTTTTAACCACGTGCGTTGTGTTAAATTGAACATCACATTTGCCATTTTGTGGCTAAAACGACAGGAACAGTGTTCTGTACGATCCAAGATCTCAGCTGTGGTCGCTTAATTACAGAGCAGGAAATGAAAAAGGAAATTGTTGCAAACATCACAGAGAAGGTAGAAAAGAGAGAGCAAGTTAAAATGCTAAACAAAGAAAACTGTATTGAATAAAGCAGGCGGGCTGTCGAACTGCTCTTTAATGATCTTAGGACAGATAACCCAACTAGAAGTGAGTGAGTCAAGGACACCGTCATTAGCATTCAGATCCCCCTTCATCAATGTAGGACGTGTTGATGAGTTTGACCCGGGGCTGGTAGATGCCAATGATTTCTTTCATTTCTCAAGGAAAAGACGTCTCGAGTCTCTGAAGTCAGGGGAATAAAGTTGCTGTACGGTTCTTCCATTATTAATACATCTAAGAGGAAAATTCTGTTTTGGAGCGTGTATGGAGAGGTGAAGTTTGCTAAGTTATGCCTACTCGGAATTCAATGAATAACTTATGGCTCTATCAATATCCTCTCTACTGAGTCCCATCCATTTCTTCTGTTAAATAAGAGTTGTCAAAGAAAATTTAGGATATTAAAATGTTTAAAATATTAACAGAGACATAATGACAACTGAAGAGAGACATCTTTTATAGGCTATCACATGGGACGGGCTGAACAGGATGTGCAAGTGGGCACGATGATGTAAAGCCGACAAAGGACTCAACCTTTAACTGCGCTTTAACGAACTGGTTATAACTCGCACTCGCTAAATACCATCATAAATTGGAATGGACAACCATCTTTTCCCATTTATGACCCATTAGAGACGTTTACAACAGCAGAGTGACAAGAGACCAGAATAAAGGCTCAACTCGATACTGATAACGGCTAAAAGCATTTATCTTTATCTATAAAAATGTTTCTGATGCACAATCAATAAAAACTCCATAGTTTTACTAGACTAATAATTTTGGTGTAGGTAATGTTGATGGTGTTAAGGACAGAGCGTTTATCAGTGTCGCTCAAGTGTGTGGGACTGATTGGACATTAATTTGATGCAATAAGGATACCTTCTAATAAATCATCCTTTTTATTATCATTGTAAAGCAGCTCAGGAAGTGGCCTTGTAAACTGTAAGCCCGGATTCTGGGCCCTGACCATCTGGCCTGAGTGTCTTGCCTGTCAGCGCAGCAGAAACCTGGGGATAACTAGGAGCAATCAGAGGGCACAGAGCCACGGACTGCCACTGAGGCTTACACCGTGCATGTGACTTTTAGCGAGACAGGTGTACACGCTAGCAGGCACCAGCTGGCGATCATGGAAATTGTTCGCTGTGATGGTAGAGGTATGCTAATTGCCCATATTCTTCCTCTTCTTGTGGTGCCATCACCAGTCATGATCTGTTAGTGTGCAAGATGTCTGCAGCTTTCAAGCTATCAACCTGATTTTATGTGAAAACAGAAGCAGAGGGATAAAGAGAAGCATAACAGGACACGTCAGAGAAGAAGTGATGCATTTGGGCTTCACGTGGAAGCAATTATGAAGTGGAGATTGCTCGAATCACAGCGTAGCATGAAGCACTCCAATCAGCCTGATTGGCTCTCACAATTATTAAGCAGAGACCAGAACTTTCTTTAGCATTAACACGGGAACTAATAGAAGAAACACGTGATTTGCTTTTGTTAAACTATTCCCTCTTAGATTCTTTAGATGAACGCTGATATCTGCTGTTTGTTGTCACAGTATGAAGCAGGTTTTATTCTAGCAACAAAGCACTTGGCATTGAACATACAGTGTGTCCAGAGTAGGTGGCATGCAGCACTATAAAACCAGAGTTATCACCCTGGGGTTGTATATGCCTGCACCAACAAGCAGAGTTGCATTTTTCATTTATTCATGTGTTTCCCACAGAATGACGGTGCACTGGGATATGTTTGTATATTGAAAATATATGGAAGAATATATCAACCTAAAAAAACACAATAATGGTATTATATAAGCAGGTCTACATTAAACAGGAAAGGTCTCGACTCCATCGTTTACAGTGGGGATGTTATATAAGAGAACATCTCTGTATCTGTGTTTCTCTGCAGAGCATGTGATCGTCAGCGGACCAAAAAGGTATACAAGAGGGAGCGTGAGAAGAGACTGTCAACGTATCAAACATAAATGGTGGATGGATGAAAACAATGACATATACCTGATGTTCCCTGTAGGCACGGCTGAGTTATCACAAGAATAGGTCAGACATGAGGTCACAGTGACCTTTGACCTTTGCCCATCTTGTTAAGTCCAAAGCCAGATATTCCTCCTTGGTGTTCCTAAGATGTTGGGTATACAGTAGCATCCTGTCCGGAGGGTGGCCGGTTCAAGTCCCAGTACAGACCAACCAAGGAATCGGGGCTGGTAGCTGGAGAGGTGCCTCTCCTGGAACCATGGCCATGTGCAGCCCTCTCACTCTGACATCTCTCCATTAATGCGTGTCCTGACTGTGCATGTGTGTATTTGGGGCCTGTGTTTGTCATGTTTGTAAAAACACAGTGACAAAGTTTAATTTACCCTCAGGGATTACTGGGGTATGTCTCTTTCTTCTTCTTCTTCTTGTTAGGAAGTGGCCGTGGTAACCAGCCAGAATACTTTTTTCTTCGTCATTGTGACTTCACGATGTGAGGCAAGTTGACCTTTGACCTATTATTAAAAAAAGTATCACTTTATTGTTAAATCCTATTAGACACTTGTGGTAAAAATAAGTTATTTGAGAGGTCACAATGACCTTGACCTTTGACCTTTGACCAAGGACATCTAATCATATCATCCCTGAGTCCAAGTAGAGGTTTGTGTGAAATATGTAGTCATTACGTCATGTGAATGGGAAGGACAGTTGACAAACCCAAAAACATAACACCTCTGGCCGTTGCCTATGAGGCGTCATATAAAACAACACTTCATCACTACAGTAAAGCTATTTTAAAAGCTGTTTTGTAGCCAGTTTGTCACTTTGGTTTACTTTTATACAACTCCTGGGGCCCTTGTAATAAATTGAAATTAATAATAATCAAGTGGGGAATTTATTTATCCTCCCTATTGTCATTTTGTCTTTCACAATAATAGGAGATCCAAACTAAATTAGAAGAGGCACATCTTGCAGTCAGCCAAGAGACAGAGTGTGCTCTCTGCTTGCATGACCTCAAATTAAAACATGCATAATTCAAAACTGCTCAAAGAGATTGAAGAAATACAGATGTTACTTTTCCAATTCGTCCTGTTTTCATGTCTTAAAAGATCTTTGTCATCAAAATTGATTTCTTGTTGCTGGCTGCAATAATGAAAAATGATCTAATTTTGTCTGTCTCCTGAAGTTGCTGAAGCATCAGCTCCTGCACACGCTGTGGTTGAGTATAAATACAATCTGTACTCAATCAGTCAACCCCCGCAGCCCCGACCAACACTGCTCAGGTTGTGCTGAGCATCTCTGGGCCGCGAGCCAGAGCTCTCCAGACACAACGCTGACAGACAGCTCCCAACAATGCCACCCTGCGTGGCAGCTGCCATATACTCGCCAAATCCCGGAGTGTCAAAGCCCATTAGATTTCATTTTCAGTACCTCGAGGATATCAGGGAAGAAAAACACGCACTAAATGTTTGGTCTTCAGTATATCAGAGGAGTCTCTAATTATTTTGGATGAAGCAAACTCCAACTCTCAGTTCTTATGAGTCTATTCATGTTGACTCTGCCAATTCTGCCTTGTACAACGCAGAATCATCAAATACTTGTATTTTGAGGTTAACAGTGGTTCATTACACATCATTTTGCAATTGATGAATGAATGTCTTTCTATTTGTCAAGTAGTTCACTAAAATAAATTGAAGTAAAATGAGTTTAATTATGCAAAAAGCCACAAGTTTTTTCTGGGTTGGAACACAGCAGTCTGCACACCGACGCTCCCAACACTCCTCCTCTGGTCTATCCTGCACATCCCTCAGAAATACACAAGCACTCAACCTGTACGTGGCACGGCGTAGAGTGCATGTTATCGTCATGGCTAAATGTAGCTTAATGTGACCCACTGGATAACATGAAAAAGTATATATTTATCTTAATGTCAGCCTTTGTGGTATCAGGATTTGGATGTGTTCAATTGTTTATTCATCAATGTTGGTTTTGGCCCTTTCATTGGATTTGTGGTCAAAAAGTAAAATGTCGAATATTTATCCTTAAATGCTTTAAGGCTGTGGTTCTCACCTGGTGGGTGGGGACCCAAAAGTGGGTCATGGAGCTGTTTTCAGTGGGATGGGTGCTTGAAAAAACAAAGTTGTGGCAAAAAGTCTATGCTGCGCTTTTATTTTGAAGGACATGGTTTTCCTATGACGTGCGTGCAGTAGAAGTGTAGTTTAGTCACACTCCATATATCCACTGATTTTATAATCCCAGCTACATTTACATTCTTGAAACATGATGAAGCATCAATGTTGCACTTTTGTGTTTTATTTCTGTTGAAAAAAAAACTGCTAATTGAATGAATTGCAAAGAGACTATTTTCCTCGCACCGCTACCTGCTGGTCGGGTCCAAACTGCACCAGAACATTCGGCTGCAATCTGTGAATTGATAACACGTCTGATGCATATGATTCTGCAGATGGTCTCACAGCTGAGCCATGTGAATGAAACCCTCACAATTTTCATGTGATGTGAATTTCATTTCAGTGCTTCTCAGCTGGTCTCGCCTCAGGAGACACCACCACCTCCTTAATGACAAATTGCAACCAAAATTTCTCAACCACTCAAATTTATTTAATGGCATTTTGATAAAAAAAATAGCACAAACGTCATTAAATATACATTACTTGTAATAATAAAGTGCAAGGGTGGGCAATTTGATAATAAAATACTGTAATAGAATAGAAATAAGTTTGTCCACAGAGATTTTTCTATACTTTTTATTCCTGAAGTTGCTGATTTCCCTTTATTGATGGTGGACCAAGTTATGCTGCAAAACAATGACCACAGATAGAGATATAACTATGAGCTTTCTGCTTCAGTGAATGGAACTACCTGGATTTTTTTAAGGAGCCAAAAACAGATACTCCCATTAACAGACATTTTCTGAATGATATTCCCACAGAAATTACTGCATCATATCATTATAGATATAGATTCAATGGACGGGGATATATAGCGGTATCAATATTGTGTATACTTCCCATTAGATACAATATATAAGCTACAATACATACTGTACATTAACGGGTACATTTAGTGACGTTGACCCGATATTTAAGAGACAAATAAAACCCCAAATAAAAACCCTTTTATAGAGCAGGAAGTAGCATCAAACGTGTGTGTGTGGCTGCAGCAGGTAACATCAGCTGCTGTGTATATAAACAGAGTAAACTATTAACTCATTTGATGTAATTAATGTTATAGTGATCAGCTAATTCTCTAATCTGAATTCAGACTTAATACCAGCTGGAGCGCATACAACCTTTTATTTTTAGACTATAGATACATCGGCATGCCCGTCCCCATTACAGTATCCATTTTTCATGCTCTGTTCATAACGGCGATACTGCATGTGAAGCACTTTCTGATATTAACTGCTCTAGGCTATCAAATGTGATCAACTTTGTGGCTGCAAGTTTAAAGTGAAGTCATGGGCGGTGAAGAGCGATTTAGGTCAGCTTTCAAAGCTAAAGAGTTCAAGTCGGGTCTCAAGTCATATCTGGAGTCGGACAGAGGTCTCAAGCCTCTGAAGCAGCAGCTCTGCTCTATCATACAGGAAGTAGATGGAAAAACAAAAGTATAACAGCAGATGATCTGATGAGCTGTCGAAAAGATTGACCAGCTGAATGATTGCCCTGGTTGTAGCTGTCTGTGCTCCTATGATGGAGCTTATGCAGGGATGTCTTACTATCGCAGACCTATAAGTCTTTCCTACACCCTGAATTATCATGGTAATAAAGCAATTAAAATGTAAAATAGTGGAATTTAATCATAGATGTGTGAGGCAATGTAGACTGCAGTGTCAGAAGTAATGTCTCTAGATTAAGCACGCGACAGCCCTCAGGTCACGAGTCAAAATCAGTCTCACTTTACCTCAGCTCTCTCGCTCCCGCTCTCTCCTCTTTTTCAGTAATGTGTTGAAACATGGTGAATTGATGAAGATCTTCAAGCCCAGGGGCTTCAATTGTGCCCAGAGATTATTCTTCCTTACCCCTGGTCAATATGTAGTTAATCCAGCATGAAATTATATTTTGTTCAAGATGAAAAAAGAGAGCGCTTGTCATCATTTTTGAATGTTTGTGCCATCAAAATGTAAGGCTTTATAGATAAATACTTGCTCACAGCGGGGTTGGGGTTACTTTATTTCATAGCTGTCACAAAGCATTATGCAGCTTTCCATCACCACAGCAGATGCATTAAAGCCAATGGATCAACGCTGTGTTACATTTGGGGCAACACACCATCCTAAACTCACATCTATTTGACCGAATAAGTGACTTGGCTGCATTTTATGTTAATTGTTTAAACCTATTTATGATTATTTATGCTGGAAGCAGCTGAAGTCCTATTACGGGTTATATGGAATATAGGGCTGCACAATTAATCCAATATTAATCCCCATCACGAGTTTGGCTTCAAGCAATTAAAGCTCCGGTGAGGAACTTTCAGTTTGTGTTGATTTTGGTGCCCCCTTTGGACAAAGCCGGGCCTCTTATTTCTTTGCTGATTTTGATCATTTTAATATGCTTTAAATAAACATGATTGACAGCGATATTGAAGTTTAAAATGCGTGCTCCGCTGCGTATCAAATCAAGCACTCCCTAAACTAACAGCCACTCCCCCAGGGAGCGATCGAGAGGTTTGGGCTTCACTTCTGGGGGAGCTGGCATGTCAGGTCATGAGCGCCTGCCTTGCAGTTTAGAGTGGAAGAGTAAACAACAGAGACTGGTCGGCAGAAACAAAAGTCAAATGTCTGGAACAGAAGACGAAGAACTGGTCCCCCCAAACGGCTCGTCATCGGTTGTTTGGAGGAATTTGGGTTTAGGCCAAGCAATGTTAAACCCGTGTCTGCGCAGCAAAGCGACATAACTAACTTGTTCAACCACCTGAAAAACAGCACAAAGTGCAGCATGATGAGTGTATCAAGGCCAAGAGGAAAACGTCGCTACAACTCGTCCTTGTCCAGCGTCAAGTCAACCATCCATAACAGCGATGCTGCACAGCGTAACACCCTTTCCGGCCAACTCCCAAAGACAAGGATTAAAAAAACATTACTTGTCTCTAGGAGATGCACTGAATTCAGTTTATGTCTTAGTTTGATGCAAAGATTTTAATATTAGCAGGAATGTAGCACATTGAAGTGAAAGCAGAGCTCTGTTGATTTAAGTTAAAAGTTTTGGGTACAGTTATATTTGTATTTTGTCTCTAGAAGATGTATTTTGCTCTCCACACAGACTGTATTTCCTGCATACGCCAAAGCCTGCTGATACGTAATTGGCCAATAATACTCGGACTACAAATGCACTACAAACGGAAACAGAACACTTCCCGGTCACACGCCTACAGATTCTACATTTTTATGTAGAATCTGAAAATAATAGCTTAATCTGAGGGTAACTGACGGCTAGCTTGTGCTTCATCTGATAGCATGAACATGCTGTGAAAACAGGGCCCCATCCAACACTTCAAATTCATGCTTAGTGAGAAAGCACAACTTGTTTACATCAAATAATTTGTCATTCATTGTCCTAACTCAGACTTTTGTGATGTGTTTGTTGCAAATGCTCATTTTTATTACGCAACCCTAATCTGTGCTTGAATAAGACCCACTGCTGATATTTCCTGTATTATTTACTACATGCAAATCATAACTCAGAAACAGATGCAGATATTGCAATGTGAGTTTCTTTCATTACCTACCAGCCCTAAAACACAGCCTATGTATCGGTGAGGTAAACCAACACAGCTAAGTTTGTCCGTACTGAGTTTTTAACCTGGCTTTTGCAGTCTGCACGAGTCATCTGATAAGCTTCAGCAAACAACCCAGTGAACACCCGCCTTCAGCTTTATCATTCTGTCCACCACAACAAACACACAATACAAACCAGCCTGAGACAGGACAACAACAAGGGCTTCTCACTGCTTATTGTAACCCTCTGCCTTTTAATAACTAACAACCAAAGTCTGCACATCCATTCTAAAGTCTTCCAGCAATCTCGCAGGTGACACCGCACAATAGTGAAGTGGCGGGTGATAAATGGCTGGACTTTGCTGGAACATATAGTATTATCATCTCTGCAGCGAATCAGCACAAACCTGAGGTGCTGCGGCTTCGTTTTTATGTCCCAGGGTTGAGACGAATGTTAATAAACAGGCTCACCTGAGCACACTCACCAATCCTGTTTAACATGTAGTGATTAGGCAAGCTTAGCTGGTTAATCCTAATCCTCGGCGCTGTAATCCGCACTGAATTTTAACATATCAAACATTTAATTTCCAGCGTAGTGCAAAATGTCGTGCAGCGACCGAATATGCTCTGGAAACTATATTCAACGGAGGGAACTTATATAATTATTTGCCGATATTGGCACAATAAGCTGGCAGGCACAAGGCGCTGCAGTACTGTATGTTTAGGCCTTTTAAAAATGGCATGAATGTCCATGTCCTCTCTGCCTTTATGGTAGAAACAACAATGTAAGAACTAAAGAAGCCACATCAATAAGTTATTACAACGTTTCTTTGCCTACACTAGAGTCCCTTAAGAACAATAAACAAGAAGAACCATTTAGAGAACGGCTGTGCATATTATAAAATGTACAGAAATACATTAGAGAATACACTGTAGCATTACATAGAATAGCTGTTAGCATCCCTTGTCTCTTTAATCAAGTATAAGAAACCTGCAACACACAGTTAGCTCTGCAGAGAAGCAAGGTGTACTTTATATAACACTGTGACTCAAATGTTCCATCACAGTGTCTCCAAACAGCCGGTAAAAAGGCCGATCCTGCTGCTTTTCAACTTTCCATCCAGCAGTTCCTAAAAGGCCATCGTAATGAACAAGCAATCACAGCTTAATGGCTCGGCCGACCCTCCTGGCTCGAGCTCAAAACTTCAGAAACTGTATTTTACTGCCAATCACACATTAATGGAGCAGATGGCTTGTTCTGAAATAAAACAGCCATTGAATAGTTCAAAAACTGAATTAACTGGGGCTGGGGGGATATTTAGCATGAAGTAACCTGCTCAGAGGCAGAGAGAAAGTTGACAAGTATTGCATCATGAGGGAGAGACCGTGTTTCCATTCGACAGAGCTGCTGTGAGAATATTTCCAGAATGTATTTGTCGGTTTAGCAAGGCGAGGACATCTGTGGTTTGCATCCTGCCTTTTCCCAACAATCCCTTACATTTTCAACTACACATTTTTGTTTCAACTCCTTCCCACCTTATCCTTTGTCCCTGCTCAGCTTAGGAAGCTGTTTTGGCACATCTTACCCTCTCCCCCGCTGTATAGAAATCACTGCCAGGTTTCATCTTTTGTCTGAACGTGTCTTTATGTCCATTCTGGTTTGCTTATGCCAAGACCATGACCCACATTGACCTTGCAGCACACGCCCGATGATATACATCGAGCCAACTGTCTGCTGAGCTTTTCTATTCGCTATTAAAGAGAATAGCGTCCGCCTTAGTGGCATTCAACACATAATGTATCTTTTTCTGCAGCTGCACATCTGTTGATAAAAGCTACGTGCTTGTCCCCTCAGGTAGAAACTGAAAGTCAATCCAATAAATCAAATGACAACGATTTAACTCTAATGAATCTGCCCTGGAAAGTCGTTTAAAAAAAGCGCATGGCAACATACATGTCAGAAAATATTACTGATCTTTTTTGTCAAAGCAGATTAGTTCAGCTCACGTCGCACGCTACCAAGGGAGGCCATCTCTCATGGCCTTTGATTCTGCAATGGAAGCTTTGAAGATCGACATCAGTGATAAACCAACACGCCATACATACCACATTCTTGAACTCTTATCAGAGGAAGAGTGTCAGAATACATCTGAAATTTAAGTCATAGAAATCCCTCAGTATTGCCTGTTGAGGAATTAAATCATGATAAGTATAGAGCCAGTATTCCCAAAGTGTATCCAGCCTTGGTTTAAATTCACCCTGGATTTAAAGGGATGAATATTAACATGGAAGTGCCTCGTGTGTCCAGATACTGCAGGGCTACTTATAGTTAGAGGAAGTTAATTTAAGTAGCTGACAGACACACATTGGTAGACCTGAGACGGATGATGTTAACTCTAAGGGACTGTGACAGTCTGTTAATTTTTAAATAAAGGAAGGAAGGAAAGGGTGGGGGGGATGGGGGGGATTGCAATTAGGGGACAGTAGAAGTAATGGTGCCATCATTTCATCGTGAAAGGCAACAGCTGAACCCAAGAAGCCATTTACACACATCCTTCTAACAGGAAGCTAAACTGCAACAGCACCTGTGCTAATCATATTAGCCATGGCCTGAAACATCTACATGCTCTGTATTATATTGTGTACTGGAAATAAATCCATCCATAGTATGTATTTAGCTGACTAAAAGCTACAATCTTCATCAATCACATTATTAAATTGCTAATGTTAGCATGCTAACATAGCAAATGAAAGCTCATCAGAAAGCTATCAATTATATTCACACTAATAGGTATAAAGTATGTTTTTAAGAGACTTTTGTGTGTGAAAGAAAGTTTTGAGTTGAGTCATAGAACCCGTTTGAGAGATGTGAGCACGTCAGGAGGCAGGTAGACAAAGTACACAATGAAGTGGATGAGCAGCACTTTCCCCATTCGAGCTTAAGCGTGATAACAGTTCAGTCGCAGCCATTCAAAGCTGCGGAAACCAAAAGAGTTTGTTTTATTGTGTTCAAATACCTGCCGTAATTACTTAATCGGTCAGCGTTTGAAGATTGCCTGAGCTTTCAGTGCGTGTTCGAGAGCTGGAAAATTAGAGCCGCATAAACTGATTCCATTAAGAATATAATTGTTAGATGGCACAACCCTTTTAAAGTCCTGAAAAACATCTTCAATCTTGGTTAATGTATCCATAAACAGATCGTAGATTGTGCATCCTCCTGTCACATTAAACATTTGCAAAGCCTACTTGATAATGTTTTAAATCTAACATTATTTACATGCTCATGTTAAAGAATGAAAGTCTTCTTCATCCCACACACGTGCATGTACATCCTAATATGCATGACATAAACCAAACACGGGCCTGCTGATTGAAAAACAGCTCCACAGCCCTGCTAGAAGTCTGACAGCTTTTAGGCCAGACATGGAATTATAAGCCTAAAGCAACGTAAAGTTAATTGGATTGATAATTTTTTTCTCCAACAATCTCGCCTTTATTTCCATTTTCAACAAGAAGTGTACGATTTGGACAGATACAAATTAGGCTTGCTGCAGTAGTAGGTCATACCGTCTGACAAAGGACGCTCCAGTTTTTAACTGAAAGTGTCTTCTCAGTACATGAGCAAGACCGAGTAGAGATGGCAGTTATGGGTCTTTGCAGTGATTCGGATCTTCAAATCTCGTTCAGCAGCAAGATTAGTTCAGGAGACTCGTTCACCAAGTCATTCAATGACATTTCTGGTTGACCCGTAACGACAAAGAAACAACTCACTCGCTCCTTCCTCACTCTCACTCGTTTCTGAACGATGACAGCTCCAATTGGGTTTACTGGTCTTCTCGTAAAATCATCGCGATATAACAGCTACGTGGCTCATGTCCATTACAAAACCTAGTTTGTGTTCATCTGTCAGTAATTTAAACGTCTGTGAATTAGCTTTGTATGCACGCCTGAAATACTTCCACCCCTTCATAATCGTGTAGTATCGTTTAAAGGGACCTTACTCATTCAGTGAGTGAGAGAGAGACACACATTCGATGACACGCTCTGTAGTTCTCCTAACCAATGACATGGTCATTTGATAAATACAGCCCTCCTCCAAAAGGCGATTGGCGCGTGCTAACCTCAATGAGTCTGTTTTTCTAAAAGGAAGAAGGAAGGGATTGGGAAGCTGCGAGCAGACACAATTCTGTTGGACGTTAACATCAAGCGAGAGTTGACCTCAGGCATGTTTACAATGAGCTAACCAACAAGATGATGATGGTGGACCCAACGTTAAATATCTCGGGATTCACATAGATTTAAGCGGACAAAACAATAACATGGACAACACTTTCTCTACGGTCAGTTGAATGGCATTTTTCGCTTCTAGTTTAGCTTCTTTAATATCAAATATCAAATTCAATTGAGAAGGATGGCAAAGAGTAAAATATTAACAACTTTGACACGAATGCTAACTACCCTTACTTATATTCTCTGCTGGCCTCGCCCGTTTTTAAATAGTTAAAGGACTACACCTATAGCGCTTTTACACTACATGTCACATTCACCGTTTTACACACATTCACACACTGATGGCAAAGTCTTTAACGCAAAGTGCCAATCTCCAATCAGGAACGGACTACATCCATACACCAGCGGCTATGCCTCCGGGAGCAATTTGGGGTTCAGTGACTGCTGAGCCACAGCCGCACATCCTGTCCTCATACACTAAAATAGTATCTGCTCTGCCGCAGTCCACTGTTTGCCTGAAACCATGTAGATGCAATATTAACAGTCTAACCTGATACAGACTTGTAAAATGTCCGGTGTAATCAGTAACACCGAAGTTGTCATGAGTTTATAAACCAGTGGGAAATATTTTTAACTTTGAAATGTCAACTTTGCTCAAGCCTGTTCAAGGTCCACATTACTGTTGTATTGTTATGTTTTACCATGAAAAGTACACCAGCCTGGCCACTGGAAAAACAGTATGTAGTGAAGTCTACCCAGTTAATCTAATAGGAGGTATTCTGAGTTTATTACAGCTTTTTTAATACAGAGATTATATGGATTAAGGCTGCAGATGACAGTCAATGTCATTTTCAAATATGTATTGAATATTTTCGTGTCGCTTTAATCAACAGTTTTGTTTAGGAAATATCAGAAAATGCTGAAAACATGGCTAAAGTCTCAGATATCTAATTCTTTTATTTATCTGATGAGCAGACAAAAACCCAAGTTAAGGTCTGTGTCCACTAACAGCATTTTTTGTGCTAGCAGCGCCCACGACAACGACATCAGAGTGCTTCTCACCTGCGATTATTGTTTCTAGGTTACAAAAGATGTCTGGCGGCACTTCCGCTTCCCTTGGTAGTGATCGTTCAGTCTGTTTTAAATTGCTCTGTATGCTTAAAGCTCCTGTGAGGAGTTTTAATGTCTGAAACTGCTGGGGGGGTAGGTGTCAGACGAAGCGATTAACTACACGCTGCCTTTGTTTACAAAAAATGCCGTTATTGGACACAGGTCCTTATTAAGTTAAAGATTAGAAATAAATAAGACAAGAAGCAAATCCTCAAGCTTCTTAAATTATTAATCTTATCTAAACGGTTTGATTCATTTTTTCAATGGACATATTGATTAATCAACCTAACCTTTTAGCTCCAACATGAATATCATTGTAAAGACCAGGGTTCCTCAACGGATAGATGACTCGGATGACAAGTTGTAACAATTGATGATAATGGATGTGATCTCCACCACAGCCTGTAATCATGAGGATCATGATCACCAGTGCAAAGTGATACTAATCTGCATAATAAATAACGGCCAAGTAACTGAGGAAGACAGTTTTTGGTTGAAACATTAGTCATGTGCAAGCAGACGTGGGGTAACAGTGTCACTAACCCCTCTGAGTCCCAGAGGGCACAGGGCCAGTGACTGAGGAGCAGAGGCAGCTGCTAAAGATACACAAGTGCTCAGCGCCTGGGCCACCCAGAGTTCATATCATGGATTTATAATGAATTCCAAAGCTAAATCACATTTCAAACTTTGATGCTTATCCCCTGCCCTGGGTTGAGGAAGTGGCTGTTGCGACGAGGAAGCCAAGTCTTTCAAAGAGAGCTCTTCATTCAGCAAACTGTTATTTCCTAAAATAAACCCTCACAGCCATTGACCAGAGAGAACCTCTCATCTGCCGCCTTCCTGTTTTTGATTATTGTATTTCACTTCTCTCACCACCTACCCATTTTCCACACACACGCAATTTTTGATGCAATTTCCTGCACCGTGTCCCGACGTGTTTCGAAGATGCAGCTATAAAAACCAACCAAAACACTCTGCAGCTGTATGAGTGGTGCCAGAATCTACACCACAACTTCTGTGCCTGTACTGGCATGCTCGTAACCACAGTGCATGTGCATCACAGGGGCCTATTTTTTACTGAGATTACATGTGATTTTGGATCATTCTGTTTTTAATGAGGAAAATAGGAAACCTAACTCATGAATGTGTTTTATTTTCATGGCTGCGTATTCCTAAAAACAAAATTGACCACTTTGGCTGGGATTATTTTTGTGAAAGGAGAGTGATACCACTTGGCGGCACACAAGGGCTTGCAGCTGAACACTCCCCCCCTCACCCTCCTGCCAGTTCTCTCCCCCCCACTATGGCTTAATACTCATTCTTAGAGGAACACTGCAGCTCTTAGTGCCCGAGCAGCCAGGCCGGGGTGGGGGTGCACTGCAGTACTTCGACAATAGTGACTCGGATTTCCCTCTATTATCTTTGAGAAAGGACGACCATTCTGTTTCAGTCTTTATCTTTGACATTGGAGTCTGAAACTATGAAGCACTGTACATAATAAATAATATGACAGCTGATTTAAAGTCACATGATGTGTATTTCCAATGTTATGTCTTAGCATATTTATGCTTTCCCACCTTAATTAGCATGTTGACGCGGGTTTTTTAGACCCGGGAAGACCCGCTTATAACTGCTCATTGTCTCTGTTCCCATTGCCAGTGAAGTATACTCCTGTTGGTCTCTTTTCTTTCAGTCTATTATAACAGGGTTAGAAAACAGTGAAATGTTACGGTGGTTAGGTCTTTATTGTATCTATTACACATTCAGTCTGTGTACCAAGCTCGACGCAGACAAATGTGGAACGATGTTCGAGCGCTGCTTGGACGGCGACGGGCAGAATTTATAGCTGAGATGACACGGAGTCGCAGAAGTTACAGACGAAGCATAGCATCACGCCAGAAAGGGGGCGGAGATTAGCGTGCTGACATGGGTTTTGTGTTCCCATCAGAGCCGAGGGGATAATTACCCTGGTCTACTGCAGAGTCATTTCACCCGGGTCTGAATGCCGATTGTAGCCTTTCCCATTAAATGAAGAAGCCGTGTGTAAGTGGGTTTTTTGACCAGTGGGAAAACGGCTTTAGACTACAGACAGTTTGGTACAGAACTTATACTGTATTTTAAAATACCCAAAGATCACTCCTTCATTGTGTTAAAAGTCTCTTTGTCAATAAAGGCATGTGCATTTCCACATATCTTTCCGTCGCTAAACTAAACCACATTGCTTCTCCCTCCAGACATAAAGTTGCCCGTGCAGTTAGCTTCTCTCCCAGCCTGGAGGTTAATCTGGGATTTGTGTGGCTGTATGAATCAGCATTAAGCCACTGACATTGACATAATGGTGAGGTTGCGTTCTCAGACACAGTTTAACAGCGTAATGGAGATCTCATTGCTGATGTCCATGGAGCCGGTCTAGAGGAGGCCAGATTGCTGCAGTGCTCAGCCTGCTGTCCTCATCAGTCCTGCTATCAGCCTGGACTGTTGGAGCTGACCCCCATCTTATATCAGTACCACATCTACTCCTCTGTCCCCCTAACCCTTAACTGTCACCACAATAATGGGAAAAGGAGAGGAGCTTACTTCTCTGTTAGAGTGAAAATATATATGAGATATTTTATGTTTTGACACTAATGCCGCATTTCTCCTCTAAGCAGGTTTTCTGAAAGGTGTGGATAAAAATGAACAGTTATATATCCCTATTTTTACTGCTCCCGCACATTCATGTAGCAAGAGAAATATGTGTTTGATCAGTGTAAATCATACCAGGGTACACACCACTCCATGTATTTGGAAGAAATGTCCAATTATAATGACAAACACATGTGACTGGAGAGGTCTTCCTGGGTGGGAGAGCCGGAGCTCAGAGTTAATGCTGAGGTGGTTCAGTAGGGGAGTGCTGTGTGGGAGGTGCAGCGATTTTCATTTCCAGAATCAATTCAGTCCGCGCCGTGGAGAGATCATGAACTTGTGGACAATTATCCCGCTGACGACAAGAAGAGTCCAATCATGGCGAGGTAATGGTGCTTCGTTTTCGTTCTCTATGAAAAGCCTCTAAATAAAAGCTATAATCACTCTCACGCAATTACAGCCCGGCAACTCCCTTTCCTGGATGCTCTCTGAAATTAAGCATGGAGGTTAAACTGGACATTTATCCTCTGGTTGTTTTTAGTTGACATTTCTGTGAAAGGAACGTGAATAATTTTTAAATGAGGGACCTAAAGCGTTTATAGGCTTATTTAAACGGCAGAAAAAACGCTCGCAATACAGTGCAGACAAAATCAGTTCAAAAGTAGAAATGAGTACTTCAAGGCTGATTCACTGCTGTAATTTATGCTTAAAAGTATTGATTCAATAAAACATTATTCAATATAGGCTATAATTACTTTGCAGATTGCTTTTCCCACGCACTTATGTACACAGCTAGCTTTAAAAGTGGCTATTACCGACGGGAGAGTTGTGTTTTAGTTGTGTGGGTATGTTTGTTGCGTTTAATACCACAATCTGTATTTCTATCTACTTGTACAGTAAGCCGATGAAAAGCTCAGCGATGTGATAAAACATTGTTTAACATTGCCGTTAGGGCTGCACGATTATGGGCAAAATGATAATCACAATATTTTTGATCAATATTGAGATCATAATTATTTATTCAATTTAGGAACAGCATTTTTTAAAATGTACTCTCACATTTAAATATACGTTATTCCTCTTGGCCTTCATACATTTATCATACTGCACTCTTTGTATATTATTTTTCCTTTTTAAACATCACAAAACCTGAAATACCTCCAAACAACTGACGACGAGTCGTCTCGGGGGACCGATGTTTCGGTTTAACGACTGACTTCATGTTATAGCGCAACAAAAAGCAGCGTTTCAGACGCGACTGAGCGTTAGTTGCTACATGACACATTTGAACAAACAACACTTCAAAGACGTAACAGATGAGTATATTTTAAGCTTTTTTTTAACAGCCGCTGTAACCACGAAAACCAAAGGCACATTTGGCTGAAAGACAGCAGTTGACATGGTCACTCTTTGAACTGAAACACCGTCTCTGTCTATGTTGTTTACTCTTCCACTCTAAACTGCTGCAGCAAAGTAGGCGCTGTGGACATGACGTGCAAAAGTGAAGCCAGAACCTCTCCATCGCCCTCTGGGGGAGCGGCTGATAGTTATGGCCGCTTGATTTGACATGCAGCAGAGTTTTCTACAGGCGGAGCACGCATTTTAAACGTCAATATCTGCGTCAGTCATGTTTTTTAATCGTTGGAAGCCAAAATCGATTAATTGTGCAGCTCTAATTGCAATGACGATATAACGTGTGATGAATAAATTACAGTGTGCTTATTAGCTATACAGTTGCAATATCTTTCTGCTGACCAGCATGAATCTGTGTTTCTAACACATTGTCTCTCCTGAATGAAAATAGATTCAAATGGCACAAGTGCTGTTCTTTTCATGCACGTGGTCTGCATCAAACACGTCTTCTTCGTCCTGATCTAAGGGGATTAGGTGTGAATGCATGGCCCATATATGCAATGCTTCATCCTGGAGGTCAAACGTTTACAAGCTGAGTGTGAATGCACATAGTGGTGCGTGTATGAAATGGTTTGTCTTGTCATTGCATTCCAGGTAGTGAAAGTGTTCGTATGTTTATTGCACTTGTACTGTTTATCTTAGTGACAATGAGAATGAGATTTATCATGCAGCCCAACAGTACAATAGCTTTGGCCCTATGGATTTTCTAAAGCGTGCACCCCTGTGGAGGTGTCAAAACCCACCATTGTTAATAAAATGTGATATAAATTCATATCTGTTGCATTCGCCAATAACTTTCACCAAGAGTGACCCTTAAGAGACAAACAGTAGGAAAACACTTTGTAAACAAAGGTAAAATGTAATTCTCCAAACTTGCAATGAGTCACTTCAGAGCAGTTTGTACACCAGTGGACATCTGCTGCAGTATAAAGTTTGTGGGATCTGATAGCCAATGCCCCTAGCTTTAATTAGCTCACAACACCGGGCATGAACATTACACCAATTATCCTTCTTCAGGCATCCACTGGGAAGCAACGTTACCCATGGCAGGTTCTCTATAGGGGACGCCTTGGCAGCTGCACATCTAATTACACCTATGGGGAGAATCTCTTGGATATCAGAATGGTCCAATTTCTGCTCATACTGGGCAATTAACAGCCCCTGTATGCCCACAGTAATGACTGAGCATTTAGTTGTATTAAAAATACACCACGTTCATGTGTCATGCTCAGAGATCTATTCTGTGTGAGTAACACCTCCTATAAAGAAGATCTAAGTGTGCATGAATATTTCAACAGTTTCTGCAAGTCCTTTCACATGTTGTATCAGCAAGATCGCAAGTTTTTAGATACTCACTTGAATAATTCATTTTAACACACAATTTTGTGCAAGACACAGGACACAAATCGACAGTCTTTTCTCTGTAATAAGACCTCTTACAATCAAATTATATCAATGAAGTTGATCGTTTATCTTTGTTAACTATAAAGCAGAACCCACACAAACAAACACACATGCATGTTTAGGTGGAAGTGAGTGGGTTACGCATAGATATTCACTCTCAAAGGTCAGTAGGAGATCCGTCTATTGGGTTTGTTTTCAAATTGCCCGTCCGGCCAAAACAACAACACAGAAAATGAGAAACAGTATCTTACATTTCCATAAGCTACATGCAAAGCCCAGTTGAAATGTGAGCTGCAGATTACACCATACACTGTTTTCAATATTTTCCCATTCAGAGTAATCAGAGATTAAATTTTCAAAAGGTCAGCTGGGATAACACAGCCCCCGGCAAACTTGAGGCACACCGTTTCAGGAGGGTCTACGTTCAATAATGTATGACTGCATGCTGTTCATTAAAATACAACCCAATTCAACGACGTCTTTGATGAATATCCCATTACTGAGATAACCCTTTTATGCAAATAAAATGTCAGAGTTTTTGACTGCTTTTTGGCCACAATTCAGATGAAATGATTCAGAGCCCATTTTTCAGCTGGGCGGCTCGGAGAGCGATTGCACCCCACAGTCAGCCGGCTCCTTACAAAGCAGGATGGCACTCCGGAGCCGTTTCTGCATCGCTAATGATTACTCCGTGCTTTGTCATGCATCAGCATGTGAGATTGGACCAGTCACTTATTCATGAAGCTTTACATTATATATGTCTTATTTCTGTGATATAACAGACGACTGACTATTGCAGCTACTACGACTAGATAGTGATGCTCTTTATGGATTTGTTTTCAACTTTTTAGGAACAACTTCATGTTTATCGATATATTACTTACTTTCTACGGTGCACTTTGTGATGTGGCCCCGAGGATATTGATGTTTTTTTCTTCGTGAAAATATTCCCAGCGTTCTTTGCTTTAGGTCCAACGGTATGTCAGTTTACCCGTATGGATAAGCCTCATTTTTATTTAGCCTTTCAGCTGCCATGCTCGGGTGAATGAAAAGAAAAGCCTGTGGGAACGCAGAATACAAATGAGACTGAAAATGCTTCAACACATGCCGTGTCAAAAATGATAAGTTTGAATATTTTTCCCTTTCAGTTTCCTGTTGCCCTCCTACACTTCACATTTCTGACAGGCCGCTTCCTATTTCCTGATTTTGAGTGAGAGGGAGGTTACAGGCCTCTCCCGCAGCAGCTGACCACAGGTGACATCTCTCTGACGGAGAGGGTCGCGGCCTCACCTGTTCATCCTGCCACTTGGCAGCTTGCCTTTTTCTACTGATTTATACTCTCCTGTCTTGTGCGCATGACCGCTGACACTGAGGCCACTGAACCTGACTTGTTTGTTTTTTAAACAGTTGCCAGAGGTAAGCTAACTCTCACTGAATAAACACAGAGGTGGACGCAGATGCTGCGGATGTTAAAGGCAGACAACATAAAGCATTCAGAGCTTTAAAGTGAAAACAGCTACCATAAAATTCAGTGTATAAGACGCACTTGTTATACTTTTTTTTTCATCTATGAAGGGGGCTGCGTCCTTTAGACTGGTGTGACCAATATACCAGTATCAAATGCAGAGAGGTATGTTATTGTGTTATGGTATTTTAACGTAATAATGCTTACGTTAATACATGTTAAGTGACAACGTCACACATCCGCATTAAACTGTTTCCAGGTCCAAGCCGCTACAACGTCTCCTATTACCAATATGCTGCAGTGCTGTTTTGTGTTTTTCTCGCTGTTTTAAGTGAGAAAAACTAGCTTGATTGATGCTAACCGTTCGTCACAGACATGCACCATCATGATCACCATTGCAGCCGCCACCCTCACAACAATCAACGTGACCGTAGGCAGCCAGCTACAGCACCAGTAACTAGCAGGACTGCAAACTCGACATGGCGAAAACAGATGGTAAGTTGTAATTTGTATGTTTTAAATGAAAATAAATTGAAATTGTGTTAAAATAACATGTTTTTATTAATAAATAGCTATAGAAAACATTTTCCCTCTGGGGTACCCCCTAAAACAGACTGCGTTGTATATTCTGGTGCGATTTATATTCCAGATTTTATGGTAAATGTATATTTCAGATTGAACAGTGTGGAAAAATAGCATGTCTGCTATAATAGCGTATTTTCAATGTGAATTAACCTCAAGTTTGTCCAAGTAACTTTCTTGATTGGTCAACAAGGAATTGAAAATGCAAACTATACAATACCTGATTGCTTCACGGTCAATTAAGGCTTAGGGGAAGGCAGATGAGATCAATGCTGTTCTTCCACAGGATTTAATGGAGAATTAAGACATGTTCGGAAATGTCCAACATCCCCCAGCATTAAAAACTTTCGGGCTTGTGTGGGAGTCTGTGTGTAAATAAAAGAGGGCAATAATAAGCTCCCTGGTCCTGATAATTGCAGTCAATTTAGCTATGAGTCGATGTGAGGGTGAATGGAGCTGGTGTTATCTGCATGGGACCAGCCTGTGATAGTAACGCAGAGTCCCTGGGTCCTGGGAGACTAATAACACAGTAGGATTACTGAGTGCTCACTCTGCTTGCACCAAGGACATTTGCCAATAACAACTTTATCTGCCTCCTCCATGCGCCTTGGGTTCTGGCATTTGTAACTGCTGGAAATTAAGAATCGCTTTGTTTTGTCTCCAAGCCGGGGATTGCTGACTGTGGCTGCAATCAAGAAAAAAAAAAAAGATTCTTTCAAAACCCTTTTTGATAAAACCTTGAGCAATTTCATCATGTCACTGTCATTTTGCCACGTTCTTATCAGTTGATTAATCAGGCAGAGTTGGCAGCTGAAGACGACCATTTGAGGTTTCAAAGGATTTTCTTTGTTTTTCCATAAGGCTGTGCAATCTTCATCTTTCTCGGGGATGTCATCATTACACCTCCTACTAACTTATTAATGGAAACTGACAAAGGCCTCGAAATCTTGATTTGCATACATTTAGCAAAGCCATTTTAACCTTCATCATTTCATGCTTCTCCAGTAACTACTCCACATCTCTGCAGAATCCCGTTATAATCCACAGTACGTGGATGTGATATGAAGCAGTTCTACTGTAGCGATAATCAACATAGCCTTCTTTGATACGAAACTAATAGTTGATTAACAAATCATAAGAAAATTAATCAGCTACTTTTTTATTAGTTGTAAAGTTTGAACTTCAAATATTCTGTGCTCTCTGCTAGAGATGTTCAGATACCTTTTTTCCTTACAGATACTCAAATCCGCCTACACCAAGTACCAGTCCGATACCAGATCCATCCATGAGTTCTGTTCCTTTTTTTGTAAAAGGCGCAAATAATTTGCTGCTGAGATGCTCAAGTTACTTGGACTGTTTACAACGTTACAGTTACCTAACTGCTAGCTAACTGCTAGTTAGCTAATTGCTAGCTAACTTGGACTCGGACTAACGTAATGGGGACTCAACTCAGATTCTTCTTTGGGGACTCAGACTTAAACACTCGAGACTAGTGACTCGACTACAACACTGCAGATAACAGACAGCAGTTTCCAGTGGCAGCCAGATTACATCCATGGTTAACTATGATAGTGGAATTTATTTCAAAATGATAATCTCACAGATTTACATGGAAATAAATGTCTGTTAAGTCGCTATCTATCGCCGAATGAGATAACACCATGGTCATTGAGCCTATGGCCCACTGATGAAAGCCTTTGCATTTGCATTCTACTATGGCTGACCAAACACAGAAAAGATGGATGACTGCAGATACAACTTCAAAAATACAATTACAACCGGAGCCAACCGTGAAAGTCACACATGCAACACTGTCTGGATATCTGGAAGTGTGCTCCCGCAATTACCGTTTATCGCCATAGGTGCCGCCAAAGAGAACGAAACTTAAAGCTTCAAGATTACCACTATAAGTAAAACAAGTTGATTGTTTTCAAGGTTAGTAAATTATAGCGTTGGATCAGTGGATAAACTGGTGTACTTTCTAACACCTGATCATGTATTTTCGGCTGTATTGGATGCTTTTCCCATTCTGGTTTCAGTATCAAAGCATCCCTTCTCTCCAATGCATGATAGGAAATATTGTCTGTCATATGTAAGTATATTTTAGATTTCAGGTGCAGAAATTCAGCACCCTGAAGATGATTTCCTTGCCGCTGTCTCCACCCTCTAAATAATCGATGTAAAAGTGCAGTCTGTTCTTATAGTCACACTTCAGGTCGGCAATTGTTGGAAGCACACAGAGAATTTTACATCAAACAATGGTAGTAACCTTTCCCGTGAAATACACTGACATGACTATTCTTTACCGTCTTTAAAAACATATCTGCTTTCCAGTCTCTGCTGCTCATCTGAATCCTGGTGACTAAGAGTCAGTGCTTCTCCTTCTACCTCTGAGGTAAAGATGCAGATGTTACCCCATTAATTTGGGCCATTGTGTCACACTGCATGTTAGGAAAAATGTTGCCCCTCCTCCCTGAAAAGAGCCAGATGCCGCTGACATTGCTGCACCGTAGGGAACACCTGACATTAACACAGCGTTCTTCAGGCCTGTGTTTAATATGTATAGGAGCCCTTTTCTCTTTTAGCAGACAGACCCCTCGCTGCTGCGCCTCACCGTCTCACTCGCTTGAAGAGATGAATTCAAACACTGACCCCCATCCAGTAGCTCGCATGCAGCCGCCCGAGGTGATGAAGTAAAGCACAGACAGAAATGTTTTGAATCGCTGTCAGTTGGGGTTTTAAATTGTATAAACAGGCCCGTCTCTCACGTGTCAATTGTTGGTGTGGAGTTCAAACCGCGTATTCAGCCTTGTTCCTCCAGGGCCGAGCTCAGTTTACTACTTAATTGCTGCCTAGGGCTCATCTCGTCTAGCTAAGAGATATCAAAAAGGATCTCAAAGGACAGGTCTCAGTCTCTTAGTTTCCATAGAAAAATCTAGGTGCTGACTGTTTTTGTTTCATTGAATTCTAGCAAAAATAATGAGTCGGGATGTGCCTCTGTGTAATCTCAAACAGCCGACTTATTTAAGGTGCCATGTGTGAAAGATAACAGTGATCTATTCGTCCTATAGATTCGTCTTCAGGGTCGCAATGTAGCTGTGCGACATTCAAGTGCATTTCAATTAAAAGACAATCCTTACAGTTTTCCCAAAAGGCACCTTCCCCTTCCTAATTTGCAGTTCAGTCTGTTTGACATACACAACTGCCATAAATGATTGTGCTGCGACACTAGATGTGAGCTTCCTGCGTGCTTAGGATTACTTGTCACTGGCTGAGTAAGTTCCTTTCAATTATAGTGACATAAACTGTCTGAGAGACGATAAGAACCTGAGAATATGCCACTGAATAAAGTGCTGGAGGTTCACACAGTAATGTACAAACCAGTCTTTGTCTCACACTGAGCAGGCAGTGCAGAGAGAACATGTTTGATATTAAACTTGTGGGCACAGATTTCATAGTAAGGGCGTGAATTATACTGCAGACCAGGGTATTAATAGAAGCAAATCAAACAGCTGGATGTAGCAACTGAAAGTGGGCATTTATGTACCATGTCTGATATGTATATTTGTACCTGTTTCAAACAAAAGCTGCCACCTCACGACAGCCAGGTCTACTTAACGTGTTAGTCACTGTAGCCCCCCAACCTGCTCAAACATCAGCAATTAAAAACAGACAGCATGTGGGTTCAGAGAGGCAGAAGAAGCACAGCTAGCAAAGGGAGAGAGGCTGAATGTAAGAGCTGCTATTAAGAGAAAAGCATTGTACGGACCGTGTTACATAACAAACATGAAAGGCAGGCATGAGAGAGACATTGTATGATGGCATGAGATGAAGAAGCACAGAGATGAGAGTCGCGGCTGCCAGTCTTACAGCTGATGCGGGGCCTGAATACTGCAGCTCAGTGGCTATTTCAGTGCTCGTTCCCATCGGGGATGGGTCTTAGCAACATGCCACAGGACATTATTTCATGCATGGCCGAGCTGCCTTAAACTAATGCAGCCACTTCTTGATTTTTGGGCTTCTGCACAGCTGAGTTTTTATAGAATATTTTGATATGGTGGAGCTCAATCTGTGTTACCTCAATGCACCTTATCTGTGAGCCTGTTGGTAAATTAAAAACACAACTTTACAACCTCACAATGGAGCTTATATATATTTTCAATAAGGACTATGTGGTAGGAGCACAGCACCGTAGACTGTATTCTCCACTGGCTGCATATGGAAACAAAGATAGTGTAAATTAGCATTTTAAAGGTCCTTTCTTTAAACTGTGAATGCCATTACAACTCTGGAAAACAATGGACCTCTGGGAACAATAGTTTCCGCTCACAAGCTACACATACAACTAAGTAGAAACCTGTTATTTGTGCTTGTAATTGTATGCTGTCTTGTCCTGCGTTGATTACTCCATGTGAGCCTGTCTGCAACGTGACGCTGATCTTTGGCCTTTTGCTGAAACACGAGGATATTTTTATTGGACAGAATAATTACAAGTGTTGCAAATTGTAGATATACTGTTACTTAGTGTGTGAACTGTGATAATTATGTTATTGTCACAATGTTCTTTTAGCTCCATCCTGATCCCAAAAACAGTGATTCACTATGATGGGCATGTGTGCATCCATCAATGCAACCTTTTAATATGGTGGCAAATAATACACTGGGAATCCCAGTCTGAGATCATGAGGCAAAAATATATACAGAGATGAAATAGTCAGAAAATGTTACACATTCCTACACTGCCTGTGATCAAAGCTGAAAATGTGCATAAAAAGCTGACTTCACTCCAAGTAACATGAACAATGTATTGGTTGGCAGATATTTTTATCCACCATTGGCCTATCACAGATGCATTGGTATCGGCATACATGTTTCCTGATATGAAAACAACATGCATTGAAAATGCTTCAGGCGATTGAAAAATGCTGTAATTACATAGTTTGTCTGACAAAGTGCCAACCAACTCCCTAGTTTACAATATTTTCAGCGCTGCTGTACATGTAGCAGAGCATCACAGCTGAGCTCATCTCTATTTACAGGGACGTGGGTTTTTAGGACCAGAAGAGTTCTGGTTTCTGTTTGTAGTATGCTTGTGGTCCGAGTAATATTCACGTATCAGGTATCAGCAGTCCGTGTGGAGAGCAAAAGCACGCGGAAAGTAATCCTCTGTAATGACATCCCGGCTCCCATCAGCAGCCATCTGACGATGATTTATTAATCTCTATAAACAGACATCGGCAGCAAGTTCAGCTAACAGTCTGTTCTCGATCTAAAATTAAACCTGAGACATATTCCCTTGACGCTGTGTCACGGAAGCTGTGCAGCGCTTAGATTTTCCGGTTTCCTCGAATGCGTCAGAAATGATCGATCCAACCTCCGTTCAGCAAACGAGCATTTTAAAAGTAGTTTTCTTCTCCTCTTGAGGACAGACCTGACAAAGCTTCATTTTTACTTTTTACTAATCTGCATCATGATGTTGTAATTTAGGCAAAGGTAAGACCCGTTCATTAAAGTTAATCGCAACAAAAATGGTTCATACCGCAGTAGTTAGCAAGATTGCAGCCTCTGGGTAACTATTAACAGTGAAACTGAGACTCAGCACAAACAGATAAACGGCCGCTCCTCCGGGGATTTAATGAACCGGCGTTTATTTTGGTGAAATATCTGTTGTAATTCCGGCAAAAGTAAGACCCGTTAATTAAATCACAAGAAAAGCTTTTTTTATGGGTAGTAGTTGGCCAGAGTGAAGCCTCTGTTTAACTTGGTCCAGTGAAACTGAGACCCACCACAAACAGATGAACAGGCGCTCGTACTGGGGATTTTTTGAACCATGAAATGACGGCGTTTCTTTTGCAGACAAATCTGGAGGGGCGAAATTCGTTTGACTTTTAATCTGAACACATGGTCGCTTTTCAAGTTGCTAACTGGACTGAAAACAATGCACTGCACAGAAAAGGAAGTCTTGGCTGGAGGTCGTTTATCGCCAAACGCTGGCTAAACTGGAATGCCCGTTCCGAGAGTGCAGCTCAGCAGATGGTTGACTGGAAGTATGTATAGTATGTTATTTGTTTAAGACAACAGCCCTTGGAGTACCTTTGGATTGTCATATCATTTTTAAATTCGTTCAAAATTCATGTAGAAAAGTTATATTTTCATTTCAGCTAAAAACAAAACAAAACGCTATATTGGCTGCCATATCTGTAATCAGAAAAATGTCCCTTTGAAATCGTTACAAGTATCAAAAATCACACATCAGTCAGGCCTGTTTGAATTCTCAAAATCAAACATTTGAAATACTTCACTGTTACTCATTTTGATTCATTAATATCTGCCTATACTCATAAGTATTACTGGTCCATTCTGACTGTAAGGAAACAAGCTGTTTCTAAGTGTTTACAAAGGAAGCTTGAGTCCAGCCTTTCCTGTTAAACGTCTCACCTGTGCAGCGCAGAGTAACCTTTCTAACACTGCTGCTCTATGAAACCATACATCACTTATGTTTCTTTATCTGTTTCCAGGAGCTAAAAGTCTAAGAAATAAAAATGCCATGGCTGTAAAGATAAGACTTTTTCCTCAGATAAGCATAAATGCTTTGCAGAGTTGCTGGAGACGGACCAAGGCTAGCATTGCTTCAGGTTATTTAACATTACTTGCATGTAAGTGGGTTTCAAAACAGAGACACACACACAAACACACACAGTTATACATCACAGAAGAAAGAACATAACAGAAAAATAAGCTTGGCTACACCTTATGCTCTATTGTGATGCCACTATTGGCCTGCCTGTAGAAGATATAGTGTTTGCTTTAAATGTTAATCACTGGGCCAACATAATTAGCCGCTGGTCCAGTGTAACACCCCGTGTCAAATGAAGAGCAGGACTTTCCACTGGAGAGTGATTGCACTTGAAAGTCTGGGAGATTACCACACATAAGCATAGCCTCAGACAAAATTTCCCGCTTGGCAAACTTGATATTTGCTATGCAATTTGCCTTGAAGGTTTTGAAGATTTAGCAGAGGAAGTTGTGATTGTTGCAGAGAACATCTACTGAGACGTTTGTGTGAAACCCCACTCACAGACTGTAGACTGATTTGAATTCAGAGTGGACACTCGCAGCCGCGCTATAAGCCTTACAGAGACTCAGGGCAGGAGAGGATTGATGGAGTTTTAAATCTTAATGCCCTTACTTGCTTTGTCATTTAGGAGTGGACGCATCAGCAGATAATGATATTAAAATAAAATAAGACCGCGCCAATTTATGTCCTCGTCATTTTGCCTCACCGCAGACATTTGTTCAGGCCCTTAAGATTTCAAATCTCTCGAGGCCTCGTTGGTTAAATTAATTGTAAAGACTCGGGCCCTACTCTCTCTCTCATGATAAAGGGAATTAGACTGTCAAACAGCAATATCCATTTGCAGCGTCTCCCTGTATTGATTTTTGAATTTTATTTCGAGGCACTGCGACAGACTGAGAAAACCAAACTGTGTCATCTGGGATGCATTTACCAACTTCTGACATACTTATCTCCGCACAATCCGTACATGTCTCTCAGGGGAAATCAAAGGGAGGTAGAAGTTGAAATTATTCAATAACTGCATTTTGGTTGACCGCAGAAAAGGACACTAAACAAACAGAGGATTAAGGCATATATCTGAGATGTGATCCATGAGTTGCATTCAGTGAGTTGACTGTTAGTGGCGCAGAACCTCGTGACCTGGGTCCAAATTGCTGTCTGGCATAAATATTGATCAAAGAGGCCGGCGCTTCCACAGGCTGACAGAGTTTAAAGGCAGGACAGGCCAGACAAAGACAAGTGGACAGCTATGCGGATGAATGTACAAGTGGCCCACAAACACACACACGCAGACACACACACACTGGACTGTGAGTTCAACAAGATAAAAAGCACTTCAATTAGTGCAGGAAATATTGATTGCTATGCTTTTCTTCATGTGCCCATTGGAAAGCGGGACACGCAGAGCACCAGGCAGATATATAAAGAAAGTAGGCAAGGTGTCTGCTGTGGCATCAACATTTATAAGTGTTTCTTGTTGATTCACAGCATGTGTTTAAAATATTTCACCAGAGCGACCAGTTTTATGTTTTGAAATCTGAAACGGTTCATATGTCCCAGCTTGCGTGATTTACACTTATGAACAGCATGCCATGTTCTCTGGCGCCCAGCCTACGTTTCCCTCCACATGCGTTTTCCGTGACTATTTTAGCAACACAATTATTAATGTGACAGCAGTGTTTACACGTGTCAGCATAAATTATTGACATTGGCACACGCGCAGCTATAAATAGTGTTGCTGGAGAGGGTTTGTGCCTTTATCCTCTGACAGCCTTTCCATCGTTCCCGTCACCGGCCACTCTCACTTTATTCAATACAAGAGCAAATGGGCAAACAGATGGGGGAGCGCCTCTCATTTACACTAGTCATGTGTCAGGCAGGTCAATCTGTGATCTGTCTGTGTTAATTACCTTTAGTACCAGATTACTCTACCAAATGTAAAAGGGTATAGACACCTCGAGTCAGTTCAAGGCCATCACAAGAACAGCATCATTGGAAAAAGGTCACACTTGGGTCTTTTTCACATTTGGTACGATTGCCCCCCCCTCTCCCCTGCCGGTCAGCTTTCACATTAATAATTTCCTTCCTTACCCGAGTACACTTGTGGTAGGACACCGAAGCAGAAGGTGGCGGTAATGCACCTCAAAAACAAGTAGAAGCAGACTATCATCAACTTCGTAACATTGTTTATGTCGTTCCAGTATAGAAAAGCGAGCAAATCGCATGAACCCAACCCCATACAATGGACAGACAAATAACATACCGTCCACATTGAAGGACTTTTAATCAAGAAATGACTGTTTATATTGTGTATGTTGTTGACATCTAGATACTGGCCGATATATTTATGTCCCACTTTCCTAAATCCACAAATATTTCTATCAGCATTGGTCTCAAAAGTAGTATTGGTAGGCTGTTATTAGTATTCTAAAAATAGTCATGATGGGAAAAGTAGAGTATGTCAAGTATCCAAATGTGAAAACACTCCAACACTAATTTTGTGTGAAGTCCCGAGTTTGTTAAAGATGCATGAAAATACTCTGCATGAATAATTATTTCAATCTGATAAAGTTTTTTTCCACAAGATCTCAATAAACTACGACAATAACATCCACTTCCTCTCCCTCATTGAGAAACACAGAATCTGTGAATATGCAAACATTTTGTTTTTAAGAAGTTTCAAAACTACTTAACATGAGATGTCTTCTTCTTCGCTCGGGAGTCCATTCCCACCTGCTCTGTATGTGCACCGGAGTTTTCCACATCACAGTGTGGTGCGTTTCGTACTGGATTGGTAAACTGATATTTAAACTGATGTTTAAGGTGAGCACAGAGAAACTTTGTCTCTTCTACAGATACATTTTAAAACAGTGTTCCCGTGTCAAACTCTGCACAGTGAAGGGCAAATATCTGAGTCATATTAATAAAACACATATCTGAGCGGAGGGAGGCTTTTGAACCGTCAATTACAAAATAATGAGATGGTTGAAACTCAAGTACATCCACAGATCTGTGAACTATGAAATCTAACTTTGCTCTGAACATTTGATTCCAGTCAAGGGCAGGAGGAAATTATGATCACTTCAGTTTCATAAAAAAGAAAAAGAAATCGAAATTTAAATAACTCTCTCTCTTTCCCCCAGAATGACCCACCTTATCATCCATCATCACATCATGTTTGTCTCCTCCTTTCTTGTTCTCTCTGCACCTCCTTCACTCCTCTGCTTTTTACTCACTTCTGAGGCCTTGTTGAGTAAAGTCAGTGAAAGCCCGGGGATCTCTAGAAATCCAAACAGATTAGAGAGTAAGAAGGACCTCTGAGACCCAAACTTTTTATCCTCTCGGAGGTGATAAATGTCAGCCTTGGTTTTAGCTGCAACACTGATGTACATTACAAAGGGGCACCCCATCTGACCTGGATATCGTTCGGATTCGATTGTAACTGGGGCTGGGCGATGAAAGAATCTCGCACCAGGGGAGGACTGAGATTACATTTACGTGGATAACGATGATAAAGAACAGAATAGAAACAAGAGCCAGTTCGTCCGCCGATTTTTGATTGCACTTGCAGGACACGGCAGAGAACACATCCACTTCCTTCTGTAAAGGAATGTTTTGCAGCTTCAATCGTTGCCATGGTAATTGACAGCAAAAATCAGTATTCAAATATTTTTTTCCCTTTTTAACCCCTCTTAAATAAGAATGAGCTTATTGAAATAATAACCCAACATTAATCACTGTAGTGACTTTTAAACAAACCAATATATTTTAAAAAGCCACTGAGGTGTGGAACAAGTTTCGGACGTGTGTTCTGGGATGAAAATAAATCGATGCCCATGCACTGTTCATCTTTCGGTTGTGAGATCCATTTATTCCCCTTTCTTTGTCGGCAACAAGTTCATCAGGGCAGATTTCAATGTCCATTATATTTCAGCGATGTCTCCGTTAACGGGCACAACACACTGATGGTAACAAGAGACACGGTCAAAAACATTGCCTCGGCTTACGCACACCTGCTCATCATCACCTGGAGGTTACCTTTACGTACTCTTATACATGATGCTGGTGTTTGATATCAAAACAGCAAGACACAGACAACGTGTTAAACATAAAACCAACAAAAAACGACATCATGGCTCCAACAAAAGGAGACTAAAACTGACCAAGAGCGAGAGATGGAGCTCCTCCTGTCCATGGATGACGATGAAGAAGCTTCTAACGGAGAAGCGACTGTCACTACGAAGATGGAGTCAAAAACGGTGGAGACGAAATGCGGACCGTTATCCTGCCACTTCAACCCTTCTGGAGTGCATGGATTTAGTCTGAGTAAATTGAGTAATTCCCCCCCTCCCCCAGCCGTCGTTGTCATTGTAGCGTAGCTTCAACGCCCAAAAAAAGATATTCGGGACCACCCTAGAATGACTACCATTGAAGAAAGCATATATGTACCATAAAAGAGAAAACATTTTTACTAGAAAGTGAACTCCAGTTATCCTTCAAAGACGAGGACATTATTGATTTAAAGTTATATTGTTGTTGTCCAGTTATACTGATGTGACATCTTGACTTAAAGCCCCTCACTGGACATCCTGTGTCCATTTAAGAGCATTGGAGACATATTTGTAACATAAAAGTGGTTTATTCAATGTTTTAGCATGTTTTTATTACTAGGTCTGTTTGTTTTAAAGATCAGGAGAGCACTATGGGTAATTTGGCTCACTTTTAAAACTTTGTTAACCATGAACAGTGAAGGAATCCTAACCTAAAAACTACCTAGTACCTCCAGATATGCTGTGTCTGCTGAAGAGTAAAGACGCAGATTTTTGACACGAGACTGCTTAATTTAGTTGTTTGTTTTTTTTTAACAGGTTTTCAAAAATCTTCACTTATAAAAAGCCAAAGAAAAGTTTAACTGAACCCTCTGGTCTCTTCACTCCTGTGCCATTATGAGGATACTCCTCAGCTTTAGGCTAGATTTTTTGGGCCGTTTCTCCTGACTCTGATTGTAATAGTGACCATACCTGAGATATTTATCACCACTACTTTTGTTTTATAAAATGGATAACACCTGACACGGGCTTCCCTCCAAAACCATTAACCAGCCCTATCATTTTCCTGCGACTACAATTACGGGTCCGCTGGTGAGGACGGATGCCGAATCAGCGGCCGCAGTGACAGGCTATGCCGAGGAGCTGCATGTTGTAATGGTTTACCATTGCTCAGTGTCTGTATGAATGAGAGCGCATGCCATTAGCACCACAGGCTGCTCCATGTTGGTGTCTCCAATAATGGGCCAATCAATAGAAACACAGGACTCAGGACTGGAGAGCACAAAAACAAGGAATTGAAAGCATTAATGGTGTCCATTTAAGGCGTTGGGAGCATAAGTGGGCTGTATGTTTTCTCATATTAAATGTGTAAAAGACCCTTGAGCTCACAGAAGAGTGCACAAGAGTGGTGTTATTGAAGATGCGTATCTGCACCCGTAAAAGTATACAGTAGGACTTTCTGTGGTATTGCTGGGAGGAATTCTGCAATGCGGCATTAAATATTTTTCAACAGCAGTACTGTCCTCTATTGAGAGTGCCAAACAGCAGCGGAAATCTAAAAAGATGTGTCCACGTGGGCTCCTTTCCCATTAGGAAGAGAAAGGGGTTTGCAGGATAGGCGTTCGAAACTCTCCACATCCAAGAACAGATCCCAATTATAGATCGGGGCTGTGCCCGTCTCAGTCTACTTTCCCTCAGATCATACTCTGGAGAGCATGCATTGTCTCCCTCAGCAAAACAAACACAAAACACATTCGCATTCTGCACAAACTGCTGGCGGTGAGGACAGCGGCAGACGGAGCGAGCAGGAGAGAGGGACTATTTGAAATCATGTCAGTATGTTCCAGTTTGCAGATAGTTTTTACCCAGAGCTCCCTGGCATCGGAGGGAGAGGCCCACTGCGAGGATGCAGCTTCAAAGTGAATAAATGTGTGAAACTACCATCTGTTTGCTCTGATGTAAAAAATTCTGCGCTTTAAAATAGGCTTATTTTAAGAGCAGGATGTAGTAGGCTTTGATGTGGATAACATGCTTATAATGCTTTAAAGTAAATAGATATTTTGCCTGAATGATGAATTCTCTGATGGTGCCTCACTGCAAAATAACAAAAAATGCAGAATAACATTTTTTTTTATTTTATTAACTAGCTTATTTCTGTGCTTTTCCTCAAGAAACCCCCCAGCCATCCTTGTAACCCAGCATTGCTATATTGGTGCAGCGGGAGCTTATTTAATTTGAGATATAGCGCACGCTGTTGAGACCTCTCTGGTGCGAGTTGGTTTTGTTATTGCTGGAACATCCCTCTGCTCTCGTTTTTAATTGAACAATCAATTTGTACACATGGCAAATCTGTGACACCTCCCACTGCGACAACTGGACACCAAGCATCATCGTCAGTGTCAGTCCATTTACTCAAAAGACAAGAACATGGACTCCAGTAATGGGTCCATTGATAGGAACACAGGACTCAGAACTGGAGAGAACAAAAACAAGGAATTGAAAGCTTTAATGGTGTCCGTCCAAGGTGTTTAGATAATAACTGGGCTGTATTAGACTCTTAATTCATCTATGTGTCAAGTACAGCTGTGTCTGCTGAATATCTCAAATGTGGATTCACTAACTGACTCAGTATTATGTGTTTCAAAAGTGACAAATGGCACAAAAGTTTCAGAAGCTAAAGCAGGACTTATCAATGAATTTACGTATTGTTTCTGATGTCATTGACAGCCTGCTTTCACTTCAGCACATCCTGATGACACATCCTTTCACATAAAACAGCTGCACCATCAAGGTCTGCAGATAAGCTAAGGAGACTGTTGAACTAAGAGCAACAGCCAGTCCAGCAGGAAATCAAAGAGAATTGATAATAAATCCCAAACCAACTACTGAAAACACATCAAAAATAACTCGCACACCACAACAAGCAAGCATCATGTAACATGTGTTTGCTCAAAGCAAACCTCAGGCTTACAACATCAACACCATGGACAGCGACATAATGCTGACAAGCTAAATGAAGCCGTTTTCAGTGTAACAGAGGTAGAGTATTAGAATCTAAAGATAAAGTTTAATTCACCGTTAAAGTAGATGAGTGGTGAGTGTAGAACAGATAACATCCCCTAGCTTGCAAACGCTCCTCTCAAAGGTCAGTGGGCCTTTATTATGAAAGAGTGAGGCTCCGTGGCGTTCAGTGTCAAGATCTCCCGATGTCCTCTCGTTAAAATGCAGCATCTTCCTCGGTGCTGGATTCCAAAAGGTCTTAATCCCGCTTTTACGCTCTCATTGTGCCATTTAACCTCCATGCAAGCGGACTGGATGTAAATAAACTTGTGTTTGGTGTCAGTCTGAGAATGTGGCCTGTGGTGGCCTCAAGTCCTGCGAGATAAAACAGCCTGCAGGTGTGGAGGGCGGAGGTTGCTGCACCTGACCGAAGCTAACCGCTGAGCTGTTAGCATCACTGCATCTCGACTAAACTGACTTTCCCTTCTTGTTGCTCTAACCTAGCTGACAATAAACCTATATTTCTTCAGGAGCTGAATTATATAGACTCATGAGTTATGAGAAGTTAAAAAGTATGTTGAATACAGGAGTGATGTTTCAGGCATGTTAGCTAGCTTGGTTGATATAAGCACATATGCGGAAAAAAGGGCCCTGCAGCCCTTCAGAAAGAAGGTCAAAAAGGTAAAAGGAGCACAATAAAACCACAATGTAAGTTTAAAAAACGGTGTTACTAATATCATTGTAATTATGGTTCAATAGCTATTTGTTGGACAGTGTCTTTTTTATAGGACAGATGAAGAGAGACAGGATAAATGGGGAAGAGAGAGTGGGGGAGGACATGCAGCAAAGAGCCGAGGGTGGGACTCAAGCCTTCAGCTGCTGCGTCGAGGAATGTGAACTCTGTATATGAGGCACCTGCTCTACCCACTGAGCTAAACCAGCACCCCATTTGTTGGGAGTTTTGACAATAGACTGTATGTATAGATGGACGACGTGACAGCTCCCTAAAAGTGAAGCCAAAGCCTCTCTATTGCCCCCTGCTGACTGGCTGCAGCATAGGTCATAAAGCCCGCCTCCACCATGTTAACAGATGGGACATGAGTCAAACTATAAAATCAAAATAAAGGGCCAAATAAATGTTCGTCAAACATGGTTTTTTGTCATTATAGTTAGTTCGTATCATGCTGATTTATGTCCAAGTGTTTATTTTTCATTTTCAGTTTATTTTTATTTATTTATTTGATGCTGTAAAAAGGATGATTGACAGCTCTATTCACAACCGATCTGTTCTGGAATAGCAGAGTAGAGGAGGATCGTCGAGAGGAGACGTAACTAAAACAATCACTACAGTCATTGAAGTTTATATATCTGTGAACGTCTGCTTCAGACCAACACAAAGAAGCTGTTCTGCTGTTAAATATTCTGACATGCGGGATCTTTGCTGTTTTTTCCTGGTAATTTAGGTGTGCACTTTGGTTAGCAGAAGTGGCTCCACCTGCTGATCTCTACTGCACAGCTCTGGCTCCAAATGGCGCCACCATTGCAAGATGGCAGCACATATCGCGGGGGTGATTTTGACATCAACTTCGACAGTCATTGGTTTTGACACTCAGCTTGATGCTGGGACGATACGGGACCGTAGTCACCGTCATGCTAGCAGCTCTAATAGGCTTTAACACTAGGGTGCTTTGGTTTCTTGCAATGCGTAATGCTGGGGAACATGAATGTGTGTGAAAGATTCCACGGGAATCTGAGCCTTATTTGTCTTCAGTGTTGACAGAAGTTGTTGATGACTGGCATGAAGCAGCCCAGGTACAGGTAAACAGGTACCAGGTACTTGTCCTGAAAAGGCATGTTTTTACTATGAACATGTAGAGAAATAAAGGCTTTATTTATGACCCCTCTGAGTGCCTCAGAACTTTTTTCACACCCAACAGTGCATTATTCGTGCAAAGGCCAGAGCATTTCTGGTGGCTTCAATCATGAAAGTAACCTGCGATGCATCTTGTGATGCATCTTGCTTGTATCACCCCCCAAAAAGACGGACAACTTTCTAATTGTAAAATTTTGAAACATTATTTGCAGGAAACATGACAGGAAGGAGGAGGGTCAGCGCCGAAAGGGACGAAGCCTGCACCCATCATCCTGACTTGGAACCACCAAGCAAGAGGCAAAAGGTGAGCGGAACATGGAGCACCAGCCATGAGGACAGCTTCGGGTTGGTGGATTCACCGTCCCTCAACCTACCTTGCGATGTACCCTTGGTGGATCTGAGTGAGGGCCCCAGTAAGTCTGGCCCTGGCGTCATTCCAGTGGACCAGCAAAGCCTCAGAGGATCCAAGAGAAAGGCCAACATCGACACTGGGAATCAAGGAAAGAGATCCAGGGTTTGCAGGGGAGGAAAAGTTTCCACTAGCAAACCAAAAGACGCGTCTGTGCAAGTTGAAAAGGCTGTGAAAAGGAAGAGGAAGACCAGTGCTGATGAAGGTACTTCAAAGAAGAAGAAGAGGAAGGCCAGCGCAGATAAAGACAAACCAAAGAAGAAGCAGAAGAAGAAGAACACTTGGCCTGAAATCTCCCACTTCAACGCCAGCCGAAGTAAGCTCAGAGTCTCTAAGATAATTTCTCAATGGAAAACTCACACAGTTTGTACACTTAAAAAGAGTCCGAGGTTTATGTGATCATTCCTCTTTTTACCAGCTGTGAGGAGATTTCAGTTGATGTTTTAAAAGTAGATTTCAGACCAAAAGTAAAGCTAATTTTTAGATAAGATTCACGTGAGATAACAAATTCAACTCTGTCCTGATGTTACATCATTTCAAAAGTGGTTTGCTTGTATTGTCTTACAGACACACCCAACAAAGCATGAATACTTTTTACAAAGCTGCATCATGATGTTCTTATTTCAGCATCCTTTTGACTCGATGAATGCGATTAGATCCCAGCAGAATCTGTTTATTGTTGGTTCATACAAAGAACCAGATTGTCCTTCGGTCAAACCTTTCAGTCAACACATCGAACATGTCAAAAGATCTGGTCACATTCCATCTGGACAACAGTTCGTCCTTTCATATCATTAACACAAGTTTCTGACAATGTAGTAAAACCAATTTGTGTGTGTGTGTTTGTGTAGAGAACTTCCAAGCCAAGTATCTGCAGCTCCAGAAGCTCGGGGAAAGAGGATTCGATTGTGTATATGCTGGTCGCCGCAGAGCAGACTCTCTGCCAGTGAGTATCTCACACACATCTTACACTCACTCTGAGGCTGACTGATGGAGTGTTTAGACAGCAGCTTTTGGTTGCCTAAACTAAAAGAGTGGTTGTTCATATTATATATTTTGTTATTACGATACTATGCAGTGGCTAAGCGATAAAATGATTTCAATATAACAAAGACGACAACAGTCAGTTTGCAGTTTTTAGCTCACATGCCAGACTTTAAAATGTTTCCAATTTTCCAACAGTCACTTTTTAGATCTTAGTTGTTTTTTATCTGATCTTTAAACACGTTCTGACCATGATTTCAGTCATCTGACGTCTGGGAAGTTATCAGAGAAGAAGCAAAGCTAATGTTAGCGGCAGCTCAGCTCGTGATGACATTTAGCTTTAATTGTGACACTGCTGTATTCAGTGTTTTTACTGGTGTTATTCACTGGGTCTGTTTGTATTGGGGACTCCTCCCAATAGAAACCTTGTAAACGATGAACACTGAGGACATTTTAAACAGAAAGCGCTGCTCTGCAGCTCGGCTCACAGGCCCAACAAGAGTTGCAGAGAACTCATATTTAAAGTGTAACTGTCTTATTCAGCGGTTTTGACCAGTATTCTTAAATTTAAATATCAATATGGATCAATATATTGGGGGAATTAATACCCAGCCCTCACTTGAGGACAATAAACCGTTTACCACATCCAAAGAAAGAGTCAACTCATACCTTGTGTCTGTGTCTTGTAGGTCACAATAAAACACATTCGAGGGCTAGCAATCCACCAAGAAGTTGTTGTAAGTAAACCGATCATTGATCTTTGCTCTATTATCTGATCATTTAACTTCTAGTTTAGTGTGTGAGGATTACAGCTCTTAAACGTCTTGTCTTTGCTTTGGGTTTTTTAGCTACATCAGATCCCACAGGAAGTTGCCCTCATGCAGAGAGCCGCAAGTGGACCTCACCAGTTCGGGATGTCTCCCACTGTAGAGTTCCTGGACTGGTACAACCTAGTGGATGTGGTCGTGATCGTGACGGAGAGGCCATTTCCCTCCATCGACCTCACGACCTATATCAACAGAAGAGGCCACATGTTGAACGAGGACGAAGCTAAGGTACTGAAGCCTTAAAATCACATGCTTCATGTCAATTAAGTGTCAACATTTGAATTGTTTTGTACTATTTTGTTTTTATTAATGCATCCACATTCTCCTCCTCATGCAAGCAAGATGACAGCTTTTTGATATTTGTAATTAATGAATGAATGTAATGAACATGTGCATAAAAGCATCTGTTTCTCTCTCTCTATGTCAGAACTTCATGGCTCAAATCGTCGCGGCGGCTATCGACATGCACAATAAAGGAGTCTTCCACCGGGACATAAAAACGGACAACATCCTGGTGGAATCCGCCTCCTTATTCACCCAACTGCGGGTTATAAACTTTGGCTGCGGGAGCTTCGAAGTCGAGAAGCCCCACCAATCTTTCAGTGGTATGATATCTGGCCTCTGCGGCTGCTTCTTACTCATTGGCCACTTTGTCAAATATTTACCTTCATGTTTGAGCTCCCTCTTCATCCTCTCTTCCTCTGTATTCCAGGGACCGTTCAGCTTGCCCCTCCTGAGTGGCACAAGCATCAATCGTACAAGGCGGAACCCACCACGGTATGGCAGCTTGGTGCCCTGCTATACCGAATGCTCCATCCTCGCCACTTTGACACCTTGGACTTCCTTAATGGGAAGATTGAATTAACCAGCTGGCCATCCAAAGGTATGACATCCAGTTTCTGAGAAAGCAGCAACTGTCGTGTTCTCAGATTCAAAGTAAAGTGAATTTCTGTGTTCCAAAATGACACGCAAAGACGCCATAGGAGGCTCATTTCTACAGTTCAATACAAACTAAGCAAACATGAGTCTTTAGGGAATTTGCCTGTTTAATTTCTGATGCATCAGAAACGGTCAATCTAAACTCCATTCAAAAAAACAAGCAACAGTGATTTGCTTGTTGTCAGACAGACCTGACAAACATTAATAAGACCTTTTCACAAATCTGCATCATGAAGTTATTTTGGCGTCCTGCTATTAAATCAGATAAAACCTGAGACAGATGGATGGGCGCTCTACAGCTGTAAAAAGATCCTAGTGTGCAAGTCATCAAACTGTGCACTGGTTGAAACAAGTCACTGGAAGCAGCAGTAAAGTTAGTCTAGACATGGTTCAGGGAGAAGGATGTTACATTAGAAGAGCTGTGTGTGTCTGTGGGAGACATTTCTGACAGATCTGCTGATTCTTTGCTGATTTTGTTACAACGTTCACTTTGCTTTGTGTCAGAACACTTTTGAGGCATTATCTGTTCCTGAGGACAGTTCATTGTTATATTTCTGTTAACCACACAGGACTGATGGATAACAAGAATCTGATTCAGATCTGATGAACTTTTCACATTTGTTAATATCTGTTTTTAATTGAACATCCGCCATGTTTACATTCCAAAACAGGCACGACTCTTTTGTTTCTACTTAAATCTCAAATTGTGTCGTCTTCTCTCCAGAATGTCAGGACTTCTTGAGGCGGTGTTTGACCATCATCCCTGAGGACCGCGCCACCCTGCAGCAGCTTCAGCTCCACCCCTGGCTGCAATAGTCTGACCCTGACCTCAACCCCCCCCTTTTCCTTACCCCCTCTTCCCTCTAACCCCCCCCTTTTCCTTACTCCCTCTTCCCTCTAACCCCCCCCTTTTCCTTACTCCCTCTTCCCTCTAACCCCCTCTTCTTTTCCTCACCCCCTCTTCCCTCTAACCCCCTCTTCTTTTCCTCACCCCCACTTCCCTCTAACCCCCCTTTTCCTTACCCCCTCTTCCCTCTAACCCCCTCTTCTTTTCCTCACCCCCTCTTCCCTCTAACCCCCTCTTCTTTTCCTCACCCCCTCTTCCCTCTAACCCCCCCTTTTCCTCACCCCCTCTTCCCTCTAACCCCCCTCTCTTTGCCTCTCTCTCCCTCTTTTCGGCCCATCCAGTCGAGGCAGACGGCTGTTCACCATGAGTCTGGTTCTGTTCAAGGTTTCTGCCTGTTAAAGGGAAGTTTTTCCTTGCCACTGTGCCACATGTTGCGATGTGCTACTCATGGTGGATTCATGTTGGGCCTCTATCTAATTAACTTAACAATTTGGCGCTACATAATAAAATTTGATTGATTAACCCTCACTTCAGAGGGGATCTATCTTTGAATGTAAATCTCTCTGGATGTCTCTTCTGTGTGCTGGAGCACTGAGCTCACTGCAGAGTGTTTCCGTGTCTCCATCGAGGGCTCGGGCCGGCTCAGGAACCAGTGCTGCTGTGGTCTAAAGGCCTTTTAAATAAACTGCACATGAAGTTTAAGATCACAAATAAAAGTGACATTTCTCTGATATTATAAACTATTGTGGGGCCTATGATGATGCTGGAATCATCACCTTTACAAGACTTTTCAAAAGAAATGAATAGTTTGACATTGTGAAAATATGCTGAGTTTATATGAATATAACTGAATGTATTGTTTTGTATGGGGCGATGACATGGTCTGATATTAATCGCAGACCCATCAATTGAATCAAATCCAAATCGTATCGTAGCAGACAAATATTTCATCGGTGATATAATGTTGCGATGAAACTGCACGAAATGCAAAGTACAGCAAAGGCTGATGGGAGTGTCATTATTATTTCTATATTGATCAATACAGATATTTATCACATGTATAATTTGATTATTATAGCACACACATAAAGCAGAGAGTTTCTTTGCTTTTACATGTATTATTCATGCTGCTCCTTAAAACAGTTAAATAACTTAATCCTGTTTAAGATGCTGAAGAGAGTAAGTGTGTCTGTGGTGCAGCTAAAAAGACTTAAAGATTTTAAACTGGACTAAACGTAGTTTAAAAGTGTGTTTTTATATATTAACTGCATAAAATCTGAATTCATTTTGACACTTTTTAAGTGACTCATTGAATTTGCACACATTTAATTGGCTATTAAATGCTGTGAAGCAATATTTCTGACTGCGAGTTTACAATTGCATGTCCATAAGTAAACAAAATCTGTTTATATTCAGTTGCTACCATCATCATTCTGTCCCTGTCACAGCTGAATACATAGAAATGAAAACTAAATGTAAACACTATAGGATTCTGGTACACGAGGAATAACTGTTCAGCGGGGCGTATATTTTTTGACTGCATGACAAAATCCTTTAGGAAGCCAGGTGACACAGTACAAAAAAATGTTTATGTTGGGTGATGTGTCTAACAGACAAAAAGCTTTGTGGCAGAAAACCATGAAGGCAAAATGACACCACGTGCTGCGAAAAGCAAGAAAAAAACACATTTTGGGACTGTTTCCCAAACTGCCATGACACCAGCTGTGTCCCAATCCAGCGGCTGCAGCCTTCGAAGGCCGTATTTGAAGGCCGATTGTGTCACAGTGGCGCGTCAAAGGCTGTCCCAATTTGAAGGCTCCTTCAGATGTGGCCAACAAGTGCGTCCTCCTTTTCCCGGGCCATGAAGGATCCATTGCGGCCCAACGTATCCCGAGATTCATTGCACGCCAATTCAAACAAAAAGGGAAACAAATTATATTAAGTTACATGATGTTAGATATGCTAGCTAGTTAGCCTGCTACCCACCTGTCTGTAGTCGACAGGAGCTACGTTTGGTGATGCAAGGTAAGGGCGGGAACAGCTGGTGACACAGGTAATCCAGGAAATCCTCTGTAGACCAGACTGCCTCATTTCAGTTCGGCTTTAACGCTCTACGCAGGATACGAATGACGCCGCCTTCGTAGACCCCCCCACCTTCAAAGGCTCCAGGCTCTGAATTGGGACGCAGCTAGTGAGTTGTTCAACAGCATGGATGCCATGTTGGCTTGTACTTAGTTAATCCACTTCCTGTGATCAGGTAACACCTGAAAAACAAAATCTCACAATCTAAGGTTCGACTGGCGTCTCCACCCCCAAAAATAGTCAATATGGAGCTATTTGAAAAGTAATTCACAAGCTTTAGTCGCTCATCTAAACGTGATTCCTCTTTTTATTTATTCAGCAGGTACAGTTGAAGTACACTGAAATTATGTATTTATTGGTAGACTAATAGGTTGTGAATGAGTGTTGTTGAGAGCTGGGATGAGTACAAACAGTAACATGTTGTTTTTTCATTGGGAATTTTTAATGAGCTGTTGCTTTGAGGGCCAGTTCTGGAAACTAATATCAAAATAACATATTGTGCTTGGAGCAGGACGAGTGAAGTGAATGTGGTGGAATATCTTAGACTGCACTGTGCATATACTGTACATCTAAAAGCTACGTTGCACTGGCTGATTATTTAGTAAGATGTTTTGAAGTAAAACATCAGTTGCAGGTATCAGGGGTTTGAATCTTTCAATATGTCACTATTCAATTTGATTTAGATTCTTAAGGTCATGAATCGATCCAAAATTGATTCCCGATTCACAATCAATGCCCTATTTTTTATAAAGGGGTGCTTATTTTAGTATGCTCTCCAGTCTGCTGTGTGCTAACATTAAAGCACAGTAAAATGTGTTCAAGATTATGCGGCTTTTATATTTGATACAATAAGGTAAATTCACAGAGGCAAACCTAAGACAACTTAAGACAAAATCATCGATTTTCAGCTTCTATGTGGGCAACTGCAGATTTGCAAGTGTGGCTTTGTGCATCACTCGCGTTTGTATAAAAGACTCGAGCTGCCAGACGTCCGTGATGTAGTGAGCCGTGAATGTCATGAATGTCTCAGTGGCTCCAGAGGTCCTCACATGGCAGGTAAGAGCTATTCTGTGACCGTTGGTAAATGCTTCTCCCGTACTAGCCAGGACGGACACACTCCTTGCTGGAACGGAAGCCGGAAAGGGTGCACGGCAAACAATGCATGCAGCGGTTTTGTCGTGCGCAAACTGGCTGCTGGTAAAAATGTACTTAAGACAAAAATAACATTTATAAAAATAAAGTTTTAGAAGTTTCAAATTGATTCAGAGTTATAAAAGTTAAAGGGGCTATATGTAAGATTTAACATATATCCATCAATCAAATATAATTTTGTATTGCCAATGTGTGAAGGGATATTAGAAGAACTGATAAATTGAGACCTTCCCCAACTTCCTCCATTGGCCCTGACAACCTGTGGGCTGACTTTTATGTAAAGCACTCGACTGGTTTTTCTGGCAAACAAGAGGATGTGATGTATCTGCGCGTTCGCGAGTACCTTTGCTGAGAGCAGATTCTACCTTACTACAATCAACAGTGTGCAACATGAGAAAACGTAAGCTGTGAAATGGAGATGGATAATGCCAACAAACGACCGGCACCCACAACACCAACACAAACTACACACAAGAATAAAAAACCAAAATACGTTTTAACTAGTGAAGCCCGTCTGACAAAACAGGAACGTGATCGACGTCAGGGGGAAATCTAGAGTCAACATCGGCAGGGCATGTGAATCATGGAGACCTTCAACCGCTTTTGGGGATCAAAACAGACCCACAACTTATTGTTGTCATAGAAACAAAACCCGCATGCAGCGTTCTCTCACATAACTTCGCCAGCTAACATGACAAACCGTGTTGATTTTGTAAATTATGTAGCAGAACTAAGCAAATGTGTATAACTACCAATTGTTTTCTTTTAGCCAATATCATTGCATTACCTGCCTAGGCTAAGGTTAGCCAGCCAGCTGTAAGCTGGCAACAAGCTACTGTTAGCTTGTCCAGACGATTTGCCAGTTAGTGCAACGTAGCAAAACACCATTGAGTAGATAACATCAACTAACTCACGCAGACTCCCGGGGCTGATCTGGCTGGTAATTGAGTAATTTGCCGTTTGATTACAAGGCACAATGCCAGATCCATGCAGTGTAGTTATGTTACAGCTAGTTGGCTAGCCTTAGCATGCTCGCTAACGTTATGACAACGAAAATACTATCCGAGTGTGTATGTCAGTGCTGTCAGTCTAGCTTGACAAATAACTTTGCCAGCTAACATATTAACTTACGTATTATGACAAACACTGTTGATTTTGGACAACATGATGCCGGTCAATGAACACGAGTCGTCAGTGAAAAGTAAACAGAGCCGGTGAGTTCCGAGACTGAGCATGCTCAGTTTCGCGAGTTTTCGTCAAAAACCCCGGAAGCTTGTTCATGCGTGCGAGTGTCCGCGCAAGCGTGTACAAGAAGGTTGGCTGCAGTTCCCTCAACGGCCGGCTGTGTCGCTGGGAATGAGGGTTTTCTGAAAGTTAGCTATTGCAGGGTTAAGAATTGCAATTCTGACATTGATTTTTGTTCAGCACCCCTAGCCAGTAGATAGAAAATAAAAACATCTATGAAACTACACATTGTACAATGAGAAAAGCTTTTATTTTAAAAGTTTGTATAGTGATTTCATCTGTCACATCAACTATACTCACTATAATCACTTAGCATGTGGGAAGGAGTTCCAGGATGACCTTTTCACGGGGGGCATGTCTGTTTGCATGGGAAACTTCCTATGGATCTTAAACCAGCATACGTGCTAAATTATTTGGACAATAGAAAAAATAAATGCCAAATTCAATTTAAATATTAAACATCCAGTTTAAATAGTTTACGGTACATTAACAAAGTGGCCTGGAAGCAAAATAAATACCTAAGTAACGCTGCATGACTTTGAGACTTGAAGTGTCAAGCGAACAGTATTATTAGATACAGCACTTTATTTCATGGGGTAAAGAGAAGATCAAATAAACTGCACAGTTTGTCTCTCAGAATTAATAGGCATTACATTGAGGCTCTCCCCAGTGATGCCAGCAGCTCAGTGCCACTGCAACACCTCTGCTATGACTAATCAGTCTTTTCTAGTGGCAACAGCCTTAAGGTTTCAGCATGCATTGGCAATTCATGGCGACACTATGGAAAATGACAAGATAAGACCACATGGTGAAAGCTGTATAATGTGCTAGAAGCAAAGACGTTTGTCTGTTTCGGGGACAAGAAGAGAAATGAAGCTCTCTGCAAAATAAGAAAGAAATACAACAAAGTTTCTGAGGGTAATATTCACTCTTGTCCTTGAATTGTCAAGGAGATTCATCCCCTTTATATTGCATAGAAACACATTGTCATTATTTTTGCAGAAGAAGAATAGCAGTGATATACAGTGTCATGTCCAGACAACCTCAATACAATGTAGTGGAAAATGCTCATAAGCAGTAAATCTATCAATAGTGCAGAAATAGAGGGCAGGAGGGGGTGGCTTGCAAATGAATGTAGCCATTTTAGAAACCTCCATCTATCCTAATGAAAGAAGTGGATGAATGGGGAGGGTGACGTTATTTGAATTACATTGTTGGAATTACAAATATACACACACAGTATTAAACAGACAAATTGCATTAAATATTATTTTCTTTAGAGGCATACAGTAGGCCTCATTATTTTAGTGTCTCTGCCTCAAGGATGCTAAGCACACTTTCAAAAGGTAGCTAACAAATTAAACATACATGACTGGTCAGTAGTGAATACAGGCCACAGGATCAACATGTTTTGTATCAAATGGATGTAAAAGAGAGGAGACGGCTACATGTGATGGTGTCAGGTAAAATTAGGCTGTTTAGCTGACTCCGATGCTAGCTAGCTTAGCAGCTTGACGGTAAACAGCTAGCCTGTGGAACTGGCTAGCTAAACTTCCGAACTGAGATCTGAGATGAGCCAAGTCTTCATGGAGCCCTGCATGGGGGTGGAAGCTTCTGCACATGAAGGCAAAGAGCACCAACAACCTGGCCTGAGGTCGGAAATCTCACTGTGTTACTGTCTGCTGGTTGTTTCATGAGCAGTTTGAGGTCAAGGATACTTGTACATGCCGGTTGGGGTAATTGAGGCAGCCACCAAAGGTGTTTCTACGGTTTAGCACTTTAAGTTAATCATTTAAATATTCTGGATATTTCAATTTAGGGAAGGTCATTTATTTAAGATGCATCAGCAGGGGTTGGTGCTAATTCAGTGTTCTGTTCACTGATCATGTTGCCCAGTGTTGCCAGACTGAAAATACAGCAATGTTGTACTGCAGCTTTAAAATGATCATATTCCTTTGAACAAGACGGCAACTGTATGCTTCACACAATTGCAGTCAATTGCAGCCCATTACACAATCATTCCTTCTGTTATTACCCTTCAAAACAAAAGCACCCTATCTACTAAATCCTCGCACATTCAGGGGAAGCTGCTTGCAAGCTGCACTCGCGAGATGCAATGAGTGACAGATGCATTGCTGAACTGTCATTGTGGTTTTCTTTGAAGGGGCAAAATTATCGTACATTCCTTTTTGCCAAAATATAATACAAATACCATAGTTATTGTACATCTGGCAATACTGATGTTGCCTAACATGGATCACTGTATCCTAGTGTTCTGGACTGGTTGCTTACTGGTCAGTAGAAATGACTGTATATAGATGGACGACGCATCTCCATCTGCTCTTACTTTACGAAATTGCAGCCATAATAGCCCCTGTGATGGGCGCTGCCATCTTGCAATGGTGATGGCATTTGGAGCCAGAGTTGCCCAGTAGAGCTAGAGAGAGTATCCACTTCCGCTAACCAAAACAAACACTTAAATTACTGAAAAAAACAGGAAAGATCCCGCATGTTGGCATATTTAATAGCAGAACAGCTTCTTGTGTTGGTCTGAGGTTAAAGTTCACAGATATATACACTTCAATGACTGTATTGATTGTTTTAGTTACGTCTCCTCTCACTGTTCCTCCTCAGATAGGCGGCAGGAGCTGTATTTGTCAACAGAGCTGTCAATCATAATTTTCACAGCATCATTGCCGAGTGGTCTATCTTGTGATTCACACTAGTTGCTGCTGGGCCGTCTTTGCAGGAAGTCTGCATAGACTGTCAGAGAAAGGTTGTAGGATACAATGTGCTGCGCTCCCCTTCTCGCAGTCTCTTGAGGATTTGTCCCCTGCTTGTCTTGAGGAGGTAGTACTTGTTCATGTACCTGGGGAGATTGGCTTCGGCACTTTTTTGTTTGTATTCTTTCAAACTCTGCTGAGTTTTGCTGGTGTCTGGAAATTTTCCTCCCCTAGCTTTAAGCTATGTGTGCACTGCAGACATTACCAGGTGCTTGCACTGCTGAGTACAACTTTATTAACTGTATGGAGTAATATTTGACTTAGTTTTAATTGTCAGATTCAGATCTTCATATTCAGATCTCACAAATTTGGCTTTGGAGCGAATTCTGTTTCATTAAGACCTTTTCCAGCTTTTCGTATTCCTGTCAATTATAGCATTATTAAACCACCTTAAAGGTCAAGGCTGACAACAACTAGAAAACATGGTGTTTGGACCGCTCTGTTGTTGACCTGAGACTCACACTGATACAGAGGGAGGAACAGAGTGCATAGAAAGCCAACAAAACGTCTGCAGTGGAGACAATAAAGCCTCTTTCAGTGAAGTCTGAATAACTTAAAGCGGTGAACGTGATCATATGATGAAATAAACAAACACTTACTTTAGTGGAGTTGTTCTATTATTAGTTTAGGCAGCTCACATCTCTCTCCTGCTATTGTACTTACAGTAAAAGGCATTGACGTGTGCCTGTTGGAGTGTATTGTTTGCTGCTCCGGCCCCTCATCTCTAATTATAAAATGCCAAACTTCATTCTGTCTGCTTCTCTTTCTGGTGGGTCGACAGCTAGGCTGTTCATGCTTCATAGCACTTCACCCTCTCAAGCTATTTCCCCCATAGCCTAACCTAATATTGACTGGAATAGGAAAATTCAAAGCTGCTGTAAACATTCAAACGTCTGACAAGCCAACTTCCAGTTCCACAGATGCAGGCCTGGGAGTTATTATGGAAAACAAACTGCAATCTTTACGTGCGTTAACGAGAGACAATACTGTTTTACTTTCTACGCAAGGTTTTCCAATCCTGTGAAGCTGTGACGCTCATTCAAAATATCATGTTGATTGTGTTTTGTCAACAACACACCATTTATCACGTTAATGCACTGCCTCTGCGGGGAGTTTGTAGGAAATGATGGCAATAATTGGCATTTATGGAGCCAATGTTTACCTTTCAGGATTATCTCAGCTGAGGTCAGCGCCATGCCGCGCTACGACTTGAGTGATTTTGCCCCGTCTGTACTAGCGGGCCTTGAAGGGGTCAGAAAACCATGTCAATGTGTCTCTCAGCTTAATTCTATTACGCACAGGTTCAAGCTCCAAATTAAAATGCAAATTACCTCCATAATAAAAGTGAGCGAGAGTACAGGCAGAGATAAGGTACATCCTTCTCTTTCATTGCCGGCGCTTATGAAGTACAAACCTCCTTTTAATGTAAAACTTAATTTAATTCTGAAGAACAAAGTGTCTCAGAACACATTGTCTCACAACAGGTTCTGTCCAGCTTGTGTCATGTTTGAAACAAAAAGGAGAGATAGCTTCAAAGCGGGGATTGTGTCTCGTTTTTTGACTGGATAACACAGACAGTTTCTATGCATCTGTGTTTGTAGAGTTAGGACTAACCGCACCTTTAATTTATTTCCCATAAGGAATTATTTAAAGCTCCTGTGAAGAGTTTTTCACTGGTTATGAAACAGACGTGATCAACGGTGATTAACCTTTGTTTACATTTTCCAGGGCAAAAATTTGAGTGATACATTTGACTGTTAAAGAAAGCAGGATGAGATGTTTGGTTAAAGCCCCCCTCCAGGGAAAATCAAGTGTTTAACGATGTGGTGTTTCTCATGTGCTACAAGACATATCAGGGACAACATCAGCAGTCATCTCCATGGCTGGGCCTGTCTGCTTTTACACTGCAGTGTACCAAGGACAGGCTGAACAACACGTTTTCAGATTGGCAGGTTTGAGACGGCACAAACCTAATCAGCCAATCCCGTTAATGGACGGGGTGACGCTATGCATATCATTATATGCAACCTATGGCAACCACTTCGGCGATGCGCAAGCCAGCTGTAACCATCATCGCAATTTTTGCAAACTCACTACTGACTACTAACGTTACTACTACTAATTACTACATTTCAAGCTAGCTGAGTTTCAGCAAGTTGCAACTAAACGATGGCAGAGACGAGTTTTGTTTTTGTGACCGAGGGGGCGGTTGAATATTTACTTAGTGGGCGGGACTATGCAGATTCAGGATTTTTTTATGAGGGATTTGTTATTTCAAGCAGAGCATTTTATATGTCTTAAAACATGACTGGAGCTGGTCTTTAAAAACCACCACTTAAAGGAACAATATGTAAAATATTTAGTGGAATTCATTCATTCCGGTGCGGAATGTCTGTGTGTGTTTTGGCCTGTGCGATCCCGACCACTGCCCATTTTGTCACCCCGGGTTACCAGATATGAAACACATTGGCACACGGGACTCGTTGCTTGTCATTGTCAAAGCGCACATGTTGCGTTCAAGTAGTTTCAATGATCTCCACCTGGCAATCTGCGTGAGCGTCATGTTGTCCTAGAAGCGTAGGTCTGTTTGGGAATAGCTGAGTGCGTGAGTGTGGGTGGTGGAGCAAGTGAGTATGTGCGCACAAGAGTGAACGGGGATCGGAATGGGTCAGAGGTTCTGAAAAAACAGAAAATAACAGAACGACTGTACAATAAGGCTGTGTGTGTAATAAAGCCACGTACTCCTCAAGACTGAAGCCACGCTCCCGTGTCTTGCTTCCTCCTCACTGCTGTGTGTGTGTAAAGCGACGGGAGTTAGCCCCGAAGCTAGCGGCGGCTTCGGCCCTGGAGCAGACCGATAAGTCTCCCCACAAAATCAGCAAAGAGATAAGAGGTGCGGCTTTCCTCACAGCAGCTTTAAAAACAAATCTAACTCATTCAGTCTAAATATCCCAAAATAAATGCATCAAATCTGAACTGAAAATGCCACGGGTTAATGAAGATGAACTGAGTTTGCTGTTTTCTGACATGACAGCTTATAATAATGCTAATCAGGCTAGAAATAGAATCAGTGGTGCTAATATAGCAATGAGTTAGCAGTGGGGGGGGGTAAAGTTTGCCTATTTGTGAACGGATCTTGTGTTCACTTTCCAAAATGCGAGCAGTCTTCTGCCTTATTGTTTTGCCTTTTGGTTCCCTGCAGCCGTCTCAGTGAGAGCCCCGCACCTTTTGGACACATGTTACCGAGTATATGAGGTGAATGTCGGCATCAAGGAGATAACAGCTTGACGTCTCGCTGGTCTGTTATCACTGTGCAGCGCTCCAGAGCGGCACAGCTGCAGGAGCACAAGCCTTATCGCTCCCAGAGTTAAGGTGAGAGAGCGGTGGAAGGATGAGACTCGAAAACCAACGAGCATGAGCCCCTCAGGCTCCCCCCGGCGCCGCCCTCTGACTCCCCTCACGCAGAGATAGGCCCGCTAATGTTCTGAAGGGCTGACCTTTGCATTTCTATAAGGGAGAAAAGAGGAATAAACAGTGTCATAATCCGAGCTCTTTAGTCATCCAAGGACGATTAGTGCGATGCCCTACGACACAGGAGGTGACGCAGACTCTCTGATGACTCACAGCATACAAATTAGGGCTTTTGCTGTGCTAAGAAGGCACACTGTACTCTTCAATTGTAGGTCACCTCAACTCTCTGGGCTGTAAGTAAAGTAATTAGAAACAGCCAAACATGACCAGCATAAACACAAGAACGCTCTGAAAGACACAGGAGGAGATTCCTAACATGCAGGAGTGTTTTCAGTGTGATTTCATTATGTTTTCTCAGAGATAGCATCACCTTGGTTATCTTACACCAGGAAAACAAGACAAATACACTTATTGTTCACAGTCAAGGTAGAGTTGTTAAAAAATTCCGTGTAGGTGCACTGAAACAAGCGGGGCATTTAAAGTGAATATATTTTCTTTTATAAATGAACATCTGCTAAATGCCCTCAGGCTGTTCTTCACCTTTCTCGTTGATACATCACTTTAGCCGCGCGGTAAACAATGCATAATAGATAACTCTTGTTCTCTGAAGTGTTCTGGCCTATATCAAGGCCATGTATGCTTGCAATTGTTGTAAGTCACAAGCTATGTGAGCTGACAGAAAACCAAGGCGAGCTAGTGCTTCTGTATGTATTCTGCTGCTATGGCTCCTTTCTTCCCGGTTAGGGCTGTGAGTAATGTAAACCAAGGTATCAGAAAACACCCACGCTGTCGTTTTCTGCTCCGTCAAATGTCAAATAGAAGGACAAAAAGCAAACATTAGTGTGATGATATATCGCCAGATTATATAAATATCTCCACCTTCAGAGATTTTTCAGACAGTTAGACAGCACTGAGGTAGCTTTCTCTTTCATTTAGACAATTTAATGAGATCATTGTGGCCAAAGCTGCAAATCAATCAAGCAGAATTGCTTTGTGGATATAATTTTATAGGATTATTTAAAGAGCATAATATTGATTGAAGATATTTCAATTTTAACCAAATTCCAATAGATTTTCATATCACATCCATATTCCTATCGGAAAGGGACATTGTTCATGGAAAATGTGCACCAACACACAACAAGGTCACATTCAATGTAAGCAAGAGCCATATGTTTTCATGTAGCCACTTGTGTTGCAGTTTAACAGTACCAATAGCTAGCTAGTAGCTCCATGTTATCAAGTTAAAGAGTTTTTCCTTATCCATATTTAAAGTCTAAGGGTACAGGCAGTGCTGTACCGATTGTAAAGCCACTTGAGGTTTACGTATTTTGTGAAAGAGCCTGTTTATCTGTTGGCCAATATTAAAGCTTGTGTCGATTTTGGTGACCCCTGTGGACAAAGCTGTACGTCTTATCTTTTTGCTGATCTTGTCCTGTACATGTGGAGATTTTTCTCATCCCGCTCTCTTTTAACAGTCAATTGTATCACTCATCAAGAATCTTTGCCGTTACAGTCCTCGATACACTGATCGCAGGTTCGTCTCCCAGTCTGGCGATCATTTGGTGCATGCAATCCCCCTCTCTCTACTCCCCACATTTCCTGTCTCTCTTCAGCTGTCCTACCTAATAAAGGCAAAAAGACAGCAAAATAATATTTAAAAAACAAACTGAGACTGGGCTCTGTAAATAAAATAGCTTGACAGTTAAAAAAACTCTTCATCACTCGTCTTTCATTGCAGCTACATTACCCACAATGCAACTCAACTAGTTTAGTCAGAGATTCTGGCGCAAACTCAAACATTTTTACATATATAGTAGTATACTCTGCAAGATCTGTAAACAGATATAAATGGGTAGCCTCTGTGACTCCATGCGCTCCTCAATCTGTTGCCAGCTAATTAGCCCGAAACTTTGGAAGGGCCGTTTTGGCTTTAATTCAGGCTTTGAGCAATGCAACAGCATCCACCACAGACAGAACTCGGTGAGTTTGTTTTCTAACTCGCACGTTTTCAAACATGCTATCCAATGTTAGCATGTAAAGCTAGCTAACGTTAACCCACTGTAAGCTTTGCTGGGTTAGCCGATGTATTGTGTCATTTGTGTTGTATTTGCGGTGGACACTTGTTGTGTTGTGAAGCATATGACAAATAAACTCGAACTTGTTCTACCGCAAATATGACACAAATGACACAATACATAGGCTAACCCAGCAAAGCTTATAGTGGGTTAACGTTAGCTAGCTTTACATGCTAACACTGGATAGCATGTTAGAAAAAATGCACGTGAGAAAACAAACGTACCGAGTTCTGTCTGTGGTCGATCCTCACGTTATAATACTCATTTATAAATTATTACTTAATTTAAATTCACTAAACGGCAGTATTTGCTAAGTGAGTTCATCATTACTAAATCATCACCTCACACAAGTTTCCCATTACATCACTCCCCTATTACTTCCTTCCTAAAATGTAAATAATAAAATGATTTAAATCTATTTTGAGGGAAATCATTTCTAATGAAAACATATTTTCGTATCATTCTGAGTTTTAAAAAGCATCAAGTAATGCGATTGATCTAAAATACCTCTTAGGTTTTCTGAATGGAATCACGCTCTCTGCTGTGGTGCTAACCTTACCACCACATGACCTTCTGTTCAGTTTCTAACATCCATTATGAAAGGCTGGGGGAAGTGCTTACTCATAGGGTTCTGCTGTTACATAAGTGGCTGTGCAGACATCGAGGGCGAGCCAAAAATTAATCGGCACGATTAATTACAAGAGCCATATGGTCAGCAGTGTCTCAGTGCCATTTCCAGTTAGACTGCTTGGGAGGTGCTGGGAGGCCTGCTGACATTTGCACAAAGTCCCTACATCCAACATCCGTGTTCGGCTCCAGTCTCTCTCTCTCTCTCTTACACACGCACACACTCATATGCACAGTCACGCACACACAAATGTAATCTTAAGGAGGTCATATACACTGTATTTTTACTGCATCAACACTATATTACATGGTTGTAATTTTCTGCAAATATTTCCCTCCAAACATCCACTAATCATTCAGCCATAAAAGATGTTGATACAATATTTAAAAGATTGCTGAGCACCCAGAAAGAGACAAGTCATTAAGAGAGCAGACTTCAGAAGAAGTCACAGGTTTTATCCCCGCCTCCACCAGGCTGCTGTGTTTGAGTACGTATTGGAAATATGGAAATTGAAGTTAATAACAGCAGAGGAGATTTGAGAGCTTACTTAATCAAACTGACAGGTGCCCGTATGGCGTTCAAAACGACAAAGCAGAGGATGGCTCCAACACACTCCTCAGAAATTAGATGGATATTGTCCTACCTGCCAAGGGCTGCATGACTCATGGCAGACACTGGTTATATGGTGAGCGTACTGTGTATACACAGGCTGAATTAATCATGCATGCATTCCCATAGGGAGTATATGGAGTTTTCAGCTGAACTCTGTATCTTCCCGCTGATAAACACTTTGCTTTGCCAGAGGTGCTGCAACACACAGGACACTCAGAATAATCATATAAGCTGCACACTTGTTCAAGTAGCATCAAACATGCATTTGCAAATGCTTGTGATTGTGCTGCACTGTTGCATAACACATTGGATACAGTAAGGGTATAATGACTGTGACGCATCACATGCATTTTATGACTAATGACAGAACCGTGTGGAGAGGATGTGTGAGGCAGGAGCTGCTCAGTGACATTGATTTGAGGGCATTAACAACTATTTTTTATATAAGTTTCATGACCCCAACAGATCGACTCTTTGTCAACACTGGCCTTTAAATGTTCAGGGCTTATTTACAGGAGATGATGTGAGGAGCCACTCTCAACCTGTGAAACGTAGATTGACACATTTTATATATGTCAATATTAACACCAGCATTGAGTCAAATAGTTCAATTTGCAGTTAAAAAACATTTAATTTTACAGTACCTCTAAGCTAAACTGTGTAATTTTTGGCTGTGGTTTTAGGTATGTTAAGAAATATTTTAATTCCGATCAGCTGCTCGGAAGAACGTCGGGGCCGCACCAATTGTTTAATATTAAACATGTTCAATATTTATGATGAGATATCCTGTTGTGTTGGGGGAACCCAATGACTGCATATATATATATATATATATATATAGAGATGCACGGTGCACCCCCATGATAGGTGCTGCCATCTTGCGATGGTGACGTCATTTGGAGCCAGAGTTGCACAGTAGAGATCGGCAGGTGGAGCCGCCGTAGCCACTTCTACTAACCAAAACACACACTTAACTTACTGAAAAAAACAGCAAGGATCCCGCTCGTCAGCGTGTTTAACAGCAGAACAGCTTCTTGTGTTGGTCTGATCACAGATATGTAAACTTTAATGACTGTTGTGATTGTTTTAATTACGTCTCCTCTCGCCATTCCTCCTATAATCTGCTAATCCAGAACAGATCGGCTGCAGGAGCCGTATTTGTCAACATAGCTGTCAATCATCCTTTTTACAGCATCAAATAACTAATTAAAAATAAACAGAAAAATGAACACACGGACGTAAATCAGCATGATAAGAACTAACTATAATGACAGAAACCATGTTTGAGAGAAATTTCTTTGATTTTATAGTTTGTCATGTCCCATCTGTTAACATGGAGGAGGCTGGCTTTATGACCTATACTGCAGCCATCTTTTTATACAGTGCATGGAAGAACCCGGAGGACAGCTGAGTACGCGCTCTGTGGGTTGTGACATGGATCGAAACGATAGCCAACTGAGAGGCAAGCTGACTGAAGGAGGAAGCACAACAACCGCAGCCATGGTGGCAAAAGCAAACGCGACGCGTTAAGTAACATGTAAACAGCCCTTGTTCAAGCCGTCTCCACGACTTCATCCATAGTTCCTTCGTCTTTGTGAATTTTCAGTAAAAAGTCATCCAAAAACTAATTTACGAATAACTAATCATCGCTAATTCTTCCCTGCACGTCGTCCACCGTGTTAGTTTACTTTAAAGTCACGTTTGACTGCCAGAGATTTTTTGCGAGATCTCCAGTTTTGAGAGTCGGACTCTGGCTGTTAGTGAACTAATCTGTAAATGTGTGGTGTGCTGCTTTAGTCATATCGTTGCTCTCCATCAACATCTGTTTTTAAGGTCTTTTAGTGTAGGTCAGCCTTTAGGTTTATGTACTCTTGTGATTGACGCTTCATATCGAGTGTTTCACTCTTTTAGAGTCACAGTGCTTCAGAGAGAAAACCCTGAGGAGTGCTGTGTTAGCCAGAGTCACTATGATCTGAAATATGAGATACATTATATTAACAGGTTCTGGCACACTTTCTCTCAGGGATAATTGTTTTAAACTTTGTAACTTTTGGAGTACAAGCCTAGTAGTAGTGAGTGTTTTTTATGAAGTGTAAAACATAAAGTGTAATATAGCTGGCCTTGAAGCCTTTGGTTTGTTAAGTGAGTGTTTTTTTAATTAAAGCAACAAGTGGAAAATTTCAGTCTACTTCATGTGAAGACGAGTGAAATACTCTGTTTCATATTCAGGTCATCTTCCTGACTTTTCATTACGGTGCTTTTATAATGGACACAACATGTGGGTGCCCTTGTGAGTAAAAGATGAGTGTGCTTGTCAATGAAGGCCTTGAGTAATCACTGAAGAGTTTGATGGGAAGGAACATGATGTGAATCACTTGCTTAAAGCCTTTAGAGTTGCAAAATCTTAACCCAGTTGGACACCTTTTAAAGAATTTGGATTGACATGTTAGACAACTCCACTCCACAACCGTCAGCAGCACACTAAATGACAGTTGAGTATCTTTTTGGGAAATGGTGTTTAATTGCCGTAGCGCTCCAGAGATGTGCAGAACCTCTGACGAGGAGTACTGACGCTGTCCTGGCACCACATCTGTACTGTGTTTTGTAACAACTAGCTGGGGTCAAATGCTTGATAGAATTGTAGGTGTTTCAGACACCTGCTTTTCATAACCAACCATTATTTATATATCTAACCCCTGTTTCTGGTGAGTCTCAGTTTAACTGAAAATAGTCAGTTACACAGAGGCTTCACTCTGGTTTACTACAGCGTATGAAGCGGAAAGAGAAACAGTCCTTCTTGTGATTTACTTTAATTAACAGGTCTAAAGTTTCTGGAAACATCATGATGCAGATTAGTAAAAAAGTAAAAATGAAGCTTTGTCAGGTCTGTCCTCAAGAGGAGAAGAAAACTACTTTTAAAATGGAAATTGGATCGATCATTTCTGATGCATTTGTGGAAGTCGGGAAATCTGAACGCTGAACAGCTTTCGTGACACAAGGGAATTTATCTCAAGTTGAATTTCAGAAGTGGAACGGATTGTTAGCATGCATGTCTGTTTATAGGGATTAATAAGAAGCTAAATAGTTGTCAGATGACGCTGATTGGAGCGGGGATGTCATTACAGTGCATTACGTCCCGCCTGCTTTTGCTCTCCACGTGGACTGCAGCCTGCTCATAGGTTATTGGTCAATACTACTCGTACTACTAGGATTGTATGAAGGCATTTCTTTGATTGTCGCACACGTAATATAACTTAGGTCATAATCTGTGTTTTCAAAAACTGTGATAGGTGATTGTGGCTCAGAGGTAGAGCGGGTTGTCTTTCAATTGGATGATCGCAACTTTAATCGCTGGTTCATTCAAGATACTGAACCCAAAAATCTCCCAAAGGCATAGCCTGCGGTGTATTAATGTGTGTGATCAATCGATTAGTTGCCTTGCATGGCACTTAGTGTATGAATGTTGTGTGAAAAGGTGAATGGTGACATGAAGCTTAAAGTGCCTTAAGTGTTCAGAAGACTAGAAAAGGGCTATATAATGTATATATATTTGGGGTAGGTGGTAGCTTAGTCAAGCCTCAGTGTAGGGACTTGGCTTGGGAACCAGAGGGTGGCTGGTTCAAGTCCCTGCCAGTAGCACCGTGCTGATCCCGTGCTGCATTGAACGTGTTGAAAAAGCTGAATTCAACAACCTTTAAAGGAGACTTTGAACAAAAGACACTCCCAAAGGACGTCTGGCAAAACTGCCACAGACTTCACCACAGCCAGAGACCTCGATCCTGTGATTTGTGTGTGTATGAATTGACGAAGTTCAGTGCCATCTCTCTCCTTCACCTTTCCCACCAATTTATGCGATTATGATTCATAAATTTGAGTTCTGAATTATTGTTGCATATTTTGATAGTAATTAGTTATTAATTATTAATCTTGCAACCCATTTACACTACATTAGCATATTAGAATATTTTGCAGGGACCTCATGACCCTGCAGCTCACAAGGTTAAAGAGAAAGTGAAACCGTGCCCTTAATGAATTAGATCTCAGAGGAACTAGTGGCTTATTGTATAAATCAATTAAAATTTCATACATAAATTTAATTCATCAAAGTTGAAATAATGGAGAACAAAAGAAGAAAATCCCTGCAGATAAACCGTCATGGTCGCTCTGCTCAGCGCTGGTGTTCAATGCTAAACTGGTGTTGCACTGATCTGCAGTAACCACCATCCCCGTTTTTCCCATCATATTCCAGCTTGGTTTGAAAACAGTCAAAGCAGACGAGGACTTGTCAGACCAGATCCAAATATGCAGATTTCCCGAGCATTGATTGACAACAGCTCCTAATGCCCTGGGATATTCTGTCCTCCTACCATTCCAGGATGATAGGATTGAATGACGGCTTTTCTCTCTCTTCAACAGCGTTTTACTTATTAATCACATTGAGCGTATGAACCGTGAAATGAAAGCCATCCCGCTAAACTACTCTGGCCTTGACTAAATAAATGGTCCTCCAAGGGAAATAACTTTTCATGGGATTGGTTTGGTGGCAATATTCCGAGACTATGCAAATGACTCCAAATATGCTGTAAATCAAACGCCGACATAAACCTGGAGGAGAATTAAACGAGGTCCTGCTTTTGCACTGATTTCAAAGAAGTTCAGATTACTGGAGAGCATTTTCCAAAAAACCCAAAATATTCGCCTTCAACCACGACTTTTTGTTTTGATTGAGGAGGTTCTGTTCAAGATTTTTACACATACAGGAAATACTGGCATGCATGTAGCTCTGTGCCAAACCCACTACTTTCACTGATGATTTAAGACTTGAACTGACTTCATTTTGAAGGACTGATGACTTCTACAGACTATATTCGGTCACCTCTGCCTTCAAGCTACATTTAAGTGATTAAATATGATAATGGACATAAAGTTACACTAAACAGAAGACAAAGCACATGCACAATGTTGAAATTATAGAGTGCTGTATCATAGCAGCTGCAGACCACCATGTTTATAGTCACAAGGTCAGATCTCAATCCAAAGCCAGACAAAACAAACAAAAAACCTCCCCGATTCCTTCTGAAACCACATTTTGAAAACAATGTAAACACAGTCGGCCTTAATGCCGAGCAGCGCTTGGCATCGGCTTTGCAGTGCTATATGAAAATGACTCAGTTGCATCTTTTGATTCATTTAAATGAGCTCAACGAACTGTGAAAAATGTTAATTTTCTTCACGGGGGCCCTTTGTGTTCCACATCCCTGAGGAAATGGCAGGAATACATTTCAGAAGTTGGACCGGCTCAAACTAGTGATGTCACTCTCTGGGCAGCGGGGAAGCAGGGCCTTCTTTAAGTCAAGCTTCGCTTCACTGATCTAACAGGAGGCTCTGGGTCCGACATAAAGGCTGCTCACTTCGGCTGTTAAAAGCATGATGATACTCGAGGGACTGACACTATATAAAATGCAGACTCGTCTATTTAACAAAGACCGCTTTTATAGCGAGGACACTGTGTAAAGTTTTTGTCAGCACTATACACTCTCATGCTGCCTAATTGGGTGGCTGTATTTGAAGCTGAACACTCAAGTTTAAAAATAGCCCTGGCAGTATCATAAAGTGCATCACCATATGTTGTGCATGCAGGTTGATGTGCGTATCTTACCCTACATTAAACTTTATACACAGCACAGAACAGTTGCATATGTCCAATGTTCACGTCTAATAAAATGATGTAACTGAGCCATTGTGTAAGGCCTTTATTACATTTCCCTCCTACTCTACACACATATGCAATATGGTGCATCACTTATATTAACGATCAAAGATGAAAAGCACCATATATGCCTCCTGGTATTCTTGGACATTGTAATGCACAAAGTGGTTAAGCTGTTAGTATAAACTATGCATGTTCACGATCAACTCTGACATCTATAATTATCATTATATAATCCATCAAAGAAAATGTGACTCTTCTAAGACCTTTCATCATTTAGTTCAAAGACACCACGTCGTCCTCATTTGATGTGACTTCCTCTTTATCTGATGGCTCCATTTGTAAGAAGCTTTAAAGCTATGTTCAACTCACTTGAGTGATAATGACACTGCCTCTCTCTTAAGGTTCTGTTCTCGTCACAGTCCCCTGTCACAGCTCTAATGATGTTTTAAACAAATAAATTACACTCTGAAACGTGCAACACTTCTTTTTACAAGGACAGTGAAGGATACACAGATTTTAAGCTGCTAGAGGCTACGAAACGGATTAAAGGGGTCCCCCATTTTTTACCTAAATATTGGTAACCGTTGTGGTAGTTGAAGTGATTGGTCTTCAGAATAGACTTCATATAAAAGGCATTAATTTATGAGGATTATTGCTTTAAATTGTTGTTAGTGGATTATAGTAACAAGACAACCATGGAGATAAGTAATACCAGTCTCTCAAATTTCATTCATTGGACAAAAAGAAGAGGCATAAAGACGCCATATTTGCCCATATTTTGTATTAGACAACAGTAGCTAGCGAGAGGGCAATGGATAGGGAGAGTGGGGATGCCACACAGCTAAGGGCCGAGGCTGGGAGTCGAGCCCGGGCCACCCCACAGAGGACTGTGGCCTCTGAGCGCATCTTAACCGCTGAGCTTAACCAGCGCTCTGTCGTGAGTTAATTTAGACGACATGTAAGCTTATCAATCAAAGTTTGCATCATTATTAATCAAGCACTCTTTAACTGGGTGTTTATTGTCCTTGCTTGCACATGACACACTGATGGAGACTAATGTGCCAGCTAAAAAGGGACAGAGAATAAAAATGCTTCATATTAACACCTCAATCAATATAAACAGGCCCTAGTTGAAATATGAATTAGTTGCAGAGGGGTATTAATCTTTAATAAACCGACTGAAAGAAATTTGAACCATGTTAAAAAACGTCACCTGATTACTTCCAGACTAAGTCCTTTCTGCACACGCACTCCATGTTGTAAGCTTCTGCTTGATCATGATCAGCAAAACAGAAGCAGCAACTAGACTCGACAGACAATAGATACGCATTTTCTATTGATGAATAGGTTGTTGTTGAAATGTGATCTATGAGAAAGATAAATATTTGATGCATTCATTAGTTTGCACATATCACACAGCTGTTCCAATTAAATGCATTGTTGCGTGTAAACACCAGATCGTTTTACATCTTATGGAAGCGGTTAACCCAAATCTTCAATTGGAATGATTTCAATCAGAATGAAAAGTGCCACATTTAACCACATCTACTGGGTTAGAACATGTTAGGCTAAGAGCCTACTTAGTTATAAGTGCAACCCAGTTGGTCATACATTTTTGTTTGCAGATTACTGAGGGAAATTTGGTGTCATTTGGACTTTATCTGTGTAAATGACTAATTTAGAATTATTTTCAAACATCACCTTGGTGCCTCCTCTCGTCTAAACTGCCTGATATATTTCACTGGCCTGTTTGAAATGCTCTCACAAGCTATTCGCGAAAGAAAAACTTGATTTGCAACCTTGCACATGATTCTACTTTATAGACCATATACCCTTTTACCAGTCACCAAAAATTGAATAACTTAGTACAAGCCAATTTACCATGCACATCAGTTAAATCAGTCATTGCATAAAGATGTATTTATCTGATTTGGCTAAAATAATGGACAGTCCAATTGACCAAATTATAGCAAACCATCTGCATAATAAGAGTACCTTGTTTTATATAAATATGCCTATGGCTATAACTTTGTAAAATAGTGCAGTTACAGTAGGGCATATTGTAGCAGATGAGAATCATACTTATACATGTATAACCACTTACCATCAAAGGCCACCCTAAAGGCTGAAATCTTACATAATCCATACATATCAGGGTCGAGGACAATCTGGTTATAAAACTGCTGTTGTAAGACATGAACTCTCTAACTGGCTGTGGTCTGTATCCACCACCACACCAGTAGCTCTGGTCTGGATTCTATCTTTTGTGTCAATAACTGAAGATGACTAGCATTAACCTTAAATAGTTTTTCTTTCTTGTGTAACTGTACAAGACTAACATCTTGTTTTTCATACTCTGAGCAAGCAGGACGCTGAAAATGTGAAACAGAACAGGCCCGAGAATGGAGCCTTGGGGAACTCCAACATGTTGTGACTGTTCATTTAGATTAAGGGGAGTAATGTAAGGCGTTAAATCTTGTGTGCTTCAAAAATTTTGAGGTGAATAAATTAACATGAAGAAATTAGGCCTTAATGATAATTAATTAAGAGAGTATAGCTAATAAACCTACAGAAGAAAGGCCCCTGCTAATTGTAAGTCATACATTTCTGAGTACAGTTAGTTTCCTTTAATGGAAAAGAGACAAATGACCTTTCTCGTCTGTGAGAATATTAATGCAGATTTATACCTTTAGGTAACTTTGAGTCCAGCCATCTTGATGAATGAACATCAGACAGCTTTCGGGAGGCCGTTATACAAGTCTCAGGTTTGTGCTCTTTCAGACTCCTGTCAGCGAAGACGAGAGTGGGTTCATGTGGCGCGGTCTGTGACAAGCCAAGGCATTGATGAAGGAAACAGCGGGGGCCACACACTCTACGTCCCATCTCCATGGTGCAACATATTAAACTCTCATTTACTGACAAAAGACATTCAGGCCTGCTGTTAGTCACACTGGTGCTACAACAAGGAGTGGCAGAATGAGAGATGGCCTCACTTTGTCTTAATCACCGTTCAACATGTCTGCTCTCTTCTTTGAGCTTTTCATTCGCTTAGAATATTAAATGCAGAAAGGACGGGGAAAAAATCTTGCTGAAACACTTGCAATAACCCGCAGGAAGGTACAGAATGCTGCTGAGCGCTGTGATTGTTTTTTTATGTTTTGGAGCTTTCACATCCAGGAAATGTAAATTTGCTGCACACATTTTGCTTCCTGTGATGATAGAGTTGCCATTTTCCATTTCAAACAGGAATTAGAGAGAGAATCCTTTCAGCAGAGCAGCCTAAATTCCTACAGTACAGTAAGTGGTTTAAAAGCTGAGGACGGGGATAGAAAAAAGTGACTGTTTAATGGGCGGATTTTGACATGGAAACACCCTAATCTGCTGTTGCTTCTGTTGTAAACAGAAGCGTTCGAGACAGCTTTGTCAAAGGAAACAGCGTCATTTTCTGCTGCTGCTCCCATAACTGATCAGAACGCCTGTTTGCCTGTCTACTGTTTTCTTTAATGCGTGTTTTCAGAGTGCAAGTGCTTTAATGGCAGACGTTGTTTGTATATTGTACGAAATTTGAAGCACAGTTTTGTGTTAAAAAGTTGTCAGCTCTGAAAGTGCATATCCAAGGCTGCAGTCATGCTTTATTATCACAAAGTCACAAACCTTTTTCTTCAGTAATGGACCAGATGCAAAAACACATGATGTAGTCTGCCTATAAAAACATTCCTTTATAGAAATCTTTTCTATTATTGTTGTAAGATAATGTTCATGCAAAAGTAATGGTTTGTCTTAATTATTCTCTCTTTAATTGTTTTTTAATAATTTTACATCTGGAGTTGCACACTATGTGTTCATGTTACACATACATTTGTTAAAGAGGAGGTACCCAGTGGAGGATGTATATGACACAGTGTTTTTGCTTGTACTAAAATATCAGCCAAATGAAGCTTCATGTTAGTTCATGCAGGACACAGAAGTCAGACGCCCCAGCTGTAATCAGCTGACAGCCTGCTGATTGAATCATCTTTCCTAATCAGTAACACACCAATCACAGCCGCTTCTCTCAACAAGGTGTTCCTTTTGAATACAACTTCTCGCTGCATCCCGCTACATCAATTCTGCACACACACCTCTGCCGCTGCTGGCAATGTGTTAGCATGCTGGTCGGCTAACCCACGGAGCAACTTATGAGCGGTTAAATCAATGCAGTGTTCTTTTTGCGTAAAGGAAAATTATAGCGATGACGATCTCACCAACACTGCTGCTGCAAATAAGGCAAGAGTGGAGAGGAGTGTGCAGTTTGTGCTACTGTAACTGCACGGCTTTGGTCTGCATCTTTACATGCGAAACTTTACGTCTCAGAAGTTTACATACACATATCCTCAGCAGAGGATCTATATTGCCTGTGGAGGACACTTTTTATTGACTAAAGCTGGACTAAAATGTTTTGCGTTTTCGTCGAGCTAGACTAAAACTATAAAGGGTAAAAATGACTAAAATGTGACTGAAACTAATTTGCAGTTTCGTCTTAAGGCTGAGACTAAATCTAAAATAGCTGCCAAAATTTAAACTGCGAGTGTTACTGACTGTAATGTAGTTAAACTTGAAACTATTTAAAGCTCCTGTGAGGAGTTTTTCGATGGTTACGAAACACACTGAAACTAATTGTGATTACTCTACATGACCTACAAAAGCAAACCAGACCATCAGCGACAAGATGGATTATTACTATATAGTTATTTTTAGTGACTGAAACCACTGGTGGGGGGGTAGGTGTCAGACGACGCAATGAACTGCACGCTGCCTTTGTTTACATTTTCCAGTGCAAAAGTTTAAAGTGAGTGATACATATGACTTTAAAGAAAGCAGGAAAGCATGTACAGGACAAAATCAGCAAAGAGATAAGAGGTCAAGCTTTGTCCACAGGGGGCGCCAAAATCAACAGAAACAGAAAGTTCATCACAGCAGCTTTAAAGGTATCATTACTCAGCAACAGTTCAATATACATATATATACATATATATATAAAGTTATAATATTGTATTCTATATGAATGGAACGTTATTGCAAAGTCATTAACGTGAAAGCAACATTTTAAAGTTGAAAAACTTTATATTTACTACGTTATATTTAGTATGGTAGCTTCCTCCATAAAAGTTAATTGTTTCAAATTAATAAAATACATGTGCTGTATGTATGCTGTGAGTAACTAAAGCAGTCAGTGAAGTAAAATACTACAATACTCCCTGTACAATCTTGAGCAGCAAAGGTATTAAGTAGCTTAAAGTGGAAATAGTCAAGTAAGTCACTAAATTGCATTAAAGCTGTCATAGCATTGCTTTGTTCATATCGCACCATATTTAAAAAGGTCCCATATATAACAGCATTAATTGAGCTAATGTAAAACAGTATTCACGACACACCAATAAGCTCCCATATGTCCAGTTTGTACCCAACATATGCTGAGGTGCTGGAAGACAAATTTTCTTGCTACTTTCATCAAGACTGCCTGAGTGTGTAACGTTTCTCCTGAGGTCCATAAACGTCCAGAATCTCCTTTATGTTACTATGTATATAATCACCAAGTGGCTTTTTAACACATGCGTGTAGATACTTCTTTGTTTGGGCCACTCGCACGGAGCACAGAGGAGACTCTGATCATTGCACAGTTTATCTTATCTCTCCTCGTGCAGGCTTAAGTCTGCAGGCTCCCTTATTCTGCAGAATAGTGCAACACCAGTATTTTAAAACTGCCTTGATTTTAACCGAGTGCAACATTTTCTCCAACGTGACGAGAAACTAAAACAGAAACCTTTGCAGCAACGTTTGTTTCTGCAAGATAAACACACACAATAGTCAAGTTAAACAATAACCGGCACTGATTTCCTCACTTTGCCAAATAACTACTGCTGCCTAATCAGGAAGAAAGCTTTAAGGAGTTGTCATACAAAAAAAAATGGCAGGAATCCAGACAGAGAAAGATAAAGCTGCCAGAGAGAGCAGACGATTTGAACACAAATTTTTCAGTTAATGATAATGTAAAAGTTTGTCCTCAGGTGCTTTGAACATGACAAATCATTGCAAAAACAACACTCTGCTGTAAACAAACTCACTGAGTCACACTATGTTCATGCCTCATAGCATATTATAATAGGTAAGTAGCAGGACTAGTGACGAAACTCTCTTTATTGCAGTAAATGTAATGTAATTTCAACATTTCCTTGACTCACAGCCCAGTGTGTAATCTGTATTCCAGGCTGGAAGTGTTCCTTGTCTTTACTCATTCACCTTGTTCTCAGCAGCTTTGGCTGACAAACCCAAACAGAGCATAACACACTGAGGAGTGTTGCATGAAGAGGGATCAGTGCCCAGGGAATGGAAGCTGCTCGCTGCAGACATTCTCATGTCAGTGAACTGCGGTGCCTTAAAGACGCCGAGGCCCCGCTGGACACTGATTCAACATGTGAGACACCTCAGGGGACAGCCCGGCCTGATGGTGAGGCGGCTACGCTGCCAATCGTTATCATTGAAGATTTATGTTCAATTCATAGACATGGATCTTTTTCTGTAAGGTTTTAACCTGTTTCATATCAGCCTGTTTTTTATTACATGAAGATGCTTGTACAGTGCTGATTATATTATGTGACCAGACAATGAATTTCAACCTGTTTGCCTTATTCATGCTGAGGTTTGGTGAGTAAACAACTTTCCTTAGAGCTGGGATTGAGTTTACACAACTAAAGAGTTCAAAGAGATTACATCAGGGTTTGTTTTATAGCCATGAAATGTATGATTAATAGAACAGCCAATATTAACTTACTCAATAAAAACAGTATACTAACTTTAGTAAAACAGTATGCTAACTTAAACATAGTGGTTCTTTAATAAAACAGCACATACGTTTATATTTCAACCATAAAATGACCAATGCAGTATGCAATTGTTACTTATTTATAGTTAATAAGGGTGCACCGATTAGTCGACATTGTCAACTAAAATCGATGATAAAATTAGTTGGCAACAAATTTAATTGGCCATAATTAGGTGGTTACGTCATCGCACATGTTTGCTGTGCACGGACATAAAATCATTTTCTGGAGTTGAGTTTGCTGAGGGGTGAGCCACCTTGCATCCTTACTATCTCTGAGAGTCGCGCATGCATATAAGCAGCTGTGTCTCAATTTAGGGGCCGCAGCCTTCGAAGGAGGCAGTCTATTAAGGATGTGCGATTCGTAGCCTGTGTAGACCGCTAAAGCTGAACTGAAATGAGACGGACTGGTCTATGGAGGATTTTGTCACCAACTGTTTGCCACCCTTACCCTTGCATCACCAAACGCTGCTCCTGTCGCCTAGCAACAGGAAGATAGTGGGCCAACTAGCTAGCATAACTAATGTCACGTAACTTAAACTATTTTTTAAAGATAAGTTGTTTGAAGGGCCCTTTTCAAGGCATATGTTGGGCCACGAAGGATGCACCCTTCGATGCGCCGCTGTGACGCAATCGGCCTTCAAATATGTCCTTTGAAGGATGCAGCCCCTGGATTGGGACACAGCTAGCGACAAGGAAGCGACAGGTAAACAAAACAAAGCAAAATGGTGGCGGTCGATGTTACGCAATCGCGTCCTAAAACTTCTAAAGCCTGGGAGCATTTCACCCTCAATGCTGCAAAGAAAAGGATTGCCAGCGGACCTTGTTTATCACGGGAGCATGTCGGTTATATACAAGCATTTGAAGAGAAGGCACGTTGGACTTGTGGATCATGCAGACCTGCCCAGATAAGATAATTAGCTTCTAAGCTAGCTAACGTTAGCTATCTATAGAGTTGTATTGGCTTTTAACATAAATATAACACTCTAGTGCTATAGAAAGAACCTGACGCAGCTCTCTTTTGAACATCAACGTAGCAGTCCAGAGTTACAGCCACGCTCTGTGACTTTTCTCTCATTTACATTTTCAGTCCCTCACCTTAAAACCTTCATCTTTTTCTCTCCTTCTCATCTCTTTTTCTTCCTCCTTTTATTTATTATTTTATTTTATTTAGCACATGCTTCAAAGAACCTCCAACTGAATTGAAGAGCTGATAGCTCTTACTATTACTATCCAATTAGTTGACTAATCGTTTCAACAATCAATGACTAGTGGACTGTCGAAATAGTTGTTAGTTGCAGCCCTAAAAGTTAACACAAGAAATAGTGTTAATTAGTTAGCTTACAAGGTTCTAGTTGGCTAACTTTGTTACCTCTGTTTGCCCGTGTGTCTTCTCTTTATGCTCAGCTAAGCTAACAACAACAACAACCTGCTAGCTGTAGCTTTGTAGGCCTATCAATCCATCTACCCATTATCTATACACTTCATATGGGTAAATACAACATACTCTGCTGATTTAATATTTCTCACACCTGGCACTAATTCTAAATCTTCAACTTTATTTTCTAAATTAAAAAATAAGTAAATATAATACATTCGTACACCTGGCCCTAACACCCTAATATCATTAGTAGGAACTCTCTGGCCTGAGTCTCCCCCGTACAAGACTCTTTCAGTAAGGTATTAATCAACATTTTTGGCATTGTGTTCTTTTTACTCCTTGAATAATCCTCATTATAGAGAAAAAACAGTGTGTCACTTTTAAGAATTCATGCTCATATTCTGACACTTTCCCGTTGGCGTTATGCAAACACAGTGTGTATTTTTCCTGGCACCCCACTGTGTGTGCATATTAGAGTATTCAAATGGGATTACATTATGTTTCTAAGCTTTGGTACAACATTTGTACTCTCTTTTTAAATAAGGACAAGCCTCCACAGTGTTGGATGTTTTTAAAACCCAATGAGAAGTTCATTTTTAAAAACAGTCATTTGTCTTTTTGTCCTCTCTTGGACAGAACACGTAATTTTGCAGCTACCAAATTAAAGGCCTTTAACCTGGTCATTCACAATCACACTCTTTCAGTGCACTGTGAGCTCTGTGTGGCTTGTGTCATAAGCTAATTCAGTGGAATAAAAACGGTGTTACAATGTAGGTGTATGTAGAAATAAATCATTTTATAGTACATGGGTGTTTTTACTCTGCCTTTAGAGCTCAGTGAAAATCCCATTACCAATTACTGTAGCTGCCTGACAAGTTACCACATGAGAATAAAGCCTTTATTATAATGCAGCTTCATTTTTCAGACTGAACATTATGTAGCAACAACTAGAGGCAAACACAAACATTGACGTAAATTACATGACTTATTAGATTTGTAGAAACAAGTAGAACGTACACAACAGCAACATTTGAGCAGCAAACATATTTGTGATTACACTGTGTTGTTGGATGTGTTCGGAGTAGTTGCTGTAGGACTGACGCAATCTGTTTACTGCAAATGCTCAACCACTGACAGCTCTGCAGAAGCTTCTAGTGTAAAAGGAGAAATAATACTCACCGTTTACCTCATCTGTCACAAATCTGTCTGTACGGAAAACACTGAATATATGCGCCATATCTTTACTGACTATATTAGACTTCAATTTATATAAATATTTATATAAAATGTATTAACATTCTGTCTTTTGGCCTGAAGGGGCAGTGCTTAAAATGTTGCTTCTGTCCCTGCTTATACAACAGTTAGTTCCAACCAAGTAATCTGATTGGATAAGAGGCATCCCGTGAGTGCTGATATAAGCTGTGTCACAATCCAGGGGCTGCAGCCTTCGAAGGAGGCGGTCTACGGAGGATGTGTCATTCATAGCCTGCGTAGATCCTAAACGCCGAACTGAAATGAGACAGTCTGGTCTACGAGGGATTTCCTGTTTGCGTCACCAGCTGTTTGCGTCACCAGCTGTTCCCGCCCTTACCCTTGCATCACCAAACACTGCTCCTGTCGCCTACAAACAGGTGGCTAGCAGGCTAACTAGCTAGAATTACTAACGTCAAGTAACTTAACCTATTATTTAAAGATCATGTGTTTCAACATGTGTAACGCTAGCTATTTGATAGAGTTGAAACCAAAAACTTTTACATTTAAACGTGTATTCCTCAGCCGCGTAAGAGTCCGCCATCTCATTTGAATTGGCGTCCAATGAATCTCAGGATACATTGGGTCGCGAAGGATGCACACTCTGGATCCTTTGTGGCTCGGGAAACGGAGGATGCATTTGTCGGCTGTATCTGGAGGAGCCTTCAGAATGGGACAGCCTTCAACACACCGCTGTGACGCAATCGGCCTTCAAATCCGGCCTTCGAAGGCTGCAGCCGCTGGATTGGGACACAGCTGTAGAGCACAACATCACTGGGACTTTTCACTCTGTGTATCACTCTGCCTGAGCCAGGCGTTAGGAATACTGTTCATTAACATTACAGCAGACCATGTATGTCTACATTGAAGAAACTGGTGCCTCTGAATCACACAGCAGACTCTTATTTCACTGGTTGATGATAAATTAAAACCTACAGATAAATGCACATGATAAAAATAGTCGATCTGTGGTAACCTGTAGAGAGTGCAGGAGAATGTTCCGGTTTGTGGAACAAAAACCAATCTGTTACTTTTAACTACTATGTGCTGTTATACTGTATGTGTTTGCTTCTATAACTGTACATCAGCAGAATATCAGCATTCCCCTCCATGTGATATTGCTGTGTTCAAAGCTACAACTAATGGTTATTTTCATTAGTGACTTTTCTACCAATTTTCTCTTTGATTGTTTGGTCTGTTAATCAGTTAAAAACCATGAAAACCCATCAGAATCCAATAAACTAAAGGAAAAAATGAGGCACATCATATTATGATTATAAAACTATGTAAGTTTCAACAGTGTGACCATACTGCAGCACTTGATGGCTTTCAGACCTATCTTTGGAAAGTTTCATATACTACCACTTTGTAAATACTGTGTACATTTAATGGGTCGTCCCAGAATGGTGTTTCAATAGTGACGCTGAGAGGCAAATACCAGTTTGTGATTTCATCTGGATAGGCAAATTTTCCGTGGCATGCTGTGTATTCATAGGAAGGAGAAAAAAAATGCTAAGCTAGGACTCAAAAGCAAAAACATAGACTAAAGTCTCATCGGTTGTAATCATTTGAAAAAAACAAACAAGTGATTCAGTGGTTTCTTTACAGATTGGTGTTATGATGCGGGTTATTAATCTTAAAATTAAGATTATAAACAAAAGCAAAAGGTTCACATAACTCCTTGAAGCACTTTTAAACTACAGATTTAATAGAAGTTGAACAACACTAAGTCTTTTAAATTTGTGATTAAATTATGACCTTGACAATTTGCAATTTATTTAATTTTCCCAGAGTGAGTGAGACCTCTCTGTTGTTCTATCTTCATTTATCAAAGTCACATTGATTCAGACTGTGCCGTTTCACATGTGTTACTAATGTGTCCTACTTAACAATGACAGTGTGACAGTAAGACAGCATCTACGATAACCAGCAGAAGCAGCTAAATTGAATCTTGTTCAATTTAATATTTCCACCTGTGTTTTTCTGCCAACAGGCTATCATCAGTGTTGTTTTGGTTTACCCCCTAAATCATTTGTTTAATCTGAAGTTACTTGTTATTTTTAAATCTATTACGCAACCATATTGGATGTCAAATATCTTCGTGTGTGATGGGATGTCATGCTGTCATATCTCAGTAGCGTCTGTATTATTTTATTGCAGCGGAGATGTGCCGCGGCGTTTCCCTGCTGTGTGGGAATACACAGAAAACCCATTTACTGACGGGGTGCTTAGCTTATCGTATATCGTAAGATTAATATTAAAAATCCTCATAAACAGGGAACGCACTTGGAGAAAGTTCTTGTTTATTTCTTCAGAAAAGTTACTTTAACAGGTACCATGAATGTCTTTACTGAGTACAGCTAGCATTCACTCAGCCTGCAGCCTTCCCAGTGTCTCTCGACAACATCAGAAGACTTACTGTGCAGAAAGTGTCTGCTGTCACTTTCAGGACATTTTCTGCAGGCAGGTGCCCACTCTGAAGTTGCAACAGCAGCCTGGATGGTGCTCACGGCCACTGCACGGGCACATTATATAACATCTTAATACTGAACAGTCAGGCAGATGAAGTGTCTCAGTGAAGGTGTTTACCTGCTGATGTACAGCAGGATAGCTCACGGAGCTGAACGAACAAAATCAAAACAAAACATAATTCCTACAGGGCAAATAGTGAGAACAGTAGCACAGCAGTTATCTAAATACAGCTCCGGAAAAAATATAATAGACCACTGCAGAAATATGTTTTTCTGGTTCTACTATTTATAGGATTGTGTAAAATGAACTTCTGTTTTATAGTACACAACATTTCTTCCTAATTCCAAATCAAATATTCTCATTTAGGTCTTTTATTTGCAGAAAAAAACAGCTGGTTAAGACAAACAAAAGGTGCATAATGATGAATAATGTTGTTTAAACAACAGAATACTAATGTTTTAACTCAGGAAGAGTTCAGAAATCAATATTTGATGGATTAACCTGGTTTTTAACCATAGCTTTCATGCGTCTTGGCATGCTCTACACCAGTCTGTCACATTGCTCTTTGTGGACGTTATGCCACTCTTTAAGATAAGATAAGACAAGATAACATAAGATATAACTAATTTCCCGAAGGAAATTATAATACCAGATAGCTCCAAAAATATAGTACAAATTAAAGAAATGCAAAAAACAACAAAGTGAAAATATCAACTACAGCGCATAAATTCAAGCAGCTCTGCTTTGTTCGATTGCTTGTGACCATCCATCTTCCTCTTGATCATATTCGGGAGGTTTTAATGGGGCTCAGGTCTGGGTTGGGCTGCTCCTTACATGTAGAGAGAGATGCTGATTCAAGGAAAATTTGGAGTGGTCTCTTAATTTTTTCCAGGGCTTTATTCGTGTCAGGGACACAAATTTCCCAATTTACTATTTACAAATTGTTCTCTATTTACTTGATGTTTTCGTATCGTAACGTTATTTAAGTAAACATAAGCAGAGACGACGTAACGTAGCGATCAGCGTGATGGCGAGTGCAGGGTCCACTATTGTCATGTAATGTTGTCAACACAAAAATGAATTTCCCAGCAAACTATGGTTCTAACTATGTCTCAAAAGACAACGATTAATTAATAGAGAGATAAACAGCGAAGAAGTAAAGTCGTTTATTTCCTGGTTAGTGTACGAGGAACTCGTAAGCCACGCCCACACACATCTGTGACAGCGTAACGGAAGACCCGCCTTGATGTAAGGCGTTTTCATTTTCATTTTGACACCAAAAGAGCGTGGTGACATGTAAATGAAAATGCAATAGACTCTGTTTCGCTTACTGCATTTGCAGTCCACTGTGACGCAGGGTAAGGCTTTGAAAATGAATATGAGTACATTTGATACTTCATTTTCCAATTGTTAAAACATAATTGCTTTTTTATTTGAATCGTGACTTAAATAATGCATGCACAAATTGAAAATTAGGCTGCATTGTTTATATGGCATTTTCATTTTCAAATTAGACATAACATTTGAATATAGTCTACTGTGATGCAGGGTAAGGCTTTGAAAATGAAATGTCGGACAGCTTTTTCGTTCTACTTTTAATATAGTTACAGAACAACGTCATTGTTTTAATAGTTCCTCTTATTGTGTTTCTTCTGTTCTTATTTTGTTTCTTTAGTTGTTTTTAATAATGTAAAGTGACTTTGAGTACCAAGAAGACCGCTATATAAAAAAAAAATATTATTATTATTATTATTATTAGAACACCCATACCAGTATGTGGGGAAAAAAAAATACAAATTGGATTTTTGCATTTTCATTTTCATTTTTACATTATCATTTGAATACGCTTCCATCCGGTGACGTAGTGCACCATGACCTTTACCTGAACCTAACCAGATACTTTTAGTGCCAAAACGTAACTGACATGAAACTGTTAGACACCATTTCTAACACACAGCTCACGTTGTGAAAAGGTTTAGTGAAAGATTGTGGCTTTGGCTTACCTCAATATTGATTTTTGATTTTACATGGGACACAAAATTCTTTCTCTCAGAGGTCAAAGAGAATGAATTTTCTGGAAGAAAGACCTACAGTAAAACTCCTCTTGCATGCTACTAGTAATTTTTAACACAACAAATTCCAGCAATACCAAATGCAGTGTTAAAGCCCCCCTCCAGAGAAAATCTCAGTAAACATCTCCATGTGGTCTTTTTCATGTGCTACAAGACACATCAGGGACAACATAAGCAGTCATCTCCATGGCGATGCTTTTAAACTGCAGTGTACCAAGGACAGGCTGAACAACACATTTTCAGATTGGCAGGTTTGAGACGTCACAAACCTAAGGAGTCAATCCCCTTAATGGACAGGGTGATGCTATGCATATCATTATGTGTAACCTATGGCAACCACTTTGGTGATGTGCGAGCCAGCTGTAACCATCATCTCAATTTTTGCAAACTCACTACTGACTACTAAAGTTAACGCTACAACTGCTAATTGGTACATTTCAAGCTAGCTAAGTAAACGACGGCCACTAAATGACAGCAGAGACGTGTTTTGTTTTCGCAAAGGAGGGAGCGATGGGCAATTTGCATAGTTGGCACGGACTATGCAGATTTGGGAATTTTTAATGAGGGAGAAGGAGGAGATGCCTTGGCAGGATTTTTACAAGGTAATTAAACTTATTTTGCAGAAAAAACATATCAGACACATTTAGTTTTTTCAAGAAGAGCATCTTATATGTCTTAAAACATGACTGGAGCTGCTCTTTAAGACGTGGTCATTTCAATAAAATGATAGAAAACTCTTGTCTATGCACACAAATCTACAGATTATATTTAGGGACTATTTTATGAACTGCTGTGATACTGGGTAGTATTATGTTAAGCTAATGTGACTCTTGTCATTCAGTGACCTTTGAATTACATAAATTACAAAATGACCAATATCCATTTCATTATGTTACCTAGATAGTTGCAGGTCTGGGCATTTGGTAACAGCATCCTATTCTTCATTTCAAATCACTGAGTGGTCCTGAAGAAGAGTGTTTTTGTTTGCAGCATCTCTGGCATCAGCACTTTTCCCTGAAAACAAAGGACACACAAACAACCACACATAAACTCTACTCCTGTACTCCAAATAGTCAACCAGCAGCAGTCTGCGCGCTGACAAATGAGTACTGTCACTTGGCTAAACACCGACTTGCTTTTTTATTACAGTTATGTACTGTGCTTCAGTGTGTTGTTTTGTTATGGATTTTTGTGTGTGAAATGCTCAAAATAACACACAGACATTTTTCTTTCTCATACAAAAACCCCCTAACCAAATCCTCACACACAAAACAAGAACGATAAAAACACAAACTTTGCCCTCAGCTAGATAAAAATGGGTTTATTTTAAGTAAGAGGAGGATCTTGTACCTAAATTCGAACACTACAGTAAGAGAGTACATTTGACTAGATAGAGTAGTGGTTGAATAGACCTGTAACCCTGTGCCCTTCACGCCTCCCGGTCTACCAGTCTATATGAGGGCCATTAGTGGAGCCGCTGAGAGAGCGCGTGTCACTCTGCATTAGTCAACCGGCCTCGTCTGTCCAGTCCATCCTGTCTGATAGGATACAGTCTTATATCATAACCCGCTGTGTCCAATCCGAAATCACATAGACTGCAGCAAGCGTTATCACCCTGTACTGATCCTAATCACACTAATGCATTCTTCAATGTAAAGGCGACATGGTGACAATACAAAGATGATGTCCATACATGAGGATCCTGGTTAACGCCAAATCTGCAGCCGGTCAGTGTTGCTCACGTGCAGGCAGCAGTCGAGCCTTAGTCCAGGAAATAACAACAATATACCAATTTAATGTATTTTGCACGTGTGACAGTCTGAGGGGACGGTTCAACGTGTCCAAGAAGCCATGATAAGCGTTTTTATGTGTGTGTGTTGGTGTCTGTGTAGAGGGCACATTGTTTCATGTGATGAGATTTTCCCCAGTTTCTCATTTTGTTAGGATCTAATGTCTAATATCGGAGCAATCAGCTGAACACACCCCTTGAACCTGTCACTTCACTGCATTGTGGGGGCGTTTTTATCAGCGATGTGATTATTGTCTCAGACCTCACTGCTTCAATTAGACCCCTTGGAGCTGTCGGAATGATATAAAGAGTCTTGAAGCATTGAACTCTGTGTTGCTGGTGTAAAAAAACAAATCCAGGTTAAATCAAGGTCAAATTATTGTTGCACCGTGTCTACTCACGCTGAATATACTTGTACACAGTTTACAGTGATTACAGTGGATTCACCGCTCAAAATGCGACATTATTTTTCATATTAATGACTCCTTGATTTAAAATAAAGGTTGGACAACAGCAGGTTTCTCATTTCTAGCTTGTAATCATCAGTTTTATACAGCTAAAGTAACAGACACTGGCAGATTTTGTCAGTTGTAGCTAGCTAGCTATAACGCCAACTTCATGAGTTAGCTTGTTCTGAAAAGAAATGCTTACTTAAATATCTTAAATATACACGTGGTGGACACATATATGACATTATACAAAATACATCACAGACTGGCTAACTTGGATAACAAATTTGTTCTTGTTTTTGAGTGTAAAATTATGTAAATCAAGGAGCGAGCTAGCGTTAGCCTTCACTCTTATAGTATCCTGAACCGGCCCCAGCACAGTCAAGAAATACTGCACAGAGTATTTACTACTGTGAAAAAGGTTTTTTTAAATGTAAACTTTAATCATACACAAAATAATATAGTACCATACGCCTTGCCTCGGCAGTAACGCTGCGTTACTTCTGTGGCTACTAAGCTAGTTAGCCGGACATGTTAACGTCTGCTTGCAGACTAAAAACACATTCCTTTGACTCCTGGTTAGCATTTTTGGATGTGGAGGGTTAATAAAAACACCATCCAAACTTTTAGTAGTATTGCTCTTTATTTGCTACATGCCCACAGCTCAACGTGTTTCGAAGTCCAAAGCTTGACAGGCCTGCTCTGAATACTTATGATTGGACAATTGGTGTTTGATAATAATGGATCTTAAGATAGTTGTCATGATCAATCCTTGAGTGACACTGGCTGATTAGCTCATACAAAAATGTTTCATTGGATTGTTACTTACTGTATAATTAATCTGTAACACAATTTCCTCCTTCTTCTACCTTATCTTTCATCGTGTCATGCTGACACTGCTTCCTCTAAAATGTGTTTAAAGTGATGATCTAATATTTGTGAGAAACGTCTCCACAGTGATTGGCTGATACATTTTCTCTTTGAGATGAAAATATTTAATTAGCTTGCCCTTTCAGGGGAGCTTAACCTTTTAAAATGTCAGGTGGAGAGGTTCTAAAATAAGTGTGCCATATTCTGAGAGAAATCCTGTTTTAGGGGGCTCATGATGACCTATAGAAAAGCAGCAAAAAGGAGGCGCTGACAGTGATGAATCTTGCAGCTCAGAGCAATTTGTCAGAGTTCAGATATGTTCTTGGAAAACCCTTTTTAAGCAGAACTCCCACTGAGGTGGACTGACCTGTCTGTGGGCTTGAATTATAACCACCTTCCCAGACTTTTTAAGAATTTAAGAAATGTGTCATATTAGGATTCTGCTTTATTTCTGCCTTACATTAAACAAAACTGTGGGTTTACTAGAGGGGCAATCGAGGATGAAGTATAACTATTCCCCTCAGTGACAGGGCCATTTGTTCCCTCTGAGGCAGATCAATCCAACTCTATCTTCTCGGGATTTCCTCTGCCTTTGTTGTCACCACTCGAGCTGTCTTAAGTAATCATCAGCTTTCATGTCAAATAAATGAGCTGTTTTATTGCCAGTGTTGCCGCAGCCCCACCACTGGTCAAAAATAAATGGAAATGAATAAGGGTTATTTGGCAAGGACATACCGTACATGAGGAGGAAACGTGGACGTGCAGTAAAGGCTTCTGCCAGAGTGAATCGGATCACATGGATGACACATCAAGTGCACTTTACCTCTGAAAGAAAAAGAGGAAATATGTGAAAATTTAATGACTCTAAGAGGAATATGGTGTTCAGGAAAAGTGACATGAAAAACGTGATAAATTGCAGCATGTCATAAAAATATCACAAGCACACCGTGTTGAAAATAGAACAGAAAATGTGGCAAAAATTTTGTTTCAACCACGGCCATTGCTTTGGATTCCACTTTAATAGGAGCTCCTTATTGCAAGTTAAAGCACAAACCAGAGCATGCATATTGGCTATGACAGCTCTATTAGTTAAACTGCATGCAGCATTCTTAATCTTTATGAACACTTGCAGTGACTGCAGTGCTTACAGAATATCCCCTCCAGCTGTCAGGTGCACTGCATGCTCAGACATACAGTAGAGCATCTGCGTTCCTCTGCTGGCATCAGTAAATAATGCACTCCTGTGCATCTGCAGCTCGACTTTATATATAATTCACACAACGAATGCAGTAAGGCAACCTTTATGTCATTCACTATAAGGCAATATGTTGCGACTGACTCGTATTAGCATCTGTTTTGTCAATGAAGCCTTTATCATCAGCTCTACCACTCATCTATTTTACCCATGTGGGATCTATCTTTACACAAGATCTTAACACAAAGAATAAGTTAGATAAGAGAGACGGTCCCTACTGAAGGAAACCTTCCGTAGATGGCTTCAGTTTTTCACACAAGTCACACAAGCATGCAAAGATGGTCTATCGGCCGACAGTGGCCTTGCATAAGTCCTGATATAATTATATCAATAGTTGTCTGCTGAACTGAACAAACACTGAAGCCCCCTTCAAGCTCCACCGCCACCCGCTGCTGCCACTGACAGCGCGCTACACGAGAATATGCAAATATGCATCAAACCTGAGAATATTTCCATTACACGTCATACTCCGGGCGATGTCTCCAGGGTGATTTGTATTTTGCTTCATTCTCATTCACGTGCGGACAAGCAGCCCATTCTTGGCCTTGTCAGGCACTCGTCAGTATCATACATGAGAAATGTTGCAGTTGGGACTTGTTGGTTTCTGTTCAGTCGGGCAAAAAGGAAAAGAGTGGCTTCATTTCAACTCGCGCTGCTAAACTATTCTGTTGAGAGCATTGCATTAGCGTGATTACAGTTTTATCTGTCAAATGAATGCGCAGAAATAGCTGACATAACGTTATGTTGCAAATCCAATTTTGTATTGATTGACAGTGCGAGAGATTCACCAGGCCCGTGTTATGGCTTTCCTGCACTATTAGAGCAGACTGCGGTGTTATTTGCATTGGAGAGAAGGGGCATTTGCTGGGAGTAATTAGTTAAGCTCCTCTGACTTTGGAAATTTAATTGCAGGTACAGTAGAAGCGGGTAACAATGCGATAACTGAAGCATTACAGTCTGTGAGGGACTCACAAACAGCAGAGCCTCCCTGCTGAAAAACAAAACTGGAACACAGACAGACACACAAACACATACATCTCCTCCTGACCTCTTGATACTTTGATCCATTAATGACATGCAATATTCATACTACTGAATGTTTCATTATAACAGCAGAGATGTGGAGTGCATTATAAAGAAGTATGGCACAGACTATCTACTCAATGTTTATCATTTATCATGTGCTGTTGGCTTAGTCTGCTGTTTCTATAAAATGTTTGACCTTGAAAGCTGCTTTCATGCGTCCCTGTATGTTGGAAATCAAAGCACAAGGGACCACCATTAGGTTAATAACATGTACTAAACGTCCCTGAAAGTATGTCTGTTGCATGAAGATAAATATTTCCCCTGCTTTTCTAATACGCCCGTGGTTACCATTATTTGTATGAACATGCACACTTAGTGCTGCTCATCATGTTTGCTGTTCAGCCTACACAAAACCTTATGTAACAGGGTTGTTAAATCACCTTAAACTGTAGTATTTTCTCACTTATTGAAGATTGATTTATCTTTGCATTAGTATCTTAACAGCCATAATAGCTGAGACATCAATCACGTGAACAGTGCGAATAACGTGACACAGTGGACGCTGGTAATTATTTAAAAGGATCACTGACTATTAATGGTATTCTGCCTCACCTTTCCCATTAACCGTTACAACCAGTTTGTTTTCCTCTCAATTAGGCACGCAGGCAGTAAGCAACACCCATCTCCTATTACTGTGATATGGCAACACAGGCCATGGGGGAAGGGAAAATAACAGGCTGCTGTTGTTGTTTCCACTGCTGCTGATGCTGCTGCTGCTAAGGGATTGTTTTAGCGTTTTCTTGGCTGCATTTCATTTCTTTTCTCTCCACCATAACTTGCCTCCACTATTAAACCTTTGCCACTCCCTTTTAGAGGGAGAATGGCTGGGTCATTGAAACCAACCCTAAATAAAAGCCTTGATGTGGCTGCTGTATTTTTTTTCTTTGGCTGTGCAGAGGACATCACGCAAGCCAAGGATATAATGAAGCTATCTGAAATTCAGCCAGTAGTAGACAAATGGGATTTGACATATTCCTTTAGCCATAGCTATTATAGGTATGCTCTGTTTTTCTACAGAGAAAATGCACATTACCATAATATCCACATGCAGGATAAGAGATTCAGTTTTCAGTCTCCTGACTAGTATGTTCAAGCATTGCCTGGTCCACTATACAATGACCGCAGTAGGGCTGCAAGGACTATAAACTATTGTTTCTTATTGATTAATCAGGCGATCATGCTTTAATGAATTACTGATCAGTACATCTAACAGACAATTAACAAACATTGCCAATTTCTTAGACATCATCTCATGTTCATATTGATTTCCCACCAAAATATTAACTCAAAGCCCAAGTGACGTAAAAAAAAACTGAAAATGGCAAACCATAGAATTTGAGAGAATTTAAGAATAGCATTTTAAGCAAACAATACTAGAAGCTAATGTTAGCATTTATAGAGGCACTCTTATAAGAATATTCTAGCTTTTGTAAAGCTAAAACATTTTTAGATCTCAATTAGCATTTTTAAAGCCTAAATTAGCATTTGTAGAGGCTGAAACTAGTGTTTTAATAGCTACAATTTGTTTTTGTATAGAATATTAGCGTATGTAGAAGCTAGAGCTAGCACTTTTAGAAGCTTAAACTAGATTTTGTAGCAGCTAAAGCTAGTGTTTTTAGAGCTGAAATAGCATTTGTAGAAGCTTAAACTGGCCCTTTTAGAAGCTAAAACTAGCATTTACATAAGCCTAAACTAGATTTTGTAGCAGCTAAAGCTAGTGTTTTTAGAGCTGAAATAGCTTATGTAGAAGATAAGTAGCATTTTGAGAGCTAAAACAAGCATTGGTAGAAGCTAAAATTAGCACCTGTGGAAACTTGAACCAGCATTTGTAGAAACGTAAACTGGTGTTTTAAGAGCTACAGTTATCATTAATAGAATGAAAACTTTTTAGCGCTAAACTTAGCATTGGTAGAAGCTTAAACTCTTAAGGCTATTTGTAGGCTACTTCTTAAGTGACTTAGATGTATAATTGATTTTCACTATTATCCGTAATGTCTCTGTTGACCCACTAATTGTGTAATCAACTAATCATTGAAGCACCAGACCACATCCCTCTCACCGCCCACATGTATGCACTGATAGCATGATTAAGCAGCGATGCCCTGTGATTTACCTTCCACATATGTGCATTTGTGCGTGAACATGTTTGCTGTATACTTGAGTGCTAATCTCGGGGTACTCTCGTACGTTCAGACTGCATATTGCATGTAGCTCTAACCTCATGTGGTGAAGATGTCTTCCTGCCACGCTGCGCTGACTGCTGTGGTCGCACGGTTCTAACTCTGCAAAGCCCGAGGCGAGAGAGTGAAGTGTGTCAGCCTGTGCAGCTGATAACACCGCCTCTGTCACACTCAGGCCAAAGAGTGTTTGCTGGGGAGCCAAAGCGCATGATGGGTTTGTGACGCAGCACGCAGCGGCATTCAAATAGTGAAATTGGGGTATGCGCTTTTTTCCTCATCCCTTGAACTATGTCACGTCATTTATCTTTTGCCACATGATGTGTTTCCATTTCACTCATGGGGAGTTCACAGCAAACATCTTCTCCATCAGGATGTTCTGCCACTTCACATGCTCGACAGAGACTTTTATCCTACTGGAGATTCTATTTTTACACTTTGTTAACCAAAAATATGATTTCCACATTTTACATTGTTTGCACAGTGTTTTATTCAACTAGATTTCTTGTTTCTTTACATCTGTGTGACACTCTGCCACAATGGCAAGTGCTTCTCTATCTCCTTAGGCCATTGCCTTCCCGGAGTCTCTTTCATGGCAAGAGGCACTGACAGAATAAAGAAGAGCTCCTTGAGAGCAGAGTCTCTTATCAGCCTCCAACATCTGGCCAAGACTGATGGGCTCTTGGAATAGCTCTCCAAGTCATTGAGTTTGAGCTGCATAATGCTTGTTTAACTGCATCTTTCCTACAATACTAATTCACCCCCTCTCATTACGTGTCTTTCATCAGAGGAAGCCATTTCTAAGATGACTGAATTTAGTTCCTCTGCAGGGTCGGAGTGATATGAAGCGGCGCACGAAGGAGAGATTGAAAGGTGAGCCAAGTCATATGTGAGCCAAGGAAATTAAATATGATGTGACCAGTTATGACCATACAGTGCAAGTCGGAAAAAAATATTGAATTCTCAAGCTGCTAAGTGTTTAAATCTCTGACATGAAAGGCAATTTGCTCTGATATGCAGACAATATTTGCAGGGAATGAGTCTGGCTAGATTGAAGTCATCATTGTGGATTTAAAACGTATGGCTTTAACGCATTGCAACCCATTAGATTAAAGCTCCAAGGTAATTTGCAGCAGATTTAAGAATTTATCCAGCCACCTGGTTATGAATCTGCAAGTCACTGGATGCCAAGGCTCCGAAGAGGGGAGTTAGAGCAGATGTGTCAGGCCGAGCCAGTTCTTGTTCTCGTCTCATCATAATGACATGAGCAGGATGGATCTTTTAATTAGGACATGTTTAGCTTTTTCTGCAATTGGTTTGGTGTGATCATGTGATCACTATTTTCGAACCTAAAGTCTGCTTTTGTATAATCTTTCGAGAAAAGGTAGACATTCTAATCTGCTCTCTCATGAAATCCACCTCTAAATGAGCTGATGTCACAGGTACTTGATGGTCAGTTGCAGCTCTAATGGTGCTCTCTGCTGTGTTTTCCTTTATTTATTGGTTTTCTTTTGGCTATTTTTCCCCCCGTTTGTAAAGGCCAAATCTCCATGTACCGCGGATCCTGCTGCGGTAACACCCACTGCTCTCATTGGGAGGGTTTGGACAGCCACGAGCAGCCTCCGAGTCACCAGCTGCTTTTTTCAACTGACAGCGAGGAGCTTCCCCAGGAGGGGGGCTGCACATTCAGAGGTACAAAGAAGCTCCACACAGACGTGGTCCTGACCAACCAGTAGGAGTCACCAGTGCCGCTACAAGGAACTCTGCCAATTGGGTTTTATGGAGCCTCAAACAATGGCCAAGGATTAACGCTAAATGCTGCTGTGCTGAGGTGTATTATCCCTTTGCATACCCACCAATGTTAAATAACCGGGGCTGTTTGCATCCCTCAGACTCACGACACTGCATGGTTTTATTGACAGCTCTGATGACAAGCCAATTTAGGCTCAAAACTTTGTTGGAAATGTGAAGAAGTAAAATATTTTAAAGGCATTCTGCTCTCCCCAGATATGATTCAAGTCAAATACCTTTATACGTTTATCCGTGGGATTGGCCTTGGATGGGAGTGACCTGTGTCTGCAGCCTGAAGGTAAGGCTACATTCACACTGCAAGCCTCAGTGCTCAAATCCCATTTACTGCTCAGATCAGATTTTTTTCTTTGGCTGTTCACATTGTTTTTAAAATGTGGCCAATATCAGATTGCAGTGTGAACTGGTCACGGTCCTGAACTGACCTGCATACGCAAAAGTACAATAAGAAAGACTACGCGCGGCACGCTGTTGTACGTAAACAAACGCGGGTGCCATGGAAGCCAGCGTTTACTGTTTCATGTATAAAGTGATGTGCCGTGGAAGCCAGCAAATTTGACAGCAGATGATAACGAGGACGAGGAATGAGGAGAAAGAGAGCCAACTTTTTAATTATGGCTTTTTGTGGAGCAATGGCCAGTACTTAGTACGGAGGTGTGTGTGGACGCGAAGTCGGAGCAGTCTTTCATGTTTATATTTACAGTTTGATAGTTTGTTGATCAGGAGCAACGTAAAAGTCGCTTGAATCTCGATATGTCAACTCAGACTCAGGTCGCATTGCAAAAACGAAGAAGATGAAGAGATACTTTATTCATCCCAGAGGGGAAATTCAATGTTTTCACTTTGTTTTTACAGACATAAGCCTGAAATACATATGCACAAACAGGACTCCAAGGACATGCCTAATGGAGAGATGTCAGAGAGAGGATGGACATGCGCCCCTAGCTGTGGGGGATTTGGTGCCTTGCTCAAGGACACCTCGATGGAGCCCAGGAAAGGACCAATTCCACGCTTGGTCCATACCGGGACTTGAACCTGCCACCCTCCGGTTCCAAAGCTAAGTCCCTACAGAGTGAGCTACCGTCTACCCTATCAGAGACAAACAGGCTTGTATCTGATTTAGGACCACACATGAAAGTGGCTCAAACCAGATTTGAAAAGATCAGACTCCATGTGATTTGTGCTGCTCACACGGTCATGAAAAAATCTGCCCTGAGTCACATATTAGCAAGAAAGATTGGATTTGGGCCACAGCTGCCTGCAGCCTGAAGTGGTGAGGTATCCAAGGCTAGTAGTTGTTCTTTTGTTTGTCAGTCTGCTATGAATGCTGCTTAGTGATTTCCAACTAAATCTCTCATCACCTTGGAGAAATACTGTTTGGATATATCTGTGAAGGTTCTCAGTCATCCAGGTCATGGTACTTCTAAGCTTAGTCCAAAAGGTAACTGGACTTCTCCTCTCATCTGAAAGGCTTCTTCACTTCTAAGCAGACTGGTGGACGGAGCTGGAAATATAAGCCTCTGTGGATTTTGGTTTGGATTTATATTTTAAAATGATCCGTCTTCATTTGCTTTCATTTGGTATCATTAATTAGATTAAATGTTAGGTCACAATTTGATGTTTCTTTATTTATAGGGTCACAAACACAGCATCAGTCGTGTACCTGTATGGATTGGACATCATCATAAGATGTCATGCTCAGTACTATGGTTACAGTTTTTTAATAAACAAGAAAGTATTTTTTTATTTATTTTCCTCCTTCTATAGATCATTACCTCATTACACATAGTTTTTAATCATTCATCACAATAAGAGACTTTGTGTTAAATCATTTTTTGGTTCTCCCAATAAGCTTGTTAGATCCAGACCACAGAATAATTATCCTGTGATCACGAGCAAATCAAACCTAAAAATAATTACACCCGTGGCCACTCGACTCCCATCGAGACAGACTTTTTAATAAACGTTATAGTTTCTAACTTCTTTGCACACGTATCCTCAAAGAGCCAAAGATTTCATCCTGTTGTGTGAGGAAGCGAAGGCAGCGAGCAGATGAATAATTCTCGCTGGTGCGGCCTGCACTGCTCAGAGCTATAGGCTGTGAATCATCATCATCATGAGATAAAAGGCAACATCTTTTCATCTATTTCTCACTCTTTTCATTTCGCCGGCTCCGCTAACACTCCTGTGAGCGCTTTTCAAAACCAAAAAGGCATATCATATAATTATTTGTTTTCATATAGATCAAATCTGAGAATGTTTTCACTTGTGACTAAATTGAATTCCTGCAGAGGTTGAGCCTGGAGGATAATGCAGCACGGCCGGAATGTCCTAATTGGAAACAATGCATCACTATTTAATATCAATTATATCAAGGCCTTATCTCAAACACTCGGGCTCCCCTTGTTGTGAAAATGATTTTTCTTTATGGGTTTACTTTGAAATGAAGCATGATTAGCTGAGTTCACACTGAGAAGCAGCATGTTCTGTGAATTACAAAGTAAATGACTCCTTTGGTATTCGTCAGTTAATCGTTTTATGCAACATTTTCAGAAATCTCACATCACAGGTGGCCTCTTATTTCCACTCCGACGACAGTCAGCTCTCAGATTCAGGTGTGATGTGATGAGACCTGGAAATAACAGACCAGAGGAGTCAGCAGGTCACAGTTTGACATTGGTCATCATGACATCAGCCGTTAAGGTCACGCAAACCGTCATCCGCGGACTCTTACACAGAGGCAGTGCAGGAGACCAGAGAATCGATGTGAATCATCCCAGATTCATCCCCAGAGAGCCGCTGAGTTGTGGGAAAAGAGGTCAACTTTGACCCCGTTTGGAAAGGAAATCCCCCCTCTGATGACGGGGTCACACCACAGAAGTACTTGATTGACATGAATGATTAATAGCAAACCCTCCGGCACATGATCCCAGTTCAACTTGCGTAATTTAGGTGTGAAAAATAAATGTGAGCCAATCATGCGTATGTCTTAAACATGAATTTGCCGTTCTACTTACTTACAAGTCACAGTGTAACATTCCAATGTTCTTGCACACGTCATTTAAAGCTTAAAAGTTTCCAGCATGGACAAACAGTCTGTCCTCCTTTATTTAAAGGACCTCAGTGCTCTGCAGTATCAATAGCGGAAGCCTTAGCTGTTTGCAATGCAATTAAAAACTCAATTTTCAAAGCGCTTTGCTGAGGGTGATAAATGGGCCAGTAATCCCTTAATTGTCCTCTGTTAGGCACAATCACAGGAATGATAGATGTTTCATTAGGGACAGAGGCGAGCTTAAAGTAAATAAAAATGAGATGCAGATGTTTTCTGACGGATATCAGTTAGTTGATTCCGGCCAAACCTCCAGAGAAAGGTATATAGGTGCTTTTTTATATATAGGTTTAGAATTTATGGCGGATTAATAGAAAATACAGGAAGAGTTCAGCTCAGGCACTTTCAGCACCATAGACAGCTCTGTTGGCTGTGTGTCCTTATTTCCCTTCTCCCTCATTAACACGTGCGTATGTGTGTGTGTGTGCGCGCTCAGGCTTTATGGGTTTTTAACTTTTAATCAGTTATTTCTTTTCTCGTCCAGGCAGCAGGTAAAGACGGACAACGTTAGACCGCAGAATCAATGAAATAGACACAACATGGACGCAAACTTTTCACACATGTTCCCACTGTGGAAAATGCCCTCATCTGTCCATGTTCGCCTCACATGGTGCGCACACGCCGCCTCTCCGCCAGATCCTGGCGATACCGCAGCATCTGGAAGTGGCCCGGCCGTTCATTCGGAGTCATTGGCCACCTGAGATTGCAGTGTTTCTATTGATTCGGCTTACAGGAGGCTAATATTGACAAGTGCAGCGCGTATTCCGAGCTGTCCTATAATCCAGCGGGCTGACGTTTTTTTAATTTAACGTCAGATCAAGTTTGACCAACACTGGCACGCGGCGACGGGGTCCAATCGGAGTTCAGATCACCCCCATCAGCCCACCCCTCCCCTTCCTTTCTTTCTCTCTCTCTCTCTCTCCCTCCCCTCTCGCTCTCTCTCTTAGTTGCTCTGCAGCTGGGCTGCACCTCAATGAACCTAATTGGTGCACTGTGAGCGACCATCATCTTTCCGCTGGATTTCCATCGCGCCCGGCTTCCATCCAGAACATATGAATCTGCTCAGACAGACCCTTTTGAGGAGTTGAACAGATAGGTCGGAGAAAATGGCACAACGCGTGGTTTTGTTTCTACTGTGGCTCTTTGACAGATCTTCCGCAGGATTTCCCAATCAGATAAATATCGGTAAGTGTTTCAATCTGTTAAAAGGCTGCATTTAGGTTTGGTTTTTTGAGGAGAAATGAAATGCAAGATTGCAGTTTTATATCGGAGAGATCCGGACGGAGCGCGGAGCTCTGCGCAATGAATAACTTGATTTTCCGGATGCTACAAACCTCCTGAAGCCGCTGTTTCCAGCAAAATGTGTACATTAAAGCTACATGTTGTGTTAAGTGTGTCATTGTTATCATCAGCTGAGAGAATAAGTGTAGTGTAAAATAAGTAAAAAGGAGGCGGTCAGTTCTCCTGCTCGATCTGAAGAGTTAGACAGGCGCACCGTCAGAAATGCATGTTCTTCTTTCAAATAGCAGGCAGCCTCCTTTGTGTCACACCGGGACGTATAGAGTTGTTCCCCACTGCTTAAAATGAGATTCAGAGCTGACAGCAGCTTAAAAAGCACAGATTCTGCTTCAAATCACTGTCTGATCTTGTTGTTTCCTGTCTTTAAGGGGGACTGTTCATGCGTTCCACGGTGCAGGAGCACAGCGCGTTCAGGTTCGCTGTCCAACTCTACAACACCAACCAAAACACCACTGAAAAGCCTTTCCACCTCAACTACAACGTCGACAACCTCGAGTCGTCCAACAGCTTCTCGGTCACCCATGCGTGTAAGTGTGCTGCTATTTCAGTCATGTCCACATTCCCTCCACTTCTGTCCACGCAGGATGAGCAGAATTATTTATGTCCAACTCATCCGGTAGCTACGTGGAGCTTATAGAGGCTACATCTCAATCCGGGGAGGCAGTCAAGTTCATCCTGCTGCACTCTGCTGCAGAAAGTCTCAATGGATTATAGACACATGTGTAAATATAATGTAACAGTGGTCTTCCTCAATACATCCCACATCATTCCCTTTGGTTTTATACCACAGGATGTGTGTTTTACAGGAACACTTCACTGATACTAACCACGGTAGGAAATCACAGCTTTGTTGCCATTTGTCCTGCATTTCTGTCTGACTTTGAGTTCGACAGAGGTGATGTTTTACAAATACATAAACAGCAAATGTAAAATAAGTTCCCCTGTCAACATGCTGTTTACATGCCGGCCTTGACACGATAAAGCAGCCAGTTACACCAACCCTCACAGACTACGTCCTGGAGGAGTTCAGATGTCGTATTAAGGAGCAAAATTGGAGGCAAACATTGGGATTTATAACTTGAGTCTTGCGATGAATATAGACAACACATATATAAACAACACTTCATTTTTCCCAATGCATTGTGGGTGTTATAATGTAATTTTGGTCCATCCCATGGTGCCACTGGTGCAGTCCCTGATCCAGCAGATACCCCTCTTATTCCGTACCCCCTCTTGGCTGCAGTTCTTTGTAATCTGCAGAAACCGAGTGGACACGAGCAGAGGAATAAGAGTTCATGATGCCATTTTGCAACGTCACTTTATATGATGAGTCCAGTTTGGCTGAGTGGCTTTGGAGAAGCACAGCTCTGTCTGAGCGCTGTGTTCGAGTCCCACTAACCCTGTCGTGGCACGCTCATAATGGCCCCTTCTGACTCTCCCTGTGCCAGAGCATCCCCGCCTGCTCCGTCCCCTCGCTCCCCTCCCCGTGCTACAACAGAGCGTCTCCCCCAGCATTGCAGAGTCAGCTCATTAGCACCCAGCCCTCATAGCACCTCACCGTGCTGTCATTGGGTGAAAGGGGGGGGGGGGGGGGAATCCATAGCTCCTCAGCCAACCCCCGGCAAATGAGTCGGGCTCAGACCTGCAGAGGAGGTGGGTCTGAGCGGTGAGGGAGATGAAGAGGAGCGTCATATCAGAGGCAGCAGAGCAGCAAGCGCCCTAACGAAGGCATCCACAAGAAACAATAAGCAAATGAGAGTGAATAAATAATAGATAGTGCCGTGCAATTTCACGCATGTTGAAGAGGAAGGGAAGCATAGGAGGAAAAAGCTTGATATCAGAATCTAATTAAATTCATGGGCAGACAGAGCTTTAGTGAGAGGAAGGGGCTCCTGTGGGAGCGGTGGCCCCGTTTCTTCTTTCTTGCTGCCACGTCTCAGCATCTCCGTCAAGAGAACTGTCTCTGGACGAGCTTAAACTTCACATACAAGAAAACCTGAGCTTTTAATGATGCAAAGACACCCGTGTTCAATAATTCAAAAACGGGAGAGCGATAGTCAAATGCCATTATCGTGTTTGGTTAAAGCATCCCCCCTGCTTTGATGTACGTGTTAATAATCTGCTCTTTTGTTCTGGGGGAGCTTTCATACTTAACTAACTAAAAGTCCTCCACTTAATCGTAAAATAATCAACAACGTTTGAACAAAAGCAGCTTTTAAAAACACACCGAGCTGCAGTTTCCTCTCCAATCTGATTTGTGTAATGTACGATCAGAGCCTTTTTTCAAGCTAGTGCCCTGAGACTCCTGTCAAGCTGAGCTCGCAAACGGCAGACAGCTCATGCTGAGCTCACAACAGTCCACAAGCACCTCAGATTGTCTCTCCCAATGTAGCGAACAAAATAGAGATGACAGTTATTAAATATCACTTATCTGCTGACTTCCAGGCCTTTGAGGCTTTGCCTCTGGTGAGTGAAGACCTCCTGTGTTCAGAGTTTTACATTTGTCAGCGCTGTTGTTTGTTCTGCAAGCTGTCACAATTATTTAGTGGACATTCAAATTTACTTTGTCATCAATAGCCCCATGTGGATGACTCACTCCTTTGTCAGCAATAACACACTTTTTTATGATGCAGCAATGTGAACTAGGATTTTATGAAAGTGGCATTTATGCGGGTTTGGGGACTGAATCTATTTTGAGGCAGGTTCTGTTGCTTTGATGAAGATGTGAGGTGGCTGCTGAAGGCCTCGCAGATTTTTTGAAATGACAGCATTTGTTTTGTGTGGACTCGTGTGTGCAGGCACATACACCTCAGCAGGCCTACACTCTGACTCTTGCTTGCTGTACATCCTTCAAATTAACATAAAAGAGAATAAGCTTTAAAGGAACAAAATATGGAAGTCCTTGGGTACGATGAAGGCACCGTCTTCTGTCAGAACCCGTTCTTTCAAGTCACTTTAACTCCGTATGCCATTAATTGAATTAGTGACCGCCAGCAAAACAATGTGTGGCTTCAGTAATCCTTCAGGCTCAGCTTTGTACTGCTCAGGCTTGGTGAGTCCTTTGGAGGCAAAAGACTGTTGTTGCTTTGAAGTGACATCAGAAATTGTGAAATGCGTAATTACCGGTGCGGGGTCCATAATGGCTCTGGAAGGTGGGAGTCAGGTATGCTCACAGAGAGGACCGGAGTAGTTCAAAGCAGAGGGTACCAGTTTGAAGAAAGCAAAGCAGACAGCATTAATGTTCCTGATGGTCACGGCTAGCCAACTTAATGACACTGCCATCCTTTTTTCTCTGCTGTTTACTCTTCTTCGTCTCCTTCCCTTACCTGAGGGGAAAAAAACATCAAGCCCCCCTCCGCCTCTCCTCTCCCCGCCACGCTATTTATTAGATTACTCGCCTTGATTCCTGTTAAAGGCAAATCTTGCAATGCTTGGCTTTTGAATCTCATTTCCCTATTCCTCATTCCTCATCCTGTCATTAAGCTAATGGTCTGTGTCCCCTCGGCCAGCCCTTTTACATGAGCCTACCCCTCTTTTATTGAATCCTCCAGGTCTTTAAAACCTGGCTGTAGCAGATGCTTCTTTGGCTGCACTGTTCAGCCACCGTCTCCTGATGCCGCTGGCTACTGTAGACGAACCTGCTCTGCTCCAAGAGTATGGGAAAAAACATAGGATGAAACAAGAGCCTTTATAATTGCTTTTTTTTTTCATTTTCAAAGACAAGAACATCGGGGAACAAAAGATAAAAGCAGAGCGACCCTTAGCTGAATGTGTCCCGATGTAATTAAGGAGAAGATGAGGTTAAAGTTTGATATTCTTCCTGTGAATTGAACGGTAAGATTGATACCACTCTCATGTGAAGCTGGAGCTAGCATCCAGTTAGCCTAGCAGAGCACAAAGACTGGGAACAGGTGGTAACAGCTAGACTGGTGGCTAGAAAGAGAGCTAAAACTTGCTAACAGCGCCGTTAAAGCTCACTTATTAACACTTTGGGTCCAATTTATTTAATCCATACAAAAACTGGATGGTTTAAAAACAACAATTTGAGGGAAAAAGCTGTTTTATTGGTGGTACAGAATATTTTGTTGGCCAGAACAAGTTGCCAGCTAAGCAGCAGAAACTCTAGGAAGTTAGCATCCCAGCCAAGAATTAGTCTGGTACATAATCCCTTTTAAATCTTGCGATTTCATTTACACACTTTGTTTTTTTACAGATAAAACAAAGTATAAAAAATAAATGAGCTAAGTAGGTGCTGGAAGGCAGTTTGTTACCTTTGGACAGAGCCAGGCTAGCTGTTTCCCCCTGCTTCAAGTCTTTGTGCTAAACTAAGCTAACCTGCCGTTAGCTGTAGCTACATGGTTACTGTGTTGAAAATAGGGTAGTCTCAATCTTCTCTTCTAAATCTTGGCAAATCAAACAAGTATATGCTAGAATGGTTAGTTTGAAGTACTGACATACTTTGTGGTAATGTTTAAACAATATCATTGTGGTTAACCGTCTGTACCTGGGTGGAGCCAGTTGTTTCATTCAGCTGCATATGCTTGAAATTAGGTGAATGTGGGTTAGCAAACTCATTGTTTAGGATTGTCAAAACATTCACTAATGAATTGCAGAAGCCAAATTGTTGTTGAGGCACACCACATCCTTAGAAACATCTTCTTCACTGACCTTTACGCCCACCCAGGGAGTGCTAGCTCTGTGTTTGTTGCCCTGAAACACCAACAGTGACCGGCGGCCCTCGCTATGACTGAGCAGAAGTGGCAAATGGCATATGTTGTGAAGCACAAACAAAGGGCCCTTACCAAAGCCTCCCTTGTATTCTTGAGTGTAGCTTTTGGGGATGTAGTTGTTGGTGCAGTGTGAATAGATGGTAAACAAAGCGACAGGGAGACATGTTTTCGCGGCGCGTGGCCTGACAGAGACAGGCTCTGGTCGGGAGAAGCTCCTCAGGTGATTGTAGTAGTGCCACACTTCTGCGCCTTGCAGGCTGTAACTCAGCCTGAAAGGTGTGACCAGGGAAACAAGGGAAGCTGGGAAAAAAAGAGGGGGACGAGAGTGGTGAGGGGAACTGCGAAGGCTGCGGTAAGAGAAAGCGAGAGGAGAATTAATTTGATTAAAGAACGTTTTAGAGGCTTCTTGTTTGGAGAGTGTGAGCGAGTGTGAGTAAGAGACTTCTCCAGGCGATGGGGGGTTGTACCGGGACATGGCATCGTAGTCCAGCTGTGTTGGAGGCACAGATGGGGGTTTGTTTATAGCATGTGCATATGCATGCATGTGTGTGCACATATGCACAGTCACACACAAACACACTGTAGGCGTTCGCAGTCACACATGCATCGACAGACACATCCCGTCTCCCTCTTCACATTTGTTACTGAGTAAATCTGGCTTTTTGGTACTACATCTCCCATGACACACTCCATCATTCCTTCAAAGTAAAGGTCATGGTGAAGACATTGCTGGCTCACCCTGTGTCTCTTTGTGCAAATAGAAGAAAAGATTTTGGGAAAGGCCGTTTTTGAAATATATCCAGGGGAGGATTTCTGTCAAATGCAAAGAATAAGCAGCATGGAGTGTATTCCATTAGCGCCATGACTGTGCAAAAGCCTGTGAGAGAAACACGAGCCACCGCGCGGTGACGTGACGATGTGGTTTTTGAGGCCAGCATGCCAGGCGGTCTCAGAGGCCCGTTGAGGTGACTGGATGTAGGTCTCAGTCAGATGAGCGGTACAGTGATGGTGCTGGATGAGGTTACACGCTCCGGGAACTGCAGGGCCGCTGAGAGGGGAGCGGGGACGTCAGCAGAGGGAGGATGATTGACAGCTTCGTTGTGATGAGGCAGAGACAGGGTGGAGCTTTTGTCGGATGCAGTCTTGTGTTGTGATCTGACTTCAGCTTAAAACGTCTACAAGAGTTATTTTTTGTAAAACTGCTGCTAAAGTGAAACAGATACGTTTAGTTGCTACAAATGCGACATTTAAATCCCTGCATGCTTTTATAAGTTTAGTCCTGATGCAATACTCACAACTTATCCTGCCTTGCTGGCATGATTACCATCACTGATGCAGTTGGTTGTGGTCACGTGAGGTTAAAGCTTTTTTTCATGCAGCACACCCACAAAAAGCTGAGGCCAAACCTCCGAAGGGAACGTTATTTTGACCTAATTTTCTGCCCATGAGATGCCCTCTGATGTGTTTTTTATTTATCTATTTATTTATTCTAAAGGCGGGCGCGCAGCTTAAGCTGTAATGAGATGCAGAAAACATAGAACACACTCCAAGGCAGATTCAACACAATGAATTTTTAATCAGTATATCAAAAGATCCTCTTAAACCCAACCTGAGGAGAAGTGTTGCTGTCGGAGTGTTATTTGTCTTGGAATCAATGTTGCTGGCAGATGTTGTTTGATAAAACAACAGCTTTTCCTCCCTCGCTGATGTGGCGGCTCCGAATCTCCATATATCTTTCACAAACACCGGCTTTTTCCGCAGCCTTGGATTATAAAAAAGCGCGCATATAGGGGTCGGGACGGAAAGACTTTTTACGTGGAAGATCAGAAAATCACGTTAGAGATTTACATCAGTGCTTCTACAGATCGCTCTAGCCCTGACAGTCATCAATCTTCCGTGGTGTGTTTAGACCTGTTGGGAACTTAGAATTTCTTATTGATTTCTTTTATCTAACTGCTCAATTTTGGGGGGTAAATGTGATGAATTGCAAGTGTGAAGAGGGATTAAGGTGAAAGGATTATGGACGGACTGTTGTGGCATCCTGATATCACCCTACAGTTCAGCCTGCAGTCGTTTCACACACACACACAGTCCCTGTATATGCTGCAGTATTGTATTAACATGATAACTGAGGCTTTTTATATGATGCATACTGCAGTAGCTCTGCGTTTGGCAAACTATAAAAACAATATAAGCCACAGCTGAGCAATAAAAACCCCGATGCAACCATTAACCAGCCAACCAAGAATAGGTTACAGAATAATCTGACCCACATGTGCGCTTTATGGCAAAGCCATGAATGTAAGGCCTCTTCTTTCTCAGCAGACATGATGCAACATGACAGCCCATCCAGGCCCCGCACATCTGTTCACCACTGTTCAAATAATGGGGCGGTTTCTGAACTGTAAGTCAACAATGACAGGCTAAGTCTGTGTTCTGTTATTGAAGATGATATCGGCGCTGCGTTGTGATGAACAAGAGGAGCCGGCTGACCATATAAAAAGCAGCGATAAACAGTGTGAGGGACCGCACAGGAGGAGACACGCAGAACGCGAGTGCTGCATGAGACACATCGGTGGCTGTGCTCTGTGTGAGGAAAAACTGGTTATGATAAGAAAAAGCCTGAACATGTGGCGCATTTTAAGTCAAATGAACAGGGGGGGCGGGCTGCTATTGTGAACTATTCATCTCAGGTGCATCGGGGATACGTCTGCCAGCAGCTCAGCTCCATGTGATGGCTGCTTTCCATTTTGTTTTCTCAATGAGCAAAACCTCTCAAGGAGAGTGGGATGGAGATTATTTTTCATTCCTAAAATGTCATTTACCTTTATGCACCAGTTGTGAAAAGGCAGAGAGGAGAGGGAGGCAAAGAAAGAGAAAGAAAGAGCTTCTTTTTTCTTTTAACTTATCACTTGTAAAGATCTCTGACACTGCAGTCAGCATTTTTTACTTTCACTCCCCCTCCCTGTCTTTCTCATTTCTATCTCTCTCTTTATATATATTTAATCTCTCCCACAAAGCCCATTACAGCTATGTTCCCGCAGCCGTTGCAGTCACACTCAGCTAGCTATTGGCCATTCACTAGACTCCTCTACAATACCCATAATCACTGAATCAGTAATCCCCTACTTGAGCTGGAATAGCACATCCGCATCGTGCCTCATCGGAAGTTGCTGCATCGGCCTGGCTTCACTGGGTCCAGAAGAAAAAAAAGAGGGAACTCTTCCTTAGAGGAGCTGCTGACTGCATTGTCCTAACCAAGGTCAGAGAGCTTATGGAAGGAACATTTTTGAGCCTTTCACTGTTTCAGAAGAGCCCACAGAAATGCATTAGTTGGCACCTATGTGGTGTCTAATTCTGTCGGTTTCCTCGGATGGTGTTATCGGCTGTTTATTCATTTGATTTCCCTTTGAATGTGCGTGATGGAGCATATTTCCTGTCAAAAAACGGAGAGGACATCAGGGCGTTGTTGTGATGAATACAAAACATCAACAGGGAGTGTCACGATTCTCTCTCCAAACTAGTAAATATTGGATCACAGTGCGACAGGGCTTCCAGCCTCCAGCTCTCCCGTCTGCCGACCGAGCAGATTGATCCGCACGTTTCTGGCCTCTTTCAAAAGAAAGCAGTCGCTAGCAGAGCCCCGCCAAAGCTGCATGTCTGTGCAGAAACAAGGGCTCCATCATAACTGATTGCTTGTGACAGTTCACAGTCGCCGGGGCCACTGAAGCATCATAACCTTGTGAAACTAGTGTATGGGCACTCTGGCATACAAGCTGAAGGAGAGGAGAGAGAGAAAAATGGTATTAGCATATTCCTCGCAGTGATACAGAGATGCAAATAAGACGTGCCGTGCCATGAACAGCCTGGTATTGAATACATCTTATGTAATGAAAGACATAATGCAGACCAACACGTCTGGAGTTACGGTGGATTTATTGACAATTAGGGCGACTGTGATTGCAGTTGTAGATTGAAGACCTCTGCGACGTCGGAGGGCGATCTGATCCGTCCCAACACAAACAGAAAAAGGTTGTGGCGGGCCTGAGGAGAAAAATCAAGCCAATCACTTTATGTGTGTTGTCGCCATCATAAGCGCCAATATGTTTCTGATTGGTCACTGATGCACAATGGGCGCATGAGTGTAATGGAATCTGCACGAAAGCTGTAAAGGGTGGAATGGTTATCTAATCCTTGCAGGCGGCCATGTTGCTCCTTTGACTCATCTGTTGCTCATCTTCACGGTGTTGGTTGCCATTGGCGTCCATCGAAATTGTCCAACTGAGATTAAGACGATGCCTTGGAAAGTGTGAAAGAGTAGATTATCGTAACGCAGAGGTGCGGTCGTACGTTACACGCTCCTTACCGCGGCGCTCCTGTCCTTAGCGCTCGCTATCCCCATGAGTGAGAATTAAGTGAACATGATGTGCCCGTTCAGCCATGACCCTCCTCTGTTTCTCCCTCCAATGGTTAATTCGGAGAGTGCTGTTGTGTGGCTCTCGCCATTTCACACATGGCTACATTAAACCTGTGGGCGGTTGCTCCCCAGGCCGCTGTCCGTGTTTGTGTGTCCATGCATGACTGTGTGATGAAATATTGAAGTGTTCTATCATCAAGCATTGGGGCGCCGCCGGCACGATTCCCGTCCCTTTAATTTTATTTTTCCTTCTCTGTCTTTATCTCTCTGGCGTGGCTTTATTTTCCTCGGCATGGCGTGCAGATCAGGAAGGCAAACCTCATCTGGACCCATGACAGAGCTAATCCATCGCAGCTGCAGAATGAAAAGGGGCCGTTTGGAGGGAATCCATTCCAAAAAGGCCTCAATGGGGAAGCTTCTCTCAGATGCGGGTGCCCTTTGCAGCCCTGACAGCGCAAGAATATGATGAAAAAGCACTTGGGAGAGTTCACTGGCTTAGCTATGTTTATGAGAGGAGGGAATAGTGAGGGAGGGAGAGCTGAAGATGGAGAGATGAAGTGACCACACACAGTTTGTGTATGCCTGCGTGTGTGATGTGAACTGGATTATAAGTACAAAGCACAGTATCTCTTCCCTCATCTCTCCACCTACCTGTCCTTTAAAGTGATCTGGAGCAACGTCCAGAATATGCCGTCTGAGGATGTGTGAGCTTTTTTATTTGATGAGATGAGCTGCACACATTCAACAACAGATGCACAAAGGCTTTGAAGGAGACAGCGGCCTAAAAGTCGCCTCTGAATCGACCTACCACAAAGGAATGTACATTATGGTTTGTGGCTAAATTGCACCTTGCTCTTTCAAGCATAAATGGACAGTGTGACTGCAAAACATACTTTTCTGAAATATGTCAAGGACACAGAGATCACATCAGTTCTTGCTTTCTTCTCAACGCCTACTGCAGAGTATTTTCTTCCTGCCCGTTGTAGCCCCGCCGCCGCCGCCGCCGCTGCTGCTGCTGCTCCTATAGTCCCGTCCCTAAGCTGTAAGGGGATAGACTTTGGGTCTTTTATGCATAAAGAAGCTTAAGTTTGGAATTCGCTCTCAAGTGGCCAAAGTTTGTAAAAAGTCGGGGAACATCTCCCTCCCGATTTCAGCGGCCTGTCTCAGAGTAAAGCTTATTACCCCCCCAGAGGCCCTGTGACTCTATAAAATATTTAGGTGTAATGGAGACGCTTGTTGCAGAATGTTTCGTTGTGTATAGATCCACTTTAATATGCAAGTGCAATTAAAAAAATGTATATAACACAATCTAGATCTTAATTAGCCTTCTCGTGTACGACTAGTCCATCTGGGAACGCTCAGGTTCTGTGATATCAGTTGAGCTTTCTAACACACTGAAGGGGAGTCAAACCGTAATGTTACTATAGATAACAAAGAAAACGCCTTGGGTCTCATCTTTTCTAATAGTATCGCACTCATGTGTCTGCCCTACTGAAGTTGTAGCTAGTCTTTCTAACACATTTGCTCTTTAACTCTCAGTATGACCATCTGACTGTTGAGCTTGCTGTGCCTTTATTTGGATGTATTATTACTGTTTGGTGTGTGTGTGTGTGTGTAAAACCCATAGAACAAACCAGGGTTACAAAAGTTAAACTAAAGTCTGCTTTTAATCATTTCTGTAGATTCTATGGGCGGCTGTGGCTTAGTGGCAGAGTGGGTCCTCCCTCAATCGGAAGGTTGGGGGTTCAATCCCAGCCAGTCACATGTTGGAGTGTTCTTGGACAAGACACTGACACACCCAAACTGCTCCTGAAGGCATCGCCATTGGTGTATGATTGGAGATTTGCCATGTGCGAGTGTAAAAGTGCTTTGAGTGGTCGGAAGACTTGAAAAACGTGCTATAAGTACAGCTCAGTCGGTCGTCTCTCAATCAGAAGGGTGGGAGTTCGATCCCTGACTGCTACAGTCACGCGTCGAAGTGTGCTTGGGCGAGACGCTGAACTCCCGAAGGCGTCGTCTTCTGTGTTTGAATGCATAGATCCTGAGTAGAGATTTGCACTTAGGCCTTTGCCATCAGTGTGACATGTAGTGTAAAAGTAGCTTTGAGTGGTTGGAAGACTAGAAAAGCGCTACGTAAGCGCCGTCCAGTCAGTATTTAACATATCTTTGACAGATCAAAGTTTTAAGTGAGGTCCTCTGATGAAGACACATTGATGACGTATGATGTTACATTCGTTGATTTGTGGCTGCGGCAGAAACTTTCGGCTTTAATATGTGAAAACTAATAATGTGGGCAAACTATACTACAAGCATTTCATGGCCTGGATAATTGTAATTTACTTGAACCAACCCTCAAATGAAAAATCATTAGTGTATTATTTGGACTTAAATGACTTTGCAGTATTTTGCTTCTCGGGCCATACCGGGCTCATCCGATCGACTGCAGTGTGTGTTTATGACACCGAGCTCTTTAAGCATGGATTTCTGTGACTCGACTCCTCTGCAGCAGAGTGACCCGATCAGACAAGATATCAGACTGGCACCGAAGTAGACTGATATTTTTCCTATTGGCGTCAGTGCCCGGCACTTACCCCGACAATGAAAGGTCCACTGAGAATAAAACGGAGCACTTCTTTTCATCTAATGCCAGAAACTTCTCGCTCTTATTTCTCCAAGTGGCTGTAAAAAAAAAAAAAAACGGCTCTAAAGTGAAGCCCACTGCTGGAACGCTTTATTGGCTTTTATGGTAAAATTTGCTTTATAAAAGAAAGGTGAAGATGGCATATTTAAGAGTAGGTCTGCCTGAGCTGTGGCATATGTAGTATTAATGCTCCCTCACTGTCACAGCCCTTTGTTTTTCATCTCTCTCTACCACCTCCGTTATTATCTTTCAGGGACGGAGCGCCGTCTCAGAAAGGGCACTAATAAGATGAAAAGTGGCGCTGGACTCCTCGTGCTTAAAGTCTGGATTGAAGCTGAGAAGGAGAGGGAGTTCTTTAAGTGATGTCTGCAAGGTTAAACAACTGGTCCCATCTCCCGTCCTCATTGACTTATTCCATCATTCTTTCTATTCCTCTGAAGAAAAAAGGCAAAGAGCTCAAGGAAGGCCGGTCCTCAGCCCCGTGATCAGGCTTCACAACGCAAATCCCTCGATGGATCGGCTCGGTCTGTTCCATCACCATAGGATATAAACTGTGACATGTCATTTGATTAGAAAGGCTTAGTTTACATGTGCAGGAAGTGGACTTTGTGATAGTCCTGTCAAGGTGGCCCCGTGCGGCGCGCTCTTACATGTGCATATAAAGCATTCACGACGAGACACAGAAATCTCCTGAAGGACAGAAAAGGCCGGTCAGGAAGCATTAAACTCGGATGGGTTCACACTCCGACTGGAGTATGGAAATTTTAAGACTCCTTAGTGTTGTTCCTTGAAGTGGAGGAAACACAAAAAGACAAATGGAAGCTATTTTAGCAAGCACAACTGAGGAAAAGGCTCAAATTGATACATAGAGAAGGGCAGGGCGAAGAAATCCGGCGTTTTGACATTGATGGAAAAATATATGTGCCTGCAGACATCCGTAAAGTTTCTCTGCTTGTTTTGTTTTCAATCATCCAAATAAGAACAGAAACAGGAGAGGTTTTCAGCTGCCAGGTTGGTCCCCCGCTGTGTACGATTGGATTCAAAACAAGTCAGTCAGGTGCAGCACTCTATCCCTGAAATATCACCGCAAGTCTTTACCCATACGAGCACGCTCTCCTGCAGTCAGGCCAAATAATTTAGATGCACCGTCTTAAAGCATCTCTTTAATACGGCTGAGAGTTTCTCCCGGTGTCTCCTTTTCTTAAAAGCAGCTGACACGAGACCTAAAGTGAACTGTTTCCTGCGATGCAGCAAAGCTAATCCTCCCTGTTTGTTGTGAAGGCAGAGCCCCTGACCACTTCTGACAGCAACAGTTTGAATGTTTGCCGCTGTGGTCTGACACGTTGAACCCTGTCTCACTCACTCCTTTTCGCAGCTGTCCCGGGCGCCCGGCCTCCTCTTCCTCGCCTCTCTCTGTGCACCGGCGATGGTGATTAGACATTGTGTGTTGGGACACGTTGGCACGCCTTCAGTGGCCGTCCGCCTTTATGCAGTCGTGGTGCAATCCACACCCCTCTTCATCTGCGATCCCCTCCTCGCGTCGTGCTCCTTTCACTTCCCTTCCTCCATATTCATCTGCGAAGAAGAGCACGCTTTAGGCCTGCAGTGCTGATTGGGAGGATTAGTGGTGTGTGAGGGACTTTGTCACCAGCTTTCTTGGAAATCCAATTACAGACTATCATAAGCCTTACATGTTTCATACTCCGCTGAATCCTCCTTAAAAATGCGCACAGCCGCACTCAAAGGGTCAGTGTTTAGCAGCGTCCCCGCTGTGCGCTGTAGTGACATCTTCCTGAAGGTGAGAGGAGTGATCATCTTTGAAAGGATAAGACAAGTCCTATAGCTCTCCTCTCGCCTCTGCATTGCAGCAAATGGTGGACTGCATGAGCCTGTCGGAAAGAAGGGAATGTTATTTTCTCAACGTGACGGGCCGGGATCTCGGAGCAAGGCTCTCGAGGTCTAAAGATTTAGACTTGTTATCTTCCTGCATAGATAGTCCTAATCGCTTGTGTCAAGGAAATGACATGCAGCGGAGGGATGCATGCAAAGTGAGATTTCTTCAAGTATTGGCTGAGTCCTATCTAACGGATTTATTCAGCAAACGCCACAATCCTTCAGCCGCAGAACAACACTCTTATCTGAAATATTGAAATGGCCAGCGCATCGAAACATTTGAGCAGCATTCTTGTTCAAACCGGCTGCTTCTCTGCTCCGCATAACGATCCCTGTTGGTGCAACAGGAGTCAAGGCCACGGTAAAGAAGACATTACCACATGTGCAGGTCCTCTGCGGTGTGTACGTCTGACCCATCTCCGTGCTTTCAGCCCCGTGTGTGGCTCGGTGCTCAAACAAAAGCACGACGCTAAGACCTTGAAGTTGAAAATATCTGTCAGAAGGAGATGGAGTTAAGAGTCATTGATTCCCCGGGCAATTGCTCACCAGCCACTCTCCAAAGTACAAGTACAGGACTATATCATCAAGATAGCAGGAGGAGAGGAGAAGGAGCTGCTGGTTGAAGGGCTGCAGTGAAAAACAAGAGAGGAAAGAGAATGGTAAATGAGCTCCAGTGATGGGGAAGTACGTGCTCGTGGGCCACATCTGACCTCAGACACTGCACTCTCTGGATCAGATTCTTCAGGCTACTATGTGTGAAGTCATTTGCAGCATCAAACCTTTGATGTGTCGGGGACGAAACACAGGTCTGAAATGTGAAACATTGATCTCTTCATCCTACAGTTGTTACTCTGCCATACACTCATAGTTAAAGAAGTATTATTCATCCATGATTTCTGTAATGAAGTCACAAAGCTGCTCAAAAACACTGTTTATTTGAAATATTGGCTCCATTTTGAAATGCAGACAATTCCAGTTTGCAGAAGTAATCCTCCCTCGCCTCACTTGGCAAACATGCAAAGATCTGACAAACAGAATCATATCACGTAGTTCAGATGTGCCTTTAATTCTGCCTCTCCTCGCAGCAGAGCAGAGGTCCAGCCTCATTTTAATAGCACCGGCTGAGGGTTTAGATTATATATGAGACTTCTATCAGAATACTCAGACGCTGTATGGTATATGAAAAGTGGTTTTTCCCTATGGAAGCCTTTTAGGGCCAATTCTTGTAGCATCAAAGAGAATGTAAATCATGCTAACTAGAGTTTGATTTTATGCTTTCATACAGATTTCCATCGTGTCCTTTTCAATTGGACGCTGACGTCTGCATCAGAGAGGGGGGAAAAAATCGCCTTTATCTTGAATGTTACACTTTCACGTGCACACCTGGTGAATACACAGATCTGTGGGCATGTTTTATTTTAGTTTACATAACACAAAGTGAATATTCTAACTTGGCATTATTAAATTGAATCCCTTTGCTATGCTAATAAATGATATACCATGCCGTTTTGCTAGTCACCGGATGACATGTCAGTTTGCTCCTGTCAGACATCAAAGTTTTCTCCGAGCCTTGTTGGGGACTTGAGCAGCAGGAGTGTCAAACTTACACTTTACTCAGACTTCATTTGATATTAAAAATAGATTTTTAGAAAAATAAACTTGAGTAAGGGCTGTACAGTTAATCAAATATTAATCCCGATCATGATTTTAGCTTCTCATGATTAGATAGTTGATTGACGGCGATATTGAAGTTCGTCCGCCCGTAGAAAACTCTGCTGCATATCAAATCAAGCGCCTCCTAAACAAACAGCCACCCCCCCAGGGGGCGATAGAGAGGTTGTGGCTTCACTTTTGGGGGAGCTGGCTTTTCATGTCATTAGCGCCTACCTTGCAGCGGCAGTTTAGAGTGGAAGAGAAAAAAAACATCAGAGACCGGTGTTTCGGTTCAACGAGTGACCATGTTAACTGGCGTCTGTGGTTGTCGTGGTTACAGCAGCTGTTGAAAACGGGAAGAGAATAGTAGCTGTCCTCGTGAACGCCTCTTTGTAGTTTTTAATTACGTTCCAGCATATACGTATCGGTTACGTCTTTGAAGTGTTGTTTGTGCAAATGTGTCAAGTAGGTCGCGTTTTGAACGCTGCTTGTTGCTACGGTAAGGAAAGGAGCGGAACAGCTCGTCATCGACTGTTTGGAGGTATTTCCGGTTTAGGGCAGGTGATGTAAAGCAAGAAAAAAGTGCATGAAACCTGCGCCGCAAAGCAACACAACTAACTTGTTCAAGCAGCTGAAAAATACCATAAAGTGCAGAATGATGAGTGTGTGAAGGCCAAAAGGAATAGCGTCGCTACTTCCTGTCCTTCAGTGTCAACTCAGACATCCATAACAGTGATGCTGTACAGAGTGACACACAATCCACCCAACTCCCAAGGACAGACTGAAATTACCAATGATGCACCGAACTCAGGTGAAGAACATGATTTTAAGTCTTAGGGGTGCAAAATGTGTACATGAGCCGGACAGCAGCACAAAATGGAACTGAAAGCGTTTCTCTGTTGCTGTCCTTAAAATGATTAAATAATCATGATTAATTTTGGCCATAATCGTGCAGCCCTACCTTGAGTTATTTCTCACAAGGAGAAACTTTCATATGTAGCCTTTTTGAGTTAGAGTTTGTTGCCTCCAATAGCTGATCTATTCCCAGTCTATCTAGGCAATGGAAACAAAGAGCTTTATCAGCTTCTCCTCTGTGTAGAGTCAGCTCTTCAGCCAGCCCTCTCCCCCCTCTGGAGAAACACTAATTTGAGCCATAAAAGTTACTGGCCAGTAACCTTATTTGATGTGACTTTTACTCATGCATCTAGCAGAGTAGGAAATGCGCTGTGAGTTCACAATCTGCAGTTGTATACAATAAAACAGACGCATCCATTTTCTGTTATAAATCTGCTGTCATCTATTATAAACATGTCTACTGCACAGCATATGGATCTTTATTGAGGGTTTATTTAGGTCAACAATAAAAAGTTTAAAATAATAAATACCAAATATGAGCAGAGGAAAAGTATCTACAGGAGCTGAGGATATTGGAAATCTGCCCTGCGTACATGGTGGAGCTCATCTCATTGTGTGTGAGCTGCAGGCTAACAGGTCCCAGTGACAGAGCATCCAAAGGCCAGGCTCCTTATCCCCCATCATCCATCATGCACTCCAGCAGTCAAACACACAAGTAAATGCAGACAGAGACACACACACACACCGATGTACCTCTGAACTCCCCAGTGGACTGCTGGCACATTTTTTTGCCCAAACAGCAGATGAGGTACTTAGCAGTGGGGGATTCCCAAACTGGCAGAGTGAGCAGTGGGCAGGAGAGAAATGTGGAGGTCACTGAAAAAGAGCTGCTGAAGTTTGGCTCTTATCGCCTGTCAAACAGATACTTTGCTTTGGATTATCGGAGAAAAAGATGGTTTCTTGTAAACAAACAAAAACTCTGTTTACTTGAGTCTTACTCACCAGAACTCATTTTGTGTGTCCTTGAGGTCTAACAAACATTTTTATCCATATATAACATTCTTTTTTTTACATACAGTGGGGCAGCCACTAACGTTTATATTCATTATTGATTAATCCACCATTTATTTTCACAGTTAAACGCTCAAACGATTTGTAGAATTGTTTATAATCACAAAAATATGGTGGAAAACGTACATTAGAGGTGCCTTCATAAAGCACTTTTTGGTTGAACAAACAGGCAAATCTTTATATTTTTATTAGTTGGAACCTGTTAATAGTTTTACTTCAATAAAATTGATCATCAAAATATGCAGTTGGCATTTTTCAACTATACCAACAGTGTAGCTTGCACATTACTCTTTTTCAGACCTTTTAATGCCACCAGTAATCATGTGAATACTGTGAAACTATGTGTGTGCATTTAAAAACTGCTGAATTAGCCTTTTCCATCCATCCATCTATCAATTATCTATACCACATATCCTGTTCAGGGTCACGGGGGGCTGGAGCCTATCCCAGCTCACACTGGGCGAGAGGCGTGGTACACCCTGGACTGATCGCCCAGTCAATCCCAGGGCGGACACATATAGATCAATGACAATATCAATGATGATATATAGATGGACGACGCATCTCCATCTGCTGTCAATGTACGAAAATGAAGCCAAAATAGCCCCCCTTCACAGGGGATGCCATCTTGCGGTAGTGACCTCATTTGGAGCCAGTGCTGCGCAGTAGATCGGCAAGTGGAGTCCCCCGGAGCCACTTCCGATTTTCAACCTCAGTCCTATCATGCTATTATGGGGAGCTAATGGCATTATGTTAGGGGAAAAATGCAACTTCGCTCTGTGCCTTTGGAGGACGCTGTCCGCTTTGTGCCTTTGGAGCTTGCTTCACTACACTTCCTCAGTCTACAGTTCCTCTGATGTCATGTCTTGTTCAAAATCGTCAGGTTTGAAATGTAGACTGCAGACTGGAAGATATTTTAGACGATCCACCGGTATATTCTCTTCGTATATTGGATTCTGTACCGATCTGAGCCATTGTCTGCAGCGATTTATGTCCTTGACTGGAAAACCGTAGTATTTTACTTTTTCAGAGGGAGGGGCGCAATGCACGCTGGGTGTTGTAGGAATGTAGAATGGGCGAAACCCACGAGCCGTTTGTACAACTTTCTCAACAGCTATGGCGCCAATTTCAAATATTATTATAACACCAGCTTTGACTGACAGTGGCTTTTCCCAGGGGATAATTGCTCCTTTAAATTATGGAAAAAAACAGCAAAGGTTCCACACTCATATTTAACTGCAGAACAGCTTCTTGTGTTGGTCTGAAGCAGACGTTTGCAGATATTTAATTTAATATAATTTAAAGTCACCAAATTAACCTAACGTGCATCAAACTCCACACAGAAAGGATGGGATTCAAACTATGAACCTCCTAGCCGTGAGGCGACAGCGCAAACCACTGCACCACTCGAATTTCTTAATTTTAGGAAATTCATTGAAAGTGAGTTCGGAATAAGAAAAATATCTTTTGTAGCAGCCTAAGACAGGAAGGGGTGGACAATATGCCCCAGTGGCTTATGGGTAAAGATGCTGACCTTAAACTGCCACTTCTCCAGGTTGTTCACTATCATACAAAGGCATAAAATCACCCAAAACTTAACATGTTGTCATTTCATAATAGTGATTTTTTCCCCAAATTCAATTCACAGTATATCATAATATAGAGAAATCACTAACAAAATGCTGACATTACGATATACAGTAGGCCTGCTCTCATGCCAACTCCTTCCTACATGAATATTACGTCGTTAATTTGTGTTTTTGTCAGCTTCGTGAGCCTTGCTGTCAGTGAACCCAGGAGCTAATTTGAAGTGTAAATAGATGTTGATGTAGAACGACTAGTAACAGCTTCCTTTGAACGTTTCATGGCACCGTCGCAGCCGAGTCGTTCTTGAATCTGGGTCTCCCGTTTGAGTTAACAGTTTGAAGCACTTCACATCTCTATATGACAAGAGCTGATGCATTCCCCCAGGGTACTTACCAGCTATCTCTCTGTGACAGCATCCCTTATTCAGTGGAGGCTGGTCCTGATGTAGGCTGGTGGAGGGGGGGGGAGGAGGAGGTAGAACCAAGACGAGGAGATCCGAGGACCAGAGGGAGAAGGAGACGGAGACCCAGGCAGGCGGAGAAATGGTGGTCACGAGGCTGAGAGGAGAAACAACAGAGCCAAACACAGAGAGAGAGAGAGAATGTGGAGAGAGAGAGAGAGAATGTGGGTTTAGTGAAAATATAAAGACGAGTAAAACAGCTTAAGAGATACAATCATCGTTGACATTTACTGTTCCCGACCCCCTTCCCAAGGCTGTGCAAAGCTCTGGCTCATGGGCCGCCAAACAACATGGAAGTCCAAACAGCGCGAGTGCATGAAAAGGTTTCTGTATATGAATTATCCCAGCATGCCTGCAGGACAGCACATATCCCTCTGAACTAGCATTCCAGGCCAGCCATCTCAAGTGATGCATCAGAAATGTAACATCCCTGTAGCACAGCCAAGTGTCCTGATTATAGAAGGGAATGAGGGCGGCACACTGTGTGTGTTTGACCAGTGAACTGGAGATGGGATGCATGGTTCCCTGCAGCAGGATGGAGGAGGAGGAGGAGGAGGAGGAGGGGGAGGAGGCACGGTTAGCTGCAGAGGAAGAAAAAAAAAAAGGAAAAAATGAGATTGGAGAGGAAGAAAAGAAAAGGGGCAGAAGAGAGAGAATTATCTTTGTGTTGTTTACCACTCAGTCCTCATGCAGCCTCCTTTAATGACTCTGCGTGTATGCACATGGCTGGCTGAGGACTTGTGAGTAAATTAGCATTATTGCAATTCAAGGTGACACTCAGAGAATCATTGAATTATATTAACTGATGTGTTGTTTCTGCAGAGTTGGAGACACACTCAGCCTTATTTCCACCTTCAGCAAGACATTTATTTCATCTTTATTTAATTACCGGGAGAGATGAGGCCGAGGCATTCCTCCAAGACCCGTCTGTACCGTGTGCACCTTTTTTTTTTTAAAGTCCAGTCCAGCACCAATCTGTGCTCCACTGATGGAGCAGGATGATATTATGGGGGAAACAATATGAGAGGGGAAAAGGAGAGGCACTCAGGTGAAGAGAGATACCGCCACGCTTGAGGAGGATGTATGCTTAGGGGGATGACCAGATGGCTGAGGAGGAAGACAGGCAACAAAAGGAGAGGTCAAATATAGAGATGAGGATACAGGAAAGGATGGGAGAAAAGAGAGAGCGAATGAAGTGTAGGAATAAATACATATATAGCGTACGGATATATGAGAGTACGAGGAACCTTTCAGAACGTTTAAGCTTGGTTCTCGAAAAGTCTGTTAAGTCACTAACTATCAACGAATGATGTAACACAATAATGATTGAGCCTATGGCCCACTGATGAAAGCCTTTGCATTTGCAGTATTACAGACTGGCTGTCTGTGGCGACATTGGTGGAAAAAATCACAAGCGGCGCCCAGTTAGTGACATGTTTTCCATCAGCCAGCAGTGGTTGGTCTGCCAGAGAGGGTAGGCGGAGCTAAGCGGCTGCTTTTCCGGTCTCTGCAAGTGTTGCGAGTAAACAGTAATCTACTATGGCTGAACTAACAAAGAAAAGATCGATGACTACAGATACAACTTCAAAAATAAGTGACAATCCAAAGAAAAGGAACAAATTCTACGCTCAGATGAAGGCGAACAGTCTAAAAAGGAAAGCGACCGTTAGCGAGGAAAATCAAGAGTTACAATCTTATCTATCTTAGTTATCTGGGATGTATGCGCCAAATAGAACGAAACTAAGAACTTTGAGATTATATCTTTAAAGACCATTAAATAATATGAAATTCAACGCAAAAAGTTGATAAATTAAAGGTCAAATTCAAACTCTAAACAGCAAGGGACTCAATACGTTCCACCTGATTACGGTTTTGTTTGCTATTTGCAGTATTTAAACTTGCCAGTGAATATACTCTGCTCATTTGTTCCGCTGTCTTGCCTTGACTGATAGAATTAGACTTATTAAAACGTTAATAGAAATTTACATGCACCTCAATTTAGCGAGATAGAAGAAAAAATGATTAACAAGAAAGTTACAAAAATGTGATTTAAAGAAGTACACAATGGCTCATTCCTCATTCATCTCGACTGTCTGTTACAGGAGATGACACTCCTTTGTTTTCCTCCATTAGCACTGTGTTGAGAAGCAAATTGTTTAATGCAACTTTCTCAAAGCACTTTGTAAAACTGAAGTGTGTACTGTCTGTTGTTCATCCTGGAGATGGAGGAGTCATTTTTACAGATGAGATGACGCATTTGCTTAATCAGTCAACAACAGCCCCGCTAGCTCCACCTGGAGATTTACTCTCACCTCCTACCTCCTTTGTATGAACACCTTCAGAACCTCCACATGCAGAGTGGCTTGTTAGCCTCTGACCATGGAAACGGGCCAATAGTGATTAAGAGTGAGAAAACAAGAGGTTTCTGCACCGCACAGTGTATGGCGCTGCATTGAAAATCAATACCACTGCTTCTATTAACTGTATGTAGTGTTACGCTAACTGTGGTAGGCATGCATGTGGCTGTGAGTGCATGTTTTAAAAAGCCACGTGGAGGAATAATTGTGTGCAGTTTGTGTGTCTGAGGGCAGATCCGGTGCAGTGAGACAGGCCGGTTCATGCCCCCAAAACACAGCAGGTCAGTCTTTAGCTCATGGGATCCTTGCTACACGCAAACTTTTCCACTGCAATAAGCTGGCGACCCTGAAAAGGCTGCAGCAAAGAGACATTGTATCACTAAAGGGGGCAAGACGAACATTCAACAGGGAGGGGGGAGGGAGACGAGGCTCTGTGAACATAGCTGTTATTGAAGCTCGGGCTTGCTCAAAGCTAAACCTAATAAGCAGAGGACAGCTGAGCGGAGAGAAAGAGGCTGCCAGATCTGCTCCCCCAGGACAGGTTCTGTGTCAGTACTGGCCCAAATTAAGAGAGAGTGCAGAGAAAACTGGGCCTCGATGAGGGCTGGAACTCCTACTGGCTCCCATTCAGTGTGGGAGATTGCACCACTCACCCTGCAGCACTTAGCCACAATACTGCTGTCCATCTGTTGATTCACTTATCAGGAAGCAGTGTGTGTGTGTGTGTGTGTGCGCACGCACAATTTCTGCATCCGTGCATGTGGCCTTGCTTTTCTGTGTTTGTGTGTGTGTGTGTGTGTGTGTTTGTTGCAGGGAATGGATGCTTCCACCTTGGGAGAGGTGTCTGTACTCGGACAGATAGGGAGGGAATAGAATTAAAAAGGATGAAGCAAATCCCACCAGTGACTAGATCTCTCATTCACACGGCAATTGTGCTTAAGAGGCGAGTGCGTGAGCTCTGTCATGTCGTCCTCGAGAGTGGGAGAAAGGTTTGCATGGACTGTGGCATCGGGTTTCACAAAGACAGACAAATTCCTGAGGGCAGAAAGAAATGGTTATTGTGTGTGCGATTAAATCTCACACTGGATAAGGATGAAGGAATGAAATACTGTGATATTGTTGCAAAGAATGCTCAGTCCTTATTAAAAGCAGTATTTAAACAAGCTATGTGTGCTACATCCCACCAATTGAATGAATATCCATCAGCCAATCAGAAACAAGTATTAGCATAGCCGTTACATAAGATAGTATGGGACCTTCCCTCCTGTCATCCAAGCATTGTGCTGGAATATTCAGAGTATTTACGGATGTTAAGAATGCTTGATTACCCAGCGGGAACACTTGAGAGTCAATCAGAATAAGTGAGCAGCCATTCATGATAGGGTAGGAAAGGCAAAACACATCTGTAGCTCCCAATGTTAGTTTACACATTAATGGCTTGTGACTGAAGGGAAGCCGTTCCTGCCTGACAATTTGTGCTGTCCCACTAGAGAGCGTGATGAATACACAAATAAATGGAGACGGGTTTTTTTTTTTTTTTGTGTCTCTCAAAATCTGTCATCTGATGCACACTCTGATAAAAATAAATGCCTGTATTGCTGGGAAGTTCATTCCCAAATGTGGTTGTTGCAGATTTGTAAGAATGAAAAACTTCTTTTGATTGTGTAACTGTTCATTTTGTTTTACCTAAAATCCCCCAACAGTTTCTCCGCAGCTTCTCGACAGGTTGTTTTTTCCTGGACTTTCTGGTTCAGTCTTGTGTATGAATTAAAACTCATTATGTACGTCTAACACATACTTTTTTGTTTATATTACGGCCTCATTAGATCTAATTTGTCACCCAAATGATGCAAAGACACCGAGTTTGTCGCTGGGACTGGCATCACGGCTTCCACAAAAACAAACATTTTCAGTTTAAAGTCATTTAAACGGGTAGAAAGAGTTTTTTCAGCTCTTTTCGTAGGAGGCATCAGCAGCGGTGACAGGCAGCGGTGGCGTTCACAGCTGCTGTTGAATGCTGCACTCAGTCCAGTGAGCCGAGCGATAACTGGTGGGAGCTCCTGGTGAGAGCTTGAGACCTTCAGTGAACGCTGTGACGTTTCTATTCTTTAGCTGCCACTTTCCTACCAACACTAGCACACAAGGGAGCTTTTGCAATGCAGGCCACCATAACCAGATGCGCTTATATTCTGCTGCGATGCTTGCTGTCATTTTGTGTTATGAGCATCAACATGCTTTTGTTGTCGTTGCATGTTGATGTAAGTGTTGATAAATGGGTTTTCATATTCGGATCAAAAGGGATGTTCATCATTTCTTAATATGTTCTGGCCAGTCTAGGTATTTTGAATTGCACCTCCCCAAAGATAAGGGTCTCGAAATAGAGTAGCATTAAAGGCTCAGCTAAAACCCTAAAAAAAACTACTGGATCCTACACTTCCCATAATGCCAGTTAATAATGTCTTTCATCAGATCCTTCTGCCTTTTAAGTACCCACTTCTTTAGAACTCCAAGGCACTGCGAGAGACAGGATTTCTATTAGAACTGTGCAGACTCAAAACACAAGCTGAGACAACCCTGATGACTTAGGGTTACTTTTTGAGAAGGTGATATACAGGCTAGCATCACTCCTAATGACAAGTAAACTGAACTGCCCCTTTAATTTTGAGGTATGCAACGCCCCTAACAATTAATAATCTATACTTTTCTATTGCTATTATACATATTTTGAATGATTATTCATATATCCTTTAGAATATTCAGAACTTGTGTACAGTAAATGCTTCGTCACCTGCACAGGGGGGCATTTAAGGTCACATGAACCCTTGTCAGGTCATTAGTGGTGGGTCAACCAGCCTGATCGATGTTTCACTTACTGAAGTGATGATACATGCTTCTGTGAATGTAAGCACACCTATTCTGCCGAATAATGTTTCTAACACTCGTGTCCTCTTGCCCTCTGCTCCTCTCTGCAGTTTGCTCCCAGTTCTCCCGCGGAGTGTACGCCATCTTCGGATTCTACGACAAGAAGTCCATGAACACCTTGACCTCGTTCTGCGGCGCTCTTCACACCTCCTTTGTCACACCCAGTTACCCCACAGATAATGAGGTGCAGTTTGTCATCCAGATGCGGCCCGCCCTCCGCGGCGCCGTCCTCAGCCTGCTCTCTCACTACAAGTGGCAGAAGTTTGTCTACCTCTACGACACAGAGAGAGGTAGGTGACAGCGCGGGCCTTGAGTCAGGGCTTAAAGCTTGAATTACAGCGAGGAACCACAGGAAATGTTACAGTAACTCAGAATAGAAGCAGCACACCAGGGTTAGCAGAGGATAGATTTACTTGGTAATACTTTCTGAAAGCCCTGTAAAAGCTTGAACTGTTAACACTGCACTATTTAATACAGTAGTTTGGTGTTATGTAAATGTGAAATATATTCACTAGCAGCTCATAATACTTGTAAAAACACATTAGACTTTTAGAAACAGCGTTTCTTATGAGCTATAACCTCTGGATTCGCGCAGCAGTTGGCTGGTTGGTGTCAGTTAATCTTCTGTTTAATCATGTTGTTGATATTGGCTCGTCTTTCATCTGAAATGAGGTATGTCACAGCTGCTGCTAAAATGTTTTCTACAGGAATCAGAGTCTCTGCCTGCCTGTGGGGGCTGCTTATTGTGTTGCATCAATGAGGGTTTTTGTGTAGCTCCCAGATTGCATTGCATTGTTGACAATAGCGCACAGTGTGTATGACGACCTGTCAACAAGGCGAAGTGTTCATTTCTGGCTGTTCTAATGCCAAATGAGAAAATGAGCTCATTATCTCTCGATAGAATAATGATCCCCCTACTCCTACAGAAACTTCAATTTGTTCAAACGGCACCTGGGCAGGAGGGAAGGATGTGTTCAGGATGTGACAGACAAAGACACAATATGTCTTCCTCTGTGTGCCAAAAAGGGTGGCTACATATTCCTGCTGAACTGTACACAGCAGCTTGGAATCGCTTTGTTTATCTGCCTATTATAGAAAGGTCCCGACCTCCAGATATGCTCAAAGCATTGGATCTCTGCAGTGTGCTCTCTGCTCTCTGCATGGCTCTTTTTTCTGGTCCAGCCTCACGCCTCAGTGTCTTACAGTGCCTCAGTGAGGCAGAATTTGAAGTGTGCTAGAGCGCAGAGTCCTCTGTCTTTGGTTTTCCAGGCCTTAAAGGGTCCAGAGCTGAGGGCCTTAATCCTCCACACAGCCTGCAGATAATGCGTGGTTAATTAGGGTCACTCTGACTGGAACACTCATGGTATCTTCCCTGCGGATGCTAGCAACCCACACGTCCTTCAGAACGACCAGTACTGCCCAGCTACCGGTCCCCATCCCTCTGCTTCTCCTCCTCTGTCTGACAAGTGAGACTGTCTGGGGCACAGTTGGACACATAGCGGAGGAGGGGAAAAAAGCCTTAAACACAAAAACAGAAGAGGTGTTAGATAGAGAAAGAGTGATGACAAATAGATGTATACTTTAAAGAGAGAAGAGGGGGACAGAGGGCAACAGAGGGAGGGAAAGTGAGGAGGAGGAAACCAAACACCGATTCAGAGCGGCAATTAAGGCAACAGCAGGCGCGTGTGATTTACACCCTGTTACCTGTGTACAGACAATTCCCTGTGTACAGTACATCCCCGTGCCAAGGCCCATGCCAAGCCACTTTTACCTCTTTCCTCACTGCCAGTGGTGTAAGACGATCCCTTATTAGTGGGAGGACATTGGCCCCAGGAGGGGATTAAAGTCGTTTATTGATGCACTCCATCCAGCACTTTGGGGGGCTTTGACACTTGGCTCATCAAGCAGACAGATGTGTCAGAGAGCCTCTACCTCCGCTTATCAGGTAGTGCAGCTCCCCTGGCAATACGTACACTGACTGCAGGGTAAAGCAGGAGGAGTGACAAGGGAAAATAGTCTTCAAGGGTACATGTTTTTTTTTACCCTCTGGCTGTGAAGCAAAAAAAAAATTGACTCACAACTTTCCTTTGTATTATTTTGTGTTATTTGCTTATTTAACTGCAAAAAACGAACGTTCAAGCTCAAGAAACCCTTTACTAATCCCACCTATCACAATTAAAATGTGTGTATTCAACTGGATGCCACATAAAAGTGAATATTGTTAGAACATTTACAATTGAATAATTATTGTTTAGGATTTTTGCATTTGTACTACTGAGAAATTCTCACCTTCTCCTCAATTTACCCATTCATTTTAGCTAATTGGCGTTTCCGCAGTTCATCCAATACTTTTAACCAAGTATTTAACAATTTATTTATTTTTTGTTATTATTTTAAGTATTCCAATACTTTTGGCTGTTACAACTGTCTATTCAATACTATTAGCTAACTGTAACAACTGTCTATCCAATACTTTTAGCTAACTGTTACAACTTACTATCCAATACTTTTAGCTAACAACTGTCTATCCAAGACTTTTAGCTAACTGTAACAACTGTCTATCCAAGACTTTTAGCTAACTGTTACAACTGTCTATCCAAGACTTTTAGCTAACTGTTACAACTGTCTATCCAATACTTTTAGCTAACTGTTACAACTGTCTATCCAATACTTTTAGCTAACTGTAACAACTGTCTATCCAAGACTTTTAGCTAACTGTTACAACTGTCTATCCAAGACTTTTAGCTAACTGTAACAACTGTCTATCCAAGACTTTTAGCTAACTGTTACAACTGTCTATCCAAGACTTTTAGCTAACAACTGTCTATCCAATACTTTTAGCTAACAACTGTCTATCCAATACTTTTAGCTAACTGTTACAACTGTCTATCCAATACTTTTAGCTAACTGTAACAACTGTCTATCCAAGACTTTTAGCTAACTGTTACAACTGTCTATCTAATACTTTTAGCTAACAACTGTCTATCCAATACTTTTAGCTAACTGTTACAACTGTCTATCCAATACTTTTAGCTAACTGTAACAACTGTCTATCCAAGACTTTTAGCTAACTGTTACAACTTACTATCCAATACTTTTAGCTAACAACTGTCTATCCAATACTTTTAGCTAACTGTTACAACTGTCTATCCAATACTTTTAGCTAACTGTAACAACTGTCTATCCAAGACTTTTAGCTAACTGTTACAACTGCATTTCTAATTCTTCTAGATAACTTTTAATTATTGTATCTAACGGTTCAAATTGTCTAACCAATACCTTTAGCTAACTGTTTCAACTGTCTATCCAATACTCTTAGCTAGTATTTAACCATTACTTCTAGTCAACTGTTTCAACTCTATAATCATTATTTCTAGCAAATTATTTTGGCTGCTTATTACTCAAATTTATCAAACAATTTCAATAATTCATCCATGACATTTAGCTTACTATTCCAACTGTTTCTCATTTATTTTAATAACTAACTATTTATACCATCTATCCATTGCTAACTGGTTTTTATGCAATCTTAACATATAAGGTGTTATTTTGGGGAGCAGGATACTGTGCAGTTAATCGTAGCTAGCTATTAGCTTACTTGTTATTCTGACATTAAATCTACTAAAGATTAGCATCACACCAATTCACCAATATTTTGGGTTTTTTATTTTCCTCCAAACATAAATATATAGCTGTATATTTCTTTTACCAATTGAGTTACTCAACAGTCTTTCCATGGACCCTCTTGCAACTGCAAACAAAGAATACCCTGGGGAACAACTACCACTGCTTGGGGATCACTCATCTATTAAATTCTTTGTTCACTCTCAGTGACGCTGCTTTGGTCACCCAGTTGAAAGTCAATGAAGGATCACTGTCTTGCAGTCCAATGTGTTATTGCTCTACAGTGATTTCTTGAGCTTGCATTGTCTAAAAAATGTAGCTGACATGTCGAGAAAACCTGCTTAAACGTACATAATCTTTACCCCAATATATAGCAAAAACCTTAACAATACATCCCTGTGAGCAGCTACTTCTGGTAGGTTTCTACTTTTTGCTGAGATAAGCCGTAAATGAACAAAAAAAGCACCTGTTGCTATATTTTTGTAGCAATATTTCCTTGAGTGCCTTTTCGCCTTGCGATTTGTGTTTGATAAAAGCATTTATCATACCACAATACTAGAAGCAACTTTGCAATTATTTTCCAAACTCTCCAATTAGGGAGAGAAAACACAGCATATTCACTGGCTGGGTTCCACAAAGAGGTTTTATTCAGTCAATAGAAAAGATTAATTACAACCACACTATTCATTTGGCTCTGTTATTGGCTGGCAAAAAAAATGCTTTTAAGCCTTAGTGCTGTGCTTTCAGTCAGAGAGCAATGGTCCATATGCTTCTGGCTCAGATGTATTGGAGGGAAATGGAGGTAAATTTGTTCCCTAAATGCCAATATCAGACATCTGAAAGAAGACGGTATGATGGAGGAACTGCACTGAAAGCAAATGCAGACTCCAAATTAATGTAATGTAATGTAATATATTGACAGGGTATGCATGCGTGAGTAGACGTGTGTGTAGAGAGATCAAAGATCCAAACAAATCTTGAACCAATTATTATTTTAAATCACCACCAAACAACTCAATGCTCATTCTTCAACCAATACTATTTTTTTCATCCTTTAGGTTTGCGTCAGTAGATGTATTTCCCCTTAAAAATCTCCAGCTGTGTAGGGTGAAGGTAGATGGATCTTGGCCTTTTTGTTCAGGCGGTCAGGTATGGGCAGATAATTGCCAGGTCTGTGCAGCAGAGACAGATGATTACAGGCTTTATTGTCTCTCCCAGGCACAATCAACCCTGATTCAGCAATCTCACCTCTACTTGATTTATGAGTCGCTCTTTCTCTCCCTCTCTTTCTCACATCCCTGTATACGTCCTCCCTATATGGTTTAAGCTTTCTTTGATATCCCTTCTTCCTGAGTGTCAACATTTAAGCCAGCAGCCGCTGTCATTGAACACCAGACACAATTCTCCCTTTATTAAGTGCTGCAAAGTGGTCACAGAAAGATGAATTATGCTAATAACTACAGGTGCTTTGTTAGCATGTACAATATGCAGGTTTACAGTTAAAATAGTGACACATTAACCCCTGACAATCATCCTATTTTTTTTCAGAGAAGTAGACAGAAGTAGGCCTCTCATCTCTACTCATACGTTTAATTTGCCAGCTGAAATGACAGCCGATTATTTAGCTGTAGCTAGCTAGCTAATTAAGCTAACATAAGCTATATGACTTTGACATTTCTTTGGCTGACTTTTTGATATTTACATACAATTATGTGAATGGTTGCTGCATACGTGCTATTCTACTGAAAGCTAAAGCTAACATGTCTCAGGTAAAAGGTTAGCATCCCTAGCAGCTGATGTAGATGACAAGGAAATAAGACGGCATCTTGCATTGCAGTGTAGAGCTAGTTAAAATAAATTGTTCTTAAATTGTCCAGTTTATCTGCTTATGTGACACACACGTCCGTGTTTTCACATTCAAAGTGAAGAGAAAAGCCTAAGGATGAGAGTGTGTTAGGCAAACACTCTGCTATATGAGGTAACATTAGGGTTGCTTGATTGTAATTCCCCAGATCCAATTAAGATTTGGATTAAGCCGCTAATGTTATGCTAAACTGCGATAGCATCCTTTTCACTCTGTGGGTGAGTAACACATAGTGGATATTTGATTTTTGAATGGTTATATTTCACCTTTGTACGTTGGAATAAGTAATGTGCTCCTTGCTCATCTTGTTTTTTTGGTTTTGGAAAAGCTATAAAGAGACACCAGCATCCAAACACATTAAATCGGCTCTAAATCTAAAGCTTGTCAAGCCTGCTGTGCCTAGTTACAGTTGCTAAGCTATGATTGAACAATTGCTGCTTGGGGGAGGGGTTTAGCAAAGGGTCACTTGTGTGTCATTCCTATTCCCTGTCATTTTATTTTGGAGACATTCCCGTGAACCCTGAACTGAGCAGAAAGACACAAAAATAAAACAATCTGAACAAGGATATAAATATGACTGATTGAGTCCTCTGACAGCGTAAGAGCACTTATATTATACATTGACATTTTGTGAATACCAATCAGCAGAGAGCAAAGCCAGTGACATTTTGTGGTAAGACCTGGAGCAGCCAATTCTTTTTTCCATGATGGTGTGAGACCCTGGATCTCAACCTGCCTTACAACATCCCATATCGCCCCACCAACGTGCTGATGATATATTAAGAACAATGGCAGCCTCCTGTTGTCCCTTTCCATCATTTCCTTCACCGATCAATATTCTGAATGGGATATGGTTTGGTGGGAAATGATCCAACACGTATCTGCAGCACAGAAAGCACACAGCTATTTACTTTTATCATTCAACCGCTGACAGTTTAAAGTTCAGCTGAAATAGTGGCTGATGTCAAAGTCTCATTACAGCACCAGGAAGTCGAATGTTCTTTGAGTAAAAATCTGCCAGGTGGAAGCTGTTTTCCAGCATTCAGTCTGAGAATGCCTCCAGGGCATTTGTTTCATTCACTCAGTCAATATTTGCAATGACCCCAACTGCAGCACAGCCAATTCAGCAGACTTATCTGTAACAATAAGGCACATGTACAGTATTGATCATTAGAGGCTGCTGCGGCATGTGTAACCACAAAGAAAAGAGCGGATAATGAAACATGCAAATATGTGCTAATTCTGACCTACTGTATGCAGGCATTTATAAAATATTTATTTCAGTCAATTGTCTGCCGCCTTTATTGTTAAAATGTCGATATTGGGTTCAAATGCAGAAGAAAAATGGGAAATCTCATAAGAAAGAGCTCAAAGTTTTACTTTAAACGGGAAGAAAGTGAAGGAAAACAAACCTGTCCTCCAGAGAAATAGATCAACTTCCTAAAAGAAAGTTACTGGCTCATTCATTATCACTGAGGCAGCTGTCGCCCAGAAAACAGTCTGAGACTAAACCTAAATCAAACAAGCTCATTTGAGCTTCTCGCGCATTATAAGCATGATAACTTCTGTTGTTTTTAAATGCAAATAAATTGATGAACGGAAAAAGGAAAAAATGCCATAATGCAGAAATATAGCTCCGTTCTTTCCGCAGTCAAATATTCGAGTGCAGTAGTTCAAGCTAACACTACTCATTTGAAATATGCCCAGAAGCTACTCAATCACCTTAGATATAATCAGGAAATAAAGTCATAATAAATATGTCAAGTAACAATCTCAAAGATTTTCATTGAAATAAATGTCTGTTAAGTCACTATCTATCGCCGACTGAGGTGACACAATGGTGATTGCGCCTATGATGAAAGCCTTTGCATTTGCATTATATCGTATTTTTATGGACTGGGTGTCTGTGGCGACATTCACAGATAAAATCACGAGCGGCGCCCAGTTAGTGACGCGTTTTCCATCAGCCAGCAGTGGTTGGTCTGCCAGAGAGGGTAGGCGGAGCTAAGCAGCTGCACTTCCGGTTTCTGTAAGCATTGCAAGTAAACAGTAATTTACTATGGCTGAACAAACAAAGAAAAGATCGATGACTACAGATACAACTTCAACAATAAGTGAAAGAGTTAGAACCACGACAAAGGGAGCCAGCTGCAGACGTCTGGTTAAATTGGGACGAGTGCTCTCATGACTTCCGATTATCGCCAGTGGGAGGTGCTGAAGAGCACAAAAATTTAAATCTGAGATTGTATCTTTAATACACATATTAACCCTATTTAAATAAGGCTGTTGGTGCACCAGGTTTAGCTCAGCTGCTAAAATGCACTTCCCATATACAGAGGCCCAGTCCTCAATGCTGCCGTCCTGGGTTTGATACCCACCCTCTGCCCTTTCCCGCATGTCATCCCCACTCTCTCTCCCAATGTTTCTGACACTATCCACTGTCCTCTCTCTGTTAATAAAGGCATAAAAGGCAAAATACATCTAAAAAAAACAAACATGTTTTGTTATTTTACATTCAAGAGGAACAACCTGAAGAGGATAAGTGGTACAGAAAATGGATGGATGGAGAAACAAATGAATTGTGAGCTTTTCCAAGCAGATAGCCACTTAGAGAACGAAAGAAACAATATTTCCCTGTTGTCTGCTGAGGGCCTGTTTCCTCCGTCAGAAGATGTTGACTGTCTCTGACAAAAATGACTGAGTGGAACCAGAGTGACGCTGACAGAGGACATGTACACACTGCTGACATGCTGCTTGTGTGATGCGTGTTTGTGTTGTGCAGCATTTGTGCCGCATGAGATAACAGTGAAGCCAATGTCTCAAACTGTAGGATTGATTTAGGGCTTTGAGCACGCTCAGAACAAGAGATGCAGAATCCTTTGCTAGTATTGTAAAGGGTTAATGTGCAACTAACGTGGATTTCACATTCAGACTTTACAGATTTTATTTCATTTTCAATTAGTAAGTTATTGAATATATAATGGCTGCTAATTCCAGTGGATGTGTGGCACAATTATTTGCAACTCATCTCGAATGTGAATAATCATCCATCAGATTGATAATATTGTCGCTACATCAATCAAAGACCACTTGGCTCCGTATTAAACACCATCAACCGACCACAGCCTCTGTTGATCAGCTGTTACACAGGCAGACAAGATAACTCCGGCCTGGCACAATTGGCAGCGCGATGTGCCAGCAGGGCCAATAGGCCTGTGAATGGGAGGATTGGATGACCGCACATAGTTAGCCTCGTTTCTTCTAAATCCTGCCAAGCTACTGTAGATGGAAACATAGAAAGACAGATATGAAGGGAGGAGGGGGGGCTGGGGGGGCAATCAGGCTGCGTCAGATACACTGTTATAAGAGTGAACCTTGCTCCCTATTCTTCAGCAATCCCTCTAATTGGCCATCCAGAGACAGTTGCCTTTGTTCGCTAAAAGAGTCAAATAATTAATGCCTCCCGCTGCTCTCCTGCATGCCTTTGATGGCAAAACCAAGTCTGTCCTTTGGTTTGATTGGAGTTGTTTGGCATTGCTCTTACTGTTGTAAACAACAGAACAAATCAAGAGATGTGATACACAACCAAATGCACTAAGGGTAGTCCAAACTCCTGTGATTAAACACATGAAGACAGGCATGAAATGGCTCTGGCTTTCTTCTTCCACAGACCCACTCAGGAAGAAGTGTGCTGACATGTTTTCATGTGCGGCGTCTCTGTCGTTTTTATCTTTCAACCATCATTACTCTGCAGCTGTCAGACAAAGGAACGCAATATTTTTCTATGTGACACTAAAAACCATCAGCTGCTTTTTTTTGCTTTCAATTTGTTAGACAAGTCATTTTTATGCCATTCTGACACATTTCACACACATAATGTTCTAGTCAAGTGCAATATTGTCACCCACGATTGTTGATTTATTCTCCGTGCGCACAATGTGAGATAATAAGTGTGAATGCCGGCTCCCCGCTGCAGCCATGTCTATATCATAGACTGCAGCTTGTTCCCTTGGCTCCGTGGGCTCATCACAGCCAATATAATGGCACGTCGGCTGCACCCAGCTGAGAGTTTACACGCACACACATATGCCTCTTGTGCTTTAGTGGCCCTCTCCTTCACGCCGGCTTCATAACAACTAAATTATGCATGCATCGGGAGAGTAAATCAGCTCGGACACGCTGACAAGAAAGGGCACATCAGAGAAGCCGTAAAATGCACAGGAAAAAATAATATTAAAGAAATATGGACGAAGCTATGCATCAGTGGCATTTTCTCTCCTTTTATTTTGCACACATAAACTGGTATCAGTGGCAAAGTGACATCCCAATATACAAACCTGCACAGGCACCCGCTGTAATTCAGTAACCCCTTGAAAACCACAAGTCAAGCACCTGCGCCTTTAAAAAAAGTGATACGAGAGCCATCGTCTGTCACAATAAGCACACAATAAACCTCTATGCTCTCGCTTAGTGTCCTCTTTTAAGTGAACCTGGAATAAAGCCATTTCACCACCTACCCACTGCAGCTTCAGCAGCCATGAAATTACTGCTGGGAGCTTTTTTCTTTTTTCATTATAACAGAATGTCCTGGCCTTTGCTTCAAGCAGCCATTCGAGAGGTTGATTGTTTTGATGTTACAGCATGTCACAGGGCAAATTTGTTTGCAGAAACAACAAATAAAATGTATATGTCATTTTCAAGAGTAACCACAAGGGTAAAATAATATTTTTGCCTTGTTTTTTTTGTCATGAAAAGCGATTCTCTCTTTTTTTTCTTCCGCTGATCATCCAAAGCTGCCCTGAGAGTTTTGTGCAGCACTTGATCAATCCCTTCAAAAGCACACACACAGCTCTGTGTGTTCGTGAGAGCACATGCCCGTCCATGTATATGCGCTGATATTTCACAGTGCGCAGTGTGAGCGAGGGAGAGACCGGGCAACAAAGACAGACGGGGAGAGATGGAGAAGCTCTGAAATGTCTGTGGGTGGATTTTCACAGTGAAAAAGCGCCACTCTCCTCCCTCCTGCGTGTGTGCACTTGTAAAGATACAGACAGCATGCTGCTTCTGTTTGATTTGACATGCGCTGTCTTTTTGATTAGGACAACACTTGGCAGTGAAACTGTTTTGGTTATAGGCCTGCAACGCCACATCAAAGCCTGGGCTACACACTTTTGGGCTACTTTGGCATTCGTTTCCTGCTGAAGTCGACGTCTCAACCAGCGAGGTAAAGCCTTCTTTTCCCCTGGGCAGGGACGAGCGGAGGAGCTCATACTGTAGCTCCGGCTGATTTAACACCAGCTATAACATTTTTCTTCCTCTAAATTACTGAAGTTGAATGGAGCTGTTTTTGAGTCCATCTTTTCTTCCTTGTTTTATTGTCAGGAGTTAAACACTTTCCTCAAAGGCACCTCAATTACCACAGCTGCAGAGAGATTCTTATCCCGCTCCTTATCAACCACCATACTTTCTCTGCACTTTGCCTGTTTGTTGCTTTTGTATACCAATTTGCAAATGCAGTTAGTCTGGAACATCTCAGTTTGTTTTCAATTTCTAAGGGGTGTTATCAGCGGGAGCAGACCAAAATGCCTCTCGACGCTACAACCAATGAGAGCCATGAAGTAGCGGTAGGCTGCTAGGCTAGGTTGCTAGTTTAATATGCTGCTCCTATGGCTTCCTGTTTAATATTACAGACAGACATTTGACATGACATGATTGGGTATATACGTGACTTGAACTGCAGTCCAGTTTGTTTAATACTGATGTGATAGCGGATTCAGAATGTTTCACATCATATGAATTTCCCTCAACTCACTTATACCTGCCCCATTTTTGATTGAACAGTTGTGATTGGCCTGACCTCAATCAGGTCGGATGGAAATCTGTCTAAACTTCAAGGGTGGCGGACGCATCTGCCACAGAAAATAACACATAAGCCAACAGATTTGTCTGGTTTTCAGAGTTTGCAAGTGAAAGTCGGGAGCACAGGTCATCTAATTGCAGCAAACCACAGCCTGTTTTATACAAATTGTGGGCCTTTGCCAGATGACTAATGAGTGGAAAAGCCTTCTTCCTCTCCCAGCCCAAGACTTTGATCTCCCCTGCACAAACACTGAGCGATCCTCAGAGCCCTGTGAGCATACTTTAGCCCACAGGCAAACACTCACCAGGCCCTAAATACTGTAAGTATTTATTTAGGCTTCCTCAAAAGACAATAGAGACGAAGCATCTCTGGGAATATTTGTGAATTAGAACATACATAGAGATGCGGATAATGAAGAGTGAGAGCCTGACAGCTTAGAAACGCTGAGGATGCTCTCGGCTGTAATTTTATGTCCGCCCTCTTTGTAGTGGCTGTTTTGTCATGCTCCAAGATCCCAGGCTTCTCAGTTTGCTGGGATTTACAGTACCGACGCATGCTTAAGGAAGTTCAATCAAAGTTTCTTGTACATTTACCCAGTGAAGTCAGAAGTCCAGGAAGCTGGGAAATGTTACATTTTAGTCCATTCTGACCTGATGTCCTATTCCATATTACACACTATAACATGATAAAGTGAAAAGTTTGGTTCGATATAAGTTTGCAGACTTAAAGTTCTTAACTAGTACCATCCATCCATTAATTATCCTGTTCATGGTCGCGGGGGGGCTGGAGCCTATCCCAGCTGTCATTGGGCGAGAGGCCCTGGACTGATCGCCGGTCTATCAGAGGGCAGACACATAGAGACAAACAACCTTACACACTCACATTCACACCTACGGGTAATTAAGAGTCGGCAATTATTCTAATGGGCGTGTCTTTGGACTGTGGGAGGAAGCTGGGTACCAGGAGAGAACCCATGCACGAGGAGAACATACAAACTCCACACAGAAAGGCACGCAAACCGGGATTCAAACCAGGAACCTTCTAGCTGCGAGGCAACAGCGCTAACCACTGCACCACCGCGCAGCCCTTACTTGTACCACCTTTTCCTAAATCTTCATACACATTTGCACAACTGCTCACAGCTCTATTACTACACACTAAATATGTCCTTAACTGACGTTTACACCCTCATCTTAACTCTGTTTGATACATGTACTAACAAGCATCCAATATACCAGGATAACCTTTGAAACATGCACACGTTTTAATTATGCACTACTTGGCAGTTTGCTTACTGCAGTGTTAAAGGGTTGGTTTGCAGGTGCAAAAAGATTTGTTTAATAATATGACCTGTGCTCCTGACTTTCACTTGCAAACTCTGAAAAGCAGACAAATCTGTGAGCTTATGTTTTATTTTCTGTGGCAGATACTGTACATCTGCTCCACCTGAAGTTTAGATAGATTTCCATCCGACCTTATTGAGGTCAGGCCAATCACAGCAGTGAGTTGAATTTTTATAATTTCAGAGATGGATATAAAAAACATATCTACATGGGACAATAAAACTAAGTAAGTGATATAAATGACTAGATATAAATTGTAGTGTAGTAGTTTTTGTAGTTCGGGTGAACTGACGCTTCAAGGAAATATTTTCAATAGCAACAAAGGGCAGCAAGCGAATCCCCTCGATATCAGCAAAGTTCACTTTAGGTCTTTCTCTGCGGGTGTTCAGTCCTAAACTTGGTATCATCCAAACCCCACAATTATAAGTGAAGCCATTATCTCTGTGGTTTCAATCCAGTTGCTTCTGATGCCCTCTCAGATTCTGGACAGTGTTCAGCAGGGCGTTTCGGGCCGGCCACAGACCCTCATTTACCAGAGGATTGGCGTGTTAGAGAGGAGAGTAGCCACATTTACTCTTGGCTCAACGATCATCTCTTCTTTTCCATGAGGGTGCTTCAGATTCTGATCCTGCAGAAATGAGTTCAGTTTGTGTTTTTTGTGCCATTTGTTGCTTTTAGATGGCAGAGTCAGTTGTTTGTGGTGCCCTTTATTTACAGAGAACTAAAGAGAAGTTTATGGTGACTTATATACTTATATTTCTTTGATTACATTAGTAGATTAGACTTGAAGTGTTGTGGATTAGTGTAATACCAAAAATGATTCACTGTAATGATACAGTGTTACACAGGCAAGCGGTGCAGTTGTGGCTCTAAAGCTGACAGTCAGTTGCGGATAATACCGAGGTGTACGCATCCAGATATTTGCAATATGGTCTCTCTGATTTGCCTCGTTAGCTCGGATCAGCTGTGAGATATGAGAGGGCAAGTGAGGAAGAGAGAGAGAGAGAGAGAGAGAGAGAGAGAGAGAGAGAGAGAGAGAGAGAGAGGCCTGTGACACTCTGCACCGTACCCTAATGAGAGGCAGGGAACCAAAGGAGCTGGGCAATGAGATTAGATGCAACTCAATTCAATTACTGCTGAGCCGCCACGGGTGACGCTTCAAAACTCATCCTGTTAAGATCCGGTTCACAGACGAAGAAGCGGACCGCAGCTCTCACTCAGCCGCTGTATGCTGCGCTGCCACAACATCTCATTCGCAACAGCTCTGATTTATAAGCACACAGAGCGTCATTAGACTCCGCCGGGATTTTGATAGCAGACTCTGCAATGTTCTGATACAGATTTAAAGGAAAATGCAGAAATAATTGAGTTTTCAGCCATCGCAGCTGTTTATACACTGCTCAGAGGATAACACAGTTTGTGTTTGAGATTAAGGAGAAACTTAACAGCCCGTTTCAGCTTCAAAACACCACTCAAAAAATGCATTAAGATACTGCCACCCACACTCGCAGCCCTGCCCTCGCCGTTACCCCACAGGCACAGAGCTCCCTCTGACCGCTCAACTTTCTGTGATAGTTTCGCCAGTGTGCAGTTACATCACACTTCCTTCCTGGAAGTATTAGCACTGCCTACTTCAATTGTAGTCTCAAAAACTGAAGCTTTAATTATACTTCTGTAAAGACACTAGGTAACATGTCTTCAGTTAAAACACAGAGAAGGATGTTTTGGTCATTTGGCTCCAAAGAAAAAAAGACATCTTTTTCTAATCAGTGTTGATTTCATTAACAAAAATTTGGACGACGAATGTTCGGCTGTTTTTTGACGAGACATTCCGAGACATTGACAAAAGTCTGACAAAACGTTTGTTTTGTGTTCGTTAACGAGATGAGACGGGACTAAAATGTTCGTGGTGGGCTGTCAGACGTTCAAAATCCATGATATTTTAAAGCCTCAAGCACCAGTTAGGAATAACGGGTATCACGAAGATGGTTATAAACTTCTTTAACCCAGGCTTTCTGCTACCGGCTTTGTGTGCGCTCACAGAAAAAGGGGCGTTTTACGCGTCATTTGACGCCTCCTCCACACAAAAAGGAGCGTTCACCGGCTGCCTGCTTCAGTTAGACTGTAAAATTGAGTGATGAAAAAGTTAGAACCAAGCATGAAAAAGTGATCCAGTCTCCTGAGATGCTGTGTCTTTATTGTTCTTTTACTGTATGGATGATCTGCTGAAATTTAAAGTATTAATTTTACCTGAAGAAAACAGGTAAAAACCAGACAATGTGGGGCTTTTTATTGACTTAAACTGGACTCAGGTTTTTGTCGACTAAAACTGTAAAGGGTAAAAATGACAAAATTGTGACTAAAACTAACAATCATTTTCATCTTAAGCCTAAGACTAAATCTAAAATAGCTGCAAAAATTAACACTGATTCTAATCAAGTATAAAAGAAACCTCTGTGCACATTAAGCTACGTTCAGTCCATTCATGTTCAAGCCTGCATTTTATGCTCAGGTGCCATCTTCCGTCGGCTCTCACAGGAACCTGAGATCAACTTTGTTCAACTTTGAACTCAATCTTGGCAGTGTTTGACACAAGAAACACTGTTTTGGAAATGGAATAGTCTTTATATTTCTCTGCGATATTACACCACCAGACTATTACCTGCAGTATTTCTCTCGTGCACTGTATACAGTTTGTGAGGGTGGCAATGACCACGATGCTGCCTTGTATTTGTGTGCACTGAGGAGTACAACTCGCAGTATATTGTTTTGCTCTACAGGGCAGCAGCACTTAATTTTCTGAGGAACAGAGAAAACACTTTTGCAATAAACAAAATAGACTGGAAAGAGAACAAACTAATAGTATAATAAAGTATCTACACTTAAAAGAAACTAACTCAAGTTAGTGCATTGAGAGATAAGGTAGTCTATAAATAATAAGCAACACACTGTTCCCCTGTGCTATTTATCTCCTGTTGCTTCACTTACTTGAAACGAATTAAAGGTTTTATTTAAAATGCAAACAGTATGTTAGTGGATAGCAGGATACTCTTAAGACTGTGCTAAAGAATATTTTTTTAATTAATAAGGAAGATGACAATAATAATGTGTTAATCTTTCCTGCTTCAGCGTCCCGACCGTAGTCAGAGAGCACAGGGGAGACTTATCATTCTGCTCCAGGGCCGAAGCTGTAGCTAGCTTTGGGGCTAACTCCCGTCACTTAAACACGCCAGCAGCAAGAAGCTAGCAAGACACGGGAACCTAGCTTGAGTCATGAGGAGTCGTAGGCTTTATTACACACAGCCTTAACTGTACAGTACGTCTGTTATTTCTTACAGCTACTGTCAACACTTTTCTCCCGTTCACTCACGCAACTCATGCGCATACTCACTTCCTGTCTCCACCCACACTCACACACTGAGATCTGACAATAAAAAGGCATTAAAGGCATGATCCGTAACAATTCCACATTTAAGTTTCTAAAAAATGACTGGCCCTATGTTACATATTTTGCCAGGATGCACACCAACATTGTCTCAAATGTTTCTAACAATGTTTAAACACAATGTATAACATATTTTTATTCAAGGTAACAGTGCCTTTCATTTGGTTGCCTGTCTTCAGAGTGGGGAGAAAGAACATAGCAAACTTGTTGTGTTAGCTAACACAACTTGCTGACATTTTATTTGAGTAAAAAAACACAACTTAATCAAACATGACCAAACGTAACCTGGAAAAAATTTAATTAGTTTGTCCCTGAACAAGATTTCTACCTGAGTCGCATCACAAAGATTTGTATTAGCAGTTGTGGTATATTATAAATGAGGACTTCAATTCCCATGATCCCATGCTACTTCACTTTAGTTTTGTCACTGTTTTGATTGAGAGATCCCAAACGGCAGAAATTAAAAGAAAAGAAATCAAAAGAAAATTTTACTACCAGAAACGAGGGCTGCGCCATGAATCGTTCAACAATCACAATTGCAATGTGCGCATGTGCGACTGCACATCACAGGACGTGCGATAGTGAAGTAAATTTACTGACACACGTCAACCTGCTACTTTTTTGTTGCTCAGTGCAAAACGAAAACTTTCCAGTTTCTGGTTTTCCATGATTAATCTACAGGAAAAGTCCATCTGATATCACATTAGTGCAGCTCTTCACCACAGCAGAGTGAACTGACTGCTGTGCTGTAGAATCTGCATCACCTGCCTGTAAACAAGCACACGTCACTGTGCACGTGCAACTCCAACTGTACTGTCACTTGACCAAATGTGGTAGAAGTATTAGAGGAGTTCTGTCCCAAATAAAATATGATAGTTAATTGTTTATATGGACATGAAACACACTGCATTGATCTGATATAATTCCCTGTATTTTTTTATATCGCAATAAATAACGGAGAACAAAAATTAATCGCAATGTCACTTTTTTCCAGTATCATGCAGCCCTACCAGAAACTGTCACTATAGTATAGAATAAGGTCTATGAATATGAACAAACATACATACCACATGTTGAATATTCACAATGTACTATGCGACTCTGTATGTAAGCCCTTACGTTTACAGTGCATGATGTGACTGGCAGCTGTGACATGACAGCATGTTAAAACTCTGCCTGTCTCCATAGCATGATTAGCTCTGAGCAGCGTGATCAGCAGAAGCTGCTGCATCTGTACGGCGGGGATTTATAGGTGGTGATAAGGAAATCTCGTTGTTGTCTTCCATAATTTATGTAGTGTGTGACTGTATTACATTTTTAGATGCAACACAGCTGCGGGGCTCCTGAAGGCGTAGAGGTGAACGGGATTTATAGCTTTTCTCCATGTTGGAAATAAATATCGCTAACAAAAGCGTTTATGAGAGTCTGTGGTGTTGTGTCGGAGGTTTAAGGCATTGATTTGCTGAAGCTGATATGAACTCTAGTCCAAGACAGGTGACTGGCAGAGGTAAATCTCTGCAGAGAAGCATGGATAACAAAATCATGTGTTATTTTTACTCACTGGCAGATATGAAAAAGAGGTCGATCAGTCTTGTTGCCGCTGTCAGATTAAGTCGCGCTTTTGTTCAGATTGGATTCTGAAGGCTGAATCACTAAACTTTTTTTGCTGACCGTAGAAGAACCAGGAGCAAAAGTAATCCATTCCTGGACAAACTATTTACCACCACCTGATTCCATCTCTTAATTTCCATACAAATGTAAAACTAGGCAGGCGTGGAATCTTCTGTGAATCTTAAATGAATCCAGTTGTTCCAACAGTTCAGGGTCTGCCGGCGGCACGAGGAGAAGAGTGCCGCACAAATCAGCAATTTCAAAATAAAAGCCCTGTGTGATTGTAATCTGATTGACAGGGCATTGTTTCCTTTCTTTTGCGTACGAGTTGGTATAATTCATGATTTTCTCGTACCTCAGACCTCAGAGATGGCAAATGAAAATGCACAGATTTCTTTTTGACAGAACACTACAGATACTCGAGCCGGATTCCCTGTGAGCATTTCCTTTTGCTATTCAAATCTTCTGTTGCATGTTATTATGTCTTTGAAGCAGCACATGACTGAATGATCTCAGCCCTGAAACAAATATCTTTTATTTTAACCAATATGCATAGCATGTTGTACATCCAATGCGATTACTGCGAGTTTAATGGTTCAATGGCTTTTTTTTTTTTTTACCTTTTCTAACCATATTCCCGACAGTTTCCAAACCAACAGAGACCACTTTGACCCAGTTAATCTGCATGACATCTCTTAATGTGAGAAGCTTTTATTGCTGGGAAGCCTGCCATGCTATCCAGCTGGCTTGCAGTTGGTGAGGTTCTGAGCATATGCCTGAGGAAAATGAATAATGCAGTCATGTTATTCCAGCCTCCACTCTGTATCTTTTGCTTTAGGTATAGCGGAGATGTGAGAAGGTATGGTGCATGAGAGAATTCTTCTTCTGCCGCGGCGCTCATGTAAAAATGATGAGACATGAAAAAAACTTCAGACGTTTTCTCTCAGAGTAACATTGTGGCTTTTGTCCAGATAAAAAATCCAAGTATATTTGAGGTTTTACGCCTTCAGACTTCACTACGTCTGGTTCTTTATTGCCTATAGTGTTTTACTTCCTCTCTACTTATAAGCAGTTCTGCAACCCTGAAGCACAAAGCAGCTACATTTGTACTTCACATGCCCTCAGCACAACGTCTGAACTCAGTGGCTACAGGTTACATTTGTACACAAGAGGCCGAACTCCTCCGAGATGTGACCTGATAACCAGGTTGCAAGATAACCTTGAGGTCTGGCAGGCTGATGTCTCCAGGCATTATGCCACTGCTCCTCCGGACAGATGACACACAGTGCGTCAGTGTTTCGCTCCTTGCTGTGCGGCTCGCCAAAAGATCATCTGCCGGAGTGCAGCCGCACACGGTGCAGCAGCCTCAGAGCATTTACAAATCAGGAAAAAAACGCTGCTTGACCATTCAGATGGAATGGAAAAGAAGGGAATTGCAGGAGCTGAGAAATGAAGAGAGTCACAAAGTGGTTTTCTTGTTAGAGCTGTTGTTGTTGTGTCTTTGGTCTCTGTGCCGGCTTTGTTGGCTGTCTGCAGCCGGTTCACTGAGATAAGCTTGTAAGGATAAATGGCTCAGAGTAAAAAAAAAAAGTATATGACGAATGTTTACTTTGCCCACTGCTGCAGATTGTGTCTGACACTTTGCATAATACCAAATCACATGCAACGATAATGATCATGGTATCTATCAAATATATGTCTGAATGTGTGCCAGAATTTGCTGCTGCTGCGAGTTTGTTCTCTCCCTTTTTAGTGTGACGTAGGATGAAAAATGAACAGAGATATGGAAAAGAGGCTTATTGTACAAACAGTTTGCTATTGCATTGTCCGTGGCTTAATGAAACACCAGCAGTGTGCTTGATTTTCATTAATAACCTTCGTGTTCCCTCTCGCCCGCTGTACATCGGAGGGGAGTTAAGCCATTTGTATTTCGGCTCGTGCTACGTGCAATCTATCCCTGCAGAAATAGGACTATATTACTCATTCTGCGGCGTGTGATTTGACCACGGTGTTTCTGAGCGCTCTCTTAAATGAAAATATTTCACGTGTGAATTAATCATTAGAAGGGCTCATTCTCCATTCTTCTGGTAGGGTAATGATCTCTTCTTACCACTGGCCTGGATGAATCTTTCATTGTCTTTATCTTTAAACGAGTTGGCACGATCCTCCGAGGAGACTCCGGCCGCGCTGTGTTTCACCGCACTGTCAAACTTAACATGTGGCTAAGCTAAACGCCGTAATTTAATTGATGCCAAGCGCAATAACATCACCCGCTGATCTTTTAATAATATGGAGATACGATTCCTGTCCTTTCACTTCATTATGATATTGCCTTCTCAATATGCAAATGTAAATGCACACTGGCACACAAAGTCTAGACTCTAGACAATATTTTAGAGGGCTTGGACTCTTTGGGATGCTATTTTAGATTGTAATGAGATGGCCTTTCAACCTTTGGATTCAAGCAAAAACCTCTCCAGAATAAATTAGCGGCCACTCAGCTCTTGCATAACTGTTTCTCCTTTGTGTCTAATCCTCTGGGCCTCTCTCTCTCTCTCTCTCTGCATCTCCCCCTCTCTCTAGGTTTCTCCATACTGCAGGCCATCATGGAGGCAGCAGTAGCCAACAACTGGCAGGTGACCGCTCGCTCCGTTAGCAGCACAACAGATGCAGCAGAGTTCAAGCGCATCATTGAGGAGATGGACAGGAGGCAGGAGAAGCGCTACGTGATTGACTGCGAGGTGGACAGGATCAACACCATATTAGAACAGGTGAGAGCCAGACTCACCCCACATGTGATGATAACAGAACCTAAACAAGGATTAAAGGGCCACTCTACAAATTTTTCGATGATGCCAAAATCGAATGACTAGTCGTGTTGAATGCTAATCAGCCTGTGAAAACAGCTGCATCATGTCTTCTGAGTCAATTCACTCGTTATATTACAACAGGCTGGGAGGAACATTTTAACATAAACTGGAAACATGGAGTTTTATACAGTCGATGCAGCAGTTTAACATGCAAGGAAGATTTAACATAGGCTGCTCTTGTGTTACATACTGGGAAATGTAGTAGAGACGAATACACAGTTGGATCATGTTTAGTATAAAATATAATATATATATTTAGATTTAATGACGACATGCAGAGTGTCTGAAAGAATTATAACCCAACTATGCCAGTAACCTCAGCTCGACAGCATTTGAGTGTCTTAAGCCCCTTTCCCACTGGTCACTAAACCCACTAGCATACACCTCAGCTCCAATCGGCATTGATGGGAACACAAAACCCGGGTCGACGCGCCAATCTCCGCGCGATGCTGTGCTCCGTCGGTAACTTCTGCGACTCCTCGCCATCTCAGCTGCAAATTCCGCCCGTCTCCGTCCGAGCAGCGCTCGAACATCGTTCCACATTTGTCGGTGCTGGGTTTGAAAAACACACTGAATGAGTAATAGATACAATAAAGACCTAACCACGTATCATCTTCACTGTTTAATCCTGTCTCCGGCGCATTTGTGACGTCAGGCGGTGACACAGCAGAAAAGAGACCAAAAGGAGTATACTTCACTGGTAATGGGAAAACAGACAATTGGCATCTATAAGCGGGTCTTCCTGGGTCTGAAAAACACGCGTCAACGCGCTAATTTCAGTGGAAAAGGGCCATTAGGTTAATTCCAAGCTCGATTATGCGCTACTTGCTGAGCACCAAGCGACGCACAGGCAAAGTTAGCGACCAGCTAAAGAATAGAGAGGACAGTTTAGTAAACTAGAGAGTCAGATTGTTCCCTCAGGAGTTGGTTTGTTTGGACCTTATCTCTATAAACAGATTATGCATATGAACACAGAATATGTAGGACCAGGACAAGATTTGCTTTAATTGCCATAATGCCTAATCGCTTATCTAAATAACCACTCGCTTCACCGGAAGCTCCAAAAAATGCGCAGCTGTTCCTAAAGGCTATATTGTTGTTAGACGATTACAGATGGGTTCCGAGACTGGTTGAGACCTTAAAGAGACGTATGTATTCTGACTCCAGTCGGCTGACTGAATAAATACTAATGCTGCGCCAAGGCTACATGGATTGCCAGTGGCCAAACTTTTCATGGTGATAATATGTCAATGTTTTCCTGTGAAAGCACAGTACTAAATTGGTGGAGTGGCCCTTTAATTTTGGGATTCAAGCTATAACAAGGTTAGAGGCAAGAGTTGTTGTTTTTTTATTTGCTCTCTTTTCAGAACAAACTGATTTTTTTTTAGTGACACAAGTCAAGTTTGTGTGACTCATTAAGGTTTAACTATGTGTTAAGTTGATTGTTATATACAGCCGTAATCCTACCTCTTTGAGCAGCTCAGTTTGGTGTTGTTTGGTTGCTATTTTTGAGGCTGGCCTGTTTTAAAGTCTGTGCGTTGAAGCTACCAGAGAGCCTGAGGTCGAGAGGTCTGAGCGTGAGCAGCCATTTGGGGAGACCACGGATGATGCATCCTTTTTAATCCTCTTCTAACAACCCCAAACCCCTCCGTCCTCTATCCCGTCCACTGCCTGAGGAGCAAAAGAAAGGTCCACCAGTCCTTGTAGTAGGGAAACACAATTACCATGAATAGATGAGTGGCTATTATGCCGTGCATCTCCTCTGTTCGCCTGCCCTGCTCCACCCTGCGCCCGCGCGCTTTCGGCTGCCTGCTTACAAGGCAATCAGCTCCTGAATTGGATTCTGCTCGTTAACATTCATTTAGATATCGGCTTCTCTCTGCCTCACAATATCCCCTCAACGACTGTTAGTCTCACTTGTTTTTTATGAATCTAATTTGATCCCAGAGTCATAGTTTAAAGCAGAATGGCTTTTAGTATTAATTTGCTGTGTCTAATTTAATTCTTGTGTTGCAAATTTCCTCCCGTTACAATCCAGGGCCTAAACTGAAATCTATTTCTTTCATTTGTATGTTTAGAATACGCATCAGCTTTTAAGAAAGGCTTAGAATATTCATTACAGATCACATGTGAGGGATATTAATTTTTGCGTCTTTAATTGCATTTTTTCTGCCTCTTGCAAAAAAATAAGGACGCAGGGATAATCTGTTTGATGTTCTCCGGTTTCTGTTTTTGTTCCTGTCGATGCAGAATTTCCGTTTCTTCTAGAGGGAGCTCTTTCTGTCTAACAAACATCACAGGCCTGTTTCAGTCTTACCTTTGATAAAGCAGAGAAAGAAAAAAGCGTTTATGACCTTCAAAGCAGCAGTGTGCTCCGTTTTGCCCCTTTTTTCAGCGACAACCTCAGCATGGTGTTCTTTTTTTTCCTGTTGGAGCTAATTGAAATAATCTGGCCAGCTCTGCCGATATGGATGAGTCACAGGCATTGAGGGGAGCTGCTGGACTTCACTCTGCAGCTGCCCCCTATTGGGCCGCAGCATTATACACTGAAACAAGGATGGCCTGTCTCCCATGAGGGCAATCACATCCAAAAATGGCACCCCACCATCAGCTATGTGGAAACCCACTGCTCCTACCTGCTGCCGCGGCTCTATTTACCGATGATTGAGTTTCATCTCTGGAGGACGGGAGGGAGAGTTTGAACAGAACCTGTGTGCCGAGGCCACTGCCCGTGTGTCGCAATGTCGACATGTCGCTTCAATCCGTCAAGGTCAGTGCTGTTGAGAGAGGATCACGAGGCAGGACAGATCCAGCAGCTGATTGCTGGGGGAAATGGGAATCAGCTCAGTGGCTTACTTTTATGATTTCAGGCGGAGTAATCCCACCTCAGAGTGAATGTCTTTATACCAGGAAGTAAGGTTCATGGACTGTAGAGTCGTGTGGAATAGACAATTGTTAAGCTTCTACAATTTAGTGCAATTGTAGCACACAAAGAAAAGCCAGTGTGCTGCTCTTCATTAGCATCGTTAATAATCCAGTCTTTTTTCTTTTAAGACAATTTTTTGGCTTCATTTGCTAGGACAGCTGAAGATAGACAGGACATGTGGGAAGGAGAGAATGGGGGGTGACATGCACCAAATGATCAGCAGACCAGGAGTCGAACCTGTGATTAGTGCGACGAGGACTGTAGCCTCTGTATATGGGGCACCTGCTCTACCAGCTGAGCTAAACCTACACGGTTGGTCGGTCAGTTGGTTAGTTGGTTGGTTGGTCAATTAGTTGGTTGGTTGGTTGGTTGGTTGGTTGGTCGGTTGGTTTCATCGTGTCATGCACAAAAAGGTGCCCAGACCACATCAGAATCAGAATCAGAATCAAGCTTGATGCCAAGTAGGTTTACAAATACAAGGAATACGAGGAATTGGGCTTACAAGACACGACAAACAAAACAATATTACATCAGTAATATTTGTAATGTCAAAGGGAAACCCAGTGTTATATATTTAGTCACATACTGTAATCACATACAATTAAAGTCATGTTAGTTATGTGCTGCTTTATACTTGTGTACGACTGGATTTCAGAGGAAATGACTTTTAACTCACCAACATTTCATTCATTATGACTGGTGACATCATTTTGATGCTTCTTACTTGTTAATGAATAATAATAATGATCCAATGATATGCACCTCAAACAAGTAATGATGATACTTTGCCAGTCAATACTATATATTACTATATAAATTGAGTATTTTTTACAATGTCATACTTTGTCTATCCCAGTAAATATTCCATTACGGGATTAACAATATTAAAATCAAGATAATAATCTGTTAATATTTTCATTGATACTAAATTTACCATTAACATGTTAACAAAATGTCTGTTACATGTGTTGAAAACTCTTTATGGTGTTCTCAATTAGATTGTTTTATATGAACAACAGTCCAAAACTTTTTTTCTCCAGTGAGCTTAATATGGATGAAGGAATGAATGAATGATTCTTAAATAATGACTAAATATCTGACCAAAAGCCCTCCAATTGGTCACTTTACATGTAAGATTTCTGTATTTGTGTGGGGGTCTTTTCTGATTTTCCTCACTGCTTTGAAGTGGGAGGGGCTTAGCTGGTAAAATATGACGTCACGTTCTTGTGTGCACCAATCAAAGTGGAGCAACATTTGAATCAAAACCTGACAACATTTGTGTGTTGTATGCCGAAGTAGCCTGCACTGTCAATCAAATGAGATCAAACCCCACCTACTCAGTGTTACAAAAAGCAGATTGAGCGACATTTTTAAGTGATATACTATTAATATATTGTTCATCATATTATTTTAGTCAATAATTTGAGGTTATATAGAAATACTTACATTTTTAAAGGGGCTTTAATAGGCCCAGATTGACACATATTTATCTTTATTCATTAAAATAATGATGAGTTTTTTTCTGTTGATGGCTCATTTTATTGATTTTCTTATTGTTTGAACTGTACTTCATGAGCCTAGGTGTAGGATAGCACTTCCTCTACATGGACGAGGGCTCATCCCACAAACATAAAAAAACACTGGATGAACCTTGTGTGCAGTCGTAAGCGCACTCAGCTGAATTTCAGTTTTATTGGCTTCATTTATCACTTGACATGATGTAGGAACACGCGTATAGAAGTATTTGCATACTGCTGCATCAGGAGCAGTTTTGTTTGCTCGTATAAGAGCAGAGTGAGTCTCCCCACAAATTTGTTTTGGGTTGCTGAGGAGAATGCTACGCCGCGCTATTATCATTTCATGCTGTAACAACCACTCAGGATTTATCGCCCATATGACTTTTCCATCAATACACTGCACTGCAGATAAATTAACCCAATGGCAATCCTTCCCTTACGACAAAAAGGGGAGAGCCACCGCCAGCAGTGCTCCCTGAATCACATCCAACAAATGTGCTTCATTCAACCAATGAGGTTTGTTATGTGCGGAGGAAAAATGTGGCATTAAAGAAGGGCAGCAAAAACGAGCACTATGATTGAGTTAAAGATAATGATAACCACTTCTCATAACGAGGAGTTTGCAGGTCTGTGTGTGTGCCTGCCTGTGTGTTCGGCTCTGTAATGCCTCGTATGCTCACGTCTCATCTCATCCATCTCCGAGATTTCACATATAGCATCATATCTTTATGCTCCTTCCTGGCCTTCTTCCCTCCCGGGATTTCTGTGCTGGAGTTTGCTCAGAGGCAACAACCTGCTCATCACTAGTGTAAAGAGAGGCAGGCAAAAAAAAAAGAAAAAAGAAAAGAAAAGAAGGAATGGCGTCTGGGACAGGCCCAGGGCACGCAAGCTGTTCAAAGACAGGCAGGCAATGAGCGCTCTGCCAGCCACAAAGATGCATTTTCATGGGTAGAAAATAAAACACAATAAGAAGTGAAACGGATTCACAGAAAAAGAAAGAGGAAAATAAGCAAGGTACATCTGGGGATTTGTTAGAACAACATTCGCCCGCCTGTGGAGGCATGAAGGGTGGCCATATCGACTCCCCATGGAGAAACTGGAGATCCTCCATTTCTGCTCTTGAATGAAGAAGAATTCCACATTTGGCGGTGTTATAGAATATATAATCTTTGTGTTACGTTAAATCCAGGAAAGGGGAAGGAATCTGACTGACAGTATAATTACCGCAGTCTTCAATAATGTTAATGACATGGCAGTACCAGTGTTTGTACAACAAGAGGTGACATTTGTATACTCATGTAACATCGGCAAACATACAGTATATGTAGCTTAACAAAAGTATAATAAATCAAGCCGATTTTGGGCTCGATGTCCCCCTTCAGACAATAGTAAATATAGTCCCTATTTTGTTGAGCCAGATGGCCAGATGTTCCTGTGGTGTGAGGTATGTTAAAAGTGATTTTACTTCCCCCAATCTACTCGGAAGAACGTCATGGCCGCAAATACTTAATATCGTAAATATTAGGCATGTTCATTATTTACAATCCAATATCCTGTTTTGTGGGGGGGAACCCCGAGGACAGCCAAGCGTGTGTTCTGTGGATTGTCACGTGGAACGAAACTGTAGCCAGTTGAAAAGCAAGCCGACTGAAGAAGGAAGCACAACAACTGCAGCCATGGCAGCAAAAGCAAATGCGAAGCATAAATCAAAATGCACATCAGAAATGGAGGACCATAATTAATTTTTTCTTCGTGAATTTTCAGTAAAAAGTCCAAAAATCGTCGCCAAGTCTTCCTGCCCGTCGTCCGCCATGTTTGTTTACTCTTAAGTCTCATTTGACCGTGGGAGATTTTGTGAGATCTCCAGTTCTGAGAGTCGGACTCTGGTTGTTGGTGAATGAATCTGTTACTGTATGTGGTGTGCTGTTTTGGTCATATCATTGCTCTCCACACACTACAGGAACAAAACCGTTAAATCTATTGTTATTTGTCATCATGTGTGGCTTCTCTCACATTTAAACATCAGCCTTAAGCCTTAAGAATATAACCTTGATGAATGTACCCTTGCGGTTGATTTCACAAACACGAAATTAACCACATAGACTATATTTCTTGAAAGATTGAGGAGGAGAGAGTTAACAACGCAAGCTTAGGTCGCTTCTAATATAAAAGGTGCTCCTGATCTCAACATCAGGTTATGTTCCCCAGGTTACTGATAGGAAGGGCTGACGGAAATATACCTAAAGCCTTCCTCTCAGTTTGAATCCAGGGATACGTATAGTGCCTTCAAATCCCCGGCACCAGCCGTGGCTGTTGAGGGCCATTTACTAACTGAGATTATAGAATTAAACTGGATTAGAGCGTTATCATTAAACTGAATGTGACCTGCAGACTCCACCACTGAATAAGAGGCTCAGACCGGTGTGCTGCGACTGACAATTTACACATGCAGTTATGACTACATCAAGAATACAGTGTTCAAATAAGACGTGAAAATTACCTTGTTTGTTTCCAGTGAAAACAGAGAAGGACACCTTCCTGATTCGAGGCCAAGTTTGAGGGCGGTTTCAGTCATTCTTTCCGCCCAAAGGATCAAGTCTCACATTGTTCTCATATCTCAGAGCGATCATAGATACAAGAATCTGAGGACGAGTCAGGTGATTTGAAAAGGTTCTGCATTGGGAGAAGGCCAACACTAGATGCCCCCTGTTTCTTAAGGGGCTTGTATCACGACTGCCAAGAAAAGCATCGCAGCCACAGCCGACACCGGCCATTAATTAGGGAGTGTTCCACCAAGAGCACTTCTACAGAGAGCGTTGAAGCAGAGATGGAGGCCGAAGAAGAGGAAAATCCTTTTATATCAGAGCATCTGTCTGTGGAGTGGAACACTTTGGTATCTCTGCAGCCACTACATTAAATGTTACACTTTAAGCACCTTTTTATTAACACTCTGATTAATAATGCAAATGTATACTCCATTATAAGTAAATGCACATTAACAATGACTCAAAGCAGCTATGTGGAGTTTATTATGGCAGCTCCTTGGAACTAAATCCGTTTGCCCCGGTGGTGTAAAGATCCTGATCTGGCTAGCATTTATTCGTGTGAATATATTATCACGTTAGCTAATAAAATGTGAGCTACTGTTACATTAGCTTAGCAGCCAAAGGGTAGACTGAGAGCAGTAGCTGATATATTTAGCTTTTATTTTCAGACACGTCTTATCACTAAAAATTCCACTTTTAAATGTAATTACTAGAAAAATGAAAAAGTTATTTAAAGTTATGACATTATTTGAAGTATGATGAGTAAGTGAGCTTCAGTAAAGGTCTGGTTTTATAGATAAATGCATTCAAACCAAGGTGATACCTGAAACATCTTCAATCACCTCATTCTGGATCCATATGAGCTTTATAATTTACTTAAAAATTTAATTTATTTGGTGTAATTTCAAGATCATATATCATTTGATATTTATATAGTTGTGTATAGTTTTACTGTCCCCCATGGATGTAGCGTCCACCTACAGAAGAACTGTGCTGAGCCAATTATCCCCTCCTACAAATACACTGAATATTTCAATTTATACCAATTATGTGCAGAGAAGGAAAAATACCCAAAAAAATTAATGGTTTTCGGATTTTGCAGTCTGTTTTATATCATTATACCCCGATCAGCCATAACATCATGACCACCTGCCTAATATTGTGTAGGTCCACTTTTGCCGCCGAATCAGCCCTGACCTGTCGAGGCATGGACTCCACTAGAACTCTGAAGGTGTGCTGAGGTATCTGGCACCAAGCATTAGCAGCAGATCCTTTAAGTCCTGAAAGTTGCGAGGTGGGGCCTCCATGGATCGGACTTGTTTGTCAGCACATCCCACAGAGGCTCAATTGGATTGAGATCTGGGGAATCTGGAGGCCAAGTCAACACCTTCAACTCGTTGTCGTGTTCCTCAACCAATCCTGAACCATGTTTGCAGTGTGGCAGGGCGCATTATCCAGCTGAGAGAGGCCACTGCCATTAGGGAATACTGTTTCTATGAAGGGGTGGACTTGGTATGCAACAATGTTTAGGTAGGTGGTACGTGTCAAACTAGCATCCACATGAATGGCAGGACCCAAGGTTTCCCAGCAGAACATGCCCCAAAGCATCACACTGCCTCCACCGGCTTCTCCGCCTTCTCTAGCCATAACAGGACCGGGAACACCCTATAAGAGCTGCAGTTATGGAGATGCTCTGACCCAGTTGTCTAGGGTTACAGTTTGTCCCTTTTCAAAGTCGCTCACATCCTCACGCTTGCCCATTTTTCCTGCTTCCAACACATCAACTTCGAGGACAAAATGTTCACACGCTGCTTAACGCCTCCTACCCACTGACAGGGGCCGTTGTAACAAGATAATCAATGTTATTCACTCAACCTGAGTGGACGTCAATGGTCATAATGTTACAGCTGCTCGGTGTATATATGTAAAATAACTAACTTGTAATTAGTTTGGTGTATGAAGGGTTGGTTGGAATAAAGGTTTTAAAGAAGTAACCTGAGGCTTCACTGATTTATTTTTGATATATTATACAAATACATTTTAATTTAGCAAAAACATTCAACAATTAATGAATGTGAAAATATTTGTTAAACACTGCTTCAAGGCCATGGCGAACACTTCCAGTTTCTTTAAGAGTACGAGTTTCATACGTACGAAGAGGCTGAAAGTAATTGCATCATTATTTTCTCCTCTTTTTCATGTCTCAGAGACTGGTTTGTTATTTACAAACTCTGTGGAAGCTGTCATTTTCAGTCTGCTTCTTCCTGTGCTGTGGCAAACTTTGCAGAGGAAAGGTCAAACTCGAAGGAAAACGGTCTGGCGTTTATTGAAAATGTGGAGCTGTAGTTTTACATTTAGGGCTCGGGCTGGCAGGGCTGAGGCACAGCAAGGCTGGATGAGGGTGAAGTCAAGGTCATCCCTGTTGTCTGTCCCCATCAGGCTTAAAAGAAAACTCCAGTCTGCAGAATACTGGCTTTTCTTAAAGCAGCAGAACAAAAGGTGGAGGAGCCAGCTGGTGGATTGATGTGCAAGAGGGTACAATGTAAAAAAAAAAAAAAAAAAAGAGGAATGGCATTTTTAAAGGGGCAGCACAAAAAACATTATTCTCTTCTGTGTCACTTGAAAACAGAAGAATTTGCATGCAGGCTGATGTTTGTTTGCATAAACTCTGAAGGCAATTAAGCAACAGATATGAGTTCAAGGAGAACAGGAGGTGGAAAAACAGATGAAAAGAAAAGGTGTCGGAAGAAAGATAGTTAAAAAAATAAAAGTCTGCTTTGCAAATGTATCCAGTTTAATATGAAGGTGATTAGCCAAACCGTTGCAGCAAAGCTAATGAGCAGAATACTCAGGGAGAGTTTTGACCCTTGACTTCCAAGGCTTCCGCCATTCCTGAAAACGTCAGCAAACACATCACAACTCGTGAACTTTGAGATCTCAGAAAACTTTAACTCACAAAGAGGGGGCGTTCATGTGGATTCTTCTTGTAAACGCGATAAACACAACCTTGATGAGAAGGCACCGTATGCAAAGATAAATATTATACCTGTTAGCTCGGTTCAAAGAGGAAACCACGTCTACCAACACCTCTCAAGCTCAGTAAATAACACATGCAACTGTAAATGTTGCTTTCATCCACATCATGTTGGTACTACAGAATCAGGCAAGCTGTTTCCAGCCCTAATGCTAAGCTAAGCTAATCACGTCCCAACAAATATAAATATTGTACCTGTTAGCTTAGCTCGGTTCAAAGGGGAAAACAAATCTACCAACACCTCTCAAGCTCAGTAAATAACTCATGCATCTGTAAATGTTTACATCCACATAATGTTGGTTGTACAGAATCAGGCAGGTGTTTTCAGCCCTAATGCTAAGCTAAGCTAATCACATCCCAACAAAGATAAATATTGTACCTGTTAGCTTAGCTCGGTTCAAAGGGGAAAACAAATCTACCAACACCTCTCAAGCTCAGTAAATAACTCATGCATCTGTAAATGTTTACATCCACATAATGTTGGTTGTACAGAATCAGGCAGGTGTTTTCAGCCCTAATGCTAAGCTAAGCTAATCACATCCCAACAACAGCTCTGTATATGTGACATTAGCATTGATCTCATCTCATTCTCAAAAACAAGGTTAATAAGTGTTTTGCCTTCAAATGTTTGTAACCTACCAGCACTAGTTGGAAGTCTTGCTTACTAATTAAAATGGTCGAGGGTAGCTGCTGGTGCGATCTGGCCGGAGGATCTGTGTGCCTCTGTGTCACCAGTGTCTCACTGTGCTTCATCCCAAGGTTGCTGCTCGTAGTTGTTGCCAGGCTGGCTGTGAGCTGCGGGCTGCCGGTGGGGGATGAGGCCTTCCTCTGCCCAGCTCGGGGGCAGGTGTGGGGAGGCTTACAGCCAGAGTCAAGGTTAGCACAGGGTGAAGGAGTGCAGAGCTGTGGGGTTTGTCCAAGAAAAGGCAGCAGGGCTTAAAGTCTGAGAGTCAGACTTGTGAACAATAACGGCGAGAGTAGCTGCGATGCATGCAGCTCGGAGATTTCTTTCCATGGAGTTTTCTGTCACTTGCTCATTAGATTGATTGATGCTAAAAGCCAGCTCGAGGTATTTTTGCATGGATCAGCTCATTGCTCATTTCCTCCTTGCTTCTATATCCTTTTCCTGGTTTGTTTCCTTTCTGTCGAACATCCTGCCGTGTTGGTTGTTTAAAAAGAGGAGAGCAGACCCACCCAAGCAGAATTATAGCGTGAGAGAGGCTTGTGTGTTTGTGCTTTCTCATTTTTGTCAAATATCCTCTTAATGTTTTTGGGGAGAGTGCTCTGTCCAAGCAAGGATAAATGGTATATTGTTTGGTGCTACTGTATACCAGTGCTCCCAGGTCAGTCTGAGTTCACCATAAAAGCTGTAATTGTATTCGAAATGGGTGAAACTTAACACGTCCTTCAAAGATTTTTTGCAGCAAGTTCACTTTTCATCACTCCCTCCAACCCAACGGGAATGTCGTAAACGATCCACAGTAACAAATATCCAACGTCCGCGGCCTGACACGCACACACAAAAGGATGATTAACTGACAGTTTGTTTTTGCGACAGAGCCAGAACATGTGCAAACACGCTGATTTTGCTGTAAACTTGTTGCCGTGTTTGTAGAACGCAGATGAAAACCGAGACATGGTTGACAGGTTTGAGCATGGCAGCCTCTCAGAAGTCCGTCCACGGCACACTGCAAACTCATGAATAACAGACCAGGCTGTGCAGGCCCTGTTGGAAAACCCTGTCCGGCATATAATGTGCAAAAGAGCCGGGACAATTTGGAGTTCCACTGCTGGATTTATCTGTGGTCCTAGAACAAAAGGAAGTAGAAAATCTGGAATAAAAGGCAGCATATGGTGTGTACCACAGTGATTGAACGGCTTAGAACACCACTTACTATTTTCAGTCGGGCTGCGTGGGTTGAAAACATGCTGTTATGCTCCAAAGGTGTGATATTTTCAAAGCAGAGCGAGATCTACATCTTACCGTCTCACTGTAAATTCCTTTGAAACGTTTTTTTCTACCTTCTGTCCAACAGTTGCGGAGGACTCCAATCCCTGCAACGTGAATGACTTCAAAGTGAGGAGAAGATTCCACGTTGTTTTTGTTTCTCTCTCATTATCAGCTCCTGCTTAATGAACACTTCCTCTAACCGCTCCCTCGCTCTCTCTCTTGTTGTTCCTAAGACCTCTTTCCTTTGTTTCAACTTAACTCTGCATCCACAGAGGTTGTTGTAGCCACTTATACAAGCCGTGGCTTTTAGCTCTCATCTCAAGGGTGGTTTACTGTATCGATGTTTTTCTCCCATAGGTTGTGACCCTGGGGAAGAACAGCCGTGGTTACCACTACATTCTGGCCAATCTTGTGAGTAACAACCGAGCCGCTCCCCTGGGAGAGAGGGGGACCTGCTTTTTGCTGCACGAGATGGGACTCAGTCTCAGCCGTGTGTAAAAATGTGCTTGCACAATAAGTGGAATATAAGCTTTTATATCTGTTTTTGTTTTGTGTACTGTACAGCGATAGTTATGTTGTTGCCCAAGCTTTATCAGCCAGACTGTACTGCATATTCAACTGAATGAATATATTCATGTTTGGGTTTAAATTAATGTCCTAACCAATAAATAAAGAGCATTTAACCTTTTTAAACATCTTTGGAGGGCAGCCATCTTTTCCCTCTCAGTCTGTAGGGGGAAACGTTCGTTTAGCCTTCATATTAGCATGAGGGTTTGAGAGCGGAGGCCGGCCCTGCTCTCACTGGCTGCTCCCCCGCTGCTGTTTCCCCGACTTTATAAGATGTGATTATGCAGCAGTCAGACACATGTCCTTGCACGCCATGACACAATGCCGCACTTAAAAAACAGCAATTTGACCATAAAAAGAAATAACTTCATGTCATGGCTCCAGGGTAGAGAAGGAAATTTAAAGGCAGCTGGAGCAGCAGAGGTTTTTGAAATGCATTAGAATTTTTTTTTTTAACATGGAGGAGCGATGTGAATGAAAGTAGGCCAGCTGGTTTGAGTAAAATATTTAGTCTCCTACGTGATCTGACACAAACTTTAAAGCATCCACTGGCAGGTTGTTTGTCGGTAAATGAAGTCAGGTTACACCGCAAAGTGTGAAGAGAAACATTCGCCTCTGTAATGGCAAACACATGTTGCTCTCTCTCATGCAGCACAGTCCATAATAAAAGGCACCTTGCACCCCGCCAAAAATAAAAGCTAATATTTTACGGAGCTTCAGCCCAGGTGATATTTAAAAAAGCTCAAAGAAAGAGAAGTGACAGAAGTCTTCTCCTCTTTCCTTTCTGTCTCATCTTAGGGATTCACTAATGTCAGCTTGGACAAAGTCTTCGCCGGTGGAGCCAACATTTCAGGGTTTCAGATCGTCAACCCTGAGAACCCGATTGTGCAGCAGTTCATGCAGCGCTGGGAGCGACTAGATGAAAGAGAATTCCCAGAAGCGCGAAACACTCCTCTGAAGGTACTTTGCTTGCGAGGCCCTTTCATTGTGCATGCTGAACACAACGATGATCCCGTCTGAAGTGCTCTCTATCGCTTCCTCTCCTCCTCTCATCCTTCTGTTTGCCTTTGTCATTACCTCCTCTTCCTCCCACCCCGCACTCCCTCCTCTCTGCTTCGCATCCCCCCCCCCCCGCAGCAATCGATATATTGATAGGCGGTGCAAGGCAAGGTTATATCGCCGCTTCAATTTACATCTAATTAAACAATGATCAAGAAAGAAATGGATTTTGAATGGCATTTAATTAGATTTTGTCACGGTGCAGTGGTCAACAAACAAGTGGCTCAGCCCTCAGCGGTGGAAAGGTCAGGCAAAGTTGGAAGGGAAGTGCGTGGGAGATAAAATCATGCATGAAAGTTCTTTTTTTCTCCCCAACTCTGCACTAAAAGTTTGGAAAGTCTTGGCTTCTTTAATCAAATCTGTCTCATCAAAGTGTTCTTATTATATTATCAATACCAGAGCTTGCACTTCCCCGTCCTGCACTCACTGATCTGTAGGCTTTTGTTCCTGGAAGCAAGAAAATATGCAGACAAAATAATATTCAAGATACAACCTGTAATTTTTCTGCTGATACGTTCTGCCTAAAGCTTAACATAATGCTACATTAACTTGGGGCGAGTGTGCGCGTGCACTGCCTGCGCAAAGTTATCAACAATATACAAATAAAGACTAAGAAGCCTCAGAAACTCGAGCCCATGAGTAGAAGTTAAACAGCTTTCACAGCTCTTAACTACTTAACAGTTAGCCCACATTCTCGTCATTTTACCGACTGAACAACATCAAACATGGCGAAAATACACTCGTGGCCGAAGCCGCCGCTAACAGAGTGTAACATAAACAACAGTGCAAAACTAACTTACATATTCATGTATGCACACACGATGAAAAGAGTCTGTCAGCAATCACTGATGTCTCCGTAGTAGGTGCAGCAAACAAGTCCGGGCATGTCTGCCTCACTGCCGTGTTTCCGGGCAATGCTGCATTCAGGTGCGTTCAGAAACGTGAGCGATCAGACACGTGATCTTTTGTACCTTCCGTCAAGCATGAAGAAGGGTGCAAGATGTCTGCGGTATGGCAGTTTTGGGCCACTACAATAAGAGTAGGCATGATATCAATTCCACTACAGGGGAGACTTGAAGTTCTCTGCAGTTAGGTGGGAAAAAACATGTGCCCAATATATCGGTATCAAAATCAGCAAAAAGGGTTGGAAAATATTGGCATATTGGATATTGGCAAAATGTTGTGCATCCCTAACTGTAAAGTCTTTCATATCCCTGCACAGAGATATCTGTTCATCTTCATCCTCTCGTGTATCCTTGTCTCACCCTCTTTTCTGCCGGCTTTTTGTTGTGTTTTTTCTGCTTTGTGTAGTACACTTCAGCTCTGACCCATGATGCCATCTTGGTGATAGCAGAAGCCTTCAGGTACCTGCGGCGCCAACGCGTGGATGTCTCTCGCCGGGGCAGCGCCGGAGACTGTCTCGCCAATCCCGCTGTACCTTGGAGCCAAGGCATCGACATTGAGAGAGCTCTCAAAACGGTAGGGGGGAAGGGAGGGAGAGAAAAGGAGAGAGAGCGAGAGAGAGAGGAGGAAGGGAGAGTGGCAAGCTGATAACCAAAGAAAAGGCTGGAAGAAGTGAAGCAAAGATAGCAAGTGAGAGTGTGATAAAGATGGAAAGTGACAGAGAGAAGGGGAGAGAGTGCAGAGCCGTTCTCCTCCCTCTGCCCCCAGATATCTGTGCACAGAGCTCACTCAAATCCAGGCCCTCATTACCATAAAACTACATCTTTTATTAAAGCGTATCCAGTTCATCATTTGATTAACACACTGCAAGCACTCCAGTAGCTCCATGGACACTAGCACCTTAATACCAGCTATATATGCAAAGTGATGGCTGTTACACATCCTCCAGTGTCTGTCTGTATCTTTCCGTCTGTCCCTCCTGGCAGGTCCAAGTGCAGGGTATGACTGGCAACATCCAGTTTGACAACTACGGCCGCAGGACCAACTACACCATCGATGTTTATGAGATGAAAACAGGTGGGCCGAGGAAGGTAAGTCAAAGCGGTGACCTCCTTCGACTCTCATTCATCAACTGTCAAATCCAGGCCTGTTAAAAAAAAAAAAGTCCTGGTCTTTATGGAAACACAGCGAACAGCTGGCACACATCAAGGTTTGGTTCGTGGAATTCAGCCAACGTGCAATTTTAAATGATTCATTGATCATCTGTGCAAAACAAAAAAGCTCAGTGAATGTGGGCCACATGTTTGGGATGCCAACATTTTCTCCTGGACGGTTTTAGAGAAATCATTTGTTAGGTGAAAGTAGAAAACATTTTCAGCATTGTACTTTTTTCAGTCTTGTTGGACCAGCAAGGGCTGACAGGACATTGCAGAGTTATGCTGATTGCCTTTCTCTCTCCACCTCTGTTGGGCAGTAGCGCTGATGAGCTGTGCCAAGCACCGCAAGCCCAACAAATCACACCCAGCCTGCAATCTGATAGCAACAACTGTCCTATCAAAAGACTGATATAAGACTATTTCCAGGCTGCAGGAGAGCACAGATCTGATTTGACAGTAATTACCATTCAAATAACCAATTACTATAAAGAGGATCTTAGAAGTCCTCTGGCTCCTCTTCAAAATGGTAATTCCCCGCGGTGCGTTCACATTATAACCGGTACCACATGATGACCTCTGGTTTTATTTCATAACCTCACCGCGTTCCAGGAGACGGCTGTGAATTCCTCGTTAGCCGGATAAGTGTGGGCTCAGTCCGATGTGACGCGTGATTATGCCGCCTACCTCCCATTCCCTCTGAAGCCCACACTTCAGTTAGCATCGCGCAGCCCTCACAGCCATTCTCCAAGCAGCCAATCAGAGGCGGAGAGAGCGGGGAGAAAAAGAGGTCAGAGGGAGAGAGAGTGAGGGATGGAGGGAAGATGAGACAAGCCGGGCAGCAGTTTGTCAGGACCTGGAGCCCCGCTCACCCCGCTGACAGTTAGAGGATGAAGGTTCTTAGCTGTGACTGTCACCAGTGATGTATGGGCTGATATCTGTCCCAGCTGCTCAGGGTGAGATCAGGATTTTGCCTCTGGAGTAGCACTCCATGACACAGCCTCCCCACAGCCCCGTCCCCCGAGCAGCTCTTCTCAAATCTCACTCTCGGACACGAGCCAGGAATAAACATTTAGTGCTCTCTCCCGTCTGGCGAGTGCAACTAAATTCACAACTGTAAGCTCACTTTTTAGAGCTTGAGTTTGAGAAGTTTGCTGCTTTGTAGCGCCCCCACTTGGTTGTTAAAAACCCTGCACTGTTGTACACCTGTCTCCCCCAAACATTCAAAGATCTGAGGCACAAAAAAAAAAAATGCAGACCAGATGTGACGAGGGAAACCGAAGCCAGCAACAGTTAGACTATTGGCAGCAACATATGCAACACGTTTCATCGTGCGCCAGAGAAGCCATTATTTCAGATGGGCAAACAAACACTTGACATTGGTTTGACTTAAGCATCTGTACAGCAGAATGCAGAGTAACTGCAATGGCAGGACTGTGCAGAAGAAACTGTGGAGCCGCTGGAATATTATGTTAAATTATTAAACGTGTATGCAGTTCACAGGCCTGAGTATCAATTATTTACCATAAAACCTGGGAAGCTGACGGAGGGAGGGATTGAAGTTGTCTGCTGGATGCTCTTGCATTTCAAGCTCCTGCACATTCGGCTATTTGAGCAGCTGCAAAAAAACATGTATATTTTTATAATACCTTTGATCGTGACGCCTACTGCATGTAGAGTGTAGAATTACAACTCTAGATTACCGGGCCTCTACTGCCGGTTTAGTATTCTGCTCATCCACTGCTATTTTGGTCGAACTTTAGGGCAGAGGCAGCAGGCCCTCTGGGAAATGTAGTGTTGTTTTAATGAGGCCTGCATAATACTTAGAAGTATCCCTGCTATATCCTAGTTGGACTGCATAGCTAACCACTGCTTTATATACACAACATTTTGATTGTTATTACTGTAAAATTCGGTGTATAAGACACACTTTTAATACATTTTGTTCATCTAAAAAGTGGGCTGCGTGCTACACCGATGTAACCAATACACCAGTATAAAATGCAGAGAGCGGTATTTTAATGTGTTATGATATTTTACCCGGGCGATGGCGTTATCCGGTTGTCAAGTGGTGACGTCACACCTCCGCATTAAGCTGTTTTCGGGTCCGTGCTGCTACAACGTCTCCTATTTACAACATGCGGCAGTGCTGTTTTCCTCGCTGTTTTAAGCGAGGAAAACTAACTTGATTGTTGCTAACGCTTCGTCACAGATATGCACCGTCACGATCGCCATTGCAGCCGCCACCCTCACAACAATCAACGTTACCGTAGGCTGCCAGCTACCCTACAGCACCAGTAGCGGTAGCTGGCAGGATTTCATTTTTGCTATTGCTATTAATAAATAGCTTTAGAAAACCTTATTTGGATACCCCCAAAACAGACTGCGTCTTATATTCCGGTGCGACTTACATTCTGGATTTCACGGTATATATTTTGTCTTTGTTATTTTTCCTGAGTGTCTAATGTTTCGGGTGGGGGATTTTTGGGAATGAACATGTATCTATGTATGTTGATTGACTGATTGATTGATAGCAGAAAACAATAAAGATCATGTTGACAAAAGGAACAATAAAAACACTAACCCCTGCTTTCTCTTTGCAGATCGGGTACTGGAACGAGTACACACGATTTGTAAATATAATGGACCCGCAGGTCTCCAACGACTCCTCAGTGGAAAACCGAACGATTGTGGTCACTACTATTATGGTACACTTTCCATGCAGTTTTAAATGTTTCACGTATTCTGCCACTCAAGGTCATGGTGTTGATTCCAATGAGTGATACATTCTGTCCTGGGCGGGTAGAACCACATCTTTTTTGTGTTGCTTTCCATCCACTCACTACATGTTGAAACAGTCAATCCCGAACGGGGGAGTGTTTCAACTGTATCCGTGTGGGTGTCAAAGCATTTTGATTTTCCATACTTCAGTGGCCTGTCGTAGCAGTGACATCACAATAATGGTATAAATGATAATGGTTGACTCCATCAATTATAAAACGCATACAAACGCATACGTAAGTAGACCTGTCTGTCCTCATCAAGTAAATGTTCACTGACACTCGGGATAGACTGGCCGAAGAATGACTAGAGGATCATACTGCAATGGTTGCACAAGCTGGGCAAAGCAAAATAAGCTGTATTGGAGGAGGGATATGAAGGTGTGGTGTATTTCCTGGTTATCGCCTCTCCAATCTATTTTGTATTGCTCCTTCATGTGTTCTGTGTTGAAGTATAACTTCCAGCCTGTGACTTTATATGGATAATATTCCCAAACAGCATTATAAACAAACACAATACCTCAAATTAATTGATTTTCACCCGGATTTACTCAACTTAATGTTTGAGACTCTTTGGATAGCTTCATTTCAAATCGAAAATGGCACCATAATTACCTGATGCAGTGCCTCATTCCCCGCAAATAAACATATTAAAATAATAAAGACAAACATAATGAGGATGTCTGGAGTTTATGCACAGCTAGATTCCATTTGTATTCCAAGGCGTGATCCGGCGTCGCTCGATATCGAGAGAAAACATTTAACATGTCGAGATGAGAATTACAGTCAGGAGGTAAACACGTGTTAACTGGAGGGAAACACTCAGAGGATCCGAGGTGAGGGGATACGTTCAGCACAGAACAAACAAACCATTGCTCTCCTACTTGCACTCTAATTGTATGTGGCTGTAATGACAATGCCTGCTCTCCTGAGCGATCCTATTGTTTGTTAATGACGATGTGCTCAGTAAGAGGAAAGACGAGCTGCACCAGCCGGCGTTTTGAAAAGGAGAGGGAAACTAGCACGCTCCTGCTCTCATGTAATTATTTATCTATGGAGTTTTTTTTAATTTATTTTATTGCATTTTTATGGAAAGAAAATAACAGCTCTTACCTTTTTCTTTTTTTTTTTGTACCCCGGAATGAAACAGCCTTTAACTGCGCATTGGTGCTTGAATATGTTGAGATACTCTGGGCACTCTGATCCCTCTCCTGTCACTGGCATTTACTTATGACACCCATCCCCATTCCCATCCCCACCCACCTCTGAGCTGACCCACACCTTGCCCACCAATGACTCCCAACCCTGTTAAAACTCATTCTGGCCTCCTGTCTTCTCCTACAGACATGAAAAACTTTTCACCCCCTCTCCTCCAACCCCTCCTTTTTTTAAGCACCCCTTGGGCTCAAAATGGGTTGGGTGCATTGGTGCTCGGTGTCTGCTGGCTGCCACGGCTTGATGAAAGCAGCGTGACCACATGATCACGCTGCTGTTATCGGTGTATACTTGGGCATCATCTGTGTATGCATGACCGCATGGATGTGATTATAGCAGCTTATAATGTTTTCAATCTGTGTGTGTGTGTGTGTGTGTGTGTGTGTGAGGGCACGGGCACATATGAGTGCATGTAAGCATATTTCTGTATAACTGACTGTGTGCTAGGGCATGGGAGTGAATAAACCAGCGTGTGTTTGAATCAACAGGAAGCTCCTTATGTGATGTACAAGAAAAATTATATGCATCTGGATGGGAATGACAGATATGAAGGCTACTGCGTCGATTTAGCATCTGAGATTGCCAAACATGTTGGAATTAAGTACAAACTGTCTATAGTAATGGATGGGAAGTACGGAGCCCGAGACCCCGAGACCAAGACGTGGAACGGGATGGTGGGCGAACTGGTCTATGGGGTGAGTACTGGGAGCCTCGATTTCACTGATTACATGGCAGTTTGCAAGGAACTTCAACATGAGAGGAGATCTCATTTTTCTGTCTTAAGGTTATCACCAACCCGTTGTGAACTCATCAGCTTTTGCCCAGTTCAAAGTCTAATGCTGTCTGTCTCAGCTGTGAGTCAATTTGTCGAATGCAGCCTCAAGCATTGGGGGGAGTTGGTGATCATCTTGAGACGGAGAAAATGAAATCATTTCTCAGTGCTGTTCATTGCAATTAATCCTTCTTGCTTAGCCTACAAAACTCTCTCTCTCTCTTACAGTCGAAACAGAGGTAGGTACATGAGAAGTCCATATGGCGAACACACTGTAATCACTTTGATGAATGAAAGATTGTATGCCTTTGAAGTGATCGTGTAATTATGTCCAATGTTTGATGTGTATGATGAATATGCCGCGTTGTAAATTCACAGCTGAGAAAATCGGCTCTAGAAACAACAGCTAAACGGCGGTTTGCGGTTTGGAAAGCAACAAGATCCATATGTGTTGCGCTCCATAAAGGTTGAACCTCTCACATTAGCGATGGGTCACACCGTGTTTTACATCTGACTGAGCGCCCGGGCTCTCGCAACACCTCAAGAATTCCAAAATTAAGCCCCCCCCCGCCCCCCTCTCCAACCTCACCTTTCTGCCCATTCTCCAAAGCCACAATAGTTGAACAGGGGCCAAATACAAAATGCATGAGGGTTAGAGCTTCCTCATCTGTTCAATTTCCCAACTATCAGCCTGAGAGATTGCTTGGTTTGATGTGCTATCGCCACCGAATTATCTTTCAAATGGGAAAAGTCCACTCCCTGCAGATGGAAGGGGGAAAAAATCCCCCCCATCACGTCGCTGTCAAGTCTTTCCAGGCCTGTAATTTTAGAGCAGGTGGGCCGAGACTAATAGTTTTGTACATTTTGACCTTTTGACCAGTAAATTAATTTGATTTTAGTTGTCTTTTAAAGGTTAGGCCCGGGGCTGCTCTTTATTGCTTTGTTTCCCTTGCCATTGATTGAGTGCTGCTTACGCCTGCACCAGGATTAAATGGTTATAGCCCTCCACATTGTTGTGTTGACAGGGTAAAGAAAACAGTCATGTTTATTGGGTCTATTTGTGTTGCTCCCAGTTTGACCTTGTAAGAAACATTTGCTGCCTCGCGCTGCTTCAATCCAATCTTTTTTCTCCATTTCGACATAAGAAAAAGACAATACAAAGAATTGTCCTTCACGGAGCGGAGCTGCTTTGAAGGGGAGCAGTTATTTAATTAATCACACACGCGAGCTGCAGTAACACTGTCTAACGTGATTAATTATTTTCTTCTGCCTTTACAAAGAAACCCATTGTGATTTCCAAAAAGGGCAGCACCACCTCCATGGATGTGTTTTGATAACATAATGTGATTGAAGCAGCAGAGCAAAGGAGGGAGATAAAGAGAAACAGCTTGGAAAATCACACAAATAAAGCGGATGCCAGGATAAGCTGGGTTTGGGAAATCCAGCCTGCTGGCTGGCACGTGAAGACGTTCGCTGGTCTCTTGGATACAGCGACCTTTTTTACTGTACAGTCAGCAGTTTAAAGTTGCACACTTGTTACGAAGGTGTCAAACAACCCACTACTTTATTTTATTATGCAATTTTAATGAAACAATTCAATTATTGAAACAGCCAGTCTCATTGCAAGAAGGGGTATATAATTGCCTCTTTTAAGGGATTGCACAATTGAGAAGTTTTCCGCCTCAGTTGTCTCCTTGGGTCCTGATTGAGGAAGCATTTGGTACAACATGACTCAAACACCCATCTGCCTCGGTGGATTCCTTCCAAGCTGTCTCTCTTAAAAGTCTTGTAGTGGCCTCGTGAGCTTTTCCTCCTTCTAACCTCCCAATGCGTCAACATTTTGGTGGAATATCTGATTAATTTTACAGTTTGAGACTCAGATGTGCCGGATGCTGCTCTGCTTTTGCTGCGTGTGTGTGTGTTTTCAGCCTGCCTTTTTTCCCCCCTTGTAATTATGAGTAATATGTGTGATAACATTGTTTTATTCTGCCTCTCCAGCTCCAGTTATTCACACACACATTTGAAATGCCCCGTTTTTATGCAGGTCATGACTAATGCTCGCTGTGCATGTCCCTGTTTCCAGAGAGCAGATATAGCTGTTGCACCTCTCACCATTACTCTGGTTCGAGAGGAGGTGATAGACTTTTCCAAGCCCTTTATGAGCTTGGGCATCTCCATTATGATAAAGAAGCCGCAAAAGTCCAAGCCCGGCGTGTTCTCCTTCCTGGACCCGCTGGCCTATGAGATCTGGATGTGTATAGTGTTTGCCTATATCGGGGTGAGCGTCGTCCTGTTCCTGGTCAGTCGGTTCAGTCCGTACGAGTGGAACCTAGAGGAGCAGGACGAGACCAAAGACCCCCAGACACCGCCCGATCCCCCCAATGACTTTGGCATCTTCAACTCTCTCTGGTTCTCACTGGGGGCCTTCATGCAGCAGGGATGTGACATCTCGCCCAGGTGGGTCAGCGCCAGTAGCACCAAGAGTGGGCAGCAGAGAAGACAAATACTGCTTCTACTGCATGAAATGTTAGCTGCAAGTGACGGGATGTACACACTTCCTGTCCTCTTCTTTTAGGTGTTGGTAATTTCAAGCTCAGCTCATTTCACATTTATCGCTGCTTTTTATACGTGTAATTGAGTCTGTCAGTTTGCACGCTGAAATTACCATCTTTCAAAATGGTTTTATCAATACTTTCTGCAGGCTATGAAGTGAACTTTGACCTCGTGTTAGAGAGCCAATTAAAGACTCGGCTTGCAGCACATTTTAAACTACTTTCCTCGGAAAGCTGTAGCAAGTTGATTTACAAGCAAATCCTGATGACCGATTAAATTAGGTACATTGAACGCAACTGTTGATCGGCACCACACGGCACTGTGTAATTACATTCTGTGTTTCCCTGTCATCAACCTTTCCCTCTCGCAGGTCTCTATCGGGGCGTATTGTCGGCGGTGTGTGGTGGTTCTTCACCCTCATCATCATCTCCTCCTACACAGCCAACCTGGCTGCCTTCCTGACAGTGGAGAGGATGGTCTCTCCCATAGAAAGTGCCGAAGATCTGGCCAAGCAGACAGAGATAGCATACGGCACTCTGGACTCAGGCTCCACAAAGGAGTTTTTTAGGGTGAGTAGCAGCGGAAAACTTTTGTCTTTTCCTCTTTGCTCAAACGGCGAAACATGCGCAGACCTAAACGTTTTGCGCTCAGGCGCGCTTCTTCATAAATATGACTTTGTGTAAATGTCCTTCATAGACTCCTCCTTGCAGCGTTCCTATTTTGTACCTTTAGTACGGCACTCTTGACCCGCACAAGATTGCTCCAAATGAGGCATGTTGACAGAGAAGCAGTTCTTGAACTCTTATGACACCAACGCGAAATTTATGCGGCAGTACTGCAGCGTGCAACCTTGAGGCACCGGGGCTGTCAGCAGAAAGTGTGATAACAACGTGGAAGACTCAGAGGTGATAAAAACAGGAGGCTAATCAAAGCACCCACATCAGGCTCAAACTCTGAAGGGTCAGCTCATGAAATATAATTAGCCAGCCGGCCATGGCTGGCAAATTGGACCTGATGAAGAAGAGCCCTGCAGGTCAAAGCGAGCGGCCTGGAAGACGGTTCAGATGGAATAAGCAATATGTCTGTCGGCACGAGGGACTTGCCTCGCAATTAAGTCAGAAATTAGCTAAAAACTGAAGCGAGAGTGTATTGGTATCTGAAAGGCATCTGCATGCTCTCAATGCAGGCGTTAAAGAGCGATGCATGTCTTTAAGGAGATCAACCTTCTGCGGAGAAATTCAGAGATGTCTTAGCTTGTGGCATGGATGCATCGACAGGCCAATCCTGCACATTTGCAGAGCATTAAGTTGGAAAAGAATTAATGAAACAGCACTCTCACTGTCTCTCTCTCTCCCTCTCTCTCTCTGTGTGTGTGGACGAAGAGGCAATATGACAGTCTTTTATCTTACGCTCCCTCATTACTCATCAGCGGGAGAGGAACAATTCATATGTTTCACAGCTGCAGCCTGTTGGCAGAAAGAGCTATTCATTTGTATTACCCCTGGGTTGAATTGTTCAGAACAACTAAATGCAAAATCAAATCCATGTTTTCAGTGACAAAAGGGACAAGATAGCGTCTGAAGAGTTTTCTTTTAAGGCTGCACACTCTGCTTGAAAGAGGCTGCGTGTGTATCCTGAGAAACGCGGCACACGACACGCATGACAGCAGCACTTTATTCTCCATACAGCCCCTCACAAAGCCTGTCATCACCGCTCCTTTCATCAGGCAGGCAGATCAGGTGTACATACAGTATATGTCTTTGTGCTGCAGACGTGATGGATGCCAATTACAGATTAGGTTTCCAGCCCGACAATGGGGGGCCACCGCAGGTCCGCTGGTGGAACAATCCGAGAGGTGGTCGCGGAGTCGCTAGTTTTCCTGTATTCTGCATAATGAGTGTCCTACTTACATCCCCAAGTCCTCAAATAGGAAATGACATGTGTGAAGCGCCATTTCAAGGGACTTTTAATTAAAGCTGCGGAGGGCTGACAAGCAAAAAAACATACTGATTAATAGGAGTTAAAGTTCTATTTCAGATCTGTTTCTCTGGAAATACATTCAGGCCTAATTAGACGCATACAGCATCTGCCAGCTGGAAATTTTAAATCAAGTGCGACGGTTCAAACGTGGCATATGTCATCATCTCTGCCACCCCCTACACTTTAATTTTTAATGACTTCACCTGCTTTATTTTATAAAACTGTCTGTGCAAACTTACTAACGTTGTACTTTAGTAACACACTTTTTTCCGGCTCACTTCCAAAGCCAGAATTAAGATACGGCACCCTGAATGTGGCTCGTCTTATTTTGGTGGTTTCATGTTTTTATATCGGTTGAATTATCTCATCTTCTTCTGTGGTTTAATATATTCCCTCAAGGCTGTTTTTGCGGCTCTAGATAAATTGACAGTTTTGACATACGGCTTATTACCTGACACTGACAGTTTCCACTTTACACTGTGTGTCTTCATCTGTGGTGGGAGCACGGAGAAGCTGCGGAGGAATTTTTTTTCAAAGAGAGAGGTGTTAAAGTAAACCTCTTGAAAGCCTCGATTCTGCTTCTCGCAACCAAGTAGGACAGCTGGCCTGGGAGCCCGCTGACGTGCCCAGAGAAAGCCTGAGTGGCTCTAGGCGCTTGGCAGTGCGACTCTACCCGCTCTTGGCTCCTCTTCCCTCAGACGACTGTGCTTGTTTGGGCACCCTCTCCTCCTCTGTCTTCAGCCTGTCTGTTGCTTTACCTTGAGACAAAGCGGGATAGCTTCGAGCTTTGCGCCGCTCTTCCTCAATGCAGCAGCTGTCATGTGCCGCCGCACCACTGCGGTTTGTTTCATCATTTTAATTCCTTCCATGGATCTTTTCATGCAGTCAGTTGAAAATTTGTATTTGGGATGATTAGAAAATGATGAGTTGGACCATCAGGGCAATGTTTATCCTCTTGATGAGGTTTTATTCCATCAGAAGGCTTGGCTCACTTACATTTTCAAATGTACATTGAAGGAGAAGCTGGATAGCGATAATGGCTGCGATGATAAAACGGGCTGATGTGGCTGTTTAATTACGTGTAAAGACCGGGGCGAGACCATCAAAGACAACCACACTGCTGTCCCATCATGCACCTCATTAAACAGCGTAACAATGAAAGAATGATAATTGCGCAGAGAAATGAGACCGCAGCATTGTTTTCTGTTCCCCTCAAAAGATCATACATTACCGGAAGCCTCGTCGGCAAACATCGTGCATCTTACTGATGTGCAGGTGTGCTGGAGATGGAACAACAGCTTGAGTGCAGTCGCCAATGCATTTTACTAAGCATGAAAATCAATTTCACGTCTCAGCTATTGTGGCACAGACACTAAAGCTTCTTCATGGTCCAGCACTGTGTTTAATAAGTAGCTTTTTTATGCAGCGCAGACTTGCATTAGGCCAGGGTTGCATGAAGAGGAGATTTATGCAAGAAATGCTTAGGTTGCCCTGCAATCATATGCAGCGCGTTGTTACACAAGTCCCCGAGCTCTTGTCACTGTGTGGTTCAGTTCAGTTCTGAGTGAAGGGGAGGCTCCTATAAAGATTAGAGGCTGTTTGCATAAAAGAGAAAGCTGACAAAAGCGATGATAGACTAGAGCGAGAAAGGCGCAACCTCTGAGGGAATGTGCTGTCCTCAGAGGGCCTTGTCGAACTTTAGATGAGCAGCAACAGAAGGCGCGAGAGCAGCTATTGGAGTCCGGCTACGAGCATCAAAGACGTGCGATTGGTATTCAGCGCGCAGCGTGTGGCACTTCAATGACAAAGTGCTCCCCCAGAGCCTCAACTTTCATTTCTGCATACTTGAGATACAGGTAGTCCTGGCACACAGGATATTGGGGGAAAGTGGTGATGTCCACAAACAAAGTGGAAGGGAAGTAAAGAAGAAGAAAATGTAGTGTTTGGTGTTTGGCGATGGCATTTAGATACGCGAGCAGTGCAGCGAATGCAGAAGAGGCCATAATGAAAGCAGCCTGCGACGGCACAGAGAGAATAAGAAACAGGCTGCAGGTCGAGGAGTGGTGGACGGAGGTCTGGAAATGCTGCATAACTCAGAATCAATACAGATTAAGAGGTTGTTTAAAGTGGACAGGGTCATTTCTGTGACTTTGGACTTAAATCACTGGTCCCGCTCAGACGTTTTAATGACGCGTTGGAGACTTCCAGAACAAAAACATCTCCAGATTTACTTGATTTTTTAGACAAAAACACATCCCTCTTGTCCTTTTCTCCTCCTGATGGATTTGCTTTTGTCCATGTAAGTACATCAGAGTTAAAGGCTTTAATATTTCCGGCCAATAAATATTTATCTCTTGTTTATAAAGAGAAAAAAACCTACCGGTAAGCCTGAAGGTTTCTTGAGTGACGGATGGGATTTCTTGTATCCTCTGGGGCAGTGGTCGACAAATGTTGACCTGAGGGCCGATACTGGATCTGTAACAAGAAGAAAATGGTTAGAAAATAAAGGGTGTTTTGCATGCAAACTTTGACACACAAGCTAAGTGACAAAAAATGAATGATAAAGCAATCCGCTTCTTGTACTGTTACGGATAAACTACTTTGTGAAACACATTTACATTCATGCCTTAAGCATTTGAAATAACAGATTTGCATCTCACATACATAAATACAAATAACAAAATGTTGGCATGTGAGATTGTTTTATAACACAACAACAACAAGAGCTGTTTAACTCAACCATAACTGTAGCAGGCTACTGTTCATGAGTTGGGATTACCTAACATGTAAATCACTTTGCAACACAGAACAGATATTCGTATATGAGAAATCTATTAGCTAAGTATTAATATTTGCCCCACATATAATCCTCAAACAGTTACATGAATATAAGGATGGGAATTTCAAGCAAAAAGACTATACGATAATCACTAGGAACTATTGCACAATTATTCGAAGATCCCCCCTCGGCTTTGACAGCTGCAGAAGTCTCTGCATTTTTCTCTCTTTTTCTTCTACTTTTGATATTTCATGTCGGTTAGCAAACAGCTTTCAGTTGGCTACAGTCACTGTCTGCCAGTAGCACCGCATTACAACCAGGCAGGTGTATAAACAATGGGATGAGATAGTAGTCGCTTGAACTTTTTAATTTCTTATAAATTAATGGCTATTCGAATATTTTAAATTCATGACCCATCCCTATTGAATGAATGAACACAGCAGCGCAGATAGAAGCTAAACTGACACACATTTCCTTTTTGAGTTGGTGGCCAGAAGTTTAATTCAAACGTTAATCCATATCTGCTGGATGAGTAAAGAGGCAACTTTTAGCTAATGGCCGTGGCTCAGTGGTAGTCAGCCTTCTTCCAAGTGGAAGGTTGGTGGTTCAATCCCCAGCTCCCTCAGTCTACATGTTGAAGTGTTCTTTAGTAAGACACTGAACCCCAAATTGCTCCAGGTGGCATCGCCATCGGTGTGTGACTGTGATGACTGATTGACAGTTGTGAATGTGTGTGTGAATGTGTGAATGTGACATGTAGTGTAAAAGTGCTTTAAATGGCTGCAAGACTAGAAAAGTGCTTTATAAGTACAGCCCATTAACCATCGAACATATTTTACATATACACTTAAAAATGTACAATATGTTAGTGCTTTGTTTACAGTGCGTTTCTGTCGCTCCCCTAGTGGACAGAAATTGAGTGGCCTTGCATTTCCACTGCACAAATGGTACTATACATGGCTGATGCTTGGACCCATAGACTGTATAAAAAGACGGACGACATGACAGCTCCCTAAAAGTGAAGCCAAAACCTCTCTAGCGCCCCCTGCTGACTGGCTGCAGTATATTTCATAAAGCCCGCCCCCTCCATGTTAACAGATGGGACATGAGTCAAACTATAAAATCAAAATACATGCCAAATAAATGTTTCTCAAACATGGTTTCTGTCATTATAGTTAGTTCCTTTCACACTGATTTAAGTCCAAGTGTTCATTTTTCTGACAAGTTTATTTTTAATTACTTATTTGATGCTGTTGCTGCTGCTCTGTTGACCAGTAAGGCTCCAGCAGCCGATCTGTTCTGGATTAGCAGAGTAGAGGAGGAACAGAGAGGAGACGTAACTAAAACAATCACTACAGTCATGGAAGTTTCCATATCTGTGAACGTCTGCTTCAGACCAACACAAAGAAGCTGTTCTGCTGTTAAATACACAGATGAGCGGGATCTTTGCTGTTTTTTCAGTAAGTCAAGTGTGTGTTTTCGTTAGCGGAAGTGCCGATCTCTGCTGCGCAGCTCTGGCTCCAAATGACGTCACCATCGCAAGATGGCAGCGCCTATCAGGGGGGTATTTTGGCAGCAATTCTGTACAATGAGAGCAAATGGAGACGGGTCGTCCTTCTATATATACAGTCAGTGCCCTAAGGAAACCTTCATTGGTATGTGCATGCATTAGTAGCCTCAGGTCCAGTTTGTTTATATCTACATGTGATTCAGACATGGTGATTCGAAGGCCTCTCCCACACCAGTTTTCCCCCGGCTTCTCTCTAACCTTGCCTTGCTAAAGGCAACTCCTGTTCTCTTTATTCCTCATCTTAGGTCAACAGTCTGGATAAACAGACCTGAGTTTCTCTCCGTCTCTGTTATAAGACAGCGGGAAACTCACTGTTTCAGACAGATTTGCAGCATGAACACCTACACAGATGATGTAACCGTGTCGCTTAGGTAGGTGGGTTGGCGGAGATCCACTATTTAGGTACTTCATTATGAACAGAGCAACATTATGAGTGCTTTCGTTTAATATGGAGACATTTCAAGGAGGAGGATTGTGCAATTTGTGCGTCATCCAACGCAGACTTGTGTTTGTTTTTAGCTATCACATGTAGCCACTCCCTGCTCGTCTGGAAGCTTATTCAGAATCCAGCAGTATCTCTAAACAGGACCATTATGTGGCGTGAAGGAGAGCCACATGTTTAAAGCTGCATTTATGGCAGTATGTAATTGCTGAACAAATTGTCTGTTCATTGATGATGGACTTTTGCAGTCATTATTCTGTAATTGAATTTTAAATGACCCCCGTAGACTGGAATGTGAATTATTACATTTTAAAAGGAGATGAGAGCAGACCTCGGATGCACTGTGGTGTGTGTGCTGTATGTGTGTGTGCGTCTTTCAGTATGCATGTTTGTGTGCCAGCAGTCAATAATCAAATATCTCTCTTTCCCTGCTGGGTTTTCTCACTGTGCCTTGTTTCTTCTCTCTCAATCAGAATCTGCCTTAAGCACCTCGCTGCCGACTTTAGTTGCAGTGGAATCGGCCTATTTAGGTTTTGGTCGCACTCCGTCTGCGCTCTGATATTGATGAATTGACTTCATAAAGCACTGAGGCAGCATACTCTGTCGTCAGTAATCAATGGCCAGATCCATTCTTTTCTCTTCATTTGAGGAGGCGTCTGGAGCTTTCCCTCTGCCGAGCAGATGAGCCCCGAGTCTTTGGGGAAATTGTCCTCTAAACTAGCGTCCTTTCCGTGAGCTCCGACACATGCAAATTGAACACATTTAACAAGGTTGTCAACAAAACCATCACATCTAAGACTTGCAGCACCCTCTCCCATCCTGTCCATTGTATTCGCATTACAATAAAATGGCCAACGTCCCAACCTCAAGGCTTTTTATTTTTCCTCTGAGCAGACAACATTCATCATGCAGACTTTTAATTCGTGTTATGTAGCTGTCTCATCTCATCTCACCCTCGGCCTGATGCTCTGTGACAGATGCCTACAAACAAATTGTATATGCTTACATGACGCCAGTAAAGCACTCCTGCTAGGTCAAGGTTAATGCTTCTGTTTATTAATAGAAGTGCATTAGAGATAGATGTGCTTTTGTTAAGGGAGCTTTTACCATTTAGGACAGTGATGAGTTGTACTGATCAGTATGTTTGGACACGCGTATCTACAGAGCTGAATATGCATGAGCAGTCTACCAGGAGCACTTCATCTAAAACTTTAACTAACAGAGCTTTAGAGCACATGGCCTTCCTTTTTGAGAAGAGGTCCCAGTAAACTGGATCACCTGTAAAAAAGCATTTAAATAGGTTTTATTAACTTTTGCATTATTTTTTCTATCAAGCACATTTAGTCTTTAAATGTCAGAACATAATAAAAAATAAAAACATTTGCAGTTTTCCAGAGACCGAGTTGACATCCAAAACATTAAAAGAGCAAACATTAAAGAAGCCAGTAACAGCAAATGTTTCATTCAAATATTGGCATTTCCTAGCTAGCTAAAAATGTCACTAGTATGCGGTTACTAAAAAGCCTCTTCATCAGGTACATTTTTTTGTGTTCTTTACTTGAGTTAATGCCTTAAAGAGGGAATATTATGCTCACATTTTAAGACATATATATAATATTACAATGTTGGATGTCCAGACTAAATGTGGGTGAAGTTTCAAATCTGTGGGTAAAAGTATGTTGGTGTAATCTCCAGGCTTCTCAGCTCAGGCTGCAGGCTGCTGTGAACGCCATGATTCACCAGTGACTGAATATAAAGATGGACAACGCGTCTCCATCTGCTCTCATTCTACGAAAGTGATGCCAAAATATCCCCGTGATAGGCACTGCCATCTTGCGATGGTGACATCATTTGGAGCCAGAGTTGCATAGTAGAGATCAGCGGGTGGAGCCGTAGCCACTTCCACTAAACCAAAACACACACTTAACCTGGTGGAAAAAACAACAAAGATCTGGGGTATTTAACAGCAGAACAGCTTCTTTGCGTTGGTCTGAAGCAGACGTTCACAGATATGTGAACTTCAATGACTGTAGTGATTGTTTTAGTTATGTCTCCTCTCGCCATATCGTCCTCTACTCTGCTAATCCGCAACAAATCGACTGCAGGAGCTGGATTTGTCAACAGAGCTGTCAATCATCCTTTTGACAGAATCAAATAACTAATTAAAAATAAACTTGTCAGAAAAAAAAAAAAAAAAAAACACTTGGATGTAAATCAGCATGATAAGAACTAACTATAATGACAGAAATCATGTTTGGGAAAAATTTATTTGGAGTGTATTTTGATTTTATAGTTATAGATATAGATATAGTTTGACTCATGTCCCATCTGTTGACATGGAGGAGGCGGGCTTTATGACCTATACTGCAGCCAGTCAGCAGGGGGCAAAAGAGATGTTTCGGCTTCACTTTTAGGGAGTTGTCATATCGTCCATCTTTTTATACAGTCTATGGGTTTCGCACAGTTTTTTTCTACTTTTTGACGTCACAAAGTGCAGCCTCAGAGGTTTCGGACAGCTGGCCAATTAGAAGAAAGTGGGCCTGTAGGGACGGGGTTTCTTAAAGGGACAGAGCTGGCTGAGTCGTTTCAGTCTTTTCAACTGTAAATTATGCTAAGCTACTCCACAGGTATCACAGAGTGAAATATGGAGCTTGAAATTATCATAATACTCCCTCTTTAAATAGAATGACTTTCTTAAGTGGTGAAAATGCTACATTATAATCAACTTGTTAGCATATGCTAGCATCATCTTTGTGAGTATGTTAGCATGCTGGTTGTAATGTTTAGCGTCAAACTATCAATATGCATCAAAGAACTGCTAGTTTTAGTCATTTAATAATTCCCAACTTTTTCTATCTAACTGAAATTTAGGTAATTAATCAACTAAGGATTCTACTATCAGTAAAGTGAAGACTTGTGGCCTTGTGTGGAAGTACCTCTGACACAGCTTGTCCATAGCTTGTCCATATTCCATACACACAGCAGATATTTTGATTCAACCAGCTCTGAAAAAAACCATCAAACCCCCTCATGTTTTTCTCTGGCCTTCACAAAAAGAAAGGATATATTTATGTGGGATCCAGTCTGCGCTAGCCTACACACAGAGACACTCGGGAACTGGCTCATCGCTGCTTGGACCGGGATCTGTTCAGAGTGTGAAACGCCTATGCCAAAATAAATCCAGCGGCATTGAATAATTTAATTGATGCTTATTATAGATAGCGCTCAACTCCCACAGATTTTACAGGCTCGCTAAGCCTGACCCCAGGCGCTGGGAAAACGCTCATCTGTGTCACTGTGTGATGGGTTGGTTGTCTTGTGTCTGTGTAACCCGCTTTCTTGTGCTCTCCTGCACATATCCTCTGAGTCACAGCTGGGATGTTACAGTGAGGCCAGTGTTGTTGAAATGAATGGGTGTAATAAGAGCCACAAGTTGAAATAAGACCATAAAGCAATGCTGAAATTCACTTATAGATTGATCTAAACTTCCTCAAGTTTCCAAATAAATAATCATTACCCACAATTCACTGCTGCAAAAGTTTTAAGATCGTATGAGTATTTCTGCTAGGAACAAATTCATGTGACATTATAGTCTGTGCAGGCGATGTGTGATGCTCATTTGAGCCTCAAGCTGAAGAATATTTTAGTTATGAAGAAAAATGGATTTTGTAAATTCTTGTACTTCATGATCTTGTAAAAGTCCACCAGCTATATTTCCTGGAAGTATTTGAAGATATCTCACTGCTTTGTTCCGAGATGTCTATAAATACTTCATGATGCTTAAATGAAGTGATCATTAAGCACAAAAATCCAGCAAACTCCATTGAATGTGTACGAATTATTGACTTCTAAACTACTTCTCTTCTCTTCTTCTCCGCACAGCGATCCAAAATAGCAGTGTATGAGAAGATGTGGTCATACATGAAATCCGCTGAGCCCTCAGTGTTTGTTAAGACCACGGCCGATGGCGTGGCCCGGGTACGAAAGTCAAAGGGCAAGTTCGCCTTTCTCCTCGAGTCCACCATGAACGAGTACATCGAGCAGCGGAAGCCGTGCGACACCATGAAAGTGGGCGGGAACCTCGACTCGAAAGGCTACGGTGTGGCGACGCCCAAAGGCTCAGCATTAAGGTGGGTGGAATAATATAACAATATTGTCCATGTTGTTATAGTATTCCACCTACCCTGATGTCCCCATGTTGTTACTCTCTTCTCTTCCTCTTCCTGTTTTTATTTTATGGACATCAAGGTAACGGTAGTATGCCTTTTAATGCACATGGATACAAGGTTTTTATATGATCAATGTTTATATATATTTGTGATAAGAGATGCTAAATCCTAGTAGAATCCAGATAATAAGGCTAAAGCTAACAGTCATTTCATATTTATGTCTCTCTTACTGTTGCTTTCTCTCCTTCGATCTCTCCTTCTGTCCCGTATGCTGTCCTACCTGACTGTTGTGTTGTCACTTTTAATTTAACAGTTCAATGGTTTTTCAATTTAGCCTTTAAAAGCTGCGCTGTCACTTGTGACGAATGTTAATTGCATGATGTTTGTTGTTGTTACTTTTCTTCTCAATGACAAGTGTCCCCATCCCGCACACTTCAGTTCTAAACTACGTAACCCTTCATGCCACCTTTTCCAAGATTTAACACTGTCTTTACCTGATATGAGCCTCTCTTATCTCTCCATATTCCTGAAATTCTTAAACAATTTGTCCTTTCCTAGACCATTCTGATTAACAGTACTCTGTGCATAAGCCCCCTGCTTTGACCGTGGTAGTCTCACTACCATTACCTATCATTATGATGCTTAGTACAATTCTAACTTTGCATTAGATTTCTCACGGACCTGTGCATTTTCTTACAAGTTATGTTTTATCGTTTCAAGAAATGCTGTTAACCTGGCAGTTTTAAAACTGAATGAGCAAGGCCTCTTGGACAAATTGAAAAACAAATGGTGGTACGACAAGGGAGAGTGCGGCAGCGGGGGAGGTGACTCCAAGGTCAGCCTCGATGTCACCACAATCGGGTACCATAGTGCAGAGTAATCGGCAAGGCTGTTACATCAACCCAACCATAACCAAACCAACTGTCCGCCCCAACCAACCTGCTGCTGCCCCACGGCAGATTACCAAATTAACTGCTGGTCCGACCAGACAGTTTGACAGCTCAGATCCAACTCAGGAGCCTTTGCTTAGCCAACAGAAAGCTATATATTTGGGAGTATTGAGACTGTTATACTCATATATGTAGCAAATAGCAATTACAAGTTTGTTTTAAGTTAGTGGAAATTCTCCAAAAAAAGAGAGGCTAGTAGGATTTGGCTGCCCTGCATTTGTGAAAGGTTGAGCTTATTCATTCACCTTTACACATGTGTAGGGCAGATCACTTTTGTTTAGGGAGTTGAAGAAGTCTTAGCATCTAATTCAAGAAGGAATCCTCAAGTTTGCAGATGATAGGCTATTCTCCATTAAAAAGGCCGTCCCTCCTGAAGGTGAAGTTTGCTAATCCTGTTAAATACACAGCTGCTCCATGTCCATGATACTGGCCCAGAACCGATTCGCTTCAAAGCCAACAGGATAAATTCTACTTCATAGCAAAAAAAGAAACTGAAAATGGCTGCCCAGCTGAGGGCGTCAGGAAGGCAAGGGGAACAGCGGCGTCTTGAGGGGACTAAGCATTGCAGGCAAACGTGAGAATTCTAATTAAACTAAAGACTTATGATTTCTTTTTAATGAGTCATCTGATAAAATACTTTTGGTTTGATTCCACTACATTCAGCTCCTACCCCAACTCATTAATAACCCGGCTGTGACCCTTCTGACCATCAGATTTCTCCCTCTTCTTCTTTGTTTAAATGATGGATGATTTTCTCCATTATGGAGGCTAATGGTGCAAAGTGTGAAGCCCCACTCAGCCGTGACAGCTCGGCGTAATGTTACTTAGATTATGTGCCGTGAAGCATTGTGCTATTCTTACTAGATTACCTCTCAGGCAATAAAGGTAATCTATTCTCCACAATGCAGGTCAATTTAATGACAAATGATGCTGTCTTCACTCACATGTGATGATACAGGTCAGGTAATGGCTACATTACAGATAAACTGCGACGTCCCACGGACTGAATTGTGTCATTATTATGCTCTTTATGTCATTTGTCATGGATTGGCCTCGACCGCATCGAACAGTTAAGCTGCAGTGAGTCATTTTAAAAGGCTGCACGGGGCAGAGATTGAATAATGTCTTATGGTTTATTTCTGATACGTAAGTTCAAAAGTCACATTTTCAGTGTTTGCTAACATTGCTCTGTTCTGTAGTCACTGAGCTCAGCAGGCCTCCCTGTGCAACTGAGAGCGCACGCTCAGGAGCCATTTGAAAGCATCTGTCTCTTGCGCTGTCATCGATCTCTTACCGTGCACAGGTATGTACTGTCTGTCTGTTTCCTGGCTGCTTCTGGCTCCCCAGGACTCAGTGGAGAGCTGGATTAAAGCGGCCTGGAGTGTCCTGTTCCAAACAGTGCATCGCTTGGCCCCCGTCCGGCCTCACAGCTCCCTGTTCTAACAGACAAGAGAAGACGCACATGAAAGCGTGCACGCAGCTGCACGCACACATGCGCACGCACAGCTAACACAGCTCTTCTCTGGCCTCAGGCACAACACAGTGATTGAGTTTCAGACACAGAGCATGTTACAGGGTAATTGCATTGTTAATCAATGTCTCCTCCGAGCCAAGACAATGGTGTGGTCTTCACAGTCCGTTTCTCCAGATTGGCTATGAGGGATATACAGTGGTGTAATCTTCTCTCAGTGCATTATGCATTGCATGGATCCCCCGTGGGGACATTGTTCCCAGGGAGTAGTCAGGTCACTCATTTATCGATGCACTATTTTCCTCCGCTTTTCTTTTTTACACAGAGATTGACCTGAACCAAAAACACTCTTTAGGTTTTTATATTATCATTTATATATTTTTTGACTTCATAACATCACTCCTAGAGATATGAAAAGGCCAGAATGAGCTGTGTCAAACATTAGATTATGCAGCTACAGGCAAATATAAGAGGAATTACTTGGCTGATACTTTGAGCCTTGTCCTGCAGCTCTGTGCAATTTGTATGGGACACACTTCATCTGACACTAATCTGGCGTAATTGGGAGATAAGGTTTTCTTAGCGATACGTCCGGATAGAACACGTAAGAATTAATTAAGCTTTCACTTTTGGGCACAGTTGTCTCGATATGAAATTGGTTGTAATACCTCCAGAATTGATCTTGTCATGCTGCTGACTGTAGCGTTAGCCGTTACAGGATTAAGCCGATATCGTGGAAATAGAAAGGTGGTGTCGATTTTTCTGTTTGTGAAGACAAAGCTCCTGTTGGACTGAATTTGTTCAATGCTGTCCGGAAAGCCCCTGTGAATGATTACCAGCCCCCAAACCAAAGCCCCCTGATGATTTTAAATAACTACAGACTTGCAGATCGTACTGTAGGTACCTGCTCGTCGCCCTGTTAACAGCGTCTGCCGATTACTCAAAGCGATACGGGCAGGTCCTGGCTTTAGACTAGGGGTTATAAAGGTAACAGTTAGACTGCCTGCTCTCTGTGATGTTGACACAGCCAGGAGCCCTGCTTTATCGCTTTGTAAAGTATGTAGTAGTTTAAAAGTTGAATAACATAAAATAACATAATATAATGTTATTTATGTTATTTCCCACGTGAAGAACTCCTGTAAACCTTGCAGTATTGAAACTCAGTGAACAAGGCATCTTAGACAAGCTGAAAAACAAATGGTGGTACGATAAGGGTGAATGTGGAACCAAGGACTCTGGAAGTAAGGTCAGTCGCTGCAGGTCTTTTGTACTGATTCCAAATTGCATTTTGACGTACTGTTCATATGCAAGACAAGACTTCTCTAACATCTATAGTCTATATTTTGTTCATTTGCTACACATAATTTTTCTTTTTTTTTTTTAGTTCTTCAGCTTTTCTGCCACAAACTGTAACACAGTTGACGCGTGGTTTTAACACCCGGCACGGCTTCCCCAACTCATTCTTGTTCTTTTAATGCTTAGAAATGAGACACTTTTTTAATGCAACTTAAAATGTAGAGGCTCTCTTTTTGAAAAGCTGTAATGATAATGCTGCGGGGAAAGTGCCTTTCAGATACACTATTTCAATTGAATCACAGCAGTTAACAGTTGTTGATAAATGCTATTTTTGCTCATTTTCACTCTTGACATTCATGATACTTTGACCATTATGCTGCTGTTTCTATTTACCAAACTGTTAATGAAAATTTGATTTATTTGTGTTGTTACTAGTTTGCATGGAGATGTGTCTATTAGACTCTTTGGCCTCCTGTGGTGTGATGAACAAGCAGAGCCTCTTATTGTGACGATTTACTCAAATTCAACTTCTCTAAGTGGCGAGAGCGCCGCGGGGCGTCCTCTGAATGTTTTTTGCTGCTCGGAGTTGAGGTTAGAGGCTGTGCTTGCACATTACAAGAAGTTGAGGAATGTAATAAACCCACTATTTAACCCTCTGAGATACAGTCACAGCCTCAGATGATAGGTTAGGGTGGCTAGATAGCGTTATGAAACCCCCCGTGCTCATAGGGTTAAACTGCAAATAGTAAAACTCTAATGAACAAATTTTTAATGAATATGTTTGGTAGGTACGCAGCAGCAAAATGGTTTGATCTTTAGTGTTTTTTTAACCTTATTGGAGCTACCATTCATCTACTTTGAATTTGACTGTACTGTATGACAATGTTGCCATGAGAGTTATACGTACATGTCGCTCAGAGGATTGACAAAGACAGGGATTTTCAGAGCTATCGACCTATGCGATACTGACCAGCTTCCTAACATGGTCAAGAGCAGAAGCCATTTTTTAAACACATGCAGTTAAAAGGAAGGAGATCTCTACATTCACCAGCAGACAGAGCAGAGTCAGCTCTTTCTTCTCCTCAGTGGAGAATGGTTTCACTTCAGTCCTTACAAGTTTGTGACAGCTACAGGAAAGTCAGCGCAGTTTGAAATTACAGCCGTAGCACCTCATTACATCTTCAATTTTTGGTTGCTTGTAGCAGTAAGCATCCATAATCTGCCATATGTAGCAGCAGTAAGATGGAGTATAACGATGTAATAACGCAGTGAAGGCAAAGCCAGGCTCAGTTTGAAGGATACAGGCTGCATTTTTGTTCTGCTGCCCTCGCTCCACCGCAAAACTCTTAACTATGTTCTTCACTTTCCCCCAGGACAAGACAAGTGCTCTCAGCCTAAGCAATGTGGCTGGTGTCTTCTATATTCTGGTCGGAGGGCTGGGGCTGGCCATGATGGTGGCTCTGATAGAGTTCTGTTATAAATCACGGCAAGAAACCAAACGGCTGAAATTGGCCAAGAATGCCCAGAATTTTAAGCCGACTCCCCCGACCAACACCCAGAACTTTGCCACATACAGAGAAGGCTACAACGTGTACGGAACCGAGAGCGTTAAGATCTAGAGGTACGTCGCTTCCTCTTACAGTCCACACCGCCCCCGAGCACTGTGGGAGATGAATCATTTAGCTTCCCGTCATATCACTAAGAGTAAATTATTCATCTGTATGTGTTGCTGTGGGGATGCTGCTTGTGAAATTGTTTAGGATTGTCATGTTGGCCACAACAGAACATGCATGCCAACTTAAGATACAAAGCTGTGAGATATTGTTCATGCCTTGTTACGTATAGCTGCATGGATAGTGCCTCAGGCTGCATGACGGCTCCAGCACATGATCTTGCCATGTTACCAGATACACACCCTCTTGTTTACTGCGTGCAGTTCTATAGAGGATTGTACTATAGGGTCCCGATCCGACAGAGCGCACTGCACTGCCTTTTCTGTTGGTTAAAGAAAGAGCAGCTCGCTGCACCTTTTTTTTTTTTACTGTTGCTAAGGCAACCACCGAATCATTAGCTGTCATTAACCTAACCATTATTTTGTAAACTGACAGATCACATTTAGTTTGGCTAGCTATGACACTTAACTTTGTGTTCAGTAGATTAGTTATATTTGCATTAAAAAATGGACGGAGGGCACGTGCTCTGGCTTTGATGGAGGATGAGAGGCTGTTTCCAAATACATTAAACACGGGGAAACAGAGATCCACGCGGATACATGAGACCCTCAGAAAGAGGAAAGATCACGGCGAGTACCACGGTAAACTTGATGTTGTCACCCCCACAGAAGGCCCACCTCTCCATTCTTTCGATTGGACGATGAGAAAAAATGCCAATGACGTCGGGCGCTTTTCTGCTTTGAGTTGAAGTTTTTTCAACTCGAGGCGCTCAGAGCATTTCCCCAAAAACGTGAGGCGCACAGAGCAGAGAAACACGAGGCGCTCAGCAACGCAAAAGCAGCACGCAAAAAGCGTCGCTCTCATTGAAAAAAAAAAAAAGCTGCCCCAGCTGCTAAAACGCGCTCTGTCTGATTAGAACCGAGGGCTGCAAGTTACGACTATCTTGATCTAACTTAAGCATGTGTTAACTAATAAAGACAATAAATATACGAGCTCCTTATACAAACATTTGTATTTTAATAAACTTTGCTGCTGATATTAAAGAGAAATGCTCTCAAACTTTAGAAGTTTTAGGATGCATGTTGATGCATCGGCCGCCTCCATTTTGCACTATTTTGCTTGTCGCTTCCTGGTTGCCATTTTGCATGCACAACTCTCAGCAGAGATAGTGACTGTGTGTGATGGCTCACCCCCCAGCAACTCTGCTCCAGAGAGCGATATAATGTCTGCACACAGCATGGAAAATGAATTTTGTCACCAATTTTTGTCGTCAATGTTGACTAATCGTTGCACCCCCATTGCTCTATAGTTACTTCGTATTGCGTAAGAATAAGAAAAATTGCATAAAAATAATTTAAAGGGATAGTCACCCAAATTGAACAAAAAAGGAAAAGATTGCACAAATTTTAAGATTTCGGCCTCCATTTCAACACAACAGCAGTGAAAGGAATTCAATTTGTGGTGCTAAAAGCGTTAAAAAGTTACATTACGGCCAAATTGCTTGAGAAAACACCATGTAAAGCACAACATTTATTTATAATTTAAAGTTTATACGGTGAAAGTCTTAGCAAACAGTTGTCTATTAACACTTACAGCTGGCATGGGGCGGCATCATTCTAAATATGGAGTTGTGTTAATGACTTGATGAGTCCTCGTCCAATATCACCCTGTTTTGGTGTCCATCAGCGCCATAGTGAAATATGTGGCTCCTAGTAGATGCCAAATGCAACCAAATACAAATATGTTCAATAGCTAGTTGAAAGTGTTATTTGTCATTTGGTGCTTGAAAGGTAATATCTGGATGCACGAAATTATCGGCACGTTATCGGTATCTGCAGATTATGGCTTGAAAATGACATATCGGCAACGGCAGCTGCCAATATTTTCAGCCGATAAAACACTTTAATAATGCCTAAATGCTCAATGATTCCCTTCAAAAGCTTGACGTAATACATAACATAAACATCAGTGCAAAACTAACGCACACGCAATAAAAAAAGAGTCCATCTGCGATCACTTACGTCTCAGTAGTAGGTGCAGTAAACAAGTCCAGGCATGTCTCCCTCACTGTTGTGTTTCTGGGGCATGCTGCATTCAGGTGCGCTCAGAAACGTGAGCAATCAGCCACGTGACCTTTTGTACAACGCCTCTTCCGTCAAGCGTGAAGAAGGGTGCAAGATATCTGCGGTATGGCAGTTTTTGGCCACTACAATAAGAGTGGGAATGATGTCAATTCCACTACATATATTGGTATCGAAATCAGCAATCAGCAAAAAAGGGTAAGAAAATATCAGCATATCGGATATCGGCAAAACATCCAATATCGTGCATCCCTAGTTTTATCCCGTCAGAGCTTGAAAACAGAGCTGAGAACATCTGCCTGCTTAGTCTGAAAACAATGAGACACACTGAGTAATCAAAACCAGAGTTTAATACACTCACATAACTTTGACTTTGAAAACTGCTCGAAAAACATTGTGACACAAATTACCAAAATAATGACTTAACAGATGCTAAAATGCTTCATAGAGCAAAGAAAGAGTTTGAGGGACTATTTTCTGTGGGTTTGAAACTGAGCGACCCCGTCACAGAACGTGTAGTCAATAAACCCATTGTTAGTACAAAAAATATTGATGAGCGCAGCTTTGAAAACATCACCAGCATCATTTGTTTTAAGAAACAGTTTCATTTATAACACTGTGAACAGCTTTCATGGGGACTATTTCTTCTGTAGACACCAAATCGTAGCTCACTAAAAGCTCACTGGCCTTTTATTACGACGAGAGGTAAAAGGGAATCTGTAGAATATATACAGCAGCTCTACAGCACTGCACTAAACAGAGGGGGAGCATACTCTGTTAAACAAACTGTTAGTTTAGTGTTTGTTGGTATTTGATTGCATGAATTGAGAGCATGTGTTAAACGCAAAGTATGCCTGTTTGCAGATGTACAGCTGTACGACAGGCCGACATCATTTAAAGGCCCTGAAAACATATTTGAACAATTAACTTGATGGAATCCGTCATTAACATTCTGCAGTCTTGTCTGTTTAGGGAGAAATGGTTGGATTATTTGCGCAAGACACGTCTGCATGTTTATTTTTTTGTCTGTGCTCGTCTCCCTGGTTTGAAGCGGGCCGGGCGCAGCTGTAAAAGGCCTCATGCATTTATAAATGATACTTATGGATGAATAAGGGGCTGAATTTTCGTTTTACCGTGGTATATTTTCACCCAACATCATGTAACTTTTCCTGACCATCATCTAAACCTCCGCTCGTCCCCCGTTTGTGTCTTGATACAGGTTTAGGAATCATTTCCATTTTCCCTTACAACTGTGACTAAACATCTACGAAAAGGTCGGGAACACGGGGGATTGAGCTCCAAGCCGAATCCTCCTGGGCGGACACGGCACGATAATCTGCAATGACGACACGACTGGACCGGACTGGTCATGGGAAGAGCCGAGGCGGTTCCCCTCCTCTCAGTGCCTTATGGAACTCTGAGTCCAATCAATGCAACTCATTCACAATGATATTGCTTTTTGCTTGAAACTCATACAAAACAGAAGAATGGTGCAGTGATTAATATGTATATATCTATAGATGTATAGATATATATGTATGTATAACACATTTGACACGTTACAATGAATGAGAGAACTAAAGCCATCATTTGCAACCCTAAGCACATTTTGAAGTGCCAGAACGAGGACGAATCTTATATAACAAGTGTCGAATTGGTTTCTTGTAATCAATATGATCCGATTACTCTTCATCCTTCTGCTGCCAGATTTTCACTGGTTCTATGTGTTCAAATACTTTTATTAGATCTACTCAGTGCACTGTAAGACACTGGTTATTAGACGATAGCTTTTATACTGCTGTAAGTCACTTATAGTGACCTTGTACTTGTTTTAAACGACAGATCGACCTTATTGGAGCGAAACGCCATTCAGCCCAAAAACAATTACGAGTGTGTTGTTTGTACTCTAAACTCTGGTGCTGCTGCCGCTGTCTTCTGAACGTTTGACGGGACTCACGAAGATGAGAAGATGATCTGGTTTGGCTTCCCACGCGACCCCAGAACCAGGTCATAGTTCGCACTTCCAATACTGCCAAGAGTGTGTTTTGTATGACGAAGAGTGTGTAAAGCAAAGTGTTCACGCTTGAGTTAAAAAAAAAAAAATAAGTTTGTGATTCAAAGTTTGTAAAATATCAAAGGAGCTCCGACTCGCTGAGGTCTCCCCGCTCCAAACAGTCTTTCCCTGAAGAGTCGTTCAAGTCTTCTGTACATGAAAGCAAAACCAAACGAAAAGGGTAATTCAATTGTAGATTAACTGCAATCCAATTAAAGGATAACAGTAATGGCTTTTAAACTGTAGTATTTTGGATTACCTAACATTTTCTTTAACAATTGCACATTTTACAAATGAGCTGTGGTTTGCTTTTCATTTGATTTCCTTTAAAAGAGCATTACAGTGTTTGGTGACTTCACTTAGTAAATGAAAAATATACGAATACAACGGAAAATAGATTTATACAAGGTTATACCAGGGAGAGTCCTGAAGCTTAGCACATTTCCATATTGCTGTAATCATTTCTGTTCTTTGAAAAAGACTGTGATTCCATAGGATTTAGGAAGATAAATATCTAATCACCTGAAACTATGGGCCGATAGTTTTATATATATATAAAAAAAAGAAGCTGATAATGTGAAGAAAAATAAAGAGCGAGCCGAGAAAGATGTGTACATTTAGATAAATGAGATTATTTATATAACATGATAAAACATTGATTTCCCTTTCCCCCTTTTATTTCTGTTTTTTTTCTAAGAAACTGCATGAAATCAGTGATGCTCGACGGCTCTGCTCCTCACAAACCGACCCTAGGTTACGATTAGAGATTCAGCCCTGGTTATTCTTTTGTAAATCAGTTCCACCTTCTTTTTTGTACGCCTCACCTTCTGCAAAAAAACAACAGTTGCCAGGCCGAGTAGTGGGTACAAAAGAGCAAAGAGATGCATGCATAATTTGCTGAACCTCATTAGTGAGGCGCTGTACAGAGAATTTTAATACATTTTGTAAATAAAAATGTACAGAAAGGGCTCCTGTGTGTGCGTTCGAGTCATTTCACAACACTGTTCGAACCTCTCCACGCTGAATTAAACACTGAGGATGGGTTTTTTTCTTTACGGCCTGCAGGGATCTTGGCTCAGGTTAAACACACTGCATACTTAAACTCCAGTGTGGTGCCGGTGCGGTATCAGTAGCCCGAGCAGCGCCCTGCAGACAAGCACACAAAGAGAGGAGTTTTTTCCTGTAATGGTTCGGTATTGAGCCGTTAGTCAGTGGAAGTGTGTGTGCATGTTTTGGATCAATAGTAAGCACCATCTGCCTCACTCTCGCTCTCCTGCCTTGCATCCCCCTGATTGAGGGCTCCATTGACAGCTTCATCTGCCATGTGATCTTTCTCCCCCTCTCTCTCTCTCTCGCGCTTTATAAAATGCTTTGTGACACAATCAATAATGTATTATTATAACCACCAACTGCTTACAAAACACGCTGCACACGGATGCTGTGTCGCTTGTAATTCCGGCACAAAGTTATAAGCTGTAAAAGTAGATTTTAGGGAGGACGCTTTTTTATCAGGATTTAGTTAAATAAACACAGCAAAGGGACAGTTAATCATTTAAATCCTGCTTATTCCCACACTGCAGATCCTCGCACATACAGTAAATCAGCACAATGCTCGATAGATTTGCCCAGACAGTCTGTGTCATTTCACCGCTCTCTGGGTCTTCATTGTGTGGTTAAAATGAATTCCTTCTTGCAGAGATCCAGCCTGCCACAGCTCAAATAACAAATCCAACAAACATGGCAAAACACCAGTGGGTTTTTTTTTGTCTCTCATTTCTGGATGCAGACACTATGATTCAGGATTTATTCACTGCACCAGTCCTGTGGAACAGACCCAGGCTAAATAAAATGCTACTGTATGATCCACACAACCCATTTCTGACAAAGCATGAAAGGATATTGCTTTTTTGTTCTTCCTTTGCTTCGCTGCCTCTCGATTTTTGTGTGTGTGTGTGTGTGTGTTTTTTTTCTCGGTTATGCCTGGACTGCTTTCAAACAGGAACAAGACAACGTGGGGGAGTGGTGCGCGAGGATGGCGCTGCACTGCAGTGCACGATGCTCATGAGACTATTCTCTGGAATGAGTTTACTCACCTATCAAAGGGGGCGACACAGTGACTGTGTTTGTCCTGCAAGAATAGGAGAGGAAAAAAAACAAGAGGCAGCAAGCAATTATAGTGAAGCCTTTCATTCGGAAAGTAATAAAAGAAAAGGAACTGTTCATCTAATCACAAGAGCAGGAGAGCACATTTCCTTCCACCAGAGGACAACTAATCATCCCCCACTGTGCCGTCGCACACTTCCAGCATGTGTCGACTACAGCCCGGCCTGCCTCTTTGGGCCTCTGCGGCTGCGAGAGTTAATCTGATCTAACAGGGGCTCTGTCACCGAGGGGAACATGCTTATGTGTGCGTGTGTGTGTGAGAAGAAGAGAAAGAGTGTGTGCACGGGGAAGGGAAAAAGAAAAGGCAGAAGGAGGACGTGTCATGGGGAGGATACTTTGATTACAGCCACACACAAAAAAGCTTTCTGGTTCAGTAGCTCCCTCACTTTGGCGTGTGCTGCAGTCTTCACCCTCTATCTCTCTCCCTCTCTCTCCCTCTCTCTCCCTCTCTCTCCCTCTCTCTCTCCCTCTCTCTCTCTGCAAGGACACAATGAATAAATCAGATTCCAACTCAGTTGTTCCATTTCCCTCTTTTCTGCACTTAAGCTCCTCGGCTATCTTCAAGTGCACCTGAACAGAGCTGCACTTGACTTTCAAGCTCAGTTGACATTGATCAGCTTCCCGGACGTGTATTAAAAAGAAAAAGAACTCAAAGGCATCGTCATGAATGGAGCATTTTCACATTTATTTCCAAATTCTGTTGCTGTTGATTCTCCTCTTTAAATCGTATTTTAATGACTCCAACGACGACAGAGACGCAGCAATGACACATGGACTTCATATGTGAAGCCTTTAGGGCATGACTGAAACAATAAGAATGAAGAAAACAAATATTAGCACAGGAACTCCATTAGCATTCTGCGCTGAATAAGAGGTAATCATCTACATGAACTGTGGCGCGCCTCTCATTCATTAACATACAAACTGTTGCACACCAAAAACTGCGTTTGCAATGTCTCCAATATATGCAAAACACAACTTCCTCAGACGGTGAGTAATGCAGGTGTGAGTCACAGGAAACATGCAGATACAAGAGGAGATCCTGTTACTGTTTGACTAAACCTGAAGGGGCAAGAGTCATGATTCGACTCTGAACGCAGCGAGATCGCTGGCGGTAGATGTGTCAGATTCAGTATTTGCAGAGACGGCTGTCCTCGTGGGAGTTTTATGCACCACAGATTCAGGGTCTAGAGTTAATAGAGAGTGAAGAGTGCAATATAAGAAAACGCATGCAGCCGACTGCAGACCTGACGCTAACAGCACCTCACAGAGAGGTGGAAAGGGTCAAGGGTCGCTCAAAGGCAGAAATCCTAAACCTATTTCTGCTGCTGTATGCTAGCTAAACATTAGCTTAACCCTGTGTGGATTAAACTATCTTTCTTGCAGGTGGGCTTCTTTGTTTTTGTCAAAGCGACGAACACACAACCAAAGTATGGCCCCAATTTCACAAATGTAGCGCTCCATTTAAGAAAAAGTCCACTTTCATGCACTCCAGCTCCATAAAACATCGTCAGTGTTTTCGTTTTCTCTCCTCCTGCCTCTGCGATACCTCGGGTTGTGATTTTCTACATTTTACTCATTTCCTTCCACAGAAAAAGGTAAAAGGTGTGCTCAGGGAGGCTTTTTAAAAGGTGTAAAACCTCTCGCTCAAAACACAAAATATCTCGCGGCTGCATTACATTATTGATTTCTGAGGCTCTGTGGTGGAATCACTATCTCTTCCTCTACAATAATCATTTCTCTCTGCTGCCAAAAAGGTGAGTGAAGGAAGCTGTTGGTCGTTAATTCACAAATACAGTAAAAGATGATGGTTAAACATTGCTGTCTTATTAAAGGCCGCCATATCTGTATCTGAAAGTTACAAACAATGCTAACACTAGCATCTATTAGCAGGATGTACAGCACAGATATGGCTTCGAACTCACTCTAAATGCACTGAAGGTATTTTAAAGTGTGAATAAGACAGGGTTCTTTTATTTTATAAGTGGTTAATTAACTGCTTTAAAGTCTATATAAGAGGATTAATGTTAAGCGTTATCTTTGCACCTGCAGTTGGATTCAATTTCCAGAAGCTGTTCCATCAAACTTTAAAGAAACAGTTCCACATTTGAGGAAATACTCTTATGAGACGATTACACCTCTCTTATAGCCATCCATTCAAAATCACAGTTAGCTTAGCTCATTTTGGCTTAAACACTGGAAACAGCTAGCAAGACTCTGTTCAAAAAAATAACAGTTTAGGCACGTCTAAAGTAGGGATGCATGATATTATCGGCACGTTATTGGTATCGGCCGATATTGGCTTAAAAATGATAACACGCCGATATCCGCCGATATAATTAACCGATAAAATAATGGACTGCTGCATACTTGATTAACTGCCCGACCTCGGCACAATGTCCCCGGCGCGAAGAAGACCTGCGCGGCGCAGCGTGATGACGTCACGTGTGTCTACCTGCAGCATGAGAGAGTTAGAAGCCAAAATGTCCGTGGTGTGGAAGTTTTTCAAAGTGTCCGAAATAGAAAGCAAAACTGCTATTTGCAATGACTGCTCAGCTTCGGTGATGCGAGGAGGAGCCAAGGCAAAGTCTTTCAACACTACAAACTTGATTAACCGTCTCAAGACCCGTCACCCCGACCGTTGTAACAAATGTGATAAGAGTATCACCATTATACTGTACGCTAATTCCAATACAGAAGAGAGTTGATGAGCTCTGCAATTAGGTGTGCGGGAAAAAAATATCGGTATCGGTAATCGGATAAATGAGTTGTAAAATATCGGCATATCGGATATCGGCAAAAAATCCAATATCGTGCATCCCTAGTCTAAAGTTCACTACTGAACAATATAACTTGGTTTATTTCCATACATAGCCATAGCATGAAAATTACATTATGGTACAGCAGGTTAGGAGCGTAGACTGATTAAAAGATGGCCGACATGACAGCTCACCTAAAGTGAAGCCAAAACATCTGGAACGCCCCCTTCTGGCTGGCTGCAGTATAGGTCATAAAGCCCGCCTCCTCCATGTTAACAGATGGGACATGAGTCAAACTATAAAATCAAAATACTGGTCAAATACATTTTTCTCAAACATGGTTTCTGTCATTATAGTTTTTATCATGCTGAGTTTTGTTTTGAATAGTTAGCTGATGCTATAAAAGGGGGTGTAATGTCATGATTGACAGCTCTGTTGACAAATACGGCTCCTGCAGCCGATCTGTTCCGGGTTAGCAGAGTAGAGGAGGACCAGCGAGAGGAGGCGAAACTAACACTCACACTACAGTCATTAACGTTTCCATATCTGTAAATATCTGCTTCAGACCAACACAAGAAGCATTTCTGCTTTCAGTTTTTTCGCTAAAGTACATGTGTTTTGGTTAGAAGAAGGGGCGGGACGTCAATACCGACAACCAACAGACATGAGAGTGGAATCACTCATGTAACTCTCTGCCTGAGCAAATGTATTGCCCAAAATCTCAGACTCTTCCTTTAAATCACAGTAGTTACAACATACTTAAGGTGCACTCTTCTAAATATGTACTCCCAGATCTTAGCCAAATAACGCACCTTTGGGAGGAGATGAAAGACGATCCTCACAACACGGGAGAAAAATCTGCATTTACTGCACGACAGCCACAAGTCAGCACGGACCAGCCTCCCTGCGGGGCATTTCAAGCATCTTGCTGAATCAATGCTTTGATGGATTCAGCTGCTCCGGAATTAAAATAAAGTCAGGCAGCAACGTGCGAGCGAGCTGCTGAGTGCATGTAACTGATTTATGGCAGCTTTGAGTGTTCATGTATGTAGTTTTGTACTTTCACTCAACATGTGGTGGACAGAGGACGCGGCTGAAGGGACTCGCGGTGTCGGATCAGAGAGAAATTAATAAAAAGTCGCGGGAGGTTGAGGTCCTAGGGAGCTTCATTAATACGTCCCATTAGAAGTGACAAGTCGCTTAGTGCGGCTTCACATCTGGACGCTGCACTTCTTCATTATCGCTAAGGGCGGCCGGCTTTTAAACAGTTACAGATATGGCACAACAGAATTCATGTTGACCCAAACATTTAGCTTAGTCTACATTTATGAAGAGGAATGATGATCAGTCGCCGTACAGTAAGCAGTTTGTTTCCCCCAAGAGGAAATTGCTTCTGTAACTGTTTGTGTGCACCGTGCAGGTCGCTGGTCTTCAGCTTTGGCCTGTACAGTCTAATGTGTACTCCAAACATCATAACCGTTTCTCTATGATGTTATAATTGCTCCCCGCAATAACAAAGGCAATATGAGTCAGCTGTGGTCCATCCCTGCAGAAACCACTGATTGGCTTTTGATGAAAGTTCAGCTGCGTGTTGTTGCTGCTCCGCTGCAGCATTTTCTCCATCGCACCGTTTGTCCTGCAAAACAGATTTTTACTAAACTGTGGGGAATTATGACATTCTCACATTTTCATAAATAAACAGATCAGCCCGTAGAAAGGTCACACCGTAATTTGTTGACTCATCCGTGAGTCATCAGCAATAATATCGGAGCCTTATCTGGGTCATGCTTCCCAGAAGCCTCTCAAAGTTGAGATGATCGTAGCACATAGACGTACCATCACGCTGAGATGATCTCAGCCTCCAAGGAGTTGTTTGACATTTTGGAAGATATGCTTCTTTGCTTTTGTGCCGAGAGTTAAGGCCCTTTTTTTAAGTACATAAGGCTCAATTTGTAGGGGAATATTCACAAAACCATAGACTTGAATGTAACACACAAATGCGCTCTGATGAAATAGGGCGTTCATGTTATTCACTCCACGGCTGATTTGCTCCCGTTTTCGCCTTAATAAGGAGACTTCAGCCAATCGCGACAAGTGATGTAACACAAAGCAACAGCCTCTGCATGTCAAGGTGCCCTTACTGTTGATGGTTGGAAGCATGTTGAGCTCTTGGTAAAGTTATTGAAACACACTCACAAATTAAGAGTGCCTTTTCTTATGATGAGATGCACACGAGGGTGAACAAAAGAAGTCACTAATGTAGACGGAGCCAGTGCATGTACTGTAGGCTGAAACATTACAGATGATACAGTTTGTTGCGAGGTAACAAGCAGAGTAAATTAAAGGTCTGTAAAGATTTGAAATCCATGACAAGGTCAAAAAGATCACACACTGTTGAGGATTAACTGAAACCATTAAATGTAACAAAATTGTAACATGCTTGAAAATAATTAAAATGATGCGTTTTTTTTACAGTTTTATTCTTTCTTTCTTTATTGTTTTATTTAAAGTTATAATCTCGAAGATTTCAGTTTCGTTCTCTTTGGCGCCACCTATGGCGATAAACGGTAATTGTGGTTGTAAACAGTGTTGCATGTGTGACGTCCACAGTTCGCTCCGGCTGTAACTTGATTTTCCTCGCTGACGGTCGCTTTCCTTTTCAGACTGTTTGCCTTCATCTGAGCGTCCAATTTGTTTCTTTTTCTTTGGATTTTCACTTATATTTGAAGTTGTATCTGTAGTCATCCATCTTTTCTTTGTTTGTTCAGCCATAGTAGATTACTGTTTACTCGCAACACTTGCAGAGACCGGAAAAGCAGCCGCTTAGCTCCGCCTACCCTCTCTGGCAGACCAACCACTGCTGGGTGATGGAAAACACGTCGCTAACTGGGCGCCACTTGTGATTATTTCCACAAAGGTCGCACCAGACACCCAGTCTGTAAAAATACTATATACTGCAAATGCAAAGGCTTTCATCAGAGGGCCATAGGCTCAATCACCATTGTGTTACCTCATTCAGCGATAGACAGTGACTTAACAGACATTTATTTGAATCAAAATCTTCGAGATTATTACTTCTTCTTCTTCTGACTTCTTCAAACTTAACATCATCAAGTTTTTTTGCAATTGATTGAGTTTTGAAATTACTTTTTGTGAGTCAACCCGGGTGAAGTATGAAGCAAAGCTAAACCGTGGATTGTTTTTAGAACAGAGCAGGATGAGCGTTTCCCCCCGCTTCCAGTCTTTATGCTAATCTAAATTAGCTTCATATTTAGCCTATAGTGTATGGATATGAGACTGGTATGAATCTTCTCAGCCGAGTCCTGGTAATAATATATAATTGTATCTTCAAAAACTTTCCCTTTAAATGACTGTACAAGATAGGGACAACAGTCTTATCATTGCGTTTCTGTATCTTTGAATACACCGTATGAACTTGTTTAATTTACTTCTGGACACCCTTTTATTTAAAAAGAGCACTTTTTTATTTTTTCCAAATGTTTGGTGCAGTAAAAAGTATTGAAAGAGTATTTTAAGTCTGAAATAACTCTAATGTAAATGTAAAATGTACATGACGAGGGTTTAAAGCACATTTTCACACTCTCTCAGTCTTAGTAAATATAGACTCTCCTCCTCTGTGTAAGAGAAGTGCCGGTCCATTAGAAGCTCAGTGTATCAGAAGCAAAAGGTTCTGTCAGAGCCTGACAGTGCATGAAGTCCCATCATTGTTTTATAATACTGGCCTTACACTACAACTCCTGCAACAAAGTCGAACGCGGCACAGGCCGAGACATTCGTGGAATAACAAGGATGAGCAGAGTCGGAGAAGTAATTTCATTCATTCGTAGACGCATCAAAAGAGAAAACCAAAGCGTGCCTGTGTGTAAGAGGTGGAGGAAAAGATGTGGTAACTCTTGGATGTTTCTATTCATAATTGACAGCAGTTACAAGATAATAGCAGTGCTTTTTCAATCCTGACAAGCCCTTGAGCAAATAAATAAGATACCCCGCGAAGGTGACGATGTAAAAAACAAAACCTCCTTGAGGCAAAGAGAAGGGATGTGCCGCTCTCATTACTGCCGGGAAAAAACAACATATGTGTGCAGTGGAAGAGCGACACAGTCCGTGTCTTTGAACGGGGAAGTGATGTCCCTGTCACGGGCGCTCCTCCAGCACCTAATTACAGCTTTGAAGGCTGAGCGGCTCTTCCTTGTCGCCCCGGTATGTAGTGTGGGTGCACCTCAAAACACCTCTGAGCGGCATCAAACGCTCAATCAAAGCTTCACTTTAAATTGCATTTCTACACTCGCTTTTAATGACGCACACGCTGGGTTACTGTGGCTGCGGTGGAAAGTGTAAATGCCATCTGTGGTGCGTGTTTTGCATACACAGCAGTCTCTAATGAATCTCATTACAAGCACATATAATACATATATAGTGAAGACTTTCTACACGAGTGTTTAAATATGTGTTTAACGACTATTACACAAACATACTGTTATTGTACGGATGGCCCTAGTCTCCTTTTTAATGAGATGTTTCAGCCTCTGCATGGATGTAGATGTTTCTTACTGTTATAATGCCGTTTATTTGAATGGAAAATTAATAAGCTGCTGTTTTATTCTCACATTTTTAGCTAGCGAGCGGTGTTAAGTGGCTCTTAACCCGTAACACAAGCGTTACCGTTTCATATTTCAAAAGAGCCAAAAGGTCAGGGTGTCTGCGTTTGCCAGGAAATGTGCATTACTTGATTTTCTTGCAGCTTCAGAATTGCTTCAATGTGTTCAGCTCGTGTTGCTAAAACAGAGACATCATGCTGTTCTATAAAAATGTAACATCAAAATCTTTATATATGCACAGAGGACTGACTGGAACAAGCAGAAATCCGGCTGCCGTCGTGTGGTCTCAAACACACGTTCATGCATTGCCCTGAGCTGTAATACTCCACATCATCTCCAAGGTGAAATCCCTGCCAACATCACGGGAAACCCTGTAAGGGAGCCGAGGGGGAGTCGCAGGCCTGTGATGGAAACACTGCCTCCGCTACATTCGGAAGAATTGCTGTTTCAAGTGGAGTCATCAGCATATTTTCAAATTCACTGTCATTTCCTTCATTGACCGTAACAGCAAAAACACTTCAGCGCTCCGCCGCCTGACGGGCGCTATTCAACAGGGACCGGCTCAATAGAAGCGCCAAGCATGCAAGAAGGCCTCGTCCAATCACAGGGCGCGGACAGGCGTACCAGCCTGTGAGAGAGAAAGGGGGAGAGAGACGGAGCAGCGGGAGAGATAGTCTTGTTGAGAAATTGCATTACAGGAATATGCGGCATAACAAAAGGAACGGGTCTGGCCGATACGTTCTCTCTAAATGTCAGAGAGGCGTTCATGCAAAGTTAAAAGAGCAAAGAGTTTGGATGAAATGAGGATTTAGCCGGTACACAGGGTAAAATGTCTGCGTATTAAAAATGCATACGATCACTACAGGGGCGCCTTTCATACTGCGAGGACACACCGAGTTAACACAAAACATTTCTGCACTCAGGAGGTAATGATGAGGGGAAAAAGTTAAAAGAAAAGAATCCTTTAAGAGAAATGTTTTAAAGTGCCAAATTTATGGGATTTTTCAATTGTCTGCACATAACACCCGTGTCTTATGTGGAGGGTTATATTGGAGCCATCTCCCTCAGCAATAGCTCAATTTAATAGAACAGTAACGGGATACTAGCCTAGAACACTGTTCAATTTGATTACGCAGTTCATGGGGACTGCGGACTTTGATAAAGGATTGATTTATTTTGCAGGGAGCTTGAAATAATAATCCTCTGCTAAACCTTCATGGCCTCCAGGCTCAAACTTTTAATAACGTTATGAGAGAGATGAGAATAGCGCATCACTGCGGGCCTGGTGCGGCTCCGCTCAGCCGTCCTGTACAATAGCCCCTTCTCGTCGCTGTTTGTGCCTCAGCGTGATGGGTCGTTTGTTTTTTTGTTTGTTGATACGCTTCCAAGCCGTCCAGGAATTTGCCCTTGGGTTTTATCTTTAAAGTCATATGTGCACTTAAATAACCTGTGCCATGAATCATAGTGGTGTTATCTGAGACACTAGCTCTTTGTTAAGGCTACAGAGTCTTTATAATAGTGCTGGGGCTTGTTATTAAGAACCAGAAGAGAACAGAAGGTTACAGGCTTCGCAGGTTGCAAACAAATGCAAAATTAGGGAGGCTGGGATGAGGGCGCATGAGGGAGATTGTGATATAAACAGGCTGAAACTGCCTTGAACTGCCACTGGGGGCTCATAAAAACTGAATGGAGGCTCTGCTTTGTGTGAATTATTTAAATCTGGAGGGCAAAGAGCATACAGATGCTGCATTCGCAATGAGCTTAAGCGGGCACAAACATCACTGCTGACATGACAAGAAACAATGCAATTACAGAAGTGATCAGACGTCCAGTCGAGATGTGATGATTTTACAGGTTAAAATATGATTAAACACATTCAAACTGGGCTCATCTGGAACTTAGAAGTTTACTTTTACAGCAGCATCTAAATAGCTGACATTATTTGTGAACATGTACATACTTCACACCATATAGTGTCATGGGACACACACAAGTATTTCAACATTTTGGGGCTTACATCATTCATGTTCTTGACAACACTGGTACCTCTCTCATGACTGTGTGCTAACCACGAAGCTACTTAGCTTCATAGGCCTGGCATAATCTCAGTTTAGCATAAAAAGTACAACAGTACAACAATCATATGTTATTAACTGGAGTCACGTTTCTCGCCACCTATTTATGGTAAGTTAAAAATTGTTCTTAGCTCTGTTTAGAAATATCTGTCTCCTCAAATGTTAAGTGCTCCACCGTGTTCACCAGCTAGCTACCAGCTCTATCTGTCTGCCATTGGGTCTTATGCGGGTAGAGTACATTTTTTACAGTTTTTAGAGCCTTTTCACTGAAAACAGAAACCTGCTGTTATGTCCCCAAAAAACTCCTATAAAACACGGAGGACAATAATCTCTTTCTTTTTTTTCATGGTGAGAATAGGGCTGGGTAATATGAAAAATCATATATCACGATATGGGCTTTTTCATATCTCGATAACAACACAATATAGCTTTTTGCTGGTAATTTAACAAATTAATTAGTCTATATGAAATAACCACAGGGTAAAGCCCATTTTTGGATAATCCTGTGTGAATTAAATACCTAATAAAATAAGAAAATAATGAGTACTATTTATTTGTCGAGTCATGCAGGGCTTTCCACTAACATAAACAGTAGTTAGGCAGTGAGAACAAGTTAGCTAGGGGGGCTTGGGAGAAAAACTTTCCCGAAAAACTAAACGCCCAAATGTGGTTGTTTCTGGCACATTTTCAAAGGAGAATTAGGCCTTTTGTATGTTTTAGCCCACTCTGTGTTTGTATTTGGATCTACATGACAACATAGATAAAAATGTACACTGCTGCAGCCTGCAACAAGCTGTGATATGCTTAGAGTCTCTTCTTACTTATTAGGTTTTTGATCTGCCACTGTAACAACCGTCCCTGTAAGTTGTTTAAATCAGTAAATAGCGAAGCTGCCCGCTTTATTACTCAATATATGGCTCTGCTACAAATTACATTTAGATTGTAATCTGAAGAGGAATAAAGGAGAAAAGTGAAATGTGGGCTCTATAAAAGGTAATTCATTGATCTGTTCATTCATTAAGCCCATAAACGTCTGCGTGGCGTATTAGGAAAACTTTTTAATGCTCACTGTGCAGGCGTCACGTCGCTGCCACCGATGGTTTTACTATTTAATGGCGGTTAGCAAACAGCTTTCAGATGCGCTACAACCGAATTACAACCAGGCGCCGGTAAAACAATGGAAAAATAGACTTTGAAGATAATAGTAACTTGAACTTTTCAGGGTTTTTTTTATAAATGTATGATGATTTCACCGTATGATCCCTACTTTGGGGCTGAAGCAAGAAGCTGTTAACACATTAATGACAAGTTAGCAACATGATATGGTGATAAAAGCATTAATGTGTGGTTTTGTGTCCAGCAACCTGATCAATCCGAGTTCAATATTCACTCTTTTTTATTGCTCTGTCTTACTCCCCACCAACTCCAGAAGGGCTGTGAAATGCTCCCCTATGCTCAGACATAGGCTACATTATTAGCAGTAAGGCCATGCGTTAAGTGCTGGGCAGTTAGCATTCAGTTTTAAGAGCTTCTTCTCTAAACACAGCAGCCTGCTGCACATGAACGAGACCCTGATAAGAGACGTGAAACTGAACCAAAACACTGAGCTGAGAGACGCTCATGCTTCAGTACAGAGCTGAGGGAAGCTGCAGAAACGGGCTCTCATTACAGATAATTTGATCCATTGTTCATTTGAAAATATTATCTACAGCTGCTTTACGGAAATGAACTTGCATGTGATGTCAACAAGAAAGACTGTCAAAAGAAATATCACAATCACTTTCTCTACACAAAGGGCATCATCAGCGTGCCGTCTCCCTCCGACCAGCACTGAGCCATGAGATACTGTATACCCATACTGCCTCCCACGTGTCCTCATATCATTGTGTTGGGATGAGATAGGTGTCTGGCCTTACCCGCTATCATCCGACCAAGATGTTATTATTTCACAAGCCGGCTCCCGTCTCCCACGGCCGCAAAAGCTCATTACGATTGATAACTGATAGCATCGCTTAATCATGACTGGACAAAGGCCATGGCCATCCAAACAAGTCCCTCGATTGAATTAATGGTATTCATTAAGCCCCAATTTGAGCCTTTACAGATGCCGCGACCTTATCCTGCTACTTCATCTTCTTGGGGATTGACTGGGGTAAAAAAAAAAAGCTCAGGGTAGGGAGAAAGAAAGAAAGGGGGATTGAGATTAAGGGAAGATGAGAGAATGAGCCCCCAGAGGAGGGGGTGTAAAGTATGAGAGGTGTTCATTTCGCTGCTGCTAGATTGACACATTCCCACCCGGGTAATGGTGGCAGCGCAGATTGTCCCGGAGCAGATTACCATCAGCTTTGCAGCGACTTCAGCACGCCTGGACTAACGGCCCTCCAATGCCACATTTCATCAAAAGTCCCCTGAAACATATGTGAACAACATTACAGAGAGGGGGGGAAATCACCTCCTCCTCATTAATAGGACTAACCTGAGGCGTAATATCCGCTCGGGGACCCCAGACCTTGAGTTAGAGGACATCACTCAGCTGCTGCTTTAAAATCAGCACAAGCGTGAACGTGCCTGCCTGTACAATATGAATCATTTACAGCCGGGCTCTAACAGCTTGCCAGCACGCCGCTGTGCTCTCGGACTCCCCGAAGCAACCCCGGCCCAGTAGCTCAGGAATACACAATGAGTTTGACCCCAGAGGTCCATGCAGAGAAGTGATGTTATGTAGTTAAGGCAGCATTGTACACTGTTCACCCCTTTGGGATGGCTTAGTGTTAGGGCGGGCTGACTGCACTCTTCTTCTCCTGATGGGCTGTGGACCTTTAGGCTCAGCTGGAGAGGACAGACATGCAGGAAGCTGTCTGTTGGTCTTGTCGTACATGTGCTTCATGATGTCAGGAAATGGGCTGAAGGGAAGTCAATACAAAAAGAAAGACATGTAACACTGTCTAGTCTATATCTAAGTCTACAAGTTGTAATATCTTCATCATCAGAATTTGGGAAACACATTTGAAAACAAAATCACATTATTTGTGATGTGTTTGAACCCACCAGTATTAGCTGCTCTGTCCATGTCAGACAGGCAGGAACATAAATGTTATCCATGGCAGGATTCTTACTAAAAGGGCAACATGGTGGTTAGGACACAGTGATCCGTACTTAGGAGGAATTTTCTCAAGATTTTCTGTTCAAGACATTTCCCAAAATAAAAATGTTCCTAAGTTAGCTAAGCAACACAAGCATAGGGCTGGGTTTAAAATAATCGATCTTTAAAAATATGTGTAAAATGCTGTGTGTTTGTCAGGTTAAATAAAAGTACATGATGTAACTTATTTGGGGTTAATTCTTATTGTAAACATTCAACATTTTGATAATGCACCAGGTTAGAGGTGCACTGATATTGTAACTGAAATACCCCTAACAAAAATCGATATTGAATCGTAATCGGAAATTGAATCGGGACATTGTGAATCAGAATCGATAACGGAAATACGTCAATTTGTATAACGTGCGTCGGTGCGTCGCAAAAACAAAAAGGCTAAGTTAGTTACGAGCTGGAGCAGAGCAACGTTACGTGCGTGCAGAAATGGATGTTGTCGCTCCTAGGGCGCCGCGGTCTTGGGAGCGCTGGTTTGAGCCTCAAACGCTTTGAATGAAGCCCCGGTACGATGTTTAATGAGAGCCTTACTTTCTCTCTGCTCCACTCCGATATACTGTCACTCTGCCGCTCTCTCTCTCGTACTTGCTCGACCACTTACTCACTACACAAGTTACAACGAGAGGAGAGGAGAGGAGAGGAGGAGGAGATGCGTTCAGGTCCAGTTGGGAAAAACTCACCCTCCCCACTATTAAAAGATAGAGTTTAAGAAGTAGGCCTTTGTAGTACCTTCTCAAAAATGGTTGATTTATGCTTTGAAGTAGTCCTTTCTGTTGTTTAATTAGCTCACTCTGCTCTTTTTAAGTAAGTACTGAAGTAAAAAATACTGATTCTCCAGGTTTGCTATGAAAAACAGTGATTCAATTAATCTGTGTCATATAGCTATCCTTTTCAATTTGAGGTCCAGCAGTTTTCTGATCAGGAATAGTCTATTATCATTAATATCCTTATTATTATTATTATTGTTTATTATTGTTAGTCATTATTAATATAATCACACAGTGACGTGAAAGTTGGAGACTAAAAAAGTAATCTTTAAAAAATAATCTTTGGAATAAACGATGAATGTGTCTTAGATTAATCGACTAATCGAAAAAATAATCGTTAGATTAATCATTAAAAAAAATCATCGTTAGGTGCAGCCCTGCTACTTGTACTGTGTGCAGTGCAACCAAAGAAACACGTGTAAGCTTCCATGGCCATATGGTATTTGGGTCAGGTGTGCTCAGTAACTTAGACAACCTCTCAATGACACATTATGCAGACCTTTCAAAGCGCTGCTGAGCAGAGGAATGTCATGTAAGATCATCATACATGACAGAACAAGAGCACTCCTCCCAGTGCTGATCAGAATGACACACACTTTGTACGGTGGCCTGTAGTAAACAAACAGGAAGATCATAGCACAGCAGATGATCCACTAGACAGTTGAAATTGGCTTATTATTTACTCAAACCTGTCAGCGTAACATTGTTGTTTAGTTATATCTTTAAGTAGTGAAAGGCGAGTGCAGAAGAATTCCCTCTCTGCATATGTGATTTTTTTGTCCTTCTCCACAAAAAATGACACGGTTCTATTTTAGACATTTATAGAGGTTGCGAACACAGATAAGGTTTTAGGGTCTGGCAGCGATGACAGGGGTTTAAAACATTGATGGCTCTCTGTAACACAGATAACAGTTAAACATGAGTCTGAAGCAGCGGGGTCGGGAATGATTTATGATCATCTTCATTAATAGTCCAGTGGCTCTCCAGAGATATCGACCAGGACCTCCTTAAGTTAGTGCAGTAAATCACGTGGCACAGCCCTGCCTCAAACGAACTAAACTATCTACACAAACTTGCTACCATCACCCGCCACAGCGGAGATACACATGCGTGTCACAACACAAGCGAGGTTAAATTGAATACATCTGCTCTTGCAGTGTTTCACATTGGCCTCACGCTGAGCCTGTTCGCTGGATAAACTAATGAAATGTGTGTGAAGCGCTCCCTCGCTGCTATATGGCGCCCTCTGTTACAACAGTGTCACCCCGCTGCTGGCTTTGTTTAAATAGTCATTCTTTGAAGTGAATACATTTCTTTTTTATTATGCAGTTGATGTGCAGCCCTTCAGAGCAGACAGGGAGCACGTGTGTGACAGCACAAGTCTATTGAGGTTGAGTGTGTTAAAACATACGATTTAGGGCTGACACTCCGAGTCAGGATTTAAGGTTTGGAGACAAATTGACCAACTGTTGCTTATCGTATACATTCATCATTGTCAGCAATCACGTCTGCACAAGCACCACTCCCCCTCAACAAACATACAGTGTAGCTGACTAATGCATGTGTGGTAAACAGGCCATTTCTTCCATTTAATCACAGCTCGGTCTGTAATTACACAGAAGGATGGCTATCAGAGTAGCGCTCATTGTATAAAGCATTAGTGGGTCATCTGCAGTGAGACGGGAAAGGAGAGGAAGGGAGGGAGAAACGTGTATAAAGCTTTCAGGGTATCAGATCTGCAGCAGCAGCGGGGAGTGCGCAGTGTAAATGAAGAAGTGTGTGAGCCCTGTGAAAGAGCGGCTAAATGTGTTTGTAATTATCCCCCGACTTGTCAAAAGGCTGTCACTAATAAACAAACAAGCTTGGAAAAAATTGCAGTCACCTGTAAGAGCTGTTTTCCAGCGTTTTATGTCTCCTGTGTGTTTTTCTCGTGCACATGAAAGTTAATGAGAGGACCCACTGTGTCTAAAGAGGCTCTGAAGTTCACAGGTCAAGCTGCTTTATTTATGCCCTCGCTCCTTTTCTCTCTCATTTTTTTTCGCCCTCCTCCGCTGCGACTGGGTAAGGCAGCCACGAATCATCTGTGAGCCTATTAATTAGTCCAATCGCTGGCAAACAGGCCTGCGTTATCACTGCAGCACGACAGTCTTTCAGAGCTGAAATTAAACCGTGCACACTACTGTTCTGGTGCCAAGGGGAGCAGAGATTTAGCTCCACTGGCACCGCGCACGGATAAATCACCACAGCTAAGCAGCCTGTAGCACTGCCATGGTAAAAAAAAAAAAAAAAGAAGAGGGCAAATAAAATGTGCTGCGCTTTATGACAAAAAGACCATTATGTGTGATGACAAACTGGTGATGAGCACTTTGGTTCAAAGAGGAAGCGCTCTGCAGCTTCAAACGGGGCGAACGTCTGTCAGAATAAGAGCAGAGAGACAAAAGGGAAAGAAAAGGACAGACTGGAGAATGTGAGTTACTGAGAAGAAGAGAGATGCCAAAAAAGATCTTCGGAAAACCAAGGTCTCCTTTTATTGAAGGAGAAAGATGAATGGCAAAAGATGCGAGTATTAAATGACAGAGAGAATGAAGGACAGGCAATGATTGGAAATGTGTGCATCCAAGTGTGTGCGTGCCCGGCTGATTCTGGCTCCGACTTTAGGTTGTGGGAGGATCACGAAACTGTGTTTCCCAGCTTAGGCCCTGTTTACGCCCCTTAAAATGCAGATGTTGGTAATAAATCCTGCGTTTGCTCATTTATTTGGGGGGACTGCACCTTGCTTTATTAAACCCATCTATCACTCAGGGCTCCTGAATCAATGGGATGCAGAGGAAAGCAGTGTCAGCACAGAGGCACGCAGGGAGAATACCGGCAGCCTGCAAAAGTCAGAGGAGAGAGGAGCACTGAAGCAGGAATAGATCAAAGCTTCTGTCACACATTGTGCATGCATGATGACAGAGGTCAGTTTCTTGTGTGCATTCATATAAAAAACATTCTTAATTGGATGTGTATGCCATCCACCGCAGTGTAGAAATGGAGTTAGAGTAGTGCAGATCTGGAAGAGGAAACTCTGTAAAAAAAAAGTGTCAGGTGCAGTATGTAAATAAGACCTAAATGCAGTCAGGTAATTAATTACACTCAATCTGCATTTAGTATTCAGATATGCAGTGTTATCCCGTATGGAGCTCATCTAGGGGAACCAGGGGTGAACTGCTTCAAACCGAGCCCATCTGGAGACTCCCTCCCCGGGATTCACTCTCCTGTGGCAGAGAAGGCCACATCAACCTCTTCTCCACAGCTGCCACATCCCAGCGCCCAGGCTGCCAGGCGCGTGTTAAATAAGTCTGTCTCAGCCCGCGGACCTGGGCAAAAGGAATATGGAAGAGATCTGGCTCAGCAGAGGGAGATGAGAGAGAGCGAGGAGAGAAGAAAGTTTGAGAGCAGAGTGAGAGAGGGAGGGGCGAGGAGGCGGCAGGGAAAATACGAGTCTGCAGCGAGAAAAGAGAGAGAGAGAGTTGCTATGCAAACGGACATCAAAGGAGCGAGATTGGTTTGTACTTTTTAGTGTTGCTACTAATCGGCTAACGCAGCGACAGAGGCTCTTCTTGGACAGGGGGGAACACGACCTGAGAGGTTTGCTAAGATGTTAAAAAAGCCTTCCTCCATCGTTCATCCCGACCTGGCAGAGAGCTATCAACTGCTGTAGACAAAGATCAGTAACCTGCGAGTGACGTATGAGTCCGTCCACCTGAGTGTGCCTGTGTATTCATCACAGAGTAAGAACAGAAACAGCAAAGTGCATACTATGCAGCACAACAAGCTGTAAACAAAAAATAACAAAGTTCATATGGGCTGTCTGAAATCACTCATTAATACCTCTATAGAGTCGTATATAGAGTTCACCATTTTAGTGCAGTCCTAATCTCTATTTACAGACTCTACATAGAAATCATAGGCTTGTATGTTAGGGACGGCAAGTGTTCTGGTTTCCCTTTGAACTACGCTTGTAGTCCAAGTAATATTGACTAATCACGTATCAGCAGGCTGCGGCGTATGCAGGAAAAACAGTCGTGAGGAGAGCAAAAGCAGCCGGGACGTAATGCGTCGTAATGACATCCCGGCTCCCGTCAGCGTGATCTGACAATCACTTAGCTTCTTATTAATCTCTATAAACAGCTAACAATCTGCTCCAGAGCAAAAATTCAACTTGAGATAAATTCGACACGAAAGCCGTTCAGCGTTTAGATTTCCCAACTTCCTCAAATGCATCACGATCGATTCAAAGCTTTTTAAAAGTAGTTTTCTTCTCCTCTTGAGGACAGACCTGACAAAGCTTCATTATTATGTTTTACTAATCTGCATCATGATGTGGACATTTTAGCAAAGGTAAGACCCTTTAATTAAAATCAATCACAAGAAAAACATTTTTCTGTAAACAATGCAGCACGTGGAAAAGGAAGTCTTGACTGGAAGTTGTTTATCGCTAACTGCGGACTAAACTGGACACACCCGGCATGATCAGACTGTAACCGATGGGATGCAAAATTGGTGCAGTCTCAATGTTTGTTAAGCTTTATTGCAACCTATATAGAGAACACAAAGTATCCCACAATGCATCGTAAAATGTTACACAGCCAGTTCTCAGTAGCCAAGCTTTTCATACCATTATGGATTGCCCCAAGAGAAGAAGAAGAAAACACAGCAATGCTGTAATCATCAGCCAGAGAAGTTCACTTTATAGTCCTCTACATCGGCCTTCTGAGATAGTAAAAAGGGTGTAGAGAATAAGGAAATTATTTTGGACAACACAAAAAGTTCCAAATCAAGCAGAAAAGATGCTTCCTGCCCAGCTGCTAATGACCGTTAAGACTAACCAAAAAAAGAAAACTTCTGATTGATACAAAAGATTGATTAGTGGAACCATAAGTCACAAGCTGAGACCTTGCCCAAGGCTTGACAGCTATGAGACTGGACTTACTTGAGACTCGCCCCCTCAGATTTTGATTTAAGACTAAATCATTCAGCTCTCTAGTTTTATTACACACCAATAAAATATAAATGAGAAAGTGAAAACCTGCTGAACATCACCACAATTTACTCATTTAATTATTAGGCATATTGCTTTGAAATGCCTTTGTGCAAGTCTGGGAAAAACACTAAAACACAGCTTTGCAATTTGCTTATAAAGATATGAGACTTAACTTTTAGGGAATTGTACTTCCATACGTTTTTCTGTTACATCTAATCTTTCATATTACAGACGTTTAAGTGTTAACTCCACTATATCTATCCAACAGCTATACTACTCATTACCTGCAAAGGATGGTTTTAAATACAAAACACATGTATTATCTGTTTGAAAATAAGCTGCACAGTAAGGAACCGAAGTATGAAAATGTATGTAATAAAACTGCCCCTACACCAGCGATATAATTAAATTCTACTTACACATAAATGCATGATTTATAACAACATAATCACATAAAAATCTGTACTGAAAATCAAGAACTTGTATTTTAATAATCTAAGTCTTTGCTGCCAACACTACGCTTTGTAATATTACTACTTAGTAAAAGGTCAGGGGTGGTGAAAAGACATGAACTTGGTGGGAGGAGTAAGGAGACAGCGCATCATCATCTATCAGAGCCAGCAGGAAAACAGCGGGGCACGTCGCAGCAGCCGCACACACAGGGGCAGTCTGGGAGGCCTTGTCTGTGTTTATCGAAGGGTCAACACCCTCATGAGATGAGCTCACTGGAAGGTCAGTGAACACATCAGCGCTGTGACTCTCATATAACCATCAATCACCGCCCTAATTCGAGTCTGGTGCTGGCAAGTCGGGCAATTACGACAGCCTAATTGCAGGTAATGTCGGTGAAAGCCCAAAGTCAAACAGAGACATCCAACAAACTGAATACTGAATGAGGCTAAAAGCAACATGACAGCTTACAACATGTTTCCTAATAGCTTTGTACAAGCATTTGGTAAATACTCAAACAAACAAGCCTCGGTTATCTTATACTCGCACGTTAAACACACTTACGTTCCGACACGTTCAAGAATGGCCCTGACGAGTATATAAAACAAACGTTTTGAGAGCAGGGACAAAAGCTCTCATTTCAGAATTTAAAGGACTTTTATTGGGCGGGAAAGTCTTAAGGTGCCATGACGCTCATGCATAAATCATGCAATTATCATCAATGCATATTCAGGGAGGCGGTATCGCTCTGCTTCTCTATGGGAGATTAGAGGGAGCCCGGACTGTGACAAAACCCAGCTGATTGTAATGAGCTTTTTTGTGGCTTCCTGCACTGACAAAACAAGCCTAAATTAATCATGACACCACCCTCCTACTGCGGCGAGGAAGCCTAAAGCTTCCATCGGCGCTCCCTGTTGTAAATTGGACCCTGAGTCAGAAATTTCTAAGATGCAAAGTGAATTAGGCTCCAAAATGCTTTAATCTAAGTTATTCAAAGCAAATGGGTGAGAGAATATGTTTTCGATAATTGGCTCGCCTTTATGAACCATGACTCAAACGGTTGCAGTTTGTTTGTTGCACCATCTGCAGTGAAAGGCGTGAGATAAGTGAGAGGGAGAGGGACTCAACAGAAGCAGACACATGCTGAAACTTACAGCTGGCATCACAGGAAGCACAGGGAGTGTGCGTGTGTGTGTGTGTGTGTGCAGTGAGGTGTTATTTCTAGATTTTTTGCACATCTTTATTATCCCGCATTGACTTTCCATCTACCTCTGACAACTTAATCTCCATCCATTACTCCAGCATAAATGTTGGATTTTCAGCTAATAACTAGAAATGCCTTCAAAGTAAAACTCAGTCTTCAGGTAAAACTTGTCTTCTGTCACTGTGAATAAGTATAATTCTTTGCCAATTTTCGAGCCCTCGGTTACTGCTATTATGCCTGCAGAGCATTTGGCTCTGAACACAACACATGCCGTTTACAGTTATTACAATCACAGGCTGACCATTGGAAATTTCTGGCAACTTTTTAAAACAATTGCTAGTTGAGTTCAGACAGAGGTAGACATTAAACTTTTTGTCAACAGCAATCTCGGATCCCATGAACTATAGTTTGACGACGGTATAGCCTCTGGGGACATCGGTGAACATGCCGGGCGTGTAGCCAGCTGTTCCAGTCAAGACTTTTTCCGCGTGCTGCAGAAAGAAACCGTTTCTCTTGTGATTTACTTGTTATTAACGGGTCTTACCTTTGCTTAAATTTCAACATCATGATGCAGATTAGTTAAATGTGAAAATGAAGCTTTGTCAGCTCTGTCCTCAAGAGGAGAAGAAAACTACTTTTAAAATGCTCGTTTGTTGAAGGGAGGTCGGATCGATCATGATGCATTCGAGGAAGTCGGGAAATCTAAACGCTGAACAGCTTTCACAGCCAAGGGAATTTCCTTGACGCTGCGTCGTGAAAGCCGTAGAATTTTAGATCGAGAACAGATTGCTAACTGTTAGCATGCAGATGTCTGTTTATAGAGATTAATAAGAAGCTAATCATCATCAGGCAGCCGCTGATGGGAGCAGGGATGTCATTACGGCGGATTACGTTCCGCCTGCTTTTGTTTATACATATAAACAATTAACAATTATAACAACACAGTGATGTGTTCCCTTACATTGACAATAGAGCAAAAAGAGCTAGAATCATGCTTTAAGTAGAGTAACTTTTGCCAAAACAGGTATCATTACACTCCTACAACTGCCCATTCTACCCAGAAACCATCTCTCACCTAAACAACTCCGTCTAGCAGGTAAGAATGTGTCTGATGCTGACCATCTCCTTTTGTGTGTTACATGTCTGAAAGGGGAAATGGGAAATGGACTGCACTTAGGCTATAGCGCTTTTCTAGTCTTGCAACCACTCAAAACGCTTTTACACTACTGTCACATTCACCCTTTCACACTCACATTCACGCGCTGATGGCAGAGGCTGCTACGCCAATCTCCAATCAGAAACTAAGCACATTCATAAACAGGTGGCTATGCCTTCGCGAGCAGTTTGGGGTTTAGTGTCTTGCCCAAGGACACTTCGACATGTAGACTGCAGCAGTCAGGGGTCGCGACCAACTCTCTACCACTAAGCCACAGCCGCCTCAAATGTCCGTACTTTGTTCCTTGGATGTTGTCCACAGTTTATATGAGAAAACAGCTTTGGCTAATAATTTTAAATGGGAAGTAAACTTGGCCAAATCCAATAAAAAAGCAGGACATGGTCACTGCTGTTACACTCCAGGACCAGCTTCCACACGCAAGGGAACAACTACACACTGTGCTACCACGAACAAGTGTTTTGTAAACATAAACCGCACAAAATGCAGTTAGCCATTGAAATGCTCTAGCTTGCCTTTAGAAGTACCAAAGGATTAGCTTCTACAGCAATGCTTGACAAGTAGGTGAAAATCCACTGCAAAAGTTAAAAAAAATAATAATGAATTGCACCACACTCCAAGTTCTTAATTGCCTCCCAAGTCATGTGGAGAAACCCAAAGACTGACAGACCTGCCCTGCCTGCATACGGTCTGTGACAGGTCAATTCATATTCTTGGGAGTGGTTTCGCAAATGGTCAATTGACCAACATTTTGATGTGATGCCAGCTTCTCCCAGCTGTGCGGACGGTCATCCCAAATAGGCACTGCCTCCGTTTTCGCCTGCCAATAATATAAATGCAAACCCAAGTGAAAACCTTTGACAGTATTCTAACTGCATCATTAAATCTGCCCTAATTGTAGTGCAGGAAGTGAGAAGCAAAGGTCTAAAATTATCACGCTGGCAGCTGCTTTAAATTCCTGAAATGAGTCACTTTTATCTGAATATTATCATATTCATAGTTAATGACATTAGCTTATCAGCTTATCCACCGGCTGAAGGTGTCCCCCTGGTCAGGGATGATGACACTGGGGGTTATGATTTGACAGCAAGCTGAGGACACGTCTCATCACACTCTTTAGTCACACGGAGAAGAGACGCTCTCATCCTCTCTGTCTAACTGATACTTGCCTCATGATTCTATTACCTGGACTGCCAGAGGGCCCGTGGGACAGGAGCCATCCACACAGGAAGCCAAAAAGCAAGTGAAGGCAGGGGCGAGATGAAGGCAGGTGCTCTGCGGACGAGTGCAACCGGAATATATCAAAACGACTTGAATGTCTCCTTCCCTGGCAAACAGATTGCCTGGGTTGGGTGCATTTCATTCCAGCCATGTGCCTCGAGGATACGTACCAGGTCTTCTCATTTTAAGGCTCATCTTCCCGTTTTTGCATGTTCAACATTTCGTGATAATAGAGAAACTGGGTCAAACTAGCACTCTCACATTCCAGGCACACAACTTCAATGGAGGGAGAACTTTTGAGCGTTTGCATTGTACTCCGGGGTGCAGGAAAAGGAGAGAGCAAGTTTTAATTCAGTGGATGAACTTTGGTGACTGCTGTTTTTCCAGCAGGATGCGAAAGGAGTTAGTGTCCGACCACTAACCGTGGTGTGGGAATAGAAGATGGGGGGAAACTAAGAATTACTTCTGCACCAGGACTCATTGCCTCAAGGACAGGTTATCAAAGCCACAATCTCACAATTGCAACAAAACTTTGGTGCTGTGCTCAACATCGCACAAAAAGAAGAGAAATAAACACATCCTGCAGGTTTTATATGAGAACAGGGATGCCCCAAAGTAATTTACCCAGAATGACCTGCAGTGTAGCACATGAATAATGTACAAAGGCCATAAAACTGCAAGAAAAAGAACTTTAATGGTTTTACCTCGCCTTATACAAACTATCCCAGGAGATGTGACATTAGAAAAAAATCATATGGAAACAGCAGCTTCCGAAGCAATATAAGCCATAATAAACCTGCTGACTGCAGTAAATATGAATACCATCTCAGGGCTCAGTTAAACTGGTGCTGAAAGGCTCTGAACTGAAGACTATACAGACTGAAGCGACTTTGTCAAGGAAGTCAGTAACCACATTTATCAATGCAGAATCGTCATTTAAAGAAGGTTTAACAAACATCACCAGGCACGTGGGAAGAGGTAGAGAGAAACATGTGCATAGTGAAAGAGAGGATGAAAGAGGAGAGGGAGGCGAAAGAAGAGGAGAGGGAGAGTCTAAACATGGGTGCCAGGACTGAGCCATTCTATCAGAGTGAAGACTATAGGCGGCTATTTGGACGGCATCCAGACACCTGGAGCTGTTATCAGGTTGCGGTGAGTGGGGCTTTCAGAGGACTGTGAATGGGAAGCCGCCGCTCAGCACTAACAGGCGTTTCAAGTCTCTTTTCCTCTGATGATGGTGGCGATTTAAAGCAGGTCAAGCTGACAGGGCAGCAGCCGGGACCCCCAGCGCCCCGCTCCGCTTCGAGGAAATCTGAGTGAAGGAGGGGACGACTGAACTGTTTAACTCCTGGAGCCGCATTACACACAGCGGGGTAGAGAACAGATTGTTCTGCCAGCAATACATACAAACATGTACATCAAACATGTGCAGGGATGTAAACACCGACTGTAAATATATGTAGAGACAAACAGACATGCTCTCTCTGGCATGTCTTTATAGTGTGCAAAGAATAATTATGGTTGGTTCAGGCATGAAATGACAGCATTTTCAAACATGAACCTTTCAGGGAAAAAAAGTCCCGTCACATTTTGGAGGATGGTAGAAAATATATTTAAATCTTTTATTTAAAAAAAGAGTCAAAATAAGGCCATGTTTAAATAATATGTTGAGAGCATTCCAAGTACAACTCATAATTGCCACTTCTGAGTCAAATTAAAATGTTAGTAATTGTGGTAAAATGTACTTAGAACCATAGACAACCATAGATAAATAACTCCTCATGCAGAATTAGTCCAGCAAGTATTATATTATTATTGTTTATACTATTGGATAAGATTACTTATGCATTAAAGGTAGTAGTAGTAGTAGCTCTCGGCTGTCACTCAACACGGCCACGCTCCTAGTTATGCATAGCATTATGATGTAATAAAATCTACATTAGGTTAGTTAAATACACAAATATAATAACCCCCTGTAATTAGCTTTACAGACAAAAACAGTTTCTTTGTACAAGGCTGTGAACATGTTTAACATTTCATTGGGTTCTATTTGGACTCGCTTTAAGAGCCTGCCTCAAGTGGCCAGTCAAGGAACTGCAGTGTTTGGCAATTCTGCGTGGGCGTTCTCTTTGGAGAGGCCGGCTGTAGGTGTCAGATAGTTTAAATATTAGGGATGCACGATATTGGATTTTTTGCCGATATCCGATATGCCGATATTTTACAACTTATTTAGCCGATTACCGATGCCGATATTTTTTTCCCGCACACCTAATTGCAGAGATCATCAACTCTCTTCTGTATTGGAATTAGCGTACAGTATAATGGTGATACTCTTATCACATTTGTTACAACGGTCGGGGTGACGGGTCTTGAGATGGTTAATCAAGTTTGTAGTGTTGACAGACTTGGCTCCTCCTCGCATCACCGAAGCTGAGCAGTCATTGCAAATAGCAGTTTTGCTTTCTATTTCGGACACTTTGAAAAACTTCCACACCACGGACATTTTGGCTTCGAACTCTCTCATGCTGCAGGTAGACATTGCGCTGAGGTCGGGCATTTAATAAAGTATGCAGCAGCCCATTATTTTATCTGTTAATTATATCTGCGGAACTCGGCGTGTTGGTTCATTTTTAAGCCAATATCGGCCGATACCGATAACGCGCCGATAATATCGTGCATCCCTACTAAATATTGTATCATAAAAACCACAATATATGCCTTGTAAACGTAAAGTAGAACAATAAAGTAACAATAAATGAAAATACTCAAATGTAGTACCTTGTTTGTAGTAGTGCTGGAAGAGGCCTACATGTACTTTTCACCACCGATAATGAATCTTGACCTCTTCTTGACCACTAAAGACACAAAATTGCGAAAGAAAAAAAAAATTTGATTAGATCAATTTCTATAACAATAATAATGTTGTACACAAACAATGAGTCCAGCTATAAAGGGTCCAGACACAATGAACGGCTGACAGTCATTCATCTTTGGCTGGTGTTCAGGCTGAGTGGAGCTGGATGGAGAAGCAGAAGGAGAAGGAGGGTTTCTTTTCCACTGAACATTAGTCCTTGGTTCTGTCAGTCAGTGCTGATCCAGCCTTTTTGTCTCCTCGCTGATTCCTCTACTATTCCTTCTGAAATGCTAATATGGCAACTAAGTGCGCCAGTGTCAGCCTTTCCCAGCTTTCGCCTCACATGCTTCTACAGTATCTCTCAGATGAGATCACTCTCTCTCTCTCTCTCGCTGTCCCCTCTTTTAGATGTGCACAAAGGCAGAATTTAGTTCCGGCTTATTTAAAATATCTTCAAACTTGAGAGAAGGTCAGGGGGTCGTGTAAATTTTGCATTCTTAAAGATAAGACTGAAAGAAAAAAACAGGCACATACTATTAAACACCACCCCTCGTCACCATTCGCCAACGCTGTGGCCTTTCTTTGTAGCGTGCTGAAAAGAACTAATTTCCAGAAACCTTTATCCTCTTTGCATGTGGATGAAAGCTGTAATTTCAGCTGTTTCTCAAAACTTCCTTTGACAGTTCGTTCAGTGTACCTGAGTCCCCAGGGTGCTCGCCAGAATACGAGAGAGGCTTGTACAACACACGGCGCTGAATTCTTCCCCATGCAGATGCACGCAGGCTTTTTGCATGCTGGTGACGGACACATCTGACTGCTCACTCATCCGAGGAAAACGAATGTGATGACAATTAAAAAGGCTGCAGTGTATCAGTCGGATGCCGCGCGTGTTGGAGTTCAAACGGGGGCGTAATCAAAGGATCTGATATCTGAACGTCACATCAGACTTGCTGAGGAACTCTCAAAAATCACACTCCACATTATGATTACAGTGCGCCACGTCTGCACTCTATCGGATCGGCTCTCTGGTTGGCTGAGTCCTTTTCCCAGTATCTATTCTAATAAGCAGCAGAGTTAATCGAGAGCACAGACCAACACAGCTTCCCCCTGGGAGCAGCCAGGCAGTGCTGCTGACTGTGGCGCTGACAGCCAGAGAGCATTAAGCACAGGGCTACTGCAGCCCAGTGAAGGCGCGCAGTGAACCATGACGGTGTCATTTCTTTTAATAGGGCTTCGCTCTTTCTCTTTCCCTCTTTTTCTTTCTCTCATCGCCTCTTTCCTCCTCTCTCTCTCTCCCTCTTCTCCTGCCACAGTATCTCTCCCCTCTCTTGTACACTGCCAAACGTGAAGCCTCCTGAACATCCTAACCCTCGCTTCCTTTCTTTTCTTCCTTTCTTTTCTTTAATCCCGGCCCTCGTCTGCCTGTTTAAAATGCAAGGCGAGGGGATGCAGTTGTTGCCGAGAACCCCAACGGCGTGTGGGGAACTCTAATTGGTTTGCTTAACCTTCAGAGCACAATGAGCAGGCTGTAATGAAGGTTCATGATTCATGGCCAGGTAATAAAGCTGAAGAGGGCCGTTTACCCGACAGCGTGTACACACACATACCTTAAGACGCTCTGTGAAACACACAGCCGCATATGGGATTTAACACAACATCAGGAGTGTGTTGTCAGACAAGCGTATGGTCCCTAATAAAGCCCTGAGCTGCTCTACTGAGAGACTATTGAAAGGCATTCCTTCTTGGCAAGTAATTTTCATCAAAAACATGCAACCAACATGGCGACCAGGTGCGGGTAATTTAAACTTTGTGTGCCAGAAGGGGAAATTATCAGAGTGTGTGACAGCTGATGACATAATGTGAGAGTTTTCAGGCCAGCAGCTCGGCCTGCGACGGACCGATGCTGCACATGTTGCTCATAAATGTTCTGTCAATCTTACGACCCGCAGCTACAAAAGTGAAGCTACATTTTACGCAGTATGTTTGGGAAAAAAAGGGGACAACATCGAAATCTCGCACCCCTAAAAAACACCACATATACAAGAGCCGAGGGAAACTTGTTAGCACCACTTCTCAGAGAGCTGAATCCGCTTCTGTGTGTACATCGTGCGTGTCTCTCTCTCTGTGTGTGTTTGCGTTGTGCATGTTTGATGAGGTTTTTTAATGAACCAGCGGACTCCTGGTGCATATTGCTGTGTCAGGGTATAGTCTGCCTTTTAAGGGCTTCTGAATAAGTTATGATATTTGGAGAGATAATGAGATGGAGGGAAGGAGATAGAGGGCGTGAAGGAGCTGAGCTCATCAGCAAAAGAGTCCTAACACAAAGTGACAGTTGGGGGTTTGAGGTACTTTTCAAGGTCAAACTGAGATAATCAGAGCTGGAAACTTCCACTCTTTAAACACTGTTCTATATTTAAACTAATAAATATAATGAAAGTCAAACTCACAATGACAGGATTTAGTTTTTATCTAACATAGACATCCCACAGTGCCTGACTTTTAGAGGTAATGTTTGGGAATTCAATGACGTCTTGTTTTTAACATGAGCCTTAAAGAACTCGAGCTTAACACAAAGGTTTGGTTTTGTTTGATTAAACACTATAGACCAGGGAAATTGCACTGTCAAAGCCCACTTGCACAAGCTCTCTCTACTGAAACACAGTCTGCTGTTCCACTTCCACCTGAGCATCAAGGCTACATTTCAAATCGACTCTCCTTTCAGCCTTTGTTCCCTCAGACACGCCGCAAATCAGAGGAGCACTGATGCTCTGACGCACAGATGCACTGTGCCATATAGCTGCAATGAATTATGGTCATTGTGGTTCACTAACAGGCTTTCAAGGCTCGGCAGCATTAAATCTTGATAGTTTGAAAACTACATCTTTAGGCTTCATGTAGCACGGCACCTGTAATAAATCTGAAACAAAGGTTTCTTTCTTCAGTTTTATTGGATTGTTAATTCAGCTGGTAATACATCCAGTGATGCCTGCAGTCATCTATAAGTAATCACTGTCTCTGCGAGGTTGGGTTAAATAGAACACCTGTTTCCACCAGTCGATGGCATTAAAGAATTTAGAAGTCTTACCGACAAGGGGTGCAGTAGGAATACTTTAAATTCATGTTGAAGGTAAGTCATTATAATTTCAAGCAAGTTTAAAATCACATGCTGCTAAGGCCTGCGCCTAACCTCAGATACTGTCATCTCAAAGGGAGAAATCAGGAATCAGGACACATCCACGGTCTTCATTATTATTGGAGAATTAAACAGCCCATTAGCAATGTTTTCAATATAAGACCTGCAATGATTAATTTATTATTTTTTTGAAGATTGATTTTTTTTCTCCATCAATTACTCCAAAGAAAAAAACAATCGCCAAATATTTGATTACCAATAAATAATTTTGACGGTTTTTCAAGCAAAAGTAGAGCTGCATGATAAATCAATCAACTATGGCTATTGCGATGTGCGATGTAGTCTCATTGCAGGACGTGCAATTGTGGGGCAAATTAACTGCAACATGTCAAGCTGCTACTTTATTGTTGCTTGGTGCAAAAGCAGCACTCACCATTTTCTCGTTTTTCATCACTAATCTACAACAAAAGTCCGTCTGATATTATTATAGTGAAGCTCTTTATGAGAGCACAGAGTGACAGGGGCTTTTCAGTGTCTGTTTTTGCCGTTATCAGCAGCACCTCGTCCCTGTGCTCTTTAACGTTGTGGTTACATATACAGGCTAGCAGACTGTCGTGGAGTGTTTACTCTTAAGCTGCTTTTCCACTGGTCAAAAAACCTGCTAATACCCGGCTTTTTTGCTTAATGGGAAAGGTTACAATCAGCATTCAGACCTGGGTCAAATGACTCTGCAGTAGAGCCAGGTAATCGTCATTGATGGAACACTAAATCGGGGTCGACAAGCTAATCTCCGACCCCTTTCCGGAGCGATGCTATGCTCCGTTGGTAACTTTTGCGACTCCTTGTTATCTCAGCAACAAATTCCGCCCGTCTCTATCCAAGCAGCGCTCGAACATCGTTCCAAATTCGTTGGCGCCGAGTTTGATACACAGACTGAATGAGTAATAGATACAATAAAAACCTAACACCGTAACATCTTCACTGTTTACCAACCCTGTTTCGGGCGCATTTGTGACGTGTCTCTGGGCTCATGAAAATTCTAAATTTTTCACAACTTTCTGACACTTTATTGACTAAATTATAGTTGATTTATCAAAAAATGTATTCTGTAAATTAATCGATTACGACGATCATTTGTTGCAGCCAAAATCATACCGTAAGAACATTTCAGACAGGGCCAACTGCACCCACCAGAAGGCCAGAAGGAACACAATCCTCTATCCTTTCTGCACGTCTGCTGGGACTGGGAGAAAATAACTAGAACATATTTTTCATCGCAACCACAATAAACGTGTTTAATGTCAAGACATGGCAGCAGTTTTTTAGGTTTAGACACTAAAACTATTTAATTAATATTGAGTTGGGTTAAAAGATAAATAAGTAAAGTCAAGTTTTGGATGTGACATGACCTCTGTCAGTTAAAATTTGACATCTGTCTCATACAGGCCAAGAACCCTGGTCTACCAGTAAAAGTCCTTTACCTGATTCATAATTTCTCTCTTTCTATACTCTATTACCTGATTTCCCCCTCAGCTTTCCTCCCATCATAATTACTAATTACATTAAGTTGCAGTCTTAATGTAATGAGGGGTGGTTTCCCCTTACCATTAGATGATAACAGCCCACTCAACCACGGAGGTACAATGGGGCCCTCGTACCTCACAGCTATGCTCCAGATGACAGCTGATAACGGCCATTTAATGGTCTGATAAAACACAAGGCGCCTGACACTTCACAGGGCAGCTGCAGCCTTAAAGTCGCGGTGGCCCGAAGCCCCGTGACTCTGAATACAAAGCTCGGGGAAGCCGTCGTGCACTGCTCTTAATCGGAGGTGTGAAAATTAAACAGGCATGCGTCTACGAGATAGAGCAGAATCTCACCTTTGTCTGGCTTGTCAACTTTTGTTTAGGATCGAGGAACTTGATTTATTATAGCGCCCCTGGCCCAGTGTGTGACCAAAGAGAGGCTAAAAGGACAGCACTTAAAAGCAAACTCAGACAAGGTAAACAAAGTTGACATTTATGCTTCATCTGAAAATGTTTTTGTTTGGATTTAAGTGGTTATTATTTGGTATTACAAGAAAAAGAGACTTCAAGGACGCTGAATACCTGCTTGGTTTGAAAAATGTACTTCTGGTTAAATCTCACCTGAAAAAGGAGCAGCTCTCAGCTGCTTTTCTACTGGATCTATTCAGGTCCGTCTCCCACACAGACAGTAGATGAGAGGTGTGAAACAGCACCATGTAAGGTGGCATGGTTATTTTGAACTTAACTCACAGAGTCAAAAGAGGGGGTGGCCACTTATGTACAGCCTGATGGAAAGTTTTATGAGAGAGACAGCCTCTGCAGAGAGGCTTCTTGATCATTCTCTACATTACCTCAACAATACTGACATGTATTTTATTAGTGAACCAAAAAGCCAAACAGTTTTCTGTTTTATCCAGGCCTTGAACCTGCCTATTTAAAAGAGATATTTTATTGTTAAGAGTCCATGGGATGACCTCACTATGACTAAAAACCTGTTAATGATGTTAATATTCCATATCTTGATTTACAACAGCATTATTTCTAAGCCTTTAACCTCACGCTGGCCCACAATGCCATGTTGTCATACTGATAACATGCACCCTGCTTCTTCACAGAATGAACCGTTTACTGTAAATCACCTTCATTGGTTAGCTGAGCCCCAGATTCCACATTGCTTTCCCAGACACGACTTGGTTCTTGGAACGAGTTGTGAGGCTGATAGTTTTAAATTGCTGCTTGATGCTTTCTGAAATAAACTGGGACTTTATTTAGAAGTAAAATATTGTATTTTTGGCCATTGTTCAGTCTGAAAAATCCACTTTGGCCCAGACTGATTTATCTTTACAACCAAATGATGGATGAAACTTTGTACAGACATCCATGGTCCCCAGAGTGTTGCTTGTTGCTTTTAGGCCAGATGTGAGGGTGTGGTGTCGGCCCAGTAGATTGAGCAAAAGAAGCATAATATGTTATTTGGAATTGGCTGGCGGGCATTCACATAACTGTTCATCGAATTGTATCTACAGAAAAGAGCGCGGTAGGTCAAATTTGAACCAGCAGTAGCTTGTCATGGTTAAATAGTAAATATTTTTACTATTTATTATGTAATTTGTTGCCACATCCTTTAGTGATTGCTCTGCCCACTCCCAGTTGTAAATCCATGTGCACGGTCATCCCCATCTCTTCACTCTCAATAAAGTTGTTATGAAAACTGATAAAAAATGGCACTGAAAACTATAAAAATAGGAGCAAAGTTGTAAAATCAAATTGAAAAGTTGCTTTATGTGGTTCATAGCTACATAAAAAACAACAACAAACGTGTATAATATAAGCCCCAGACAGAGAGATTTGTACAAAGAACACATGATTCTTCCTCTTATTGAGAATATGGACATTAAACTTGCCAGGGAGCTTTTGGTGGAGCTCTGGTAGTGAAACTAGAGTCTCTACTGGAAGTGTCTGAGAGGAGGATGCTGAGGAAACTCCTCAGTATCATGGACAACACCGCCACACTGGAGTCATACTAGAGCACCTTCAGCGGTAGACTGAGACCACCGAGGAGCACCACAATAGTCTGCTAAAGGTTTTTGATACAATAAACAACAGATACTTTTACAACAGTGAAACAAGAGTCATAAAACTCAAATGCATACCCAATGTAAACAAGAACAATAAACCACTTACAACTAAAATTCCAACCATAGTCACCACAAAAAGCATTTGCGGATTCGCAAAATACTTCTGTTAGGATATGAAGCAACAGATTCATCAGACGTTTTTTATGGCAACAACAACACACAACTCCTGCTAGCTAGCTGCCTGCCAGCTGTGGCTAACGTTAGCCCAAAGCACACAGCACAACAGATGTGGTGTTATTACTGCGCGTCTTATGACGGGTCGAGTTATTGTTACTAGTGAGTTACTTATTTACTGACATTCAGCTCTCGGCGGTTACTTACAGTTTTAGTACAGCTCGTCCACGCCGTGTTCTTCTTCGCGTTTCTCGTTGTCCTCCTTGCCCACCATGTTTGGCATCACGACGTCCTTGTTAGCTAGCACTCTCGGTGCTTGAATTAGCAAGCGTCCCGACATTATCCACTCTCCAAAAGCAGCACGGTTATCTTTAACACACTGGACTGCCATAACTTGCTGCGTTTCACCTGATTGGCGGACGTTTGAAATAACAGCAACACTAGAAACTAGTCTAACTTTAGTACGTTAATGTTGTCCCGCAGTTCAATCAGACTTGCCGTGATACAATCAACCAATCATGGCGCACGACAAGCGGAGAAGTTCAAATGTAACTGCGTACGTCATGACGTAAAAGAGAAATTATTATTGTTTAGTTTTTTTATACACATAAGTCAGTATGATGTCTCTGGATGTATATACTGCACTTTTTATTGCATACATATTTGAATTTATAAAAAATACCTTGGCGAGGGAGGGGCTTACTCTTTTTCACCCTGCTGGCCCCGCCCTCCCATTGCCACTGGGCATAAATAATCACAGGATATCTCTTTCACCCAAAGTAAGTCACAAAAAAGCCTGCAGGTGAAACGCAGGCTCTGTGCAAGCGCCATGGCCAGGAAAAAGCTGGACTTCCCTGTGTTGGATCTTTTCCTGGTCCCTGTGGTGGCATTTAGAAAAAAAGCCAGCACAGTTGAGCCAGGTTTGTCGACAGGAATGGCTGTGTGTAGTTTACTGTCATCACATTACGTGACGTCTGGATATCAGAGAGCACATTTTTCAAACACTTGTCTCTTGCTGCCTGTTAAAATCACCAATGTGTGAAGGTGCCTGGTGCAGCTGCATCAATACTGGTATTTGTGTTGAGATTGTCTGTCAGAATAAACTCAGAATAGCAGAGATTTCATGCTTTAAAATGAATTAGCTCATTTCAGATGAATGAACCTTTGCCACGTCTGCCTGGGCAATTTGATATGTGGCTCTCCTGGTGTGCTGCAAACTACTTCCTTGTAAGTTGTTTTCTTTCTCTCTGGTGAACACAACAGCAATTACTTTCAGTGCTTGGCCTTTTCACACCTCCCATTCACATTTTTTTTTAGAGTCTGTCCATTCAGCTGTTCGGAGAAAGGAAGGAGGGGTCGGATTGTTTAACTACATCCATTTCCCAGTGAGAGCGCTCCAACCATTCATCTTGTAGAGTACAGGTGAATTCACCTCCATAAGGAAGAAAATATGAACACTGACCCGGGCAATCGGGTATTTGTCTTCCCAGCTATGACTGCTCGGGGGAAGTGGGGCTCTAAGTTGAGAATAGGAGTAAGATTGAGGGAGACAGAGAAGAAGGATGTGTGGCAGAGTGCACGCTTGGCAGTATATGAAATGGACTCAGGTCACTGGGTCCTTGGTAGGAAATGGAAAAAAGCCCTGGTGTATGAGAGTCTTAGATATCCCGACATGATATTGTGGAGGATTCAGGGAAGTCAAATCAAGGAGGTGACACTGCGATATATTGTTCCCATTGCATACCGGGAGAGAATATAAGCAAGTATAACACAAACGCAGGGAGAAATAAACAAAGAGAGAGAGGCTGAAGGGAAGATTACCTCTGGGTTCACCTCAGGTGTGCCTCTTGATCATGCTGTTGGTCTGGCTTAGAGGTTTTGATATAGGTAGTGACTGTTTATTGAAGCTGGCAGAGGTGGCGGCCTCACACAAGCCTCAGAAACAAGCAGCGTGGAAAACATCCAGGGAGCGGAGAGACCGTAAACCATCATCCTGGCACATATAAAGGCTCACATAAACATGCATCTCACTCATATTTCACTTCTCTATTAGACTGAGCTCCGCAGCACATCCAAGGTTTACAAGTGTCTACAAGAAGATAGTCTAAATTATCACTCGATCACCGTACACGCTCTGGGTTACCGAGCAATTTGATGCCTAAAAACTCAAAGCGTAAACATTCCTGCGATGATGGAGCTGGCAGCCGAGCAGGAAAAGTCTGAGTGGGATAATGACTCAAAGTGTTCAGATTCATATCTTGTGAATTCTTTCCGGTGACATTCTTTTCATTGTCATTTTTTTAAGTAAACACAAAGAAAGACACATTAGAAAATGTTCTAATGAATCTGGAAAATTACTATTATATTTCTATTAACATCATTTTTAACCACAACTTAAATTCAGTGATGTATGCTTCACTTGGCTCAGTTAGCATGTAAGGTAACTATATTCTGTTTTTTTATTATAAAGAGGCACCACATGTCAACAAGGGAAAGGGTCACTCTGGTAATAAACCATTGACTGTATATAAAGATGGACTAAGGTCCTCCATCACCTCTCATTGTACTTATTTGAAGCCAAAATACCCCCCTGACGAGCACTGCCATCTTGCGTTGGTGACGTTATTTGGAGCCAGAGACTGCGCAGTAACTATGTCCCGCCCCTTCCGCTTACCAAAACACACATTTAATTTACTGGGGAAAAAACAGCAAAGGTCCTGCACACCGGCGTATTAACAACAGAACAGCTTCTTGTCTTGGTCTGAAGTCTAGACTGTATAAAAAGATGGACGACATGACAGCTGCCCCCTGCTGACTGGCTGCAGTATTGCTCATAAATCGCCTCCTCCATGTTAACAGATGGGACATGAGTCAAACTATAAAATCAAAATACACGCCAAATGAATTTTTCTCAAACATGGTTTCTGTCAATATAGTTAGTTCTTATCATGCTGATTTACGTCCAAGTGTTGATTTTTCTGACAAGTTTATTTTTTGTTAGTTATTTGATGCTGTAAAAAGGATGATTGACAGCTCTGTTGACAAATACGGCTCCTGCAGCCAATCTGTTCCACATTAGCGGAGTAGAGGAGGAACGGCGAGAGGAGACGTAACTAAAACAATCACTGCAGTCTGAGAAAAATTTATTTGGCATGTATTTAGATTTTATAGTTTGACTCATGTCCCATCTGTTAACATGGGGGAGGCGGGCTTTATGACCTATACTGCAGCCATTCAGCAGGGGGCGCTCAAAATGTTTTGGCTTCACTTTTAGTGAGCTGTCATGTCGCCCATCCTTTTATACAGCCTATGTGATGAACCCACACATAATTAAGTCTGCATTTCCCCTCAGCTCTACAGAGAATTTGAGCTTATTAGGCCTGACATTTTGGTTTCCTGGCACGCAACTTTGCTGTTGTGGTGTTCTCTCACAGCTCTCATAGTGCCGATTTCAGTAGCAAATAGCTGGTAAACTATGCAGTGGAAAAGGTACTATATTTGGGCGCCCTAGCTCATCAGGTAGAGCAAGTGCAATCAAGACCATCATTTACTTACGCATTAATAAAAGAACAGTGATGTGTTTCTCTGGGTTCTTTATTATGTAGTTGATCACATTTATATTCCTGTGTCACATGACTGTGCTGTATACGTCTCTCAGGTCCTCTGCTTTTCATTAAGAAACACAATTATAAAATCCTGCTCTCGTGTCTCTGCTGATGGTGCTGCAGTGTAACAGCGAAGGTTACTCACAGAGGAGTACTGCTGAGCTGGAGGCAAGGCAAAAAATTACAGCCTTTACAGCAAAACATCGCTGTTTAATAAAGCGCCTCAAACAGTGAAAACTTGGCACAGGAAAAAGGCTTCAGGGTGGGGAACTTTAATGAAAGTGTGCACAAACTTCAAGTTATAAAAGAGAGTTCAAATGTTAAATGGATGCAATTTTACTTTTAACCTGCACTGGTTCTCTAAAGGCAAGCTATGATGTGCTATATCTGAGCTATATCTTGGCATGCTGAAGTCTTGACCAATTACCGGATGATCCTGTTCCTGTTCTGTTCTTAAAGCGTCACTAATCAATATTTCATATTACAAATGCTCTAAGTGGCTCTGTGTTATGTGAAAGGAAAGCTAGAGAGAATTGTCACCAGACAAAAACTACATGAAAAAGCTGTTTCACTCCACTTTAACATCTTTCAGCTCATGTCAGCTCATTGCTTTTGTGTTAAGGTTTTCATTCAGTCTCACCGCTCTTATGATCGTCACTGCCATCCGCAGTCGGCAGCTATTTCCTTCCAGCAGTAAAAAGCTTTGGCACACCCAATGTAAGCTATTTAAAACCGATCTGCAAGCAGGCAAATTAGCAAGGAGTGGGAAGTTGGTGGGGCCCAAAACAGAGCTGAAAGGAAAATGAATATTGGATTTATGCTAATCAAGTGGACTAAAACAGGACTTCATGTGAATGATAAAGTTACTCCATTTTGTGCCATGACATTAAAGCACATTTTACATCAATAAAACATAATGCATTGTTGCAAGCTTAATCTACCAAACAGTATATAAAGCAGTTAGAAAGTGCGCCATCTCAGGCTACAGCATGCTGCTTACAGGTGAATGAACTAGCATGAATGATGCTAGGCTTTATACTGTATTATTCAACACTATAATGAGTCATTCTACTGCTTATATTTATTTTGAGATACATTTTTGGTGACAGTACTTTAACTTGCAACTTTTACTTGTGATTGTGTATTTTTTTTAACTTGGTAGTATTATTAGTTTTACTTTGACAGTTATTGCATGGCCTCGTGGTGAGGATGTACAGAAGCCCTAAGCGGACATGCATCCATATATTTTATTTATTCCGTTTTCCAGAGTAATATCCGGTTGTTTTATCAAGATCTCGACTTGTGCTTGTGATAACGGGATATTTAGGCCGGTCACAGTGCTACGCCATGCTGCCATCGCCCACACTAATCACCAGTTATGATCATCTGACGTTACGGTGGTATGGAGTTGTTATCGTAAGATAACGAGATAAAGAAGTCGAGATCTCAGGAAAACAACTGTAAGTTACTCGTTATCACAGGAAAACAGAGCAGATAAAATGCACGGATCCATATCTGCTTAAGGCTTCCGTATTATTATTACTATTAATATTAATGTATTTCATTTAAAAGGGACCATGTACAGTTTAAAACGTAAATGTCACCATCTGATGCATTGTACCAGATTATAGCTTTAAGCTAATTCACATCTGTCGTCCCTTGGCAGATCAAATCAATAACACAAAGCTACACACAAATTAGCGCATCATAAATGTATGCTTGCCAAATAAAAGCAAACCATAAAGACCATAAGATGGAATTAAAGGTCAGTGAGTGCAGAGCTGAGCAGCTTTTAACAGACTTTTAAATTTGGTCCATGTCCCTCCCTTTCACCTGTGTTATTTTACTGCCCCATGCAGTAAAGCCATGCACCCAAAAATAATATAAAACAAAAGCAGTAAATGAAGCAAGTCTAAAATGGTTTTGTGCACTGATTCCACTGAACATGATTGCAAAGAAAATGCAAAAATCCTTTGCATGCTAAAAAGGCCACTTCTCTGCACCGATCCTGTGTGGAATAAGAAAATCAATTAAGTTCAGCCAAAGACATCCACACAACAGTCAGCAAACAGGAAGCATCAACAGCCGTCCAGGGCAGAAAGCAGCACAGTGTGAGAGGAGAGGAAAGCTCTCAGATCCTGATAAGGACTCTTAAGACAGACACCCACAACGAGAGTGAATTAATCATTGTTCAGGGAAATGGGAGATGTGGTCCAATTTACAGGAGATTTATAGGTAGGAAATCAAATGCCACAGCATATCAATTAGCCAAGGTTACACCTCCGCAATTCAACGTGCAGAAACAATGACTCCTGAGAAAGTAATGTGGTGGAGAGGTCTGAAACAATTTGCCCTAATGTGCGATGCTATTATTCTATTAGCCGTGAATCACTCCAGCTCGGACGTGATTCCTCATAACGGCCATTCAAAGTCAATCTTCATTTGCGCTCTTTTATCAATGGGGAGGAAAAATTTACCGATAGCACCTCTTCAGTTGAGACCGAGCAGCCATCATCTCCCAACAGCTCGTTGAAGTCACGAAGCCTCAGCCCACCACACGGCTCTCCACGGTGAAAATATAAGAGTGCCTATGCAGAACTGCATCATCTGGCAGGGAAAGCCTCTAAATCTTGTTATAAGCTCAGAGAGGATAGAGTGGCACACCATTTATGTACGCTGCATTGATGCCCGCGGGATGTTATAAGAATTATTCCTCCTCTTTTTGATGCCAGAAAAACAATCATCAAAATACCGGTTGTAATTGTCACAGGCTCGTGTGAGGTGACGTGTGTTGGTTCGACCTCTGCATCAGGGCCGCCTGACCTCATCTTTTCACAAAACCAAAAAGATGCAAAATGCAAGAAGATACAAAATAATACCCTAAAGCAACTCCTCATATAAACTAAGCCAAAAAAAAAAGTATCAAAAATGGGTAGAAATCATAGAAGATGCATGTGCCTAACTATCCCAGCTCTAAATGATCTGCCTCTGAAAGTCATTGTGCTGCTGCTCGGATGAAAAGCGTAGCAAACATGCTTAGGCTGAGCCCTCAGTCACAGGCCCTGTGAGGGTTACTTTGAATGTCTTTGCCTCTTTGATTTCACCATCATATACTCGAACAATGAAGGAAAGAGAGAAGGAAAGCAGGTTCCTTAATATGTGATCGATAGTCCTCAAGAAAGCTGTATAAAAATCCACACACAGAATATTAATATAAGATTCTGTTTCATTTCCCAGCCAATGTGAGGATATTTTATGATTTAAGTTCAAGTTCATCAGGACACTGGCATGTACTATTATTGATTTATGGCTTGGCAATGCTGCCCTTCAGTGGCAGCTGACTAGAATCACTTTTTTTTTTCCCACAGATGAGTGAAGGGAATGAGACAGATTGTGGTGAAGAGAAATGGGCCATGTTACAGTGGCAGTGAGAGCAAAATGAGAAATATTGTAATGAATTCTGGCCTCAACTTTGTGCTGAAAACATTTCACGGTGATGAAATGCCCATATTCGGATCTCCAAAAGTCATTCCTCTCTATTATTTTCCTCGACAATACAAAGCGAAAGCCGGCGATTCCTCAGTGTCTGTCGGGGTGAGCTCTTATTATGAAAGAGTGCACCTCTCTGTAGGTCAAGTGCACTCAAATGTCAAACTTTGTCCCACAGAAATAAAGACAGATGTTTTGTGGCACTTGCCTGAAAACTAATCTAAGCTGGTGATCCATCAAGCGCCTTAAAGTTTCAAGCCCGCTCGGTGCACTGGTTTCATCATCTCAAGGACACACTGAGCTCAAACTACCTCTGGTTCCCTGCTTCAGAGATCAAAGTGTCGACATCTGAAGAGAACAAAAGTGGGGTCTGCTTTGGATGTCGAAAAATGTAGAAACTGCAGTGCCACGTTCAATCTTGTTAAAGCATTGTCCTCAGCTGGCTTCATGGTAACACAAATGTCAAACTTTTCCTGCATGTCCGGCTGAGTGACGCATGTTTAGAGTCTTTGATGGTGTTGTACACAGACTGCTGCTGACCTCACTGTGACTTTGACTCTCTTCCAGGCCTGCTATCATACTGCCTGGTCCAGATGTAATTGAGTATAATTGTATAATGTCTGTTTAAGAATATAATTTGCAATACTTTTCCACTCTTTGATGAAATGGATGCAATCATCAACCGCTTGTTCTTTTCAATAACAACACCGGGCAATATTTACCAGGAGTTTGAATCAGGTCTGTGCCACCCACATAACAACAACAAAATGCCAAACAGAGTTCTGTCATGAAAAATAGCATGTCTGAAGCCTGAAACACATAAAACACATGCATAAACATACACATTACATCAGAGACTAACCCTCCCCGTTTACACTCATATAAAGGAAAATAAATGTTTGAGGAAGGTCACGAAATGTGCCCTCAAAGTGAGACATAATCACACGACAGATTGAACAACAAACATAAAGAGGGGGGTATCTTCACATCTTATAATAATCATCTCTTCGGCGTTGCAGTTGCTCCTTTTGTCCATTAGGTGTCGCTCAACTACTGCACCTGGCTCATCCAGCCCCCAACCTCTGGCCCGGATTGTCTGGCTTCGTAATTGTCCTCAGCCAATCACAGCCGAGGTGGGCGGGTCTCCATTGTTACTACAGATACTCGAAGAAGTTTGCGCCGACCTGCTGCTGCTGCACCTATGAGTTTCCACGTTGATGAATAGCCGCGGCCCGCGCGAGATAAAACGAGCCGATTATGCCGAGATAAAGAGCGTCTGCCTCGCGCTCAGTCCGATAATGGCATGCGATGGTTCATCCGCGGAGGATTTCCCGGACAAAGTGATGCCCAGAGCGGCTCCCTGCACGTGCAGCAAGAAGTGCAGGAGTCGGAGCAGCAGCAGTGTTGTCTTCCTGGGATTATTCCTGCTGTCGCTGTGTCTGCACGCTGTCACCCTCGTCTGCTATTTGGACCTGCGCTCCGAAGTCAAAAGGGAAATTATCCACCAGAAGCGGGACACCATGTTGACACTAGCGGGGAGTGACCTGGCTGACCCGGCGGCGGTGCTCTCCCCCGGACACCCGCGGATACCGGACCCCGGGAGCAGCCGCGGCGGAGAAGGTCATGAGGTAAAAACACCATAAAAACCAAAAAGAAACTGTTAAAATGTAAAGTTAAATGAACAGCCATTCAGTGTCATTTAAGACGGCATTGTTTTCATTCCTCTCACGGAGGCTGTTCGTGTTCATTCACCTCCGTCCGTCCTCCTGTTCCCGTATCACGGTGTCAGGTTTTTTGTCTGTACTCTGTCATGGCATGTTTCTGGGCAACTTATTTTACAGTAGCCTGTCACGAAGTTTTACCAGCTCAGTTTCCAGACAAATATGTTTTGAAGTAGGGCTCCTGTGTGCGTGAGTCAGCCTCTTGGACAAAGATGCACCAAGGTATAGTCTTCAAGTCTGTCACCTGGCCAAAGTGTCGTTTTCAGGTAAACATATCAGGGAAGTCAGGTGAGGTATTGTACAGAAATGATGCCTTCATTACAAGAAGAAAAGAAGATACGATGGGTATCATTTTATTTTTGCCTTAATCAACCCCCATTTAACCCAATTTGTCCTGTTTCCAGCTCTCCCTGAACAGACAGAGGTTGATGCTCAAACCTTAGGCAGCCTGCCCAGCTGGATCCCCACAGACGGGTCAGTCAGTGTGCTGCAGCAGGTGGACGGAAAATTAACTGGATCACCAGCAGGTGCAAAGCCCAGGGGCTGATGTAAATTCATCAGGACTTAGATGGGGCAGTTGGTACTTGGATCTGAGCCAGCCTTGTCTCACATGTGTTTTCTTTTCTGGCAGCGGCCTGATTGAATGTTCAGTGTGTTGTCTGTGGCTTTGGCAACAGCCGCCCCCCCTCCTCTTCCTCACCACCACCACCTCCTCACACTCCCTAATCTCATCAGTACAAAGGGACCAAGTGTAGGTCTCAACTTTGCTTGTTCAATTAGCTCATGTGTCACCGGTTGTGTAACCTTTGAGAGAAAATGATCCTCTGTGTGGGGCATTGGCTGGACATGAAGTTGTGCAGAACCCCTAAACATGATAACCACCCGGAGGAGTTTGTACAGGATGGAGGCATTTATGTCTCTGTAGGAAACATTATCGAGTTCAGATGCTGGTTTTTGGTGTTTGTAATATTTTCCTTTCACAAGTGGAAAGCTCAGCCTATTCATTTAGTGCTTTGCAAAGCTTATTTTAGTTTGGTTTCCCTGGTTAAAACCGAGCGAGATGGGCTCTGGTATTCAACCCAGATGGTGACGCTTCATGAGGTGAAAGACTGTGGCCCAGCTGTAAATATTTAACAGCGCTGTGATGCTGTCCGTGCCAGATGTCTGCATTAAACAACTCTGATTACACATCCCACAGTTTACATAGTTGGAGAAACAGGAGCATGTGGCATTTGGACGCAGCGGCCGCACTTGTTAGCTTTGCAAGCATTTCCTTTGAAGAGTCTTTTTTTGTGCAGCAAAAAATTGTTTATTGGATTTCTTCACACAAGTCTTCATCAAAGGCACTTGAGCAGCATGAGTGAAATTGAATGCGACGGGCAGGTATACAGACAAGTGTAACAGAACATGAACAGTCATCCCAGACAACAAGCAACGCCAAAGTGATCACGTATAGGAACAAACATTCACTCTGATGCAGCGTTTCAAAGTTTACCTCTGCTCAGATGTTGAGATGTTTTCTGGACAAGACGCGTGTTGTGGCTTCCTATCATGTCATAACAGTTTTGCACACCTATTTGAGTGTGTGTCAGATAGTTTCAACTGAGCATGCACTGTCGAACGTAAATCAGCCATGCTAAACGGCGTGCCCAGTGAAAATCAAGAGGTATTATTCTCCCCTTTAGCGTTTTCTTGAGTCAAACAGAACTGGAAGAGAACCGTTGTTCTGTTTGGATCATGGTATTTAATAGGATACGGTTATTTTTAATTGGGAAATTATGCGGACAGTCTTAACGTGTAAATATCTTCTCTTAAGTGCCTGTTGGAAAAGGCGTATCTAGGGTTTCTTGTTCATTAGTTTGAATAAGAAAAGCACAAACTATCCTGTGTTCATTCTGGGAGTTAATGTATTTTTAATCAACTTATTACATTCAATTTTTCTACTTTAACTATAACTCGCCATTTGTTTAACTGGCCCTGAAAAAAAAAGACTATTTTTTTTAGATAAACACCTGTTCTGAAGAAAATGGTTGTCATTATAACTCCCAGATCAGGATCTTGGCGATACAAGCTGTAATACGAAAAGCTTTTGATCAGTTGTAAGAAACAATTTTATCTGTCCGGATATCTGTTTTCACAGATGTTAGTGCAGAAATTGAAACAATATTTTTTTATCCGGTCTCAACTTGTTCTAAAATTTCCTAAAATCTTTCCCAGAAATGATTGCTCATTGTAGCAGGATATGATACAACAAAGTGCGAAGAAGAATGGACGCCTCTTGATTGGACCTTCGCTGCAGAAATGCACCTAAAAATTACGTACCACTTAACATCTCGCACCTTTTCAGTTGCTTCTTAATGAGAGCAGATGATGTGGTCATTTATGGTGCGAGCCTGGGACGTGAATAAACAGTCTTCCCTTCAACAGTCTCAGTTGTTATGCCCTTGAGCAAGGCAGTAAACCCCAGCTGTCCAGCAGATCTGCGCAGTTCCCAACAGTAAAAAGCCCCTCCCAGGTGTGTGTGTGTGTAGCTCTTAGGCCTGAAACACGAGCGTGATGCAGAGCTTTAGTGAACAAGAGCAAGTGTCTCTGGCACTCAGCCTGACCCTCTCTCACCTGACCTCAGAGTGAGACATAACAAAAATCCACCCATGGAACACTTAATTGTGTTAGCTTGGATTGCTTTTTATTCTTGCCTAACATTTTTCTTATAACCATTATATGAAATAATTTTCTCCTCTGATGTGTGCCTTCAAAGTCTCACAGGGAACAGATGCTGAAACATCTGGAGTCTAGTTAACGGCTATTAAAAGAGTCAGTTTGATGGGACCCAAAGTCCTCAGCAGCGTACGAGCTCTGGGGCGCCAGGGTGGGCTGTCACCCACATCTACTTTAATTGTGACCAGTGCATGATTAGTTAAAACAGCAGAATCATGTGTACCGATAAAACTAGCCTCCGTGTGAGGATCTAAGTGGAGTGGACACAAGTGTTATTGAAGCACAAGGCAGAGGAGGTGGAAACATCAGAGATACGAGGCTGCAAACTCTTCCACATAAGACTGAACCGTCTTGACAGACGGATGGCGTACACGCCCAGTAAAAATTAAGTCCAGAGTCACAAACATCCACCAAAATAATAAATTCTCAAGGCATTCACTTAGAAGTCACTTTGCCAGCAAGTGTTGCAACAATGTGACACGTGATTGGCTGCTGACAGGCAACATTTCCCTTAGGTTGAGCTCCACAGCTTTTTTAGATGACAATCTATGGATGCTGTTATTAAATTACCCGAGTTATGGTTGAAAACATATGGGTCTTCCAGAGAGCTGTGTCTGATATTGGCTGGGGTACGGACACTCCTTTTTGTGTTATATTTAAGAAGAAACACGCCGTCATTGTCCCGTCCAGGAGTGTGAATCACAGGAGTATTATAAGCCATCTGTTATCAGCACTTTGCCTGCCGTTACACTGAGTAACGCTTGTTCAGCAGCGATGGGCACCCTGTCTGCATCTGGAGCCCGCAGCCACAAGCCCCCAGTTTCACCTCCTCAACTTTGTAACCTCACGTTCTCAACCGCAACTTAGTGACTAATTGTCACTGCTGGTCCAAGTCCTTCGAGGAGTTACCGCCACAAGAATGCGAGCGCGGTACAGAGACCGAAGCTGTAGCGTGTTGTTTCCACAGACAGCTTAAATGTCAGGGAGTTTGGGTTTTATAAGCTGCAGATACAAGCTGTTGTAATACTAAGTGTTAATAGGGCAAAAAGAAGTCTTGTGATGGCAAAATTACACATCCCTGCGGTGACTGAATTTTAGTCATATCCTCACGGAGCAACAGGGAATCGCGTCCTCTGCGCGCAACAGCACCCCCCACGCTTTGAAGATTTGAAAGGCCTCTAATTAATAGCATTTTTCCCCCTTGTGCTGAAAAAAGAATGGTTTACTCAATAGTTGGCACTTGGCATACATACCAACACGTTGTCATCCTGATTTACTGTAACTCTGCATGCCTTTGAAGGCTGTAAATGTTGTAATGAAGTCAAATGAAGCAAACAACCGTTTCTCATAGTCGTTTAATGGAATAACTTTTTCAAAAGATCACTTTGTTGCCTTCATCTCATGCACCAGTTTGGTAGCAGCCCAGCAGATTGCTTGTTTGTTTTTTGTCGTTCTGCTGGAGCTTAATCTCGGGCCAGAAATTGGCTGTTGAATCATGTTTGGCTGTCAGAACAGACGAAAGTGTAATGCCATATGCCTGAACATACACCCCGAATCCTTTGAGAAGTAAAAGCCCCCTATATGCCAACAGCTGGAGACGAGATGTGGAGACACCTGCGCACCAAATGAACAGCAAACGTCGCTGCTCGCGGGAACATCTGGAGGTCTGTGTGTGTCGATAAACCGTTCCAACACACACTCCTCCATCGGGCTGGAATTCCCGTGCTTATAAGGTCAGACATGGCTGGCAGCTGGACAGGCATGTAGACTTTAACTGCTTTGAGCTTGCCCAACACAGCCAGCGGGGGGTGTTTGACATGATACAGCTCATCCCTCACCGCAGGAGGGGGTTCCCACATCTGAGACGAGGTATGGGAGAAAACTCGAAACATAACTTTTCTTGTCTGTCTTCTTATGGTCTTTCAGTGGCTCTGCTCGCTGAAACCACACAAAGAGGCACTGGGAGTTCACGCTGCTTTCAGGAGAAGGAGATTTCTCGCCGTCGGGGTTCAACAGCTATGTTTACTCAAGCGTAACAAATGGAAACGTGGAATATGTCATGTTGTACCCAACTGGCCCTAAGAGGTCAAAGTGTCTGTCAGTAAGCTTGTCTGATCCCCAGCAGTGAGAATAAACGCTACATCATAATTTATTATCCTCTGATCCGTGCTAAGGTGCAGCACGTGTCGCTGCTTTGGAGATGTCAGTTATCCAAACTCCAAGCAGATGTCCAGCACAAATACAAGTTGTCTGATCTGTCCTCAGCTATTGAGCGCCTTTATCTTTCACTCCTACCATTATTTACGCTGACACTCCAAAGTGTGACCGAAAGCGATCTCGTATATCTGCGCGGCTCGACGAAAAGAAGCCTTTGGGTGGTCTTGTTGTGTTTCGAGCGCCGAGTTCCCTTTTGTCTATCTGGTTCTGGGAGTCCTCCAAAGATGTCATGAACTGGCTGTCTTAACCGAGGGCGACTTTGAACAATCTGCGTTTCTAAACTTCTGAATCCTTAGCACGGAATGGCTTTTGTTGGTTGTCAGAGCCGGTCGCGTCTCCGGCGTGTTACAGTCAGTTCAGCGCGTCCTGCAGAGTTCATGTGAATTTAGGACGACCAGAACCAGTCACACAAGAACACAGGCATGCGGTTTGGCCCGTCACTCACTCGCCCATGGGAACACCCCGCCGCTGTAGCATAGCTTTAGTTTTTTTTTAGGGATGAGCTCAGAGCAGCTCCATCAGATCCTTTTCTTTGACTCCATTTTTTTTAGCTTATTCATGCCACCTCTCAATAGGGCTGGGACCAGGTGCCTGTGAATGGGTATTGCTATCACATTAACCGCAATTCATGCCCTCCTTTTGTGGTAAGAGGTGAATTTTGGAGCAGTCGTGTCCAGGTGACTGTCTCAAACGGCAGAAACACAGACAAGAGTGACTCTGGTTACAGGATGGGTTACAGCCCCAATGGGACAGACAATGACTTGGCCGCAAATGAATGTGCCGGCTGACGGTGTCTCAAATGCCCCAAGTTGTGTCTGTGCAAACATTATACCCGAGAACAGAAAGGCCACTTGTAACACGGGTTTCGCTCTCAAAAACCTTGTATCACTCATTTTTTGGCTTCGGTGAATAAATCTGAGATGCTCCTGGCCTGTTTGAATATTCAGAGGGAAGTCTGTGTGCAGAAAGCTCTTTATGAATTTTTCATGATCATTAATATTTTCTTTTGTTTTCACCAGGAGAAGTTACTGCACAGAAATAGCGACTTCCACGCCACGGAGGACCACAGGGGCATAACTCAGCGAGCGAAAAGGAGTCCCGGCAAGCAGCCAGAAACAGGCATGTTCTTCTTCTTCTGTTATTTCTAATGGATGTAGCATCTTGTTCTTCTGCTCTCTTTTGTCCTTGGTGCGTTAGTTGCGCTGACACTCTCTGTTAATTGTTTCCCAAGTCTGCCCTTTCACTTTTAAAGCCAAAACTCCAATTTGATTACAAAGAACCCCACAAACAATTGCTCTGTGGTGCACCTGCATCGGTCTATTTTCTGGAAGTACTTGGCAGCCGCCAGCTGGACTGTTTGGCCACGGTCTCCATAACTCTGCCTGGTTGGAGGGGACTCGGTACAGTGTAAATAGCAGGCTTTCGGTGGGCTTAGGGCTCTTTAAATTTGAAAACAGTTTAACAGTTTCTCACTTTTTGTGGAAATCGAATTTTTACTGCTTTGTGCCTACTTAACAAAGCAGCTCCACCACATAATGTTGCCTAGTTTATAGAGCGAGGGATTAAACGGAATGGGATTGATTATTACTTGGATAGCAAACAAGGACAACAAGGAGTTTGGGAGGGTTTCACCAATTTGAAACAGACAGCGAAGCCATTCGCTGATTTCCCCCGTCTCAAAATAATACGAGGTCCCCGAAAATATCTGTTTTATCTGTTTTTCTGAGCAGGTCTCGGCTTTGGAACCCAGCTGTGTTATGTGTCAGCTCTGAAACATCAGAAAATAAAAATCACTTTGTAGAACACGCAGTTAATTCGAAGAACAAAGATATCATCCGAGACTTTCTGGGTCTCATTAATCCCAACAAATTGATTTATCGCAATCAATAGCTGCTCAGAAAGCCATAAGGCTGATGCGTCTGAATGTGCTTTTGTAGTTTTTGTTTAGAATGTGAGCTATGCAAATAAAAAAAGCCGAGCCTTTGAAGTTTCATGTCTGAGTGCAACAAGTGCAGCATGATCACAAGGCATTCCGATGTCTGTGGCGTGACACCGAATACTTGGGGGGAAGTTTAGTGATTGTGTTTAAATTAGAAGAAAAAACTCACCTTTGAGACTTTCTACATAAATCAGTAAAGTCCCGAGCCTCTAAACACTAATCATTCCCAGGTCTCTCCTCTGCTCTCAGCGCACAGACAAAGGCTTTTGTAATCTCAGCCTTAGATGTGTGTGTTTGTGTGTATATGTGTGTGTGTGTCCCTTGTTTGCACGTGTGTGTGTGCGTGTGTGTGTGTGTGTGTGTGTGTGTGTGTGTGTGTGTGTGTTCTGGGCACTCCTAACGGGCACCAGATTCCAGATAGGGCTGCTCGTTAAGAGAAATCTATGCGGATGCATCCAGTCATTTAGCCAGAGGAGAAACACTGGCCATATGTTTGAGGGGGACTCAAACTGTGAGGTTTTAAGGTTAAATGGCCTTTGTAGTTGTAATGACATGGTAAACACAAGAGCAGCGAGACGGCTGTTTGAAAAGGATTCTTCAGCTGCATACAGAGAAAACACACACACGCACACAGATGCACTCTAAGTGCGTTTTGTCTTTCAAGCACTGACATAGATGCCCCACCAACCTCCATGCACGCACACACACACGTGTGTGTTATAAAGGGGAGACACACACGCACACAAACACATGCACACACCCACATGTAGACACACTTTCATCTGCATTCTCCATCTGGGCTTAATTCAAAGAAAAGGATTTTGGCAGGATAAAGTATCTCTCTAATGATCTTCTCCAGTTCCACTGCCTGTGAATGCTTAAGGCACTTGTTCATACAGAGGAGGTGAAACCACACTTACAAATTACTACACTAGAAGATACCACAGACTGACATACCTCCACTCCAGAGCTCAGTGCCGCACATCTGAATCTGTTATTTTAGCCTATTTTAGATACCTACATAGCATGAGCGGGACACTCGAGATGTTATCCGAGATGATAATTGTTCAGGAGAGCATTTCAAGCGTGATCACACTGCTTTTGCTCTCTTACAGAATCGACTGGGAAGGAGAAGAGGAAAGACAAGAAAAAAGGTAAAGCAGAACGTGGCCTACATTTCATTTCTGTTGGTCGTTGTAGTGCTGCGGCTACCTGCTGCTTACTTTCTGTATGTGTCCTTGGAAAGTCCTTTAATTGTTTTGGCTTACAGGGAATGACAGGCTTTCCATATCTGAGTCTGTCCTTTAGGGACCTTCTCCTGCCTGTTTACTCTCTTCATATCAGAATCCGTACAGATTGTTCAGCCATTAGAGGACGATTTTTGATTTCAGGCTATATAAATAAAATGAATCTCCAGACAAAAGTAGTTCTTCTCAGTCTGATGCATATTGCTTTCTCTCTTTACAGGGAAAAAGAGGTCAGTGCCGGGGCCCCCTGGTCCCCCTGGTCCTCCGGGCCCACAGGGGCCACCGGGCATCCCTGGAATCCCCGGTATTCCTGGGAGCAATGCTGTGGGGCCAGCAGGACCGCCTGGACCCCCTGGGCCACAGGGACCTCCGGGCAGTCAAGGTCCGTCAGGTATAAAGCATAAACGACACGATAACACGCTTAGATAGCCGAGAGCGGAGCCAGAGAAGCTGAAAACACCCACGAGTTGAGAGATTTGTTCTTAGATTACAGTACTTTCCTGCATGTCGACGCGTTCCCACACTAGAAGGGGGCTCAGGTTGTCAAAATCGGTGAACTCATTGCCTTCTCAGTGCGAGTCTCTGGTGCAGGCTGTCAAACATACTGTGGGATAGCAGTGATCCATCTTTAAACTATTTCACTGTTTGTTTTGTTTTAATCATCATCTCTTCTCCTCGGCAGTGTCGAAGGCCAGAACTTTTATCTTGTATCTCTCTTTCTCTCTCTCGTATTGTTACAGGGGTTCCCGATAGGACGAAAACAAAAGAATTCCAGGTAGAGTATGTCAGCTTTAAAAATTGAATTTCAGCCGAACACAAAACCCCTGATGAAACAGCTGCTTCTCTTGTTTTACTGCGCATCCAGAGTAGTCACCAGAGATCTTTGTGTCTTTCAGCCTGCAGTGGTTCATTTGCAAGGGCAGGAGACGACAATCCAAGTGAGAGAAGGTGGGTCTTCTGTCTGTTCTCGGTTGTAGTTACACCCCTGTGTTTGACACAGAACAATAAACAGGCCTAATCCCTGTCAGTGTCCTTCGTCAGAGATCTGTGTCTGCAACTGTTCTAATAAACACATCCCAGCCAGAACACATAAACATGCCAGATTCGGTCATTTTTTAAACTTATTTTCTTTATTCGTTGCAGTTTGACTCAGATTTTCTGCTTTAGAGGGCTCAATATTGCTACTAATATGTACATGTATAAGATTATAGTAACCCTAACATAATCCCGTAGCTATTATAGGATTAGTGTACAGTTACAGGCTTATATTATAAGTCAGATATGAGTTAACTCGGGTCAAGAGCAGAAGCCTCCCATGCGAGCAGATTCATCACTTTGTCATGTAAAAGGAGCGTCATTAGCAGGTTTATTTTCCCTGCCAGCACGGAGCTCTGGTTGCAGTTAAAAACCGCTGATAGCTGTTTATGATGACTGTGTGCCTCTTGTTTGTTTGTTGTGACATGTTTAGATCTCTCTGAAGGCATCCTTAGGAACTGGAAGATGGTGTCCATCCATCACCGCGTCTTTAAAATGCACTCTCGCTCTGGAGAGCTGGAGGTGCTGCTGGACGGTGTCTACTTCATATATAGTCAGGTAGAAGTGAGTACGGTCCTTGACGTAACTCTTATAATTTACAGGTCAGACTCAACAGAACTGGCAGTTTCTAGTTAAGATTTAAAACTTGCTTGCTTTCCTTCTCCATAAATGTTGGAGTTGTATATTAAGATATATCTCTTCTGCCTCTGCCTGTGCTTAAATGTGAACGTCTATAACTCAAAGCCTTGTTGGCTACTCTGATATTCCAGCTGTTTCAGCTTTAAATCAGCTCTTAAATATCATGTGGACTTGTTTTGACTACCCCTCTCAGTCTTTTGTGAATTTTATGTCTTTTCACCAGGTGTACTACCTCAACTTCACCGACATTGCCAGCTATGAGGTGATGGTGGACTCCAACCCGTTCCTGCGCTGCACCTGCAGCATCGAGACGGGACAGCGCAAGTTCAACACCTGCTACACGGCTGGCGTGAGCCTGCTGCGCGCCGGCCAGAGGATCTCCATACGCATAGTGTATGAGGACACGCTCATCAGCATGACCAACCACACCACCTTCCTGGGAAGCGTCAGACTTGGAGAGGCTCCATCTGCTGGACAGAACTGATAACTACACAGCACAGCAGCACTGGACGGAAAGGAGAAGTTGCTCATGGTGGACAAATGAGCTGCAACTTTAAACCAAAGTCTTGCCCAAATTGATAAAGTTATGAAAGCCCTCTGGTGACATTTCTGTTTTAAAAAGGACATGATAGACTTTAATGCTTCCCCTCACGTTGATTCTATGCAAAGAGATCCTCATCAAACAAGAGTCTATTTATAGTCTGCATTTTGTGTCAACACAGACGGCATCTCTCTCTCTATAACAAGGAAGGACACTGCGCTGACATATACTTAATATTTACATGTTTTAAGTGCTGTTGAATGATAATCTTGTATCTCCCAAAGCAGAAGCCATTCAAAGTGTTTCATTTGCAATTTTTACACTTGGTCTGTTGAATTAATTTAATGACCGTAACAGTTATAAATAAGTGGTTTAACAAAGGGTTTAAAGCGCCATATGCCCCTGGGTTATAAACATGATTAAAAGATCTATTAAATGTTCAAAGCAAGTATAAAGGTATCCATGCAAAGCTGAGAAAACCCCATTAAAACTGGAGTTATAAGGTCTTCACAGAGCAACAGCACTATATATTTTGCGCACATTTGCACTACAGCATCCCTGCAGAATATCAGTGATATGTTTTGTTACAGTGCTATTGTTTAGTAACCGTATGAATGAATCCATGTGGAAAAATGATAGTTGTTTATACGTCTCTGTACATATTGTATATAAAATGGGATATACTTTTGTAAATGGAGCTGATTGATGGATTAAAATGTTTCATTTTCTGTCTAAAGGCATTTGTCTGTCTTTTGTGTTGGAGCAGCGAGTGGTATTGATTTAAAAGGTTAAAACTTTTCACATTTGAGTCTGCTGGCACGAGTACAGACGAGAACGAGTGATGTTCTTTGACTGAGGCCTTTTGTCTTTATTAAAATGTGGCTTCTACTTTGACTGCAAGTTTCACAATACAATAAATTCCGTGTGTAATCTTCATACAATCTAAATGAGTTCCATCTTGAGAGGCAGAGAGAAGATAGTTCCTCATTTAGAAACTAATTTTGAAACTGAACATTTTAGGTTTCCGGGGTTAACTGACATGTGACCTCACCCTTCTGAGTAACTTGAGGACATCCAGTCTGTCTCGTTGGTCTCGCAATGCTATACAATGCTTTATTATCACTTACAGCGTTCATGTTTTGTCTTAGTCTTTTCCTGGTGCACAGAGCCAGTGTTTTAAAAAATGATTTTCGCAAACTCCAAGGGGACATAATTCTACAATTAAATCAGCCACGTTCTGAGGGAGTCAATGGGAGAGAGGCCAAGAAGTCTAAAACAAGGGAGGTATGTCACTGATTATGCAGGATGGAGTCATCTTGGACATTGTACTACTGAGATTTATGCCATTAGTGATCATTCAGATAACGCTGCAATAATACATTTTCTCCTAATGCGTTGTTTTCTCTAAGGACTTAAAGCCAAGTACTTTGCAAAGAGCTCAGAGTTCTCTGAAAGTCTCATCTCTGAGAGTAAAAAGGGAACAGGGCAGCTGCAGAGGTGGGTTGGAGCTGAGGACTAAAGATGTGTCCATTAGCAACGGTCTAATCTGTTAGTGAGCACATAAACGGTGAATGCTAAGTTAATAAAATTAAAGTCTTATGTTTATTTCTCTCTGTTGCCAGCTCCAACATCATTCCTGTATTTAACAGCTAACACCAACAAACAGCCAGACATGAGAGGTAAAACTACATTCAAGTGTTTGGCTTCAGCATTGCACCGTATGCCATTATTTTGAATGAGTGTTTCTTGCCTTCTCCCATAGGAAATATATTAGTGATCCCTTGGACGGTTTCTGCGCAGCAAGGAAATGCAATTTCACAGAAGGAAAACAGAATTGTTGTCCAAGAAGACGGTTATTACTTGGTGTTTGGACAAGTATTGTGTCACTGTAATTCAAGCATAACTAAGTTGATTTACATCTGATTTGTTCCAACTATTCTGCTAATGTTCTGCTCAATTCACAGGTTTTGTTCACAAGCCCAAGTGCTGTTATGGGTCATGTTATTCAATGCTGGAGTTCAACTGAAACAGGAATAACATCGACAGAGCTATTGCGTTGCCTGCAAGAAATGCCTGATCATACTCCTGCCAATACATGCTACACAACAGGTCAGAGAGGCAAAGATATATAGCTAAACATTTTAAGGAACATGCTAACTTGCTTTTTTAAAAATAGAATAAGATGAGAAGATTGACACCACTCTCACGTCTGTATGGTAAATACCAAGAAGTTACAGCTAGCAGAGGGTTAGCTTAAACTAGCACACAGACAAGCCTGAGTCTTCCAAAGCTTGGACAAAATGTGCCTCCTGGCTTTTAATTTGTACAACAAACAAGTGTAAAAACAACCCATTGTGGTTTTCTGAGATGTAATTTGCTGTGCCTGACTATTTCTTGGCCAGGAGAAGTGCCTTTCTGGACTATCATTATCATTTTGAGGTTGCCAGTCTGCTTCTATCCAAGAATTAGTCTGGCCCCACTCTCTCAAACCACAACACTTCATCTACATTTCAGTTTATGTTCAGATTCAACAGATGAGATGTTTAGAGTTAAGCAAGAATGAAGTGCCCTTCATTAGCTGCAGGAGGGCTAGCAGCTAGCAGGATTTTGTCACCATTTGACAGATCTTGGCAAAGTTTTTCCATCACTGTGCTAAGGGAAGCTAAGCTAATGTGCTAATGGGCTGCTGATGCTAGCTTCATATTTACCGTTAAGTGTGATGTTAACTTCAAAAACTTCAGGAGTGCAAGATCTGTTTACACTTTTGTGCTAAGCTAGGCTAAAGAGATATCTGATGATAGCATAATGTATAACGTAAAGTGGGTTGTTAACTTCAATGCTCAAGGAGTGCAAGCAGAACAATTTTGTCACCATATGACTGATCCGGGCTATCTGTTTCCGCTAAGCTAAGCTAAGCTAAGCTAAGCTAAAGATGCTAGTTTTATATTGGTTAACTTTTAAAGCTTAAGGAGTGCTTGCAAAGAAGGACTTTGTCACCATTGGACAGACGCTGGCTAATGGTTCTGTTTCCACTCTTTGTGCTAAGCTAAGCTAAGTGGCTGCAGGCACTAGCTTTATATTTACCATACGGGTGTGAAAGCGGTATCAATCTTCTCATCTAACTAGTGACAGGAAGGGCCTCTATGTTTGTATTTACCAAACTGTTAAAATGTTCCTTTAACTTATCTTAAGTTATCAAATGATTAAATATATATCAACTTACCTTGATTTGTAGTCTATAAGGATTTAACATACAAGCTGTTTGTATGGGCCTCCAAGATGTTATGTCAGTTTTTCCTTTAATTTGTCAGACATCCTGTATCTCTTCTAATACCTTCATATCATAGACTGTATAAAATGATATAATATACAGCCATTCCTTTATATATGTGTCCTCTGTTGCAGGCATAGTGCATCTACATCAGGACGATGAGCTAGAGTTGGTGATACCACACAGGCCTGAAGCCCTCATCTCTATGGACACAGAATCAACCTTTTTTGGTGTCATACAGCTTAACTGAAAGAAAGACGGTACAGAGATGATAACTGTGCAGCTCGTTGTAGCAGGATGTAGGAAACTGACACTGAGCCGTGTGAGGGGAAGCTGATAAGAGACAGAGTGACAGCACCAGGACAACTGCTGGAAACTCTCCTTAATCAGAGGAAAATACATAATGAACTATTTAATGAACTGCCCGTCTCATGTTTGTTTTTAAAGACTTTAAAATCCATTAGCCTTAAATTAAGTTTGTCTCTCTGTTAGTCCACCTGGGCCTGTCCGCTGGCTTTGTTTACGTGTGCTACCTCCTCCTTTCATCGGTCTATTTTAGCACGTCTCTTTATACCTTGCTGGGGGCTTCCCTGCAGCTCCACCTCCGCGCTGTCTGTTTATTTGTTCCTCTCGTCTATTTTAGAACGGTTTCCGTTTTCCTAAGAATATGTCAGGAACAAACAAAGGTATAAATTTGTACTCCTCGGGGAGGTGTATCCTGGTTGACACAAACTCGTAAACACTGTAAATACTTTAATTTATCATGTAAAAGTTGATAGTTTTGAGACTATATGCCTGTAGTGATAAATTCTCCACTGGTATTTTCATTCATAATACATAATGGATTTATGTATCTATATCTGGTTACATTAGATTAAATAAATATGACCTTCTTTGTCTGTATACCTGTTTTTACACAAATTAAAGGGTCCATATTTGAACAATTTCTCAATAGAAAGTAATATATCATTGGCCAAGCCTTTATTGTCTAAATATAGTATCCTCAATGCCTATCTGGTGTCCGCAGCTGTGTTCCCTCTCCCCTTTTTGATGAAGCATGGGTATAAGAGGCTGTGCGAGTGTGTATATGAGCCCTGACAGCAGCAGGAGCAGCAGCAGCAGAGGGAGGATGGTCAGACATATGTTTTCTCATGTCCTTCTCCTCTGGTCACTCAGCCATGACCTCTGTATAACTGGACTGACGTATCAAGAGCCAGAGGTATGCTCACAATGAATCATTTAAGCGCTAATTGAAAAGTGTAACGCAACTTTTTAAGTCCTTCAAGTTGCACATTTTCTGTCTTTGAGATCTTAGAGCTGTTAAGGTTGTTTGACTTTGGTTTCCATGGTTCACTCTATGATTATGATTATGATTAATGTTCCTTTCATTTCAAGGAGCGGTCCTGGAACAACCAGAATCTCTTTTCTGTCCCGGAGGATTTGGATGTAAGACTGAGAAGACTAGACCTGTCCAATAACTTCATCAGACAGTTGCACACGCTTGCTCTGCCATACTTGGAGCAGCTGGACCTGAGCTCCAACCAGCTGGATCTCATCTCCGAAGGGGCTTTTGAAAACCTGGCTCGACTTGAAGAGCTGAATTTGTCCAGAAATGCGCTGAACAACAACCTTGGCAGCAACAGCAAAGCCTTCCGATCCATCAGCAGACTGAGGAGTTTGGACGTTTCAATGAACGGGTTGAGTGATGATGCAGTGGAGCTGTACCTTCGAAACAAACCGTCTCTTGATCAACTAAAGATGACTGGAAACGCCTTAACAAGACTTTCGCACAGCTTGTTCAGGGAGAGCAAAGGTTTGAAGTCCATTACTATTGAAGACAATCTGATATCAGTGATAGAGCAGGGGACTTTTGAACCACTGAACCAGTTAGAAGAGCTAAACCTGGCCAAAAATAACCTCGCACAAATCTGCGATTTTAAACTACCCCAAGTTAAATATCTGAATCTGAGTATGAATTCTGTTGAGTTCTTTGTTACGCGTGAGGACCACCAGTTGTACAGGCTGGAAATCCTTGATCTAAGCCACAACAAACTCATTTACTTCCCAATTGTTCCCAAGTTGAACAGTTTGAGGTATCTGTATTTACACAGTAATATGGTTGGTGCCTTAAAGTCAGAGGCCACGATGGTGACAGAGGTCAACGCTCTTTATAATGGCATTATGAAAGAGAGAACAGTCAGAAAAAATAACCTGCACTCAAACTGGAGGCTGATGCCACTGGTTTACATCGACCTGAGCTATAACCACTTCAGGTCTTTCCCACTGGAGACTCTGAGCCTTTTGTCATCTTTAGAAACTCTGAATTTCAGCTACAACTGTCTGCGAAACATCGTCTGGGACGTAAGAAACGATTCTGAATCAGGATACCCTCGTCAGCTTTTCTTTTCCTCATTAAAGCACCTTGACCTGCAAAGCAACGGACTTGAATATATGCCCCCGCTATTTCTCAAAGCGCTCACACAAATAGAAACGTTAAACCTGCAAGAGAATGCTGTGCAACCTTGTGCCTCTGTGGATGACGTGCAGAGCTTAACACCGCGAATACATCCGAACACTTCCTGTGTCCCCTTTGGGGAGTTAAGGACTCTTAAACACCTCAATCTAAAGGAAAACAACATAAAAATGCTTCAAGCGAACACATTTCAGACAACCTCTTTGCTGTCTCTGAACCTAGCAGGGAACTCGCATATGCTGATGCAAGATGGTGCATTGGACGGTGTGCAAAACACTCTTGAGTCCTTGATCCTCAGTGACATAAACATAACCGGCTCTGATCTATCTTTACCTTGCATGCCAGCTCTAACTCACCTGAACATATCAAACAACCGTCTGCAGTTGATTCCCAGCAGTTTAAGCTGCGCTCCTCTGAGAGAACTCGACATAAGTGATAACCATTTCAAGTCTTTAAACCACTCTTTGATCTTTGCTTTATCCCAACATCTAAACCTCATGTATATAAGTAGAAATGATTTTAACTGTTGTGACAGTAAATGGCTGACAGTCCTACATGAGTTAAATATAACACTGCCTGATTTAAATGACACTGTTTGCTTTACAAGTGATGGAAACATTAGGATGACAGAGTATCTGAGAAACCCCGCAGTGCCTTGTTTGTTTCATAAGAAAGCACAGGAAGTCCACTTTGGACAGATGATTGTCATTGTTTTATTTGTAACTGTGTTATTAACAGTGTTGATTGTGTTCACCAGGAAGGTCTGTTGCACACAGGCCTCTTTTATAGTGTGATACAAAAAATGTGCGGTCTTTGTTTTATTCTGTTTACACGTCTGTATTTGTAGATGGTTAAACAGAGTAAGAAAACCAAACACATTCAGTCAGCAAGCTGCAGCAAATGAACCAGAACTCCTGTGATTTTTAATTGGTATTTTCCTATAAACAGAAGTTGGGATTAATGGCTGCTTCGACTGTAAAAACTAACAGACTGTTTAATTAATGAAATGCAGTAAAGTCTTTGTGATCTGGCACTCGATTCTGTTCTGATTTCCCGTCAAGCTCCATAAAAGCTCTCTCTCTCTCCTCTCCACTGTCTGACGGACATGCATCAATCTGTGTGACCTGTGCAGCCAAAATGTTCAAATTGGCTTTATTGACTCCCAAGCTGTTTGGTTATGGTGCATGCCAAATTCACTAATCAGCCGGAGAATGTTTCGCCCATCCTTCTTTGTGAAGTGTTTGTAAAGTAAAACCTTGGCTCAAATGTTTATGACGTCTGTGAAGGCTTGCACAACTTTCCCAGAACCTCGACTGAACTCCTGGGCAATTCAAAATAATGCCAGAAGAGACCTTGTACAAGTTAATCCAATTTATATTGTAAAATATTTATAATATTAGAGAATTTCTTTATAAATATTAAGATCTGCACATGTTTGAGGTTAATAAATGATAATTTATGTGGCTCTGACCCTGAGAAACTGTCAAATACAATGTTAAATGTAGCAACAGTTATACTGTACATAATAAATATGGTGTTTCAAATAACCACAATATGTTGGCAGTCTTTATTTTACAAATGAACCTCAATTTCTATAACTGCAAAATGAATCACAGAGGTTCAGATGGCAAGAACTTTGATGTCAGCGAAGTTATGTTTTATGCGAGCAACTTGACCTCCAGTGAGTCGTAAAACGTTGACTGCAAGAGCTACTATCATTCAGTGTGAGGTGCATTTACTCTCAATAAAATCTGACTGAATTTAGATCCATTACTTTGAAGGAAAACAGACTCCTCCGTGCAGCACATAAATATTTAAATAAACCAACATCACATGAACAAACAGACACTGAAGGGGGGAATAAGTTGAAGCTTAATGACATGCAGTGCTGAAATCAACCTAAATATTTACGACAATCTCAACACGTGGCTCAGCCTACACTGTGGAGACAATGCTGTGCAGGATGTCATCCTGTTGAGCAATGCTCTTATTGTCTTCTTATTGACACATCCTTCTTCTTTAAACTGATGCAAAGTGCCATTTTGCAGTTCCCATGCCCATTACCACTCTGTCCGCTGGGTAGAGACAGGCCTGTGATGCCAGCGTTAGTGTCAGAGGAGCCAGGATTCCTTTATCAATGTGGCTCTTGAGCAATGTAACTGAAGGAAATGTCTTTGTTGCCCCACCCACAAGATTTAGATCAAGTAGCAGCTTGACAAGTTCAAGCAAAGAGCACTCAGAGAAAAGAACACTGTGTGGATAGTATTAGGTGTAAAACCATAGGAATGTAACTAGCAAAATGTATTCATTCTTCTTTGTGGTGATTAATAGGAGCTGGCATTTAGGCATTGGAAGTAGCTGGTTTGTTGGCACATTAGAGCCAGTATTTACTGTCAGTGCCTTCCTCTTGGCTAACTTTTCAACTACATCTCATCCTTTAAGTAAAGGATTTGTATCATTTCCAAATTAAAACCAATTCTGTAAAAATCTCTTTAAACTAGGATCATTTAATCCGGTTATTTTAATGTATCACCAGACGCTGGAATTCACGAAAGAATGAAGGCAGTGTCGTGACATATTTTAGAAATACAAGTAGGCTAGGTGAAAGAGGTACGATGTGAGATCATGCTTATTTTGACTGAGCTCTTTGACTTCCCACCACAAAATGTTTCTATGTAGTCATCTGGTTTAGGGGTCCATGTGCTTGTACCTGGCAGCCCAGTCTGCAAATTATCTGTGATCAAAACAGGGCCTGAATATCTGCCCCCAATACATTTTTAGTGTAGAAAGTACAATAAATTGCAACCCATGGTCAGATAGAAAATTACAAATCTGCCTGCATGAATTTCATCCAATTAGCACATCCAGAGACGATAGGTGATCTCATTGTTGTCTTAAATATTCATGATGTGTCACCCATTGCATCATAAGAGAGGACCAAACCCCTTTATCTTTTCCTGTTTAGACTACTATAACTCCATCCTCAAAGGCATTACTCAGGCCTCAAACGCACGTCTCCAAATGGTCCAAAACCCAGCAGCTAGGTTGTAAACAAATACTGGTTGTTTCATATTACTCCAACTCTTGCCTCCCTTCATTGGCTTCCAGTAAAGAACGGAATCAATTTTAAAATTTTATCAATTAAATACAAGGCCCTGCACGGCCTGGCTCCTGCACACATAGAAGAACTATTGAGCCCTTATTCTAGCGGCCGGCCTCTCCGATCTTCTGTTCAGGGCCTTTTATCTGTTCCTCGATCACACTTCAAATCCAGATGTGATTGTGCATTTGCAGTGGCGGACCCTAAACAGTCTACCCCAGAATGCCGAATCTGTGTTCAGTTTTAAATGGCTGCTAAAAACTCATTTCTTTAGCGTTTTCATAAACTCTGTCTGTCTGTCTGTGCATCATGCCTGTATGTGTGTTTGAACGTATACTAATATGCTTGTTTCAGACATGTATGTATGTTGTGTTTCTGTCTGTCTGTCTGTGCAGGATTTTACATGTGCAGTCTCTCGTGTATGTATAGCACTTTGTAACTGTGTGTTTTAAAAGGTGCTACACAAATAAAGCTGTTATTATTAGTAGTAGTAGAAGTAATATTTTTTAGTCTACATCTGTTAGCATGGAGGAGGCGGTCTTTATGACCAACACTGCAGCCAGTCAGCAGGGGGCGCTCGAAATGTATCGGCTTCACTTTAAAAGAGCTGACACGTCCATCCTTTTATAGCCTATGGTCGACGAACGGTTTTCTCCCTGATGACCATGACTCATCAGCACCAGGTGGTCCTCCGCCAGGCGCACGCATCCACCATCACCCAAAAAGTACAGTTAACGCACAAACTGTTTTTGCTGGAAAATGCCCGGAATACACTTGAACAAGAACTGCTCCACTTCACCAACGAGGTAATGCTAACACAAGTCTGACATATGCATTAGCGGAGAAAGCTAATGGGCCTCGTGGTCAAATCTAATGCTAGCTTAACCGTTAAATTATGATATGGCAAGCTTCGTGTGCTTTGTGAAGTTTTAATGAAAACTTTTGTGTAATTTTTACCAGAGCTGCGAAAAATCCATATTGTAATTATTTAGTCAATACATTGTTAAAGTTTTGAAGTGGATACAATTTAAAAGCAACATCACATGAGAGGGAGCTGTGTTGCCTGAGACCGAATCACAGCCGCTTTTATACAAAAGTTAAACAAGCGGCAAATAGTAGTTAAAAAGTAAAACTGTCTACGGTTTACCTTTTTTATCATTTATCTATAGGTTTTAATTTTTCATCAACCTGTGAAATAAGAGTCTGCTATGTGATTCAGAGGTACTAGCTTGATCAAAATAGACATACACGGTCTGCTGGAATGTTAATGAACAGTATACAGAACACGTTGTTGAGGCGGACTGATGCAGAGTGAAAAGTCAGATGATAATCACAGTGTCCTAGAACCAACGATGGTATCTTTGAATTTCTTGGGTAACTACACCCTGTCAAACCCAAAGATGCTTAATTATTATGTGCAATTATCAAATTGTCAACAGAGTAACAATTGTTGTTGAATAGTTTTCTGTCTACTTGTGTTTTTGTATAAACAGAAAAATCTTTAACACGTTATGTCATTTCACTTTTCCTCCAGGCCTATGAAGAAGTTCAATGTTTCCTCAAGTCATCTTTCCCCACTTGTGTGTTCAGTGATCTTGCAATGGCTTTGGATACAAAATGTCAAGCTGTTGACAAGCTCTCAGCTTTATTGAAGGACCTCACAGTCAGTAAGTTGGAAGTAACTCATACATTTTAAGCTCTTAATGTCACATTACAGATATCCATGTGTTCAATAAATGCATCAAATGTCTTGATCTCTTTCCCCTTTTCTCATTTTTACAGAACCACAACTTTGCGGCAAGAATGGAGTGAGAACAAACCAACTTAAGCCACTCAAAGAGAAAGGGATCTCACTGACAGATGTTCTGAAGTTTGGGCCCATGTTGCGGAACTCACTCATGGCGAGCTCCATAGCCAAAGCGGTCCAGGTGCTTGGACCCACACTGTCCCTGCAGCAGTTCAAACATTTCCTCATTTCCCAGCCTGCGGCGGCCCAGCAGGATGACAGGATTTGCAGCGCTTTGTCCAGCTACGAGAGCGCTGTTGTGACTGAAAACTCATGCCTTCATTTAAAGACAGAAGAAAAAGAACATGGAGTTGTTTTCGAGGAGGAACGCTCACTAGACGCTGTGATTCTTCCACCTGCCGTTATACAAAGTCCCAAGATCAGCGTTGAGAGGCCACCTCTACTACAACCTCCCATACCGGTTATATTCCCAGAGATCAGTAACCCTAAACCAATGAAAATAACACCACTAATGAGCTGGGGATGTGAGGATGATGTCCAGGTGCAACACCAAAAACAAACATCCTCCCAGCTGCTTCACTTCCTCAGAGCCAAAGCTAAAAACATGGGTGCAATAGAGGTCACCGTCATGGAGTGGAGTAAAAGCATAAACACTAGTTCTACACAGTCGACGTCCCCTACGATCAAAACACAAAGCTACCAATTTAGTCGAGTTATGACGGATGATCTGATCGATGCTCTGGCTCCGAAAACGTTGCGCACAGACATTGAGAACCACGCCCCAGTCTTCAGAGTGAAACGAGTGGAATCAAGTGGCTCTCTGACTTACACTTGTGTGATTGCAACTAAGACTGAACTGTGGGATATTGGAGACATCTTCACTGAGATGGCACAGGGGGACCCGGAAGCGAGACCCTTAAAAAATGAAGACTGCATAGCTCAGGTGGAGCACCCCTGTGTAGACATGGAGTTGACAACCCAAACTCACCAGTGCACAGAACCTGAACTCCAGACAAATTATGCTGGTGCAAAGACACCAGCCATCGCCGGTACCACAATTCCTGACTTCCAGGTCCGGAAGTTTGAGGAGACCGAAGTTGTTGTGTCTCATATAGTCAGCCCGGGCAACTTCTACATCCAGCACGCAGACTCCATCTTGAAGCTGCAGGCCCTTATCACAGAGTGAGTCGTTCAGCATGCATTCTAATCTCTTGTCTGCGTTTTCTCACTTTCTCCCAACCCTCCTTTATTCCCTGATCTCAATAACAGAACTTAAAGAGCCACTTCTCCTTTTTGTTCATTACTGCTTTCTTTGTAGATTTCCCCCCTTTTTTTTTTAATAATCCACATGTTTCTGGTTGTCATTATATTTTTTTTCTCATTTGCAGCAGCTGGAAAGCTAGTAGTTCATATGCCGAGCAGAACTGCATTCCAGACATTGGAACTCATGTAATGGGCTGGTTCCCTAAGCAGGAACAATGGTGCAGGTCTCAGGTGACCAAGATATGTGGAGTAAGTGGTGGTGAGTCAAGTTTTAGTTTATTGGAATGATTTTGCAAATGCATACCTCTAGATGGTAGCAGTGTCTCTTTGCTTGCCTGGAGCCACTTGGGGATTCCTAAAAGGTTCTTTTTGTTGTTGCTCACACGCTCTCTCCTTATGTCAGATCATAACGCCACTGATGGTGCAGGGAGCGAGACATCCATCAAGGTGGAGGTGATGCGTCTGGACCACGGTGACATTGCCTGCCTGTCACTGTTAAAGGTCAAGGAGATGACACCAGAGATGACCGCCCTACCACTTCAGGCTGCACAGGTCTCACTGGCAAATGTGAGTGGCTCCCTACTGATGTTGTTTTTATAACGTAGAGTTGTATTGCGACTGATATCAGTATCAGAACTGCCTCCAATATCACTTAAAATTCTGGGTCTGTATCGGCATGTACACCAGTCTATGCACTGATGCAAAATGGAATGGGAACACTGATATATGCACGTAGATACTCCAAAAAGCCCTAAGTGATGAACACGTTCAGATTCACAGCGACAGCCGTGCAGATTATCCCTCCCAGGATTTGCATACATGGAAATGGTTAATATACTGTTCTCTGCTGTGAGGGTGTATACTCACTTACAGAATTGGCGTTTGTCCACTTGATTAGTCACAGCCTTATCTTTTGCTCGGTGATAAAGGAAATGAATTATCTCGGTTCACGGTACTTTGCGTCTGTTTCCTCCCCCCCCCAGGTGTCGCCTGTGAATGGGTGCGATTGGTCGGAGGAGGCGGTGGGCTGGTTCCAAGCGATGGTCCACAACAGGACGCTGTATGCCAGACTTTACCCACAGGGGCCCAAAGTCACAGTGGAGCTGTTCCTGGAAAAGGGAAAGCTCGGAGCTATGAGGTACTTAAGTATGAAATACGGTAAATACGGTCAATTATTAGAGAATTGTCAGAATTATAAATGGTGAAAAAGCTAGTAAGCTAAACTAAGTGTGCCCATTTAGTGTTTACAGGCTGTCTTGCACAATTGATGTCATTTCTTGAATTAAGAAGTCGTTTGGTAACTTTATATAAGCCTATCTTGACCTCTTTTGTGTACATACTGTATACTTTCAAGGCCTAACTGCCCAATATCTTAACCGCACTATGGCATTGTTATTGTTTCAGGAGGGGTGCATCTCTGTCTCTGAGGCTGGCCCAGAACGGGCATGCAACACACAAGAAACTGAAAAATGCCGGCCCCATGAAAAGAAGTAAGTAGAGTAATAGTTTGGAAATTGTTTACCCTAAATAGTGCATCTACAGCAGATGGCAGTGTAGCCTGTGTATCATCAGTGTGGCACTCATTTCATTCAGAATGATCTCCGTGTCACCCGACTCATTTCTTGTGTCTGTCTTTTGTAGGCGCTGTTCAAGGTAAAATGAGGAAACAGGACTCGGAGTGGGAGAAATACCTCATCTCGTGCTACACTCAAGAAGCCAGAAGTAAATGAGAAGGCAGGGAATGTGTGTCGTTTTGTTTGCGTTTAATCGAGCTTGTCTGACAGCCAGTGTCAGATTTAAAGCAGAGATGGCAGCCCTGACACTGAGCAGAAAAATCTAAGATATTTAATGGTTCTTAAATGAGAGAGAAATAACCCTGTGTTGTTTGACCATCTGTGTAAAGAGGAAACGCAGTGAATAATTGACAAACTGCTGTGATTGGCACTTTGCAGTACAAGGATCAAAGATATTTAAATGAGTATATATGAGAGTTTGAAATAAACTGGATGTTGACTGTATACGTACACATTAAGTAGCATTTATCAGCTGTAGTATTTTTGTCTTACATAGCATGTTGTCAGTGCTATGTCCAGTGAATGTGAGTATAGAGCTAATGTGCTCTATAATATCTTTGAAACTAAAGAGATTAGTTTGTTTCTTACATAGGCTCTTTGTTTTCTAAGATTGGGACCTAACTGTCTCCAAAGCAGTGATAGAGAAAGAAAAGATTTTTAATAACTTTCTTATATGTGAGCAAGTTGTTTCATACTTTTTCCTGTCGAGCTTCCTACATAGCCTTTCCTTTAAAAAGAAAGTCCTTGTTATTCCAGCCACTAGACAGTGCCAGTGAAGTTAATTCAGCTCCTATCTATTAAGTGATACTTGATTTGTCTGTATTCCTTGCACAGTATGTTTGTGATTTTTTTATGCATCACTTTCTTTTCCATAGTAATCATTATTACAGCCATGTTTCCTTAGTTAACATTGTGTTCTTGTAAAATGGCATTTATCATTTTGAATGGACATTATAGCTCTGCTCTGGTAATAAAACGGTTATCTACAATCAGACGCCCCCTGTCTTTGTGTCGTAGAGTAGCGTAGCTTCTATAGAGAGAATGTAAATGAGCTTTAGTTCATTCAAAGAATTGCAAGGCCACGCAAACCCTCCCACCACGTCTGTCATAAGTGACGCAGAAATGCTTATGCCGCAGTCATCTGATAGCACATGACAAACGACCACATTGTGTTTGCACTTCAGATTGTTACTGTAAATTATTGTTTCTACGGTTACAGGGAGGAGTCTGAATAGAACACTCTGTGAAATCCCAGAGTTGGTACTGGTGAAGGAAATGTGTATGTTATATACTCTGATTGAAATGATTGGGATCTGAGAGCATGCAGATGAAGTTTATTACTTTGTTTACATAAAGTTACACTTCTGCTTTTCAGCTGATGGCAAAAACAAGAATATGAATTAAGCTTAAACTCAATTTGCATGACTGAATATGTTAATATCAGAATGTGGAAGCAAATCTTTATAAAAGTTTCCCTGTAAAACCAATAAGAACAGCACCTGGTGTAAAACAATAATACAATAGACCTGATTTACATGCTACAAAATCAGCCTGAGCAAATGACAGGACTGCCCTCAATTCAATCTTGTATATAAAATGAACACTGACTTTCATTTTGCACTCCATTAGTGTTTGCTGTAGTTAAACAGCTCGTGTGTTTTCTGCATGAATCTGCAAACCTGTTGGTGACTCGCTCGCTCTCCGTGACAGTGCAGTGCCTCAGGTCAAAAGCTTCCTTCACTTCCCTGCCCTGCCAAGCACAATAAATAATGCGACAGGCTGAGGCCTTTTGTGTCCACACAGATTCCTTCTTTTGCCCGGGGTAGGCGGAAATCGAGGCGTTTGATCTGAATTCTAAAGAGTCTTGTTGCAGCCCAATAAAGGCCGCCATTGTATGTAAATAGTTTATATAAGAGCATATGACTGCTACGGTGCAGGGCAGTGGCTAGTGGCGGAGGAATGATTAGCATTTTCCAAACGCACAGTGTTCTCAATCCAGCCTTTGGGCTCGCTAAAAAGCACAATATTATAATTAATTTCTTCCTGCTTTGTACACATTTTTGTGTACCACCACAGCTGAAGGTAAAATACACATTTAATTCTGTTTTATACTAACATTCAGAGAGGAATGAGTTCAGGCTTTATGTGAACGACGGCTGAGTGATGCCCCTTTGCTTGGACTCCAAAGATACTTGCCATGATGTTATTTAAAAACCCTTTTATGGTAGTAATATTTGGATGAATCAGCTTTTGAAGAATGTGTTTATTTAAATTTTTATTTGACAAATCTGGTCAAGTCTGTTGCCATTCCTACAAACAATGGAGGTCTCTCACTCGTCTTAAAAAAAACTCATAATGAGATGGATGTCTTGCTGGTTCCTTGGAGAAATGTGCTGGCAGTCTGTCAGTCTGTTTGCAACTGGGCTGTAGGTCAGTTTGGGAGTACAGTATTAATACAGGGCGAGCCTATCACGTGGCTGCGCGAATCTTTCGCAATTGGCTTCGTTCTGTTGCGTCTTGTGACGGCGCGCGGCGGGAGGCCATCACCCCTGCTTTTATACGGCCGGCAGACTACTTGGCAATTCTTTTCTGTTGATCCTCACACTGCCAAATCCAGCTTGATGCTCAGGCCACACCTCAGGATGGTCAACTTCGGACCCGGCGCTGCTTACGCCGCTTGCACCGCTGGCTGAGCCTGGTAAACCTCTAAAGACAATTGTTAACAGAGTTAGACTAAAACTAAATTATCAAGTTTTTTGTTGACGACAATATTTCTTATGCTCTTAAGATGATAATTAATAGTTACAAATTTGCCTTTTTTTCAGTATGCAGGGCTTAATGGTGCATGTTTTTAAAATGGTAAATGGTGGCACTTATAATAAAGGGTTTATTTAGCTTTTCATGAATTTAGATTGTTTTGTTATGCATTAACTTTATGGACATCATCGATGACCTCAAGCTTCAGATATAGCTTAGCATACATCCATGTAACCTTGACTGACAATGTGACTTATTTTCTGCAGACCTGGAGTCCAAAATGAACTGGGGCACCTTTTATGCCGTGATCAGCGGCGTAAACAGGCACTCTACGGGCATCGGACGCGTCTGGCTCTCCGTCATCTTCATCTTCCGTATCCTGGTCCTGGTGGTTGCTGCCGAGAGTGTCTGGGGAGACGAGAAGTCCGGCTTCACCTGCAACACCCAGCAGCCCGGCTGCAACAGCGTCTGCTATGACCAGTTCTTCCCTATTTCGCACATCCGCCTGTGGGCGCTCCAACTCATCCTGGTCTCCACCCCCGCCCTGCTGGTGGCCATGCATGTGGCCCACCGCCGCCACATCGACAAGAAGCTCCTGAAGAGGGCGGGCCGCGGCAGCCCCAAGGAGCTGGAACACATCAAGAGCCAGAAGTTTCAGATCACCGGCGCGCTGTGGTGGACTTACATGCTCAGCATCATCTTCAGAATCATCTTCGAGGTGGCTTTTCTCTACATCTTCTACATGATCTACCCGGACTTTAAGATGGTGCGTTTGGTAAAGTGTGACTCGTTCCCCTGCCCCAACACAGTGGACTGTTTTGTGTCCCGGCCGACAGAAAAGACCATTTTCACTGTGTTCATGCTGGCAGTGTCCGGGGTGTGTGTGCTGCTTAACCTGGCAGAGGTGGTGTACCTCGTAGGCAGGGCCTGCAAACGCTGCTTCGGAGGCTCTGAGGACGAGTCCAAAGGAGCCTGGATAAGTCAAAGATTGTCTTCTTATAGGCAAAATGAAATCAATCAGCTGATAGCAGACCATTCTCTCAAGTCAAAGTTCACTGTGACCAAAAAGAGCCCAACTGAGAAGGGTGAAAGGTGTTCAGCTTTCTGAGACTCTTGTTGTCCCTTTAAACTAATCAGCCGTAATCACACATGTCCATGGAGCATGCTGCTCTGCATTAATGTCACATACACTGTATATTTGATCATTGTCAGGATACACATGTTCACTTTTTATTTATCCCTCCATCAATCGCTTTGTTGCTTTTTCTTTTTGCTTTTACCGACACTAGTTGCAGGAAAGCTCTCCTAAACAGATTGTAGTGAAGGTTAAAGGACTGTACCAGTGTCTTTGCATGTTGTGGCACATTTACAACAAATCACACACAGTCGTTGATGGTGTCAACGATTGGCCAAATGTGTTAAATTTATTTGTTCCATTGGCACAACGTATTGTGGGCATCTCAAGAAACCGAGCTCGTAAGCATCACTAAAGAATTAATGCCAAACTTGTGTCACATAACAGAATTATGGATTTGTTCAAACCTCCTGCACGTGTGGTAGGTTGGTGTACCAGTTAGAAACCTTCTATTTCTGTGACACAGTTGTATTTCTAACTTATAATGTATAAAATCATGCCCATCAAGCAGACATCAATATGAAAAGCAGTTTGAATATCTTTAGCAGCAATATCTAGTTTACAGTATTTCTGGTAGATAAGGCCAATATGTGCAGAAACACTGGTGTACCCTTTTCATTAAAGAGGCAACGTCACTGTAGTGAAAAAACATGCTGGATAGACAGTGACCTTTCTATTTACACCATAAATTGTTAACATGAACCATATTTAATTCCAGACGGGGTCGGAGCTCAGTGATGGAGAAAAGAGCATTTATGTGAGTAAATGCCATTTAATGTCAGTAACAGCTCTTTAAGTCAGCGACGCTATGCTCGGATTTTATTGGACCATTTTAGTTATTTGATGTCGCTCAGCTCGGCGCAGACAGATGTAACTATTCTATAACTGAACCATACTGCTATGGAAGCGTAACAGTCGGTGCTAGAAAACCAAAGAGATATTGATCTTAAGTGATTGAAAGTAAAAATTTCTAATGGTAACTTTACTGCCCATAATAATTAAAGCAATCTCGTTAGTGTAATCACAAAGGTGCACAGTCAAAAGTATTCTGTGACATATATTAACTCCTGATACAAGCGGGGATGCTACATGATGTTCTACTGATGACACTTACATTTATTCTTTCTTTACTTGACTGCTGTGTCACTTTAAGAATATTGCAGAACCCAGTACTGTATGTGTATCTTTGAGTTTGTATGTATTTGTATTCAGTTGTGAATACTACCGACTTAATTTATGTAACTTTTTATTGTAACCGTTTTTTGTTTCAGAAAAATGTTTCAGTTGACCCGCTTTTTAACTGACGCCCGTCACTGCTGCTTCCCTTAGATTCACCAGGCATTATTAGTGTTTTATTCCGTACCTCTGAAAATCTAATGTTCCTTATGATGGTCTCTGTTTATACAACTGTTCTATTATAAAGTTATTTATATATATTTATTGTAGTGCATACAAACACCTTGATTTCTGCCTAAATGTACATACACGACTTCATCCGGGTAAACAATCCAGTTAATATATATAACATGGGTTGAAACTATACGTGTACAGTATGTAATATAAAGAAATAAACCACCTGATAATTGATGTCATTTGAAGTTATTCAGCAAACATAATGTGTTTTTAATACTTAGAGTTGGAGCCGATTATGTTACAACTGACGGCCTCCTTCTTGTCTCTGTGATTTGTAACTTGAGGATGCAAACGGCTACTCATCTCCAAATCATGCCCCCCATGATAGGAGCGACCCTTGGGCTAAATTTAGACCCCAGAAGCACTTGTGGCCAGACAGACTTAGCAGACACCATCATTGGCCAGCTGCCGTGTCACTCACTGTAACAGGCGAGTGGAGGGGCTTTTTTAGTTTACATTAGAGTGAACCCTGCGCCAAATTTAACCACAGGAGGGGGGAGGGAGGGTTTGAGTTGAGGGAGGGCAGACCGGACATGGTTGAGAGTGTGTCCAGCAGGTTACGTGTGTGCGTGTGTGTTGTGGTCAGTGGAAGACCCCGGGGCCTGGATCCTGGAGCATTTGAAAACAGAAGATTGAGGCGGCAGGTTTGTCGGTGTGGAACAGAGGTGAAGGCGAGCAGAAGTCCACTTTTCCTGTCCATTCAAGGGCATCGCTGGGGGCCCGAAGATCAGCTCTGAGCCGAGGCCTGTCAGCAGGGCAGGCGGTCTCATGGACCCTCGAAGACGTGTCGGACTGCACTGCAGGGGATGTATAAGCTGACAAGGTGGGTTTTAAGAGTAAATGTGACTTCTCTGTGATTATTTGTGGATTTAAATCTTGGTGGATTTAAGCTCCTTCAGGAGTAAGACAAATGTATCAGGGTAAGTGCTGCTGTTTGTCTTTTATTAGGAGTTGCAGGCGTCCACACACTTGAGAAAACTTTATTTTATCTACCAATGTTTTCAACCATATTTTTGTTATCTTTTGGATGACATAGTCTGAGGGGTTGGATTTAAGGACTCTGTGTAAAGTTGCTAAAACACCACATAGATTCATGATTTTAGCCGTTACCAGGATTCATCCTCCCTCACAGAAGCAGATCTGCTGCCGTGCTACTGTACAGCTCCTCCATCAGATGTAGAATATATTTATCTCATAATGTGCTACAGGAGCTGACAGTGCTGACATTATTCAACCGTCTCAAATTTGCACTTCCAACATATCTGCCTGGTGTTTGATTTCACTGCGTGTTGATCTTGTTGCTGCGGCTCGGGCCACGAAGGCCGGGAAGCGCAGAATCATGACTGAGACCTTCCCCCCCCCCCTGTCTGCACTTGCCAAATATATACTCTCCTAAAGTAAATATAATCCTGTCTGTGTCCACGTGGAGAAAGGCCACTACCTGCTCGGCAGCAGAGTCCCCCACTTGTACACTCTATTAGCTGCTTGGCTCCCTTGAGACTTGTTTGGTCTGAGCTCGGCCGAACTTGGTAAGACTTTGTGCTCACTTTAACCCCTTGATGAGTTTTATTTCTGTCATGTCATGGATTCTCTTTTTCTGTTTTCCCAGTCCCAGATCTGAGCTCGCGCAGCCATGGGGGACTGGAACCTGCTGGGAAAGCTTCTGGAGAAAGCCCAGGAGCACTCCACCGTGGTGGGGAAGGTGTGGCTCACCGTCCTCTTCATCTTCCGCATCCTGATCCTGAGCGCCGCCACAGAGAAGGTGTGGGGCGACGAGCAGTCCGGCTTCACCTGCGACACCAAGCAGCCCGGTTGTGAGAACGTCTGCTATGACATCACTTTCCCCATTTCACATGTCCGCTTTTGGGTGCTGCAGATCATCTTTGTGTCCACGCCTACGTTGATCTACCTGGGTCACATCCTTCACCTGGTGCGCATGGAGGAAAAGCACAAAGATAAGACGAGCGAGAAGGAACATCATTTAGACAAGCAGGCACTCATTGTGAATGGAAAGCACAAAAAGGCCTTGATTAGGGATGACAAGGGCCGAGTGCGCCTGCAGGGGGAGCTCTTGCGCACATATGTCTTTAATGTGATCTTTAAAACCCTGTTTGAAGTGGGATTCATTGTGGCTCAGTACCTCTTGTACGGCTTTGAGCTTAAGCCCATGTACACATGCGACAGACCGCCCTGCCCTAATGTGGTAAACTGCTACATATCCCGACCCACAGAGAAAACTATCTTCATCATCTTCATGCTGGGGGTGGCCAGCGTGTCTCTGTTACTCAACCTCGTAGAGATCTATCACCTGGGCTTCACCAAGTGCCGCCAGGGCATCAGCTTCAGGCGATTGGAGCAGTCCGCTGAGAATCTCCCCAAGGCCCCCAGCGAGGCCTCTGGGCCTTTTGCGCCCAGTTATGACGAATACTTCCACGGGCACCACCAGGTCCAGCCGGCCTACCCGCCCGTCCCCAGCTACAACCTCTCCCCTCTGTCCGACGGCACTGACTCATCCTTCCACCCCTACCACAGCAAGGCGGCCTACAAGCAGAACAAGGACAACTTGGCCGTGGAGAGGAGCAGCAGCAAGCCAGAGGAATGTGACCTGAAAGGAAAGAAGGGAGCAGGATCGGCCCCGGGGTCACCTACGCAGGCCAGGCCGGGCCGCAGTGCCAAACACAGCAACAACAAGACTAGAATAGACGATCTGAAGATATGAGGAGGTTTATGTTTCTCTGAGGGGTCTTAAATTGCTGAAAGGGGGATCGGATGTTGTTTAGAAGCGTTCGTACATGCTCTTTAAGGTGGCACAGGTTTGACTCATTCCAGCTTTGAAGGGAGTGACATTTTAAGGGCACATGGACAAGCTGCAGACTGATGGGGTTCAGTAATGACACTTGTAGTGAACTTGGAATTGTGCTCTTGTGAGAAGTGTCCCTGTCAATGTGTATAAAAATCTACTCTGATTTCACATTAGGCTGTAGCTGTAATTTGGTAAACCATATTTTGACAACACCACATTTTCGGTGATTGATTTTTGAGTCTTTCCACTATTCACTTTTAATAATAACTTTATTTTTATGGTTTACAGAATGGTTTCTATAAAACAAACAATACAAATATATGAGGTAGGCAAGTACAGCTTCAAGTATAAACATGATTCACACAAAAGCCTGTTTATGAATGTGTGTTTTTAGAAGACACTGATTTTTAAAGCCTTACTTCTTCCAGCGGGCCTTTTTCTCACTGAGGGTTTGAGAAAATCAACATGCTCAGGTTTTACATTCATTATATTTCCTTTTTGTGAATGTGAATGAAGCCAGAAGTCAAACCCCTTGTGTATAAAGTTGCCTAAACTTTGGGAACAGAATCCAGGGCAGAGACTCGTTCAGCGCCGGCCTGACCTCGTTTGAGGAAATCAGATAGGGCGAATAGTTAAATTTAACTTCCATTAACTGTTTTGAGGTCATCTAGCATAGTTCGCTTGCTTCGACTTGAAGTGAAACGTTGTGCAATACCTGCCAACACATAGGACGCTGGAAACGCTGTACGTTGTTCCAGGACGCGCCTCAAACACAAACTGCACTGGTCTCAGGAGTTCCCACATTTGTACTCTCTCTTTTTATTGCGACAGCCGGCAAGTCCATAATTATAAGCACATTGTTTTGTTTATCATTGTTTATATCTGTGTTTGTGTCAATTGTTCCGTGTAAAGCACTTGGTGACAAGCATATTTGTAAAACAGCCTCCAAAAATAAATCTGTCTTAAATTTGCAAAGCGGTGCATTCATGATCACAAGTCTTTATCAGGAAAAAAGGGAACTGTTATACTGCAGCACATGTTGCATCTGTCATTTGAGAGTCCTGAAACGAATAAATCAAGACGAACTGAGGAACAGAACTGATTATATTGTTAGTAGCACTTTTATATCTCTGAGGACTTATTGTCTGATTCTCTGAAATGAGGTGTAGTTAGAGTCAGTGAGGACGCACAAACATTTCAACCTGTTAGACACTGACGAGCTCGAGCGGGAATAAACATGTTGTGCGTAACGTCTCCCCACATGCACATCGTACACTCATCTGTGCCCGGAAAGAACAGCACGCAGGCACCTCTGGTATGGAAACCTTGAAGTTTATGACTTGACAAGGAAGCTCTTTCATACCTTTGGACTGGTACAGTCATAATATTCTGTCAGTGCTTGATGTGTCGAGGGAATAACTTTGTACTTAAATGCATCGAAACAAAAAGAAATCTGAAAAAATGGACTGTAGTTTCTTTGTGTTGAGAGATGATTGAGTGCGGTCTGGGCAAACTTTAGTGTTATTTGTTGCCAGAAACATTACGTTCAGGACAGTCTGAGTGTTATTTGTGATGTATGGCTCCATAAATCACAGCGAGGACACGAATAGACTCTGATTCTAAAAAAAAAAACATGACATCTACTTCTACAAATGAAAATAAAACACTAAGTTTCTCCAACTTATTTTCAGACATACATCATGTTCGGATATGTTGAAGTGATCATCTTTGAGAAAAGGCTTATATGTGTTTTTGAGATGCTGACAGATGAATAGATATGAGTTATGGCTACTGATGGATATCCAGCACTTTGAAATGAAATCCTTGGAGTGTAAAGCCAACGTTTCCATGAATGCATCAGAGGGTCGGACCAATATATAAGACAAACTGTGCTGCATTTTTCAATGAGTTATATAAAGCTACAAAAGTTCAATCTAATATACAGGCATCAATATCAGACCGTGCACGGAGCATAATAACCTACAGGCTCCTAGTTTGACTGAGTCACACATTAAAAGTCTCTGATTTGATCACATCAGATTCGATGAAGTTAATCAATAGTTTTTTGGGTTTTTTTTTTTAACTGACTCTACAAGAATGTGGATTTTATTCCAGTTTGGGACTAAAATGACGTGCATGCAGAGGTTATGTTTCCCTTTTTAGGCCCTCGCCAGAGTTATTACTATTTTCTTTGGATCCTTCACAATAAGAGCGTCATAATTTTGCAATTTATGACTGAAAGTGCACAAAGATTTTGGACATTAATATAACAATGACGTAATCATTTTCATACACCAAATAAACTGCACAATATAGAAGGAGGACGCGAGAGGTTTGTCAATCTGTGTCACCGGAATTTTATATAACGTGTCTACGTTTCTGGGGAAATTTTACATTAAAGTTAAGGTGGAAGCTTTTGTAGGACACAGAGAAATTACGTGCTACCTGGACATATAATGTTCTAGGTAAAATTCCTTCTTTCATTGTGTCATTTCTACGTCTTACGCTGACATAACACATTCTCTAACTCTTACATATAAAGGACAGAAGACATTTTACATGTAAAAAGTGCTCTGAAGGGGGCCAAAAAACTTCCAGTTCTAATGTAACAAACTAAATAAAATGTGTTTTACCTAAGATATTTAAATATAAAGAATAGTATCTTTAATAGTGGGGTGTGAGCCTGATCAAGAGTCAAGACTGAGGACAATTTCTCCAGAACTCCAGGGAAACCTGCACAATAATTCCAAACAGAATACACTATAACTACATACTGTGTGTTTTATATAATGTTAAAAAATGTTTTCTTGAAGGCAGTAATTATCTTCTCAAAGTCACCTGAGCACACTTGAACTAACCGTGCAGCCTCACACAATAAAGCGCTGCCTTGTCTTTGTTTAATGGTGGATATAATTTTTGGTGTCCAGCTGAGTTATCCTATCACTCTGTTCTGTTCCCTGTGGTGTGATGCTTCGTACCGTCTTCCTCCAGCTGTAGCACGGTCCTCTACTGCCCTCTGTCTTCACTTTCAGTTAACACTGACATGCAGCTCCTCTGGCGTCTGCTCGGCATGCCATCTGCTGGGCAAAGAAACACAGGTCAGAGTATCTTAATGTACCTTTAATGGCATTTCTGTTTTAATTAACATCTTAGTGGTTAATAAGTGAGTACATAGAGTAGTGAGCAGTTATTATGACATATCTCTAATATATTATGAATAAAAATGAGTGTAACAGTGTTGTTTTTAAAGACATAATTAGATCACTAAGACATGTTGTAGTCGTGTTTGTTTAATCCCTGACTAAAGTGAGTGTTTTGGCCTGTTTCTCATCACTCTGACACTCTGCACCAGACCTGCTAATGTGTAATAAACGACAAAGGGCCACAAGCAAAGTCTGCCCTTGCACCAACTCTGCATCGCTACAAGGGTGAGCTGATGAAATATCAGCCAGAGGGAACACCGAGCTTCTGATGTTTGCTGACTGATTCAGTCTGATCGCTTGCAGGCCTGTCACCTCATCATCAACACCAGCTCCGTTTAACTCAATACAGACTGCACTGCTCCGACACCAAACTGTGCGAGCAAAGACGCTAAAACATCACAGAGGAAAATTCAGCAGCTGACACGGTTTGTGAGGCAGAAATACGTCATTATGTCTCGGCATCTGTCAGGCCTCGTTTCGGCTTCCATACTGCGTTGTCTGTGGGAGCAGGATGAGTGTTTGCTGCCACCATGTGACAGCTCAAACATTCTGCACACGTCAGTGAAGCGTCTCACTAACTGTCGCCTCACTTCGAAATAGAGCTCCTGTGTTTGAGGCAACTTGATCGATTTGTTTTGCTGGCATCTCCATCACTCCACAGTAAAATCAGGGTAATGAAACTAGAAAGAACGAACATGATGTGAAATATTTATAATAAAAAAGACTTCTTTGTGTCCCTTCTGCTTTGGAAGATGATGAATGATGTAATCAATTTTAATAGTTTGCATGATGGTATGTTGTTGTTGCATGTCAGGCTGGTTAATAATTTGCAAGTTGAATCTGCCTCAGGGATTAACACAATAACAGATCTATCTCTCGGTGACAAATATTGTGTCACATGCATCTCAGGGCTCAAGTTATGGTTTGTTGTGACTTACACAGCAGATGGACGCAGGAAGTTGTGACCTGTGGTGTGACAAAGCACAGAAATCATTTTAACAAGATCTTTAACTCTTTAAGTTTTCTAAAAAAGCTGGTTTTATCAACCTACTAAGATATTCTATACATGCCAGGTTTACCTGATTATTATACATTTTAAAAAGATAGCATATAGGCCTTTGACGTCTATGGTTTCCACGCACAATTTGAAGTGTTGACAATGTCGGAAAAAAACGCCAACAACAAAAACATCAGAAATCTTTAAGAAACACCCGAAACAACTTAAAGTTACAAGTTTTCAGCTTTATTTGCGCAACATTCTCCTCTGCATCACACCGACGTCACAAACAACTACATCCTCAAATCACGGAACATCTTCAATACAAAACATTCCTTTAAATAGAATTTTCATCCTGTAGTAAGTTTCTAATTCAAAGTTCCAAAATGTCGCTGAACTACTTCACAAACACTTAAAAACAGAGGACAAACAAAAGGAGGGATTGAGTTATTTTAAAGGACGAGATTTGATCCAAAATATAGCAGGAAGTTTGAGCACATTATGGGATAATTTTGAAGTAACAGATCAGAAGTGAAATTTGCGGACAGACTGAACAAACTCTCACAGTTGATTTTGAGCATTTTGGAATCAAATCTTTCATAAATACATATTACAGTACAACCAGTGTGTGTACACTCACGCATTATCCAAAACCCAAGATGTTTTCCGACATGACAAACTCTTTACAATGAAGGGACTTAAAGCACTGACCGAAACGGCAGCTTTTATTAAAGCCTCATAAAAATAGGGGCCATCCTCTGTTAACAAAAATAACATTTTCAGAGGACAAAATGTGGGCCTGCTGAGGCTGGTGAAAAAACAAACCCAACATCCTCCACTCCCCCATGCCAGGGAATAACAAAAGTACTTTCTTGCTTTAACCTCAGGTTAAAGCCAAAGCACAAACCAGGTCTCCTCACTGTCTGGTTGGTAGATGGTGCTGTTTTTGACTGCCGCAGCCCATGGTGGAGGGTGGTGAGGGGCTGTGGATCCGTGCCCGTGTCTGTCCGTCTCCTCCGGTCTTACGAGCTGACGAGGACGAGCCTTAGTCGTGTTTGCCCTTCCCTTTAGGCGTGCCTTCATTCCAGGCCACATAAACAAACAAGGCCAAAACCACGTGCACAGCGAGCACTGCAACGATGGCTGCGTAGAAGTAGCTGTCAGAGCTCGACATCTTCATCGAACCTGTGAGGAGGAGGAAGAGGACAGTTAACAGTGATGACGCGCGGCTGCATTATTACTGTGCAGAAGTGCAGCTGTGTCAAGATCTTTTTTCAGGTGACATTTAATCAAGATGAGCTTTTATTGACTTAAAACTAGTTTGAATGCCATATGATTATCTTGAGCTGATGAAAACATTGTTAACCATTAGAGAGTTTTCTAATTTATTTATAATAGATTTATATGGTGTTTCCAAACCATGTGATATGTGGAGTTATATTAGGTCATTGTGATCGATATTATAAACCAGTATAATAATATAAACCAGATCGAGAGTACAACAGAACTGGTACTTCTAGCTATATGTTTCACTGCACTTCAGGTGTTCTGACAGTACAGTAGAGTTAAGTACCGTTGTAAAATTAATGTTACAGCAGACGGTCTTTGTCTAGATAGATCAAGCCGTTTCCTCTGAATCAAACAGGTCCCCAGAGCAACTGTCGACAGACTCATGTCATTGGTTTCATGATAAATAGAGCCATGGTAGCAGGTCTGTGGTGACACGTAGTCAGAGTAGCAGAGTGTAGGAAAAAGTTTATATTTACTTTGTCATGTTCCAGTAAAGTTGCAGAACTAGTTATGTTGGAGAAACCAAAACGAATGGTTAATCAAACAAAAAACAGTGTGAGCTTAATGCTTATTACTGTTTATGCTGATTGTAGAAATGTTGAATAAAAGGATTGTCACACTCCAGGCCGTGCTGTAGTAATTTATATCAGCAATGCTATAAATATTTATGACAGAAACAGCTGTCTGCTGATACTCAGTACAACAGCACTTCCTCTTGTCTGATATTGCTTAAATGAATACAACTTCTTAAAGTCAGATTTGACATTTTTCAAGTATATGGCTGGACACAGTGGATATGATTGCTATATTGAAAATTAATAAAATATATTGTATCACTACTCATACCAGTACCCAAACAGTAGTAGTCAACAGCAACAGAGACTCCAATTTATTTGGTCCATATCGGCTAAATAGGAACTATTTTAGGAGTAAACAATACAACAAAACATTAAACAGGTGTATTGTTATTTCCAACTATTTTGGCCTATGTATGTTTTAAGTATTTTAGAGCCTGTATAAGAGGGTTAACAAAAGATATATGACAGAAGACAATGGGTTTGTCATAATGTATGAAAAAATACCAGCTGATTTATATGGACCTTTTTCAAAATCACTAATACCTTTATTGGTATAAACCAGAAATTCCTGCACCAGTCATGCAATGGATTTTATTCAAAGGTTGAATCTTCAATAAATATAAGTAGGTGAAGATAGTTGAGGATTCTTTCATCTAAATCAGAGAGACAAATACAAAATCTGTGTGTGAGCAGTGCCTTGCAAATCGAAATCCATTTGCACTGCCCTGCAGACACAAACATGGCAGTGTTACAAAGCTCACCCTCAAAGATGTAGGCCTTTGACGCGAAGTAGAGTCCGATGGGCAGCGTGACCATCAGGATGGTGAAGAACAACAGTGTCTTCAGTGCAGAAACGAGGGAGCTTTCATTTCTGCAGAGGAGCAAAAGTTCATCATGTGTCAGCAGGGATAAAAACACAAGACAGCGACTGTGGAGGAGCATTGGCACACAAACATGCTGACTACGCATGTGGAAAGGTCCCTGAGCTATGTTTTATGTTAGTCCAGGATAACGCCACATCAAATAAAAGTCTTTCGTAACTATGGTACATGTTCGGCATCAAATAGCACAAAAAGGGAGCGGGTTTTAAGGCAAGTCGTCAGTCCACAATCATAGAGCCTAGCAAGCTAAGCTAAGGAGCTAGCTAGCTACGGATAGCATGCTCATAGTTAGTGTTTGTTTCTCACCCTCTGAAAGGAGGCGGCGGTTCGGCTGCGGCGTCTAAAGATGATCTGACAGAGCCGTCCATTGCTGGGCTGATATACGGCAAGATAAAGATTAAAACTTAATATTTAAGGGGGAAAACACCGCTTCCCCTGTCTGTGTTGTGTTCACTGTTGAAATCTCTTCCGCATAGGATCATGGGACCGTCACATGACGAGGTCTGTCGCCAAATTGTCTCGCGAGGCTTGACTTGAGGGCAATTAGAGCCTGTTTCCTGCCCTGCAGAAGTAAAGCGTATTTTTAGGTGAAATGTCAGCTCTTCCGTACAGACATTTCCGTACACAGTGAGGAAATTATCAATATCCAGACAATGTCTGCTTTGTTTTTGAGACTTCATCTCATTTGAAATTTTAGCACCAGAGGCAGAGGAAGTGTTCAAAACATTTATAATTCAAGAAGCGATTACACAATGTAATGTAATGACAAGAATATTGCATTCAAAGTCTTGCCTGAGCAAAAATAAAGAAGCATTATTATTAAAAGAAATGTGCAAATGTACACATCAGTCATCTGAATTGTCCAATGCAAAGTCATTGTTGTTGCCTATTTTGCGGTTATTATTATTGATGCACAAATATAGAGAAGAAACTATTACTGGCAAAAGTGGGATCATTTGTACTGCTTTACACGATGTTGAATAGTTTTTTTTAACAGTTCATATTATGTTTAATATGATTGTGTGTTTAATATGTAAAATAACCAGAAAACCTTAAGGGAAAGTACATTATTTGCCTCTAAAATGTAGTTAAATGGAAGTATAAAGTAGAATAAAGTGGATATGATATTAAAGTACAGTAAAATTATATCCATTCAATTATTATGAAACTGTATTACAACTTAGAAAACATTTAAAAACACAATCATACAAACTAAGGCGGCCATAAAAAGTCTCTTATATATTTTATTTTGAAGACTTATCACTCCAAATTAGAAACATCATGGTAATTTTACTTTTTATTTTCATTATGTCAGTTTCTTCTTCATGTTGTTTTGTATTCATTTCAACAAAGTTGAAGTTAATTTAATAAAAGTTTGGCTGTATTTTAAGGGTTTAATTTCCTGATTGTAAGTTACTTGCTTGAACTGCACTAGCACTTTTACATACCGTGCTGCTATGTACCTGGATAATTACCCTTTCAGCACCTTAACATACTGTGCTCAGGCTCCAGTTCCACCATTATGTTTTTAATGTTTTTTTATGTACGCAAGTGCATAAGAAAAGGACAAAGAAATTAATCTTGAATCTCGAACTTTGTGTCTTGTGGAATCAAAAGTTTTTTAATGCATTGGTACATTAATAGACTTAGTACCAAAACAACACATCTTGTCAGTTGATGCATTTCTATACTAAGTAAAACTGTTTCCCAATTCTCCTTTCATATCCTGACACATCACTCTCCATTTCTTTCCATTCCCATGCAACCCCTAAAAATAGAAGCAGAGATCAGACGGATTTGAATGTGCATGTTCAGCATTCAAGCATCAATTTATTGCGGTCTTACATAAAAATCATCTTTGGTGAAAAACATGACATGACATAACCTTTGTGTCTCCGGAGGCTGTACGTGCACAAAGCGCATACAGTATGATCATGTGCCTGCTATGTTAATAATGCAGCACTGGAGGCTATTTCTTGTTTAATTGCAGATGTAAGAAAGAGCCATTTAGTCCATTTCGTGCTGACTGTATACATTTATACATTTAGTCTCATGTGGCGGCTTTGTTTCTGGTTGAAGTCTTCCTGGCTGAGTGTTAAGGAGCGGCTCTTTCTGCTCCAGTTGGCTTTGTTCTCACCGGTCCCACGCTCAGCAGGTTCTCCAAAAAACACATTTTGTTTGCAAAGACTCTGAAAAAGGACCAGCTAGAAGAATCCAGTGATGTGTGCTCAAAAACAAGCACAAGATTTCCCTGACTCTCTTGCCGCAGAGCAATCATGAACCTTTTTATTCCTCAATCAGGTGCTTGCTGAATTTTTTAAGATGTTATTTTCTGCCTTTTTTTGTTTTAGGAGTTGCACTTTGGAGACAGCAGGAAGCACAGGGGAGAGGTTTCAAACAGCCTCCTTCGCTAATGGAAACCCACAGATCCTGTGTGTGTGTTGGCTTCAAATCAAATACACATGTTGTGCTTAATCACCGAGCCATGTAGACACCGTGAGTATACAAGTGCTAATGCCTCTGTCAATTTCAATGTGACATTTTCACTGGCTTAAACTATATATAGCATTGGGCCTGCTTGCTTTATTTTTAAAATGCTTTGCAGCTAGGACCTTAAACCTAAAATATAATGGTAATGCAAAAAGGTCAGGGCATGCAAGACATAGTTTTTGTGAAGGCATATACTCAGATGTTGGTTTGTGTGACAGACACAGCCACACGGGGTAACAAACTTCACCTACACTCTCTCACCTAATTAGTTTCCCACCTACACACGTTCATTTTAGTGAACCACACACTGTTAACACACTTAACACATTAATGTTTTGTTTCGTACGGAAGCCTGAAGCAGACATGCATCCATACATTTTATTTACTCTGTTTTCCCATGATAATGAGTAATTTCCGGTTGTTTTCTCAAGATCTGGACTTATTTTTCTCGTTATCTCGGGAGAACAAACCTGGTTTTCTCTTGATAACGGGAATCCGGCAATCTAGAAAACAAAACAACAGGCTGCGAAATTACAGACCAGGACATGCCATGCTGCCATTGCCCGCCCTAATGAGGGAGTTAAGCTAAGTTAAGTAGTTAAGTTTGTATGTTTGTTTTGTGCTTTTGGAACTCTGGGGATACGAGTTGTAACCATCAGACATTACTGTGGTGCAGAGCTGTTATCTCAAGATAACGAGAAAACAACCGAAAATTACTCGTTATCATGGGAAAACAGAGTAAATAAAATGTATAAATGCATGTCTGCTTAGGGTTTCCGTAGATTCGGAACATACCATGTGCTCACATGTCATGGGGGGAGGAGATTTGGATTAGTGTCCACTTTGTTTAACCCTTTCGTATTATTTGGTTTGGCCAAACCCTGACATACAGTATGCCCCCTTTTGTCTCATTATGTTTGACCAGTTTGTTCAGTTGACTCCTTGTTGGTATGTTATTTAGAGTATTCTTTTGTTCATCTCTTTTATAGGCCTACTCGTTATGTTCTTGGTTTGTACATGTTGTATTTTGGGTAAAATAAAAAAACCCTCTTTTTCTCAAATCTCCTGGTTTCCTTGTGCCTCACTGCTCGCCTCCTATAACAGTTGGAAAGAACTGTGGGTGCCAGTGGCGTACTCAGGCTGTTTGAGGGGCAGGGGCAAAAATAAAAATAAAAAGGGCACCAGCTGTATGCCATGGGGCACCAGCGTGTAGAAAGTTGTCATGCGTAACAACAACATGGGCATTTTTTTGTTTAACTCAGGAGGCATGCCATGAGGGCACATTGGAGTGTGCTAAAGCCAACTCATTCTCCAACATGTATCATTTATCCACTGGAAGGGCACCCAGAGGGCACTTTATCATTTTATATATACAACAGGAGCATACACGAGGGCACTTTCGAGGCGTTTTTCAGACATGGGAGCAACAGGGGGGGCAACCTGAGTACACCACTCTTAGGTGCATTTTACAAGTGTTATGCATCATAAATATTCTCTGAACACTGATATACTAAAAATACAGATTTAAATATAGAGCCAAGATTTGTTAAACTGACCGTTAGCTTTTAAAATGTTAGCACACAATGAGTAAGCCTTTTTTTCTTGCTGTACTCGTGCTAATCATTGGAACTAGCAAGAAGTATAAAATAAACTGTGGCCTCTTATTATAAACAGGTCATCAGTAATTATCCCAGATCTAAATTACATCCTCCCAACGCACTGGAATTTTATTTTCTCTGGATGCTGATGCAAAACTGAAAATTAATTAAAGTAGTTTATTGCAGTGAGCTTTGGGAATAGACGGGAAAACAGAAGACGGAGGTGTTCTCTCGGATGTGGTGGGATTGTACATTTTAATAAAACAACCGCTTCTAAATTTGGAGTTTGACAAAAGTAGTGTCCTCAAAGGAATAACAGTTCGTAGATCTGGCCAAACGGGGTCCACTATGACAAGTTCAATACTGAATTCTCCGTCCTCATGGATCTTTACCTTTGACCTTCTGGGAGTATTTCCCATGGCTCTCTCTGTCTGGACTCCCCGAGCTATGCCTGTTGCATTCCTCGTGTCACCAGAGCTCCATGTCAAACCTGAGGCCCCCCCACGCTCCACACACCTGTTGTTTTGACCCGGCCACACGCTGTCCTTCGGGAAGTGTTACAGTGAGTGAAGTTTTCATTTGACAAATGAGTAAGAATCAAACTCTCTGAAATAGCTCCGCTCTTAGCTTTGTCATTTGCTGCTTTGGCAACTGCTGCTAATGTTGTGGGGGTTATTTTTATCTGCTTTAATTCATGTCAGCCAGCTATAACTTTTCACATGCAGTGGAAAGTACCCAAGCCAATTTATTCCTTATTTTCAATTTGGAGGTACTTTTATACTTGACTAAAATGGTTTAATTTCATGCTACTTTAAACTAACTTATCTTAGTATAAAGACTGAATCTTCTGCAAGTCATTAATTGATCTTTCTTACTCCTAATTTTATGGAAAAATGACACAAACAGGATACAATGTTAAATATGCTGGTAAGTGAAGGGTAACTGTGACTTATGCAACACTCGGCAAGGCACCAAATTGGCCTGTTCCCAAAGTTGTTGAATTTTTTTCCTCTAAATGTCAAACGACTGGTTTCTGGCTTTTTTGGCTTTTGACCCAGCACATTCAGATGTCAATGAGTTCAGCTGTTCCACTAAAAAAAGATATGCCCGCCAAACTTCTTTGATGGTTTCATTTAAATAATAACTCAGGGCACAAATTTAAAAGACAGAGATTGAATATTTCACAATTTAATTAAACAATTAGAGAAGCAGAAGTTTGCTATTCTCTAATGTCATTATGGTAGAAAAAAAAATGCAATTTGGTTCTGTGCCTTTGAAGGAGGCTATCCTCTTCTCCAATGAGCCCTGGTAAACGTCCGCAAGACTACGTAAAATGCTTCATCTGGCGGATGCCAGGGAGCTTGCTAAACTACACTTCTTCAATCTAGGACGCCCGCCCACGATGTCATGTCTCGTTCAATATCATCAGGTTTGTGATGTAGACTGCAGACCTCAAGGTTTTCTAGATGCTTCACCAGTATATACATGTCGTATTTCGGATTCTGTACTGCTCTGAGCCATTGCCTGCAGCGATCAATGTCCTAGACTGGAAAACGGTAATATTTCACTCCCTTTCAGAGGGAGGGGTGCAATGCATGCTGGGTGTTGTAGGACTGTAGAATGGGCGAAACCACGAGCTGTTTGTACAACTTTCTCCACAGCTATGGCGCCAATTTCAAATATTATTGCTTCTATCAATTACATAGCACACCAGCTATGACCACAGGTGAATTGCTCCTTTAACACAAGTAATTTCAGGACCCTCTACATAAAGAGCAGGTCTAGACCATAATCCACCATGACCCAGTACTTACCAACAGTGGCAGGAAAAATGTCTTTTTAACAGGCAGAAACCTTGTGCGGAACCAGACTCATGGAAAACAGTCATCTGCCTGGACTGGATGGGCCGAGGAAGTGGGAGAGAGGGAGAGGCAGGTAGAGAGAGATGGATGGAGACAGACAAACAGTGAAACAATGAAACGGGGGGAAGTACAAACAGCAAGAAAAAAAACATCAATATCTTGTTAATATTTTCACAACCACCCAGTTTAAACTTGTGACCCTTTGGAAGAGGCCTGACCACCAGGTTGGGAATCACATGACTACACAGCTGAAAAGTACTGTAGTTAAAGATCCACCTCCAGCAGCTACAACAGTTCAATTCTTCTCATTGCACATACGTACAATAACAGTTCAATGATGGAACAACAATTTTCTGTGAGTTTAATAGTTTTTAGTACTTTAAGTTAAGATAGCAGATTCTCTATTTTTTTACTAATTAAAAATGAATATTTGTGTCATCATTGGTACCATGGTAACTAGAGTTTACTGTCAACAGACAAGGAGCATAAGATCAATTTGTATAATATGAATAATAAAGGTTTGGCACATTTAAATCCCCTCTGCTGTATATGAAAAGGCAAGTAAAAAATCTGACTCAAACAATCATCATCATCCCCATTTCTGTTCTTATCATCTTCCTTGGAGCCGATTCCTAAAATCTCCTGTTAGTTTTGTGACCCACAGCCTATTGGGATATGTAGGAACACATCACATGCATGAAAACACAAGCAGTGCTAAACCTAATGCACAAATCCATTAGGAGACTTGCTATTGGGGCAGCGGGCCTGCTGTGAGACCCCCCTGCTATAAAATGCAATGATGTGCAAGAGCTGTAGAAATTCCTCCGTGCGAGGAGGGGAACTACGTCTGGCTTCATCTAGGCGAAAAACCATCATGTCATGTTAGCGTCTGCCCATGTAATTCCTCATTCCTCATCCAGTCTGTGTTAACCAGATTAGAGGCAGTGTTCGGGCTGCTATTGTGGAAATAATCTTTATCTCCCACAAATGATTTGTTTCTTCGAGGCCTCTCCCCTTTGCATTGCAAAGAGGAGGGAGGGAAAATAAGCAAGTACAAACATGGCTGCGGAGGGAGTAGAGTATCATGTGTTCAGACAAATTCAACTGCTTCCCTTGTGTTCGTCCAGTTTGGCCAATAAATTTGAGTCTCTATGATATATATCTACAAATACTATATCTGTCCTCTATCTGTTATAGGACAAGAGAATAATATAACTTTTGATATTAAATCCTGACAGCGCCTGTGGATTTATGATGCAACTTGGCTGAAGAAGGCTTTCCTGAGGTATAAAAAAGTAGCAGCCAAAGCAAAAGTGAATGGATCTGATGTTACAGAGAAGCCATTACCCTTATTATGAAGGCACAGACAGACACGGTCTACACATATGAAATTGGCTGAATAAAGTTATGAGTTATGGTGGATCTTAACGTGTAGGGCAGCATGGATGGATCTTGCTGTCCTTGAACATACCACAAGAAAAAGTGTCTCCGCAAGCGATTGGCCTTCATATTAAATCACAGGCAGAATGACGGATAGTGTGGGTGGATAGACCAGTCATGTCAGCTTTCATCCCGCAGTTTGGATTGTGTTTTTGATTGATCTACTGAGACTAGACTAATATCACTGTCACAACCTTCTCTGTGAATGTTTATTGAAAAAATGCAAATAACCTTTGAGTCACAAGTTATTTAGCATTAACTAACATTGAACATTCTCAGTCACATGAAATACAGATTGTATTTTTAAGGCCTTAACTCTTCTTTTCTTGCCTCAGAGACATATAGGCCTAACCTCGATACCACTCATATGTATTTCTACTATCTAGCTAGCCATTAGCTGCTAAGCCTGTATGGTACATGTAAGCTTACTGACTGGAAGTAAGGGGAAAGAGCCTGGCTCTTTTAAAAGAACTAAAATCTGCCTTCCAGCAACTCAAAAAATGAACACTCATCAAGACCAGAGTGGAAAACCAACCAAAAAACGACTAACCAAGATGCTCTACAAGAAGAGATGAAGCATTTCAAGCTATGCCAATTGTATGAAATAGTGAACATTTCCTTCTAAGTGGGATTGGTCTCTTTTCCCCATTGTTGAAAAAACGCTTTTCACATCCATTTCAAAACAGGTGCGTAGAAGAGGAACAGGTTAGACAACAAAAAAAGTGTAAACTCCCGCCCACTGTCTAACTTGCAGAAATGATATTCATTTGCAACGTTTCGGTACTAGACCTTCATCAGGCAAACCTCTTCAAAACTGTTTAATAATCTTTAAATAATAGTAATAGTAATAGTAATATTAAATTTGGGTTAAGCAACTTTGGAGAAGCTAGCAAAAAATAGCTAGCTCATGACAGTATCAAAAAAACACCAAAGCAACCTCCCCAAACACATGAACATGCACTGCCTTAACTATCGGAGCAAGACGAGTAAGAGAGCGTTTGGGAAAGGAGCACAGCACATCGTTGTCAATTCTAAATATATCAAACAACCTTTCTCTGCAACTCTTGTGTTTCTACCTAGCTAGCTCTACCTTGTGGATGACACTGCTCAATGTGAAAGCAGACAGGCAAGTATGCATGAAGACAGGCAGGTAAGCATCCCAATCATCGGACTTAAGACAGACACAGGATATTTTTATTTAATTATCTCAGTGCACTGGATTTATTGATTGCTTTCAGGATCTAGAGAGAATGAACAAATCCCTTTAAATATTTGTTCATGGGGTCAGAAAGCGAAATCGCCAACACTAATTGTTAAGAATTAAATTAGCTAGCTGTCTTTTCCTGTTTCTACTCTGTATGCCAAGCTAAAATTTAGCTAACAGTCTCAGTTTACTCTCTGCAGACTTCACTTATACTTTCAGTGAACCTTCGAACAGAACCAAGCTAGCTGTTTCTCTCTGATTTTAGTCTTTACCCTAAGCTAATCTAAGATAAAAGCTAACAGTCTCCTTGCTGTTGCTCCATTTGCAGACAGATATAGAAGTGGCATTGCTCTTCTCAGTTTACTCTCGGCAGACTTCACTTAGACTTTCAGTGAATCTTCGAACAGAACAAAGCTAGCTGTTTTTCCCTGTTTCTAGCCATAATGCTAAGCTAATCTAAGCTAAAATGAGCTAACCGCCTCCTTACAGTTGCTCCGTACTTGACTGGCAGATCAGGTGTGGTATTACGCCAGGGACACACCGGACGAGGAAGCGCTGTGAAGCGCTGCACAACGAAAATCACGCGCGAGCCGGAGCACTTCCGTTCACACCAGACGCGCATTTCTCCGCGCCGGTCGACAAGCGCCTCTGCTCCTCAGCTGTCATTTACTCACATTTGAAGCTGTTTTTTCATCATGCTCTCTCTCTCTGTTTGCGTGTGTGTTTTGACACCCCGCCCCCACCCCCTATAGCCAGCCCACTTTGTGTCTCTCTCTTTCTTGTGTGTGTGTGTGTATCCGTGTGTTTGTGTGTGTGTATGTGCGCGTGTGTGTATCGTCATCTCTCTCTTGCTCTGTTTAGATACTGACAAATATATGAAAGTACACAAATATAACATCGCATTTGTCAATTGCGGTGTGTTATTTTGAAAATTGTTTTAATTTTGAAAATTGACTTCCTGCCAGGATTGCCGCGGCGCGTCTGTTGTGAACGACACAATCGGTTAACATGGGCGCCGAAAGGAAACTGGCTCCACTTCTCGGCGCTTCGCAGCTATTCGCGGCGCTTCGGCGTCCGGTGTGTCCTCAGCGTTAATCTTCTTATATTACTCATAACAGACCTTACATAGACTTTCAGTGAACCTTTGAACAGAACCAGGCTAGCTGTTTCTTCCTGTTTCTAGTCTTGATGCAAAGATAAGATAAGCTAGTCCACTTGCTGTTGCTCCACTTACAGACAGATATAGAAGTGGTATTGACCTTGTCTCAGAGGACTTCACTTAGACTTTCAGTTAACCCTTGAACAGAACAAAGCTAGCTGTTTCCCTCTGTTTGAAGTCTTTACGCTAAGCTAAAATAGGCTAACCGTTTCCTTGCTGTTGCTCCATTTACAGACAGATATGGAGGTGTGCGATTGATCTTCTCATATTACTCTTGGCAAGAAACCCATAAAAGCAAATTTACCAGGATGTCAAACTATTTCTTCGACACCTCAGTGAGCGGGATAAATAACAACAGGTAAAAGAGAGCAGGAAGGAGAAGATGACGAGTGGATGGTGAAAGAAGGAGGAAGAATGATGACCCTGCTATTAGTCTGTGACTCTTTGGTGAGGTAGAGCCGACACTGTCATCTTCCCCCGAGCCCCTTTAGCCACTCATCCTTAGCTGCCCTTGGACTGACGAGTGGGCTGCCTCTTTCTTCCACATCAGAGACACTATCTTGTAGGCTCTGAAGCAGAGTTGAAGTGTTTTGTACAATTTTGCCGCTCGGAAACTTGATGGCACCTGCTCCTGTGAACATTGTGAGTTTGCCTGATTAAATCTATCATGGATTCAGCTTCTTATTCCTGTTTGTGATCATCCACTGAGGGTTTCATTTAGTCAGACACGAGGCAGCCTATCCAAGCGTACCAAAAATCAGAATATGGATAAGAAAGCAAATGATGAATATGCTAAAAATAATTAGAAATTCATTGTATTAGACATCTGGAATGTGTAATCTTGTTGATTCCAGTAACAGTGGATCATATCAAGAATGTGTCACACTGACATCTCAGATCCTCCCTGCGAGGTGAAGTGCTCGTAGTTTGTTTGCTTGGTGTAACTTATGCTGGGAGGCTGTCAGAGCTCATCTCGGCTAGTGTGACATGTGCTCAGTCGCACTTGCACCATCAGGATTCACATCTTGGGCTTCTGATGTGTATCAAGCTCCCAAGGCATTTATTAAACAAGAAAGCTAGTTAGTTATCATATGTTCTTCCATGAATCTCCAAATTGTTTAAATGCCAAATTATCAGGGTAAGTAAGGACAGGCTTGGGGCTCTGAATTTTTCGGGCTGTAAAAAGATAGATGGAAAAGTTGACTTGAGTTCATTAACTGTTTTGTTGACCAGAAGAATTCAGTAAAAACTATGAGAGATTTCGATTTTACGAACGAGGTGCACCTTTTTCCATTAACACACAAAGCTTGTTTTGACACGTGTTGATCTTTTTTTGAGTGAAAAGCAGAGCAAACGCTTCCACAGTCTCTCAGTGTATTTTGTAAGACAATCATTGTTCAGAAGAAAAGCCTGCGGCTGAACCAGCAACATGGTGAATTAAAACAGCCTGAATACCAAGTGGAAAAAAGGAGGATGAAATATGGGATGCAACCACAGTTTTAATATTCTCAGTCACTAAAATCAGAGTAATAACGTTCCTTCATACTTGAGCCAAGCATTAAATATTTCAAATTTAGAATTAGCCGAGGTGAATGATTGCATTGAAGGAAAACAACCAGCCTTCAGACTTTTCCGTCAACATATTTAGAATAGCAGACGCACAGTGGCAATAGAAAATACATTTATTTTCTTCTCACTTTTACTCACCAAAGGAAGTAATTCACCTGCACATGATGTAGTGAAGTCTACCACCCAATGAATAAGTTTTACAATATTGACTATAGACTTTATTAAAAAAGTAGACATAGCCTCCAGATCTGAAAAGTGACGCCATTGTGGAAGTGCATTGAGCCTGGTGTTTTGAAAGAACCCAGAATAATCTTACAGAAAGAAGTACGATTATGAGAAAGTGAAGCGACTTCTTACTTAATTTATAACCTCAGTAAATAATTGTATAATAATGTTATGGTTTCAATCTCTAGATTCATTTCATTTTATAACTTATGGACTTTCTTTATGGAGGTGGTCCGTCCTGTATCTTTGGACTGTCACAGTGTGTTCCAGTTCATAACAGTTAATTGTAAAAAAAAAAATACAAAAAATATGAATGCCTAAAAAGCACCGATAGCTAAAATTATCATCCAAATAATACCACAGTTAATGTGAAAGGATGACCAAGCTAGCGTTAGCATTTGCTAACCCAGCCCTCCTGTGCTGAGACAACACTTTTTACTCAGGAAACATCAGTTTGTGTGAAACCCAGAATCAATGTTGACTTAATATCTTAACCCAAACCATGATCTTGTCCTACAACTATTAAAGTTAGCTGGGTGCCTTAAACAAACCACATATCTAGTCATTGAAGTTGCAGTTCTGTTGTCTTGGGGCACCAACACTACTTGGTTCGGTATAAGAAAAGATTCTGCTTTGGGCTAAAGCAGGAAGTCAACCTGGATGGGAAATGAACAGGTGTCTTCTGTATTCCTGGGTGAAACACGTACATTAACGATAAAAGAGCTTTGTAGCATAGAGCCCTGAGTGCAACCTTGAGGCAATAAGTACCAGCTAATCACAGGTCTGGATGGTGAGATTATTCAGAGGTCTTTTGGCTATGCTGTTAGCTGATAACTTAGCATTTGCTTTGCTATCCAAAGACTTAATTCTACCAACCCTTCAGAGGAAGTATGGTGATATCTGGCTTCAAAAGACAAGTTGGCGACGGCTAAAATGCAAGACTTGAGCCTTTAAGATTATACTCCACAAACCAGTGGGTGATGTCAGGGTAGCTATGTCCACTTATACAGTCTATGGTGTTGACTCATTGTATTCAAGACTTTGGAAAAAGTCATTTTCACTGGAGAAGACTTTTTTTTTCTTCCTTGTCTATCACTTTTTGCAGGGAAGGTGACACAGACGAACAGAACGTACCTGTGACACCATCGATTCTTCTCCTCTCAACACGAGGGAAGAGTCTGACATGACAGAGAGGAATATGACAGTGTCCTCATGATTACATCTTTACAACTTGAATATGATACATATCTTGTGAAAAGGCACTGAATGAACAACATGTCACACATCCACGATGACACTCCAGAGAAACTTAATCTAAGTTCCCTGGTAAAACATTGGTTTATACATTTATCTCTGCTACATTATTGTTCGTTACAGCTGGTGAAGGCTTACTCTTCAGTCCCTCTGTGGCACACCTTGAGGTCTCTATGAGGAGCAAACGTGGGATGCAAAGAGCAATTAGGATTGTCTTGTATTCTTTACGGAAGTTCTGGTTAAGAAGTCCATATATGATGGCATTTAGACAGCTGTTGAAGTACGCCATGAAGTAGCTTGTGACAAAGAGCCACTCAGGTATGTGGGGCGTAACTTTCCCAGGGTTAATAGCTACAGCTAGGCCTATTAAGTTTAGTGGAGCCCAGCATACTGCAAACAGCACAAACACCATAAACATAGTCAGGAAGTTCCTCACATCGCTAGGTTTCAGTTTGGTCCTTTGCTCCGGTTTAACCCGATGTTTCACTTGTATCACCAGCACCCATATCCTCATGTAGCAATAGGACACCACCAGCAGTGGGATCAGAAAGTGAATAACCACCACTGATATGGTGTAGTAGGAGCTGACCGTCTGTGCGAACGTGCAGGAGTAGATGCGGGGATCATACTGCAGCGATCCAACAAAGAAGTTGGGCACAGTGGCGATGGCGGTAAGCAGCCAGGTGAGACCCAGGTAGCAGCAGGTGTTCCTCAGGCTGTACAAGCGGTCGTAGTGGAGGCTGTGGCAGATGTAGCAGTAGCGGTTGATGGCGATGGCCGTGATGTTGAAGATGGAGCCAATGACGCTCAGGCCCATGATGAAGCCGCTGGCCTGGCAGTGTAGGTCGCCCATGGTCCAGTCATTGTGGAAGATGGCCGTCAGGACCAGAGGGTAGGGGTACAAGGCCACCACCAGGTCTGCTACGGACAAACTCACCACGAAGATGTTGCCTGGAAAGACATAACAGGGTTAAATAAGAGACAAAACATGACACAAACTGGTGTATAAATAAAGCATAGAGCACTCTCTTTTCACTTTCTGCTCCGGGTTAAATTCCTTAAAATAAACAGGGTCACTGGAGGTTTGACTATGACTTCATACCATAAAAGCACACCTTCATTGTGACTAATTTAGATAAGGGTCACCATTTACTTTTGGATTCAGGCAAATTCTTCATTGCTAAAGCTCTCTCAGTGTTACAACCCCCCCTTCCCCCCCTCTGTAACTGTTTTTAAACCTAGAAATGTTTCAATCCATTCTAGTGGCTCCATGAATGGCAATGGTGGCCTATCAGTCTGTCAGATCACTCCTATGGTCCAAATGGGATTATCCCAACAATTGGATGAATATCCGTGAAATCTGTACAAATGTCCACGGTGCCCTGGATGAATCATTCTCACTTTAGTGCTACAGCGGTGTTCAGATTTATGGTTTTGAGTGAAATAACTCTTGGATGGATTGCCACAATAAGACACTCATATTGTTTCATCATCTCATCAAAGACCCATCCATAGACTGTAAAAGAAACCAAAGTAGCCACTCTGCACTATTGTTTTGTACTCTCTAGTTTGGCATTTTTGCCATCACCATCTTAATTCTTTGGAGCCAGAAGTGACCACATGTGGATGACAGGGCGGATGCTCATTACTCGTAGTGTAAGTAGTGGCAGATTGCCAATCACAGGTACAGATACAGTCTGAATTCAACAAGTTGAGCCCCCAGCAGACCATTAGGAAGAAGGCAGGGTTAAGGCCCCCCATGTGGGCAGCTGTGGCTCAGTGGTAGAGTTGGCCGCCTCTCGGAAAGTTGGGGGTTTGATCCCTGATTGCTACAGTCACATGTCAAAGTGTCCTTGGGAAAGACACCGAACCCGCAATTGTTGTATGAATGCATAGATCCTGATTTGAAATAGACACTTAGGTCATTGCCATCAGTGTGTGAATGAATGTGTGAATGTGACATGTAGTGTAAAAGCGCTTTGAGTGGTCGGAAGACTAGATAAGCGCTGTAACAGTACAGTCCATTTCTGAAACCAAGAGGCTACGTCTACTTGTTAGCAGTTAGCTAAAAGCAATGCTATATTTACTGCAGCCTCACTAGAATTACTAATCTTGTTTTAATTTGACAGTAAATGGTATCTCTTTAAACAGTCCCTAAAATATATTCAGATAAAGAAACATCTTATTCAGTGTTTGGAAATCAGTAATTTATTTGGCAGTTCCGCCCAATAAAAGGCTCACATGGCACTGTTTTTAAGCATCTTTGCTCTCGGAAACAAACAGCTAAGTCAAAGTGAATTTAAGCGCATAAATGTCAGAACATGGGTTCTTTTAGCATCAAATTACAGCTAAAGAAGTTCATGTGCACCCTAGGTATAAATGAACGTGACACTGGAGCTCCTCAGAAACATGACTCATAGAAAATGACATCTGATGTTGGTACAGTGCAGATGTTCTGGGTGTGGGGGGGGAATGAAACGCTAAATCAAATTGTAATGTTTTGTAAGATATGAGGGTAGATAACACGAACATGTACAGCCACAATGCAATTGAATTGGGATTTTGTAAAAACATGAAGTGGAGATTTGGGCCAAATAAACCCAGTGTTTGGAGACATTAAATACAGTTGACCCGGCTTTGGGGAGATAAAACTCTTTATTATGTAATGTATTGTTCATGTATTTAGGAGCACCAAACTGACACACAGAACAATAAACATGATTACACACTGCTCTTCGATCCATTAAGACATGTGTCTGTTCTGTAAAGAATCCATAAAGAATAATGTAACTCCATTTCACAACATTTTTTTGCCAGACTTTGGGTTGATTTCCAGGTTGATACAACCTAAACTACTTTGTGAAGCTGAAACGTGAAGGCGCAGAGGGGCTTTGCTCACTCAGACAGCAGCTGAAACAACAGGGTTGATTGGCAGATTTGATGGGAGTGGATTTAAAACACATGTCGACCATCAATCCTCGGCATTCAAAGCTTGTTATAATCCCTGCACCCCAGAGACAACACAGCTACAGTTTGTTGTTTAGCAACCGGTCTAATTTTAATTCACTTGCAGGAACTTGATCCATCAAACAGGGTAATAAAGAAACAAAGGATAAAGGGGGAAGTTAAATACGCCTGATTGTATTCGTTCCTTCTGACTTTTCTGATATTTTTTTAATTTAAGACGGGAATCAGATCACATTTTTCCACACACTTGGCTCAGGTTCTCACACACAGGCATTTTCCAAGTTACTAAAACAGCACGAGCCCTCTATCAAGCCTGCTGAGATAAAAATAAAAGCATTTGTTCTCCATCCCCGAGTCAGCTCAGTGGGCAAATCTGTCAGCTTGTATTTGTGACGCTCACAGTGCTCCTCGCTGTGTGCATTTGTCATTGTGCAGAGGTTTGATTCCTCGCTGACATCATGTGGCTCAGTGTTATCGTGCTCTCTGGCTGGACGGGGCATGTTACAGCCTTGTAGCTCTCTCTGGCTGAACCCTCTCTCCCCCCTTATCGTCCAGGGGGTGAGGTAAGTGCTAAAACACCGCTGAGAGGATTGCGGAGAAGCAGCCAGATGACTGTCTTTGTTTTGTTGGCATCCATTATTAAAACACTGGACGAACCATTACCTCTCTGCTGTTCCATTAACCGGCGCGGCCGGTCGGCTGCTCTTCACAGCCAAACTCGCAGCTCACACAACAAATTTTGTTTTAGTGTAAAACAGCAGAGACACAAAGATGTCCTCCCTCCTGGATGCCAGAATAGAGTCGTGCTTGCTGATATCTTTCCAAGCTATTATTATCAACAAGTGTGAGTTGAATGGAGCTGAACCTGTTTGGTTACAGGCCATCAGGGACGACTGACTTCCAGCCTTTCGGATGGAGTTTCACAAAACTATCAAACAACAAAATGTTGCATTAGATCAAGATAAATGTTGCTTTTAAGCGACTGCCAGAGAATTTACTCTCTCTGACTGTCAACAACTGGCAAATAAAACTTGAATTGAAACTAAACTTACATGATATTTGTCACTAGAATCATGCAGCACACACCAGGCTGCAACATCTCAGAAATACATTAGACAGAACTGCCTCCCTCCCTCCCTCCCTCCCTGCACATAAACCTGCATACCTCGGTATTGAAATAGACTCTTTGCACAATGTGGGCATATTTATGGCAGATTGCTTCATTTCCAGTTCTTCTAAATCTGCATCGTAAAAAGAACAATGGAGGGAATAAAAAGGGAGTTATGCCGGAGCGAGAATAGGTACATAATGAAGATGCGCGTGCAGGAGATAAACAAACCAGGAGACAAAACAACAGCCTGCCGGCTGAGCGGATTTTCACTCTGACGACTCGCACGGTTGTGAGCACGAGTGAGTCTCAGGGGCTTACGCTCCTGTGTCAAACCCACCGTCTGTATCCCATCACTCTCACTGCTCACACTGGGAACGTGATACACTAGGCTTTGATTCACCCGGCTATATTTACACACCTTTTGAAGGAAAGATGGATTTATATAAATGCATGGGAGGGTTGGCATTGCTTGAATCCGGCTGAAGGCTTATTACTACAAGTGCATCTCCCAAATCAGATTACATCGGTTTTAATCTGTCATCTTATCATAAATCAGCAGGAATAACCTTTCAAGAAGGGCATTAGCATTGATGAATTAATGGTGACTTCTGCATGAACTCCTATTCAAGGGGCCAGAGATTTTTTCGCATCGAAGTCAAACATTAAACTGACACAAGCTGCCTTTTGGTGATGCAGCCTGCAAGAGCCGGGCCAAAAACATCATCGTCACCATCAAACGCCATCCACCAATCAGACTCTGCATGTCGGAGAAAATAAGACTCACCGGGCCTGAGAGGAGTCAGACCGAGCAGCGTCCAGTCCGACTGCGCTTCAATCCCAAAACATGATGTTGAATTATGCAAATGTTAAAAAACAGCGTCCAGCAGAGGACGTAAGACTGGATGTAGCAGTGTATCTACCATGTCTGAGTGTTTAAATCCAATAATCCTAATCTGATATGATCCTACCTATATGGGAACACCACATGCCATGTGCTATGCTGTTGTCGGGAAAAGAGGATATGTTTAATGTAGTGTGCTAAGTGATATTCCCCGAGGTTCTATGCTGTCAATGTAAATTGGCTTCTGGTTTGACTCACTAAGTCCGCTGACTCAATTAACCCCCCTCTGGACACTCTGGTTTTTAGGTTTTATTCATGACTGTAGACTGACTGACGGGCCGCGGTTGTCTTTACACACTACAACAGCTTCCCGACACAAGCTCATCATTCCTTATTTCCTGCGTCTGCTCCTCTTCTTCGCTCTCCATCCCCGTCCCTCTCCTCCTTCTCTCTCTCTCATGAGTGCGTTTTCTGAGTGTATTTTTAGTGTGGTCAACCCCAGTGGGAAAGTCTAGTGTTTACAGCCTATTGGCAGGCCTATAGTGCCACGCTTTGAAGATTCACTCCTTAGATCCTGTTACATTTGCACACTTGAGAGAACCTGCAAACCTGCGACAGAGGAACATATTGCTCCAATTCTCCTCCGATGTATTACGTAATATATGAAACTCAGAAGACGGACCAGCATCTACCAGACGTGTGCACTTGCATGTGTTTTTTTGTTTGGGGAGGGGGTTTGAGCGGTGGGAGGAGGAGGGATATGTAAAGGCAGCGTGCAGCGCGAGTGAAGTGAAGCAGAGTTGAAAGGTCCTGCTGCTGTGAGGAGACAGGCAATGGGATGTTTTTAAGAGGTATACCTCTGAGGGTTGTCTTTCTCCTGCAAATCACAAATCGTACCTCAACACATGGGTCGTATGGGATCAGCCTTTCAGCCCTTTACAAAACAACTCCTTCTACCTGCTCGCCTCATGTGTCAATGCTTCCCTTTCAGTCTGCACAATTAAACATTCATACAAAGTGAGCCAAACCTATAAATAGCCTGTTTGAAACATGGAGGAGTTTGATGGGGATAACAGCAACGAACAATTCCAGTCACTTCAGGACACGTTTGAAAAAGAGTACAAAGATAGGAGCTCTAAGCTGCTGCAGGAGTCTCAGGTTTCTGCTCCCACATGCTGACCAACGGGACACGGCGACACGGAGCCGACTCTCGTGTGACCGGACCCATCAGCGGATCCAATTAGATCCCATGGAGAGGACTTCTGAACAGGCCATTTAGTCCTGCACTCTTGTTCGAGACCAGTCGGCTGTGGCTTTTATTTCAGACTGTTTAATCAGATTATTTTTCGGGCTCCTAAACTTTCAACCAAACTGCTTTTGGCTGGTGTACACAGGAACACACGTGTTATGTAATGTGTTTGAAAGTGTAATTAAAGGCTCATTATTCCCAACACTTGCTGACCTAATCCTGCTGCCTGATTCGTATGTTCTCATTAGCATCATGTTGTGATCACTCGCTTTAGTATTTAGCTTCAGCAGCAGGCTTTCCTGGCTTTATTTTTAACCCTTTAGGTTGTGCAGCTGCACGGCGCACTGTCTGTTGCACCTTTAACTTCAAAGATTTTGGGGATCTTTCTTCAGTTTTCCGCTCCTGGAAGACGATGTTCTGCTCGGTTATTTTTTTATAATTTTTGCAGCCGCAGAATAAAACATGCTTTCTCTTCTTTACAACTGCTTGTTACAAAACCTGAGGGGCATCATTGACTCTTTTATTACAATCCTGACTGTCTCTTTGATTCTTCTTTTTTTTGTCACTGCTCTACTTTTTGTCCATGCCAGACAACAAAGAGGCTGGTTTCAAGATATTATCAGTGTTTTGTGGACGGAAATGAACAACACACACAATTTGCCGCTCGAGTTTAGATTAAAAATATAATTTGTTTGGGGAGTACATGAGATTAACTGGGAAGTGGGGGTCAATAATTACTTTGGAAATCTTCTCCCCTAAATATCTTCTTCTAGTTCTTATAGAAAACAAACAGGCGGTTCAAGATATGATCAGTTTTCTATGGAAGGAAATGGACATCATCAGACACAATTTGCAACACAAGATAAGACTAATCAAAGCATTTGTTATGGATTGTCCGACAATTACTAGGATATGGGTTAATAATTTAATTGGAGCATCAGCTGGACTTAAATCCTCTCCTTAATAGCTCCTGAAATTTTAAAGTGTAAATATATTTTAAAATTGAAAATCCAGTGTTTAACCTTGTAAACATCTCCATGTGGTGTTCTTCATGTGCTACAAGACATATCAGGGACAACATCAGCAGTCATCTCCATGGCGATGCTTTTAAACTGCAGTGTACCAAGGACAGGCTGAACAACACCTTTTCAGATTGGCAGGTTTGAGACGTCACAAACCTAAGGAGCCAATCCCGTTAATGGACGGGGTGACGCTATGCATATCATTATGCAACCTGATGCACGATGCGCGAGCCAGCTGTAACCGTCATTGTAATTTTTGCAAACTCACTACTGACTACAAACGTTAACGTCACTACTGCGTACGTTTCAACCATTTGCCACTGAACGCTGGCAGAGACGTGTTTTGTTTTCGCGACAGATGGGGCGGTTGGAAATGTACAAAGTGGGCGGGGCCTATGCAGATTAGGGAATTTTTAATGAGGGAGAAGGAGGAGATGCATTGGGAGGATCTTTACGAGGTAATTCAACGTATTTTGCAGAAAAAAACATGTCAGACACAAGTTATTATTTCAAGCAGAACATTTTATATGTCTTAAAACACGACAGGAGCTGCTCTTTAACCTTGAAATGGGGTGCTGTAACTTTGCCCTGTGGTGTGTTCACTGCCTCTTGTACTCGAGATACACCCATTCAAAGGTTCATCTGAGGCATAGCACCAGAGAGATTAATTGCAATCAAATAAAGCGTTAAACAGTGTATTTCATTTTTTAAGATGTGTGTTACTTATTTAAAACCTCTACACAGCCATTCTTTGATACATAAATGGAATCTTGTTAACAATCTCCACTTTTGTTCACATTTTGAAAGTAGCGTTCTGTTCTTAAGGTTTTGCTCATCCACTAACGAACAGAAAGAACCAAGTGTTCGTTAAAAGCTGGCAGTGTTAGTGTCTTGGAGAGAGACTACTGATGACGTGAAAAAGTAAGACCCTGAAAAACAGACAGTGCACTCCTCTGTACGGCAGCCCTAAAGGGACAGGCATCCTTACATTTTATTAACGAGTGATTTCCGGTGGTTTTATCAAGGTCTCGACTTATTAATCCGGTTATCTAATAAAAGTGAGCAAATGAAACGCATGGATGAATGTCCGCTTTGTGCTTCCGTACCTCTGTACTCTTTTAAAAGCAGGAAAATACATAAACAAACTTTAACCAAAATACAAATTACAATACCCTCTACTCTTCCTGTGCACTTCATACTTCATTTGTAGTCCTTTACTTACAAAACACAGTAAAAAAAACAACTGAAAATTCCTGCTGATGGCAGGAACTGACTGCAAAGTAAAGAGGTGCTACAGACTGATGACTGATGACAAACAGCCTTAAAGTGACATAATAAATATCTTCACCTTCACGCTGCTGCCAGGACGCTTCAGGTGTAACACAGAAGAAAACGAGGTTGACTTCAACATTAAAGCTGCCCAAAAGGACACAGAAGCCATGCCACAGCATGTGTGTCACCTTGGCTGCTCAGGGGGCAGCACAGGTGAGGATGTAAGGAGCGGATGTGATTTATCTGAGGGTGGAGGATAAAAGCCAGATGGAGGGAAGAAGAGGGTGTTATTATTTATAAAGAGATATGAAGGCGGAGAGGCTCCTCGCTGTGTCTGGAGAGTCTTTTCGATTGCTGACACACAATGTATTACATAATTTTAGTTATGAATGAGGAGAGCAGGGTATCCCACACTGATTGAACAGATTCTGTTGCGAAATTATTCTACAAATTCAGATTAACTATAGAAATAACTCTCCTAGCTCTGTTTTCAGTGGATTCTTGTCCCTAACTTCATATATCTGCTGCTATTCCATCACTATTCCCATCAGCAGATATTTTGGATGCTTGTTAATCCCTCACCTGCATTCCTGAGCTTTTTATTCCTGAACACGGACAGGATGACGAGGACGTTGCCCAGGATGTCCACGACGATGGTGAAGATCAGCACGCTGGCCAGCGCAGTGGACACTCCGGCGGAAGACGCGCTCAGTCCGCAGTCGCTCTCGTTCTGGGACAAACAGCTCGACCCGTTCGCATCCTTCACCTCCAAATCCATCTCCCCTCAGGGTGCGCTGGTCATTGGTGGAAATACTCCAATGTCCAGCTGTAGAAAAAAAAATCAAAGATCTAAAAATTCAAAAGGGTTTTACTGGAGGGAGTCTGGAACTTTTTGAGGGACGAATCCTCACTCCTCCTCCTCCTTCTCTTCCTCCGCCTGGGGAGGAAGACGCGAACCCTGACATGATAATAAGAAGAGTTGTTGACTTAACGCGCGCAGGAAATGTGAAAGGTTAATTTCGGAGGTGACAAAGATGCCAGGAGCTCATGTGTCGTCCTCAGAAAGGTCCTCGTGAGTCACCGACGCGCAGGAGAGCTCGTTCAGGAGGCATGTGAGCGCTCTGCTGGCTGTGCGTAATGGAAATGCGAGGATGAGATGCGAGGCTCAAACACACACAGCAGTGGAGAGTCCTGTGTTAGCTTTTGATGGCTTTATGACGACTATATTTGTCTTCATTAATCTTTGCGCGCAGGCAGATTGAAGCACTCAAAAATAAAAAAAATATCTGCAATTTTTCCGTTGTCTTTTTTCCCCTGTCTCTTTAAATAACCCGAGGACTAGCCTGGATGTGCAGTTGAGGAGTGTCGTGCCAAGAAAAGTGTTAATAATTTTAATGTACAAAAGCATCCATTAACAACTTGGCATGTTTCCGATCTGCATCCAAACAAACAGCCTCTCTGTCTAAGTGCATGGAAATGGCGCCTTCGTGTGTTCAATATAGACTCTTGCAAACATTAGAACAACCCACAAAGACATGTGGTTGCTGTTTTACAATGTAAGGACGTAAATCGTGCGTCACCAGTGTCATTCAGACCTAAAGATCTAGATTTTGTGCACCGTAACACCTCCGTAATAACAAACAAATTACAATAATAAAGGTGATGACACAATTGTCAACTTTGTTAACATTCATGTGTTATTTCCTGTTTTATTTTGAAACTCACCCTCTCTGTCTTTCAGATCCCTGCTTCCTGTGTCTCTCGCCTCACGTGCCATCCCGCCCTGATTAGACCCACCTGTGTCTTGTTTCTCCTTGATTACCTGTGTGTAAACAGCCTGTGTGTATTCTTTCTCGTTGTCAGTTCGCTGTGTGTTCCGTCGTGTCGCTCCTGCAGTTTTCTACTGAGTGATTTTTCTGTGTATGACTTTTTGACTTTGCCTTCTCATCTGTCCCTTTTCAGATTATTCCATTGGTCGTGTCAGTTGATAAAAAAAAATCGTATTAAATGCCTTCATTTCTACAAACTGTACTTTTTAATTGAGGTAAATGTCATGTTGTAAGGAGACTCTGCATTTGTCCCTCTGAGGCCTCATTCATGTCATTAATGACATGATCTTATTACGTCTCGTTTGGATTATTGTAACTCGTTGTATTTTGGCATTGACCAGTCAGAGCTCAACCGCCTGCAGCTGGTCAAGAATGCAGCAGCTTGTCTTCTAACTGGGGTAAAGAAGCGTGAGCACATAACTCCGGTGCTTTCTGCACTTCACTGGCTTCCGGTTAGGTACAGGATTGATTTTAAGATTCTTTTATTTGTTTTTAAGTCTCTGAATGGGCTGGCCCCGGAATACCTGTCTGACCTTATTAAGGTACACCAGCCCTCCAGAGCCCTGAGGTCAGCTGATCAGGTGATCCTGGATGTCCCTCGATCATTTTTAAAATCGAGAGGAGATCGAGCGTTTGCTGTTGCGGCTCCCACTCTGTGGAACGCTTTACCTTTTACTGTCCGGACTGCAAATTGTCTCACCACTTTTAAAAAACTTTTGAAAACGCACTTGTTCACTGTGGCCTTCGGCAGAGGATAGTCTCTTTTATTGGGTCTTTTATTTGATTAGGTTTATCCATATTGTTGTTTTTATGTTTTTATATGTTTTATGCTTTTATTGTTTTTATTGTTTCTTCCTGCTTTTATGTAAAGCACTTTGGTTGGCCACTGGCTGTTTTAAATGTGCTATATAAATAAAAGTGACACTGACGTTGACATAATAAAAGTTTTTTTTTTTTTATCAGTCAACTTAGCAAAAAATGTGCAACCAAGACATCACAGGATCATTGCGTGCTGCTTGTTATCTGATAACTTGCACATTTGAAAGGGAATTGTGTTCTGGGAACAAAATAATTAACTACATCTCATAATCTGCTGTTTAATATGGTACCACTTTATCAGTCTTGAGAGGCTGGGACGTGAGAATATTTTATAAAGAAATGGTTCAAAACAGTGATTTGTGTTTGGTTGCATGTTGTTGTATGTCTATTGTGGTGAAATTGGCATGGTGAAGGTCATCTGAACTCACTGCACTTTGTGTTTTGACTTCTTTTATGTTATCAAAAGAGATAATATGTGTTTATATTGCTGCTCATTTTCTTCAGTTTGCAGTGTTTGAATGTGGGTGCTGATGACCACTGAGCCACTTGTACCCTGTGCACAGAGCATCTCAAGCAGGCAGCGACCTCCAGGGCTAAACAGTGAAGCCAATAAGGAAAAGCAAAAAGCTGCAGTTCCTCAAATGGCCACTTGAGGCCGGTTACAAAAGTGAGTCAGATACATTAGACCTTCATAGCATGACAGCCTGTTTCATTACACGAGTAAACATAATCCTTCCCTGCAACCGTGTTGGTCTCTTAAGCTAAATTTCCCATTCAAGACATCTAACGTATTTAAATCTTTTTAGGCTTAAAGGTGCTGCGAATATAAATATGCTGCGTCAGAACAGCTTGAGCATCTACAGACTGAAACTGTCAGAATCAGAATGAATGTTCAGGATATAGTCAGGGATGATTTCTCTAACTGACGTACAAACTGTCCAAGATACGTCCATTATGTTGTAATATAATTCAATGTCACCCGTTCTGCGGAAATGGACAAAAATCTATAAAAATAAGAATAAAAAGCAGAGGAAATTCAATATTCTGTAACATAAGTGTCACTTAGAAACATGAGACAGATGGCTGTGAGTCTGTACAGGCACAAACGTTTCCTTACAGGATAAACACAATGTGTCATCAGGGAGTGGTTAAAGATAAAAAAACTTAAATCCTGAGTAGTTTTTAGAGTTTGAAGTGTCATGAGTCATTCTAGTTTAGTTAGGTTTTTGTTTTGTATTTCGGTATTCAGTTATTATTTCTTGTTTTACCTTGTCACTTTGTCTCCCTGTCTTGAGTTCTCATTGTTTAGTTTTGTGTTTAGTGTATTCAATGTTCGGGTCACAATTAAGTCTTGTTAAGTATTTCACTTGTGTCTTTTTGATTAGATCATTTCCTGTTTTACTTTGTCACCTTGTCTCTCGTGTTGGTCCACTTTCTGCCTTTGTGTTTCCCGCTTGTTTGATTGTGTGCCCTGCCCTGATTGTTTTCACCTGCCCCTTGATTGTCTCACCTGTGTCTGATTAGCCTCACCTTCTAAGTTTATTTAGTCTTTGTGCTCCCCTGTCTCGTGGCCAGTTCATTGTCGTCCATCGTGTGTGAGTCTATGTCCCTGACCTTTTTCTGGATTATCTTCGTGCCTCCCCTGATCCCTCCTCATGTTCCCTTGGATTATCTTTTTCCCGGTTTTGTTTGTAAGTTTTTTGCTCTGTTTTGTTTGTGCATGTTTGCCTTTTATTTAAGTAAATCTGTATAAGTCTGCTTCTGGGTCCTCACCTTTTTGTTTAACTGGAAACTGTGACATTGAAGGCCATTAAAAATCATAATCTGTCTATGAAATGATTGAGTCTTGCTCTTTCTATCAAAATAAAAGCATCTTAAACTCCCTGAAAGACCCACTGCCCTTTCCACTAACCAGAAAAAAACTGGTTAGTTTGAGATGTGACCTCATGTATCATATAATAATACATGGCTATCTAGGTAATATAATGCAGTCACTTAATCTTATAATGAAATTCATACTTCACTCCTGACACAGCGCACTGTTTAATCGCTCTAATAACAGGAAATGAGAATACCTGTCAGTCGGTGTGAGTGAGTCTCGAGCTGATTGTTTACTTGCCGCAGGGAAACATTTTGCATAACAACAAAAAGCTGCTGCCAAATGTAGAAAGACGATACAGCCTTACAGTCTGAGTTAAGTGGATATTAAGTTAGTTCTCCCTTTACTTGCACAGTTATCCCATGTGTGACCTCTGCACATAGACGGATTACAGCATGGGCAAAGTGGGCGTGTGGCCCAAGAGCCAAAAGGGGCCCTTGGCCTTCAGAGTTGTTGTTCTTTTTGGTACAATTTAAAAAAAAAAAAAATATATATATATATATATATATATATATATATATATATATATATATATATATATATATATATATATATATATATATATTGGGATGAATGTGGTTTTGAAAATGTAGAATGATAATAAAATCATTTGAATGTTTTAGAAATTATAAGATTAAATCAGTAATGTGTGATGACACAATGACGTAAGTACCTACGCTGGGGGTCAAACATACAGCGCGTATTCAAAATGGAGAAGTGGGCGCTCAGTGGATCAGCTAAACGAAAGGAAAGAAAAAGAAGCCAAAGATGCCTCTTTGGTGCAACAAATTCCATCCATCTCAACATTCTTCACCAGAAAAATGAGGCAAGATGATGGTAGTCATAGCCGCGGTGCCAGAATGACCCAGAGACGCCTTAACAGTTTGTCACTCATGGCCATAGAGGCCGAACTGGTCCGAGAGTTGGACCTTGATGACCTTATCAAGGACTTTTCCTCGAAGAAGGCCGGGAAAATGCCGGTGGTTTAGGTGATTAGTTCCACTGTGGTTTTGTGTGGTCGTAGCTGTGGCTCTTTACTGATGTTCATTCATGTTGCCTTTATTACTTTCACGATTTGTTCTAGGTGGTTATATTTTAATAAAGGTGTGTTTTACTCCATAATACTGCAAGGGCTGGCTATTTGAGCTTGCTGTCTCTCCTATAATATGTATATTGTCCTGTACATGGCAGGTGCCAAACAAAACAGACCTAAAATGACAGTAATTTTGCGTGGTTGTGTGCTGCCCGGAGTTGTTATGTGCGCAATGGGAAGACCGCCTCTGTGCGCGCATTGTTTGCATGTGTAGGCAGGGGCCCATGGCAAGTTTGTGTCCAGGGCCCGTGGTCATGATAATCCGTCTATGCCTCTGCACTCTGACCCTTTGGTGAAATCATTTGGGGGGAAAACATAAATGTTGTTTTTGTACCTGTGATCAAGAAGAGGTTTGGATCTGTGGTATTTTGATGATTGCACAGGTGTTCAGTGTTAAACATTTACGGTGCCCAGCTTTTCCGAGACAAGAAAAACAAACATAAGCAGGCTCTTCTTTTCTTTCCTGAGCAAGCTCTATTAACACAATGGAAGTCAATATGCACCATACATTTTCTGTGTAGACCATTATTCTTAAAGACAAAACCACTGATTACAGATGGCAGTGTTTCCAGAAGGTCTGTATACAATAAAGTTGTATAAAGTTTAGTGCTAAGATTGCATATGGGTTGAGGCCACACCTCGCAGTGCATGATGTACTGAGACAGTTTCAGCCTGATTTGCATGTTGGCTATACTCTCCATGATTTCTATACACACACACATTTACCCTTAAAGACATAGTTGCAATGTAGTTATTGTCGTACATGCCAGACTATTCTGAAAAGTAGGCCGGCATTGCTTATAGAGTATGTGCCACTAAATGTAATGGAGAAAATAATAATACATTCCAATAAATTGGCCTTGTTAGCTTCACTAACATCATCATTCATTGCGTATAAACTCAGTAAGTATAAATCGACCACAAACATTTCACAGCTTTATGCTTTAACGACTCATATTATAGAAGAAAATCCATCCATCCATTATCTATACCGCCTATTCTGTTCAGGGTCGCAGGGAGGCTGAAGCACCTGGAGGGAACCCACGCATGCACGTGTGGAGAACTCCACTTAGAAAGACCCACTACCTCCACACCAGGAAGATTCGAGCTGTGAGGCAACAGCGCTAACCACTGCAACACCGTGCAGCCTATCAAAGAGCCCTTCAGAATTTAGAACATTTCTTTTTAGTTAGGAGAACTAGCAACATGCTAACATTTAACAACATTTAACCTGAGTGACCCATAAAGCATGGCTAGCAAGGGTTGGCAAACTGTTTCCTGTTTACACAACAAACGTGAAGCACCTCTGGCATTTAGCATCATGTTTCTAGCCACTAAAATAATGTAAATACAGTATCATGTAGCTCTGTTTGCTATCACCAACTTCTGAGAAAAACACCTGGTTCTTTATTTAGTATTAGCTAAATAATACAAAGTCATTAGTTATATTTCAATTAAGCTGCAGAAACAAACAACAAACAAACTCACAAACCAAAGCCCCAACATAGGCTACCACTTTATGGCTAACATGTTAGCAAACATTAGCATCGAATTGTGATCATGTCCTTGGCTAATTAAGTTAAGTCCAGCATGTACCTATCTTTTTAAGGTTTCCGTTTTCATATGTCAAGGCTGGAGCGACAAAAAACATGGCATTGTCACATTGTCATGACATTCATACGTGGTGCAGTATTTACTGATAACAACTGTATGAATAAAAAGAATGAGTCGTGTCTTCTAAATCGATCCATCCATTATCTATACCGCTTATCCTGTTCGGGGTCACAAGGGGAATGGGGGGGCTGGAGCCTACCCCAGCTGTCATTGGGTGAGAGGCGGGGTTAAACCTTGGACTGATCACCTTTCAATCACAGGGCTGACACGTGGAGGCAGACAACCTTTCACGCTCTCATGTACACCTTTTCAGAGTCCCCAATGAACCTAACCAGCATGTCTTTGGACTGTGGGAGGAAGCTGGAGTACCTGGAGAGAACCCACGCATGCACGGGGAGAACATTCAAACCCCATACAGAAAGGCACACAACGTCCAAACTGGGATTCGAACCAGGAACCTTCTAGATGTGAGGCAACAGCACTAACCACTGCGCCACGTTGCACCTAAATGCCATCTAAATGCTGATTAAAAAGGCAAAAAATAATGTTGGTTTGTTTTGTTTTGCTAATGTTGGTTTAATACAGTACTTCGGTAAAATTGTATCCGTCTCGTTCATGAAGAAACACCCTTTGAATCACACTTAGTCCACTTTTATTTTATCTCTCGATGTGCAAAACCAGATTCTTTTGTACTTTCCAAATACACTTTTCTTTAATCACACCACTGAACACACTTTTACCATACAGTCACATCTTTCCACTTACGATCACACATTTGTATCTGTGTGCTTCTCCCCCCGCCCACAAGCTTTCAGTACTGTACATTGAAAATATGGCTAGGATTGTTAGCATAATTACTCGGACACACAAAGTGACACAAATCTAAGGCACTAGAGTTCATAGACTACGGTCTGCGTATTCTGCTGAAGCACACGTAAATCTAAGACGATGACGGTACGGACTGAATTTTCACAGCAGTATTTTCTGCTCATGACATTAGTGACGTCACACGGAAAATACAAAACAGGAGCGCATTATTCAACTCTTCTTTCATAATATAATATATATTCAAAATATAGGAGCTCATGTGTGATGTCATTTGTTAAGCATGAGCTTCTTCTTTGTTCTGTGTATCAACAGCTGAGTCTTTCTCCAGAAATCATTCACCCATATAAAACAGGAATATAGGCACAGTTATGTCCCGGGATGGCTAATCTCCAAGATTTGTGTCCAAACAAGCCTGAGAAGGGGAAACAGGTGGCTTTAAGCACTGAAAGTCACAGCACCTGATGATTAATCATCTGCGCCATCACGGCCGATATGTCTTTATAACATCTTTGATTGGTCTCCTGCATATCGGACAGCAGGCGTTGATCTGTCTCTTCAGCTTCAGGCCGCAGTCGTTGCACAGACACATGTGTCCGCAGGTGTAGATGACCGTGTCCACCTCCTGGTCGAAACAGATGGTGCACTCTCCGTTCTTTCCAGCAGGAGGCAGCTCTGAGGCGGTGAGGGATGGGGAGACGGGAGGACTGAGAGGGGAGCTGGGAGCTGTCACTGGAGGAGAAGAAAAGCAAACATTAATCAGCTTTTACTACAGTCTTAATGTGCAAAAATATTTTTAAAATGTGCAACAAAAAGGAAATATGAAACTTAGGCTGCACTGAATGCACTTGTTTTTTTACTACTTTTATCTGTATAATTACTATTACATATGTGTTTGATTGAATGCATGTTGAATGTAACGCTTGTTTTAGGGGATGCACACATCACTGAACAATGTGCATTCAAATCTTTATTAAACTATTAAAGTTAACAAGTCTTTCCCATGACTCGTCTCGTGTCACAATCTTCTACAGAGCCTCCTGCTGTGACCTTGTGATTGTTTCCATATACATTGTAGTGTTGACGCATGACGTCAACATCTGGGAACCTACCCAGAGAGGATTCGGAGGCCGAGGAGGATCTGTTGACGCTGAACGCCAGGTCTGAGTCACTGTCATCTGGACTGCTGCTCTGAGAAGTGCTTGGGGATGTGGAGGGAGGACTGGACTGCAGCGTTCCTGTGTCAAAAAAGATAAATACACATGAATAAACAGCAGATAAATACATTCATGTTGAGTCTTTTAAGGTTACACTCAAACAAAGTGAATACTGAACTGTGTCCTTGAACTGCTGAAGAAGCTGACAGGCCCTAAACAGTCAGATTAGATATGCATATTTGTATTACTTGAGGTTTCATAGGGCCAGGGCCGTGTGTCTGAGAGGATAGTGTTGTGTTGTTGGATTAGAAACCATTAACAATGGGGTCTGAGCTGATGGGAGTTCATGTGGGAGTAGTGGGACCGGGACAGATAGGTCACTGCTCTAACAGACGCATGCAGACATAAACGACTCTGCTGCATTCCTTTAGTCTGGGAAAAAATAAATCAGAGGGGCTGTGAAGACTCAAGAATAGAAGGATGATAATTAAATTGTGCGTCCATTTTTGGGGGCTATTTATAGTTTTTGGAATTAAGCAAAATGATAACATTAAGAAATGTTATGTTTGCTTTCCTGAGGAGACATAATAAGAAGACTAATATCACTCTCATTTCTGTCTATTAAATATGGTGATATAGCCAGTTAGCTTAGCTTAGCACAAAGACTGGAAACAAGGAGAAAGAATGATCCCGGCTCTGTCCATGGAGAACAAAAACCTGCATACCAGCACCTCTACTTAACACATTATATCACAGTTCATTGTTCTATGACTGGCTTTGTGCCAGACTATTTTTTGGTCCATGACCCTCAGCCTCCTGAAGTCTCAGGTTGTGTGGCAACTGTGCAGAGAAAAGACACAGTCGAGCAAAGCAACACCAGTCTTTTTCCAGTCTTTATGCTAAGCTAAGCTAATTTGCGGCTGACTTTAGGCTTAAATTTAACTGATTGTTACGAGAGTGGTATTAAGCTGATGGAGGTTTATTGCTGAAACGTGTTCATTGTTTTTGCCAACAATAATTAGGCGGACAAGTTTATTTGTGAGTGCAGGAGATTTCTTTTTGTTTTGTGGATTTTGAGTTCCACAAAATAGCAAAAAAAATTGACTCTATTACATTAATTTCACAAAAATTTAAGACTTTCTAGTTGTTGCTGTCCTCACACTCCTCTTACCAAGTATCCTGAGTCTGTTGACAGCCCCGTGCAGGGTGAAAAAGACCCACAGAACCTGAGAGGAGTCCACACACAGCAGCCGACCACGTCCCACTCCGTTCACCCCGTGGTGCACCTCCCCGTTGGGCAGCAGACTGAAGCTGAGCACGTCTCCAGAGCAAGGCATGGGGAAGCCCCGGTGCACCACCCAGTACTCCTTACGGTCCAGGAGAACCCCGGGGTCTGCCGGCAGGTCCCCGGCGTGTAGACTCGCCGGGTCACAGGACGTTAAACCAAACAACAGCGCCCCAAAGTACGGCAGGCCCAGGTGGCCAACTTCCACATACAAAGTCTCTCCCACGTGCAGTGGCCGGTCACTGAATACCAGAGTCCGACTGCTGTCCAGGAAGTGGATGCAGGCGGCTGTGCGGTCTGCGGAGAGCATTACATCGGAGCCGCGGACCAGGTGAAAGTGCAAGTCATTGTCCAGCGGGGAAGGGAGGCCCCGGACCACCCTGGGGACGCTGAATCCAGTGGAGGCAGATGAGGACGGTGTGGTGGAGGAGGAGGAGGAGGAAGAGGTGGAGGAGCAGCAGGGGATGATCTGAGTGTAGTTATTGAGCTGGAGGTTGGCCATCTTGGCAGCAGCGGCCTGGTTGTTCTCCAGCTGATTGTTGCTGTAATTGGCCGAGTCGTGGCTACTCTGCGGCAGGTAGGCACTCAGACGGGCCGCGCTCAGGCAGCTGGATCCCACACTCTCTGCAAACGTGCTCTCTGTGGTGGAGAAGATGGACAAACAGGGATCTGAATTAAACATTTTATTGCGGGATCTGTTTGTAAGAAGCTAAGTTCAATTCCCTTCTCTTTAATCCTGTTTTTTTCTTTTTCAACCGAGGAAAATGAGAGCAATGAGATCTTATCTGCAATCAGCAAATAGTCTCATTAAATACTTTAAATTTATGACATTATGCCCTTTTGCAATTTTTGAATAATGTCCCCACTGTGTCTGCCTGATGAGAAACATAAGATTAAATGTGTTTGTTGTGGGGTTAAATAAATGTTAGTTTTGTGTAGAGATATGCTCTGTAAACCAGCGGTGTGTTTGACAGTCACCGGCATATTTACCAACCTGACCTACATTACCTTTACCTCACAGTAAAGCCTCGGGGCATTTGGCTTGAAAGAGTACAAATGCACATGGTTTCACAGTCGAGGGTCTAATTAAGGACACATAATAATCTTAGATCAGTTCTTAGGACTACATGAGCGTGGATGATCACATTTCGATTGACATTTGCCCGAATCATTGCATGTGACCATCTACGTGGTGTAGCCCTAAACAGTATGTTTGTCTGTGTGAGTCACAATCAGAGGAGGAAGCAGAAGCCATCTGAAGCTGGGCACAGAATGGTGAATTAACTCTTTGATATATGCATCACTCGAGTCAGTAAAATGTTCCTACGGGGGCAATAGCCCCTTTCACACAGCCTGTTCAAGACGGGACTGTTACGCCTCAGCGTCTGTGTAAAAGTCACAGAGGCAGAATGCTGGGGCGAAACCGTTCCACCTCTGAGCCAGCAGCTGAGGTAAGAACAGAGGCGTAACAGAGGCGAAATGGCGTCTGTGCCGTGTGAGTGTATGTAAAACTTGCAATGTTTTTTTTAAACGTTGAGCCTCCTTTGCTTTCTGATATGTAACGTAATGTAAAAGCAGACACTCGTACACCAATATTATGCCGTTGTGTGGTTTAGTGTAAAAATATGAAGGCGGCGTAACTGCTGAGTTTCATTAAGAGGCTGAGGCAGGAATCTCTGTCTTATAGAGTATATCATATCGTATCGTATCGTATCGTATAGTTTCGCATCATATCCTATTGTATCGTATCGTGTCGTTTCATATTGAATTGTATCGTATCATATATCATATTGTATCGTGTCGTTTCATATTGAATTGTATCATATTGTATCATGTCATATTGTATCGTGTCGTTTCATATTGAATTGTATCGTATCGTATCATATATCATATTGTATCGTGTCGTTTTATATTGTATTGTATCGTATTGTATCATATATCATATCGTGTCGTATCGTGTCATATTCTATCGTGTCGTTTCATATTGTATCGTGTCATATATCATATATCGTATCGTATCACATAGTACCATATCATACAGTATCGTATCGTGTAATTTCATATTGTATCGTATCGTATCATATATCATATCATATCGTATCGTTTCATATTGTATTGTGTCATATATCATATCATATCATATCATATTGTATCGTATTGTTTCATATCATATTATATTACATGGTATCCTTTCATATCATATCATATTGTATTGTATCATATCATATCATTTCGTATCTTATCGTATCGTACCGTACCGTATCGTACCGTATCGTATTGTACCGTACCATACCATATCTTAGCATACACTTGCAAAGTTAGCTGCTATTCCCCTTATTTGGTTTGAACACTATGAATGCAATGCTAAATGTTAGCTCTGTAAGATTAGCTGGTGCTACAGAACTAAATTCCCCATACCGATGCTCAACACCCACTGGTGAGAACAGTTCATCAACTGCAACCATTAAGCTCACACAGCCATAGCTAGACACCCGCAGTCGACACTCACCGCGTCCGTCAACACTTGGCCCTCAGACAACACTAACAACTGGTGTAGCAGCTGTGTGACTTTTCCTATGAATGGATGATGGAATTAATAGCATCCAAGTACAACCACTCCAAATTTAAACCAGATATCACGACAGTCTACAGGAACTTAAATGACAATATTTCATGAAACTAATTTCTAAAACGTTTAAGGTGCTAATTATTATGTAAATAAGACCCTATTTTCCATTGTTAAAAGGCTATTGTGGATTTCGGTTTCCAGTGGCTTTAACTCTCTAAACAGCCGAGCTTCATGCCCAGAGTTCACAGTACAGCTGCATATCTCTATATATGACGGGTCACATATAAACAACTCTAGCACTAGTAGTCCACAGATACATTCCTCTATTACTATTTCTAGTGATGCTGCAGCAGTTGAGCGCACTGGCCCCTCACCAAAGCTCCTGGGATCTGCCGCATTGACCAAACATGGCCATAGCTCCTGTCAGACTGAAGCTAAACACACCCAGCGAGTACGAGAGGGAACCACAGGAGAGAGGGTGACGGAAACAAATGAAGAGGGAGAAAGTGACAAAGCACGGGAAAGTGATAGTAAACGAGAGTCAAAGGAGACGGTTAGGAGTAAGTGGTTTAGAGTGAGTTCTCCTCTGTTGTCAAGATAATGTTTGGCTTAGTTTTTCACATAGTGGATCATTGAGTCATGAGCAGCCCCAGACCCTTCTACCTACTCCTGCTATATTAGCTTCATTGCACAGCTGCTCTCTGAACTGTCAGGAAGCTGCTTAAATTAGCTGTGAATGTGTTGACACTATAAAAATAAGTTCCTGAGGTTTCGGGGTTGATGGTCAAAATAAACGGCGTTCTCGCTGACTTTTTTGTCCATTCCAGACAAAAAATACCCATTACTCTATACTTTATTTATACATATAAATGGTACTGACTGATTGTGTACAGATTCGTGACTAGCCTGTTGTGAAATGTGTTTGTCTCACTTCCCATTTGAGTATGAGTCAGCTCCTGCAGCCACAATCTGAACAATAACAATTAAGTACTTTCATGTAACATGATGAGATGCTTACCCAGCAGCGTGACCTCCTGCGTGATTCCGTAGATATCTATGATGGCCCACAGCGGACAGCCGATGCTGAGCCCACAGTGGAAAAGGATGGGCTCTCCTTCATTGATGCTGTAAAAGACTCTTCCATGGCGATCGGCCCAGAACGACAGCACGTTGTCCTTCAAGGCCAGCCTCTCTGGCAGAGCTTTGGCCCAGTAGCCCGGGCGGGTCACCAGGTCTGGGCAGGCGTACTTGGGGATGTCTGTAGTGACCAGCTCGCCTGGGTCCAGACTGGTGAAACCGAAGCGTAGAGCTCCGCTCCAGCCAGTGTGCACACCACTCAGGCGAAGACGCACCTGAATCAACAACATAATCAAAACATTACTTTGATTCTTTAAATCTCTAGAAAAAGAGGGTGGTAAAAAGGTTGAACACACACCTTCTCGTAGAGGTGGACGGGCCTGTGGCTGAAAGTGATGCCGTTACAGAAGCTGTTTTTGCGTGTGGCTCGGCGCAGCTGCCCGTCAAGCCTGATGTTCTTTCCTTTGGCGTGGGGATGAAAGCGAGGCGACTCCACGTTGACGCTGACCGGAGGAGCAGACGTTCTCCTCTCCACGCCGGCCCCATTGTTCGGCAGAGTGTAGTATTGCCTGCTGGCCACCGGGCGTTGTTGCAGAGTCGCATCTGTTGGTATAAAGAAAGCAACGTGGTGTGTGAACAGCAGGTCTGCTTTAGTGCGACCCGGGTCGTATCAGCTACGTTTGAGACAGCTGCTGGAAACAGGGATAAACATATCAGCACACAATAACTCGTTTGCAAGTGGTCCATGGCAGTTCGTTTAGAGGGCAGAGGCCGGTTATGTTAAGGAGCCACAGTCTCACACACTTCCTTTCCCACACTGACACTTTGAAGCCTCTCTGCTCCTCTCAACAAGTACATTAAATAGTCCCTTTTAGCACGTAACCCACATTTACAGTATAAAAAGGCAGACTGGCCCAAATCAGTCTACTCACCACATCCATATGGAGTATTTATATCATAGGAAAAACAAGGTAAGCTCAGACAAAACCCTTGAGCATATATCAGTGGGAAACGATTGGTTTATGTAAAATCAACATGGACAGGAGCAGAGCTAATATTAGCAGTGTCACAGGAGAGAGGAGGCATTAAAATAATCCACAGAAAGTCGGCAACAGACGCAATACGTCTTATTTATGGGCATACACCCCTGGCCTACAGCATAAACAAACCCTGAATGGCCCCTTTCATTCCTCAACACTTATCTTCAGAAGAATGAATCACACACTGCTCGCTTAATCTTTGATCTCCATCTTCACAGGAGTCAGAGTCCCACTTGGAAAAAGAGTTTCTTCGTGACCATGAAAAAAGCAAATTTAAAGGGTCAGAAATCAAACAAGACAAACTGATCTTTGGCTTCCATTGATCGTTGGAGTTTCATGTTAAATCAGATTAAACAGCAGATGAGTGTTTATGGTATAGACTGGCTGAAATCCAGTATTCAAAGCGAGGCGGTGTTTCTCCTCTGCCCCGGGCCACAGAGTGATTACATTTCTGTTTAAAATTCACTGTGATCTGGTGTAAAGACAATAACTCAGTGAAATGTTCCACAGCACATTTCCTAAATTAGACATTATCACTGATTATATTCTAAACTATGAAGCAGCAGCAAGAACATCTGTAACGTCTCAAATGCTGTGCGGGTACCCCCTTTACTTTCCGCTCTGTGAATTTGGCTTTTGAGGATATACTTTGGTTTGAATGTGTGGAGGAAAACATGTCAACGGTTTAGCCAATAAATCTTGGGATCAACCCCCTCGCTGACAGAGTGTTATACTGGGGCTCTGCTGTTAAAGGACTTACAATGACGACTCATAGACACTGGCCATTATTAGATGTAAGGCATAGCACAACAGGGCATGCAGGGAGGGGCCGCTCAATGTTAGCCCCAGTTTGTGCCTCGTGTATTTACATTGCTCTCGAGTCACAGACATAAGAATTCCATATCCTGAAAATTGAACGTCAGCGAGGTTAGAAAAAACCAAGATGGTCATTTATTAGCATGTACTTATGTTCTGTAGCTATTTGACAATATTTTTAAACTTTTCCTGACAAAAAGTTGCAACTCTGTTTCATTATCTAAACTTAGTTTTTTGCCTAAAGTGATGTCCTGGACAATTTGAACCACACTTAATGACACCATGTGGAGTTTTTGGCTTCTATTAGTGGAATCACTTTAAAAATAAGTTAGCATTTTGTTTGCCTTGTGCACTTAATGGACAGTCTAAAAAAGTGTACATAGTTGTAGTGATGTTACCCATTAGTTTGTGAACTGTAGGGCTGTCATGGTACTGAATTTTTCTAACCGCGGTGAAACACATACCACCCCTTGCGGTTCGACGGTTAAATGCCACCTCAGCCCAATGCTGGAGTATATTTTATTTGACTACAGCTTGTCCCCCCAGACGGTAAAACATCATCGACATGCGCGAACACAGCATGTTTATTAACCACTACTAAGTTTGTATGCTTAATTGTTGAAATGAAATCCCTAGAGACAGGCTAGTTGTTGTTGTAGCGACTAAATTAGCATGACGTGCTCGTCTGCGCCAATGAGATACGCAGAGGGTTGAAACAGCGGTGCTCTGACAGCCAGGTTTCTTTTGCTGATTACTTTATTTTTAAAACTAGTTTGTTCTTCATTCTGTATTGGAAAGATGAGGTACTTCTCTGGGATGCATGGATAGTGAGTTTACTGCGTCCCTTTAGATTTTAATGTATCAGAGACGCAGGACGCGTACCTAGCAACATCAGTGGGTCTATGATATTAAAAAATAAATAGCTGGGCCAATGATGGCGGTCATGCAGTTACCATGACTACCCTAGAGAACTTATGTTTTGAAGCTGTTAGTTCGGGCACTGTGATCGTCGCCAGGTTTGTTTTTTGGAGCCAGATTAAAGTAGTGGGTGAATGTGCAGAGGAGCAATGGTTTAGCAAATGCTAAGCTATCAAAGATATTCAGTTATACAGTCAGTTTCTGCTGTAAAGCTTTCAGTATGGGGCTTTATGGGCTTTTGGAGCAAGCCTCAAGTGGCCATTTGAGGAACTGCAGTTTTTGGCACTTTCACTTTATTTTACTAATGCAGGTACATGTGCTGGTGGCTGACGTGCTACACAGCCATTCTAATCGTTTCAAGCTATTCCTGTGATGTACAGGTGGCGGTAATGCACCAACAAATGCAGGAATTTGCCAGATAAAGCTATGAAGAAGAAGACTAGTAAACATGATGTGAACAACGCAAGTTTCAAAATACATTTGTTGACCTCAAGAATAGACATATTGAGTCGCAAAGAGAACACAGCCTTGCTATTTCCACTTACTTTGATGGAGTCATAGCTTGCTTGACTCTGAGGTCAATGTCAGCTACGCAAAACTCCTCAGACTACGTCATCTTCCTCATCAGGGTAATGGTTGATTGCAGGCTTGCTAAGCTTTTATTATGTGTTTATTAAACGCCTCCACCTTTATCATGTGACCTTAATCAGATGTGTGGTTAACACGCTAAAGCTCAGTCAGAGGTCCCACATACAGTAGGCCCGCTCCCCCATATGGTTCAATTACTTTAAGAGTTGTGGGAAAGTGTCTCATGAATTCATAAGACTCCACAAGACAGTGCCGTGCCAAGGGAAGCAATTTGAAATGTAAAACTGATTATGTGCATTCGTTATCTTTGGCCACAAGATGATCATGCTCTTTATTCTTTATTCATCTTTAGGCTTTTCTCCAGGCTGCATCATGCTGCATCTCATTCACTGAGAGGCATTAATCTCTGCACAATCTGAGGGAATTTAAGGACCTGTTTTGTCCCACTTTTTGTTTTTGCAGAAGTTGTGAGGCAAAAACAGTGTGTGTCATCTCTTCTACACAGCTGCTAGTAGGAGTTCTTCATCACGCGACGGCCTGCGAGATGACCTTTTTCAATGAGAAATAAACCTATAAAAATAAACTTCCTAATATATTCTAGCGTATCTCAATTAAAGCCCAAGTAAAAACAGATATTCTATTAATTCCACGTTAATAGAAACCATACAGTGCAAACATCGGACTCCTGCTCCCCTGTGACTAACTGTTCTCAGTCCAAACCCCTACGTCAGCTGGCTCTGGTGGCAGTAACCACATCGTTTAGCCGCCGAGTGGGTCTGTTGGGGGCGTGGGAGAGTGACAGACATTAAATCAAAGAGGTATTGGGAACTGATTATCAAGTAATGTGCTTGAGGTGTCAGAGAGTGACGAGCCTGAGAGCTCATAATGACAGCTTTATGCAAAAAAAACTAGAGCTGACAATCAAATCTCAGGAATAATTCTGAGGCAATCACTTGAGATTGTACTTTATATAAGACAGTGTTGATACCGGGGGATACTACAGGATATTAAACAGGCATTATATTGAGAGTATGGTCCTATCTTTTAGCGGTTGTTCAGTGTCGGTTGTTAGTCTGTTGTTTTTTGTGATTCATGGGTGACTTTCCTGCTGTGATGCTGCACTTCCTATTGGGAAAAATAAGTTACTCTATTCATAGGAAGCAATGTTTTTATGGCAAAACAAAAATTATATATAAAAACAATAATTCCTGGCTGAATTAATAGATTACACACTAATACTGTGGCAAGGAAGCAGGTGTTCAAAAGGACACTTGATTTAAATGCTCACAGATCAAACTAACGTGCGTCTTTGGCAGTAGTTGCAAAGAGGCTTTTGGTGATGATGATCCTGCTTGCATTACGATTATCATCAACAAGCCACTTCTCGCCCTTCATGTTCCTACTCTAGCTTTTTATTCAAGCCTACATCCCTGATTATGCTATTATAAATTATGTGTGGAAAAAAAAAAAAAAAAAAAGTGGCATTTTAACGCTGTTGCGGGAGCGCTGCTTTGGACTCGCTCCCTGGGAATCACGCTCAGCTCCCCCGTGATGAGAAGCGCGTCTGCACGCAGCGCGAGCACAAGTACCGGAGGAACCAGGACCAGCCATGTGTATCTGTGGCTCTAACACACACACACACACACACACACACACACACACACACACACACGCCGCTTCATTTCAAGCCTCGTGAATGACACGTTAATAACAAGTCTCACCTATTAGAGGTTTCGGTGTCGTATTCCCCATTATATCCAGAGATTCCTCTCACCGGCTGACAAGTTAATTCCGATTGCAATGTCTCTCTGTCCATCCATGAATCCCCGGTGTGATGCGTATCTGCCTGGAACCAGTTCAATCCGAGTATCAATGCTGTTAAATTATAGCACTATCTCCTCGTTTAAAGCATGCACGCGCTCCTCTTAATGTCAACCCCGAGCCGCTGCGACAGGCAGACACCTCCAACTGGCGAACAGCAGCCCCCTCCTTTCTTTAGTACGAGCTCCCCTCTGCACGACTTTAAAGACACAGTAAGCAGAGATCCCCCTCCAGAGCATCACAGAGCCTCTGAATAATTCAGTTAATTATTCACTGCGAGGCTGTGATGAAGGCTAATGAGAGTGGAGCCTATAGGACAGACAGCGTGTTCGAAGGGGGTGTTTAATCTAAAGGGAAGGCTGTTTACATGTAGAAGCTTGTGCAGGCAGCATGGGGCAAACTTTGATAACAATGAACAGATCATTCATCATGCTTGTTCCAGAAAGAGCGCAAACATCTCATCATGAAGGGGTTAAACTGATCTGAATACAGAGAGAAAGAGATTTACAAGATTGATCCTTCAGTCAGACCAATCATGAGGAGGTCATCTGATTAATCACTATTAGTATGTTGAACGAACTGATAAATAAACTGCACATTTTTCGTAAAAGTCCAAACTGCCACATGAGGAAATCCCCTTTTTCCCACCCTATCCTCTGCCCTCCCACAGCCTTGACTGCTGGGCTTCTCTCAAGCTGTTTCCTGTCTTCTGGACCGCAGCGCTCTCTGAGGAGCCCTGGCCTGCAGGGTTTGAAGCACTCAGAGCATGAGTGAAGGGAGTGCCGGGACGGAGTATCTCCCGTAGTGGAGAATTAAAGTGGCCTGAAGCCTTACAGCAGCTGTGAGTCAAATATTGTGAACAAAAGGAAGGAAAAATTGTGCACAATATTTCTTTTGATGCAAATGCAAATTGGGGTTTACTTCCTGCTTCCTGTCTGCAGGTTGAAACAGACACGATCCATATCACATGTAGATTAGAAGTGCTTCCTGGCTTCTGCAGCTGGCGACGTATATGATCCCTTTCAGTCTGAGGGCTAGTGTGTCTCGTGAGAGATGGCGTTTGGGTGAATGCAGGCTGGATCTAAATATAACTCGGAGACAAAAGCATTTGTTTCGACCTCCTCAATGCTGTTTGTTTTAGCAGGATATGGTGGCTCCTTACATGCGCCGTGGGTGAATGGTGTTTGGGGTGAAGTGAAGCAGAAGTGAAATTCCCCCCCACGCCCTCGCTGCAGAAAGAAAAAAGAACTGCTATGGCAAAAGGGGATTAACACAGGAAGTGAATATGAGGCAGCGATGAAGTCTGCAATCAAGCCGTCCCAGTAAACAGAGCAGAGCTGCAGAAACAAGTGCTGCTCCCCCTGACGCTCGCTTTACTGCCGGAGCTCAGACTGCGGGGTGTTAATGACAGCGTCATGATTGCTGGGCTGAGTTTACTCTAAAAGGCCGCAAACTGTACTTTGAGGATCATTTCAGTAAAATCATTTCAGGCACAGTTGGATACGTGCAGAAATATTGAAACAGTAGAGAAAGAAGAGACAAAACAACAGCATCAATCATTTCAGTACGTGACCCAGAACAGCATCTGTTTACGCTCAAGTGACAAAGCAGACTCGTGTCTGTGGTACTATGGCGGGAGCCAAGGAGGAAGTGAGGTGACTGTATTATGGAGCGATAAAGTCCATGCAGAGAGGTGGGACGAGCCCAACAAAACATCATCTACTGTTTCCTGTTTCCAGCTAACAGTCAATGATGTCTTTTAAAGGAGCAGTTCGCTCCTGGAAAAAGCCACCGTCAGTCAAAGCTGCTGTTCTCTGTAATCGATAGAAGCAATAATATTTGAAATTGGGGCCATAGCTGTGGAGAAAGTTGGACAAACAGCTCGTGGTTTTGCCCGTTCTACATTCCTACAACACCCAGCGTGCATTGCGCCCCTCCATCTGAATGGAACAGCCCAGTGAGAGATGTGGAGTGAAATACTACCGTTTAGCTGCAGGCAATGGCTCAGAGCGGTACAGAATAAAAAATATGACGAGACTACAAAATCTTCAGGTCTGCAGTCTGCATTTTAAACCTAACGATTTTCATAGATTGAGGAAGTGTAGTTTAGCGAGCTCCATGGCCTATGTAGTCTGGCGGAGTTTTTCCAGGGCCCATTAGAGAAGCGGATAGCGGCCTCCAAAGGCACAGAGCATTCTTTTTCTACCATAATGGCATTAGCTGATGTTAGGACTGATGTTGAAAATTGGCAAACTGGCCCTTTAAAAGATGACAACATCATTCCCCAACCTTTACCTCATGTGTCTTATCATAACTTCTAACCAACAATTCATTTTAATCCAAGCAGAAAACTGGTGACATCATTGGTGAGTCAACAAGAGAGATTAAATCAAATAGACATAACATGTTAACTGCTGAGCTTTAGAGGCCCTGGTGAGCATATTTAGTCTTTGGATGGAGCTGAGCCGTTCCCCGCTGATTATAGTTTTTGATGATGATCCGCTAAGCTAAACTCTGCTAAGCTGCGCTAAGCTTTATAAGTTTATGGGACTGAGTAAATATGGTATCAATTTTATCCTCAGCAAGACACTGACTCAGCCCGTCACCCCAAATGTCAAACTCTGTGTCCTTTTTGTGGTGTTTTTGTTGGTTTGTTCTTTGGTAATAGTCTCAAACATTTTCAGTTACAATCATGTGAGATAACACACAATGGTGATTGAGCCCATGGCCCAATGATGAAAGCCCTTGCATTGTAAGAAGTACTAGATAACTAACACCTACTCAGCCAACTCTCCCACACGAACAGCAACGAACAGTAAGTGACGCGTTTCCCATCACCCAACAAGGGTTGGTTCAATAAAAAGAAAATGTGGAGCTAACGCAACAGACTCACTCTTCAACTGTAGGAATCAACATATTCTCTTCACGGTCTCTGTTCGCGTTGCATGTCGTAAGACTAAATCCATGGAGAAAACAGGCTTACTATGAGCGTTATACAAAGAAAAGATCAATGAAGTGACTGAAACAGTCGACACTGTATTGATTACTTGGAGCTATTGAAGCTGAGGGAGGCCAAAAACACATTTACAAAAACACAGTATTGTAACTCACACAATGGCTTAATCTGTAGTATTGACTGCTGCAGCATTCTGAAAAGCTAACACCATTGACACACTGTCAATACTGCTCTGATATTGAGAGATAACTCACTCAGTACATTCAGAAAGTGAGCGGACAGTAAGATGTTAATCCAAACGCAATCGTTTGGAGCGCGTGTCAGCGGCCCTCTTCTTACTCAGCCAAAGCCTGAATTACACCCCGGCATCACCCCGAGCCCCGACCTCTGGACACTGTTAACACAGATCTGTCAGCCTGATTTCTCGGACCGCATGACTCAAGCAAAACCGCCTCGGGAAAAGTACACGTTGATGGTTTGACCACTCGAGTACAGAGAGAATTTAGACTTCCACTTCGTTTCAAATCAGGACTCCACACTTGAGTTTTGATTGACACCAATACCACAAGGCCACACCGTCTATTTCTATTTAAGTGAATGCAAACTTTAAAGTCGAGGTGAAATGAAAAATGTCATTCTAATCCTTTTAGGTCACATCCCCGGTAATATTGTGCATCTTTTTGACAATATAGGCCATAAAAATACAGAAAATCAATTTCTTCATATTCTTATATGAAAATCCGATCATTTTTTCTTCTTGTAAAACGAAATATCACGCATGCTTACGTAAGTTAGCACCAAACAATTTCAACCAATCAATCTGCAACATTTAGCCACAGAGCACCAAGAACGCTTGGTAAGTTAGCTAGCTACTGCGCTGTGGAGAACGTCTGTCTAAGCCCACTTCTCAACGATCAAATCAAATCCCTCTAATGATATGTCCCGCCTGCACGTCCTGTTTCACTCGGAAATACGTCACGATACGGAAGCTAGATACTCTCGAAATGCCGTTTCAGCTCGACTTTGAAGTGAACCATAAAGCCTTCTGTCCCCTTTTGGGTATGAAGCATCTGCGATGAAGCGATCTCACGAGGGCCCCGACAGCGTATAAAGCTATTTTCAGGGAAAGGAGGGCAGACATGCCTCGTTTGCTCAGGGAAACTTGGCCCTCAGCGGTGTGACTGCTGCCATGCAGAGCGCCGCAGTGACTGCTCCTTGGACAGCAAAGTGTTACATTTGCAGGATTTTAATTCCCTTTAAAGATCCGAAGGCAGCGTAGAAATGCTGAGCAGATGGCTGTTTGGGAAGGTTTGTATGTACGTGGTGGTCTTAGTATCAGGGGAGGGCTGCTGTCCAAACCCCAGCCACTGATCTAATGGATGAAGTGAGTCATACCCACCTTCAATGTGAACACAAGCATCTCCATCAAACACACATGGGCCAGCACAATGAGCCACATTCATACAACAATGTTTTTCTGGTCACCTCTTGCTGTTGGAGCGATGTTTTCTACTACAGCGCACGCACATCTGTTTCCAATAAGGGCTCCTATCTTTCATTAGGTCGACTCTTAACAGGCCATCAGAGTCAAGCACCTGCTTTTCAAAAACAGAGTAAGAGTTCAACCACTGCCAGAGCCTTGGTATGAGTAAAAAGTCCCTCACATAGAGGATGAAACACACCGAGCTGAAACCTTTTTAGTCCAAGCAGCAGAGCAGCAGTTCGCCTTTAATTGGAGCCATTTTAAGGGGAGTTTCTTGCCATGTGCTCGGTGCCCTCACAGATTGTTCTCATTTCCAAAATCCTCAGATCATGAGACTGAATGCTGTGGCAGTCTTAAGCAGACAAAACGCATGCATGCTTGGTTTCACTTCTGCAATTTCAGATTTCAGCAAATTAAAAACACCACCATGAAGTGAATCACTGGCAAGTGGGAGAAAAACAAAGGCCTGCCGCTGGTATGAACACTGCACACAGTAATGCAGTAAATTGCTGGATAACTTTTAACTCATGTTCACTCTATAATAATTTAAGTTTTCTTCTGTGCTTTCAGAAAACAGTTTAAATACTTAGAATAATAAGTGATTATGAAAAGCAAGCAGAACTTAGACCTTCAAAATAATCCACTTGCAAAGACCAATCCTCGGTGTGTTTTACAGCCTCAAGAAACCATTAAACAAGTTCAAAGCCAAAGAGAATTAGATTTGATTTATGGCAATATGTGGAAACCTCTTCTACATCTTAACTATTGAGCATTTCACTATATGCTAAAATGGTTTAACAACACATGAGGAAGAAACCCATGAGAACAAAAACTACTTACTGGCCTTTTCTTACACTTTTAACTGCATCTCATGGTCGTCGTGGATGGAGTTTGCTGAGTTGTCAGGGAGAAACAGTAGCTCAGTTGTTCAGTACAACGGAGCAAACTCCAACCATTGAGGAGGGCTGTGACATGCAGTTAAAAGGTCAGCCTTCCATTGTATTAATGCCCTAAAGACACAAGTGCAGATCATCCTTCAACAGTCCGATCATCCTTCAACAGTGTACGCTACGCTGCCGGGGATCAGCACGCCAAGGTCTCCGCCTTGCACCCGATTCCCATGCCTGTCCCTGCAGATGGTGGTCCCCAAAGGTGGCAGCTCCATGTTTCTTGCCACCAGATGCTTGATGTCAAGCATCCCCCCTCGCCAGGTCTGGCTCCAGGAGGTAGCCCTGGTCTCCCTAATCTGGGCGAGGTAGCTCTAAACCGAATAAGCCGATTCGTAGGAGTTTCTGAACCTCTCTTAGCCTGGACCCTTGCCTTGGGAGACCCTTCCAGGTAGGGACAACACAGCTCCCAGGTTCATTGGGACACGCAAACCCCTTTAATCCTTCAACAATAGATCACATTTTTTTCTCAATTAAGGTTTGGTTTTATGAGTTCTTTCTCTCCTAACCTCTGTGGCACAATGATAACAAGTTTTTCCAGGGTGGTTTTATTCATCTGAGAGCCAAAATAGTACACTGATTGTACCACCAGTATAATAGATGTTGGGCCTCATGGTTTATGGGTAATCTTTCATGTTCATTGTTGTCCATGTGGCACACATACATAGACTTGTTGTTGATGATAGTAAGGATAATGGACGGAGATATTGACTGTGATATGAGGAATTTCCCCCCTTCATTTTCCATTGAAGAGGTCCAAATCCTGACATTACGTAACATGTCAGCTCCTGACATGACACGACCCCTGCTGCTCTAACACAATGGAAACAGTCAGGGGGGCTGCATTAAAAGAATGTGCCATCTGAACGTCTTTAATGCTTTATTGAGCATTTTAAAGCACGTCAATGAATGAATGTTGCACTTTGCTACAAAGAACAAAACGCTCGGTTTGCACTAGTGGAACATGAAACAGTGGCACGGCTCCACTAAAATGTTGTTTTAGGCCTCTCTGTCAGTGGGAGACGAGCTAAAAATGGCCTTTCAGTGCATTTAACCAGATGCACGGACAGTGTTCTTCCTCCATCTGTTCTATTGTCTCGGTGTTCTCGGGGATGAGGAGCGGATGCACCACCGAAGGAGATGCAGGAAATACTCTTGACCCAGAACAACACAGTCAACTTCTTCTCGCCTTTTGCCGAGTGCAGTTTAAGACTGTCGCAAAAAAACGCAGGTAATCCTTAATGCTTAAACCATAATGCCTGAAAAATGTTCTGTTGTCTCATAAGCAATCAGTCTTGTTAATTATGATCCAAAAGGACAAACATTGTTCCACGCAAGAATTCAGTCTTCATGCTCCTTTTCTCTATTTTCAGTGTGACTGAACAGTAGCATGCTTGATGTAGTGGAAAATTCATACAGCTGTCAGAGGGCTGATCGGGAACAGGAAGGTCTTATGGTGTCCATGCCAATGTCTTTGTCATCTTTAACATGACTCCACACAAACAGCAGCAGGCCTGCTCAGGACGGCCTGGCAGGCACACTCCTGAAATAGACATTCTGGTCGAGTACAAAATTTACAAGGTAGAAAAGCTACTTATTCTAAATCCTTCTTTAAAAATAAAAGTGTGAGCTGTAAAAATGAGAGAGAGAGCTTGTAGGTATGGAAGGAGTTCATGTTGGTATGTGTTTGTAACAGTATGCATGTGTGTTTTTGTGGGATCATATAATAAAGAGGGACGGATGTTGTTGACCCGCAGCATTTTACCGCAGTTGTTAAAAGTCTTAATGGCATTAATCCTGTCAGACGCACAGGGGGAAAACAGTGAATTCTTGTGGCGTATATCAAACAACAAACCTAGAGTTAAGAAGATCCCAATTAAACCTGTTAACATCGTTAGAATTTATGACAGGGTTCAAAAGGAAATCGCTTCGCAAGCGATATAAAGCTTGTCAGAGTTTGCCTTCAGGCTCCCAAATCCTAACCTCTAAATTGCTTCACTCTCAAATATTTAGCAGAAAGAATCCAAGATCTCATTAGAGAAACGCAAGTGGTTTTTAGGGAACTGCTGAGCAGCCCAGTTTGGGGCTTTTCAGCTACAACCATTTTAATCCATGTCTTTAAGTTGCTCTGCTTTCATGTGTTGATCATATAATATAATTTCTCACTCAAGCTACGGCAGCGGTTTCTGAAAGTTAATGTTCCCTAGAAGTGGAAACGAGTTTTCAGTCCTTACTGTAATCTGAAGTGTATTAAAGAGAGGGTGAAAAGTGTTTTTGTAGACATGCACTCTGTTAGACACACAGAAGCAATTAAGAAGCAGTAAACACGCAACCAGCAAACACAATCATTTTTGGTAAAGTATGTCTTCTGTAAACCTCAAATTACATCATGGAATAACTTTGAGGAGCAATAAAAATATGAACAACATGTAAGCCTTTTGGTTGTTTTCCAAAATCAAATATTAACAGGTTTGAATATTTCCTGCATGTTGCTAGAGGTAACAAAATGTTGACACACAGCCGGCCCCCATGGTGATGTAGACCTTGACCGCAAAGGGCTCAGCGACGCAATGAAGGCCCTGGGGTTATGACACCAAATACTTCTGCTATTATTACCCTGCGAAGCCCCTCAGCGGGCTAAAAAAGACGTCGAAGCCCGCTTTCAACAACAAGCTCGGACAGATTCAGCACGGATTCCAGTGTTTCCACGAAGGGAAAGAAGTTCAAGAACGACCGCCAGCAGCTGTCATATTATATATACTGACCATTAGTGTGTGCTGGTTTTGTCTCACAGTCCCACAGCAGAGGGCATATAGGGTTAGCACACAGCTCCAGGTACTGCATTACATAATAGCATATTTCCCTTCCAAACCTCTTTCCATTCCTGTGCAGTCGGTAGCCAGAGACAGTAAGACAGGCCTGAGCTGCATGTTGCTACCCTAGCTTTTCCTGTCAAATGTTTTTGTAGCAGCTGCCCCTTTTCTGCCCCTCTCTGGAGATTATTAATGTCACACAGGCTGCCCAGCTCTGAATTTTCCCATAAAAGGCAGAAAAATCTGACTGGACGAACAGTACAAACCCACATGTCAAAGGTCATGGAAGCAACATTACTAGTCTTGTAAATGCAGAATTTATTAGCGTTTTCAATGTTAACAAAATACTTCAACTCCCTTTGGTTTCCCTTTGTGGCTGATGATAGATGCCTTTTAGTACTTTCATGATACCATCAAAAATCTCTGTACTCTAACAATTGGTCACCTCCAAAAATAGACCCCAAAACAAAAAATCATTGCACTCATAAACAAGCTAAAACTGAGGCTTTTGTTCTCCACTGGATTGTAAATCACTATGAAGGACATATAATTGACACTCTGGGGGACATAAGTCCAGCCTCTCCCTCCAGGGCTCTGGGTGCATGAGTCACTCATATAATCTCCCATAAAAGACATTCAGGCCACTGGCGGCTATGTACCATGAGGTCCAGTAATAATGTGCCGTTCTTTTGGTGTCAAGGGCGATTTCCATGCCTGCAGCTTCCTCTGTCTAGGATTTTATGACGATACTGCCTGACTTTAATGAAGGATGCCTACAGTCATGTCCTTTGACTTATAGAGGGGAGCCATACTGAGGTTTCATCAAGCAGCAGCCTCCAGGGAAGGAAAATGAAGCTTACGAGGAAAAGCCAAAAACTGCAGTTCCTCAAGTGGCCACTTGAGGCTGGCTCCAAAAGCGAGTCAATCCCTATTCATCCCCATAGTAAAATGCCCAACTTTACAACAGAAGCCGACATGTTTACAGCCTGGTGTATAATTCGGGGCGTGGTCACTTAGAGTGACAGTTGGTAGCTGCTAGCTGTCTGCCAAACATAAACACAGCTAATTTAGACACTGAACTTAACCTCAGGGCTCTGTTTGTGTTGTTTGTGCCTTCTGGGTGTTGTTTTATTTAAATATCTGACAAAAAATATGGCTTGCTGTGCAGTTTATTGTACTAACAGGCTTTCTAAGAACTCTGCATGTAGAATTATGATTTAGCAATAGTTTGCGGGTATTAGTTTCTGTGTTGCTGTACTAGGCTTGTTAGGTCGTTCAGTGTTGGTCATGCAATCAGGTATCCGTGGCAGCCCTAGTTAGGAGTCAGGATTGTTGTTTGCTTGCAGAGACAAAAGTTAGTCATAGTAATGAGAAAACAGGCTAATACAAGTTACCTGATTTGTTTTGGAGACGTGTGAAAGCGAGCCTCGAGTCTGCTACGTTCTTCAAGCTATCTTTGCTTTATTAGAAACTAAATAAACATCTCTGTTCAGCTGCCATCACATGTAACATTTCATTGGAAACAGGATGATTAACTACTAACTACTACTAAATTCTGAACTGGGCTAGTTGAATATGTGGAACTAATCGAAATCCAAAACATGCGACCTGCATGCCACTTGTATTTGAACACTCAAATCGGAATAGGTCTGTGTTGCCTTGGTAACATGCACATTTCCAGGAGTGATGCTAAAGAAGAAGAAGACTTCCTTTTTCCTCTTGACCATGGAGGAGAGTGACAGCAGTGGGGAGATGGCTAAATAGCAGATTTAATTACTATTTGGGGAGATGCCTCTATCCAATCAAAACTAGACGGCTCATACTGCAACCGAAGTGTGTTCGAAAATATTTTGAGAGAAATTTGCCGCTCTTGTCCATTTTGCCCGTCTCTGATGGAGATGTCCCTTACTTGCACAAAAGTTTATGCACATCCAATGTCCCAACGCCAGAGTTGTCAAATGTCATGTCATGTGACGTCTTTTGTTATTGCTGTTTGCGCACTCATTAAATCATTTTCTGTTCACACTGATATCTTACCAGGGTCACATTCTAATATAGATGAACAGTGACCCCAAAAATTCAGATATGAGCCCCAAATCGTCAAGCATGAAGGCCTAAGGCCAGAGCAGCCTAAGACAGACTATATGTGTTTGATAACTTAGTGTCTTTCCAGCACCAACCTCACGTCCAAATATGGTCCCTTCTGGCTCCAAAAAAACAAGATGGCAACGGCCAAAATACCAAACTTGAGGATTCAAAGTAGCATTTAATAAACCAATGGGTGACATTACAATGTAGGGTGGAGGCCACAGTCCTGCTCAACCTGTCTTCAGAAAAGTAGCCATTTCCGCACATATGTTCCCGCACGTTACCTGTCAGCCGAGCTCTACAGTCATGCCAGCATTGTATCCAAAATGACTGTGTTGTTTCCTTTCCAGCCCTCATGTCCTCAGCTCCTGTCCTTTTCCCTTTCTGCATCCTTCTGCCACAACCATTTAGAACAAAAGAGCAACATGAAGTCAAAGAGATGTTGGTTGTTGCTTGAGCGGAGGCATGCTCCCTGCTAGGCGGCTGACTCCGGTGGGTGTAGGTAATTAGAGAGCAGGTCCTGTTAGTCCAGGTCTCCAGGGAAACAGCTGCCATCCATCCCCTGTTCCCATGGAGCAGCTTGAAGCTGAGGTGTGTGCAGACTCCTCCACCATCTACCGCTCTGTGCTGGATGGATGCCCCTCACTGAGCACATCAACGCTGCCTTCTTTCCCGCTACCTGAGTTTTACTTCAGGATCAGTGATCACTGTCACGAATTCTGACAGCATGAGACACGAAACCTAACAGATCTGTCTGAGTCAATTACATTTCAGTCATTTGCAAGTTTAACAAGATCTCAAGTATTCCCGGACGAATAAAGATCTGAGTCTGTAAAAATGCTTCCCGTCTTCATAACTATTACTGTCAGTCACTCAAAGACTGATGTTGCAATTTTCAGAGAATGAGGAGACAGAGGGATATGATGATCAGTGTTCCAGTCTTACTATTAGATTTACAGACTTAGACAAATAAATGATGCACATGGACAAACAGTTCTTCTTCATGATGGACTTACTGCCCCGCGGCTGCAGTTGAGCCGGGGAATCAGAGACAGTTCAGCAGCAAAGAACCAGGCTCCCTCTGTTTTCTTATGATTCAGATCAGCTTGTTTTGGCTGACCCAGTGCAGCTGGAGTCCAAAACCAAATTAAACACAATTGTAAGGGACAGGAAAGGAGCAGAAATATCAAATGTTGATGATTGATAAGGTTGATGAACTTACTTAACAAAGTAAACACACAAGTCTGAGGAAAGAAAGAAAGAAATAGAAGAAATATGGGCGCCTGTTTAGTTTAACGGTTAAATCAATCTTGGCATCTGGCGACAATAGAGCCTCTGGGAGTGACAGACACATTTTCAGGGCGTCTGGTGAAGCCAGCAGTTACCGATAAAGGACTTCCCACTAAAACTTTCTTTTCAGTGCGCTGCGTTGTTCACAGTCTGGCTAGCAAGATTTACAGCGAGGATCCAGTTTGAGTTGAGATATGAGGTCTACTGAGACATGGTCCCTGAGCAGGGCGTGTCGGTGAAGGAATTTTGTCATTTTCATTTCATACTGACTGCAGAGCTCACGTGCTGCTGCAGGACCGAAAATCTAGAAACAAGGAGGCTCACATATTTTACCTTGTGGTTCTTGGCCTAATTAGATCGTCCTAATTGACAAGGTATCAGGAATATTAATGTTTATATCTGTAGAAAAAAAGTATGTTAACATTTCTGGTATGCTTTTTAAAGTAGGGTTTCTGTGAAAAGACGCTTTACGAGCCTAAGACCCTTGTTTGTACACTTTAACTTGATGTTTTGATGGCTGCCAATAGCAACCTGCATGGCATTGAAGTGGATGGCGTTACGCCAATTTTGTTCTCCACGTTTTTCCCGCATGTAATCAAAGCCTGCTGATACTAATAGATCAATACTATTTGAACTACAAACAAACTACAAACGAAAACCAGAACACTTCCGATACAAAAATCCTGTCCTGCATCTGCATTTTATCCATCCAGAAGCTACAGAACTACTTCACTTCTTCTACTTCAAAAGTTCAAAAGAGACACCAGAAGTCTCCTACTTCACCAAAAGGTCAAATTCAACAGTATGCACAGGGCTCTCAAGTTGCCACATAATGCTTGTGTAGGTTTCTTATTGGACCATGACTCGCTTCTAAATTAGATGTTATGACACAAAATCAATGTCTGGTCATTCACTATTACTGTTTGTACGTACAAGCCTTATACTGTCCTCATTCAGGAGATGAATGTAGGTGCTGTCACACTTGTGCATATTGTCTTCTATTTATCGTCCTAGAAGCAGTAACAGCAAGTGTAGACACTACACACTCACAAGGTTTCTCTCTTGCATACGTGCTCTCAGCAACTTCAGAGGGAAACTCCCCCAAAAAAAGCTAATTGTGTAAATTGATAAATTTAATGTTAGAAACAAAAACATATATACATGCATAAACCTTCAGACCTGTAGTCAAGACTAGATTAAACATCTAAAGGGTTTCTATTGTCTTCATGCTCTTTGTGCCTGTCCCTAAAGTCCCGGAATGCAAGGTGCTAGCAAACAGTCTCAGCAATGCACTTTAGCTTAGCAAGCTACATGGCAGCCGCGCAACACACATTTCCCCACACACTTCCTCCCCTAATTAGAAGATTTAATCATGAAAAATAAACTGCAACTCTGAAACATGACATTGACGAAGCGGTGACTTTAGGCTTTAACTTTTAAGTAACTTAAATTGACATTAACAGCGAAAGAACAATAAAAGCTAGCAGACAGAAGGTATGTAGCAGAAGTGCAGCAATTGCTGTTAATAAAATAAAAGCTCGACATACTGTACCTCCCAAGATAACCACTAACATTTTAAGGGAACATTTCTAACCTTAACATGATACACAATAAACCTATTTATATATATATTCATAACGTGTAGACAAAAATAGAAGTTCTGCTAGCGGAAATGCTAACCCGCTACCTTCTAAATAAAACTCTTAGCTTCAGCACGTACATTTTTTATGAATGTACAACTCCCTGTTCATAATATCGCACTACATCACACAACTACATCTGCATCATTCGTCACAGTGAACGTCAAACATCCCAGTGAAGGAACAAAACACTCTTTTCTTTATCTGACGCCTTAGGTGAGGGGTTTGCCAGTAAGTGACATGGCTGATAATTCCTGCGCCGTCAGAATCCAGCTAACTTGGACCAGACCCTATCGGCTATCTGGAGGCTCGCTCCAAAGACGGACTGCATTCCAGACATCAAAGACAAACTGTCATGGAGGAGCATGAGCCAATGGGAGCTGAGTAAGCTGATCTCATGTCGGGGACACTTTTTCATGTTACAATGTACAGTATGCAGCTAAAATGTGAAACAGGTAAACAAGCGGGCCCGGGAGGAGGTAGGGGTTACAGCTCTGAAGTTTTTCCTCAAAGGGATGAAAGACAAAGAGGTGGGCGCCGTAAACACACTGTTACATAACTATTGCGTGTGGTTTAAGAAGGAGACAGGCGTTGGGGTCAGTTTCAGTCACTCCGTTCACCTTTAACACTTCTACAGAGCTAAGTGCTTCCGCCCATCTGTGCCCCTTTTCCCGTTCTCCTCCTCCTTCCGCTGCCATCAAGTCATCATCCAAACCTTTTGTCTCACCATGTGTCTCCTCCTGACATGAGTCTGTAAGCTTTTATTTATCTTACTCATTATTTTCTTTCCCTCTCCTTGAAGCTAATCTCGCCTCCTTCCCATTCCCCCGGCCCCCTCTTCCTTTTCTGTCATGACATTGGCCTGTGACACGTGTGGGAAACTTCTGCGGGGCCCCCGCTTCAGACAGGACACTGATATACTGAGAGTGCTGGGTGACACGGCTATTTCGGGAACTTGTAAATATGAGAACTTCCTTAACTAAAGAGTACCTAATATTCCAGAGGATTATTAACAACAACAAGAAATACAGAGCGTCCATTATCACAGCTTTCTCTTTCTGTTTGAATCAATGCTATCTGATAAGACTGAGGTTCAGGATAGTGGCCGCCATTTTGCTTTTAAATGACTCTTTCAGAAACAACAACAAATTAAGGAAACAGCAAATGTAACACACTTCCAAGATGTCTTTTAAATTGCCTTTCTATCTCTATAACAGGTTTTCAAGTGCTTCAAAACAGAAGGCCAAGTTTTGATTTGAACTCGGTCTCTTGTATGGACGTGGGGAGACAAGTCAAGAAGCAGAGCGGAGAGGAGACGTTACTGAACTGGAACTTCAAAAGAGGAAGTTGAGATTAGGATAAGGGCGATGTGGAGTCCGCTGGCACCCTTTAAGCTGCAAACAGATCAGGTTTGAACGGATGAGCGACTCTGAGCTGCTATCCTGCACACTTAATAGAAGATTGAAAGTGACTTTTCTTGCACTACATTGTAATCCATACTAATTACAGGGCTGGGTTTAGGTAATCTAAATTCAAACTAGATAATTATAATAACATTGGCTGAAATAGTTAAAGGGGACATATCTTTTGAATGGATATTCTCATATTTTTATGGGTTTCACATTTTTGGGTGTTTATTGTTCACAATGAAAAAGTGAAAACTGCATAATTCTGTGTTTTTCTTAAATCACGTTTGGGCTGAAATGGGCTGTTCAGAACAGCTGCAGGTTTCTACAAAGAACCTTGCTTTGGCGGAAATCGACCATTCGTCATTCACAACCGTACACCGCAAGCTGCCTTCTTGCCTTCGCCTGTAGTCGTTGTCAAGATTTCAACTTACCATTCCGATACCTTCTGGCCATTCTGGCTCGTACATATAAGGCCGAATAACCGATCTTAAAGCAGCCATGTTTTTTACAACTTCAGAGTGACCGTGCAGTGCGACCGCTCCCCCACGTGGGATCGTACAAAAGGGGGAGGGGCTACACGGCCACTCCAAATACTGTCAGCCAATCGTGGCTAAGGTCTGACCTTTGAATGGCAAAACGGCTTGTTTGTTTCAGGAGGAAGGAGAGGCACCGCAAAATAATTACATTAAAATATGTATACAATTTTATAAAACGAAACAAACTTTACCAACATGATTCAAAAACACATTAGAATAATAAAAAATTGATTCCAGAGCTAAAATATGTCCCCTTTACAATATGCTGATTTAGGCTTGTAAAGAACAATTTGCTGCTTTTCTCTGTTTAATGCAATTGAAACTTACAAATCTTCTTATTTTTAGAGGACATCACCAGTCAATCACTAAGTATATTTCAATTTGTTTCCCTTTTTTTCCCTCTGTTGTTGCTGTCCTCGTTGTTGTTTGTTCTATTTTGGACACTATCTCCCTGTCATTTCTTACATAAGCTTTTGTTTTTGTTAACCACTTATCTTGCACCAATAAACAAAGAAAACATCAACTACTACTTATAATAATGATAACTATAAATATAATCTTAGACCACTTTGAATGAAGTCACTCAATATTCAAAATGCTCCTCAGCAGCAGTAAGAACAAAGGCTGAACGGCTGCCATGACCTGTTCATGAAAATTTAAATCAACATTAATAATGTATGGAAGCAGCTTCAACGCCTACAGACTGCTCTCTATCAGTACATATAATTAAAAGCTATTTCAAGTATATTTCTCGTGAATATTACAGATAACATGATGATGTGTCTCATTATCTTTGTCTTCTGTCTCTCTCAGTCTTTCCAGACTCACAAAAACACACACACACACACTTACACACTCACACACATGCACACAGTCAAGCTGTCTTGCATAATTAAGCTGTGCTGAATGTTTAACTGCCTCCCCTTCTGCCGGCCCAAAGATCTTCATCACATGTGAGAAATGGCCAAGGTCAAACACACACACACACACACACACACACACACACACGCAGTTCACATTCCTGTTTGACTTCCATACATTCAGTTGGCGCATGATGCAACTTAAGATAACTAAGATGTAATCAGAAAACACCAGATGAAGTCGTCATGATGGAACAGATCAAGTCTAACCTCAATACTCTGACAACTCTTTCCTCCTCTCATCCTCCTTCAAAACACTCATCCAGTCTGATGGTATCAGCTCCTCCGTCCTCTGAAGGAGCGACAAACACTTCAAAGCCGGGGCCCGGCTGCAGCTTAAAATACAGGAACACATCATAGCAGACATTACACAACCACACCTGTCGCTGGAGGCAGCAACACATAAGCAAGAACTTCCCCTGAACCGCAGCGTAAACACGTCTTAATGACAACTGTTGCCTCACACAATGTCAGCTTACATTTGGACAATTGGTGTTTAAATAGAAACATTGTTCACTCTTTTATTCGGTGATCTAATACAGAGGGGAGAAATCGATGAAAGATGGAGCTTAGCTTGGCTACGATAATCCAATGAAATCATCCATGGACTTGCCAAAGTCAGATCATGAAGGCCTTGGCTCCTTGATGGCCCTCACCACTAAGTGATATCATAGTTATGGAGTGGCGCCATCTAGTGGTGAGTATTGATATGAAGCACAATTATGTTCTCAGAATTTTAAGAATCAGTACTCACAGAGATTATGCACGCTGAATGCTTACAAGATAATTTTGCTATGATGTATCACTTTAAATCTGTCCTTCAAGTCTGCCATGTGCTCTGGGAGGAGTAACGAGCACACCTGGGCTGTCTGGAGTTGATTAGACACAGGTGACCTCAATCTTCCTGCAATTAGTGCTCTTATAAATAGGAGAAGAAGCTATCGTTCAGTTTGCTCTGCAACCAACCAGACCTGAGTTCTCCTTTGCCTATCAAGTGAATCTAAAGTGTGTTGTTCTTTAAGGTTTATCTGTCTGGTAATTCTGTGTATATGTTGAGCTTAGTTTGATGAAATTCAGTGTTTAATTGGTGTATTTTCCTGTGTTTTACTCTTACTTTGTTGAGCGTGAATGATCATTAAACTGGTAACTTGAAAAAAGTTCAAATTAAGATAACTAAAGAGCATGGGACTGACCTATTGTATGTTTTTATTCTTTGTGTAAACTACTGTCTAAATAAAGCCCTTTTCTGTGGAATCTGCTGTCTTACTGCCTGTAATTGCTTGTCTCACGTCCATTATTTGACCTCCCTTAGCTCCAGCTTTTGTTGTTTAAGTTGCACAGAAAACATGGTGTTGAACAATAGACTGTTATCATCACTGTTATCAAGTAGCTTGAGGTAAGAAAAAGGCATTGTTCAAGAAAAAGAAGTGCTAAACTCTCTTTTTAACCATACTCCACCACGCTTTCATTTCTAACTTCGTGGACTAAGTTTATTTTCTGAAAAAAAGACATAACCTATTTATGAACAAGAACAGGGAAATGGAGCAAGATAAATGCAGCCAAAAGAAACAGATAGTAAGGGGTTGTCCAAACCACAGTGAGCTAGTTTGTTTTCTTTTCTTCTAGATTATATTGGTTCTTGTCCAGTGACTTCCTTTTCTGTTCTCACACCCATTTTGTCCTTTTCCCATCACCCCGCGGGGGTCTGGGAAAGCGATGACATCACCCGAGGCCTCTGTGAACCTCTCTCAGCCGCACTGGGCTAAAAACCACACTGAATGAGCGACAGGCATTTCCTGTCTGTCTACAACAACAAATAACAGCCTGATTAATATCAGATGTGGTAACAATTATATTATAGTAGCAGAGATAAGACGTGTAACATATCAGAAGTATAGAAAAATGTTTTTCTCTAATAAGGAAATACAATTATAGGCTATAGGTTGAATCTGTATCAATCTTTCAAGTCTGCCTAAAAGTAGGTAACCGTCTGAAAAAGGTCTGGAAATGTGTTAAATGAGTACAATTTTTTTTTTTGTCATTTTAGAGTTAACAGAAATATCTATTTTTTTATGTCATATTCTATATAGGCTAAATGAGGTTTTGCAGTTGAGTTTCAAGTATCCTAGTCTGAGGGGGAAGCTTAGTCTTATTACTGTATTTCCAGATAATATTTAACAGCCTTAAGTAACACAATAATCTAGTCACAAAGAAAACAATAAACATGAAATGAATGGTCTCTCTTACCCTCTGTGCTGCACTGAAGTTTCTTCTCTTTGTTGGGCAGAGGAAAACTGAGGGGAATGCACAGGTTTGATGACTGCTTATTGCCCATGTTGTTTCCCATACTGCTCTGTTCTCTTAAAATCAATAAACTAGAAAGTTTAATAACGTTTTCTCAAAGCCTCCTCTGGTGTGCTGGTCTCTTCTTGGTCGTGTCCTGGTGATCTGTGTTAGGTGCTGTGAAACTGTGTCTTTTAGTAACTTGAACAAATCCCGCCAGAAATTTGAAGACTTGTAAACATGGGCACGTGGCTATTGCTATCTCTTTATTCCGTCCAATAAAATTCAACACGGAGGAGGGAGGACGTTGGCACGTGTGTGCGTGTGTGTGTGTGCTGTTAATCTCCACCGCGGACCGTTAAATTTACACGACAAGACTTGTGCCTTTAGTAACGGCCCACACAGTAGTTTCTAAAAAAGGTAAAGGGGGCGTTCATGTCTCTGTCCATGAGAGGTGAGCGCGAACCGGATGTTTGGTTTGATTCTACTCGCAGTGCCAAAAAAATAAAAGTCTAAAAAAAACAGCTTTCCGTTGACACGCTTCAGTGGATTGTGAAGTAACCCTGGTATGTCATAATTAAATTACTGAACTTTTTACTGTATCTGTAGACTTTTTGACACGTCACTGTGGGATACAAAGCAGGTGTAAAAATAACGTTAATGCCTAAATTCAAACTAGCTACTTCCGCTTCAGAGCCCTTGTAAAAGTATCAAAAGTGGGGATCTTGCATTAAAAATGTAACTTAAATAAAAGTACAGAAGCATTATCAGCAAAATGTATCCACTTAAAGTATCAAAAGTACTTATTGTGAGGAAGGGCCACTTCAGAGCTGAAATTGTTTAACTGCTACTAATAACTAACTCACATAATGTATTCTATTATATGCCACTCTTCGGAGGAGACATAAAGTAGAAGCACATGTGACGCTTACTTTTATGACTGTTATAATAAAGTTTATTTAGGCTTTATAGCACTTATTAAAACCAGTGTTACAAAGTGCTTTTCAGAGCATAAAATCCCGATAATAACATACATAACAATGTAGGAATAAAACAGAAAGACATACAGAATAAAAGAGGAACAACTTAAAACAATGGTTGACTAAAAGAGACAATAAATAAATAAAACCTGAAAACTACATTATACAAGACAGCCTTTTGATAAAAATAAGTCTTCAAAAGTGACCTACATTGACTCGGTTACAGTTTAATAAGTGACTGAGCCCTTGTTTATTTTATTAGCCATAATGTCTAATGTTATTATTACACCCGTGCTTTTTCTTCTGTAAAAATATCTCTACTGAAAATGCTACATTTCTCATTACACCACAAATTAAACTACATATCAAAGATTAAAGCAATGAGCGTTCATACACCAGTGTGAAAGTTAAAGAAAAGATGATCATTAACTTCTTTTCTGTTGTGTCAGTGAAAATAGATAACTCAGTGGTAACATGTCCCTCTAAAAAGCAGGTTGCAGCCTGTGCAACAGCAGTGTTACTCATTAACAGTATCAGTCAATAGTCAACAGTTTGAATCCGAACCACTTGAGTTGGACCAATAGCAGCCCAGCCTGTCTCTCTACTCATCCTGCCAGCTCAGCACTTTTCATCCATTGGACCCGGGGTGTTTGTTTGACTACAGTTTAAATTTGAATAGCAGATTAAAAAAATACACTATCAACAGAGGGAGCATGAGGTCAGGTTAATCTAACATCCTCTGCTCCCGCTCATGAAAAGTAAGTCTCTGTTTGGCTGTAGGCTATTGGTTTTTCTACACCCACTCTGATCAGTTCATTTCACAACCTCGTCTATGTCAACAGAGACTTTGACATTGAACCACTCAAATTCGGCATGAAAAACTGACTGTGTATTCAAACTGTGCTGCTGCCTGAGTGGAACTGCTTCTGAACGCTAAAAGCAAAGGTTTAGTCCGCAAGCTGTACGTTCTGTTTAATTACCATTACATGTTAAATATGTCTTATGGTAACACACATTATCTACCAGAGGAGGGCGCTGACGCCCAATGAACTTGGAAGAAGGCACAAAGGATGCGTCTTAGGGACTCATCTATTTGTGACGCACTCTACTGAGCCCGTGTTAGACACTCATCATTTACTCTCCGGTCTGCATCTGTAGTGTCATGCTAACACTGCTAAATTACAGCTTTACTCAGCTGAGCAGCCCAAACTCAGCCTCACACAGATTACCAAAACTACAATCAAAATCCAAACTTATATTTAAGACACAGCAGGACAAAACAGCTTAGTAAATTGAAGGTGTTGAAACTTCAAGAATACTATGGTGGACATTTGAATTGCAATATTAAAGCATGAAAAGTTATGTACTGAATGTCGACAGAAAATAAATGGTATCATTTTTACACATTGTTTGGTCAAATGTTTGGAAGAACTTGTAGGACAGTCTGATTAAAGAAAATGCAACTTCTATGTGTGATTTAGACCTTAAAAGTATAAATATAAATGCAACGCATGAATGAACAGGAAGATGTGAACCACTGATGTGTGAATTTAAAGGAAATGTGTGATACTGAATTGAGACAGATGTCACGTGTGCATCTAATAACACCAATGTAACAACTTAAAGCTCCTGTCAGCTGATGATGAATCAGACTGAAATTAATTCTGATGCCTCTTTATGATCTACAAAAGAGACTAGATTGACTTATGTGGTTGTTTTTAATGCCTGAAACTGCTGGTGGTAAATGACACCTTTGACTGTTAAAAGAAACCATATTTATGCATGTACAGGACAGGATCAGCAAAGAGACACGAGGTAGTGCTTTGTGCAGAGGTCACCAAGATCGACACAAAATGAAAGTTCCTCACAGTGGCTTTAAGTCAATACTGTACTTTTAATACAGTATCTTCACTCAAATCAAAGACAAAAAAAAATAAAAAATACAACACCCATATCGAAACAGCAAAGTTTTTGTCAGCTGCTTTTCATCAGAAGAACAGCTGCAAAAATGTTGCAAGTAGCAACAGTAAGACCGTATGAGAGGTGATCATTTCTCAGTCATGTGGGATCTGCTGCAGCTTGTAAGAAAGCCTTTTGACCTCTTCGTGTTTGGATTCACGATGCCTCATGCTTGTTTTTTTCCAGGGGCCCCGAATCTCTCGTGCGTGAGTTTTGCGCTCTTGTATTACTGAAAAAGAGAGGACATGATGCTGTCTTTGACTTGTTTGTTGTCATCACTGTCGACAATGCATCAGCTTCGGCTTGTGGTTTTTACCACAGCAGCGCACATTTTGTTGTTGTGATAGCAGTTGATGATGCATTCAGGTCCTGGTTAACTGCATAAACCGAGACAAACACGTCTTGCTTGATGCCATTGGTGGTTAATCTGCTCTATTTGCAAAGATGTCATAACTGATATAGTAAAAGTATCATTTTGCACACTCAACAACTTTTCTTTATCAAAACATGCTGATCACCAGGTTTTTTAAATGATTTTACCTGCTGTGCACACCCCGGCCTTAAGTGATTTACGTCTGCTCGTTTGGATGTCTTTGGGTGTGACATCATCTACCCTGAGTGCAGTCAGTGTAGAAGACAGGATGCCAGACATTCCCTGAATACTCCACAGAGGATCTCACTCCTGCTTGTGAACGCAACCCCGTACCTCCAGTGAGTGGAAAAATACAGACTCTGCTCAGACTCAGAGTGGTGAATGAGGCTCTGGTGGAGCTGATAGGTGTCTTACGTGTGGCTTTGATTCAAATATCTGGTGTGTTTTTTATTCCTTTATTTAAAATTCAACTTGTATCCTTCTGCACACCTTGTTTTAAATATAAATTTACAGCATATTATAAGAGGATCAATGACCTCTTTTATACAAAGGTGTAGCTGAACTCTCTTATCTAAACAGGTGCAACAACCACAAACACAATAGGCGTTTAAAGTTATACAAGTCCTGCACTGATGTCCTACATGATACAACAGTGCTCGCCTTCACAGCCGACTTAGTTCCTCTTCCACCGTCGTCTCACATTCCTGACCGGGTTGTTAGAGGAAGGGGAGCCCTGCTAGCGAGGAAAAGCCACTTTACTGCAGCCATACGTAATGTCCTGAGTCTGACATTCCTCAAGATCTACAAGTCTCCGGTTATCATGCAGAAAATCTGGCCTTATCTTGGCTCCTGTCACGCAAATGCGGCCTGTCTGGCTTCTTCTGCAGGGTTTCTGGTCGACCTGTGTGCTGAGATGTCAGGAGATTTGGTAGATAAGTTTGAGGCAGCTTATCACATTCTTTCTTTGCATGATACCTGCAGCATTGCTAGGCTAATTTAACGTTTTTAGCTTTGACACATTGCCCCTTTTAACAGGAAAGCTCCCAGTTAAACCTGTACACGACAACAGCTGCATAAGATTTAGCATCTGGCTCAACAGACTGTGTGCGTACGTGTGTCCACAAGCCGGCACAACACTTTGAGCCACGGGGAGTTACAGAGGCCTCCCCGTCACACACCTAATCCTCTTACAGATTTACTGCAGGTGAGTATTGTGCCATGACATCAATGTGTGGACTAAATCTTCTCACTCAGGATATTGTGTGTCAGTGAGAAAAGAGGTGAGTGTGTGAGAGACTTAATCCAGTTTGAATCCTTTGGTAATAAGACAGGCAATTGTATTCACACTTCAGTTCCTCTCTCACAGGAAGTTGGGTTAAGTTCAGCGGGCTTTTGAGGTTATATGTTGTTTTGTGTTGGCCGAGGCATTTCGTGTCTGTATGCGTGTGTTATGTTTCCAAGGTAACGTTCAGCTGAGGTATCTCTGATTTGATGCTCGGCTTTGCTTTCGTCAAAGATACTTGATTCTGAAAGTCAGCTGATGCGATGCGTTCATGAACTGTGTCATCAGTTATAAAAACAAGTTTTGTGGTCAGACTTTTGACGGTTTAAATTGTCACAGGAAATGAAGCCGATCTGTACGGCTCAAAGTAGACCATGAAACTGCGCTGCAATGTTGCTTCACTATAGCAACTCATTGGGTGTTTATGGCTAATACGTTAGCAAACTCTTTCCTGCGATACATTGATCATTAAAAACAACACGAACATGGGCATTCAGGGGGGACATCTTTCTTGTTACTAGTCAGTGTAATGTACCAAAATAATATTTTGTTTTTGCTCCAGGCCTTTTGACAGACATTCTGACCTGTCAAAGTAGGGAAAGCAGACATGTAACTACAAACAAGTAATAGTTTGTACAGTACCAGGACCCTGAAAATGGAGCTGCAAATGAAAAGGCCTTTTGATGAAGTAAGAACCAGAATAATACACTTCAGCAAACTAAAACACCCACTGAAGATTGAAAATTTAATGTTTAAGTTCCTCATCGAGTTACCTAAACTGTGCGCAGTGCCTCTTTCACTATAGTATGTACCACCTCAATGCTGCTACTACATGTCAGAGGCGCATATTTTGAGAAGACGATGATCTGTGTGAAACCCTCCTTCACACGGCTTAGGGTCCTGTTATTGATCAGCTTGAGCTGCTTGAGCCAGTTTGTTGTCGTATGTTTCGATTACACGTTTTTGTTCGATGATATAAAAACCACATAGAGCATGAATGGTGAAGGATTTTGCTTTCCTCTTCAGTAATGCTACAAATATGAGCTTTGTAATTAAGCTTTTGGCCACAATTATGACCAGTAAATATCTCAAAGTTAAAAACATACAGGACACATTACCACAAAAAATGTTAAGGGAAATGCAGACATGTCATGCAGACGCCCCAAGTAAAATGGCAAGGCTAGGGCTCAGAAGCTCTGACTTGTGTTGGAGATGTGATACTACTGTTGTATGCATACCCCATGATTGATCTTCTATTGTCTAAGATTATCCCCTTTATCAATACAGTAATGATTGCTTCACTGGTACAGGGACCAATGCTTTGCCTGTTAGGCGTGTTGCAGAGGGGAAGTGGAATAATGCCCACCAGATCTCCCAGTGCAGAAAAGCACTTATTACTGGGTGTAGGACAGTGTTGCGTCACTGGAAGACTAAAGGAGATCGGTGAAGGAGTGGATGGATGAAACAGCTCAGTTTTTCTCCTATGAAAGATTGTGTTATAAGCAGATGGTAGGCAAAATACATGAAAATATAGGGCCCTTTTCTTATGGCAAGTTCATGTGCTGAGGAGTTTTATCCTTTCCAATTACTGTACAACATAAAAAGATATTTATATAATGTGATGTACTGAGACATGCACTACTTGTGGTATTATCTAGTTCAAACCACATGACGCACTACTTGGTACGCATATGTGTAGAATGTATAATATATCTAATGCTCTACCTCTGTCATATTCCCTTTGTCCTTGTTTCCTGTCCTTATCTTGTCCTTGGTGCAGTTTTCTGTGAGGTTTCGATATTTTGATGCATGATACATTATACATGCTGTGTATGTATATGTATGTATGTTTTTTTTCCTGTTCAAAAATCAATTTAAAGAAAGTAATATTTAAAAAGGACACATTACCACATTAATGGAGTTTTGTGACACTGCAATGGCAGATAACATGTCATAGTAATGCTCAACAATGAATAGGAATCAGATCGTACTGACCTTTATAATGTAGCCATGTCCAAACATTAACTGAGAAGTAGAACTAGAAGGACACCAGAGTGTCATATAGTTTTTATGATAAATTATATGGTTATATAATGTTCTGGCATTGCATTCTATTTCATAAGAACATCACAACCAGTTTTTACATGTGAGAGTTAAATTAAAAAGTGTTTGAATGTCCTCATTTATTAAAAATGAAAGAATGTGTCATGCGATAAAGTCATGAGTCTTACATAAGAACGCCGTCAGCTCTGTTGTGTTTGATTCAAACTGGATGGTGTAAAAAGGGAGGAGTGGGATCAAGTCCCTTCCTGTCATGGCAGCAGAGTCTGACACATTATATAACCATTGTTTTCTTAGGATGGTGTTAATTAAAATGACTTTGAAGTTGAGTCAGAGCTTGGTTGCTAAATGGAACAGCCATTTGACAAGATAGTGACGTTGTGATCAATTCTGTCTCTTAATGCGGACAGAAAATTAGAGGTTATGAGAACAATTACAAAATTATACATCAAGTTTGTACTGCTGTTTAAAACATTTATAAGTCAAATTTAACTTGGTCTTTTTTCAGGATCCAGTTTGGATAGCACCTTGACATTGTCTCACACCACCCTCAGATCGTCTCACACGCACACATTAAATCCCGCTGCTTTAATGTCCCTGACCTGGCAGTTGACTGAGGGCCTTTTTCCCTCCATAGCACCCTCATCAGATCATAAAAGACGCCTAACGACTTTCACACACACGCAGACACAAACACACACACTCCTGCCAGCCTCCCTCCTGACAACAGGAAATCTAAAGACACAAAGGGTGGGCTGGTTTGGGGGTGGGGAGTCGCACATATGTCACCCAAACCACAGCTTGACTGAGGAAGCTGGTGAGGTAATGAATGAGGCTTTCATCACGCAGGCAGCGTCACTGCTCGTGTTTTCTTTCACAGACAAACATTTGCATTGCTGTCATAGATAAGAGATGCATGGCAGTTTGAAATATATGTCTTATCATGTGTAAGAATCCATGTTTTTAAAGTGAAAGTGTTTAAAATTTGAGTTTTTCCCCCACTAAACCTAACATTTCTAAAAGCAGGCAGTTATTTTGTACCAAAGGCCAAGGGGAATCATCTTTATCATCATCTGTAGAGGAAGTTTTCCTCTTTTTCTCACACCCCTCCGAGGGTCACAGCCAATGTTTTGGCTAATTTGCAAACCAAACATATTCCTTTCCCTTTCACGGCCATCTCCGTCTCCACCTCCCCATTGGCGTGTGAGGCAGGGGGACACAAGGCCGCGGCTTGACTGAGCCCTGAATGCTCTTTAGTTGTCACACTTTTCCCAAACGCCTTGCAGCTGCTCCTATTGTGGCCGCAGAGGGAGGTGCTCCTTGGCTGATTCTTTGGGCCTCCTGCTGCTGCCCTGGTCTCACACGGGTTCACACACAGAGAGAGGGAGTGTGGCCCCAACAAAGGCCCACGCCATGACATCATGCCTCTTATGAGGGCACAATGTTTATGCAGATATATGATAGGATTCCTTTGCATGGAACAAAACATGGAGACGTGCGCAAAGATAGTGGACATGCCAGGAGGTCAGCTTCACTTTAGGCTGGCTTAGGACGATTGCCAATGTGTTTCTCCTCATGTTCTTCAAATCAAAATAAGCCTTCATTTGTTAAATACATCAACTAAGAGCTGAACTGATTAGCTATGTATTTTTAAAAGCAAAATGTTTCACACCAACTTTGGCTTGAATTTGGACAATGTAATGCAGGTTTAAAAAAAGTTAGTATCTGACATCTTTTGGACCAAACAAGAAATCAGGAAAATAACCCACAAATGTTTTGTACAGCAGGTCATGTACATGAACACAGATTTTATCTCAAAGGATAGAATTTAATTCAATTTTAAAGGGACAATAAGCTCATTAATTTGCTTTGCATATTGCACAAAATTGTTTTTTAACTTTAAGAAGTCAATTCAAATGTGCATAAGTTCAATATTACAGCAATATTTTTGTATCACATTCTGGTTTTAATGATAATACTACACACCATGTGTGTTTTGATTTTTAAAACAATTTTCTGTGCAGAAAAATAACCCCTGCATTTCCTTCAACAAGGAAAAATGTGTACATAGTGTGAATACTTTTTAAAATTATTTTGTAACTATTATTATTTATATTGCCACCTGCACTTTTTGTCTATTGTTATTATTTGAGTACTTAACTTAATTTGTCTGCTTTGTGAGCTGCTGTAAGGAGTACATTTTCCCTTGTGGGGGATCAATCAAGCTTATCTTATCTAATGTCACTGGGGATCATAGTGGCAGAGGGGACGCTGTGGCTCAGAGAGTCGGTGGTTTGATCCCCAGCTCCTGCAGTCTACATGTAGAAATGTCCTTGGGCAAAACACTGACACCCTGAATTGCTCCCGAAGGTTGGGTCATGTAGTGTAAAAATACTTGTGCTATATAAGTGTAGTCCAGTTAGATAGCTATTGCTTATTACAAAGCTGAATGTTAGTAAAATAAATTCACGATGCACTGTTGGCCAACAGTGAATGTGTTTGTCTCATGATTTAAGGTATCAGATATATGATGAAAAAAAGAGAACATTTCCAACTGAGTACGAAATTCAAATGAGATTTATTAAACAGTATAAAAACAAACATATGCAAAAATAGATATGATAAACAAATATATTACTTTAGTTCAATAAATATGTCAGAATGCAGCGGCTGAAGACTACAAGTCCCCGTTTTAGTAGACGTGGGGTCATGTTTGTCTCAGCGCTGCAGCACACAGTACAGAAACATGAGGTATTTAATGGTCCGTTTCCCCGATGCGTCAGGATCGTCAAGGCTTCATGATGTGTGAAAGGTCGGTGCTTGCATTTGATTTGGCAACCCATTCAACTCTCAGACTGAACATGAAGATCTCTGCCACATCTACACTGAAAACAGGGGGGGTACATTCATTGTTCGTCACACGAAGGAGCAACTTTCATGTCGTATATTGCTGTTACAGAAAGCAAAGCAGACACCAGAGGGGGGGACGTTTACTTTCCTGAGACAGCTGTTAGCCCTCTGCTTTTTGTTTGCTTCAAAATGATTGTGATTATCAAAAGCAGTTGCCTTCATGGAAAAAAATTCAGTCTTTTGAATAAAAAATATTCAGATACTTCAAACTTCCTCTACAGGAACAGCCCCCACTTCCTTTTTCAGCCATTCCCAAAGTCATCTCGGATTAAAACTGTGATGGATTTCACATGTAGGAGGTTAAACTAGAATACTGCCTGATGGTAGTTTTGAATCTCCCTTTGAAATGATGAGGCCAACACACAGATCTTAGGCCAACAGAGTCAAATAAACTGACCCCGAATAAAAGCTCCCATTCTGTCCTGTGATACCAGTATCACCATCAGATGGATTAAAATGTTTTGTTACAGTTCAAGTCCAAATAAAGAGTCTGTGCTGGACGCTCCTTCCTCAGCAGCTGGGAGAGGTGGTGATGGGACTGTGGAGGAATGACAGCTGACCAGCAGAGGTGTGTACAGGGATGGAGACGGGGAAGTTGAAGACCGTGCTGCTGTTACCGATGGCGGGGCTGCCCGCCTCCGAGGAGCAGGTAGACGAGGCCAGGACCTGGGACTCGAACTGCAGGAGCTGACCCATGAAGCTGAAGTTGGGGGAGATGATGCTGCGACGCTGCTTGACAAACTCAAAGGCCTCGTCCAGCTTCACACGGTTGGTGCGCATGAGATACGCAAGGCAAATAGTGGCGGAGCGGGAGATACCGGCTTGACAGTGGACGAACACGCGGCCTCCTTTATTTCTCACTGAATCTGGAGGGAGAAGAGAAGAAGAAGCAACATTAGCGTACTGTAAACATCTGTCAGGCTCCTTTCACAGGAAGGCAAAAACACAAAAGTCGTTGCAACACTTTCAGTTGCTATTTAAATTCAACAGCGCTCATTAAGACACAGGAACACAGTTAATAGGGGTGCAGGGTGTGAGCTTGTGGGGGCTATTCCCAAAGGAGGCAGTCTGAATGGACAAAGGAGGGGAACAGACCCCTGCTGGGGGTATTGATCTGGGAGGAAGGCCGACAGTGAGTGAGGAGAAATTGCCTTTTGTTATGGCAGAACAAAGAGCGGCGTGGAGGGGAGCTATTCAAGCCCAGCCAGCCTCCCCACTACAGATCTAGTTTGGGGCCGCTGCCTCGCAATTCATTAAGAGGGGGCATCCCTTTTTCTACGCCTGGGAGGTGGCGATGATGTAACCACCATTGTGGTGGAGTGGGGAGCCTGTACCGAGCCAGCTGGTCGGTTTTGGAGGGAACTTTTTAAAATTTAAATCCAGGAGTCAAAGGGAGAAGTGCAGGAAGAGGGGGGCTGGGTGTTTGTGTTTGCAAGCCATCAACTGGCTCAGATGTGACAGCTGTGATGGGCCCTCACATTTGGCAGTTAAGGGAGTGTGAAGAGAGTAAGAAAAGGTTTATGTGCTCACCGATAAACTCGATTGCCTCGTTGAACCAGGAGCTGATATCAGCTTTGTGGTTATCCTCGACAGGGATGCTTTTGTAGAGGAAGGAGTCCTCAAAGTGGTTGGGGCAGTTGGCAGAGACGTTGATTAGAGCGGTGATGCCCAGCATGTCGAGCATGTCTTTTCTTGAAGCATGGTAAGCACTGCCAAGGTACAGGAAAGGCAAGATCTCTACAGGGCCCCCCTAAACAGAAAGAAAATAAACTGTCAGTCAACTCCAAAACAGAAACAGGAAGTGCAATACAAACAGAGCATGTTGTGTACTCTGATTATATAAAAGGTACAAACCTGGTCATAAAGAGGAGTATTGCAAGGACTACAGCTTGGGTCTGCGCTCCCTGGGTGGCTGGAGCTCAGGGGCAAACTTAGCCCTTGTGGAGGTGAAGGTTTGGTACACATCTCTGGACACTCTGTGGAAAATGTGTCAAAACCACCTAAAAAGGAATACAAAAGACAGTTTGGTCAGACTATATGACAGCACAGAGACACATCCATGTTTAAATATAGGCCTTCAAAAAGGTGACAACTGCTCATGGTACTATTTTGGAACACTGTTTACTCCAGAGCCAGCTGGTATGGTGACAGCTGTAATCCACATTTGTTGCCCCGTTGTTAAGATACAGTCAAACATTGTGTGAGGCTCTTCAAAATAGGAAATAGAGGTGTTTCTTACCTTTTAGAATAAAAACCCTGGCTCCACATTGGTCACGACACAGGGCATTGACCGCAAGCATCAAGGTCCCGTCTTTCTTCGCCTGGCTTAAGTCCAAGCTGCGGTCGTCAAGCAGCACCACAGACTCGTATTCCCCGGACAGCAGCCGGTTTCTGGTGTCCTCATTGGGGACAATGTGCTCGAGCCCAAGACCACCTCTGGCTCTCCTGCGCACTATGGTGCTAAAGCGCACGTTCGTGGAGCCCGATATGTGGGACGAGTTGAAGGACAGGAAGGACCGGCAGTCCAGCACCAGGCAGCCCGGGACGTCGCCCTCCAACGAGCCACGGAGGGACGCACAGTCGATGGTCGGGACCTCCATTATGACCATAGTAGGACGGCTGAAGTAGAAGGTTAAATCCAAATACATAAAGCTTGTACGGCAGGAAAACAGAAGTTTAGGTTGTGGTAAAAATGTAGGCTTTATCCTTCAAGAGTCCTTTGTTCCGGTTAGTTTGTTTAGAGTAAAAAAACGAAAACAAACAAGAAAAAAAGTTTTAAGACTATCGAAGTTGGTCGTTTCTTCTTCTTAAATGTATCCGGTACTTTTGTTTCTTCTTTAAAAGTTTAAAAAAATCAACTTTACAGTGAGTAGTTTCTGCTCCTGAGCGCTCTGATAACCGTTTATATACGGCTCGTGCTTATGAATGAGCGGCCACATACGTCAGGCGACCGCCCCTCTTGGCTTCCTGCCAGAACTGCGGACGTCATCGCCCCCTCCCCCCCTCCGGAGTGCAGAACGGTGCGCGTGCACATATGCGGGACATTTCTGTACACACGTAATGCACGTACGCGGGCACGCTGTGTCAAGCAAGTTTAAACTGGGAGTTCTATTCTTGCTGTTATTTTATCTTCTCATCTTATATCTATATCCCTTTATGTGTATAAATATTTATATTCCATCATACTTCTATAATGAGTCTCATGTTTCCTCATTTTAAATGTAGTTATTAATTTTCTGTGAGTAAGCAAATAAGGAATTTGCCAAATTTTCCATGATGTTAGTGTTTAATTAGATTTCTATTTTGCCTCTTCACCTGAGAGTTGACAAATAACAAGATAATAAGTAAATACCTGCCATGGGGGCCATAAAAGTTTATTCTTTGTTTTTATTAGTCAGAGGTACATAGTGTTCAATGCGCCGAGAGCAAAGGCTAACCATAAAAGTTAATCACTGTATAGAAATCTGAAGTCCAGTAAATTTCCACATGCTGAGAAACAAAACACCGCTCTACCAGGAAGACAACAGCAGATGGAGATCTCTTGACCTGTTAGTTTTTGTTTCAGTTGTGACCTTATTGAAACAGATGGATGAGGTGTTTTTTTCCCTTCCCAAAAATTAGAGTATATTTGAATAAGCAAACAGCATTACAATCAGTGTGGGAAACCCTTTCCATTTGTTGGTGTGGTTTGCTGACTCAGAGTGGGCACCAGTGCTGTGTCATAATAAGAAAGCAGGAGGATCACTATTGACGGACAACAGGCGTCTACGACGACAAAAGGGTGTGTTGAAACCACACGGCAGAGGCACGCCGGGGATGTTTTGTTGTGAAACAAATGTTTACTAAGCAGACTAAAAAACAGGTAATGTTGCAACATAGCCCTCCACTCAAAATGACATTTCAGTTTTAGCTCAACAGGGCCTCATTATTGGATGTTTATCTTATATTGTTGCCTTAAACATTTAATTTTTAATCTGTAATAAAGTCTTTTACTATGCTATCAGGCTGTATGTGATAAGACTTTATGTGTATATTGCTTCAAAGGACCAGGCTGTCATACATTATATAGGCCATGACATCATTCTCACTTTACTGTGACCCGAATAAGTGAGGACTTTCAGCTTGTTGAATCCACATCCATGCTGTTTGACCCCTCTGTTTAACTTGAGAACATAGGTGTGTTATGTGGAAGAGGAAGAGGGGGATAGCAGGGGAACCTTAAAGGACTTAAACTTATCCAATCACAACAGAGTGCAAAAACTCTCTGGCGAGTTTAACCTCGCACTCCTGTGAGATGAGTCAACTGTGAGGCACATGCCACAAAGCAGGAATGTTTCACACTACACAGGGGAGGGGGGTCAAAATGAAAACAGTCTGTACCCAAACATTTTGTCCTCATTTTGAATGCGTCGTTCATGGTGGGAGGCTTACGTGCTGGAAGTTGAGAAAGAAATTAAACATCTGATTAAAGAAAGACAGCTAGCACAGAGGAGGCACAATGAGGCAACTGTGAATTTCCTTTCAGTAAAAACGCACCTTTTTATTTAATTCACCGCTCTAACCCCTCTTATCTGTGTTCTACAAACATGTTACAAAAAGGCCAACGTGCCAAAAGCATGTATCATATTTTCTCGGTTGCTGTTTGGTCATGATAACCAGCAAAAAGGCACAGCATGAAACCAAAACGTGCAGTACAATAATACAAAAATGTGAGTCTGTTCTGTGTGTGTCATAATATTGATATTGAGGTCTGAAAATAGAGCTTGATTTGTTGCTCTGTTTTGGATTCCCATGATTATGGCCTGTAACCAACTGCAGCTCTCAGCCAGAAAGGGAAGTGAAACAGAAGATGACAAAAAGGCATTTCCTGTGGTCCGCACCGCTGTCACTTGCTGTCATCCATGCCTGTTTACTGTCATTGTCGCTACGGGCAACAGCTGAGCCATTGGTGGGAAAACACAGGGCCTATCCAGACTTTAAGTGTCTCTATAACAGACATGTTATGTGACCTAAAAATGTTTTGTTTCATGTTTATCTTACTTTGGGGAGATCACCAACACTTGGACTGCTACGGGAAACACCTTAACTGATGGAGTTTGTGGATTTTCTTTCATAACAGTCATACATGCAGATTTCTGTTTCTCGTTAGGTATTTGTCCATTTTTTGACCATGTAATCTTGCTTTTTATTCCTAAGAGTTGAGCCTGATAGAAATCAACCTGCCTATCAATCAATAAAAACTCAGACTTTATATACAATTTTTCAAGCACTACGTGTTCTTTCTTAGTTACCCTTTTAGCACGTAACATGTAATCCATGTTGGTGAATAATTTCCAGGCTTTTCTAAAGACTTAAAAAGTCTCTGAACATGTTTAGTTGACATTTTTCCATGTTAAGGGGCCGACAGGGGGGATTATATTACATGTCACCACAGGACTTTTTTAATAAAATACGACAAAGGCAGCATGGTTTATGGCCTGCTGTTTTAGGGCATAAGCAGTTACTGACTGACTATGTTGAAATGTTGAAATATGGGCTAATTAACTTCATTATATGACAGGCGTATAAACCAGAAGAGGTCAAAACCCCTGCTGCACTTATACAACTTTATTGTTAGACTAAGGTCATCATCGAGATAAAGAATAAAACTGAAACATAAGCAGCTTTCTCATAAATAATGTAATTTCCCATTTAGCTTGTTACTATCCCACAAAATATAACTGGCTGGTGACTTTTTTTTTTCAGGTAGACACTGAATACTTTCATCATAACACACTATTATTTAGAGTCGATATACATAGATATAAGTATTTGTAATAGCTGCCAACAACATATTGTATTTCAAAACTGTATTTTATTATTATTTTTTATATTGTCGCTTACCAAGTGGACAGGCTATTGGTTTAACAGGAGAAGTCATCGTAACAAATACATTAATAAACACATGAAAATACTCCAATATGTGACAAAAAACCACAACTCACCCACATAATAATGTGTGATGAAGCAATGTACACAAACACATTGCATTTATTATGTGATTTGTTTGACAAGATGTGTAATTTCATACTCATTTAATGGATAACAGAGGGATAACTGACATGTATTTTATGTAGACAAAGAAATAAACTATTTTTAAAGTTTTTTTTTATTAAAAGTGTACCATATATATTGTATTATAGGATATCCTTACATTTATAATGTCTGTACAGTCCGGGCACTCGAATGGAAAATAACTACCTAAAACTGGATGAAAGCAGCTCTTTGCCTACTCTGACATCAACAGTACAGAAGGAAGTGTTAAGATTTTTTTAGATTAGGTTAAAGAAGCAATTCTGTCTGTACTCTTGATCCAAGTGAAAGTTCTACATTCACTGTCTTAAGTAAAAGAACAAAAGTACTAGCTTTAAAATATACTTAAAGTACCTAAAGTCAGAGTAGGAGTCATTATTCTAAAGTCCCTGACAAATTAATGTAATCAAACCAAACAATAGGACTATATATTTACTATACTAGGACCCTCAATATTTCTAAAAAAGTAATTTTACAAAGGCTAATGCTAGATTTAAGTGAATGAAATAGAGGCTGAAAACTGAAAGACGAGACAAAGCATATTTGTAGCATAAATAAAGAATGCAAATTTGATGTGATTTAGCTATTTGTTATTAGCCAACGTTGTAAAAGTAATTTTCTTTTAAAACGTTGAATTATCTACGATATGATTAATACGTTTTAATATCTTCACGTAAGCTGACAAAAAAACAAAACAGAACAAAAAAACGATTGGTAAAAATGATTCAACGTTCCCGGCGGAAGTAGAATCAGCGTGAACAGGAAGTACCTCTCGACCAATCAGCTTTTGCAAAGCGTCCTAAGCTGACGTCAGCCCGGTACCGATGAACAACCGGTAGCGGTGAAGGGAGCTGTGTGGTGTCCGTTGTCTGTTGCTTTGTTCGCTAATCCCCCTGTCAAACGTGCAAACATCATGCCTTTCGATGTGAGGAGGTGAGTACGGGGCTTCCTCTCATTGTGGTTTTGATATGAAGGGGCGGGAGTGTTTGTTTTGCTGCCTGTGAGCTCTGGATGAATAAACGGTTGGCAGAGCATCTGTTACTAATGAGCGAGTCAAAGTTCTAACAGTTGTGGGTCGCATTTGGCATGAATGGGCTACATTGTCGGAGGGGGTGTAGACTTTTTGTTGAGCCACTGGAGTGATGCTCAGGTATGCTCACAGAGTTTTTGACTGGGTTCCTGTCTGCGCATGTGCAGATTTCCTCATCCATCCCAGTATTTGCAAGACGTGAAACCGATAACAGTGACCTCAGGGCAAAGTAACAAATTACAGTAAACACAGTTTTGTCATAGTTGCATATTTTACTCACCAAACTTGATAGCCTTGTTTAGTTTCATTAACAAATCCAAACGTAATGCCTCTCCCAATACACAAAACATTCAGGATCATTATCCTCTAATACACAGCAAAACTCTCTAACATACAATTAGTGTCAGAATACACCTGACTACAGGTACTACAGAAACAATCAACTTAACTATTGATACTTGGGCAACAGGCACAGAGCTAACAGTGACCCTTAGAGGACTGTTGAAACTGTCAATAGAGCACACCCTAGTCAAAATAAAGGATGTTTGCATTCAGATACAGTGGTAAGTGACAGACACTGACTGGTCTGTCAGTCTCTCATGGTTACAACCACAAACTCAATCTCTAAATTTGAATAGAAAGACCATCTTTGTCAAAATACAAAATACATTTAAAGTAGGGCAGGCTCTCAAGATTTTGTTCATCATCAATTTATTTGGAATTTTTTATTTTTATTTAATTGCTCGGTATATTAAAAGTGGAAAAAAATCCAAAAGCCAAGAGGATGGGTTCACATTTCTTGTCTTATTTGGCCCAAAATCCAAAGATCTTCAGTTTACAACGATGTTACAAAAACAGCCACAAATTCTCACTATTTGTGTTGAAATTTCTCTACAATCAAAATAGTTGCTCTCTTTTCTTTTGATTGACTAATTGAATTACTGACCAATGGTTTTAGCTGTATAACTCCTGAAAGTAGTTCCAAGAAAGGTGTGAACCAAAACAGGAGAGAAATTTCAAAATAACAACGTACTATAATCTTCTATAATCTGATAGCACACTTATATTGAAAAGTTGCTAAATATATCGATGGACTGAAAATTTCTCCAATTCTCTGTTTTGTTTTATTTACAATTTATTGCCATAGGTTTTCAGACTGCGACAAGCATCTATTTGGTGTCACTTGGGTAACTGATAAGGAAAATTACTATATGACACAAACATGACCTATCTGTTTGACTCTGTTTAGCTGTTTTCCTTCTCTCCCACAGACCACAGCCGTGTTGTAATTGAATTGAGGATCTGGCGTAACTCTCGCTTACAACACAGCAGGTGACCTGTGTTTGCTGGTTGTGTGAGAGCGGGTGTGTCATGAGGTTACGACGTGGTCATATCCTGTTCAGATCTTCACTGACTGGTTACCCTGATCGTACAAAACCTGCGTTGCAACAGCTGGAAATAGCTCGATTTACCAACTTACTGTTGTTTAGAGGTTTCACCCACTCAGACACACTGGTGGGTTAGTCAGCCGTGTGAGAGTGTGCAACAACATAGATTACCGTAGATTACACCATGTCTGAGGGTAGCACGTTTTCCCAGAAGGCTGTGGTGTATATCACCATTAACCGCATCAGGAGTTACCTTGTCTCATTGATAATCTGATTGTAAACAAATCCTGTTGACGCACCAAAGCTAAAATTTCTTTGTACATCTCTCAATACTTTCTGAGCCCTGTTTGTGACACTCAAGATTAATGATTCCAATACTGAAGAGGTAAATCTTGAGAATTAGTTCACAAATATATATGTAAGGTTCATTCATTCACTGAAACAGCAGAGCATTGTTTTTAATCAAATGTCACTCAAAGAGGGGTAAACGAGGCATTTGTTGAGGACTATTTTCAGATGCGGAATAATATACGTTTGGTGTTCTTCGCTGCTGCGTAATTATGGCAGCCAAAAAAGAGAAATTTTTAACATCCCCGTGTTTATTCTTTAAAATGATCCAAAATTATTGAAAGCCAGACTTCTCTTATAATCGTACGCCAAAACAACATAATGCTCAGCTTATTGGCATTATTTAGGTAATCTACTTTGTTTTTCTACACTCATTGTTTAGAGACATTTTATTGCGCCATCCTTTATGATATTCAAAAATGTGTTTTATGTAATAATTTCATATTTTTGGAAATAGGGCTTTGACGGTCTTAAATTTATCGGTGAATCACTGCTGCATCACCCATCATCTGATGGTCTCTGAGCTGCCACGATCCACGTTGCACGTATTGCTGATCGGTTACCTTCTTTCTCCCACCGCTACACACACTGACCTTTTGACCGTCTTTCTCGGACATAGGTTCAGTTTTTACGTTTTCTTTCACTCTCTTGGGGTTACCTGAGAAGTGTCTCACTGCTGCATCTCCTGATATTTGTTCTGCAAACTTGAAACCTGACAGCATTCAGGTCTTACTGTTTCCTCTGTGCCGCCTCAGCGACCTGTAACTGTGACGTGCAGAGTTTGAGTAATGGGAAAAAAAGGTGCTTTACTGCTAATATTGGACCTTTTAGTTTCATTTTCATTTCAGTTTCAGATAATTCATTGACCCTGGGATTTTGAGAGGGCATGCTGTAGGTCTGTGATAGAAAAAAAAAAATACAAAAGCAGTGATGATGGTCACTGGGTCCAGCCCGCGGATGGTGTCACATAACCGCGGTGTTGTCATTCTTCTGTGCTGCTCTGCCGTTACCATCACAGCCCTATTTAGAAATCCAATTATATATTTAATTCAGCCTCTCTTTGAATGTTTTATTTCAAGTTTAAAAAATCTATTATTTCGTCATTGTTGGTCATCACATTTTGTTTTTTTCATATTCCCTCCTAAAATGCTTCTTCTTTATACTTTTTGTTTTATATCAGTTTATGTGACTTTTCTGGTTCAATTCATCTGTTAACAAGCAACTAATGGATACATTGAAAACACTGATGAGCCTTTTGTGACTTTTCTGAAATGTTATTCCCTTGACTCATCACCTACTGTGAAATCACCTATTAGTTACATTAAAGATCCCTCTGCCTTTCTGCTCTACTTTTGAACAGAGTTAACAGAAATGTCTAATAATACAGATAACCTCATTCAGGATGACTAAACCTCTTTTCCTCAAAATGAATGAGTGGACTCTAGAAGAGGCTTTTTAGTTTAATTGGCCTTCAAATTATGTCATGTATTGACAAAGAGGGTTTGGTTTGGTTTAACCTGATGATGCAGTGTGTTTGCCCTGTGATGATTAGATCATAGTGACTAAGGATGCTCAGTGTCAATGGATCTCCTATCTTCACAGTGACTGTTAGATACTTGATGTACACGTCAGGCAGATGACTCGATACAGGAGAAAGATGGAAGCACATGTGTTGCATATGGCTTGTGATGTGAGAAGAGGAACATGAACTGTCATTTATGTTATTTTTTTTCCCCAAAATACATTTAAGACATGATCTACTGACTCATGTGTGACTCATTAGTGAGATATGGTTCGTTTAATTGGGGCCCTTTCTTAAAAAAGTGTCCTCGTGGTGTCAACACAGAAACGCTGGTACAACATGTCCTCACTACTCACAAAACATCTGAGGCCCTTCACACACGGCTGATCAGTGGGAAGTGACGGAGGGAGACGTGCTGACTGTAATTCAGGAAATTACAAACATCAACGAGAGGTCAGCTCTCGGAGTCAACATTAACATTCATGAATACAAAGTGTTCTGAGCCCAGCTAATGAAGTGAAACTGAGTTCACAGCCAACCATTTTAATACGAGTGTGTCACACGTAGAAGGAAAGTATTTAAATATTTTCTGTGTGGTTTTAGTAGCTACATTTTAAAATATAATCTTATAATTATGAAAAAATATTGAACATATTCAATGATATATTGCTTTAAATAAATACGTTTAACCTCATGTATTTTTACATTATGCTTTATGATGTATTTTAAAAACTCCCTTACCAAGTATAATCCAAAACTATTACCTGAATATCTGCCTATTTGTCATAGTTAAAAATAGATACACATAAATATACTTGGGCAATACATTATATTCGACTTAGGCAATATAAGTTATGCTTCTCTATACTTTAAGAGCAAAAGGTGACAAAAACACGGTTTAATCTACTTAAAAGTCTAAAAATTAAGACTAATAGTACTTTATATACTGTAGTGTTATTGGTGTGGTATGTAAGTATGCTTCGAACTATTGTGGGTAATTCACTTCCTAAATCTAATCTTGAAGATCTCAGTTTCGTTCTCTATGGCGATAAACAGTAATAGTGGGAGCACACTTCCCAGATATCCAGACAGTGTTGCATCTGTGACGTCTCACTGACAGTCGCTTTCCTTTTCAGACTGTTTGCCTTCATCTGAGCGTCAAATTAGTTTCTTTTTCTTTGGATTTTCACTTATTGTTGAAGTTGTATCTGTAGTCATCGATCTTTTCTTTGTTTGTTCAGCCATAGTAGATTACTGTTTACTCACAACACTTGCAGAGACCGGAAAAGCAGCCGCTTAGCTCCGCCTACCCTGTCAGACCAACCACTGCTGGGTGATGGAAACGTGTCACTAACTGGGCGCCGTTTGATTCTTTTCTGCGAAAGTCGCCACAGACACCCAGTCTGTAAAAATACCACATATGCTTTCATCAGTGGGCCACAGGCTCTATCACCATTGTGTTACCTTATTCGGTGATAGATAATGACTTAACAGACATTTATTAAAATGAAAATCTTTGAGATTATCACTTTTAATGGTCAAATAATATATTTGCAAAGCAACAAACATATTTCACCATAAATATGTCACTCTCAAATAGCAGGTGTCTCTGCTCCTGTTAATCATCCTTTGTTGGTATAAACCTGAATAAGGCCTCCATTCACTTTAACACATGAGGCTGCCACTGTATCAACTTTTTCAGCTCTCTGGCGCCAATGTGCCTGGCCTTTTAAAGACGCTTCCCTCTTTCGGTCAATGCTAGCCTCTCTTACTATTTGGAATTTATTGGATTTAACCTGTAGTATTAATCAGTGATGCCTTTATTCATCTTTTTTTCCTGCTTGCCGTTATTCACGACATATCTAAGGTCTGACGTCCAGTGTTTCCTGGAGCCAAGTCTCCATCATATCAAAGCAGGATGGTGAATAAGAAGAACAAGTCTTTGAACCAGTGAATAATGTGATGACGTAGTTTTGTATTTTTAGTCTGTGGTTCCTGGATGCTTGCGGGCAGATGCTGTCCGTGTGTAGGACTATTTACAGTTCCATCTCACGTGTGGAGCGATCAGTGGAGTGAGATTCTGTTTCCTCGATCATATTCAAATTTAGCAGTGGGAGGCTGTGACTGCTAAAAATACATGTTTGTGATCCTACAGCGAGGAGTAAAGATATTTATATACCTGGTCTCATATGTAGACTTTTCAGAGGTATACAAACTGATTGTGATGCTACAGCTAACAGCTTGCCCTCATATCAAAATGTAGCTTGAGCATTTACTGAAAAATGAAAAACACTGACTGCATGTCAGAATAATCTCAGTATGATAAACATTTAAATACTGTTCAATTAAATTTACTACAATTTCTATATTAATTTACTATAACGATATTACAACAAGCTCAGCAGTCTCTGCCTGCAAATATAGGCAGTGTCCTAATCCAGGGGATGCAGCCTTCGAAGGACGTATTTGAAGGCCGATTGTGTCACAGCGGCGCGGCGAAGCCTGTCCCAATTCGACAGCTCCTTCAGATGCGGCCGACATATACATCCTCCTTTTCCCGGGCCACGAAGATCCATGCATCCTTCGCGCCCATTGTATCCCGAGATGCATTGCGCGCCATTGCGAACAAGTTGTAAGGGCCCTTGAAACAAATTATCTTCAAAATAAGAGGTTAAGTTACGTGACGTTAGTTATGCTATCTAGTTGGCCCACTAGCTACCCATTGGTAAGCGACAGGAGTGGTGTTTGGTGACGCAAACAGGAAATGCTCTGTAGACCAGACCGTCTCATTTCAGTTCAGCGTAACGGTCTACACAGGCTATGCATGGAGAATCCTCCGTAGACCGCCTCCTTCGAAGGCTACAGCCCCGAACAGATAACAGATAAAAGAAAGTACAATCTTATGGAAGCACAGACTGAAATAAAACTTTTCTGAAGAAATCAAAGTTGGTGCTTGTTTTTATTTTTTAGACTTAATGTTGAAAAGTACCTCATACTTTCCCACTTCATAAAATCCAAACTATCCCTTTAAATGAAGAGAGTTGACAAAGTTCTCATAATGGCATGAGTAATGTAGTTTTTCCAGCAGGAAGGCGTGTAATCCTTTACAACTGGAAATGAACAAAACTCGACTTTCAAGGTTTCACACGACTATAGTGCTCCACCTGTGTGATGGCCTCAGGAGGTCAGTACTGTAGCTGGGAGGAGAGCTTTTGAGGAAAGAGTCTCACATTAAAGTTCAACATTCAGGAAGTGTGTTAGTCTGAAAGTTATTCTGATCGTGATACAGAGCGACCCCTCCCTTAGCGCCTCCGCCCAGCTCCCCTCTCTCTGCTGTCTGCCCTATATATCCTGCCAGGCCTGCTATTCGCACACAGTGATCTAATACCAATGGGACAGGGGTGCAGGAAGTTATAGATGGATGTGGATCAGAGAGAGAGGAAGAGACTGAGGAAAGCTGGCCGAGGCCTTCAGGATCCAGAGGTTCTTTGTGGAGTAGATAAAAACAAAGGAGTGAAAGCAGGAGCCGAGGCAAAACAGGCAAAGCAGCGGGGTCGGAGCTGGACAGGAAACCCACCCTCCCACTTCCTCCCCCGCCCTGCATTGCATCAGCTGTGATTATTTCACTGGCTGCTCTCAGTGGAAGAAAAATGCACAGATGTGAGGGTTTCGGAAGGACATGAGGAAGGAGAGCGAGTGTGAGAGGAGAGATGAGTGGGCGGGCTTTGCGAAGTCAGCGCAGTTTGGGGGTCAAAAATGTTTCACTGCCCAAAAAGGACATGCGCAAGAAGACATGAACCTAAATAGTTTTGGAGTTGAGCAGCAGACTTTTTCCCCACTTCTGCTCAGCTCCCCAAATAGGCAACAAAAGTTTCACAAGAGGAGAGTTGATTGTGTCAGGGAATGATTCACGGATGCGTTCACTGTTTTGCCCTTAATCCGTATTGATATGAAAATTTTAAGTGAAGATTAAGTTGAAAATAAATCCTGTCAGCTGAATCCCACACTGTTCTGTACTACTGTATTGGACTGTAACTCGCACGTACTGGGCCAAACAGATCAAACCGTGTAATTTGAAGCTCTACCACAGTTGTGTTTAAATTCTAGTGTGCCTCTTTTCATTCGTGTGTGTGTGTTTATTCTGGCTTTGTGTATATGTTGAGTGTCAGGGACCTTTGTTGGGGTTAGGTCAGAATTACAGAGCACACATACAGAGGAAGAGGTGTAACCCTGTAAAGTGTGTGTGTGTGTGTGTTGCGGCTGGCTGTCTGGACCTGTTGTGTGTGATGGCGGTGGTCCAGAGCTAACATTCCACCACTCTTCTGTAATATCGCACAGCCTTATGGGTACACAATGTGCTTCTTTTCAGAGCACGTAGTGTTGACATTTTCTCTCTTTTTCTCACTCTCCCCTCTCTTTTTTTTGTTCCCCTTTTTCTCTCTCTCTTCTCAGATTCGATATCTACAGGAAAGTGCCAAAAGATCTCACCCAGCCCACATACACAGGAGCCTTCAGTGAGTATTGTCCTTCACAGACAACATGCCAAAACCATTAGTTTCTAATTTTGGAAGTTTTCATGGTGATAGTTTGTTCAAACAAGTTTTTACAATTCAACATATGTCCTTGAATATTTTTTATTTTTTATTATTATTTTTTAACATATTTTATTTACAGTTTTGAATGTTACAATGACAAATCATTTTACAACACAAAGTTGTATAATGAAATGCTAGATGTGGTCTCTTTATGCAGCTTAAAAAATGACAACGTGACAATGAAATATATGTAACTATAAACTTTATTTGCAAAGCACTTTGTGAACAAGGTGCTTCGCAGAAAACAAACCAAAAAACAGCATCATCCAGAGACCTCCCCACCATCAGACTCACCTTCACTCAAGGCACTGAGTAAATCTAAGGCCTGATTCACATTCATGCATCTCTTCCTCTTATCCATGTTGAATTGGAGTTTCATGACTTGATGAGCAGCTTGATGACACACAGGAGTTGCAATTGCAACACACAATGCATCAATCTAGACGTTCGAAATGAATTGTGCGAAAATGATGGCTTTCTATATATGGGTACATTTGACCCTCTGGTGGTTTTAGGTATATAAACGGTATAAATGGCCATTTTAAAGTCTTTCTATTCTAAAGCTTTATGTTGACATTTTTTAACAATAGGGGCGCTCCCGAACGCACTTTTAGGTAAAGTCAAAGACTGGGGGGCTTGAGTATTTCTTGGAAAAAAAGTTACATACAATCAAAAGACAGCTGCGGGTAAATTTTACTCATTGGCGATCTAGTGTAAATCCCAACCTAAAATACATTTTTTTGGTTGATACGAACATTTTACATTTGATGTAAAAATATATATTAAAAAAAAAATGTAAATAAAAATGAAACATGGAATTACCAGCGGTAGATGTTAGCTTAGTTTAGCTAGCTTGGTTTTGTCCAAAGCTCAGAAAATGTGCAAAACTTACCAGCATCCATAACTCACAAATTTACACCATACAAAGGGCAGACACCAAAAGTTATTGTTTTATTATTGTTGTTTTACACTTTACACTGGTTTTTGTATTTATTGAAGAAGCAAAATGTATTGTTATTATTTAGCCTTAGTGGTGCTCGTGGCTGAATTTCATTTTTTCATATTGTTAAGGTTCAACAAACAAGACAACATCAGTTTATTAGTGAGCTTAAGAAGTGCTGGGAATCTGATTTTGGAAACTTGACTAGCTGTTTCCTGTGTGTAAACTAAGCTAAACTAATTACATGCTAGCTCTAGATTCATGTTTAGCATAAAGACATGAGTTGAATTGATCTCCTTATATTACTGTTGCAAATTTCACTGCCTTGATTTAATCTAAAAGGGTGGCGATAACAGTTTGTTAAAATGTCTTTACATGGTGAAAGTAAGTTAAAAAAACCAGCAACTTTGTTTGTACTTACTTTAACTGACTAACTCTCTAATCCTAGCAGGACTTAGGAGCTAGCGTTTAACATACCCAAGGAGTTTAAATGAAAGCTAAATAGAAAGAGTACTAGGAAATGCTTAGAGAGGTGGAGGTATTGAGGAACAGTTTAGGAAAGGGAGGAGTTGACAGCTGTAATTCAAGTACCTGCCTGTCCCTGACGGAGTCACTGAGCGCGGGGCCGTACCTGTTTTAGCTCAACTAGTATGGTAAGAATGTTAATGATCACGCTCTTTCATCGCCTCAGGCACCTGAGAAGTCATCAGTGGAAATCTGAATGCTTTTCCTCTCAGGTCATCTGTTTCCTGCTTGTCATCAATAAGTCATTGTCTCATCAGGGATGGTACTGATTATTCACAGAAAACAAAAGACCTGATGACACATTTTTAAGTACTGGTTATTCATTGGTCAGCGGATGACAACGCAGAGTAGCACAAAATGTCAAACCAAAGTAAGCTGGTGACAGATTGGATAAGCAGAGCTGTCACTGAATAGTGAGCAGTTTTAACGTGATTGTAAACACCTTCCTGGAGGACGGGGAAGAGAATGGGTTTGCTAAACATATACGCACTGTTTCCACCCAGGAGGAAATGGATGGAAGTTCTTCCTGCTCGCAGCGAAACACCCTTCCTGTCTCCATCCACTGTCTCGGGATGAGGGCATTGGGTTGATTTGGGTATTAGAAAACTATGATTGCTTCACCCGCGGCAGTTTAACTCACATTTTAGCTTGTTGTTCAGAGGGAACCAGAAACAGACCCCCCCCCCCCTCACACACACACACAAAGGTCAAATATTTGACCCCATCTGCTTTTGTTATTTTGTTTTAGGGCCACATTCCTTTGAGTCCAAATTCTTTACGGTATACACTCTGTTTGGGCCACAGTGGTTTTTGTAGCCTCTTACATCACGGCTAATTCTGTTATTTGACTGACCTAATGTCCGTTTGTCCTTCCTGTGCTAATAGAAAATCCTTTGTGTGTGCGTTTTGTGAGAGACATGAGCTTTTGGCTGTACAACAATAAATGGAAGGGTTAGTATCGGGGTGTTACAGGCTGATTCATGGTGTTACTGTATCTGATGCTTTGTGTCACAGATCTGTCAGAATGAAGCAACTTTTGAGCCCATCTCACAGCCTGCGTAAACACCAGGAAGGATGAGCTCTCATGTGAAGTCTTTGTAGTTCATTGGGATTGTCAGTGTTTCCATTGCAAAGCTTTAAAAGATCAAATCAGTAGCAGCCCATTATTTGATCTTCAGTAATCCCCCTTCCAGTATTCCTCTCTTTAAAGCCCGGGAAGAATTACCGTACGAGTCTTTTGATGAACCTGAATTGATGACCTATGTGTCATAGCGACACTCCCTTTTGTTTGGTGGTTAAACATTACCTTATGTAAAGCCTGCACCAGCCACAGTTTTGGCCCTGATGCCTTGCTAACCACAAGGTCATGTGACAATGTGCGATGCTAGGAGACGGTTGCCCTGTAAACACGCCTCACCTGCTGAGCGAGAGCTTCCTGACCCAGGCTCTCACCACAGCGGATAAACCACAGTTACGCAGACACAGATCAGTTCCCTCCATATTTATCTGAGTAAACACACGACAACGCTTCATGATCTGATTAGTTTGACACATGAAGTGAAACAGCCTGGCTGCTTCTCCTTTTAGGATCAGACTTTATTTAGGCTCAGACTGAACAAAAATACTGTCCGTCTTTCCTTTAGTTCAACCCTTACAGCTTCTTCTTAGGCGCCATTTTTGGTCTGGGTGATCGTCAGTGTGTGAGGAAACCTAAAATGAGCTGTTTGAAGGACTTACGTAGCATGAGCTCACCTCTCTCAAAGCAGATATGTTGTCACGGCTGCCTGTTGTGCTGCTATTTAATGTGTAATTAGTGTAGGAGGGCCTTTAAAAACCTGCGTAATGGCAGGCTTAACACTCCTCAGTAAAACAGCTATTTAGGGATTTTTTTTTATGGCCCCTGTGATTTCATTAATGTCAATATCTTAGGTCAGCCGTTCCTGAAGGCTGGAACAGCCCGGCTCACTCTGTTTTCATCATCCCTGGAAATGAGGCTCTAATATTTAAGATACAAGTCTTCTAACTGTCCCCTTCTCTGCCCACAGTTTCCATCCTCTGCTGCGTCTTCATCCTCTTCCTCTTCCTATCTGAGCTGACGGGATTCATAGCCACTGAAATGTAGGTATCACCGCTTCACGTCTCAGAATAAACCATGTCTCGTAATATCCTGTCGCTAATCTAGAGATGGCTCCTTTGTTGCCACACAGGCGCTGGACCCCGCCGTCCCAAATATACACAAGACAGGGACTTAATCATGAATGTCAATGCCCCCATTATGATGTACTCTGCTCTGCCCATGTTGTAACCAATGAATGCAGTGAGTTTTCACACAGGAAATTGGCTGTGCGTATGCGTCAGCCTCTTGGCGATGTGTAATAAGGGATGACTTGGGGAGGATGTGACAGAAAGGAAATTACACTGACGGATACACAGATGTGCTTTACTTATTATTTGGCAGGAGATTAATCTACTCAAGAGAAAAAAATTATGTTTTTACACTCAAAATTACAAAATGATTAAATATTTTTTGGCTTCTCTAACGAGCATTTCTTCTCCTCTCTTCCTGTGACAGCGTAAATGAACTGTATGTGGATGATCCTGATAAAGACAGTGGTGGGAAGATAGATGTGAGTTTAAACATCAGTTTGCCAAACTTACACTGTGATTGTGAGTATATACATAATATATACATATATATAACCGTCCATCTCTCTGCATTACACTTCCTGTTTGTATGTTTTCCTTTCCTTTCCTTTTTACAGTTACTTTTCCCTTATCAGACACTATCACACTAACCATGCCCTATCATTTAACACAGCATATTGGCATAGATAAACACCGCCCTAGATACTGACGAAGGATCAGAACAACTCAATGGTTTGTTTACGCGCCTGTTTTGCGGTACGATTGTAGATAACACTAGATTTTCACCCTGCCTCCGGCCTGCGTCGCCTCCGTTTGATCCCCTGCTTCCGCCCAGGCGCCATCTTTGATATAAAGTTGCCTCTGCTGGCTGTAAGAGGAGTGTGGGCAGGCCCGGGTAGAGCTCGCCAGCACAGAGAGTCACTGGTTATTTGCTCCTCATGACTCCTGTCAGAAACTATGCTCAATGACAAATCGCACACACACACACACTCGCACACAGATTTGAGGCTTGGGCTGCAGAGAAAACACACATTCACTGGATTCAAGAGATATCCAAAAATGGCAAAGCTAATAAATCCTTGTGTGAAGAATCAAGCCCAGATTTCAGGAGAGATTCTTTGGCATGCAGACGCACACATGTCGGCCATGTGTTTAGACGAGCTCGCTCATAGCAGACCTAAACAAAGGGCCCCTCCTGCCGCTTCCAATTAAAGCTCTTGATGATTGTATGTATGGTGGTTTTGTTTATTTGCAGAGTTTAGACTTTTTTTGCAGACATGTGGGGCCCTCTTAAATACCGGCTCGAGCGCGTTGGTCTGACCACACCGCTGCAGCTGCGTGTAATGACCAGAAATGCTCCTCAGCCGTTCTCCTGGAGAGTTAATATTGTACATCTGGTTATTTTCCAAACAGGTTGTCATCTTTTAGATTGACCTGGAGGGAGAAATCATTCCATCATGGAAAAGCTGGCATCTCCCTCTCTTTTTACTGTTTATCTGCCGTGCTGTTGCAGAGTTAAACACCGTCTCCCTCCACTGACCTTTACAGGTTGTTAGATCCTGCTTTGTGACTTCATGGAAAAGCAGATCCTTGTGTAATAATCTTATAATAATCCCCCCCACACCAGCGCGGATCAACTTTACATGAACACACTTCCAGGTCTAAATGTCTTAAAAAGGAGAGACAGACACTCTCGCAGACTGAACTTATATTTGTGCACTGTATTTTGAGATGTGGACAGACGACGGCCGTGGGGGGTCGAACTTGTCTTGAATGTCAAAGTTCAGACAGACGGCATGTGGAGGTTTTAGCGCACACCCAGCAGACGTCCCTCTCCGCTCACAGCACAGGCAGGCTCTGAAAATAGGCCAGTGCCAGTGTGCCAGCGGCCTGCAGGAGGGGGGGTTGGGGGGGGTCAGTGAAGTCTAGATGGAAAAACACAGACAGAGAGGGCAACGTGCAGGATAGGTGGTCCGTTTGGACTTTCTGTGTTTACTCTGTGGGTCACTCTGCAGGGATATCCGACATTTCTCTCCTCACTCTTCTCTTGTGCTGTTAATGAAGACGTGCTTGTGTGGTTATTTGTCTGCTGCTAAAGATGTTCTCATTATCCATTAATTTAACAATCATCTCTTTGATGACGCAATTAAGTTTGCAAAGAGTAAAAACAAAATTTGAAAAATTGCAGAAAGTGGAGATTCTTCATCTTGATTTTACTGAGACAAATTTTTCTTTAATTTATAGTTTTTGTTTGTTTTTTGTCACTTTTTTACAATTTTATTGTAAAATTTGGTAAATTTGTGATTTAAAGTAATAATCTCGAAGATTTTCATTTAAGTAAATGTCTGTTAAGTCACTATCTATCTATATCTGAATGAGTGAACACAACAGTGATTGAGCCTGTGGCCCACTGATGAAAGCCTTTGCATTTGCAGTATATCGTATTATTCAGGAGTGGGTGTCTGTGGGGACATTCATAGAAAAAATCTCAAGTTGCGCCCAGTTAGTGACGAGTTTTCCATCACCCAGAGGTGGTTGGTCTGCCAGAGAGGGTAGGCGGAGCTAAAAAGAGGATGAAACTGAGATCTTTGAGATTATAACTTTACATTTTCATGCTTTAGTTTTTTGGTTTTTACTCAAGAAATTATTGGATTTTGGTATCAAACTGAACAATTGTTGATCATTCAAACCAAAAATATTAATTTGCAACAATCTTCATGATTTTTTAAATAATTTCTTTAGGAAAACTCAAAATAAAGTAAACTTTTTGCATTTTTAACACCAAACGAATCACTACAGCGTTGATAGATGAATGGATAACGAATATATTGTAAGTTTCAGCTCTGGTTTGGTTAACAGATGATTTAAGAGCTTAATCAAACATTAAAATTGATAGTGATTAATATCTGTTGTTTGTGTAATAATTAAAATCGTTTTGATGCAGCAGAAGAAACTGTCTGTTATTTTGTTCCTTCTTCTTCCCTTCATATTTCTAATTCCCGCGTGTCCTTGTTTCCTCAGTGCTCGGTTTGGACATCCAGGATGAGATGGGCCGACACGAGGTTGGTCACATAGACAACTCGATGAAGATTCCTCTGGACCAGGGCAATGGCTGCCGCTTTGAGGGAGTGTTCACCGTTAACAAAGTAAAGCCTGATCACTAACACACCTTATAAATGACTTACTTTATACGGCTGTTCAGAGAGAGTCTGCTTTTTTGTGGCCAGTACTTCCAACACGATGGATCAGATAGGAGGTCTGATATTTCGTGGGACGTGAGCTCTCAGGCTATATCTTTTGTTTATTTCTGTTGGACTATGAGTTAAACATGGAGCCCCTGCCTGAGACGAATGGCGCAGCCCTGCTTCCTCCTCCTGTTTAAATTGAGTTACGTTAAATAGAGTAGCGCTGGGATCAGCTTAGGTTACATCTGACAGTACAGTCTGAGCCCTGTGAAGCCCTGTTTGTGCTACCTCCATGTTGTGCGTCACACTTTCCAGTGCGTTCAAAATGATTAACCCACCAGTTGACCATTTAACACTCTTGTTTGTGGAATACGTGTGTGAAACGTCTTGCACCATTTAGTTTCCAATCACCTGTATGTTCAGTCATTAGTTAACTAGCTGTGTTGCAGGTGCTTGTGGAGTCTCTGATACGAACTTACTTTGTGCGTGTGTGTGTCTTCAGGTACCAGGAAACTTCCACGTGTCGACGCACGGTGCTACAGCGCAGCCCACAAACCCTGACCTGACCCACATCATACACAAGCTGGCCTTTGGAGAAAAGATCAGGGTCGGGAGACATTAAAAACACACTTAGAAGAAAAAAACACATCCAGATAAGACATGAAGAATGGAGGATTAAGGCTTTTCTCTCTTTTGTCACGCAGGTACAAACAGTAAAAGGAGCCTTCAACGCGTTAGGAGGGGCAGACAGGCTGCTGTCCAATCGTACGTATGCTCCCTGCACATGTCCTCACCAGAACCACTATGTCACATTTATGTAAGGCTGCTGGCTGGCGTTGGACGATGCAATGAAATGAGACACCTAGTGGATGCCTGGGGATTCAAACTGAGTGGAAACTTTCCTCACACAGCTGACACTGCAGCCTGTTGCGTCACTAACAAAACTTCAATCCATTTTTGGACACTTTTTATTGAGATATTTCTGTTTTTCTTGCAGCTCTGTCATCGCATGACTACATACTGAAGATCGTACCAACAGTGTATGAAGACCTGTCAGGCAGGCAGAGGTTCTCCTACCAGTACACGGTGGCCAACAAGGTGCTGTAGTCCTACTTTTTTTACCCCTCATTTTATTCCTGTTCATCATACCTCTGAGTCATGTTTTTGCACATGTCATGGAAGAAAGCGTGACCATCCCAACATATGGCAAGAGCATGTATCGCTGTGTTAATGTGTGCACTCACCTGGAAGTTAAAGCTCACCCCTAGTGACTGGAAGCGCTGCCAAAGATGTCAACAAACCATAAAAATGCATTCCTAGAACTGTGTTGACTGACAGCTGGGTTTGGGGTTTGGGGTAATAACAGTGCAGGTCAGCTGTGAGCCGAGCAGGATGAGGGCCTTTGCAAGACACTCGGAAATACCAAGCTGAAGCATAAATACGGGTCCAGCTGAGACAGGCTTCAGTGTTGAATGTGATTATATAAACTCACTGATATCCATGTCATCACATTGTAACCCCCCCTTCACTTACTTCCTCTATTTTATTCAGCCAGCATTCATTTTAAATGAATCATTTATGAGCGTTGAGTGACTTTATCCTCAATCAATGTTGTGATGACTCATAAACACCTCTGGAGATGAGGATAGGGTTACAGATTGCTCTACAATGAACTGTGAACATAATCAGATGAACTGTGTCAGTGTGATTAAATACATTTTTCTCCAAAATCAAAACATTGAACACTTTTTTTTTTCTGTCCCTCACAGGAATATGTTGCTTACAGCCACACGGGCAGGATCATCCCGGCCATCTGGTTCAGATACGACCTCAGTCCAATCACAGTCAAGTACACAGAGAGGAGACAGCCAATCTACCGCTTCATCACAACGGTGAGGGAATTCTCCTCCGGGCTTTAACAGGACATAAATCATTTGAACATAAGTAAAAGTGTTTTTTAAGGTTGTTTAAAGGTCGCATATACAGTGAAAACTGACATTTTTAACCTATCTTAAAGCTGCATCAACAGATTTCTTTGCAGCATTAGGGCAGTGAAAGGAAGCTGTAAACACAACGCTTATTATTATCTTAATTAAAGGTGCTACGTTGAACAGTTTTACATTTGGAACTTTGTGTTACAGACCACCTGGAAAATGTAGTTCCAATATTCAGTGTCTTTTAGCTCTGGTTTGGTCTCCACCACTCCCATCTGAACATGTAGCCCCTTTAAAGCTGCACTAATTAATACATTTTTCAATCACTGAAAAAAAGTGTAAAATTTATTGTACACAGAAATATTTCCCCTCTTCTCTATAAAGCGTTTTAGCATTTTTAAGCTAATTTTCCTTTACGCATCTTAACTGCTTTGCTCTCTCTGGCACTATCATCAACCCTGTTTTCATAAGCAGCACAAAATGACCATTTTCGTGAAGAACACTCTGATAAAGCCACTGTATACTAACTACGCAGCTCTGAAAAGCAAACAGACAAAGCTAGCAACCAGCTGGTAAACAAAGTAGCAGCTAATAAGTTTTCTCAGGAGATGGTAGCACCAAAAAACAGCTAAAAGGAGACTGGATTTAATTATGTTGCGTAACTGCTTATGCTGCACCACGCCTGCTGTATGTGTGAAAAGGCAACTGTTTGCTAACACATTCGCTATAACAACTATGAAAGCGAATTATACGTATATCGTTGTTGTATTTACAGCTTGTTGTGCTGCTCCTGTGATGACAAATTATCACTTCATACAGGTTAAATGTAAAATAAATAGACACAGTGTCACACACACTTTACCACTTTACTTTTATGTTTAAATGTTTTACCTTTTTTCTTTCTTGGATTTATAAGAGGGTTTGGAAGTGTTGAATATAAAGTAGTATTTTGAAAGTTTGGAAAGTTCGTTTTAGTAAATATGAAACCATGGCCAGCTGTCAGTCAGCTTTAGCTTAGCATAGCGCCAGAAACAGGGAGAAACAGCTAGCCTTGCTCTGTCCAAACAAACAAAGTCTGCCTGTCAGCATCTCTGATGGTATTTAAAATGTTTTATTTTCTTTATTTTTTAATCTGTATTTAAAAAATCCCTAATCTTCCTGTGCCTCCACTCCCACCTGACCTTGTTGCTTGTGGAATTTTGGCTAAGCATGTACCACCTCATTAGCAAAGCTTCCTGCTGACTGATAATGCGGTCAGGGTCAAATTGGCTGCCTGAATGATGAGCTACACTATTATTTGTCTTTCGTGTTGTTTAGGTTCATCATGACTTAAGGCAACGGTAGGATATGAGTGTGCTTGAAGTGTGACTATGAGTCATGGCTAAAGATTGTGAGTCAAGCAGCGGCAGCGCTCTTTGGCCGTAATCCAGCACATTCTGAGGTGTCACTGTGATCTATTGTTGTGATTACACGTTATTAAAAACAGCTGATAGTGAGCCGTTCATAACCAGAAGAGAAAATATCAAAGACTGACAGAGTGACTTGTTTTCCACAGATCTGTGCTATCGTTGGCGGGACGTTTACAGTCGCAGGAATCATCGACTCCTGTATATTCACCGCTTCAGAGGCCTGGAAGAAGATCCAGATAGGAAAGATGTCATGAGGACCGCTCCCCCAGCCCCTCCGCACATCTTTATTTATAAGTGAAGAGTTGCTAGCCTGTTAGCTAAATCCAATCCCTGCTCGAACCAACTTCCTTTTGGAGATCGTATCCCCATGACCAATGGAGTGGCTCTGGCAGTCGATCTAACTACCAGGCTGCACGGCTCAGTTACTGAACGTCCTCTCAGGCTCCGTCTGCTCTGCTCTCGCATGTCGTCAGCGTCCGGAGAGGACAGGAGAGCTCTTTTGTTACTGAAGTCTAAAGTACTGTGTGTCGGGGTTTAACCAGTGTGGGTATTTGAAGGTTGTTATTAGAATGAAGTAAAGAAAACAGCTGATGTTTGTGCTGATATTCAGTTTTTTTATTTGATCATAGCACCATGTGACTTTAATCACTACATATATTCAATCATAGGGGGATTTTGTATTCAAGGCTGAATCATTTACAGACCGCAAGACCCACTCAACATTTCTATGAACTTAGAAAAGGAGGATGATTGTTCAACTCTAACTGTGTAACCGCTCTGTGTTTAATAATGTAAAAGATAATGATGATTTGAAGGATGTGTTCTGGGTAGACTGGACCAAACTCTTTAGTGTTTTTGGGTAATTCACTTTGCTCTTTTGTATCATTGTTTATTCAGTCCATCCATTTCAAGCTTTGTGCCTTTAGGTTTACAGGATTATCATGAACTCATATGTTTGTGTGTGATTCAGTGGCTGCCACTTAAACCAGAGTTTCCACAGGCTCCTTCATGCATGTTACGTCTTACAGTCATCACTTTTTACAGGTTTCTTTTCAGGACAGTAATCGCACTTTTCAGTGCATTTATACCAAATATTTCTTTAAGGTTGTAGTTTGGATTTTCTTTTTCTACTGGGTCCAATTTCTTATTTTTTCTACGAGAAAATGATTAAGTTGGATTATTTTAACACGGTACCTGAAGTTGTTTGGCTTTGTAACCAGAGCACCTTGGAGATGCCAACATGTTCGTCCTCTTTGGTTATTAAGTTTCTCTTTTATACTCTCTTGTAAAAGACTTCTCTGATCGAGGACAATGATACTGACAAATCCGCAGAACTGGTCTTTCTACTGTAGAGGTCATACACTTCCTGTTACGTCTCAAATTACTCTGTTATGCTATGTGTTCCTCAAGTAAAGGTGCCATAGAAATCACTGTTGTACGCCCCATGTCTTCAGGATTCTCTCATCTAACTGTGATCCATTTCACCTGTTGTGCCAGCTTTAGTTTAAGTTTCAGAATCAATTGTTGTTTACACATCTCGAAAGGAGCACTCACCTACTAAGTTGTTTCATAAGAGGAGATTGTATGTTTCTAGGCCTTTTAAAAAGGTGCAAGACAATGGTTAACTCGTATTAAAATCTAAAGCGGTCAAGTTACGGAGTCAAAGGTTGCATACAGAAGTAAGAAAGCTGTGAGAAGTGAGATCCGGGTTGAAATTGTATCTAAAGGTATCAATTTGAACCTCCTTTTTCACAAGAAACTGACTCTGTACCTGAAATTTGCAGGGTACCTTTAATAGTTATTCATAGGAACTAAAAATGGATCCTCTGCACCTCTGATTTCATATCATTAACCAAACTCCAGTGCCTGTAATTGTAGGTGTATAAAGTGGACTTTGCACTCAGACGCTGCTTATTCCCCTCAGCTGGCACCCAGACTCATCACCCTGCAGGGTGTCATATGTGATGTGAGCCTGAAGAGGGTGTCAAGGCTGTCATCATGCTTACGTCCAGCTCTGATAAGAGGTGCTTAGTGTGACTCACTCCTTTATGCGCCCTACATCCCTGTGTTTACCTCCGTCACTTCGGCCTTTTTTTTGTCACGTCTTTTAGTGTCTCCGCCTCCACGTAATGACACAGAGCCATAAATATCTGCTCATATCGATGAGTGGTCCGTTAGTTGGAGTATCACTTGGCTCCTCTAATTTATTACAGCAGGATAAATGCTCTAAAAAAAGAGCAGCTTAAACTTCAAATCATAAAGAGAAGAGCAAGAAGAAGATAAATTTCTTTATTTCTTCCCATATGAGTCATTATTTGTACAAATGAAAGAAAAATACTCTGTATATAAAAGATACAAATATTAATGTATGAAGAAAATACTGTCATAATGCTGCCACCCAGTGGCTTCTTTCAGGAACTTCAGGCACATATAAATCAGTCCGTTTTAAAGGCAGCAGCCATGATGGGAGAGGAGTACAGGTCTTTATCTTGATCTCTATTAATAAATGACTAGTTACATGTCAATACTGGGATGCTCCTTAACCCTTACAATCCTCCCTCCACCTGAGCTGTACACTTCTCTCTCTCCCTCGGGCTTCATCTTTGGTGTGATCACACATTGCTGGAGGCCAGGCAGGGGGCGTCGGGTGTGGAGAAGAAGTCGCAGAAGCCCTCCTCAGACAGGTGTCCGTACTCGTTGTTGTAGAAGGTCTGACCTGAGAGCTGGCTGAAGAAGTGTGGGCGGTGTCTGGAGCCGCCGCCGCCGACGCCGCTGCTGCGACCCAGGGAGCCATGGGAGGCCGTCAGAGGCTCTGTGCTGCTGCTGCTGCCCATACGACTGCGGATTAAACAATGAGAAACAGATCTGAGCATTAATGTCAAGCACTGACAACTGAGGCAGCAGAGTATGCAGAAATAGATTTACAGAGATATCTGTTGGAGTGAGTTCATGAACAATTGTTCCAATATTTTTTCTACGGATTTATTAATTTTTTTAATGAATCAAATTAGTTCATGTTCATCTGGACCTGTATTTGGACTTTAAAAATAAACCTGGTGATATTCTATATTGCTATTATAGTCAACAAATGACAAAACGACTATAATTTTATCCCACTATCACAAAAATGTACTGTACTTATATAGCGCTTTTCTAGTCTACCGACCATTCAAAGTGCTTTTACACTACCCATTCATGCACTGATGGCTATGCCTGCAGGAGCAATTTGGGGTTCAGTGTCTTGCCCAAGGACCCTTTGACATGTGACTGTAGCAGTCGGGGATTGAACCCCCAACCTTCCCATTAAGAGACAACTGACTCTACCACTGAGCCACAGCCGCCTCATCATGTATTGCCTGTGTTTCCAAAGCCTGATGTAGCTATGAGCTGCTGGTTGACTCTATCACAATGAACAATCATTTTTGAGTCAATCCTACAAACAACCTCCTGCTGCTATTGTTACCAAATGGGTACTAATCCTCAGTTGCAAATACATCCCAACATTTACACTTTGTGCTCCTGTTTAAATAACCTTTATTTAAAATACAGTGCTGCGCTGTTCCAGGGAATGATTCAGCCTTTTGTCTGACCGCCGGGGTCAGCCTTACACATGGGTGTGTATGTGACTGACTGAGTGAGTGATGGTACTTTCACAGCCATAGAGAGAGAGAGTTGCGACATCGCAATGGCGGATTGTGGAGCGTATTGAACCTCCACTGATGCGACTCTCTGTCTATACGGCTCTGGATACTTTGTTCGGGGAGTAGGCGGGGCTGCTCCTCCGCTGTCCTCACCTATGTCTGCAGCGCGCACCTGCTTTCAAACACGTCATAAGGACAGTGCCTCCACTTCACTCATCTCCTTTTAAAGGTTTTAGTTTTCAGTAGGACATGCGTCTCAGACAGGGGAGATAAATTACCTTGTCGGATTTGGTGTTTATAAAAATACAGAATATTTCCTTGAAAACTTCAGAATAAAAGCGTTCCGTCATATTTCTTGACTTAGAAATACGTTTAGGTCTAAAAAAAACCTCTTCATAAGTTTCTGGAGGTTCAGGAGCTTGAGGTGATAAGACATATTTTGAGATGACAGTAGAGTATAAACAAAATCTTTGCTCCTGTGACAGTTCAGAGTATATTGCTCTCACAGCTTTCTACCTCCAGATGCTTTCTAATGTCTTGTAAGCTGCTGTGTTGTCAAACAAACAGACAAACACTCTTTATGCAACATGCATAGACAGAGGGAGCAAACAAAAGCAGGGCCACTTTTCTGCATCTCTTTGTCTAAACTGTTCATGTAGCCCCAGATTTTCTTATTAAACAGGTTTCACTTTGGTTTTGTTATAATTTTAGCCAATTTTGTGTAATTATATCCCAGTTTTTATGGCTGCTTGTTCCTTGTTGACTTCTCATGCACTTTGCTCCAGGAGATGGTAAGTATTATAATTACGATGGCCTTTGAGTAAAATGTAAAAAGTATTTCTAACATAAAAAAACAAAGGGGCAGAGGTGCTATCTCGTCTCTGACAGCACACACATGATAATTACCTCCTCCCACACGTTATTGTAAGTAGGAGTGAGGTGTTTGATAAATGCAGCCGATTCTTTACTTTTAGAAATGACCTTTCTTTGCTAAGGTGGCTTTTTAAAGTGTCATTCTCAGCACTCACTAAACTGAACACTTTTCATGTGTTCAAATGACTCAGATTGTTGCTGCCTCCTACTTACCCATGCAGACATCGAGACTCTGCTGATGCTCACTTCCTTTGCAAATCTAATGCAGTTTCACTTCACATAAGGCTGCGAGGGACTACATTTAGACGTGCTTAACAAATGACTGTTTTCTCACATGACTTATGGAACATCTGAAAGTTGTTTTGAGGTGAGTAACAAACAATCCAAATGTCAAACACAGACTCTAAATAACTGGCTGCATGTCTCTCGTGTGTCACCTTCAGCTTCAGACAGTAACACGGATCACAGCTTCTGTTAGATTAACCTTTTTGAGGCGGCGCCCCTGTGTTTGTGCTCAATTCTCTCAAATTCTTCGGAGGCCAGCACCATCCCGCTGTCCGTCTGATTATCCTGTGAGGAGACACAGTTGGACATCATGTGAATGAAACGCCTTCGACTGACCCCTCTGCTATGTCTGTTTGTGTCAGCAGCAACTATTTTTTGGTAATTATCAGAGGAGAAAATTGTTAAAGTCAATGCCATTTACAAAATGTCACCAGTCGGCTCACATTTTCAGCACCCGATGAGCAGATAAAGAGCTTACTTGAGGAGCTTTCTGTTGGTTCATCTCCAGGGGCAACTCTTCAAATGTCTTCACTCTGGGCTGGCAGACTTTAGAGGGTCCCACAAACACGCAGCCGGCAAAGGGCACGCAGTTATAATACCTGCTGAAGAGGGGCAGCAAAGACGAACAGATGTTTACAAGATAAACACAGAAATACCAGGAAGAGGAAAAGAAACAGTAACAAACCAAAAGCAGATGGAAATATACACAAAATATGTGAAATATGAGCAGATTATGTTCTGATATTTTAATAATTGTTGTTATGTATTGGGACGATTCAGGTTGCCAGCTGTGTCTCTGTCCTGTGCATATGGTGGTCAACATTTTATCAGCAAATTCATTTTCTCTTCTCAGGCTGTGGAAATGATTATTAATCAGTGAGTGGGTGAAAGTATTCAGTACATGTACACAAGCTAAAACAAACATCGGAACAACATCACGATAACACATCTGGGTGATGAAAATGTTTTTCCACTGTCAAAAAACAGCTCATTAACCGCTGTAATCGCTGTAACCTCTGTAACCTCTGGCTTCATTATGGATCCTTAAAAACAGTCTTTATAAATTTAAACAGCTATGAGTAATGTATTGATAGACTGAAGGCGTTCATTAGCACCAGTGTTCATTTTGGCACCTATTTTAGATTTAGTCTTAATCTTCAGACGAAAATGCTGATTAGTTTTGGTCACACTTTAGATATTTTTACCCTTTATAGTTTTAGTGTAGTTGTAGTCATATTCTAGTCATTACTTTTTGTCAAAACATTTTCTGTCTTGAGGGAATTTGACCTCCTTCCAGTCTTCCTCTTCTCTGTTTGCTTCAGGTAAAATTAACACTTTAAATTTCAGTAGATCACCATACAGTAATTCATCGCTTCTCATTTAAACAGTCTGACTGAAGCAGACAGCCGATGGTCGCTCCTTTTTGTGCGGAAGAGGTGTAAAATGCCTCTTTTTCTGTGAGTGTGCAGAGTCTGAAGCAGAAAGCCTGGGGTTACAGCAAAAGTTCATAACCACCTACGTGATACCAGTTATCTCCAACTGGGTTACCCAGTTACAGGAATGAACTGCTCACATTTTAGTCCTGCTCATCTCGTTAACGAGAACAAAACATACGTATCATCAGAGTTTTTATTATCAATGTTCTATTTTTAGCTTGTCAACGTCTCGTCTTCATCATGGAAAAAAAGATTGTTGACGAACATTTTTCGTCATTATTTTCGTCAATGAAATTAACACTGATTAGCTCCAAGATATACTGGGCCTTGCACACAGTAATAGTATTTAAATTGTAAAGCGTGAGAGATTAAGGATAGAAACACAAAAATCTCCATGTAGCTCATCAATAAGGACTAATACTGGTCATATTTATAATATATTTTGTTATTGTTTTGCTAACAAATCCAATGAAAACAGCAAAACCTAAAATGCAGAAGTGGGCTTCTGTGTAACTTTCCAGCTCATCGTTTTTTTCTAAAGATACAATTTTTAAAGAACAGTCGGGTTTAAAAACAAGCAAAAAGAATTAAAAATCCTGAATCAGCTGAGCACTGTCGCTTTACGCAAACTTAACATAAAAAGAGATAAAATGATACATTTCTTAGGGGCTGTTTTCAGCTGTGGATTTGGTGCAGTAGTGATAATTTACAGCAGTAGGATGGTGTATGTGTGACTGACTACAATGTGTGTGTGTGTGTGTGTTCAAGGTAACCCATGTCGCCCAGGGCAACAGTGTGGCGAGTATGAACATCAGTCTTTTTCTGCACTGACTTTTTCCGACTTGTTGGTGAAGAACGACGAGAGAATGCATCAGTACCTGGTGGGCAGAGTGTTGCAGGCCACTCTCAGCTCCTCTTCAGACGGCGGCCGTGATGACGCCTGTGAGAACCCATCATCCTCCGAGCTCTGTGAGGGGTTCAGAGGGACGTAGTCCTTCCCGTCCTGGAGGGAATATATTTAAGGTCAAATCAAGCTCTGAAAACTCTTTATGAACTATATCAAGACAGTGCACTTACAGGTAGGCTGTTGTCCTGCAGCAGGTCTCCCAGGATCTGCACCAGAGCGGGGAACGTCGGCCTCTCTTTGGGCTCACCCTGCCAGCAGGCTAGCATGATGCCGTATCTACCAGCAGAGGGCAGCAACATCACAACAAAGACGACACAGAGCTGCACAATTAGTTATATCTCTTAAAATTAAAAGTAATTAAAATTGGGATATTTATGAGTAGACTAAGGACTGAACGAGTACAGACAAACAAGAAAAGGCCTTTCTTACATCTCAGGTGATGCTGTCTCTGGTGCTCTCATCCTGACGCCGTCTTTCAATCGTTTGCAGAAATCTTCATCAATCTGTACTCCGGGGTACGGAGACGCACCTGAGGGCGTACAAAAGGAGGATGAGACATTCAGTGACATGCCAGGTGAACTTGCTGTGCATTTGGATACCAAAGATGAGGATTTTTTATAAAAGAGCTGTTTGAAGGAGATCGATAGTACTTAAAACAGACGCTCCACAGCTCTGCAGGAGGTTTTACTGAAACTCTGCTCCTTTGAATTCTACAAAAATGACTCCTCGTAAAAGTTGAAATGTGTGTGTTATGATTTTGTTGATTTTTACCCAGTGAAAAGATTTCCCAGAGAAGAACTCCAAAGGACCAGACGTCACTCTGGCTGGTGTACACTTTGTCGAAGATGCTCTCTGGAGCCATCCACTTCAAAGGCAGACGAGCCTGCGAGAGCATTAAAACATCACGCAATTTTACAAGATCGGCAAATAAAAAGGAATGAACATCTGCCGTTAAAGTGAATTATTATAAAGTCTCCCCAAAGTAAATAGGGAGGTTCATAGCGAGTGTGAGGATGCCGTACATTGCCTTTCCTGACGTAGTCGGGGTCTTTGTATATGTCTCTTGCCAGGCCGAAGTCACAGATCTTCACGATGTTGTTCTCTGACAGGAGAATGTTCCGGGCTGCCAGGTCTCTGTGGATACACTGTGGATACACACACACGACGGGACATACATCAACACGCTGCAGGCAGGTGTGTGTGCATGTGTGGGTGGGAGTGTTTGCATGCTTTGTTTCCACCTCGTTTTTTATGATTACAGACACGTGGAGTAAATTAATAGCAACTTTAATTTTAATCATCTCTGGCCTTAACGTGTGTGCATGTGTGTCTGCAGTAGTTTGTAATAGTGACTGGACTTTGTCTCTGCCAGGCAAAAATGTGTGGAATCGCTGCAAGAGATACTACGCACCTCATAAAGCTGTCAGGTACACGTGCCTACAGTCGTGTCTGTTTGGGAGGAGTCATTTGAAGCCTGAACAGTTATAGCTGCTTCTGTTGTCACCATTTTATTCTTATTATTCTTCTGAAAAGCAGTGAATGTGAGACTGCGGCTGTAAGTACATTTAGAAGGTGTTTTTCTAAAAAAGTAAATTAAATATATTAGTTTTAATTTTAATATAATTTCATTTCATTACATTTTGTGTAACTTCATTTAAAATTTAGATTAAATGTATTAGTTTAACTCAATATGATTAAAATTTCATTTTAAATTAGATTTTTCCCCCTAATCTGGTTAATTAAACCTTTTCTTATTATTTTTACATTTCTGTTTGAATTAATGTTTTATTCACATTCTCTGACCAGACACACCTGCCACCCTAATCAGAGAGTCAGTTCATACAATGATGTCAGAGGCTGCTACCTAAAGTGCCCAACTGTCAATCAGTAATCATTCACACACTGATGGCCCAAGGCATCAGAGGTAGCTGGGGATTGAACCGGCAACCTTTCAATTGAAGGACAACTGACTCTACCGCTGAGCCACAGCCGGCCCAGTTAAGAAGTTGATGTCATACATAAGAACTTGTAAACCAGGCTTCTTCTCTTGGTTAAGGACTTCAATTGACATTTCAGTTATAATACCCCAATAATACCAATAATATGAAATAAAATAACATATATTTGTTTAGAATATAATAATATATAAATCAATCCCTCATATAAAATGGTCACAGCAAAGGTTAAATGCTGGCTCAAAGCAAACCAGAGCTGTAGGATGTTTAGCTTAACTGTCGCCATATATTTTTAACTGTATTTTCAGATCTGTAGTTCTATGTGGTTTTATGAAACTGACTGCTTTATTTTTCATTACATTGTTTTTGCACAGGCCCAACTAGGGACAAGAGTTGCTGTGCTTTACTGTGTAATGAGTACTTTTACTTTTGATACATTCGGTACAGTGTGCTTAGACCTTGTACTTTTCTTATGTAAGCTGAAAGCAGAACCTTTGTAGGAGAGTCATTTCATCTTAGTGTGATGCTGCTGTAGTATTGTGTACATTGTACAGTTTATTGATTTGGAGGGAAGTTAGCGCACAAGAAATGTACTTTATCATACTGTACTAAAAGAAAATCATTTCTCTAATGTGGCTGAGAACAAGCTGTGACTTGTGTACGGCAGGAGGAAGCAACATGTTTTTATAAAGGTGCATCACTTATTGTTGTTTCCTAGGATCTCTTAATCTGTCACCTTTTTCTCAATATATATGGTGCATTGCATTGTGGGACAATTGTCCATCAATAGTGCATTAAAGAAATGGATTTAGTATGCATTCTGAGTCTTTCGCTACTTATTTTGTCTCTTCTCTTGTTTGAGCAGTCCACTTAAAACGTGATGAGAATTAGTATGCATTAAGGAATCATGGCCCAGCTCTTGTGTTTGGTCACGTATTTAATAATTAACACACATCGTCCTGAAGAGCTGAATGATCCCGGCTCTAACAGATTATCTCTGAGACAATCCTCTGGTGACAATTCAGCACAGCTCAGGCACTAATTGTCTTTGTAATATGGACAATTAACCTTTCTGGAGGCCAGGAACTCCATCCCACGAGCCACCTGGAAGCTGTAGCAAATTAGATCTTCTATTGTCAGGGGAGTTTTCCACAAGTCCTCCACTGCAGAAGAAGAAGAACAAGAGGGGAAGGGCAGTCATTAAAAAGTTGTTATGAGTTAAATCACGAACTGTTGTGATGTGAAACAGACTCACTTTTCTCCACAGCGGGAGTCTGATTGGGCGTGTTGGATGATGGAGTCTGAGGACTGTTGAGTCTGGAGGGGGATGGAGAAGCTGGCTGCCGAGCTCTTTGGTCCATCTGACCCGCCTCGATCATCCGCCTCACCTGGCTCTGAGTTTTAGGAGAGCGGTCCTGACAGGGGAAACATTTGAATGCATCACCTCCCAAATCATATAGAGGTATGGAACAAATGTGGCAAACAGTAGTTTTTCATTTGTCAGAAGATAAAGGGAAAAGAATGCAAATAAGATTCATTTTGAGGATAAGCTGCAGCTGCATAATCACAGCAGAACAAATTGTTTCAGTTCAGTGTTTTGAATACCCTGTATGGGAGGAAGAACTCTCTCTTGGCTCGCAGGAAGTTGGACAGATTCCCATACTTGCAGTATTCCACTATCACCATGAGTGGACCTGGAAATACAGACAGTTTAATAAGCTGTTTTCTTTTTTTTAATCATGATATTACTGTTAGAAACGGGGGTTCAAATGCTGCTGCACTCTTTCCATTATTTGTCTGTCAGTAAAACATTTCTGCCTCCTCTTTGGGAACTCATTTACGCCACAATATGTTGAAAATAGTGAAGGGCAGCATTCTTTAAGCGTTTCCTGCCTGAGGTTAGCTGCAAGGTTAAATTGCTGCTTTTGTTAGAGGTAAACATTGTCAGATGTAAGCTCCTCACAAATGTTCTCTATAGGTCAAATTAATGTGTGGAGGGTAAAGAGTGGGTTTCAAGGAAAAAGAGAGGCAGCTGTTTGACTTCCTCAGTTGGTCTGTTTTAATTGCAGGAGCTGAAAAACAAAAGAGTCCTAACAAAGCTTTCCAACAGAACAAAAACAACCAATAATCAAACTCTGACACCCACAGATAAACATAAAAAGTACAGTAGTATTTCTATGAACTTTTTGTTTACACCCAACACATTAAATACAGCACTAAGTTATACATATGAGCAGTGATTCATTCAAACTGTTTTAATGACATGTTACAGCATATTAACCTCTACCCACACACACTAGAATATAAATATATGACATTATAAACATTAAATTCTCACCATTAGGTTTGGTGCAGGCTCCCAACAGGTTCACTACATTCAGATGGTTCCCGATGTGAATCAGAATCTTTAACTCGGACATCAATGCTTTATGCTCACTGGCTGTGGCTCCATCTGAAACACACATGAAAAGTGAAGTATCAGTAAGTAAAATCCATCTAATTGTTCAGTTAACGTTGTTATGTTAAAGATCTCAGTATCGTTCCCTTGGCGACACCTATGGTGATAAACAGTAATTGTGGGAGCACACTTCCCAGATATCCAGACAGTGCTGCATGTGTGACGTCCACGGTTGGCTCCGGTTGTAACTCTTGACTTTCCTCGCTGACGGTCGCTTCCCTTTTCAGACTGTTTGCCTTCATCTGAGCGTCAAGTTTGTTTCTTTTTCTTTGGATTTTCACTTATTTTTGAAGCTGTATCTGTATTCATCGATCTTTTCTTTGTTTGTTCAGCCATAGTAGATTACTGTTTACTCGCAACACTTGCAGAGACCGGAAAAGCAGCCGCTAAGCTCCGCCTACCCTCTCTGACAGACCAACCACTGCTGGGTGATGGAAAACGCATCACTAACTGGACGCTGCTTGTTTTGTTTTTTTGCGAATTACACCACAGACACCCATCCTGTAATAATACTATATACTGCAAATGCAAAGGCTTTCATCAGTGGGCCACAGGCTCAGTCACCATTGTGTCACCTCATTCAGTGATAGATAGTGACTTAACAGACATTTATTTAAATTCAATTCTTCAAGATTATTACTTTAATATTGTAGCGTTGCAGGGTAGTTAAGACGGTTTGACAGCCCAGATTTATTTCCATCCCACAGCAGCAGCTAACCCGAGGTCTAGGTGTCCCCGGAAAAACAACATAGAGGTTTTCTCACTTAGCTCTACTCACTCAGCATGCGTCTTCTCCTTCCCAGAACACCTAACTCCCCTTAAAAGTCGCTTTATCACTATAACTCCCTCTTCCCTCCCCTGGACCTACTTCTCAGCCAATTACCCTCTACGGTTGACACCTCCCTCAATAAACAACAGCAAAACAACAGCAAACAAAACAGGAACTTACCCAGCATATGTACCAAGTCGTACGTTAGACTTAGTGTACAGTATGTATGCATATCAGGGCTGTTTAACTAACTCTAATTAAGAACTAATATAAGTTTGTGTATCAGCGGTTTCATTGAAAGCTGCTACAATGATCAAACATAATATACACATACAAGTCATGGATCTCACCTTTGAGCATCTTAACAGCCACTGTGTCCAAACTGCTGCTCTTGCTGATGCCGTAGATTGAAGCCTCAATCACTTTGCCAAAAGCACCATGGCCTAAAACCTTCCCTGTGTCAGGAGAGAGAACAGTGAAGAAGCAGCACATTCAGGCTCATTGACCTCAGCAGGTTTTAGTCTCGCTGGAATACACAAACAGTTGTGGTTGCAAAATGTAAATGCATCTGGCCTCCTTATAGACAAGAGGGGAGGTATTAGACTCTCAATGGCTGCATTTGGAAAACAACGTGCTCACATAAGTTGCTGTAGTGGAACAGATGCTTTACCTCCGGGCGATTTTACAAAGCTCTGCTGGGAGCGAGCACATTTTTAACATTAGCAGTTTACTTGGCAGCAGTTTGCCCGGCTGGCTGCGATCCAAACTCATGCCATTAAGCATTCTGAAAATGGAAAACTAATTCAGTTTCATCCATCTATTTGCTCTTATCCCCTCCTGTAAATATCCTCGCTCATTCCCTCTCTCTCCCATTCAGTCATTTATCCCATCATACATCTGTTCTTTTTTTCCTACCAATCCCGAATGCTCACCGAGTCTGAGTTTGTCTCTGGAGATCTCCCACTGCGAGGAGTCGTAGGGCAAATATTCACACTGCTCATCCAAAGGCACCTCCCCTGGGTCCATGATGATTGACAGATAGCCTGTCTTTATGTCTGCAGGGTTAACCTGAAGTTCAGAGAGAGAAGGAGGCGACATGAGGATAGGAGGTGTCGGGCCGAAGGGATGAATATATGTTGAAATTACAGGAGAAAAATAACACGAGCAGAGAATCAGAGAGAAAGGTACAAACACAGAAAAAAGCAGACCTTATAGTGTGTTACAAACAAGTGAATATTGCAATTTGATGCTTTGTCTTCAATTAAAGACAGGAAGTTCTCCAGGTGTGAGGGGATTTTTTTGCCTTACCCAGGATGATGAAAGCTGTTTTATTACATTTGATATCCTCTTTTTTTTTTACATTTTCCTCTATTTAGAAAACCCATTTAACTAACTTTAATGCTTGTTGATTGAGACTCAAAGCTTGCTGATGAAACTGTGTTCATAGAGATATGTGCACTACTTCTTAAAGGGAAAAAAGCCTATTTCAGTCAAAGCTCTCTGTAATCAGTAGAACAAACAGCTCGTGGTTTCGCCCATTCTACATTCCTACAACACCCAGCGTGCATTGCGCCCCTCCCTCTGAAAGGAACGGTACAGAATCTGAAATTTGATGAGAATATACTGGTGGTATATAATCTTAGTCTGCAGTCTACATTTTAAACCTAACGATTTTGAACGAGACATGACATCGGAGGCGGGCGTCCTAGATAGAGGAAGTGTAGTTTAGCGAGCTCCCTGGCCTCCGCCAGATGACGCGTTTTACGTCGTCTGGCGGAGGTTTTCCACGGCCCATTGGAGAAGAGGACAGCGTCCTCCAAGGACACAGAGCCAAATTTAATTTTTTTCTACCATAATGGCATTAGCGCCACATAATAGCATGATAGGACTGAGGTTGAAACTCGGCAAACTGGCCCTTTAAGTCTCCAGTTTTGAGGCACAATGCACATGGATACCTTCATAGACCATTTAAATCTTCAGATACAATAGTATCCTATGGTAACGGACTCACTTTCTAACTTTCTTTTTCACAACAACGCATCAAGGTTCTACCACATGCCCCCAGACGCATATTTGAGATTCTGTATATTAATGTTGGAAGTTCAGTATATCTAGATTAATGTAATACATATTAACATATAGAGTAGGTTTCTGCCACTAAATCTACCTTTGGGGAGTTATATATATTTTAGAAAAAACTTTTTTTTTTTTCAGAAAGCTTAGACGCTCCTGCTGCTTATTCTGATGAGAAGAGCTAGTGTGATCTGGGGCTGCACAGTGGTGCAGTGGTTACAGCTGTTGCCTCACAGCGAGTAGATAGCATGTTCTCCTTGTGCATGCGTGGGTTCCCTATGGGTACTCGAGCTTCCTCCAAAGTCCAAAGACATGCTCGTTAGGCTCATTGTTGACTCTAAATTGTCCGTAGGTGTGATTGTGAGCGTGAAAGGTTGTCTGTCTTTGGCCCTTTTGACATTGCTTTCCGCCACAGCGCCGTATCAAAGCGCCACCGTCGTTATACACAGAACCAACGTATAATGCTCCTGCTGGGGCGTAAAGCCGCTCCAGTGCGTGTTTTTACACAGCGTTCCGGCGTTAAGGAAGCAAAACGTGCGCAAGGTGCAAACAAACAGTGCATGATTCAAATACACACACGCGGCGCTGTTCCGCCCTGCCGGCTCCACTGTTCACTCAGACCTCGTTTCGCCTCTGTTACGCCTCTGTTACTACCTCCAATGCCGGCTCAGACGCACAGCGACTTCCCCACACCTAAAGATGAAACATAACAGAGGCGTAATAATCCCGCCTTGAACTGGCAGTGTAAAAAGGGCTTTTGTCTGTCTCTCTCTGTCAGCCCTGTGATTGACTGCTGATCAGTCCAGGGTGTACCCCGCCTCTCGCCTAATGACAGTTGGGATAGGCTCCAACCCACCCTCGCCCTGAACAGGATAAGTGGTACAGATAATGGATGGATGGGTGTGATCTGAATGGCTATGAGGTCAGCATGGGTGGCAGCCTCAGATCTCAATAATGAGGTTTTTTAAACTAAAGGTTCTTGATTTTCTTCTTCTTCACAAGTGAACAAGAAGCAAGAGACAAAAGGATAAAAAAAGCTGTAACAGTTAGGAGATAAAACCATGTCTTAATTAATCCTATAGTGCCATCATCACACTGTGAGTCGCTGCTCAGCAACTGTGTGAGGTCGTCTAATATTTGACCAAGAGAGGAGGAGTAAAAGGCAATTTGAGCCTTATTATAGTCGTGATTGTTGTTGGGGCTAAAAGCAGTAAAACGCTAATTAGACTCACTCCCGGCAGATAACAGTAGCACTCTCTGTAGGTAATTTTCCGACTCTTTCAAAGATCAAACAAGTAATGCCGAAATGCCGACAGACATGCTGGGAGTAGGAGGTTAAAGTGTCTCCGTCACAGCCTGTCAGTTTCTCTCACAAACACACAGACATGCAGGGCAAAGCGGCGGCCTCTGACCCTCTTCACGTTGCAGAAGATGAGGATGAGCAAGGCCCAGAAGAAAACAGCGATGACTCCTGTTCCGATGAGAATCACAATCTCCACATTCGCCTTGTCACTTGATCCTAAAAGGAAAAAAGAAACATGTAAAGAAGATCACTTTTAGACGCAGATGTTTCCTTCATTCAATCTCTGGTTGATGACATCACTCTTCACTTCCTGTAGGGGGTGCTGTATTACAAAGTATAGGTCCCAGCATTCTTGCGAGCCCCCTATATTAAATCTTTTGCCTTACATAAATGTGCTAAACAGCCATTTACTCAATTCTGCCATTCATCTTGAGCGCACTTGCAGCAGGCCCATTGAATTACTCATTCTGAATACTAAATATCCCGGCAGTCAATGACTTTGATTTTATTTTGGAGGGCCGTTCATAACAAAGCGCACAATCTACAGCTGCGGTGAAAAGTGTGAGACGTGAATGACTAAAACACAGATCTGTACATTTAGTGTTCAGAGATGTGAGCTTGAGGGTGACAGTGATTTCAAGCCTGAGTGTACTCGAAAAAAGCACGTCAGCTGTTCGAGTGTGTGAGTGGATACAGGTGGTATGTTAACAGTCTGTTTCTACATGTGTGTGTGTGTGTGTGTGTGGCTGTCTCACCGATGACCCGGACGGCGGCTGAGGAGTGGACACAACCGCGCTGGTTGCAGGCAGTGCAGGTGTAAAGCCCTGCGTCCTCCTCTCTGACCCGCTGGATGCTGAGCGTGCGGTTCGAATCCTGCAGCTGGATCCCTGCGAGGACACACACACACACACACACACACACACACACACAACACTTTATTTACTTCTCATTGTAGATTCAGCAATATTTTCAATAACACTACTTTAATTCCTGTCACAGCTCTGGATTTCAATCAATAGTATTTATTCATAATCCCGTCACCTTGTGCAGCCGCCACATGTCCCAGCAGCCTCTCTGAGTGAACCCGGAGCATCGGCTGTCACTTATACCCATATTGACCACCCATCCTCCCCATCATCTCATCCCCTCTTCTCCTTTCGATGTTAAGAGACGCTGAGAAAGCTAATGAGCCGTGTCTATCGGCCGCAGGGTTTTATGTATGTGTTGGGGGGTGGGTGTGCATATGTGCAGCACCCGTACAAGGCTTCTTGTCACTGTTTCTGTTTGACACATTTGTTCAACAGTATGTGTGTGTGTGGGTGAAGCAGGTGGGCGGTCGTGTTAGCTGGGCTTGTGTGCCCTTTTAATAGCTGAATTGCCATTTGTGATGATGGAAAGTGCAACAAGAAACGGCCACATCTGCCTACAGAGAAGAAAAAGGAGTAAATATGAACAAAGCTGATTGTTTCTGCTCTTTTATCTGATGTGAAGCCGCAGATCCTGCAGGAAAATCACCTAAGGGGAATTAAAAGTCCTGCTAAATAAGGACAGAGAGGTGGCAAACTTCATGAGTAACTGTTGGTGTATGTGTGGCTGCCAGGTGGGCGGATGGGCGGCCTCTGCTGTTGTGCAAACGTGTGCATCACCTGTGTAGGTGTGTTCATGCACCTGACATTTGGTGGAGAGGCTGGTTGTCTTTGAACCAGGAGAGGCGGGGCAGGGGTCTTCCCTCCGCGTCGCACTCCATCCGCAGAGACTCGGTCACATTCACCGTCTGGTTGGTGAGGCTGCGCCTGTACCGCGGCGCCTCCAGAGCTACGGAAAGAGAGAGGGAGGCCAAAAGACAGAGAACAGAGAGAGAGAGGGAGAAGAAAAGGGAATTCAACGCTGTTGTTTTCTGTGACCATTGCATGGTGTTAAGGTACATGATATTCACTGAAGGGTCTCTGAAGGATTGACAAAGGGCAAGAGTCAAAAAATCCCATTAAGATGTACATCCATCCTTCAGGTCCTGATGCAAGGTTACAGCACACAGCCTGAATGAAGCACGGATCTGTTTGTGCGTTTCAGCCCTGCAGCGCCTCAGCTCTGTTTTCTGTCACTACATATTGATGCTGTGCAAACACCAGGTACTCTCTCTGTTATGTGTGGATGTGGGTACCAGGCTGCGTGGGCACTTCTCTGTGAGTGTGTGTATTTTTAAGCCTCCAGCATCTCCACCATGCCTATTGAGACCTGTGTGTGCTTCCGCTGCCAAAGGTTTGAGCTGTTCTCTATAATTAGCTGCAGTTAGAGCGACTCCTCTCCCTGCCAGGCGATGTGTATATGTGTCTGGGTCTGGAGCTTTTATCCCTTTTATCTCTCACCTTTGACAGAGATGTATCTGAACAGGCACTGTTTCTCCCCGCTCCGCCTGCTCTGAGCCTCGCACACATAATGACCCTCGTCTTGCAGCTGCACAGGGGCGATGGTGAAGTCCAGGACCCAGCTGTTGGACGGCTCCTGGAAAGAGAGCTGGCCGTCGAGGGCGTCCGCGTAGAGGTGCACGCTCCTGCAGTCCAGCTCCTGGGGCCTGCCCTGCTCGTCCTGCAGGGCACGGGGGTCGAGGCGGTACCACTGCAGCTGCTCGTAGGTGTAATTGTCGGCGCTGCAATAGAGAGACACCCTCTCCTGCTCCAGGGGATTCTCAGAGGGCCGAACGTCCACACTGAACCCCTCAGGGATGGCTTTGGAGATACGGACAAGGGCAGGTGTGGCGGTTACATAAGCGAACAGGAAACAGCTTGTACCCTTAATGAAAATGATTCCTTAAAGGGTTGGTTCATTCAGCAACAAAATGATTGCTTGTGCCTGCCTGACAATCTAACCGTGAACAGTTTTTATTAGGACACTTGAACTATTTCCTCTGCATGGACAGATTTAGAGCCAAAGGGGTGTCACGCACATAAAAGTTAACTACCAGAGGAAAAAATAATTATGTTCACAAAAAGAGGCTGTCGAATTTTTTTTTCCTATAGCACTAAACATCATTAAAAACCACAGAAGAAAACCTTGGATTCACACCTCAAGCAATGCTTTTCCTCTGTCAAACATTTAAATTGCCTTACTAATTAGTATGTTCAGGCTTCCTCTAACCTTATTCTTAATTATGCAACGTCTGACTCAGACACTCAGTAATAAAGAATCCAGCTTATTTTTAACAGAACTCTTTGACTTTTCAATGAAGGAGGTTTTGACCGTATGGCCCCTGAGCTTGTGCTCGGGGAGGCCCTCTCAGTAATCTGTCTATGTTTTCAGGTAGAAAGTTCTGTGGCTGCTGAATTTTTCAGATGTAATTTCAAAAGCTGCAAGCCCCACAGATTCTGTTTACCTCCACTGTAAAGGGGTGGAGGCATTGACTGTATGAAAGAAGTGGATGTAGCCACCGTGAAGTTAAATGGTTTGTGAAATACTGTTTTGGAGCCTCAAGTTTGATATTTTTGCAGTTTTTTGGGAGCGAGAAGCGACCATATTATGACGGGAGGGCAGATACTTATTGCCTGTCTATTGTGGTTCAAAGGGAAACTCATCAATCACAGACAGGCATGCCCTAAAGCAAACCTAGCTATATTGTCAGTCTAAAGGTCAAGGAAGTGCCCTCAGAGATTGAGGTGTCTGAACCCAAAATGATCTGAATGGTGACACACAACAACAGGGGATTCTGGAGGATCTTTGCTGTGTTTCCCTCGCTGTGAAATCTAACCACACATACTTACTGGTTACATAGAAGTAGATCAGCCGCTCATCTTTGCCAACCTTGTTTTCTGCAGAACACTTGTACATGACGGAGACACTGGCGTTGCGAATCTGAAGCCTGCTCACTCTCTGTGAGGTGAGAAAAGGTTGATGGGACTTTAATAGCATGCACATTGTAAAAGAAAGGGTTATATCACACTGTCATGTAAGTCTTTGTAAGCCGACACAAACCAGACTGCGCTGACATATCAGCCAGAAGCAAACTCACCCAGGTGTGACTGAGACACATCAGGACGTTGTGTGTTTCTGCATGTGCCCGTGTGAGAGTTTCCTCTCATTGCTGTGGTTTATAAATGTACAGGCATGTGTGTGTGTGTGTGTGCACATGTGCCCCCTCGCATGTGTGTCTGCATGTGTTTATAACACGTCCTCACAGGAAGTCTGCAGAGGAAGGCTGTTCTAAATATTTCTACTGTGGAAATGGCTCCTGATTGACAAATTTTGTTATGGAGCTCAGAATTTGGGACGCTTACATAAAAACATTACAGTTCACGGATAAGTCCACTTACATAAATGTCTTCTTTTCTGGGTTACATCTTAATCGTATCAGTCATTCTTTTACAGTGCTCCTACAATCGTATAATCATATTATACATTCAATATGTTCTCGTTCATGTAAATGCGGGCTTTTAGAAGAAATACCAATCATAACTGAGCCATGTAATGTACCTTTTGTCGGCCGTCCACCACTTCTACAGACGTCTCGATAGCCTCGATATCGTTCACGGCGTTTTCTGAGTTAATGTCCAGCCAGTTCTGACAGTCTGCCATCCTGTCACTCCGGCCCTTCCTGTCTCGTCGGACCCTGGAGAGAAACACAGACGCGTTCGTGACATCTCTCCTCATTGACATGCATGGCAGAGAGTGAGCAGCGGGGAAGAATCCAGAGGCACATCAAACCAGACATCCTGAGGTTTTATGAGATTTTTGTCTCAGATCTCAGAATCAGCTCGCACCCTAAAGCCGAGGCAATTATACTTAGTGTCCCGGCAACTAATGGAAAAACTACGACACCAATTTCTATTATAGGGATCCATAGAGTGAACATCGTAGCAGAACTAATGAACATGAAATGGATTTTTGTTTTGCATTTACACCTTAAGGCACGGCTGCAATGTTTTATAATAGCAGAAGGTATCCAGGGTCAGTTTCATTTCAATCTCTATATAGTGTACAAACAGTTTTGCATACTTCATAAACAAGTCTAAATTGTAAACATAATATGTATTCAAATTTTTGAGAAATGAACTTCGATGAAAGAACCTGTTTTGATTTCCTCGAGGCATGTTTTATTATCTTCTTCAGGATCATTAGAAAAAGATGCTTGTTTTTGTTCCTACGGGGAGCAAAAACCATATCTTCTAACTCCTTCATCTTAATGAACGGCTGAATACTAAACAGGAAAATCAATGATTCACTTTATTTCCTATTAAATGAGAACAACAACTCTCATGTGTGTGTGTTCATAGCTACAGCCAGGAGATGGTTAGCTTAGCTTGGCATAAAGTATGTTCCAGCCTCTCTGAATTTATAGTTAGTTTGTTTTTTTGGAGGCTTCCTGAGTTTTTGCAACCTTGCAACCTCACTGACAACAACAACTCATGGTAGTCTCAACGCCAGGCCAAGAAATATTTGCACTTCAGCTATTGTACAGATAAAACACCCGACATATGATCTGTTCATGAGCTTAAGAGGTGCTGAAAGTCCATTATTTTACCTTTGGAAAGAAAAAGCGGGTAAGAGAATATTTTCATGCACTGGGCCAACAACGTTGCTTAAAGTTAGAATCTCAAAGTTCTCAGTTTCTTCTCTTTGGCGGCACCCTATGGTGATAAAAGGCAATTGAGGGCGTAGTCGCCCCAGATAACGAGACGTCCACGGTTGGCTCCGGTTGTAACTCTTGATTTTCCTCGCTGACAGTCGCTTTCCTTTTTAGACTGTTTGCTTCATCTGAGCATCAATTTGTTTCTTTGGATTTTCACTTATTGTTGAAGTTGTATCTGTAGTCATCGATCTTTTCTTTGTTTGTTCAGCCATAGTCGATTACTGTTTACTCGCAACACTTGCAGAGACCGGAAAAGCAGCCGCTTAGCTCCGCCTACCCTCTCTGGCAGACCAGGACCATGGAAAACGCGTCACTAACTGGGTGCAGCTTGTGCTTTTTCCGCAAAAGTCGCAACAGACACCCAGTCTGTAATACTGCAAAGGCTTTCATCAGTGGGCCATAGGCTCGATCACCATTGTGTTACCTCATTCGGTGATGGAGAGTGACTTAGCAGACATTTATTTACATGAAAATCTTCGAGATTACACCTTTAACAGTGAAGGTTTCATAAAAGAAGAAATGAACAGCATGTGAAGATATTTTTAAAGAAATGCATTTTAATAGAAAACTCAAGGTCTTAGTTCTACTTTTATTGCCTGAGGAATTGATTTTTTTTTCATGGCTTAGAGCTCAAAATATACCAGACCAAGATTACAAAAGAGGGTTCAGTTGCATTAAGTGTTTATCCTGTCACCCTGCTCAGTTTTCCTCCACCCCGCCAAGCACTTTTGGAGCTCTGCTTTGCTAATGTTGGCAAAAGAGAATCGAGATGTTTGTGGAACTAAAAGCCTTTCTCATAACTATTCCAACAACTTCAAAATCTGTCAATAGGACACTTTAGCAGGCAGGTGGTTTGAATACCAAACCAGAAAAGCTGCTGTGACACACAACAGATTTATTATTCCTGCACTATATGTCTGACCATCCTATTAAAAAATGGAAATTCAATTCTTATTGAGCAGAAAAGGTCAAGACCCATCCCTCACTGCGCCCACAAAATGTCACGAGATGTGCAGGAGACGGAATATGAACGGCACAGCTGGAGCCAAAGTTGAGCCTAACTGATGTGCCACTGTTGTGCGTTTCTGTCTATAAGAACAGGTTGGTGCGCTTTGTGTTTCCATGTTGCCTGCCCACATGGAAAGGTCAAGAGAACAGCAATAACTTCAAGAAAAAAGCCTTGGAGGGAGATGGAGGCAGGTAGATAATCTAAGCATATTGAGCAGAAGCAGCTACAACACTGGGGCTTATATATGACTTTAGGGAAAATAACTGGAACGCATCGTAAATGTCCATCCAGAGAATCCATTATATCCTGTGGAGGGTCTGAAGGAGAGGAGAGCCCAAGGCGATTCCTGGCAATAACTGTGAGCGTGTGTGTTAGTGTTAATGTGTGCATGTAAGTGTGTGTATGAGATATATAGATCCCTGATGGATTCAAATGCACCAAGGTGGTGTATGTGCATTTCTCTGTGTGTGTGTGTGTGTGTGTGTCAGAAAGTGAGACTGCTGTGAGAGAGTCGAAGCCTGGCGGACCGGCTGCAGAGAAACAGAAACATTATCGCGGCGTGGGGGAGGAAGCAGGTCGGACATTGAACAGACACTCTTTCCTGTCGTCCTCTCTTCCCTCTATTTACCTCTCCTCCACCTTCCTCTTAATCTCTGCTCTTTTCATCCACCTCCACATCTCTTCTTTCATCACCTCCTCCCTCCTTTCTAGACGCAGAGCCAGCGGATAATTTCACACTGACCTCTTCCTCCTATTTGGTCCTCGCGTAACGCTTCATGCACTGCTTCCCACTCCTCTCCTCTCTTCTCTGTCCTGTATCAAAAAACCTTTTTTTCTGCTCCCACACCAGTTTGCAATAAAAAGAGATCACTTCAGAGTGTGTGACTGAGGGAGAAGTTTTCCTTACGGTCTGCTCTGAGTGCTGTTGAGGACACACGAGCCCCAGGCTTTCCACTTCCAGCTGACGTTGGGCGCGGGGAGACCATAGGCGGTGCATGTTAGAGTCTGGCTGCTGCCGCTGGGGTAAGGACTAGACGGGTCTGCCACTTCCTTTTCATGGATGTGAGGGGGGACTGGGGAAGAGGAGAGACATTTAATAAGATTCAGAGGTGCATGCATCTCTCAGTATACTCTAATTTGGCAGGAAAAGAAAACACCCTGGAATAGACGCCAGTCAGTCACAGGACTAACTCACTCACATTTAGTCTGTGGTTATGTATACACTCTATTGTCCCTACCTGGAAAATGAGCAAACCTCTAGAGTTTCATGGCAGGAATGTTAATTGTTGCACATCCTCTAATGTTTTACGCAGAGAACATCTGGCATGATGTCCACTGAGGGTACACAAACAAACAGCCTGCTGCTTACCGTTGATGACGAGCGTGATGTTGAGCCTCCTCTCCAGCGCAGCGGCACTGTTCTTCAGCACCACCGTGTAGAGCCCCAAATCCTCTTGACAAACATCCTTAATCTCCAAAGCGTGGTTAAGGTGCATCCTCATCCTTTTCAACTTGAACTCTTGCCGCTGGTTTATCAGCTTTCCATCTTTATACCTGGACAACACACACACACACGCACACGCACACGCACACACACAAAAAGGTACTGCAGTACAGGAATGCCTCCAGAAGAAGTGGAAAATTGTTCACTTCCTTTAGTGAATCCATCAGAGAGTCTTGTCTTACCATTGTGTTTCAGGCGTTGGGAATGCAGACACATTTACTTGTAATTTGAAAGACTTCTGGCCAGCAGTCACCTCCACCACCGGTCCGTTTCTGTAGTTAAGGCTGATAAATGGCTTTTCTAGAAGAACACACACACACTCATTACCATACTACAGCATGTACTACACAGAATAACTGTAACCAGTACCCATTTTATAAGTAAAGGGCCTGCTTGCTTTGGGTTAAGCCATGCTAGTAGCATGACTCTAGGGATGGCAGTGTAGCTCTGTCTGTCGGTCGGTCTATCATCTGAAAAGCGACTGGATAGATTGTTATGAAAGTACTTCAGACATTCATGGTCCCCTGACAATTTGTCACCCGCAGGTATTAAGTGATTAAATGATTGGAGCCATTGGAGAAACTATCAAAAATCAGGTTAAGGCATTCATGTCTACCGCAGAATTAATCGTAAAAACTATGGGATCCCATTTCATTTTTTTAAGTGCCATCTGCATTTTCTTTGTCCCAAATCTAAATCATGTTTCTCATGTGCTACAAGACATGTCAGGGACAACATCAGCAGTCATCTCCATGGCTGGGCCTGTCTGCTTTTAAACTGCAGTGTACCAAGGACAGGCTGAACAACACGTTTTCAGATTGGCAGGTTTGAGATGTCACAAACCTAAGGAGCCATTAGCAAATGCTGCCACACTAACACGAAGAAACTATGATTCTGAACATGGTAAAAATGCAAAAATGCAAAATGTGTTAGCGCTGTTATTGAGCATGTTAGCATGTTGACGTTAGCATTTAGCTCAAAGCAGTGTTGAAAACAGCCTTGCAGTAGACTCTTAGTTTTGTTAATATTTACAGATACTCATAGTTCAAGATGAAGGAGAGGTTGCAAATATGCACTTTTCTGAGCCTGTGCTTACCATAAACTATGACCTGAGTTTGTTGTGTTAGTGTTGTTTCCATGCTGGTGACGTTGCAGCTGTAGGGGCCAGTGTCTGTGACATTGACACTGTGGATGGTCAGGATGCTAACTGCCTCTGTGGCGTGAGACAGAGCTTCACGATAGGGCTTCATGTCCACCCGACTGTTTGTCTGGAGTTAGAAAAAGTAGATTTTTTTCAGGTTGACAGTTTCAGGATATCATTTATTGATGCCGTACAATGTGGAAACTAACTGGTGCTGCTACCTGTTTGCCAGGGTAAGACCACTGAATGTCCACTCCAGTGTTGAACTCCACCAACGCCGTGCAGTTCAGGGTGAGGGCCTCCCCCACTATCAGCTCGACTGGGTCCTCAGGAAACAGCTTGACATCGTAAACCTGACTTCCTGTCCGGGAAAATGAAAAAGGGGGGAGGGAAACAGAGGGACAGTGGGAGAGGTCACGGTGACATCGTCAGCAGTTTTTCCTTCCTTTCAGGACCAGAGGAAACGACTTTCCTTTGGACCGGAGGAGCCATCCTACTATAAAGAAGTGTCTGTCATAAGCTTGCACTATTTCCATTCATGTGTCAAGCTATAAATCAGAGGGGAAAATTAAAGTTGCGTAAAGTAAAGACTCTATTCAAGATAAGAAAGGAAAAAGCAAGAAAGTGTTGGACAGAAGCCAGTGTCTTTGATATTGAAGCCACCTTTCTCTGGAAATTGCACGAGTGTAAAATAGCATATAAGCTTGTGAAGTCTATGCAGCAGACTGTGATTCCCTGATTGTTTAAACGCTCCATTAACGTTCGGAGTGAAGACCCGCTTCTCAGTTTTCATCTCAGACTGATGCTGCTGTTACTTTTGGCCGGCAGCGGTGGGTATGAGTTTCCACTCGCCCTGTGAAGTGAGAGGTGAATGATCTCACAGCAACGAGCCTCCGGGTCCCTCAGAGTTCACTCGCAACGAGACGCAAACTCGACATGAAATCTTTCTTCTTCAACTCGGTTTCATCAAATGAAATTACGCCTTCCCTTGTCTTCCTCTGCTTTCTTTTCGTTTAATTCTGCGAGCAGAATGGTGCCAGTCCCCACATAAAACAGGGAGAGGTCTTTGAGGAAATGACATAATGAAATCAAATCCCACAAATTGTCAGCATTAAGGCGTAATTTGCACACTGACAGCCATGCAGAATTAAGGTGGTGACAATGCAGTCGTTCAAGTGCCACCTCTAATTCCCAAGCTAATTTCTCTTTCAACAAGAGGCAATAGAGCTTCAAATCTTATTGAAATATTTGCACTGGGTCGGTTTTGTTGTTGTAGCTGCTGAAGTTAAAGTTTGAATGATCCTCAGAAATATTTGGCTGAAACAAGGGAGACTGAAGTAGGGCTGCAGCTACTGATTCTTATTATTATAAGTGCTTGAGTATGGATGAATCAACAAATACCTTTGCATTTTTAAAGATCATATACATCCATCCATCATCTGTACTGCTTATCCTGTTCAGGGTGGCTGGAGCCAATCCCAGTTGTTATTGGGTGAGAGGCGGGGTACACCCTGAACCCAATCATGCTCACACCCACACCTACGGGCAATTTAGAGTCACCAATGAACGTAACGAGCATGCCTTTGGATTGTTGGAGGAAGCCGGAGTACCCGGAGGGAACCCACACATGCACAGGGAGAACATGCAAACTCCACACAGAAAGGCTCACTATGTCTGGACTGGGGTTTGAACTTGGAACCTTCTAGCTGTGAGGTGACAGAGCTAACCACTGCACCACCGTGCGTGCAGCCAATCATATACATAATGTAGAGATAAGGCAGGCTGAATTGAACATGGCGCAGCTCTTTGCATCACTAGGCCTACACATCAGACTGAGAGTTAAGCTACAGTACATCCATTCACTGACCTTGCTCACTGCAATCGAGCCTAACTGAACACACCTGCTGTCTTAAATTGGTCTATTTTAGGCTCCAATTGCAACTCACAACAGCCGATGTTTTCTGGGCTATTCTAGGCATCACCGTTAAGGTGTGTGTGTGTGTGTGTGTGTGTGTGTGTGAAAGGCTCGGCCTTCCTCAAACATAGCAGCATTTAATGTAGCATTTCATTCTGTGGTTGGTTTCTTCAAAACCTTGCTTACTTATGGACATCAAAACTAGCCACCATATTGATTTAGCCCTGAAGGCCAACGTCTCCCTACAGTGTAGCTAAAAAGGAGTGAGAGCTGCTGCTAAGTGACAGAGCGGCGTGATAAAAGGCAGGAGAGAGAGAGAGAGAGAGGTGGAAGGTTTTGCGTTATGTAATTTTAACTTGAATTCTGCAGCCTTAAAAGCATCCATACGGACTTACATTAAATGCAGACTTTGGCATTAACTTGGATTAGGTCCACTGCACGGACTAGATACATTGACTGGATGTTTTTTGCTGAGATACTGAAGCATTGACGGCAACATTTTGGACACTTTCTGTTGTAACCCTGGGTTGTCTCTTCTTTTCCCCACTGACTATCCTTTCTCTCTTCCTCTGCAGCACATGAGAGACAGTAATATTCCTCTATGTAAAACACAGAGCGATGGGGTGAATAAAACAACACTTGCATCTATGATATTAAGTACTTTATTTATTCCAGCTCCTCAAGGTTTCTTTTAATCCCTCGACTAAACCCTTTCAAGCCTTGGAGTGAACAGAGTTTTATACCTGTAGTGTGGAGCAGGTAGTCGGCTGATTCATACTCTCTGCCTCCCAGGGTGGCGACACACCGAACTCCGATAATGTGCACATTGTCAATGGTTTGTCTGGGGATGGACCAGCCTCGCTTATTGTCCCATGTCATCCCGCTCTTCTCCAGAGGGACGCTGGGTAACTGAGATGACACACATCATAAAAAGTACATTACTGGAGCTCCAATTACCAGCTAATGCATCACTTGACAGCTTCAATTGGAGAAATGGGTTATGAGAAATGTGTGGTGAACACGAACCGTGTGGAGAGTGATGTTCAGATCAGGCACTGTGACAAGACATGGCACTATGACGTGCGTGGAGAAGCGTGTGATTAAAATGGTCTCCAGGTTGTCTCCCTTGAGGAAGGGCTGCTCGGAGTCTGCATGCAAATAGAAATAGAGAGCTGTTAAAGCCTTTGGAAATTTGGCTTGAAAAGTAAAAATACAAATATGAAATCATAGTGGAATCAGCAAAATCTGAGTGAAAATAAACATTCATAATAGTTCGAAAAACTGGATCAGACACATCTAATAAATCTACGTAGACTTTTTAACACTCAGCGTTGTCTCGCCCTAAACAGTGTGCCTGAATCAGAGGGGGAAACAGAGACCCTGAAATGTATTTATTCCAATTGGTCATTGATTTGTGAGTTAAAATATGCAAGCTGTCCATATCATAATAAGCTGTTAGCATGCATATGCAATGTTAGCTAAAAAGTCCTAGTTTGTTCCAAAGCTTTGTATGCATGATGCTAAATGACTACTCTGCAGCATTAGCTAGTGCTATAATATTACAGAACTGATCTCCTGCTGCCAATGGCAAACACTCACTGCCGATAATAAGCCCAAAGTAAAGAGGGATAATTCTTGGCTAACGCTAATGCTTGATGGCCGAGCAGCCACTTGACTTTTCCTTTGATTTGATGGTAGAATCTGATTAAATATCCGAGCCTAACCACATTTGATGCAATATAGCGAAGTCTCAGGAGCAGGAGCACTCCTCAACCGTGCCTATTCCGTCATTCCCATGAATTCAAACCGAACCCTCTCCTCCTCTTTCGCTTTCACATTCTGCACCCCTCCCTCAAACCCCTGCTCTTTTTCTGTTTCGACGGCCCGGGTGCTACGGGCACAAATATCACAACAGTTTCCAGAAACCTAAATAACATTATGTGAAATTTAGATAGAAACAATTTTTTTATACTTTTACTTTTAACTAAAACGTACATAAGAACCTATAGAAGAGTAGGATTTGTATTTCCAGTGGCTTTAAAGGGTGATCCTTATACCAGCGGGGGTAATGGCACCTATTACCAAAGTAACATCACGAACAGACAGCCACACATGTCACAGCCTGATAATGACCCCTAAAGACTCACCATATGTGGAGTTTATCATGATTACATTTAATGCAACAGTTCGGGCTGTCTCCTCGCAGTAAATACCATTAAGAACTGTTATTACCTGTCAGCTGAGAGACGGACAGCCAAGAGGGTTTAATCCCCCTCTAACCAGTCGCTACAATTTCACCACGAGCTGCCTGGAAAACACCTCTCCTGTATTCCTTCTTCTACCTTCATGTTTCCATTTCTTTTGACTCTGACTCACAGCTTGTTAAAGGAGGACTTTGCAGCAATTGTGCCACTAATTCACATTGCAGCAACTTCAAAACCTCATATAACCACATTGTGAGCGCACACTATTATAAAATGCTTATCTCTCAGGCTTTCCTGTCAATACCGGCGACTTTTGTTCGGCAGGCAAATATGCTGTGTGACTACAACCTGCTCGCAGCCTTTCTTACTTTTTTTTTTTTAACCAATAAGCTTCTAATATTTTTTTGCTGCACTCAGTCTATGACTTCACACTGCTGCAAGGCCAAACAATGGTTCTATCGAGAGGCTTATATTTCTGCCCCTCAGCGGTGTGAATACACAGAAATAATACACAACTCTGGCACTTTTTTTCTCGATAAATCACCACAGGTATTAAACTACAATTAGTTGAGTCATGGTGGATGTCCTGCCCGGGGCAAGAGGAGTTTGCAAACATCAGGGGTATAAGCGTGGGGAGGAGTGTGTACTTTACATGAGTGTTTGTGTAGTCACGCCTGTACATGTACAGTACTTTCATGAATTCAGGTCAAACAGTGCAGTCATGTGTGTTTAGGTGATAGTGTGCAGCAGGGACGGGGTAAAGTGGGCAACGTCTGCCTGTCTAACTCGATCCACATGCGTCCCCTCTCGTCCCCGCCTCACGCTGGGTCTAATTTATGGCTGAGATTTCATCTGCTTCTGATCAGCCCCCTGCTTAGATCTGTGGAAGCTGTTTTGGCACCTTGTCAGAGGGGATAAACAGGCGTTTCACATGAGTGGACTGGTCAGCAGGATTCCCCAACATGACAATCATCTGTCTCTGTCTCATGTCTCTCCCTATCCACTCCTCCTCCTACTTTTCTCCCACAGCGCATGGAGCGAGGCGAGGAAAAATACAGAGGTGACCCTGAAAGCCAGAAGTCCTAAAGTCGGTTTAAAATAGGAGAAGTAGGAGTGATGATGCTGAATCCTAATATCATGAAAGACACACAGATTGGCAGCAAAACCCACTTTATTGTGCAGGTTTTATCAGATTTGAGGCTCTCAAAAAAACACATGAAAGCTCTTTTGAAAAATTTCTAGAAAAATCTCTGGAATATTTTGGTATTAATAAGTTAATAACTTTCTGTAATTAGAAAAGTGAATGAGCCGCTTGTCCCTTTTTACATATCTAATTTCCGAAACATTAACCCTGCCAGCACCCGGGGTGTTCCTGAGGTAAAGTCAACACGTCTAATAACGCAGGAGCGGCTTTGATATTGAAGTCACATTCAAACAGGAGATCTGTTTCAGTAGGACGTCTTTGGTAATCTTGTGAAGCTCCCAAGCAAAAGAGAAACGAGACACTAAAGGGTCTGTCACAGGCGGGCTAAAGCTGCAGAGCAGGTCAGACAGGCGTGAGATGAAACGTGTTTTCTTCAAACACAAAAGTTCAGTAAGCAAAAAGGCCCCACAAGCTGCAGACTCGCCCCTCATGCCTGTGTGAAATGGATTTCTTAATAGTAAATAAAACTCATGGTTCCGAAGAAGATATTTTGTCAAAACTGAAAATTGATACACTTTGACAAGTACCTTTAAATGAAATAAGAGAGGGATGAAACAACACTTTATCATGAATATTTCATGCTGAGCCAGCGAGGTCATTTGAATATTTTCAATTTGTATGAGAGAGTTTGCGTCAGCATGAGTGTGTGTGTGCGTTCACCGAACTGTGACTCACCTCTGACGAAGACATAAATGCTGACGGCAGTGGTGCCGACGATGACGGCCTTTACATCTTTGTAATAGCAGCGGTAGTAGCCTGTGTCTTTGGCCCGTGGTGCGTTCAGGACCAACCTCTTGCAATACGGCCTCCCAGGCTGCCCCGGACACTCGCTGACCAGGGCTGCCCGCTGCCCGGGGTCCCTGGTGGCTGGCAGCTGGGCCTGACGGACGGTTAGCTCCTGTCCCACCAGCGTCTGATCAGGCCAGGCCCAGGCCAGAGTGTGCTGTCCCCTGAAGAGATGACAGGACGAGACAGATTTAGTGCAAGTCTCAGCAGGAGGACAAATCATCAGCCGCAGATAACATTTTAAACAAAAGGAAATGTTTAACCTTTCAAACCTGTCTTAAAATAATACTCAGGCGCTGATAACAGTCTTTTAAAAATCCAATTAAAAGCATTTTGGTTTCTGGCATTCTTCCAGCAACGTCTGCTGTCTGGTTGCCTGTGAAAAGATATCACTTTGTCCATGTTTGTGTGTAAGTGATGCTATAAATTTATCTGCGCATCAACACGTCCCCCTTTGTTTCCTGCTTTGCAACATAAACTCAGTTATGGTTAACCCGGGGGGCATCATGAGCGAGATTGAGTACTATCATAACAGCCGTCTGTAAACTGATACGTAGCTCTGCTCTCACCACCTGCCGCCACAATCTACAAATGTCCACATTTGCAGACAGTGCCAGAATATGATGACTGGAAATAACTGCAAAAATATAATAGCGGGCAATGAAAGCATTCTGTGGGTTATTTTCCGACCCTTGTGAATATTCAATATATAATTGTCTATTTATCGAGATTCAAGAAAATTGACTGAAATGACACCGACTTCCTCTCCCAGCAGATTTTCAGAGGAGCTCGTCATATGAGGTTCATATTCAAACAACTATTGAAGACCTGTGTTGGAAGACGTCCAAAGGTATCACAAGCTTTCCAAATACAACACAAATTAACTGGTTAATGGATTGGCAGCAGTGCAGCAGAGATTTCATGAGGATAAAGATGGTCATTATGATCGAACTTAGATCTCAGTTTGACTCAGTTAAAATCACTGTTGGCAAATAATCTGTAATGTCTTATGACCTTTTATGACCTTACAATGGAAAGGTGGATCTTTTTAGGTCAGATGAGGGTCTAAGGGAATTGAAATGACACATTTAAGCCCATGAAAAACACTGGACGTATGCTGCGAAAACTGGACTCAAAGTTGTTGAATATCATCTGTAGAGGAGGAAGTTTTCACAAACTTCACTTACATAAAATACCCTTAAAAAGTATCACAGGCACTGAATAGTTTTAGAATTTATTTTATTGCTGATAGATTACACAGCGTTTTACTAGTACAGTTGATGGGTTGTGAGTTGTTTGGTGTGTTTTGTTTTGTTTTGTTTTGTAATTTAAAGGAGCAATTCGCCACTGTCAGTCAAAGCTCTCTGTAATCGATAGAAGCAATAATATTCGAAATTAGAGCCGTAGCTGTGGAGGAAGTTGTACAAACAGTTTGTGGTTTTGCCCATTCTACCTTCCTACAACACCCAGCATGCATTGCGCCCCTCCCTCTGAAAGACGCTGGAGTGAAAAACTACCGTTTCGCTGCAGGCAATGGCTCAGAGCGGTACAGAATCCAAAATATGACGAGAATATACCTGTGGATCGTCTTAAAAATCTTCTGGTCTGCAGTCTACATTTCAAACCTGACGATTTTGAAGGCGGGCATCGGAGGCGGTCGTCCTAGACTGAGGAAGTGTAGTTTAGCAATTTCCCTGGCCTCCCTTGTCATCCAGGGCCCATTTGAGAAGCGTCTTTTAAAGGCACAGAGCAACATTTTTTTCCTACCATAATGGCATTAGCTCCCCATAATAGCATGATGGGACTGAGTTTGAAAATCGGCGAACTGGCCCTTTAAGGCATAAAAATGTAAAAATATAGACCTATTAAATGTTTTGATCATCAATATTTATATATGTTTTTTTGGAGTTAAAATATATAATATAATATTATATGATGTAATATAATATAATATTTCTCTCCAAATTGAGCTATAAGTATGTATAAGGTAAAATAAAATGTCATTTGTCTAGAAAAGTACCTGGAATTTGTACTTTGTACACATCTGTTGAGTAAATGAACCTTATCTTCCTGCCTTATATTGTATACTCTGAATGTCTCTTTGGGTCATTGTTCTGAAATAAGAAGTCTGGTTTTTGTTTTGGCTTTCTACCAACATAGATTTTTCATTTCTGATATAACACACTGCGAGTCACACACGGCTGCTCATACACACTCCCAAACCAGAGCAGCACACACACATACCTGCATGTAATAGTGAGTGTTTGGTGGACTGGAATCACTAGGTCGTCTTTGGCGCTGTCGAGGATGGGTGGAGTCATAGAAAAGCCAATCACCAGACCTGTGGGAGCGAGCACAGCATCTGCATTAGGTTCATGTTACACAGGTCACTCAGGAACGAGTGGTTTTGACAGAGCTGCTGGTCGGCTGTCGAATCTCTGTAACACATCAGGAATCTGAAATGTGACACGACAGCAGGTTTTTCATTACATTTACAAGCTGTAAGGCAATCTGCAGGTACAGCAGTCGGTCTCTGAAGCCAACAAACACCCAAACAGAAACTCATTGCCCCCTCTGAAATAGCCACATTATTTCCCCCTTGATTTCCCCCTTCATTACTAATGTATTCACTTCTCTGACTTGTGCCTGGTTATTATGGCCGGTCTAGAATGTCATTACCGTCTCAGAGTCCCCTCGGTGTGCTTTTAGCGCTTAGTCAGACTGCACACCTTCACTCTATCATGTTTAACAGTGCCACCATGACATATGCCCCGCATGGATACCATTAAAGATGAAAACACACACAGAGCAACAGCAGAGTGAGAGGGCTGTGAAGGTGCTCGCATTTAAGAAAGAAAATGATGCCCATTTTTCACATCAGACTCAGAGTTTGTTTGAGAATGTTTGTGATACGTGTGCAGTCTGTGTTGAGCACAGAAAGCTAGGCCGGGACAAGGACAAACACCTGAAAGTGCAAGTAATACTTTTCATCTCTCAGTCGATATTCTATCTTTAGCCCGCAATGTGAGGTACTTCAGATAAGATAGTGAATACAACAAAGCAGCAGATGCACATTTTAAAATCTCTGACTCACATCTTCAAGCCTGTGTGTAAAACAGACAACAGAACGAGAGGTTTTTACAACAGTCTGTCAGGACCTGCTGTCAATCAAAACACATAGCACAGGACAGCCACAATTCTTCAACACAAACCTCATTCCTCCAGCACATCCTGCTGCACAGTGAGCACAATAGAGCAACTCTACTCTCATGTAAATATTTTGTTAACCTTGTTTACAGTAAAGTCAGAGACTGATCAGTCTGCTGAAAACAGACAGAAACTCAAGAGATACGTCAGACTATAAAGCAGTAAAATAAAACTATGCACGGAAACTTATGCACTGCAAGGGTTACCTTTCCTAAACTTACTTTAAACACTGTCTAAAGTAAAAGAAGCAATATATATATAGGCTACATCATAAAAAATTAAGAAAAATGTGTACAAGGAATATATAGAAAAAAGGCATGTTATTTTGCCAGGACCTTTTAGACATTTGTGAAGTCTGAACTTTGAAATGTACATAGCCTACTATAGGCTTTCTTATCGCGAGTCAGACAAGATTAAAACCACTCTTATGACATGTAAATATGGAGCTAGCTTATGTTTTATATCTATTAAACTTATATTAATATTATACACATTTTAATCACACATTTAAATATATCTACAGTATCTAATACATCGATAAACAAGATGTTAATCTGTAACATTTAAATGGGCTGGTAGGTTTATTCCAATGATTTTAAACGTCAAAGTCCGTGAACACAATGTAGTAAGAACTATTAGTTAAAAAGGTGGAAAATAGGCTTTCCTGCTGCACAACGTCTGCTAAATATCATCAGATAATTTCAATTCGGTGTGAGCTACAGTGGGAACCTGAAACTACAATTTTGAAATATTCAAAAATACGAAGAATGTATTGAGTTTACCAAACCTCTGTAGCCCACTTCTTATTTCTGCTTGCTGATGACAGCCCGAGGTTAGCCGGTACTAGCAAAATACACACACGGCTGTTAACTGTTAACCGTCGAGTTGTATTATGGGTAATTTAGGCAGCTCGTTTGGATAAGAAGAAGAATGGTCGAAAAATACTTTAATAAATAAAATGTTACATGAAATAAGACAGAGGGGCAAAATCAGTGAACAACTCTTTAAACCATCTGCCGGTTGGTAGGTGATCAAATTTGTAGATAGATAGATAGATAGATAGATAGATAGATACACAAACAGACTGATATTTAGATATATAGGTATCCAAGACAGAGATGACATCACACATCTGTCACCCACCCCCTTAAGCCTGTAGGAAAATAATACAATTAGAGAGAAAATAAAATAAAAATAGAATAAAGGCTATTAAAGGTACAACTAAACACTGCAACATTGGCTATCAAAATTATAACTATACACTGCCACATTGAGTAGTGGCTGTATGGAGGTAGTGCAAATTTAAACATGATGAGCAGAGTTAGTGCAAAAAACAGTACAGTGCAAATGTGCGTAAAGATTTCTAACCATTAATAAGTGAGCGATAAAGTGTCATAATGATTTAAGTCCTGGTGTAAATTCACTTTTCAGGTCTATGACCAGTACAGGGGGACAAAAGAGTCCTGACACTGTCTGTGGAGCAGGACTGGGACAGCACTCTGCTGCTGAACACGCTCCTCTGCCTGATGAATGTGCTGTGCAGAGGGTGGTGGGCGTTGTCCAGGATGGATAACAGTTTATCCAGGGTCGATCTCTCTGCTGCTGTCACCAGGGAGTCCAGCTCTGTGCCCACTACAGAGCCAGCTCTCCTCACCAGTCTGTTCAGCCACGTGGCGTCCCTCTTCTTGCTGCTTCCTCCACAACACACCTCAGCATAGAAGAGAACACTGGCCACCACAGACTGGTAAAACATCAGCACCAATTTCTTGCAGATGTTGAAGGACCCAACCCTTCTCTGAAAGTACAGACCGCTTTGCCCTTTCTTCTGAATAGTGTCCATGTTAGCTGTCCAGTCCAGCCTGTCCTACAGCTGCAGCCCTAGTGTTTATTGTGTGAAACTTTGTCAGGAAAAACGTATTATTGATCAAGTTTTTCTTTTATGTTTTAGCACACTTGACATCTTTGTTCATATCTGCCATAGATCACGACATGTGTTTCTGTCTCTGCTCAGATTTTAAAATTGATATCCTCATTTAAAACCACAAAATAACACTTGTATGAATGTGAACTAGGACAGCTAACGCAGCCATGCTGACAGAAAACAAACATGTTGAGGGGCTTAAGTGGGAAGTGGTGGCAGGTCATGAATCATTCCCAGCTGGACGCCCAGCAGGCCATTCCTTCCCTCCTCTTTCAGAGATCTTTAACTCCATCCCACAGGACAAGAACAGTTTCCCCAACATATTGTCTGAGCTCAGATGTGAACCTGCCACCGACTCCAGTCCCATCACCACCCGTCTGCAACACAACACCGCTTTGTCTACTCTTCCTCACACCTGAAAGGCTGTAAAGCCAAACAGTAAGAGAAACATACACAGGGCCCCCCAGGAGCTACAGACAGGGGGAAAGTGTGAAAGGAAATTCCTGTCAGGAGAGCTCATCTTCACTATTTTAGGAATCGCAAACTTCCTTCACACACGCTAAGAGGAAAGCACAGATTCGTGTGGACCTCCCACACCTTCCCATTCAGATTTCAGGTCCTTCTGTGTCCATCATGGACCTTGATGCTGTGTCTGACAGTATGACTCTCAAATAACTGAGTATGAACCAGTATGAAACTTCCCTTTTCAATGTTGACAACTTTAAAGCTGCAGTAATCTAATGTTTTTATATCAACAGTGGATTATATTCCTTTGTGTACTCTTACAGGGGTCGCCCAAGCACACTTGTCTCCACTGTTCCTCTCAGCTCTACAGAGCCCTTTGCTGTCTTTAAGCTCTTTGTTGTGGTTGTCTGGCCTGCCCCTTTACTGTTTTGGTTCACTCAGCTCTCATCAACAGCCTGCTGTTTTATTGCTGTGTCATTTTCAATGTTAAAAGCTCAGGTAAACCCTCTTCAAACTACCTGTGAAGCACCATAAAGCACACAGACAAAGTTTGTAAGTAGCTGGTGTAAGATGTGGAGCAATAGCTGAAACGCCAGATATTTTTATATCAAGAGTTGGTGGAGATCAAAACAGGTAGAAGAGCGTGAATATTAGACTTATCATTTAATTAGATGGATAGACACACCACCAAAGATGAAAAGAAAAGCTATAGCACCAAAAATCAACTGTGTATAAAATTCTGTTACATCTACATTCAGGCCGTGTGATTAATGACAGTTGCTCTGAAAGCCAAGTGGAAGTAATGTGATGATGTCACCAAACCTCGTCTAAAGCTTTTTGGGGCCATGGACCCCTTACAGGGGTGAACATTTTCCAAGGACCCCCTCATAATCGTAACACCGATTAAGCATATGCTTATTACTATTTGCACTCTAAGATGCCATTGGAACTATTTGTATTATACATTTTACTCTGTCCCAAGCATTACTTCACTCATTTTAACCACCGCTGGAAGTAAAAGCTCTTGTGCAGTTGTGTGTGGCTTCTTAGCTTGAGCCACCAAATAAGAAGCCGTCTGTGCCTTCTCTGAAGTTGTGGCCAGGTTCACCATCTGTTTTCTGGTGGATGTATTCCTCGCTCTTTCGACGGAAAATAATATTTTGTTTTTGTCCAAATATTCCAGCTGCTTTATAATCAAATGTCGCTTTAGCTTGGCTGGCTTCATAGCTTTGTTCCCTGGCTCCTGAAGAAACATGGCGCATTTTGGTCTCCCATCACCAAACTCTAAATAAATAAAACTGAAGTCTATATACCTGTCATCATATTTTCTCAATTTAGCTAGTTTGGGCTTAGCATCACGTGACGATGAGGACTGATTCAAATATTTCTCCATGCTCGCCAGCTAGCTAGCTGGCTAATAAGCCAAGCTAGGCAGCCACAGGAACGGTTCGTTGCGACCAGAGTGAGTTAAGTGATTCATGACAGATTGATGTGATGAGTCACACTCACATCAGTTTCTATTAGCTCAAAGCTAACATGGGTGGGAGTAATGGACACAATATGCTAGTTTCATTGGCGCACATGGTCCTCATCTGTAGACATGCAGTTTTTAATGATACAGCACAATTTTAAAATTTGTTATACATTTATTATAAATATTCTGTGGACCCTCAGGCTATTATTTGCAGACCCCCAGGGGTCCAAGAACCTTACTTTGAGAACCACTGCTCTAAAGGAGGTCAGGGTGGACAGTTGGATGTACAAAGGTAGAGACTTTAACATTAAAGACTTTCATTTGCATCATGCTCCTACCAGCAGTTGTTGTTTCTTTCTCTGCAGAACCGTAAAGATGGGCGATTGCAATACTCTAACAGTCCTTTGTAATGAATTTGGACAACTGTAACAATTATGTCCTCCTGTCAACAGAAGGGCTTGATTATAAACAGCTAAAATGGACCAATTAAGAAGGCAATAAGGGAAAAAAATGTATGCCATGAGAATACTTTTAAATGTTTTATCTCTATTCTATCAATAATTGTACATAAATCATGATCTTTGTTTTAAAATATACATCAAGAATCAATGGTACAGCCAAAACGCTACACACGTTTGTTTATAATGTAAGCACAACATGAAATAGAATATCTCAGGAGGGATCATGGGAAAAATGCATCAAACCAGTACAGCCTGATGTCTGCGAGACGTGCAGAGTGAGTTTCAATAATGGATGTTTCCCTCACAATCAGCTGAGAGATCGCACGCTGACAGACAGGATGCAAATGGTAAATCTTTCGCAAATGTCATGACTGACTGGCGTTCTCTGAGAGACAGGAAATCAAGATGTCGGAGGTGTATTTGGGAAGCAAAACAGGCATTTACTATGAAGGGAAGATTTCAGCTTTAAAATGCTCCACTATAAAACTGTTATGTCTATCAGAATACAGTAAGAGAGGGCAAAAGGGAGGCATGACACCCACATGGAGTCAAGTTTAATGCCAAGAAAACATTGTGCAGATCACTCAGACTGATACTGTTCATTACAAATGTGCTGGTGTGCTGTCAACACTTTGGACACGGTCTATTTCCAGGGTGAGTTTAAGGCTAACAACTTACTTCTCGAGACATAGGATCTCTTATACATAACTTCTTCCTAAGTGGCTCTTAGAAACTGCTGAACAAGGTACAGCAAAGTCATAACCTAATGTGTGCTGGGTTAAACATGGCTGCTGGCCAACACTCCTCTGCTGTTTGGACACTTCAGATTGATGGGAGGCAGGGAGGGGGCATCTGTACTCAGCACACACCCGTGATGCTCCAGGAGCGGCTAGCTCTCACCCCATGTGTCACAGTGATGGAAATGTTTTATGCCAGATGTCAATACCTTCCATATGGATGTGCTGAATAATGTATATTTCCAAACTGTGAGACACCAGATATGAAGGCCAGTCCGCCTGTCAGCTACGTAAACGGTTTGAAAAAATATATAATCCCATTAGGAATTGTTTGCATTCTGTCAAATATAATTAAAAGCACACATTGCCCCAACGTATAGCTATGTGGAGTGAACGCCAAAGAAAACCAAACACATCAATTCATACAAGTTCACGGCTGATAGCGTATCTTGTCATGATAATAAACACATTCTCCTGCCGTGACCTTTCATGCTGCGTTTCGTGACACTGTTATGACTGTTATCACTCAGTTAGCTCATTGAACTTAATATGCACTAAACTGTGAAGTGAAAAAAAGCATTAACAGTGCATATATATTGTGTAAGCATGGTTCTCAAACAGCAGATTCAGCTGGAGGACAGTCAGCAAAAACAGTGGTGTAGGAGCACAGTGAGTAAGCAGAGCTGCAGCTGTGAACTCTGCGCTAAGGAGACGGTGTTACTCCTCTGCACACAAAGCTGAAGCTGCAATATGGAAATGCGTGGCTCGACAATGTCTGAGTATGCTGCAAGTTAAACTAAATGTTTAAGCCCCCTGTTGTAGGAGGAGCCTCCCAGATTAATATTATTTCTTATCTTTGGTAGAATATATGTTCTTTGCTTCAAGGAAGTTGTGTGTCTTTGCCAGATAAACCATATTGTCCTTAGATAAAACATTGCAACAAGAAGGTCAGCCTCTGTGATTCTTTGACCCCCATAGTGTTTGCCAGCTCTATTCAGCGCGACTGTAGAGGCGCCTCTGTTGGACTATTTTTTCTTTCATTTTAGCTTTTTAGTTTAGGTTTCTATATTCAATTATTTTCTTTGAGTTAAGATAATCAATTAGTAAACAGTTAGATCCTGCTTGATGTGTCTAAACCGACCATTTTTATACTGTTCAAGGGGCCTGAAGCCTGTTCCAGCTGTCATTGGGCGAGAGGCGGGGAACCTGTCAATCACAGGGCTGACACATATAAACATTCATGGTCACATTAGAGTCACCAATGAACCCAACGAGCATGGCTTTGGACTGTGGGAGGAGGCTTGAGGGAAGAACATGCAAACTCCACACAAAGACCCCCTACATCTGGACCGGGACTGGAACCAGGAATCCTCTAGCAGTGAGGCGGCAGTGCTGACCGCTGCACCACCGTGCATACCCCACACTGAATGTCATGAATGCATATATCTTTTATTAGTATATTTCGCATATTCATACAGCTTTATGTGAGGATTTATTGAATGAAAATCTGGAGACAATGTATCTTTTGCAAAAAACAAATGTAAAGTGGATGCTTGTTGATACTGATTACATCACCAGCGGGTGAAATTAGTTTGTTTTTTCTGTTTTTATTTCATCCAGACATTAATGGAAGCAAAGTGCTGCCTGGAAAATAAAACACAATAGCACAGTATGCAAAAAACGGTTAGCAGTAATGTTAAGTGTATGTTTGAGAGACAGCATGCAAAACTCACTGCTTTGGTCCATTATTCATACCATCTTTGCAGATAGTTTGCTTTAGCTAACATCTGACAGAGCAACATTTATCTACCCACACTGATTGCTTGTCCTGTAAACTAGCCTGCATCATGATTGGCCAGATGACAAGCACCTTACAAAACAGGGGGCAGAGAGCCAAAAACATATTTGTGCCTGGTTCCCCTCTTTTCCCATGCATTCCAGCTGCTGGGGCAGAGATAAGCAGCCGCTTTGGGTGATTAACTCCAACCAATAAAAAGCAACATCACACTTTAACCTACAAAGATAAAACACAATGTTTCCAAAGTTGATTTATTCCCTCTGTTATCGTAGGATTACGTGGGACGTAAACACACAAGTTTGGATGTGTAAAATCCTCCAGACACATAAGCAAAGCATTAAGTCTCTGACATTCATCTTAGAGACAATTTTCCAGGATTCAAGCGCTTAAAATGATTATTGTGACTTTATGAACGATGTGTTTCAGCTAATTGCGTTACACTCTGATCACTGGGGATTAAAGTGAAGAATTACTGAAGATTTAATAAAGAAATAATCATTTAACAGCTCACTGAACTTGTCCTTGCAAAAACACGACTTTGCTCTTGCAGTATGTTGTTTCTCTGTTGTTGTGAGAAGCAGTTTTCACAGTGGGAGTAATGTGTGTACCCTGAACCGGCTCCAGCTAGCCCTGCCAGGCAAACATGAAGGTCTGAGGCCCAAACAAAACTTTCAGGCTGATATTTGTTACAAACAGCAATAAAAGAGATAAAAAGAGCTCCTGAAGGTTAAATGTATTTCAGACTGTGACAGCGATCATATCGAGATGGCTTCATTGCACACATGGTTCACGCAGCTGCCTCTGCCATGATGGAAGAGCCAGATGTATGTGAGAGCCAGAAGTCAGAATATTTCAAGGACAATTGTGCCGTTTCACTCAGCATGTGCACCAGGCTACACTTTGATGTGTCAGCTTCACATACCTGGTTGACAGGGAGCGAAGACGAGCGACCAGTTACTTGTCAATTGAAATGTTCAAACTGCATGCCAGAGGAACATCAAAAGTAGCTTTTCTTATGTAGGTCTGAGGGGCCAGAATCCAAGGATGTGCAAAGGACTGTTTGAGTCTTGCAGAAACGTGGAGCCAAAAGAATATGATAAAAATGTCAGAAAGAAAGATAAAAAAAAATGTTTACTTAATTTATTCTGGACAATTTCAGCCTTGCGCAAAATGTGTGCAGATGCACAGTGAAGTTGATGCCAACATTTCATCATGCTCTAACTGCAATATCAAAGGTGGTCAAGCGTTTGAATAATGTTTACAAGATAACTGAAATGTGTCCTTTTCATCACAGCCTGGAGCCAAAGGCAAAACGCAACAAAATAAAGAAATAAGTGGACATTTCTTGAAACATGCTTATTTTCTTTCGTTATGGGAGTTTGATATGAAGATTTATGCGACTCTGGAGATAGTATATGTGGCACGATCCAGCTGCTGGTTTATTTTAAATAACACATGGAAATGTGAGAAAACAGCCAGCCAGCTGGCTCCCTCCAAATGTAACAAAATTGGCTACGGGCACCTTCGGGATTAAAATTGTTATTTTTACACTTCTGTTTTTTATGGATCACTTACACATCTTTCACATTTGCTGGACGGCAAATTAAGTTACATTTGAACCCAGTCCAGTCGCCTGTTTCCCCCATAGATTGTATAAAAAGATGGACGAACAGCTCACCAAAAGTGAAGCCAAACCCTCTCTATTGCCCCCTGCTGACTGGTTGCAGTATAGGTCATAAAGCCGGCCTACTCCATGTCAACAGATGGGACATGAGTCAAACTATAAGATCTATATACACCTCAAATACATTTTTCTCAAACATAATTTCTGTCATTATTAGTTCTCATCATGCTGATTTGTGTCCAAGTGTTCATTTATTAGTTATTTGGTGCTAATAAAAAAGGGGGGTGTCGCTTCGTGATTGACAGCCGCGAGAGGAAACATAACTAAAGGAATCACGACAGCCACTGAACTTTCAATAATATCTGCTTCAGACCAACACGAGAAGTTGCTCTGCTGTTGACTGAGACGGCCTGAGGTATTTTTGCAGTTAAATGTGAGTTTCAGGCTTGGGTCAATACTGCGGCTCCACCAACATACTGGGCAGACTCCAAATGTGCAAGATGACAGCAACCGCATTTTGGCTTCACGCAAGTATGAGGGAAGGTAGAGACGCATCGTCCATCTGTAGCCTTTGTCACTGGTTTCCCACTGTTGCTAAGTTAAGCTAACAGGCTACAAGCTGATGCAATAAATGTACCGTACAGACATGAGAGTGAAATCAATTGTCTCATAACTCTCAGAAAAAAAAAGGTGTTTTTGTTTCAAAAAAGAGGAACTATTTCCGTTCAGAAAAACAAAACCATAAAACACAGCTCTCTGTTCTTTCTGAAATCACACAAAGAGTCACGTAAATCAAACAAAGTTGCTTCTGAAATCACTTGCTCCTTTGCTTGCTACCTGATGAGGTGTGGGTTTGAACAAGTGTTTGTTTAAAGCACCGCTACAGCCTGAAACGAGCTGTAAACAACAATCAGGAGGTAATGAAAATGTCCAGCTGTTGTCTCTGAGTTATAGAGGCAATGCTATTTACTATTTGCTTGTTTTATGTGCTTGTTTTGTGGGGAGTTATTGTAAGACTAACAGTACAATTGCTCAAGTGAGTAAGAGTACAGTATAAAGCATCTTTAACCGGTTTAACTGCTTAAGGATAAGAATCATTCATCTCCTTCTTTGCTGTGCTCTCTCCGGGCTCTTAGTGGTTTTATTACAGAGAGGCAGCACTGTAACTGGACTTTACATTCTATAAAGGACACCTGCTCACGTAAGATAAGTCATACACACACAGGAGAAGACACCTAGCTGCCATACTGTCCTGAAAGCAGTTTAAAATGTAAAGCTTCTCTGACGAGCAGACAGATATGAGGCAGGAGTGAAGAACATTAAAGGTACGCTCTCTCTCTCTCCGTCTCTGAGGGTGCGACACAGGGCACATTAAAAGCTCGTGTCAAAGGCAGCGCCGTGTTTTTCATTGCGAGCAAATTTCCTGTTTTCTTTATCATGTTCACGCTTCTCCCACTTCCCCTTTTCATGGACGGCGAGGGAGATGTTGCCGTTAGTGTTTCCTCGCTCCTCTGTCGTTTTTGTCTCTGATCAGTCACATGACAGGAACAGGAAAAGAAGAACAAATAAAGCTTTTCTAAGGATGAAACATGGGATGCTACATGGGGGTCTTAAATAAATAAATAGAGGTTTTCACAGATGTAGAAATTGCAATTGCGTACTTGAGTGCTGTGGCTACTGTGTTAATGGGAAAAAAGCCTTGGTTCCTGAATTGATCTTTTTTTCCATAGCTGTTGGGGGTAAACAGCACTTGTCGGTGACAGTGCAGCTACAGCTCTTTCAGTGACACAGTATCTGGCAGAGGGCCAAGGCTACGGCACTCTGAAATAGCCGTGTATGTCCGGTGGAGGACAGGAGGCCATGCAGGCCACAGAGCAGACCTGCTCTCTGGATGTGGAGTCGCTCTGCCGCAGGCTGTAACATACTCTCTCTCCCTCTCTGAGAGAAATAAAGCCCACTTCCTGTGTCATCTGGACACAAGGCCGGGCCAGGCGACAGCCTGACTGGCAGCTCGGCTTTGATTTCATTGTTACTACTGAGGAGGATGACATCCACAACGTCCCTGGCCGCTCCACTATTGGGGGAGCTCGGCCTTTCCAACATCCTGCCAGAGGAGGGGTGAGAAATTAAGGATGCGGCGACTGGCCATCTGGGCCGGCTTCCTATGTTTAAAACCTCTGTCCCTGACTAAATCTTCCTGTACCTGCCTCACAGGCACACCGGACAACTCAAGCTCTTCCTCTGCGGCCAGTCACTGTTTTAACTGGTCATCATTTTAACGCTGAGAAATGGTTTCCCCTGCTGAGAAGGGAACAAGCACATTCTGGTAAACGCTTTGTCCTGCTCCTGCCAGTGACATTTCTGTTGGGAAATATCTCTCTGATTACAAGCTAACGCCAAACATTAGCCCAGACCTGGCCTGCTGTGATGGCATGCACACTCCTAAAACTCACGCTGCGACTGCTCAGAGGCCAAACTTTGATGAGCCCCATTACCGTGCTTGTTACCTAATTCATAGAGATCCAGGCAATAAACAAGTCGCTGCTGTCGGGTCAGATGACCCAGTGGGCTAAATCACCGCTGCAGCTTACGTTAGCGCAGTAAACAAGGGCAACGCAGGGAGTGCCGGGTCAACAATTATGGGTCTGGATGCCTAAAGGGAGGGAAGCGGGCAATTTCCTCCGGCTCTGCCAATGGACGCTTTCCCATGAACCCCAAGCGACCTTCAATGACAAGGCAAGAGGTATGAGCGACCGACAAAACGCCGCACGGACGTCCAAGTCGCAACCCCATATGCACAAACATCTGCCTGAGACTGAGCAGCAATTTGAATGCAATAGCGATAGTGGCTCTCATTAAATCGATAAGTGCTCTAAATGATGCTTGTTTCTAAGCAACGTGAGCACTGGAGTGTTGTAATATGTGTGTAAAAGCCAACACGTCCCAGGATCCAGTTTCAGCATCCAGAACACAAGTGGAGTGATCGTCCATTAAAGGCGATAGATGCCAAAAAGCAATATCCCTGCAGTGCCCGTCAACACAACATACAATTAATGTCCTCTCCAAGGCTGTTTCAGGTGCTGATTCTTGTTTTATAGCCTCCATTAGCAAGTCATTTGTGACGCTATGCTAAGTATTTGGATCTGTGTATTAAAGGCTTGTGTGAACTAGACAGAAAAGTCAGAGAGAGAGAGAGAAAATCAATCGGCTAAACCTCCTCTGTATGGAAATGATTCCCTCTGTGGTGTTTCAGGCTAAGAAAAATGTAGCAAAACGGGAGCCCGCTGTGGCTAACGTTTTACTTGCACAGTAGGGACAATGAATGACCACAAAGGTCTGCTTCTACATGGACATCTATAAAAGTGTTCATCGGTTTTATTGTGTATTTCGGTCTTTTACAGGCAGGTCAGACTGACTGTGAAAGACAACAGTCCTATTGATTCTGAAAAGGGCAGGGAAGTTGCTGAGAGCCATAATGAGGGGGCAATAATTGTACATACCTTTTTGCGACGGGTCAAGCAATAAGAGAGCCATTAAGAGGGCTCTGCCATCAGAACAAGACTGAAGCTGTTAGTATGCCTCATCAGGACAGCTTGTCTTGGGGTCGAGCAGCTTCAGAGACCGTCTAATGACACCGTTCTACTTTGGAATTGAGGGATGAGTCCAGCACTTTCTGTAACTCTCAACAATAGGACATTCACTTACACTTCACGCCGTGATCGGCACAGCCTCTCCTTACAATTTAAAAGCTCTTTTGATTTGCAGCGTGGTCAGACACACATCAGATGAACCAGTTCTTTCCTGGCACAACCGGCCCCAAGAGTGTACAGGCAAGTTAGCAGCTTTGTGGCACTGTAGGCACAGCAGTGCCTCAAGCAAAGAGAGTGAAATGATGACAGCATGTTGACATGGAAAAGTGCTTGAGATAAAAAGGTATAATGTTTATCATGTTCACCACCTTAGTTTTAAGAGTTAGCATGCTAACACTAGCTAATTAGCATAAGTCCAGCAGAAGCTAATCGTAATATCCTTAAAGATTTGCAGGTATTTAGTCATAAAACTAAAAAGCTGGACCCACATGTACCTGATTATGCTGTTAGATGAAAAGTGAAGGGATTACTAAACTTACTCATTCAGTGAGAGTAGCTTAAATGTATAGAAAATGTAAAGGTATCGATCACAAGTTTGACTTGAAACCATTGTTGGAGCTAGAAAGTCAGGGGACAATCAAAGTCCGTATGATTTATGAACAAGATTTTTGACCCATATTTTACGGCATTCAGCCCAATATGTAACAAGATATTTAACACAAAAGCCATAAACAGGGCACTTGTTTAGCTCAGTGGGTAGAGCAGGCGCCCCACATACAGAGGACACAGTCTTAAATGCAGAGGCCGCAGGTTTGACTCCCGCCCTCGGCCCTTTGCTGCGAGTCATCCCCCACTCTTCTCTCACTGTTTCCTGTCTCTCGTCAGCTATCAATAAAGGTAAAAATGGCCCAAAAAATAATCTTTAAAAAAAAAAAAAGCAGTAAAACGTTAAATTAGTGGTGGCACAAGAAATAAGTCCAGGGATCACCAACAACATATTCATTTAAAAGGTTAAAGGAAGCAGGATGTTTTCAAATATGCACTTTTTAAAATAACATTTGGTACTAAAATCATCCCTTTCATTGTTTAGTTTTTTTTGAGTGGTGTTGTTGCTTCAGCCACCTGTAGGACCATGAATGTCTGGACAGAGTGGTAATTGAGAAATATCAGACTGGACCAAAGTGCCGGAGCCAACAGCCCCACATCACCATCCCTGCAGCCAAGTAGCCAGCATGGCTGCAAACTGGGCACAAAAAAACATGGAGGGGTCAGAATCTAGAAACAAAACTACCACAGATGTTTTCAATCATCTATCTAACACCATCTTGGACACATATTTGGCTTTTGCTGCAGATTCCTGCTGTTGAAAGAGCTTATCTCTCAGCTCGAGTCATACTTGGGGTGTTGGTGCTTTAGCAAGATGAGAAAGTGAGTGACCAGACATCCAAATGCCCCGGGGGCCTCGCTACTCCATGCCAGTGATGAGTGAGGCACCGGACTCCCTATTTATTTGGACTTTACAGCCAAGAGCTTCCCACACGGAGCAGAGACGGCGGCAGCATTCCTCCCTCATCCGAGGCTGCTCTCCAGCTGATAGAAGGAGATACTCAAGGACAGACACAGAGGGCCTGAGGTTTGAATCCTGGGATCAGCGGTGAGAAAATAGGGGGGTATTGTTGGCTAAAACAACTCGACCTCTTAAAGTGGGTGACTAGAATAATACCAAGAGTTGAGAGTCAGATTTCTGGGATGATCTGATCAAGCGGAGGTATGCGTACAGAAAACACTAAGCTAAAAGCAATATCAACACTCGGCACCCAGGACAGCGAGTAAGCCAAAGATCATTGGGCTCTAGGGTTCAGATTTATGAGGAAAGAAATGATTCACTGCTTTCATATGTGGCTCCTTAACTGGGACGCCAATTATGCTTCAACAAAAACAAGGAAGACGCATCAATCAGTGATTCGCAATCCATTCAATGGCATCCTATACCAGCCAAGTTACACTGTTACGCTTTTATAGAAGACTTTCTCTGGCTTGTGTAATAAATGTTTTGGAAGCACCATAATTCAAACCAGAGCCGGAGCGTGACAGGAAGACGGTAGAAAATGGCTCGGGGTGAAATCTTAAAGCGCCACACAAACGCAGCTGCTGTGTAAATTATATCCTCTCCCCATGAAATGACAATGACTTCTGAGCTGGCAGGTCCACAATCCATGCGGCCTCAAATCTTCCCCTCCGATCAGAATAATGGGAAGCCAAGCGCTCTCGTCATGCTTGCATCGGAGTGTTGTTCAGACGTATCTTTGTAAGGTCACACAGCGGTGTTTTGTTGAAACAAATGTGGGTGGTTAAAAAAAGCCTTTAAAGTATTTAAAATATGTGGACTGTTTAATCTTTTGAAAGAAGAATTTTGACAAGTTATTCAACAGGAGATTTTCGTCAGAATAGACAAAAGGTTTTCTGCATTCAAGGTCCATCCTCTCAATCTCAGTGTTCGGCATTCATGAGAGGACATAAAGACTGAAAAGAAACACTTCTTCTTCAACACAGCGTGTCAAGATGAAGTTCAAACCTCCATATTGTTTTAAATAACATTCAATTATATCACAAAGTAGGAGTTGGTTTCAGTCTGAGGTGCAAATATCTGCAGAGCCCGGCCTCCGTCTCCCACCTCTCCTCCTTAATGATGCACTCCATCTCTCAGGTAGACACTGTGCGGCTGTAATTGATAAATGTGTGTCTCCGATATGAAGCTGATGGTTCTTTCTGCCTCCAGGATAGATCTGAGACATTGTGCCTCTATATTGTGTTACCAGCACAGAGTAAGAAAGATGGAGGCCCTGTGCGCTTGAACCAACAGGCCTGCAAATAAGAGTTTCATAAGATTAAACCACACATTCTCTAATAGGGACACCAGCTTTACAATTCCAAGGTACACATCGTGATTTCATGGAGAACTTATGTGAGCTTTTACTCGATTTTGAGCGTTGTCAAAGTGTGGGTGGAGCCTTAAAAGGGACAAACAGGCAAGTAAAAAGAGAGGGGGGGGGGGGGATGCACGTGACTTCAGGCTCGGATTTCAACTTTTGTGACACTTTATTTTATAAATCATAAAAGTCAACAAAAGAGAGGACCATCATTCTCATTCAAATGTACTATGTGATGCCTTAAGTCCTCATCTGTTCCACCAAATGTATGCGACGCACCCAACACAGGATCGAGAGCCATCCCTCCACCCCTGGAAGATATGATTCCAGTGGCCATATGTCGACTGCCCCTCACAAGAGTTTCCCCTGTTCTTTATGAACAGCTGTTCGGCAGGAATTAATGATGAACATCTCAAACATACACATTCGGCCACTTGGAAATACCGTAACCTCAGACACACTTCCAGGCTGCTCAGTCAATCACAGGGCCCTGCTCGGGGGATATGATAACAACGTGGATTTTTAATTGTTTTCTAGACGCAAAAGTGATAAAAAAGCACTTCTAGAAGATCACACTGTAAATATCCAGACCTTATAATGACTTCACCAAAATAAAACTACTTGAAAAGACCACTTTTAGACATATGAAGAGATCTGACCCCCACCCAAATCCTCCTCCTCCTCCTCCTCCTCCTCCTCCTCCTCATGTCAGTCCAGTATACATCAGCCAGCTCTCCTCCCACTCTGCCTCCTGCAAAATCTGACCTACATACTATACATTTACTTCAATGCAAAGTCACTCAAACTAAAAAAAACACACTCTTTTTCCTCCGTCTGATTTCAGCATCAATTAAAAGCTCCATCTTTATCAGACACAACAACAGCATGCCTCCCCCTAGTGCCTATCTGCATGCAGACTGAGAGACCCCTCACTGAGCTCCCTATTAATGCAGTCTTATATAAAGAGGCAAATAAGCACGCTTTCAATAATGGAGTGATAAGTAGGTAAGTGGTGCGTTTAAAGGTCTGCTAAAAATAAGGAAACTACGTGCGCACTGCAAACAGAAGAGATGTTAAGTGGAAAGTAACGCTTGTTTTTTGGGTGGATATGATGCATTAAAAATAATGAAACATCACGCTACATTTACAATTAATAAAGCAGAAAACTTTCAAACATTTAAGAGCACATCTTGACACGAAAAAACTATTCGCCAGTTGAAATAAAAGTTGAATCAACCTCCAATCAATTATTTACTGAAAGTTTGTGTCAGTCACCTCAACCTTTCCCTCCATTAAAAGTTTTGGCTCCAAACTTTCACGCTCACTGCAGAAGTCTCCTCACCTGAGGCATATGCTATTCCAATCCAAGTCCGACAGAAAAACGTAAAGTCTGTCTTCATCTCCAGATCTCCGGTCCAGAAGCGCACGAGCCTGCGCGGTGATTCTTGTAAAGAGCCGTTAGTTTGAGTGCCGGTGGAGACAGAGGAGAGGTGGCACGAGTTAATGTCCGTGGATGGGGGAAAAACTCAGGTGAACCTCGGCCATTCGATGCCTGTCTGCACTCTGCACAGAGTCGAAATGCTGAGGGGGGACAGGGAGGGGAAAAAACGTATTTTTTCTCTCCTCGTTTTGTCAAAAGGATGCACAAGGCACTGAATGGGATTTACAATGATTTCCCTTTCCTCTGCTCGTGACTGGAGCGCATGCACACCCACCCATCCAGTTCATAAAACAAGCTGAATCGGACGGGTGTGTGTGTGAGTCCTCGTGGGTATGGGGTGTGTTTAGGGGGGTCACACTAACATCCATGACAAATTTCCTTCCTGCAAGATCCCTTTCCTCTATTCCTCTGCGTTAAAAACCTATAGTGATCATATTATATAGGACAATAAAGTGCTATCTTATTGTATAGCTTTACTTTAGAATCAGTGTTTATGATGCTGGTTTGGAGCTGTGGTTTTCCATTTGTTGCTGTGGTGCAAAACAGTTTTATATTGATTTATATTTCATGGATTTTACGAGGCATTTAAATCCCCACTGACATCCAAATAGCTCAGCAGGTAATCCTAATACCGCCAGAAATTTAGAGAAAGCCACAGCAGGAGCAGAGCAAAGTCGCTGAGAAAATGAACAAAGATAAAGCACAGCCTCAGGAGGAGTATAACATGATATTTTTCCTTTAAGTCACATGCTTTTAATCCGCAAACTCATCTTGCCTCTAACTCCTCTGACAGAATATGATCTTATCTTTAAAGGTCAAATGTCTGCCGTTTATTTGAGGTGGTTGTCTTTTGTCCTTATCAACACAAATTCTCGGAGCTGTTCAATAAACCAAAGCCGAGCAGAGGAGTCCTGGGAGTATCTCTCCATTGAAAGTGTAATTACTCTTCCTGAGGGGTCAGATGTAATGATGCCTTCGCTTAAAATGACCTGAGCAGGCCTGTCCAAGTCCTGTTAACCTCCCCTCCGCCCACACATCTATCATCCTCAGGGAGTCTTCAGAGTGTGAATGAAAATCATGTACCGAGAGCACAACACGGCCGAAGCGAGCCGCTATCAGCTCTGTTTTATCTTCCAGGGGGGGATTTGGAAAATTGAAAACCCGTGTACCATAAACACTCAAAAAAAAGTCAGAGGGTACAAGAGGTGCACTCAAAAACGAAACGATAGAGTTTCGGGTGCAGTTAGCTGCTTTATTCATTTACTGTGTGTTGTAGCAGCCGCTTTGAGATCCAGTCCGACCTCTTAAGGAGCCACAGAAGAACCAGAGAGCCCATTTCAGGCAGTTTAATCAATCCCAGGCAGCCTTTTTTCCAGCACTGAGTGTGCTGAAAACCCAGCAGTCTGCTGTACCTCCACTTGGAAATCCATTACAACCATAATAACACTCCAGCTGACTCAAGACTCCTTCCCAACTGTGCCTTCAGCACCATTGAACACCAGTTCATCCATCAAACCGCAGCTGTCAATAAGATGTATGAGGACAAATATTTTCTCTCGACATGATTGTGTTATGTTCAATGATTTCGGAGCCACGGAGAAGCGGACATCACAAGTGTTTGGAATAACAGGGAGTCAAAGGATCATTGGGTGTTATTGTGGGCACGTGTTCCCCCCAGATCCCTTACGGCAGTGCACCTCTCTGACCCTGAAACACAATGTTGTGATTGAATGGTTGTAATTAAAATGTTCTCCTGGTTCGAGCCCAGCAGCGCCCTCGCTTTCACAGGAAAATAAACATGGTAAATTGTTGATAGTCTAACAAAAGTATGCTCAGGGAGTTACCAAATCTCATTACCAATATAAAACAGATAACGTCCTAAACGAGTGGCCAATGTAATAATAAACTGCACACACAGGCCGTAGTGATAACAAACAACAGCCCTCATGGAGGACAGCATCAGATGAAAAGGTTTCAGTTTGTAATCCCGCTGGCTCCTGAGAGACAACCGAGAACTCAAGGACCCGTCCTTGAAGTGCCAGCACACCATCCGGCCCATCCTCGGGTCAGGAAACACATTACGGGTCCGCAGCTACTATCATAGGAAGGATATGTGGAGCAAGCATGCACCAGGCTCTCTCTCTCGCGCTCATGTTCATGCCCATGGGCCTCTGCACTCCGCTGCACTCTGCCAAGATACTCTGAAGTAGCTGTCAGTGTTCAAAAGGGTTTCTGTGTTTTTGTTTTGATTGAGGTTGCCAAAATTTCTCACCAGTTGTAGGTCAGGTTCACTATCAGTCAGGCACCGTGGCAGGCTCCCTGACTGGAACAGGGAGCAGAGCCTGTGCATGCTGGCTTGTAGATTGTTTACTAATTAACTTCATAAATTCAGTTTGCTGCTCAAATAAATTATTTAACTGGTACGTTTTTTAAAATCCTAAATGAATTTCAACCTGTTTAATTAGAATTCTTGGCCACTTGGGGGCTGCGACACAAGCAGTAAACACAGCGATGATATATTCACAGTTTAAAAATGGAATGTGTTAGCATATCCACTCGCAGTGAAATTAATTAGTCCTTTTAGCTCCTAAATGCTAAACTATGCTCACCAGCTCCTAGCTATAGCTTTGCCTGCTCCTCAGACCTGGGCAGGTAATGCGCAGTGAGACGTTCACTGATGAGGGCTTCCTAATGATACAAACAGACTTGTTGAGAGTGAACCAAAGCACTAAAGTTAATTAGCTAAGAGATGCTAAAACGCTCCTATAGAGCTGAGTGCACCTGCAGAGTCAGGTGAAAACTCCCTCTAGGTTCAATGAGAGGCACCTTTCACACTGCGCTTAGTCATTTTTCCTGCTGTGAATATAGAAATATTTATTAATGCAACTTTAATTTTTAATATATATAACACATATTTTTCTAGAGAGGCACAGGGTCCAAAAAGAGCCACATACTCATAGACACTCACATAACTTAACATAAATACAAATACAGAGGTATTCCATACATTATAGACAACTGTAACCTTTTACTTTACTTTGCATTGTTTTTTATCACAATCAGTGGTATTTCACTTCACTTGTATCCACAATCATTTCAAGATGCTACACACTATGTGTGATTTTCAACTTTATATGCACATTTTCTGTGCAAAACCTAACCATCTAGTGATAAGTGAAAAGTGTACATAGTTTACATAATGTAAATACTTATTATTGTTATTGTATTTAAATTTATTTTATTAATGTCATTTTGTCCTCGCATTTTTTCACTTGTTTTACCCTTTCCTTAACTTTCAGCTGTTGCGACAAGTGAATTTCCCCTAATGGGGGATCAATAAAGTCTATCTTTATCTTTTTTAAACAACAATTTTCATCCACTTCCTGTACAGTGAAGACCATGTATCTCCAAAGTTGGTGGTTTTGCATTTTAGTAATTAAATACAGGATGAGGTACATGCTAAATGGTATATCAGATCAGAACAGGAACACATGAAATTAGGTGTGGGGTGCCCCAAGGGTCAATTTTAGGTCAAATTCTTTTTAATCTTTATATGCTTCCACTTGGGGACGTCATCAGGACGCACGTCATCAATTTTCACAGCTACGCTGATGACACGCAGCTGTACATTGCCGTGTCTCCTGATGACACAGGGCCTATTGATACCCTTTTAAACTGCATTTTAGATATTAAGTCATGGATGGCAGAGAATTTCCTACAGCTCAACCAGGACAAAACAGAAGTTTTAATCATTGGTCCTGAAGGTAAGAGAGAGAAACTTTTACCAAAACTGCTGTATCTGTGTGTGATAAAGTGTATGTGTGCCTCTGCAGGTGGGTCGGGAGGGGCAGGTTTCCAGTATTTGTATTATTGTGATATGTTTTTAATTCTAGTGATATGTTTTTAATTTTTCTGTGAAGCACTTTGTGTTGCATTCTTTTTGCATGAAAGGTGCTATATAAATAAAGTTTGATTTGATTTGATTTGAACAGATCAGAAAGCCTTTATCGTCATTGTATAGGAATACAACAAAATTGGTGGCGACACTCAGTGACACATTTCCAACATAAACACATAAAAACACAAGACATAGGACAGCAATAAATAAGTATAAAAATATATAATATTGAGGTGTCTAAGTGCAGCAAAGTGCGGGTAGGGTGGCCTGGTAAATGGTCTGCACTTATATAGCGCCACTGTAGTCTTCCAACTACTCTACTCTTACAGTCTTGTGGTGCTCACCCATACACACACACACCTCCGGAAGCAATCTAGGGTTCAGTATCTTGCTCAAGGACACCTCGGCATGTAGACAAGTGGAGCTTGGGATTGATATGACAACCTTCCAATTGTTGGGCAACCCACTCCACCACTCTACCACACAGCCGCCCCGGGTGGTTTTTTGGGTCGAGAAATTCCCCCACTTCTTAGTTATATTGTTATTTTTAATGCCTAACATGGGGTGTGTGTGTGTGTGTGTGTGTGTGTGTGTTAAAACCCACCACTTAAGCATGTAGAGGACAAAATCAGCAAAGAGCTTTGTCCACAGGGGGCGCCAAAATCAACACAAACTGAAAGTTCCTAACAGGAGCTTTAAAATTAATTAAAGACAGAGTGAGAAATGGTAAAAAGTTAGCACATCGTTAAACATCCATCCATTATCTATACTGCTTATCCTGTTCAGGGTCACAGGGTCACCCTGGCCAGGTCTCCAGTCAGTCACAGGGCTGACACATAGAGACAGACAAGCTGTCACACTCACATTCACACCTACATGCAAACTCAACACAGGAAGGCCCACTACGTCCGAACCGGGATTCAAACTACGAACCTTCTAGCTGTGAGGCTCTAACCACTGCAGCCCAACATTAAACATGTTCAGCAGTAAAATGCAACATTCACATTAATGCAGCAGTAATACGTTTATACGTATATAATAGTAAAACACTTACAGGGACCTCCTGTTGCATAGTGTGCGCTTTCTGTACATTTTTCTGGTAATACAAACTTTCATGTTTTGACTTTTAAGGATCTGAATCCAGGACTTGTTGTGGCAGTGGACTGTAATATTGCCACTTTTACTGAAATAAAGGATGTGAGTACTTCATTAGTATTCACACACAGCAGGGGTTCTCTTCAATGAACAGATTGAATTGTTTTAGCCTGCATTCACAGGTCAAAGTGAACGTGCTTTAAGTGTTTCGAAACCACCTCTTTGAAGAGGAAAAGCACGAGTCCCCATCTGGCGCAGCTTATTGTGCCACTTTTCCAATCTGCAGAGGAGGCAGCAGCATCCTGCTTTCTGTGCCCCCGAGGCCCGCCGAGCGGCGCAGAGGCATCCCCACTGTCACTGTGTTTATATGACCCCTCACCTGGCGGGAGGAAACAGGACATCAGTGCTCTTGTGTGTTTGTGAAGATAAGCGAGAGCCCGCCTGTTCTCGCTGTTTAAGTGTCAGAGATGGCTCGTGTATTCATAGTTGCGCGTTGTGCTTTGATGATGCTTAATAACATCCTTGATTATTTCAAGTGAGGTCAAGGGAGTGTGCGGTGTCACAGCTGCAGAGAAGGATCAAAGACAAAGTTTGTTTGAGAAAGAAAAAGTGATTTGGTTTATTGTTTGAATCAGCAGTTTTTACACTAATGTTTTGGTCTTTATCAGGAAACGATTGACAGGTAACATGCAATGAAAACAAAGTGACTGCATAGACTCAATACTGCAAATAATTACATTAGAGTTATTTATAGTTGAAAATAAGTGAGCAACATATCATGAGTTCAAACTAAGGCACATGTAATATATATAAATGATTGTACAATAAAAAAATAAAAATCAACAGGGGCTGCTAAGTTGTCTGATTAATTCATAAGGTGCTTTGAAGTTACATTTGGGTGTCAAGCTCAAGTCAGAAAATCCACTGGAAATACAAATGCACATGATTTTCATTTCAGGCTTATGTTTAAAACATGAGGAACCATTAAATCAAACATAAAAACTCAGTAGTAAAGTGCACGATTCCTCAAGGCTGATTGAACTTTTTGGTGATTAAAAGGCTTCTGCAAACGAGCCAAAGGCCAGTCTGACTTGATGGAGGATAATTATTCAGATGATCATTGCAAGGTTAAAAATATATCCTTTAGAAATATGGTTGAACAGTAAAGAACTTGTACGTCTTCATGTGTGATTTAATGGTTCTTATTCAACCCAGAGTGGCTGAATATTTGTGTTTTTAATGTCATTTTGCTGATTGCTCCTTCAAAATAAGAGCCTCTTCAGAATGATTACATAACAATGACGATCTTTAAAAGGATAAAATGACAAGTTCAGAACGTTTCAAGGCTCTTGAGGTCATTTACAGATATAAACTAGAAGCTTCTGACAATACCCCACACATCACTACAGCATTAACGATAAAGACACCGTCTGGAAGTTTAAACTCGGACAGCTAACAATGGCAGGTCTGTCTTTTAATCGCAGAGAGATAACAGTCATTGGTCAATAAGTGAACCGACAGCTCCTACATACTGAAAAGCTATTTATTGATTGGACCCACGTTAGCCGGACAGAGCGACAGGAGGGTAGTGGATGAGTTTGATAGGCTGAGGCTTCTGACGACTGTCGCTGATGCATGGGCTGAAGAAGGGGAACACCTTCCCCCTCGGCCCGTTGGTGAACGAGTAGAGCAGACTCATGTCATCGCCGTTGTAGAAGGACACCCTCCTCTCCTCGCAGTCTAAGAAAACGCCCACCGTCTTGGGGGAACAGCCCAGCTGCAGCCTCGTCCACGGCTGCGTGCCGGCCGAGTACTCGGCCCCGTTTCGCACTCGCAGCGTCCAGTAGCCGCTCTCGGGGCTCAGCTTGATCCGAGCTTGCCGGTCTACGGCCTCAGAGGCCACGCCCAGGTCCCACTTGGGTTTGGAGCCCACTTCTATCTCCCAGTAGTGTCGGCCTGACTGGAAGCCCTGCGCTGCCAGAACGTTGATGCACTGGATGAAGCGTTTGTTGTGGCCTGCATGTGGGATCACAACGTCACATTCGACTGCCACAGTTTTGTCCCTGGAGACGTAGATGCTCGGGTGCGCTGTGTCAACATCGAAAGTTAATGGCGAAGGACCTTTGGGATGAAACAATTCATTAAATTATAACAGTGATAAAATCTTCGCTAATAGGATCCAACAGAGTGTCAAATTATAAATTGAAAGCTACTTATCACTAGAACAACCCTGTCATTACCTCCATTCTGCTACCACTTCAGTATCTATATATATAATACGCTGGTAATTCTTCTGTAATTACTCCCATTGTCGAGGCAGAACCACTTTTCAGCTTTCATCTTTACTGTTTAATGAAGCACAACGGAGGGGGAATTACCTGGCTTCAAAGCCTTGAACATTTTTCTCCATGTGATGTACTGTAATGGGGCCATGTACTTGTTGCTGAAAGCGTTTATATCAAACTCTGGAGCAATATCCGCCCGCACACACGGTCTGTCGAAGGAAAGCAAACACGTGTTTAGTTAAGGTGATTTATTCTCGGCACAAAAATACAATAAATGGAGACAGAAATCAAATAAGCATATGACAGATGCAAAAATGCCAAAAGCACTGAATCATTTGTGACACTGAAATGAATGCTTACCGAAGCTGTGGGAGCTGGAGGGAGGAAATGAAAGAAACATGACATTAACAACTTTTGTTTCCATTTGATGCAAAACTTGACACTCTGGGATTTATTTAAAGTGGCATGTGATTTATATACTCACAGCTTGACAGCTGCCACGAGGCATTAAACTTTTGGACAAACTTTGATCCACATTTAAACTTTTTGTCCTAGCTGGATCCTTACCTCTGTCACTACCACGCTCTCAGTGTCAGCGCTAGCCTGCTGTAGCATTCTCATATTTTCCTCCAGCTCCCTCAGAGCCAGCTCGATGGCCTCCAGGTGGTGCTGGACTTTCCCCAGCTCCTCCTCCTGCTCTCTCCTGAGCTGCTCCAGCACGCAGGTCTCCTCGTCCAGCAGGATCTGGTGGAGAGCTCTGAATTCTCCTTTGACACGAGCCTGCAGATCTGACCCCAGTTTCTGTGGAAGGGAAAAATTGACCGATGACACCAGAAGAAGACAAAACGTAGCATGTTGTTTTCTTCATATTAACACATTTTTTTCACCAGTTACCAAAGTTGTATGTACCATTAAAGCCCTAAATAACTTACAACTTTATCCTGCAAAAGTGCCAATCTCTAGAGTGAGGCAAACAAGGAATAATGAAGCTACAATTAGCATCTCAAAGCTCGGTGTCAAACAGACACAGAGTGTTGAAGCAAGGAAAGTTTTCCTGTTCGACGTAGCAGCACAGCATGCCCAAAAAAGTCTAGCTTTTATCTTCCATCTGTCTCACATTCATTAGATGTGTTGGTGTTTGTCTCACGGCGTCATGCAGTTTGGTATTGTTCAAACATTTAAAGGACTTCAGAACTGCTTGTGTCAATGCACAAGGAAGAAAATATGGCAGACTTGTTCCCATGTATAAGGCTGAATAGCAGAAAGGATTGCCTATGCATAGTTAACACACAGTGAAGTCAGAGGTTAGAGAGCCATTTATGCACCCAAGCGTAGACACTGTAATGATTTACATATCAAAGCACAAGCTGTCACTTGCTACGTGTGCAAACAGCTCCAAACATGCACAGCAACATATTGCAAACAGCCATTAGGGAGGACGTGTGCATTCTTATCTGCTAAGTGCTGCCATCCCTCGACTTCCCCGGAGGAGTGTACCTTTATGGTTTCCATCTTGTCTTTGTCTCGCCGAATACTGTTGACGAAGTCGTCCTTCCTGAGGCGGTGGTTCTCCAAAGTCTCCTTCAGTTGTTTCTGCATGTTACACAAAGCAAATCAGTGTGAGGCAGGGTTATTATAGTTAACGAAAACTAATATTAAAACTAGCAGTGAAATAATTATTTCGTTAACTGAAATAAAAATTAAAATGACAGTTTTTAGAAAACTGCTTCGTTTCGTAGTAAAACCACTTGAAGATGACATAAAACTAGTTCCAGAAGGTGGCAGCAAAGCAACACAGCGGATATCGGCTCCTGTAGAACCTCCAAAGAAGACGATACTTAATGTGCAAACTAGATTTTCTCAAAATGGCTAAAGTAGCAGGCAGGAAGCGGCACAGTCCTGTATGGAAATACTTTGACTACGACCCTGTAGTAGACAAAAGCAAATGTATCGTGATGAAGAGCAACGGCGACATTTGTGGGAGGCAGCTAAAAGGGAAAAATCCCACTAATTTGAAAGTTCACCTGAGAGGCTCTCACAGAGAAGCACACTAAAAGTTCCGGCTACGGCAGTCAAGGGAGCAGGAGACTGCTAACGTAAGGTCACAGTCAGACAACGGCACAACATCTAGACCTCCAGAGTACATGGTGTACTACCACATAATACCTAAAGAGCTAAAACTAAACTAAAACTAGTCAAATTCTGAAAATAAAACTAATATTACCCTGAAATCAGAAACCAAAAAGAAAGACTAATGGAACTTTCAAAACTATAATAACTCAGGTGAGAGGACAGAAACAAGAGGACATAAAGAGAGACCGTGCAGAGAATCAAGGATCTCAAATGTGAACTTGCCTAACACTGAGCAACAACAATAACGATCCTGGACTAACTACTACTACCTCAAGACTTTTTGTTGTTATTGGAACTTTTTGAGTGATGAGTAAACTCTTTGGTAATGATTGATGAAGAAAGAACACTTATTGTGTTGCACAATTAAACTGCAGTTTTAATTTAATGTATTTCTAATGTCTTGAATTATCTTATAATTGATTGCAATTTGGTGTAAAAACAGCACAAATTACAGTCTATTTTAACATCTTAGTAATTACACCGCAAGTCACCATTAGGTTGGCAGGAAGTAAGCAGGGATTACAGGAAGTGACTTCATCCAGTCAAGAAATCAACACAGGCACGTAAGGCCCGTTAAACTGCTACTTGTTGTGTGTTTGTTGCTTACTTTAGTTTCTGTATGGATTTCAAAAATTAGATATAACCTGTTGATCAATAAACTTTACAGGTGTTCAAATGGTGGATTTGATCACTTCTGGAAAAGAGCCTGGCTAGCTGTTTCCCCCTGTTTCCAGTATTTAAGCTAGCAGGCTTTTGCCTTGTATTTATTTTGTTATTTACTGGAGAGAGTGGTATTGATCTTCTTATCTTATTCTCTGCATGTTACTGAATAAACCAATTTCCCAAAATGAAACTAGAGTCAAAACACACCTTTGTGACAAAGAGTGACAAAGTAACGCAGATATTGAGCGAAACTTACGTCAGAAGTGTATTCGAGTTATATAACACAGAAGGTACAGAATGATCATTTTCAATTAGTTAATTTACTGCCAAAAACTTAATAACACTTTCCAAAGGACCAAAAGCAAAGGTGATTAAGGTAATCCAGCAGGATCATAGTTTAACATAAGCTTGAACTCACCTCTAGGTTCTTGAGGTAAGTGTCCGAGGTTGTGGCCCTGACTTTCTCCACCATGGCTGTCACAAGGTAGTTGGTTTGAAACTGCTTGCAGCTGAACTCCTTGCGACACTGTGGGCAGGTCACAGGTCCCTGGGTTCCTCTCCAGTACCTCGAGATGCAGGGTTTGCAGAAGTGGTGCATGCAGGCCAGCATGACAGGCTCCCGAAACAGGTCGCAGCAGATGGCACATGTCAGGTCCTCTTTCAGGCTGTCTTTGGAAGATGTAGCGGGGTTAGCAGCAGCAGCCATGGTTAAGGGGAGTTTCCTCTCCAAAGACTGTCCACACTGAGGAAGTGAAAGCAGAAGCCTGGATGGAAAGAGGGACAGAGAGAGTTCCTGAAGACAGTTTCAAGACAGTTACTTTAGTTCATAACATTATGTGAAGTTAATCATTGTCTAAATCTGGATCCGGCATAGTGTGCTGTGCCCCTCCCCTCTGAGGTCCAACACTTACAATAAATCGTTGCATATAACTTCCCACTTGCTCCTTTGTATTCGCCTACTTGAAATGTAAACGACAGCCAGTTCAAGTGTAAATGTTAATCAGGGCGAGCAGGAGCAGAAGTCAGGTGGTTTCTCACGGGACTCTATAAGCTAGCTTGTGATTTGTATTGTCAAAGCTTGGTCAGATGTTTGCTTTGGTTTTGCACTGTATGAAGCTTGCTAGCGTTTAGCTTAGTATAGCAGCCAGTAAACCGCCTGTTTATGCAACAAAAATGTAAAACTCGGATATAATGACAACAATTGACTTTAAGTTAACACTTTGACGAACTTACGTTGTCTGTTGTTCGCAGAATTATGACGCCAAATACTTCAAGGTCCCTCCATCCGCTCCCTGATCCCTCTTCGGCTGCTGTTTGGGAACAAGACGTACATCTCTACTGCGCATGTGTCAGCCAAAGGCGCACATGTGATTGGTCCAAATGTTCCAAAGCAAACAGCAGGATCTGAAGTCGTGTGGTCCGATACTTTTTCTGTAATCTCCCTCGCTTATTTCTCTTTCACTTTGCAAAGGCGCTGCTCGGAACACTGCTGTGAAATAAAGTTACATTTGCGTGCTATGACGAACGTACAGAATCATCTACTTCCTTCATGAGCAACCAATGACAGTCTGTGGTCATGACACAAGCAGAGCAGTAGTCAGCATTTTAGAAATACCAAGGAAATCTTTTAAAGGAAGTTTTGGACTAGCCAACCTAAAAATGACATAAAATGACAAAATAAAATAATAGAAAAAAGATAGATAAAAATAAGAAAAAAGAGAAGACAGATGAATATAAAATGAGAGAAAACAAAACAAAAACAGTCAGTTTATAGGATATAAATGATGAATATCTATTTTTAAGTCTGAGGATATATTGTACCAATATAGAAAAACGTCAGGGACCACAAATACAGTGGTAAAAATAAATAAATAATTATTTAATCTATCAATTGTGGCTGATGAAGTTTCCCCATTACATTATAGCTTATCTATTTAAAAGCCATCTCCACAAAGACATTTATAAGAGTACAATTCTGGAAGTGGCCCCCTAAATTCCTACGGTTTCATATGATTTAAATGACCACTCCAGTAAAGTAATGCACTTACGCAAAGTAACTTACAAGAATTCCTATATAAGAAAATTCCCATAAATACTCAGGTCTTTCAAAGTCCACACACACCCACTTTGTAACGCTGGCTCTTTGCCAAAATGTGTGAATTTTAGAGCTTGAAAACAACAACACGCAGACAGCAGAAGGGAGGAGAACTCATACGCATCCATTTTACATCCACTGAGTCAGACTAGACATCATAAAATTGTTTGTGTGACAACTCCAGGTGTAAAATCAGTGAAGTGCACCTGTAACTAAATAACTTTTGCCAACATCAACTATCTAATTTTCTGAACAGGATATGTGGCGTGTGTGTCTTAGAATAAAAGATAAGTACACCAGGAGGTATAATTGAAACATCCCACACAGAGGTTTGCCTCTGGGATCTAATTTGCAGACTTCACACATCATCCATCCTTTTAGATCAATGTTTTAATCACTGAAGAATTCAAGATTTGGCTAAATGCTCCACCTGTCAAATAGTACCCATGTCAGAAACACCAAAAGGAGAAAGAAGGAGGCACGAACGGGAAATGTCTGTTTTTCTGTCCTCATCTCCACATTTATTCATTCACATGGCCTACACACGGAGAGACGGACCCTGGTAGTGTGTGCACTGTGAATTTCCTGGATGTGCTGCTCATTATTCAGGTACATGTATGATATGAGCTCAGGTAAATGTGTAACGCTGCAAAGAACTGCAGTTAAACCAACTGTTTAACTGACGCTCACACTGCAGAGAGGCCTAATTTTCTCCAAGGCCATACTGTAAAACTCTAAAGAACCCTTGTGAGATAAACAAGTTTGTGACAAGGGCAGAAATCCTTTATCATTCGTGCATGCAGGTCATGCTGACAGAATTGCTAACCTTGACTGCAGAGTGACCGGGTGCACATGGAGGCAGGGGCACGGCTATCATAATTGAGAGAATAAATTGAGGCAGAGAGGCGGCCTGCACCGCGATCAATGAGGGTAATCTCTGCAGCCCAGTCAATCAGCATGGCAATTATTTCATCACGACATAAAATCTCACCAAAATGATTCAAGGATCTTGCGGCAAGTCCAGGGACGTTCAAGAAACAAGCGTGAAGGGAGGCATGATCTCTTGATCTGTTTGCAGAATCACATCATTAGAGGCTGACAGTTGCTGAAGCTCCTCTATATATATCTGTCTGATGAGAGGAGATAATTTCAGACTGAGGGTCCTGTTCAGGGTCATGGGGGGCTGGAGCCTATCCCAGCTTTCATGGGGAGCAAGCTTTTCACACTCACACCCACGGGCAATGAACCTAATGAGCATGTCTTTGGATGGTGGGAAGAAGCTGGACTACCCGGAAACTCCACTATGTCCGAACTGGGGTTTGAACTTGGAACCTTCTAGCTGTGAGGCAACAGTGCTAACCACTGCACCAACCTACAGCCCCTGCAAATTCATATTAGTTTTATATTCATTGTGTTATTGGTTCAATAAATCCTGTTTATGTCAAGGTAACTTTTGCCCAAAGCTTTTCCAGGATTGTTGAGTGTGCTCAGAAATAGCTTTATTTCATACTTTGTCAATCAACCTTGAAATGTCTTGATGTCTGTCCAAATATCTTTTCACAATGTGATAGAAGCTGGTGCTCCAATGTGTGAAAGAAAATTACTCCCGGCACACAGCAATGTAGCGCCGTTCATTCAGACCTCAGAAGAACTGATATCATTCAGGTTAGTGACTCACTCTGAGTACTATTGATTGAAGCTTCCAACCAAACCCCATTCAAAAAGCACAACAGTTCGATGAAATGTTCTGAGATTATGTTTTGGCACCCAAAACTGAGATTTTATGTTTGTGTTTAGATCTTAAACAAAAAGAAAAATACGACAAACTTTGATCTATTTGAGGAAGCCATGGGAGCTCAGAGAAATGAGCTTGTGAGAGATTTGTGTCTTTATTGTCTTCACAGTGAATCAACTCAATCTGGCAGCACGTTCATGCTGCTGCATAACAATTAGAAGTTGTGTCATGTTTTATAATGTTCATTTGATTGCTTAAATTAGATCCGTAACACTGAGCCTCAAGTAAAGAAATAAAGGAGGATTTCCTTTACAGCCGTGTACGGCTCCAAAGTTCACTCACTGTACACATGCACGAGAGGAGGAAAGAAGAGGGTTTAAGAGGAAAGCCTTCCTGGAAATGAAGTGACTAATAAATGAAGATAAAACTGCAAAATGTCATAAACTCGGTGATGTAACCACTTTAAATTACATTATGGGATGTTGCATTGCGTTCCTGTTACTGTTCATCGCAATAGAATCGACATATAATACATCCCTTCGAATATAAATGTCATCTACAGAGCGCACTTCCTGCGCAGATCTCCACTGACAGTCCCTGGCACTGATGTGGACGCTGTAGACCTGCCTCAGGAACGCACAGTCGAGCCACAAGATGCGCACTGGGCGCTACAGCTTGGGAGGAGCTTCGGGATTTTTCCCCTCGTTTCACGCCACAGTCGAGTGAAGACTCGTTTTCAAAAGGAGAAATAGTGGGAAAGGTGAGTGCATTAATATGTGGATAGCGTTTATTTGTACTTTATTGTGACAATGTATCCCTTAGATGGAAAGATTAAGCATTTTCTGCTCTGTTCTGACTGCGTAACTTGTAGTTGCTTTAAGTGTTATATGTGCGTAATTTGGATGTGAGAGCAATATTTGAGACAGAACAAGAACAAGTGTCCAAATTGCGTAGAACAAGAAAGTATTTGTGTTGGAGGCAAACGATCTGCACCTGTCGAGCTTGCTGAATGAGCTTGGAGAGCTGCTTTTGGGATAATTGATTGCGCACTCCTCAGTAAGTTAATTAAATGGCGACAAATTACGCACAACCGAAGCATCGGTGTATATTTGATTGGCATTTAGGTGGCTCGTCATCATTTGGCAATTGTGCGTAGAGTTCACAAGAGCCCGGTTGCACTGTGTCCTCTTGCTCCAGCAGGTGTATGCTGACAGATCGCTCTCTGGCACAAGCTCGCCACAAGTCAAGAATTACCATCGCTGATCAGAAAAATGGTGCTTTGACAAATTACGGATGCTTTGGAAAGTGCACATGTCGCCTACATCCTGACTGTGTGCTCCTGTAGGAGGGCTGTGATGGCAGAGGGTGCAGACAGGGTGTGCATGCCTTTTGGTTTATTGGCAGTGCAACAACAGTTGTCATGAGCACAATTTCAGTCAGTTATTCTGCAAGTCATTTCCATGATGTCTGTGTGGGGCCTCACTCCTGACATTTTATATTGCTTACTTAAATCTTCAGGGGCACATGCAGAGGATGAGTTGGTGCTATTTAATTTCCGGGGAAATGCACACATCACACACACACACATATACTGAGACATACAGACTCTTTCCTGTCTGAACCCCCTGCTGCTGGAAGGCAATTAGAGAGAGGACAATATGATTCAGGTAGCGTAGATACAAAAGACAAAAGGAACCACAATAATGCAGCATTATTTAAAATGTGCGCCTTATTTTCCTCAATTAAATATCTAATTGTTAAAAAAATAATGAAAAAGCAAAGAAAAGCCAAGCAGAGATTATCCAAGGGTCTGTCACAGAAGACATGACCTCTCACTAAATGGAGTCTGTTTGTCTTAGTAGTCCCTTAGAGAGAACTAGGGTGTCAGCCGCAGATGTCTGTTTCTAACTATAAAACTTCCTCACTGTCCAGTTTGAAATGAAATTCTTTAAAACCAGAGTACAGATTTATTTGAAGCCTCTGGCTGAGTCTAGTGTCACTTAATTTAATTAGCCTTCATCTGCTTAATGTGGTTGCACAGCCTTAGCTGTCATTTAAGATTCAAACGCAAAAGTGATGACAGTATGTTCTCCCCGTCTTCAGCAGGAGCTCGCACGTAAAAGATGAGATAACAAACAACATAAAGTTTCCTGAAAATTGAGTATTTCTACCTGAAATTGCTTTGTGCAACACGTCCCAGCACCGATCCCTCCGGCAGAAATGAGACATACTTCACCATATTCCCTTTATGAGATTGCAGACTGTGAATGAGAGAGCAGCCTGCCGCTCTAATGATGTGGCTTTGAACTGGCTGGCTTCTCCTGATCACATTGCTTCCTCAATCATTTGCCTTTAGCCTTTATAATGGCACAGGTGTTCATGAAAAACTTGCAAGGTACGTGCACAAAATGTACAACTGCTGGAGCTGATGTCAAGGCCGCGGGGAAGCATATCTTCCATATACACAGCTTCAGGTAGCTTTTTGGTGTATTTTGTCCTCGGCATTGGAGCGCAGAAGGATTATATTTGTGTTCAAAGAGAGCTGATTATCATCTGTTACTGAAATGCATGTTTCATTTGCTTTGCTTGTCAGTACCCTCACTTCCTCAGTGCAATCTTGCGCAGTTGTTCTTATAATTAGGCCACATTCATTAGAGACTTCTCTTATCTGCAGCACTCACGTTAAACACTAAATGAGTGTAAAAACAGTCTGACAAACTAGCCACTCCAGGTGATATGAATAGAAACATAGTTGGATATCAGCGCTCTTCAGTTGAATTTCATAAGAGTTTGGATTTAGTCAAAGCTCTTGCTGTTCTTTCTACAGTGAGAAGGGAAAAACACCCTGAGAATAAATGACGTGATTTTATTTGAACCACTCATGATGCCGCTTTCTGAACACATTAATGAAGGAATGTGTGCATTAAGGGAGCGACAAAGTGGGCTAGGAGATATTAAAGGAGCAATTGGCCCTTGGAAAAAGCCACTGTCAGTCAAAGCTGGTCTTCTCTGTAATCGATAGAAGCGATAATATTTGAAATTGGCGCCATAACTGTGGAGAAAGTTGTACGAACAGCTCGTGGTTTCGCCCATTCCACATTCCTACAACACCCAGCGTGCATTGCGCCCCTCCCTCTGAAACGAACAGCCCAGCGAGAGACGCTGGAAAGACTCCGAAATAGGATGAGAATATACCGGGGGGTCATCAAAGAATCTTCAGGTCTGCAGTCTACATCTCAAACCTGACGATTTTGAACGAGCCATGACATCAGAGGCGGAGCCTAGATTGAGGAAGTGTAGTTTAGCGAGCTCCCTGGCCTCCAGATGACGCGTTTTACGTAGTCTGGCGGAGGTTTTCCAGGGCTCATTGGAGAAGCGGATAGCGTCCTCCAAAGGCACAGAGTGAAATTCCATTTGTTTTTCTACCATAATGGCATTAGCTCCACATAATAGCATGATAGGACTGAGGTTGAAGATTGGTGACCTGGCCCTTTAAGGAAGACCAGGGTTTAATTCCCAGCAGCGCTAACCCCTGGCTTGGTCATGCATTGAAGCGAAGAAGTGACCGGTGGGAAGCCAGTGAGGGATCCTGTTTTCACCCTTGGGTCGGATGTACAGAGGGGGATACCTGGGGAATGACCCTCCTGTGCAGATAAGCAACTGGTGACACCATGTGTATCTGTCTGTGGAGTCAGCAGTGACTAGAAATTGAGTTTTATCACTGGTAATAAATAAACACCTCTAGCTCAGGTGTTTTTCTGAATGACTACCTTTGTTTCTTTTCATATCTTGACGGAAATACTGCTCTGCCTGGTTTGTGCCACAAACTGATTTTATTTCACATTCTCTCTCCTTAGGTGTCAGCTCAGACTCCTTCTGGCATCTTCAGCTAAAATGAGCCCACCAGACACATCCAACAGCACAAGCGAAGGAGAGGAGGGTGAATCCGATCCTTTGACTCAACTCAACAGCAGCATGGATTTCCACACGCCTGGTTTTCACACAGACGTCACAAAGCACCTCAGGGTCCAGATCACATTAATCACAGCGTATTCCCTCATCATTCTGCTGGGGCTGCTGGGGAACGCTCTCGTTATCTACATGATAATTCGCTACAGAAACATGCGAACTGTGACCAACTTCTTCATCGCTAACCTGGCTCTAGCAGACCTCCTGGTGAACACGCTCTGCCTGCCCTTCACTCTGGTTTACACTCTGCTGGACGAGTGGAAGTTTGGGGCCGTGTTGTGCCACATGGTGCCCTTCGCCCAGGCCCTGAGTGTGCACGTGTCCATCCTGACCCTGACTGTTATCGCTCTGGAGCGTTACCGCTGCATCGTCTTCCACCTCGGTCGACGCCTGACGTGGCACTCCAGCTTCTTCATCATGGCCTTCACCTGGACTACGTCTGCTGTCCTGGCAGCACCCCTGGCCATCTTCAGAGAGTACCGCCATGAACAGATCCCTTCTATTAACATGGACTTCGCAGTCTGCTCTGAGAAGTGGCCCCACGGGACCAGCAGGGACGGGGTCATCTACAGCCTCTCAATGCTGCTCCTACAGTACATCATTCCTTTAGCCATCATCAGCTACGCTTACATCTGCATCTGGGTCAAACTGAAGAATCACGTCAGCCCGTCCAGCCGCAACGACAGCATCAAGCGCCGCAAAAAGACCACCAAGATGCTGGCGCTGGTGGTGGTGGTGTTTGCCATCTGCTGGTTGCCGTTCCACGTGTTTCAGCTGGCCTCTGACCTGGACCTGGTGCTCAGGCTGAAGGAGTACAAACTCATATACACAGTTTTCCACATCGTAGCTATGTGTTCGACTTTTGCCAACCCTCTGCTGTACGGGTGGATGAATAAAAACTACCGGACCGGCTTCCTCATGGTCTTCCGCTGCGAGGATAAGCCGGAGTCTTTCCACCCCGATGGCTCGTTCAGGACTCGCTCTATAAGAGGTCTGACTCTGAATGGTCGCAATGGCGGACATCCTCCCACTGCAGTATGAGCTTAACATAATGGAAAGAGACATTGAAAGCACCTCTAGTTTGTGGTGCTTGTGGTTCAAAAGTAGCCTTTTGACTTGAATGGTCTGAGCTTGAGTATCTGTGTCACTGGAGCGGGCTCAGGGTTTGCATGCGAATAGCTTTATGTAAAGCTCGTCTTTCCTTTGTGAACGGTACTTGTGAAAAAAACGTTTGTCGAACCTATTCAAATATGTGTTTAAGATGTTTACTCGGGTGTTAATTAACTTGGTATAATGTATAATGTGATTGTAACCACAGAGGTCTTGTTGGTAAGTAACGTCCAATTTATTATGCACTCCATTGCATACGTGAGGCCATTAATGTGTTCATGAAGGGAAGAGAGGGATCATCGTGACTGTGAGAGAATTTAATTTTCACACTTGTTTTTCTATTTGTTGGCTGTCAAAAACATTTGGACGATTTTCTCTTAATTAATCCAAATGTTGTGTTTTGGATTTATTTCAATATTCCAAAAATTACATTCAATCCTCGTCCAAGGAATCCAGACGAGGCTCTCTATGAATTTGTTTCCATCCAGGAAATTAATTGCTCTTACCTGACAACCAGCTGTTCCTGATTAGACGGACCAGCAGGCCCCTGCGTCCGAAGGAACCGGAGTGCACATTACTGAACACTGTAAAGTGAGAGGCACACATTCTTTATAACATATCATAATAACAGCATGAGGGCCGCTGCTAAGAGGATCAGAAAGTGATTTGGAAGAAGTCAACACATGTAATTGTCCACTCAGCTGCTCATTGTTTGAACACAGGAAAATGTATCCATGACTTCACCTCATATGGAGTCCCCATTCTGCACAGGTCTCCAACAGGTAGCTTCCATGCCAAACTAAACCGATCTTTGCTTGCAGAAAGCTTTGTTAAGTCTATCAGTGTAAGGTAGGAGCAACATATATGTCTGTCACATCCTGTATGGAAACACAGTAAAACTGAAAATAGTGCCACATTACACTCTGTAATACAATAAGCAGGTTACTCAAACATTTGGTGTTAGCTGTCCAGTGCACACACTTTCTGTATTACAGGAAACTTTAACCTCAAAGCTGCACAAACCACCAAGACAAGGGAACACACTTCACACAGAAGGAACATAGATATAACGTGCTGAGGTTCATTAAAGTCATACGCCAAAACTTCATTTCATACAACAAAAAAGAACCAGTGGGTCCAAATATCATCCAATAAAGCATTTAATGAATATGTGGCCTATGCTGTGTGATTTATTTAAAACAGAGAAACTGTCTAATGGGTTTGTATTGCTGGGTTTTTGACACCCACGTTACTGATTTCCTTCCTCAGCATATTTTCCTTTACATGCTGTAGATTATTTGAGAGGCTCTGAGCCTTCTTAAGGACTTAGCAGGCTAACACTATGGCATTAGACCTAGGGTATAAGCCATGTGTAAAGATTCAGCTCCAAACCACCGATTTTTCTCAGGGATTATTATTATTAGTATGCAGAGGAGATTATCCATGCCCTCCAGTAGGCCATAGGGTGTTTTAGGGGATACATCTGCAATAATAGCAAGACAAAGCCAGACTAACCAGAGTAATGTTACCTTTGAGTTTAGAGGTCTTTCTTTTCAACGAGCCTGACAGATGGCATTTTTAGTTGTTTTGACAGCATCCAACGACATTTGACCAAAAGGTTTTATTATGAAATCAGTTTAAATGCTGTGTGTCGTTTTGCACAGTCATCTGCTGCCCTCTAGCGTTCAATATGGATATCGCACCCGCACCACCCACCGGATATGACGTTAATGTTTGACCTTCCCTCTAGTCCGAGTGACGTTTGACAGAATTTGTCGGTGGCTGCATGGCTGAAGTTCATCCCGACAGAAGTTTAAAATGCAAAAACATAGCCTTTGAGGGTTGTCGACATACAGGTAACCATCACTGCCTCTGAGATTAACTCAGCAATTGCCTGTTTGAATGTCGGTCAGAGACATTTCTGGGTTACACTGGGCCATTCATTCACGAGGTTTGCTTCATGCTAGGCTAGCTGATGCTAACGAGGAAGCTAAGGAGTGCGGACGTGACAAATGTAATTGACGTTATATTTGATGTAAATCACTCACTGTTTAAACATGCATCAGTCTGAGCTTTTAGTGTTAGCTGAATAGCCTGTTCATATTCATACCGTAAGCGTAAGTGAGGTGCTTATTAGTTAAAACGATGCTTTTATCTGTCTGACAGCTGTCATGTTGCGTTCAGGTTAGCTGGAAAGTTCGGGATCATGTGCACCCCATTAACGTCTATGGCCTTTTAAAACGTAAAACTCACTTAAACAAACCTAAATCCTGTCATTCATTAATGGTATTTTTGTTAATTATTTGTCTGGCTCGTTGACAGAAAACATAAACTTCCCATTGGTCGAAATGCCATTGACTTACTCACCGTGTGTTTACCCTGAGTAAACACACCGGTCACTATGATGCTGTATTTGAAGGCTTGAATGAAACTGACTCGGTTTTTTGTCATCTGTTTCCGCAGGGTATTGCCAGAGTAAACGCACGGGACAATGGTGAAATACTACTGCTGCGCAGGTTTGCTCAAAAGCACCTGGGACCAAGTTTGTGTTGCTTTCTGGCAACGATATCCCAACCCTTACAGGTGAGGTCGAATTTCACCTCTCATCGTTGCATGAAATTCTTCATTCATATTTCATTGTGTAAATAACTGGAATTATGTCTCAGCATTTGTATGCATGGAATGCTAAGATGTGGTGCAAAATAGTTAGCTAATGTAAGTTTAGGATCCTACATGCTAAAAACCTCTCATCAGGGATTGGATTTAGTCATGTTATGTGGGGGGCTCTGTGGTTTCAGGGTTGCCATTGACTCAGAAAACTTTATAATATGTAAACAGTAAAATATGACAAGGTGAGATAAGTCTCTGTTCTGAACATTAAAGGCTTATAAAGTCACTCTAGATATTTTAGAAGTGTGTGAAACTACAGATGATTACGATAAAATGTAGCCAGTTTAGATCAATAGTGATGTCTAATATACTTTCTGGTGTAGTTTGCAAGTTTCCCCCTCTTTGCTTTACTTATCCTCTGAAAATTCAAAATCTACATGAATGCTAAATACGCAATTTAATAATAATTATAGAAGGGAAATGGTGAAATTAGCATTCATTACCTAGCCTTGGTGTAATTTAAGTTGCTCTGATATTCTGCTAAAACAATGATTGCCCAGATAATGCTGAAAGATTTAAATACGAGCTATCTTGACAGCTTAATGTTTAAGTTCCCTCAGTAGCAAAGACTGATTACCAAAGATTGCAGCAAGTTATCTTGCATTAAAGTTAAAGTATCATTTTGAAAAATCAGAAGATTTTTATGACAGGATAATCAGATAAATGTACATATTATATCTGTCAGTGTCAGACGTATTGTTCTCTCTACCATGTCGTTCACCTTTCACTCTGACGTGCTGTCTGACTGATTTACGCATGACTGAGGTCACTGATTGGCTGGGTTGCTTTAAAGCAGAACTACTGACAGGAAAAGGGGAACCGAATGAAATTTGCAAGTTCTTACATTTAGTGAATGTTCTCTACAGCTACAACAAACTTGTTTTGGTCATTGTTTAAATTATATAGATGAAAAAAGTATTAAAATATAAAAAATGATGACATGCAAGAGCGTACACCGATGTGCTGGGGCTGAGCCCTGGACTGCCCTGGCCCACTTTAACCCTTGGTAATACGAATCTCATAATCAATATAAAGACGCCATTCTGTCATAGAATAAGTAATTGAACTCTTTTGCTTTTATAGCATGATATTGCTGATTCTACAGTCGACAGATTAGGTCTGACACCACTGAGGTTGAGTAGACTTTTACATTTATATTCATGCGGTAACAACCATGAGTTTGATTGATAAATGAAAAGGTGCAATATTAATAAATTGGTTCCCAACCTTTTTTACTACACGGACCAGACAGTAGCTATAATATTTCTGACAGACATTAGGAGAGGAGCAGATATGACACAGATCTGTGTGTGTTTTGTTGCTCTGTAGCCTACCTGTCTCAATAGCGTCACGATCTGTAGAAGTATAAACTTTTTCTCCACCAGCTGTCATATGTCCATGCTGTGTAGTTCATATATTTCACTGATAAACACAGAGCTGAAGAGGAGCATCAGGCTTCATGATCAAACAAAGTTTCATATCACGTCATAGGATGTGATTAGGGTTGCCATGTCTGCGGGTTCCCAGGGGATTTGGTCTACCTTTGAAGTGTTGAAGCGCAAGGTCCTGTGCGGTTGCACACTTCGCACAGCCCACACAACGCTGCTGACTCCGTGTATGTTTGTCACAGACATCTTTAGGGTTTCGCGGCCCGGGGGTTGTGAACCTTTAGCAAGCAAAATGACGCAGCTTCTCAGCCTTAAATATTTGGTAGTTTTCCTAGAGATATAATGGCTTGATAGTTATATATGATATGATATTTAATTACGTTAAATAAGTTGCAACGCTTGCTCCTGCTCTTTTCTATTTTGGAAATAATTTTTTTAAAAAGTCCACAAAATCTTATATAATAGAAGAAACATAAAAGGTATATAATAAAATTTTAGTGGTGAAAATAATCATTAGTTGCAGACCGATACAGATGTTTATTGTCTTGAGCCACAGCTTGTCCTTCTCTCCCGCAGTAACCATGTCTTGACGGAGGACATCATCTTCCGAGAGGTAACTCCAGCCAACTGCCTCATTTCCAGACGTCTGTTGACCAAAACTAGCCGAGCTCCTCGCTGGATGGAGCGGTACCTTCCAAAGCAAATGGCCAGCTCGGCGTACATCATCGAGGACTCAATTGTGGACCCTCAGAAAAGGACCATGACCACACTCACATGGAACATCAGCCACGCACGTCTCATGGTACCACAACGTCTGCTTCCAGACACTCAGCACTGCACAGAGTAACAACACTGCCTCATGTTGCCTTTGTTTGTTTTTTCCTCTCTGTCCCAGTCCGTGGAGGAGCGCTGCGAGTACCAAATTAACCCTGAGAACGGCGGCTGGACGGAGATAAAAAGAGAAGCTTGGATCTCCTCCAATGTGTACGGACTGACTAGAGCTATTCAGGTCAGTAGAGTAAAGTGGAGCGCCACACTACGTAACAGCCCAGGGAAAGTGGTGTGTGGCGTCTGAAAGACAGACTTTCATTCTGTAATTGGAAACTTTATACACAGTGTTAAGATGCAACAGCTGAGCAGTCGAAGCTGCCTGCCAAAGTTAGATTGCTGAATGATTGATGACGGAATATGAGTGGTATTTTTTTTTATGTTGTCACGCTCTGAGAACATGTGTTAGTAAATATGTGACAACATGAGTTAAAGGTTGTCAACAACAGACTTTGTGTTTTGTCTTTCCAGGAATTTGGCCTTGCAAGGTTCAAGACCAGCGTTACAAAGACCATGAAAGGCTTTGAATTTGTGCTGGCCAAAATGCAAGGTAAATGGTGAACAATAACAACAATACTTACTGGATTACATTAGTGGATACAATTATATTTTTAATCTTTTTCTTTTGGGTCTCGTCAAAATATCTGCTATGACCAAGAAATAATAAGGAAGCAAAAGTGAAGCTCGCTAGGTTGTTAAAGCTGCAGCGGACTTTGCTTCACAATTGTAATAAAAGATCACAACCTCCAGGTCCCTCCCCCTCTCTCTCTCCGCGGCGCTCAGTCCTGCCTCCAAAGCCCTCCCTGCAGAGGAGGCTGTCATGCACGCGCAGGCTAGTAACCATGGTAACTGAAGGAACGAGATATATAATATGGCGGACACACCGGTAAAAACGTGAAATGACAACAACCGCAGCCGTTGTATTACACCACCAACACTATCGAAGCAGAGAGACATCAAACCAGCGGAAATCAGTGTTTTTGCTGTGAACGGTAATCTACAGCTAATTCTCTTCGGTAAAACCAACAGCACTAAGTTTGCTAACAGAGACAGTGTAAAAAACAGAGCCAACTGAGCAGTATCTCACTGATGTTGAGAAAGTTTAGCCGTGAGAGCACAGGCACACAGAACTATCAGGAGAAAGTCCGAAACGGTCACACTGCCTGGGCACTTCACAAACATATTTTCAGCCACACCACCATGAAACAACGCTGAACAGCAGCGGGAACAAGCTAACGTTAGCCCGTCTGCAACACCAATGTAACACAATGTCTCAGTAACCGCAGACATCTTGGCAATGTGGAAACATTTTTTGAAAACAAGCAGAAATGAAGCTGGGGTAATTACCTGTCGATCAGAACGGTCTTACTCTGCATCGCTTTTTATCCTTTCGGGTCCCGTAGCTCTCTTCACCTCGGATATGCCGCTCCAATGTTTACTCTCGTTTCGTTTCTGTCTCGGTCCAACTCTTTCTTTTTAGCTTGCTTTTCCTCTTTTCTGTTCTTCGGTTTAACAGTCCTGTAGTGTAAGCCTAGTTGGCAATAGAGGGACGGGCAGTTTCTTTATTCCCGGTGGTTGTTTTTAACCCTTTGTGGACACATACCTGCTGACGCTGCGCACACTGAAGAAATCGAGCTTGACCGTGTGAGCATGTGCGGTGGAGTGGTGATGCGCAGCGTGTGATTGACAGCCTGAGAGACTGCTCGGCTCTGATTGGTTGTTGTGTTTCGATTCTTGCAATTGCCATTAATGAACATATTCACGTATTAGCTTAACTATATTTGAATTGGAGCAAAGTGTGTTAAAGGCTGTAAGAATCTAAAATACAATACATTTTGCAACACTTTCAGTCACTTTTTGGGCAGTTCAGTGCAAACAAAATAAGGTATCAAATACAAAAGCTAAATATATTTGTTTTGGAAGTCAAGCATATCTCTGCATCCTCTTGATGTTGTAATATTTTGCTGGAAGTCGGCAAAATGTATATAAAGAGTGAAAATGTTATGCAAGTGTTGTCACAAAATGTAGAGCCATATAAATAGAACAGTTTTTTTCTATAATCACATTAATACACAAATATTTCAACAGATTTTCTAATAAAAGTGTTGTTACTGTTGCAGGTGAGACTCCTTCAAGAACTTTAGCGGAAACCGCTACGGAGCGAGCGAGAGAGACGGCGCTGGCAGCTAAGGAGAAAGCCAAAGACCTCGCCTCACACGCCCAGAAGAAACAATATGTGTGATCGGAGATATGCATCAATCATCAGTTCTGTGCAACTGATACTGGGACACATTTGTCTTTACCCCCCCTTTGGTTCAGTTAAGCACTGGGGGTAAGACGAACTGATCCCAGTCATGGGTAGACGCCTCTATGAGGAAGCATCCGACTTAAATGGTGGGTGGACCATAACAGGCCTGAGCTGGTCTAAGAGCCGGTTTGAGCCTCCTTGTTTGCCTCATGCTGAATTTATTTTACCTTTGATACCACATCATCTCAGTGTTTACCAGAGATAGTGAGAGGAACGGTTGAGTATGGCTCGGTGTGCCATAAAACGATCACAGCACTTTGCCAAGCTTGACACTTCCTCAGACCTTTGCTCAACCTCTGTGCCCATCAACATTTGCTTTTTACTCTGTTCCTTTTGACTATGTCTTGTTTTGTAATAGCTTTGTATTATTAACAGCTTCTTACTCCAGAAGTTAAGATTAGCACAGAATATTTATGAATAATGCTAATTCATGTGTACGATTAACTTCAGTTTTATGTTTTGTTGCTATCATGTTTAGTTCAGTTCACCCAGCCACACCTTAACCATCCCACCAAGACTGATTGCTTCAAGTTGAAGTTTATTGACTGGAGAAGGGTCCATATTGTTGGCTTTCATAGCTTGATAAAAAAATAATAATTTAGCACTCGATTATGTGGTAAGATCTGGTTGCTGTGGCTATCAGTGTATTCGTCTACATTTACAATGCCTGTACAAAAGATGACACCTTGTATTGTACATATAGCTTAGGTCCAATGGCACAACCAAGAACCAACCCAGCATCATGCTCTTACTGTATTAAATAAATATCAGCTTGTCAATAAATGGACAGTTTCTTTCTAACCATCATGTTGTGAAGTCTTTGAACAATAATCCCTCCATTTCAGTTTGTTCAGTTTGTCCCAGCACTGTTTGCAGGTGTTGGAGCCACAAATGGAAGTTAAGTGAATTTATTATTGGTATTTATTATTGGTGTTGGGCGCTCACTGGAACTTAATAACGGTAATGTCACTGATTATATTGATTGAACTCACTTGTTCACTTCCTGGTTTTGGCATTGACGGAGAAGGGGTTGGATTGGGAGTGAATATTTTTTGTTCAGAATCAGCTTTATTGGTTAGGTATAAACACATACAAGGAATTTGACTCCGGTTTATCTTTGCTCTCGAAGTATATTTAAACATTACAAGCCTGTGAAATACAATAGTGCAAGTATGACAGGTGTAATGATGCTGAAATATATAATATAATTTAGAAAAAATATAATATATATATATAATAATAGATTCGTGCCAGATGAGGGATGATATTTACATGAATAAAATGTGTGTCCACACGATGAGATGAACAATAAACATCTTATTTGCAGGTGACAGGGTTTTTCCACACTGATTGTTCTGCCGCTCTGTGACTGTTCAGTGTTCATCAGAGTGACAGCCTGTGGGAAGAAACTGTTGCTCTGTCTGTTGATGGCACGAATGCACTTGTGCACAAATTAACTAAGAAGTTTGATTTTCCGAGCAGGTAACCGGTACCTTTTGTGTTTTTCTGTGTTTTGTGTGAAAGAATAAATGTTGGAATACAGTTATTTATTTGTGTTATTCCTAGAGCGCGTCACAGTGTTACTTTAATTTGACAAGTTTCATAGGCTGATACCTGCAACAGTAGGAGTGAACCATGTTCATCTCACTTAACTTAGCGCAGACTTTTGTGTTGCAAATTTTTGCCGACATAAAAGATTAAAAGGAGCTGAACTTGGACATCAGACTGCAAAAAACAATGTTTTGGTTTGTGCAGCCACAGATTCTTAAAATTGTTGGCAGAAATAAAATGCTGGGTATAACTATCAATCCCGACTGCAATGCAAGGACCACCCCCAAAGTCCCTGGGGACAGAACACCTACGAAGGGTTGCAGGACATATCTCTGGGGTTGCTTGATGATAAACAGTATATCAATTTATCTTTCATTTTAAAACTTGCCTGTAATCTTTGCTTTATATTCTTTAACTACATAGCTATTACTTCTACTTTATATTTAAAACAAGTGGGAAAATTCCTTCTGTGATTGTACTGGTCACGCACAGAAGGACAAATAAATACAACTGGGGAAAACAGTTCACAAAGTGTTCAGTCCACTGAAATGAACACAAAAGCACATAAATATAGAAAATATTTATTCGATAAAAAAAACTTACACCAGTACAAAATGCTACATAATATTACTGGGCGGAGAGACAGATGAATGCATACATAATAATAAAAGATAAGGCATCTTGCATATACAAAGTGAAGAGAAAAAGCACCTTCAGTTATTAAATACATAGCAATGAATATGATACATACTTGTAATACAACATACATTGCATGATTACAAGTAGACATTACCTGCCTGGCTGTTTGTGTTGCATGCATAATTTACATTTATACTGACAAATGCAAAAGCCATGAAGTGTACAGTTGTGACGTACTAATGCATCTTTAATACTAGGCATCAGAATTCTTGCACTTAATTACAGACTGAATTGTCTACAAATACACCAGATGAACACTTGGCACTGTTACTTAATTGCCAGTTATAAATGTGCAAATATGACCAGTTCATTTCTGTTTCCTTTTGATATTTACCCACAATCCTTTAGGAACAAAACAAGTGCAATATGAGGACGTTTTGTGCAACAGAAGGAAAAGATCAAAATACATGGCTGAACTTACATAATAATACAACAAAATAGCACAGAATAATGTTTAAGTGCATGCTACATGACATTACTGAAATATGAACTTAGTGCTAAAGAAAAGCCGTATTGAATGCTAGAATAAATCTGATTTAAGGCAGAATTCAGTACAGACATACTGTAGTAAAGAATAAGTTAAGAGTATTGAATAAAAAGCCCTTATTTGGATATTAAAAAGCCCTTAAAATAAATGGTCAGAATGGTTTAAATCATTAAAGTTATAGATGTCTCATGGCTTTTAAAGAAATGCTGTTAATGCTTGCCAGAAAATATATATGCATTATGTTACATCCATCCCAGCCCAGTGATTTTAACTGCTATTCAGTGCAAATGGACACAGCTCATTCATGTTATGGTTTAGCTTGTATTCTGAAATATTCTGGAAAGAGATAGTCCAAAGTTACTCCTTCTGTGTGACAAAAATATGTCCAGTTGTATGGTAACATCTTTCGCCTCCCACATCCTCCTCAGTTTGCTTGTTTTTGGAATGTTTCTCCTCTTCCTGTTTACCTGGTTACACGAGTTACTGCTTTACTGCCGTCATAGCCAGGCTTTGTCCATGCTGGAGTAACAGTGGTCTGAATCAGTGTGTGTCATGCTCAGTCCATCAGAGTCCATGCAGTCAAACACGATGCTCTCCACATCAACCTCCACATCCTCTGTAAGGTAACCAAGCAGAGATGGACACATGAGAAATGTACTTGTTACTTGGTTTGAATGAAAAATGCTTATTGAAACAAAAGCTGTATTGCACTGCCAACTGTTCTGAGTTGAGACCCTCCTTTCTTGTTCCTGAGAGACCTACCTCTGTCAGAGTCGGACCTCTCGGAGGACATGGTCGACCCCTGACTGTTGTTCCTCATCCTCTCTGTTCCTCTCTGCAGCTGCTCCAGCCGAACCTGCAGCTCCCTCTGCTCCCAGCGCAGGCGACCCTTCAGCTGCTCCGCATTCTCATCCTGCTCTTGCAGCTTCTGAAGGGAGAAAGCAGAGAGGCGGTCGAGTGAGCAGGAGACACAAAAGCATTTGGAGGCCACCAAGCACCACAAACAAATGCACAATAACAATGCTCTTGTAAAAGAAAGTAACATGGCGTATTATTTAAAAGGAGACGCTGTGAATTCAGCAGCAAAGGACAAACACCTATATGAGTTAAGTTTACTTTAACTCTCTATACAGTACGATGCAAGGGTATTTTGTCTACCTTTATGTGAAGCTGGGCTCGTCTCAACAGACTGAGGGTGGTGTTTCTTGTAGAGTCAGATGACAGAGGGACTTGCTTCTTGAGCTGCTCCATGCCATGCTTCAGCTGAGCCCGTCTGCAAAGCACAACAAGCAGCAAATAAAGATATTTATCCATGCACGTGTAAACAGGAAGTTCAACATTGTTGCTTATTTTTTTCTAGAATATATAAACAATGAACCTAAAAAAATTTTTAATTTTTATATGACAACTTTCATTACCTGTTTTTCTCCAGCTCATTGTGAACCGACCTACAGTGACAGAAAGAAAGTATGTTAAGGTCTAAAATACACTCATCATAATAAGTGCTGCTCAGCACCGTGTGGGTGTGAGGTATTCATGCTTAAAAGGGAGCTCTCTCAAAACTGAAAGACAAACTACACAACCACGCCCTCTTGTCAGTTATCTGTTATGTAATGTATTCACCTATTGCCACCAGCAGATATCTTCTTGCTCTTCTGTTTGCTTCTCTTATCGGAATAATCTGGACTGAGAGGCAGGACTGACGCATATCCATGTTCTGCCTCTGCGCAGAAAAAGAAACCACACAATGTGTAAAACAAACATAAAAAATAGTCTGAAACTCAATGGTGTGCAGGGCTAAATATAAAGTTTTAACTTTTCTTAACACAAGCGAGCCTGTTGCTACAAATACACATCTATTACCATCTATTACCAGCTGTGAAATAAGGGGGGACAGATAGACCCGACTCCTGTCATCAGCATCATCAGCTGGAAGATCTGTTTTTAGTTTTGGCGCCATCACACACTAGCTATTCACAACAATGAAACCACTTTCTGCAGCCTCTCAAGCACAAATACACGACACAATGTCTAAAGTGTGTAAATAATGACAGAAAGTTGAAGCGTTGTCTGTTTCTGCCTCGCTTTCATTCATCCCAATAAGCGCTCAGATTCATTTTCAAACTGGAGCAGATTGGCGCCTTTGAGTACAATGATGCGACCGATATGTAGGTCACTGAGTCAAATGAGAAAGATCGCATTAAATAACCCTCTAGCAAGAATCTCGATGGTTTCTCGGACAAATGTATTACATTATGTTTCTGTAATATGTTTTGCTTGCATAGATACAGTCGCTTCATTGAGCATTTTGTTGTTTTAACAATAACCAACTTCCTCCCTTGTAGACTGACAGTTTGTCATAAAATACTTACCCCGCTCTCTTCTCTCCACAAACTCTGCAGCCCGAAGAAGCACCTGGATGTTGCAGACGTTTCCTTCCATTATTATTTTTGTTGAGATAAAACAAAAGCGGGTAAACAACCTACTGTGGTGCAAAGCGTCAGTAGCCCGAAGTAGCTGAAGCTGTGTCTGTGCTACGTCCTCAATCCACTGAACTCCCAACACTGGCGCTGCTTTCAAGTGTTCACGTAAGCTCGGACATCTGGAACTTTCGTTACGATTACGATCATCCGTATATGATAACAGAAGGGACAATCGAAAGTATTGGTATCTAGTGGTTTGTTATCGGCAAACAAATAGTTATTATTTGGTTGAAATATCAATAATATTTTTCAAATGTGACATTAACCTGTACAGACAGTTCTGGTGCATAAGCTAATACCCCAATGCCTAGAATACAATAATGACATTGTAAAAAGTCATATATCTAACAATACAATAAGATCATATTGTCATGAACACTATTAATGTAAAAATAATATCAAGCAAAAAATTAACATACCTTTCTGTAATAGGTCCATGGGTTGGTCGTTATGGCCCATTTACGCTGCCAATACAATTTCCGAAAGCCTTTAAAGGCATCGACAGACAACGTAAAACGTCATAGTCAAGCCCCCATCCCCTCTCACGGCACCTTTATTTTTCTGACATTTTATACCGGTTAACAGTGACATTGACGTGTGCTGAAGCATATTTGCGCCTAATAAATGAAACAAGAAACCATTGCATACGTTTATTGGCTATGAATTAGTAGTGCTGTTATATATGTGTGTAATTATTGTTACCCTTGTGACTTATTTTACTCTGTCCAACTAATGTCTCAATGTCTGAAAAAAATCTATATTCCTCGACTTAAGTCTAGATATTGTTAGAGAGAGAAAATTGAGATATTTTCTCCATAATAATACATGTTAGTGTTGTGCTATTGCTATGTAAGATACAGACTTCATGCTGAAAACACGATATAGCAATATTATGGATGTATCAAGCGAGTATTAACAACAATATCCTTAAAAATATGTTTAAACACTTAAAAAACTGCTTTTATTGCTACACTGAGCAGGGGGGACGATTTAATTGTCTTTTGAGACATAAGAAAGTGGGAGGGGAGGATTGCCCTTTCTAAATATGGCGGCGTCTGGCTTCACTTACTGTATCGGGTTTCAGCTGTATACTCCGTATTGCAGTGAAGCCTCTTTGCCAGCAGTATCTTTAACCTATGAACTCCTGAGTGTGCCAGTCCTCCGCCATATTGACTGTTGTCTTGACTGGAGGAGATAGAGAACATTTTGAGGTCCGAGAAGAAACGAAAGTGTGCTCTCTAAATCATTGAAACTGGTGCAAACTTGGCCAAAGCGTTTTATAAATAGCGTCGTGATGGCAAGGAAGAAAAGCAAGCAGCAAGGGGTCGCGCAGAAGGAGCTCGGTCCTGGACAGCAGACCGCACCGAAGAGCCCAGTCTCTCCCGGCGATGCAGCTGGCGGTGGCGGCGGAGATGCTGGGCTGGATAGGCTGGCCACCACCAGGGCGAACCAGGTAGGTTAGCTAGCAGCGAGCCAAGCGCTGCTTTTAACACAGGCTAGCTAGCATCTCAGCTAGCACCTCTCTGCTAATCCAAGCACCCTCCATTGTGTTTGTGTTTTTTGTAGTTAAATCTTGCAGAGGAGAAGTTACATGTAGCTGGTTGGAAGCTGTTTTAGTGTTAATGTTGTTGTGGATGTAGAGCTCTCACGTCGTTTGACATGTAATTAAATAAATAATACGCTCAACTTAGCGAGCAGAGCAGGCGGCTCTGAGGCACTGTGGCTAGCACTGCAGACTGTCTCTCCCTTGCCGGACAGGTGACATTGTGTCTCGGACAGGTCGTCCCATTTCCAGCGTTTACTACTCTCCACCCGCCCAGCTAACATTAGCCAGGAGGCTAGCCGGGCTATCATCTCATGCTAGCGTGCTGCAAGCGTGCTTACTGCCTACACTTGAACCCCTCAGACAGTAGAGGCTAACCAGTTACTAGCTAATGAGCTAGTTAGCCATAAGTGATAACGGGTTCATAATAAGGGGAGGTAACACTGAGAGTTGTTTATATAACTAGATCGTACTATTTATGCTTTTTTTGCTTTGCCAAACTCTTCTTCGTCTCTTTTGAGCTGATGTCAAAAGTTTGAACGCATGCAGACATCAGTCAGTGATGCAGAGTTGTATCAGTAATGTCAGCCTGCTAAGTTGATAGTAACAGTTGTGACGCTGGACCCCTGTCCCTCAGACACGGCTAACCTTACACCTGACCTCTGCGCCAGCCTGGCTGCTGCCTGGACTGAGTAATAACATTGTATACCTCATGTGAAAGGTGCCCGTCTAGACAGGCCTCATAGGTGTCAAATTTTGCAATATAAATTTCTTGGCAGAATTGTGTTGTGCTTCAGTAATTATGAGTTACATAGTTGTTTGTAAAACCGTAATATCTTTCATAAATTTATGTTTTGTCAGAGAATACTGAGAGGTAATTATAATCCATCTGTCTATGCCAGTTTAAGTTAATTTAGATTAAATACCATGTAACAGCTTCGCAATTAACCTTCTGCTGTGAAGTTTAAAGCGTCCACTTTTCTTTTGAACTGTTTTGGATCGTATCGATGTCACTTAGGGTTTGGCTTTATGGCCAAAATCCTATCACCATATAAGATTTTTCATATTTCAATAACGATCTATATCACGATATAGCATGTTTTCTGTTAATTTATCAAATAATTAGTCTTTATGAAATAACCACATGGTAAAGCCTATTTTTGGATAATCCTGTAAAATAAAAAGTACTGAGTTTCCCTTTTCGCTTGAGCTGAGCCTGAGACCTTTTCTGCACGTTGTGAGTCCACCCTGTCCACGTTAATAAACAGCGCCTCCCTCTATGGTTCGCTCCAGGTTTAGGCTACTCCCATGTGCAAGGATTAGAAAGTAAAACTTTTTCAAAATGCCGTAAAAATAGCCGTAAAGCAGTTCAGCCGCTGGTTTTGTGACATCACGATAGAGACGATATAGAAAAACACATACGATAGACATTTTCATATCGTTTTAATGATATATATTGTCATATTGCCCAGCCTTAATGCCCGTTTCTAACTGGAGGATGTTTTGCATTATTTTTGTAGTAGACTGCATTTGTTTTGATCATCTTTAAACTGAGTGTATATGCACATACATATTAATATTAGCATAAAGATCATCTGTTTAAATGCTTTCAATGTTGGGAAATATCACAGATTTGTTTTCTAAGATATCTAGCCTGTTTGATGTTAATTTCAAATTATGTGTCACATCACAGTTCAGCTATTAATCACATGCTAGTACTTGACCTCTTTATCCTTTCTCTACCTAGCCTATGCACACCTGCTGCCTCCTGTGCCACCGTGAGTTTAAGGATTGGGGAGCAGGCTCTGTTAACGGACTCCCTGGGGGCCATGGGACCAAGCTGGCTGATGCCGTGCCTGCACTCTCCCAGGCCTTATTGCGGGAGGCGCCAGGGCGTAAGCTTGCTGATGCCGTGCCCTCGCTGTCACAGTCCCTGTTGGGAGAGGTGCCTCTGTGGATCTGTCAGAGCTGCTGCAAGAGTGTGGAAGAGGAGGAGAGGCGGAGCACCCAGGAGCAGCCAACGCCGGTAAATAAAATGGGACTGATTTGGGTCATATGTCTGGAACCTTTTCACGATTTCTTTTTCCTACTTTTTAGTAAAACTGTGTTTTAGTTTCTGTAGACTGAGGTAAGCTCATCTCCATTCACCCGACAGATTTGAATTTGCATGTGTTTACTCACTAAAAGTATCTGTCTAAATGTCACATTGGATTTCATGTTTATTCGTGTTAAGTTTAAAATACTGTCTACTTTTTCTCTCTCCAGTTGAATTATTTGTACTCGTGTGTCTGTGGAATTTTGTAAGGCAGCAGTGTTTTTTTTTTACTTCTTTGGATGTTTTTACATACTTTACTTAAATGCAAATTCCTAAGACTTACTGTATCACCACACTTAAGCTGGACTGCAGATGTGTTGTTGATTCTTGGCTGATACTTGCAAATGCTAAAAAGCAACATAGGGGGAGGTTGCTGAACAGTGATTTTTATTTAACTTTATTTATTTATTTATTTTTAATTAAGATTGATTGACACATCTCTTAATGTGTTATAAGCTAATATTGGTAGTTCGTTTTTGCTACAGTGTAAGCCTTCGAAACAACCCTGTAATTGAGCACTTTGGTTTTTTCGTTGTGTTTTTTTTTATTCAGGTACCATTGTCACACTCTTCCTCCTGTAAGTCCCAGAGCTGTGGGAACGGTTACCCCGAGCAAAGTACTGTGGATTGGGACCCGAGTTCCTTCCTGTCAGCCCACAAACTGTCAGGTCTCTGGAACTCTGCCCACACCAACGGAGGGGAGCACTGCAACCACAACACTTCGTCACACTCACAACAAGGTCTGTCATGTCAGGGTGAAAGACAGCGGCAGAAAATATTTAATGACACTGACAGCAAAGTTTAAAACATCACACACCTCACTTTCAGACTATGTTGTAGGTTTCAGGTTTGTAAAACGGACCTAAATTTGGTTAAAATAAGAGCTGCACCATCGGCTTGTTAGCTTTCTTACATAGCAGTAAATGTTTGATATATTTTTGAACACTTTGTTCAGGTGTTACAAAGAAGGTGCATTTTTAAAGAAGAAAGAAGCTTGTTGTGAAGTTCACAGGTTCTACTTTCTTACAGCTCAGCAGGATGAAAGGTGGAAAAATGTTTTAAAATAAGCCTCTTGTCAAAACTACCAAGCGTCCTCAGATAGTGGAGATAAATTTAGAAATAACAGAATTGCCAGTGAAGATGATTTAAGAATTCAGAAAATATGACCTCAGTCACCATTTATGGAATATCAAGAAGAAACCCCTTTAAAATATTCAAACTATATATATTTTAACAATCAACAAATACATATTTTTTTATATTTTAATTTAAATTTTGCTGTTTGAATAGAAAAGTAATTTTTGCTGTAATAACAGTAAAATATCAGAAGAGTAGATGCAGTAGTCAGCCTGATCTTCTTGAACCATGCACTGTTCCAACATCAGTGTACCAAAATCTTCAGCTTTTTCTAAATCTACAGAAGGAAGCATTTCTTCACACTCATTATTCTCAGATTAGGACCTGCAGCTTTACAATATGACGAGACCCTCCAAAACATGTTTTCATAGGGACAGTGACAAGTAATCATCTCTTGCATGCATTGTGATACTTCTCTTTAAAGGGCCAGTTTGCTGATTTTCAACCTCAGTCCTATCATACTATTTTGGGGAGCTATGGAGCTAATGCTAATGCCATCATGGTGGAAAAACAATTTCACTCTGTGCCTTTGGAGGACGCTATCCGCTTCTCCAATGGGCCCTGGAAAACCTCCGCTAGACTACGTAAAAAGCTTTATCTGGCGGAGGCCAGGGAGCTCGCTAAACTATACTTCCTCAGTGTAGGACGCTCGCCTCCGATGTCATGTCTCGTTCAAAATCGTCGGGTTTGAAATGTAGACTGCAGACATGAAGAGAACTTTCTCTGCGTATTTCAGATTCTGTTCCGCTCTGAGTCAGTGCCTGCAGCGAAAACGGTAGTATTTCACTGCAGTGTCTCTCGCTGGGACGTTCCTTTCAGAGGAAGGGCACAATGCATGCTGGGTGTTGTAGGAACGTAGAATGGGCAAAACCAAAAGCTGTTTGTAGAACTTTCTCCACAGCTATGGCACCAATTCAAACATTATTGCTTCTATTGATTACAGAGAACACCAGCTTTGACTGACAGGGGCCTTTTTCCAGGGACGAACTGCTCTTTTAAATAACGTCTAATACTGTCTGTAATGGATGTTATAGGTTATCCAATGGAATTGTATCCATACACAAATTAGATGCATTTACTTGAATCTATAATATTTTTGCTGTCATATAATAGCATGTTAAATTTTAATATTATCTTAAGCATGTCTTTTAACAGGCATAGTAAGACATTACAGTAAACAGATCAAAAGTAAATTGACTAAAGTCTGATGTTTATAAATACCTGTACTTTATGTTTGGAGTGTTTCATGGTTTAGTGCGACTAAAGTAGCTCAGGTGCTCTACTTAGCTCTATGATTTTTAAGCCGTTATTGTGATACCAGATATCATAAGAGGAAATTTGACTGTGAAAGTGAAACGTGTTGGTCCGGGGCCAAAGCAAATGGGAAGAACAGAGTTTCAGACAGCTATGATCTTTGCTGTTGCCTGTTTTCTTCCTGTTTCCTGGCTGTCATGAAATCACCCTGCGGTTACACTGAGTATAACTGTGCTTGTATTTCTAGTTTAGCAAATATGTTAATGGTTCATTGTGCCAAATTGCATTTAAACTTGGGTAATTAAAAGGAGCCCTAAATAAGGGTATATCTGCTCGGTGAGTTTAGCTGTGCCCTTCTTTGCTGGTTTCTCAAGTATAAGTTATATCAAACAAAAAAGGTTTAGGGTTGGGCTGCCATTAAGAGTTACTTTTTTAAAATAAAGGACTATGTTAAATAGTTTAGATGTTGTAGTGCTACTTTCCGTCTCTTTTTTATCAGTCCTATTTTGGTTATCCAAATAGGTTTCCATCCTCTGGGTCTCATAATAGTGAAAAGTTATCACTATGGACAAATAAACTTGCTAAAACACGCCTCCAAAAAGCAGGGATTTATCTCAAACTCCAGAAAACATTATGGTGATTTTGTGATAGTATACATATTTCCAAGTGTTCCTCTTGTCACCTATTTTTACTGCATTTTTAAGGTCATGACTTTCATAGATGTTTTCCCAGGCTTGGGTGTTTGCAAAGTCTGTGAAAACAATTTGCTTTTATCGTAACAGTTCAATTTTTTTGAAACATTTTTTTCTATTTGCAGGTCTAGCAGCAGGTTCGGCCTGTCATGAGAAAAGAGGGCTCCATGAAGCGCCTGGGAAATCTGCTAAAATGTCAGCACCCAAAGTCTGTCCCTACAGTCACCCGTCATCCCAGAATTCCAGCGGATCTTCTGCTGGAAACTCCATGTCTACCTCAGCAGACCTTTGTAAGACCACTCCCAAGCACTTCAAGACCATGTGCCGTCGACCAACACCACCAGGTAACTTTTCCTCTGACTCCTAAAGGCGGAGATATACTGGCTGCCCTGTGTTCCCTGTGTCTGTTTGGCGTGTCTCCTGTGCACGTCCTCAAAAATTTAAGCTATGCAGTATGCACATGATCGGTAGGGGCAGTGTCGCAGCAGAGGGGATGTCAAGGTCAACACAGCAGCAGGGACAACAATGGCAAAAAGCTTTGAAGAAGAGCTGGTCAAGTCCGCGGTTATCCACATTTGTTCGATGTGTCATTGTCACTGCACAGAGAAAAACATGCCTGTCAAAACAGCTGGAGACAGATAAGATCCTTTTAGAATTTGACGTGGAAACCTGCAAAACTAAATGGAAACAAGTCCGGAGCGGTTACGTCCGTGCACGGAGCAAAATGTTGGAGAAACGGAGCGGGGGGCCGTGCCGACAGCGTGTTCTGCCCACCGAACACACAAAACCTGTCACTTATTCTGCTGTGATCTCAGAATGAACATGATGGCATCCTCCTCGAGTGTCGCCATGTCTGTTGTTTACATCCCGCACATACGATAGTTGCATACGACCTGAGCTCTCTGGTCTGCCCTCTAGAGGTATCCTCCAGTAACACACATAGTGCATAGACAAGTATGTAAGAAATGACGTTCATGACGCAGCCTGTTGTTAGAGTTTGTTGACTTTTTACATTAACAATATTGGCATGCCAGTGTTTGTATTTTAGTTTGGACTAAGGTTGTCATAATTTTCTTCTTCGATACTTTTTTGATACCACGTGTTCTAAACGTTACAATCCCCATTTTTTTTATGATCGATGGTACTGAAAGGTACCCAAGCTTTGAAAAAAAACACATGTACGATCAGTTTTCAACCCAAGTCTGCCGCGAGCAAAAGAGAGAGAGCTGTGGTCGAGCGACATAGAAGAGAGCGAGCGCCGTTAATGTAAATAAAGCAGTAAAACAGAGAAATGGGACTTTATTTTACGCTTGTTTCACTGCGGTTACGCTCTAAACAACAAGCTAACACACCTACACCTCCGTACAACCCCACAGGAAGGTACAGGGTTTAGTTTGTCTGCACCTGAAGTCATGCTTCCTACTGCTGACTGTGTCTGTCTGCTCTGCCCTCCGTCACCTGCAGCTCTACAGCAACGACACAGTACTCATTCACATGTCTGCAAATACCGACATATTGTTGAGTCCTTTTGACATCTTGTAAAAGACGAACAAGTTACATTATGTGTCTACATTATTGCAGACAGACAGAGAGCGGAGAGGAGAGGGGGCACTGTTACCTGGTCTTTACATTTCGTCCCTTCCTGCAGACTGTTGTCTGTGTGCTGAACACCACTGCACAACTATTGACTCCCAGAAATGTCCCAAACACAGCAGAATTAGAAGAACATGAGAAAATACAGATAAAGGATGGATTCTCTTAGACTTAGACTCAACTTTATTGATCCCTTTGGGATGACTCCCTCTGGGAAATTCAGTCTGCAGATACAGGCAAAACTTAACACTTCTTTTTATGTTTATGATTGGTATTTGAGAGGGTAGGCTATGTTTTATTATGCGTCTTAACAATATCAAATAATCATGAAGCCTTTAATCACTGTAAACAGTATGTCAAATCAGAATCAGCTTTATTGGCCAGGTATGTACACATACAAGGAATTTGACTCCGGTTTAACTTCGCTCTCTGTCTACACTGAAACATTAAAAAGCCTACGAAAGACAATAGTGCAAATAAGAGGAGTGCAACGATGCTGCAATATATAATATGATTTTAAAAAATTAGCTGGTTTTGTGTTCAGTGACTTTTTCTGTACCAGCACTGTGTGCAAGAAGAAATTTAAAAACAATAACATCACCCAATTTTGGTACCTAATGCCTTTTTTACGCTGCGGTTCCACCTCAGTGCCGTAACGAAGCTCCGTCCTCGTGCCACCTTTGTCATTCTACACTGGACCACATACGTAGCGTTGCGGAAGCAAAATGTGCGCGTGGTCTAAACAAATAGCGCGTGCATTAAATACACACATGGCATTGTTTACACAAACGCCATTTTGTTCCTGTTACGCCTCTGTTACTGTTACTACCTCTGATGCCGGACTTCGCCCCACCATTACGCCTCCGTGCGTTTTACAGAGAAGACCGAACGTAACAGAGGCGTAATAATCTTGCCTTGAACTGGCATTTTAAAAGGGCTTAAGAGTTCTTTTTTTGTTGCCCTCGTACTGAAACGGGTATCGCGTATCGTTTTTTATTTTTTTTACTAGTATCCTATCGAAGTTTAGAATTCTGGTATTGTGACAACCCTGCTTTGGACTCAACTTTAAAGAAGCCTTGATGGATCTATAGAAAAGTGACTTATTTGCATTAGTGTGTATATTGTAATACAGCTAATAAGAAATCATCATAAGCTAATGAGCCTATGGTTTTTGTCATTTTATCACATCATGTTTTCCGTTGTCCAGGTGAAGCCTTCCACCCCAGTGACCACCATCAACACACAGACTTGTCGGTACCCCCCAACAGCCCTACCGGCCTTTCTTCCCAGCATTCCTCACTCCTGCCCCCAAAACCGAGCTCAGGGCAGCACGGTCACGTAACTTCCTCGTCTGGCCCCGGTGTTGCAGCCCACGCTCCCTTCTCCCCGCTGGTACCAAACCTCCACGGCCCCACAGCCAAACTCAGTTCACCCAGTCCAGACAGTCCAACATCTGTCCACAAGCCCAGCCCCTGCAAAAACTCCCACATTCCTGCCGTGAACACACAACACAGCAAACTGGGCACATCGATCATGGGCTGTAACCACCCGTGTAATGGACACAGTGCGGGAACAGTGGCCACTTCAAATGTAGGCCATCTGACAGCTGGGGCCTGCAGGTTAGTGTAACTGTATCAGTATTGCTCTTCTGGAGCTTCTGAAGCTGTGTTTATTCAGGATGCAAATCCCTTATGAGGGTTAACTCTTCCTTTTTTTGTAGGGACCAGGCATGTAAGGGGCACAAAATGACTAATGGGACGTTGTGCCACCCTCCGTCTGAGCTAGAGGAGGGGGAGGATGAAGACAGCAGCTCTGAGAGGAGCTCCTGTGCCTCCTCTTCCACCAACCAGAAGGACGGGAAGTACTGCGACTGCTGCTACTGCGAGTTCTTTGGACACAATGCGGTAATTTCACGCTTATGTTTTTGCAATCCTTTTGTTAAGTTGTAACTAAAACTTCCTGTTGCCTAAAAAGCTAACAATATGAGTAAATTGTAATTTATCATTTGGTCGCAGCCTCCAGCTGCACCAACGAGCCGAAACTACGCAGAGATCCGAGAGAAGCTCCGCTCACGTCTGACCCGGCGTAAAGAGGAGCTGCCTCAGCGTCAGGACTCAGACCTGACGGTGACTGGTGCCATTGACAACCGGGACGTCGACGAGCTGCTAGACTTCATAAACAGTTCTGAGCCCAAACCTGTCAACAGTGCCAAGGCGGCCAAAAGGGCACGGCACAAACAGAAGAAGAAGGTGGGTTACTTTGGAAATGAGGTCTTTCAATGTTTTTATTCCATTTAAAACATTTTAATTTGGAAGATTTTGAAACTAATACTCTAAACAATACAGTACCTAAACAACCAACAGTTTTCTTGATAAGCTAGTGAGTTATCTGAACATGTATGTTTGAATTAGAGAAAAGAAGCAGATGTTCTGAATGGATGATTATTATCTAAAAATGCTTCAATAACTTGCCTAAAAATTGGCTAAGTTCAGTCCCTTCAATTTCAGTCAAGCACACACACTTTAAACAGGTCTGATACTGCATTAGGGATAAACAAGATAAAAGAGAGAAAAACTGAGATAAACAATTTTTGAGGTTGAGGTTTGAGGCACCTGCCTGTCCAACAGAAAGAAGGCCAGCTCTGCATCGCTCTCTCACCATGTTCCCCCCGTCTGAATGGGGCTCAGATGCTAATTTGAACCACCACCCACACTCACCTATGTCAGGGAACCACAACAGCGCCCCTCCTGTTTTGCTTTGCACGGAGGGGCAAAGCAAAACAACAGAATAGATGCAGAGGGAAGGGTCTCACAAGGGTCTGCACGCACACTCATAAGTGCCCATTATGAGTGTGTGCCCATAAGTGATGATTTATATTATATCTGTAAAAATCCTACTTATTATACCTTTTTAAAATAATTTATTTTTTTTGTTAACTTTTTCTTGATGTTTAACATGGACAGCAAACAACTTACACAAAGAAGTACACAACAATTACCCCCCACCCCTGGTGGCAACCCAATCTATATCACAATCAGCCTTAATACATCAAAATGGAGAAAGAAAGAGAGTATGAGGGGACAAATAAATAAATGAAATAAAGTAAAATGAAATAAAAATTAATGATTTCTTGAATATAAGATCAAATTTGAAAATATCTGTATGATATTAGCTGCATAACAATAATTGAGTAGGGTCTCTGACTAAGTGCGCATGCTAAGAAAAATTTTACTTTGTCAGTAAAGGAAGCCCAGGCACTGGTGGTAGATTGTTTAGCATTGTGCATTCTTGCCACTGACATCTCCATATACGATATATCTAATAAAGATTGTAGCCAATGATTACGGGAGAGAGAATGTGGAGGGTGCTAGTGAAGGGCTCACATTTTTTTTGCTGCTGTCAGACAAAAAAATAACACAAGCTTCTGATGAAATGAGAGAGCTAAAGAAGATGTATCATTCAAGAGGAGCAGCTTTGGACAATATGGAACGCTAATATAAAGTAGGTTAGATATAGTTGTAGAAACCATTTTCCAAAAATACACAACCCCAGAGCAATTCCAGTACATGTGCAGAAAGTTTGGATTTGGACGGTTGGGATTTTTGGAAGTGTCATCTAAATTTCAAAAGAATTTCTTAAATTTAGTTAATCTAAAAAGTAAGATAACGAATCTGACCAAACATTTAATGCAATTTTTTGGGTGGTTTAATTATGATACTATTTATTGTCCCAATAATTGCATTTTATGTGTGTACCTGTTCCCCTTTCAGGAAAAAGCTCAGCTTGGCAACATGGGTGCTGCAGGCAGTGACCCCCACTCCAATCCATCTGAGCCTGCGGACGAGCCCCTCCCTGATGGCTCAGAAGCCAGCCGGTTGCTCGACTGGCCGCAGCTGGAGCTGGAGCGTGTCAACAGTTTCCTCACCAGTCGGCTCGAAGAGATTAAGAACACCATCAAAGACTCAATCCGGGCCTCGTTTAGTATGTACGACCTCAATCTGGACGTCAACGACTTCCCAAAGAAAGCAGCCACGTTGGAGGGCAACCACTTACTGTCTCATCTCAATGGTTCCTCTGACCTGCAGCAGATAGACCTGGACCTGGCTCCTCTTTCACTGGGAAACTTTAAGAGCCATCTGGACCTGGTTAATGGATGGGATGACACAACAACTGTCTCATCCCCTAACAACAACACCACCACCACCACCACCACGGCATCAGGGGTCTCTGCTGGGTCCAAAGACATCCAGCGGTTGCACACAACCCCAAGTCTCTCAAAGCTCATAAGGGTTCGATCCCCAGAGAGATGCATTTCCACTGGATCTGACAGTTTGCCACAGGTGCCAGCCCAAGCTACAGCTAAATCGAAGGAAGATGTACCTGATCCCAAGAACTCAGTGGTTGGAAACGCTGGTGCAAAGACAAAGAAGAATAAAAAGCAGCAGCAAAGGCATGAGCAATCTGTGTCAGAGCAAAACTCCAACAAACCAACCAAAGCTGCCTCTGGGAATGAAACACAGAAAACCAATGAGTCTAAAGAAGTGGCCTCCAATGGCTCAAAAGCTGGAAACAAGCAGCCCCAGCACTCTGCAGACCACCAGAGAAATGGGCCCAAGAAGGCCGAGGAGAGTAGATCGTCCAAACATCCAGCACATGGAACAAACGGTAGCCTCTTGAATGCACAAAGGGGGAAAGGTGAGACAGAAACGCGAGGAAGTCGGTCGGAGCAGGATTCGGACAGCAGAGCTCACCCCACCATTACAGCAAACGGGCAGCAGCAGCAGCAGCAATCCAAGGGCAAGAATAAGAAGAACAAGAACAAGGGCGAGAAATCCAGCAGTGCTATCGGTACTATAAACCAGCTGCAACATCGTATGAAAAATATGAAATTCTTTATTTATAATGTTAACTAATGTAAAATTGTTTTTCCCTAGATGATGTATTTCTCCCTAAAGATGTGGATCCAACTGAAATGGATGAGATCGATCGTGAGGTGGAATACTTTAAAAGGTAGTGAAGCTGTTTATCAGGATACTTTTTATATACAAACTTTAAACAAAACTGTTTTACTGATTCACATTAACTGCATCACTAAAACTTGGCATTTTGTCTCCTCCTCCTCCTTCTCCTCCTCCTCCTCCTCCTCCTGTTCGTCTGTCTTTGTTCCCTCCAGGTTTTGCCTTGATTCTGCAAAACAAACCCGCCAGAAGGTAGCAGTGAATTGGTCCAACTTCAGCCTCAAAAAGGTTCCTTCCAATGCAGCTCAATAACTTGGACGAGTGCCAGAGAAAAAACTTACCGACACAAACTCTTTCAGTAGAGCCCTATTTGGCCCGAGGCCTTCTCTCATTCCCTGTTTTCTTCTCTTCCTTACTAAGCCAAGGGAACCTGGTTCAAATTCACACTCTCCATTCAGAAGACTGAAACATAACTTGTCGTGGCTGACAGGCCGGGGATCATTCTTAAGGCCAACTTGACCCTTTGCTATTATTGCAATGTTCACTAAATGAGATGCAAAAATGGAAAAAAGTCTGTTGAATCCACTGCATCTATGTGCTTATGTAGTATGTAAACAATTACCTTACATGAAATAAATGTTTTTATCACAAATCTGAGACATTTTAACGTCGTTAAACTTCTGAATTCCAATCAGTTCAATTTGGTGCTCACCATTATTATATATTATGCCTTGCCAGTGTCCCGCCCACAACACCAGTCTCAGTTGACACACGAGATCATTCATCTCATACTGTACACGTGTGTAGAACGACCACAAGACAACAGTTTGACATTTTATGAAAAAACACTCCTCTGCAGGCAGCAACAATGCATTGATTTCACTGCAGTGCATTGGGTGCTTGTTGATCGTAATCAAATGGGAATATTTTTTTCAATATTCAACTTTGATCATCAAATAATGTTGTAAATGATGGTAGAAAACTGGATGAACTAGCGGCCACACTGATCATGAAAATGATGAAATTATGCTTTCAAAACATGAATGTTTGACAGTTTTGAGTACACCTACAAGGTGTGCAACACTCGGCTAACAGGATGTATTTTAATAAAAAATAAATCAAATTAAGTAACCATGTAATATTTTCCTACGCATGAAATTTAGGATGGAAATATTTGAATACTGCCCCCCTTCTTTATCAGGAAAGCTAAATGTGTCAGTCACTTCAACGTCACTCCTTGCTGTTTATCTTGAACAATATCTCTTTACCCAGTATACACGCTGCCATCTGTAGAAGAAAGTCCTTTACCACAGTTTTCTCACTCTCTAATTGTTATTTTAACCCCTATATCCCAGCAGTGACAGGTACACCGGTGTGCATTGTTCATTTTACCTTTGGAACCATCACACATTGTTTGACAGTTATTTTCAATGCTTGTACATATTGAGTGATTTTTGGGCCCTTTTGAGCCTTTGTCATGCGTTTATGGAGGTTGTGTGTGTGAGCTACAATTTCAACCATTCTACTCTTTTCCCTGTACTGTGACCTTGGTGGCATCCTGTACCTCAGCTAGCCTATCTGAAGTCCAAGTCTTGATCATCTTTTGATGGGAAATACAACTGAAGAGTTGATACCTTTGGGACAAGGGCCTATTTTACATCAGTACCAATGTTATAGCTCTCATTATGGCTTTCATTGCGATGGATTATTTCTTTCTTGAATCTGTGCTAAGATTTTGTTTTCATATTACATCTCTGATGCTTTCCAGGTTATATTCAATTAGAGAAGATTATCTTAATGTTTCGAATGTAGATTTATACTATATCAATAATAGCCAAGTGTATGTTGGCTTGTTTCTTTTTTTAAAATTCACTTTTGATACTGTGAAAAATCTTTCGCCCAGAAAGATTAAAAACAATACAGTTTTGACAAAAATAAAGTGTGGTGTTTGCTTTCTAAGTTTACATATTGGTTTGGTTTGCATAATATACAATGCACACGACCTGCCTCTCCAGAAAATCGCCTTGAAATTTGAGAACGCATCGTCTCGATTAGGTTTGACCCGTCCGGCGTTCCGTACAGTAGTGAAGCTTCCTGTGTTGTGTAAACATGTGGATTAGCTCTATTTATTGAATGCGTGTCGGTAGTTTGATCCTTAAATCTGTGTGTTCAATAAAAAAGGAGAAGGCCACTGTATTCGCATATAAAATGGAGATCGATAACCGACCTAAAAAGGTAAGTTAACCGTATGCTATTCGCATTGTGTAGAGGTTGGCTAGCCAAAGCTAGCTAAAGTTAGCTAGCTTTATCTTGCTAGCCTGTATAGTTTTATTCAGGACGTACGATCAACGACGTGAAACTAAAGTTTTTTTTAATGGTATGTGGGGTTTTTTTTATTTGTGAACAGTGCTTTGTCACATTAAAGCCCCACTATCTACAAAATCAACGGTCGGTACGTCATTGTGACGTTAACTTTATAGAAACACAAAAGGTTAATTTCAGCTCAGAAGAAAGTAGCCTGCGTTTGTATTTAAGTGTTATATATGAGTGGGTGTTTGCGTTTTTAATTAATTCATAACATTTTGAAGTTTGAGGCAATGCAACTGAAATGGACACGATTGCCTTTCAGTTTATGCTCCTATAGTTTCACTGTGGACCTAATAATGTTGTTTGTGATCAGTGTGACAACGCTTACAAGACCCTAGAGTCCTCTAACTCTAGGGTAATGCAGTGTCTTTAGATGACTGAAAGTTTTCAAAAAGACAACCTGTTGCAAAAGTGTATGGTATATCATAAAATCATTTTGCCATACTGCTCAAATGTGTTTTCAGTTGGGGTATGCAAAGATATGACTCTGGCAAATTCAATCACATCCCAAAAATATCATGGTATTAAAGTCTTTGAGGTCATCTGTAGTGTCTTGCATGTATGATCTGCAAATAAACTTGTGGAAATAACCACTGAATTAGAATACTTGCCTATTTTAGCATGTTTTACTGTATGGTTAAGTTTCTTGAATTAACTTGCTCTGGATGTGTTTGAAGGGCTTTCTGCTGAATTTTAAGATGTAGCCTCTGTAGAGTGAAAAAACGTAACACTGCTGGTGACGGTAATGTGTTTGTACAGAGATCCCATGGGGAGGATGGGAGGTCTGGCTCAGAAGGATCTGAGGATGATGATTATGTCCCGTATGTTCCCGTCAAAATAAGAAAACAACAAATGGTAAGTTGTATTACGCCATTACGAAACTCTGTTTTGCTACAGGCTCAGTTTTCAGTATCACAGTAATTCCAGCTCTCATGCTTTAGATTTTTTGGATAAACTAAACCCTATTGTTAACATGTTTTTATTTATAAAAAAAGGACATTTTAAATGTTCCAAGAGTACACAAATATCACTTTCAAAACTTCAGATATCATCCAAACTGAATGCATTTATTTGAACGTGTGTACCTGACAGCTTCAGAAGATGTTGCGTCTGCGAGGAAAGGCGGTGGATGAGGAGCAGAAGGACAGCGGGGAGGAGCAGAGGGATGAGGACGAGGGTCTTGGTCCACGCTCCAACGTCAGTCTCCTCGATCAGCATCAGCACCTGAAGGAAAAAGCAGAAGGTATCCATCTCAAACTCAACCAACTATGGATTATGATCATTACCTATCTAATTCTTTTGACAGTCCAACTAAACATATTCTCACATTGCTCATTAGCTATATGATTGATTTCTCACCTGCTGTATGTTGTTGTATCTACAGCGCGTAAGGAGTCAGCCAAGGAGAAACAGCTGAAAGAAGAGGAGAAGATTCTTGAGAGTGTTGCAGAAGGAAGAGGTAAACATACAATACTGTCAAGTTCCTGTGATCATTTCTTAATGATATATTTACTTTGATAAACTTGTAAGATGTTAAAACAGTTGGTTCAAAAGGTTTTAAACTTGATAGACTAACTCACTTTCTCCTTTATCAGCCCTCATGTCTGTGAAGGAAATGGCCAAAGGTATCATATATGATGATCCAATTAAAACAAGGTCAGTTCTTGATCCATACATTTTATACAGTCTCATTGTTGGTTCTTTTGTTACTTTTAATTCAACCTGACTGCTCTTTATAGCTGGAAGGCACCACGCTACATACTGAATATGCCAGACACCCGACATGAGCGTGTCAGGAAGAAGTTTCACATCCTGGTCGATGGAGACGGCATCCCTCCTCCCATCAAAAGCTTCAGGGAGATGAAGCTTCCACCAGGTAACAACACACTCCTTCTCCAATACATACAAACACTTTGTGTTTCTGTACGAGGCCTGCAGTGACCCCACATGAATAGCGAGTAAAAACTTAATTGTTTTTGCAGCAATTCTTAAAGGTTTGAAGAAGAAGGGCATCGTGCATCCCACACCCATTCAGATTCAAGGAATCCCAACAGTGTAAGTACTTCTATTTCACAAATACTACAGAAACAGACTGTGCCATTGCTGTCAATGCTCATTTACCGACATTGTCTGTAGTCTGTCAGGTCGAGACATGATTGGCATCGCCTTCACGGGTTCTGGAAAGACTTTGGTCTTCACTCTGCCCATCATCATGTTTGCCCTGGAGCAGGAGAAAAGGCTGCCTTTCTTTAAGAGAGAGGGACCGTATGGACTCATCATCTGTCCATCAGTAAGACAAACCTATTCTATTGACAACACAGCTTTAAATTATGTGTAAGGTCTAAACTGTTGTTAAAAAACAGCTTTAGGATTCTAATAGATGGCTTAAACATCATCCAAATCAGTCAGACTGCATTTAAATTTCATTTCATTTACACATATAAACTGCAAATTAGTTTTAAAACTGCAAGTGACCATGAAAAGCTCAAATAATTATTCACTTTTTTACAGATGGTGTTTACTACAAGCAACCTTTCTGCAACTAAGCATGTCTGATTTTATACCTTCCTCTTTTCTCCAGCGAGAGTTGGCTCGGCAGACTCACGGCATCATCGAGTACTACTGCAAGCTGCTGGAGGAGGAGGGAGCTCCTCAGATGCGCTCGGCCCTCTGCATCGGAGGAATGTCTGTCAAGGAGCAGATGGAAGTAGTTAAACAGTAAGTCAATCAATCTGTTTCTGGCTTATTCTGAATTTCTCAATTTTGAAATAGTGTCAAGCAAAAAAAACCTGATTCACTGACATGGAATCATTAAAAATAGAAGCAGCATATAGTTCCATCTTTATCTCCTCTTGGTCGTAGTGGTGTCCACATGATGGTGGCGACCCCCGGCAGACTGATGGACTTGCTTCAGAAGAAGATGGTGAGTCTGGATATCTGCCGCTACCTGGCTCTGGATGAGGCTGATAGGATGATTGACATGGGCTTTGAGGAGGACATCAGAACCATCTTCTCCTATTTCAAGGTGAGCTCCTCCTCTGTAACAGTGTCCACCATATATTTATTTAATAAATACAGTAGACTTGTTTTCTTTTCTTTATTATTTCTATGTTCTGGTTGTAAAAGCAAGACAAGTATCATCCTCACAAATTAATACTACGTGTACGTGAGATGCAGTATGCACATGAATGGTAGGGGAGTGTATAGGCTGAGGGGATGTGACATGGACAACACAGCAGCAGGGACAACACTGGTCCGCAATTATCCATATTTATATGATGTGTCATTACCACTGCACAGTGACAAATATGCCTGTCAAAATAGCTGGCGACAGATAGCTTCTATTTTAGAAGTCGACATGGAAACCTGCAAACCTAAATGGAAACAAGTCCTCGAGTGTTGCCACATCTGTTGTTTACATCCTGCATATACGGTAGTTGCAGACGGCCTAAGCTCTCTGGTGAGACCTCTAGAGGTTTCCTCCAGTAACACGCGTTGTGCAGAGTCAAGTATGTCAATAATTACGTTCATGACGCAGGCTGTTATGTATGTGAACGCAAGGTTAAGCAGCAAGTACATCTCCGGCCTTAGTCCATCATCCATCTGCTGCCCTCGATCAATTGAAACTTAGCTTCATAGATGTAGCATAAAATTAATTATAACCGTATTAATAATGTATTTTTCCTCATCCAGGGACAAAGACAAACCCTGCTGTTCAGTGCCACTATGCCCAAGAAGATCCAGAACTTTGCGAAGAGTGCCCTGGTAAAACCCATCACTATCAACGTGGGCAGAGCCGGAGCTGCCAGCTTGGATGTCATCCAGGTATGATGAATTTTTGCTGAAAGAGGTTTTTGTTTTAGTCTTGGAAATTAATGCATTTTATTCATAAACTCAAAAAACAAGCAGTAAATTGATAAATACCTTCTGTGTGTGTTTGTACAGGAAGTGGAATACGTCAAAGAGGAAGCCAAGATGGTTTACCTTCTAGAGTGTCTCCAGAAAACTCCACCTCCTGTCAGTACTTCACCTTTTAAAGCATTGAAATGTACCAAAACAAACTCAAACATGTTAAATGTTTAAATATATTGTGTGTTTCTGTTGCCAGGTGTTGATATTTGCCGAGAAGAAGGCGGATGTAGACGCCATCCATGAGTATCTGCTGCTGAAAGGAGTAGAGGCGGTGGCTATCCATGGAGGGAAAGGTATGCACAACCCATTTAATCATTAAAGTAGATAGACATTAGTACATAGTAATGGTTCCTGCTGATGATTACTATTTTGGAGGAATGTCCAGCACAGAGCATGTATCATATACTGTATACACAGGCCCCTCTCTGTGAATTGTCTTGTAGTTGCCCATCATAACCACCAGATGCCATCCTGCTAACAAATGTCACCACTGCTGCTTCAAAGTTCAGATCTACGGCACAGAAAGCATTGCAGACACTTCCTTCATGTTTTCCACTTGTCATCGTCTTGCAAAACACTTTCCATTACACGTAATATTTTTTGTGTGTGTTTTTCAGATCAGGAGGAAAGAACAAAAGCCATAGAGGCGTTTAAAGAGGGAAAGAAAGATGTCTTAGTGGCCACAGACGTCGCCTCCAAGGGTCTGGATTTCCCAGCTATACAGCATGTAGTGAATTATGACATGCCTGAGGAGATAGAAAACTATGGTAAGAGGATATACTACATACCACTGGTTTTAAAACTTGTGTACCCCCTTGGAAATATATTTTCACTACAGTTACCCCCCTGAACAGCTCAAAGTATTTTTGGTAGGTATGAAACGGTTATAAAAAGAGGCACAAAAAAAAGCCACTATCAGTCAAAGCTGGTGTTCTCTGTAATCAATAGAAGCAATAATATTTGAAATTGGCACCATAGCTGTGGAGAAAGTTGAACAGCTTGTGGTTTTGCCCATTCTACATTCTTACAACACCCAGCGTGCATTGCGCCCCTCCCTCTCAAAGGAACGGCCCAGCGAGAGACGAGATATTACCGTTTCACTGCAGGCAACGGTTCAGAGCGGTACAGAATCCAAAATACTACGAGAATATACCGGCGGTCTGCAGTCTACATTTCAAACCTGAAGATTTTGAACGAGCCATGACATCAGAGGCGGGCGTCCTAGATAGAGGAAGTGTAGTTTAGCGAGCTCCCTTGCCTCCGCCAGATGACGCATTTTACCTAGTCTGGTGGAGGTTTTCCAGGGCCCGTTGGAGAAGCGGATAGCGTCGTCCAAAGGAACAGATTGAAATTGCATTTTTTTCAACCATAATGGCATTAGCATTAGCTCCATAGCTCCCCATAATAGCATGATAGGACTGAGGTTGAAAATCGGCAAACTGGCCCTTTAAGTAAGTTCATGATTGCAATGAAAGTAGGAATATTAAATATAACATGTAGTTTATCAAAAATACATTTGCATTATTTTATGAAGCAATTAAACAAAAACACTCACGCACCCCTTGCAGTCCATCACAATGCCCCTAAAGGTAACAGTACCCCCATATGAAAAACACTGTTTTGTACTGTACTTGGCCTAGCGTGCTTAAAATTGGTATTTTAATTAATCATTAGTCCTCCAAAAGTTGCTGAAGCTGGTTTATTGAATTTTTTTGTTTCAGTCCACAGAATTGGAAGAACTGGTCGATCAGGCAAGACTGGTATCGCCACAACGTTCATCAATAAGGGCTGTGGTAAGGAGCAATAACAATAACAAAACAGACCAAATACATCTCTGTAAAGGAGAATTGACTTTTAGAACATGTGCAATGTAATTAAGAGTATTAGCTTAACTCAGTGTATAGTGACACTAAGTTCACAACAAGTGTTGTCTGTCCCCACAGATGAGTCGGTATTGATGGACCTTAAAGCTCTGTTAGTTGAAGCCAAGCAGAAGGTCCCACCGGTCCTCCAGGTGCTCCAAACAGGAGACGAGACCATGCTGGACATCGGAGGTGAGTCATGTCTTTTGATAGGCCTTTATACTGACCTGTTGCTCTATGATAAATTTGTGTTTCAATTTTAAACGGTCCTTTAACGTTATCTGATCATCTAACCACAGCAGAGTTTGTAAAAGCCCTCCTAACACCTGATTGTTGTGTATCCACAGGAGAGAGGGGCTGTACTTTCTGCGGTGGTCTGGGTCATCGTATCACAGACTGTCCAAAGTTGGAGGCCATGCAGACCAAGCAGGTCACCAACATCGGGCGGAAAGATTACCTGGCTCATAGTTCGATGGACTTCTAAGAGGTTATCAATAGCAGGAAGATTCTCCAACGTGGAACTGAGAAACATTTCTGAGGAAATTGTACAGTTAATGTGCCGTGTCACTCGACTAAGGAAGTGTATTTTTATCATCACCTAACATAGATACAGATCTGTCAGATAAAAGGTTTTTTTTAACCCTTTAAATTGTTTCACTCAATCTGCCACACCAGTTCTGTTTGTGTAGCCTTTGTAAGATACATTTTTATACTCTAATTGTAAATAAAACCGTTACATCTGTTGTTATTTCTGATGCTCTTCCTGGAAAACTAAAAAAGGTGTGGTGCTGGTTATGTATGCTGAGGAAGTTGCTAAATCGAGCACAAAAATGCAAAGGGAAGTTTGACTCTAGAAAAAAAGCAACACACGTGTGTACTATCTTTTGCAACCCTTCTGTGAAGATCAGAGAGATCTTGACTTTAAGCCCTGACAGACGAACACAACATGGCAACGGATCGAAAGCTGATGATGACGTAAAGGAAACATTTATTTTTGTGGTATAGAAAGCCTAATTTTAATCTCTTGGGTGGTGACATCTGGGCCACAGAGCAACAACTGCTGTACTTTTATAGACAGAGCTTACAAGCATGGAGGTCATCTACAAGGAGGGGATGCTGTACCTACAGGGTGCCAAGTTTGGAAAAGTAAGTGACAGCATTTGCTTCCACAAAAAGGGTAGTTAAAGCTTTAAAGCGAGTGATATTTTTCAGACTATGTTAGATATTTGTTTCACGGTATTTGTTACAGCAGATCTCCTGACACGGTTAGCAGTACACTGCATTGCATAGACTTTTATGGAATTGACCAAACATTTCTTCAACGAATATATGTTAATGGTTGTTGACCTGCTTTTAGTGCATCCTCTTTCACAACCACATTCAGTCAGAAGAACTGACACTCTTCTGTGGTGCTAATGTTCAGGTTAATGTGTTGATCAAATCTGGAATAAGAGACACAAATCATAACACAAAAATCTATACTACAATTGCTTTCAACTTAAGGAAATGCAGAGCTGTTTTTCAGACCATTTCAATGTAACCTCACTACAAATGTCGGACTGAATCGGAATTTAGAATTACTATTAATAAACTGGTTAAACATTCATGTGGTTTCGCTAGAAGTGAGTTGCTATCTGGTGTTTTAGCAGTGGTGGAGAAAGAAATTAGTGGTGCTGTAGAAGTTAAATATTTGGGGTTTTCATTACTCTAAATTGAAAAAAAAAAAGGAAATGATCTTGCCAATTTCATAAGCTCTTCCTGTCTTTTTAGAAACTCAAAAAATGTATTTGTTTACTGTAATAGGTGGAGCAAAAAGTACAACTTTTCCTGGTGCCAATGTAAAAAGAATAGTACAGTACTTGAGTCAGTGCACCACTGCTAGTAACTAATTAGATTTGTGACATCATCATTTGTATAAATACATCTTAGTTTGGGTCTTAGTGCTTCCTTCCTCTTCATGATCTGTAAATATATCTGCACACAAGCACAGGATGAGCGCCTGGGAGAGAAATGGCTCTGACTGGTGTTCATATTCAAGCAGCAGCAGTATATTAGTTATGTACATAGGCCAAGATTAACAAAATATGAATAAAACACCCGAACAACAGTACTAAATAGTGATCAGATGAATAAACTGTGTTCATGGCCAATGCCAAACAAAGGTATGGAATATTATGTGCTTGGCTAAAGATGTAAAATTCATTAAAACAAGTTGAAACGTGAAAAGAGAACAGAAATTATATTATAATATTATTCTAATACACTTAACAAATCGTGTTCTACAATAATAAAGATGTGGACCTATTCCCTGATGGTCATATCTCTGTTTGGTATGTTCAATGTAGACAAGTTTGGCTGACGTTAAATATTCAGTCGTGCCTGTTGGCCTCAGATCATCTTGTGAAGCAGACATGTAAAGCGCTGTGTCATCTGTGTAACGTTAGGGAACCATGACAAGCATGACAATGATGCAACTTAATAAGATAAGATTTTAACTACACAGAAAGTGTGTCTGAAAACTCACCCTTTAAAGTAACTTTTCCTGCCTCTCCCTTTGTCTTCTACAACAGAGAACATGGCGGAAGATATGGCTGATGCTCTTTAAACCCAGCTCCACAGGGGTTGGACGTTTGGAGTTTTATACTGTACTTGACAATAATGCAGCTTCTGACCAGAAGAAAATCAATTGGCAGAAAACACAAGAGAGAAAAGTGGTGCGTCTCAGTGACTGCCTCAGTGTCTCCCCTGCTCCAAAGGAATCTTGCCCTCATGGGTGCAAAGCCTTCTACTTAAATACCACTCAGAGCACCTACACTTTGGCCTCCACCACAAGCGATGACTGGCTGAGTGCCCTCTGTCTACTTGCCTTCCAGGTATCATACACCTCTCCTCTTGACCACTGAAACTTTCCCTTTTTTCTTTTCATATCAGCAGAAGTGCAATCATTTGGGAAAGATCTGGCTAAACCTTACCCACAAGCACAGACAGATAGCACAATGAGGAAGTTAATGCAGTATCTGTAACTTCTGTCACTTCACTTCTCTAATTCTTGTGCTTGCACAAGCTAAGCTCTTTCTTGCATCTTACCTTTTGAGGTCATAAAGTAAGATAAGAGGGTGGTGTAAACTCCATGTAATGTTTACTGTGCCACTGTGTTTACAGAAGGATCCTGGAGAATCAGACAAAGGGGGTTTCGAGAGAGGAAATGGCTTGACCATGGAGGACAATGACCTCTACTCATGTTGGAAAACAGGTATTGCTTCTCAGTCAACAATCAATAATAAGATACAGATATACACCGTATTCACACGGCGGCCATTTTCCTGTTATGTCACGCTCACGGTAGGAAGCTTAAACGCTAGTTTAACACAACGTTACACTGCTGTTGTATTTTGAATAAATATAGAGAATCTGACAAGTTATTATAATTTGGTTGCTTCCTGATTTATGAGCGAATGAGACAACATGGGAAACTGAAAATCTGGGGAGCTGCGGGCCATATTTGAGAACCCTTTAGCTACCCTTAGACAAACAGCTAATGTTAGCATCAGCCACTTCCTGGCTAACATTACGTGAGCTAGGATTTTACACCTTTAATTTTGTAGTGGTAATACTACCAAATGGCAATATTAGCTTTTTGCGGCTCCCTTGCTAATGGGAATGGCTAGCAAGTGGTTAGCAAATATGGCATGAGTTCACTCCAGACTTGTAATTAAATGATTGATTTGTCCGATACTCCCACTTTATATGCCTAAAAACCTGGAACAGCAGTACAACATTAAAACCGAATTTGAGCTTCCTACCCTGAGAATGACATCAGAGGAAAATGGACGCTGTGTGAATTTGGTCAATGGAGTGGCAGCTTGAAAATAAAGAATTATTGTGTTTAGGGTTTTTTGTATCTTGGGTTATTTCCATAGTTTCCCCTATTTATATTAGTACTGGCAAAGTTCATAGATGAGAACTAGGAACATGGTACCAAAATTATAAGTAGGCTACTGCAGAGGGGTTTAAAAGAAGAAAAGATTAAAAGAACTGGTGTATGGTCATTTATTTTTTCAACTGAAGGCAGGGTATTCTGACTTTTTTGGGCTGAGCAGGAGAAGCTCCATCATTCTTGTTCGAAACGTTTCTTGTATTGTTCTTAATTTGGAGGGTTTAATTTGGAATTAGTTGTAAGAAGATCATAAGAGTGAAATTGGTGAATGTATTATAATAAAGGAAACAGAGCAGGAAGAAGCTGGCAGTGAGGAATAGAGTCATAGTAGTCATAGTCAGAGCATCATAAATTCTTGACTTCAGCAGAAGCTGTGAAAATGTGTGAGCAGTAGCTAAAGCCACTAATTTATTCAAACACGAATGCCGGAATGTATTAGTGTCAGCAAGCTGTGGCTTACACACATTTATTTCTTTTTATTTCCTAATGGATTACACTCCTCCTGAACAATCCAGGCAGCCAGTCACGATGAGAGATTAGGAGAATGCAAGCAATTTCAAATCAGCCTTTTTCTGCATGATAATGTATTTGCTGCACATTTATTTCCTTTGCTGGTGCATTGCTGCTCAGGCTCAGTTAGTTACAGAGCTGTTTCAAGGGGTAAATCTTTCCTTGTCTTCTCACGTTTAGATCCGACCCTTCCTCCAAACCAGTACCAAGTGACCATCCAGAGCACAGAGGCGTCCAGGAGGTGTCAGCTGACTGGGATGTATCTGGTCTCTCCAGAGAAAGAGGCTGTGATACTGTTGGGCTTGAATACTAACCACATCGTCTATCGCTGGCCATATAACCTGTTACGCAAGTTTGGACAAGTTGAGGTAAAGAACTTTTGAATTAACCCCAAATCTGACAGGATACAAAAATATATTTAAACTGCAACAACATATTTGTGATAAACCTGACATTCACTTTATGTATGGTCTGATGAATATGAAGCACGGCCAAATGGTTAGCCTAGCTTAGCATAAAGACTGTGAGGCTTGTTTATTCTGTTCTAAAACTAGTAATATTATGTTGTGATATTATGTTGTGTTCTTCAGGTTTAATAGGCAATTTCCCCTCTACACAGTCTCTGTGCTAAGCTAAGCTGACGGCCAGGTGGCTGCAGCTACACATGTAGCATACAAACATGACATTGGTGCATGGCATAATAACATGTTGGTTTTTGGAGAGATGAAACAATATAATAAGTTACATCAGTGAAGCTGGTTTATGGATTTGGTTACTTTTGGACTTTGCCAGGCTAGCTCTTAGTGCTAAGCTAAGCTAACCAGCTGGTCGTAGTGACTTCACACAGACGTGAAAGTAGTAGTGATCTTAAAACAGTCAGTGAGAAATGCAGTGAGTATATCTCCCAAAATGTCACACTACTTCTTTAAAAAAAGTATCATTGGATGTTTTATTGCAGGGTGGATTCAGCATCGAGGCAGGCCGTCGCTGCGAGTCAGGAGAAGGAGTGTTCATCTTCCTGTCCAGGCACGGTCCGCACATCTTCCAGACTATATTAAAGCAGTGCACCGTGGAGAAAAGGCCTTCAGTCCAGCAACTCAGTGTCCACAGAAGATCATTATCTGACCAATCTCTTGTTATCTTCCCAACCAAACCCAACCCGCCCGCCAGTCCCCCGGTCCCCAGTCCTGCAGATGGTTTTGCCGACTCAGTGGACGACCCTGCCGACCACTATGCCACTATTAACGACACCTTTGTAAAGAAACTAAAGCGGCTTTCTCTTCTGAAGCCTTACTTCTCTAACAGCAAGGAGTCTGTGGGAGAGGAAGATGATGATGAGCGATGTCATTCCCTGGACTCTTTAAACCTGAATAATGTCATGGAGCAGGGCATTTATTGCAACCTTACGAGGTCTACACCTCCTTTGATCGCAAAAGAACAGTTCCAACCTGAATCAGAAGATTCAGACTGCATCTACTCAGAACTCAACATAATAGATTCTCCTTCAATTTCCCAGTTAAGGCAATTCACTCCACCCCTCCCTCATCCTGTACCCCCGCCTCCTCCATGCCCTCTTCCCCAGTTCACTCCCCTCCTACCCAAGCCCCGATGCCAGCGTCAGCCCCCCGCGAACATCCAGCTGGGGTACAATGCACAAGCGCAGCCAGTGGATGACATGAAAGAGACGGAGGAGGCCATCGGCTCCTCCAGCCATGCTGCCCCCACAGAGGCCCCCGGCAGTTTTAAACATAGGCTGGCAGAAATCATTTCCAAGGACCTGGCAAAGTTCCAGCTCCCTCTTCCCCCCGGAGCGAGCAGCCCCACATTTTCTCAGTAGGCTATTACTTAACAGGAAGCCTAGAAGGAGCAATTTTATCTATGATAAACTGTATTAAAGCTTAATTACTTTCTTTACTTTACTTTGAAAATCTCTGCTGGGAACATTTGGCATCAGATACTGGCTTTCAGATGTTTGGATGTTTATCTGCAGTGGGGGAAAGAAACAAATTAAGTTCTGCCTTTTTTTTTTTTTTTTTTTAGTTCTTTTTACTCCACTTTATCTTTTTTGACAGCTTTTGCCACTGAGTCACATTATTAATGCAAAATATAATAAATTATGATGCACTTTAGCAAGGACAAAGCTCACCAAATTAGCCCCAACTTTACCAGCTGCAGTATTAATAATAATTCATCATTAATGTTTGCATGCTTTGCATCATTCCTATGATACAATATTATCAATATTATCATCTTTAAATAGGCCATTCTGCATGATGAGTATGTATGTGTTATGTACTTAGTATGAATGCAGGACTTTTATTTCTAACACTATTATGGACACTGTTATGTTGCTGTTTTCAACCTCTGTTTATCTGCAGCCTATTTGATGAAAAACCGTCCTACATACATTTTATCATGTGATTCGTTTTTGAGGATTCAATGAGTACTTTTCTTCACAGCTGGAATGAAACAGAAGCGGCATGTGCTGCAGTATATTTAACAAGTCATTGTCATTACTTAATTAGCTGAATGTAAACCCCGCTATTGCAATTTTTCATCATGGAAATAGCTTTGAAATGTTTCCATGTTACATTCTGTAAATAACACAACATCTTTGTTGTAAGCTTCTACTTAATTAAGCTGTTTTTTACCTTTTCAAGAGAAGAAGAGCCTTTTGTATTTGATATTTAGTTTTTGCAGTAAATGTCTGAATGAAATATACAAAAACAACTTAAAATGCACACTCATGTTTCAAGCATCTTTATTGTAGCAAAACAATCCTCTTAAAATATCTATACATAAATATGAAAATAATTGTTTTTAATTTATGTCATTAAAGACAACTGGGAATGTCTTTAGTGATGTTCAGGCCGTAAAGTGCATTAAAAGGCCTCTGAGTTCATCGTGGCCTCAGGAAGGATGGTGGTTTTCATTTGGCAGTGCAACATCTAAGCTATTAAAAATGACAGGAGAAAATGTATGACTATGACACATGATCAACATTTCTACACGCTGTGATATTTGGTCTCCTGGTTCTTTCTAAAACAGACTAAACAGTGATTAAAAAAAAAAAGTCTGATTTTCTGTCACTGTCTGCCGCTCTGACTCTCCTCCATATCACTTAGGTGTGAGGACTCTCCATCACTGCTGTTGGAGGAGCTCATTGATGTATTTGACCCCAAGTCAGATGTAGGTCCAAGTATTAAAAGGTGGCCGATGGAGGCGCAGGGGTCTCCGCTCAGTTGGTTCGGGCTTTGCGCAGAAGCTGCTGGCAGGAGAGAGTGAATCAGACTCCTCCTGGAGGTCTTGTCTGCCGATCCTGGACGCGGACTCCTGCACTCCGGATGAACCACACCGGATAGGAGCTCCGACAGCTCAGTGATGTAAATCTGCGCCATTTGCAGGGTGTCATACTTGGACAACTTCCTCTCGTTCTCCAGGGAGGGGATGACGCTCCGGAGCTCGTCAAACGCTTTGTTCAGGCCGTGCATCCTCCTCCTCTCGCGGGCGTTGGCTGCCACGCGCCGGTGTTTCTGTGGGGCAAAGTGGCTCGTCTTTCCACCCTCTGCTGCCTTGTCAGGGTCCGTCTCTGTGATGCATGTTTGGGACACGCACTCAGGAAGTTTACTCAGTGAGAGGCCTGCGTCTGCAGCTCCGTGCGTCCTGGAGAACGCGTGGATTGAATTAGAAGAAATCCAGGTTTTGGAGTTGATGTGAGCGAGGCTGCGCTGCTGCAGCAGGGTGAAATCCTCCGGGTACTCCGGCCAGCTCTGAAGCTGTGCTTTTGCAGTCATCGCTGTAATGGCCCTGTGGTCGTGCACGGCTTGGAAAGGTCACACTGAAGACTGTGGCAGATGCTCTCTGGAGAGGTTTGCGCTGCGCCAGCATTTTATAGTCTACAGCCTCCCCTCAGTCACCTTGATGTCACTCCCAAGCAGCTCTGACAGCCTCAGGAGGCAGCAGCCAATCGCACATCCCCTCTGACCCTGTCAACGAACAATTAGACAAAGCTCCACTTTTTTTTCTCCTATTGTGCATTGTAACTCAATCACGGCCTTGTTATTATCCTCACACAGAGGGGGGCGACAGAATTAATCATTTAAGAGCGTGGCTTATATGTTTGAAAGCTTATAGGAAAAATGATCTAATGAACTTGTTAAGTAAAGTTTGGGCTGCATGACTGCTGGCTTTATCGTTAAACTTTTACAGAAAGTAACAACTGCGCATGCTTAAACTTTGTTTTTCGTGAGTTAACGAACTTTCAATCATCATCATCCTCATCATCACCAGCGGAGCTCCGCCACAGCTCCCAGTCCATGGAAAATGAGTGTGGGCTTGTTTCTCATGGCTAAAGGAACTGACTCGTTAATTGGCTCTTGGGGGACCTGGCAGCATCAAAGTTTGTTCTCAAACAAACAGTAAAAAGGAGGACAATCTTTCTCGGATTATTTGCAGAGGAATAATAAAACGAGCAGGTGGAAAGCAAGTCCTGAGACACACCTGTTTATAGCGGAGCCATGATAACTGATAAGTTGTCTAAGGACGATTCATGAATCATTTGGTGAGGAACAAGGATCAAAACATCTATAAAACACAACGCAAGTTCCATTACAGGCCTACATGTTATTATTATTATGAGATTATTCTATTTTTTAAGTGAGGCCAAATCCAGTCTGATTAATTACCCTAATTTTGATTAGTCACGTGGCCCCTGTGCCTATCAGCTGTTGTCCCTTGGCACTTCACTCAAGCTACACACCTCTGTCACAACCAGTGTCACCCACGTCTCCCATATGCCGCGCGCGACGACAACTCAGCCTCCACGCTGACACCCAGAGCTCTGACACGAGACCTAATCACTCATTAGGTCATCAATTACAGCGGAGGAGCCACTAAAGCAGCAGATCAGAGCTGTCCAGAGGGAGAGCTCAGAGGTTGTGATGATGGTGGCTTGGACAAATTTGGCATTCAGTGTACCCCCTCCTCTGTATGTGTGTGTATTTGTGTGTGTGTGTGTGTGTGTGTGTGTGTGACAGGCAATGGTGGGGCTCCGGTAAGGAAAATCGCCGTGACCTGCCTCGCCGCCAGCAGTTTAATGAGGCCTGGTCTTAGTTGAATAAATCGGCACGCTCTCCGTCCCGGGGTGTCCATTCACTTTTTGGCCCACATGAATATTTCATTCCTTCAGCCCCTCTTCCAGCGCAACAGCCTGCAGACCTGCGCGCGGGCTCTAAAAATTCCGCACACTTCCCATCTGGCGCGGGCGTGAGCGGGGGAGTGGCAGCGGAGGCCGAGGAGGTGTGAGGAACATTTCTAAGGTCAACTTTAGTGACCTCCTGCAAGAGAGAGACTGATGCGTCCCACCAGACAGGCAGGGAGGAGGGGGGGAGACAACAAGACTGTCAGCTAACGAGTTTTTGTTGCAACTTTCACTGTTGATCCAAGCCTCCTATTGGCCAATAAATATTCAAAATTTCCCCCTCCCATACAAGTGAAAGAGGTAAATGCAAGTGATCACCACCATTAGGCTATTGTTGAGCAGAAGTATTACGACCTGTAGGCTATATCACAAAGAAAAACTACTTCTAAACATCTGCCTTTAAAATCTTTATTAAAATTAGAAAACAGACATAAAAACAATTAAAAATATTTGAATATCTAGTTATAAAAGTATACATATAGGTATGAAATAATAACATGTAAAGAAAAATAAACATAAAAAGTCATACAAATGACAAATTTAACTACTCAAATTTTGGCAGTGATATCACCAAATACATCTGAACTAACAGCAAACTGTTTCTGCAGTAGAGTATCGCCTGGACCCTCACACCGCAGGTAAGCAGGTTGTACTGAAATACCTGGACAATATTGTCGAGTTACACCCAATTCCACTCAAATGGGAACAACTGTTGAAACAGGCTCCTGGACTCTTTGTATTTAGATAACACAGGTTCAGGTAGAGTGTAAACATTGCGGACTGTAGTAGCATGTCAGGCAATTTTGACCAATTTGTTCACAATGAGGGCCTTTATGTTCTTTGCCTTTAAGTGCCTATAAACTATTATTTATAATTGTTCATATTATTGTGGTCAGTGATAAACAATGTGCAGTACTTTTTGTAGTCATCACACATGTATACAGGTATCTATGTGCTGCAGTATTAGTCTGAAGACACTGCCAGGTAGGCTGTATCAAACATAATATCAGATAAGCAAGACAATAAACTATCTTAATGGTAGCTAGCATAAAATGCCGCACCAACCTCAGTTTATTGCCTGTAATCGTCCCACTGTTTGTCAACCACTTAGCAACTTGCGTACCACAACTGCAGCTTTTAGGTGAAATTAGCTCGACATGCAGTCCTAAAAAGTTTACCCTTCCCCTTAACTATTAAAACCTAAACCTAACAAGCCAACCACAGCAGCACCCACTTGTATCACACATTTCATTTACCATCACATGGCGGCCATGTTGCTTTGTTGTCATGCCCTCTCTGGGAAACTCAAATGTTGTTATATTATCGTACTGCTGTGTTCTAGGTTGTAAATCTTATAAATGTATGATTGATTATCAACTGCAAAGAAAATCGCTGGTGAAGAAACACCATAAAGTTAGAACAACCTGTTTGATAACCCATTATCGACTGACAACAGCTGATGTCAGCATTCAACCACTTCCTAGCTAACATTACAATTAGCAACCAAATATTTCCTAGCTAACATCACTATTACCAACCACTTCCTAGCTAACATTAGGCTACCATTTCCAACCACTTTATAGCTAACATTAGGCTACTTCATACTTTTAGAAGATACGTTTTTAGCTTAAAGTAGATTACATCATAATTCTGGATATTGGGACATATTTCAAGCTAAAACAAAATATTTGATAGCCCATTTGCTAGCCTACTGCACCCTAGCTAACATTAGCATTCAGATAATTCCTACCTAGCTGTTTGATACCATTTGATAGTGTTACACGTCACGATAAGAAAGGCATAAATCCCTAACTAATGGTGATTTTAGCTATGTGATAGAACGCTAATGTTATGTTGCATGGTGTTAGCAGGGTTATCATATTGTTTTAGCTTGAAATATGTCCAAATATACCTGCCTATTTTTAATATACCTTGTCTGTTCAGTTGTTGGTCAATAAAGAACGATGATGATGATGATGAAATATTCATTGTCATCAATGCGTTGTCACACCACAAAAATGAGTACAAATATCTCTTCACTTATCAAAGCCTACTGTTACATTTCTATGAACATTGTAAAACGTGATACCTTACTCCTGGGCTGTAATTGGGGAGAGAGAGAGTAAAAGTGGTTCCAAATTGTCTCATTGTTCTAATTTCTAGTAAATGAAGCAGGCCTAATAGGGAAATTAAAGCAGTCCTCATTTCTCAGGACGCCTTAATAAAACCTCCTCTATCATCCCCGGGGAACCGCTGTCGGGGAACTACGGCCCCAAGCAATCTATAATTAATTCAGCTCTATTTCAGAGGCTTTAGTTTGACGTGTTGTGTCTCTGTTTCTTTGTCCACCTGTTCTAGATAGTATAACACCTCATAAGAATGGCATTGTATCCACGCAAACCACATGCTTTAGATTAATTATGGTCATTTTGTGGGCCTCAGATTGTGTAATGATTTTCAAGTTTAAAAAGTAATATAGCAGGAATAGTAGGGGGCTACAACCAAGTTACTTTTCACGTATTTAAGTTGTATGGTTAGTTTGACTTTTTTCCCCCAAACTCACCTCACCTGTAGTCTCTTTTTATCAATCTAGGAGTTCATTAGAAATGTAGTCTCTATTTTCCTAAGAATCAGCATTAGCTATTTCTTTGGAAAATTGCTGTCCAGTCTTTTTTTTGAAAAGGAGCCATGATGATGCATTACTAAAATCACCAAAAGTCTGACTATACACTCCCTTGACACTATTTTATAAATGAACAAATACAAAAAAATACAATTGTAATAGGCTATTTACAAAGGCATTGTGGCTTTTGTTGTAAATTTCAATATCATATCCAACAATTCCTTTAATATTATTTTCTTAAGGTTAATTTTATTTTGGTAACTCTTGGTGATGGAGCCATTCCACCCAATAATGTTACAATACTTTTATCATGTACAATTAATCAAGTAATAAACAGATCTATAGTATAACTCTACAATAACACACTGAGTATGAATCCCTTCCTCACCATCTTGGTTCTAAGTGGTCTATGAGCTACAGTGAGCCACCGTTTATCATTGTGTCTCTCTGTGTTTAATGAAAGACTCCTTAATTTCCTAACAATGGAGCATTTCCATGTTTTTCCACAGAATCGTTCACCAGGAACAGTGAACCTCTTGATGTCGGGAGCAGTCACTCTGTAATTATCCGCACACACCCGGAGCTACGGAGGTGCTTCTACCGAGCAAAGAAGAACTCTTAATGCCGGGGTTTCACACGCAAATTAGGACAATTAGCGGCCTCATTAATTTAGGAAAAGGGAAGTAATATTCTAGTTAAAGTAACGGTTCATTAAGTCAATGTTATCTGTGCTAGGAGGCTAATTGATGAACTCTTGGGGAAGGACAGTAATAACTCTCGCGCACTGAGTGGACTTCGCTGAGTTGCAAACATTAAACGACTTGGAATGATCATTTACATCAGCTTTTACTGTAAACGGACAACCTGTATCATCGCGAGAATAGCTGCACAGCCGGCGGCTCCAGTGAAGTGGAAGGAAATGTCGCGATGTTTGAGATGAAGCCTCTGCAGGGGGCCGTTACTGTGTGCGATGCAGGGGTTAGACGGAGCCCGCGGGGTCAGCAGTTTACTCAGCATGACGGCGACAACAAAGCAGGTCTTACAAGTCGGACCTGCACCGATGATCACAGGAGGTAGCTTTTGTCACACACGTGTCTACAAAAACAACAATCAAGGTTATGTTAAGTCAGAACACTGTTTGAAAAGTATACTGTGCCAACATACAGTGTAGTATCCCTTCCACGTTACTTTACTTTGAAGTAAACCTGTTCCAAATGTAGCCTTTTTTTAGGTCATGTTTTTATGTGTTAGACTTAGAGTCCATAACACATTGTAAGTATAGATACAGCAGTAGTTGACTCTATTAGCTAAAGTAGCCTACTGTAGTTGAGTGGTCATTCATTTCAGGGCCAAATACTCCACTACATTTACTTTGCATAATAGAATTTTATTATCACAATATATGATCTGCTTCTTAAATATAATGCTGTGTTGCATATAAAAGTGCAATAAAAGTAGTAAAAAGCAGCTTCAATAAACTTAAAATATTAAAATTGTAATAAACCTTATATATTGAATAATACAGACTAATTACTGAATTGGGCTGTTCTGCTCCTGTTCGCACCTTTATTTTTGATAAAGGAAGTAAAATATGGTCATAACATGTATTTTGAAGCTAGGACTTTTAAAGTAAAGGAGAAAATGCACTCTTTGGTATCAATACTTTTACTCAGTAAAGGATGCACAGGGTGTGAATATTAGTATAACTATAACTAGTCCTATGTATTATTATTAATATTTTTGTTTTTATCATAATGTATGCAGCTCTCTAGCAAACTTCCACAATAAATCGATCTTGAAAGAGACGAGGATTGTTTCCTTCATGTATGAAGTGAGCTCTTTTCTTGTAGCAGCGCACCATATGGCAGATAGGCAGACTCAGAGTGGGCTGTGAAGAAACCAGTCCATCAAAAGAAGAAGAAAGGCTTTCAGACACTCGAGCATCGGGGACTCTGAGGGCTGTCAGCGCTCGATAAAGACTTAGGATGTGTAATGCATGCTCAGGCTCTATTGTGCTCTTTATAACATGTTTACATGATGTTTTGATGAACAGACAAACACACTAAAAATATCTACAATCCCATTTTTTCAACGTGGGACTATGGGAATTACCAAAACAGGCATATGGTCCTCATGGAGTTTATTTCACTTTTAAAATAAATCGAGATAACTTAAGTGTGGACCATAACACTGTAACCTTTAGACATTGAGTTGCAGCCAAATAAGACAGAAATACACTTTGTGATGCTTATTTTGTAGTTGTTGCTCACACACAAAGGTGATGATGCCATCTGCTGATTGAAGCTGTAGTTTGTGGTGTTGCTGCTACTAAAAATAACAGCGTAAGTTACCAACAAACTGGGTCAAAACATAAAAAACTAAAGTCGCAATTTTAACAAAGAAATACGTAAAATGTATTGTATTTGTAGTTAGGGTTTTGCATTACATTACATGATTTAGATGTTTATATTGTTTTCTGATGACTGATAACTTGAATTTTTATCAAAACAGATCAGAACAGTTCATTGAGCACTAAAAATATTTGACATTGTCCCTGCTTGTTGCTTGTTTTTTATTTTATGTGATTTTAGTGTGAGTATATTTGTTTTGCAACATGAACAGAATTTTATCTGACAACTACAACCTGGACTCTTAAGTTTAACAGTTAAGGAGCACCAGAAATATATTTATTATTATATGTAAATGTAATATGAATCTGAAAAAGTCAAGTGTCTATATAAAAAATGATGCACTTTCACCAGATACCACCAGATGGAGACAACACAACACATTTGCGACATTCAAATAATAAAGAGCTATTTTATTCAAATAAGAGAAGTCAAATAAGGAAACCAAACATCAAGATTATATAACTATAATCACACATTCAAACCAGCTAAATTATCCTTGAAGAGCTGACAGGGTTACTGTGTATCAGACATAAATCCTGCAGGAGACAGACGGTTGTCTGAACAGGGTATGTCTCAGGAGGCTTCAGCAATGGTCAACAATCAGAAAGCTATTTACTGTGAGGATAAAGATGTGTATCTTATCATAATAAGGCCTGGGGATTACATGCTTCATGATACGGGCCAATACAAGATGCAATCGTATCCTCAGCACAGCAGCTCCTCAACTCGAACCTTCTCTGTTGGGAAACAGAGGAAAAGAAAATCCTTGTAAAACTTTCCCTGTTGCGAAAGACAGGAAGGTCTCACCTGTCACTTCCTGTCATTTTTATCATCATTGGTAAAGTAAGCCTTGATAAGAGAGCAGGATTTCATGTGGAACGTGTCACACAGCCGTCAGTAGAGAGCAGTAGCGCTCTGTGTTTGGAGCTGAGCTGCATGTTAAAGCAGCATGTGGCTGTGAGTCAGTTAAGATGAGCAACACTTTGTCCACTGACCTCTTTGACCTTGCAGAGAGAATTAAACGTGCTGCACAGAGTGAGAGCCGTTATCACGTCATGTGGACATCCACGAATCATGCCAGGCTGTTTTCAATAAGTGATCCTTTGAAACGTGCGTGACCTTCAGTGCCTGTGAAGTCAGTGAAGCGCCTTAGAAATGATAGTGGACCGCTTCCTGTCAGCCTCTGTGGCTTGATCTCTCCCCTCCTGTCTGTTATACGCGGAAATGTTTTGAAACTTTGCGGGCTAACCACGTTTAACAGAAAATCTCCATACTGACAAGGGACTGTGAGAGCGCGGGGCACAATATTTAGAAAAAAAGATGGATAATTATGTCTGTCATGATCGCGGTCAGAGGGTTAGCTCAACAAGATTATTTCATTAGACGGATAGTGACAGCCACAACCAACTTCAATTATACTCGTGCAAACCCTGTAATTTGGCAGTAAGGATTGTTCATCAACCTTCACTATGGATTTTCTATGCTCGATTAATATAATTGGATTGAGAATCACTGATGTCTCAGTCTGATCTGACATCGGAGCTGATGTCAGATTTTTGCAGCAACAGGATTTATCTTAATATTTAGTGGATTTGAATTATGAGCTGTGTTTGAGCATCAGTGGTGTGTGTGAAGGCGATAAAGCCAGAGAGCGAGAGAGGGGGGAGGAGAGGGAGCCTTTTTAGCGCTAACTGGGCGACAATGAGGCAGCATGTCCAGCTCTACAATGGAGCATGTATATAACCTTCATTATGAAAAGAGCAATTTTCTGCACCTGCCGGCTAATTGTTCCCATGCTGACACTTTGGATTGGTGTGATCTCTCCTTTTTAAAGCACTAACTTCACGTGCAGGGTGGTGTGATATAACCGCGGTAAAGAGAGAGAAATGAAGGGAGGCGGAGTTGGGGTGAGACTGCTGATGAGAAACGGCATCTTTAACTGAGAGGAGCTGTTATAATCCGTCAGTCACTTCCATCTTTAAAGCAGCAGTCCCTCTATGATTCAGCTGTGTTTTTCTGTGATTTGTGCAGCCTAAAATGCCAGATTTCACTGCATCTTGTTTTTTAAAAGTTGTAATTTAAGTTGTGATATTTTGAGGATTCTTTTTTTGTACAACAGATTACACGCCAAACCGCTCAAATAAAGCCATCTATTGGCTGAGCCGGCTGTTTGTTCCATTTTCCATGTCAAGATGCCAAAGAACATTTGCAAACTCTGAATGAAACTACTGTCAGAAGCACTGAAAAGCTCAATTTGTAGCCTACTGTGTGTCTGCATATGATCCGAATGCTCAGAGGAGAATCTATTATTTATTACATTAACTGTGTTCTACTCATTATTTTTGGGTGCTGCACTAAAACAATCAATAAGAGATGGGAAGATTACCGTCTGTACGAGGAGTCTTTGAGCTCAGTGCGGACACATACGTCAATAACAAAGCCTCTGATATGCGGTAAGTTAGGAACACAGCTTCTGATTGGTCGACAGACTCAACCCAATGCATAGACGTATTGCTAAGTGGACAGCTAACAATTTTCAACACAGAAAAAATTGATAAATAAACACTAAACGACAATGAGTATTGGATTTATCATTATGGATTACCTGTATAGATGAGTCTCTGGGATGACACTGTAGTTCCAGGCTGGATTATGATGCTCCTGAGGGAAAGATAGTCACACAGCCTGGGTAGAACGGGCAGCTCTCCGCTTCATGGGGGGAAAAGTAAGGGTTCTAGCACGCTGCATTCCAAAGATGTGATACAGTAAACGATACCCTCTGATACATTCTGTATGTCATCGATTAACCTACACAGGTTCATATTTTGAGGAGAGTTTGGTGATGTACATGATGACAACCGCAGGGAAAAGTTGCACAGAATTCACAGGCAATGGTTGAATTTGCATTAATTCTCGTGATTGCATCATTGGGACTTCATGGAGGATCTGAAGAAGGCTGGTAGGGGTGCCAAAGGATTCCTGAAGGAAGTCATGGTTCCTGCATGGCACTTCCTGTTCACTCCTGCTACCCTCTTCCTGGCTGCCCTGCACTTAGACAAAGATAAAATGTTGATGTCATAAATCTTAGGAATAATCCGGGACGTATATTCCCGAGCCCAGAGGCTAAACTGAATGGAAATCATTAGCACCTTGTCCTTCATTGTGATCCTCAGGCTGCAGAGTGCAAGTGAGGGTGCCAGGGGAGAGCGCCATAGGTGAGCTTCTTGGCTTTGGGAAGCAGTGAACAGAGATGGATGAGAGCAGTGAGGCAAAGGTGAGGGGTGAGGAAGAAAGAAAGAAAGAGGGGAGACTGCTGGGAGCTGGAGTGTGTAGTCAAAGGGAGGTGCAAGCTGTTGTATAGGATGAGAGGTGTAAAGGTGTTATTCCTGTGATAGCTCAATCATTCGCAGACATGAACAACTCTCGCCCATTGTTTGAATCACAGCCTGATAGCAGTTGTGACTCAGATCATTCTCCTGTGTGGTACAATGTGCTTTTACTCCACAAAGGGACCACAAAGTTGTTTTTTTATTCATCCTCAGAAGAGTATTTCTGTGTCAGAGTCCTGCAGCCCGCACATCTGTGGCAGGTAACACGGCAAATTGTGTTTGTATGATTTATTCATTTGGAGATGGAAGGTACAATGACAAGGCAGCACCGCTGTGAAGTGCTGACCAACATACGAGTGTGTGGACTGAACCTGCTGAAGAATAAATCTAATTTCTGCCTTCATGGTTGAAAACAAGACTGATGTTTGAAAATTTGCATAATAAGTGCACAAACATGCTGCACGGTTGTGCAAATACTCAGCCTAGGTATCTTCTTCTAGCTACTTTTGAAGAAAAACAAACCATCAGCTAGTCCAGGTAACTTTTTAGGAAATACTAATTATATTAAACATTTTTTGCCAAGAGGTTAGATGATAAGATGAATCCCACTCTCTTGTTTGTCAGCTAACAATGTAGCAGGAGGTTAGCTAAGCTTAGCAAAATGACTGAAGGCAGTGGGACAAAGCTAGCCGATTAAATAAATGTGATAAGATAGAGGGGGCTGTACAGTGGTGCAGTGGTTTGCGCTGCAGCCTCACAGCTTTAAGGTTCCTGGTACAAATCCCGGTTCAGATGTAGGGGGCATTACTGATTCCCCTTTCCCACCTTAATTAGCGTGTTGACGCGTGTTTTTCAGATGCGGGAAGACCCACTTGTAAATGCAGATTGTCTCTTGTCCCATTGCCAGTGGAGTATACCCCTGTCGGTCTCTTTTCTGCTGCGTCACCGTCTGACGTCACAAACACGCTGGAGACAGGGTTGGTAAACAGTGAAGATGTTACGGTGGTTAGGTCTTTGTTGTATCTATTACTCATTCAGTCTGTTTGTCAAACTCGGCGCCAACAAATTTGGAACGATGTTCGAGCGCTGCACAGAGACGGGTGGAATTTGTAGCTGAGATGACAAGGAGTCGCAGAAGTTACCGACGGAGCATAGCATCACGCCGGAAAGGGGGTGGAGAATAGCGTGTCACGGATTTTGTGTTCCCATCAATGCTGATGGAGCCGAGGCGATAATTACCGGGTCTACTGCAGAGTTATTTGACCCGGGTCTGAATGCCGATTGTAACCTTTCCCACAAAGCAAAAAAGCCGGGTGTTAGCGTGTTTTTGACCAGTGGGAAAAGGGCTTGTGTGGGGTTTGAATGTCGGTTCTCTCCAGGTACCCCGGCTTCCTCCAACAGCCCAAAGACATGCTTGTTGGGTCCATTGGTGAATGTAAGGGTGAACAGCTGTCGTTTGCGTCAGCCCAATGATTGACCGGCGATCAGTCCAGGCTGTACCCCGCCTCTGGCTCAATGACAGCTGGGATAGGCTCCAGCCCCGAAACAGGATAAGTGGTATAGATAACAGATGAATAAGGATTTAACAAATGTGATAAGATAGAGATATACTTTTGGACAACGTCAGGCCCGTTCCAGTCTTTATGCTAGGCTAAGCTTAAAAGTTGCTGGCTTTAGCTCCGTATTTAGCATACAGATTTGACAGCTGTATTGATCTTCTCATCTAAATCTATTTTTTTCCACAGAAAGCTTTTTTCCCCCTGTAGACATGTTTATATTAAATTTAGAAAATAATATTGAACTGTTAACAGAGTAAAGTCCTATAGGGAGGCTTTTACAGTCTTTTTGTTTTATTTTGCATTTGACCTATTTCCCACGATGCCAGCTGTTAGGGATTTTATTGCTTTACAGCCTAAACGCGTCATATTTGGGCTTTTTATTGTCTCCGCAGTGGAAAATTGACTTTGCATCCTATTTTTAAATATCTCTGAACCAGCCCGTCAGCAACATAAAGAATCACACACTAGAGAGCAACCAAAACTAAGTGAGCAACATGACAAAAAACCTCAAACAAGAAAGAGTACTTGAGGTATAAAAAGTGGCCGAGGACATCTGCAGGGCATCAGTAAACCTGGGAGGGTAGAAAAATCATGACTTTGTTTTGTTGCTCAGGGCAAGACTTGTTTTCCCTCACATTCACTCTCACTCATTCTCACACACATATGCTTGAACACTCCAAAATAAAGCGTCCAAAACATAAGTCAATTCTGCTCGTCTGTGAATTCTCCCTTTACTTTGACAGCCGTTGTTAGAATATAAGCTGATCCGGGGTGAGTGGCATCCCTGGGAAGAAGAAAGGATGAATATTAAAGAAAAGAGAGCAGAGAGGTGGTGCTACACAGAGGCGGGGTGCCAAACATGCCTGGCATCACAAGGTCAGGAGCGATGCCCTCTGGCAGGAAGTGCTGTGAGGAATGGCAATGTCAGTCAGAAACCTCCCTCACCCCCTTGGACCTGTCAATTTGCCGGCGATAATTAATCTCTCTCTGGTTAAATATAAAGATTGTAAATCACAGCATGATCCTGCACCATTAGGGGGCCTTCATCTGTCAGCTGCAGACCTTGGCTAATGGCCCTTTGTAGCAGAGCACAGGCTGAGGCAGCACACTAGAAACCCACTGCTCCTCCTCATCATTTGTTTCTCATGGAGACATGCCGCCTCCAATCAGCAGAGTGAGGGAAATACAGCCGCAGGCATGAAGACAGCAGTTTGAGACCGTCAAAATTATCATCCTGAAAACCAATATCTTTACTTTGCACTTATTCCTACTGGGCACCATGTGTGAGGCATGCATTTAAATGCTGGCTTTATTGATGGCCAATAAATAAGGTCAGTATTGGGAAGAACTTTGGGTTGTAAGGTTATTTACCTCCAGTTTAACTTGCCTTGAATCTGTGCCATAATCCATTTAAAACAACTTATTAGAAAAACAACTCTAAACTTGATGTATTATTATGCCGCATAAACTCTATATTAATGACTTAACACTATTGCAGACCTGATGTCTCCATATAATTGACTTATTCTATATTTTATATGCATTTCCTACAGTAAATGGAAAGTTATGCAAGAGGAGGATAACCTGCCAATTTTTTTATTTTTTTGCCGGGAACCAAAAATGATCTCAATAAAAATCAGAAGTGCAAGTATTAATCCATAATAAAGTTTTTAATCCATAAATGAGTCTCAAATGAGCCTTATTTATGTAACCCTGCATTCCTTATTAGAAGCATTCTTCAGTCAGTCTCATAAAAAGCAGAGAACAGTTTCTCTAAGACTAAATCTTTACAAACACCAAAACTTTTTTGTCTCAAGGGTCACACCAGGTCTCTTCACCTTGATGTTGCACATTAAACACAAAGCTGTAAAACAGCAGCAGATAGGCACTAAAGTTCCCACAGGCAAAGGGGCACGGATGACTAACTTGAACAAAACACTTATAATAATATACACCGATCAGCCATAACATTATGACCACTGACAGGTGAAGTGAATAACATTGATTATCTTCTTATAATGACACCTGTCAGTGGGTGGGATATGTTGGGCAGTAAGTGATCATTTTGTCCTCAAAGTTGGTGTTTTGGAAGCAGGAAAAATGGGCAAGTGTAAGGATGTGAGCGTCTTTGACAAGGGCCAAATTGTGATGGCTAGACGACTGGTTCAGAGCACCTCCAAAACCCGGCTCTTGCAGGGTGTTTCCGTTCTGCAGAGGTCAGGATCTACCAAAAGTGGTCCATGGAAGGAAAACCGGTGAACCAGCGACAGGGTCATAGGCTGCCAAGGCTCACTGATGCGCCTGGGGAGCAAAGGCTGGACGGTGTGGTCCGATCCAACAGAAGAGCTACTGTAGCTCAAAGTGCTGAAAAAGTGACTGCTGGTTCTGATAGAAAGGTGTCAGAACACACAGAGCATCGCAGTTTGTTGCGTATGGGACTGCGCAGCCGCAGATCGATCATGATGGCCATGCGTATCTCCTGTCCACCGCCAAAAACGGCTACAATGGGCATGTGAGCATCAGAACTGGACCAGGGAGCACTGGAAGAAGTTATCCTGGTGTGATGAATCACATTTTCTTTTACGTCATGTGGATGGCCGGGTGCGTGTGTGTCGCTTACCTGAGGAAGACATGGCACCAGGATGCACCATGGGAAGAAGGTAGGCCGGCAGAGGCAGTGTGACGCTTTGTACAATGTTCTGCTGGGAAACTTTGGCACCTGCCATTCATGTGGATGTTACTTCGACATGTACCATCTACCTAAACATTGTTGCAGACCAATTACACCCCTTCATGGAAACAGTATTCCCTCAAGGCAGTGCCCTCTTTCAGCAGGATAATGCGCCCTGACACACTGCAAACATGGTTCAGGAATGGTTTGAGGAACACGGCAACAAGTTGGCCTCCAAATTCCCCAGATCTCAATCCAATTGAGCATCTGTTGGATGTGCTGGACAAACAAGTCCGATCCATGGAGGCCTCACCTCGCAACTTACAGGACTTAAAGGATCTGCTGCTAACATCTTGGTGCCAGATACCTCAGCACACCTTCAGAGGTCTAAAGGAGTCCACGCCTCGATGGGTCAGGGCTGTTTTAGTGGCAAAAACGAGACCTACACAATATTAGGCAGGTGGTCATAATGTTATGGCTGATCAGTGTAAATATGAGTGATAAATAATAACTACTTGAGTCATGAGACATTTAACCGTGCAACAGCCCAAGAATACATATTGGAATATCCTACCTAAAAATATACCATCTCTATCTATAACCATCTTCAGTTTATTGACTGATGCGCAAGAACATGGACTCATATCTGCCTATGGGCCACAGTAAGCTGATGCACAAACAAATGGATGACTCACTTACTTCGTGCAAGAGTTCATCTGCGGACGTGTTATATATAGGATGACACAGACGAGCGTCTCTGCCCTCACTCTTGACTCTTGGAGATAAACCAGACACAGTGAGGTTTGCAGAACTAACTGAATGTCTCATATCTAACCTGTGATCGGTTGTGGCATTGAAATAGAACATGTCAAGCTGTTGTGCAGGCTGTTCATGGTCAGCACTGACGGATAATGAGTACAAATGTATTCAATGAGCAGAGTAATGTGTGTCCTTCGCATTTACACACTTAAGCTTGAGTTGTCTTCCTTTGTCTCCTCTGAACTTCATTGCTATTCTGCATAGTTCAGCAGCGGTCACATTCAATAACAGCAAGCATTACAGTAGAGCCTTTAATTACTTGTACACAGCCTGGTGACCCACTTCACGGTGATCATGTTATCACTTCGCCGCTGCTTTCTGCTGAGCACCTTAAAAAAGACTCCCCTCACATCCCTTTGGACTGAGCTTCACATCAACCATAATAAAGTTGTTTGTTTGTGCGCTTGTAGGGGGTAAACTGTGCGATAGTCTTTGAACGAGCTGTTAGCACTGTGCACTGTTGTGCTTGTTAAATGCTTTGTTGGAAGTTTGACACTCAGCTTCTCAGGCTGCACTCGACACCGCCGACCGTATCCTTAAGTCATGAGGCTGTTTCATGCTGGGCCCCCATGGGTGAGGGAGGGATGACAGGATAGCAGAAGAAGCAAACAACAAATGTGGGCACACGGTTACACACACACATACACACACAGGGAGTCACCTTTAAAGTGTATGAGAGCTCCCTGATGCCAGTGCTGCCATACTGCATGACTAATGCAGCCCGCGAGTCACTGTTTCTCCTCGCCCAGTCCCCGAGAGCTGAATTAATTGGCTGTCATCATGGTAGCTCTCACTCTCGCGCACACACACATAGACACACACATGGCATGATCAAGATATAAATAAAATCGAGTCAACGTGGCATTTAAGTGACAGGCAACCATAAACACATGCACCGTCCAATGGCGGGCTCTTACTTCAGGGTTCCCATCAAACATATGGAACAGCTCCCTGATATTCACATCACAGCAACTATCAAGTGTTAGCCACAATCATTAACACTCTCATGTCTGTCTTCTAAGTTCATATCACACTTTTTTATACTTCTTGGCCGGAGGTTTTCCCTAATTTAAGTGTAATTGCGGGCTGGATTACGTTCAGTGTGATTATAATGAACACAGGTAGTGTGACACGATCACAGGTAAATGGACTACACATGCTTTTCTGGTTTTCAGACCACTTAAAGCACTTTACACTACTGCCAAATCATCGACGATAAAAAGATGGAAGTGTGTTCATGTTCAGGTGTTCTAAAAATGGGCTCTAACGCCATGATTGACAGCTCTGTTGAATGATTAGCAGAGCAGAGGAGGAGCTTTACGTATCCGATATTATCTATGACAGACTATCATCGATGGACTGAGTCGACCTGAGGGATCTTTAATGTTTGTATGGTAGAGGTCTTCACGGGTCTACCGGAACCTGAGGACTCAGGACCTGACCCGGGACCCGGATGGGTTTGGGTCCACGGATTACATGGACAAACGGGTCCAGGTAGGGACTCGTTCTATAACGGCCGGTTCCAGGTCTGTTCAACATTATGTGTAATACCCGAGTGGATCCGGGAAAACACGGCCGTGATTAGAAAGTGCTCATGAATAAAGTGCTGTGTGTGTTTGTGTCTGTATTCGCTTGAGAATGTGCAGGAAATGAAGTGGAAAAAAACGGTAGAAAGAGCAACAACGAGTTGAGTGACACACAAAAAGGTTTGTTTTGACAGCTGACTAACGGTAACTTGTTAATAGAAATCAGCTGTGAAGTCGGTGCTGATCAGATAATAGACGGGTCCGGTTCGGTTCCGGGTCGCACAATTACGGGTCTCTGAGGGTTTGGGCATTACATTTTGGACCCATGAAGTCTTCTATTGTATGGTAAGTTAAATGTGAGCTTTGGTTAGCAGAAGGTCAGTATGGCCATACTTGGCTCTGCCAGCCGATCTCTACTGCGCAGAAATGTTTAGTACAACATGAGGAGGTAGAGACACTTTGTCCATCTTTTTATAGTCATTGTCCCACATTCACACTCACTCATACATTGATGGTGGAGGGTGTCATTCAAGGTGCTAACCTGCCCATCAGGAATTAATCTCATTCATATACACACTTTGTAATTCATGGTTTAGTGTCTTGCCAAGTAAAACTTGTGGAAGTTTCAAAGTTGTACACCTACTACAGTCAATCCACTCCACCTCTGAGGTGATCTGAAATGATTGATGTGCCATACAAGGTGCCAACCTGCCAATCATTATGTAATCTCATTTATTCATACACTGAGCAATTTGTGGTTCAATGTCTTGCCAAGTATAGTAAACTTCGACATGAGGACTGCAGGAGCCAGGGACCCAACCGCCAATGTCGCCACTAGAGCATGATCAACTTTACCTCAAGTTGTACCAAGTTTAGGCAACAGATGCAATTTGGTTAAAGTGATAATCTCTGAGATTTTCATGTAAATGTCTGTCTGTTAAGTCTCTATCTATTGCTGAATGAGGTAACACAATGTCAGCCTATGGCCCACTGATGAAAGCCTTTGTATTTGCAGTATATAGTATTATTATGGACTGGGTGTCTGTGGCGACATTCGTGGAAAAAATCACAAGCGGCGGTGGTTGGTCTGCCAGAGAGGGTAGGCAAAGCTAAACGGCTGCTTTTCAGGTCTCTGCAAGTGTTGTGAGTAAACAGTAATCTACTATGGCTGAACAAACAAAGAAAAGATGGATGACTACAGATACAACTTCAACAATAAGTGAAAATCCAAAGAAAAAGAAACAAATTCGACGCTCAGATGAAGCAAACAGTCTGAAAAGGAAAGTGACCGTCAGCGATGAAAATCAAGAGTTACAACCGAAAAAAGGGGTTAAAAAGTCATAAAATTCCACACTTCTCCAACTCTGATTGATAGTTTTTCTGCATGTTTTTGCCAGAGATGTCACAGCCACCTTTCTTTAACATTAACCCCGTTTTACCAATGTTACTCATCGAAGGACGCAGTCTAAATAGATTTTGACAATGAGATAAACATTTTGTGTGTTGTCGGTTTGGATGTAGCACAATGAGCAGGTAACCTTTTACAGACCTTATTTGAAAAGCATTCAAATTGCAATGCACTTAATAGACAAAGAGCGCTGTCTCCTTTTCTATTTGCTTGTGCTTTGAACCATAAACATTTTTGTGTTTCTCAACAGTTTGCTCAGACTGAGAAAATAATTGAGTGTCATTCCAACCTTCTGCTTTTGCATAATACTGTCTGAGTAGTCATGCAGCATAATATCCTGTCTGTCTGGAAGGATTTCACTTTTGTTCTGAGCGTTTATCATCATTTTAATATGGGCGCAGCAGAAAGAATCTCATCAGACAGTGACAGTGATGTGTTGTGATGTTTACATTACCTCAGACAGAGGGCTTTACCTTGTTGTGACCTCAGACGTGTTTTACAACGTGTGTGTGAGTGCACATGTGTTCAGGAGAGTTTGTTCTGCCTATCTCTTCGTCCTCTGAGCCTTCCCTTTCCACAAAACTCCAGATGTTGTCTCCTGCTCATTTGGGAGGAGACTGAGCACTCAGGTGTGACTAAGACCCTCAACAACAGCATTTGAACAAAAGTTAAGCTCTGCCATGTGTTTTAAGTTTTCAGCTTTGCAGGGAGAGGCGGTAATTATCAGCAGTATAATGATGATAGGCTTTGTACAGTCAGTGCAGCTCCTTTGCTGCCTGACTAACTACACAAGCACAAGTGAGACTGGTTTTATTATTAGCTAAGAGTTTGGAAATATTTACTTGTAAAACATTTTTCAAACGCACAAGCACATTCTGAGGTTGCCATGTAATTACCAGAAGCTGCAAGTGAGTCAACATTTAATTTAATTTACTATCTTGAAAAGCCACAAATACTTCTACGACCGCTCTTGGCAAACTGTTGCTAACTGAACTTGTGACTTAAAAATCAATTAATCTAAATAAAGTATTTTGATTACGACCTTTTAATTTAAAGTTGTACATCATTGGTTGGCCAGTACAAAAGAGAAGAAAGCCAAGATAGCAGTAGTCAAGATGAACCACCCCCTCTGTGAGTCTACAGGCTCCACTTACGCAAAGTGATGCTAGATAAATGCTAACAGGCTGCTAATATACTCACAATGACAATGGTAATATCTTGATGATAATTAGATATAATGCATATGCATTCCCAAGTAAGGCTGATAGTTTTGCAGGAAACCAAAGTCATACACCTTGATAGGAAAATGAATGTTTATACAAATTGTTGAGATAAATCTGAACCAAAGCAGTGGACCAGGACATTGACCACACACCAACCAAACACTGGAGCCCTGTCTACTAAAAAATATGTTTTTATACAACTCATTTGCAAATGAAAATGATTTTTGGAAAACAATATCCACTGAAAAGATTTTCTATTAACAAATATTGTTGACGAAAAAACCAAGACCTGGCACCCTTCACGCACTTTCAAGGGACCTAACCAAAAACCTCCAGACTCTTCAACCCATTATCAACACATCTTCTTTGTTATGCTTATTGCTATTATTGCTATATATGCAAGTGTGAAAAATAACGTTAACTTAACCATCTGCAATCGTAGCTGCCATGATGCCAGGTTTACACCAGAGGCAGAACACAGCGGTTATAAAGTCTTTTCATTTGAGCACCTGGGTCATTCATCTAGCTCTACTCAGCTTCTGGCATGAGAAACTAGGAGACAAATAAATATGCTCATTTCTTCAGTTTATTTGAGTGATTGTGCAGATAAAACAACAAATTATGATTAAAGCGAAACCTTGAAAGCAAAGGTTTCCAAGAGGCTCACAGCACTGAGTCTGCATTACTCCAAGCGCATATTGACCTTCTCTCCCCACAGTCGATTCTGCTAACATTGCTGTCCTTGAGCATGGGATTGGTAATGGTTGTGTTGGCCTGAGTTGGTTCATTTCCTATCTTAACAATCGTAACGGAACCTTCTCAGTAAACAAAGGGATTTTACCTCCTCTCCAGCCCATCTATTCTGTGGGGTCCCACAAGGGACCATCCTAGGCCCCATTCTGTTCTCTATATGCTCCCATTGGGTCAAATTATCCAGAAGCACAACATCTCCTACGACTGTTACGCCTGATGACACACAGCTTTATCTAAAAACAAAAGATCAGTGAGATCCCAACCTATAAAGTGTCTTGAAGACATAAAAAGATGGGTGGCCCCATTCCCTCCAACTGAACGAGAGAAACACTGAGGAGGTTCTTTTTGCCCCCCCAGATTCCATCAAAGTGACCTTTAACAGTTAAGGTCAACCGTCCACCTACCTTAAAGCCCATGTTAAGAATCTTGGTGTGATATTTGATTCTGACTTAAAATTTGACAGTTAACCAATTTCACACTTTTTTCCAATTAAAACATTTCCTCTCCTCTAGTGATTTAGAAAAACATCCACGAGTTCATCTCTTCCTGGCTTGATTTTTTTTTTAATTCCCTTTATACTTGCCAGTCGTCCTCGTCCTGCCTGCAACTGGTCCAAAATTCTGTCGACAGGCTTCTGACTGGTTTCAGGAAGAGGGAGCATAATAGTCCTATTGTAGCCTCTCTTCATTGGCTTCTAAAATGCCTATGATTTTAAGCTTGCGTAGTTTGTGTTTTACAATGTTAGAATGTGAAAATTATGTTTAGCAGACACTGTTGTCCAAAGCGATCCACATCTGAGAGTTAATACAACACAAGCAAGGATCTAGACAGGAGGGAACAATGTGAGTACATAACAAACCTCCAGACCCCTAAGATTATCTGACATGCGCCTCCTGGCAGTCCCTCGCTCTAATCTTAAACGTTGAGGTGACCTGGCTTTTGCAGTCAAGGCCTTTAGACTATAGAAGAGTCAGTGATATTTTGCAGCCCCCCGTCTTCTTGTTTTAAGTTGCCTCAAAGCCTCCTATTTTTGTCTTCTGTCATGAGTTGGCTGCTGTTATGCTGTATTTATGTTTCCTGTGTTGTTTGTTTCTCTCTCCCTGTTCTTTTATTAAATCACAGTATGAGCTGTTTGTCACACAAGTACAAATTATGTTGTCGTACTTCACTTTATTCAATCTATCTTGGAAGCTAAGTACCAGGCAGGCTGTCTTGCTGTGGTTCTTCATATGGAAAGAATTTAGCCACTTAACAGCATCCTTCCAGAAGTCATTTCAGTTCAGGTCTTGTTTACTTCCCTGCACTTTTACCCTCCTGCGGGCAACTTTTACCCTCCTTCAGAAAGCACCAGCAGTGTGGTGCCTTGCTCAAGGACCTTTTAGCCATCATGACGGGGTGCGTGTAAAGTAGCAACAGATGTGACTCCAGCTAACCTCCAGTAACAAGCTGGCAGCTGGAGCACACCCAGCTCCGAGTGGCAGGGATCAAACTGACAACACTGATAATTGGGTGGCCTCTTTACCTCTGTGCCAACTCGCCACCTCTCCAGAGTCCGCGTGTGCTAATCCACTTTATCTTTCATCATATTCATGGGAGCAGTTGACACCACTTGAATAAAATGTAATCATAAAACATAATCTTGTTATCGTGCTAGGTGACAAATGTAAATCCTTCTAATGTGCCTCACAAACAAAGAAAATCATCACTCCGCTCTTTGTTTTTCTGACCCAGCAGAAGATTCAAGGTGCTGCACGGATACGGATGATGTATTGCTATATCTTTTAGTTGTGAGAGGCAGAGAAATATTATCACATTAACACTTGATTTCCATTTTCCATGAATAATTTCTTTTCTGTTCCATTTTCAGGGACATATTTCATCCTTCAGCACAAGTGAAGAAAGCTATATAACACCACCGATGCTGCTTACTGCTAAATGGTGATTTACTGTTGAAATGAAACATGTCTGAAATATGCTCAAAGTGTTGGAGAATGTTCCTTCCAACAGTCCTCTGTAATCACACAGCTACTTCTATTCATAATCATCCACAACACAAACAATGACAACGGTCCAAATTGTCCGCTGAATATCTTTTAATATTTGTTGATTTTCCAGCCATATGTGCTGCGACAACCCGGCAATGTGAGAGACACTGCGCCTGTTATTCACACTGTGCTATGATATTTGATGACAGATTCCAAGAAATTAATTCCAGGGAAACAGACTATGAGTGGCTGATAATAGCACCTTTCTATTGACAGGGCTTTCACACAGATCAAAACTTAATGGGCTTCATAATTAATAGTGATGATTCCTCTTCCCTCTGCTTAGCCTTTGTTGGGGCAAAACAAAATGAAAGGCTGACATTTCTCAGATTACTTACGATTGATCTTGCCCATCCTACTGCGAGCGGCAAATGAGAAGGGCTAACCAGCGCTGCCTTTGAACCTGTGGACGTCCGCAGGCTTCAGCAAAGACAGAGCCGACAGGAAAAACATCTCATTAAATGTCTGTGTGTGTGTGCGTGTGTGTTTTACTATACAGCACCCCTCACATATAGGTACTGTTAGGCTTGTTATTGTCACAAAAAAGTTATGAAACACTTATTGCTTGTTTGAATTCAGTGTATTGCTCCCTGAGTGCAGTAAGTACTGCAAAATAGGCAATGAAGGGGCACTCCAGCAACTTAGTGCTGCACTTGTATGAAATTGGGGAACTTGTGAGAGACAGCTCAGCCCACAAAATATCCAGAATTTAGAGTTATACTCCTTAAGAATGTCTGTCTGTATGTGTCAGCCATGTGATTGACTGCTGATCAGTCCAGGATGTATCCTGCCTCTCGCCCGATGACAGCTGGGATCAGTTCCAGCCCCCCATGACCCCTAACAGGATAAGCGTATAGATAATGGATGCATAAATCCTTTAAGATTTAGATTAAATCTAATCTCTGTTTACAGATTCTACTTAGAAATATAGGACCTGTAGGCAGGGATGTGGATTTTAGGGAAGGCAAGTTTTCTGGTTTCCATTTGTAGTACGCTTTTAGTCCAAGTAGTATTGACCAATCACGTATCAGCAGGCTGCGGCATATGCAGGAAAAACAGTCTGTGTGGAGAACAAAAGCAGGCATAATCCAGCATAATGACATCCTGGCTCCCATCAACGATTTAGCTTCTTATTAACCTCTATAAACATCTGCAGCAAGTTCAACTGCAAGTTCAACAATTTAACTTGAGACAAATTCCCTTGACTCTGCATCACGAAAGCTGTTCAACATTTAGATTTCTCGAGTTTTTTAAATGCATCGGACATTATCGATCTGACTTTGGTTCAACAAACGAGCATTTTAAAAGTAGATTTCTTCTCCTCTTAACGACAGCGCTGACATTGCTTCATTTTTACTTTTACAAATCTGCATCATGATGTTTTAATTTCGGCAAAGTAAATCACAAGAAAAACGGTTTATGTTTTGGGTTCATTCCGCTGAAGTTAGCCAGAGTGCAGCCTCAGTGTAATTTACTATTTACAGGGAAACTGAGACCAGAAACAGATGAAGGGGCGATTTATTGAACCATGAAATGACTGTGATTATTTTACTTCACTTTGATGTGAACACACGGTCGCTTCTCAAGTTGCATGGAAAAGGAAGTCCTGGCTGGAAGTCATTTATCACTAACCGCTGGCTAAAGCAGATATGCCCGCCATGTTCACCGTTGTCCCCAGAGGCTATATCGTCTCAGCCGATGGGTTCCAACATTGGATGACATCAAAGCCCTATGATGATTATTGTCAGCATCTTTTCTTCAGTGAACATGTAATATATTTACATTATGTAATTATTGCTCCAAAAGTATTCATCATAGCATTTATATGTCATTGTTTTCGTGAAGTCCTTCACATGCAGCCTCGACGATTACTGTTCCCTTTTCTGCAGCCGTGTCACACATGTGTTAAGTTAATCTTAATGCAAACCGGATATTTTACAACTGCTCGTTCACATTAAATTCATTAATCCAGTAAAACAAGAGGCTTCTGATTGGGCAGCAGTCAGTGGAAATCGAATGTTTTTGTTGCCAGCGTTAGACCCGATGGCTATCCTCCATCAGAAATGCATCTACAAAACAAGACATGATGATCTTTAGCAAGTTTGGAAAATGTGGAGGTGTGGAGTTTGGAAGAAGTGAACTGACCAGACCTCTGTAGCCTGCTCCTCGAGGATACAGTACCCATAACAAGCATAACACTTCTCAGACTGAACTATCAATAGCTAAGTTGCATAATGCTTGCAATATGTGTGGAAAAAATAGATATTATCTCTAGTTCTGCTGCTTTGGTTTTGATCTCTTTTCGGCCATTTTTAATTAGTAAAACACTTAATATTCTCTTCAAAAACAGGTGCGAAATACATTTTTTATGTAACTAAACATATGTGGCATTGTGGTGTGTAATCACACAAATGCTCTGGGCTGAGAGGATGAAACGTTCACTGTTAACCAGGAGACGTGAGCCAAAGAAAATGTCCTGCCAAGACACAGCAACAAGATTAAAAAGCATCTAATAAATGGCTCATTCACAGAAGAGCATCGTCTAACCAACCGGATTCAGCCGCTGGCCTTCATCCAGCCAAAGAAGTAGGCCACCAGACCGTCCAGTGTCAGTGTGAGCGTTTAAAATTGGTGAGTGTATTATTACTGACATCAACACAGTCATTTATTACAGCTCGTTGCGAGATAACAAACCCCTTCATTTGCTCTCTTCTGCTCATTTGTCGTTTGAAAACTTCCTCCTCTGTGCGGCTGTCTAACTTCTAACAACATGACTTCACCCACCAGCCTTTTAAACAGTGCTGGACCGTCCTGTTATTTACCCCCACAGTGTATTAAAATGCCAAGCTCGGAAATCATAATGAGTTTTTGAATCACGGTTGCTGACCAAAATGTGGGAGGCTGCGAGTGCAATTTTCATTTTCAGAGACTGTGAGAAATGCCTCCTCTGCTATACGCTAATAATGTGTCTCTTTCCTGTGTGCATCTAAGATATTGTTTTACAGTAATTAGACTTTGTGCTTGAGCGATTCCTACTTTTAATTAAATGAAACTCAAACTGAACAAGTGTGCCAAAAGTGCATTTTTCACAGGAAGAGTTCGGTGCAGAAGTAAAAGAGAAGGTCTTTAGTATTGATTTGTCTGGAAGTGTTAGAGAGACAGCTCTCCTGGCGATCCATCTGAGGAGGCTTTTGACCTGGGAAATGAGCACCTGAACTGCACACAACAAGCGAGTAATGAGCCGCCTGCTGGCTCGTCCTTGTGTTCCTGAAAGAAGTATTTTGTTTTTCCCCCTCACACTCCCGTTTCCCTCTTGTCTCTTCAGATGCTCCTCTTAAGAAAATTGCCCTCATATGAAAATAGCACGCCATTCTTTTGTTCCTCCAATAAAAGATGTAACAGCTGCTTCTCAGGGAGTGAATTCTAAATGAGGCTTGGCATTGCCCTCCGCTGTCAGATCCCACAATGACCTCTACTTTCTCCTGCTTCCTACCTCCTCAAGTCTCCCGCCTCCTCCTCCTTCCCTTTATGTCATCCTCCGTCCTCCTTCCTCCACCTCTCTCCTCTGGTTCCCTCTGCTCCCGAAGACGAGCCCCTTGTGTTGGCCGTGTTGACAGGGCTTTCTCACTCGGATGCAACCGGAGGGAAGCTGATGTGTCCCGGGCCGCCTGGAGCATCACGGCATGTGATGGCACCTCAGCCTCTGCTCTTAACGCAATCCACAGGAGTGCCTGATGTGGAGAGAAGAAAAAAAGAACAAGGATGAGTAACAGGGTCTTATGTGCCAATTTATCTCTCACTGTCTCGTTGTAATAATTGCACAAAATCTACCTGCTAATAGTACATTAGACTGTGACACTAAAATCCAGAAAATATTCATTTTAGTTCCACTTTAATTTCTTCTGTTGTACTTTCTTCAAATTTCTTTTGCGCACACTCGTCTTGTTTGATCCCCCTCTGGGAGAGAGAGGTGTCAGTTTCCCGTGACTCAATTAATATTCTTTTGTTTCAGTATTTATGTCCCAAAAATGTTATAATGTTTGTCCCAACCATCTTGCACTGGTGACCTCATTTGGAGCCAGAGTCTGCACAGTAGACATCAGCAGGTGGAGCAGTATTGACGTCCCGCCCCTTCCGCTAACCAACACACATTAAACTTATGGAAAAAACAACGAGCAGCTCTTCATCAACTGTAGTGATTGTCTCCTCTCACCATTCCTCCCCTACTCTGCTACTTGGCAACAGGACGCTGCAGGAGCTGTATTTTTGGACAGAGCTTTCACTTGTGGTGTTACATCCCCTTTTTATAGCATCAAATAACTACTACTTAGAAAAAAACACTTTATAGCTACAATGACGGAAACCGAGGCAGGCTTTATGGCTTCCCTTTTTGGGAGCCGTCATGTCGTCCATCTTTTTATTCGATCAATGGTCCCAACCTTTCAATACTTTAGCCCCTTTTACACTGCCAGTTCAAGGCAGGATTATTACGCCTCTGTTACGTTTCTTCTTCTATTTAAAATGCACAGAGGCGGAATGGTGGGGCGAAGTCGTTCCGCCTCCGAGCCGGCATCAGACGTAGTAACAGAGGCGAAACGGCGTCTGTGTAAACAGCGGAGCCGGCAGGGCGGGGCGGAAGAGCGCCGTGTGTGCGTGTATTTGTAGTACGCGCTGTTTGTTTAAAGCAGGGGTGGCCAACCCTGCTCCTGGAGAGCTACCTTCCTGCATGTTTTAGGTTTCTCCGCACTCTAACACACCTGATTCGAATGTTTCACTCGTTACCAATCCCTTAAGAGGCTTCAGTTGGTTGATAACGAGCAGATCATTCAAATCAGGTGTGTTAGAGTGCGGAGAAACCTAAAACATGCAGGAAGGTAGCTCTCCAGGAGCAGGGTTGGCCACCCCTGGTTTAAACCTTAAGCACGTTTTGCTTCCGCGACGCCAGAACAGCATTTGAAAACACACACTGGAGCGGCTTTACACCAGGGTTGCTTGGTCCGATGTAAAATGGCGAAGGCTGCATGACGGTGGAGCTTCGTTACGGCGCTGAGGCAGAACCGCAGTGTAGAAAGGGCTTTTGATTTCATTGAACTTGCTCTGAAAAACAGTTAAGAGTGAGTGCAGCTAGCTTACAGTTACAATAAATTAAGCTACATTAGTATACTTATATATCTGTATACTTATTTGTGTAGGACGTGTTCAACTATAAAGAGATCCTGATGTCACATCTTTCCTCTCTAACAAACACGGCGCAGAAGTTCACTGCCTACAGCTGCTCCTAAAAGAGTCCCTGAGTGAATCCTGCTGCAGTGATGAAGAGTTTGAGGCACAGCACTGGGGTTAAGACTACGGTCCTTAGTGTGTAGGTTGTCCCACTTCTGATTGCTGCTGTCAGTCCTGATTGCTAAAGATCAGCACCAGGAGACACCAGGGAACCCACATTTCAAGCATGCAGCCCGCCTGAACCCTGCAGCCGGGGCATTTCAGAGCCAATCCTCCTGCTGAATAAATGATTCATCCTCCGTAAAAACTTGGGATTGTCAGAGGGAAGATGGGAAATTGTGTTTGCGAGGTTTATCAGCATGTGGCCAACAGGAGGATATGATTATTGAATGACTGCATCATACATTTCAATGTGAAACGGGGAGATATGCAGCAAAGGAGGGAGGGGAGGCAGCCGAGTAGAACAGGGAGGATGTGACAGAATCAGGGGATGTGTGAAAAGGGAGGCTGTGGGAAGATATTTAGGCCACAATGGGTTTTTTTAATCGGTTGCACAATATGCAGCGTGTCTGCTACCTTAGATGTCCAGCTGCTGCTGATCTCCTGGGTACTGCAGCTACAATGAAATGATGCTGTGACTCTTTATGCAGAACATGCTATTATTCTCCCAAAGCAACAATCTGATCAGTGAGCGTCCCTAACGAGCAGCCGCACAAATCCCACAGTCTTTGGACCACTTTCCTGGATTTTGTAGCAAATTGGGCCGAGGGATTGGATCAGCTTAACCTTTCACCGGTAATCAGAGGTGATTATAAGCATTTGGACATCCTGCTATTCAGAATTATAGAGACGGGTGGCCAGTTAGGCGGTAATTATACTGCAGATGCTTATAAGGTAGGTTTTTGTTGCACACAATTTTCAGCTCAATAGGTAAAAGGTTCAGCTGGACAGCAATAAAAAGAAATAACTGGGCTTATTTACAACAACCAGGCTCAATTTTTATATTAATAACACAATAGCAAAATCAATAAAACCCCTTTCCCTTTGGAGGATCTATTTTATTGGAAGCATTCATCCAACCAGGCTCCAGCACTACTTTTTCCTTGTTCCAACCAAGCAGATGGATTTTCTAAAAATTTCACCAAACAGCTTTTTACCCCCCATCTTTGTTTCCTTGACAACGCATCTAAACAAGGAATGGTCTCCAAGACAACAGGTCTGAAAATACCGCAAATATCTCAGCGTGTGTGCGCGCGAGCCAAGAGGTGAGAGGAAAAGAGGGGGAGAGACTGTGCACTTTTTTCCCTGCTTGTTGCATTTCCTTCTGCGTGACCGCAGCCGTATGTGTTGATTGATCTGTTTGCTGCACTGCACCTATATCACACACACAAACACACGCAGGCTGCAGCGATGGAGATGTAATAGAATAATAGGATTATCTGTTAAGTCAAGGCTCTGCTCGCTCTAAACTGTAAACCCTTCCAAGAGGAGGAGCATGCGTGCCAGCTGGATCCTTTTCATCACCAAAAACAATACTCTCTGTGTGAAACAAATAGTGTTTTTCGCTCGAGATGGACCAGAATATGCTTCGCTGGCTGAGGATGTTCATCCAAATCTCAGATCCACTCACAGGGCCAACAATTCATCCCTCCGTCTGTTATTGACCCATCCCCACTCCTGTGGATGACTGCATCAGCCGACAGGGTCTCTTTGTTTTGCTGAAAATTTCTTCATCTCCCCCTGCCCACTCTACTGTATCAGTAGTTATTACACAGACCTGTTACTATGGCTCACTCTGCGGGAGAAAGAAACGCTATTAAAGGCCTGATTGTGAGCGTTGTTTGCATCGTGACATCATCACTCCTCTCGGCAGACTCGTGTGTGAGGCTATGAAGCCATCTGCCAGACAGAGAGGTCAATACAGAGGGTGAATGCCTTTGCACGTTCATTAAGAAGATGGGAGACGGAGACGGATCAAGCTCTTAGTGGCCTCAGAGCATTAACACAACATTTCCCAAAGCATAAAAAAGAAATGGATGGAGATAATCAAACCGGGGCACAAGGACCTTTGCATCATCGAGGGTAGCGTCTCCTTCACCAGTGGAATTCATTCTTATTGATTTACCCATTCAGTAAGAAATAACTGTATTCTTTATTGAGGCATAATAAATACATCCCACGTACAAAGGAAGAACCTTGCACTCCCAGCAGAGAACAGACTCTTGGAAGCTGAGCCTCTGTCGTGCTGCCTTCCTGCAGAGCTCCCTCTGTCAGCATGGATTAGAGAGTAGTGAGCTGGAAAACTTCAGAAACACCTCCCCACGTCGTCCCAAACTCAAGAAATATCTGCAGCCATGCATACAACACATCAAAGGTTATTTTCGATATTAGTTATACATATTTAATAACAGCCTAGGTGTGCATTGACATGTGATTCAGAAGCACATTGTGTCAGTCTCCATTTCACTGAATTGAAAATTTGGTGCAGGATGAATACTGAATCATTTATTGTATTTAAACTTGATAGTATGTTTGTGGGACTTACAAATACATGGTGGTGTGAGTTTACTCAAAGGGATTGGAGGCTTTCACAAACTAGATTTCCATCTAAAGAAGCATTTCTGTCAAAATACGTGTCAAAAGTCAAAGTATGTACTTTATTATTTAGCCATTGATGTGTTATGTATTATGTATTAATGTATGATTTCCTCTTAAATATTAAAACTGTGTGAGTGTGGCATACCTCTAGTGGTGTAAACAGGACAACATTCAAAAACTATCTTAAAAAAATTGCCGCCCCATTTTTTAAACTACTGTGCAAAACGTACTGACAACATGTAAACAACCTGGGGATAAAACTTGTGCCAAAAACTGCAGTTCCTGGAGTAGCCACTTGAGGCTGACACCAAAAGTGAGTCAATCCCATAAACTGTGTCCCAATCCACGTGCTGCATCCTTTGAAAGAGGCGGTCCACGGAGGATGCTCCATTCATAGCCTGCGTAGACCGTTAAAGCCGAATTGAAATGAGACGGTCTGGTCTACCCTTGCGTCACCAAACGCCGCTACTGTCGCCTGGCGACAGGTAGCTAGCAGGCTACCTAGCTAGCATAACTAACGTCGTGTAAGTTAACCTATTATTTTAAAAATAATTTGTTTCAAAGGCCTTGTCGTTTTTTTTTTTTTTATGTGTAACGCTGGCTATTGAATTGAGTTGAAACGAAAAACGTTTACATTTTAAGGTGTATTCCTTGGCCGTAAAAGTCGGCTCCCTAAAAGTGAAGCCACATCATCTCTATCGCCCCCTGCTGACTGGCTGCAGTATAGGTCATAAAGCCCGCCTCCTCCATGTTAACAGATGGGACATGAGTCAAACTATAAAATCTAAATACATGCATTTGATGCTGTAAAAAGGATGATTGACATCTCTCTTGACAAATACGGCTCCTGCAGGCGATCTGTTCCTGATTAGCAGAGTAGAGGAGGAACGGTGAGAGGAGACGTAACTAAAACGATCACTACAGTCATTACAGTTTACATACCTGTGAACGTCTGCTTCAGACCAACACAAAGAAGCTGTTCTGCTGTTTAATAAGCCGGCATGCGGGATCTTTGCTGTTTTTTTTCAGGAAGTTAAGTGTATGTTTTGGTTAGAGGAAGAGGCTACAGCGGCTCCACCCGCCGATCTCTACTGTGCTGACTCTGGCTCCAAATAGCATCACCATCGCAAGATGGCAGCGCCTATCATGGGGGCTATTTTGGCTTCAATTTCTGGAGACGCGTCGTCCATCTATATATACAGGCCTTGGTCAATCTCTATTAGGGCCCAAATCAAAACGTTACAGGAAATTAAACGTTTAAAGCCTGTTACAAAGGGCATGGCCACTTTGACTAGGGTCCCGCTAGCTGCCTGCTAGATGTCACTACAGCTAATTAAGGTCTGTGAGCTTGACATCTTTGCCCTTGTTTTAGTTTTTGGGCCTTTTTGGGATTTTTTTTATGCAAATATCTGAAAAATAATACAGCTTGCTGGGAGTATCAACAGACCAACTGTCCAAGAAATCTGTTGTCCAGCTTTTTCGATTACTGAAATTCTAGTATTATTTTATGTATACACAGATCAGCCATAACATTATGACCACTGACAGTTGAAGTGAATAACATTGATTAACTCGTTACAATGGCACCTGTCAGTGGGTGGGATCTGTTTGGTAGCAAGTGAACATTTTGCCCTCGAAGTTGATGTGTTGGAAGCATGAAAAATGGGCTGTCCAAAAGGGGGTACTGGTAATACACAATATTAGGCAGGTGGCCTTAATGCCATGGCTGATAGGTGCATACATAGCACTAATTAGCAGGTAATCTTATCAGCAACATCACTAATACCTTGCTTTTGTACGTGCTGTGATAAGAAACACTGTGTTTGTACACAGGCCTGGCTCTGAGAATGGAAGACAAACAAGGGACTTAGAATGATCCTTACAATAGTTGCCAACAGACATTCGATTTACCTTCCAGTTTGCCAAGACATGCTGTTGTTGCGATGTTAGCTATAGCAGCAGGAGAGTTGTGAGTATGCCTGTCTGGAGCTGGTGTGCAGTGTATAGTAAGCCGTCTCATCCTCTATGCATGTACAGCCTGATTCCATTTTCAGTTGCCTCCATCCTCGTCACTCTTAACACACGGAGGGTAAAATCCCCAAACATTTACATAGTTACTTAATATTACATTTTTAGTTATCTCATCGAATTAGTTGTTTTTCGTCTGGAGAAACCTTTGCTTCATATCACAATGCCAGACGCATCAGTCAACTCAGAGGAGAGGACGAATTTGTCTGAGCGAGGCAGGTACAAGATTGGTCTGAATATAAGACGACCCTGATTATAAGATGACCTCAATTTTCAAGACAAATCATTTTCCAAAGACTGTTTGGAGACCAAATTTGTTTTTATAAAGAAAACAATTTTATTTTACCTTTTAAATAAAATCAAGTTTTTCATATCTTTAGGATTAAATTGTAACATTTAAGTTCAATAAATACCTTTAAAACATAATATAACATAACATAACATAACATAACATAAATCATTAACCGATCAAAGTGAAGTGAGGTCTATTTGTAGAGCACTCTTGAAACAGCTGGATAACATCTGGTAACGGGGATACCTTAGTTCCGTTTTTCAGTAACACACTCACACTCTCCTGTCACTCTCTTGGAAGCGGCCGCTTTGAGGACCATGGTATGATTTTCTCTGTTACCATCTGTTAGGTAAGACTGTACGCTGTGGTACGGCAGCCTGGATCTCGGGGGACTCCCAGGAGCTCTACCAAGGTGCGGAGGGCCAGGCTAAGCCCGCTGAGAGCACAGGAGGACGGGGCTTCGCGGCGCTACGGTGGCCCGTGATATTTTTGGCCAGCCATTTTCGGACACTCACTCTTGTGACAATAATTATCTTAAAATTGACATCATAACTCCCCCCCGTTTTTTGTTTAACTTCACCTACTTTTAAGCAACTTGTTCTGGACAATCACAGTCTCTCCATCTTTCATCCCCCTGGCACTGTAGCTGTGAGTGACGGCTGGCCTCAGTCATGAGGGGTACACTCGCTTTACAGATTAGCGATGCTGTCGACTGTTGTGAATGTATATGTTGGCCTTTAAAAGTCTAGACCCTGAATATAAGACGATCCAACTTTTTCATACGTATATGGGTAAAACCCGCGTCTTATATTCGGACCAATACTGTATATTTGACATGACCACATTTTCCAAAGCTTTATTTACATTTTTATGTATTGGATCATCTTCCAGAGAGCTGGTGTCTTCAGTTCTGTTAAAGGTGCTAGAAATAGAATTTACATTTTTCATGCTCTTATTCATTGTTACTATCACTGTGTAATATGTTGTGAGCAATGACAAATCAAAAATCTCTCTGTTGTTGCTGTTACATTGAAGATGACACAACATCTGAGCTCAGTGAGTCAGCTGCTGAGCAACAACCTCCTCAGTGAAAACAACCTCATTTACATCAGCCTATTTACAATGCTTCCTTGTTTGCTTGTACAGATTTGATTCAACCACAACAAACAGCAGCAGCTCGGTACGTTTTGGCAGATGGTCATTGATTTTTCTTCATTGAATTCATCACCGAGGAGAGTTGTCCAAGACGAAGCCAGCTCACGACTTCAGTAAATGAGGATAACCAAACTCTGACTGAAATGTTCGGGTAAAAAAAAGACTGATTACTCAAGTTTCTGCAGCTTCATTAAAGTACGAAATGAAGAATGACTAAATTCATGCTTTGGGACATATTAACAGTAATTATAATATAGTAAATATTGTCCGATGTGTGATTAATTAGGGAAATTCAATGGTGTCCTTTAAAATTGATGTTCTTGTCCCAGCAGGAGTTTGTTAGCCCGTTCAGCCAGGAGCAGACTCCAACCAGAACCAGCATCAGATCCCAGTGGAGCCTCTTCACTGCAGGGAGCCAAACACACAGGTGAAAACCTGGTGAAACTAGATGTTTCACAAAGTTTTATTCATAAGTTTCGAAGCCAATCCCCCACTGAGTGTAATGAATTATCAATGCTACGCTCTCAAACACTGCCAGCATTTCCTATATACAATATGGCAGGATGGAGTCGATTGTACAGGCTGCATTACAGCAGACATTCAGTAAATATTCATATGAGCGTACAGGTGGTAATCTGCGCCGAGAAATTTCTGTGACCACTACATCTGCCAGTTCAGTTTGCGGTGCATCTGGCCTGTGTTGTACCGAAGCCAGTTCCTCTAAATAAAGACAGACTTTTTGCATCCCCAGCTCCCACCCTCTGTTCTGCACACAACACTTCCCTTCAGCAGTGCCAAGCAGCCCAAATTAAATCAGGCTTAAATAAGATATATCTCCATCTCCGTACGTGAGGAGAGACTGATCCTCGCAGCAGCGCTTTGACATTTCTCTCAGGCCGCGGGACGCCTCTGAAGGATTACCTCAGTGGGAGTGGGCTGCATTAGCTAGCCCATGACGACTCTCTCTCTGTTGATAGCCGTGGCAGGTACACCTCAGCAAGGAGCCCTTGTGTGGCCTGTGGAGAGAAGTGAAATGAGTATAAATTGTGGGTGTCAATTCCAAAGGGGGAAAGCTGGTCATCTGTAAAAGAAAAGATGTATGAGCACATAAAGGAGGGTAATTCCACTCCTCCGCCGTGAGAGGAGAGGATGACATTCACTCCTCTGGCCTGTGACACAACTTTAGAGTTTCTTCTTTGACCTTTTTGTGCCTCTTCTTTACTTTCTTTCTCTGACTTCCTCTTTCTTGTTTGCTCTTCAGATCAGAGGCATGTCAAGAGATTTAGACTGGGATGGCCCAAATGGGACACAGACTTATGCATGGGAGGCATGAAGTAGTGTGGGCATTTATTTACAATTTTACTAATTTTTGTTAGATCATCTTACACTTGTTAGATTCCTGTGTATAGATTTGTTTTAGGAGCAGAGAGGCAACATATAAATCTTCCATCCTTAACTCTTTGAGCACTGAAAAAGAATATGTAACTTTGCAACATTCAAGTGTCACAAATGCTGCTTGCAGCCTGTTGCAACAAAGTCCAATTAGTTGGTACGGAGTTAAGTCCCGCCTCTGACTGGGTGGATAGCCAGTAAGATAAGGTAAGTAAGGACTTTATTAATCCTGAAGGAAGTTCTACTGCAAGATTGCTCTACAATTATAGCACATTTATTACTGTTGTTGTGAAGAACAGGCCGTTGCTAGGGATGCAGCTCTAATCACACAATCTGGAGGACTAACTATAATCATATCTGCCGAAAGAAGTCCAGTGCATTTGACATCAGCTTGTTTATAGAGGGAGAAAAGAATAGAAACAAAACAACAGAGAGAAAGCAATAAAGGTTAAACGATACAAAAACTGAAGGCTACGACAGCGAGATCTACAAAACTGAAGACAGCACATGAAGTAAACATTAAACAGAACACAGTACGGGATACGGCGGGGTTTAAAGACGGAGAATGGAAAAGAAAATGTCAACAGACTGACAGCAGTGTCCATTACAAACATTTTGCAGCGGCGGTCAACGGTCAGCTCTGTGAAAACAGCTAGCTTAGCTCATGTTGATGTGAGTAAAAACAGCTAGCTTAGCTCATTTTAATGTGGGTAAAAACAGCTAGCTTAGCTCCTTTTAATGTGAGTCAAAACAGCTAGCTTAGCTCATTTTAATGTAAGTAAAAACAGCTAGCTTAGCTCATTTTAATGTGGGTAAAAACAGCTAGCTTAGCTCCTTTTAATGTGAGTCAAAACAGCTGGGTTAGCTCATTTTAAGAACGCTACAGAGTAAACCGTTGCTATGGACGCAGCTCTGTGAGTGTAACAGGCTCTTTTAAGGAAAACAGAAGATAATCATTCTTAAATTAATAACATAATTTCCAAATCAATTGTGTCAAATTATTGATTTTGTAAGTGAATAGTCGTGCAGTAAGCGGGACACTGTATAGTGAGCAGGTTGTTGACCAGGACTGCTCATTCCATTCCGCGATAACAACCTGCTCACTATACATCATCCTTTACATGACAACTCAAACTATAATATTAGTTTCATATAAAAGTTCATGTGGTGGCACCTGGAGTGGCCAATCAGATTTCAGAGGGGGGCCATGCTACCGCCTACCTTCTGGAAGTGCCCCTGCTCCAGTTTACATTTGCACTCACAAACATCCAGACTTTATCCTCTGCCAGTCAGACAGATGCGCGCACACACACACCCACCCACACACACACACACACGCACCCTCTTATTGATTTGCATTCCGATTTGTGCTCAGCCGAGCCCATTGTTTCTCCGTGTTAGAAAGTGAAGGGAGCGATGACCCAACTATCAATCAAGAGTAAGACAAAAGCAACACCTTTTTCCTCAACAGGCATGCACGCTATTTGTCTGGCACCGCATTGCATCCTCAAGGTCGCATCAAACTGACAGCTGTGCCAAAGCAAATGTTGAACACCTTTTGATGCAGCCTTTACAAATTTGTTTAATGAGGAATTGATTTTCACTCCTCCTCTTCTTTTTTTCCTGTTAGGGAAGGAGGCAGGCTGTCCCTCAGGCCGGGTAACAGCAGGCGGTTCAGCTCCACAGGAGCAACAATCAGACAGAGAAGGAGAGGCGTTCACCCCGAGAACCGGCAGTAAGAAGCAGCTCGCTGGGCGGAATGACTCACAGACAGGCCCATTCAGACGCACATGATGATGGCTGCAGTCTGCCTGCTCTCACATCCACACCAGGCTGCCGGGCCCGAGCGGATAGACTCCTCCGATGCTAATGTGTTGTAGCCTAATGTTGTGGAAACAGATGGAGCTCAGTCATCAGGGCTGAATGAAACAGTAGACAGAGAGAGGTGGAAAACATGCTTTGGAGTGCGAGTGATCTCATCAAAACATCAGAGGGATCAAACACATCAGGTCTGCTGCTTTTAAGTTCGGCCGCCCGGACAGAAGAAATGAATAAAACATGGGCGAGGTCTGAAGAAACATGGCTGCCAACCAAATAGGAGGTTTGGAATTTCTTAGCCAAACATTTATTCATGCTCAACGTGCTGAATACAAAATATTGTTTCAAGGAGGAGAGCGGCTCTGACAGGAATAGTGAAATACAATTGATGGATCACAGAATTATTGATCGGTTAAACACAGGGATTTATCTGCCATTGACTAAAATGCATATAAATCATCATCATCATTTCTATTCTGTACACTAACAGCCAATGAGGGAAGAATGCCAAAACCCAGAGGACGTCATCCTGGCTAAAGAATGCGTTTGGCCTTCTTACCCCTTTATAATAACTCAGCAAAGATGGTCGAGTCTTTCTAAATGGGTTAATGAAATCTCAGACTTTACCCGGCTGAGGAAGACACTATTGATCCCGCTGCAGGGAGGAAATCCTATATCACCGTGCCAGTTCAGATGAATCATTGGCCGCGCTGTATGACATTGCTTTGCATAATGGCAGCGATCACACCCTCTCTGAGAGAAGTTTGGAATAACGATCAGGGAGTGATCACTCAGAGTCAGAAAACAGGTACGACACATATAAATGAAAATGTTCTAAGCGGGCACTTCAAAGAAGAGAAATCTAATCAAATGATTTCAAAAGTTTCTTGTTTCATCTCATTCCTCGCCTGATGAATAATGGGCAGTCTGCGTCCATGGAGGATGGAGTAATATGCTCCAACAGATGCCGTGTGTGCCTTGATTATTTTCATTCTGAGAAAATGACCCTTTTTTCTCTGCGACAAACATCTTTGATTGACCAGCCGCCTGCGCCGGGTCATCCAGCAAATCAATGGCTGGCAGAATTCATGCTAGAAAGTGTCCAGGATAATGCCTCTACTTAAGGAAGGAGGGAGAAGAAGAAGTGGTTTTTTTTGTTTCATGAGGAAGTGTCTCTGAATAGTCATGATTGACATGTCTTCAGACGCGAACAACTCGAGGTGCGGATCTGTCAGCATTGATCCACGCTAAGCTCCAGCAGAATAAGATAGGGATTGGAGCAACTAGAAGTCCAGCCACGGTGGATGTCTCGGCGGTGACATTGTAGACAGGCTCCTGTTCTCACACAGGCAGGCAGAATTTATGGAAATGGAAGGTGAGTGTTGAGACGGATGGGAGCTGATCATTGTCTGTCCCATGCAGCAATCAGGTGAAACCCTGCAGGGCTGAATTTAAAGCAAATGCGCCCTATAAATCTCCAGGTTTCCCTGGGCCGTCTAATGAAAACTAATAGACAGACCGTGAGAGGAGCCATCCATCGTGCTAGTTTCCTCCGCCCAATAACGGGTTACTCTCCTGTTGGTGCTGAAGTAGAGCTGTAAAGTGTTTACATGCAAGTTTCTCAGGGGGAAAGTCATCTTAAAAGTAAACAAGCTCAAAAACAAGGCCTCCTCAAGTATTAATGCCGGCTAAATATAGACACAGATCAGTTAAATATGTACTTAACTATCTACCTCATGCCGGAGGAGGAAATGCTGTCTAACTGTGCAGCATCCTGCAGCCTTTTAAAAACAGACGTCATTGATTTTCAGGCATTTTCAGCACAGTAGCAGGAAAAACAATTTCAGCAGAAATTGGAAAATTGACATATTTTTCCGTATATATCCGAGTGTAAGCACCTTTATGTAAATGCATATGTGCTTGTTGGATGTTTATGTGCTCCTTCGCACGCAGTAATAACATTTGATTTCCGAGGAGCGGGGCCCATCCTGAGTGGAACCACAGGGAGCGAAAGTAGCAGCGAGAGAGAAAGACGGGGGAGAGACGGGGGAGTCAGGGAGGCTGTTGGTGATCTCAGCCTGCAGATAGGAACCACGGAGACGTTCCCAAATAGAATGTGACTTTGATTTCTCACCTCATTTCACTCTCAGCTGTCAGATAGGTTTCTGCTCAGATGACATCTCCTTCACGACGACGCGCAAAAATGTGGAACGGCTCCGAAATGAGGCAGCTGCTGCCCTACATGCCAGGCAGCCTCGGTGACATCATCACCTCCGCCCGCTCTCCTGTGACTCAACAGCACTGACAACAACAATTACGACAACAAAACTTAAGCTGCAGCCATGCAAATGATGCACTGCACCTGTCTTACACCCCCACCCCCTACCCCCCACTCTCTCTTTACTGTTTCCCACCTCTGCCTCTTTGTCTGCTCCTCCGTCTCCCCGTGAGCGGCGGTGACCCATTTATCAGTGATGCGTCAGCGTCTTGTTTCTACCTGTTCCGACACGTTGATGCACAGCCATCTTCTCCTCGCAGTCTCACACGGGAGCTCCATTAGCACTGCGGTTACTTCCTATAAAGAGAAAATTACATTACAGCCTTGACATCGTAATGTGTGGGGAAATTACTGTTTGATTGTGTTTTAATTTGAAAACTATATAATGGCACGACTTTATAATAAGGCTCCCTTTTATTATAAGTTTGTAACTAATGACTTTATTAAATAGTTATTAAGTCATTTATTACTGCTATATAACGAATGGCTAATTTTGGGGGGTTGCTAGTTTGTGCAAAATCCCATTAGCAGGTTTTTTCCTCGTCTGTTTTGTCATATTGAAAACCATTTGTCTGAAAATATGGTGCTTTTTAAAGTCTTCTCTTTAAAGGTTGAGTGAATCCCTCCACTACGTACATAAATAATAAATTAAATATTTCAATGAATAAACAATAAAGGTTTCAATAAATGAATGGAGGCTTTTAATAATCAAGTTTGTGGTTAATGTTAATACAATGCTACAAAAAAGGTTTGATCCAGATGGTCCTGAAAAATAGAAGTCAAACAGGGTCTTTAAAAACCACATCAATGATGTATGAAGCATTAGGAAATTGATTTAGTATCTTTAAGTCCATCCAGTAGTTAACCTACTTACTCATCAAATGTGTCAAATTTCAGTTTGTGCTGCGAATTGTGCTTCCGTGTAACATAGGATCACAGGATGTAGAGACGTCCTCCTGTGTGTTATAGGTGTATAATTCACATCAAAATGTGTTTACAGTGTCTCGGATGTTGTCAGCTGAAGGTGTCCCTGGTGGAAAAGGATGAAAAACAACAGCAACAAACGGCTATTTCCAGCTAAGCTCAGAGCTCCCGTGCAGTCTGACCACATGCAATAAATAAGATATGTGTCTCGTTCCGTAACTCTACCCTGTCACCGCTCCCGGTCATCTTCTCATCCTGACTCCCTTGAGGGGTCGGACAGGATCGGGGCGTATAACCCCGGGTGACCGGCCGGCCGTCCGGTGCAGAGGATAAACCGGCTCAAACTGCACGAGCTGGACATGGATTTCTTTCAGCCATCAGGGACGACTCTGCAACGGAATCTACAAGGGCCGTCTAGTGACAACAGATCTGAGTCATATCTGTGATCGGCTGGCTCGGCCTGTGTAAGAGACACCGGCACACCGCCTCTGTCCTTGTGAGGGATTATTAGGGAAATGGAGACGATGAAACAATCTGCCTGTGGCGGCCGGACTAGGTCATTTTCAAACCTGTTTGCTGTCGCCTGCGTAGTGTCATGAGGCTTACTTACCACCTGCTCAGCTTGTATTCTGACCATATCTGCTCCACTTGGCGATGAATGCTATCTCAACGAGACAGCTGGGTACTGGTAACTACCCTCCAATGTTTCATCAACAGGGATTCATGTGTTATTCATTCGCCCGGGCTGCTGGCCGGTGGCCATGTAATGACTGTTGATCACTGCAGTTGTAAACTGGATTGAGATTTTCGCCCTGGTAAATTCTGCTGTTCATTATTCCTCAGACATCCCTGAGCGAGCACAGAGCTGCAGTCCCAACCATATGAATAACCTAATCAAGTAGACATCCTCGGGAACTATAGCCGGCTCATAATCAAATTATAATCAAATTCTCATGGAGTTTAAAAAGCATCATAAAACTCTGCTCAATAATTCAAAAAGCAAATATGATATTACCAGGCCTTGTTTAGAAATCCGCCCGCCTGCCACCCATCAGTGAGCTCTTTTTTGCCCCAGAGCGCCTGCGTCTGGTCCTTCAGCTGCAGAAGTCTGAGAGGGCTGGCAGCCACGATATTAAAAAGGGGAAGCCACTTGCTGCTTCTGCAATATAAGTGTAAATATGGGCACCTAAGAACAGCTGGGTTATGAATAATGGAAGCAGGTTGCCCTTGGTATTCATGGGAGGGGGAACTTTCTGCCACTCAAAAACACAGAGAGAAAGTTCGCAACCTCTCGTTGTACTTCTCTTTTCTGTGTGCTTTTCTGTGCACACTCGGCCTTCAGACGCCGGTTAGAAGTGAGGCAGCAGCAGGAACGCCGCCGGATGCTGCCGGCCTTTGGTAGCATTCACTTGTCTCTTTTTTTATTCCCTTTTCTTCTTTAAGAGATGCATCTAAAATGCTGCTGAAGAGGGATCTGTTGCAGTTTGTGACAATAAATAAACAGCGCTGCCGTCGGCGGCGAGCATCGAGAATAGAAAGAGAGGTCAGACGCTGCGGGGCGTGAGCCAAAGCAGAGAGGTCATTCTGCAAAGACACGGCCGATCACTTCACAAGTGGAAAATAAAACAGCCCCTGAAGCAAACTGCAATCAAACTTCAAGAAACTCATGGAGGAAAATATGCTTTCTTTATACTCGTCTTTGTTAAAGTGTTGTAAATTGTCCGCATTGATTTTTTTCTCCATTAACCGATTACTGTCTCGGTCCTGACTGGCTGTTTGTGTGCTGCTGAGTGGGCTGTCTCAGCCAGCGGGGTCAGCTGTCTCATAACACATAATAGTTAGGGAGACCCGGCTGAAGTTTAAGACAGGATGCGTTCAGAGTTGCTGTTGACGGTGGTCGTTCAGAGTTTCCTGCTGAGCTCTTCACTGCAGAAGCTTTGTCCTGTTGCAACACGGACACATTCTGTATCTGTGTTTTACTCCACAACGAGATGAGTCCAGAATGAACTGAACTGAAATGCAAGTGTTGTAAATAACATACGTTGTGTACCGTCTTCTGTCGAGACTGTCATTTCCTTCTGCTTCTGCAATAACGTCAGAGAAAAGGGCATCGACTTCCTTATTTTCAGCTGAGTTGTTGAAATAGGCAAAACTAAAGCCACAGTGACGACAGACAAACTACAAGTGATGTCACTTTAGAATTTGACAACAATTACACAAAGTATTGATTCATTTGTGACTACTTTATTTATATATGAAACATTGGCTTACCTGAGCGCTGTCACATTTTCCTATAGGGACCTAATACCATAGATAGTATTTGGGAATGATACTGTATGAAATCAAAAATCACCTAACTTTTATAAAATGTATTTTTTATTCTATCTAAAAGGTATAATATGTAGGCTTTGTCTTTGTAAACATCGTGAGTTTGATTTTATCTGATCAAGATCAATTTTAACTCAAGAAAAGTGTGTTGAATAGTATCGAAGGCATCTTGTAATACCCCGTTTCCCACCGAAATGACTGCGTAGACGCAAGTTTTTCAGACCTGGGAAGACCCGCTAATAAATGCCGATTGTCTCTTTTCCCATTTCCATTGGACTATACTCCTGTCGGTCTTTTTTCTGCTGCGTCACCGTCTGACGTCACAAACGCGCCGGAGACAGGGTTAGTAAACAGTGAAGATGTTACGGTGGTTAGGTCATCATTCAGTCTGTTTATCAAACTTGGCGCAGACAAATTTGGAACGATGTTCGAACACTGCTTGGAGGGAGGTGGCATTTGTAGCTGAGACGACAAGGAGTCACAGAAGTTACAGACGGAGCATAGCATCGCGCCGGCAAGGGCGCGGAGATTAGTGTGTCGAAAAGGATAATTACCGAGGTCTACTGCAGAGTCATTTGACCCGGTCTGAATGACGTTTGTAGCCTTTCCCACTAAGCAAAAAAGCCGAGTGTTAGCGGCTTAAGTGACAGAGAGTTAAAGTGGATCAGTAAATAACATTCTCATCCACATAATACTTTTGAATGTCCAGATAACTAAAGTGACATGAGAGACGTAGATGTCACATTTCAGGATGGATAACAATACAAATGTTACTGATGGAGGTTGTTTATTATGCCTGAGCTGAAAACAGCAACTGATTTCAATTGTTTGGATGTTTTGCATATTTTTTTATAACTCATCTAATCTGTTTTTAACAGCCCCTGAAAAATAATTAAACACTGATGAAAGATAAGGCTGGTAAGGTTGTGCATTTTCTGTCATTAAGCATCACATCTCCCCCGATGAAACTAATAGAGGCCATTAGGATTGCAGCAATTATTGTCATTACCACAAAAAACACAACAACAAATGTGCTAATTTGTTATTTGTGATACTGATATAAAAGCACTTTTTTAAAACTCTGTACCCCCTCTGTAAACCTACACTATTGTTCTGATCTATTTTTATTTTATTGCATCTATTTTTACTGATCGTCTGGGAGAGTTTGTGCAGGAATCAAGCGAAATTTCTCTCGGGATGAAACCCTGAATCAAACATGATGTTCGAGTAAGTTCCTGCAATTTGAATCCTCATTGATCTCTTTAAAACTTTTGCCTCATCAACGAACTGAGACATCATTTAAGTCCTTGAATGTCACACCGCTTAGCGGGTGCTTTGGCTTCTCCACAGGTAGATAAACACTTTTTTGTTTCATCCATAAAGATTAAAAGTCGTCCTCTCTCTGGGGCTACAGGAGGAAAAAATGGTTGCATATGTATTTTGCATTTGCTTCAGTAGCTCTGGCTGCTAATATGATTTGTAAGAGGAGCATAAGATGTAACATCCCATCGCGGCGGAGACATTTGAATACAGAGTCGAGCAATTAACTGAGAAATCATGCATGAGTGGGCTCGCTCACCAGTCTGCTCTGTGTATTAGCCAAAACATCCATATATTAAAGCTGGCTGAGCCTAATGAACATCCCGCTCTTATTGATGATCCCATTGTTCTGTGGAGGAATTTACATAATCGCTACTTTACTTAGATTAAATTTGCCTCCATTAAAACACACCTCTTCCTCTTCTCTTCAGCTGAGGTGGTGATAATATCGCCTCATAAACCTGTTTGTATTTTTAGAAGAGTTATAAAAATGACAACTTTCCTTTAAGTCACATTTATAAAAACAAATTGCACACCGACTTCAAAGTGTGTTTTTTTCCCCTCCTTTCTCGTCTTTGTGCTCCCCGTGTCGCGTCATCATTATATCTCACAATATTTTCTGCTGAGACAGGGACTTGCTCAGAGTGTTTTTATGTTCTGGGGAGGGGAGAAGGCGGAGGGGGATGAGGAGGAAGGAAGCGGGGAGATAATAGTTTGAAGGCTGTGTCAGTGGTAGGCAGGCTTCAGAAAACATCAGGGCAGCGTTCGCAGATAAAAACAGGTATACCACCCCATCATGTCCTCGGAGCAACTGTGCTTTGATATTTTCTAAAACATCCATTGATGTCTCTGACGGCACTTTTCCTTGTTTCTTTCTCTCCCTGTAATGACAGAGTGAGACGCTCTGTGAATGCTAAATCAGGGTTGGTTTAGATCTGTGGATTTTATCCATTTAACTGTTAATTTGAATTAAATCATTTACATTGCTTCTGAAGGTACTAAAATACAGACAAGGAAAGTATAAGCTGCTCGTTCCCACATCATTAGAATAAAGAGGATACTGTATTTAGTTGCTTTGTGTGTTTGTGTAGCTGTATTTATTGTGTTTTCTGTAGTTAAAATGATAATCTTGAAAATTTTAGTCACTATCTATCGCTGAATGAGGTAACACAATTGTGATTGAGCCTATGGCCCACTGATGAAAGCCTTTGCAGTATTACAGACTGGGTGTCTGGTGCGACTTTTGTGGAAAAAATCCCAAGCAGCACCCAGTTAGTGACGTGTTTTCCATCACCCAGCAGTGGATGGTCTGCCAGAGAGGGTAGGTGGAGCTAAGTGGCTGCTTTTCCGGTCTCTGCAAGTGTTGCGAGTAAACAGTAATCTACTATGGCTGAACAAACAAAGATGGATGACTACAGATACAACTTGAAACATAAGTGAAATTCCAAAGAAAAAGAAACAAAGTCGACGTCACACATGCAACGCTGTCTGGATATCCGTGAAGTGTGTTCCCGCAATTACCGTTTATCGCCATAGGGGCTGCCAAAGAGAACGAAACTGAGATCTTTCAGATTACAACTTTAAAGAGTGTCCTTTTACGCTGCATTTCATGTCAAACTGCTGAACATGTTTTCTATATTTGCTTGGGTTCATTGTATTTTGTTTTGTTCTCCTTAGTTGCTGTTTGTTGAGCTCTCAGGGCCACCGTACACCGAAAAAATGTTCAACACAGTAAGTATGATTCTTTGTTAACTTGCTCCAGCAGGAACAAGCTCTGAGGGAATGCAATCTTGTGTATTTATTTATCGACTTATTATTTATTTTATTTTATATATTTCATGTGTATTTATTTATTCTCATTTTGTTTATTCAGTTTGTTATGTCTGATGAAAGGGGCCTGGTAATGGTTGGGATGGGAAGGCAAACCAATAAACATATTGTTAAAAAAATAAAAGTATGATTCTTTGTTGTTCAATTATAACAATAATAGTGTCTGAATATTGGTGCGGTTAAATTAGTAGGGTGAATTTTTCAAATACTATTTATCATGAACTATTATAGAGTGAATCTGTGCTGATAGGGATCTGATAGAAGTCTCTGCTGCGTGATAATCCGTCTGATGTAACCGTCACTGAGCTTTTTCTCCCTTTCCAGTTTCCAGTCAGGGTCAGGCATCCAAGCACATCTTTAGAAAACACATAGATGCTCTGGCAACCCACAACATAAACACACACACACATAAGAAAGGATGCATCCCGCTCTGGCGCATATACACACACACACTGAAACAAACTGAATCTGAAATGAACTGAAACAACTGCATTGATTCAGATTGGCAAGAACATTCAAACGGTGACCTTTTGACCTCCTTCACACTCACACCCTCTCATTGACATTGACACATTGATTTTCATGTCTGGACTTGGAATGTGAAGTGTGTTACTCTTGGTTTTATTAAGTTTTTGTGACTGAACTTGTTAACATTAATCATTTTGTGACAGAGTAGGATTGTGATTATTCTCCTGTCTGGTGCTGAACTATAATTTTTGAATATTTGGGGTTATCCTACGCTACAACCGTAGGCTGCCGCTAGCTACGGCACCAGGAGCTAGCAGGATTGCAAACTCAACATGGCGAAACAGATGGTAGGTTATAAATTGAAATAGTGACTTGTAAACACGTTTTTATTAGTAAATAGCTACAGAAAACCTTTTTCCCTCTGGGATACCCCCCAAAACAGACTGCGTCTTCTATTACGTGTGATTTATAGTCTGGATTTTATTGTAAATGTGAGCAAATTCAATCAGTCACTTGAAAAGTGTCAAAATGAATTCAGATTTTATGCAGTTTATATATAAAAACACACTTTTAAACTATGTATAGTCCAGTTTAAAATCTCTTTATCTGCACCACAGACACACTTACTGTCTTCAGCATCTTAAACAGGATATTCACAATCCTGGTGTCTGCATACTTCACACCAACAGATTGAGATTATCCACTGCACAGACTAGAGGTTCAATCAATAGTTTTTCATACAGTTATTTAACTGTTTTAAGGAGCAGCATGAATAATACATGTAAAAGCAAAGAAACTCTCTGCTTTATGTGTATGTGCTATAATAATCAAATTATACATGTGATATATATCTGTATTGAGCAATATATAAATAATAATGACATTCCCATCAGCCTGTGCTGTACTTTGCATTTCGTGCAGTTTCATCACAACATTATATCACCGATGAAATATTTGTCTGCCACGACACGATTTGGATTTGATTCAATTGATGGGTCTGCGATTAATATGAGACCATGTCATCGCCCCATACAAAACAATTCAATTCAATTCAATCCTTTTATTGTCAGTGTCATAGTAAATATAACAACGAAATTCCGTTTGGAGCATTCATACACTGCATAGCAAATGATGTAGTAAAGTGCAAAAAATGGTGCAAGACCCTTCCCCCAACAAACAATACATTCAGTTACATTCATATAAACTCAGCATATTTACCTGAGCCGGCCCGAGCCCTCGATGGAGACACGGAAACACTCTGCAGTGAGCTCAGTGCTCCAGCACACAGAAGAGACATCCAGAGAGATTTAAATTCAAAGATAGATCCCCTCTGAAGTGAGGGTTAATCAATCAAATTTTATTATGTAGCGCCAAATTGTTAAGTTAATTAGATAGAGACCCAACATGAATCCACCATGAGTAGCACATCGCAACATGTGGCACAGTGGCAAGGAAAAACTTCCCTTTAACAGGCAGAAACCTTGAACAGAACCAGACTCATGGTGAACAGCCGTCTGCCTCGACTGGATGGGCCGAAAAGAGGGAGAGAGAGGCAAAGAGAGGGGGTTAGAGGGAAGAGGGGGTGAGGAAAAGAAGAGGGGGTTAGAGGGAAGAGGGGATGAGGAAAAGAAGAGGGGGTTAGAGGGAAGAGGGAGTAGGGAAAAGGGGGGGTTAGAGGGAAGAGGGGGTAAGGAAAAGGGGGGGTTAGAGGGAAGAGGGGGTGAGGAAAAGGGGGGGTTAGAGGGAAGAGGGGGTAAGGAAAAGGGGGGGGTTTGAGGTTAGGGTTTGACTATTGCAGCCAGGGGTGGAGCTGAAGCTGCTGCAGGGTGGCGCGGTCCTCAGGGATGATGGTCAAACACCGCCTCAAGAAGTCCTGACATTCTGGAGAGAAGACGACACAATTTGAGATTTAAGTAGAAACAAAAGAGTCGTGCCTGTTTTGGAATGTAAACATGGCGGATGTTCATTTAAAAACAGATATTAACAAATGTGAAAAGTTCATCAGATCTGAATCAGATTCTTGTTATCCATCAGTCCTGTGTGGTTAACAGAAATATAACAATGAACTGTCCTCAGGAACAGATAATGCCTCAAAAGTGTTCTGACACAAAGCAAAGTGAACGTTGTAACAAAATCAGCAAAGAATCAGCAGATCTGTCAGAAAAGTCTCCCACAGACACACACAGCTCTTCTAATGTAACATCCTTCTCCCTGAACCATGTCTAGACTAACTTTACTGCTGCTTCCAGTGACTTGTTTCAACCAGTGCACAGTTTGATGACTTGCACACTAGGATCTTTTTACAGCTGTAGAGCGCCCATCCATCTGTCTCAGGTTTTATCTGATTTAATAGCAGGACGCCAAAATAACTTGATCATGATGCAGATTTGTGAAAAGGTCTTATTAATGTTTGTCAGGTCTGTCTGACAACAAGCAAATCACTGTTGCTTGTTTTTTTGAATGGAGTTTAGATTGACCGTTTCTGATGCATCAGAAATTAAACAGGCAAATTCCCTAAAGACTCATGTTTGCTTAGTTTGCATTGAACTGTAGAAATGTGCCTCCTATGGCGTCTTTGCGTGTCATTTTGGAACACAGAAATTCACTTTACTTTGGGTCTGAGAACACGACAGTTGCTGCTTTCTCAGAAACTGGATGTCATACCTTCGGATGGCCAGCTGGTTAATTGAATCTTCCCATTAAGGAAGTCCAAGGTGTCAAACTGGTGAGGATGGAGCATTCGGTATAGCAGGGCACCAAGCTGCCATACCGTGGTGGGTTCCGCCTTGTACGATTGATGCTTGTGCCACTCAGGAGGCGCAAGCTGAACGGTCCCTGGAATACAGAGGAAGAGAGGATGAAGAGGGAGCTCAAACATGAAGGTAAATATTTGACAAAGTGGCCAATGAGTAAGAAGCAGCCGCAGAGGCCAGATATCATACCACTGAAAGATTGGTGGGGCTTCTCGACTTCGAAGCTCCCGCAGCCAAAGTCTATAACCCGCAGTTGCGTGAAAAAGGAGACGGATTCCACCAGGATGTTGTCCGTTTTTATGTCCCGGTGGAAGACTCCTTTATTGTGCATGTCGATAGCCGCCTCGACGATTTGAGCCATGTAGTTCTGACATAGAGAGAGAGAAACAGATGCTTTTATGCACATGTTCAATTACATTCATTCATTAATTACAAATATCAAAAAGCTGTCATCTTGCTTGCATGAGGAGGAGAATGTGGATGCATTAATAAAAACAAAATAGTACAAAACAATTCAAATGTTGACACTTAATTGACATGAAGCATGTGATTTTAAGGCTTCAGTACCTTAGCTTCGTCCTCGTTCAACATGTGGCCTCTTCTGTTGATATAGGTCGTGAGGTCAATGGAGGGAAATGGCCTCTCCATGACGATCACAACCTCATCCACTAGTTGGTACCAGTCCAGGAACTCTACGATGGGAGACATCCCGAACTGGTGAGGTCCACTTGCGGCTCTCTGCATGAGGGCAACTTCCTGTGGGATCTGATGTAGCTAAAAAACCCAAAGCAAAGACAAGACGTTTAAGAGCTGTAATCCTCACACACTAAACTAGAAGTTAAATGATCAGATAATAGAGCAGAAGATCAATGATCGCTTTACTTACAACAACTTCTTGGTGGATTGCTAGCCCTCGAATGTGTTTTATTGCGACCTACAAGACACAGACACAAGGTATGAGTTGACTCTTTCTTTGGATGTGGTAAACGGTTTATTGTCCTCAAGTGAGGGCTGGGTATTAATTCCTCCAATATATTGATCCATATTGATATTTAAATTTAAGAATACTGGTCAAAACCGCTGAATAAGACAGTTACACTTTAAATATGAGTTCTCTGCAACTCTTGTTGGGCCTGTGAGCCGAGCTGCAGAGCAGCGCTTTCTGTTTAAAATGTCCTCAGTGTTCATCGTTTACAAGGTTTCTATTGGGAGGAGTCCCCAATACAAACAGACCCAGTGAATAACACCAGTAAAAACACTGAATACAGCAGTGTCACAATTAAAGGTAAATGTCATCACGAGCTGAGCTGCCGCTAACATTAGCTTTGCTTCTTCTCTGATAACTTCCCAGACGTCAGATGACTGAAATCATGGTCAGAACGTGTTTAAAGATCAGATAAAAAACAACTAAGATCTAAAATGTGACAGTTGGAAAATTGGAAACATTTTAAAGTCTGGCATGTGAGCAAAAAACTGCAAACTGACTGTTGTCGTCTTTGTTATATTGAAATCATTTTATCGCTTAGCCACTGCCTAGTATCGTAATAACAAAATATATAATATGAACAACCACTCTTTTAGTTTAGGCAACCAAAAGCTGCTGTCTAAACACTCCATCAGTCAGCCTCAGAGTGAGTGTAAGATGTGTGTGAGATACTCACTGGCAGAAAGTCTGCTCTGCGGCGACCAGCATATACGCAACCGAATCCTCCTTCCCCGAGCTTCTGGAGCTGCAGATACTTGGCTTGGAAGTTCTCTACACAAACACACACACACATATTGGTTTTACTACATTGTCAGAAACTTGTGTTAATGATATGAAAGGACCAACTGTTGTCCAGATGGAATGTGACCAGATCTTTTGACATGTTCGATGTGTTGACTGAAAGGTTTGACCGAAGGACAATCCGGTTCTTTGTATGAACCAACAATAAACACATTCTGCTGTGATCTAATCGCATTCATCGAGTCAAAAGGATGCTGAAATAAGAACATCATGATGCAGCTTTGTAAAAAGTATTCATGCTTTGTTGGGTGTGTCTGTAAGACAATACAAGCAAACCACTTTTGAAATGATGTAACATCAGGACAGAGTTGAATTTGTTATCTCACGTGAATCGTATCTAAAAATTAGCTTTACTTTTGGTCTGAAATCTACTTTTAAAACATCAACTGAAATCTCTTCACAGCTGGTAAAAAGAGGAATGATCACATAAACCTCGGACTCTTTTTAAGTGTACAAACTGTGTGAGTTTTCCAGTGACAAATTATCTTAGAGACTCTGAGCTTACTTCGGCTGGCGTCCATGTTGGAGATTTTAGGTGAGGTCTTCTTCTTTGATGTGCCTTCATCTGCGCTGGCCTTCCTCTTCTTTTGCATTGGTGTACCTTCATCAGCGCTGGCCTTCCTCTTCTTTTGCATTGGTGTACCTTCATCAGTGCTGGCCTTCCTCTTCCTTTGCACAGCCTGTTCAGCTTGCACAGACGCGTCCTTTGGTTTGCTAGCGGAGGCATTTCTTTCGCTGCAAACCCTGGATCTCTTTACGAGATTCCCAGTGTCGATGTCGGCCTTTCTCTTCGATCCTCTGAGGCTTTGCTGGTCCACTAACACGATGCTGTCCTCACTGCTGATGCTCCATATCCCGCTCAACCTGTAGCTCTTGCTTGATGGTTCTTCGTCAGGGCTAGACTTGTTGCCCTGACTCAGATCCACCAAGGGTACATCGCAAGGTAGGTTGAGGGACGGTGAATCCACCAACCCGAAGCTGTCCTCATGGCTGGTGCTCCGTGTTCCGCTCACCTTTTGCCTCTTGCTTGGTGGTTCCACAACGGGCAGAAAGTCAGGATGACGGGTGCAGGCTTCGTCCCTTTCGGCGCTGACCCTCCTACTTCCTGTCATGTTTCCTGCAAATAATGTTTCAAAATTTTACAATTAGAAAGTAGTCCGCCTTTTCGGGGGGTGATACAAGCACATCATTCTGCTCAGTAAGACGTCTAAAAGTAAACTAAAACAACATAAAATATGCGACACAACATTAAACAACTCAACCATTAACATCACAAGCAAAGATGCATCGCAGGTTACTTTCATGATTGAAGCCACCAGAAATGCTCTGGCCTTCAAAACCTCAGTACAATCTGGGGGTTTGTTTAGTAAATTACATACTTAAACTGAACTGTAAAATAGTGCCATCAGGTCAAATACAGCACATTTTTTCTACCAGATGTGAGAAGTAAAAAAGTGATGAGAAAACTGTTACAGAGAACTCCCCACACAGCAACTAGAGCATGAGTACAAGTCCAGTGGTTCAGTTTACACGTTGCAGTACTTGCAGTACAAAGACTTTGCTCTTTAGTGAATTAAATTTGCTTTATAAATAAAGTTTAACTTGACTTTACTTCAAATGTAAAAAGTCAAAAGTGAATTGAAGCAAATTACAGAACAAAGATTTAAATTTGGATTCAAAAAATATCTTCAATGCAAGATCAGTGTGCAGGAATCTTCACTTTTACACATAACTTACAGTAAAAACGGATCTTTTTTAACAAGTCACAGTCCAGTGATAACACATGAGAAGACTAAGAAGTATCTTTGTTAAATATCAGCAGAAAAGCAGGAATATGGGCGATAACTCAAACTGTGTGCCCTTTCTACCTGGTTTAACATGGATGATAATGTAATTGGGACTAGGATTGAATCCTTACCTTTGTCTTCGCTGGATTCCAGCGGGCTGCAGCTCTTCTTAGATGCTGAATTGATCATCTTGTATTGAACAGGATTAGTGATTGACCAAGTGACTGCTACGTTGGAGAGCTGCTGTCGATCTGAGGTTCTGTCTGATCTGAAGTTATCTTGGTGGCTCAGAACGGAATGTTAAATGTCGCCTTTAATGCATCACAATGAGACGTGTTCCATTCCGCCAAACTCTGAGAATGTTTGTGATCGAATCCATCATTACAATTCTTTTTTGTGAGATATTGAAAGATTCACACCCCTAATACCTGCAACTGATGTTTTACTTCAAAACATCACACAAAATAATCGGCCAGTGCAAAGTAACGTTTAGATGTACAGTATATGCACAGTGCTCCAAGCACAACATGTTATTTAGATATTAGTTTTCAGAACTGGCCCTCAAAGCAACAGCTCATTAAAAATTCCCATTGATAATAGAATACAATAGAATAAATAATTTCAATGGACTTCATTTGTACCTGGTGAATAAATAAATAGAGGAATAAAGTTTAGATGGGTGACTAATAATAATAACAATAATAATAATAATGATAACTTAGACTTATATAGTGCCTTTCAAGGGACCCAAGGCCGCTTTACAGAGTAAATAATGAACAGACAACAGAACAAAACAAGCAAACAAATAGGCAGAAAGAGGTAGCACTGAAAACAGGGGAAGGTGTTGAATTATAGTCCAAAGGCCGAGGTGAACAGATGCGTTTTGAGCCGTGAAAGCTTGTGAATTATTGAATGAACATTTCAAATAGCTCCCTATTGTGCTCAGTATTTTTGGGGACGCCAGCGGAATCTTAGATTATGGGATTTAGTTTTTTTTTAGGTGTTACCTGATGACAGGAAGTGGACGCCAACATGGCGTTCATGCTGTTGAACAACTCAGCGGCCCGATCCCAATCTCCACACTAAAGCCTGAGCACTGAACCCTCACAGACTTTAATGACGTCAGGTGTGAAGCACGGGAGTCCGTGAGGGTTGTCATAAATAATTAGAAAAAAAAACCTCTAGCACGCTTGCATCAGAGCCCTCGTGCACTTGATGAATGACAGTGGGACAGCACTAAGCACTCAAGCGCCTCAAAGTCTGTGAGTCCGTGAGTGTGGAGATTGGGATTGTGGCAGTGTCCCGGCAGTTTGGGATTGGTGTCATTTTGCCTTCATGGTTTTCTGCCACAAAGTTTTTTCTCTGCGACTCAGGAGAGCACTGTGTCCTCTGAGAAACCAAGAGCCAGAGTTGACTCTAGTTATGCCCAAACTCATTATCTATGTGTCTCTTTGACTCATCAATCCACCCCAACCTTCACCAAACATAAACTTTTTTTATACTGTCACCCGGTTTCCTAAAGGATTTTGTCATGCAGTCACAAAATATACTCCTTAGATATTCCTCATGTACCAAACTTTAATCTCTAAATGGTGATCAAGTGTTGGAATCCTATAGTACTTACATTGAATTTTCATTTGTATTTATTCAGCTGTGACAGGGACAAAATGATGTTGGTAGCAACTGGACAACAACAATAATAATAATAATAATACATTTATATAGCGATTTATTTTATTTATATTTACTGTAAAACTTGGTGTAGAAGATGCACTTTAAATACTATTTTTTTCCATCTAAAAAGAGAGCTGCGACCTACCAGTGCAACTAATATACCAGTATAAAATGCAGATAGAGGTATGTTATTGTGTTACGGTATTTTACCCAGATGATGACGCTATCTGGTTGTTAAGTGGTGACGTCACATCTCTGTTTTCCTCGCTGTTTTAAGTGAGAAAAACCAACTTGATTGTTGCTCACGCTTCGTCACAGACATGCGTTCCGACGGGAATTGATGGGAACACAAAACCCAGGTCGACACGCTATTCTCCGCCCCCTTTCCGGCGCGATGCTATGCACTTCTGCGACTCCTTGTCATCTCAGCTACAAAATCGTCCCGTCTCTATCCAAGCAGCGCCCGAACATTGTTCCAAATTTGTTGGCGCTGAGTTTGATTCACAGACTGAATGAGTAATAGATACAATAAAGACCTAACCACCGTAAGATCTTCACCGTTTACTAACCCTGTTTAGGGCGAGTTTGTGACGTCAGATGGTGACGCAGCAGAAAAGAGATCGAAAGCACTATACTCACCTGGCAATGGGAAAACCGACAATCGGCATTTATAAGTGGGTCTTCCTGGGTCTGAAGAACCTGTGTCAACATGAAAGGGGTATTGTCCAGCTAAGTCTCCGTTATTTAAACTCTCCAGACTTCCCCTGTTTCCCCTTCATTAGGGAAATTACTATTAACCCCTCATCTTTTTGATTTCCCCCACCGCCAACACACACACGCCCACACACACACACACACACCCACCCTTCCACCCACCCACACAGACACAAACCATGGCAGAATTCCTGGCACAGCTGAATGCAGACCCATTTGCCAATTTCTGATTAATTCGTTTGTCCGTTTACTCAAACGCATGAGGAATTCAATTAATTTCAGAAAGTGGAACAATAATGGGCCTAATCAAAATAAATGAATCCACAAAACCACATCATTGCTATTTATTACAAAAACACATTTCTCCAATTTGGTATGATGCTTTCCAATATCCGTGGGCTGACCTGTTATTCCCAGTTAATTAAAAGACATACACAGTTGTGCTCAGCACAGCCCTTCAATTGGCTCGGACCTATCGCAGCCAAAGCTGCTTTTACAGCAAGTTAAACAGGCGTGACGCAAGTCTGGCTGCACCTCTGGATTACTCTCGAGTCCATACTGTAGAGAGTCACGCTGACTGAGTTCATTTACCTGTAGGTCTTTATCCAAAGCAGATCACAAAGGGACTTTAAACAGGGAGAAAACAGGAGAAAGGAGGAAAAACCTCAACTAATGAACAGACTGTAAGAAAAAAAGAAATGATCTTAACCAAAGAAATGTTAAAATGTATGACCATATATGGACGTGCCCTTAAGAAAACATCAGAAGAATTTAATCATCGATAAAAGAACTAAGTTGTTGACCTTGGCTGTAATTTCCACAGCTGCTATAATTAGTGCAAAAGTGCCCAGTGACATTTTGTGAAATGGCTGTAAATTGCATGCATTATGGGTAATTTATATTATGTCATATAGTAATCAAAGTAGCTCACTGTAGATGTAGTTATTGTAGCCAAACATTACATTACTGATATTGTGCACAAAAAAATCTGTATCTGTTCTATACTGTGGATTTGACAGTTAATACTAATGTGCACTTTATGGTAATGGCATATTTTTGTATGTTAATTCACTATGGGAATTCTCGTAAAGTACATTTAATAAAAAGCAGAGGTTTTATTAGGAAAATGTACCTAAGGATTCAAAAATGTCGCACTGTATTGGAGTTGTGTTTACTGATGCATTAATATGCAATCAGCATGTTTTAGGTCAATTTGTTGCTCATTTTGAATAATGTACAAACTGTTAAGTACTTAGATCTACACCAGGGGTCGACAACAGGTAGATCACGAGCTACCGGTAGCTCAAGGACTGGATTTTAGTAGCTCGCTAAGAGGTTTGCAGACTCTGTACATAAAATCAGATGACAATAAATGCACCTTGAAAGCCTCTTCCCACTTCAATTCAATCAAATAAACAGATGTCCCTCCCCCTCCAACACAAAATAATAGGACTGGCCTATCAGCTGTCAACAATAAACAGTGATGCTCCTGGCAAGTTTGTCAACGCCTGAACCTGACCAATCACAGCAATGTAGCAGTAAGCTCCATCAACAGGTCGGGTCAAGTATGCTGTACGCTAGTTGACCTAAAGTGAGGAGTTCGATGCCATTAGCCTGTTTAGCCACATTTATGATGGCCAGTGAAGGTGGCCACGCCAAGACAAAGCAGAAAACAAACTATTTCCAAGGGGAGTAGGAAAGTGAGTTTTTATTCACGAATGCGAAGGACAAGTGTGTGAGCCTCATCTGTGGTAATGTTTCAGTCGACAATAGGATCAACATGTGGCGCCACCGGCAGTTACAGCGATGTAATGCATGTAGCTCTTGTCCACTTTCATTTTTTCAAAGTAGCTCTCAGATGAAAAAAGGTTGGAGACCCCTGATCTATACAGTAACAAGCATCATGATTAGTAGGTTATAACTCGAGCTGCAAAGTACAGATCTGTACTGAAATAAAACGGAGAAAGACCAGAGGAGGGAGAAGATCGACTTCTCCCTCTTGCTGAAGGACGAGTTGTCTGACTTTTTGGATCTTTTACTTTTGCCTCAGGATATTTTATGCCAGCCTACCCTCAAAAAAAAAATATGGGCCTCATCTTGCAATCAGTTTAATAAATGACGCACAGTCAGGGATCTGATGTCACACATGTAAGGCCACGTGTTCACCTGATGTCACTGATATTTAGGTTTAATTTAAGAGTATCAGTATTTATTTATCAAAGGGGTGAATTCAGGCGTTACAGTTGCTCTGACACAGAGAGAAGCATGAAGAAATATAGGAAATATAAATATTATAACTGCCAGAATAAAGTTAAATACAAAATAAGATGCAAAAGAGTTATATAGAAAAAAGGGTTATTTACAAATCAACAGTAAGGCAGTATTTATGTCAACGTATTGCACAGTTGAATTATTGCACAGTTATCCAGCTTATGTACAGTTGGACTTCAGTGCACAATTTAAACTAGGTGTCTGTGTGTCAGACACTCAGAGGGAGGAACTGAAGAGTTTGATGGCCACAGGCAGGAATGACTTCCTGTGGCGTTCTGTGGTGCATCTCAGGGGAATCTCAGGCAGTCTTTCACTGAACATGCTCCTGTGCTTAACCAGCACATCATGTATTTAGGGAATTTTAAACATGGGTAGTCAAACTTTTAGTTTTTGCATATTTGAGATAATAATGCTGACATGTATTTTCATCAATCCATCCATTATCTATATTGCTTATCCTGTTCAGGGTCGCAGGGGAGCTGGAGCTTATCCGAGCTGTCATTGGGCGAGAGGCGGGGTGCACCCTGAACTGATCACCAGTCAATCACAGGGCTGACACATACAGACAGACAACCTTTCACGCTCACACTCACAGCTACAGGCTATTTTACAGTCACCAATTAACCTAACAAGCATGTCTTTGGACTGTGGGAGGAAGCAGAGTATACAGAGTGAACCCACGCATGCACGAGGAGAACATGCAAACTCCACACAGAAAGGCCCGCTCCATCCTAACCAGGACTTGAACTAGGAACCTTCTGGCTGTGAGGCAACACTAACCACTGCAGAGAGAAGCCCTGATGTGAATTTTTCCAGCTCAATGCTGTTACATTATTTAGAGATATTTGGAGGTGGGTGTTGCAGTTGATCTAAGTTTAGTGTAAGGTCAAAAGAAAAAGTGAATGCTGCTGGAGCGGGCACTGCTGAGAAAAAAGTCCCTTACTAACAGCTGTCCAGTAAATGCAGTCGAGTAAACAATTGCTGCATAAATAAAGATTCTGATTAAGTAAAGTACAAGAAGAACTCAACTAATACTTGCACTTAGCTAAATTTGAACGTAAAATAATACATTGCGCAGTCCAAGTCAGACAGGGTTCCATTAGGCCTTATTCTGCTTCTTCCCTAATTGACAATGCATTATAAAAGTTAAAAGTATTTCTCTCATTATCATTAATGTGTGTGACTTTGTGTTTGATGTGTCAAACCAGGACAGCTGCAGCTCCTGCAGCTCTGCCCCACGGTTACAGACTGACATCGACTTGTTTTGCCTCCGCCTTTCCTGTGCTATAGACCCGCTGAGACCTGCTCCGCTGTGCCATGAGTAACCTATACAGCGCCGCATGTCAGCTCACAAGTGACTGCCACAAATATCAGACAATCCGGATGAGACACTTTATCACATTTCATTGCTTTTCAAACGGTTTCCAAGACAAGGACAATGTGATTTATTATTTATACTCCCAAAGCCACCTTATCCTTCTCATCCACTGGGCGGGCTAAAAATAAACAATTCATTTAGGACTTCTAAGCACAGATAATGGACGCTTTGTGCTTTATGCAGTCTGACAGTGTCACAGCAGACATGATGGGCCTTGAAGATTTTTTATTATTTAATAAATAATCCAAACAAATCATTTAAATTAACACTGATTGAGATCTGTTGATCTGTTCTCTTCATGCACAAGAGAAAGTGCATATTAAATTTGGTTGCAGTTTAATAGAAAAAGTCAAATGAAGGCAAAGTTTAGTGGCATCATGCGTGCAGCAGATGCAGCTTTGAACTGCGTGTGTTTTCTGTGCCTTAATTTAAAGCAATTACATCGTCAGAAGGCGATGGCAGTCTGGGTTACAGGACAAGGTTACCTTGCCGGGCTGCTTATCATGGAGAAAGTGGCCTGCTAGGACAAAGCAATTCAGAATTTTATTATCATTCAAATTAGAACATATAGAGGGGCTTCTATCCGATTGGTGAAATAATGGGAGTCATTTATCTAGGTCTCGCCGACCTTTCATTTCCCATTCATGTCTTATTAGTGGAGCATACATCATCATCCTGCCATAATTAAAAAGAGAAAATCAAATTGATTGTAGGGAAAAGGTGCATGCAGGTGGAGATTGAACAGAGCTGTGTGTTCTTTGTAGCCTTGTGGCCTTTTCTGTGTTGATGCTCCTGTGATATTTGGCTTCTTGGACGGACAGAAGCCCAGGAGGGACACTAACCAGACGTCATAGGTGTTTATCAGCTCTGGGCTGGCCGCTGCTATAATCGGAACAAAAGCATATTAGTGGCCGAGTGATTAATGCAGCATGAGACTGAAGGAAAGGTTTCTCACGCATATTAGTCTCCATAATGGATTTATGAAAAACAAAATGAAAGTAGCATGAGCTTATGACGGAGATAAGAGAGGATTTATTGTGTAAAAGTGGGTATTTTTGCAGTTTGGAGCTCTTGTTTTCAAGGCCAGGCAGCACTGTGAGAAAACCAGTATTAAATAACACATGATAGACAGTGTTTTGAATTTAAAGCGAGTGTACGGTGGCGTCTGGGATGTTAAAGATAGTTCCAGCGCGATTTCCCGTCAAAATCTAAACAAATTGAATATGGAAGGATGTTGTTATCGCTAGCATCCTGTTTACAGACGTTCACAACACATTCAGCGTCAACAGATCCAGATAGGAACTGAAGGGAAAGTAGTTAACTGCTCATCACACTGCAGTTCAATGAGCATAACTCAATAGTGTGTCTCCTCTCTTCTAGATGTGAAGCTTTCAATTCACCAGGGATCCACATTGGAGAAGATAAATGGGGTGAGAGTTACCCTCAAAGTGGCCCTAATGAGAAATCTGTGGGAGATGCTCATATTTTATCTGCAAAATAGAACAAAACAATTCTCCCCAAAGCCCTCTTAAATGCTAATTGAATAGTAACGCAATGCCTCAGGCATCTTGTTGTCAGCTCATTTGGGCAGTGATTTGTCTCAATCCGTCATAGGATTCTCACTTTTGGCACACTCTCAATGAACTGCTCAATGTGCCATTGAAATTCAATTTCATAAATCCCAGCGCTGTACAGCCGCCTCTCTGCCAGCATGCTCCACACTTTATATCACCCTAATTCCTCTTTTAGAGGAAGTGAGATTAGTTATTGAAAACTTTGTGAAATAAGCATTATCTGCTCTTCTGTTGGATATTTTCCTCTGCGTTAGAAGCACCAACCTGGACTGATGTTAGGAGCTTTGAGACTCATGTTACCGCACAGTTAAAACATATTTAATCGCCTTTCTTTGTCATGTGAAAATGGATTCCTCGAGAAACATAACAAAGTCTTATCTCACCGCTGCACTAATAAAAATGATGGATAACATGCGAGCCTGAGATGATTGGAGACAATTGGATTTCACCCACATTATGTAATTCAAGCGCTGCTTGGAGAACAAGCTGGAGTCTCGGGTTCCTCCTTGACTTCTCTCCACCCAGCAGGGTTATGAAGAGGCCATGATGAAAGCCTGCTGCGACAGAAACAGGGGCTGCTTTAACACCAGAGCTGCATGGTATGACCATATGCTGCTTCCAACACCCAGAGCAGATGATCCCAGAGGTTAGCTGCTTTGCTGTTGTTACGAAATATGCTAGAACTACTACCAAATAGTAAGAAATATGAAATGTACTACTGTGAATTCTTAAAGATGCCCAAATGAGTAGTTTCATATTTTGTATATTGAATGACTGAGTATATACTGGGCTACTTATTGGGCCAAGCCAGCATTTCCCCTTAACTCTCCAGAGCTTTTTAGCATTTTAGCTCATTGTTTTGTTCTTTATGGCTCACAACTACACGTTGGCGGGCACACGATGGCTGCCAAGCGTTCTCAGCGTGTATTTGGAGCGTTGGTTGCGCACGGCCTCAAAACTTAACCCTACGCGTACAGTAGGGGCAGTGTAGAGGCAGCAGGCGGCAGGGACAACAATGGCAGAAAGTTCTGAAGACAAGCTGATAGACCAAGATTATCATTGCCACTGCGACAAACAAGTCTGTCAAAACAGCTGGAGACAGATAAGTTCCATTTTAGAAGTCGACAGGGAAACCTGCAAAACTAAATGGAAACAAGTCCGGGGGAGGAACATGTTGGAGAAACAGAGTGTGGACGGTGAAGACAGTGTGTTCTGTCTTCTGAAAACACAAAAACTATTTTTCTGCCCTGTTCTCAATATTAACATAATAGAGTGTCGCCATGTCTGTTGTTTACATCCCTCACATCCAGTAGGCGCATACGGCCTGAGCTCTCTGGTGTGCCCTCTAGAGGCATCCTCCAGTAACATGTGTAGTGCATAGACAAGTATGTGAAAAATTTACTTCATTACGCAACCGGTTGTGTACGCGAACACAAGGTTAAACAGCAAGTATATCTCCAGCCTTACTGCTCTCATCAAAGATGTTTCCAGATGCAGCAGACAGCTGACTTAAACAAAAAAGCTGTGCTAAACCATTGTTACGCCACAGTAGACAGAGAGTTAGTAACTAGCAGGTGATCATAGGGGAGCATTAGCAACTAAAGAGCCAGATATTTCCCTCATGCTGCGTTCACGGATTCAGGCAGACGATAGATGGCCAACACCTTTTGGACGTCACGGGAAAAGTCAACAACCGCTCCGACGGAAAGGCAGAAAGGGAAAATGAAACACAAGCTAATTCTTTCATTTACAATGTGGATAGTGAAAGGAGAACTGCACTTTGTGTATCCCTTGTCTATCTATGTCTGAAAAAAGAAACAAAAACAAAAGCGCATGTGGTCATAAAGTTCGGGGTGTTGCTGAACCAAAATGATCAGCCTCTCGTCGTCAAGATCAGCCGTGTTTTCTTGTTGTGATGGGGAGGTACGTCACATCCGGTTGTAAATTCCGATGCGGAGGGAAAAAGTTTAAACAATTTTAACTTTGGATGGCAAAGCTGTCGACCTTTTCCGTTGCTGGTGATTTTACCATCCTGCTCTCATCCACAAAATGACATCCGGTTTGCCGCCTACCGTCTGCCTGAATCCACGTGAATGCAGCATTAGGAGTTGATGGAGACCAAAACAAAGCCACAAGCTGAATCAATTACGTTCTGAGACATGACACCAAATTCATCATCATGTAGCTCTATATGTGCTTGAGCTGCAAAGAAACAATTGTTCACTAAAATGTCACATTAACTTTAACAGTTATATGTTATGTTTAGCTTATTTTGCTGCCCCCAAGCTGCCAAAACGCTTTCACTGCCACTTTAAATGACTAAAGTGAGTATCTGAGCCCTGAGGGATTTACTGTCTGTCAGGTAAAGTGAATGAGAATCTGTACGAAGGTGTAGGTGAAGGTGAATTTGTCATAACTCGCAAGTTGGTAACAATAACAAACCACAAAAACTACAACATGAGGCTCTTCAGAAGGACACTGCTTCTACCTCTGAAGTCTTTAGCTGGGTTTAAAGCAGAGCGTGCCCTCTGAAAACCCAGTTCAGCCACTCCTGCAGTCATTGCTCTGTTTCTGCCATCAATAACATTAACAACAGCAGACATACACACCCCATTAGACTAAATACTTAATAATCAATAAGTGCCTTGTTTACCCTTGCTAATTAATATTCTGTTCAATTTTGACACACGCTACCAGAGCTTTGCATAAAAACAAATGTGATGCTTGTTATCTAACAGCATCTTTGAACATCTTTTACTTACTATTAAAATATGTACCGTCTCTGTTGAGCACAGCATGTCAGCTTTCATTTGCGAGCTTCCCCGCCACCCCCTTGTCCCCTTTTAAATTCATTTGCCACCTCTGAAGTTCAGCTTCAGTCCAGCAGTCCCTCTCAGTGTGGGGTGACAGAGCAGGTTAATTGCTGAATTTTGATTGTCATGCTGTAACAGATGAACGTGGAGGAGCGAGTACGGCGTTAACAGATAGATAACAGATTGCCATCTCTGGCTCGCAGCAGTCTGCTGTGGCATAATGGTGTCAGAGTGAAGAAATTTTAATCACAGAGGTATGTAATGACATACATCTACATATCATGGATGAGTAAAAATAATAGATGAACTCCTTCTAGCTGAACAAATACTCTGCATGTACTGTATATGTCAGTGAGCTGCATCATCCTCATCTCATGATGTTAAATTTAAACCTGCTCCCAAATCCCTGAGCTAGTAGGATTTGAATCACCCACTCTGAAATGTGACTCAGACATTTATAAAAATACTGTAAGTTGCAATAAATCAAAGGATTTGACTTTTGGACTTTAGAGGTGCAACAAATATTGAAGGCATGCCGGTTTAACATGACTAATTTCATCTTCTGAAGGAATTTGAACTATTTCTGTTACAGCTTAAAAAATACTTTTCTGTTATTTTCACATGAACCTTGATTTCCTTTAGTTCTTTTTTTAAATTCATTCATTTTTTGGCCTTTTGTGCCTTTATTGACAGAGAGAGGACAGTGGTTAGTGTCAGAAACAGGGAAGGGGAGAGCGGGGGTGGCACACGGCGAAGGGCCGAGTGGGTGCAGAATAAAGATATTTCGGTCATGAATGATTCATTCAAAAAGAACAAATCTTTTTAGTGAATTAAATGATCCGTTCAATTCCATGCATTGATTCGTTCCTGCCGTTTATTAAATTCTCTCTCGCTTGATGTTAACGTCCAACAGAATCGTGTCTGACTCTGCTCTGCTCGTGGCTTCCCAATCCCTTCCTTCTTCCTTTTAGAAAAACAGACTCATTGATGTTAGTACGCGCCAATCGCCTTTTGGAGGAGGGCTGTATTTATCAAATGACCATGTCATTGGTTAGGAGAACTACGGAACGTATCACTTGACCGGTGTGTCTCACTCACTCGTCCACTGAACGAGAATGGTCCTAGTGAACGACACGACCCGATTACGAACGAAAGTGGGGCGGAAGTATTTCAGGCGTGCATACAAAGCTAATTCACAGACGTTTAAATTACTGACAGATGAACACAAACTAAATTATGTTTATTTATTAAGACATTATAACGGCCAAGTAACTGTTATGAGTTGTTTCTTTGTTGCTACGGGTCAAACAGAAATGCCACTGACTTGTGAACGAGTCTCATGAACTAATCTTGCAGATGATTGAGATTTGAAGATCCGAATCACTGCAAAGACCCATAACTGCCCGGGGCAGCCGCATCGAGGACTGTAGCCTCTGTAAACGGGACGCGCAATTTAACCACTGAGCTAAACCAGCGGCCACTCCTTCTTCCTTTAGCTCTGATTGTGTTCAAGAGCGTCATCGACAACAGATGATCCAACCTTTAAATCAAAACAGCTTTTTCCTTTGTTGTGCTGCATTTTTAACTTCTTCAAGAATTTCTTTCACACTCTTTCTTTCAATTTGCACCATATGACGATAGAATAATGTGGATCATTTAAGATAATAGTATTTGTTTTTAATACAATTAAGATTAATTACCAAGTAGATGGATCTTCTTTGCAGGGTTCCCGTCAGCCGCAGCGTGACACAACCATCTTCTTCTGGGTTCCTCTGGATTTGTCGCCGGTTGACAACACTAAGGAAAGGAATATTATACCACATCATCGCAGGATTAGACATTATTTTCCGTTGTTGCTGATGCCTAAGCCCTGTCTAAGCCCTCGTTATGTTTAATGGTGTGAGTTATTGCCTGCCCTGAGCATTGTAACTCACGGGACGCAGAGCATAGAACATTTATAGACCCTTCAGTCGCCATACAGGCCGAGGCCCGCTCCTGCAGAAAGCAGCAGATAAAAGAATAACAATATTCCTGGTTGTGCTGCTGCTCTGCCAAACCTGAATTTTAAAATCCACACACCAGGAGGAGATGATTTAAATAATTAATGCGCTTTATCACATTGTGTATTTTTGCAAACAGTCGGAGCTCTTCAAGCATGCAGTGTTTACGGAGAGCAGTCTAGAAGGATCCACTGAAATGAAGTGGACCGGGTCGTATTAGGGGTCAACCCATTATCCTTACTAATGTGCTGTGAGATTGGTAGCTAATTGATATTGCATGCTAATTGATATTAGCGCATGGGCACATTATCAGCCTTAAGCTTTACATACTGTCCACACACATACAGCTAAGAGAAGCTGTGGACTCATTTACTTCAATCTTCCTTCCTCTCCACGCTTATGTCTTGCTGATTTACATTAAATATTCTGAAGCTCCAGCGCAGGACATTTAACCACAACATCTTCACCTGCAGAGGGAGGAGGAGATGCTTTTAGCCTGGTAACACGAAGGGGAGAGACCACGACTACAACCAGCAGGAAGAGGCGAGGGGAAAAACAGATTCCTGTGAGGTAAAGAGGAGCATCATTATTCCAAATTATAACTGCATGTGATTGCACCATGTCAGCTTTTAACATCAACTTCATACCAGAAGCTGAAGACCTCTCAGCAGTTGTAAGAAACATTGTTTTCCTGATTATATCTGTGAGAGTAAATGTCATAAAACGAAGACGAATGACAGTAAAACATTGTTTTACTGTTTATATTTGTTCTTACTACAAGACTCAAGCACCTGTAACGCGGTTTAAATCTCACAGCCGTATATGAAAGGTGCATAAGATCATTTCTGATTGATGGATAAAGTCAAAGGTCACTCAAAGAAAGTCCTATTTCACAAAAGACATATTGACAAACCACAAAGGAAAAGCACAGGTGTAATGAAACTAACATTGGAATTCCAATTAGCTCCTCCAGTATTGGGGTCAAGCTATCGTGCATGCTGTTTCTTTGTCACACTGTCGTGGCTTAGTGACACTGTCTGCTCTTAAAGGGCCAGTTCGCCGATTTTCAACCTCAGTCCTATCATGTTATTATGGGGAGCTAATGCCATTATGGTAGGAAAAAAATGCAATTTCACTCTGTGCCTTTGGAGGACGCTATCCGCTTCTCCAATGGGCCCTGGAAAACCTCCACCAGACTACGTACAACGCGTCATCTGGCGGAGGCCAGGGAGCTCGCTAAACTACACTTCCTCAATCTAGGACGCCCGCCTCCGATGCCTGCAGTGTTTAGCTGAACAAAACCACATACCATAAAATGTAAACATTTGTTCCGTGATGTGCCTTGAAACGCTGCCTGCTCTCCTGTTTTCCCTCCAAGACATTCCATATTTATAACTGAGCCATGTCTCGTTCATAATCGTCAGGTTTGAAATGTAGACTTTGGACCTGAAGATTTTTTGGACAATCCACCGGTATATTCTCGTCGTAATTCGTATTCAGTACCGCTCTGAGCCATCGCCTGCAGCGATCAATGTCCTAGACTGGAAAACGGTAGTATTTCACTCCAGGGTCTCTCGCTTGGCCATTCCTTTCAGAGGGAGGGGCGCAATGCATGCTGGGTGTTGTAGGAATGTAGAATGGGCGAAACCACAAGCTGTTTTTACAACTTTCTCCACAGCTATGGCGCCAATTTCAAATATTATTGCTTCTATCGATTACAGAGAACACCAGCTTTGACTGACAGTGGCTTTTTCCAGGGGCTTTTAACATAAACCAAGCCAAAACAAAATACTGTAGAGAAATATATGTAGTGTTCTCAAAGGTTCTTGAAAATGGGAAAGCTGTCTCACTAATGGAAGCTCAGATACTAAATGGAGCTTGGACATTGTGAGCATTTACAACTTGAGCACTGCAGTGTCCGTGCTGTTCGCTAATGAAATGGTAAATTGAATGTTCTGTGTTGAAGATTTTTCAACTCGAGGAGCTCAGAGCGTTTCCTCACAAACACGAGGCGCACAGAGCGGAAAATGCAAGGTACTCTGCAACGCAAAAGCAGCATGCAGAAAGCTTCCCTCTCATTGAAAACAATGACAAAAAAGCCCAGCTTCTAAAACGCGTTCTGTCTGATCAGGCCATAAGCCTTCAAGGGAAGCTAACAGGCTATAGTAGCTAGCTAGGAGCCAGTGCCTCTTGGTGCATAGCTACCAAGCAGACCAATTAAAGTTGTTACGGTTTGAATCACTCTGATGTGTAGGGGTTGGGTGATTCTCGATTTACTTGCATTAAATAACAGTCCGCATTTCGTCTCCACCACTAAAGAGGACCGGAGTCCTCTAGTTCCTTCTTTGTAGTGATAGTTGCTTCTCTGTCGGATGCTTCTCCATCGTCATCCGTGGACAGGAGGTCCATTTCTCGCTCTTGATCAGTTTTAATCTCCTGTTGTTGGAGCCATAATCCAGTATTTGTTGGTTTTATGTTCGACACGGTGACTGTGTCATGCTGTTTTGATATCAAACACCAGGTGGAGCATCATGTATGGGAGTGCATATAGGTAATCCCCAGGTGATGAGGAGCAGGTGTGTGTATGCGTAGGCAAACGGTTTTTACCTTTTGTGTCTTTTGTTACCGTCAATGTGTCATGCCCGGTTGGCTCAGCTTGCTTTATATTTGATGACTGGAAACATCGCAACATTGAAATCTGCCCTGATGAACTTGTTTGAATGCCGACAAAGATGAACAGTGCATGGGCATCGATTTATCTTCATCCCAGAACACACCCGAAACTTGTTCACCCATCCACACCTCAGTGGCTTTTTAAAATATATTGGTTTGTATAAAAGTCACTACAGTGATTAATGTTGGGTTATTATTTCAATAAGTTAAGTCTTATTTTGGAGGGGTTAAAAAGGCCAAAAATTCGAATACTGATTTTTTCTGTTAATTACCATGGCAACGATTGAAGCTTCAAAGCTTTGAAGCATTCCGGTCAGCCCTAGTAGTTACATTTCTGGGGAGGTGCATGTCACGTGACTACAGCATACCTACGACATAGATTCAAGCAGAAGTACAAATCAGGCTGAATGCATCTCTACAAGTTGCTGACCAACACTCCATATGTGCTGCTCAAACTTACATCCTGAATCAGTGACCCACTTCTCATTCATGCTTTTGTCACTTTCACCTTGCGAGTTATCAGCCTCTGAACTCCTGTGAGTTTAACTTGCACGTTGAAAGAACTTCCTAATTATGCTCGCTGGCGTTCTTCCCAGCATGCACTGCATTTAAATGAACTGTCTTGAATTTTTTCTGTCTTATCATTTTGGCAAAGTCACAGGATGAAGACCTTTTCTGTATGTTTGCTGAGTAAATCAAAGATCTATTTCTGATGAGACTTAAAATTATGTTAACTATGATGGAAATTAGTGTACACGTCTTTATTGTACTCTCCTGGTGACATATAAAAGTTAATTACAGTCCTTAAATTAAAAAATCCTTCACTTGCCATTCTAACGTGTGTCTAAGTTTAACTTCTTTGGTCGTACGTCAGAGGTTAAATGTGGTATAACCTTGTTTAAAAAGTTTGTTCCAACCATTTCTTTTGTTAGAGTCTCTGTGTGGCTAAATACTTAGTTAACTATATCCGGAGGACCTGTGGAGGCTTGTCTTGTGCTTAGAGTGAATTAGTTTGTGTGAGATAGAAACCCTGCAGTCCTTTCCACCTTAGTTTGGCTCATTTGGGCACATAAGAGCAATCAGAAAGCAATTGTAGCCTACTCTGTGGTGAAGTGAAGCAATTGGATCTTTCTGGGAGTAAATCTGTTGTGGGTATTGTTCCCATTCAGATTAATGCTGTTTCACTGAGTGGTAACACTTTAATGATGTGTGTTTTATGGATAATAGGCATGACTTCTCAAGTGTTTCACAAACATGGATATGCAAGAAACCGTTTTTACATGTAGCTACTTGATAAAACAGGGACATTTAATTGTTGACGATGTTTTGGCCAATCACGTACCCTTTAGCTGCAGTATTATCACTGAAAAATGTGTTGATAAAAGCACTCCAGGCCTCTGATAGAAATGTCGAGCAAAGAGCCTAAAAGCTTGTCAAATGTTCAAGACGCACTCGACTATTTAGAGCAGACAAAATCAAAACAGAGATCAAAACAGGTTTAAAGTTGTGAAAACTTAATCATGTCATCCATATTTTCCATTACATAAACACAGCCGGGTTTAGATTGCAGGATGGCGTATTCTATTCATACACACCAACAGCTGCAGCTACTTTGAGAGGATTACTGAGGTCATGAGTTCCCACAATGCACCCCTTGTACCCTTCTGAATATTTAAAGACAGACAACAAAAGAAAAGTTACGTTTTTTTCTCATTGTTTGGATTTTTCATATTTAATTAGTGACTGTTATATAATTTTAACTAGCTTTTAGCTTTTATGCTAGCTGCATGCTTCTAGGGATGGCAATCTCTGCAATTTTGTGCAGATGTTCATGGTGCCCAGAGGATGATTTTCATTTTTACCAAATTTGACAAACATGATTTTTACTCAGCTAAAAAATGTCAAGTCCTCCAAAACTTTATGAACAAATATCTGCAAAATTAATGCAATCAGTCTTTGCTGTACTGTCTGTTGTGATGATTAGCAAAACTAAATTTACCCGGTGAACATTATAACTGCTTAACCCGAGCATTTTAGTGTTATCATTGTGAACATGCTAACTTGCAGATGAACAGCATGTTGCTCAAAGCACCACTGTGAACGCTAACAGACGATTACTCAAACCCTAATCTCTATTTACAGATTCTACATAGAAATGTAAAATCTGTAGGCAAGGGCGTGGATTTTAGTACAGGAAGTGCTCTGGTTTGTAGTACGCTTGTAGTCCGAATAGTATTGACCAATCATGTATCAGCAGGTTTCAGTGTATGCAGGAAAAACAGTCGTAATGACATCCTGGCTCCCATCAGCGTCTATCTGACAATGATTTAGCTTCTCATTAATCTCTATAAACAGACATCTGCATGCTAACAGCTAACAATCTGTTGTTGATGAAAAATTCAACTTGAGACAAATTCCCTGACGCTGAGTCACGAAAAGCGTCTAGATTTCCCAACTTCATCAAATGCATCAGAAATGATCGATCCGACATCCGTTCAACAAACGAGCATTTTAAAAAGCAGTTTTCTTCTCCTCTTGAGGACAGACCTGACAAAGCTTCATTTTTACTAATCTGCATCATGATGTTGAAATTTCTGACCTGTTAATTAAAGTAAATGTCAAGAAAAGAGATTTCTTTTTCGACTTCATACCACAATAGTTAGCCAGAGTGGAGCCTCTGTGTAACTATTTACAATGAAACTGAAACTTACCAGAAACAGGGGGGTTTAATGAACGCAGAAATGATGCTGTTTATTGTGCAGACATACCTGTAAACAATGCAGCGCATGGAAAAGGAAGTCTTGACTGAAAGCCGTTGATCGACTGCTGGCTACACGCCCGACATGCTCACCGCTGTCCCCAGAGGCTATATCGTAGTCAGACTAGAGCTGATGGGATCGGAGAGATTGCTGAAACGCTAATTTAGTTATTAGCTTTTAAATTTGTAAAATTAAAACAAGTAAAACAAGCTGAGTCTAAAACTGGAGTCAGCTTATGAAATGTTAGCTAGATGGAGAGATAGATAGATAGATAGATAGACAGACAGATAGACAGATAGACAGATAGATATTCTGTGGAGCAGTGTCTGGTTGGCGTGTGAGATGGGATGTGTTGTTCTGCACATAGCTAACATGCTTTGTGGGCCTCGAGCCTGCAGCCTCGCTGTTTGCCAGGAGTTTTATGAGACGAGATGCTGTACATGACATTCCGTTACCTCAGTTTCCATGGATACCGGCACCTGATTAGACAGGAAGTCTTGCACGTGCCCTCTGGATTGTGACAGCAAGACGAGCCGGATGACATCCCTCCAAGAACCTGTTGTACTCAGAAAACAACAAGAGAACCAACAGAACGATGTGTTTATCAGCATGTAAACATGTAATCACCTTTATCCTGTTTAATTCTCTCACCCACCCAGCGATGCAGAGTTTGGACTTTCTTTCCTTCTGGTCTCCCACTTTGGTTCATGATCAAATGTTTGACAATCTAGAGACGTGATTGACTTTTTTCCCCCCTCTGCTTTTATTCTCCATTTAAATCCTTTATTCGTTTTTCACATTCACTGGCTCCGTTCCCTATTCCCTCTGCTCAGCATGCATGAAGTGGACAGCACAGGGAGCCCAGAGATCCATAATCCCCCTACAGGAGAGAAGTGGATGGCTTTAATGATTAAAATCTTGTCAATGAGCACCTTCCCTGGTTTGAAATGAGAAATTTGAAGGCCTGTTGGAATCAGTCCAAAACAGGGCGGCACTCACCACATCAGCATTCCCCTCAATCAATGGTCATTGACTGCAGCAAGTAGGTGCTTAATCATTTTTAATTAGAGATAATCAGACATCTTGTCCATTCTAGTTACAAGAGGGCAAAATCGAGGTCTGCGAGGATCAAAGTTCCCAATTTGACATTCTGAATCCAATTTCTTTAATTTGACACCGTTGTTCATCCAAGTTTTTGGTCTCTGAAGGGAAGTAAGCATCGACAAACGAGATTACTCCTCGAAAGGACGCCGTGTTCACAGAATCACGGTGGTGTCAGTGTTTTCGAGGCTAATTTATTGTGTGACAACAACGGTGACAGATCTGAACAAAACAGAGAGTGAAGTGTTGGAAAATGCTCAGCCGAGTCCTGGCTGGGTGTGGCAGTGCAGTGTCTCTCTCTATCTGTTAGTAATGAGGCCCAGAGAAGCCACGGCTCTCACCCCTCACTGGGCCCTCATACATCATTAATGTTCCCACATCATAGTCCTGATAATTACCGGGGACGTGAATGTCACCTCAGTCGCGCCTCCTCAACAGAGGATGACAGCACAAGGTCTGTGGTCTGCCAGACGTGCCGTGAGTGCGTTGCATCTCGCACGCATACCTCGCACGAACACACTCTGAGTCTCTCTACAGACTCACAAACATACCGATTTCACCCAGAGTGAACCATATGTGTCCTCTTATTATACTCACAACACATGGGCCGCTTGACTCCTTCGGCTTTGTTCCAGCAGACTGCTGCTCAACTTTTCTTCAAAAGCACTGATAAACATCTCTGTGTCAAAACAAAAGCCCTGTAAAAAGAAAGAAATACATTTGTTAAAGGAACAGTTCACCTAAATTACAAAAAGATTTCCAGTTACCAGTGATATATTGCCATTCAGTTTTGGTCTCCACTCAAATACTATGGACGTGAATAATAGCCAGTATCTCAGTATCTTATTTTAATCTCAGATGTTTCCTCATCTCATGGTTTATGGGCAATGCCATGTTTAGTGACAATACTGTAAGGAGTTTTCTCTTTAAGACAGAAAGTTACGGAAATTAGGGCCTGTGTCCACTAATGGCGCTTACGCCTTAATTTCAGAGCGCTTTAAACCGGCGTTATGAAAGTTGTCATGGCGGCACTTCTGCCTTCTTTGTTAGTGACCATTTAGTGTGTTTTAAATTGCTCTGTATGTTTAATGTTTGCTTTTATTCAAGGACATTTTACAAAGAAAACATGAAAACAATAAAAAGGAATTGTGTCGTGGCGTAAGCCGCAGCTCTACACCTGGAAATTGTGCACTTGAAAAAACCAAAGCATTAGCTTCTCCTCTGCCATTGTTGTTGACTAAGATGATATCAGAAGTCCCGCCCCTTCTTGATTTTAATTGGTTGGTGAGGGAGGAGTGACATTAATGAGCGCAGCAGTGTTCCAAAAGTTGAACTATTTTCAACTGAGTGCTGTGAGCGCAGCGACAAAACACAGCTGATGCTGAGGACATTGAGAGCTGAAAACACTGAACTCTATTGGTTTTGTATAGAAAATAGGCGCTGCCATCACAAAAAAAAGGCCGTTAGTGGACACAGGCCCTAATGCAGGATATGCAGACATTTCGGTTGCATCAAAGCAAAGCCAATTTTCTTGTTTTGAATTTGCATTTCAGTTAACAATAGGAACAACCTTTCCTGTAACTAAAAGTCAGGAAGTGGGGGCTAGCAGGGTTTTGACCTCTTCCTGAAAAAGAATAATAGTTTCTAGTCTAGCAGTTACTACAATTATGAAATACGTTAACGTGTTATTACATGATTTAAAAGCTGGTTATTGAAGCAATAAGGATGCTAATTGCTAACGTAGTTAAGACATTGTGATGCTAAACGCTGAGGATAATAGGGACAAAGAGGAGGAAGATTAAGAGGACTGTGGACGAGCTGCGTTAATGTGTTAGTTAGCATTGTTAGCTAAAAGTTAGCTTCTTCTGTCATTTGCTCTGTGCCACGAGGTAAAGTTAGCTATAGTGGGTAGGCAGCTGCTAGCTAACAGAAGTTGTGTGGTGCTGATTCCATCAACAGTGAGGTATTTTCTATTTCCATAGATGTTTTTTGTGACGGCTACTTGGATTGTACTTGTTAGGGTTTGTTCTTGTACAATCTCGGAACCCATCGGCTGTAGTCTGTCTATGATATAGCCTCTGGAAGCAAAGGTGACCATGTCAGGCATTGAATGAAGGTGGGGTCGATCATTTCTGGTGCATTCGAGGAAGTTGGGAAATCTAAACGTTGAACGGCTTTAATGACAGCGTCAAGGGAATTAGTCTCAGGTTGAATTTTTGATCTAGAACAGATTGTTAGCTGAACTTACATGCAGATGTCTGTTTATAGAGATTAATAAGAAGCTAAATCGTTGTCAGATAACCGCAGATGGGAGCCGGGATGTCATTACGGTGGATTATGCTCCTCTTGCTTTTGCTCTTCCGGGCAAAGGACTGTTTTCCTGCATACGCCGCAGCCTGCTGATATGTCACTGGTCAGTACTACTCAAACACACCGCAAATGGAAACAAGAACACTTCCCGTACTGAAATCCAGTAAATAAATAAAGATTAGCTCTTGTATTATATGCATTTGATTTTTACCCTGGATATCTGAATCTTGTTTTACTTTAGGAACTAATTATGTAAGTTTTTGTTATTGTTTGATAGGTCAAAAATCATTAGCATCTGCCCCTGGCACCACTGCTGCCCCTCATAACCCTCTGCATTTCATAATAGCAATGCTGAACGTTCTTTTTTTGACATTGGATGTACAAAATGTTGATATTTAATATGATCTGGAGTTTCGCAGAGACCTAATATGGATGTTATTGCCTGCTTAAACTCAATTCAACAGTAACATCCTGTTCTGGAAAATGAGTTCCCATAATGATGATGTTTGATCTACAGGACACACTGTCATTAGTTTTCATCTGGACTATTTCTTCTTATTCCGACCCAAATGAGCCACCCGTAAGGTTGTAGAATATAAGTAAGTAACAACATTTGTGGAAAGAGGTGCTGCTTTTAAATTACATACACATGTAAACACCACAAACAGTTTCCAATTTCTCAGATCTGTTTGAGGGTGGCAGTGGACACTTCATACAGTGAAACCTTGAACCACATAACATCAAAACTTTCTGCATGACTACGCACCATCTGGATGAGTGAAAAATTATCTGATCTGACCCTTTAAGAAATAAATAAGTAAATTTGCATTTAAGCTTCCTTCGAGCTTTGTAATTCACATTTCCTGGCTTTGCTGAAAACATTTTAAAAATCAGATAATTGCAAAGTTGTAGTGATGTAACACTTTTCACAGCACATGAATAAAAAAAAAGAAATCTGGGCAAAACATTGAAGTCTGCTCTTTAAAAGGCCGACTCCTGTTCAAACATTTAAACCCCCAACATGTTGTGGCATCAGGGAGTGAGACTTATCATTCTCGCTGTCAAATTACCCGTGTGACTGAACAGATGTTTGCACCTACCTCAATTCTTCATCATTTTTCCTCCTCTGCTTCTCTTTTTCTCCAACTTTTTACACTCGCACACAAATGCAGACTCACTCTGGGTTTTGCCTGAACCCTCATTTGGCCAATTACTCTGACCTTCCAAATTGCAGAGACGGTCCAGACCCTCTTCCAGTGAGTGTAACACACCCTCCTCTCCCGCTCTCTGGAGAAATATTCAGCACGCTCCTCCAACCCCACTGATAGGACAGTTTAGTTTTAAATGAGCCTGTTTTGCCTCAACACATTTCTTCCCGCATATCTTCCAGGGCTGTGGGTTTTATTGATCGCTGCCTTCCCAGGGGTGCTAGTGCCTGGACTGGGGCACTCAGCAGCAGCTGGTTGGTCTGCTGATGCCTGTTAGCCCCGCTGGCTGCTCTGTTCTGGGCTTTGAGTGGTGCCAGGCTCAGCAGTTACCCCGCTCCCCTACAGCCCTGTCTGAGGACGCTTGTTAGGAAGCTGCCTAAAATAGAGGAGAAATATCTCCAGTCTCGCTGCACCACTTCCCTCTCCACACGCCTGGCTGATTTAGCCGGCTGTCTGGCGCAGGGTTACCTGCTACCTAGAGTGCAGGGTTTATGTAGCTGTGTGTGTGCCCGCGCGTGTGTTTATGAGGATGAATTTGGGGCTGATCTCAGGTTTATCTTAAAACAAGGCTTGGTTGGGTTGTTTACCTACACATGTTTGGATTTGAGGCGGTCTGCTGGGATTTCCTGTAGGAAGGCGGACTGCAGGGAAGCTGAAGGGGAAGTAAGGGCACACGCGCTTCCTCTCTGCGTCCCCGCCACAATAAATCCTGCTGGTAGAAGCTCTGCACTCATGCATTCGCTGTCAGTTTTGCTGGATAACAGCCAGCAGAGTTTTTACTCATTTGAATTCATCCTGTCCTGTTTGTTTGCTATGGAAGATGTTTTTATCCAGCACCTCTGGTTAGGCCAGTTTGTGCTGCGATGTCCCATTTCAGCTCTTATAACAATGTATTTAACTCTTGTTTTCAAAGCATTACGTTTTAGTCATGTGACTTTAATCTGTTAATTATTATTTCATTTATTTTTCTAATTAAAGTGAAAATCTCAAAATTCTCAGTTTCGTTCTATTTGGCGGAACCTTATGACGATAAAAGGTAATTGTGGGAGCTGACATCCCAGATAACCAGACGTCCACGGTTGGCTCTGGTTGTAACTCGTGATTTTCCTCGCTGACGGTCGCTTTCCTTGTTAGACTGTTTGCCTTCATCTGAGCGTCGAGTTTGTTTCTTTTTCTTTGGATTTTCACTTATTTTTGAAGTTGTATCTGTAGTCATCGATCTTTTCTTTGTTTGTTCAGCCATAGTAGATTACTGTTTACTCGCAACACTTGCAGAGACCAGAAAAGCAGCCGCTTAGCTCCACCTACCCTCTCTGGCAGACCAGCCACTGCTGGCTGATGGAAAATGCGTCACTAACTGGGCGCCGCTTGTGATTATTTCCGCGAATGTCGCCACAGACACCCAGTCTGTAATAATACTATATACTGCAAATACAAAGGCTTTAATCAGTGGGCCATAGGCTCAACTCCGTTGTGTTACCTCATTCGGTGATCGATAGTGACTAAACAGATATTTATTTAAATGAAAACATTATTACTTTAAATTAAATAGATTATTTGAATGTATTTATTTGAATTTATTTTATCCTATTCATTCATTCCATTGTTTCTTACATGTGAAAAGAGGAGGCTGGTTATGTTCTCTTATTTGTTTACCAGAAAAGCAAAAAATACACAACGCAGTAAACTATTTTCATGAGTAAATGTAATTGTATGATTGGTCCTCTGCAGCCATTTGCCTCATAAAACTACAGCTTTCATTGTGTTGGCCAGTACAATAATGGTTCTCCAGTACAGTAGTTATACTGGAGTTTGATAGCACCGCAGACGGTCCTCCATCATATCCACAAACTGTTGGGGGTGATGCTCTTGGCAACATTGAGGCCAGGTGGTGCGAATCAGTAAACAGCCAGCCAATCAATGTTCATATAACCACTTGGCTACACACACAGACACACCAGCTATCAGTCAATACATTTTCAATTCAGATTACGCAGTTAAGTGTCAGATACTTCATGGTATGACTGCATTTCATCCCCCTTTACTGCGCACATAAGAGAATAAACGTCCACAAATAACGCCTGATTCACATCGAGCGGCTTCATGATGAAGGCGAGTAAAAATGTTGTTATTGTTCATATTTATTTTCCATCTAACAGCTCATCAACCTTTTCAAAATAAAGCCACCACATCATCCGTCACCTCGGCTGCGCTGTGACAAAGTGTTGGCCGGCAGCGATCATAAAAATAACACATGGTGAGACATGAGTGATGCAGCCTTTTTCAAAATAAAAGAACTATATGTGCTAAATAATGACACCTGCTCATGTGATAATCTAATGCTTTTACTGGCCTACATGACTTATTCATAGATGGAAATTGAACATGACTAAAAAGTTCTCTGCTTTAATCTTTAATGTTGGAACAGCCGCCCAATCCACATTTTGTTGTTGATTTAAAGGCTGTGCCAACACTGAACACATTTGCATAAACTCCAAATATGAACTCAATATATTGAGGGTCAGACCTTAGGTGGAAGACGCTGCGTCCTTATATGCCTCAAATACATAGAATAAAAGTATTTCCATGGAAACTGAGCCGACTGTGATGGTAGAAATGGCACATGTGGTGCTAAAAGTGTCACATGGGCGGTTGTTGTTTTAAGGCTTTTGTTGTGTTTGAGAAATGACATTTAATTAAGTACACATACACTTGTACTCCTTACCGTCTGGAAATAAACACTGGACAATAGTGTTGCACAATCGCATGTTAACTGGTGACTTTCAGCCGGATGCGTCTGTGGTTGTCGTTGTTACAGCAGCTGTTGAAAACAGGAAGCGAATACGTAGCTGTCCTCATGAATGCCTCTTTGTAGTTTTTCATAGCGAGCTCAAAATATATAGCTTAGCTTAAGTTCAACAAGGAAGACTGTTTATACTTATTCACTCATTCATCATGTCAAGTCTCTCTCTCTACCTTTCTCGGTTCTTCCTGTCTGGTGATCAGCTGATTATCGGCGTATACTATTTAAGTAGTAAACCAACCAGAGTCAGCCTCGACGTCTGTCGACCAATCATCCCGCTGCTGTCAAATTTTAAAGCTGTCCTCTCTTCCGCAGACGTTTCAGTTTGATCATTGCGGCCCTCCTCCACCCCGTTCACCTCCAATCCATCTCATCAGTGTCCAAGTGCAGCAACTCAGCTCATCCTGCATCCTGTCTTCACCACCATCACCACCATAACCAGTGTCTAGACTTCACCTGGTTATCCTAACCTACTCTCGGCCTCTCTACTCCTTCAAGCACTTTGTCACAGCCCAGCTCAGGGGAGGGACAAGAAGGAGAGGACCACACATTACTTTTAACCAAAGATTTATTTAACCAAAGATAACTCAAACACTTCCAAAGTTAAACGTGTTTATCAGTAATATCAGTAATGTCCAGAGTGCTGAATGAGTGTAAATGTAGTGTAAGAAACCAAGGAAACTAAATAAGGAAACAGTCTAACCCAAACAACAACCCATATGCCCAGGAAGAGAGAGCGAGACTGGCTGAATCCAGCAGCCTATATAGCTGAGGAGCAGCAGACACAGGTGCAATGATTAGCAGATTTCACTTTGTGGTTCTCTCCTAACAAAAGAAAAGACAGCCCCACACATTAAGCCAAGAGGGCTGTCACAACATGAAGACATCACGATGGGGTCTAATCGCCAAAGACATTGCACATTTCATTTTTTCCTTGTAAGTAAATAATTGTTCCCTCTTAACAAAGTCTCTCCTGTTTGAAATACTCTGTTGCGTCTTTGAAGCGTTGTTTGTGCAGACTTGTCATATAGGCTACTAACATTCAGTAACATTTTGAACGCTGCTTTTTGTTACGCTGAAAGAGGAAGAGAGCAGGTCAACACCGGTTCCCCCGAAACGGCTCGTCATCAGTTGTTTGGAGTTATTTCAGGTTTAGTGTAAGACATTAAGCAAGAAAAATAATATACAAAGAGTGCATGAAACCTGAGTCTGCGCCACAAAGCAACACAACTAACTTCTTCCATCTCCCCGTCCTTGTCCAGCGTCAAGTCAGACATCCATAACAGCGACGCTGTACAGCACGACACACTATCCATCCAACTCCCAAAGACTCACTGACTTTACCGATTCAATTTGCATTTTGCCTCTATAAAGATGCACCACATTCAGATACAGAACCTCATTTTAAGTCTTAGTTTGATGCTTAATTTGTACATGAGCCAGAATGTAGCGCAAAATAGAGCTGAAAGCGTTGCTCTGTTTATTTAAATGTGAATGTACATTAAAAAAAATGTAACCCTAAAATGAATAAATAATCATGATTATCATTTTAGCCATACTCCTGCAGCCCTAACGGACAAGAATTAAATCTAACACATATTCCAGGCACACTTTGCTCTTGTTACTGTGTAAAACTTTGGCAACCAAACCTACGATATATTCACACTCTCACACATTTTGTTAACATGTTGGAGCAACAGAGATGACTTTTGAAGTCTCCGTTTGAAGGCCAGCAGATGAGAAAATCTGCTTTAAATGTGTCACAGCAGGTGATAATCCGTCGTGAGAAAAAATGATCAAATAATGAGCCAGAACACGGTGTAATGAAAATAAAAGCATGTGTAGTTTTTACACGGACATATGTGCGGTAAAGAAAGAACACTGGGCAGCTCATTTGATGCAGGATTATCAGCTTTCTTGGCTTCGCTGTTTGGACTTTCTATACAGGGTCACTTGTTTTAACCTTGTGCTGTGAGTACACGCTTCACAACTGTGCATGTCATGGTACTCACAGTCAGCTGGTAATAATCCACAATATCAGAGTACTGTGATTTGCGATGCTGCTGGCACAAGTTTGAAAAATAGAAAATGAAAGCACTCTCTCTTGCAGGGTGTTGGGGAATTTTTCATGACTTACCCACGTCAGTATCTCTGCATTGATTGGGCACAGTAGGAGGGAGCTGTTTCTGTCTCAGGTAATCTGGTGTGCAGGAGGTGGAGTTCTGTGTAGAGCTGAGCAAGATGGGTGGAAAATAAGACATTTAAAAGGTCAGTTTGCCAAGTTTGCTAAATAATACATACAGCATGTTAGCTGCAGCCCACTTCCATACAGACTCGCAGTATACAGCAGGACTACGCAATGATTTTTTTAGATGGACTAGATTTCAAATAGTGAGGTGCCAGGGAAGGATATTTACAACGTCTGACCTGTAAAGCTAGTTTAAAGATAAGATAAGATAGAACTGTATTAATCCCTAAGGAAATTCTAGTGCCAGACTGCTCAAGTACAGTACAAAAAACCACCACCACTGGGGGACTACTGAGGAGAAGAGTCTAATTAGCGACTTAGAGCCCTGTTGTGATGGGAGTACCAGGCGCCTTTCTTTGGCAGAGTGTAGTGGGCTGGACAGAGTGTAGACCTGGATGAGGGCGTTCAGGTAGGCAGGAGCCGTTTTTGTAGCTGTTTTGTAAGCGAGCAACAGGGTTTTGAATTTGATGCGAGCGGTGACTGGGAGCCAGTGGAGGGATATGAACAGTGGAGTGAAGTGCCGTTTTGGGTTGATTGAAGACCAGTCGAGCTGCTGCGTTCTGGATCATCTGCAGAGGTTTGAATGTGCATGCCGGAAGGCCTGACAGTAGGGAGCTGCAGTAATCAATGCGTGATATCACGAGAGCCTGTACCAGCAGTTGTGTTGCATGCTCTGAAAGGTAGGTTCTGATCTTTCTGATATTGTACAGGGCAAATCGACATGACCGAGCAACCAAGGCCACATGAACCTTAAAGGTTAGCTGGTCGTCAATTATGACGCCCAGGTTCTGTGCAGACTTAGTGGGCCCAAGCTGGATATTGACAATGTGTCTTTAATCTTAGAAGTAAAGCAGGCTGTTTTTTTAAAAGGAATGTTGCATTTAATAACTTGTTTAGCTTGACTCTCCTTAATCCCATTTTTAACAGCCTAGGTTAAAACTTTTTAATAAAATATTAATTTATCTGCTTAACAACAGACTTAACTAATGAATCGACCAAATAGTCTGATGATAAATTGATGAGCGTCGAGTAATCAAACAAGGAATCGACAAAGTAATGGATGAAAGCTCTGTATAGCTGCATTAACAGTATAAGAGGTAACGTCTCTTATTGGAAGATTTTTTTTCTTGAAAATACTTTTAAAATTCATTTTTTATGATTATATTTCCTATAAACATTTGAAGCGATGGTTGGAGGTTGTTAAACACCTGTTTTTAAAAAGTATATATGGTTGGTGGAAATAAGGACAGCTAAAATGTGGTATATGTATTATGTGGTTTAGTCATGCAGATGCTTCTAATTGGAAAACACATCACATGCAATAAAAAAAGACATAATTTCAACTCATTTTATGCAAACTGTCAACTTGAAATGTAGTGAGTTCATAGTTCAGTATAAAAGTGAATTCTCTCTGTGTGATCTGTGAAGGTTGAAAAAGAGTCACAGTCATGTATCCATGTGAGAATTATTGGATATCAGGACATGACTAAACACGTTATGAAGCCGCAACGGCAGCGAGTTCAGCTGAATCATTAGCTGCTCTGCCACCAGCACTAAAAGCCGGACCGGCTCCAAACCCTTTGATTCCCATTTCCCCCTTTCATGAAACACTGAACAAACTGTGGCCAAATCACACCGCGTCCCGGGGGCCAGACTAGAACGTGTTTGAATGATATAATTACCGACAGCTCAGCGGATAATTCGATATACAGGACATCATCTAATGTACAGTGCGTCATCCTCACTCTAACGCTCCCAGACGGAAAGCCAATACATCAGCCATAGTTTGGTGCTGAGTGTGAGGAGAGACTTTTATTTTGGCAAATGTAACAGATATTTCCATAAAGGCTGCCAATTAAGCGAAAACACACACACACACACACACACCTAAAATGACTAGGTTGATTTGGTTCCCATATTACATGCCAGGTTATTGAGCTCAAGCTTTTTATTTTTTCTTCATTTCTAAGAATTTTCTTTGGCTTTTGGCTAAAATTTTAATCTGCTGCCAAAGAGTATGGCTCACGGAAATGCTCGAGTAATGGCTGCCAAATTAAGCGGGGCATACTTGTGTGATCCAACAGCATACTTTTACGTGATACAGACGGACAGACAGAAAAACATACAGACAGCTACAGCATACGATGGACATAGAGAGGAGAGAGAGACGTACAGACAGACAGCTACAGCATACGATGGACAAAGAGAGGAGAGAGAGACAGACAGACAGACAGCTACAGCATACGGTGGACAAAGAGAGGAGAGAGAGACAGACAGACAGCTACAGCATACGATGGACAAAGAGAGGAGAGAGAGACAGACAGACAGACAGCTACAGCATACGATGGACAAAGAGAGGAGAGAGAGACAGACAGACAGACAGCTACAGCATACGGTGGACAAAGAGAGGAGAGAGAGACAGACAGACAGCTACAGCATACGATGGACAAAGAGAGGAGAGAGAGACAGACAGATGGCTACAGCATACGATGGACAAAGAGAGGAGAGAGAGACAGACAGACAGACAGCTACAGCATACGATGGACAAAGAGAGGAGAGAGAGACAGACAGACAGACAGCTACAGCATACGATGGACAAAGAGAGGAGAGAGAGACAGACAGACAGACAGCTACAGCATACGGTGGACAAAGAGAGGAGAGAGAGACAGACAGACAGCTACAGCATACGATGGACAAAGAGAGGAGAGAGAGACAGACAGATGGCTACAGCATACGATGGACAAAGAGAGCAGAGAGAGACAGACAGACAGCTACAGCATACGATGGACAAAGAGAGCAGAGAGAGACAGCAGCAGATTATGAGGGGTCAGCAGTGCAGCAGTACACTGCATGCTGACGCCGTGTGAAATATGACTTACGAGAAGCAACATAAATGCAATAAACTTTTTTTCCATCTCGTCAATAAATGTTTAATGATGGCAGTTAAAATGTAAATGTGCATATTTCAATTAAATCAATGCTAAAGATATGTACTTTGAATGTAAATAAGGAACCCACTGCGTATGTTTGTTTGTAAATCAAACTAGCCTGAATCCCCCGTACTGAAGTCCTGGCTTAACCCCTCCTAAAAACAAATGTATTGAAATCCTACCACGTTTTAGTAAACTATATATATGAAGAAATATCTGATCAATAAATTAGGTCTCTGCTGGATTACTGTGTTGTATAATGGCAATTAATGGGAAAAAATGATGCTTTGCTGCTGAAAAACAGCAGTTTTTTAACTTTGATGAGTCTAACCTTGTGAAATATTCTGATTAATATTGACCCTAAAGGCAATATAATATTATGACTTAGAGTTATGACGTAACTTATGTTTGTGCTGATGATCCTGGCTGTCAAAAGCATCCGTTATCGATACCGCTTACCCTGTTCAGGGTCGCGGGGGGGTGAGAGCCTATCCCAGCTGTCATTGGGCGAGAGGCAGCATACACCCTGAACTGATCGCCAGTTAATCACAGGGCCGACACACAGAAACAAAAAACCTATCATGCTCACAATCACACCTGCTGGCAATTCAGAGTCACCAATTAACCTAAACGAGCATGTCTTTGGACTAAGGCTGTCACTTTTGGAATTCGTTCCGACTATACGTAGTGGTACATGCAGCGCTTCTGAGGTGCGCTGGTGGAGGTGATCACTTCTGTTGCACGGTCTTATACTAGAAACATAGCTCTGTTTTGGGAAGAGCTAAGCGGTGAGAGTGGGGTGGTGGAGCGAGTGAGAGAGAACGTGCACAAGTTACTTAAAGCGACGGAGCAGTTGGTAGCTGTAAACTACTAGTGTACAGTTTAGGTATGCTGCTGGCGTATTGAAGGGAGTTAGCTCGGAAGCTAGCGACAGCTTTAGCCCTGGAGCAGAACAACAATAAGTCTCCCCTGTGCTTTCTGACTACGATCGGGATGCTGAAGCAGGAAAGGTTAACAACGACTTGGCTCGTTAGTTTCCTCCATCGGTCTGTAGCAGGCAGCGTGTTATCGCCTTCTGTTGGAATACGAGACACACTACGTTAAACGTGAGAGCCTTCTGCTTCTGTCAGACATAAAGTAAGGCTCATCATACTGACACATTGATAACTGACATATATAAGAGAAGTCAGATAGAGAGGTGAAGATTTTCCGGCTCAGGCTAACAACTGGAACAGACGTCCTTCTCACCTTCATACTTGAGGTAAAATAAAAAGCGTTCAATCCGTCTGTGGTGAGCTACTTTCAAAAGAACACCATCACATCTGTCATATTCACCCTGCTGAATTGGTTTATAAACTGCATGAGAGGAGACTGATGCACCTCTCCATCACCGCTCCACCCGCACCAAAAAAGAGAGAAATTAATTAAATTCTGTATGAGACAAAGGCTTAGGACATAAAGGGCTGCTGTTAGCATTTTTCTAGCCCATTGATTCCTTGTTACTACTGCACATTATGGCCCCCTGAACCCTCATAAATCAATTCATAGCCCATTGTCCTTTTTCAGAAGGCTCTCTTCACTGTTGGCTCGAACATGGCCGAGGTGACGATAATCTATTGTTTCAGTTTAAAGCTCAGCGCTGCACCTCAGACCCACGGCCACAGAGGCCAGCAGGATGTATGTGCTGCCTGCAGGGAGAGAGGCGGATACTGAGCATCGGCTGACACACAAGGGTCGAGCTGTGCAACACGGGGAATCCATCTTTGTCTCTGTGAGGGATACACAAAGTGCGGGCTAAACTTAGAACACACGGCTGAACCCGAAAACACCTGCAGACGTCTGAGAGGATTATAACAAACAGGAGACGGAGAGAATTCAGTCAGTAAATCCTCAGATAAATGTAATTAAGGGGAAATGACAAGTGACTGAGCTGGAGTGTGGATCAAAATTGAAAAACTGTTTAACAGAAACATTAAAATGCATCACTGCTCTGTCGGCTGCAGTTTTTGTCTTTCATGATTTTAAATGTTCCCTGAGGTGTCTGTTTGATTGTATTATAATTTGTTTTCCCAGTTTGATTCATCAAAAGGTTCTTCAGGACCGGGAATGAAACACACGTGGAAAACATAAAAGCCGATAACAGGAATATTATATTAGATTTATTTAATAATGAAGAAAGCCTGCAGTTAATACATGATCAGTTTAAATAAATATCAGTTGCAAACTATGATTTAGTTTGAGTGAATACGTTCATGTGTGCTGCTCTTTTACTTGTGTTCTGACTGATTCTCTTCATGGCCTTTATCACAGAAGTGAAGTGTTCAGCACCCAGGGGACTTTGTGTTTCAGGGCTGTGACTTCAGAGGTGGACAAAAACAAAGAAAAGAAAAACAAGCAGCTTTTCGCTGAGCAGACTTGTTTTCAGTTCAGGGTAACAATCGGACTCCGGATCGATCTCTACTGGTGTGTGGACGGACATTAAGTAGACCAGTGAAGCAGCTAGTTAGACACCAGAGCTTAGCCTGAGATCATTATCCAAGGCTGGTCAGAGACTGTACGTGTGTTGTTCATGCTCCTGAAGCTGATCAGCTCTTTTTTCCGCCCTATTACTATTCTATGATCTTTAGTTTTTATAGTCTGGGGCTGCTTTTAGTAGGCAGCACTTAGCCGCCGTCCAACTTAAACCAAAAAGGAAGTTAAATGGATTTATAAAGCACTTTAAACCCAAGTGGTTGATCAAATACAAGCTTGTCTGAGCAGGAACAGACATGTTGTGTGCTGAATGTTGTGTGTTTTCCAGCAGGCAGGAGTCACAGGCCTCTCCGGCCTGATTTGCATGCTGATTCTTCATCTGTTTGCCAGATTTGAACACATTAGCAGACTTTGATCAATCAGTCAGAAGCCAAAGTTTTGTGTGGGTGGTCCTTTTGCACCAAAAGCATGTTTTTTTATGTTATTAGTATGCTCATAATTGCAGCTAAAACACGCCATCTATGACTCGCTGCTTTACAATCTAAAGTAATGATCTCTAAGGAGCAGCTCGAGACGACAGACCACATCAAAGACTTTCAGAAACTTTTTTAAAAAAAGGACCTTTTACATGGAAACGAGCTTAATTGAGCTCTTGTTCAAAAAGCACCATTCATCATTCAAAGAGCGCCTATAAGAGCACTGACTGTTCTCTCGTGAGTCATGCATGCTGTGCATTTGGATCTCTTGACGACAGTAATATCTCATCATGTCTTTGACTTGAAAAGGTGCGAAGGCTCTGAGATGTGGGCGCAGGGAGGCGTCGCAGAGCGCTGAGAGGTCACTCTGTAACCTGACAGCAGCCTGTGGGCACAGCTGTAGGCACTCCTGTAAAAGGTCACCCAGCCTGACCACTCACCCCATCAGACCCCATCACTGAACACTGCACCCAGAAACGTGATGGTGCCCTTTTTGCTTTAAAGCAACCTCTACAGTCATTTTCTCCTTTCGTCCCTTGTTTTTCTTCTACATTTATAGTCATCCTTCAATTACTAACAAAACCTGAACACAGAAATGTTCAAAACTCTCTTTATCTTCTCAAAGTCAGCAGCTTGGTCAGTGGCCCTATGCTTCAAAATATGACACTATGGGTATCACATAGTGTCAGTTTGCATGTGCAGGGCTCCATAGTCAAGATACAATAATATATGTGCAACGTCCACTTAGACTTTCAAAATAAAGACGTAATGTTTGTGATAATAAGGATGCTTCATTTGTTTAGATTTTCAAAATAAAGCTTACTGACAATTATTTCTCATTTAAGGACATTTAGATGATCATCAACTTTGGTTAATGTAGGGGAAAGCATTAGTGTAGCCATGTTTAGGCACTACATGAGGTACAGGCCTCCATGTACTCTCATTGTATGAAATTGAAGCCAAAACACCTCCATGACAGGAGCTGCCATCTTGCACTGGTGATGTCATTCCTGGAGTGGAGCCGCCGTAGCCACTTCCGCTAACCAAAATGCACACTTAACTTACCAAAAGCAAACAGCAAGGATCCCGCACGTCGGCGTGTTTAACAGCAGAATAGCTTCTCTGTGTTGGTCTGAAGCAGACATTCACAGGTATGTAAACTTCAATGACTGTAGTGATTGTTTTAGTTACGTCTCCTCTCTCCGTTCCTCCTCTACTTTGCTAATCAGGAACAGATCGGCTGCAGGAGCCGGATTTGTCAACAGAGCTGTCAATCATCATTTTTACACTTGAACGTAAATCAGCACGATAAGAACTAACTATAATGACAGAAACCTTGTTTGAGAAAAATGTATTTGTTGTGTATTTTGATTTTATAGTTTGACTCATGTCCCATCTGTTAACATTGAGGAGGTGGGCTTTATGACCTTTACTGCAGCCAGTCAGCAGGGGGTGATAGAGATGATTTGGCTTCACTTATAGGGAGTTGCATGTCGTCCATCTTTTTATACAGTCATTGGTTTGACCCATCCATCGCCCCCTGCCCACCACCCTAAGCAGACTTACGCACTCTTTAGTCTTTAGGCTTATTGTTCTAGAGCGGTACCTACATCAATTGAAGACTCTAGAGTGGGAGCAGGCTGTGATGTCACATATTTCCTGTGCAGCAGCAGTGGACATCCAAAGGTTGATTTTTATTGTTCTACATGTGAACTTCTAGCTGTCTAGTTTTGACGTTAATCTCTTAAGCAAACTCTTTTGTCTACAATCACCCTTTTGCTGCTCTGTTACAGACAATTCAGGGAGAAATTTGTGGCAGAAGAGGAAGAGGTACCAATCTTTATTCCATCTGTAGCCACACAGGTCAGAGTAAACTGCAGCCATCTGCTGTTTGTACATCAGGGTTCAGCTTCATAGCTTTACTCTCCCTCCAAATGCTTTTCTTGAGTGGACAAATTACTGTTATATACGAACTATTTCCATTCCTCTCTCAGGTGCACATAAAGTACACAGCAAAGAAAACCTCAAGCACTGAGGGTTTCAAAAAGCACTCTGGGAAATACACAGAGGTAGAAAAACATGAGGATGATGCTGATGGCATGATGATGGAAAAAAGGTCACAGAAAAGTAAATTATATCACTGAATGACTACTGAGGAGCAGTAAACATTACAGATAATGTCCATCGCTGTAAAAGGTGCACAGGGTCCGCTATAGGACACAGCGCTAACTATGACATACTGTAGTGTGAGGCCGGCGTGACGTACTAAATGGAGCACGAGGTATGCAGACCTTCTGAGGAAATGAGGCTTCACTCTGTGTCTGTATGGCTGATTTAGTGCTGATGGTGCACAATAAACCAAATAGACATAAATTACTTTCTACGACAATAATAAGCAGCAACAAAATAACAACCGACTCTGACTGTTATGTGTTACTATTATGGACTAAGCACATGAAAGTTTGCAAAAAGAGTCATAGAAAAACACTCCAAACTCTGGGTACCATGAATATTAATAAGAAAAGTGGCCACCATACAAACTCTCATGGAAGACCAAAGATGGGATGCGAACAATCGCACAGTAACAGGCCAAACGATTTCCAATAGAAGAAACAGGCAGCAAATTCAGAAACAATGCATATTCAAAAACACATGCAAAAATCCGAAACAAATGTAACGAGGGAAACGCGCTGCCAATGAAAAAACGTGTCAGAGGAGCTTTTCTAATGGAATTAGTTTGGGCCGTTTAAGCGGATTGCCCTTGTTGGCCACTGTAGATATTTCTCAGTGATGGTACAAAAGGGAAAGGAAATTCATCCTCTGATGACCATGAATATTTATGAAATATTAGAGAACCCAAGATTTTTACAGAGCAGCCATGGAACCAAGTGTTACTCAAGGTTAAGTCTTGACCTTACGTAGGGGTCATCAAAGTAAATCGTTCTCAGGGGAAGATGAATATCTGTACTTAATTTCTAGACACTCTTGTTAGTTCTGCATCAAATGCTAAAAGCTGAGAAGATACTGGGATGAGTGGGCCATGCAACAGAAGTATCTTTCTTGTTGTTATATTAGACAGTGCAGGACGTTAAGAATCTACCCTTTCAGACTTATGTGTGATGGTTAATCTTGTGCTGTTGTTGTGATACCATTTTTTCATTCCCAATATCGATCTTGATTTCTATTTAAGTACTGGCCAATACTGAGCACATATCTAATACTAGTGCGATCAAAAGAAATACGTATTCATGATGGAAAACCACTGATTGCTGACATTTTACTAGCTTTGACTTACATCACAACCTCTGCATGCACCACTCCGTTGTTCTACTTGAAAACAGTTTATATTTTGGGGCTAATTGGTTATGTTTCGGATGAGTGCATTGACTGGCTTACTCGCCGATACCAGATACTGCATGTTTGGCAGTATTGGAGGCAGATATCGAACTGTTACTGGTATTAATCGGAACAACTCTGTTATTGGGATACAGAAGTGAAATTAGGTTCAGTGGCTCAATTCTTGTTTCATCGCTTGCTGCTGAACTGTCGGTGCACAGAGGAAGTGGGGCTCCTTTTGGAAGCAGCAGTGGGTGTATTATTTTTAATCATGAAGATGGCTACCTTCTGGCAGAGGATTATTACTGCCATTACACCTGTGTGAAATTTTATTATGTGTTAAAGGTCAAACTAAAATCCTTTTGCCTTAAAAAGTTTGTTTTTAATTTGTTGTTAGTAAAAATAAATTAGATTCTGTGTTTCTTGAAATACTATGAGCCCTTTGTTTTTTATTTCTAGCCTTAATATATCACATGATGTGGAAGATAAATGAGGGTACATTTTTAATTTATTCCACTGTACAGTAGATTAATCATTAGGGATAAAATACATATTCGATTTGGATTACATACCACAGTTATAGACCCTGCTTAAGCAACACCCTCCTCTCATTTCCTTATTATTGATTTCACAGTGACTTCAATCATAAGGACAATAATGTGTTTTTCCATTAGCATTATGTCTATAAAAAGCTGCATGTCCATCTAAATGCATGTGCTCCCTGCTGCTGTCACCATCCTGCAGACATTTCATATCAAAGTGATTTCTATTTCAGGCATCCGAGGAGTCAAGCTAATTTAACCAGCTGGAGAGAAAGAATCAGCGTGAGGAAAGGACACAAGGTTAAGCAGATAATGCGCTCGCAATACCACGCTGTCATCCATTTCTTCTTCACTTTCGCCTCTGTTGTTTGTTTGTTTTTAAGTTTCCTAGCTGTTTTTTTCACTTCCATTATCAGCGCTCTGCTGTGCAGTCAGAGGCTGGTCACTGTTCGGGGGCGAGGCTGAGATCACCGTGGCCAAGGGCACGTCCGCCCGCCTGTGACTCCGCTGTCAGCACTAATGCATTCAGGGCAGAGCTACATGCCTTTTCAGGTGTGTCGCGGGCTGCAGCGTCAGCAGATTGTAATCAAATCCAATCTGGTATTAAAAGACGATCTTGACACTTGACTCCATCAAAAGAAAACAGTGAAAGTTAGTGTGTATAATGTGATTGTAGACATGATCTTCTTGCCTCCGCTCACCTTATAAAACTTTATATAGACCGCTCGCTAAATTCAACCTTTCTGAATGATGATGATCCTTTGATCTGCACCGCAGCGCCGTTAGCATGCTCCGTGTGAAATGTTGCTGCTCCCACCGTCGTTTGGATGTGAACAAAATACAACAACAGAACACGTACTAACTGCTCCATTATGTATTGAACAACACAAATGCATGTATATCTTCAAGGGAGGCTTCGCTCCTGATTTGGCAGCCTGTCTTCATACATATTCCCGCTGCCACATCGACTCCTCACTTAAAAAGCTCTTTGAGAGAGCTCAGTCACGCGGGCGCTTGTGAAACCGGCCTTAAATCTCACTCACTGCTCAGCGAGGAAACGTTAAGCATTCATCTATACTTTCACTCATGTATTCATTCAGATGCACAGTGTCACCTTAAAGGGAGAAACTGGATTCAGAGGAAAATCAATATGATAAACTGCTACTTGTTTTGTCCCTAAATTGTTTCAGTTTGGAAATCGATACGCGAGCCCGAGCCATTCATCACCGTTTGAGAGAAGTGGGCGCCCCGCGGGAAAATATTAGGGCCTTCATGCGGAGCAGAAAAAAAAGAGAATGCGATGGGTGTTAGTGTGAGGTGGGTTAAAAGGGAGGTGAGCTGATGGCTGGCAAGGAGAGAAATATGGAATAAAGACAAAGAGGATAAATACAGAAACAGAGAGGAGGAAGAAAAAACAGTGGGAAGAGGAGAATAGTAAGACGCTTCTGTATCTCCTTCCTCCCCCTCTCTTTTCTCTCAGAAGGATGGATGATGTGCAGGGGTTTATCAGACTCTGACAGACACAATAAAAAATAACCTTCCCAGTGTGAGGCCTGCTCAGATTAACACAGTGCAGCAGGCGACGTCTGAGCCGGGTCATTAGGGGGGCCGCTGACAGCGTCATTAAGACAATGGGCAGATTATCGCACTTACACGTGACAAACTGATGATGTGGACTCCGCCGTGTTCCCCCGGCTGACCTTTGGCGAGCAACGTCATGACTCTGCAAATCGGGAGGGAAAGTAGAAGAAGAGAGAGGAGACACCGTTATGACAATGGTGTACCATTGTCTTTTATTGTCACGGCGTATTGTGGTTTATTGCTGCTCCTAAAGACGCGGAGGATAATTTAGCAAGGGAGAATCCACTTAAATTGCTGTTGTGTTTATTAAATGATACAGTGAATCAAGCATCAGATTGGCATTTAAAAGCTATAAAAGTGCTTATGTCTCCTTCTAAAACATTTAAACGGCATATTACGTCTGATTCCATTACACGTTGTGGATGCAGTGAAATTAGATTTCAATGTGTTGCTGATTGTCTTCACAGTGGCAGAGTTAAATCTCAGATGGTTAAAGAGACGGAAGTTAATTTAGAGGAGCTGTGATGTGAATTTAAATCAGCTGTTAGTAAATGAGTCTAACTGTTGTACTTTGAGAGAAAATATGACCTTTTGTTTTGGTTTTAATTAGAGGAACTTTTGACAACTAATGCCCAACTGTATTACATAAATGTTTTGCTTGCTGTTTTTGCTTATTATCTACATCCAATTTAGTGGGATATCATTATCAGTCCGTTTTGCATATGAGTAAAAAAAACAAAAACAAGGATTCTGCAGTAACAAACTACTTAAGTTCAAGAAAGTGCATTGAATTGCCATTAAACGAGGCTCCGCACAGTGATATTCATGCTTGGAGGAACTCAATTAATGAGATGCTGTGGTGTTTACGATATTACGGTGCTCACTCACACCTTCAGAGGTCAGAATCAAACTCTACTTTTGGCATGAATTACAATAAATTGCATTAAAAAGCATCAGAAACTGATATGTGTTCCCTCTGGACATAAATTTATACAGAACAAAATAATAAGTATAAGCAGCAATATTCTGTGGAAATCCAGTAGGAAGTTAAGATCTCTCATTTTACCAATCAAATCCACCTCAGTCACGACTGGGAGATTCAGATGAAGCTGTTTTAGTGTCAAACTTATTCATCCTGAGGTCGGCTAGGCCCGGCGACATCTGAACAATGACAGTATTATTCATTAAAGAGGAAATTGGCCCCTGGAAAAAGTCAGTCAAACCTGGTGTTCTCTGTAACAATGGAAGCAATAATATTTGAAATTGGTGCCATAGCTGTGGAGAAAGTTGTACAAACAGCTCGTGGTTTCGCCCGTTCTACATTCCTACAACAGCCAACGTGGATCGTCTAAAAAATCTTTAGGTGTGCAGTCTACATTTCAAATCTGACGATTTTGAACGAGACATGACATCGGAGGCGGGCGTCCTAGATTGAGGAAGTATAGTTTAGCGAGCTACCTGGCCTTCGCTAATGACATGTTTTACGTAGTCTGGCGGAGGTTTTTCAGGACCCTTTGGAGAAGCGGATAGCGTCCTCCAAAAGGCACAGAGCCAAATTGCTCCCATAATGGCATTAGCTCCCCATAATAGCATGATAGGACTGCGGTTGAAAATCGGCAAACTGGCCCTTTAAATGTGCCACAGCCTTTGTACGCAGAGATTAACAGGTGAACAGAAAGATAGAAGGGAGGGACGTTACTATCCAACAAATGTTGGTGTCTTTGCTGTTGCAGCTCCAAAAATGTGGAATGATCTGCCTTTGCACATCAGACAGGCCTCTGCTCTGTCTGTTTTTAAATGTCTTGTGAAAACTCACCTCTTCCCCTTGGCCTTTGACACTTTGTAAGACGTTGATTTTATTTGTATTTTATGTCTATTTTATTTTAACTTTTTTATTTATTTTTATCTATTTCCATTCTCGTGTGAGCTGTGTATTTTATGTCTTTTATTCTTCTGTACAGCACTTTGGTCCTCTTGTTTTAAAGTGCTTTACAAATAAAGTTGGATTAGAAATGTTTTCTTTTTTCCTTTTCTATTTGAAAATGAGACGTACAGCAGAACAACCAGCCATGAAATTAGAGTTTTAGTGCACAGTTGGTTTCAAAATATACAGAATCCAGGGAATTACCAGAAGTTGACAAGTGCCATTACTGCGGCGGTGTCTGCCTACAACATCTGCGCATTAAAGTGCAAGCTGTCCTAAGCAGTGAACGATGTTCTACTTTTACCATTACTCTCTATGTAACTTTACTTTTAACAACCTTTTAATGGACATCAGGACGAGCATGTGGAGTTAATCAGCCGCTCTAACAGTCGTGACAAACTATAACTTTGGAAATAATGTGCACAATACACAAGCCTTTACGTCATAAGGAGTCCCCCTGTATGAGACCAGACACTTCACATAGACTCACTGACCGCGCAGAGATATTCTCTAGAGAGTGGATCAGGAATATTATAACTTATTTTCATTATGACAGTAATGATGTCCCTCTCTGAGTAGATGCATTTTGTTGTTCAACGTCAGGTGGTTAATAAAAGTATTGCGTATATAACGTATCCTCTACTAGCTGGTTAGCATAATCAGGTAAGACCTGCAGGTGATCATTACAGAGCAGCTGCATTAGCGAATATATAGAAAATATGTGCTGAATGAATATCTATAAGAAACACATTTGCCAATGTAACTAGACTGTGAAGATTAAGTGCAGCTGTTAATGATGAAGCTAAGTTGCTAGTAGAATAACGTTATATTACACAGCACTTATTACAAATATGTGGCGGATGGTCTAATTTTTTCTCTATTTCTCCATTATGTAATCAGACTGTTATTGTAACCGATTTTAAATGTGTAAAATCTAAATAATATGAAGATGGCCTGATTAAGGTACCTTCATCAGAAACTACAGGCAGCTGTCACAGTCAGCAGCTACGCACAAATTGGTAGCCGGATTAATCAATATGAATCAGTCCTCAGGTACATCTAAGTAACATCAGCAGTGTATCACACTTAAAATCATTGTAGACAAAGATATACAGTTTCAGTAAAACATGACAGGGACACAACAAGAAGGGATCAGCTGACTTGGATAACAACAGAAACTGGGCTGTAGCTGCCATTGAGGCAATGAGGTCATAGTCTCAACCAATGATCAGAGCCTCTCAGAAGCTGCACAAAGAATCTGGAAGAATCTACCTGTAAATAAAAGAAAAGCAGAGTACCTTGACTCTTTAAACAGTCTGGAGCCTTTATGCCTGTGTTTTGTTATAATCTTTTTACTAGTTCAATTTCTTGAAAGCACTTTGGCACAAACCGTATTTGTTTTAAAAGGACCGTGACATCCCTACTGGGGGCTTTGTTGTCACAAGAAGAACACCTTCTTTTTTACATTAACACACTTTTAGAGCTGGTTCCAATATTCATTGGACAAAGCGTTACTTTTCAGATTAAATCTACAGATATGGTTGCAGGTGTGGGAGACTGGAAGCTTTGAAGTTATTGCTAACATCAGCATGCTAACTATTCTCACAATGAAGATGCTAACACGCTGGTGTTTGTATTTGCAAAGAATACAATCACAAGCTTATCATCGCCAGTACTTTTCAATTCATTTATGATCACCAAGGGGCGTCATCAACAGGCGCAGACTAAAAAGATTCTTGATGCCACAACCAAACAAAAGCAAAATGTACTTAGCTGCTGGCTGCTTATTCCAGTCTCAATCAATCTCATATGGCTTCTAGTTCAACATAAAGCACAACATGTGTGGCGTGATAGGATTCTGTGGCCAACACTTTGTACCTAACACAAACTACCGTCCAGTCAGTTTAGTATCCTACAGAGTGGCGGATACAGAACGGTGCACATTAGTGGCAGACATCTTTCTTGTTTAAGAATGTACCTCAACAGCCCTCCTCTGCACAGACAGTATATTAGAACGGTTGACCTGACCTGAATCAGGTTGGGTGGAAGTCTGTCTGAACAGAAGGGCACCAGACAATCCTGTCAGTGCAAATAAAACATGAGCTCGCAGATTCGTCTGGTTCCCTGGAGAGGGAATCGCCAAAGTGATGAGGATACATCATCCAGGGAGCATGAATATTGGTACAAAAATGCTGAGGAATTTAAGACGGTATTTATACTATCTATATGTCCTATCAAGGTTGTGACATTGCAGGTGTTGGGTATGCATGAAGCCTTACAAAATACTGTCGGACTCGCTGATTCATGCATTTACCATTGTGCTCGGTGCATCTGTGACTGCTGGTGGCTCCGGCAGGTGAAACAGGAGTGATAAATAAAACACTGAGGTGGAGTGCTGCATCACAGAGTTCATTGCATCACTTTAGAGTGCGGGCAAACATGATTTGTCATCACCCACTCTTCAGGCTTTTTGTGCAATGAGGGTCGAAAAAATCTCCTATGTTTTGGTTTGTAAAGGGTGAGTGAGACATGAGAGTGGGATGACACCACATATCACTCAAAAAGTCTGATATTTTATGATGACATGTTTTAGTAATCCGGCGCTGCTGTATGAAATATTGAGAGCAGAGGTATGTTGGTGTTGACTTTGATCACCGCCGGCCTCGCCTGTCTTCTGCAGCTCCCCGCCCCCGTCAGACCAGATCAAAGAACAGCAACATGTGTTTCAGGCCGGAGATTCCCCCCCGAAACTCACATTCGCCTTGTTCTGCTTATCTGCAACAATGAGGACTCCTTAAAATTCAGGCTGCTGCACGGACTTCATTAATGTATTTATTAGGCTGCCTCATGCTGCGTGTCACTCCGAGAGGGAACCACTGGTGCACTCATGTTGACACGGGGACATGAGCTCTGGTTTGCGACACCAGTCGATAGACCAACAGAGACGAGGGATTCCACGCAGGCGAATTAAGCTCGGCATTGTAAGGCGAGCTGTTCTCTCAGAGCTGTTTTGTCAGAGTGAGAGTCAGACAGGAGGATTTAAATGACACTGGCGCTGCACAAGCAACTCTTTGAACATAAAATAGCTTTCAGTTTGTATTTGTGGGAGAAAAGACTCAAACAGGTTTCAGACTTCACTCTGCCACACTGGCAAATAACTAAAGAGACACTCGGTTCTAAAAATTTATGTTTTGAATCCAGTAAAAATAGATTCACTGATGTTTGCATCGGGATTAAAGATAAACCCAGCAGATGTATTGTTGTGCAATAAATGTCAACAACTCTATTGTTGCCTGTGTAAAGGCACAACTGTTGTACTCGGGCAGGCAGCCAGGACGTTAGGAGTGAAACTCCCTCTGAGGAGCCCCAACCAAAGAAATCACTTATTTCTTCTGTGTCGAAACAAAAATGGTGGCACGTACTTTACAAACATATACCACTAATTTACAGACAGACACAATGTAGAGCTTAAAGCAGACACAGAGGCACACAGCAGAAATTAGAACACACATATGTATGAGTGCTATATGAGAGAAATAATTTTGAATGGAGATGTGTGCAAATGTATGTGTGAGCAGGGCCATAGGGTGTTAAAGTATGTGCAGGAGAGATATTTAATATTAGCCACCACTCGACTGCTGTCAAATGTTCTACACTACCAAATACTATGTTCATTGATGTGAATGGAACCTGATAAGTTACAGTTGCTGCATGTGCGCCTGTCTATCGGTAAATTGGTTAATATTCAAACCTTTCAGGGATAACAAATTAGAAATTTGTAATGTTACCAACTCAGCCTCACAGAAACACAAGAAAAGTAAGTGCACTTCAGAAAAGAAGAAAGAAAGCAGGGTGCTGGTTCAGCTCAGTTGGTGACGGGGATGCAATCAGGTACGGGGATGGAGAAAACCTGCCACAACTACGGGGGTCCGGGAGCATGTTCCCCCGGGAGAAAATGTTGAAAGATTTTGCGTTACACGCTCATTTCTAGTTACTTTAAAGTATATCTGCAACTGCTACTTCTACTTCTACCAGCCATTATGGGGAAAAACAACCCTACAAACGCACTGATAAAATAACCTCATGAATTTTTAAAGCTTTTTATGTGTTCCTGGAAAACACTGTACATGTATGTACACTTCTAGAGTAAACACTGAATGATTGGCCACAGTATAGACAGTGTTTGTTACCAGTGTTGTGTAGTTGGGTCTGTGGCCGTGTTTGTTAATCCATTTTATCCAGTTATCAGTGTGTTTTCTTGCCAGATTCGCTCGCGGCGGAGAAAATAAAACAGACACCGAATACCTCAATATAGTAACTCAAAACTCAAACTCTCTTCCTCCTTGTTTTTGTTGTTATTTATGATATATCTCTGTACTTTTACTGTAAATACTTCTACTTTGCTAGTGTTCGTGAAAAAAGAAGAGACACCGAAACCATCGCTGCAGATCACGAGCCGACCGCGGCCTGGGCACTCTCTCTCTGCGAACAGACCAATTGGTTAATACGGGCGCCGAAAGGGAGCAGGCAGCGCTTCAGGGGGCTTCGCAGCACATCCGCCTCCTGTGTGTCCCCGGCGTCAGGCGCGAGACACCCTGCAAGACGGTTCTCGGGGTTTACATTAGTAGGAGGCTGCAAACCGCATAGTTAGAATTCTGTGGATCACCTCAAATGGTCCTGGCAATTCTGTGCTCCTAACCAATACTGCATCTAACCTGACTGGTTCAAGTTGATGTGTGAGACCTGGTTGAATGAAAATCTCGCAGGTTATTTTTCTCCTCTGCTAGTGGTTACAACATTGTTCCTTATCCATTATTTCTATGCTTCACTCAGTGTGTTTATCACAGCAACTATGTTCCTCCCTCACCATTGTGTTGTTATTAAAAGGTGGAGTGGTCCTCTTTTAGCAGCAGAGGGGAGTTGCACTTTACATTATTCATCCAGAGGGCACAGCTGGGTAACTACCGCTGCCCTGTGAGCATATCTAAATACAGTAATTACCGTGTCAGGTCAGGACATTGCAGGCTGCATGTTCAAACTGAGCTGTACCGTATTATGAACCAAAACACTAAAAGTTTTGTGTTTGAAATTCTTTTAACGATTTCAGAATATTTTACTCGAGCATGTTGAATGAGTGTGTTTGTGCGTATAGTGCGTGTGTTGATTGTTCAAAGCTCTCTCTTAAAAAATAGATAGTCTCTGAGTCTGTGTGAGTCATCCTGTTTGAACTACATTAAAAAATGATGCATCAAAAAAACATGGTATCTTAGATGTAGATATTCATTCAAGGCCTTTCTGAAATCTTATCTGCATTAAGGCCTTGGAACAAACAGATGCAGGACATGATATCGCAGCAGTTTTCTTTAACTTCAAAACAACTTGTGGGAAGTTTAAGTGTAAAATCAGATCAGGGTTCAGGCTGGGTTGTTCAAAACTATTGATGCTGCAAAGAAGCGCACTAACCGGACTCTCAGCCGAGTGGCTCAGCGTGTCCGGACTCTGAGAAGTGATTGAGAGGAACAAGGGTCCCGGGGGACGGAGCTCTAAGTAAGAGCGATTCTCTCTGCTCGCTCGTAGTATGGACCACCGTCCGGGTGACCTTCTGATAGTGTGTGGATGAAATTGGATGATTTCTTGCTGGGGCTGAAGAGGAGTGACAGGTGGCTGTGCTCCCAAGCCTGAAGGAGAGTCGGTCTACTCAATCCAGTCCCCGACTCCTCGCATCCCCTCGTGTGCCCCCTTCCTCTGCTGCGATCAGGAAACATCTCACAACATCATCACTTATTTATGGTCAGATATGAGCTGTGATATTTCAATCTCTCTGGACGTGTTAGATGTTTCTATATATGCATTCCTCCGCTCTAATTTGCAAGCATGATTTAATAAAGATGTAATCACATGTGGCATGAGAACTCAAGGCAGTTGTTTATTTAAGTGTAAGAGGCACTGATGCTTCACCTCCAGGCATGATGTTTATTTATGTGTTTATTTCTTTTCAGTAATTACATGGCATGTCTGTTCCCGTGCAGATGATTGAACGTGATCACTTTCTCTCCCTCACATTGAGCTCAAAGCGATTAACTTATGACTTTTGAGAAAGCTCGAACAGGTTGCGATGTGTAAAGTCTTTTCTCGTAGAAAGCCAGAGAAGCAAAGAACTGAGACTCTAATCTGTGATGACATGCTTGATATACAGCTTGGAGCTGCTCCATTGACCATGAATGGGAGAGTGACTTTGTGTGCTTATACAATGTTTGCTTAAAGTTTCACATCCAACTGACTTTCATATTGATAGTGTTAGAACTTTCACTGAAGAAAAAGTTCAGTGTTTCAAGTTTTTCATCATTTGGAATTATCGTCATGGAAACTACAGAGACATTATATATACACACACTAGTGTCGGCCTTCTAAGAAAAACACAGAGGTTCGAACTATTCAAATATCTATTTTTATATCCACAAGAGGGCATACCAATACAACACGGGACAAACTTACTTCCAAAGATATATTTATTTAAAACATAACCATGCCTCTTAAAAGAATCAACATACCTATACCTGTCTGTTATGCTGGGGGTGCTAATCTCTCTCTGTCCGGCCAGGCTGGCATTTGAATTCTCTTCCATCATTACCACACGCCACATGGTCGTTGTATTAGCTCGTTTCAGCTACACTTAAGTTAATTATTAACTATAAAGTGATTTTGTGTGCATTTAAAGATGCTCCGTAACCAAGAGAGTGTGCGCAGGGACATACAAGAACATGCGAGAAAGGTAGTGCTGATTTTTTTCACATTGAATATCTGTTTTTTTTAACACACGGCCTAACACACACACCAGTGCGTGTTAAGCAAACTAGACGTTGCCACCATAACAAGTATCAAGTTTGGCACTTGGACCGTCACCATTTGTGGAGCAAGAAGTGACCATATCTGGACGAGAAGCTGGCGCAAGAGAAAAGCGGGATGGGTGGGATAATGCCAAGTTAGTGCCAAGACGAAAGGCCAAAACACAGAGAAAAAGCTGGGATTAGAAAAATACCTGTGGACATGGCCTTATTGACCACAAAAAGAGATTTCGTTTTGCGGTGGTATCTAACCTGAGTTGAATATTTATTAGACTTACAGAGCCAAGAGATCACATAGAAAATAGCAGACGTGCCACTCATATCTGGGGGGGTGATCACTAAGTCTGGTAAAAACTGCACAGCATGCCATAATATTTGTTTGATATTAGCATTAAAAATTCTCCAAAAGGCACCACCATGGCAGAAAGTCTAGGTGAGTCACATAAAAAATGTTCCCCCCATAAATGTGCCATGAATAGAAAAATCAGCTCAAGAGACCAAAACTGCGTTTTTACCGGGCTGTGAACTTGTTCAGCTCTGCTGTAAAGTTGGCCATTTTTTATAAAGAGACGAATAGGGAGTGACTCGTTTTTGGTGCCAGCCTCAAGTGGCCACTCAAGGAACTGCAGTTTTTGGCATTTATGTGCTGGCGACAGCCCTGGAGGCATCTGCTTGGTACTAAGGCATACACACAAGGTTAACCACAAACCAACAACCACACATAATCATATTCATAAACAGAAAGTGCCACTAGTGACTTTCATTTTTCCAGCCCTGACAGAGCAGGCGTCTGACTCTGCATCTAGGTTGCCCTGGCATCACCACACCTCTGGGAAAATAAGCACCTAGAAGGATAAAATGCACTGCATGCAAAATATTTCATCACTCCCATCCTACCAGGTCATGCGAGGCTGTTACCACACACATAACCATGCTTCTTATGTTGTGTGCTAATATTGTACAAATGAGTCCTTGAGCATTGTATTTCTTCAAAGGAACATGGAGAAGAACAATGAATTCACCTCTTTCCTCTGTCATCTTTGTTCTTAATTTGCTCAGCATTGTGGGTGTAAACCGGCTCACACTGGCGTTCTATTCACAGACAAAATAAAGGAAAAAAAGTCTGAAATAATTAATGAATAAAAACCCTCAGGGAGAGCTTTTAAATCTACATAATATCAAACCATAGCTTTTTCTTTTTTAATAACAAGGCGTATTGGGTTCTGTGATGTATTTCTTGCATGCCTAATTACTGAGATATGAATTATCTTTCGTCCTTTGCAATTTAGTAAATAAATCCCAAGGGAGCTCATTTGAAGCAGGAAATAGGCCATATTTCTAAGTGGAGAAACCACCATGTGAACGAAGTTCCATAGGGGGAATATGTAACCAAATCAGTCATGTAATGGAGGAAATCAAAGCAGCACGCAACCTTGTTTACTCAGAGGATGGAAGCTCGCAGTTTTTGGTCATAAGCAGGAAACCGCTCTGCAGCTTGTCTTCAAACAGCAGCAGTTGTTTGCAAAGTTAAAAGGGAAGATTAAGATCAATAGATTAACAACAGAGTGCTTATAGAAATCAGCGTAGGTAAGAGAGTGAAGAGTTAAGCGTGCGTGTTTGGGAGAAAAGATTAGGACTGAGAATGTGATGGTGAGAGATTCAAGAAGAGGCAGAGGAGAGACGGGGGAGTCCAAACAGAGCTCACCTATAGGTGGGCTATTCTGGGCGTCTTCTGAGCAGGCAATGGGCAGCCCTGCAGGTACCGCTCTCCCTGGGCTGAGACCACTCCACACAGACTGCAGTAATTTACATTGACAAAGCTGTCAGAGGAGAGGTGGCCTCCCGCATGGTGATGGATGCCGACCTGGGAGGAAGAAGAGAAAGAAAAGAAAGGGAGAGAAGAGGATTCAGGAAGAGAGCTATCAGATTTTTCTGGTTGTACTATTTGAATAATACTGAGCACGCACAGGAGTAAGACAGTGAGTAATACAATAAGAGGATTTTCACTTTCAGCAAGACATCAAAAGCACTCCTCTACAAGGCCTGAACTTCTTTCTCTGTGTATCTCACAAGGCTATCGATGAAAGCTCCCTGGCACCTACACCCTTACAGCAAAATGCAATATGAGACACGCCGGGTCGTATCAATATTTTATGCCTGCGTCTGTCTTTCACGTGGGGGTTAGAGAATAACAAAATAAAGTAACAGAACAGTGGGAGAGGAAGGAAGCGGAGAACTTCTTACCCTCCCTGATTTTCCATTCCAACTTCCTGTGGAAAGATGTGCTGACGCTGCATCTCCCGGGGCAGGTGCACTGTGGTGTCAGGGGCCCCCGGTGAGCAGCTCCTCGCTCCTGTCACCTCTACTAACACCAGCCCTCGTCAGCAGGGGCCGGCGCCAGCGCTGCAGCCTCCCACTCCTCCTGTCACCTGTCCTCGCTCAGGCCAAGGTGACTTTGTTCCCTCCTGATGGAAAAATGACAGCTGCTGCAGTTACAACGTCCGAAAAAAGTCAGGGAGCAAACCGATGGCTTCTCTCTCTGTGTGTCCTTTTCTCTCATTCTCTACCTCTCCCCCTGCCCTCCTTCCTCTCTTTATCATTCTGTGGCTGTTTTACAGTCCCTCTGTGGATGGTGCATAAGCCTTTCCTTTTTATTCAGCTGGAAATCCAAATAAAACTAATATGCTGTTTGTTTTTGTGAGCCTGCATGTCTGCATGTCAGTAAAGGGAGACATTTATATTTCATATATTCATATATTTTAAAGCTATTGTTTAGTTTTGTGATAGCCTCCCATGCAATATGTGCATCTAAAATCCTGTCGGTTCTCCATCTGAGTTTGTAGAGAATGTCTGAAATTCATGATGAACGATACTTCAATGCAGCAATAATGTTACAGTTCTAGTTCTTCTGGTTTCCTTTTGTAATGCTCAGATTCAGTTAGAATATTTTCATGAAAGTGGAAACGCAAGATTTGACTGGGACTTTTTTTTAAAGGAGCAATTCGCCCCTGGAAAAAGCCACTGTCAGTCAAAGCTGGTGTTCTCTGTAATCGATAGAAGCAATAATATTTGAAATTGGCGCCATAGCTGTGGAGAAAGTTGTACAAACAGCTCATGGTTTCACCCATTCTACATTCCTACAACACCCAGCATGCATTGCGCCCCTCCTTCTGAAAAGAATGGCCCAGCGAGAGACGCTGGAGTGAAATACTACCGTTTTTCAGTCAAGGACATTGATCGCTGCAGGCAATGGCTCAGAGCGGTACACGATTTTGAACAAGACATCAGAGGTGGGCGTCCTAGATTGAGGAAGTGTAGTTTAGCGAGCTCCCTGGCCTCCGCCAGATGACGCGTTTTACGTAGTCTGGTGGAGGTTTTCCAGGACCCATTGGAGAAGCGGATAGCATCCTCCAAAGGCACAGAGCGAAATTTAATTTTTTTCTACCAAAATGGCGTTAGCTCCTCATAATAGCATGATAGGAGGTCAAAAATCGGGCCCTTTAAAAACCAGGCAGACCTGGAGCAGAGTCTGCGATCAGTGCGTCGAGGCCTCTATACATGGGACACCCGCTCTACCAACTGATCTAAACCATCGCCCCGACTTGGACTTATTTTGTTCGGCCCTCTACTTCTGCAATTGTATATTAACAGCGCCCCCTACTGTTGAAAAATACACATAGATTTGCAGGTTAAATGACAATTCTGTTAAAAATTGGCAGCCTTTTCTGGCTGATACAATAAAAACCAGACATCCGCCGTGCACACAACAAAGACAGCATTGTGTTTTCAGTTTTCATGTATCTAACACATGTAAATTAAGGAGGGCTGGGTGAGCAGCTTTATTCCGCTCCCCGACTCTCACTTCGACTTCAATCAAAAGCATATTATGATATTTTCGTGCGTGCTTAGACCTGCCTCAGCAGTTGCTGTTAGATTGCTGCCCTGTCACTGTAGGTTGGTTTGATGCAGACCGGGAAGGATCCCATTTAATAGATCTTAACCGTGGGACACTGGGATAATTTTTCTCCCACAGTTACTTTCATGCAATGAATGGCAATTACAGACCATTAGATACTTTAATTTCTTCCAGCAACATGTCCCTCTTCATATTTGCATTACAGTGCTTCTTTAAAATCCTCAGAATAAGCCAGAGGGGATTTCCTGAGGCAGTGAGGTCTGAATTATCTCCCTTCACATGTTAGCTCTGAATTAGTCATGATACTGGCTGGGGAATCTCAGGAGTAAATAGTGAGATTTCCATGTTTAGGGCGATAGTGTTGAAAATGTTTCATTTGAATTACAGATGGCTCTGGGAGCATTGTGGCATGACTGAAGTGAGAGTAATTGGTGAAATGCAGATGACACACAATGCTGCGCGCATTAGTGCTGCAACGCATCCTGAAACCGGAGCTGCTTATTTCATTTCTCAATGCTCCTACTCTTGTTGTTTTCATAGCACACTGATTTGTCTCCTCTTCTCCTGTTGCACTGTAGATTGCGTCCCGAGCTTTTGAGCAGCTCGCATGAAAAATGGCTGCTGTCATCACAGTGTGTCTCCTGGACAATGGTAGCTGAAATCCTGTTTTTGAGCCGTTTTTTCTAATGGGTTGCGGGGACTAAAACCTGATGAAATGGAACAGTTGTGTTGAGTGCACACACACAGCCACAAAGGGAGGATAAAAAAGACAGCGACTGCGGTGAAAGACAGAAAAGATTTCCGTGTTTTCCATTCCCTTGAGCACTGGAAGGATGTTGTGCTGGGGACTCAAGCTGTGATAAAAGGGGAGAAACCAGATATCAAACTACGCTGTCCACCTGCTGTCTTCTCTCGCATTCATCATTAGATGAACCTGTCATAGAGGGATCGCTTTGGTCAATTATCACCATCATCCATTTACAGCATGAGACGATCTACGCTGAGTGGCTATCTGCTGCGGCGTAGCTGGAATTATAGGGCACACAAGTGGTTTCTGTCTGGAAAAGTTGCCTCGACAAACTTTCAACTCACAAAGAGGAAATGAATGTAAGCAGCTCTTTGAATATCATTTAGCGCTTTCTCTCACTCGAGACAGTTATGTAAAGTTTAGCTCACATCGGTCGGTCCAAACACTCAGTTCTGTCGGAGTGGGAGTAGAATCCATTTGGACAACATCTCCATCCTCTCACACTTTCACTCACACACTTTTATATGATGCAATGCTGTGTGAGAGGTATCTCTAACAGCCTCATGTTGACTCACTAAGCATCTGGCGCTGCTCTTTGCTGAGCGCAGTGCAGCAGCCATGTATAGCCAGAACTGCATGTTGTCCATATTTTCACCTCGTGTTCGAAGATCTTTCACACCACAGCTGGTGATGACATTATTCAAGTGTCCCGACTCTTCCATGAAGTGCAGAAGATTTCCACATATTGACCATGTTCACAGGGCGGCCATTTTCCTCTATTGTCATGCTCAGGGTGGAGAGCTAACATGCTGTTGTAATGACGTACTGCTGCGTTCTGCATAGATTCAGGGATTCCTTATCTATTTCCTGCTTCTAGATTGATCAGCAACTGAAAAGGCAATGGACAGCGGGCGGCTGTGGTTTAGTGGTAGAGTCGGTCGCCTCTCAATCGGAAGGTTGGGGGTTCAATCCCTAACTGCTACAGTGTCACACACATGTCAAAGTGTCCTTGGGCAAGGCACTCAACTCCAAATTGCTCCCGGTGGCATAGCCATCGTGTATGAATGGGCATAGATCTGATTGGAGATTGGCACTTAGGCCTTTGCCATTAGTGTGTCAATATGAGTGTGAATGGGTGAATGTAACATGTAGTGTAAAAGCAGTTTTGATAAAATCTTAATTTTTCACTTTTTCAAAGATAAAACAACATATCTGATAATATGTGACGCCAACCGCAGGGTGGACCCAGTGACCACATCATCACCACTTTCTTTTTCAAAACACACAACATCTGGCTTGGCTCGTAGGTAGAATTTAATGTTAGATTTGACTGGGAGAATATAAACTTAGCATTATGACAACTGACAGGTGAAGTGAATAACATTGATTATCTCGTTACAGTGGCACCTGTCAGTGGGTGGGATATGTTTGGCAGCAAGTGATCATTTTGTCCTCGAAGTTGATGTGTTAGAAGCAGGAAAAATGTAAGGATGTGAGCCACTTTGACAAGGGCCAAATTGTGATGGCTAGACGACTGGGTCAGAGCATCCCCAAAACTGTTCCTAACTTCTTCATGCCAGATACCTTAGCACACCTTCAGATGTATAGTGGAGTCCATGCCTCCAAGAGTTAGGGCGGCAAAAGGCGGACCTACACGATATTAGGTAGTATATCGGGCAGCATAATGTTATGGCTGATCGGTGTATTTTGGCGGTCCTTAATATACCATGGGCAGCCGGCCCAGGTCTCGTCTATGTGTGGGAAACACTGCATTGGCTAGGGTGAGACAACAGCTAACGTTAGCATCCAACCATTTGCTAGATATTATATTTGTTTGCTAGGAAAGAGGGTAAAAGCTAATTTTACAGTTTGGTAGTTTAACATGATACAATAGGAAAGGCTTGGCTAACATAATAACAAATATTTAATGTACTTGGTAGCTAATGTAACGTAAGCTAACATATTGTTATCTAGGAAGTGCTTAAAACTAGCATGGTGGTAGCTAGCTGGTAGGTATAGGTGGACAGGTAGTTTGAACTTTGTAATTTGGCATGTTTCCCTCTAAATTTTACAACGAATTGTGTTCAGTTGAATTTATGGAGAAGTGTTGAAATGATGACTACACTTAAACCACCTCGAACCTAGAATACAGTGGTACAAGAATATAACAGCATTTGAGCTTTCCACCCTGAGAGTGATGTCAAAAGGAAAATGGCCGCTGTGTGATGAGGGTGAATTGAAAGCCTTTTTGACTGAAGATGTTATTCAGTGGATGTCATTTTTCTGATTTCTAAGCTTTTCTTTTGGTCGGACATTTTTCCCTCCAGGAGCAATAACATAACACGGCTGAGAGATAACCATTATGCTCAACTGTGTCATTTTATATTTGAACGGTACACAGCGCTTCCAATCTCAGAGGTGTTCACATATGAGCCACAAGCTGTGATACTCATTGCCTCCTTCCCTCTGCTTTACATGTCAATGTGTTCCTGTATTGTGAATCTACTGACAGTCATCCAAATAATATTTTCTCCAAACAATCCTTTGCAATTAGTTGTTTTTCTTATGATTGCAAAGTTCTCCCCACGGACTTCTTTTCTTTTAAAATCAGCGTTTCTCAACTATAACATCTTTTATCGGTTTTGAGACAAAAATTAATTAGTTTTTGAAACAAACAGTTTTTCTTTCTTTTCTGCTAATGATGTATGAGTTGTTCAGACACTGCTATTTTATGATTTTGAAATTGTAAATTAGAGCATAAGGCCTTTGAAGATTAAAACACCCATTCATCTGCCTTGAATCGTTGTTTTCCTTTTCACATAATGGCTATTCTTATGGGTTGCTCTTCATGGCGGCTTTATCATTTATTATATTCATTATTCGCTTTGACTGATAACTGCATATCCTCCCTTTTTTCCTTTCCCTGGTCTCATCTGCAGGTTTTAAAACCCGGAGCTAGAAAAATCAAGCATTCCTTTGTTCGCTGTTCATTTGGAAGGCAGACTTTGCTGGCTTGTCCCTCTAAGCAGTGATATTGTGGAAGCAGCTCATGGCAAGCATCCTCGGAAAAGATATTCTGCTCCGCTTAGCAGGTTCATGAATACTGAACGGCATTGTAAAGATCAAACAGAGTGAACGTGGCGTTCCAGCGAGCATGCTGGAGAGGAGTGTGGTTGACACTTTGACACTTGCAATTGTGTCATTATTACAAAGCCGTGATGGTCGGAGTAAATGTTTATTGAAATGAAAATCAGCCATGAGCTTTTTACCGCAGAAAGATATTTGGTAGTAGTATGTTCCATTTACTTTCTGATCTGAAGCAAACTTCTTTATTTATCCGGTCATCACTGTAAATGTGCTACTATTAAAACAGCGTGGCCAACTGCCCTACTTGCTTTCTGGCATCTCTGATACGATATTCTGGGCCTGACTCCTGAGTCACTCCATCTTGGTTTCCTTCCAGATTTGAATCACTTCCAGAAAGCAAAAAAACTTTTCCCCATGTTTTCCACTCTCCTCTGGTGCTGGATTCAGTCGTCAGAGTCTCCTTTAGAGGGAGCACTGTAGCTGTCATATTTCTCCTTTATAAAAACGGCCTGTTTGAAGCAACCAGCAACAAGAGATCTGAGGCTGCTTGCACCTGTCTGCTGCACTGTTTCGCCCTGCGTACAGCCATCGCCTCTCCTCGTCCTTCATCTTTGTTTGGAATCCTTGGGTCTGTTTTGGGTAAATGAGGTTCATGACCCTGGCTTTCTGCATGGCCAAGCTCTCACATCGTTTCCTCACGGTCGAGGGGGGAGAGAGGCTGGCACTCAGATGGAAAGCGCTCTCAGCAGACGGTTTGGTAATTACACACTGGAAACCAATCAGCCTGAACAATGCTTCTTAATTAGCAGAACAAAACAATAGTGCATGGATTGGAGGACCCTGGAGGTCACACGCTCCCCTCAGGTATCCCTCAAGGTGCACTTTAAAGCGCCACGATCCCTTTTTGACCATTCTTCACGTCCTCCGATCAGTCGGACGGGCTCCCGGTGATCACAGATGCAGCTCAGCAGGTAGAAAGAGCGACCGTGTGCACCCGATAAAGCAGCCGGGTCCTGTTGGATGTGGCAGAGATTCTCTTTTAAGCTGTGACTGTCTGATAGCCAGAATGGATGAGCGTTTTGGTCTCTGCTGGAGGATGCGAGCAGAAGAGAAGAGAGGTCACCTAATCCATTCTAATCAAGGCTACAGCAGCAACACACATGGTATTCATTAGTAAACAAGAGGAAGAGCCGCTCCTCGACAAACAACTCGGCCGTAATTAGCATGTAGAGGATCGCAGGGTGGACAAAACCTGCGATAGGGGTCAGGACGAACCTGCACTGTGTTTGATTCTTACAATCGAATCTCCTCACATCAGATTACACCGGCTACAAGTCATACAGTTTGATAAATGCTCCAACTATAAATGGAATCCCTGCGTTTCTCTTGCACATTTGATATTTACAATAATATTCATAATGGACTACGTGCGCTTGCAGTAATTCATCTTGTAATACAACCCAGCCTAAATTATTACCATGAGAAACCCGCTTCCAATTTCCTGCCTGGAAAGATCTTAGATCTCTTCATAAAGCTTCATGAAAATGACGGTTAAAGCATTTGAGATAAAGAAAATCTGGATCTGTAGATTATTAGCGCAGGAGCGAGGGTGTAAGTGAAGGTGTGGAGCTGCTGCAGTGTGACACGCTGCCAGGGACTTTCTCTATTCTCTCCTATTAGCAGTTAGGTAGAGCAGGCTGGTAATAGTTTTTTCATGTCTATTAATGTCTCTCTCCAGAGCCAGTAGTTACATGCTGTGTCATTAAAGGTCAGAGCAAATTGGATCCTCAAATGGAGACAGCGTGAAAAAAAAGCAGGACTTCTTAATAGCTCGCGTAAGGTTGCCAATAAACGCTCTGATTATTATTAATGATTTTTTCCCCGTATTGATTTAAAGCTGTCTTGTTGTTGAGGTCTTGGGCGAGATCTCCCGTAGTCAGACTAAATGTAAAGAACTCTGCAGCCGCCAAGGACTACTTTACATGCTTCTTCTATATTTCTCATATGGCCAGAACGTATTTATTGTTCAGTATACACTCAAATATACACAAAAATATAAACGCAACACTTTTGTTTTTGCTCCCATTTTTCATGAGCTGAACTCAAAGATCTAAGACTTTTTCTTTGTACACAAAAGGCCTATTCCTGTCAAATATTGTTCACACATTTGTCCAAATCTGTGTTAGTGAGCACTTCTCCTTTGCCGGGATAATCCATCCTCCTCACAGGTGTGGCATATCAAGATGCTGATTAGACAGCATGATTATTGCACAGGTGTGCCTTAGGCTGGCCACAATAAAAGGCCACTCTAAAATGTGCAGTTTTACTGTATTGGGGGGGTCAGAAAACAAGTCAGTATCTGGTGTGACCACCATTTGCTCCTTCGCATAGAGTTGATCAGGTTGTTGATTGTGGCCTGTGGGATGTTGGTCCACTCCTCTTCAATGGCTGCGAAGCTGCTGGATATTGGCAGGAACTGGAACACGCTGTCGTATACGCCGATCCAGAGCATCCCAAACATGCTCAATGGGTGACATGTCCAGTGAGTATGCTAGACATGCAAGAACTGGGATGTTTTCAGCTTCCAGAAATTGTGTACAGATCCTTGCAACATGGGGCCGTGCATTATCATGCTGCAACATGAGGTGATGGTCGTGGATGAATGGCACAACAATGGGCCTCAGGATCTCGTCACGGTATCTCTGTGCATTCAAAATGCCATCAATAAAATGCACCTGTGTTCGTTGTCCATAACATACGCCTGCCCATACCATAACCCCTCCGCCACCATGGGCCACTCGATTCACAGCGTTGAATTCATCCGTGAAGAGAACACCTCTCCAAAGTGCCAGACGCCATCGAATGTGAGCATTTGCCCACTCAAGTCGGTGACGACGACGAACTGCAGTCAGGTCGAGACCCCGATGAGGATGACGAGCATGCAGATGAGCTTCCCTGAGAAGGTTTCTGACAGTTTGTGCAGAAATTCTTTGGTTATGCAAACCGATTGTTGCAGCAGCTGTCTGGGTGGCTGGTCTTAGACGATCTTGGAGGTGAAGATGCTAGATGTGGAGGTCCTGGGCTGGTGTGGTTACACGGGGTCTGCGGTTGTGAGGCCGTTTGGATGTACTGCCAAATTCTCTGAAACGCCTTTGGAGACGGCTTATGGTAGAGAAATGAACATTCAATTCACGGGCAACAGCTCGGGTGGACATTCCTGCAGTCAGCATGCCAACTGCACGCTCCCTCCAAACTTGCGACATCTGTTTTTGTTCAGTGTATATACATATGTAGTTATAGAAATCAAAACCACAGGAAAAAATGAAGAGAAAGAAAAGAAGAAAGGAAGGAGCCAGATAGTTCCTCCGCTCTGAATGGCAGTAAGATGTTCCTCAATTCCTGGTGGACAGTAAATTCTTTATTTTCTCCTCCTCAATATTAACCACATGCACATAGTGAGGAGATACGTTCTGATCTACATGTGGATGAATATTAATGACATAACGTATGAATGTAGGTTTCTCCAGCATAAAGAAAATACATTGTGAGCAGAGACATAAGTGAGCTGGCTGACTAGGGACTATAGGTAACTACCTCCTGCCTTTTTTTAATGTGAGGGGCTTTCATTCTGAAGTCCCATCGGCGGAGCGGGGAAGCTGGAAGTTATGCAACATTGCTCTGCAGTATAAAGCTGTTACTGTTTTATGATACTGTGAAGCGATATAAGATTGAGGTGGGTTCACGGAGAGGAAGTGTTTGAATGCATCGTTAGCAGGGATGGGTCATGATTCTCGTATATTCAAATAGTCATTAATCTATAAAAATCAACTATTATCTTAAAAATATATTTTTTCCATCTAAATGTTTGCTAACCGCTAGTGCTAGGTGCCGGTAGAGCGGGTGTGGCGCTGTGAGATTTGGAACCGGAGAAAAATGCTTCTGCAGCCGTCAAAAAAAACCCAAAAATGAGGTCGAGTGCAAACTTTGCCGGGTAAAACTTGCATGTCATAAGTAGGGATGGGACAAAATATTGATACTGCAATATATCGTCGTCCTGACTCGTTCAATACAACTATCGCTAGGCAGGCGCCAAATATCGCTTTTTTAATTTAAAAATATACGTCACGCTAAACAAGTTTCCCTGCGATTTTGACTCACTGCATCACTACTTCATGACTACTCGTTGCGGCTCTTATGACATGAATAAGGCTAACATGGACAAAAATTAATTGGCCGAAGAAGTTAATCAGATATCGTGATGTATTATCCTATGATTGTGTATATCGATTATCAGAGAATCGCTGTATTGTTATCGTGGGCCGTGTATCGCATCGTGAGCTACCCTGTGATTTCCATCCCAGTCTACAACAACTACGTGCATGTAACTTTTGTGAGGCCTAAATAGGGAGGACCATGTTGCCTAAAACATACTGAATTGTCGTATGACAGGCTCATTCTTACCGTAAGAGAAACTATCCATGTCTGTGTATTATACAGGGAAGACGCACAGTTTATTATACCCTGTCTTTCATAGGTGTTTTTTCTCAGTAGACACTCTGACAAAAAACACAAAAAAAAACAGTTCTGAAAAAGTAATCCCCTCTCTCTCCTTATGTCTGTCTGTTGGTGAAAAATGCTTGAATAGTTCTCAGTGCATTTATGTTGAAATGCCCATCCCTAATTGTTTGTCGTGCTGACATTAGCGTTGGCTTACTAAAAGTGACATTTCCAAATAAACAGTAAAAGTGCATAAAAATTTGAGAAGTAAAAGGTGGTTTATTTTATTTGTGCCTTTTTTAATGTAAAGGGGCTTTTTTTTTAATCTAAAACTGAAAGTATAGAAGGACAGTTCTGTGACATTGCTCTGCAGTATAGGCTTTAGCTCTCATGACATGGAGTGTGGATAAACTACACTGCACATCATAGAAAACTCATGTCCTTCAAAATAAAAGCGCAGCAAAGACTTTTTGCCACAACATTTTTTTTCAAGCACACATTCGCGACTCACTGAAAACAGCTCCGTTGAGAACCAGGGAGCTAATGCATATCAAAAGCTTTAGTTAAAAAAATATGGCAAACATAACACAGCGAGAAATATTTCAGCTACTTTCAGATTTACTTCAGGTAAAACACGTTGACAAATGTCAACATTAACTTATCACATTTCTATTACGATGCAGACTTAAGTGATGACAGATACGACTTTAGGTAGAGATGATATTTAATCACTTATATCAAAAAGACCCATGTGTGTTTGTCGAACGCATCTTTAATTTTGATATTAGATGAATTATGATTGATTCCTCTGGCTATGTTATGTTTGTTTACCTTGCTTTTTGTTTGTCTTTGTCTTCTTGTTGTGTTTGGCATGTTTGTTCAAGACAAGAATAAATAAATAAATGCTTATAACTAGAGGTCGACCGATTGATCGTATTGACCGATTAATCGGCCCCGATAGGACTTATTAAAATCTATAATCATCGGCGGATCTGGGCTCAGATAGTGGCCAATGGCTGTGCAGCCTCAGGCGGGGACGTACATTGCGTGCATTCGCCGTTTTAATGGAGTCTCCATACGTGACATACAGGTAATGCAGGTACCTGGGATAATTAATGAAAGTTAACTTTATAACATAGCTTTATTCACAAATTACGATCATGATAAGGTTGTTGTTTAAAGTATTGCATTATTAATGAATTAGACTATCGTTAACTTTCACTGCTTTTCTGCCGAGCTCATGCTGCTGTCTCTGTTTAGCTAGCAAGCTCGCTACAATTTGGCTAGCAGTGAGTGCAAGCCTAGCACAACTAATGGGATCATATCTGATCATTTGAGGGGCACTTTTGCTGAAAATATAAGTTTGGGTGTGCATCTCCCGAGGATACTCTTAACAACTGTTAGAAACTATTGTACGTGGAGACCGTGAGAGGGGTGGGTGGGGGCTAAACCTCTGCTGTACCGGGGAACAGCTGACAAGTGGTACGTGATTCATATTATATCTGACCCGTTTCAGTTTATTTCTCCCCTCAAAAATTATCTCTGGAATATAACGTAACAATATCAGCTCTCCACGATACAAGACAGGCGGGCAGGGAGGAAAATAAACAATTTAACTGTTACTTAAATTACATACCCATTTGATGTTGTCTCTTCTAAATAATCCAACCACGTAACGTCAACTGTCCATTCATGACATGAAATCACACTTTTTATGATCCTCCTCACTCCGGTAACGTGCACAAACACTAATAGTTTGTAAGAGTGGTATTTAAAAATGTAACGGGACGCGCAGCATCTGGCCTGATATACGCCACGGAGCGCATCGCCATGTAAACAAATCCAACATATTTCCAACTATGTAATCCAGCAGATCACACTTCAGGATGCTCTCCGTACTTATTATCAAAGTCGAAGTGGCAAAAAACGGGTTTATTAAAAACCGGTGTTTGCATAAGGCTGCTGTAGGAGTAAAGCACGCCACGGCGTCAACACAAACTGTTGTGAACAACAATGCGTAGGTAAAGTTAAAGGGAAAGAACGAGAGACTGACGCAGGGGCGATACATTCGCTTTTTATATAAGATTCTTACGGTAACTTCTTTGATGCTACTTGAGTTGTTTCTGCTGAATTAGTGTTTCTATTTTTTTCTCCCATATATATGCCAGAAAGCTTCCGTGATGATAATAACCATTCATTTGTAACTTTAGTAAAACTTTACTTTATCAGAAATGTTTTATTAAACCAGCAACTTTAAGAAAACAACTGCAGTATCATTTCAATTTAAAAATTATTAATAAAGTGCAACTTAAATCATTCATTTAAATAAATATTGAATATATAAAAGTAAATAATAAAGTTATATATATATATGTACATTATCTATTTGATAGCCTATTTGGTTAATAGCTGTATTGATTTGTTTTACATGTTTCTTGTTTCTTACATCAGATGGCAGCAGGAGGAAACAGTCGTCCCTCTACGGGACTATTCTGCTGAGGAGAGGCACAATGTGAGCACAACAAATTGAGTTAGATGTTCTTTTGCAGATTATATTTTCTTTACTACTTATTTTATTTATTTAGGTATTCATTTCTCTTTGAGATTCATGTTCCGTTCCAGATTTATGTTTTTATTTTGTTATTTATTCGACACAGACTTTCAGTTCAACTATTATGTGTAAGGATATGTTATAAACATAAAGATTGTTCATTTAAATTAGTTTAATTTTTTTCGTGGGGTAGGGAGATATCGGCCGATTAATCGGCTATCGGCTTTTTCAAACTATCGTTATTATATCGGCCTTTAAAAATCCACTATCGGTCGACCTCTACTTATAACTGACATACAAACAAAAAACATTGAGCCCCAAAAAAGAGAGAAGATTGTTGACATTTGAAAAAAGAAAAAAGCCCCTTTGACTCTGACATTAAAGCCATCATTGTGTCCAAATAAGCTTTAACTAGGATTATTTTATCAAATCAAGCAAGCTGAGGTTGAAATATAAGTTTGGGGATGAGTAAGAAGTAAAAGGTCCACCCGTGGTTTACCAAAGACTCAGCAAAAAGTGCAAAACCCCTCCTCCTCCTCCTGCTCCTCCTCCTCCTCTGTAATCATTTTCACACATTTCTGCAGTGCTTCTTCTCATATTAGAGAAATCTGATCTTCACTAACTCGCAGGTGCACTGACTGTAATATACTGAAAAATAAAATAATATACAAAGCCTGAGACCGAGCACTAAAAGGCACCACAATAATTAGTCAAAGGTTCCTCTTTGCCCTTTTCCCCGGCTGCACGCCTGTCATCACTCCACAAGGTGCCAGAGAGTCCAACACTCGGTAATGCTCAGAGCACCTTTAAGGACAAGACAGCCGCACCTTCCCCCACCCCATCATTTCTGCCATATCGACTGCCAAGTTGATATTTCAGTTTCTGTTATGTGACATTTGGCTGAGTGAACAGAGGTGCCGGGGACAGCCATCACCAGGAGAGGAGAGGAGGCAGAGCGGGCGGAGGGAGGGAAGGAGAGATAGACGGAGGAGGAGAGGTGTTGAAAGGGACACGGAGAGAGAGAACTAACAGACAGTGAGTGAGGTGGAGGGATTGAGGCAAAGGAAGAGCTGTCATATCCACCCTTATCACAGCGGTCTGCAGTTTTCCAAATGTCTCTTTTCAAGCGGAGCCGGAGTGTGCATATTAACTGTAATGGTGTGTGTTTGTCCGGGCCCCTGCTAGGCCGGTCACATCCTGCACACTCTCTGCAGGAAAACTACACCATATTACCAACACACACCAAACCCTAAAACCTCACCTGCACCACAAACACACATTTTCATCTGTTTTCAACCAAAGGATTTATTCTTGTATTCTTTCCGGGGAGTGTGCCGTGGGAAATGTTGCCACGATTTTCTCAGAGAGGAATAAGAAACAAAGGAGGAGAAGTAAAGAAGTCAAGTGTAGCAGCACACATCAGGCAGAGTTTGATTTATTGATTATTAAAGAGAAAGATTTCAAGACTCCTTCCCCCTCGTGTCCCGTGATCCCAGCAAGTACTACACTCTCATTGGATAAACTGTCCAGATGAAGCGTCCCCTGCCTACATTAAGTAGCTCATCTGAAAGCTGTTATGCAATGATAACCTTGAAATCCAGAGAGCTCAATCTGCGGATGCAATACTGTAGAACAACGTGAGGCACACATCAGATAAATACGCGGAGCTCGTACCCAGGTGAAATTTTAATGAAAGCCCTACATAAGATATGTGTTTGAGTCTGAAGTGTGCCAGGCAGACACACTGACTCAGGAGTGTGTGTGTGTGTGTGTGTGTGTAATGTATGCTGGAGAGATGTGTGAGTACACTTTGTGTGTGTTCAATAGGGATGCACCGATTGAGAAAATCAGGGCCGATATCAATACCAATGTTTAAAAGAACAATTTTGCCAATATTTTTGTCAATACTTGAATGTTTGTAATCATTAATGCCCTCGTCTTGATAAGGGGCCAAAATGTACTTTAATTATAGGAAAGTAAAAAGCCTCTATAGCAGGGCAGCACCTTGAGTCAAATCGGATTTGGCCGTTCAATATGCTGATTTTTTTTTTTTTTCATATAGCAGTGTTGGGGGGGGTACTCTGATTAAATATATTAGAGCCTTAGGCCCTGTGAATATACAAGGAGCCTCATTCACCTTCATTAGGCTTTAAAAACATATAACAAAAACTGTGATGCAGACTCACAGCGCTGAGACAGGGTTCCCACTCTTTTTAAGAAATCCTTTTCCAGGACCTTTCCAGGAGTTTTCGGGACAGCACTTGCTCTCAAATGGTCACCTACATTTACCGGTAGGTCTAGTACTGACACATTTAACCCCAGTTTTATTCCTCCTTTTTTTGATGATGCAGGGTTCTGGATGAAGTGTCTCAAGCCCCTTTTACACTGCCAGTTCAAGGCGGGATTATTACACCTGTTATGTTCTGTCTTCTGTGTAAAACACACGGAGGCACAATGATGGAGCGAAGTCATTCATTAAGTCTACTATCTATCCAAGTTACACCTGAAAGGACATAGCAATGTATTGAAAAAAAAAAAAGATTATAAAATTCAAGTGTCATACTTTTCTATCGTCTTTCAGTTGGTTAGAAAGCGTCTAAAGGCGGCGATCTTACATCACTCGCAGGACTCGATTGTGAATGTGACAGCTCTGGGAGCCACGACCGGAGTTGAGGCGGCAAACTTGTGCTGAGCGTGGGGCTAAATTAAATTTAAATTTTCCAGGACAACATGAAATTATTTCCAGGATATTTGGTCATTTTAATCAATTTCCAGGTGTTTCCAGGACTGGAAAACTAGTCTCTAAATTTCCAGATTTTCCAGGTTTTCCAGGACGCGTGGGAACCCTGTGAGAGGGGGAGAGCACGAGCACAGAGGGAGGGAGTGATCGCGGACTGAAGTGATGACTTGATAGACAACTTAGTTTGATCATGAAGCCGGATGATCGTCTACAGCTCTGTGTGAAATATATGACCTACACAGCAGACTGGAGTCTCTGTTAACAGTGACAGACAGAAGAATTTCAAATCGACAGACAGAGATTCAACTCGTCGACTTACAGGGGGCAGCCCTACTCTTTAGCCTGTTTTACAACTGGTCATAGTACAAACATTTTTCTGTGCTTGCATTGCCTAACAAAAATCTTTCTGAAAACATAAATACTTTTATGTTACAATTAAATTTTCTGCACAATTAATGAAAACATTGGCTACTGCCTCGCCGCATGCCACCTTATTTACCGATGTCTGTCCACACGGCCGTTAGTGGCTGATTCAGCGGATGCATCGGTGCATCCCTAGTGATCAAGGTGTATGATTAGTAAGAGTTAAATGTGATTAATGACAGTTTAGTTAGTTTAATTTTTATGTAAAAAACAAAATGATAAACACACATCCATCATCTATACTGCTTATCCTGTTCAGCGTCGCTGGGGGCTGGAGCCTATCCCATCTGTCCCAAGTACACCCTGGACGGGTCGTCAGTCAATCACAGGGCTGACACAGACAGACAGACAACCACTCCCAGTCACATTCTTACATTTTAGAGTCACCAATTAACCGAACAAGCATGTCTTTGGACTGTGGAAGCAAGCAGGAGTAACCGGAGGGAACCCACGCATGCACCGGGAGAACATGAGAACACAGAGAGGCCTCCTTACATCTGAAACCAGGATACCAACCTGGAACCTTCTAGCACCACCATGTGACCCGAGCACGGTGGTCTTACTGTAGCAGAAGAAGACTTTTTTAATCCCCGAAGAAATTCAATGTTTTCACTTTGCTTTTACAAACATGCTTTATAGGCCAGAAATACACAGTTGTAAAGAACCCTATGGACATACGTTAATGGAGAGATGTCAGAGTGAGGGGGCTGCACATGGATGCGACCTGAGCAGTTGGAGGGATTCAGTGTCTGGCTCAAGGACACCGTGACAGTGCCCAGGAAAGGAACTGGCACCTCTCCAGACACCAGCCCCAATTCTAAACTTGGTCAGTACCGGGACTTGAACCGGCCACCCTCCAGTTCACAAGCCAATAATGCTATTAGAAATCACTGGGGGCAAATTTCAACTGTGTAGGCACAACGGGAAGAATAAACCCAATTTCTGACACAGTGTGCTGTAGTTTTATTTGTCCAAAAGACTACAAATACTGATATATTGTTTTATAGTGCAAAACATGTAATGATTGAAGCTTATATCCTGTAATTAAACAGGTCATCTACATAGTGTTGGTTTCAGAGCATAGGTAACAGGAATAGTACAACACAAAACCAACATAGAGGCTGTCGCTATCATAAATATATCAGTTTCTAAAATAAGTCTGGATTGTGCTTTCATTCGAATGTTATAACTTTTTTCTCTACTGCTCAAAATATTGTCATTGTTTGGAGAGCGTTCTTCACTTTTCAATAAACTCGTCGTAGTAAGGCAGCAGGGTCGTGTCGTATAAAAAGAAACTCTGAGTCTCCAGTTTAAAGAATCTTCCTCCTGACAGGAAGTACAGTTACTTTGTACTTAATGAAAAGGGTATGGCATTCACCTTGTGTAATCACTTCATTAAAATGTTGAACTTTCCAACTTCAACTCAAATATAAAGTCATTCTACAGTAATAAAAAAAGATATAGGCTTTCCTTTGTTTTGTTATAAAAGTGCGGCGTTTCAAAGGTTAAACCAAACGAGCAGAAGATGATGTACCCTCACCTCTGATGGTTGAAAACATTCTAATCATATTTCAGTCTGACTTCAGCGTCAGCATCCTCATTAGACTGTCTGGTGCATGTTACTTTTGAAAAGACTTGCACCAACCCTCCTTGAGTCACACTCACAGCAGATTCCTATTTGGTCTGTGACTTTTACCGACTTGTCAGATGTGTGAACTATCGGATGGCTTGAACAGACATTCATGTTTCCAACAGGATGATTCCTGTGATCTCCTACCTTTTCATCTGACTTGACAACCACTGGGATGATCTCCCTTTCTTATATCCCCAGTAGATGAATTACAAAGATTATTTTTTTCTGATGTCATTCAGTTTCTTCTAAAGTCAACACCAGCTCCCGATTTTAATCTCTTCAATATATTGTTTTTTGACCAATACCTAAAAAACGTAAGACATTTTCGCCTGCCTAAGTACTGGAATATAACACAAATGAGCCTGAATGTCGTTACATACATGCAACATAGACTCCATTTAAGAATATCTGTCTCATAATGGAAGAAAAACAAAGATGAAACATGGCAGTCTAGGTCTATACAATATTAATACTGATACTTGTGACTAGGGGTGGGACAAAATATCAATACGGCAATATATCGTCGTCCTGAATCGCGTCGTCCTGGTGGCGCTTATGACATGAATGAGGGTAACATGAATGGAAATTAATTGGCCGAAGAAGTTAATCAAATATCGTGATGTATCATTATATGAAATATCAATTATCGCAGAAGTATTGTGATATTATTGATATTGTGAGCCACGTATCACATACCATATCGTGAGTTACCCTGTGATTCCCAACCCTACTTGTGACCTACATATACACATTGACTTGCAGGAGGGAAGAACAAAAAATTAGGACAATAAAAAAACAAGACTAGGTCAAAACCTCATATGTGGCGGACCGCATCAGCGCAATGTGCGCTTTTGTGGGCAATGTGTTACAAGGACTGTCCTTATTAGGCCGATGACAACGTGTTTGAAAGCAGGTGCACGCTACGGACGAAGGCGAGGACAGCGGACGAGCAGCGGAGGAGCAGCCCCGCCTACTCCCCGAACAAAGTACCCAGAGCCGTATAGACAGAGAGTCGCGTCAGTCGAGGTTCAATATGCTCCATGATCCACCATTGCGATGTCGCAATTCTCTCTCTCTACGGCTGTGAAAGTACTGTCACTCACTCACTCACTCAGTTACTCAGTCAGTCAGTCAGTCATACAGACCGATGTGTAGGGCTGACCCCGGCAGTCAGCCAAAAATAATCTACCATAACTGCCTGAGCAAGCCCAGGACACGACAATATCCGAAACCATCAGCTATAGTCTGACAATGATATCCAGGAAAGACTTCCTTTTTTGTGTGCTGCATTGTTTACAGTCTGTCGAGCAGCTATCTTGAGAGGTAAAAAGCAGTTGGGGTGGAAGTTCGATGTCTACTTCGTCTGCTTGCCTGAACAGTGTGTGACGGTCCTAAAACTTCGTGATTTTGATTTTGGAATACATGTTAACAGGTTAGAGCCAACACCAACTATATTTCCTATACTGTAGATGCAACCAAAGCCTCCTGATAGCTGATTGGTCAATAGTGCTCCAACTACAAACCGAAACCAAAATCTGGTCCTGCATTTTTATGCAGAATCTGTAAATAGAGATTAGACACACAATAATGTGTACATGCGACAGATGAGTGATTGTTACCTCTCGATCCCACAGGATCCGGCTCCGGCGCGTTCCGTCTGCGCCACATTTCTGGTCCGTCAACGGCGTGAGCCCTCGCCAACAGGAAGCGTGTCTGGTCCGCAGAGCAGCGGGGCGCTGGCCCAAGCAGCTGGATTCGCAAGATCGCGGGAGAACTACATTATCGCGTGAAAGTTAGAAATCACGCGATAACATCGATGCTAACAGAGCAACACACCAACTACAGTTGAGTTTGCACATCCGAGGTTGATTATCTGCTCATTTGGAAATCATTCCGTGATATTTGTGCTTCTACCATGGCTGAGTACACTACTTAATTAAAAGTGTTCTTTTTTCGAGATTTCAGTGTGTGGATCTTAAAATAAACGAAAAAAAACGGGAGTCTGTACCGGTCTGAACATGGTGTTTTATTTTGAAATGACCGGATTCTGTATGCTGCTTTCGTGTGTGACTTCCTGTTTGGAACGATCTGCTCTGTTGAGCTTGACGCGTGTTTGAAGCGGCCTACGTCAAAAATAGACCCGGCGCGTATCTTTAGCGGAGCAGAGCGGAGAGACGCTTCTGGGACGCGCCGGAGACGGACCGCGGCGCGTACTGTGGAATCACGATCATTGACTTGAATGGGCGCGATCGACTCTGGAGGTCGCGGCGCACACGGAACTCGCCGGAGACGGATCCTGAGACGGATCCTTGGTTGTACCCAGCCAGCTTGGTCTGGATGGTCTAAAGTAGGCAGCACTGACTCAAGAGCCTTAATAAGCTCCATGGCAAACAATGTTATATCTCCATTAAGAAGAGACACAAGATGATAACCTGATCATGATTTACTATTTTTCTTTTTTCCAGTTAAACTGTAACAATAGCTGTGTTTACATTCCTATGAAAGCCTCATTCTCTGATGACTTGCTGGAACGTGTCCAACAAGAGAGGGCCAAACTCGTCCCAGACTGGGAGATAAAGCTGTGGAGGGATGCATCTACACCAGGTGATTTGCCATCATTCATTCGTTTAAGTGCACCACATAGCTAGATTAAAGTAATTAGAGAGTCAAGTGAATTCATTTGTTTTTGTTAATTTGGGAAGATTTAAGCCGTCAAAGAGAGAATCGATGTTAGATTATGTATTTCACGTCTAACGAGCTGCTGAATAGAATTTTAAAAGTCTTCATTAATTGCTCCTGGATTCTCACCAAGACCCCAAGAAAAATCTGTATTTTGATCATTTCTATGAATATTTAAGAGAAAGTAACTGCAATTAATGTTCAGATATTTGGTTTGTCTTCCTCTATGAACTGAAAACTCTGTTCAGTTCAGCTTGTTATGCTCTCTCAATTAATTATTGTTTCTCACTACAGTTTGATAATGGGTGAAGGCAAAGTGAAACCTTCACTGCATCCCATAAATACCCCACATAACAGGAATCCTGCTTACTCTAATTAGGTCAGTAAGTCTGCATTTACATGTGACTGGTACAATAATATTAGACTAAAACATCACCTTTAAAAACAAACTTATTTCCAAATTCACAGTGAGTGAGCATGGGGATCCGTTGAACATGTAAACAATCTCAGCCTTATTAATATAATGTATGATGACACACTGGCTTACGTAAAAAATATATCCCATTCAAGATTTATTGCAGAGTAGAAAGCAAACAATTTTAAATTAGGTTGGTAAATTCTCCAGACATCACTCAGGGAATGATTGATTTTTTTTTATTCTAAGTGCTGAAGAGGCTGAGTCATTGGCCTGGGCCGACCTCTCCATGCACGGATCAAGAGCAGAGTTCACGTCACGCATCATTCCGTCTGCACTTCAGAGATATTAACCAAGCTGCTGTAGAAGGTGAATCATACATGGATCCAGACATGGACACATTTTACTACCAAACTGTCATTGGACATAAAACACTTTGGTTCTTTTTTTCAGACCAAATACAAGTACTTACATTTGGGTACTGGCCGATACAGAGTACCGATATGAGTGCTTTATAATATCATTACAGGTCTCATAATGACTTTAAAAGCATGTTTCTTTTCTGCCAGATGTTCCTCACTTTCTGACTGTAACAAAGTAAATAGACAGAATGATGCAACTGTTGCTGACATTGTAACGCTCAACTTTGTTTGACTTAAACATGACACTGCCACACATTAAACTTTCCTGTAACCTGTAACAGTGGATTTCAGTATAACACAACATACCACATGTAGTGTAAAAAAGGTCGCGTGATGGGCACTCCTATTTCTGAGCGCACCTGAACGCAGCACTACACAGCGCATCCCCCCGAAACACGGCAGTGAGGGAGACATGCCCGGACTTGTTTACTGCAGCTACTACAGAGACATCGCGTGCGGCCATGAATATGTAAGCTAGTTTGCCTTAATGTTTATGTTACACTGTGTTAGCTTCAGTTTGGCCGTGAGTGGACATGTAAGTGCTGTCTGTGAGGACTAAGCCTTTACCTGAAAAGTGCCCCCTCTCCGCTTACCTGCTTAAAAGACGGGAGGCTACTGTCGGCTGCGGTTGTATCGGCATTGTTTTATGTGTACGAGTACTTAAGCTCCGATACCGCCCGATACCCAATACTGGTATCGGTGCATCCCTAAAAGCACTGATATCATGTCATTTCCTGTTTTGGCAAAATAAAAAGTGTCTTTTGTATTAAAATGAAACCATTTCATAACATTTTTCATAGCATAAGGAACACATTATTTCACAATCATTATCAAGTGTCCTTTTTCTGTGGATATTTTATAAGCAGCTGATGCAAAAGAGAACTAAAAGTCTTGACCTGGTGAAATAACAACAACAAGAAAATACAGACAGTAACAGGGCAGCCTTGCACAGCCACCTCTTGAATATTTTATTATAAGGTCTGCACTGAATGCATTTAAAGGTTCTCTGTGTCAACTATAGAAAAACAATATTAACACAGCACGAGGGACTTGTTGGTATCAGTTGACCCTGCCAGTCAGTACTTCGTTTACACTGCTTTAACATTCTGTCTCTTTGACCAAGAGGAGGCAGAAACGCTGATGGAAAAATTATCTCCTTTCACAAATGTTTGTATAACAAGTCAGGCTATAATAGGATCATTTCACTTCTCTACTGGGTGTTGATCACCTTTGCTACATTAGATAGATGTTAAGACTTTAACGCGACTACTTCAGTGTGTGTTTGCACAATCAGCTCATCCTATCACACGTTCACCTATCACCTTTGGTTACTTTAGTGTTTTGCACTGAGCAAGGTAAACTTGGTTCGTCTGAACTTGGAGTTGCGTGTTTTGAGAGAGTTTTGCTAAGAGCTGGAGCTACTAAAGTTTATTGACTGCAGAACCATATCAATAAACTGAGGTGCAGTATTAGTGATCCTTGGAATAACTACTATTTTGAGCAGTCATAAGTAAGACCCAAGGTGTAAAACTGAAACATAAACAAACTGGAATAACTGCCTCATGTTTGTCTGCTCCTCTGCCAACCAGCTAGAGCTCACATTCATCAACGTTTCCCACAGTATTACAGTGCAACTAAGTAGGCCTACAGGTTGCACCACAAATATTACAGTTAAGACAAAATACAAAAAAACCCATCTCTTACCCGTTCACAAACAGGTATGTGACGGGTAGAGTGAGGGGGGATTTCCACAAATCGATGGCGGGATGGGGGTAATGGCCAGAGTGGCATGGACTCCACTAGACCTTTGAAGGTGTGCTGAGGTTTCTGGCACCAAGACGTTAGCAGCAGATCCTTTAAGTCCTGCAAGTTGCGAGGTGGGGCCTCCATGGGTCGGACTTGTTTGTCAGCACATCCCACAGATGCTCGATTGGATTGAGATCTGGGGAATCTGGAGGCCAAGTCAACACCTTCAACTTGTTGTCGTGTTCTTCAAACCATTCCTGAACCATGTTTGCAGTGTGGCAGGGCGCATTATCCTGCTGAAAGAGGCCACTGCCATTAGGGAATATCCTTTCCATGAAGGATGTACTTGGTCTGCAACAATGTTTAGGTAGGTGGTACGTGTCAAAGTAACATCCAAATGAATGGCATGACCAAGGTTTCCCAGCAAAACATTACCTTAAGCATCACACTGCCTCCACCGGCTCGCCTCCTTCCCATAGTGCATCATGGTGCCATGTGTCCAAGATAAGCGACGCACACCAGCCGGCCATCCACATGATGTAAAAGAAAACGTGATTCATCAGACCAGACGACCTTCTTCCATTGCTCGGTGGTTCAGTTCTGATGCTCACATGCCCATTGTAGGCGCTTTCAGCAATGGACAGGGGTCAGCATGGGCACCCCAACCAGTCTGCAGCCAAGCAGCCCCGTACGCAACAAACTGTGATGCTCTGTGTGTTCTGACACCTTTCTATCAGAACCTTTTTCAGCAGTTTGAGCTACAGTACCTCATCTGTGGGATCGGACCACACGGGCCAGCCTTCGCTCACCACGCACATCAATGAGCCTTGACCGACCATGACCCTGTCGCCAGTTGATGGGTTTTCCTTCCTTGAACTATTTTTGGTACTGAGCCCTGCAGACCGGGAGTACCCTGCAAGAGCTGCAGTTTTTGGAGCTGCTCTGACCCAGTTGTCTAGCCATCACAATTTGGCTCATGTCAAGTGACTCACATCCTTACGCTTGCCCATTTTGCCTGCTTCCAGCACATCAACTTGGATGACAAAATATTCACTTGCTGCCTAACATATCCCCCCCACTGACAGGTACCATTGTAGCGAGATAATCCTGACCTGTCAGTGGTCATTGTGATATGGCTGATCGGTATATAATTTAACATCTAAGTTAACCTTTGACCTTTTGGAGAAAAAAACTCTCTCTTCATATTTTATTTCTACTAGATATTTGTGTGAAATATTTCTACGAATCCTTGAGGTTTGGCTAAAAATGTTTCTTTCAAGAGATGACGGTGACCTCTGACCTGCAAAATCAGGTCATCCTCGAGTCCAAGTAGATGTTTAGTGCCAAATTTAAAGATATTCCTTTCAGACTTTCTTGAGGTATTGTGTTCACAAAAATGGATACAGAAGGACGGAAGGACAACCAGAAAACTGAATGCCTGTGGCCACAACCTTTGCCAGTGTGGAGGCAGAAAAACTGCTGATTCATAAAGCTGGGTTCAGAAAGACCGATGCACGAGCTGTATGGGTCTTTATAGAGACTTTTCTTTACAGTGGGATTAGTCAAGGAGTTGACCTGAGGATAGAAAGAGATTGTCAGGGAAGGCAGAGGTCTAAAACCGAACAACATCAAATCATTTGAATTTGATACTGAAAGTCTGCCTGTTTGTAATCTGCAGCACTGTAGTTCAATGAAGCTCCCAGTACGTTTTACATTTTTATATCAGCAAGCCAACTAGGGTTGACTAAAGGATGGACAAATGCCAAATGCCTCTTTAATTGTTTATTTGATGGCATGAGATCTGCCATGACATTAACCCATTTTACAGTATTGTCACAGAGTCACGTTGCATTATTTACTTTGTTTACAGGTACAGTACACTTTGGTTCAGGCATGTTTTCTTGTTTCTGTCTATTTATCCGCACAAAGCAAACAAAAGTTTGTCTTTTCGATGCACAACAGAGAGAAAGAAAGACAGAGGGAGAAGACTAAACGGAGACTGAAACTTAATTTGGTCCTTGTTCTGTTGTACTTACTCACTCAATTATAAAACAGAAGCAGAGTCTCAGGAACATTCTGCTAAAGCCAATGTGACAGACACTCCTGAAATTTCACTGGCACGATTGATTCAATCTGCGGGCCTCAATAAGAAGTAAGATGTTGTCCTACATGGAGGCAAGGACAATTTACTGAGTCTCTACTTTACTTTGTTACACATCCAAATAGTCTATCAGGCAGCGCTATTTTATCATCTGCATCATAATCTCCATGAGATTGGCAGTCCTCTCCTCACCGTGTCTATTTGTTTTTCTACTTTGACTTTTTTGTTACATGAATTATGGGACATTTTAAATCCTTTTTTCGCAGGTGATGTGAAGGTAAAAGGCTGTTTTACTGCAGTCTGTCCTCCAAACCTTTTTGTTTACCTGTAAGTATGTGTTTTCATTTAGCGGATAGAGCAGTGCATTTTTTTGTAAATAGCACTGAAGCTGTAGGGGTGAGCTACCATTTTCTTTTGCACTGTTTCCTCCTGTTATGCTGCGTCCCAGGGAGTTAGGTTAAGTGAATGTCTTTTTGTTTCACCTAGGGTTAGCCAGCACTTTGTGAGCAGACAGATGCTTTTGTTTGTTGTTCTGGCCTTGGTTCACCCTCAGTCTTTTTGCTTCGCTTGGCTGGCACAAATTCACCTTTTTGTTGAAATGAATAATTTCGCTTTAATTGCAATTCAGTGTTCAGAATTTGGATATGGGACCAAGAAGGGAACAACCTTTTAAACTTTTATGTTGTGGTCCTACACCCCTCTAACAAACATGTATCAACTTGTTAAAGAATCATGAGGTGTTTTTGTGACAGAAGAACAAAAACGTAATTACTTACATTTCAGCAAAGAGAAATGCTAACGTCACGTTTCAAAACATGTTGGCATATTTAGTAGTTAAAAGCTGGGAAACTTTACACCAAAACATAAAAAGTAAGGTTGGTTGTACATCAAAAATGGATGGTAGACCGAAAGTGTCAAAACAACCGTGACATCTAAAATGAATGTAGGATCAAACACTGTTTAGATGGACAACAGCGCTGTGTGAAATAAGCCACACCATTTATTTCTCTGACAAAGCAAAAGCACTCAAAAATATGCAAACAGAATAGGCAAACATTTTATAGAGCAATAAAAGTTAGCATGGTTCACCTGCTCAGACGAAATGCACTGACAACCGGCCAGCCCCGACCTCTGTGGGTTACTTTGTATGTCAATGATGTTTAGCTGCATTCAGGAAGAACGTAGGGGTGGGCAGTATACCGGTTTCAATACGGTCACTGGAGTCATGTTCTGCCACAACATGGATTTTATAATATCGTCATTACCGGGATAAACTATGGGCAGAATTATTAGGGGTGGAAATCGTCAGTCACCTCATGATTCGATTATTAAACGATTCTCGATGCATTGCAATGTATCTCAATTTCAGATTTCGATACTTCGTTTATTTTTCCCCATCAATACGAACAATTAGGTGAAATTAAAACCCTTGTGTTTATACATTTTTTGTAACAAGTCACTAAACATGAACAGCTGCCCCTCTTCAAATGAATAAAATATTCCACCAGATGAGACTGAACATAGTGCTCGAAAATTATAAGCCTCTTTTGTAGTGCGGCACATTTTCAGACATCAAAATAAAACTGATTTATATTGAAAAAATAATTATTTAGCAGCTGAGTCAGTTCTCAGACTCGCACTTCTCAGTGACTCCATTACCTGAGCTGTGTCTGTGAAGAATCACCTGGACGGGACGATGAACCTCGGTTCCAGGATAGGCAGGAACTGAGGCTTGCAGCTGCTCCGCCATTTTCTTGTGATCTTGAACGTTAACACGGCGCACACAACCTACGTCACAGTCTGTCCAGGAATGGAAGTCCGTTGATAATCGATTACAGACCTTCCTGCATCGATGCTGAATTCATTAACAAAGCATCACGATGGATCATAGAATCGATTATTTCCCCTTCCCCTAAGAAATATGTCAGTAGAAACTGAATTTGATTTATTTATATTTGAATTGAATTGCTGAACTTGAAAGTGGAATTAAAAATTTGAATTTGAATCACATAATTGAAAATTGAAATATGAGTTTAAGACTGAATTCCAGTAAACTTGATACTGAATGTAATATTATGAAATTCAATTTCAGTTTACTGAGACACACATCAAGTTAATGAGGAAGAGCAATCGAGTGCAGAGCTTATAGTAGCTACCAGAGCTAATGATAGCTTATTATAGCTCGAGCTGCTGAGCGCAGGGAGGCTACGGGTGCGTACCCACAAGCGAACGGACAGTTGGGACCAACTGCACACGACCGATTCCCCATACACTCGCCTCCGCCCAGCCTCGCTGGTCACTGGTGTGAAGTGAGGAGTCTTTTCAATCAAACCAACACCCCACAGAGTTTATTCACTAAAAGTATTTCTCAGTTTTCTTTCAATGCATGATTATGATATAATGAGGGAGAAAACTGTAAGAAAGTGGCACCGCTTGCTAAACCTGCAGCACACACACAGCGTGAGGTTGTGTGTACCTTCAAGAAGTATTAGACGGTGAGCTTCTGTTTCAAAAAGTTACTGTCACAGGGCTGAGCACACTCATTAAACATACATTTGAACACCGTCAGAAATGGTAGATAACATAATGTATAAGTGGCAGAGCGGCAGCTCTTACTAGGCTACTTTTTCATGGTGTCAGAGTCGCTGAACCAAGTAGCTTGAAACAGGGCAGGCAATTCCTCCCAAAGCACACGAAGGCCAGACCATTATCTCATTTTCATTCCTAATGTGCACCAATGAACACTTTCATTTCTTTAAAAATCCTTTTTTCTCTGCTAAGATGTGTTCCCTCACACAATAGAGCAAAAACAGTTAGAATCATGTTTTGAGTCGAGTACACCGTTTCATTTTGTAATACCGCGATAATACCGTGATGTGCGTTTTAGGTCATATCGCCCACCCCTACAAGAAAGGAGGATAAAGTGATGACATTGTGATAACTTTGCAGAGGTGTAAAATCCCATCTGACTTTATTATTAGCTCCTCTTCAGATTTCTGGCGTCTAATACGCCTAAAATCTCCTGGATGTATTATTCTAACTTACTTTTATGGATCATATTTCTCTGTATAATCAGGGTTGTAACTGAGCACCCGCTTGTATAATTAACCATAGTTTGCCAAGACCCTGAGTGTTTGGAACACGCTGAGTAAATGGATGAACAGCAGAGAAGTGGATTATGTGTCAGGAGTTGTTTTGCAGGTTTCTTAAGACATTTTTACATCCAGTAACATGAATGCAGTCGACCCACAGCAGCAGTCTGTCCGCATGGAACAACTCCTCTTATGGGTGCTTTTTGTGTACAGGTTTCAGGTAACTCCAGAGGATCTACTAATGACTCTCCGTGCAATGTTAAAGAATGGTTTTTATAACCTGTTCTCATTATTAAAGCATATATATTACTGTAAAAGAGCTTAACCTAATTACAGAAGCTAATCTGCCTGCGGTGTAATGTCTGCGGTGCACACTCTGGTCCTGGAGGTGAGTATATTTCAGGAGTTTGTGTCTCCGTCAGCTCTTTTTACACTCCACCATGGCAGAGGGGTCCTCTCTGACCCTCTTTGTCATCACCCGACACCTGACTCCAGTCGCTCCGTGTCCGACTGTCGGTCCAGCCGGCACGGTGCGACAGATTAGCATGATCAAGGTCAGTCGGAGTGTGTTGACCTGAGCGAGTCGCAGCAAAGGTGAGCGGATGCACCTGCTGGCCCCCTGCAGATTGATTTAATTAAGAATGTGGGTGCACATTTGTTCCTGTGGTATTATAAAGTCCAAAGGGAACAGCAGGCGAGGGAGAAGAAGAGAGGAGAGGAAGAGAAGAGGAGCCACACATAATCAAAAGGAGAGTGCAGGGGAATTGATGAATGAGCTTTTAATCTGCATAGAAATAGCCGGGTTAAAATTGAGCTGTGGTCCTCTCGGCCGGGCCTGATGTATGAGAGCGCTGTGGGATCCTCGCCCAACACACACCCACACTTTATTAGAATATGTTTGTCCTTCCAACACTGACCTTATTCCTGGCCTTAATTAAATGCTCCCTTAATGACTTTCCTGTCTGAGCATAGCTCTGCTGACTTGTTGGTGTGTGCATACATGAAAGTGCATCTGTGCCCACGCACCAAAATCTTTAGCGTACATACAGTTGGTGCGGGAAGGTTTCACATGTGGGAGGATGTCGCGTATAATCTGTTATGTGCACTAACAGCATGATGATACTTTCGTGTGATCACATGCCAATATCTGAGTGGTGCATGTGTTGGATTGTGGGTGAAATTCGAGCCACACACCGGCTTGTTTTACACCCTTATTTGATGAACCTGCATGTCTGTAATTGCATTGCAGGTGAGTTAAAGCTGCTGAAATCACTGAGGAGACTCTTTATAAGAAGCACCAAAACCATCTGATTAAAAGGGTGTGGAGTGCAGGGGAGAGGGAGGCTACTTAATGAGATTTTTAACCCACTAATTCAATAGTCAAAAGTAAACAGTAAGGATCTGGGGAGAGAGACGGGAACGCTGGGGGCGAGGCCAACTAGCACGGGAACATGCACACAATCACTCCTCCATTAGCTATGTGCCATTATATCGCACAACCGAACCTACGGAGGATTAGCACACACGTTTCATTCCTCTCAGCTCCTCGCAGGCCCCTCCCTCCCCTCCCACCTCGCTTTAATCCATCAACCTGAAGACTAATCCTTTTGAACATTCAAAGCGAGAGCCAGGGAGGCTGCAACATGATCAATTACAGACTTTCAGCTGCTGTCTCAGTCTAGTACTTCATGCAAACATTGGTGCAAACACACATTCATTTTGTTGACGCTGCGCTTCCCATTTTTCCTGCTGTCTCTTTTCAATTCACGCCAACCCCTCTTTCTTAGCATCAATAGCACGTTATAATTCACTTGGAATACCTGTGTCTGAAAAACCTGCCCTGCTTAGTTTGCCAGCGGCATACCTCGTGTTATTCCTCAAGTAAAAAACAGAACGACAGAATCAAAGTTAACATTGTTTTTTCCAGAAAACTGAGCCCAATACATTTTTCTTGCTTCATGCCTCAGCTAAAGTCAGAGCACTAATGACTTGCTATGTGTTTTTCATGATGGTGTACCTGTATAAAAGGTGCTGATTTATTGATTTGTCACTCCTGGCCTTGCTCCCTCACAAACACTCTGACTCTTTGCACATTCTCTCATTATCCAATCTGCTGTAGATGGGGTTTGTAGGGGGGGGATGCTGAGGGTTCAGGGCTCTGGAGTTAATTCCTCCGCTGTGTTACCGCAGCTTGAGTTTTTTTCTCGCATTGTTTCTCTGTGGCCTACATAATGGCCAGTGTTCTGTAGAAAAGGATCCTGAGGGGGGACTCTAATAACCCAGATAGATAGTGCTGTTACATTTCTATCTCGAGGCACTTTGTCTTTGCCTGCCAGCGCCCAGGTGCCTTACTCATAGCATTCACAGCGCTTCCTCTGCCATGTAAATAGTATCTATCACCTGAGAACAGGTTGAAGTATGGAGCAGAGGAGGGAGGGAGGGGGGGGAGGCGGATGAAAGGGGGAGAGAGGCGCACTCTTGTCAGATTGCACATAAAGATTGCACTTACGTGTTTTGTCAAATGTTAGCTGCTGTGATTATTAATGTTTTGCATTATCCAGAGGGAGAATTATTTCAAAGAGCGTGTGTGAGATTTTTGTCTGAGATCAAATGTCACGCTCATCGTGAAATATCATATTGATAAGAAATGGTTTGGTCTTGTCAATGGATGTGCTCATGCGGGTGAAATGGACCGTGAAATGCATTAGGCCGCCGTCACTCTCCACACTGGTCAGCCATTAAATCCTTTATTTTCCCAAGAAGGAAAACAGCTCGCTAGATACAGCCAATATCTGCTGCAACGCTCACTCATCTTGTCCGACCACAAGTGCAGCGAACAAAAAGGCAAAAACTAGGTTTTCATGTGATTTAGAAATTATTACGTCCTAAGAATAGAGCTTTTTTTTCTTGGTATTTATGAGATTTATTAGGATTATAATGTAATATTTAGAGCAACAAGTCATCCTTAAAGTACATTATCTTTGTTGCAGTAAAAAAGAACAAAATCACAACCACCCAGAATTGTTTAATCCTATTTCTCAGCATATTTACTTTCCAGTAGCGAGTGGTTATATAACATCTGAGCGATTTCACTGTGCTGGTCTGAGGTTATTACTACATGCATCAGCTGGGCAGTAATATCGGTGGCGTAAATTTCAGATCATGTTTTTTTAATCATTTGAGGAATTGAATCGTTGGATCATCACAATCAATCGGATCATTGTTCTTCAACATCCATTTATAAAGTCAGGGTCTTCTTATGCTCTCAGCACTGCATTCTGTGGATCAGTCCGACTGGTCTGAGTCGGTGGTCTGCATATCTAATGGAGCCATAGTGAAAGAAAGTGCATGGGTCATGGTTATGGTTTTACACCACTTCATTCACTTTGCTAGATTTTTACATGTCATTGAATCCATCATCACTTTCAGTAACAGCCTGGGGCCGGATTCACGAAGCATTCTTAGGAAAAGAAATCTTCTTAAGTGCAATTTTCTTCCTAACTGTAGTATTAAGAAAAAAGTTAGGTTGATAAAATTGATATTCCTGAATAAAGAGTTTATGTTTTTTCCTCACTTTCTTCTTATGTTTCTTCATAAAAATTCTTGAAAGCAAAGATCTTAAATTTGTTCTTCAAAACTTTCAGATGGACCTACACACAAATTGTGACAGTGGAAAGGTCAGCCTCTACATTCATTCACTTAAACATATTTAGACAACCAATTCACTGAATTTCAGTTTTACTAGGTTCACTTACAATAGCTAGCACTGACTTAAACATTTATTTAGAATATAAGCATGTCACTCTTGTTTATGGTGTACATCTCATATCTACTACAGTTAAGAAAGCAAATGAGACAGTTAACATTTAAAGGGCCTTTAAGTAAAGCCAATAACTGATGTTATGTTATTTTCCTGTACTTGAAGTTACCTATTTAATTAAATCAATGAACTACAGGTCATACAATTTTTTTTCTATTATGAATCAACGGACAGATACATATTGTTATTATTATTATTTTTGTAATTTGTAATATATTGTTGACACCCGTGCTTATTATAATAAATTGAAATAACACTTCAGTCCCTTGTAGTCAATAATGACAGGCCTAATTTTCATACATAGCTCATCTCATCTAAGAAGTTTGTACGTAAGAAAATAAAGAAGTTCATACAGAAAAAGACTGTTCTTAAGAAAATAATAGTGAATTGCACTTAAGAACATCCTTAAGAACTTCCCACATTTTTTTCTTACGAATCTTCCGAAGTTTCATCTTAAGAATATGTTTGTGAATCCGGCCGGTAACATCCACCTCAGTCCTGCAGGAAAATCACCTCAGTCCTGCAGGAAAATCACTGGACTGGACCTGGAGCCGCTGAGCAGCATCTACAGCAGAAGGACAACTATGAATGAAGACTACAAATAGCATCAGACATCTCGCACACACTACACATCTAATACAGCCTCGTACCTGAAGGCCGCAGATACTGGTCACTCTCATTCAACACCAAGTGTGCCATATGAAGGTTTGTGCCTACTTTCATCAGACTCATTAATACCTGAGCTCGGTGCTCTACCCTACTTTATCATAATAAATGTATGGACATCTGAAGGCTAACTTAACCTTGCAACTAACTGTTTTTTCTTAAGCTGCACTTGCATATTGTTCACTCTTTGTTTGTTGTCTCTTCATCGTGGATAAAGTTCTCTGAATTGAATTCAATTGAATTAAATCCAAAAATAGATGACAACAACACTGCTGAGTAAAGAGAAGAAGAAGAAGTCCACTGCAGGTGAATCCATTGATCCAGGTGTATCACTGTGGTAAAGGCAGTTTGAAGACTGACTCATGCCAGAGCATGCATGCAAGTCTGGAGAAGGCATTTGTGTCTCAGAACAGGAAGTTATTCTTTAGTATTTGCCCGCACAGTAATCACAAACACACAGGGTCCCGCTGTTCTCCGTTGGTAACAGAATGTAGCTAGAATTTCTGGGGAAACACGAAGTTGAGATGGATTAGAAGGTAATATTTATGGAAGAAACAGAGAAGCCACCACACAGCATGACAGATGATTCATATAGATTATTCACACACTTCTGAATCTAAAATTAATTCTTTGACCTTTACTGTTGCGTTGGTCTGTTTCACAAAGCTTGGAAGAGGACATGATAAGTTCCCAGTAAGATGAAGTGCAGCTCTTTCTGGCCCAATCCAACTTCCATTATAGAAACGTATAGAGACTATAGAAGCTATGACTACATGGCCAGAGATGAGATGGGTTTGAGTGCCAATCTGTGGAGGCGGTCTCCTGTGTACAATTACCACAAGACCACAGGGCCTCTGCTGCTTTGGCAGATGATAGAAGGTGACCTGATTAACCTCCAAATTGACATTAAGCATCAAGAGTCTGCCTTGGCATGCCACCTAATGTAATCTAGGGGTTAATTAAGCACTTAACACATAAGACTGAATGTGGAAGCTGTGTGATATGACGCGGACCAGGCGTAGAGACAACTACTGAAGGTTGCATTAAAATCATTACGTGAGATTGACAATCAAAGCACACAATAGATCTATGTCCAGGCTGGCCTTTAAGGCAAAATGTATTTGATAGTAAACACATTAAAGCAGCTTTTCAAGGCATCCCATGGCCATTATTGAACAGATGAAGGTTTCTTTTCTGTTACTTTGGTGTGAGCAATAGTTGAAAATGATGAAACTCGGGGGCTTTGTCTGGCCTGGCATGACGGATGACTCTGCCATGAAAATAGGGCATTGTCCCCCACTATCATTTATTATGAGTGTTGGCCAGGTTTGATGGAGGGAGCCAGGCAGTTGGGAGCGTTGATCATTCATCCAGAATGAGGGGCCGTACCGGGTGGAGAGCTGCTCCTTCCGCCCAACAGCAGAGGAGCTGCTGCGAGACTCGGTCTGAGCACGACTCAGACACGGTGACGATCATGTGTGAGGACTGGAGGAACACAGCATCATGCTGGGCTTTATTGTGGACCTAAATGAGTCAGATTATCCAAAGAAAAGCTCACGAAGGGCGGCGTATGTTTCGTTGCTCCACTGTTGCTGAGCGTAAAATGCGTCTGCTAGTGATGCATATTGTCGCACCTCCACAGAAACGGCAACCCAAAGCTGCTACCACAAACTGCTGATCCTTGAGCGGACGCTTGTGAGCCGTTAGCCTCAAATTGTGTGCAAATCAGCGAGCAAGAGGTTGGATTCATAGTTAGGTACACTGCCTTGGGGATGTGTTAGCTGACTGATTGAGTGAAATAGGGCAAGGTGCTCCGTCTCGGATGTCACTTGAGGGTACAATCTGCTAATGCATCCAGCTGTCTGTCTCTTAACATATCTCAGAGGAAGAATGGGACTCGGTTGGAGCGATTGCACTCCGCCGTCATCCATCAGATGTTCCGCAGTCGATGCAGGCCACATATTAACAAATATTAACAAATAAACTCAGTTTTCAGTAAAGTTTCTCAACCACAGAAGCAAAAACAACAACAACAACCACAAGGTACTTATATAGCTCAGTCCTCTGCTGGGAAACAGCAAGGAAAAAGAAAAAAATCTGAATCTATTTTTTAAGGTTCAGAAGGTATGCCATCTGCAGCGCTCCTTAATATTTTATTAGGCTGCATGTTTAATGCACAATTCTCCAAATCGGAGCGTTTCTTTCAGTAAAACAATAACCTAGCCATTTGTGATTACGCGGAGCCACTCTGCAGCCTGAACAATGCTGAAACTTTCAAAAGCCTTTCCAGGTAACCTGCTGAGAGAGCACAATCCCTGGCAAGCTACAGAAACTCCAGAAAAGCTCTTTGAATCTGGTTACAAACAAATAACCGGTAATGATGGATCGACTGAGCGAGGCGGCCAATTAACTGTAATTAACGCAATCAAAGTGCTCACAGAAAATAGCTATAATGATAACTGTGTGAGTTCATGAAATTTACATGAAAGTCTATGATTGTGCGTGTGCGAACATGCAAAGATGTTTGTGTGCATGTTTTTTTTATGCACGTGTGCACTTAGGGTTCCAAAATATCTATTCTAATAACACTCAGACTATCTAGTGCCTCTCATTGACATGCATCTCCCAGCCAGACCAGCTTGTTTACTCTAATTCAGCTATGGTGCAGTAAGCACTTTGTTACGGTGTAGTGGTGATGGATAGCATCAGTGACATACATTTATTAGCACGGCTTTTAGATAGGACCATGAGTGCAGCTCTTGACAAAAATAATCCTTGTCAATAGAAGAGATGCTGCCATCTCTGCACTACTCTGAAACATCTTACTGACCTTAAAGTCTGCACACAGTCCTGACAGTTCAGCTAAAGCACATTTACTGTGAGACAAAAACACAATGCTGCTGGATGAAATCACTTCAGTGATGAGGATGTCATCATCAGAGAACAAGACATGTATTATTTAAACCAGGCGTGAGCAGACCTGCAATGGGCACTAAGGTGTCCAAAAGAACATTATTAAGACATAAAAAAACCTTTCATATCAATTGAGGACTGCCGCAAGTAGTCAACGTAATCGATGACGTTGACATCAATATTTTTAATCGTTGCAAGGTTTTTCATTTGTTTTTCTTCTGCATTATGACGCCTTTCCAAAGGCCCAAGGCTTCCAAAGTGTGGGAGTACTTTACATAATCACAAAACAGAAAGGTGGTTTGTACCCTCTGCAAAGTTTCGCTGGTATACCACAGCAGCACTGGTGCTGTGCACAAGCAGCTGAAAAGAAAACACACAGGCGCTATTCTGGATAATGGGCCGCTAGAAAAGGCCAAACCACCGCGAGTGTTGTCTGTTCATTAGTAGGAGAGCTTTTTGTCCTCATAGCGGTTTAATACACTCATGAAGCCATAAAGTCGTCTGCCTGCTTCCTTAGAAATTCCATTGAAAATGTTTGGGCTAAAATCTGGGCTAACCGGTATTTCAAGTCGAGTGTGTGTGTGTGTGTGTGTGTGTTTGTGTGTGTGTGTGTGTGTGTGTGTTCGTGTGTGTGTGTGTGTGTGTGTGTGTGTGTCTGTGTGTTCGTGTGTGTTGCACTTCTCCCATGTAGTGCTTCCGTTAGGGATGGGTATCGTTAAGTTTTTAACGATCCAGCAATTTAACGGTATTCTTAAATCGGTTCTTTTTGATTGTTTAAGAGAAAAAAACGAAAGAAATTAAGAACTGAATAAAGATTGCTTTTTTTTCTGAAATGTGAAATAAACAATTCTTCACAGCAAAAGAAACAGTAATGTTTAGAACAGATCACTGTTATAGACTCCAATGTTGTGATGATGGAAACATTAAACTAATTTGGCCGGCTGGTAGTGGGCGGGGCTTATCAATTAACAAGGTTTGTCACATGTAGTAAGTCAGCTGGGTAACAGCCTCCAGTGAGAAGTGTGGCGCATGTCTCTGCCTGTACATGAGGCACTATAGTTCCACTTGTTTTGTTTCTTCTGTTCTTATTTTGTTTCTTTGGTTGTTTTTAATAATGTGAAGTGACTTTGAGTACCATGAAAAGCGCTACGTTTAGTTCTCTCTGCCATAGTAACGAGCTGGATCTCTTGTGCGTGCGTGTGTGTGTGCACGCTGTAGTGTGAGAGAAGAGAGAGCTGCATCCGGCCCTCGCACACAGGCTCTGCGAGAGAGATCTCTATTCTGGATTGGAGTATGCATCATAGACGAATGTCTTAATCTTCCTGCAAAATTAGAAACGTTTGGGGAGATTAAATGTGCAAGATAATATTTTGTAGCAATAATTAACAGGAAATTCATACCGAACGCAGAACCGATAACGTCGGACGTTCATCAAAGCAACATATTTCGTAATTCAGCCCCGGGGCCCGTTTATTACCGGGTCTCGGTACCCATTCCTAACTTTCATAAGTAATTGTATTTCTTCCATCATGTTGAGCACATTTCTGTGTGTTAGGGATGCTATAAAAACAATGACGTTTGAATAGTTGTGTAACTGAAGAAAAGTAATCGTTTTGATTAATCGACTTATTGGTTAAATAGTCCATAGATTAATCAATAGAAAAATAGTCATTAGTGGCAGCCCCATATCAATTTCCAATGTATGTGATTGTCCCCAAAGTCCTGCTTTGGAAGCCTTATTTGTGCTATTTTTATCGTCCTCCTTAATTATATATTGTTTGACTATGAAAATTTAACAAGTGATGTGTTTAATGCTCACTCTATGTCCGTCAAACACAGTTATGTTAATTACTTCTTAATGTTAAATAATGCAGAAGTTACAAATGTATTAAATATTTGATAAAATGCCGGCCTGTTCTATTTAAATCAAACTGCTCTCGTTCATTTTGTCTTATCTATAGAAATATTTTCTCCATTTTCATTAATTTATCGGGCTCTATAAAATATTGGTGATAACCCTGCACACAATCCATCACGATCTTCGTTAAATAAAATAAGGAGATGAATGTTTTCATTGTTGCATTATCTCAAAGGGCAGCTTCAAGTGATTTCTTTTTTAACTAATCAAATGGGTGAGTTAGATGTATAACGTTGGCTATCAGCTCAAAGGAAACACTCGTTCATCAGGAGGTTTTACGTCCTCCCTTTAAACAGTAAAACTAACTTTTCTTTGGCACAATCTCCCTCGCTGTCCCTTCAATCTCAGAGAGAAAAAGTAAGTGTAAATGTGTGAGAGAAGTGGCTCTCAGTCAGATAACAGCTGTATTTCATGCCTGGCCTGAAACGGCTCTCTGATTAGATATACTGAGGGTCAAACAATATATGCATTTCTCTGATGTGAGCCCTCGTGGTTGAGTGACTGGTGTGTATCTATTCAAAAAAAAAAGGCCTTCTAGTACTGAGCTGTCTGCTCCGAGTGTTTGATGACACATTGATCTTCAGCCCTGTCCTCAGCTGAAACATAAGCGCATCCAATAGATTCACAGGACTGATGGACTCAATGTTAGAGAGTTAAAGAATGTGGTAATACGATATCATTAAATCATATCTCTTATGGATTTTTAATATTAGTATTGACTATGCATGGCTAGTTTAAATCAGAATTTGGGCAAACACTTCTCCTAAGCACCAAAATCCTATTGGAGCACCAGCAGCACTCATGAGCTAATTAGTCTTCTTCCAGACCATCTTCAGGGTTGGCGCATGAGAGCTCCGAGGAGCAGCAGCCAGAAACAGCCGGGCAAGTCTGCCGCTGGGCATGTGGGGAGGCGCACGCTGAAAACACATTGTTAAAAAGTAATTATATTCTCATATAAACCCAAAGTATGAAGAGATCCTAAATCGAGGCGGGTGCAAAATGCAGGCGGCACATGATTTTATGCTGAAATCAGCCTAATAACACAACCTGCAACAAGCTGAGATGTTAATTTCCTCTGAAACAGTAAGGGAAAAAACCCTGTGCAGCAGTAAAGGTCAAAGTGCAATTAAAATTAATTTACCTTGACAAAAAGTAATTTAGACATTAGCTTGATAAATGAGTGCTGACTGATTAAGGTAATTAACTAGATATGTTAATTTCAGTTATCTTTGGGTTGGTTTAAGGAATCAATGATTCCCCTGAGCGATGCTGCAGGCTGTGACTGCCAATCTACAAGTCCAGAGACCTTGTGATACCAAAGGCGCCGCACCGCCATTAGAATAGAAATGTACCACTTTAAATTACACATACCTTAGCCTTTTGCAACCTCGAGTATTGGCCAAGGATTTCAACAGACTGCTAACAACACCATTAAAGCAGAGGGGTTATCCTAAGGGCCCAGTACAGCAGATTATTAAGGTGCCTTTAAAACTGGGCTGTAACCATATTTTTTCCTTCCCCATAACTTTTTTTAAGGGACCAATCAAACAATGCAGGATAATGATCATCTCAGGTGACAGGGCACCGCTTCACATTGTGTGTTATTCCGAACAATAGTTTTCAGTTTCAGTGGTGTTTAAAGACTCTACCTGCTGTACGGTTATATATTAACAGAGAGATATCCTAACTGCTGATTGCAGATGAGTACGAAGCTGCAATGGTGTATGTACTGTATGTATTTTATCTAATGATATTTCTATTTTATGAGCTCTGACGTGAGTAAAACTAGCAGGGAGAAAGGCTAATAAAGCCAGGAGACAGCCTGTGAGGCAGCTAGAGGAGCGATGGGAGTCCATTATGAAGCCTCTGCACAGCTCTAACAGGTAACACTGCCTGCCATATGTCAGGCGCTACTGAATGAAAATATTTGTCTGGATGGCCTAATTATAACATTTCTTCTGGCGTAAGGGCCACATGTCATTGCTGTGGTGTTGCTATGATTGCTGCGGTATGTGTATCTGCCAGATTGGCTTGAAAAGCAATCTGACATTCCAGTATGATGCACTACATATATATATATACTGAAGTCACGATGGCCGGTGGCCTAATAAAGAATCCATGACACGAGGCTGGACACAGAGCCGCTGAAATCCTAAAATCCTGCTCTATTGGATTTTCTATCTGTTGCGGATCAGGCACAACCCCATCATTTTGAAACTCCATCCTTTCTGCCTGCTCAGAATGTTTGAGGACTGTGATTGATCGTATTTGATGGAGTGTGCGCTAAAAGCAACCTTGTGCGTGCATCACCACTTGGATTCTTTGAGGGAAGAGATCCAAGGACAACTGACTTCACAATCACCGATGAAGGCAAGAAAGGAAATATAAACAATGCGTCACTCCTTTATCACTCTATAGATTTCTGTCTCTTCTGGTGTAATCCAATCTGCACGGATGTTCCCTGAACTCTTCTTTGATCTCACTCAAACATACACTGAGAGACTGCTAAAGAGCAGAATAAAGCATGGAAGAATCAAACATGGCTGTGTAGTAAAGCAGCGAGGCCTTGTTGTGTAAAAAGATGGGTTTTGCCACTTTTTTTTTTCAAGAACATCAGCTGGTAGAGTTAATAGCTCTGCACTTAGCTTTTGGCCACAATCTCGCTGTCCTCTTCAACCTCCACGAGACTTTGTCTCATCATGCGTGACATTTATTCATCTGCTCAGAGGCAAAGTGACAGGAAAGGAAACTGCTAATTGTGTTAAATATGTTGTATGGTGTGAGAGAGGGAGGATGTTAAAACGTGCTAGCCTGAGGATAGTTTTGCAAGGAAATGGAGGGTTTAAGTGTTCTCAAACATGTACAGTCACACAGGAAACAGACAAACAAACGGAAGATGCTGACATCTTTCATTGTGTCACAATTATCAGACAGAAGGTCATTCTGCTCAGCAAACCACAGGGGGCTGAAGTAGTTTAACAATCATTTGAATGATAATGCCATCAAATACAGCTTATACATGTGCTATAAATAGTATGATGCATATATAAAGAACTAAGATTCTTATTATTAGCAATACTAGAGGTACAGCTCTAGGTTTGCCAGTGTCAGTCACATGGTCCATAGCTTGGTCTAGAATAAATCTATCGCATGTATTTCCATGAAATTTGTTACAACAAAACGTTGGTCATTCCTTAAAGCTCCTGTGTTGGTTATGAAACAGACTGAATTTAATTCTGATGACTGTATATGATCTACAAGAGCAAACAAAACCATCAGCGACAAGATTGATTATTTAGTTATTTTTAGTACCTGAAACCACGAAGCAATTACCTGCAGGTTGCCTTTGTTTACATTTTCCAGGGCAAACATTTGAGAGACCCCACACATGACGACATATAATGATAGATTAAACAGTTTTGTTCCTGTAGTGTGTTGAGAGCAACGATATGACCAGAACAGCACACTAACGGATTCCACTCACCAACAAGCAGTCCGCCCTCACAAAACTGGAAATCTCGCTAAATCTCTCACGGTCAAGCGAGACTTTAGATTAAACAAACATGTCGGATGACCGTCTTTTTTTGGACTTTTTCCTGAAAAATCATCAAGAAATAAGATTAAACTACGGATGAAGTCGTGGAGACGGCGCGGACATAGGCTGTACATGTTACTTAACCGCAGCCATGCTTTTGCCGCCTGTACAAATCAGGCCCAAAATCGGCTTCATTATCTTGTCGTGTGTACCCGCCTAAGCCGGTCAAAGTTTTCCCCTCTGCACTCAAATATCTCCAGAACAGAAGAATGTCCCATTGGCCACAGCTTTATGAAGGGCTTATTAAAAAAATGTTGACATGCTAACATGGCATGCTGACTTCTAACACTAAGAGAGTACACAACATGGCAAAAATGAGATGTCTACATTCTGAAGATCAGCATATTAGCACTGGCATCTTAAGCATGTCAGCCTGCTGAGGTTACCATTCAGCACCAAAGTAAAGATGTGCCTTTAAAGTAAAACTTCAGAGCAGCAGACGTGATGGTGCTCATGTTGTGACCAGACAGGATGTGAGGCTAATTTTAACATCACTGTAAACTCTAAATATCAGCATATGAGTGCAGAATCTGTAGAAAGTTGTATCCATGTAGTTTGAGTAGCACTGACAAATCATACATTGGCTGAAATGCAAACCCATCAGCCGTTGGAAAGGAAATTAACTTTATTAATCTCCGTTTAAAGGAAGATATCTGCTGGTAAGTGCGGATAAACTGTCACTGATGTCATTCCTCAACTCAATTCTCGCGCCTTAAGTTGCTACTGGGACTGTAAAAAATTACCAGAACACGGAGGAGGAAGTCTCGGCCAAGATATCCCTTATCCATTATTCTGATATCGTCTGGTTATGCTGGAGGCCTTGAAATATTGGCCGCTGTCCCCCCAGTCTTTGGAAGATTGCTGATGAGTACCGAGATTGTAAGCGGCACAAGTTAATATGATGTCAGAGGGGATGTGATGTGGCATAGCTGGTCTCGAACTTTCCGCATGGTGTCTCTGGAGGCATAAACACGTCCACTGAAGTTTAAAATGCTTCAATTTGGCCTAAATGTTTCCACATGTCCCAGAGGCTTCATGGAACTACTTTAGGGACATACAGAGAGTTACAGGAGAGACTGGAAGCAAGTGATAATAAGAACTGAAGCTTCTGGAGGGTTCTGAGATGTGAGAGGTGCAGCTAAATACACTCAAACAAAGGCGCCTTCGCACAGAGGATGGCGTGTCCTTCTGTAGCTGGTTTACAGCTAACGTGTTTCACAATAAAATAGATTTAGTTCATTAACGATGCAGATTATTTTCCACCTCTGATAAAGCATCCAGGTTATTACACCGCTCCTCTTCCCTCCTTCACATCAGGCTTTGAAGCACGGGCCCCACAGAGCTTGTTTTAATCGTATTTGGTATTTGAAATGAACAGATCGATGCTGCGGCCCTTATTGAGAGATAGTGTATCTCAACATGTTCAAGAGCGTCCTTATCTCACCGTGCCTCTCAGGCATGAATACCCACAGTTACCATCTAGGTTCGGATGTTAACGTGAACACCTACACAGGGCTAAAACTTCCCCGCTCACAAATCCTGAAAAGGGAAGTGGAATTATCTGAGGGCCCAGGGTGCACCGACAGACGGCACATGGGAACACATGCGCCGCTCACCTGTGCAGATAACAGAGCAGGCCCGCAGAATCTGCAGAACACAGCACTCTGATAAGATTTCACTGCGATTACTGCCTATCAGTCAAAGATGATTCGCTGTCAAAACAGACAAAACACATATCAAATGATTTCTGATCCCACCACGCGCCTCGCATCTCAACATCTTACATTAAGCAGAACACATGCTGCTTTATGGCCGATGAAATTACCGCTGTTGCATCCGCTATGTTGACTTGCTCGGCTGGCAAAGACACACGCAGGTTTATAGCAAGGGCTCCGATTCAGCTGAGTAGATTCATTTACACATGGATTCCTGCAAAGACATGCTGAATGGTGAAATGTAACAGTTTAATACAACATGAGGGGCTTTCTTTGCAGAGGTGGAACTTTCTTTCGATCAATAGTGATGTGAAAGGGCTATTCAAGGATTGATCAAAACAAGTGGATTGTAAAACACAAGGCCACACTCACACACACATACAATACATGCACTGCATTTCTAGAAGGAACCATATCCAGAAGCACATTATCATTTGACCCAATTGGAGTGTTTTTCTGACCTACTTATTGGGTTGATCCTCCGGGGTTTGGCCTTTTTGCACTTGTTAAGTGTGTACAATGGCATACTCCTTTGATGTGCGAGTATCGATTGAACTGATACAAGACTCTCGGCTGACCTATAGCATATTGATTCGAGAAAGCTGTCTGCATTCTGCCTCATCTACAAGTTGATAAAAACTCATTTTGCAATGAGCTCCGAGGACGACCCCGACACTCAGAGATAAAATAATGAGTTGAACAGATATGACCAGAATGTTTTTACTCTTAATAGAGTCTCATGTGTTATTTTAAGTCTGATTTCACAGCTGCTGATGTGTTTTTTCTCCCACAGCTGCCATGCCATTCCTGACAGGCTGCGCGGTGATATGCTGGATTTAAACCACGTATTCATTGAAAGGTCATTAGGTCGTTTCACGTCAGCAGGTAATGGAGTTGACAGGGTTCATCTGAGATGTGTTCTTACAGCCCGAGGGGCCCCGAGTGAGTCTGCATCGTCTGAAACCAGCAGCCAAAAAACATCCTCACAGCTCGCTGGTTTGGAGATAAGTAGGACAACTGCTGGGTGAAATTCAATTGTTTATGCACAACAAAAAGGACGGTGTGGGCGTGGGCATGCAGGTGCCAAGAAATCAGCATGAACAGATTACAAATCGGCTACTAATGTCTGTGGGAAAACATAATGTGATGAAAAGATCCAAGACAGAACTCAGACGTTAAAGCACGTTTAACCTGTTAGAAGATGAAAAAAGAAAATGTGTGCAAACTGCTTTAAAAATGAATGAATTTAAATATGAACCATCATCAAAAAATTACTTTTACTGTTTTCTTTGAAAATAAATAAAAAAAAGATTTAAACAGACTGCCTGCATTTTAAAGTGCGAGGAGCGCGGTGGGGAGTGGGCATTCGGGGTTCAAATTAGAACCTGATGAGAGATTATAATGATGCAGCTCCATGGTTCAGTCCACATCCAGAGGGGCCAAATATCCAATTAAAACAGTCTATCACTCTCTCTCTTCCTCTCTGTCTTTCTGTCGCTCGCTCGCTCAGTGAGGTAATTACTGGGAGCCCTGCATGTAAATTCAATTCAAGCTAATACCTTTGGAGAAACGGCCCAAAACAACCCACCAAATGTCATATCTGCTGTGTAATTGTAATCTTACTCGATGTAATCCGTCAAACTGCGCGTCAGGCTACATATCACAAACAGCACCTTTAACTTTTCCACCGTATGTCCGTTCAGAGACACGGTGGCGTTTAATCAAAGCTCATTTTTGTTGCACTCCGTTAACTCAACTCAAACAGCGATTGTAATTTGATGCTAATTGCTACTGCACCCACCGTTATTAAAAGTGTGAGTGTAATCCATGACATGAGAGGCTGCAGTATCAAAGCAGGGCTGGATCTACGGCTGACAGGTGGGAAAGGGCAGCTGAGCTCAGCTGATTGGTGGTACAATAAGAGTGAGAGCTATACTTTATTTCCTGACCTTTTGCGGCTGGCTCTCGCGGCCTCCCTCCCCTCCTCTGTCAGCATCAGCTGCGCAGATGTGTACAGGCCGGGTCCCGCAGCCACTCCAAATGATCTCAACGCACAATCTGTCTCTATAATACACAGAACCCTGCGCCCTGCCTTTTCATCTCCACGCTAAGACAATGCATTGGATGTGGCAGAGCAGCCGAGCGGTGGACACTTCCTTTCATGAGTGTACTGCAGCTTTTACTGTACACGCTGCAGGAGCAGAGCAGGCGGGAGCAGCTTTGCACAGATCTTTTTTGCTTATAGTGCAAAGAACCCATGTTGTAATATTCATCTAAATCAATCTGGTTCTCTCAGCGCTCATGTTGTCTTATTTTTATGAATCTTGAGTGAGTAATTGGTCTCAGCTTTTCTTTACGAGCCACATTCACATGTTATTTGCCCTCACATTAATCATTCTACTCCTCTGGCACACTCTGGCAAAACAGCATCTCTGTTTAATTGAATGACCTGTAATAACCATACTCATTGGCAGGGGTTAAGATCACTTTAACCCATGTTTTACACACCGTAATTATACTTGACATGGTTTTGTTTGATGATAAGTCTGCAGGGCTGCAGCAAAATTTGAAATTAAACAGCAAAGCCTTCTGCTTTAATGATGCGCCGTGCCTTCAAGTTGGAGGAAACTATCTCCAAGCAGATTTACTTCAGAGGTGGAAGAAAAACCTGAGAATCCTATAAAGAAACTCCGGTTTGGACGGGGAAAAGCTGAAAGTCTGTTTTTGCCATCTGAAAAAAAGCACCTGCTGAAAGTCAATTAACATAACCCTGACATAGACCAGCACAACACAGAGATACAAACAGCAAATTTAAATGTAGGGAACCTGCAGGCATTCAGATAAAGCTGGTGTCAGAAGCTGCACAATTTACCTGCAAATAGAAAAAGTATTTTGAAAGACTTCCATGTGAGACTTTTTTACTTAAGGTAAGGGAGAAGCTGATCTTTATTCCAAATAATTTGAAATCTGACTTCTATAGTAAATAACTTTAGTAATACCTTCCTACAAAACTTTCTGAACACATGATATTTTGTGTGGTGGGAAGAAAACACACATAAAAGTATCTCCCCTCTCCCCTCACAAAATAACACAAGACATAAATAAATAAATACTTTGAGTAAAAGGGCAAATATTTGAATGATGTCTGATGATAATCAAGCTCACATTTTCCCATCAATATCTTAACCTTGCACCCTGAGCGATTCACTCTCTCTCTCTCTGGAGCCTGTAATGACTGCCATCACTGGGTTCATGCAGTGAAAGAGACAAGGCTCTTTGATTGTATCACACTTAAATGGCTAGCTGGACAGCAGAATAGGCTACCTTTCAAGCCTTGATTGCAGCTGTACGACCCTCTCTGTGTTTTCATTGTGTGCAGCCACTGTTATAACACCACAGTGCAGGTAATAGGGGGCCATTGTGTCCTTGGGAGGTCATTTCAGCTCCAGTGGAAATGGATTTCAGCAGCCCTCACTCGAGTGTCGGCACCGAGGTTTAGCCAGAAATTAGCAGAAATTTGTGATTTTATCGCTCCGTCCTGACCGGGAATTGATCTCCTGGCCCGGTACAGAAACAGAACCGGTCTCATTTTCTTTTTTGACCAACCTCTTTGAGACTAACTTGTCTTCAAAGGCATTCGTAGCCCTGATCCGCTCACAGCGCTGCCTTTACGGCCTGCCAGGTGCTCTAACAACATTGGCTAATTGATTCCTACCATGAAGGAGGGAAGGAAATATGGAGCTCTAGCAAACGTCAAATAACATTAGCCTTTAGTGTAATCGGCTGAATGTACTCTGGGCCTCTGTGTCTATTTATTCTCTTTAAGATGTTTGAATAGAGGATTTGGATTAAGAACCCCCTGAACCCTCTTGCCACAAAAGCCAAAGATTTAACACTATAAACACATTATAATACCTGCTGCTACATTTACATTTTAAGGGAAATATTCATAGGTATACCTCCTCAGTGTTTGTAATATCCTCTGGAAAGATCATATAAAAAGTGGGCAAACTTTGCGGTCATTGTAAAAAGACCCTTTTACCTAAATGAGGCACATTCAGTCAAAGGTCACAAACTCAAAAGAGCGTGGTCTTGCAGGGATGAGTTTTCTTACTATATCCAGTTTGACAAGTGTTGCTGTCCCATGGGTAACACTTCATGGCACGATAAAGTAACTAAGCAGATTTGCCTTGTGCCTGACTGTCCTGTCCAGCAGACTGTGTGAAAAGCCTGTATGTGGCATGTGCTCCCTGTTGGGGCCGAGAGGGAAGGATGTGGATTCACCCTGAATTTATGTCTGCGCTTACTATCAGCGTCAGGACCGGTGCCAGGATCCTATAAAGAAGCTGCTGCTGCTGTTTACTTTGTTGTCAGAAAGCAAAAGATTACTGGTTTTGATTCCTATTTTTAATCACTTGGTTCTGCTAATCGTGAAGACAGTATAGGCTGGGTTGTTAAGACACAAACACGCACAGGCAGACACACTTCACACTTCACTCTGAACCTGCAGACTGACTGAACCTGTTAAATCTGCAATGCTGCTCTAGTGTGAAATCATAAGACGTCAAGGTGAGGGCTCTCTCTGAACTCTTGCATTAATAAAACAATTTCAAGCCCTTAAAATAAAAACTGCAGCTATGACGCAAGAGTTTTTTCCCTCTTAGTTCAATAGAACTATTCTAGTTTTGTATTATTGTGCCTACTTTTGCATGCAACTCATTCCTGTGGTTTATGTGCACATGGTTGTGCTTTATATTTCAATCATTATTAGGCTATAATGTTGCTACAGAGGGTGTAGATTCGATCTCAGAAGTGCAGAGATGTTAAAGTCAGGGGCTCATTACCCCAGAACTTGATACTTGACCTTATTGATTTATTTTACTGCATTTATAAATAAATTTCAGCCTTTAACACAAAATGTGACATTTTTAATCCATAATGGTTGTCCTATATACAGCAGGGGATTATGACCGGGGGAGTCATGGGGATATTTGTCGAGCAGGTGCTAAAAATTTACTCAAGAAACAATAACAGATAATATTGCTACAGAAAAACAAGGTTTAACCGCTATCCCAGCTACAGCATTGAAATGCATGCTTCTAAATGTATAACATAAGCGTCATACAGTCTGTACATTAAGAATGAACAAATCAAATGCATAAAAAAAGTACACAACAACAACAACAACAACCACAAACAACAACAGTAGTCCATAGTCACCACAGAAAGCATCTGTGGATTTACAAAATACTTCAAACTACAAACTACAAACAGTAGCACTGGCTACAGTTAGATACAGCACCGCAGATTCGTCTAATGAAAACTTCCGGTTTAATATGGAAACATCAACACACTACTACTGCTAGCTAACAGCTGCCTGCCTGCTGTAGCTATAATGCCCAAAGCACAGAGCACATGACAGAAGTTTCTTACTTTCAGCTAATGTCGTTCACTTACATCACTGCAGCTCCTTCCGACAGACAGCCCTCTTCTTCATCCTTCTTTTTATTGTCTTCATCCTCCATGTTTGGCATCACGGCGTCCTCAACCACGTGAACATCCGCGCTGCTAGAATTAGCTAACGCCACGGTCATACTCCAAAAGTAGCACGGACAACAACCAGCTCGTTAGCTTTATTATACTATCACGCACATGACTAATTGTGTTTCATGTGAAGACTTTAGCACTTTCAGTAGTAGCTCGACATGAAACAGCTTTAAAACTTCACTGAGTAAACATTGTTCCACAATGCAATTACCCTTGCAGAGCGTCCAATCACACAACAAGCAGCAAAATTCAACTGACTTGTCATCGTCACTCGTGACTGACAAGTCATCACGTAAATTAAAAAATGTTTTAATGTTGTTCAGGTTTTTTTTGTTTACTTAGTTCCAGGTCCTTCTCTCTCTACATATATGTGCACATAAAAAAATGTATTATATTTTTTATTCCTTTTTGTTCATCTTAAAATTAGTAGAGGAAGGTGGGGAAGTCTTTTTCAGGGGGAGGGTAGCACCCTTCTACCCCCTCCCTCCCGTGCTATTGCCTGTGTATATATTCTCTATTCTTAACCCTCTTAGCCTTCTTAAAATCCCACTTTGCTTCCTTGATTGAAACTGAGCCATCCCAAAAGATACTGTTGTATGTACAGCCTTATGAAGAAGGAACACTACTTTACTTCCTGATGCTCAATTTTAGCATCTTTTTCAGAGACTATAGCAAATTCAACAAATCAATAATGATTCAAATTAAATTTGAAAATTATAAAATGAAATTGCTTTTTCTTTCTATCATATTGGAAACATTCCATTACATATCATATTAAGTAGCTGTGAGATTACAGTGTTGGTAATGTTTTTTTGTTTTGTCAAATTGTGCCATGGAAATTGTTTACTGTTAATGGCACAAACCACTTTTATTTTTGGTTGCCTTCGTAATCTGTCTGTATATAAAATTAGTTAGTTAGTTAGTTTTGTTGTCTTTTTTTGTCTTTTATTATTTTGAAACATTGATATTTTATTAACTTCTTTATGTTTTGTTATATATCAGTTTGTCTGTTTCTGCGGGTAGTGGGGGAATAATGGTGGTGGGGTGTTATAATTGTATCTTTGTATACAAAATATTTCTTTGTAATTGTGAAAAACTAATAAGCAAAGTTGCTAAAAATAAGACATTTCAGTTTATACATGTTTTCTTTCAGGCTGCGTATGGCTGCAACAATCTCTGCCACTATAAGGGCATTTCTTTAGTACAGGCTGTGAGGCAAAACCCAGGGGGGATGTATAAAGATGACAAAGATGAGCTTATTGGCATTATTTTAGTAATCAAATAAGAGCCTCGTTCTTCTTCTCGCTCTTAATGAGCACCTTGTTTAGAGACAAAAGTGAGGGGGGGAGAGAATTAGGCTTTTGAAAAGTGAAGGGGACACGCCTCCACCTTCATCTCTGCGATGGAAATTATACTTTGGGTTGCAAAGAAATTTCTTCAGCTTTCACTCTGTTCTGTCTGCTTCACTTCTGTATCTCCTGTGCACCTGTTGTAATTGAGGGAAAAAATAAAGCAATTTCCGCTCTGATTAGATAAATGACATGTTAATAGTTTGTCAAAATGCTTCATCAGGATCACATCTGACTCTATGTGAGGAGATGGATTTTATCACAACCTTGATGCTGAAGGACACGCTGTGGAAAAAAAACCTGACAGAGCATGATGTTGAAGTGAAGTGTATTAGCTGCTTTTTGCACCTTTTTCTGTTGTGAACATAACCCCAGCGCTTAAAAACACAAAACCTGCTCATAGGGACACTTCAAAGGCAGGGACCGGACCTGAAGGGTAAAGCTGATGTTATCCAGGTTTGGATGTACTGTGTGGAAAAGCAAGGTGGCTAAAGTGGTGGAAGAGCAGCAGCAACAGCAACTGTGCAGGGGAAGAAGTGACCTGAACTTTAACAGGATGGAGCCAATTCCCCGAGGAGTAAACATTCAGTAAAAGCTGAGCAGCCCGTATCTGTGGAGTAAATGGGCAGCAGAGTGGAGCATGTTCTCTCCTAACAGGGCCAAGGTGCACTGCCAGGGGATCTCAACTTGTAATTCCCTTTCGCTGTTGCTTGACTCGTCAGTGAGTGCACCCGCAACTTTTTGGCAGAAAATACTGACATGACTCTGGTTGGAATATCTGTTATCAAGATTGAAAGTATGGCTTACATATTAATATGAGAAGAGAGAACGTACGGGAAGTTGCACTGCAATGCAATCCTCTTACGTATCACTTGTGTTTTGCAGCTTCAGGCTATTTACTGCTAAGTCAAAAGCACTTATATTCATTACCAAGTTGACACCGAAGCCTTTGTAGTTCACTCTTTCTAATACCGAACAAATCTGCTCCGCTGAAGCTAAAATAAACTTTTTATTCCTCAACCTGTTTCAGTACTTAATCCCTCTCTTCGGTTGGGAGCGCTTGGGAGCTGCCTTATTGGGGCTGTTGTTGCTATCTAACACGTTTGCCCGTTGTTAATTCTTCTAAAGAGTGTGAATATAAAGCTATACACCTCCTGATAATTGCAGTCCTCTTAGGGAAGCGGAGGGCAGCCATCTGTGAATGGATGAAGAAATAATGGCACTGTTAAGAGCTGCTTGGGGGGAGCCAAACACATTTATTTGTGTGAAGTGGCGTGCTTTTTTTTTTTTTCAAAGCCAGAAATGAATCACGGCCCTTTCTTACGTACGCATGTGTTTGACATCCAGGTACAGAGATGAAGATGTTTTGTGTAAAAATAGTAGTTCCTCTATTTCAGAGGGTTAAATACAGTCAGCGGAGGCAGCAGGATTTGATGCTCTGTGTGTGTAGTGATGAAACGGTGCACAGTCGCAGGGTGCAGCATGCGGGGGTGTCTCTCTGTTTTGGAGCAGGATAATTTCCACCTGCCGTCTATACGTGACACCCTGACAGCACCAATCCCACCTTATCTGTCCTCTCCCCCCTCTGCCTCCTCCCCAACTCCCCCCCCCTTTTCTCTCTCTCTCCTCCACACACCTTCCCCTTCCATCATCTCTGTCTGCGCCACTTTCAAAACCCTGCTGTGATAAGCAGCCTGAATTAAAATGATTTCTTTTTAATTACTTTCCATATTAAGTGCAATCCGAGGCGCATGCATTATATATGTATGTTTCACTCGGCGCCGTGTGAGGATTAAACCGTTGTGGGTGAACCTTGCCTCGGGGCAAAATACACAAATGCAATTAAAACCATTGCGATGGAAAAAGAGACACTTTTTCTCACAGTAGACAGTTTTGGAAAAGAACAAAAAATGAGAAAAAAAATCTATGTGAGGGTTTTTATTCTACAAATAATGAGTGGAGGAAAAGCTCTCCGCTTTAATTAGGGTGAAGCTGGTTTTGTACCTGTGCTTACAAGTGTCTTGAAAGGGAAATAGGCATGCTGAGAGTAGCTCTATACTGTGATTGCTGTGCAGTTAATGCAGCAGCATATGGAAACATTAGGCCATCTTGTTACATATTTCACTTCATGACAAATTAGCATGCAGGTCGCTCGTTCTGTTTCCTCCCAGGAATGAGCCGACTGTGGTACTTAACAAGAATCACCTGTACGGCTCAGTGTGTTGGAGCACATCGAGCTCATACCGTGTGCTGAATATCTGCCGCTGAATCACACGTCTTTTATATCCTTAAAGCGCAGATCAATAATTTGTCCTTTTTTTTCGCTGTCAAGATGCTGGATGACAGAAAGAGCGTAAATGGAACAGAGATCAATTACAGCAGGCAGATCTCATGTGTGCAGAGAGGTCAGTGAGCTCACCTACACACACCTGCCACTCAGGCCCCCGTGCTTCCTCTCTGCAGCTGGAGCCGCACATCAAAGGAGCAACACTTAAACTTGAGACTTGAATTGCACATCCACAACCCGAGAGACATTTGTTTTCTTTCAAAACCAGAAGGGAAGAGAGTCGATCCACACACAAGGCGACCCTGCTGACCCACAAGGCCGTACACAAATGTCCGCCCTCCCCTCTCTGTCTGTTTAGAGGATGGAGACACAAAGAGAACCTGATGCGTATGGATTTTCTTTTAACGGTAATCAAACTGTCAGGGGGGCTGTACAGCGTGTGTGAGGATTTGGAGCCACAGACAGCGGTAATTGAAACTGACAGCAGGTTGAGCACAATGACTCTGTGGATAGCAACAATCATAACCCCCATAATCATCGCAGCAGCACTGCATGCACACAAAGTTCTTAGGTAAACAAAATTACCCAGCTGACACCGACCGTCTTATTTCCCCATCCTCGCTGATTGTCTGAGCTTTCCCGGCATGGGGGAGCACAGGAGCCGGGGTGTCATCTGGCGGCACCCAAAAGCTCCACGCCGAGGGTGCTGCATGTGTTTGAGCCCCTTTATCTGCAAACTCGTTCAGTGGGAAGTGGCGCTCAGGTAATCTTCTGCCCTGTGTGTGTTGAGAGATGCATAATCCGTTAATAACACAAGCTGCAGAGAGTTTCAGTAAACAGCATGACAAAAGGCAGCATCGCAGGTTTAAGCAGGTGACATAAATCACGCTTTCTTTTAACAGACTTTCAAAATAAGAGCAGTAATTATAAAGGGTGCAAAGCTGTGATAGAATTATCTGTCACACTAATTTTGTACTTCAGAGTGTGCTTCTTTATTAAGTTTACTTTTGTTTGATTTTTTCTCTTTTTTAACAATTCAAATTGCAATTATAAGGTTCTATTTGCAATAATTGGTGTTTAAATTGCAACTATTCTTATATTGGATTTTAGCAGAGCAGGTGGATTTTAATACTCTTCAATCCTGAAAACTAATTTTCCAGTTGGATTTGTAAGGCTTTATCTCATTAGGTTTAAAAAACATTCATTTTTCTTGAAAAAGGGGACACAAATCATATAAAATATACAGAACTATAGGTATGATGTTTTTTTGGTGTCATGCTTTTGGTTTAGACAAGGCATATGTGGTAACATCGCAAAGATTTTCCTCGTCTTGAACTTGAACTAATAAAACAGAAAAGACAACTTTTAATAACCATATTTGTTCTCTCTCTTCTGACTTGGTGATGCTTTCAGAAGCTCCGGCGACGGATCACTCGGGAAGATTATAATTTGCATACTCGGCCTGTTGTTTATCTCTAATATCATTCTGCATAAAACCCTCCAACACATGCTCACTTAGAGCTTCCTGCTGTCTACAGCTGTCAATAGAGATATCAGCTGTTCCATCAGCTGGTCACATCTATTCAACAGCGATGAGACACACCCTCATTGTCAGCCAATATTGCTACTGTTCTTTTGAATATGATTTTTCTTTGCATGCAGTTTATCCATGCTGTCGTTGTAGCTGTGGCCCAATCCACCAGCCTAAGGAGGCGGTCTACGGAGGATGCGCCATTCATAGCCTGCGTGGACCGTTAAAGCCAAACTGAAATGTCTGCGGAGGATTTCCTGTTTGCATCACCAGCTGTTCCCGCCATTACCCTTGCGTCGCCAAACGACGCTCCTGTCGCCTAGCAACAGGTAGCAAGCGGGCCAACAAGCTAGCATAACTAACGTAATGTAATTTAACATATTACTGTAAAGATAATTAGTTTCAAGGGCCCTTTGGTTTTTTTAAACATCTGCATCGCTAGCAATTTGATTGAACTGAAACCAAAAACTTTAACATTTAAACGTGTATTCCTCGGTCGCCATCTCGTTTGAATTGGCGCGCAATGAATCTCAGGATACGTTAGGCTGCGAAGAATGCACCTGTTGGATCCTTCGTGACCCGGGAAAAGGAGGACGCATTTGTCGGCCGCATCTGAAGGAGCCTTCCAAATGGGACAGCCTTCGACGCACCGCTGCGACACAATCTTCCTTCAAATACGGCCTTCGAAGGCTGTAGCCTCCTGGATTGGGACACAGCTTGTGTGTGCCCCTCCACTTCACCATGACCGCCCAGTCTTCCCAGTTCCACCAGCTTCCTCAGCCTCATCAGAAGCCATCATCCACCTCGTCCACCAGCGTCAGGACTCCTGGGAGGATCTATTATTTTTTTGGTATTCAGGAAAGACAACCTTTAACATATTCTCCCTTTGGAGTCTAAGTGCCAAAGACTTTCCGACTATTCTTCATTCTGTTATAATAAATATATAATTTCGCCTAACTTACTTGTCTCACCTGATAGAAATAGCGTTGAACATTTTTTCTGCCTGCTGTATTTTTTAGTGTTCCTTTGATCTTTTTTGCCCTGCCAAGCTGACTTCCAGCTTTTTTCCGTGCAGAGCTGGATCACAACTGTATACATATATATATATATATATATATATAACATCTGATGCAGCCACTGTTATCAGTGTGTGTCAGCTGCAAGTTACAAGCCAAACAGACACAGTTACCAGCAAAGTAAAGTCTGCAACAGATTGCTTAAAATATGTGGCAACCATCAGCTAGAGAATGCTAAAACTTAGCTTATCATTTTCATCTCTGTCATTCATGTTTTTAACAAACAGTCAGTTATAAGATTTTAAGACCTACTCTTAACTCTGTTTTTAATTATGTTATTGTGCTGTTTCTAATTTTAAGACATATATATGATGTTACAATGTTGGACGTTCACAGTAAACGTGGGTGAAGTTTCAGATCTGTAGGTTAAAGTATGTTGGAGTAATCCCCAGGCTTCTCAGCTCAGTCTGCAGGCTGCGGTGAAGGCCAGGTTTCACACAGTTTTTTCTGCATGCGGCACTTTGTGACATCACAAAGTGCAGCCTCAGCTGGCCAATCAGAAGAAAGTGTGCTTGTAGGGGCAGGGTTTCTTAAAGGGACAGAGGTGACTGAGTCGTTTCAGGCAGAGGCAATATGAGGGCCAACACAGAGCAGTTTTTTTAACTGTAAATTATGCTAAGCTACTCCACAGGTATCACAGAGTGAAATATGAAGCCCCCCCTTTAACCCCGGTCACTGCAAAAATGCAACACAGTAAAAGGACCGTGCTTGATTGGTTCTCTTGTGATTATTCTGAGCTCTGATTGCTGCTTTTCAGGTGTCGCTTTATAGAACCAAGTTACAGATAACTGCAGATAGCACCTTCTTAACACAGTTTTTTTAAGGCCCATTAACACATGAAAGTCTAAACACAGCAACACAAAATGGATCATGAATTGCATGTTTAATATTCAACATCATCCAGTCACACTGATGTTAGTAATTACAGTTGTTGGTTCATTTAAAAGCAAAGCGTTTCCATTTACAAAGAGGAGACTTTTCACACCGAATCAGTCCGTGTGTGCGCGCTTGCTCTGTGTGGAGCACTCAGTCATGCCTGCACGCCATTATGTCAAATCTACACACGGCGCTCAAAAGACGAAAACAATCTTTTCTCCATATTTCACTTTCAATTAATTTCTCGTTTTCATGAAGTCAAAACCTAATTGCATGTGAGTCAGAGCAAACATCTGTCCCCATCATTTTCAATAAGTGCAAGCTGTCAGGCATGTAATCAGAAAATCATGTGCTGTCAGTCATTTTCCATTACAGTCAATGCAGCTCCATTTTTGTCAAGATGTGGCGTTTTGAGCGTTTGATGCTCATTTCCTTGAGTGCGCAGACGGAAAAACTTCCTGACTTCTGTGTCTGGTATCAACAGCTGCGAGAAGATAGCAAGCAAATGTTGTTCACACTGCTCAGGGTTATTTCTGTTCTGGTTGTCTTTTTTATTAAAGAATATCACAGGTCTACAAATCCTGCTTTTCAAAAGATGTAAAAATCCACAGGAAACTGTTGAGAGTACAACTGTGACGAGCAACAGTGTGCAGCAGGAAACAAAGTTAGCAGCATCACAGCTTGGTGCTGACAGATGAAAGAGGTGCTGGAGTGTTATTATGGCTGGAGTGTACTCAAAGGAATGCAATGGATGGCCACTCTAGGGTCAACTCTGCTCACTCCGCCCCGGGGGGAGAGATCTCCAGCTGAAGTATCACCTGCTTTGATATTGGGATTGTGGAAGAGCTTCTGCCTTTTGCTTTGCACACACACTAAAAAACATTAAGGAGGGTGTGTGCAGACATGCGTAAACACTGCACAGCTTTGCACAAGCGTTCATATAATCATTATATGTGCATGCGTACACGGTGCAGGGAATTCTTTGACATGATGAAGACGTTGTTCTGCTTGTTTTGCACAATTAAAATCACACACATGTATACGAATGCATGCAAAAACCTACATAAGGACCTTTAATATGTAACAAGTATATTAATATTCAAGGGAGTGTCATGTCACACATAATTGCTGCAGTGTTTTATGCAGATGAGGTGAAGTACAGAAGAAATGTGGTGGTTTTCAAATTTCCAGAGTCAGTGAAGTGAACTGCAGGGCAAGAATCCTGCCAGAAAGTAATCCCAGGTTATTCTACCTTCTTACCTCTGTGGTTGGTGATAATTTTTTAAGCCCCCCAAAACAGCTGCCCCCCCCTCACCCTCCGGTTCTTTCTGGCTCTCATTAGACGAAGCCGGGGTGAAGACAAATGGTGAGAAATGAAATGGATATGCTTTAAAGTCCCCGTAATGGGTTCATGCGATGCCATGAACACAGCTAATTAAGGTCAGGGGACTTCTCATCACAGGCAGTCCAAAGCTTGTGTATGTTTTTATCAAGGCCGTTTATTATGCGGCTCGGAAGGGGGCGGGGCGGCCGCGCTTCACCGGAGGGAGGGAACAGTGTCGCCCCCCGGATGCCCGCAATAATTATCTCCTAGCAACAGTATAAACAATTTTCTCCTAACAACAAACAGCAACAACAAATGATCAAATAGTCTTCGTTTCATTGATTTATTTACAGTTATGTAAGCAATAGAAACCTGACAGGGGCGGGTCCAAACTATTTGGAATAGGGTGGCGTGTACACACACGTCCGAATGACATTTATCAACCATTTTTGTCTCAATCTTGGAACTCTATCGTCTGATGATGATATAGCCTCTGGGAGCAGCAGCCAACTTTCAGCTAGCAGTTAGCAATAAATGACTTCCGGCTAAGACTCTCTTTTTAGTGCTCTGCATCATTTACAGTCCAACTAGCAACTTTAGAAGCTAGAATGGAGTTGAGATATGAGGTTCAAAAACAGATTTCCTATCAATAAAGGCAAAATGACCAAACAAATAATGCAGTCTGTGAATGGAGATTAGTCTCCACTTATCATATCTAGCTCAAATACTAATATCAAGATATTGTATTGATCTTAAATAACAAAAGAAACCAACAGACGAGAATGTGCTTTTATGGAAAACCACAAAAGCTACAAGCTGCCTTCTGCAACAGCCCAATTACTTGGTTATAACATGACACCTGCCTCTGTCTGCGATCTGTGTTAGGATCATGGGGTTCAGATTTCAGCGGGTGGCCCTTGCCACCCCAGGCCACCCCCCGGACAAACCCCTTGCAGGCTTTAAATTGTACTGAACAGCAGCGATTGTACCCAGATAACCTGTGAGCTCATCTGTAATCTGTGTTTGTACAGACAAAGACATCGGCTGCAATTATCTTAACAAATGGCTCCGTGGTCATTTAGGAAAACGCTCCTTTAAAATGCTTAATAGTTCAGGTGACTAACAGCGCACAATAGCAAACATTAGGGAGAACATTTATAACGTCTGATTGCCTTAATAACAGAAAGATGAGGCTATAAAGCCTGAATGATTACTGCAGAGGCATTAAAAACTTGGACTCATCTTAACGTCGCAGTCATTTAATAAATATTGAGAAAGTTTGCATTGAACACCGGAGAGGTTAATGTCAGCGCTATAGACGCTGCTGTTCTGTACTCGCCTTTAATTATTTGACATAAGTAAGATAAACACTTGCTGGCAGAACAAAACGTTTAAAGTTGCAGTTAATCTGCAGTGATGGAGAGTCCAAATAAAAAGCAGTGAGTAAAACATTTGCACATCATTTGCACATTAACTATAATTTTATATTAAAGCTAGGACGTTCTTGGCTGCAGGTCAGTGGTTCTTAATGTTTTCATATCCAATCCTTTCAATTGTGGAAGGAACATAATGCACTGTAGTCTGTCATCTTTATTTTATAGATGACCAGAGGAAGTTTGGTTTGCCGTTCATGGCCGCATTGTTGTGTTCCTCATGGAAAGTTTTGTTTACCACTTACAGAACTTAATCAACCCGTATCCTCGCTGATACAAGACTTAATCAGAAGAGTTAGAGCCGTTCGAGGTTATAGTTTCACTGTGAATAGTTCTTTTGTACTCATACACAGACAAACGATTAGGAAACAACAAAGAACAAGCTGATATTTTGGAAAGTACACTTATTACATGGGAAGATCGATAACATAAAAAGGTTGCCAGGTTTGCAGTTATCCCGAGGAATTAGGCTACCTTTGAATCGTTGCAGCAGGTAAATAGGTACACACATGGACAGGGACACACGCACACACACACACAAGGTGCGGCTCTCCGCCTGGAGCCACCTCTGTCTCGATCCCACCTCAGCTAGTTAGTAAAGCATTGAAGCAGCGCACAGACACTCCATATATCAAAGAGCTGTTCCACTACATCACACGAGGAAAGTTTACAGCAGCACCTGAAGGAGAAGTGTTCAGGGAAAACTGCTTTTAATGCTGGCACACTAAACATTTATGGAGTTACTTTGTAGATATAAAACATTAAACGCAGTGTATATGGGGCATATGTGAGCGCTGGGTTTAGAGCTGGTTTTATTTACCTATGGGCTGGTTTTGTCGGACGGTCCTGGCAACTCACTCTGATGTTCAGATGGTTAATTATGATGTTGGAGCCATAATAGTCAGACAGCTTATCTTGGCATTAAGAGCGTAGAAAAGGGGCACATAACTCCCTGTTAAAAGGTGGATTGACGTGTTTTCATTTCAGGTTTTGCAGAGGTTAACCAAGAGTGTAATAGTGTTTTACTTATTGAGATTCAGAGGTGATAGAGCCGGGCTCAGAGTACAACGTTTTACAATCCAAAAATTGTGTTGCATCTTGCACGTAAGGAGAGATGTCACAGATTTTACTCTCTCTCATCACACACATGCACTAACTTAGATTTAGAAAGAAAAAATGGTGCATTATCCATCCCATCCAGGGAACATCAAGTGTTAAACTTTGTAAACATCTCCATGTGGTGTTTCTCATGTGCTACAAGACACATCAGGGACAACATCAGCAGCCATCTCCATGGCTGGGCCTGTCTGCTTTTAAACTGCAGTGTACCAAGGACAGGCTGAACAACACGTTTTCGGATTGGCAGGTTTGAGACGTCACAAACCTAAGGAGCCAATCCCGTTAATGGACGGGGTGACGCTATGCATATCATTATGTGTAACCTATTTGCAACCACTTTGGCGATGCGCGAGCCAGCTGTAACCGTCATTCTAATTTTTTCAAACTTACTACTGACTACTAACGTTAATGCTACTACTAATGACTACATTTCAAGCTAGCTAAGTTTCAACAAGTTGCGGCTAAACGATGGCAGAGACGAGTTTTGTTTTGGATGAAGGAGGAAATGCCTTGGGAGGATCTTCAAGGTAATTAAACGTATTTTACAGAAAAAACATGTCAGACACAATTTATCATTTCAAGCAGAGCATTTTATACAGAATGTCTTAAAACATGACTGGAGCTGGTCTTTAAGATTTCTTTGTGTGCCAGAATGAGCACCCACCACCACATGATCTCACTGGATCTTACAGAAAGCAGAGGTAAACAAAACAGCAGCATGCTAGCCAACGTTAGCTTTGCGGTGAGAATGTTTGACTGCTTGAAAACATCGTAAGCGTCTCTGTCCCAACTTTGCATATTATTGTCCCGCTCGTAAAGTGCTGACTTATTCACCTGGATTTTAAATCTTAATAATCAAATGCTACAGAGAAGGCCCCATTATGTCTGAGGCGCTGTAAACCATTCATAAGTTGGCCCAAATCTCCTTTAGTCTAAGCCTAGACCAAGCAGTTTTTGTTACCTTTGGAGAGAGCAAGGCTAGCTGTTTTTATGCTAGGCTAAGCTAACCTAACCGGCTGCTAAATGTAGCTTTATACTTAACGTATAGACATGAGAGTGCTGTCAAACTTTATACCAAACAGTGCTTTTCTCAGAACTATTTCTTTACTCATGTCATGTTACTGTTTTTGTAGGTTGAAAATATTAGAACAATACACCCTGTATCAAACCATCCCTCTAGATTTGGTCCACAGCTTCACTTGTATTATTACCCTTGTCAGTTTAACACTCTGATTATCACAGATATCATTTTCTGCTATCTTGTAGCTTTCAGTCTCCTGGTGATGAGTATCAGACCGACTTATTTTCATGTTCACAATCAAGGATTGTATTACCGTCTAATCTCACGCTCTAAGAAGCAAAGCTGGATGAAGATCTGGGAGATTTTCACTTCCAGACTGTTTTCAAATCAACCATTAAGATCTCCGTCTTTGGTAATCCTTTGAATGTCTTTCACTTGTGATTTTTAACGCTGTTTTGTGCTCAGGGGGAGCACAGCAGGATGTGTTAGGTTTATAGTGAGTAAGTACATTTAAAGCAGCCTATAAAAACAGTCTGCACACATACACAGTACAGTATGGTCGCAGGGGTACAGTAGATTCACACACCAAGCTTAGTGATTTTCCAACTAAACCGACTGAGTCAACACATGAATTATATATTTTGCTTACCAATTCTCTTAGTTACAGCAACACTCTGCCAGCGCAGCACTTTAAAACCTCTTTTTGTTGGAAAGGTGAAGTTCTTTAAGTCAGCAGCGATTCTCTCACTAAGAGCACCTCGACAGCACATTCGCTCTCGGAGGGGATTTGAATTAACCTGACAAGCTTCAACTGATGCAAGGTTACTTTTCAAAAATAAATCTATCATAATCTCAAATCTCAGGCAGCTGCAGACTTTTTCATGTCTGTAAGATTTCAGTCCGGAGTATTATTGATATCTAAAGCAGCTCAGTTTTCTACTTACCCCCAGAAAATCTGTCTAACACTTATCACGTCCAACGTGTACTGATCGAAACCAACTGTATATACATGTGTATTCCTACTTATTATGTAGCATGATGATCCATCCATTCATTATCTATACTGCTTATCCTGCTCAAGGTCGCATGGGGGCTGGAGCCTTTCCCAGCTGTGATTGGTCGAGAGGCGGGGTACACCCTGGACACCCTGGACTCATTACCTGTCAATCACAGACAACCTTTCACCCTCACAATTTAAGAGTTAATCTAATGAGCATCTTTGGAGAAACAAAGACCAGGTTTCCAGAGACAACATGCAAATTCCAAGGCCAAGAAAAGCCGCTGCTGGCTGGAACATGTGGCTGAGGCGGAGTGATACACAGAGCGGCTCAGCGCTCATGGAATGCCTCTTATCCAATCAGATTACTTGGTCGAAACTAACTGTTGTATGAAGAGAAGCATCAAATCGTTAAGAACTATGAAATGAAAATCTACATGGTTATGAAAAATGTGCCTATAGGTGAAGCATCAATGTCTCAGCTGTGCGTTTATTATGTACATTTTTGACATAAAGGCAGACAGCACTGTATTATGAACGCACCATATGTACAAATATCAAATGATTACATTGAAATCACATGAGGAACATGGTAGCTTAAAACAGCTGTGTTTCTAAGGACTAAACTAGGCCTTACAGTGTTACAATTTGTCCAAAGCGACATACATCTGAGAGTTAAACTTCAGTTAAACCTCTTCTTCAAAAGACTTCAGATTTTTCAGTTTTTGGTCCTTTTAACTGCTTGTTTGTGAGTCAGATCTGGTCCAATATTTAACAGTTTCTTCCTCTGCCTAACATAACCCTAACCTCCAAGTTTTATGAGAATCTGTTCAGTAGTTGTTCCTTAATCCTGCTGACAAACAGACAAATAATACTGTGCCTCTTTTCCAAGATGGCGCTGCAGATGGTTGCCTCGGCACTGTGCTTTCTCTCAGCACCTTTTGCACTGTCCATTGCACTACAGTCTCCTGATCACAATTGTTGTTGTTTTAATTAATACCAATCTGTAGACCTGTAGTTGCCCTGGTTGAGAAGTCTCCTCGTGCTGAATGGTTGGTACTTATAGCTAAAAGCTTGTTATAGCAGGAGAATGAGTTTAACCTGGTGCATCAGTTAGAGATACAGGTGATGGAAGAGGGAGTCCTGTTTGTGATCCAAATCCAAACATACATGATGTGGACAGAAATCGAGCACTTCCTCTTTGCATAAATATAAAATCACAAGTTATTGGTGCCGTAACTCCAGGCAGGTCCTTGGGTCTGCAGGGTTCAGCTTTGCTGCACAGTTCTTCCTGTTTCCAGCACTGAACGACACAATAGGACTAATAAGAGTTCAGTTTATGAATTGTGCTCAGGACAAACTGTGCTTTAAAGCCTTGGAAGCGATAAAAAGATGAATAGACAGGCTGTAATCAGCTCATGAAAATGCACCGGCACCCAGCAGTTCAAGATTAAATGCATGGAGGGCCGCCTACAGAAAATTTAAAAAATAAACTTTATTCTAACAGCATAAAGTAGAAAAGAGCCAAGAGGAAGAGGCAGGAGGGAAACGAAGATAAGAAATAAGCAAAGAAAGGAAAACGTAAAATCATTTCCAGCTACAAGAAACACTGGTGCTTCACTTTGAGGCATTGATTGGAAACTAAGATGGACCAATTAAAATGAATCGATGCTAAATAAAGAAGATTAAGGTGTTTCTCTTCATTGAAATACTGGTATAGACGGCTTAAAGCTCAAAGTGTTCATCCCTAAGGTGTTTCCACTTCCACTGACTTTAAACAAAGGCTCCAAACAGGAGAAGTGTGGGGATTGTTTTCTCTGTATCATGTCTCATATTTGGACCATAGACTGTATGAAAAGATGGACGACATGACAGCTCCCTAAAAGTGAAGCCAAAACATCTCTAGCGCCCCCTGCTGACTGGCTGCAGGATAGCTCATAAAGCCCACCTCCTCCATGTTAACAGATGGGACATGAGTCAAACTATAAAATCAAAATCTCAAACAGGGTTTCTGTCAGTATAGTTAGTGTTCATTTCTCTGAGAAGTGTAGTTATAAAAGAGGGTGTAGCATCATGATTGACAGCTCTACTGACAAATACGGCTCCTGCAGCCGATCTGTACTGGATTAGAAGAGGATCCGTGAATATCTGCTTCAGACCAACACAAGAAGCTGTTCTACTGTTGAAACCACCGACATGAGGGATCTTTGCAGCTTTTTTTCGGTTCTTTAAATGTGTATTTTGGGTAGCAAAAAGGGGCGGGGCGCTAATCCCACGGCTCCACCAGCTGATCTCTACTGCGCAGACTCTGGCTCAAAATGTGAAAGATGGCAGCACCTGCTTCCAGGGTATTTTGGCTCCATTTTTCTACAACGAGGGGAGGTGGCGACACATCATCCATCTTTATATACTGTATAGCGTTACGCCCTATCCTAAGACGGCCTTATGGGGTTAAAAACTGTCTACAATCTGACCCAGAAGAACCATGTGAAACACCTTCAAACACTCAAATATATGGGATTAATTAAAGGATAATAAACAATCAAATCATTAAGTGAAGACAAACAAAATCAACAAAAAACAACACAAAATCACTGCTGAGAGGCCGAACCACAACAGTCCCCACTCCAGAAGCCTCTCTCTTCAGATCTCATGACTGGTGCTTTTAAGCATCTCAGACCAGGTGAATCTTGTTGAGCATCACCTGGGAAGAAGGGAGAAACAGAACAGGGACACATACAGCCGTAACAATAGTCATTGATTTTAAGTTGCTAATGAAACAGCTTTTATACTAACACAATCATGAATCTATTGTTTATCATGAAGACCGTACTGTAGTCTAATGTTTGATTCAAAACATACGCCTGAGAGGAGTTATTTCATATGCAACATGTGTGAAAGATCATGCGCTCTGACAGGAATCATGATAACAGGATTATCAGACTAAGTTCATGTGTAACAAAACCCTGTGTTAATTAAAAATGGGTGCGAATTTTAAGTATTGTAATAAACTCTCTGGTTTGTCTCCACCAATTCGTATCGGCTGCCCCGGATCACAATGCTAATCATATTTCAAAGTAAATGACTGCAGAACAGGATGAATTTGTGTTAATGATCCCTGTATGTAAATGACCCCGTCTCATCTCTTTGTTTTTCTGCTCACACCCGGTGCTCATCAGTGCCAATGACCATGAGACTTCCCGCTGTGAGGAGAAATCTGGGCATGTTTAGGAGCTGCACTATCAGTGCTGAAAGGTATCTTACCAGGGGGCCTTTCTAATTAAACTGGTGCCCAAACCAAGGCTGTGGGAGACGGTGCATCTGCTATGCAAAGTGGCTTGAAATCCTGCAGCTGCCCATCTGCAAAACTTTTCATCTGGCCTCCATCGAAGGAGGAGGAGGTTTGGGGAAATGCCTTTATTTTTCATAATCCTCCCTCACTTTCTCTCTCTCCTGCCTTATCCATATTTCATGAAGAGCTCTGGAGGTATGAAATTGTGTGAAACTAATCCACTACTGGATATTTAGTCCCAGATTAAAATCACTCGCTTCACTGCCTCATAATTCTGCTCCTATTGATTGCCTGGGTCCAAATATAAGTCAAGGATGTACAGAACATTTTTCCCGGGACTTTCTGAAATTGTATCAGTGCTGCTTTTCTGCACTGACGCCATGCAAATGTTGTCATCCGGAGTAAGCATTTGTCAGGGTTTTGCACTAACTCAGCACCGCGCCTGGTCTGTGTAGGCTTATGTTTATATCTCGCAAACATTTTAAACTTGTTGTGACCCCTGATCGCACAAAAGCCGCATCTGCACGGTATAAACAGAAGTCAGACAAGCCTGAAAACAGTCCCACAGGATCCAGACAGACAGAGATATTTTGAGTCTCATGAGTAATATGACATGTTAGCAACACTCAAGCGGAAGATCGGTCGCCTGTTGCCTCAGGTAAAAGTGCAGGTATTCCTGCTTGGCTCAAAAAGTGGCCTTCTCGTGAAAAACTCAAAGCAACACAGAGTCTTAGTCCTCACTTAATCAATACAGTATGTGCTGCCTCTCTGTAACTACAGTATAAGAGTTTAAAATATCCTCGGGCACTTTCTAACCCATGCTGTGTGTCACTGTCTTTTGGTCCAATTGTCACATCAGGCGGCAAATTCAATACAAGCAGACAAAAGAGCCAAAGCCTGATACCGACCCGGAGAGAACAAAGATGGAGAGAAAACACCAGAGTGCTTCTCACAAATGAACACAAGATACTAGAAGCCAATGTTTTTTTCTAAAGCATATGGAAACATTATTGTGAAGAAATCCCTTTAAAGAAAACAATCCCAGGAGTGTTAGACAATCTGTCTTCACTGTCTGCCCTCCTGTGCTGTCTGTGTCACTCAGCCACAAGCACAAGGCGTAGTACTCTTGAGTTGACTCATAGGAGTCGATAGTAGCCTGTATTTGTTGGGGACTATTTTCAGCCATGAAATAATACACACATTGTGCTGAAGGTAGTATTCACAGCAGCAGGATAAGTGATATGGATTTAAATCAGAATTAACTACAGTGGCCGTGTTAATCATAACCACTCAGAACAACAGTGTGGCTCATTGATGTGCTTTTAGTAGTGTTTGGAGAGCTATAGATGTCTGTTGCAGGGATGAAACTGCTGTATCAGGAGTTCATTTATTATGGGATTTGCTGACAATCTTTGCTTTACATAACACTATATTTTGAACAAAGAATCCTATTAGCATAACATTATGTCAGGTTAGCCCCTTAGCGTACTGTAGCTTAAAGTCCCCTCCAGTGAAAATCAAGTGTTCAACCTTGTAAACATCTCCATGTGGTGTTCTTCATGTGCTACAAGACATATCAGGATCATCTCCATGGCTGGGCCTGTCTGCTTTTAAACTGCAGTGTACCAAGGACAGGCTGAACAACACATTTACAGATTGGCAGGTTTGAGACGTCACAAACCTACGGAGCCAATCCCGTTAATGGACGGGGTGACGCTATGCATATCATTATGTGCAACCTATGGCAACCACTTTGGCGATGCGCGAGCCAGCTGTAACCGCCATCGTAATTTTTGCAAACTCACTACTGACTACTAACGTTAACATTACTGCTACTAATTACTACAATTCAAGCTAGCTAAATTTCAACAAGTTGCTGCTAAACGATGGCAGAGACGTGTTTTGTTTTCAGCTCTAATTCTACAAAAGGAAAAACGTGGTACATAGTGGGCGGGGCCTATGCAGATTGGCGAATTTTTAATGAGGGAGAAGAGGAGATACCGTGGGAGGATTTTTACAAGGTAATTAAACGCATTTTGCATCATACACAATTTATTATTTCAAGCAGGGCATTTTATATATCTTTAAACATGACTGGAGCTGGTCTTTAATAGCTTACATACACCTAAATCGAGGATTTCAGGTTAGAAAAAGACTCAGTTGGGAGAGTCTTGTCGTCATACTCTCAGACACATAAAAATCTATCTTATTCGGGGAAGAAAACAGTGGAAAGAATATGTAAACAGCTTCCCAACAGCTTGAACTGAGCTCATTGGCTGTAACTTGATTGTGGTGTTATGACCAATTTCATTTCATTGTGTGATAGAGATAATGGATAATGACAGTTTGTTTATGGTGTGAAAGTGGCTATAATGTGATGCAGACAGGTGTGAATGATATGATAACTAGAGCTATTATTAAAGGAGTATTCAGGTCATGGGCTAACCTATATATATATATCAAATGAATGCTGGATTTACTGATAAATCATCCAGAAACATCTCTCCTCAAATTGTCGTGTTTTCATGATGTTTGAGCTGGAGCCGGAGTGGGGGCCTTTCTGATTTGGTGATGAATTTTTCAGGGTGCTCTCAAACATAATTTCCTTGAGACTGAACCATCTCAAAGATTAAGAAGGAAATGTGTTGATGCATGTCTGCCAGAAAGTCTGTGCCAAAGGCCGCACATGCATGGCAGGTGAGAAACTGAGTGAAACTCTGAAACACTGCAGGAGAGAAAGAGGCTGAGGGATTAATAACTCTTTGTTGGGGTTTTTTTTCTTCAAAATGACATCTGAGGGAGTTTTTCAGGGGCAGAGGAAAAGCACAAATGATAACGGTGTAAAAAAGGCAAAAATGCTTTAGTTAGATTGTAAAAAGTAATAGGAAAAAACTAAATGAAATAAATCTTAAAGTAAACTAAGAAACTAACATAAGCAAAACTACAAAAAATAGGGCCCAAACTCAAAAGCAGTAAACTAAGCGCTAAAGAAACTAACGCATAACTTACAGTACACTACGGGCTTTTATACACAATGGACTAGACCAACAGATACAAGGGGAAACCTGATTGACAACAAAATTTAACATCTAACAAAGTAAGAAATATGCAACATAAATGACTTTTTGAAGGAAACATATAAAGAGGGAATTGTCCAAAAAAGTCCAAAAGCCCCCCCTTCTTACACCCTCTGTTGGTCTCTCCCACTTCCTGTGGGCAGGGGGTTAAAATGCCAACTTTTGCAGGCTACAGGCCTTTTGCCAGAGGAGCTCGGACAAACAAAGGTAAGTATCACTTTGAAAACTAAAACCATGTGACATAATGTAAACTTTTGTGTGCACCAAAATTAGAAAACAAACTTGCCATACAGTCAATAAAGTTTGATTTATCTGAATAAAAACACTGTAGAGTCTAAAAAAAGAATTAAACAGGAAGTTTGAATTAAAAAGAATTGCGGCAGATCTTCGGCTCAGCAAAGCATGAGGGAAGACTAAACCAATATATTGCATGATTCATTCAATAAGCCATGAAAATAATCATTAAACTATATGTAATTAGAAATGCTAGATAACATTTACGTGAAGCAACAACAGAGTGCTTTCAATGTACTGTATCTTTCTGCCAAAATTGAAATTCTGCAACAACAACAGCTTATCTCTGTCTACACGGAAAAGTGAAGCACTTCCATGTGCACTTGATTAATTATGGAAATAAGTATTTGTTTGTTTTCTCTGACTCTTTGGTGCAATAATCTGGCTGCAAATTGATTTTCAGCAGGCGCTAGCTGGTATCATGTCTGTTATAGTAAAAGCCTCCTCGTCTCCCAAGATTATTCCATCTATGAAGAGTTTGGCAAGTTAACAAAGGAGCAGGTGGTTGGCCGCAAAAGTGGCAAAGGAATAATACCATGTCCACAGTACATGGATCTGTGTTTGTTGTTTTGAGCGCTCAAGCTCTTGAGTCTGACAGTGAGCACGGGCCTAATGGTTGTGTTTTGTCATGTCCTCAACCTCAGAAACATCTGGACAATAGTGCTGTTACTCCGGTCATAAATCTGTTTATTTTTCTGTTTTTCCCCTGAAGTACCAACAGAAATTGTTGGCAGTTGCAGATCTAAAACCCTTTTACAGAGTACAGTACCCTTTTAAAAGGTTAGCCGTTCTGGGAAAGGCAGTTAGGCTACTTGAAAGTTAGATAAGAACATTGATACCACTCTAATATCTGTCTGTGAAATATCAAGCTAAAGGAGTCTAGTTAATCCAGAATTTACTGTTTTCCCAGTTTGTTTTAGTTTGCCTGTTTTGTATTGCCATTGGACAGAGACATGCTAGCTGCCTTCCTGTGTTTGCTAGTTAAGCTTAATCAGCTTCAAGCTCCATGTTAATGTCCTCCTAACTAACTCAACATAAGGAAGCAAATTAGTCTATCTCCCTAATGCCAATATATTACTCTTCTATAGTAAATTCTCACTGCATCACATGACTACCTGTGTGTAAAAGGGGCGGCCCATAATGACAAACAAATAGAAAACATTATCCGACTCTGCAGTTCCCCTAGACTCTGAATGTTTGCTATTTATGCTTCATTTATCGCAACTTTTCTGTTTTGGTTCCCCACACTTTTCTTATAGTGTTATTTTTGGACAAAGCAGGAAGTTGTCTTTAGCAATAACATGAAAACATGAAAAACTCCACTAGCATAGCCTAGCGGAGTTAGCAAAGCAAAATGACAGGTAGCTAGCAGCTAGCTTGTGAAGATAGTGGAGCATTAACCTGCTACAGAGTATTCACTGCAGAAGCTGGTGGACAGAGCCAATGCGAGATTGAATATCAGGCGTACACTAATTAAGTGGCCAGAAGTGTGACTTTAAATGCATGCTAATGTTGCTACATATGTGCTATAGGTGTAAATAGGCAACTGATGGCTTACAAGTTTACTATATACTATACTTAACAGTGAAATACAAGTCAGATTTGATCATTTTTTATTTCAAGTCTCCAAAAACTCAGTAAGTGCAGTTTTAAAACATATATTATTAAAGCATAAATGACTCATACCGTATTGATATCCTTTTTATTAAACGTACAGGAAGTTAGCAGCTAGCTTGTGAATATAGTGGAGCATTAAGCTGCTAAAGAGCTATGTTGGCTAAGCTGGTGGAAGCTACAACAAAGCTTCGGCCTATATGAGACTGAATATTGTGTTTACACTCATAAGTAGTCAAAAGCATGAATTCAAATGCATGCTAATGCTGCTGTATAGCTGCTGTATGTATAAATAGGCAACTGCTAGCTAAGTTCACCATAGTAAGTAGTGGTAATCATTATGCCAGCTTTGTGTTCACAGCTTGTTCACACAAGACCCCAAAGTTTTAAAACGTATATTATTAAACCATAAATGACCCAAACAGTGCTGATATTCTTTTTATATACTCACTAGCAAATTAACGTACAGGAAGTTAGCAGCTAGCCTGTGAACATAGTGGGGCATTGAGCTGCTAAAGAGTCAAGTATTCACCTGAGAAGCTGGTGGATGCTCAAAGCTAATGTGAGATTGAATATCAGGTTTGCACTCATAAGTAGACAGACTTCAGATGCATGCTAATGCTGCTATAGCTGCTGTATGTGTAAATAGGCAGCTGCTAAATGGTAAATGGACTGTACTTATAAAGCGCTTTTCTAGTCTTTTCAACCACTCAAAGCTGCTTTTACACTACATGTAACATTCACCAATTCACACACACATCCATTCACTGATGCTACGTAAAGTGCCAAACTGTCAATCAGATATCACATTCATACCAGTTGGCTATGCCACTGGGAGCAGTTTGGCGTCTTGCCCGAGGACACTTCGACATGTAGACTGAGGGAGCTGGGGATCAAACCTCCGACCTTCTGATTGAAAGACGACCGACTGTACTACTGAGCCACAGCCCCCCTAGCTAGCTAGCTAACAAGCTCACCATATTAACTTAGTGGTGATCTTGATGTCAGTTGTGCGTTCACAGCTGGTTTCTACTTCACACAAGTCACACTTTTGAAATAAATGATAATAGTATGATCACCCACACAGTATCGATATCCTCAGCCATACTTCTCACTGCAGTTCAGACAAGCCAATGAGGATCCATTTACTGTAGATACTTACTGTGAGTGCATCTCTGCTGTAATGATGATACTTAAGCAACACAATAACTGTAAATCATGACAGAAACACAACTTATACTACTACTACTTATATATTGGGTCAGGTTTGTGGGTCAGGCATTTATCTCACAGCAAAACACAGCAGAGCCAAAACTCATCTTGTTTGCTGGCAAGCCACTTTGCTTTATATTCATTCGCTGCAAATATAAAGCATAGCAGACTTGATTAGCTTAAGAAGCATTACAGAGTGTATTTCTTGGCTGTGCTGGTGAAGCCATCCAATGACCAGGCCCCGCTTTAGGAACACAAATAATCCAGAGGCTACAAGCTGCTGCGGCTCACAGCACTGAGTTCAAATTGGAGAGCAAAAACGGGGCCGCGTGTTTTTGTTGATTCCCTGAGGAGGAATGTTTTTAATGAGCCCCCCAGTGATGACTTCCATGGCCCTACTGTTCAGGGATCCTGGATATTTTTTTTTAGGCCAATCATTTTACCTTCATGTACAATATTCCCCTGATGACTGTGACTCTTCATGAACCCGTGCTTCGCTGAAAACATTACACCTCCCCTGCCACCAGATTTCAGCAGGGAAAATGCCTCTGAATTTGAAAAACTACGTCTTGTGAGAACAGAATTCCCAGGTGTGGTGAGCTTGCCCTGGAATTCAGATTTATCAGTCTTTTTCTTCGAATACAATTCGTATCAAAGAAGGAGCGAGGATCATTCGCCAAATGGTGAGAAGATGAGACGTTTCCATGGAGTCGTACAATACCTCTAAAGTCTCTCAAAATAAAAGCCTGAAACAAGGTCAAAAGATCTCCCAGAAAGATCTTTGGCCTTTAGAGAAGACTTGGCAGCCCCTAGCTTCCAAGTTTGTCAGCAATATCCAGTTTTATTTAGTGAGTAACTTATCCCAAAGGTCCAGTAAAACATAGCAAACAGTTTGTTGAGTATACCTCATAAACATTTCTTTTTGCACACTGCGTTAATTCCATGTTAAACAGAAGAATACACATGGTAATTGTACCTACAAGTTAACCAGGACAATTTATGCTGCTGTTTGAACTTGCCTTTAATTTACTTTAATATCTTTAAATCTCTGTGGGTGCAAAATGCATGCAAAGACTGGACTTACAAGATGTTGAATTAATTTTAAAGGTCATCCACGTATGACTTCTTATACATGAGGGTTGTGTAAATTTGGATTTTCAAAAGCATATTCAGGGTTATATTTGACTCCAAAGTACTTTTTCATATATTAACTCCTCGTGTGATTATAGCTAATTTAGATAATTGCTAATGGGTTTTGCTATGGGCAGCAAATCAAGCTTATTTCCTCTTCTGTCCAGCAGCAAAAATAAGGAAAAGTCTGTTAAAAAGTTTTACAGTAGTCCGATGTGATTTTTGTGTTCAGTTGTTGCCTTTTCTGACCCCTGTGGATGTGCATACCAACAATTGAATTCTGTAGAAGTGTATGCTAAAGCCCCAGGAGGCCTAAGCACTATATACTATTTGAGTAAAATCTGATTTGAAATTAGATTTCTTGTTTGCAGACTGGCCTCCATGAGATGAGGGATGGACTGTCTGGAAATGAAAACTGACTCTGTGCTTTAGACTCAACCTATAACTCACACTAAATCATTTTACATGCATTAAAAATGTATTTCTATTATTATCCGCATACTATTTCTTATTTGCAGGATGATGAAGAAGTGAGAGGTAACACCTCTCAGAGCAAATTATGATTTCAGCACAGTTTATAATGAATGTCTTTCCATTATGACCATATTGGACCTGCAGCTCGCTCACCTGGGCCAGTTAACAGACACCAGCCCACCGTCTGTTTGCATGATTTGTGTGTCCAGATTGGCCGGATTGCTCAGAATGTACTGGAATCCTCCTGAACGTCCAGGATGAAGGTCCAAGTCTGGATGACAACATCAGGCTGAAATATTTTCAATGCAGTCATAGAAACATTCAACTACAGAGGAAATAAAGTTAGGCCCTGTTAACCCAGAATTTTACTAACTTTACTAACTATAAATTCTCCAGGAAATAAAGATCACTAACATGTCAATTGTTTTCCAGTAAATCAAAAGCAGTAGATGAATGTTTGTTGTTCTAAAAATCTCATCATCTAATATCCTGTTGGAGCTCTGACACTGTTAACCCCGAGCTGTGATCTCCACGTATGAATCCTTAACCTCCAGCTTTATGTAAGCCCTGGGTTAACGCTGCAGCCCAGCAATGTGAAAACCCAGGGCTAGGAGGTGTGAGAGTCCAAAGCCTCAGACCCAGAGATCAATCGGAGACACATTTGAGCTTTCATATATTTTGCTATGGATTTGTTGGTCGTCTCTCATACATTAACCAGAAGTCAGGGGAGTGGACGCTGGGCTGGATCCCGCCAAAGTGATTGATGTCTGAAATATTCCCTTTTCAGGTAATATAAAAAACAGAATATTTCATGAGTCAACAGTAGCTACATAAGGTCCAAGTGAAGTACTAATTTATCATCTGATGGCAATCAATACTTTTATTATGGAGGGATTCATGCAAACAGAGCTGGAGCAGCGTGCTACACCCGACTGTTAACAGGTCAGACTGTGGACAGCTCCTGGTGCTGAAATGAGCTCTAATAAGCCTCCCAGATGAATAATACAGTATAACAGCTTTATGAAATAAAACCACACTTTCTTGATGGGGAACTTTTTTTATGACTTCAGCATAGAGAGAGCTGTGACAAGACGACATTATTACCACCCACAGTTGTGTTTAAATAGCAGCAGCAGCCTGGCCTTGTCAGAGAAAGGAAGACACAAACAAACTTTAATGTTTACTCATCTTCAAAACTCTGCAAAACTTTTCCGATTTCAAAAGGGGATGAGGTCATATTTATACAATAGCTCTAACAGTAGCAGAGCTTAATATGAGACCTGATGAATCAATCACAGAGACCATGTCTGACCCCGTCACAGCCGTCAGAGTGTTTTTATGGCGGCTGTGTAGCTAAGCTGGCCGGCTTCAGATCCCAGGAAGTATCAGAAAAATGTGGAACAACTCAACCACCATAATTATTCAAAAGGACATTCAGTCACACTAAGGAATAATGTCTCAATTAAAGCTTCAGATCTGCGATTGTCCTGCAATGTCACTGCCAAATCTTGACTCATCCAGATTTTAGATTTATCTAAGAAAGAGATGCCAATTTCAAAATCTGGTATCAACAAAAGGATTTAATAAAAGGACTGCTAATAGAGTCGATATGTAGCTGGAACTGGGACTGAACAGTACATCATTCTTTTAAAGACGTGCTACTAGATTGGGCTTGAAATATAAAAGGCGTACAATATTAAAGATGCCAAAAACAATGTGCTCACACTGTCTCGTAACTGAGGACATCTCTTTATTAGAAATTGCCTGCAATTCATGTTACTAGTCAAACAAAACAACTGTATATTTCCACAGGTTTGTTTTAACAAAGAAGAGGGAAACATTGACATATATCTATATCGATCAATAAAGTTAACTCAGGACACTTAAAGATTACATTACTATACCAAGCCACAACATCAATGGAGATGTCCTCTTGTTTGTTTTTGGTGCCTAAATATACTTTAAATCCAAACTATAGTTACTTGCTCACCATGGTAACAGACTCGGGATTGAGTCCAACTTATTCTACATCTGTAAAAATAAATATATATAATGTTACAGTCAAAAGTGAAGCAACCATCTACTGTAGCTCAACATTTGCACAGAAGTTACTGTTATTGTATTTTACACAAATGGGGTGACGCCTGCGAGCTAGTTCAGTACAGGCAACCTGAGCTGATTTCACACATGACATGCGTCATTCTCGACAATCACCTCACAAACACTTCCTCCCAGTTTGGTGGCCTGTTTAAGGTGCAAGATTTCACTCCTGCCATCACTTCCCTGCACCAGTACTGCGCTCTTACTTTGAGCCCCACTGCCATCCCAGCATCCACCTGCAGGCTCCGGCTAGGGTTTGAGATATGATCTCATCACTCCTCAAAATCTGCATGTAGAGTAAATCTGCGAGGAGTGATGAGGTCGGAGCCGAGACGCCAAACACAAGCTATGTTCTGCTGCTGCAATGAACATTTCAAACTATTAACGTGAGCTGTCTGACTGAACAATAATGCTAATGTGTTTTATAAATTCAGCAAAAAGTAAGACAGTGACGAAGATAGTCAGTTCAGAGATATTCAAAGAAAACAGTCAAATGTTTACCAGTAGGTCATGAGCCGTAGTTAAAAGAGGTTGTTGCTTAGTGACACAGGCTGTAAGTCATGCTGAATCTCTTTAAGTCTGTGCCGTAAGATTTAAATGAGCTGCTCTGTGATGTGACAGATGCTAAAACAGAGCTATCCCATTACACACACTGTGTGGCAGTGCTATTCCTCCCTGCTTTGGGGTTAACAGGGTTAATGCAGGATGTGGTGGCTCGTGTCCTGAGGGGGGAAATGAGTTTTTCAGGAGAAATATCGCACGGAAAAGATCAAGCAACCCTCATCAGGGCAGCTTTACCATCTGAATCCCTTTACCTAGCTCGACGCGTTAGCATAATCAGGTTATTTATTGTAAAGTTGTCCCGGTGGTGATGAGTAAAACAAATCCTTTAATGTGCGGCTTCATACTGTGAATTCTAAAAGCAGCGTTTCCTCAGGGAGACTTCCAGCGAGGTGTGCACAACCATCTGATGGATGCCTGCCTGCACTGATGGCCTCAAAACGCTAACCTGAGTTTGTTCTAATGGCAGCATGCTCTGATGAATTCATATCCAGTAATAGAATGTGTGTGTGTGTGTGTGTGTGCGAGAGATCACATGGCTCATGAGAAATCCTCCATAGGGATAGGTTCCAGCAGATTGGGCTGCCGGTAGGGAAAGCGCCGCCACATCCAAGAGTTTAGTTCTGAGCCTCGGTTTCCTCTCTGGGCTTGTGCTGCTGTTTGTTTTTCCTAAACATTGTTTACTTTCAGGCCGTGTGTGTGCACATGTTGTGTTTATATTAGTTTTTCATAGATCTGACACTAAAACTGGATGCCTGGCAGTAATAAAAATTAAATCCCCCTCAGCTTCTATTCCATGAAAAATAGATTATCGTCAGAGCGGCTAACTGACAAGGTTTCTGTCAGGTTGTTTTTATTCCAGGTAATGTTTGCTCTGACACAACTGACAGCACTATAAACAGCAGGGCCCGTGTGCTGCTACATAACTCGCTGCACCAAGTACATTAATTAATTCACCATTATATTATTTCATATCATGTAATGAGTCAAGTAGAAGACGCGGGCCAATTAGGCCGAGGTCAGAAGGCCATTGGAGGTTAGTTATGTATGCAGCTGCCAAGCACGCCACGCCGGCCTCTGTTTATTCTGCTTTTTTCAAATATTTGTTTTTCAAAGACTAGCCTCCTTCCCTGCACTTAATGCGACTTTCTTCTTTGGCCTCATCAGCAAATATGAAAAAATCAGCTCCGCTGGGTATGAAGTAGGTCAAACTGTTAGTAGTTAATTTGGGCTTGGCTGAGACAGGCTTGAAACAGCACTTATTTTTCTGTTCACTTAACTCCCGCTCTCCGGGTAATAGATGATGCTGTCCAAAGCCTTAATCTTATATAACTTTGTAATATTACAAACTTATAATTTTCAGAAAACATAATTGCAAGCTCTTGTTTAATGTGAAGAGCAATTATTAGTGCTGTCTTGTATGTATAAACACTTTATTCTCAGCATCATTAGCTGTAAATAGAGTCATCTGGCATATAAAGCTGTGCTGTCTTATCGCTGCCGTTACACTCACGTATTGTTGATGTTGTTTCTGAACCGTCCTGCTGTGTGTGCAGCACATGTCACTCATTTGTCACACCATTTCAGACTCAGTATCCAATCAGCTCTACCACAAGGATACTTCAGTCATAACTGCTTCACTGACAGTCTTCCAGCTTAACTCAGTCAGACTCTGGACGTGCACTATGCAAATGTTAAAGGAGGAGTTAAACAGGTTTTTTTTTTAAGCTTACAGCAACCTACGCTACACTTATTCTGCTGACCTCTCTGTTCCCCTCACTGATAATACACCGGCTTATAACAGAGCTCTGCAATTCAGCAGTATGGCAGTTTGATATGGCTGAATAATCAGGACAATTTTTTGGTCCTTTAGCTTACATGCTTCACAAAAACATACTTGTTTATATTACATGCGCCCTTCAAAGTCAGGATACATAAATTCCTGTGTTTTTTAATGTTTCTCATTTTGTGCTCCAACAGGAAGTACTAATTACAACTTCAACAGCCTGGTTGGCTCCCAGCTAGAAGGTTCCTGGTTCCAGTCCTGATTTGTATGTACAGCACAAGGGCCTTTCTATGTGGAGTTTGCATGTTCTCTCCGTGTCTTCGTGGGTTCCCTCCGGGTTCCTCTGGCTACTTCCCACAGTCCAAAGACAAATTACTTAGTTGTTAGTCGTTAGGTTAAAGTTATAATCTAGAAGATCTCCGTTCTCTTTGGCGACACATAAGGCGATAAAGGGTAAATATGGGAGCACACTTCTCAGATATCCAGACGGTGTTGCATGTGCTCCCTTTGTTGCGGTTGTAACTCTTGATTTTCCTCGCTGACGGTCGCTTTCCTTTTTAGACTGTTTGCCTTCATCTGACCGTCAAATTAGTTTCTTTTTCTTTGGATTTTCACTTATTTTTGAAGTTGTATCTGCAGTCATCAATCTTTTCTTTGTTTGTTCAGCCATAGTAGATTACTGTTTACACTTTCAGAGACCGGAAAAGCAGCCGCTAAGCTCCGCCTACCCTCTCTGGCAGACCAACCACTGCTGGCTGATGGTCACTAACTGGGCGCCGCTTGTGATTTTTTTCCACGAATGTCGAATACTGCAAATGCAAAGGCTTTCATCAGTGGGCCACAGGCTCAGTCACAATTGTGTTACCTCATTCGCCTTACTGACATAAAAGACATTTATTTATCTTCGAGAATATTACTTGAACTGATGACTCTGAATAGGTGTGAATGTGAGCATGATTAGTTGTATGTCTCTATGTTTCAGCCGTGTGATTGACTGTTGATCAGTCCAGGGTGTAACCCCGCCTCTTGCCCAATGGCAGCTGGTATAGGCTCCAGCTCCCCTGAACAGTATAAGCGGTAGAGATAATGAATGGATAGTGTTAGCCTTTCTTGCTTCAGTGTTCCAACCGTAGTCGCTAAACACAAGGGAGACGTCTGCTACAGGGCCGAAGCTGCCGCTAGCTTCACGGCTAACTCCAGCCACTTTACTCACAGAGCAGCGAGCAAGAAGCAATACACCGGAGTGCGGCTTCAGTCTTGAGGAGAACGTGGCTTGATTACACACACAGCCTTACTGTACAGTTATTTTCAGTTAACTTTCTCCGCTGATTCTCGCAACTCATTCTCACACTCACTTCCTGTCTCTCTGAACCACACTCACGCACTGAGCTATTCCCAGACAGAGCTACACTTCCAGTATAACAATAACATGTTAATACATGTATTGAGTCCATCTCAACACATCACATCTTTCTTAAAGGAAAACACAAAGAGCAACTTGTCTTCAAAATGCTCTTTAATTAAAACACCCATCAGTGTGCAAATATTTACTCCAGCTGTAATTTAGACATATTTAATAAGTTGTATTGTGTTATCTGTAACTGCAGACTGTTGCATGTTTAAGCTGGTTTAGTGAACGATTCTTTGTATATTTGCACATGGTGTGAAACACTAACTGCTGAAGTTCTGTTGAAGCGCGGTGACAGCACAACACTGGGATTACTTTTAATTTGTTTTAAATCAAGCACATTAAACCCTGATGTTATTTACTCGGGTTAAATAAGGAACTCTAATTAAAAATGTGCTACATGATATATAGTTGTAAAGGTAATTACAGTCATTAGATACAGTTCAGTAAAACCAATTTGACTTCAGAACAAATATATCGTGCTCCCTAAATACGGTTTTAATTGGACATTTGTACATTTCATACTGTAGCTGCTGTATCGGTATATTTGAGTCATTCACGGAGCAGACTGAGCCGTCAAGGACTTTTACAGCTGTGTTCACTGCAGAGAGAATTTACGTTTATATAACAAAGAGACCACCATTGAAAGAAATACAAAAATGTTTTCCTTCAAAACACATCTCTTGATAAAATATGAAAAAGAGGTTTTCTGTGAGGAACAGAAAAGTAAGGTCAGCTCTTTGAGGCGAACCTGAGGCTACACAGATAAAAAGAAGTGTTACATTTTTGTAAAATTATATTGTTATATTTTAGAGTGTGAAATTAGTTCCAACCGCCTTCTTTCCGTAGCTTGTGCAGCTTAGGAGTAGTATAGTAGTACTGTATATTATAATACAGTATGTTAATCAATGCACTCACAATGCACACACAATATGCACACAATCTACTGAATCTGATGGTGTTTTCAGTGTCCCCCGCATGAATCACGGTGATATGCAGCAAGCACAATAAAGTTTGAATAAGCTCTAAAACTTGTCAGCGACATTACATCCGAACAGTACTGATGTGATTTATGAGATGCCGAGTTGAAGCAGGCAACAGGAATGCCACACAGATGGGCTGTAACTTCAGCACTAAGTGGCATATATTGGTTTTAATAGAGTGAGAAATGTCTCTGACGGGTGAATCCTGTGATTTAGAGGCTTTTTATGGCAGCGGGTCTCAGGTGCTTCTTTGCTCACGGTCAACATTACAGAGGAGGAATTAAAGCTTTATTTCTTTTTTTTACTGTGACATCAAGGATGATGTAAAACATGCGTACAGTATCTGTGTGAAGGTGAAGAGGTCAAGTGTTTCATTTGTACTTACTTTATAACTGGAGCACCCTGTGTGGATTACTATGTTTGTACTATTACCAATAAAAAGATGGGAAGAAGCACCTGGTAGGATACGTTTAACCAGAATTGTTGCTATTGAATGTATTTCATTTAATAGGGACGTTGCAGTTTAACAGTGTTTCAATACAGAGCATGAAACTGAGTTTAGAACTTTGCTTATTTTCAACTCGTGTCCCTAGTTGAGCTTAAAATATACAGCTTTCACAACACCGCATTTCACTACAGATATGAAGATATATTAAAATACATCTACGTATGTAGAAAATACATGTAGCCTACAATAATATAAAATATATATGAAATAATATATGTATGAAATATACTATATATACCATAATATACATAATATATATATACTATGATAAAAATAAAATACATATACTAGATAATATATATATACCACAATATACACAAATACATATACTATAATATATAGACTACATATACTATGATATAAATACATATACTATATATAAACTTTACAGTATATACTATAATATACATAAAATACATATACCATAATATACTGTATATCAAATACAAACACTATAATAAAATACACACACCATTATATACATAAAATTCATATACCATAACATATATAAAATATAAATGTATGATATACATATTAAATGTACATACATACATATACATATACCATAATATAGAAATACACAAATTCCTTACACTAATACAAATAGGTACAGTTGGCTCAAGATGTACAGCTTTGGTTGCTTTTAGCCAACCAAACACGACTGTGGTTACCTGCAGCTTGAACTGTTGACCAGTGTCTGATATAATTATTCTATACCTGTAAATCAGAAACAGATATTTCTGTTGTCATGGTACATTAAGTGATCAGAAAATATTACATGACGTCTGACATAAAACCATGTATGAAGGCTTAAAATATATGCAACCTTACAGACAGTATATTAAAGGATGTAACATTTGGTCAACCTCATAGACATATGGAAGAGAAACATTTAAGAAACATTAATATTATGCGTAATTATAGATTATGTTAAATGTTAGTTACCTGTTTGTAAATGCTTTAAAGATCAGTTATAAGCATATAGGAAATATTTTTCATCAGTATGGGATGATCAACCCAAGCTGCACAGTTAGCACGAAATGTCTAAAATTATAATAATATAATATTGTTATATAATAATATATTGTGCAGATGTTATAATATAACATATGTCTTCTTGAGATGTTGACAATTATTGTACATTAATTAACAGTGTACATATCAAATACATGCTATTAACCATTTATACAAGTTATACTGCTTATAATTCCTTTTAGAGTTTTAGTAAATCATTACAGACAATTTAAGTGTTCTACTGGTGGAGAATAAACAGCATCAATAAACTGCTCATTATTCATCTATAAAACTGGTCCATATATATTAATTAAATAGACATAAACGTGTATCTAACAAGCACTTTGTAAAGATTCCCGTATCAAAAGTAGAACCAGAACACCATCATATATAGTAGCTATAATGCAAGAGAGCAGAACACTAAACTACATCTACGCTATACTGAGGTGATAAGCATATCTGCACCAAGACTGGAGGGAATAAAGAGAACTCTATTTTATATTTTAAACACTAAATGTACTTGAACATACACAATATGTAATACATAGAAATGAAGAAAAGGTCACGGACGTCTGGAAAAAAAGTGTCAAATATGCCAAGATAACTTTGCAAAGTTAAATCTACTTCAGGGCTTCAGTCTTGCGTTGCTATTTTCCTCCACAAAGCCTGTGTAAACACACATTTCTAGTAGTTAATTAGTTTCACATTGTGGCTCAATTTCCCACAGAAACTTCATTGTAGCACAGCCTATAAAAACACCCACACACACGCACGCACAAAAAAGTCTTTGTCCGGCCTGGTTTGGCTCACACACAGTATAAAACACGGCTGTTACTTCTGTCCTCCTGATATGTCATCCCTCCTCATAAATTCCCCGTCCTATAACGGGGCGCGGAGCACAGACGTGAGGGAGAAAAATGAACTCCATCAGGAAGCTGGATAAAATTTCTCTGACACATACAACCTTGGTTCAGTAAGAATATCTCTGTATCCTGCTGACATGTGATCTTCTGAATCTATTCGGGACAGCTTGTCTTGCTGAACTCTAAACAAGTCCTTTCAGGCTGCATCATTCATCAATTTCAGGCCCGTTTGTGGGCTGCAGATGATACCCCAGCACACAATGTGTCACACAGGCCGGCTCAGACAACCCACACTTAGAGCTTCTACTGATCCTACGCTTCAGGTGGTGACAACATGAACATGAAAGCTGATCACATACTATTGTTTCCGTGAAAGCACTTCATCGCAGGTGCAGATTTGCCGTTGTCCTGCCTGCTTTGTGAGTCCATCCGTTTTGTTTTTGTGTTTTTTAAGGCTAAATCTGCCCGTGTTTGTGTTGATGGTACAGTACAGCAGAAGCACTTTCTGCTGATGGAGAGCTTCAGCAGATAAATGATGAAAGGGATTTTTCAGAGAGCCGCTGTTATGGCTCTTTGAACTATTTTTTACTGCCTTATTTTCCCTGATTGCTGGGAGGTCCGACTTTTCTCAGACGACCTCGCTGCTCGGGAAATTGTGCGCCTTGTTTGCTTGTGGATGCCGATGAAGAACGGAGGAGTAATTGAAGGGGTGAATTAGTTGTTCCACTGTTTTTCTGATTGTCTACCGTATTTACTCCCTTTTTTAAAAGCATGCAAAATAAATCTGAATAATGGATCCAGTTTAATGGACAAAATTACTTTAATTGTAGCAGGGACTGAAGAGGAAGCATGTGAGGCTATGATTAGATGGGTAGAGTGGGATTAGAATAAACACAAACGACTGTATTTATAACATATGTATTCAATGCTTCTTTACACTGACTACACAAACAGTTTGACACTGTAAGTTTAATATTTTATGTTGAAATGATTTCTGAACTATCACAGATAACCACACAAGTGCAACAAAAATCAAACTGATTCTTCAGAGCCAGAGCCTTTCCGCATGTTTTCTTCCAAATCGAGACATTTTTTTGCTTTTTGAGACTAGCACTTCAATTTAAGAAAAGTAGAAAGTCAAAAAAATACACGAGTACAATATCAGAGTTCATTTCTAACACAGCTGCTGTTTCAAACTGTTTTGTTGACGTTGCCTTTACTTCCTGATTATTCCGGGTCCCTCGGATCCCACGGCTGCATGTCTGAAAATAGAATGATAATTGCAATTCTTCAAAAACATTTTCTTTTCTTCTACTGTCATGTAATAAAACCCTACATGCAGTTAGAAGTGCACATGTAAACCCCGCCCTGCCTTAAACTGCACATAAGTTTGTGGAAAATAGTTATTTGTTATAGTGAATCATTTATACACCAAACAACATGATATTGTCATGGATTCAAATTTCTTTAGTCAAATGTATATATAGTTTTATTTGCCAAAAAGTCAGTAAAGAACGTGTAAAATATCCTCATGTACTTTTCATGTGTGGCTTTTTATAGCTTTAATGAACACACTGTCTCCTGTAGTAGAATGTAAATGCTGCTATGGGTTGTGGAGTGCTGCATTACATTCATGAAGAGTATAAAAAATCATTGCACTTTTTGGTGACCAACATTTTAATTCATCTTTTATAAGGGTTGCAAGTGTAGACGACATTATTAAGTAACTTTTGTCAAAACTTCTGTCATACCGTTACGATTATGACGATAATGGAATTAAATAACACTTTTCTTAACCTCCCCCCCTCGCCATGGGTCTTTCGCTGAGTTGCACAATGCAGGTGGGATGTGTCTTAATAGTTCTTGTAATAAAATAAAATACATACATTTTATTATAGATCATCATCTGTGCAATAGAAGTTATATCCATGTATTAACTGTCCATTTACCTGCCACCATTACTTCCTGCCTACATCTGTAAATAACTATTGTAATATTGTTTTTTCTCAGGCACTGTCTCTTCTGCATTCATCCATACACTTTATATTTTATATTTCCACTTATATTTGAGTTGTTTTTTGTATTTCTCTAATGTATCTTTGGAGCTATCTGTCATTTCCTTCAGGATTAATAAAGTTCTATCTTATTTTATGCTTGAATACCGTAGATAGGTTTAACATCAAAAAAGCAATAATAATAATAATAATTATGATAATTATAATAATAAATAACACCTGCAATCTGCCCTCAAGCATGCCAAAATGCATTGCATTTTCAGCCTTAATGGAAGTAATGTGTATTTTTTCTGTTTGGACGTCTGAAACAAAATAATTAATGAAATGTTAATATGATGTAAATTATGTTTTTAATAGAGGGCCACAAACACAACATTAAGGTTAATTCTGCTCTTTCAAAGACCTTTGCAACATTTTCTACTTGATGTATCATTGCACCCACCAGCATGGTTTTAATACATTTTAAGTTAAGCAACATCCTGTATGAGGACGTGCAAAAGAGCAGAGTTATAATCCCTCATCCAACAGAACAATGCACTTTTGAATCTGCTTAATAAGTCTAACTGCCCACTACAGTGACACGGCCAGGACACGAGTGTGTAACAGCGGTAGAGCCTTGGCCCAAAAGGAGGCTCAAGTGTTTCCTTTAATGAACGAGGCCTGTAACATCAGCTCCTGTTGACCTGCACCGTGTGGTTAAACTCTTCAGCTAAGGTCAACGTTTCCAATTTCCATTAATACTCTCGAATCATACATTCAGTTTATGAGTTGTGAGTGCTGAATTCAGTTTGTAATAGCTCGGAGAAACTCATTATCTCCACCAATGTCAACAAGAAGCTGCAGACTTTTTGTGATCTGTGCGAGTTCAGCTTCTGTGATAACATTCAGAATAATTCCACTCATGTTTATACCCACACGTGAGAGAAACTGTATAAATATCCACTTCAAAATATAACCTTATGAAAGAAATAGGTGCGTGAGTGTGTGTAGATACCCTTCACTATCTGCATTGAATTCAAGGCTGTGTTTTTTTGAACTGGCCTGATGAGTTTTGCAGCCATCTGTCTCTCTGGCAGGTACAGCACAGGACTTGTGAGCGCAGCACTCAAAAAGCGGAGCATTTATGAAAGACGCAATCCATAGAGACTAAGCAGCTCTTGTAAAACTTACCACATAGGATAAAAATAATCGCACGGCCTTGAGAACATCCTCCAGTCGGCTTTTTTCCCACCATAGCAGAGCGATGAAAACATGTGGTTTGGGTGAAAGGAGGACATGGAGAGGATTTTGTTTAAGAGGTCAAATGACTGTAACCTTTACCCTGCAGTAAACTAAGCTCACTAATACACATTTAACTCTCTAGTGATATAAATTGAATGTTTATTGAACATTCACTGTGTGCAAAATTGAATTAAAGTGCTAATAAGTGTGTCAATAAACTAAATGTATTATATTTAAGACAATATTTGGCTTCCTCCAACACTTTTTACCCTCTTAAAAGTATGACTTCATATTCCCTCTCTGGCTTTTTCTGTTAGCCACTGAGGCTATTTGCTGTAAATGTCACCTGGGACACTGAGTGACAAAATAATGACAACCTTTTTTTTTTCTGAGGCAGAGCAATTTCCCGGAATTGAATGAGCAGGATGTGTGCAGAGTGAACAATATGTGCACTCGCCTCCCCGATTGCTCTCTGTCAATACCGTTCTGACGTCTCTCGCCGAGCTTGCTCAGACAAATAGATTGGACGTCTCACAAACAGACTCTGAAAGGCAAAATAAAGATTTAAACACATACGTGCGTTGTCCGGCAAGCCCCTGTTTATTCTGACACTCCCTTTGGATGAAGCTCTGAGAGGCTGGAATTGATCGCATTAAGGCGATGTCAAAATATGTTGAAGCGGGTTTCCGAGAAATGCTGTAATTCAGCATAAATCTAGCAGGAAGCTGGCTCGTACCTGCTGCATGTTGGGAAATATTAGTTAATTAAAGTGTCATTGAACAGTGCGGGCGGGTTGTGTGACAGGAAAATCCATTCATTCCATTAACATAGTAACTGTATCTATTTGCATGTCAAATGTCAAAGAGAGTATTGAGCAGTGATGTGACAAATACACGTCTCACTTATTGTTGTTATATGACACTTGTACCCACGTTTGACACGTTCACTGAAGGTCATTACTTTCCTTTCTGTTTGCACCTTCTTTAGCGCGTGTTATTCTTAGGGGTGTAATCTTACATTTCTTGTATAAATGGAATGCTCCGCAGACATTTTTTGGAGGGCTGAACATGAAGGAAGGTGTGTTTGTATCTCTGGTGTTAATTAAACGGTCCACTGGATTCGAAAATGAATAAAAAAAAGTGACACCCTGGATTTTTAAAAAGGTGTAAAATGTTCCAAAATGAATACTGGTGTGAACAGAGAGAAAATTACAGCATATCTCTAAGGTATTAATAAGAGACTTCTGTTAGAACATTATTGCAGGATGTGCCAATAAGTGAAAGCATCTAACTTTCACAGATACTGTATAGTTACCAGTCTGTTCCAATGAAGGTCATGCAAAAGTACATTTCAGTTGTTAAAACTAGTGTGGTGCAGTATTATTTGATTTAGTCACTGGATTATTAAAGTAATAATCTTAAAGGTGTCAGTGTCTCTCTCTGGCGGCACCTATGGTGATAAACAGTAATTGCGGAAGCACACTGTGTGTTTCTTTGGATTTTCACTTATTTTTGGCTGACCGCCGGGGTCAGCCCTTCACATGGGTCTGTATGACTGACTCCTGTCCTCACCTATGTCCGCAGCGCGCACCTGCTTTCAAACACGTTGTCATCGGCCTCATAAGGACAGTCCTTGTAACACATTGCCCACAAAAGCGCACATTGACCTGACGCGGTCAGCCACATACTAGGTTTTGACCTAGTCTTGTTGAAGTTGTATCTGTAGTCTTCAATCTTTTCTTTGTTTGTTCAGCCATAGTAGATTACTGTTTACTCACAACACTTGCAGAGACCGGACAAGCAGCCACTTAGCTCCACCTACCCTCTCTGGCTGACCAACCACAGTAGGTGGATCTGCAGTAGGTAAATGGTAAATGGACTGTACTTCTATAGCGCTTTTCTAGTCTTTCAGCCACTCAAAGCGCTTTTACACCGCATGTCACATTCACCCTTTCACACTCACATTGACACACTGATGGCAAAGGCGCCAATCTCCAATCAGATCTATGCCCAGTCATTCCTCATGGCTATGCCTTCAGGAGCAATTCAGGGTTCAGTGTCTTGCCTATGGACAATTTAACATGTGACTACAGCAGTTAGGGATCAAACCGACAACCGACTCTACCACCGAGCCACAGCCGCTGGAGCTAAACTGTTGAAGACATGAGGGTATGGTGGAGGGAGGGGCTGAGGAGCTTGATCAGATGTTACAATGCTCCAAAAGCAAGAGCATGCCCTTTGTCACTTAGTGTCGGCTGGGTTGATGCCATTATGATACAAAAATTGCACAACATTATTACGCATGCACTCGTCCTCCTCTGTAACTTGATTCTAAATGCATCATTAAAGGCCACCTGAAGCTTTTTAATATTTGCTTTACTGTAACTGCACCACAGGTGGGCTCTATAGTCTGGAGTACAGTAGACGCTAATGAGCACTGTTTTAATATCATCTGTGCACATGTGAAATTTGCATGCCAGAATATTGGCTTAGTCATACACTGTGCAACACTGACGCAGCACATCACCATCCTCACATCGATCATTCCTGATGATGTGCCCCAAATATCTCCCTCAGTTCACCACATGTAGCTATTTGTCTGAAGTTGCTGTGAGCCAGCACCCAACATACATCCTGTCTTACATGCTTTCAGCTATTATGTTTTGTATATGTCTGTCATTAGATCATTGTAATGATTCAAGAAGCAGTGTTTAATAATGCAGCTGATTTTAAAGTTGTAATCTCAAAGATCTCAGTTGCGTTCTCTTTGGCGGCACCTATGGCGATAAACGGTAATTGCGGGAGCACACTTCCCAGATATCCAGACAGTGTCGCATGAGTGACATCCACTGCTGGCTCCGGTTGTCACTCTTGATTTTCCTCGCTGACGGTCGCTTTCCTTTCCTAGACTGTTTGCCTTCATCTGAGTGTCGAATTTGTTTCTTGTTAATTTTATCCATCCATCCATCCATTGCGCGAGGCGGCTGGAGCCTTTCCCAGCTGGCGGGGAACACCCTGGACTGATCGACAGTCGATCACAGGGCTGACACATAGAGACAGACGACCATTCACGCTCACACTCACACCCTACGATTAATTTAGAGTCACTAATGAACCTAACGAGCATGTCTTTGGACTGTGGGATGAAAGGAGGAGTACCCGGAGGGGAACCCACGCATGCACAGGGAGAACATGTAAACTCCACATAGGAAGGCACCTCCAAACCGGGACTCAAACTACAAACTTTCTAGCTGTGAGGTGACCACTACGCAGCCCCTGCAATATACTAAAAACTTTGATAATAAGAAGATGAACACAAGATGAAATGGATACTGTTATTATAATTGATTTATGATTAATTTTCTGACATTAATCAGACAAAATGATTACTGGATAGGGAACTGGATACAGAAAATGATTGATCATCCAGTTCCTTATCCCTATTGCCAGATGATTAAAAAAGTGATCAAATCCTTATTTTTTTAAGCCTTTAACAGCACATTGTATTAGTAGCATTGTATGTATAGAACATTTTATGTGTACATAAAGTATCAAGAGGTGTAACTGCAACGAAGTAGGGTTAAATGTTCAGTATTAGTCTGACGTGTATTATAAGGTGATGCATAAGGATTTAATATTAAAGCACATGCGTCCTTATTGTACATCCTGTGAGTAAAAAAGTGGAGTAATGCATGCATTCACCACAAAGTAGTGTTTATCATAGATTAGTTGCTTGATAGCACATGTAGTGAGGATATAAGTCATATTAAACAAAACAAAAGGTTCTACATGTACTCTTAAAGAAAAGTTTTTTATACTGAGGTTTGATCTTCAGTTACACTTTCAGCTAACATGATCCCGGGTCTGATTCATGGCATCGTGAAATAAGGCCCCTCTTATACTTACGTGTAGCTCAGCCTTCGTGTTTTCCCTCCACCGTCAGATCCAGCGGCGGTAGATGAGCATCTCCCATCAGAGTCCCCGAGCAGCAGTGGGAAGGAGCGACACAAAAGCAGGGAGTCATAAAACATTCAACATCATTCAAAGTCTCCTCTCCCATGCACGCTTAGACAATGTGACATTCAAAACAACAAGAGAATGTCGGTCCAGGAAGCAGATATCAGGAAACTTCCTCTTTTTTGAGGATAATGAAAACACAGACGAGGGGGAAAAACTTGTGGGAAAAAACGTTTCAGGTTGACACATTTAACTGTCACCTATTGTGTGGCGAGGAGGAGTATCAAACAGCATGTTCAAGTTGCTTCCAATAAAATCATGATATCATTGTCTGCCAGGCGAACAGGAAGCAGATGATGTTTTTGTTCTGAGCAAATCTCACCTCATTTAGACACGATTTGATACCTCAAGACTTTTTCTTTCTTCCAGCTTTCTTCCCATTTCCTTCCCAAATGGTAAACAAAATGTACTCCTTATGCAAATGCACCTCTTCACAATTAAAATGTGTCACTCAGTGAAGTCATTTCTCTTCTTTATCTTATTGTTTTATGAGCTCTTTAAAATGTAAGTGCTCCTTTTTCCTCCTTTTCCCCCATTAGTGCTCGCAGCTGTGAGGCTGCTACGCAGGAGAAAAAAAAGAATCAGGTTACCATGTGTTGAACTGTTTAAGCGCTAAGCAGCCGGTTTGATGAATTACAAGTCAGTTAGTTCATTTTGCTGACAGAATGCAAATTTATTTATGACCCTGAGCCTGGGAGAAAATGAAATCATCATATATTTCCAAACGCTCACGCTCAGTGTTTTAGATTAGCAGAATCTATTTGGGATGGAAACACATTCCATGAATAAATTGCTTGAATTTCCTTCTTCGAAACAACTCTCGGAGCCCTGCACTCAAACATCGCCCGGGTTTCTTTCAACGGCGAGGCTCTTGAACTTGCAAAGAATGTGAAGGATCTGCAGGAGCAAAGTCTTAATTTAAGCGGAGGACAGGGCGCCCTTTTCTTCCTCCACGTCAGGAGAGTTGTACTTTGAATCAAACACAAAATCAACTTTAATTTCTAGAGTGTCTGCTTTTGATTTATAGTCATGGGATAAAACGTGGCCCATTTCATATGATTTGCTGGTTATCCCATTTTACATTTTCATCAAATCACATTCTCGGCCCATATCTGTAAAATTGAGAAATCGTCAGAGCTGAAGTGGCGGGATATTGGAAGTTCAGCTTCATCAGCAGTCTGTGCTGCTGAAATGAGAGACCTTCAGTGGGCTCCTTCACTCCCCCCCACACCCTTCCCCCTTTTAACTTCTTCTTCTCTGTTTTTCAAACTCTCCATCTCGCTCTCGCTCTCATTTGGTTTCGCTCTTCACTCAACTGCACACGATCTGGTGAGATCACACTCTGGCTATTTTATCTCCACTTAATTAAGCAAAGTCACAGCTATGCACAGCACATCCAGATCATAGCATTTTTACGAGTGCACGGAGAGCTGCGGATACAATTATTCAAGTCCGAGAAAAGTCCTATGTGTATTACTAATGTAGTGATGATGATGGCTTTTAGAGTGCTTATACATAACATGTGCTATGAATCCTGTGTGAGGTATATAGTATATGCAGTTTAATTCACTGTCATTGCAGGGAGTGGAGGGTCTCCTATCAATTATAGTCTATAATAAAAAATGATGGACCCACTGGAAATGTTCTCCTCCAACCTTACTGGGATTTACTAAGCCCCTAATTAATTTTCCCAGCCCCATATCAATAATATTTAATTAAATTGATACTCTATTGATCATTGTACAGTCATTTCTGCATGCTTATTAATGGCTAAAATGCTGCGGCATGCAAATCTCAACCTCAATTTCACTCTCATTGGGCTGCGTCTTCATAAGTGGTTTGCAATGTAATATGCAATCCGCTGATGGCTTATTAAGATCTTTACAGTCATTTAATCTGAGATTGTGGTCAATTATATCTCTCTGGAGCAGCATTGCAGTTTAATTTGATATAAACAAAACAAAAGGCTGTGAAGCTGTGGTCATGGTGGAAGTTGATACACTCACCCTCTCTCTCTCTCTCTCTCTCTCTCTCCCTCTCAGTGAGTCTGTGCTGGTATGCTGCTGCTTCCTCCAGGGACCTTCTCTCCTGTTTGTAAACAATAAATAATATTAATTTCATGCTGGACACCTCTGTCGGATCGATGCTGATCGACCGGGAGAATCAGTTGTCTTTATTGGTTGAATGTGCTGCGTGTGTAATTGCACAGTTTATGGAGGGATCAAAGACACTGTAACATACAAATGAGCCTCATGTTTTCTTAATACTTGGCGGTCACTGAGTCCGGTCTCTTTATTTCATAGCTGCTGTGAATAATTCAAGATGATACAAGAGAAGTGTCGGATCTATCTCGGTTTCATGATTGATCGCAGCACGGACAGGCGGCTTCAAGTCTCAGGATATTGTAACTCAAGCCAATGACGGAGAGAAAAATTAATTACAACACCGCAAATCGATGAACAACTGAATGTGTCAACTCCCCAAAGAGCTGCGATTGTTCATTGTAGTCTGATTGAGGGAGCAGGGGGTGCTGGGATGCTGGACCCGGAGAGGTTGCGGCCTGCCTTGACTCAGCAAACACATCAGAGCGAGAAAACACACTCTAATAAGGCCTTTAGAACAGCTGCAGCTTAACTCTTTCACTGTAAGCGGATAACTGTGCATATATATTCTCAGATCCTGATTTGAAATGCTTGTAGCTCGGGTGCTTTGCAGGGGGAAAAAAATAGACTCATACTGTGGCTCCAGCTTGCACCGCCTTAAAGGACACAGAGCAGATTAGCAGAATGAGAGAGATCATTACGAGCAACCTCACAAGTGACCAAGGCTGAGTCATTCTCTTGCTGCCTTCCTTACCCCTTTACATTCACAGCGCCCATTAGGATCTGATCATAAAGTATACGGCTGTGTTGTACGCTTTTCTGCATGCATGTGTCTGTGCTTCGTGTTGTCATTGTGCCTGTGACTTTGACCTTTAGCAAAGGATGCTGGATGGAGAGGCGGCTTAATGAGTTTGTATAATAGCTGAGCTCTATCTGAGGAATCATCCATCTACATGAGCCCCATAATTAGCTGGTAAGACAGTGGTCCAGTTCTGCACTTCCACTTATTATTCTGCTGACTAGTATGTGGGAGTGGAGAGAAATGGATAAACAAAGATACAAACCCCCCTCTCTCTGAAGCGTATTAATAATCTGCTGTCGATTCTGGCAGCGTTGTAAAAAGGCATGGCTGAGCAGTCTGAAAATCACTCCAGTGACACCCCCAGAAAATGAGGAAAAGCTATCTGGAACATAAGTCACATCCTGGTCTGAGTTTGCTGACAGGTGTACCCTCTCATGGGAGCGCTAATCCTCATGCTTCTTCATCTCTCCGCCATGCACTGACGTTCTGCAGCAGACACACAAAACCCCAGGACAAAAGCAAAGGCATATTTAACTGGAACTCAATGACATGCAGATGTGATCTGTGTGATTTGTATGCAAAGCACCGATCTGATTCCTATCATACAGGACTGAATGTCATATCCATCATTTTCATGTAAGGCTGAAGATATGAAAAGCACAATTGCAAAGATGCGGATGAAATAATTTCCATTCTGTCTGTGCATTGCCAATATGTGGCTAGTTGTGCTTATACAAGATATGTAAATGTTTGCCTAAGAAAAGGGATATACCGGCAGGGCGCGCGCTCCATTCCCAGCGAGCACGCGGAGTCCGCTCCTGGTTTTGCTGCTCCGCTCATCGCAGCGTATACCTTCCCTGACTCTCATCACTCCAGCATTGCTGTGCAAGCAGATGTTCCCTCTCTGATGCCAATTCTTACAATTTTCGCATTTGGAGAAGGTATTCTTTCGCGTGAAGGCTGCAAAGTGACAAGAACCGACACCGAACTGCCTCCCTCCTCGGCTCAGTGAGAGAGAGGGAGACTTGAGAGCGGATAACGGCTTTTTGGAGAGATACAGTACAGTAAACCCGCGGCGGTGAGCAAGGAAGCAGTTTTATTTACCACACCTGTGATGCGTTGTTCTGAGCAACGAAGACGCACGAGCGGGATACTGATGGCCACGCTACGGCACGAGGATATGTGTTGAGGAAAAGACTTGGGCGTTGTGAAAAAAAGTGCAACAGAGGACACTCTCCGGACCTTTAAAAGCCCTGTGCGCCCGTGTTTTTTCTCTGCTCCCTGCCTTTTGAAACTTAGGTGATAAAAACCACGAAGATGCCCTTACTTCTGGGCCCCTTTGTCCGCTGTAGGTTCAGCTCTACGCTCCTTGTGCTCTGGCTCGTGCTCGCTGGCTTCACCTGCACTGGTGAGTTTCACTATGACATTTAAATGCGTTTTGTTAATGATGCTGTCTAACATTTAGTGCTGGGAAAAACACAGTAAGTACATACAAAAAAGGCTGCACGTGACAAGTTGTTTGCTAGTAGGTTTTTTGTCCGAAATGCAGCCAGCGCGTGACAGAGCACGTTGTTAGCGGACGTTATTGTTCTTTAATTTGCTAGCAGTCACACACATCAATTAGCCTCCGACTTCAAGGTTAAATAAGAGTGCGTTTGCTGCCTCAAACGTGCCTACCAAGGTGAAAACTTGATTTAAACGCAACTATCATTGAACATCTTTTCTTAGGTTGCAAACGTATATGTTTGAAGCAGCTCAGCGCGGTCTAGCGTGCGTTTTACCCCCACTGTCGTGACTGTAAGGGAAGTTGGAGCTACACCTGCTAGAAAGGAGCAAACCTGCACTTTCAGACACGTTTTTACAGACGGGCCCGTGAACAATAAAACGCAGTGCTCGGTTACAACATTGCGCTCTGTTCATACTGTCACATAAGCAACCTTCACTTAATTTAAGCAGACTAACTCCAATATAAGAAGAATATCACGCCGCTTATCATTTTGTTATTAAATCTTAGAGCTATGTCGCCGCAGAGCGGACAGGGCAAGCCGTACATTCAGAGCCTGTATTCATCCATCTAACCGGGTGCTGCTCTGCTGCCTGCAAACAGGATCATTCAACTCCACGTTTCTCTCCGACCAGGACTCATTCCTGCTGCATGTGCAGTATACTGACAGCTTTACGGAGTTGGTAGACGACCTACTCGCGCTGATGAGTTACATTTTATGATGTAGCCTCTTGGCCAGACACTAGCGATTGCATGCAAATGTGCTTTGATGTACAAAACAATCACCGACAGTGGGGGTGAGCTGTAGTTAGTGCACAGACTGGAGATAAGTTTAGCCCAGCAGCTACAAACAAGACATTTGTATGAGAGGCTGTTTATAATATGCAGCTTCTTCTCGACTAAATATGAAAAATCATTTATTCATCATTATTTATTATAATAGTATTTCACAACGTATTTGTGCAGAAAACACAACGATAATCTAACATAAAAGTGCTAGCAAGCCAGACAAATCAGTGCTTTAATCAATACAGTCAATAAACCCTGATACCCATAATGCACTCTTTCCCACTTCAGCTATTTGACTATTTTACCCTCTGTTTACCCATTCTCCTGATGCCAAATATTATACTCGCAATGCCGCACAGCTGGGAACTGCTGTTGAGTATAGGAAACATGATAATTTCACACGTCATTTGCTGTGCTCTTGTTTCCAAACTGTTAACCTTGCTTAGGACAGAAGGTAAACATGTTAAAGTTGGTGTAATTGTGTCTCTAGCTTCAGGACACCGAGATGATGAATTAAGAGGGCTTTTCTCCTGCATTAATTAGTGTATAATTATGAATATATTAGGATTAAATAAACAGTCAAGCTCCAGGGACCTCGTATATCAAGCTAAGTAAGTAGCAGTGCAGTGATATTTACAAGTCATTTTATGATGCATGCTGAAACAGAGGTGTTTGAGTGTGTGGCTGGTTGGTATGGGTGGCGTGGAGGTGCTGTTGCCTTGCAGCAGGAGGTGTATCTCCTCCTCGGTTCCGTGTGCATGTTCTGTCTGTCATAATGTCAATTTTAAGATTCCCACAGGTGTGATGCTGTTTGTCTGTTTCTTTGTTCGCTCTGTGATAGACTGGAGATTTGTCCAGGGTGTTTCCCAGCCCTTCACTCAATGCATGCTGGGATATGCTCCCAGCCCTTTTGTGACCCTGAATAGCAATGAGCCGGTTAATAAAAAAAGATGAATTCAGGGATATAGGTGATTTCATTCTTCTCTGTCTTCTGAATCTTAAGGCAGACCCCTCTCTCTGTTCCCCTCTGTCGCTGTCTATCATATATTAGTTCAGTACAGGCATCCTTATAAGCTGCCATCACAGCTTACAAGCTACTTTTATAGGATGGAGTCAGTCCCAGAGATGCATCGGAAGGTAATTTGGTAGCCAATTCTTCCGACATCAGGGCCAGGACGGTCTCAGCTGAGATCAGACGAGCTATCCTCTGAAGAGAGGCAAGGCGCTGACTCGGCATTCGTCTGCATCAAAAGCCGACTTGTCTTTTTTTTGCAGGGAAACATAACTCAGTCAGTAATAAAGGTAGGCCTGTCAATCTAGATTTTGAGCTAGCTGAGCACTTTCCCTTTCTCTGTGTTGTGAGTGATCTGACGGGCCGGACGGAGGGGGGAGTTGTGCTTTCAGCTTGAGGAACAAAGAACTGTACTGCTTTGCCTGCGTGTGCACACAACTTGATGTTTTTAGAATGCAAAGTGTGTGTGTGTGAGGGGGTTTCCACAAGGATTTGCATACATGCATTTCTGCTGCCTGTGTATGAACTTGTATTGGCTGCAAATGATTCCAGCTCCTGTTGCTTCTGTTGTTTGCCATTTATTTAAACTTGCCCGTTAGTGTGTTGTGTTGTTTGTCCCTTGTTACTTCCTTCGAGAAAAGATCATCAAAAAGTCGGCTACCCATGCAGAGAGAATAAAACCCTGCCTTTTCCTTTGTTTTTCCTTCTGCCCAATGAGAGCGTTGCCAAGCAATTGTTGTCTGGTTCAGCGAGGGAGCATGGGATTTGGTATGAGGCACCTTCCTACTCGTGTGAACAGTCACCTCAGAGAAATTTCCACGGGGTGTGAACCTCGGGATGATGCAAGGCGAGCTGGCCATTAACTGACAACAAGCAGAAATGTTGGCATAATGCAGCAATTTGAGGCCTCATTTCTTAGTACGGTAATATGAGGGATGCTTTTGCCAGACGTCTCTCATCACTCTAATGTGAATCATCCCGGAGTTGTCTTTCTCGCGGCCCGTTTTGTCTCTCCTCATTGACTCACTAAAGAATGCGATAAGGGGAGCGAAAGCTGAAATTAACATAATTTATTGGGGGAAATTGCCTTCTGGTCAAAGGAATTTAAAACCACTTCGTTTCTGTCCCATAGCTAATGCATGGCAAATGATCGCTATGTATTTGCCCGGATGTGGTCTTTTACGGGGAAGCGATAATTTACTACCAGAAAGAGTTTTTGTTCCCTCCAGTCATGGGAGATGAATTCAAATGACAACGGAAGGACTTGAACACTGGGGGAGGGAGATTTTCTGTAATATTATTTATTTTCTCTTCTGCTAATACTCACCCAGTAAATTAACATGATGTACAAATGCAGAATATATCATGCAAGGAGGTAATTACAGTTTGGAGGGAAAAAGTAGAGGAAAAAAATTTAAATGATTTCTCTCCTCATGAGTACTAATACTTGTTATGAATGTTCTGCTGCTCACAGAATTTGAATTGCACGATATTACAATTAAAAAAAGTGAGTTTGCATTATTTTCAGGACAGAGCTGATCAAATGTGTTGCATTTTGTATTCAGATAATTTCTTTGAAACAGACAAATTGAATGAATGCTCTTCCTGTCCGACTCTTGCGGAATCTAATTTCTCCACCTTGAGTTACTGTGATTAATGGCGGCAGAGATAATCCTGGTTAAATGAATAAAAGGTAAACAGTGCATGTCAACACGGGTCAGCTTTAAACAGCGCAGGGGCACGCTCCATTTGGTGACAAATGCCCAGGCAGCATATCCTTCAGAAGGCTACGTCCCTGCTCTTATCATTTGCAAATGGCAATCTTGAGGAGGAAAGGAAGGACACAGGCGTTGTCGAGGACACACGGAGGATGAACCTTGCAGAGGGGAGGAGTTCGGTGTTATTTTCTGCAGTCTGTGCAGAGGCCCTGCGAAGGCACTACATCTCTGTCAAACTCTGCCCTTTTGTTTCAATTACCCCATTTCTATGATTCAGGTCTATGTGAGAGCGCTTAGGGGCGGAAGTTGGGCTGTTTCCCTCCTGGAAGGCGCTGCACCCAGTCGGTTTCCGCGCTTTTCTATCCAGGTAGCATAAAATTGACCTTTCACCTCTGATATAGGATGAGATTACCCTATGTTTCAATGAGAACCTGGACAATAATTCATGTAAGGCCTCCCTGTCTGACATGGTATCAGCAGTGTGGAGATTGCCCTCTGCTAACCATCCTGTGCCAACGCTCGGCCTCATATATCCAAAGGCCACCAATGAGAGGTGGGGATGAGCTCACTGATCCGAGCACTGGGGCTTTTCCTGGAGGTTCTAATCGAACGCGCCTTTTCCCGGGTCATCTCTCTCTGTTGCTCATGCGGTGCTGACCTTTAACCTCTGAGGCCTCTTTGCTCTCTGAGAAAATTTCAGCCTAGCAAAAAACATGGGACACATGAAGGAGGAGGTTTATGTCCGGGAAGTCGATGGCAGTAGAAGATGCTGCCCCAGAATCTATTTGACATGATCTTACTCTCTATTTATAAACAGAAAAAGGATATGGTGGAGGGTGTTGGTGTTCGCTCTGCTAGGGCTGCCCCCTAAAAGTCAAAGATTATAATCATTAGTCGAGGAGAACCGAAGCCCTCTCACATTTAATCAGCTGAAACTGCACTTGTGAGGCTGCGTCATTGCACACAGCTAACCTGGAGCAACAGCATAGCAGGCTGTTTACTTTACAAACAAGTCACAAAATGTAGCGTTCAAAAGGTTTTACCCAGGGGCTGAAGTATCCACAGAGGAATCTTCCTCAGCACACTAACAGACCAGGTAATTCTAACCAGTAAAAACATTGACTGAAGGAGTTTTAAGTTAAAAATCAACATTTCTTCAAAACTCTTTAAAGTGTTTGGCTCTAGGAGCTCACAAGCTGAATTGCTTATTCTGGTTTTATACAATTTTTAAAAAGACGGTGAAGTGACTTGACACCGTAAGAAAGTAGTTAAACGGCCCTCTTGCTCGCCATAGATCCAGTATTTGTGTGTAAAGGCTGTCGGGTTTTGTTTTAATGTTAGTTTTTAGTGTACATAATGTACCGTCTGGCTGCTCACTTTGTGCAGCCAGAGTAGTGGCGTGTTAGGAGATGTTTCCAGATCCTTCCTCTTCTCTAAGTGATCAATACTCTTCTCCAAATGGTTAATTGGCCATCAGTCACTGTCAGAGGAAGCGCCTAGAAGCCCAGAGGTGTCTTGGTGCAGCTCATAATAAGAGAGTGTCCAGTCCTCTGGGTCCTCTTCTGGCCTTTACTTCAGGCCAGGTGGTGGCTGGGGGAAGCAGATCTGAATGCAATATGGAGAGCCATAGATTAATAGTTCCTTAGTAAGGCCACCAGGGAGCAATGTGAAAGCCACTTCCACTTCATCATACAGTGGACTGGATAGAAAGTCTACAGAGGATGTGGTGGGAAAGGAACTTTGAAACCACGTGAAGGTCATCTCATGTGAACTGGCATTTTGCCGATTTCATCAGTTAAATGTCATTGTGTAATACCCGGATTTTCTTCTCATTAAAACTAAGGTTGGTTAAATGTAAATGTTTCGACGTGGTGTTATACCGAGCAGGGATGGTCTTGTTTAATTTTTCAGCAGCTTATAGTCGTGTAGAATTAAACGCACTGACTTGTCTTCTATTTCAACCTTGAAGAGAGAACACACCTCCAACCATACGTATGGCTTATTGGTATGCTTAGCGCTGTTTAGCATGGCATGTAAAATACATAATTAGAAATCACCTAAGGCTACCCATGCAGCCCTGCTGGCACTTGATTGGCAAGGGTATCTGAGGGCGGTCGGGCTCAGCCGGAGCCAGAATTTGTCATCTCGAAGTGATTTTGTTGACAAGACAGGAGGCACAGTGACCTTTCCTAATTATATGTATGTGTCCAGGCCCTGATCCCTTAGGCAAGCAATTCAACTGAGTCAACAGAGCGGTGACTCTCAGAGCACATTCGAGCCCAGGCAGCATGTTGTGTGATGTAAGGTTAGAATACGCTGGGTTTAGCAGCAAGCTTGTTAATAATTCAGTATTGATACAACATTACAAATGTCATCCGTGTCACCTTTTGCTTATAGATGAACAAACTCAAAGATCAGGTCAGATCAGGTCTTTCTGTCGCCGCCTTCTACTAGTACCTGAAATCGTTACAAAAAGTCATTCTGATGTTATGCAACAGTATGCTAGTTGCTTCCAACAAAACATAAACCATTTATCATCCACCCTAAATGCGTAGCAGTGAGAGAGCAGCCTCTCTGATCTATGTAGGTCCCTCCGTTATTGTTTTTCCCAAACAAACCATTTCCTCATGTGAAATGAGGTCTGAACATTACAGATTCAAAGCTTAAAGCTAAGCAGCAGATTTTCTTGGCAAGGCCATCAGGAACACGAGGCTCACAGAAAAACGCATTCAAGTCCTTACTCCCATAGAATTAATCATGACAACACAGCTACCACTGAGGCTAGACACTCCCTTTTTTACAGCGCGCCTCGCACTTGATCATGGCCGCTATGGATTTAAACGTCCGCTGACGTGTGGAATCAAAGTGTGTTTCCATACCTGCTGGTTTCTTCTTGCAGAGCTTGATTTTCAAAAGATGAGTGCAGTCTGCTCTGGCGTTGTTTTTGTTAATTATCCACTAATTTGCACTCCTGTGTTCCAGGCAGATTTAATATTGATGGGTTGGTGATATCAGAAATAAACTCTTATGATTTAATATAATTACTTACAGGAGGAGTGATACTTCCCTAACATGTTGTGGGGCCAAGGATGGTGAATCTGAGCCCTCTCATAATTTCTGTAGACGTGTACTCGACCTGAGTCAACAACATACCAAGTAGAAAACGAAGAAGCTGGTAGAGGAGTGCCAAACAATGAATGCGTATCTTATCGAGAGCCATTTAAAGCAGCTGTTTGATCCTATTTATTTAACAATCCTACACCATTAAACCCTCAAAAACATGTTGTTTTACTCCCTATGGTTATCAGTGGGCTAAGTCTGTTCAAGTACTGGACTTGTGTAAGCTCTATTTACTGTTTCATTAAATACCCATATTGGATTGCTTTAGTTAAAAGTTGGCAGGCAGCTACATCCATTATGCACCACGCTCTTGGAGAGGACCTCTCTATATCATCGACCTGCAGAGCCACCGCTTCAGACGTAAGCATGTGCAGAGAACCAGGACAACCCCGACAGCGCTACACGTCACACTTATACCAGTTTTTGGAGGCTGTCAACACTGGTAAAAACCATTTATTGTTTACACTCGTGCATGTATGTCTAAAACAGTGAGCCTGTGAGGGCTCTTTAGCTCTGCAAGCAGGATGATTCTGCGGCATCTTGCAGTAATCCACTTTAAAAATGGACAGGGATGAATGTTGCATCAAGCCTACGGGAACAACTTGTAAACCAACTGTTGAAATTAAACATTTGCTGAAATTAAATGCTGCTCTGTGAATTGCTAACATGCTCAGTTTTCCACCGGCTACTTTTGATTTAGAGATGCTCCAGCAATGCTGCAGCGTATTCAGAGAAGTAGGCCTGGATAAAAGCTGAATGATCTCATCATACTGTACATGAATCAAAAATAAATAACCACATAAAGTGACAATAATAGGAAGTGAAGAATAACAGAAATCAAAAGAAGCCAGTTCATGCAGTCAACTCGAGTTAGCATGACAACAAACAGGACAGGACTCTCTCATTCCCACTGAGCTGTCTGTGAACTGTCTTTACAGTATGAATGTCCACATTCAGTAAGTTCTGAGTCATTCATATCCAATCCAACTTTATTTGTAAAGCACTTTAAAACAACCACAGAGGACCAAAGTGCTGTACATAAGAATAAAAGACATAAGATACAAATAAATATGAAATTATTATTTGTGTCCTGTGAGAAACATTGAGACACATCTAAGAGTAATCTTGCTCCAAGGTCCATGTGACTGTTTATCCTTTATGCCTTTAACTGCAACTCCTGGCTGTGATGTTTGGCGACCTACAGTAAGTATGGCATTTTTATTCTAACAGTTGGTCTCATTTACGTGGCCGATTTAAACCTTGCTTTATTCCAGGGTGGTCTTTGGCACTTGATATGCATATTGAAAATGATGTGTGTGTGAATACCAACACATAAGGTTGTAACTGTCAGCTAAGGCTGCACAATTAATTGAATATTGATTACGATTCTGACTTCCCACGATTAAATAATTGATTGACGGCGATATTGACGTTTAAAATGCGTGCTCCGCATGTCTTGCAGCGGCTGTTTAGAATGGAAGAGGAGACTGGGGTTTTGGTTCAACGAGTGACCATGTTAAATGGATGCGTCTGTGGTTGTCGTGGTTACAGCAGCTGTTGAAAGCAGGAAGAGAAAACATAGCTGTCCTCGTGAATGCCTCTTTGTTGTTTTTCATTATGATCTTAACATATTTATCTCTTACGGCTTTGAAGTGTTGTTCGAGCAAACGTGTCATGTAGGCGACACTCGGTCGCATTTTGAACGCTGCTTGTTGTTACGCTAAAACGGGAAGAGAGCAGGTCACACCCGCAACGGCTCGTCATCGGTTGTTTGGAGGTATTTTGGGTTTAGGGTTTAAGTGATGCACAAAATTGAACTGAAAGCATTGCTTTGTTTACTTAAATGTGAAAGTACATTAAAAAAATGCCTAAAATGACTAAATAATCGTGATCTCAACATTGATCAAAATAATGGTGATTATCATTCCGGCCAGCCCTACTGTCAGTGTACAGGCTGATCTGATGGCAGTTAAAAGTGTTGCTCATTTGGAGAAATTCCAATCAGCAATCACATGTTCAGGCAAATTTTGTGTGTCATGTATTTTTAATTGAAGCTCTTCAGTCATGTACACAGCATATTGATATGGAGCACAACAGGTTAAGTCTGCTTGGTGCACTCTACTGACAGATATAAACTGACATCAGCACGAAGTCTGGTGTGGGCGGATAGAAGATATATTGCAGTTCTTGTTAGTGTTCAAGTCTCCTCTGTCAAAAAGGCAGTATGATGTCACCACACTGAAGTGCCTCTCTCCTAACAGATGCCCGGCTCTGCTTAATTGTGAAATGAACAATGTGCATTCGAACGTGTGCCGTTTATGTACTTAAAGAGCTTTTCCACATTATTGATCGTCATGTTGCTGTTGCTTCTTGTGGCAGTTGGCAGTGGTCAACTCATTCTGTAAAAACAACAAAGCTCGCTTCAATTTGCTTGTTTAATTAATTTGCCTAACATGCAGTTGGGGCGGGCGGACATCTGGTGACCAATAAACATGAAAATAAGGCGTTATTTGTTCGATGTGGCTGCAGTTTAATGAATGTGAGTTGGTGTCCAATTTCCAGCAGTGATTGAAAGTACGCTGGCCTCTGACTGAGCTTGCTTAATACGATATTGTTAACAGCTCCTCTAATGACTTCATCCATCCTTTATTTCTGAGTCACTGTAGCATAATTTTACTCCCAATTCAGAACATCCCATCACTCATTAGCTGAAGACACTATAGAGGATTATTTATCTCAATTATTCTCGGTCTGACAGTTTAATTGAAGCTGAAAAGTCAGGTAGACTTAACTTTGAACATTTTTGTTCAATTGAAGAGCTAATGATGTTTTTAAACACCCATATAAACTTACTAATATACATTTGTAATGTTTTCAACATGCCTGTCTTTGAACTCGTCCTCCGCGCTGTTGGGATCACAGAATCATCCCGTGAGTGGTCATAAATGTCACCCAACGGTCCGTCTCTGCTTCATCTGATGGTGTTGCCTGTAATCTTGAATCCGGAGCAGCGTTGTGAGTCACTCTGGATAAGAGTGTCTGCCAAATGTTGTAATTGTGTTGACAATAGCCAATGGAGTAAAATGTGTCTCGCTATTTTCCGTTATGGCTGTTTTGATCGCTGTCAGGATGTAAAGTCTTTGCTCCTGATGTTACTGACGTGTCAGGAGTCAGCAGCCGTTGTTTCATTTATCACATGCAGCTACACGTAGCTACATGAGACTCTGTCCTGCCTTATGGAAATCACTTGTAACTGGATTTCAGAGTTTCACTCAAAGGTCCTTCATTGTGTCCTCAGCTGTAATGTAATCTAAGTGGTACAACATCAGGCTTGCTTTGTATAGAAACAAACCAGAAGCCTGTAAATCCCTTTATCTTTGCTGGACGGTTTCCGTTAAACAGACTCGCTTTAAATATCTCAAGAAACAACATATGTTGACTTCTGTGCAGCTCAATATCAGCCTTTAGAATTTCTATAATTATGTCTTGTCGTCTGTTTAATTAATCTTTCTAGTCTCCACTATTATAGTCGATTTATTGTTTCTTTAATATGACCATCAGAGTCCCAACTGTATCCCAAAAATAGACTTTCTGTGCCCCTTTGGTCCGCCTTTCACAGCACGATGGGGCTCCACTGGGCCGGACTGATGTGCAGCAGCGTGGGGAGGGAGGACCGGGCCTGCTTAATCTCTACCAGACATGACAACTTTATAAAGGCACATTAATCCACAGTGAGCAGGCTCCCTCTGGAGGTTTTTTTTTTGAGTGGGGAAGCAGTGTCCGACTTACATCGGGCTGCACCGTCCCTCTAAATTCTATATAGGTCTTTAGAAGTGTGGAAAGAGAGGCAGATGAAGTGTTTTCCTTCTCACTTTATTTGGGTTGATCTGAATAGGCCAGCCTATCATCACAACCCCCCCCTTCAGCTGGTAGCTGTTGCTGGTCCTCGCTTAATTTACATCCAGAGTCGCACCTCCATTTACCCTGTATTTCTTCACTTATCAACACTTCCACAAACACATTTACATTACACCTTCTCTTACCTTTAATTATCAGACATTACTGTAGAAGGGGCTGATTGTTCATTGAACTTTAATCTACATACTCGTACTGATACATTCACACATTTTAAACACATTAAAGGGCCAGTTCGCCGATTTTCAACCTCAGTCCTATCATGCTATTATGGGGAGCTATGGAGCTAATGCTAATGCCATTATGGTAGGGAAAAAAAAGCAATATAGCTCTGTGCCTTTGGAGGATGCTATCTGCTTCTCCAATGGGCCCTGGAAAACCTCTACGTAAAACGCTTGCTAAACTACACTTCCTCAGTCTAGGACGCCCGTCGCTGATGTCATGTCTCATTCAAAGTCGTCAGGTTTGAAATGTAGACTGCAGACCTGAAGATTTTTTAGATGATCCACCGGTATATTCTCATCATATTTCGGATTCTTTACCGCTCTGAGCCATCGCCTGCAGCGAAACGGTAGTATTTCACTCCAGCGTCTCTCGCTGGGCCGTATCTTTCAGAGGGAGGATTGCAATGCATGCTGGGTGTTGTAGGAATGTAGAACGGGCGAAACCACGAGCTGTTTGTACAACTTTCTCCACAGCTATGGCACCAATTTCATCATCATCTATCGATCTATTCAGAGAACACCAGCTTTGACTGACAGTGGCTTTTTGTGCTTGTATCGATCTTGTATATAAGCCACGTCTGTACTCTTTATATTTCCCTGATGGAGTTAAGATACACTATGTCATGTGTCTGTGTGCACATGACGTCTGTCACTAAAGGAAAAAGGCAGATTGTGTGCGAGACTGTGTGACTAACCTTTTCCATTGTTGCTGCAGTTCGTCAGTAGAAATCTCCAGTGTTGTTATGAATCATCTCATTTTCTCTCTGTCACACGTTCCCGGAGCCAAACAGAGCACGTCCCCCGAATAACCCCCCTCATGTTCGACTGAAGTGTGAGAACTGTGTGATTGGACGGTCCACACTTTGCCGTTTAGAAATCATACTTCTGTTTTTCAAATGACTGAGAACTCGGACGGATTGGTTTCAGGCTGAATCATCACAAAGCCAAATGCAATTTGGCTTATTTTCTAATTTCTTGCTCTGCAACATGCTCTGCATATGGCTTTGCTCTGTCATTTTCACTAAAGTAATTATTAAGTTGTAACTTTTCGGGCTGAGTCAGTGTGTTGTTCAAAATGTCATTGTTAAACTTTTCCCCTCCTTATTCTTTATTTATATTCCTGCAGAAATGTCACGCTGTAAAATCCTAAGCTTTTCCACACAAGGGCGGGGTAATCATTTTAAGAAGATCATTTGCTTCACAAAAATAAAACTTTTATCTTTGCGCTCTCTGCTACAGAAGTCTTAAAGTCGCTGTCCACATTTGAAAGCCAGGATTTGTCCCACTGCTGTTCAAAGGCTCCAGATAAAGTTGTGAAACAAACTCATCCCATGTGTAAAAATGGACTTCCTAACACGGATAACATTTCTGTGATCTCACAAAGGCGCTTTTCTCTTGCTCCGGCTGCCTTCAGCTTTCCTTTTATCAATCTTGTCTTACCTTTCAGGTTCTATTATATTCATCAGTGGCGTACCTCAGCTCTCCTCACTCATTACAGGAGGCTGAGACGCTGACAGTTCATCATTCTGAAAAATCTTTGTCTTCTCTTCCACATCAGCTTAATCCATGTAAAACTACAAATCAGCTTTCAAATAGTCAGAAACACATCCCCAGCGTTAAGCTAAGCAGCACACTTTTTCATTAGTGGACTTTTTGCCTTCATAAACTGAAGCATGTTGGTGCCCGGCCTCCGTAACAGGCTGCCATTTTGTGTAAAGCCATCACTGATGCATGGAGCATCCACAGCCGGGTGCAAATTGCCAGCGCCTAAAGCAAACAGTCGGGCCGGAGGTCCCACAAGTATGAGGCAGCCAAGTAAACCCATTAAGTGCCTATAGAGTGGTTTGTGGTGTCCATATGACGCTCTCCACAAATGAGCCACCAGCTGATTCACTGTTTGTTTGTCTGTGGTTAAATAACCACCGAGGAGTCGACACAACACTTCACTCATTCTGTGTCTTCTGTAGCGGAAACAAAACGTGTTCACATGGTTTAACATCTGTGATTGAAGTAGTTAGTGGAAAAAGTTTGAGACTGCAGTTGTATTTAATTTGCAGTGTAAAAAATGTGTGGTATAATATGCTGTAATGCTGGTAAATCACTGCACAAGCATTTCACTTGGAAGTGTAATTTGACAAGTCTGCAGCATTTCATTTCGGGGCACTGAGGCATGATACTTTCTTCTGCTGAATTATTCTCTCCCTCTTAACATGATGCCAAACTGTACAAATTATTTGAATCGCCAGAAGGTGTTTGATTTATGCTGAGTCTAAGTTATCAGCTCCAAACAGGCCATGTTGCCTCTCTCTTATCGCCCTGCCCAGCCGCCTGCAGAGTTTCTGCATGTTTTAAGCGCAGCCCTGAATGTGATGACAATAGTCATGAACAGAGCACAAAGACAAAAACTGCCACTTGCAGCAAAATGAGAGCCTCCCCCTCTCGCCTAATTTCTGTGTCGGATTCTCCTGCAGTATGTTTGACAAGAAGGGCTGGCAGCTTTACGCAGTGGCACAACTCCGGCTGTCGTGGGTGCTGCCCACCCCCGACCCCTGTCACACAATTAGCTTTCTGCTTCTCGGATAGCTTGAACAAAGGTGAACTTGGGGAGCGGAGGCTGTGTTCAGTCGGGGCGGAGGGGTGTGTGTGACACTCTGATGACTCCGGGGCACTTTCTTGACCAGAGGAGTCGTCTGCTGTCACTAAACATCACTGTCTCGCTCCACACTAATGGCATCTCCAGATTGTGCTATGAGGAACAAAGCCTGGTTGTATGAGATACTGAGGAAAAAATAGAGCGACCCCATTTGGGCTGCAGGCTGTGGTTAGTGACAGCGGCTGCAGACCTATAGACGTGTCATGACAGACACGAAACCAAGGAACAATTATAGGGTGATGTGCTTCAAGCTAAGCTGGCGGTTCCTTCAACAGTAAGGAGCAAAAGTCTCGAATAATTGCAGGGAAAAAACACATTTATACAGACTGTAAACTCACACGCACGTCACTGTGGTTTCTTCAATGTGTTGGCGGTTTAAGTTTGAAACTGAACAATATCCAATCAGAAGGTGAAATTCAAATGCAGAGTAACATCACAATGAAATGTTATGAAGAATAATTTGTGACTTTCCTGTGGCTTTGAAAATAAACAGATTAAATCCACTGAGCGGAATATTTCCCCCCCATAATAGCCCGCTCCTGAATTAATTTTTATTATATGCAAATTTGCATTATCCTGCCAGTAATCAATCTAAAATGGCAATTTTTTGTTTTGCTGCCAACAGAAAAAAAATGAGTTAAACAGCGGGAGTGTATTGACTTGATCTTCATTCAATCTTCGTTGCTGTCACGGAGTCACTGGGAGGCAAACTCGATGTGTTTAACAACAGATAGCGTATAGTTCTGGCAAGGACACTAAACACTTCAAGACAGTGATGAAGCACAGCGGCGGTAAGTGCATCATCAAACCGCAGCTGAATATAATGCATCCATAAACGTAAATACAATCAATAACAACCAAAAGATAAAGAGGAAAATAGGTGTCTTTCTGTAAGCCATCAGAACACTGAGAGCTGTCATTGGCTGTTAGATCTGAACTTAATTGGATTAAAAGACGAGCTCATTTGCCAAAGTAGTGTCATTTCTGTTGATTCTCTTTATTACAAACAGCCCTAAACTACCCGGAGAAGAGTGACAGACAGATATGCAGCGTTTCAGCTGTCAGTCTCTGCAGGAAGTAGCTGAAGTGAGCGTCCTGCTGCCGTCAGTAAAGTATCACTGCTTTCGTGCTTAACTCCTTAAACAAAATTCATTCTCTACTGCCGTTCCTTCTCTCTCCTTCTTTTATTTTAAGTGCTTTTCTGCATTGTTAATTTGAATCTTGGGGAATATTGTGTGCAGAGCGTTGAATGTGCCATGTTTCTGCAAAGCATTGCAGGAGTACAACGTTTGGCATCGGCGTTGTCACACTAAATCTCGGTCTCCATGACACTCGGAGTCAAAACATGGAGCCTGGAAATGCAAGCTCTCCCAATGTCAAGAAATGGTTCTCATTGAAGGAGCTGGAGCTGTTGATGACTCTGGCAGAATAAAAAGTTATTTTATTTTAATTGTGTTTCATCAAAAAAAGGCACTGCAGACATTTTAAACCGCAAGATTTGACATGTTTTTTTTGCTTCAGAAGCCGAGTATTATTATCCCTCCTCCTTCCTTATTTATAGGTCGCAGCATGTATGCAGGTCCATGTGTCACCGTTTCCCTATGGAGGCTGCAGAGTCCCACAGGTTCAGCTGTAATACCCCGGTTAATTCCCCCACATGTCGGGTGATTGTCGTCAAAGCTCCTGTGTCAGTTTATCCTCCACTCTGGCTTATTCTTACATTTTACTGACGGCTTTATTGCTCTGTTGCCACTGATGCCACACCCATTAACACACACAAACAGATGCATACACACACAGATAAAACAGGATGTCTGTTAACAAACACCCACACACACACACTTCACATGTTCCTCCACGTATTTCTAATCATTATAAGCACTCATCTGCACAGTGACATGAGTTTCTTTCCATCGTGGCTTTGTGTTCAGTCTTGAGATTTAACTGCCTCCACTAAGACAAAACGAAGTTTGAATTCCTCTCTGTGCTCGTCGGATCAAAGTTGTGTTCCTGACATGTTTATAAAAACAGAATTGTTCACAGTCTCCACCCACACGCTTAGTTATTCACCATGAACAGTTGGTAGCACAGCGGTAGAAAATGAGGTTTCTGAGTTAAGATTTTCACCCCAGTTGGCAGAGTTTGCCGTGCAGTTTGTGGGTTTAAATAGCAACTGATGCTCCGTTAACAGCCGCATTTATGGTTTGCATAATGTGAGAATTTAAGTCCCATTTTAACTGAAGTATTTTACACTGAGGAAATGTGTGATTGGCCAAATATGTTCGAAAGGAACCTGTTGGTTGAAAGTTATACATTTTATACAATTGGTGTCTTATTAAGTTCAGGGTGTAGCTGTGTTGCTGTCATGTTTAGACTTAAAGGAGCAGTTCACGCCTGGAAAAAGCCACTGTCAGTCAAAGCTGGTGTTCTCTGTAACCAATAGAAGCAATAATATTTGAAATTGGCGCCATAGCTGTGATGAAAGTTGTAAAAACAGCTCGTGGTTTCGCCCATTCTACACTCCTACAACACCCAGCGTGCATTGCGCCCCTCCCTCTGAAAGGAACGGCCCAGCGAGAGACGCTGGAGTGAAATACTACCGTTTTCGCTGCAGGCAATGTCTCAGAGCGGTACAGAATCCGAAGTACGACGAGAATATACTGGTGGATCGGCTAAGGGCGTTTTCACATTCGGTACGATTTCTTCCTATCGTGCCTGAGTACGGTTGCCCCCCTTCTCCTCTCCCCCACCGGTCAGCTTTCACGTTAATAATTTCGTTCCGTACCCGAGTACGCTTGCGGTAGGACTCCGAAGCAGAAAGTGGCGGTAATGCACCTCAAAAACAAGGAGAAGAAGAGTATTCTCAACTATGAAACATTGTTTATGTTGTCGTTCCAGTGCAGAAAAGTATGCAAGCCCATACAGTGGAGCCGACCTTCTCACTATGCCTACTATTATTCATAGTTTGGAGAAAATCTCAAGAACGACCCTCTCACCTACCTTCCTGCTTTATCAGCCATGGCTGTGCAGTTCAGAGGATGAGATCGGCGGTGCTTCGGAGGAGCAGTCATCTTCCTAGGTTTCGGTGCAGTAGCTTTCACACCCGATGTGTACCGAAACCAAGTACACATGAACCGTATTTGAGACCACCTTTTCAAGTGGTCGCACAGTGATCACACTAATAAAACAAACTGGACTTTAGCTCCATCTTTACTCAGGACTGGCCTGGGTCCCTAATGTGAAAGTCCCCTAAAAAATCTGCAGTCTACATTTCAAACCTGAAAATTTTGAACGAGACCTGACATCAGAGGCAGCGTCCTAGATTGAGGAAGTGTAGTTTAGCGAGCTCCCCGGGCCTCCGCCAGATGGCGCGTTTTACGTAGTCTAGCGGAGGTCTTCCAGGGCCCATTGGTGAAGCGGATAGCGTCCTCCAAAGGCACAACATTTTTTTTCCTACCATCATGGCATTAGCTCCCCATAATAGCATGCTAGGACCGAGGTTGAAAATGGGCGAGCTGGCCCTTTAAAAGAGTCAAAGTTTCTTCATTCCAGTTGTCACTTCTAAAGATGAAGTAGCATTTATAACAGAGCTGTAGTTATTACACAAACCCCCCCTATTTAAACACCGCCCGATGATAACAGAAGCGGAGCCGATATCACTGATATGACTTCATTAAATAAACCCTTGACCCCTGAGATGCTGGGTTGATCTATTTCCTCTAAGTCCCTTTACCTCACCAGAGACTGGAGATCCCACGTAGCGATTGTGCCGCTGCTATCTCCCTATCTTTAATTTAGAAATGCAGGAGGACTGCACATGGGTAAGATGGTTATCCCCGCTCGCTGTCTGTCTTGTCACTTCATGCACGTTAGCTCTGCAAAAGCCTCCTTCGGGACCACAGAACTGACTGTGCTACAGTTTTTAAAAATACTTTCCTTTGTCTGTCCTTTCCCTAATGATCCCCGATAGCTGTGATGATGTCAGAGATCATCTCTAAAGATTTCCGTCTTGTTGCGTCTGAGGACGTCTGAGACCAAACACTGGAGGGCTACTGAACCAAGATTGTAATAAAAAAAAATCAGTGTTTTGAAAGAAGCTCTTTTTTTTCCGTTTTCCTCAGAGAGCGGCGTGTTTGCATTGCAGCAAAGAGGTGAACACGCAGGGCCAGCCAGGAGCAGCACCCCCGTAGCTCCGTCTGTATCAAGGACACTTCTGCAGGGGTGTTGGTAGATCAAAGCAGAGATGGTCTCTCTAACCACGAGGCCTCCGCTGCCTTCAGAATATGTAGGAGGATTAGGGGGAGGGGGGAGGTGGTCCTCATTGTTGGTGCTGGTAAATGTTAACTAGAACAGACTGAAACGCTGTTAGTCACAGCATAAAGGCACTCATTTACTGAAACGGCACGCATTGTACCCTTTATCTTATCAGGCCAAGAAAATGACTGCAATTCTTTCATAACTTGGTCAGTTTTATTCGACATTATGAACTTGATTGGCCAATTTACTCTGTGAATAGGATAATTGATTGGCCTTTTCTCAGTCTTAATAAGTGTCTTTTAAGAGTCCGTGATGTTTCTGGCTCTGCAGAAGAAGAAGGGTCCGCCTGTCATGATGCAGCACTGACGATGATGTCTCCCGGGGTTTCATCTTTGCTCTTTACATTTGCCTTCCAAACAATTGAAAGGCAGAGAAAAGTGCAATTTGTCTAAAAGGAAGCGACTCGGATCGATAGGATTTTCATCCCAGTTATGTTTTCATTCTGCGGAAGATGCGGGGTGCAGAGCTCTGATGAATGATACATTAATGCTCCCGTCCCCTCTCCCTCCTGTCTCAGGCCTCGGCCCCTGAGACCTGTCACTGCGATGACGCCGGAGCGCCGGGATGAGTTTGTGCGCCCGGGACCTGATTCTCCTCAATGCCGCGTCCCCAGTCAACAGCTGTCAGTTTTGTCATTGTAGATTTCAGGCGGTGTCGTGGCTTCGCAGGGAGGTGGAGGGGGGAGGATACCAGAAGGCATGATCTTTGTGAGAGCTGCACTTTATTGAATTATCCCTCGCTCTGTAGTCTCTTTTCCAGAGGTGGAGTTAAGCAGCTTACCTGTGGCCCTGAAAAATATTCACCTCCAGTGTTCATCGTCCGGCCAGAAATCAAATTGCCCTTCTGACTATGAAATTATGTATATTCATTATTCACTTTGTAAGCTACAGGTACAATATCACCTGAGGAAGGTGCATGCTGAATTTAGAGTTTAGTCCACCTTTAGCTCCTATTGAGGGAAACATAATACTGAAGCACACAGTGATACATTAGACCACATGAGCACCGCAGCCTGTTTAGTCTGGGACACCTGAAAGTGAAGAAATGTGTTTATAAAACCGATTTTTGATCGCTTTTTATTTGTTCTGCTACATTTTTCACTTCAGTTGTATATCACTAACCTTATGACTGCTATCACTGCTTCATGGCCTGGCTCAGGTTAAACTGCACGCACTGTAAAATATGAACAAATACATGGAGAGAGTTGGAGAGGATAAATGTCTCTCTTGTGTTCTCTGAAGAGTTTCAGTTTTTACAGTGAAACTGCTGCATTCAGGGTTTCTGCCTGTGTTTATTGCTGACACTCTACTAGCTTACTAACATTACACTCTTCTCTAGCACCACAATGTTGTTGTATAATGTGATAAATTACCTGAAATCAGATCTTCACTGCTGCTCTAAAACAGTAGTTTCAGTTGATACCACAGGGCATATTTCTGGTTTGAAGCGGTGAAGAAGAATTTATTTCTGGTGAAACAGAAGTTTTTTGGGCGGCTAATAATTTATGGTATTGATTCAGTGCAATGACTGTATATAAAGATGGACGACGTGTCTCCATCTGCTCTCATTGCACAAAGTTGAAGCCAAAATAGCCGCTGTGCACTGGTGATGACATTTGGAGCGGGTGGAGCTGCCGTAGCCACTTCCGCTAACCAATACACACACTTAATTTACCGTTTTAGATCTAATCCTAATCCAGAACAGATCGGCTGCAGGAGCCGCATTCGTCAACAGAGCTGTCAATCATCCTTTTTACAGCATCAGATAACTAATTAAAAATAAGCTTGTCAGAAAAATGAACGCATGATAAAAACTAAGTATAATGACAGAAACGTTTGAGAAACATTTATTTGGCGTGTATTTTGATTTTATAGTTTGACTCATGTCCCATCTGTTAACATGGAGGAGGCGGGCTTTATGACCTATACTGCAGCCAGTCAGCAGGGGGCGTTAGAGATGATTTGGCTTCACTTTTAGGGAGCTGTCATGTCGTCCATCTTTTTATACAGCCTATAGTTCACTGCATAGAAGGCGTACCTTCCAATACCCATTACAGCATTGTAGATGGTATCAGAGGAGCTCTCAATACTGGCTTTGTATCAGTGGTATTCAGAAGCAGAACAGTGAATAATGGTGCTTTTACACATCCTTTTTGTCGCATGTTTTTCACATTTCATGTGGTTAATAATTGTGCGAGCCCTCCAATTCATGGGGCAACCCTTTTAAGGTCCAGACCCCCCCTGTTGGGAACCACTGCCTTTGACAGAAGTTAACATTTAACAGATTAAGGAGGCTCCTTTTTGTTTTGCTCGACGCCCCCAACAATGCACAAAGTGAGGTCCAAAATCACAAAAGCTCTTTGATGCTCTTCTGGCTGAATTTTAGGCAAACCACCAGGCTCTAAAATACTTGAATATGCTCAACAAACTCGTGGCTGTAATGGGCTGATGTTCATTTTTCAGCCATGTAACATTTCAGACTTTTAATACTCAAGTGACAGGCTCTTACATGCCCCAGAATATTCTAGATCTTTCCCCACTTATCACCTACTTTCATTTGCTAACCACTACATCACCACATCCACATTATCATGTGCCGTCTCCGTCACTGCAGACAGGTTCTAAAAACAAGACACTGGAGAGGACACTGTGGTTACTCACCAGACAGGAAATGTTGATCAGCGCCCATGACAGCAGAAGGTGTAGGTGTAAAGCGCGACAGCCCGGTCACAGAATCCAATAAACCTCCAGTGATACAGCTGTGACAGGTCAGCCAGATAATGCAACACAAAGGGCAAAACAAATGGGGCTTACTCACACGGGGCGCCCATCGCTCATTACACCCGGGGCAATCACAGAACAAATGGCCACAGGCCTACAGGTGCAACTTATTCGCTTTCTTGGCATATAGTCATTTCCATTATCGTCATTTATCAGGTGTGGTGTGGCAGCCGAACATATTGGTTAGTGTTTGGGCTGTGTGTTATGTATGCACTTCACATCATCGCATTCTCCCAGCTCAGTGTTCGGACCACCACACAGGTTTTGTTGCTGTCGATGCTAGCAGGCAGCAGCAGCTGTGGAAAATTGTCCATCTTATTATTTCCTTATTGTTTCCTCCTCCTGCTTTTTCCTGCTGCACCACTTTGTTTTTTTAGCTTTAATTTTAATTTATTATTTTTCTGCAGCTGTGTGAGTTTAACTTTCCAGTCAGTAATTAACGCTCAAGCTTTGACCTTGTACTTCTCTGACCCATGCGCAGAAATACTGAAGTGGGCTAATTAGATGAATTTTTACACAAACAAGCAGGCAGACGACTGGCCAAAGAAATACCTAAAACATGTATTTAGTCAGTGATTGTCTGAGTGCTGATCAATTAAAGTAGTGGAATATGTGAATCATGCTTAAAGAGTGGGTATTATGCTGATTCACATTTTAACGTATGTATGATGTTACAATGTTGGATGTTCACACTAAACATGGGTGAAGTTTCAAACCTGTAGGTAAAAGTATGTTGGAGTAATGCCCAGGCTTCTCAGCTCAGTCTGCAGCAGGTTTCGTAGAGCAGGCCAATCAGAAGAGAGCGGGCTTGTAGGGGCGGGGTTTCTTAAAGGGACAGAGCTGACTGAGCTGTTTCAGGCAGAGGCTGTATGAGGGCCTGCACAGAGCACCATTGTGAGTTTTTAAACTGTAAATTATGCTAAGCTACTCCACAGGTATCATAGAGTGAAATATGAAGCTTGAAATTAGCATGATACCCCCCCTTTAAAGTAACTGGCTGTGGACCCAAAGACCTTCCATCTACATTGCTGCTTGATCAACATGTACAGCATACAGCAATGTACAGGCTCATGTTTATAAACGTTGCTGCTTTTCCAACATATATTTCTTTATTCATTTTTAATGTGTCAATAAGTGCAAACAGGATTCAATAAGAAGTAAATTGATAAAATCTAACTTATACTAAACCCAAACAACAAGCGACATGGGGGGAATAGTGGAGCCCACTTGCTGAGAGAAATCATACTTTTTGTTGGTAAATGTGTCTCTGAGCAGCTTTAAGTTACACATTTGCAACCTCAAAGAAAGCGCCAACACAAAGGTTGTGTAAGCTGGAGTTTTAGTCTTCCTCTCATTACAATCATGCTGTAAAATTTAGACCAAATTTAGGCTAAAAGGTGACACTACCAGGTTGGCGCTGGGGACCAACAACAAGAACCACAGCCACTTGTGATTTAGTGAGAGAAGTGCACCAGAATGTAGATGAGATTCTTGGAAACTCTGCACATTTGTATTCTTGTAACTGTGCATCAGGATATGTCTTACACCTTGTTTTTTAATCTGCATTTTCTTCTGTGCTGCTATTTCTCACAACGGATTTGATGCATTTGTTTGTCCTATTGCCTGTGATAGTAAACTGAATATCTTTGGGTTGTGAAAAAACAAGCAATTCAGTGATGTCACTTCAGGTTTAAAGATATTCATGATGAGTGTTTTCCCTGATTTCACACACTTCTTTGGCCAAATAAAACACCACGGTCATGACAAAGACAATGTTTCACTTGCATCTTTTACTGAGTGTTACGAGGCTGCCTCATTGTTTGGATGCAGTAAAACCACACAGCTGCTGCAGGCGTGGATAGCACAGTAACTGAATAAGGGCAATTTCCAATATAATTATTTTTTGCATCGTACAGAGTGCTTCCCCTGAGGCAATCGGTTACCTCTTACAGCTCTCATGTTCTTGTCAATAACTCCAGCAGCTCTCATCTTTAATGATCAAAAAGGAAAAAAGTGTGCTTAGAACATGTTGTGATCCACCATTGTCTCCTCAATGGTTCCCTGCTCTAATGGCGTGTAGCTCATAAGTGATAGACAGTTCTGTTGCAGCAATCTTTCACTCCTGCCTTCATCCAAAGACAGGTGAGGCGGTGAGCTGATGGAAACACTTTTTTCATTACCGCTCACGGTGCAGTTTCTCCGCCGCGGCTCATTGCTGGGAGGACATGATCGCGATCTGAGTCGTTTAGTTTTTATGCTCGGGCGTTTTTTTGTCCTTTTCTTGACATCATTTTTCAAAGAGTTTTGATAATTCCTTTTCTTGTTTCTTACCGCTAACCTCATACGGCGCTAAGTGCTGAAGCTGCTTGGAACAAGTTTCCAGCTACACACACACACTCGCGTTGTTCCTGATAAGTTCTGAAAGCAACAATTTCCTGCTGTATGGAGGAGATTACGGAGAGTACAGTATGCTAACATTTAATCTGTGATGATTTATGATTTGTGTTTTATTATTTCCATTGAAGTCTGGTTTTCTTATCGTGCTCGCTGGAGAGTAAAAATGTTGCTGTTGTTTTTCCCTGATAAGCCTAACTTGTGCATTTCCTTTTTATTGCCCTCATCACTTATTTATTTACCTTTATTGTGGTGACTTATGTCGTCCTCACTGGAGGTAAATGGCAATAAGAGGCATAACCACATCTACAAGGATGCGGAGCATAACTCATTTTCAGAGAGGTTACAGGGTTTATTTTGCTTTTCCACCGCGATCTTATCACCGGCTCCGTGACTGTTCTCTCTTTTGACCTTATTTGTATTCAGAGATAAGCATCCCTCCAGCAAAATTGGACCAAATTAGTCTTTTATCTGGTGTGTTTTTAAGGGAATGCTTTGTCACTGTGTCTGTGTGCTGCCTCGTATAATGTAGCTGTGCTCAGCTGCTGGCTCGTGTGATTTCCCCAAATTTGTTGTAGTGGCTGTCGATGCTTATTCAGGTCACACAAGTGAACTGACCTCCGTGTGAAAGCCTTTAAAGCTTCATCAACACACTGAGAAACACCAACAAATCTGCTTTTGCATGAAAGGGATTCCAACACATTACAATGTGAAAAACAAACAGCAGGATTTGTTGTGGAGTGTGTAAAAGCTTTGCACGCTCCGGCGTGACATTATCTCATTTATCCAAATCTGTAAGGAATTTGTTTTTTCTTTGGCTGCATCAAATATTCTCAAGCTTGAAAAGTGTTGAGATTATGAGCGGATGCTCAGTAGGAACGTCTTACAGTACATATCATTTAAATTCTCTTAGATGCACAAATAGGGATTTTCATTGCAATTATGCACATAATCAGAATATGTTTTGACATCAGCGTGTCTCATTATCGGTTGTGAGAAGTCTAGTTCAGATAAGGTTAGTTCATGACGTGCGTTTCCCTTCATTTAGAGTCCTTGTGAAGAGAAGCCACATATTTGCTGGTTTACCTTCTTATTTGTCACACTTTGCTGTGTTTATTTGAAGTGATAATTAGGTTGATTGAAAAACAAAAAACTGTCAGTTTTGTCTTTGAAGTTGTAACTCGAAGATCTCAGTTTCGTTCTTTTTGGCGGCACCAATGGCGATAAACGGTGATTGCGGGAGCACACTTCCCAGATATCCAGTCAGTGTCACATGTGTGACGTCCACGGTTGGCTCCGGTTGTAACTCTTGATTTTCCTCGCTGACGGTCGCTTTCCTTTTTAGACTGTTTGCTTCATCTGAGCGTCCAATTTGTTTCTTTTTCTTTGGATTTTCACTTATTGTTGAAGTTGTATCTGTAGTCATCGATCTTTTCTTTGTTTGTTCAGCCATAGTAGATTACTGTTTACTCGCAACACTTGCAGAGAGCGGAAAAGCAGCTGCTTAGCTCCGCCTACCCTCTCTGGCAGACCAACCACTGCTGGGTGATGGAAAACGCGTCACTAACGGTGCTTCTTGGGAACTTGTGACACCCAAGGCTTTTGCATTTGCAATGGCAATCACCATTGTGTTACCTCATTCGGCGATAGATAGAGACTTAACTTAAGTGAAATTTATTTACTTGAAAATCTTCGAGATTGTTACTTTGATATCACAGATTTAGTTTCCACCCTCTGTGAGTCGCTATTACCTCCAGTTTGGACGATAATCTGGTGACAATGCAGGATTAGTAGATTTATTTCCAGATAATTCAAAGTTAAGATTGAATGCGAGTTGCAACAGGCCTTTGACACTGATGTGAGACGTGGCGGAGCGGGCTGCCACCCCGTGCCGAGCACTTTCCTGAGTAATCTGTTGCTGAAGCGTGCAGCGAGCAGATAAAACAATCCTAAAGGGGAAACGATTCTGTCCGTAATCAGATTTATTTACGCAGCCCTCTGAGGAAGATTGATGTCTTATCTGTGACTGTGGATTTCAATTCTCAATGCTATGATGCAGATAAACAATCAGGCTGCCGTCTCTGGAGCTTTTTAATTGTCTCTCTGTGTGTTTGTGTGTGTGTCGGGCGTGTGCGTGCCTATTAGCATGTTTTGTCTATCTGCATGTTTTTTGACAACTGAGACATAAAGTCTCCGTCTCTCCCTCCCCAAGCTTCTTCCATGACTATTTTTCATGGCTGTTAAATGGCAGACGAACGCTCTCACATCTTTGTGACGAGCAATCGAAAAAGTGGAGCTCAAGCAGAGATCAAACCCGCGCTGTTGCTCCTGTCTGGCTGGGAGACATGTTTTCTCCTTCCTCCTGAGTGTGAGAGGAGTGAGCCACCATTTTGACTGTGGAGGTTGTTGCATGTCTGAATCCTTGTTGCACTTCCCAGCTTACTTGTATTCACAGTCTCGAGCTTCTTTGATTGGAGCACACTGTTTAAATGTTTCTTCTACACAGTGACTAAGTGATGTGCTAATATAGTTTGTCAGTGAACAACAGTGCAGTACAGTATATCTGTTCACTAAGGGACGAAGAGCTCATTACTGGCATGTAGGGCGATTATTCATGTGGCACATTATGTTAATGACTTAGTATAAAACCACTAAAATAGTCTATATCCGTGCCACACTATCATCCAGATATGTGCTATATTGATACTGAAGTTCAGGGTAGTTTCCATGGTAGCCACTATATTTGATGGCGGTGGCTGCAGTGTGTTGCATGGGGATTTACTACGTTGTGTTGGGAATTAGGAGGGGAAAGCTCTTGTCGTCTTAAAATAGGCCAGTCAAGAAAAAGAAGAGGTGCGAAACTTGGCATTACCTGCACAGACTGTTGCTCAGAAGCGAACAAATTGAACGAGCGCATCTTTTTTTCCCCCCCTCTAACTCAAAGCACGACTGTTGACAGACAGCTCTCACATTTCTCTGGAAATAAAACACCTTGTGACGCGTTATCGAGCTGAATCCTTATTCCCGAGGAATAAACTACGACGGAGACGAAAGCCAGATCTGAGAAAGATCCCCCCCTCCTCCCCCTCCTCACTTAGACAGCTCGTCCTATTATCTCCTGAAATGGCAAGGTTACAGCACCTACAGGTGCAGAGGAAGGTGAGTGTGTTAGCTTTTTATCTTTAAACCAGTCAACCTTAGCGGCGAAGCACAGCCACTGAAATCACATCAGACTCTGCGCGGAATAAACATTCTCTTATGTACAAGTTTTGCAATTCAGCAGAGCTACTTAGACGAGGAAATGGGAGAATGTTGAAATATATTAGGTGTGTTTAATGGACCTGGAGAAATAGTGGGAAAAACAACCTTGGTTACCTCTGGCATTAATATAAAATTTATGAGAAGGATTTAGCCCGATCTCCAGCAGAGCCTTGAGAAGACGTTGCTTTGTCAGTCAGCACACGTTTAGCATAAATCTCCCACTTCTCCTCTTTCTGCCGCCACCTTCAATCTCCCAGCATTCACTGCTTCCTGCTGCTGAACTACAGTTTGACTGTCTCCATCCGCTCTTCTTTTGATGCTTTTGAAGTGTTTTGGAGGAATCTGATAAAAGAGGGTGTCTGTGTTTTATCTCGGTTGAAGTCATATTATTGTGGATGGTATCTCGATGGCCAGAGGACCACGCAGAAGTAAATAGAATTTCACCCAACTTTATATCCACTTAATCCATTGCAGTCTGTGGGATTCTGTACCTTGAATAGATGTTACAGGAAGAACACGTTGCCTTTATTATATAGGACAGCTGAAGAGAGAGTGGGGAGTAGAGAGTGAGGGATGACATGCACCCAATGATCACAGACCGGGAGTCGAGCCTGCGATCAGTGCGTCGAGGACTGTAGCCTCTGTACATGAGGGCGCCTGCTCTACCACCTGAGCTAAACCAGCGCCGCAGGAAGGTCACTCTTATGAGCCCTTATGTTGTCATTTTGTTTGACACCTTTTAAGAGTTGTTCCTATACCAATACCAGTGTCGGTATCGGCCTCCGGTTGTGCCTATTATGCTGTAACAGGTAACAGGGAGTATGCCGGTCAGTGTGCTGATCAGATACCTGGAGCGAGCAACAAGTACAATAGTCAAAGCTAGCAAGATGTTAGTAATCATTGTTTTCCCAGCAATATTATGTCCATTTTTCAACACTGCATTAGTGTCAGATGGGTACTCTGTCTTGGCCATTCAGAATCAGAAATACTTTGTTTATCTTCAGGGGGAATGTGTGCGTTGAAGTTGCTCAATAAAGACTAGTATGAAGAAATATGAGTAAAAATCTATAAAATGTTATTTATTATTGAATTGTTATTTTATTTATATACAGAAAAATGTAAGAAAAATATGTCAGTGATATATAGAGAATATGTAAAAGCTCTGAATTATATGTACATAAGTGAATATGTGAATTATATAGTAGGGGTGGGACAAAATATCGATATCACAATATATTGTCGTCCCGACTCGTGTGATACAAATTATTGTATTGCTTGTGCAAATATCGATATTTTCATTTAAAAAAAAAGGTCAGTCAGGTATTATGATGTATTATTATATGATTGTCTTGCAACATATCAATTATGGCAGAATCACTGTTTCATGATATCGTTATTATGTGCCACATATCGTGTATCGCATCGTGTGTTACCCTGCGATTCCCACCCCTCTTATATATACAGTGAATTATACACATTTAATGTAACAGTTTAAAATAGGTGTCTGAGTGTCAGACAGTCAGAGGGAGGAGTTGATGAGTTTGATGGCCGCAGGCAAGAAATAGTAAGAATTGTACTTTTCCCTACTAAGTCCACTTTGTGATGATTGTTATCTTTACAAAATCCTCATTTCACATACATTAGTTCATTTACATCCTTAGATAGAAGAGTGTAAATGCTGCTGTTACTTTCTTCATCTTTTCCTCCTCTCATTATTAATGACACGTCAGAAATTGGACTTACTGATTGCGCCTCATTTGCATTCACATGTAGGCAGTAATAAATGGAGCCATTTTCCCTGGTACAATAGTTAGGCTATCTGCCGGTTAATAAGAGAGACCTTTTTACAGGTGAGGCAACTGTCGTCTGTCTTACTGTGATTCATGAATTTGGTGAATGGGCTCTAATGAGCAGCATATTTCAATCAGCTTAAGGATCAGGAGCAGGGCTCTCTCCTCCTCCTGCTGCTGCTTTGATGGTAATGGAAATTATCAAGCAAATGGGGTGATACATTTCTTTTTTCCCCCCTTTTCTCAAGTTCACATAACCACTTTTTCAACTATCAAAGAGGAGTTTTTAGTGGCTCCCTTCAGTGACCTCCAAAAACTTGAGCTGCCGGAAGGCCTACTTTATATTTCCAGAAATATAAGTCCTCATATCTTATATTTATGACCTCACACTTTGTATTTAACGGCATATATCGAGCATCAAGAAACATCAGAGCTTGGTGGTCCACATATTGAACCATGGCAGAAAAAAGGACACGACGAGCTGTCGATGTAACATGATTAGATCCCCCAGTTTGTTTGGCATTGAGCGAGATGATCAACAACATACATCATCAATGAAGCACAATTCAAACAGCAGATGTGGCGGTTTAATCAGTACAATAGCACCGCGTACATGCCCTGTAAGAATGTATTGACTTATTGACACATGTTTTGGTTGTGTAAGTACTTGAAAAGACGAATCAACACAAAAGAAAACAATGTACTCGCACAAATGAGTCCAGTGTGCTGTTTTAAAACGTGCTCTTAACTTAGTCTGTGCACTGTAAACAATGCCTTTACTCCTTAGTAGTCATAAAAAGCTCATCCAAGTCACTTTATCACCGCTAGTTCTTATTATCTGCGGCACAAAATGGCTGCTGTCGGAGGCTTTGTTTGCTCACCGCCTGTGCTCTATGTAATTGCGCTCAATAGGTAGTAAATCCAGCCTCGTAAATCAGAGACGCCCGCGCGGTTATGAATGTTATCCAGCTCGGCCCCTGTGCACAAACATTTACCCAGGTCTCGTGGACCATGATGCTCCTGTCCCACAGAGACGAGCCGGGGATCAGGACCCTCTGCGGGGTTTCTCTGAGCCGCTGGAACCGGTTCAAGGGTTTGAGATTAAAGCTATTATTAGGACAAGGTGTGCTCTATACCTTTGTTTATGCATGGACTCTCTAATGGCCGCTCACATCCACTAATCCCAGTGTTTATCTTGCATGCTTTTATTATCAGGCCGGCTCATATTAATGGACGAAAATGTAAAATATTGATTCACTAATTGAGCAGTGTAGCCGTGTTCTGTCTCAGGGTTATAAGACTGTCACCTCTCAAGCGTAAACTCAACTTTTAATACGTTATTTAACCCGATCAATATGCATGTATTGCCAACACCATCTCCTAATGTTTACCATCTCCTATAATGCTTTTGATTTAATTACACAAATTGCACTCAGTGAGTCGGAAAAAGCAAACAGCACACAACAGAAGTAAAGTTAATTGCTTTAGAATAAAGCCATGTCTCCTAATTAACCTCTTAATGGAGGCAGCCACATCAGAGTTGAAGGAGACGCATGTCAAGAGCAAGTCATCAGGTTAAGAACAAAAACGCCAAAAGAAACTGATTGGATTTCACAAGCGCGTGGATATTAAAAGCATTCAGCCACTTCTGTGCGACGCTGCTATTCATTCTGAGCATCGAGCGAGCATCCGACAGTCGCAGCCATGATTAATTTACATCTGTAAGATATGGAACCAAGCGACAAACGGCGAGCCAGAGCATCTCTTTTGCACTGAGGAATGGTTTCCTAATGCATCCTAATGCACATAGGTCAAACACGTAAAAGAAAATACCATAAATCAAACATTGCCACCATATATCTTATACTCAGGCCCTCGGGTAAATGTTGTGCATCATAATCTTCTCATAGCTGCACTTTCGCCTGAGGAATGTCGCCTCTAGAAGTCATATCACCGTGTTTGTGGAATTCACTGCAGGATTTACTGCTCCCGATAAAAGTCCACTACCTGGTTTGTAAGAAATGACATTTACTGTGTTCAAGACGAGCGTTGATGCAGCCGGTGTGTACAGGGACGACACGATGACATGAAAAAGTCGAAATACACAGAATGTGTCTCTTGTATAATAATGCAACTGAATAGTAAGGTATAGGGATTAAATTGAGCACCTCTGATGATCAATTATTTGTTCTATCTAAATCTGTCAGTCCTCAACGACATGAGATATTAAGAGGAGTTGCAATTGATGTGAGCTGTAAGATGTGAGCGACTTTGACAAGGCCCACATTGTGATGGCTCGACACCTGGTGTGACCTCAGATCATCTCCAAAACCGCAGCTCCTGTTTGGTGTTCCCCGTCTGCAGTGGTCAGGACCTACCTCAAGTGGTCCCAGCAATGTCCTGCTGGGAAACCTTGGGTCCTGCCGTTCATGTGGATGCTACCTTGACAAATTAACTGACACTCTTAACTCTCTCTGGAAATATTGAACTTAAAATGAATAAAATAAATAGCAAATAGTAGATTTATAAAGGATAGGTGATCAAAAGTGCACATTCCAATTGCAGACCAAGTAAACCGCTTCATGGAAACAGTATTCCCTGATGGCAGTGGCCTCTTTCAGCAGGATAATGCGCCCTGCCGACAACGTTCGCAGTGTGGCAGCATGACAACGAGTTCAAGGTGTTGACTTGGCCTCCAGATTCCCCAGATCTCATTGTCCAGCACATCCCACAGATGCTCGATTGGACTAAGTCCGATCCATGGAGGCCCCACCTCACAACTTACAGGACTTAAAGTATCTGCTACTAATTTAGTGCAAGATACCTCAGCACACCTTCAGAGGTCTGGTGGAGTCCATGCCTCTACGGGGCTGTTAGGCGGCAAAAGGGGGACCTACACAATTAGGCAGGTGGTCATAATGTTATGGCCGCAAGAGCCCTACACAAATATACACGACCACCACCACGAGTGAACCCACAGATTGCACAGCTTTCACTGTAATTAGCCTCCATAGATGTCACACATGATGATGCAATTCATCCTTAAATCTCAACCCCTTTCAACAGATGTCCATGTTGTCACGCTGACCCCGCTGTCTGATTGACTTCATGTCTGAAGTGCTAATGACAAGAACATGACTGACAGCATGTGGTTGTCCTTTGATCGTATCGAAGCTGATCGTATAGCTCATTTGAAATCCCTTCAAAGCCAGCAGGTGAATATTCACACGCTCCTAGTGTCTCCGTGGAAAGTACTGAATTCCCAGGAGCAAGATTAACGCAGTCCTTTAAAAGGTTAGACCTGGTTGCAGAGCCCCGAGTATCTTATCAAATAGTGCATGAACATAATAAATTGAGTCTGGCCCAGGAGGAAAAAGCAAGGACCTTTCTGTATTATAACAAAATATACAATTTACAAGCTAAAGATTCAGGAGGTTAAAGCGAGTGGAATAAGATTGACTTGACTTTTTTTGTGGTAAATTTCATGGACGAGCAGTCAGGAAAGACAAACCGGTGAAATAGCCATCTGCTCGGTGGAATAGCTGTGTAGTTGGAAAGCAGGCGACGGGAAAACAAAACATAAAGCAGGGAGAATCCCTCTTAAGACTGTTTCCGTTTTGATGCTGCTCAGCGTACACCTGTTTCTTGAGGATTTGAAGGGGGAAGTTGTTTGTTTGTTAAATATGCTTTGAGATGATTTTGTCACATTGTTCCTGCGGAGAATTATTTCAGTTCAGTCGGCAAGATGTTCATTACAAATATTTACCGTCTATTTGAAATTAGAGGGCTTAGAGTCGATGAGAGGAGCATCAGAAACTGTATGAAAACTGCCACTGCCTTATCTCAGGAAATCTGTCCAAACACAGCAGAGTATTTAAATAAAAACCCTTAAAATCCACATAAATATGCTCCCCCGACGTGAAAAGACACATCATAATATAGGTATGGTGTTCAGGGTGGTGGAATCCTGACTAACTTCATGATAAGGTGTGAACAACTAGAGAAAACTGCCTGTCAAATCTGTGCTTTTATCATATTCTACAGCTTATGTAATTGTCACCACAATTTGCGTCATTTTATTTATCATTCAGTCTCAGTTCTCCAAATAAGAGCATCACTCTCTTCAAGTCTATATCCTCTCTTTAAACAAAATGTAGTGTTAACGCTCCGCAAATAAGCTCCTCAAACTGAGGTCAGCTGCGAATGTTTAAAGGAAAGCAAACTTTTTGAGATGCTATTTCTGAACTGTGTTCCTCCCACATGAATATCCCGCCGAGTTCTGTCACAGGCAGATTAAAGACATTGATTCACTAAGGAGGAGAAGGGTAAAAATAAATGCATCACACAATATTAAGTCAGGGGTGGAGCGAGAATCACTGAGCGAGAGCATATTTGCTTTGTTCATCACATCTAGTTTCACTCAACGGGCCCAATCTGTCCCCTACAGATGGCTCGAGCAGAGGTTTGCCCGGGTGAGCGGGTGCACAGGGCAGGTGGATTCAATCAAGCCGTCTAATGGAATGTAAATCTAAAAGGCACCGGGGCCCCTGGATCACATCCTGCATTTTGTCACGCCCATTCGCATTGGTGGCTTAGTGCAGGTGCACATCAGATGACACCCCAGTGACACGAGGGGAGGCGGCGATGATCTGCGTGCAGAACCAAACAATCGAGCCAGAGAAGCCGGATCACAGCCGGGATCATCGGAAGCTTGTGTGAGCTGGTGCGTGAAACAAAGAGCCTTGACTACTTTAGTGCGCTACCTCTCTGCAAACTGTGGCTTCTTCCTTATTGTTCTTCGGGGTGAAATGTAATTATCCTCTCTTTGGCATGGAGGCTCCAAGTGATCCAGAGGTGGAAGAGAGCCAGCTCGATGTGGATCAGGCACAGCAGCCCGGAGGAGGCCTCTGTCGACTTCAGCCTGTATGGGCTCCTGAATATTCCTGCCCACTACAATACCCCGGGGTTGTATCTGTTTATCCTGCGATGCTGATCACACGGCATCGGAGGGAGTGAGTGCGAGACAGGATGGATGTCTCTCTGATGTTGATGCGTCCTCTCTGAAATGTCTACATTGAAGGTGGTGTAACTGTGGCACAGAGCGCCTAATGTGGCATGGATGGAGTGCTTAGCTGCATAGCTAAGCACACATATCAAGCGGGGTAAAAGGCGGAAGCTGAGCCTGCGAGACATTTACAAGATAAATATTACATTCTAGACAAGAACTGTGCATTGCTAAGACGTAGGCGGCACTGAATGTTTTCGCAGTGGCATTTCTGTCACAAGAATGCCGGGATCGTTATGCAGCTGCACAACCACGCTGACACGAGTCGTCCTGTTTCTGGAAGAGGAAGAGTCGCTGTATGGGAGATCTTCTCTTCTGACTCAATCTCAGCAACAATGAAGTGATGGCGAGACATTGTTACCCAACGACATGTGTTGGATGTTGTGATGTGATGGATTTTTCTCCAAGTTGCACTCTGCTGCTGCAAGCATCCAAACTGACTCACTTGTGGAATGCTACATTACAAAGCTGTCGTTCAGCGTTATTGATTGTATACAAACAAACATACTCGTCATTGTTCAGTAAAAGATTCATTTATAGATGAGTTAGTATGAAAAGGCTAAATGTGACATAATTAAGTTGTCTTGTGTGTGCATTGCCAAACAGTTGCTGCATAATGAAAGTTGGATAAACAGTGTAATTTAATAAATTAAGTCACATTTTCAAAATGAAATCTTCTGGAGAAAAAGGGAAATGAGAGCGGTTTAAAGCTCTGTCAGTCTGAAGTGATTGCATTGATTTCTCCTGCAGCTAACTGAGGAATATTTAAAAGTTAAAGGCTGTTGGGTTTGAATAATCAAAAAAAAACAAAGCAAATCTCCTCGGTGTTGGATTAAATATGTTTGAATAACTGACATAAATTCATCTATAAATCCAATTAAAATGCAGTGTGAACAAACATCTCTATAACCACGCACTCCTTCCTTGTGTTGCGGTTTAAGAAACATCTATAAATAGCAAAACACGAGTTGCAGAGAAGATAGTCCTGTTACCGTGTGCAGTGGTTCTCTCTTGCACGCTCGAATCAATTCATTTTAATACATAAAATATGACATGCACTCTATGATTAATCCTTAATTGATAATTGTTGTCCAGAGCTTCCACTGAACAACTGTCTCGAAGGAGCGGCTTAATTTATCTAGCTACAAAAATCGAGCGGGGTACCACAGAGAAATGTCCTGCGCCTACTGCAAAGAGAGTCTGCAGTATGAAGCGGCATATTGTTGTTGGAGAGCAGCCTCAAAGGAAGAAAGAAGAAGAGCTTGATGGAAATATGGCTAAAAAAAGCGTAATGATAAGTGGCAGTTCATAGATTCAGAGATAACGGAGTGAGGACAGATTGTCTTTCTTTAATGACAGCAGCGCCGATAAATCAATCACAACGCTCAGTCAAGGGCTGTTTTACGTGCAGGATACCATATTTATAATGACACTGTAGCTTCATTCAGTGGTTAAAAAAAAATATGTGTCCAATAAAGTAAGTTCTTACCAGTTTACCTGCCACTGACAAATAGACCAAACATTTAATTTTACATGTTGCTCCAAGCTACTAATGTGCATATCTAAAAACGCTGCCCCCCTGCATCACCATCCTGTAGCTGCCAGAAATTAATAACATGCATCTCCATTCATGTGCTTTTATACAATACTTAGCACTGTACTTATAGGCCTTGAGTCTATTTAAGATTATGGGACATGTAAGTAGATGACATGTATTGTTGTTGCTTCGTCTTTGATGGCAGCTGTAATGTTCAACACTGAACAGGCTCCCCTTTTTAAGCTCATTCATTTGTTTTTAGTGTGGTGTGCTGTCACTCTCTACTATATGTCAATTAACTGGAGTGTCCACAAACGACCTTGGCCAACATCCAGCGTCTTAGCTGGAACCGGGCCAGCCCACTGTGCTTGTTTTCCAAACCAGAACCAGGCTCGGCGTCAGGTGGGCCGGTCCCAGTGCACAGCCTGAGAGCCAGCAGGCTAACGACAGCCTATGCTAATGTCCATATGTTCACGACTGCACTCAGCTCTGCTCTCCCCTGGACACAGAGCTGCTATACACTCATATGTCATTCAATAGCTATCAAAAGTTAGCAGGGGCGACCGGGACTGTAACAACACCCTGCAGGATGTGTGTGTGCCCGCTTAGACTGCTGTTATAAAGTATAGCTTAAATCAACTTAGTGACCGATCGCACAGTAAAAGTACTAAGTGTCTGTTTGCTTATTTATTCTCCCAGTCTCATCAACCTCTCTTCACTCAAGTGCCTAGAAGAGTTAATTTATCAGCGACTACAACATGCAAGCAATTAAGACTTGAGATAATGAGGTCCAATGAAAACACTGTGTGTAATTGGCAGTTTATTCACTGTGTCATGAATAAGCATGGACAGCTAGAGTATGAACGTCTGGTCTCTATATCCACTTTTATTATTTTAGCATAAGCTACATGCGCTTTGATGTCTCTCTTGTTAATGCTCTGCAGCCAGGCTAATAGCTTTGCATTGTAGCTGGATGGATCGCTCGTGGCTGTTTGCTGATAGTGATTTGAGTGTTTCATGGTGGAAGTTATTTAACTAAACACCTCCTCTTGGTCTTTGTATAACTTTGATACTAATGCATTTCATGATTTGCCAGTTTCTGGCGCAGTGATTTTGGAGCGATCACAAAGCCGGTTGAGCTCTGAAAAGACCGTTTAGTGATGTATTGTTTCTAATTGCTCGTAAAAGCTGCTCGGTTACAGTAATGCTTATAAATGGGATTGTTTCTTCTTTTGCTGTTTCTGTGTGCGGGTGTGTGTACGAGCCTGATCACATATATTAACCCTGCCACAGGTTAGATATCGGCGAACGGCCCTCAAAGGGAAAGGGTTCATTTCTTGTGGAACGAGCTCACATATGGCTTCTCTTTGCGTATTACTCCCAGCGGTCCAATCCAGCTATGTTTGCGCATGCACCAGCTTCTCTATGTTTGTTTCTGTGCTAGATCACAGAAACACACATTTATATTCCTTGTTTTCCTTCTGATCAAGCTTATTCCCCTTGTAATTCGCTTAGTTGTAAACTGGTCTCCATAAAGTTCACAAGCACACCCACACACGCCCGTCCTCGGGTGATAAATGCTTCTCATTGATCTCCATCGCGGTGTAACTCAGTGCCCGTTGGAGCCGATCCCTCACTGTTATTCTTACAGCAGTGGCCATATGGTTAGCACTTAGTGCCACCTGCCTCTGGTGCTAACCAGGGGAAATGGGGAATATGATGCCGAGGGGAGAAGAGGGATTGGCAGGTTGGGCTGCCACGAGAGCAGGAAATCGCAAAGTCTCCAAACCGACTTAATGGACTTCCTCCGGTTGGCTGTGAAAGGATGGAGGCAGCAGCACACGAGGGCTTTGGCTGGAACAGAAGCCTTTGAGCAGCAGAGGAACTCAGGTCTGCTGCAACATCAGCAGGCTTGTGTTATTCTCGGTGCCTCCGCTGCTCACTACTATTATTTAGTGCACCTTTGGCTCTCATTTATCCCATCTTTGCCCCGAGCCCTGTGCAAAGCAAACAATTATAATACTCTTAAAGGACTGGATAAACACAGAGCACTTAAAAATGAATCATACTTATTTGCACTTCAAGTTCTTAGAAGACAATTATTTCTACCAAAGTGCCATGTGGTATGAAAGTCATCTCCTATCACAACAGGATCTTTATCTTAAAACAGCATCAGCAGCAGAAATATTGGAAATGTTTCTCTGCTTTTTATTATGTAATCAGATAAGCTACAGTACGTTTCCATATCTTTAAATGAGCCCATTGTTTTCTTTCCAGCTTCATTTAAATGATGATAGATCTTTCTGTCTGTGTGTGAGGTTTGCTGCAGAATAATATTCACCTTTATGCCTCCTCGTACACTTCCATTATCAGACTCTGCTATCTCTTCCCTAACACTCTCTCCCCTTCCTTCCTGACTGTATTAAAGCTGGATTTTGACCCCTCGCAACAGCGTCACATCCCGAAACACAAGCTGAATCAATACTGGAGGGAGCTCGCTGTCACTCAAAAGACTGTATCACTTCTAATGCATTAGTGTGTGTCAAATCCTTCATTGGTTATCTGCATCATATTGACAAATCACATCTGAAAAGACAATAGTGAATGTCAAATCAAGGAGGGCTTTCTATCCAGGAACGGAGCGTACCTGATCGAGCGTCGCTGCTGCAGCTCAACAGTAATGTTGTCATTAAAGGACGTTCTGTGCAGTTTGAATGACACAAACCAATATTTAATAAGAACCTCTGAAATCTCAAGGCCGCAGATGTGTTACGCAGGACAATGCTCGATACTGTGCGGCAGTAATGAGCACACACTCCTGGCTCTCTAATTGCTTGCCGGGCCTCTGCATGGCTCATCAGAGAAGGGCTTAATTGGCCATCACTACCCAGGCAAGCATGAGGCTAAGGCTAGCCCCGCTCCTGCCCGCTCGCTCTTACCGGGATGCTCGCAGAATAAGTAAGCAGCTCCATTCATTCTGCATTGCTGCCACTAATGAACACAGTTTAGCCCGAAGGTCTTGATCATTGTGTCGCACTCCATCTTGGTCTTACCGTGTTTGGTGTGTTTGTTACCCCTGGTTTGCTGGTGTTGTTCCAGTGTTTGCTCTTTTTTTTCTCTTACTGTTAAGCATCAACGTAATGAAGTGCTTCCCGCTTTTGGTATTGGGGTCTCTAGTGCAAAGCTGACTCGCTGGGAGATAAGTGTCTTCAGCTGCTGGCAATCAATTTATTTGCCCTCTAATGTTGAATACGTGTGTGGAATGAATGCTGAACGACGTGGAAAGATGGAAGAGGGGAAAGGAAGTTGAAAACGCTGTCTATGTGGGTTCCTGTTCCCTCTGAGGAATGATCCTTTCAGAGGGACTACACAACTCTTCATGGACCATTACACCATCCTGAAAAATACAATCACACATGAACAGAGAGCAGCTTCTGGAGCCTATTTCAACAGACACTCAGTTAATGTTAAAACATCAACAAAGAAATGACAGCATTCCTTTTTTCATTTCCACACTTGAGCGATTATGAATTCTGATGAGTTTTCCCAGATTAGCTGGATATCACCGTGAGAGGAAGAGCTAGGGATGCACGATATTGGACTTTTTGCCGATATCCGATATGCCGATATTTTCCAACCCTTTTTGCCGATTTCGATACCGATATATTAAGCATGTTTTTTTCCCCATAACTGCAGAGAACATCAAGTCTTCCCTTTAGCTTCATTGATAATATGCCTACTATTATTGTAGTGGCCCACTGGCAGATACAGAAATAACATAATACAGTGCTTTTGGGCAAAATAAGAAAACTACTTAAACTTAGGTTATGTACAAAATGCCATATTAATTTGTATGTAACATTTTCTTTCAAATAAAACTGTAATATTCAAACAACTTAAACAGGCTTGGATGAAGCTCTCCCTGAGACAATCCTGACAATAGCCACAACTAGGTCATATTTTACCTATTGCATAGAGCAAATACATAAAATGACACTTTTAAAACTGCCATACCACAGACATCTTGCACCCTTCTTCACGTCTGACGGAAGAAGTGTGCGCACACATTCACACCAAGTTAATGTCGTAGCATTATGTCAAGCAGCATTTAGACAAAATTAAAGTGTTGCTTTATCGGCGGAAAATATCGGCAGAAAAATGATATATCTTTCGATGTCGATATGTCATTTTCAAGCCATAATCTTCAGATAGCGATAACGTGCCGATAATATTGTGCGTCCCTGCAGCCAAGAAGTTCAGCATGTGTCAGTGTCGGCTCCGAGATGAAAGACATTCCTGAGACCTGTCCTTGCAAAAGTTACCACAGCCCTCAAAGAAAAGAGACACCCACACATAATGCGCTATTGATTGGTGCTTAAATCAGTTTGATAACAGCTTTGTCAAATCAGCTCTTTTAACAATCAGATTAGAGCTTTTAGCGCGATCGATCGGGAGGGGATTTCAAATCTACAAGATGACAGTTACAGAAGAGCGCAGAGCTAAAGCCCGGCCACCCATGAAAAGGATCTAAGCTGCATCCACTGTTCACAATCACTTTTCTTCTACAGGGCAGCTCCTATACAGAAAGACAATCTGAAAGCAATTGCTGGAACAGAAGGTATATAGCGAGGAGTGATAACCAGCCTGTGACCTGAGCCACTGTACAGCAACGTCTGCTCGGGTAACAAACTCCAAAGATTCATCACAGCACATCGCGCAGATGTGGCAGCCTCATCTGCACACATCACAAGATAGCAGCATTATTGTACTCCACGTGCTCCTGGACTGTAGAGGACACACGGCAGAGATCAACCTGTCAGTTCACCGCAAGAACAAAACCTAAATATCGATTCCTGCAGCTGAATCTGAATTAATGTCATGCAGTGACATCCACATGAAATAAAGGCCACGTGAAATGCCACGCAAAGTAAATAAGGACCACCTCACAGCTGTCAAATGAAGCACATTTACACCTAAAACACAAGGTGCTATGCTGTTGCGTCGATTGTTTCAGCATGCTGGGATTAGCATGCATCTGGGATGAATAAGGCGGCTTTATGAGTCATCACATCAGTTGGTGAAATGGAGCTGGAGAAAGGAGGTATTCGCTGGTAATTGCTGGTTTTCTCTATATTCGATGTTGAAAGGTACTCTCCTGAGTTATAATTCTGGTTGCCAAGTCAGCGAGGGGCGACTGTGAGACTGCGCTAGCTCCTCTCCTGGGCTTCTTAATTGGCTTTGTTATTGCAGACCTGTGCAGGGTGAAGGCAGCGAGAGAGAATCTGGGCTTCGCTTTATAAGATACAGAGCTTTCGACTGTGACCCGCCTCCCAGGGGCAGAGTGTTCGCAGCTGCTCTCTCTGGAGAAGGTGACCTGGCTTTGGATCCCTCCCTGTGCTTCTCCCAGAGGACCCCCCGCCCTCCCACCCATCCTCTCCCGCCTCGCTCGTTCGCTTCGCTCCTCTCAGAGGTCATTTTCTACACCATCATGTAGCTCCCTCCTCCCCTCCCCCCTCTTCTTTCTCCGCACCCATCCGTTTGGCCCAGCGGGGAGTCGCTAATTCCTCTCCGCTCTGCAAATTTCCTCACTTTTCCGGGCGTGGGATGCCAACACCTCTTCAGCGCCTCAGTCTGGCATCGCCACATCTCCTACGACCTCACACACACTCATGCGTTGAAGACACAATTCTCCACACCCGCGCGACCCAACACTCACTGGGCTTTTAGAAGTGAGAGAACAGGGGTGGCATACGTGACAGTCATAACAGAACAGCCTCGTATTATTCTGGGCCCTGCCAGCGAGGCTTCTGACATATTTACTAACAGTGATGTTCACTGAGCAATTCTTCTGCTGACCAGTCTTTTCAAAAGCTTAAGAATAAACGACTCTCTGGCACAAGCAGCGAGCGCTCGGTGAATGATGAGGGGGCATGTATCAATATGTGTGTGTGTGTGTGTGTGTGTGTGGTTGGGTGTAAAAGAGAGAGGAAGCACAAAGCGGGTGGTTTATTGTCAGGGCAACATAATAACATGTGCAATCAACTCCCTATTGTCAGTTCTTGACCCATTTTTCTATAACAGCTTATTGTCATTAGCGAGCATGAAGCGTTCATTCCTCGGTGTGCCGCCGCGCCTCCTCTTGTATGACACACACTGTATATGTCGGCATGGAAAAACAAACCACGCAAGATCCATTTTTAATACAACTTTGCAAACGACATGGACTTCTAAAGAGCTTTCAAGAAGACATTAGTGTATATGTGACTTGATTATGCAGCATTAGTCTATTTATTACCGGGAAACTGCTTTTGAGCTGTCACAGCTAAGGCTGTCTCGCTCCTTGTAAACACAGCTTTGGAGTCCATTTGTGGAATTAAAGTTGCAAATGAGCGTTCCTCGAAGAGACCAGGAGACGGGTGTCAGAGGCGAGATAGTCATTTCAGCGTAATGCCTGTCGTTGGCGGTATTAAGTGATCCTGATGTCTTGTTCGGAGTTAAAGTCATGCTGCATAATATGAAGTTAAACCCCGAAAGATGAGGAGAGCCAAATTATTCTGAGTTGATTTTAAAGAGAATAAACCAATAAATTTTAACATTTTAATCAGAAATGTCACACACATTTCACATTAAGGCAGATTTAGTTGAAAAAACTGGGAAACAGTTAGCTTGCTTTCTTCAGTCTTAATCGTCATTAGGGCTGCATGACTCTGCAAAAAACTGACATGGCGCTAACATTTAAAACTGGAATATTTATTGTAATTTTTAAAAATACAGGAAATTATACCAGATAAATGCAGTTTGTTTCCATGTTCATTTAAACAATTAACAAGCATACTTTTTATTATTTGGGAATTTTCAATCTATTTTCTTCCAACAAAACAAAACAAACCCCCTCTCCTACTTTTACCACTCTTGATTCAGAGACTTTGACACCTGCATAAAAAAATAGAGAGAGTATTTATAAAATAAATACAAGCAGACTTGTGGGCTGCAGTTGTGTTACTCATGAGGTATGTCATCTACCATTTCTAACAATGTTTAATTGTATGTGTAGTTAGATAGTAACTTTTTAAAATGAAAGCTCACTGTCTCCTACTTCCTGTCGGCACCAGTGACTGTATATATAGATGGACGATGCGTCTCCATCTGCTCCCATTGTACGAATGTGATGCCAAAATAGCCCCCGTGTTAGGTGCTGCCATAGCCACTTCCGCTAACGCACACCTAACTTACTGAAAAAACGGCAAGGATCTCGTTCGCCGGCGTGTTTTACAACAGAACAGCTTCTCTGTGTTGGTCTGAAGCAGACGCTCACGGATATGGAAACTGCAATGACTGTAGTTATTTATTTATTTTTACGTTTCCTCTCGCCGTTTGTCCTCCACTCTGCTAATCCAGAACAGATCGGCTGCAGGAGTTGCATTTTCGAACAGAACTGTCAATCATCCTTTTGACAGCATCAAATAACTAATTAAAAATAAACCTGTCAGAAAAATGAACACTTGGACATAAATCAGCTCATAAGAACTAACTATAATAACAGAAACCATGTTTGAGAAACATTTATTTGGCGTGTATTTTGATTTTATAGTTTGACTCATGTCCCATCTGTTAACATGGAGGAGGCGGGCTTTATGACCTATACTGCAGCCAGTCAGCAGGGGGCGCTCAACATGTTTTGGCTTCACTTTTAGGGAGTTGGCATGTTGTCCATCTATATATACAGTCTTTGGTCAGCACACACAACCTCACGCTGTATCTCCTGCAGGTGTAGCTGCTAAAAGTTTACAGCTTGTTTACAGGTTACAGGCAGGTGACACACAGACTCTGCTGCACAGCGGTCAGTACACTCTGTGCTCGGGTGAAGAGCTGCTCTAATGTGATATCTGACACAGACTTCACCTTTAGATTAGTGATGAAAATTGAGAAACTGGCGAGTTTTCATTTTGCACTGAGCAACAATAAAGAAGCAGCTTGATGTGTGTCACTTAACTTGCTTCACTATCGCACGTTCTTTGATGTGACTGTTGCACATGCGCGCATTGTAATTGTGATTATTAAGGCTGCACAATACATCGTTTAACAGTCATGTATCAATCTTCAAATCAAAGCATGACCTTTTTAGGAAACCCTTATTTTTCTTATTGTGACAAGTATCCCTTTGAATGCTGCAACAAAAGATTTATATTGAACTCGAGAAAAAACATGTGGTTCACTTAAACCCCATTTAACACAAGGTTGTAAAAAACAAACCCACCGAAAAGAAATCCCGAGAGACTGAAGACTCCCATCAGTAAAGTCACAAGAGTGATAAGCTATAATTACTTTACATGCTGGTGACAATAACCTCAGAATGATGGGCACTGAGAGCATTGCTGCAAATGGATGTCAGCACTGATATCCTGCCTCCAGTGAATACAGCTGATGTGCATCAGCAGTCACATCTGCGTCTGAATACAGCAAGATTTTGGCTGAAAGGCGTCGCTGAGAGTTTGGATTGTCAGCTGTTTAAGGCCCTTGTTGCAGGCTGATAAAGAATCAGGACCCATTTTACAAGGTCTTACTTGTTCAGGTGGAGGAGTTCTGGTACAAGGTTTGGTTACAAAATATAAAACCTTGCTACAAAAAACAGGCATCATTGACATTTCAGAGTATTCAGTTCATCTTATTCCTAAAACTCCTGCGCGCTTTCTGTATAACATTTCAGAAGAATCCTTTTGTAATTAGGTTCATCCCCTTTGTTCTCCATTTCCACGCTGGCTTCCTCCTGCCACACCAGTGAAGCCAACCACAGAGGTGAAAGCAATCATCTTAAAAGCACTCAGCGCGTCCGCAAACTTGATCATGTTTCAACTAGGACACATTCATTACAGATGCAGCATAAGTCTCCATTAATGAGCTGGAAAATGGCATGCAATCAAATCTCTGCAACATATGGAACGTGGAGTACAAGACAAGAGGAGGGTGGTGTCGGCGGAGGGGATTGTTCTGGAGCTGGCTTGAGGCCTTGAAGCTTCTGTCTTGTGTTAACTGTGGCCACACATTAGCGCTACATAATTCACTCTCACAGCGTCTGCAGGACAACAGAAGCGCTTCCATTAGACGTGCGTACCGCTGGACAAGCAACAAAAGGCCTGTTGAATAGTTCTCAGACTCACACCCAAAATTCCTTTGAATATCTCGAGCAGGTATTGAATGCAACACTCTTACCGAGAGAAAAGCCTTTGTGCCTTCTTTTGTATGAGGCCGATATTTAGAGCAGGCGGGACTAAAAATCAATGTCCACTGTCACCAGAAGAATGACATGTCTTTACTGAATATGCCAAATAGAGCACGGCCAGATAACAATTTGAGCTCAATTGTCCTGTAAAGAGGACCTATCGATGCGAAGGATGTAAGTGTTGTATTTGACTTCTTAAACAGACACATTATGTTATGTGTGATTAAATATGAGTACAATTGTGTTTTTACACATGAGTTTTATAATATATTAGATTTTACCAATGCAGTAATGCAACACTACAGATTAGATCACATACAGCTTTGTGCCTGTTACCAATATAATGTTTTATATAGGGCGGCAGGATTATGGGCAAAAGTATTATCATGATTATTGTGATCAATATCACAATTATTTATAAATTTTAGGGACACTTTCACATTTAAATAAACAAAACAACGCTTTCAGTTCCATTTAGTGCTAGTTTCTGGCTCATGACTATATATCATGTTATAGGATTTGATATACAACGACATTACAGCATGTTTTCTTGTAATAACAAATAACAAGCCTATATGAAATAAACATATGTTTAAGCCTATTTTGGGACAATCCTGTGTGAATTAAATGCTTGACAAATAAAAAGTACTGAGTTTCTGTTTTCACTCGTCCTTTTCTGCACGTTAATGTGCATGTTAATAAACTGCACCTCCCTCTATGGTTCGCTCCAGGGTCACAAGGATTAGAACGTGAAGCATCGTCATGATGATGTAGAAATTGCCGTGCTGCTGGTGACATCACGATAGAAACGATATAGATAACACATACTAATAATAGACATTTTCATATTGTTTTAATGAAATATATATTGTCATATTGCCCAGCCCTAATTTGGTGCATCTTCTAGAGACAAAGCGACTGAGTGTCAGAAGCCTACATGACACATTTGCTCAAACTACACTTCAAAGACATAACAGATGAGTTTATGTTGAGATCGTAATGAAAACAACAAAGAGGCATTCACGACAACACGAATTCTCCTACGGTTTTAAACAGCTGCTGTAACCACGACAACCACAGATGCATCCGGCTAAAAGCCCCCAGTTAATATGGTCACTCATGGAACCGAAACACTGGTCTCTGTTGTTTACTCTTTTACCTCTCGATCGCCCCCTGGGGGAGTGGCTGTTAGTTTAGGGATCAATTCTTTAATCTTGGGAAGCCAAAGTGGTGTATTAATACTGGATTAATTGTGCAGCCTAAGTTTTATATTTAAATCATTGCTGGACCCCTTCCCCACTTGATCTTAAGTGTTTCATTCCAAATTAAAGCCTCGTAGCTAAAGTTCAACATGATCATGCGGTAAGTTAATAAGACAAATAAAGAGGAATTAGTGATAGATAAATCCAAATTTAAAGTGTCGTCTTGTTCACACCAACACTTGAAGCAAAAGTTATTCGACCCCGTCCTGCAGCTGTACGCGTCGTACATGATGAAACCCTCATCATGAATAATCAAAGCATTTTTAACATGACGTTTGGTAATCCACTCAAATGAGAAATAAAATATTCCATCTTCTTTGAGCGAATCTCCTGCATATATTTGTTGAGCAGAAAGCAAATTGGTGTGCATAGCAGCTCCCAGCTGTGTTGTTGTCCATGTCTGTGGAGAGAGCTCGCAGCGGGAGACCCCATCAACATCACGGTACTAATTTGATTTATGGCCTGGTGTATGCTAATGCCTTGTTTGAAGGGGCGGATTTCTCAACAAAAAGACAAAAACGCTGAGAGAATAAATATACTTAGCATTTTGAAAACAACAAAGATGATTAAGTGTTTTTAGTGCTATTAGAAATCTGCTCCATAAACAGTGAACTCACTTAAACATCATCAGACAGCATGAAAACAATTGTAGTCGCGTCAGGCCGCAGACAGTAGCGTGACCTGTGTAGCTGCAGCAATCACGTCTGTAGGGAAGAAGGTTTGTATGCACAACATGTGAACGCTGATTACATTCTTATGCAGCGAAGCACGTTAGCCAACCTTTGCCTTCCCCTCAGAAGCTATTCATATCCCTGTTTTGATTGTTAAATTCATGTCGGGGTTTTGTCTTTTGCACAAAGCTGAGTCCATTTACGCTCAATAAGATTCAACTGCTGATTGTGTGCGAGGAAGCCGTGGCCCCGCCGCTGCTTGTGGGCGTATCTGTTGCTATGTTGGCCTAAAACTTGTATATCGTACAGTTGGTTTTCCTCAGAGATATTGCTGTTGAATGTGTTTAGGCTGACTAAGTTTTCCACAAAAGTTAGAGGGGGTTTGGTGCACAGGCTGGAATTGAGCAAAGATTTATTCCAGCAGTAGTAATCAATAATATGTCAGCTAAAGTGCACTCTTGCAGTTTAATGATGTTTTTTTTAAGCATTAAACATTTATTCTCCACAACTATTCTCCATAAAAGTCTGGATCAAAGTTGTGGGCCTTCTGTTTTTAATGATACATGGTTTTAATGTACAGTCAAAGTGGAGCAGAGGAGCTCCTCTTTTGAACTTTTAAAAAACTAATTATGTGTTCTGCAACTCTTCGCACTCATTGTTCCTAATAACAGAGCAGAGCAGTTTGCTCTTATACACACATTATCAAATCATTTGTAGTTCTGCTCGGACCATTAGCGAGTATGAGGTGTTATGTGATGTAAAGTACACACATAAAGTAGGCGCAATTGAATTAGTCAGAAACTCATCTCCTCCACATACTGACCTTTTTTTTATAGGTTACCCAAAAGAGGAAAGGAATTACTTTTGTCCTACTTTCAGCTTCAGTGCAGGAATAATCTCATGAATCTTATGTGAAGGTGTCTATAAATAGGGCTGCATTGATTAGTTCAGCCTGATTAAACTCAAGGTTTCAAACATGACAACCTGAAGCTTTAAATACTATCATTATTTTGCACGTAATTTGACAGACTAGAACAGTTAATATCAGCATCCGTGTTATTGTAACGCATGGATCTAGCTTGTTTTATGCCTGATGAGAATGTGTGTGGATATAAGTTTATTTCAAAGACAGATCTTTAGCAGTGATGCTGCCGATTTCTCTGCAGCTCCTCATAGCAAATTAATTGGCAAAGATGTAATGTCACACACAGCTCCAAAGCTAAACCACATCTAGTGACTGCGTGTTCCTTTGGACACTTGTTTTCCATCAACCTTAAGATGATGTACATGCCACAGATTGTATCACAGGGCGGGTTCATGTGAAGTGAAACATATTTGGCATGTTGACTTGAAAAAGATTGCAACATGAATCCCTCTGAGTGATCGCACCAATATAAAGGTGCTCTTCCTTTAGTCCTGTCGATTCCGTCGTGCTCCTCGGACAGATAAGTTCCTCCGTGATGGAGCTGCGTGTTCCCTGCTCCTCCGCACGCTGGGAGGTGGAGCTGTTTCAGGACACAGTCGGTGAGTAATACCGCATGCTGGCTCTCATTGCAGCCGATTACTTATCTATTGATTGAAGCCAGCGTTGTGCAGATGGATGCCTTTGGAGTGTGACAAGTGCTTTAACAACCCCGGAACCTAATGCTCCTTAGCGTCACTCTGGGTCCATGTTAAATAATGTCCCGTCTCTAAGTCACCGGGATTCACTCACGGTCAATCCCTGCAACGGAAAAGGAATCCATCTTGATTGGTTGTCTTCGGGCCAAAAGATCTATGGCCGCAATTACATGTAGCCACTCCTCGCTGCAGCTGGTGAGATGTAATAAATAGCATTAAGGACTGTGAAAATCCTTTAAATACACTTTCCCCCCTTCTCTTCCTGCTTGACAGTGAGAAAGAGCGATGAATTCCCAGCGATCGTTGGAAGCAGCCTGTGAGAAGCACAACGCTGTTTCTGCTGCTTATCACTTTCACTTAAGCTGCTCGGGAGATTCAGTCACACATGCACTCAGATGTGTACACACACAGACACCCACACACACACCCCTTAACACGGTGCCAGCCTTTTTTATTGTTTGCACCAAGCTGGGGATAAAACACAGTGCAGTGCAGTACCCGGCTCTTTGTCCTGTTGACGGCTTCTTTCACAGGAAAATATACCTCCAGACAGCCGGGTGCTTTACTTACTGATGTGCTCCTGCTTTTGGACACTTGAGCCAAATGTTTTCTTTGCTTCCCCCTGTCAGGTTCTGGCACAGGTCCATCACAGCTCCCTAACAAGCAGCCCCGGGCCGGCCAAGTCAATCAGTTGTATAATCTGAAAATGTTAAAGGCTGACACAGCCGGATGAATGTTTCACATGAGTCATGACTCATCCGAGACGTCAGGCTTAATATGTTTTAATATCAACTTGTAAAGCAGCCTGAAATGCACTGGCAAGCCCAACATTGTGCTTTTTTGGCTGGAGCCATTACTGATGGTTGCACAGTTTGCACAGACAGAGCTTTTATCGAGTTTATTTTTAAGATTGAATTTGCGCTTGAATTTCACACATAATCATCAAAGGCTGGACAACCCTGCTGCCTGCAGTTTTCATATGTTGTCTGAGCAAAGAGCCATATGTCTTTGATATTGTGACACTCACTTGACCTTTTGTCGCTCGCTGTATTTAACATGGATGGATGGACCATTGGGATGGTGGAAAACATCAATACAGCATTGTATTGCCTTATTTTTGGTGGCAATATTGTATCGACACATGGACAACAAGTATCCATCTTTGATTACAGAAATGATTTGGGTGACATTGCAAATAAGAATTAAATTCTTTGGACTACAATGATAAAACAGTTAGTTTCTAATGGATTCTAGATGGTGCAGAGTTTTGTTTTGGTCAGGTCAGCTGGGAAAGCAGGAGGTTGATTAAAAACAAAGATAAAGACATTGTTATTTAATTTCAATTTAACAATGTTTACTTGCAGTGACTTTAGGGGCACAATTTTTAGTACAAATTGCATTTTTTTTTTACATAACTATAAGTCCGCTGGCCGATCCCATTTTGCTGATATAAAAATTAAGTAGGATAAACAGATGGAAAATTAGCTTAATAGATAAAACATATGTTGACACTGTTCCCCTTTGGTGACATCATTTGCACTTGAAAAGGGAAATTTATCACTATGTGTTGTTGAATTACTCAGCTTATTGCAAAATGTTCAAAATTGCATTAATATCCTATCGTGCTTAAGTATAATTTTGTATCGTTATAATATCGTATCGTGATATTATTGTATCGTTACAATATAGTATCGTGATATCATATCGTGATAATATCATATTGTGATAATATCGTATCATGATAATATCGTATCGTTAGAATATCGTATCGTTAGAATATCGTATCATTAGAATATTGTATCGATATATCATATCGTTGTATCATATCTTTATATTTTTGTATCATGATATCGTATAATGATAATATCGTATTGTTAGAATATCGTATCGATATAATATATCGTTAGAGTATCGTATCATTACAATATCATATCATGATAACATCGTGTCATGATTAGGGCTGCAACTACCAACTATTTTGATAATCAATTTATCTGTCGATTATTTCTAAGATTAATCGATTATTAATCAAATAAACAGGAAAAAAGCTAAATTTTTGTATTAGCATTATATTCAACACACAAGAAATATATCTTGTTTTCTTGTACAATGTAATGTTAATATATCAATTGTGTAACTCAATTATGAATATCTTGTTGATTTAATTAATACTTTCACATGAAAAAGGAAAGTACAGACAAGTCCACTTGGGACATTTGGGATGCAGCCATAAACTGAGTATAATAGGGAAATGTAACAAACCAAATTATATTTAATCAGACCCTGCTCAAGTTTCTGTTGTCAATAAATACAATATTCACTTTATTCTCTGTTTCCGACTATTGGCATGAAATATTCAAAAACTCCATAACCTTATGTTACACTCTGTCTATCCCACCGAATTTCAGCTAATTAGCGATAGATTAGTGTCCGTTCTGACGGACAAACACACAATTACAAGTTAATTTAAGCACAATGTGAAATAGGGTTCTGTCAGGTTTCCTTCCATTTCATGATGGTTTAATGAAATCCAGGCATTAGCATTATCAAGAGTTAGCGTTAAATTAGCTTTACCAGTGGCGTTAGCTTATTAACAGCTTTACTACCACGGTATACTGTTCTCCGCTGCTGTATCAGCGGCCCGGCTATGGGCCCATCACAAAACAGAGAGGAGAGAAAATAGACAGTGAGTCTAGAGTTTCAGTCCGTGACGTTTGTTTTTAAATGAACGTTAGAAACCGTAATCATGCGTTTGTCCGTGTAAATGGACAGAAATCTACCGGAGGCGGACACATCATCAGCACTGCACAACAAACGGGAAAAATAATTAATGTTTATCCCAAAGAAGACCGGAGATGTTTTACCTTCCTGTAATTCATCATGTGAGCTACACAAGAAGCGGCATTGACTGGCTGCCCCCAGTGATGTTTTCACAGCGCATGCCGAGCATCATAACATAGACCCAACTAATCGATGATGAAATTCGTTGCCAACTATTTTAATCACCGATTTTAATCGATTAGTTGTTGCAGCCCTAGTCATGATAATATCGTATCGATATATCCTATCATTACAATATCGTATTGTTATAACATCGTATCGTGATAATTTCGTATTATGATAATATCGTATCATTACAATATCATATTGTTATAATATGGTATTGTGATAATATCGTATCAATATAATGTATAGTTATTTAATTGTATTGTGATTTAATTGTATCGCGATAATATTGTATCATGTCTTTGGTCATTTCCATCCTTAATGAATGCATGTCAGGATTGATGGATCAAAGTAAGTGTGCATGGTGACAAAGCAAAAGACATCCCAACATTTTGAGAAAGTGGTCTAACACACATTATCATCTTGGATACTTTAGCCTAAAAACCATTTCCATCCCAAGTGCATCTCCTCCCAGAACACGGAGCTTTTTCTGCCTTAATCTTCATCTCTGTCTGTCAGCAGCACAACAACCACACACCTCATTCTCGAGTCTGCAGCTTTTCTTGTTGCTTAATATGTTTTTTTCTTCTGTTTCTAATTTGACATCTAACCAGAAAGAAATGTTTTGATTAATCAGAGTCCCAGACACAAAAGATTTTGAAATCACATGAAACTTCAGATTTATGTTGTCACCAAACAGCACCGGACAGACATGATGTCTTTGTGTTTGAATCACTGCTGCTGATTATTTCCAATAAAAATGTCAAATCTGTTGGCGTGAAAAATGTAACAAAAAAAAAAAGTACAATATTGTGCATTTTGACTGAACTGGCTTTCCGCTGTCTGCCCTTTATTAAATCTTCTAATTCAAGCATTTTTAATTTTCAAACAATTCTTACAGGGATTCAAAGAAGTGGGATATTTTTTAATCAAACATCAAAGCAGCTCATTTTCATAGAGCAACCCTTTGGCAGAAGAAGTCACAATAGGATTTCTCTGTTGGTTCAGGATGTTATTGCTTGCTTGTCTCGTTGTTATTTTTGGCGAGATTACAATTTCCTTTAAACTCTGTCTCGCACAATTCTTCTCACTCGAGGGTGCTTTCCATTTGCACTCCAGCAAAGCGCAGGAACAAGCTCCCTGTGAGAGTGACTGGTCTTCACTTAACCACAAGCTTGAAAATAGCTGGACAGCGCGGCCTGTCTATAAAAGAATGCAGTGATAACTGAATATCCTGCTGAACTAGAAGCATTTGCCATCTCCGCTCTCTCATTTACCTTAGATTCGCCTTGATGATTTCCTGCTGAAAATCAATGATTCACTCACTTCCAGAATAGCAGCTCCTCGGAGGGTGTTGGCCAGCTTCTCCCAGTGGCAATGATTTCAATCAGGAGGCGTGCGAATTCTCGGGCCTTTCACAATAGCATGGAACAGCCGGTAATAAATTGGACAAATAAGTAATTTCTATGTAGAAGATGGATTTAAATTGATTCATGTTGCGACCTCTCGGCACACATGCATTCTCAGACGCATGCTGCCTGAGCACTGGTGTACAAACGCCACACAGGCACTCTGCAGGTGCAATCACTCGCAACATTTTCCTCTCTGTTACTTCAGAATACCAAGTAACACGGTATTATACTAAAGGCTATTCCCACTTACATACAGGCGCTTAACAATGTTGACCTTTATCAACTTCAGGCCTGCTTTTGAAGTACTTGCAGCTTATAGCGTCAGAAAGGGAGAAATGAAAGTAGGCTGAGCCAGAAAAGCAGCATCCTTCAGAGACGGAGGAGAAGGTGGGCCGTGTTAAAGCTGCTGTGGGGCTGCCAAAAGATGTTGGAATAGTTTCTGCAGTCGTGCTCTGCTTTGTTTGACATTACTCATCTCAGTCGAAAAAAATAACGTGTTACTATTCAACAAATGTTCTGGTTTTTGACATATTATCTCACATAACGTTCCTGTAATGAAGAAATAACAGTGATTATCAGAAGACGCTGCCAGAAGTTAACTTGTTCTTCTCTTTGTTCGCTCTCTGACGTCTGTTTTGGCAGATTAATCCGTTCATTATCATTTGATTCCTATCAGCTCGACAGTAGCACATCTTTTAAATATCAAGTTAGCTAATAACAGTCTCCTTAAAGCACCTTCTCCAAGATGTCAGCGTGACCTGTATGTCAGAACCCGTCTGTATTGTTTTTAACTCGGCAGTCTGACATGTTTGTCCAAAGGGCAAATTTATGTAACTAATTTGACAGCTGAAGGATGCCCGGTAATGGTGCTTTAATCCTGTGAAACAACTGCAAAGTACTGGCAATTTTAATCCCATATTACCATTGAAATAAGAATGTGTTATCCTGCAGGACTAATCTTCAGTGGTAACCAACATGCGCTGCGTGTGTGTCTCCTCGCTAAACCCTGGATGTGTCTTGATTGGACTGTTGCTCGCTCCCTGCTGAGATGACAGAAATCTCACATTATGACTCCATGTGAATGTGCACATGGATTAGCAGTGCAAGCTGCCATGATGTGTTGAATACACCAGCCTTAAGAAACCAAAGCTAACTCTATGTCGTAATGTGTTTTAAGCAGAATGGGAGCTGTCTATGTTTCTAATTTTTACCAAATAGGTCATGCAGTTTTAACAGAGGGTGTAAGCCTGTAGTCTTTAGCTGTGCAGAAATCTTGTTGCAGCCCTGTTTTTTTTTTTTTTTTTTTTTATTAATGGAGGACTTGCTGCTCCTAGCCAGGTGGAAGCAGAGCGGTAATAAATGTGGCCCAATATATCATCGGCAGCACATTACAGGGGAGCTGGGGGTGATTATTCATGCCGGCAGGGGCATGAACAGACCTTTCAGGGGTTCATGGGCTCAAACTTTGAAAAGGGCGTCTCCCTCATCTTTCTCTGCAGGGTAGGTAGAGTCTCCCTGCTTCTCTCACCGTGTTGGCTCAACTTCCCTCATAGTGGAAGCAGTGAAATCCACAATATCAGATGTGGATAACGGGAAATATGCCCGTTTTTTTTTAATTGTTTTTCCCCCTGATTGCTTGATGAGTCTGGATTAGTTTCCACACGTATTTATCAAGGTCCTTTGTGTTTGTTTGCAGGCACTTACTGTAATTATTATTGAATTCTTTAACCTTAATCATCAGTGTCAAACAGCAGCATGTAATTTGTAGCGTTTACGTTGCATTGTTAATCCTCGGTTTGCAGCGGTGCAGACCGTTCTATTAAGGCGTACTGAGTCTTGAATCCTAGAATTAGCTTCTCAGACGGGTGTAATCAAGACCGCAATTACCGTACTTGCAGTGAATCAACTTTTTCCCCATCAGCCACATTCTTGGACTCAATTAAAGCCGGCACTTCTACAGTCATTTAGTCCGCAGCCAGGAAATGATGGTATTGTGAGCAGTGGGACGCGGGGTGAAGGTAGATGGGGCGTTATGTCTGGAACAGTCTGTGTTTACTGGCTATCAGGGCACACACAGAGACAGATGAGGAACAACAGCTGGCCCTAATGTGTGTTGGGTATGATCAGGCCGGTCCAGTCACAGCACATCAATAGACCCATACGTTAGCTGACAGGGGGAGCACTAAACTGTGCTCGGCGAGCAGGTGTCACGGGCCCGGCCCCAGCACAGGTGATAGAGGAATAGGCAATCCGTCTTTCTACTGGAGGGTACGTGGGTGGGGAGGAGGGGGGGTCGGATGGGTTGCCACTGGACATCAGAGCTCTGATCCTTCACACCAAGAAAAAATAAATAATAAAAAGGCTGTTTTACACAATGACAAACATTCATAACCTCAACCAGCAGCTCTTCTCTCAAATAACTGCAGGGACCAGCCAGGTGGCTTCAAGGCTGCAGCCTCAGAGTCAGGCTGGCTGTGTCACCAGAAGTCGCACTGACATTAATTTTGTTTGAAAAAATGAAACCTGAGTTAAGTCGAAAAAAAAAAATATCATTACGACTCATTTAATGTTATAAAAGTGGACTTTTCACTGATGATTACACCCTCTGCTGTGCTTATTTATATCTGCGTACAGCAGCTCAATAACTCACTCTGTTGATCGGTCGCAAAGACAACAAAAATGTCCCCACCTTTTTGGCGGCCACAGCTAAACGAAGAGGCTGAATTCCAGCGCTGTGGTCAACTGTTGTTATGTGTGTGTATGTGAAGGTGTCTGTTTGTGTTCATACCAAATTGGCCTGAAAATGGGAGTGGCCTTTTGCAGAATAGCCAGGTAGCTTCCAAATGGATTAACAAACCTTCACAAGATACTTTGTCAAGGTCGGTGATTAGCCAAAGTAAAGCTGATTATCTGTTCATGCCAAGTGTTAAAAAACAGGGGCAAGCAGTCGGAGTAGCGTCTTGCAAAAAGAAGCATAACTTTTAAACAGAGACAAGCAACATAACCAAACTCACACACAGGTAGATACACATACACAGGAATACTCGCAGCATCCTGCTACATCCCCTTTAATATCTTAGGAACGTGTTATCATAGCTCTTAAAGGAGGCATCATAAGACTAGATCACATCTACACCTATTTCCACACACAAATAATCTTACATTTTCTTTATGCTAAGCTAAGCAGTTTAAGAATTTTTCATGATGCATCTGGAAGTTTCTGCCATGTGATGCCTAAGAGGAACAACCAGCAGCTCTGCGTCTCCTTCTGTTGGTCCTTGTGTTTACTGGTCCACAAAGCTCAGCTCTGCCCATACTAACAGCACCTTTCTATCTGTCAGGCTGCAATTTTCCATAAAGGTCAAGTGTTTGTGAGGTTGTGTGTGTGTGTGTGTGAATGCATGAACACATGGATTTATGCACCTGGATATGGGTAGCAGCTGTTGTTAATTTGCACTTGTTCAACTTCAGGTTATATCTTAAAAATTACATGTTAAATTATTATGAAAATGATATTATTAATAAGACAAAAATAGTGTTCAAACCTGCTCTGTTTAATGGCACGATTGATCCAACACTGACACTTAATTTATGCAGCTCAGACAGGATAATAACTGCACTACATTTATTACAAATGTGGATTTAATTACCGAACTGAAGCAGCAAAGTTTCACTAAGATATTACAGAAGTACTTTTTTAAAGTGAGATTTCATCATTTTTTTTTTTTCGAGGAAATAAAAAAAATACAGTCTCTGGGAACAGCGGATACAATCAGCTTTTATCTGCTGAGACACTGTGACAAGTGCTTTAACAATTCATTCATTTGTCCAGAGGATCTTACAAACTGTGAGAATAACATGACAGTGTTGTCTGTGGAACATAATTCTGTCTGAAATCTCTCTACTTTGCACTTTGTTGTTTCCCACTCCTCCTTTCCTTTGTATTATACTGTGGTGCCTCATAGAAGAGCTCTTTTATTTAAGACACATGATGATTCAATGCTGATCAGATAAGAATCTGATTATGCACTATAAATAAAAGGGTTTGTCTTGACCACATTAGTGCACGCAAAACTGGTTCGTTTCAGGAGGAAGGAGAGGAAAAAATAATTAAATTCAAATATGTATACAATTTTTAAACACATTAGAATAATGGAAAATTGACTGCAGAGTTTATTTATGTCCCCTTTAAATTCTGCAATAAGCAACCCTCGTATGATATTACATATGAGCCAGAATGGCCATGGAGGTATCGGCATAGTAAGTTGAAATCTTGACAACAACTTGACTACAAGCCAGAGCAAGAAGGCAGCCTGAGGTGAATGATGGTGAATGGTGATTGGTCGATTTCAGCTAAAGCAAGGTTCTACGTAGAAACCTGCAGCTGTTTTTAACGGCCCGTTTCAGAGGCGACCTTTTTAAACATGTGATTCTGGAAAAAATTATGCAGTTTTCACTTTTTCACTGTGAATAATAAACACCCAAAAATGTGAAACCAATGCAAAATATCCATATGGAAGATATGTCCCCTTTAACAATCTGCTACTTAGTTGTGGTGAGTGTGTTTTCCTAGTACCATTCTTTTACCAAACGCACCATTAAGACAGACCAACAGTCTCAGGTCTCAACTGCATTACCCACATAATGATGATGAAAGTGTGTCCAGAAGAAACGCTGTTAGCCGTGTTGTTTCACTTTCCTTTCTGAGAAATAAATTCAGGATGATTGGTGAGCAGCTGTCCGCCCTCTGATAACTTCTAAAAAGACAAAATGCCACCTGCCATCCCCAAAACAAAGAGTCAGAGCCGCTCCTCCTCCTCCTGCAGAGTAATCGTGCTGACTCCTCAGTGCCAGGTGTAATAGATTCAAACATTTCTTTTTAGCGGGTACAATTAAATCACTTACTCATTCGCAATCTATCAATTAATTTGCGCTGGCTGAAGGTTGGCAGCAGCGTTGTAGCCCAGAGGAAGTGTTCCTGTTTGTTGTTGCTTAAGTTGTTCCTGAGTTTTCTCCCTTTTTTAAATCTACTGCTTTTTTCTCAATTACACTTTCTTTAAGCTTATTTTTACTTTCTATTGATTCTTTGATTGCTGGCTGTCTGATATGTCTGTTCTTTGGAGTGTTTTTGTCATGTGGCAAACCAAACTGTTTTATTGCTCAGTGAGGAACTAAAAAATATCTGTTTTATCTTCAATTGGATAATAAAATTGTTGTTGGAAGGCAGATTTTGACAGGAAGAAATAGTCTGGCTGTTTCATACTTAGTTCTAGGATAAACCTATTTACACAGTATCTCCTCATTTAAGTCATCGTTTAACTGGATGCTGTGAGATGAAATTAACATTGATCTCTTCATCTAACTCTGTGCAATAGGACAAGAAAAACACATTTTGCATTGACTCTTAAAGTAATAATCTTGAAGTTTTTCCGTTAAATAAATGTCTGTTTCGCTGAATGAGGTAACACAATGGTGATTGAGCCTACGGCCCGCTGATGAAAGCCTTGGCATTTGCAGTATATAGTATTTTTACAGACTGGTTGTCTGGTGCAACTCACAGAAAAAATCACAAGCGGCGCCCAGTTAGTGACGTGTTTTCCATCACCCAGCAGTGGATGGTCTGCCAGAGAGGGTAGGTGGAGCTAAGCGGCTGCTTGTCCGCTCTCTGCAAGTGTTGCGAGTAAACAGTAATCTACTATGGCTGAACAAACAAAGAAAAGATGGATGACTACAGATACAACTTCAACAATAAGTGAAAATCCAAAGAAAAAGAAACAAAATCGACGCTCAGATGAAGGCAAACAGTCTGAAAAGGAAAGCGACCGTCAGCCAGGAAAATCAAGTTACACCCAGAGCCAACCGTGGACGTCACACATGCAACACTGTTTGGATATCTGGGAAGTGTGCTCCCGCAATCACCGTTTATCATCATAGGTGCCGCCAAAGAGAACGAAACTGAGATCTTCGAGATTAGATCTTTAATATGCTTAAAATCCATTCCAATATGGTGCCAGTTTTTATGAGATGAGACTTCACAATTGTAAAGAGGAATAAAAAAAATGGCCTCTTGATGATTTGACTAAGAGATCAGTGACTTCCCTGATGGCTCAGTGACAGATGAGTTGGTTATGATATTTATTAATCACCACAGTACAGTGGAACATTAAATAAAAAATATTTAGCATGAATGTTTCTGTCCTGGTTTCCAAACTTTTTTTCACTCCTGCTCCACTGGAAACGACCGGAAGTTGTTCGTCCATATTTCTCTAATGCGAGGGCCGGAGGTTGCCTGGTAGCTGAAGCATGACTCTCTGTAGGAAGTAATGGCCTATTATTTAAAATAGGACGAGTCACGCTGATTTTAGAATCACTAACATTTCCTCTTTTCAAATTCATTCAATCAAATTCACCGGGGAGTTTTCCCTCATACACAGCCTGTCAGAGTCTTTACCTGCCTTGCATTTCAAAGCAGCTCCCCAATCGAACCTTGAATACCACTCCATTATTCAAATGACATTCAAATGGTCTCGGAGTGAGCCTATAGTTTAAGGCCTCCATTTTCCTGCTAGTTTTACAGTCAAACAAGAAAAGAGCTAATTGCAGTTAGTCACTAGGACGCTCTTTACTATACGCCTTACAAGAAAGAACAAAGTGACGTGCTGACTCACTTTTTTAACAATGTTCTTTTTCATTTAGATAATGATCTCTCCTGCCGTTAAAGCATTTCCTACTATTCATCACACCTTTTATACGCATTGGCCCTGATAAAAAAGGCTCCACTAGACTCCTAGCTTGAATTCTGTTAGTATAGTTTCCTGGAGCAAAGTGCCTCTTTTCACATATTTATTGCCAGTCACCTAATGCTTTGCTATTGTTCATGCACATTATTGGGTTGGATGTGGAGCCATTTCTGTCTCTGTAATGTAGAGCGTGGCCATCAAGGCTCTTTATGGATTTGTGAAAGCAGGGAGGAGAAAAATCCCAGACTATTGTTGCCTTTGAGGGAAATCAGGAGAAAGGTCTGCTGTGTTCAACATGTACATTCTCATAACAAAGCAAACATGCTGTATTTGTCCTCGCTGTGTTTTCTGGTTGCTCACAATACACTGATGACAGATTGAGAGGCACGGGTCTCAACGGGAGGATCCCTAGGACAGCTTGAGGAATTTGTGTATTGTGCATTCGGCTGTAACCCCTCTGTTGATGTGAGCTGACCATTGTGTTCAGAAATTCAATTTGTATTTGTGTTAGATGAGTTTGCTGAAGTTTGCCAAGGCCCAATTTCAAATCTTAAATTATTCCAGGGTCCACCCGAACATTTAATCACACAACTCTGATCACAGAAGGTTTCCGCGGCCAACCTGCAGTTCATTCAACGCCCACCAGTTGGCCCACACTTTAGGAATCACTGCTGTAGATTATGAAAACATTGAATTCTAACTTTATTTACACATTTGCCTTTGAACATTCAACCTGGAAGTCAAACTAGAGCTTGGAAAAGAGATCAGTCCCCCCGATTTAATACTTTGTAGGGCCACTTTTTGCTTTCACGGCATCAGTCTGTTTAAATGTCTCTATCAGCTTTGTGCACCTACATCTGTGATTGATCGTCTATTCGTTCTTGCTGTACTGTTGCAGCTCAGTCAAATTTTGTGGTGAGCGACTACTCCTCCACAGATTTTCCATGAGGTTTAGGTCAGGGTTGGGACTTGGCTTCTCAAGGACATTCACCTTCTTTTCCTCAAGCCTCAGTGGCTTGGTTGTTTATTCCAAGGTGTGTTTAAGGTCAACGTCGTGCTAGTAGTGGAACACCTGCTATCTCCAGCTGTCTGGCAAAGGGCCGGGGCAGATATTCATCAAGTATTTTGGTGTTCTTGGCAGAATCCATTTTCCCTCCAATCCTGACCGATTGCTCGGTCCCTGCCGAGGAGACACACCCCAACAACATAATGTTGCCACCACAATGCCTCGCAGTTGGTATGGTGTGTTTTGGACAGTGTGTTGTTTGGTTTTCACCAAACGCAGCGCTTAGAATTCAGTCCAAAATGTTCAGTCTTTGTTATATCTGGCCACCAAACCTTTGGCCACATGGCATCAGAATCTTCCAAGTGTTTTTTCCTGCAAAGTGTGAACAAGACTTGGTGTGGATTTTTTTTTTTCTGAAGAGGCTTCTTTTTGCCACCTCGCCATGCAGGCCAGCATTTGTTAAGAGCGTGTGAGATTGTTGTCACAGGCAGAGACTAACCAATCCAAGCCATGAATAAGTCTTTCAAAGCTGCCATCAGCCTTTTGGGAGCTCTCCTGATCCACATCCTGCTGAATCAGTCGGGAAAACCTGATCTAGGTAAGGTGTAACACTCACCACTGCTTAAGATGTCGCTGAGCGCTACTCAATGGGATAGTTAAAACCTTTTTCCATCCTTCCCCTAACTATGCCGCTCCACAACTGTATCCTAAAGTGCTTTTGAAAACACCTTTTCGACCATGAATTCTCTGTTACCATGCACAGGTAGTGGTTAAATCCTTGAGGAGTAGCCGGTCTTATTCTGAAGTAATCAAAACAACTACAATTGATATCAGGTCAAGGAAAATTAAGATGGGTTTAAGGGTTTAATATAGAGCTTTTGGCAGGGTGTGATGACTTTCTCTTGGCAGGGTAACTGCGGGTGGCAGCCCAGTCGCCTCCTACAAACTGTTAAAGTTAAGTTATCCTTTATTGATCCCATAGGGACTTTCATTCTCTGCGTTTAACCCCTCCTAAGTATCGAGAGCAGTGGGCAGCCACTGTGCAGCCACTATGCAGCGCCCGGAGACCAACTCCCGTTCTGAGCCAGTGACAAGGTCAAAGGTTAAACCCTAAACCTTCAGGCTGTGAGATGACAGCTCTGAACACTCAGTCACTGTGCTGCTTATTTGTAGTTTGAACATTTCAGCTAAACTCTAGAAAACTTATTACAGTCTGCCATTTTAGCACTGCATAGTAAATGATTTTCAATTCCACCGTGTTGAAAAACAGCCAGTGCTCAAGTTCAGCATGATGAATTTCTAAATGTCAGTCAAGTTTCTTGCAGAACTGAAAAATAAAACATCTTCAGGAGCGTAACAAGAGGCAAACACTTAGATGAATCACACTTTTCCACAACCTGACTTACCACTTCTCTTCATCCCTATATATATATATTTAAAAGGGGATTCTTTACGTGATTAAAGTGTAGACTACTAAATAAGATGATACTAAAATCCCCATCACCTCCAGTACAATGAGAGCAGCTCCCTCGTTATCAGACGGTGCATGTCTTCAGCCCTTATTTGCGGTGAGGCATTATTAGCAGCGTAGCGGCGCTGTCCCACCTCATCTCATCATCTGTCAGAAGATCATCAGTTCGCTGAAACGGCCCAGGAGGAGGATCCCTGTGAGCTGCTTATCTGCCTCCGACACACTCGGCATCGTGTGAGAGAGAGAGGAAGTTACGTAGCATATTATTCAAATACTCAGTCGATGTACCCATACACCAAAATCACATTTATACTTGAGAACCTCCATTGTTTGAGTTTTAACCCTTTTATTCCATCAGATCATGATTTTATATGCAAGGATTTTGAGAAACACAAACTATGATGCATTGCTTCACTCAAAACAACCAGCAGGAGATAAAGTGGTAAGACTGAGCACTTTATGGACAAGCTACAGCATTAAAATGTTTTCTTTATGTTTTATACAACAGTTAGTTCTGACCATGATCTAATTGGATAAGAGGCATTCAATGAGTGCTGATATAGAGAACAACATCACTGGGAATTTTCACACTGTTTCATACTGTTAATTAACGTTACAGCAGACATTGATCAGGCTGGTGCCTCTGAATCACACAGCAGGCTCTTGTTTCACTGGTTGATGATAAATTAAAACAAACAGATAAATGTACATGATAAAAACAGCTGATCTGTGGTAACCTGGAGACACAGAGTGCAGGAGAATGTTTGGGTTGCTTGGCAACAACAGTCCACTTTCAGTTAAGTTGTGGGACTAGTTCAGTTGGGGGAGCAAAAAACAAACTGTTGTTGATTGTTACTTGTTACTACTATTTGCTGCTTGTTGAACTGTTGTATAAAAGCAATATCACACTGAGGATATTCAGTCCAACATCACTCCCGCTTGTGTGATATTGCTTCAGTATTAATAGTTTAAAATCATAAAAGTGTTTGTGATTGTTTGATTCACTAAAGGAAATTATTTAAAGTATAACGGAGGTGGCATTTTGTAATTAATTTAATGTTAATAGTTCCCAAAACAGACAAAAAGTAATGAACTATTAGCATCTGTTGTCTCTTTGATCAAAGGCTGATATACACAAGATTATTCTGCTGTGATATGGACCTCAATCGTTATGAAAAATGATCATTAAGCCATACTGTTGCACTGAGTAACATGTTCCTTAATATTTACCAATATGAGCTCTGTAGTTTTAGAGTCAATGCGCATCGAGTGTCCCTGAGACATAAATATCCACAAGCACACCAAATGTACATTAATCCGCAGCTGAAAATAGTCCCCAACAAGTGCATTATTTATCAATGTTTGACTACCGTCAGCATAAAACTACACTGCCCAGCATGTTTCGGAAATGATTTTGTATTTTTAGAAACTTAATGTTTTATTCTTCACCTGTATTTGGAGATTTACACTTTCATTATGAATAAGTCGTCACACCACAGAGAGGAGGTCGTCGGAAAATACTGAGTAAAAAACTTACTCGTTGGTTTTGGTCTGTGTGACAATAACAAAATTACAGCACATCGCCAGCCCTTTTCTCTCTATTATCTCCACCGCTGGGAAATAAACTGCGTATCTGTGACTAAATTCAATTGTTTCTTCTGCTAATCACAATTCCTCACTGTCTTTAATTTCACTCCTATAAAACATTATGAACTCACAAACATGTTTATTACAATGAAGACTGATGAAGTAAAACTCTCCATTTATTTCCTGCAGACAAAGTGTAAGCATTCATCTGCTTCAGGTGTAAGGAATCGTATTGTGTAGGCATCAGCAGTCCCAGCCTGAAGTAGCTTAAAGCCGATAACATTACATCTGATCTGCAGGGTTAAGGCAGAACAAGCACTGTGCTCAAGTGTGGCACCGCACCTTCCTCTTCCCTCTCTTACGCCAGCCTCTGTGTTGTTAAAGCAAAAGAAATTAGACTGGGAGAAAAACAAGCGGCAACATCAGCACCATTTTCCAAAGAGGTTTTATTTCGATCTCTTGGAGAGCGGCTGGTCTTCTTCCTCTTCTATTACCATTTTTTTTTTGTATGTGCACTTAAGTTCCTTTTCACCTCATTCACATCTACAGCGGACGCATAATAACAATGTTACAGGCTGTAACTAATGGGTGCTCAGCGTTCTATAATCACTATATAAGTCTCATCTTTCCTTGTGTACATGATGCGTTGAGGAGTCATGTACATATTACGGGAGTGATTACATATGCACAGATAAAGGCCAAGCAACATGAGTCATTCTCAAGTGAGGAGGCTGAGCTGTTGAACCAGCTGCCATCACTGGGATTTTGACAGGACATCACCCGGATTTGCATGTTTTTTTTTTTTGTTATTAGCTGGTGTGAATGTTTCATGTGGCTGCTGTCACACTTAATTTTAGTCACCAGTTTAAAATGTATTCAAGTTAGTTCTTCAAATGTAATTTTACTTCCTTAAATTGGCAAAGAAAACTCAAATTAATTTTCCGAGCTAGATTAACCTGAAATGGAGGAGGAGGTGTGTTTCCAGTAATGAAAATGTGCTTCTTCCAAAACCGATTTGTGTTCACGCATGGCTCAATCACACACACACACACACACACACTCCGCTTGTGCCTGTGTGTCTTTGCTCGTGGTTGTGTTGTCAGGAGGACTGGAAGGAGCTGAAAAGGAATAATCAGAGAGCTGTTCAGGTTGAAATGAGTTTCCCACTCTGCTCGCTGCTTCTGCCTTCCACTGATACCCTAAACACACGTGGAGTTCAGATGTGCTGCGGTTTGCTTTGGAGGGAAAGTCGTATCAGATAACCGCTCTGTCTTTTATTTCTAGACAGGTTCATGCTTATCTACATAATTCCTAGTTATATTTCTCTTTCAGGTCTGTAGCCTCAGCAGCCGAGTCTTGTGAACATGTGACATGGTGGTAAACTTGTTAATCTTTTGATAGTGCTGCAGCCACATGTCTACATTTCTTACAGTTGCAGCATTCATTATTTTCATCATATTCATGGGTTACAGGGGCCTCAGATGTAATTTGTTGTTCGTCTCTGGAATATGGAAGATGTAGACAATGAAAGATGCAACAAATGTCTTCACATACTTGTTTTTTCATGGCTCATTAAGCGAGCAAAAACAATTTGTAGCCTTGCTGGTGGCAAGGTTCAAGGGATGGCAATATGTTCTGCTTGGTTGGTTCAACACTTCGATAAGACTTCCACTTTGGGAGCAAATTTTGAGCAGAAATTCACGACGAATAAATCTTAATTACTTTAATGATCTCCTGACCTTTCCTCATGTGCATTATGGGTTCAAAAACTTGGGTTAATAGAGTCAAAAATAATGACATTTCCATCACCTCAACTGTAATTTGGAATTATTGCTAATTAGCTAACATTAGCATGTTAACTAAGGCGTTAATATGGTGAACTGTAGATTCAGAGGCCCCAGTTGCACCTTTTATTAACTTGTAATCTCCATCTGGATATATCATCTGCATAATAACATTTGATGTTACAAATTATGATCACATTTTAATATGCTAATTACTTTGTCTGGGCTAACGAGACTTGCTAGCTCATGTGTCTTCTTTTAGGATTGGGTATACTTGTTTAAGCTAGCAGAACGAGGGCAGAGGAAAGAGACCTTTTCAACTTGCTGGTCAGGTTTTTTCCTAAAAAAATGTGGTTACATGGTATGAATAGCATAGAGTCCGAAATGTCATTATTTTTGACTCTATTAACCCAAATTTCTATCAGCCTTAACTGTAATTTGGAATTCTTGCTAATTAGCCAACATTAGCATGCTAACTAAGGTGTTAATATGGTAAACTGTAGCTTCAGAGGCCCCAATTACACCTTGTGAACTCCATCTGGATATATAATCTGGATAATGACATTTTATTTTAGAAATTATGATCACATTTTAATATGCTAATGAGTTTGTTGGGGCTAACTAGACTTGCTAGCTCATGCTACCTCTTTAAGGAGGGCAGAGAAAAGGTTTTTTCCTTTTAAAAATGTAGTTAAATGATATGAATAAATCTGCACAAGATCCAACTACAATATGAGCTAGAGCATCACATTCAATTTGAAATGTGTTCTGTGTGCTTAACATGTGGTTTTCCCCATCCAGATTGGTAATGCCCAACGCAAACAGGATATAAATCTTGTGTTGTCACCGAGAGTTCCCCTCTGTATTTAAGCATGTGTCTCCCTTATCAGTGAACTGAAGTAAGTAAGCCCAGCAGCAGAGTGTGTCGTCGCTGTAGTAAGTGCTGGTGGCTTGTTAAATTGGAAAGTTGTCGCTGGCATTTTGTTACAGTAATTAGAGTTGAACAGGTGAGGCTTTATCTCAGCCTTGTTATGGATCATATCTTCGTGTTGCGTCCTAATTCTCTGTCTGATGCTGAGGAGCCTCCATGCTCCGTCACACTAATTAGAGAGCGCGCGTCGTCCCCTATTTCTTTCTACCTGGATCTTGTCTGGGAGGAGGAAGGAGGAAGAGGAAAAGGAGTGAATCTGGCAGGATGACCGGCATCTCAGAAGGGCCTCATGTTTACAATGTTGTGTCAAAAGCCTTTGGAACAGACAGCAGAACTTTTCGAGGCGTGTGCCAGTATCAGCAGTTAAATACTCTCCCTTTGCTGCTTTGTCATTATGCCAAAGTGAACCTGATTTTTGGACGGTACCTGAGCAGGGAGTGTACTTTCTGTTTGGCACACTGCGCTGTGCTGTCAGCTCATGGAGGACGTGTTTTTATCTAATTGTAAATCTCTCAAACTAACAACGTTTGTAACACAAGAGATGAGATACGAGTTTCATTTCAGCTCTGAATTGTAATTTGTGGTGTTTTGTTCAGTTTCTGCAGCATCATAAACAATATAGATCACCAGCGATATGACGTTCCATTATTGTAAGGTTTTACGGCTCTTGATCATTGTGTCAGTCCGCTTCACTTTCTGCAGTTCGAATTGTTCCACAGTTGTAAAATGCAGTGTGTGTGAAACCTCTCATTTTAGCTGCAGGCGTATCCGGTAATTAAAGGATTAACTTGGTAATCTAAATTGTCTCTTGTCTTCTCCTTCCTCCTTCCTCCCATTATTTCCTAACATCCGTTTCAAAGATTTAAAAATGCCTCCTTTGCCTCTCTCGTCTGCGTGTTTCCATTTCTTCCCATGCCTGCGCCGAGGTCTGTAATCAACTTGCTTCTGGATTACCTCGTTTCCGGCTAAGCGTAGGGGGACACAAATCCGTGAGCGTGTGTGCGTGCCCTGTATGGTAAAGATGTCTGCCCCTCCTGACAGCTCAGGATGTCTTTAGCTCCTTTGAGGATTGCATGTAGTTATTAAGTGAAAATGTGTTTAAATCTCTGTGACTCTTGTGAAAAACATTGTGCACTGCACAGCCAAGCAGGTGAAGCTTTGAAGAATCAGAGCCGTTTAAATGCAGAGTTTTGCTCCAGCAAGCTTTGAATCTCCTTTAACACAAATGAAATCCATCAAATGTTTGTTGTGTTTTCCCAAATATCCTGCAGCCTCATGAGATTAATTCCTTTCTAAAGACTTTACCAGAGTGATCTTTATCGTTTTTGTGTTATTTCAGCTGAATAATTTGTCTGGTTAAAGGGACTTTATACAGAGAACCAAACATTTAATAGCTAAAGTGAGCTTCACAAAGCAGAGCTCAAAGAGGAGCACATTTCTAACTCATAATGCAACCTGATCTTTGCCTTGCTCTGCGTCTGAATTATGTATTTTCAGTTTAAACTAAGCTCCTCATCTCTTGAGGAGAAGCGATTTAATATGAGGCCATGATCAAAAGTTTATTTTCATAGAGTAGCTCTCACACTTAATTTGAAATGTCCTTATATTTAAAAGAGGACAGCGTACACGCAACTTGAGCAAAAAGTTAGTGAATTAAGCAGTGCAGAATACACAGAGTTTATTTTAGAGTCGCAGTCGGTGATTAAACCACCGCCATAGAAATCTGTTCAGAGTTTTTGAGCGGCGGATGAAAGTGGGTTGTCTGTGGAAACAGCTGGGAGTGAAACGGGACAAAGCATCAGCTGTGGCACATGAGGGATGAATATGAATGTCTGGTCCAATCTGGACGCTCTCCAGTCCTCACAGTGTTAATGGCGCCTCTAAGATTAGGAATCTTTGAATCACAGGTCGTCCTGTGTGTCTATTTAAAACACAAGATAAATGCGTCTTGTGTTCGCGCGCTCGCTGTTATGTTTACACAAACTCAGGCTCCCAGCTGTTGATCTGGTTAAACATCACTCTTAGCAATTTATTCACACACATTTGCACAAACGTGCACATCTGCGCAGCCAAATCTATTCACACACATACAGCCTCTGTCACTTACGCACGCATCTCAAAATGTCAGCTCTTTTACGCCGACAGGAACTTAAAATGGTCTCATTGGTTTCAAGGCAAATGTGCCTTTCATGGCGGCGTCGCCTTGAAAGGCAAGCGAAGCGAAGGTGTCAGCGCTGGTGGCAAAGGTAGACGGCGCAGTCGCTTCCCTGCTCGGACCCCCCCGCTGAGGAGTCTTCTTCAAATAGATGACAGAAAAAATCAATAAATAAAACCCAACAAAGCGTAATCCGCAGATGTGTTAGCTCCTGTTCAAAGGTGTAAAGCTCATTAATGGTGTTTCTAAATAACTAACAGCTCCATCTTCTTTCCTTTTGTTGACAAACTGTTTCACGACATAACTCAAAAACCCCTCATTTAATCACTCAACGTGCCGCCTGTTTCACTACACATGATTTATGTCGCCAGCTTTTGAAGGCAATTCTCAAAGTTGACGGCGTGACCTGCGCGTCAGGAGCGCATCTATCATGGAAATGCTCTCATCAGGGAACAGTGTAGGCAGAGTGGCATTAGTGTCCTGAATTAATATATGCACACAGATGTACAGCTCTGCATCAATGTACATGCTTAGCAGCCAATTTTCTATTCATTCAAATGAAGGAAGATTGTCACGGCGTCGCATGTGGCATGTGGCAGACTGATTTACTTATTCATCCCGTCCTCTCAGTCCCCTCCTCTCCTTCTGTCCTTTTTTAAGCCTCTCTGCATCCTTCGACACTGATACAATCGTGATGTGATTAAGTTTGGGTGCCATCTCCCCTACATGTTTATTTAATGCATAGGAGCTCTTTCTATACGAGTGTATTTTCAGTGCGGGTGATTGATCGCCATCCCGCCCCTCAGTAATGACCGGGGATATTGTTTGCTATCTGAATTTGTTGGAGTGTTTTTGTGTGAAGCTGCATTTTAGTTTGCATTCATAATTCTGCGTCTCTCATTGATCAGGAGAAAAACAAAGCTGTTTTTTTTTGCTTGTGCTCTATATTATGTGTACATTCCCTCTCCCTTGATGAATGTGTATGTGTGTTTACAGTGTACAGAGGTGCGTGTGTGTGCTCGGAGGAGCGTGGTGAAGCATGGTTGTCTCATTGAAAAATGCCTCCTGAATCCCAGACATGTGGAGGAGTAAATATTTGTCATGTGAGGGACAAACGTACATCAGTCAGCCGTGTTCAGATTATATATGATGCTGGATGCAGCCTCTTTTTCTCACACATTACAATCGTGCTTCATTTCCTTTTGTTTGATCGCTCCAAACGTTAATGTTGTGTGAGGCTTATTGAAACTATTTGTATCTGTTCATAAACCCTAACGCACTTAGATTATATTCGAGTGATTCCCAAGTAAAGATACGAGAAAGCTCTCCGATGGAAAACATCAACCGACAAACTGGTTGTGACAAATTTGATCTCGGCTTTGTTGTTAATGGCAGCTAAACATGAAATGGTTTCATATCCTGCATAGTAATTTTAATTGAATTAATTTCAGAGGACATTGTAAGGCGCTGATGGTGTCATAAAACACTTGTTATAGCTGCTGTTCATCACTTTGATGTAAATTATGCCCAGTGATTGCTCAATGATGCTTTTCTTTGGGGACATGACGTTGTAAAAAAAGAAGAAAAAAAAAAAAAACGAGGGATAAAAAAAATAGTAATTGGCTCCAAAGGGCACACGATGTGTTGGTGCCATGAGGGAGGAACACAAAAGAGGGTTATTTTCTCTGCAGCTATGGCTTTTCTCCCCGCTGACATCCTCACGCTGTGGTGCATTCAGCAATTCTTTTCTCCAAGTACATAATAAGGAGCGAAATTAAAAAATAAATGCTTCTTTTTACAAACGGCGATAACGCAAGTCGACAGTGCGTGGCACGCTGACACGAGCGGGGGGGGGGGAAGGAGCGGGAGTGTGAGGAAAGTGATTTCAAAATAAGAGCCGAGATTTGTGTGTGTACACAGGAACGCAAGCACTCTTGAAAAATTATCCAGTAAGTGACATTATAGTAAAAATCATTATGAAATATTGAGGATGGTAACAAAATAGCTGCAACACATTCGCATTTTATGCCTGCTCTTTATGCAGTGGTTTTCACATCCAGAGTTTCAGCTGCTACAGGATTATGATTATTCCTTATATATATTTTTGAGTGTGTCTGACCACCGCCTCCTCTAATGGACGTGCTCAGTCCCTGTCTTGGGAGCTGATGAGGTCAGCTGGACACCAGGGACATTTGAGTCTGTGCGCAGCAAGAAATATGCTCTGGACATCATGGCTCAGCAAACTGACACCTGGTGCAGCCTTGTTGTGTTTGTGCGAGCGGTTGTGCGCGTGTTTGAGGTCAGTTGAATAGTCTCTTGGGGGAAAAGCAGCTGCAGACAAATGCCAGCTCGCTCCCTGATGCGTTTCTTTTAAAAAAGACAAGAGTATGAATTATTATTCTTGGTGCTTTTTTAGTTTTTTAGAAATATTTAAAGCAGTGCAGGAGTGTTACGTAACGGTTGCTTGGTCCTGGCAAACACATCCAGCATGTTGTATCAATTAAATCATCCTCATTGGCCCGAATGATCAACAAGGGAGACATTTAGCATCCTGTGTTTGTTGTTTGTGTGTGCACTAAACGTCCTGGCAATGGTTCTCGGATGCATTTGACAATTAATGGCGGCTTTAGCCAATCACATTTAGTGGAATCTAATGCAGTGCCCACAGTGCTGCTGAATGTCTATTTGATTTGTGCATTGACCTGCAAGAAGTCTGTTAAGTGGCTGATACTCCCCGTGTGTGAGCGTGTGTGAGTGTGTGTGCACGTTGACTTTGAAGTACATTGTGTCGTGACAATAATCTAAGCCAATTTACTACGCATCAGCCCTCCATTATGGGTTTGATATAAAGCAGTGCGTGACTAGAATGCCCTCCTATAAAAGCGACAATTTACTTCTCCAAAGAAATTACGTGTTTAACCTCATTAACCTAAAGTGCATGTACTAAAATGGAAGACTAACCCCCACCCCACCCCACCCCGCGTGACACACGCAAGCACGCGCGCGCGTAAACACAAATTGGAAACATCATCAAAAGTTGAGAGTTCATGTTGAATGTGACCTCTGCAAATGAGAAGCCAGCGGCGAGCTAACATCATCAGGAGCTCATCAAGCCGTTCTCTCGACTCGTCAGCGTCTCAGGTGGCTTCAGTTTCACTCTCTGTTTCAACATCACGCGGCCTCTGTGAGATGATTAACCTGGCAGGTGTGAGGTGAGCTCGCCCACTGTTTTAGTGAGCTGTCGTCTTCAGTCAGCGGGGAGTACAGAGGGTCAGCCCGGCCGGCTAATGGCCGCAGTCACAAAGCTGGAAGCCGGCCCATTAGAAGAAGCCGCCGTCATTAGGACCAACACACTTTCAAACACCCTGACCTGCTGGTCCCACGCTGTTTATTAGCAAAGTTTTGGCTCCTCCGTTAGAGCAATTAGACTCACTATTCATGATGATCTGTGGCCTTTTTCCCGACACCAGCAGACAGGACACACACACACTCACATACATAGTAAATAACGTCAGGCGGTTGTGTTGTCCTGAATACAGAGCCGTCACATTAATGACTTTCTCTTCCCCGCAAATGTGTTGCAATAACAAAATGTGCTTTGGAAAATGAGGGGAAAAAGGCAAAGTGTCAGCGAGTGATCAATGTCGTTCATTGGACACAGAACATTTAGTTTTCATTAAGAGTTAAACATGTACACGAAACATTAATGGGGTTCAGCGGCAGCAGCAGTGGCATGCTTCACCGTATCTCATCCTGATAAATTAGCAACTCAGCACACGGGGGTAAAAGAAGAAAGGGAGAAGAACGAGGGACATTAATAAAATGTGAAGTGGGGGAGGAACTGACTGATAATGTCTTTATCCAAAGATGGGTGTTTATGACGCAATGGAATATTATCCTCAACCGCGGCATCAGCAAGCTGCGGGGATGAACGCAGGCTGTGTGAGGGAGGAGAGGAAGGGAGAGGTCAGCGCGAGTGTTGCCGTTTCATTACGAGAGATGTGGACTCCCATCCTCCTCCTGCTGCACGGGGAGTGATGGAGAAGGTTGTTAATGCCCGGTCTGTCAGCCATATTGGATTCAGGGCAGTAAATTAATATTACACTCCTTTTAAAGGGGTTTTATTTTGGGATTTACTGGTCTCCCCTGAGTGTTGCTGGTGTAAAGAGGTTATTTCCCTTTTTCTACTCTGCTCTGTGTCCTCTCGCTATCTCTCGCACAAGGCTAATATGTTTAGAGAGAGAGAAATGTGTTCACAGAGGAGGGATGTGTGCGCTGTAGGCTCCATTGTGTCATTCACTGTTTGTATTATGCATTTTTCAGCGAGTGGAAAGTTTGCTATAAACGGCAGCATCGTCCCCCTGAAGGACGGCTCTTATATCTCTGCACAGTACGATATGTCTTCCTACAGTTTCCCCCTATATATCGCACGATTTGGGAGGTTTAAATGACATCTGCTGTATATAGAAAGTGAATTTAAGTTAACTGGCTGTCGAGCTGTCACTCAACTCTAACCTCGCTGCCTCTCGCCCTGTCTCGCCTAATGTGTGTAGAGTTAGAGTCCCGGTTGAAGAGCCGTATAACACAGCGTCAAGTGGCCTAGTCGCTGAGACAGGATTTATGGCCGCCGGTCCATCATGTTAAAGGGCCGTGATTAAGAGCTGGAGTAAAGACATGGACTCCCACTACCCCTGCGACCCGGCCAAGAGCACACAAGGCCGAGCTCTGTCACTGCCAACCCTCGTCCGTACAGCCCTTCTTCCCCCTCTCTGTCCATCTGTCTCTGTCTTCTCATGCGTCTTTCATGTGCATATGTATGAGTTGCTATTCACCAAGGACACAGAATCTCTGCATTAGATATGTGGTGTCTGCTGCGTCTTCACTCACCAGTCAAACAGTCAGAACAGCGAAGCGGGAAAAGGGTTCAACCTCTGCATTCGTGACAACTTGAAAACTTAAAAGCTTTTTTTATTATTAGTTGCTTTATTTATTTTGCTTCTTTTATTCTCTAAAGGTTCGGAGCACACCGCCACAGCAACGCTTCCTGCCGCCTTCACGGACCTGTTACCTCACTTCCTGATTGAGCCGCAGGACGAGTACATCGTGAAGAACAAGCCGGTGACGCTGACGTGCCGCTCCACCCCGGCCACGCAGATCTACTTCAAGTGCAACGGCGAGTGGGTTCACCAGGACGACCACTTGATTGAGCGGCTCGTTGACCCTGCAACAGGTACAAAAAGCACACTTGTTCCTATTGTTTTCCATTTAAGTAACTGATCCTCGCTTCAGCAGTTTTCATCTACTTTTTGATGTTTTATGTCACCAATGCGTAACACAAGCGACCCTATAGATACATTATGCAAAGTATTTGCGTGCAGACACTAAGGTTTGCAATTTTCCACCGATTACTGAGCTCCATCAGGCTCTTGGCTCATCCTCCAGCCTATTCAGCCTGCCAGGCTCATAATAAGCACATTGGTTTCAGTCTCAGAAATCTTCTCGATCACCTTGGAGACCTGTTTGTTTTGCTCTCTGTTGTGCTGCGATCCCCCGCCTCCGCCATCAGTGTCATAAACATGTATGACACCGATGTGGTGTGATTCAGCAGCGAATTCAAACCACCCATTCACAGCCTGACAACTGATCGGGAAGGACAAACGTGGAAATGACTGGGGAGCAGAAACACACATAGATTTGTAGCCGTACATCACAATCACATGCAGTAAAACAGATCATTGACAACTGAGAGCTACATAAAAAGACAGACACACCCATCAGTGCCTGCACATTGCAACACAAAGAGAAGGTGTTTAAAGCAGGAAAATCTGAAGGGAAATTTAAGCAGGAATGTATCACTTCATATGCATCCTTTGTCTCTTTGTTTTAGATAAAGAGCTCTCTGTGCAGGCAATGTATCCATCTGCTCTTCAGGGTTTGTAATTAACATGCAACAGCTCAGTGAATTCAGGCATAAATTGTCTAAAAAGTGTCATGGGGGAAGGTTCCTCTAAGTGTCAATTCAGCCTGACGCTCTGTAAGGTGAGTATTTCTGATCTGGTTTACGGATGAACTCAAATATTCTCCCGAACTGAGGCTTTGATTGATGTGCGTTCTGACTTGTCCTCTCCTGTACCTGCTCCTGCCTTTTATTCTCATATAAAACCAAACACAAAGATGTTTAACATTTCTAACTGTGTGAAGGACTTTGATGCGTCGCAAGTGATTTAAACTTCAGTTCTCCGCGGTTTGGGAGCCGTTTCTTTTACAACAGAAGTTTTTAGAGTGGTAAATGTGGCTGTTTTCTAAAGAGCAGAGTGTGTGTTGATATCAGGTGAAAGACGAGTCTATAGCTCGTCGTGTCACAACCCCGCCGTCTTGTTTTACCTTGAATCTTAGTCACAGCTTTCAAAGCCGGAGTCAGGTTTTGAACGAGGCTCTGGTGAATAATGGCAATAAAAGTGTATGAAAAGTTAATTTTGAGAATAGAAAGGGAATACATAAGGGAGCACTTGTGGATTTGGATCATTAGGAAAAGATTGTGTCAGTGAGTCAACACTGATAAAATTTGATCAATTCCCAGCGCTGCCTTCCTGCTTGTGTTGTTTCATTAACAGTTCTGCTCTCAGATCCAACAGTTGATAAGCAGGGAGATAAAATATTGAAGTGTTTCAAATATCAACAGTCCTTTGATGAAAAACCTAGTCAAAAATACTAGCCGTGAGTAAATGTTAAGCCTTGGCATACATAAAGTACATTTTGTAACTGTTGGAAACTTTTCTTGTATTGTATCTTCTTTCGCTAATATTTGAATAATGTATTCAAGAAGATAAGTACTGGTTACTAGAGTGCATGTAAACACAAATCTGGTTAGTTAAACACATTTATTACACGGCTGTGTAATCACAGCATTCCGAGGTCTGTTATTTCTCCATAACTGACTGTTGCTATGAAGAACAGACCGTTGCTAGGGATTCGGCTCTAATCACACAATCCGGAGGATCCGAAGTAGTCTGGTAAATTTGATGTTCTGTTTACAGAGGGAAAAAAAACAGAGAAGAAAACAGTTGAGTGAGAGCAAGAGAGGTTTAAAGACACAACAACTGAAGGCTATGACAGAGATCTACAAAACTGAAGACCGCACATGAAGTAAACATTAAACCAAACACAGTATGGGATACACCGATGCTTAAAGATGGCGAATGTGTCATCAGACTCTGACAGTGACGCGACAGAAAACTCAATCAGGTGCTGCACTGATTCCTGCCACCTGTGTCCCCTTGTCTTACTTCACCATCAGGGGAAATGTTTCCATTTAATGTGAGTAAAAACAGCTAGATTAGCTCATTTCAATGCGAGTAATATAAGCTTGGTTAGCTCATTTATTTGTGAAAAATGTTAGCTTTATTAGCTCATTTTAATGTGATCAATATTAGCTTGGTTAGCTCATTTCAATGTGAGTAAAAACAGGTTAGCTTATTTTAATGCAAGTAAAAACTGCTAGATTAGCTCATTTCAATGTGAGTAATAACCGCTAGGTTAGCTAATTTCAATGTGAGTAAAAACAGGTTAGCTCATTTCAATGTGAGTAAAACCAATTAGGTTAGCTCATTTTAAGAAGGCTAAAGAGTTAACCGTTGCTATGGACGCAACTCTCCCCTGAGTGTAACAGACTATTTGTAGACGTAAAATGGAAATATTACCTTTTTTCAAATTTATAAAATAATTTCCAAATCAATATTTTTTGTCAAATTATTTATTTTGTAAGTAGGTAGCTGTGTAATGAGCAGGATAATGCATAGTGAACAGGTTGTCATCACAGAGGAAGCCCTTCAGGGTCAGACAACAGCCCGACTGCTCACTTTGTCAGGGCTCCATTCCGCGATAACGTCCTGCTCACTATAGATTATCCCTTATATGTTCTTTTATACAAATGTTACTTGTGGCTCTGAGTTTGCAGAGTCTGCTGCCCTAATTTAATATGATGAAATTCAAATTGCATTTTGTCAACAGCAACTTTAGTCAAGAACACGATGTGCCCTGTAAACAGCAACCAAGTTTATGGGAACATCACATTACCATTGCTGCAGCTCTCTGCCAACATTTAATGATGATGGACCATTTGCCATGTGGTTATTAGCTTTTATAGTCAGCATATATTTGTCTATGAAACAAATCTGCAGTGCCGGGTGCTGCGGACCCCTGCAGCAGCAGCAGCAGCGTGGGGCTCTGTCTTTAGAAACCCTGTGAAGTCCCAAGGCCTCCGAATCACACTGTGCTCCTGCTGCCTTTGATGATGAATGTGTCATATGAGGGGCGGGGCTGCGCAGATATGAAGGACACGTGGATGTCCAGAGGTACGGCTGCTCCAAGGTACCAACATCGATCTCTCAAACACTTGTGCTGTTTAATGTCAGCGCTGCCCCGAGGAGTTTACTGATGGCTCCCGCTAATCCCCCTTCCTGCAAGAAACATGTGAGGCACGCACATCCCACTGCACTAAAGCTTTGTGCGTGTGTGTGTGTGTGTGCGTGTTATTGTGCGTGTGTGCAGTACAGGCTTGTCAAACTGTCCTCTCACCCTGGTCGTCACAGTCACACCGGACTCTAAACTCGTACCTGTTGCCAAGCAACCAAGACTTCTGTCACACCAGAAGCTGCCCGACATCAACATCGCGCCTGCAGGAGGGATGAATTAGGAGTTTGGAGACATTCCCAAGTTGACAAAAATTGATTGACAATTTATACCGAGTGTAACAGTGAAAAATCACCTTCTCAAAATAGCCCATTTCTCTAAAAGTAACTTTGAGAAATGTCCTACCTGACTCCTGAGAGGTCGTCCCCCCCCCCCCCCCCCCCGTGCCTTGCACTCAGCAGACTCCTGCTCGCTCCTCCGCTCACAAAACACAGAGATGTAAATACTTTGCACCCATGTGACCAGCCAGCAGCAAACAGCTCCTGAGATTTCACCCTCGGTTTCATTTGCTGCTTCGTTCAAACTGATTGTGATTCTCATCAAGGATCTTTGTTCCTTTGTAATGTAAATGAAAATCAGGGGTGGATAAACTTAATGCTCTTAATTCAACAGTAAAATAAAGGAAATGGCTTGTAGACACATCAGAGTCAAGAGTCACTGCTGGAGATGGATTACACGTTTGTTCTGCTGTTTTCTGTTCAGTATGATAATCTTTTTTCTAGTGTTTGATGGATGAGTGGCCCATCAACAATTAAGCACACATACACTTTGATTAGGCATAAATTATTGGAATGAAACATCAATATATTCTAACAGAAGTGTAGAGCTTACAGTATTTATTTTTGTTTAACTTTATAAAGAAACATCCCCTTAAAGCCCCCCTCCAGTGAAAATCAAGTGTTTAACCTTGTAAACATCTCCATGTGGTGTTCTTCATGTGCTACAAGACATATCAGGGGCAACATGTCATCTCCATGGCTGGGCCTGTCTGCTTTTAAACTGCAGTGTACCAAGGACAGGCTGAACAACACGTTTTCAGATCGGCAGGTTTGAGACGTCACAAACCTAAGGAGCCAATCCCGTTAATGGACGGGGTGACGCTATGCATATCATCATGCGCAACCTATGGCAACCACTTCGGCGATGTGCGAGCCAGCTGTAACCGTCATCGTACTACTAACGTTAACATTACTACTACCAAAGACCACATTTTAAGCTAGCTAAATTTTAACAAGTTGCCGCTTAATGATGGCAGAGACGTGTTTTGTTTTCGCGACAGAGGGGGCGGTTGGAAATGTGCATAGTGGGACTATGCAGATTGGGGAATTTTTAACGAGGGAGAAGGAGGAGATGCTGTGGGAGGATTTTTACAAGGTAATTAAACGTATTTTGCAGAAAAAACATATCGGATACAATTTATCATTTCAAGCAGAGCATTTTATTTATGTCTTAAAACATGACTGATGGACTTTAAGCCTTACAGTCAGACTCTTTAGAGTTTCCTGTCCCAGATGAGCTGCTGCAATAACAATGAGGAACAGCCACACAACATAACACTAAATATCGCACACAATCTGAATAAAATAGAAATAAAATTATAAATTTAGAAAATAATTTTCTCATACAAACATGGAAAAGATTTAATACCTAAACAGACCTTATATCAATATGCAATACCAATACGTGTCTAAAGACGAGGAAAAACAATAATGCAAAACAATAACCAGGACAGACACATTGAGATTATGAATATATTCAAACATATAAATCTTTCATTTGGGGATTTTTTTCTAAATCAGCAGTTGTAAGAGAGAGCAACTAGTTTCTGCAGCAATTATTTGAGCTCAAACTGAGCTTTTTTAAAGTCTACAGTAGCTGTATCTGGTTTCATGCAGGGCGAGCAGCGCACTGAAAATCCATGATAAAGAAGAAGCACAGCTGTAACATGCAGCAGAATAACGTTACATTTATCTAAATCTCTTCATCAACATAACTGTTCTCATTTCTTGAAATAGAGCTGAGGAATATGATATTCTGTATAATGTGAGAAGATGTGATCCTCTCAACCTTATCGTACCGCTCCTGGGCACTTTTGTTACCCTCGTGTGGGTAAAGTTATAAATATCAAAGCAGGACTGGATTAATGTGATAAAAACACTGATTTGGAAGGTATTTAATTCACTGGATGAAAAAGGAAAAAAATATGTTTGTTGTTTGCTACTAAACTTTCCATTTCACAACATATATTGATACCACAATATGAAATAAGACACTTTAATAGACATTTTAAACCATATTAAAAACCATACATACATCTACTAGCTGCAAAGTCATACGAACAAGATTTAATCACTTTGGATTTAGTTTAAAAAGTGTTTATTTTTCCCATAAAAGTAATGATCTTTATTTTCCCAAGGATTATAAAAGTAACATCTGATATATTCCTGTGTTAGAAATATGAAAAGGATTTTCTGACTTATTAAAGCAGCACCAGATCAAAGTCGAGCTGCCTGTTTTCGAATGCACGGCCGATCACAAATGCACTTGAAGCAACCTTTCGTCTGCTGCTGTGATATCTGTGGTGTGAATGCCGAGGGATTCCCTCAGTCCTAATGATTTCTCTGCAAGTCTTCATCACTAAAAGATATCAAATGGGAAAACAAACTGATCAGAGAGAGCTGAAGCCGTATCAATAATCCCTTCACGGTCAGGCATCAGAGCTGAGCTGAAGTGAAATCAGAAATGTGTCTGCTTCAGAGACGAACCGGTCGGGTCCCGCACAGCGGAGGCCACATTCAGCAAACTCCCTCCATGTTCCCTCCCGGCCGCTTCAGACGGACGTCAAAGTAACTGTAAGGTTTTAAATTAATAACTGAGCCAGGTGTGAAGTTCAGACATGTTTCAGTCAGAGCGCGCTCAGTATTCAGAGCTCAGGAGGAGGAGAACATGACATGTGGATAACTGTCTACAGCAGACGTGACCTCTGACCTCATCAGACAGGTGTGTTTATTGAATCTGATTCAGTGCAGGAAAGACAAAAGAGCTGCTCCGGCTGACTGTGTGTACGCACACTTACATTTGGGGTTACCGACACTTCTTTGTGTTCTGTGAAGGCCTCCCACGCACAAGGTAAAACACAGCAGTATCCCTACACACACTCACACAGGACCACTTGACTCAAAAGCTCCTTTGAACACAGAGAAGGAAAGAGATGTCACAATTTGTCCTTCCTCTCCTGGTATCAATGTCCAATATCGATCCATCCCCGAGTCTATCGGTTCTCATTACCTGTCCTCAGTAACTTATCTCAATTGTTATGGCTGTGACTGCTTCCAAAGCCCCGGCCGGCTCTCTGTCTCTTCCAGGTCATCCTTTATAGAAGCGGAGACGTCTGGCGAGTCCTAATAAAGACATATCCTCTGCGAACAAATCAATGCTGACAGTGTGTTTGCATAGATTAGGAGTTTCCACCGCACCATGATTTCTCATCAGACACATGATGAGGAGAAGGGAGATTGGCATTTGAGCGGGGGATTGTTGTATGGGCCCGGCTGATTTGATTGTGTTTGCATTTCATCTGCCAGCATTGATGGAAACGATTTTGATCCACGCGTCGCATTGTCACCTCGGCGGCAAACCCTCTCAGGTGGAAAATACATGCATTTCACATTCCTATTTCAATAAACCTCGGCAACCGCCTTATAAAGATGGGCGAGAGATTATATTTCCTGTGTTGATTGAACCGGATGTCAACAAGGCTTCAACAATAAAAACAGAAGATGATGGAGAGAATCATCTAAGGCTACAGATTTGCCTCGTGCTTTATGAAAGTGAATATTTCTTACATGCATCACATTAATAAACTCTTTAATATTCCTTCTAATATAATTTCAACCCCCAATAAGGGAGTATAACCCCTCCTATAACCCACTGCATCAGCTCCTGCTCTCTGCCAATCCTTTGAAATCTAAACACGGCGATGACGTCGTCGGTAAATCTCTTAAAACCATATAACTAATAATGTGTTATGGCACCGCAGGGCTAACCCCTCGCGTCTGTACACCAGCGAGGATTCATTAGTATAAAATATGTATTTCCTGATTGACTAGATCCCGGATTGTAATGTGATGACATATTTAATTTCTGATCCAAGGGGGAGATAAGCTAGGCTAAGCTGAGATGATCTGTAACCTTTATTTTAATACCTCCATACTCATCCGCAGTATTATAGCAGCCAATCACCTCCCTCACACCAGCCTCCACCCCCCTCGCTCTGTCGCTCTACCGCACCCCTATCCCTCCTCTTCTTCTCAGTCCTGTAGGTCAACAACAAGGATGCTGATAAATAGCTTTACCTTTATTCACAGGAGGTCCCTTTACATGCATGACATTTGGTAAAATGTGAAAGCAGCACGAGGCTCGCTGCTGTTTTGTTGTCAAAAACGCAGGTGATTTCAGGACAGAGGCTTCCTAATGGCGCTGGGGCTGCACAAGAGTGATTAAACATGATCTTTAATGGAATATTGAAGAACAGCCCTGCTGCCATTTAAGCAGAACCTGATAGGCCTCTGAGCCGCGGTCTAATGACCAGGAGGAAATAAGAGAATCAGGGGGGGAAGAGGACAATGTAGTCCTAAATGAAGGAAATGGCCTTGTACCACCTGCTAAGCATCGATCAGAAGCCAAGGGGACTAATTGATAATGCATTATTAGCCGCTTCTCTATAATGGGACTTGTATTTCATCCTGCCCTTGATTGTGGGACGGCGGGGGATGGATTTGGCGATGAAGCACCGAAAAACAGATGGCAAGGTGAATTGTTCCCGTGACACATCTGCCAGCGTGTTCTGAGAGGCTTCTCAGGCAGGTCAGCACATCACTGCCTGCGTCCGTGTGTGCGTGTTTATGTGCGGAGGCAGACCTTTCCCGTAGCAACGCGACACTCCTCAGAGTGAGAAGGAAGTCAGAGTGGATTTAATTGAAGCCTGTGTTTGTCTGGCCTTGAGACAATTGCAAGCCTGTTTGGAGCGGTGGGAGTAAAGTGAGGCGGGCAGAATTAAAAAACGAACCAGCTGTGCTGATTGATCTTGCCGATAGTCTCATACAAAGGCCACACTCCTCAGTGTCTCCCACTGTGTGTGAGTTGTATTATTATTTGGAAATGTGGGCCTGTTCCTTTCCAAGTCAGTCTTGACATACAGGAATTGTGAATTACAAAATTATCAGCAATTAGTGGAACAAAAGTGAATGATAATTACCTTTTGTCAAACAACAACGCTGGCGTTCAAATCTCCCACGCACACAGCCGGAAAATATCCCGCGTTAGCCCCGCGCTCTGAAGGGATTGTGTGTTCCTCAGTCTCACAAAGCTTTCACAAGTTACATGTACATGTAAAGACATGTTATCGATGTGCCTGTGCAGTCCATGCCGCGGTATGTTTGGTGAGAGCATTTAAAAGTCTCTGTGGTCATGTTGAATATACCATTCTTGAATGGTATTACATTACTGGTTCATTCCTGCTACACAGTGTACAGTACTTCAGCTCTGCAGCAGGATTGAAACATTTTCAAACTGCATTTCCAACTACATTTCCAAAGGCGCACAGTCGTCTGTGTACCTTTGTGGAGAGCTGCTGGTGCTGAGAGCTACATGGAAATATTTGCTCGGCTTCATCTACAAGTAGTTCTGAGCCTTCCGTGCCCTAACCGAGACGTCTGAATAAAATGTGGTCTGTATGCCGGGATGAAATGCAGCACATGCATTACCCAGGCCACTTGTACTGCCCTTATGTTGAGCAAATAGAGGCCAAAGTTGCAAATGTGCTTGGATTCCACAATGTGCCTCAAAATGAGCCGTTTCTACACGGTGGGATTGAGAACGGGTGCCGAGAAGAGCCGGTAAACTTCGGTTGCTTTTTTTTTTATTATAGCCGAGAATTCGATGTTTTTCTCATTTTCTGTTTATCACTAAAACAATTTTATCCTTCAGCTTACCTCCGCATCCCCTGGAAATAAAAGACGTGAGAGTTACGCAGACAGGAGGAGACAGAGTGGGAGTTTGCGGTGTCAATCAGCACCTGCTCGGCTCAAATTCGTTTAAAAATAGGGGGATCTGGGAGGTGTAGTGAGGGAGCTGACAGCTAAATAGTCCATGGAGATTTTTGATAGGCAGAGGAACTCAGCGGCTGACAGTTAATGCTTTGTGTGTTTGGCCCAAAGGAGCCTTTCAGTAAAGGTATTTTACACACTCCTGGAACAAACATCAGCTCACCGATCTCCTCCTTTTAAACCAGAAGCTGCAGGGTGTCCTGGGTACGGGGCAGTAGTGCGGTAGTGAAAGGACTATTTTATGCGGCGCGGGAAGAAGACTAGCTTCTACCTCCAAGAAGTGATGTATAAAGTATGAAAAGGGAAACTGAACATTTCTCTGTAAGCATCACAAATAAAGTGAGGGGTTGTGGGATGCTGCTTTTATAACCAAAAGCATCTAAACTTAGTGTAAACTGTACTTTCAGAGTTTTCTGCACAGTCTCAAGTAAGCAGATGGAGGCTTGTCTGTGTTCTTTGGGTCAGGTGGGTGAGCGAGTGAAAAACAAGCGGGCAAAAGTGTTCTGCCTCGTGCTTCAGGGAATAAAAACCCAAGTCAATTATCAGCAGGCTCCTGCCCACATACAACACTTCTGGATTCAGCATCGTGTGGTCATTCCGTCCACCACAAACACACACACACACAGAAAATGCAGAGGCGAGTCACATGTGTTCGAGGCATCCGTCTGACAGGAGCCGCTGCTCAATGAGGCGTGCTGACAACAAGAAGAGCAGCAGTCCCGCAGCCATCAGGAGGCAATCTGGAGGATTTTATGCATTTTCAAATTAATAATTTATCCGTTCACGTTGTTGTAGTCCGAGAGTTTGTTTTTCTGAGGATGTTTGTTCTTTCCTTTCTTTTGTGTCTCCAGAGATCACAAACACGTATTAAAAGGGCAGTCAAAGGGCAGATGCTTGCTTTCAAGTGTTCAATCACAGGACGGTTCACGTGCATATTTAAGAAGGCGAGAAAGAGGAAACGAGGATTGGCACGTTGTTGGTGTCGAGTGAATCTTTTCCTCTTCCCTCTGGGCTCGTTTGTGTCGGAAATTTAATTTAATCACTTTAAATGAAAAGGCGGCTTTTCATTGCTTCCATCCTCTTAAATGTGATGATTTGCTGGTTTGCTTTATTTCTGACGGCTTACTGAATATCTTAAGGTTTGCTGAATTCGTCACCTGGAGCTCTGGGAAATAGTCTTTTAAAACAATTCACGCTCAGTAGATTAATTCATTTATTAATCAGGAAAATAATCATTAGATCAATTTGTGATGGAAATTGCAGATAAATGACCCTTTATGGGTTCTTTGCAATCCTTTGGAACGTCGTCTCTCTCGTCAGACGTCATTTCTGTGAAATATTCCCCCTCCAGTTTTTCACATCTGCATCTGTGCATATTCTCCTCCAGCTCCCAACATGGTAACTCTATCAAACAAAGCCCAGGGGTCCCTTTTGTACTTTCATTCCATTTTCTCCATTTTTTCCAGCGTCGGGTTATTTATAAAGTCCACAATTCTCTGTTTCTTGCATCAACTATATGAAATATTAAAACGGTCACATCTGAACAAAGAAATGAATATTTAAAGACTCAATCCGTGTTCAGTCTGCAGCACTTCATCCCCTCATGCGTCACATTGTAGTCGAATCTGGACCCAACAACAAGGTTCGCAGTGGATTGAGAAGCATGTAGAGACTCGGCATTATGTGACCACCAGGGCCAAAAGAATAATATGTAATTCTTAAGGGGTTTAAAGCATATAGACGGTATGTTATATGTTTTCAAGGCTACATTGTGAAACATGTGTGTCAGAGAACACAGCTATGTTTCACTGTGTGTGAGGCTCGTATGACCTTGTATGTCTTATTCTGCTATGAGACATGGCAGGTATGTTACCATTCTGCTGTGTGCTCGAGAACTCTCTAGCTTTAAAAGTGAAGCTGATGCAGAAGTGCCTTAAACCTGCATTCTTTCTAATGGCCAGCAGGGAGCGACACGACTGTTTACAAAAGATGACCCAACGTCTGAGTTGATTTATTACATGAGGTAACATTTTCCTAACAAATTTATGGTCTTGATTGCTAGTTTCAAGTCTTCTTTGATACCTCATGATGTTGCTCACCTAAGTATTTGTCCACTTTAGAGTAAAAGTAGACGATAAAGCAGGGTGTACTTAAAGGGGGGTATGAAGCTAATTTCAAGCATATTTCACTCTGTAATACGTGTGGAGTACCTTAGCATAATTTACAGGTCAAAAAACATTGTGGTGCTCTGTGTAGACTCAGTCAACTCTGTCCCTTTAAGAAACCCCGCCCCTACAAGCCTACTTTCTTCTGATTGGCCAGCTCTCTGAAGCCTGCTGAGGAAAAAAACATGTTGAAAAAAAACTGTGTGAAACCTGGCGTTCACAGCAACTGAGCTGACAAGCCTGGGGATTACTCCAACATACTTTAACCTACAGATTTGAAACTCCACACACGTTTAGTGTGAACATCCAACATTGTACAATTCTATACATGTCTTAAAAAGTAAAGTAATACCCCCTCTTTAAGTGCGCTGCCACCGTTGATTGACAAGTTGTTACCTCGGTGCTCTGTTGCATCTCTTACATGGTTGACAAAGTGTTTCCAACCCGTCCAAATATGGTCATTTCTGGTTCCAAAAAGCAAAATGGCAACAGCCAGAATGTCAAACACAGGGCCTCAGAAGGAGGGGTTCACAAACCAGTGCTTGAGAACATGATGCTTGAGAACCATCTTTGTGCCTTTTTTATGTCAGATTTGTGGGTATTACTTTGTCCTATACACACGCTCAGGAAAGACTGACTCTGAGACGCACAGCAGTTTTTGTATCCACATGGCAGCACAATGTTGTCAGTGAATATCCAGAGGTTTCTCATGATGTTTAAGGTCAGTGAACAAGCGAAAGCAGCCTGGTTCTGATTTTTCTTCATCAACATTTTGCCACTTTTCTTGAAAAGCAGGAAGGTCTCACAATGATGAAGTGCTAAACTGTGCAAGTTTGTAGCAAGGAAAAGAACTTGACTTTGAAGTGAAAAGGTACATTTTCCCTGCCTGGTACAAGGTGTTCAGACTGACACCGAATAAGAACACAGCATGAACAAGCCATGAAATTACTGTTTAAAATAGAGCAGTAGTTTTACATTGTGATATTCTAATGTAAAAATAACAGATTGCTCGGAGAGATTAGCAGTATTATAGGCCTATATAATATGCATATTGGAGGTAGAGAGCTAATGAGTGCTAATTAAAACTTTGATACGTATAGAAACAGTATGTTCGTCTCGTAACAAGAGGAGTCATTACTTATAGATGGAGAGGGATATTAAAAGAACAAATGTGAATCTTAGTTAGTACTTCAATAATGCACCAAAAGACATTTCCCAGCTTTGTCGGAAGACTTTCGAAGCTTCTGTTCCCCCAGGCTGTTTACTGAATGCTGTTTGTTGTGCTGAATATTTACCAATCGCCCACACACCTTCATTGGATTACCAGAAACCTCTGCCTCCTTACTCAGACAACACTGCCGGCCAAAGACCCGAGAGGGACCGAGCGATCATGAGGGAGGGCTAAACCCTAATGCAATTTGTATGGCACAGAGCACTCTGCAACCAGATGGGAGTCGGAGCTGACTTACCTGAAGCCGTTTTCCTTATTTACTCCGGCGCCCAAGGCCATGTCAGACAAGGGGGAGAGAAACATGTTAGCCCGAGCAAATTATCAGGGCTTTCATGTGGGTAACGTTCTATCAGATCCTCCCACTCTGCAGAATGTAATGGAAGCAGAGGCAAAGAGCTCAGGGCCTTCACCTCGACGTGCTCTCATTCGAGGTAGGACAAGGTGTGTGTGCGAGATAAAGGAGCAGGTCCCAGTCAGTCCCGGCCTGAAGACTGTGGCATATAGAACATTCTGCTCTTGCCAATCATCGGGGTCAGGATATTGGATGGAGAGTAATTACAACCAGGGCACTTTGGTAAGGGCACGCTGGTAAATCACAGCCCTGCCTCTGTGTGTGCGCGCGCTATTAAGGAAAGGTTAGCCAAACTAATTATGGGAGGACAGTGTAAATAGAAAAATCCATTGCTTTGAATTAATGTCCGTTTGATGTAATCAGTCGGAGCGTTTCTATGGTGTCCGGCGACCACATACAAACACGAAACATACACGTGAAAAGCTGGTTTTCATGTCTGCCTTGTGATGTCTGTCTGTGCTTGTTGACACTGAAAAGCTATTCACACGCGTTGTACATCGATTCATTATCACTTTCCAAACCTGTAAACACCTGTGCAACTAAAAAACACAACCTGCGCATCATTTATTTGTGCATCATGGTGCTTTGTTGTGACATCCTGTGTCGACTAAGAGGGCGGTTGTGTGAGCGATAAATATGGCAGTGATATGTCTTACAGAGTGGAGATCTCACTCCTCTGATGCATGCAGTGTGCATCATTATCACGACTATTTCTGACATGATATTCACTTGATATCATATCCGCACTTATTCCTGTGCAGATCAGAGTCTGAGTTCACAATTAGTAACAGAGGCAGAGTTTCAACACAGGCCTTTTTAGCTCATGACTTTCATTAGTGTCTCTTCTGTCCTGCACCATTTACTCTCCACCCTCTCGGCTCCACCTGAGTCTCCTTGGACTGGCATTGGACTGAACCTAGCCGGATTGATTGGAGCACTACCTCCTCGCCTGTTTGTCAGCCATGAATAATCTGTAACGACATTCAGAGCATCAGCGGGGGCCTTGCAGCGTGCATTCATTGTGGAAAATGGACAGCTCAATCAAAAGAAGCTCTTGAAAAGCTGGTCATAACCGGAGGCAGAGCCTTGACCCAGAACGCTGTCCCACTGACTCGAGTCGCAACCTCACCGACAGCCCTGAATGGGAGGCCTGGCTGCTGTTCTCTGTGAACTCGGGGCTTCGTGTTTGCCTCCCTCCTCCCCCCCCCCCCTGCTCCCGTCTCTCTCGCTGTTTAATAGAGCCATGCTTCACCCAGAAGGCCACGTTATCCTTGTTTGGAGACAGACGCTCATGGCGCCACCTGCCATTCTCAGCTCTCCACGTCAGGAGGTGTGGGCCACCCATCACCCCGCTGCTTTACATGGTAATGAAAGTGTGCAGACTTGATGATGAAGCAGTTCTGCCCTTGGCTCTTTGACCTGGGGTTAACTTTGGATTATTTACACGTAGTGATGCTACGTACTTGTGTTTTTAGACTGGTTTGAACAGGCAGTTGAGCTCCAAAGCTGTGTTTTGACAGCCTGGCTTGGTGACAAGGTTTCTTCCAGTAGAAAAGTAAAGTAATTGCTCTGAGGAAGAGCACATTGTTGGTGCCTTGAAAAGAAGTTCAGGACTCTGGTGATGCCGGCGATGACACTTATGCCTTCCTGTACAAAGACGAACGGCAGGAGGAAACGAAACACTTAAAGCATTCCTTTGACTGAAGGCCAGGATGTGCAGACGGCGCACTCTCAAAAAGCGTTCATCTGTGATGTCTCCCCTCAACCATTGTGAACTCTCTCCCTTGAAATTGTGCAATCCCCTGATGTAGAGTCACCCAGCCCTAATCCTCCTATATCCACTGATGAATCCCGGCCTCACACACAGTAGGGATGGGGCCTAATTGAATTTCCTTGGTTTCAATGAACACACACTCAGGACCTGCAAGTTCCAGTCCTTGCCTTTGATAAGCAAATGACCCCTATGGAATTGAGGTCACAGCCTGCGAAAACAAGAGAGAGGGAGAGAAAAATAAAGTCCGGCGCTCAGACAGGCCCAATATCGACTCACCCGGGATTGAGTCCAATGATGTTTACCCTGTGTGTGTTGAGCCCCTGTTGGTTCAGGGGGGAATTCATCCCACCCTCACACACACACACACTCACACACACACACACGCACGCGCACACAAAGCAAGTGCTCCAGTCTCTCACAGTGCGACTTGTAACTTCTTTACATTTGAATGCACTGCAAATATAAATAATCTTGTCTTTGCAGCACATTAGAATAAAGCGGAGTGCAGTCAGTGTAGATGTGTCCTTTGTGTGTGTGTAAGTGTGTCCCCGTGGATCTAGTAATAGCTTGTATTATACTTCATTGCCTGAAGACCTTGCACAAGCTCCACCGTACAATAGTAAGGTCAGTTAATTCATGAACTCAGCCACTCTACATCTCTCCCTCTCCTTTTTTATTCCTTCTGTTTCATTTGTTAAAACTCAGGAAGTCTTGAGGCAGAAAAGTGTGTTTGCTTTGGAGTCTGCGAGCCCGGCCCAGAATCCACAGCCTGGGTGCTTTTGCAAATGCTGCTTTTAGATACAAGCTCGGCATTTCCTCTGTGCGCTTTATACACTCACAGGACATCAAATTAGCATTGCACATGGAGGTCACTTCACCCCAACAGTGACAGTCACTTTAATGTAACTCTCTCTTTAAATATTGTCTACTGATCAACAGCTTCCTTATTCCTGTGCTGTTACAACAGTGTAGCTTTACAAGCAGCAATGAGTGATTTAGACTTCTTTTTATATTGCCCTGGGTTCTGCCTCGCAGGCAGCACAGCAATCACCCTGACTTAAGTTGCTTGAGGTTGTTGGGGCTGTTTGCAGGAATTATTGAAAGGCTGAAAAGAGCATTTCAAACTTCCACGCATGATTCCCAGAGAAGATGCTAGAATTTTCCATTAAAGGACAGAGCACAAGGGTCTAAAGATGGAAACACGACATGGTTTATTATGCAGACTATCAAGATGATGTAATTTTTTTAAGTAGGGTTATTGCACTACTCAAACCTGAAAATCTGGGGCGGCAGTTTCGCTTAGTTGTTAAGCGGTTGTGTCCCATGTACAGAGTCCACAGTCCTTGATGCGGTGGCCCCGGGCTTGACTCTCACTCTCGGCCCCCCTGCTGCGTGTCGTCCCCGCTCTCTCCTCCCCTGTTTCAGACACCATCCACTTTCCTGGCTCTCAAATAAAGACAGAAAATGCCCAAAATAAATCTTACCAAAAAAAACTGAAAATCTGGACGACCAAAACATATTGATAACAGATGGACAAGATTGCTAAGATGATCTTAACTTGGGGGCTAGACTCAACATGTTGGGTAGCAAATATTGCAAATAAACATTTAATTTTTCCTGGTGACCTCTTTGAAACCAAACCTACACTCCCTCTCAGGCTGCTTTAAGTAATAATCTTGAAGATTTTCATTTAAATAAATGTCTGTTAAGTCTCTATCGCCAAAAGAGGTGTCACAATGGTGATTGAGCCTATGGCCCTCTGATTAGAGTATTACACACTGGGTGTCTGGGTGGGAAACAATCACAAGCGGCTCCCAGTTAGTGACGTGGGTTCCATCACCCAGCAGTGGTTGGTCTGCCAGAGAGGGTAGGCGGAGCTAAGCGGCTGCTTTACATTAATCTACTATGGCTGAACAAACAAAGAAAAGAGTTACAACCGGAGCCAACCGTGGACGTCACACATGCAACACTGTCTGGATATCTGGGAAGTGTGCTCCCGCAATTACCGTTTATCGCCACAGGTGCTGCCAAAGAGAACGAAACTGTCTGTGTTTTCAATCAGTGTGAAGTGACCCATATGGAAAAATAAACAGATTCACAACAGCGCTCTCTCACAGCTCGATCATAACACTACTTTACTTTGTTATGCAAATGGATGAAATGATTTTTATAGTTCATGTATTATAAGTGTTGAAATATTAAATGATTAGTAAAACATCATAGCTGATTTGCACAGTGATAATAAGTCATAAAGTGTGCAAACAAGGGGATCTGAATGTTCCATTTGTGTCTGTGTAAAAGCTCACATTCGTCTGGTTATTATTCAATGCAAAGTCACAGTTTTTTTTTTACATTATGTGTAAGTACAGTAAAGTGGAGTAAGTTGCCCCTTTGCTCTCCAATAAATGAACTCACCAGGGTTCCCTCTGAAAGCCCAGGACTTTCATGGTGTCAATCACATAATCAGCTTTTAAAATTCACGGTAATTTCACTGAGGTTTGGGATATGAGCTCATTTATAAATGGGCTGCAGATCAAAACGAAGGCTGGGGGAATCGTGTCATGTTTTAATTATCCTTTAACAGGAATGGGAGCGCGTGCTCTGTATCTTTGCAGGAAAGGAAGTGTAAATTTCCTCTTGCTCCTTTTTAGTTCCTGACACCTTGGAGGCAGCTCGGCTCACTATTAGAAATCGATATTGATATAATTGAGTCATAAGTGTGTCGGTGTCCCGTTTCCATGAAGACGCAGCTTTCCATGAATCCAGAGCGATGTCGTGTCAGTCATCTGTGAGGGCTGTTTGTGAAGCGTTTGTTTCACTCGCAGCGTCCCAGTGGAAAAGAGTTTATAAAACACCAGTAAATAGAAGCCTGTCCGATAATTATTAACTGCTCTAAAATTACAGTCCCATTTTGTTCCCAAAGTGATGAGATTATTTTGTCCTACTTATTAATTGGAGTGAAATTGGACAGAGTGACTCACAGCAGTGTTACTGGAAGGTGTCAGACACAGAAAGCAGGTAATTATGGAGACAGGAAGAGATAAGGAAACAGAATGCAATTACCCCGGCAAGCAGAGCTTCAAATTGCTCCTCTTTGGATTTCTCACCTCAGGTTGCTATTGTTCATGCTTTGCATCTCCATACTGATCTTTATTTCTTTCACCCGCTAGCTCAGAGAAGAAGGAGGGTTTGCAATAATCAAATAAACTTCCACTCTAAGCAGAGTCAAACAAAGCGCCAAACACGGCTTAATGCCGAGTTTTAAATGTATGTATTCAAATATATTTATTCAAATCGTTATGTGCACGTTTAGTGCTGTGAGCTCAGGCCATCACATGTTTCACAGGCTTCAGAATTTAGCTTCATTTAGCTTTCAAGTTTGAGGGCATTCTTCAGAGTGATATTCACTATCTCTGTCCTCCACACTGCGACTCTACTGCTGTTGCAGCCGTGCGTCCGTATAAAGCATGCATGGCCTTTTTCTAAGACAGGTTTCAGCAGGCACACAAACAACGAAAAACTGAATACAATCCCTCCCTGGTGTGCGAGATATAAATTGCACTCTGCTGCGTGTTCTGTAAATAAGTGTAGATGTAACCAAGAAAAATCCTCTGACTCTCCTGCTGCATCGACTTAATTTCATTATTATATTTCAGTGCTGTGTCTGATTTATTGTTTAGAGTACACAAAGTGTATCAGCAAGAAAAGCATTGTTGTTGAACTCCACGTGTGGAGAATTTAAATGTTGTATAAGGTGCATGGTTTTATTTCTTTAAGGGAAAGGCCATGCTGCTGATCTGAAGGAAGAGGGAGAGTTTCTTCATGCTCCATTTGTTCATTCTCTGTAGTGCCCATTTTGTTACTTTAGCCATTTGTTTTAGCGTTTAGGTGCTCTCTCAGCCTGTGCCATACACTCTCACTGCACACACACACACACACATCCGACAGAAGAAGAGAGAGAAAGAAAGTAGAGTGAATTCCTCAATCCAGCCTTTTATTTCAAAATGAATCCAACTTTTTTTGAGAGTTTTCTTGGCTGAATTATTAAAGCCAGTTTGAGCGCACACATCACTTCTTTTTTTCCTTGTGAATTAGATGTGAGTGAAGAAGGTACACGAGCACGTTGGTGAAATCTTGCACACAGCACGGGGTGGTGTTGTTGACGCTCAGAGTGGCGCTCCAGGGCTGGATTCACTGCTCGTGTACTCACATTTGCTGTGATCGCATATAGCGAAATCTACCGCATTTAGTCGCTAATACATGGGGGGTCTGCCGCTGACCCTTGCTGCTACTTATCACCGCGTTGCTGCCGGCAATGGAGTCACTCCGACAGCTCATGTCACCGCCGGGCCGGCTTGCTCTCACAGATCCGAGCACAGTTTGTCTCAAATTGTTGTTTACGACAAATTCCCCATTTTTGGGTTTGATGAATACTCTGATCAGTACAAGAGCTTTATGCAATTGCTGTATAGGTTTGATGGCCTGATAGGTGCCACTTAGTCAAGCTTCAGTCTGGAGCTGGAAATGATCATTGCAGACAGATCAAGTGTGTGAGGGGAGTGTACGAGTGTCACAAAGTGCTTTTATGTAAATGGCAGCTGAAGAGCGGCTCTCTGCTGAAGCTTAAATATACAGCTGCGTGTCCGTCTCAGGGATGTGTCCTCTGTGACTGTGACATGTCCCGCGTTCATACGAAAGGTTCAACACCTCTCCCTCCAGAGAGGAAAGATGAGACAGAGAGAGAGAGAGAGAGCTGGAAGCTGAAGGAAAACACGGCAGTCTCTTCATCAGAGGGAAGAGAAAGTGGGACACATGGTGGGGATCAAGGTTGAGCTCAATATAAAAAAAAAACAGTGGATTACAGGCCCCAAATAAAAGGTCAAAGGAAAATTAAATGAAAGAGTGCTTGTGAAATATCAAAAAAGAAAGGACTTGGACAGCACAATATTGTTTTTAGAGCTTAGCAGAATGGATTTCATCCCAATTTCGCTCTGTTAGAGAAGGATTGTCTTTACTCTCGTCTTGAAAAGAAATAAAGCTATTTTTGCGCAGCTGTGCAGCAGCAGCATCGCTTATATCAACACGGCGGTGCAAATGTGCCATAGATTGTGAACTCTTCCCCCCCTTCCTGGATGTAATAATAGAGAGGCAGGTCGTGCCGAGTATTTTTGTTTGTAGTGCTTGTTTAGCGCTGCCTTGTTCCTTCCCAACTGTTGCCGTTTTAACGCCCTCCAAATTACACCGCGGATAGCTGTGAGGCTCTCTTCTCATTTTCCTCAGTTAACAAGCACTCTGTTTATATATGATTATGGTTCTCTGCCTGTTTATCCTGCCCAGCTTTTTTAAATTACTTTGCCGGTTTAGTTCAAGGTACAAAATGCTCTAAAGGATTCATTTCAGCCCATTTGTTTTCCTTCAGTGAAGAAATATTTACTGTCATTTCTCTTTTTTCCCGCTGCTTTCAATCGAGCTGATGGGGATAAACCTGAGCTCAGAGATTTGACGCTTATTTCCGTGTTTGCTCCGCAGCGCTGCCAATCATGCAGGTGACGATTGACATCACCAGACAGCAGGTGGAGAAGATCTTCGGCCTGGACGAGTACTGGTGTCAGTGTGTCGCCTGGAGCACCACGGGAACCCAGAAGAGCCAAAAAGCGTACATCAGGATTGCTTGTGAGTGCATTTTAAAACCATCACTGTCTCATAAGAAATGCAAACCCTGCCTAACAAGGTGCTTACATACCGCATGTCGGTTTGTGAGAAGAGGATGTTGGGGAGAGGATTTTGGGTGGTTGGAGAGAAATTAACTTTCATTTAATAATTAGCCCAGAGGCCGTTAGGATCTGATGCACCACAGTGTTTTACTGTGATTATAATTCAGTTAAATCATCTACAAATCTCCTTTAGAAGAAGAAAACATCCGACCCTGGCCGAGAGAAACGGAGAATAATCTGCTGAAAGGAAGCCTTAAAGAAAGTGCAACTCTAAATGTGAGACTGCATTATTATACTCCATATTTTCACTGGATAAAGTATTTCAACAACGATCCCTCGGAAAGTAACCGGAATAAAAACAGATTTGAAATGTATTGCTGTGCAGCAATCATAACTCCGTCTGGGGACCGCAGACACATCCCTCGCCGCAGCCTCAAAAGCTTTATTAGAGGAAGCCATTTTACATTTGAGTATTTTAAAGCATTCTGCCCATTAATTCAAACATAAATATGCATTATTCCAGAAAGAGGCGAACGCAGCGCCGTCTCCAAACCACCAGACGTTTTGAAAACACACATTCATTATCCAGCCGCGTTTGAGAGCTCAACAAAGTCAGTTAGATGTAAGATAAGGACACACACGCTGCGGTAATAACGTGTGTGCACACACACCGGCTCACTTTCTCTATATCCACGTGCGCGCGCACACACACTCACGCATGTGAGCCTTCCAGGATTGTTATATCTTAAGTCTCCTCCAGTCCCGTTGTATCGGCTTTAATTAAATTAAATGTCGTAAAACTCTCTGCTTGTCTTAACGTCTCTCTCGTATGATTGGTCAGGACAGGCCCGACATCTGTTTAAAGGAATTCACCGGCGGCTCGTTGTACAATAACACATTACTTTGCTCTGAGTTAAACCCAGGGTGAACACATCAAATTTGCACCAACCCTTCAGCCATCAGCGACCTGTCGAGCTCATCTGATATAAATTGCCCTTTACCTGTGTAACTCCAGCCTGACTTTATGGACAGATATACAGCAGGACTTGTTGCAACAGTACGAGTATTCAATGACACGTTATGTGAAGCCCCACGCAGGCAGCCAGGCTTGCAGGAGCTCTTGTCCAGGCGCCTCAGGGCTCTGTTTTCGTGTGGCTGCTCCAAGCCCTCATACAGATGGAGGCTGGAGGCTGGCGAGGGGAGAGCGGGTGGGAGGGGTGGGAGAAGTGAGGGGTAATGCAATTGCTTTTGCTTGATGCCGGGCCCCTCTGGCAGCAGACAAGCATCTCTGAACCATCCAGGCAGCTTGTAATAAGCAACATGCTTGGTGCCACTGATCCCCGTGCGGCTCAGGGGCCAACTGGAGAGCGACATGGGTGGACAATTTAAGAGTGGAAAATGTAGAAATCATCACAGGGCCAAGTTTTGTAGATAGAATATTTTTATTTTAACATAAAAAGCTGTTAAAATATCCTAATTGGTTGTTTTTCTCTCCACCTTTTTTCCTTCAGACCTGCGGAAGAACTTTGAGGAGGAGCCGCAGGGTAAAGAGGTGGCATTGGACCAGGAGGTGTTACTGCGCTGCCATCCCCCCGAGGGAGTGCCAGAAGCTGAGGTGATACACGGATACAGGAGATATTTATAGGCCCACATCTAGCATCCTTTTACCCTTTCCTCACCGGGAGGACAAAGAGCAAAAAGTAGCTGAGGATCATCTCCGCTGCTCCACCAGGGAACAGACGGATGAATTACTCCTCCTAATTATTCGCCCTTATTGATTTATTATCTCGCTTACATCTCTGGGAAGCCGTATATCACATTGTCTCGTCACATCACTCAAGATAGGCTTGGAGGCTTCACTCCCCGTTTGGCATCTCTAAAGGCCTATCCATAATTAATGGGTCTATTTGCCTCGCTCTTTCCTTATCTCTTTCTCTATCTCTCTGCGATCTCTCCCTGTACTGCATGTCTCATTCACTTTCGTTCTGCTCATCTATCTCCCTCCCTCTCTCCCTCTCTCTCTCTCCCTCTCTCGTCATGTCTCTCGGTGGTGCGTGTCTGCGTTTAGAGGACCAGACTGGGGCCAGCTGTTTCACCTCGTCTGCTGCATCCTCCCAGTCCCAGATAGGCACTAACTGCTCTAATAACAGCACAAGAGGAGCTCAGGCCAGCCACTCAGACAGCCCAGACACCGGGAGCGGCAGACTAGCCAATCACAGCTCGACACTGTAGGGACAGTTTGCAGAGAAATGGGAAAGAAGGTGCCAACTGTGGTTCACCAGAAAAAGAACATCAGAGCAGAAGTCACCACGGGAGAAAACAGGGATAGCGTACAAGAGGAAGAAAGCCCAATTATATGCGGCACCGGAACTGGCAGTAATACCGTCTACAATGCTGCCATACCGGAGCCGCTCTCAAGACGGCAAGAGGTCAAGTGAGAGCAAGAAAACAAGCAAGCCAATCTAAGAGTACACCAAAAAAAGCAATAACATCACTTTTGGCTTCTAGGAGAGGGCGCAAAGAATACACAAAGCGTGATCGGTTTCACTCGCAGACCCCCAACGGCTACAGAGATCTCAAGCAGCTACAGAATAAAAGCTATAAAAAGAGGCTTCATATTAAGATCAGTAGGGTGTTTAGATAAATTAATTCCATCCCAGCATCAGTATCATCCAAGGCTACATCTGTTCTGCTTTTTGCCTGATTCATTGCATCAAACATAAATGTACCACACTGCTTTTCCTGTCCATGTAAAAAAAAATGTCTGTCCACTGTAGAGCTGCATGGGAGGGGGGGGCTGGTTTCTGTGCTGTAGCTGTGATATTTGACCGCTGAAACATATTTTCAGGTGGAGTGGCAGAGAAACGAGGATGTTCTCAACCCAGCCAGCGACCCCAATTTTTTCATCACGGCTGACCATAATCTGGTCATCAAAAAAGCCCGGCTGGCGGACACGGGCAACTACACATGTGTGGCCAAAAATATCGTCGCTCGCAGAAAAAGCAACTCGGCCACGGTCCTGGTCTACGGTAAGTGATAACTGCTTTCAAAAGGGGTCAGAGCTGCGTACGCGCAGGCTAATGAGAGGTCTGGGCTCGGATCATCCACAGCTGCAATATATACCGACATAAAAACAGCTCAAATGAATCATGTTTGCCTGCATGTTGCTTATGTTCTCCCACATTTCCACATTAACCTCTGCATGTTCTCTTGCATGGAAGGAACCTGGGTGAACTTCTCCTCTCATGCAGATTTAACACCGTCAGATTGCATAAGAAGAAAATCCAGCGTTAGGCATATGTGACATGTTGACAATCTGCATAAGTCAGCTTTATTTTCCTCCCTGCAACGAATAAAATCACTACATAAAGTGATAGTAGTGTATCCACACATTAATTAGCACAACTTAAAATGTTACTGGCAGCCATTCTGCCAGAGCTGGCAGTCTCCGATCTCGGGGCTGCCATCTTCCTCCTGCTCTGTAGTGGATCCAATATGAGAAGATAAATTGAATTAACAGGAAACTGTAAATAATGACTTGGCTTGATAAGCAGACTGATCTTTATTAAAATGCAGAGAGACAGCATATTTTCTATCACAGAGGATTCCCCGGGTACTGGTACGACTAAAGTTTTGCATACGATCTAGCCTGACTTCATTTTCAGCTACACGGTTCATGTTCGAGCCTCGATACAGGGAAATCACATGGGAGTCATGAAAGCAGCTTTTCTGCGAGGAGAAATGTATAATTTGGCATAATGCCTGACATGGAGTCTGCATTTCTAAAGACAATACAGTGCTGAGCTGTAACAAGCAGCTCTTACATTACAGTAGGTACACACCAGATGCCACAAATATACCAAATGCTTAAAAACCTCTAACCTTAAGTTTTTTAATCATAAAATGTTTAATTATTCAAAGGTTTAAGTTAGAGATCTAAACAACGCCTTTATTATGCTACATCTAAAAGAACAGTCAGAACAGGTTATTTAGATGGTGAATCTGAAACACATGAAAAACAATGCACTTCCCCTGTGAAATCACTGGCAGTTATGTAATAATAATTTAATTTCTTCTGCAGGTCTCATATTCAGGTTTTAGCTACTTGAATTAATTTCCTCTTAACTGTATTTTCAGCAAACAAACACTCAGTGGACTCTCAGTGGATTTAAGGTGTATGATGGGTTTAGATTATTAGAAACATGAGCATAGTGAGGGTCACTGTTTTACTTTGGATTCAACAGAACAGTGTGTTCACATAATCTGGTTGACAAATGTCAATGAAATAATAAAAGTGGAAGAGATACGACCTTCAATCAACTTCCTTAAAGTGGTAACCTCGAAGATCTCAGTATCGTTCTCTTTGGCGCCACCTATGGTGATAAAAGGTAGCACACTTCCCAGATATCCAGGCAGTGTTGCATGTGTGACGTCTACAGTTGGCTCCGGTTGTAACTCTTGATTTTCCTCACTGACGGTCGCTTTTAGACTGTTTGCCTTCATCTGAGTGTCAAATTTGTTTCCTTTTCTTTGGATTTTCACTTATTTTTGAAGTTGTATCTGTAGTCATCGATCTTTTCTTTGTTTGTTCAGCCGTAATAGATTACTGTTTACTGACAACACTTGCAGAGACCGGAAAAGCAGCCGTTTAGCTCCGCCTACCCTGCCTGGCAGACCAACCACTGCTGGGTGATGGAAAACATGTCACTAACTGGGCGCAGCTTGTGATTTTTTTCAGCGAAAGTCGCCACAGACAGCCAGTCTGTAATACTGCAAATGCAGAGGCTTTCATCAGTGGGCCACAGGCTTTAGATCGGCGATAGATAGTGACTTAACAGACATTTACTTACTTGAAAATCTTCGAGATTATTACTTTAAAGCAAATGTTGTAATAATGTGTTACCAGCTCCTACAGGAGGTTTAACTTATAGATAGTGCTGTGTGACTGTTGATGTGTTTGAAAGTCTGAGCATGTGCACTTTCTTGGTGAACATTTTCCACTGAAACGTGTTCGTTCTGAGCATGCAGCCAAGACCCACATTACCATACACTCCTCCAAGCCTCCAGCATAAAATAGAAAAGCACAATTATTCTCGCTGTTGATTAAAATTGATTAGCTTGTTGTTGAAAGACTTGCTCTGCAGATAAAGAAATCCACAGTTGAAATGACTGTGGAGGCACGAACGTTCACTCTCTTATTGTTTGCCTTTCTTGTATTGTCAAACAATAGTTTTCACTCTTGGACCTGACGAGAAATTGTGAACAAATTGCTGGGGAGCTTGCATGTGTAATTTTATTTCTTCTCATCACTCGATGTGCTTGACAAGATGACAAATGTATTACCATTTCTGTATTTATTGAGGTTTAATCACAATAGAAGTGGCCTTTTTAATAAAGACCTTTTACTGCCCTCCTTCATGGTAAATGTATGTAAGAAAGGAAAAATGCAATTTCCTCACAGCAGCACAGTCCGCCAAGCTAGCTGATCTCGCTAGTTGTAGCAAGTCATAATAATCGCTACTTTTCAAAGGGGGTTCAACAGGGGGCCAGAGATGCATTTTAACAAGGCCTGGCTGGTGTGACTGCACTCTGTGCTAAGAGGTAATCAGAGGCCGAGTTGCCTGGCAATTTACCTCGCCGTGGCGGGCAATCAATCGCATGGAGGGGGCAAGGAAATGATTCAGCCACGACAAGCACAGGAGAGAGTTAGGGGGAAATTAGGGTGGGAGTATGTACAGAGAAGGAACGACAGCGCTGTTCAAGTCAATAAATCAGGAATCTCGCTATCTTGTAGGCTGAAATAAACACAGCAGATACAGGAAGGAGCTGATTAGAAACCAACCTGTATGACTTGATGTAATCAGCCGCTGGGATCGAGCAGTGCGGCAACACTTACATGAGAATGTGCACAGGGTTCAGTAAGTGGCTGCAATAATAGGAATTCAGAGTTTTTGAGCTGCTTGAACTTTCAGTTCCACATATAAGAAAGGAAATAATTACACAGTGCTGTTCTCTACAATCTAAGAATACTTGAGTTTAAAGAATGACATGTAAAGGTGTGAAGTAAGCAGTGTATGTGTGGGAGCATAATCTGAATTACTGGAACAGGCAGTGTTATTAATTTTCAGGGGAGTATTGGGATTTACATGCAGCAGGCGTTGTTTTAAAAAACATATATGACCATAAACTTTTTACATTTCTTTATAGTTATGTTATTCTGACTCTATAATGTCTGTTTTGTAATGTCTCGCATTATCTTGGTGAAATTAGAAGGATGTTTTAAATGTCCACTAGTTATTTAGCTGCAACAGTGTCTCCCTCAGTGATAAGGTCAAAGATGGCAAGCTGTCATGTTTTTTTTCTGCTCCCTGTTGAAGCCATTTTGTATTTCCACTGCAGTTGGCTGTAATTCCGACTCGGACACAGGAAACAGCCCTCCTCTGCTCTCGCTCCTCCATTAGTTCACCTCGCAGGGCTGAACCACAGAGCGTAGCAGCAGTCACGATTATTCTAGCGCAACACGCCTCTTGTCCTTAGTGCATGTCGGGTAATCCTGGCTGCTCTGTCCCTTCATCCATTCACCCCTCCCTCCTTCGCTCCAACCATCCCCCTTCCCTCCCTCCCTCCATCCTCCCCCCTTCCCCACCGCTGGTCTGACAGTCAACGGCGGCTGGTCCACGTGGACCACCTGGTCGTCCTGCAGTGCTGTGTGTGGGCGTGGCTGGCAGAAGAGGAGTCGGAGCTGCACCAACCCGACGCCACTGAATGGAGGCACGTCGTGTGAGGGGCAGAACGTCCAGAAAAGTGCCTGCGTGGCCACCTGTCCAGGTAACTCCCAGGCAACCCTGTTTGTCCTGTGGCGCTTGGCTTCCTGTGGCTTCCTTTTTGCATTTTTTTGCATCTAGAAGTCATCAATTCATCTTTATTTTGGCTGTACCAGCACCCAGGTCTTCTTTAGTTGTCACTGCTTCTGTTGTTTCCTGCAATTAGAGCGCTTACACAGCAATGACAGAGCCCATCAGTGTTTACAGTGAGGCCTCGTCCTGAAAGTGATGCATTATTACCGCTCTTTGTTCACATATCTCTTTATCTCCTGTGCTGTTCGCAGACTCTGCTTTTATTTCACAGACCGGTCTCTGTTAAGAGACATGTTTCCAGCCATGGCAGCGTGTCAGACCAGCTAGTACATCTGTTATTGTTTGCTGCTCAAGCTTTGTAGTAAATATGTGCCGTAAAAAGCTGAATAATGGCGGCCTGTGTGCAATGTTTACGTGCGAGGAGTTAAGGGCGTTTCAATTGCCTGCTCTTCCTCTCTTGTGAGAGCGTCACAGAGGCAGAGAGTGTCCTGCCTGATACTGAGCAACACATATCGATCTCCGGTAGCCTGAGATGGAAGTCAAGCTGCTTCATTTGCAGTCCCACATTAGCCCCCTGACAGAGCAGCGATAGCGAGGAAGAGAGAGCAGGAATCAGATACAGTGTAAAGAACAAAGCGAGGCAGAGAGGAGGGAAACTGAGAAAGAAGTAGAGACAGCCTGAGTGTGTACGAGAGCTGCCTGTTTGGCTGCCAGCAGATCAGTGTATGCACATACAGCCGGGGCTGTGCAGCCGCGCTGACCGCAGGAGAAATCTCCCACGCTCGGTAAATAGCAGAGAGGGAAATCCAACACCTCTGGCAGTGGCAGCTTCTCCGAGCCTTAAACAGAGGTTATCTTCCTCAGTGAATCAGGGTGTTGCGTTACACTTTCCTCATGTAAAGACATCACTAGATGTCAAGCTTGAGTGTAAGTAACATGGCCCGCCGGAATACAGCAGTAGGAGGAAGACAAAGGAAACACAGAAATGCATGAAGCTCCAGGAGGACGCTATCTGGACGGATTTTGAATTATTAGCGGCGGAGCAAATGAGTAATGGAATTAGAGGTGTCCAGGGATGCTTGACATTCCCCCATAGCAAAGCAGGAACTGACCTCCATGAGCTTAAAAAGATTAATGTCAGTCCAAGCTGCTATTGTTGCACCAAACCACAAGGAGAAAGTGTAATTTCCCCTCTTTGGGTGCTGTGATAGAGATTGCATTGTGCCCTGTGAACACAGTTTGCAGTGACTTTGTGAGAAGAAAGACGTCCTTATTTTTTATCTCTTGATGAGAGAAGCTACAGCGACGTGACCCCGCTCTCACCTCCATCAGTCCGGATGTTTGGCGACAGAGAGGAGTATCTTCCTCCTTCTCTCACTCGTTACCTGTCTCAGACAGAGCATCAGTGGCGCAGACAGCCCCAGCTGTCGGACCCCGGAGAGGGCTCCCCTCAAGGCCGAAGTTCACCACGCCAGAGCCAGGGGGATGATGGGCTGTTGTTTCCAATCACAAGTGGCACAGCGGCTCTGTTGTGTACTCACAGACGTCCCCCAAGATGAACTGTCTGCTCCCGTCATTTGTCACGCAGCGCACACACAGCCCAGCAAAGACAACGCCCTGATGCGGCTGAATCCTCACTGTTGTTCATCCAATACATGATTAGCACATGTATGAATCATCAGCCTGAATAAAAGAAACAATGCAATCATATAAGAGCAGGAGAGGACAGATGAGACCAGCCTTGCAGAGACAGCGTCCTTACATACCTGATAACAACTTTAATTATCGCTGTGCTCGTGGCCTTCACAGGTCTAATCCACGAGATGCTCAGGAGATGATTTCAGCCCATTTCACGAGAAAGAGACTCGAGAAGAAAGACTTACGAGGGGAGCCGTAATGCTGCAGATAGAAATCATGTTATTTATTTAGACGCATCTGACATTTGGATTCAGAAGTAGTGTTCTTTATTTTTTAAAGTCAGCCTTGAGAGGCATTTTTTTCCTCCACAGTGCCTTTTGTTTTTCAGCTGCATTTTCAAACTGGCATGATTTCATGCTGGTCGTGTTTCACGAGTTCATTAATTATCCAGACAAAGATTCTTGTTGATTATTGGCTCTCTTGTGCATTTAAATTCCAGCATTAGATCTTTGAAATGGGTTAGCGCACAAATATATTTAGTTTTTCAGCTGATTATTTTTTGTAATTTGCAGTTGCAATCAGTTTGTGTTTCCCTGAACATATCGATGGCCTCACTGATATGCTGAACTCCTCCGGGGAGAGAGAAATTCTGTCAACTGAAGGGAAATTCACTGGAAACAAATCGATGTAAATTTGGACCCAACAACATGGAAAGGCTATAATTTGTCTCTGCCTGGCTTTATATATTTGGTGTTGAAATGCCGTCGGCCATGTGTTGTTCCACATTTCAAAAGAAGTACGATTCCTTCAGAGCTGCGCTGAGCTGCAGCCACATATTTTCTTCATATTTACTTCATATGGGCTTTCACAAACTGACACCGTCGACAACGGCCTGCTCAGAAACCAAACTCCACACATGTCTGCTCACAATGGCTCTTGTTTCAAAAGCTCCCACCTCTCTCGCTCTTTCTCTCTCTCGGAAAGTGTGAAGCTTGAGAGGCTCATCTGTATTTTTGTCTAAGTCTCTAAAGTGTTTAATGAGAGTTGGCGGAGGCCTGTGTGGCAGATCAGATGGGCTCCATGCTGCGAGAGACACAGGGAGCTGTGGAGGAGGAAGAGGAGGAGGCTGAGGCTAAAGCCTGAGGCTCAGAGCAGAGCAGATCAACACTTGAGACAGCCTGTAGCCAAACCATGCAAGAGCTTATCTTCATTTCTCCTCCCTCTCTCTGCCCAGTCCTTCCCCTTTGTCTCCATCTCATCATATCCCGCTGAAGGATCCCGCATGAATCTGCAGTCCACCCCTCACCCTTTCATTGACTTTCATTGCCTCTCTGCGGACTTGTGGTCAGAGCCAACAGTCACGGCCAAATGTCAGATCACGGCAACGTTTCAAACAAAGACACACAACTTGAGCCAAAAGCAAATAGTTAGTTTTCCAGCAAACACAGTGACACCTGCCCCGCACAAATAAATGGCACTGTTGCCGACGTGTTAGGGAAGAGTAAACATCCTGGAGAGATTTCTAACTGGTGTGAATAATTTAAATATTGTACTGATCCCTCAGGCTCGCCAGAGGAGTCGTGAGAATTCTACTAGATGGAAAATAAACAGACTCGGGGCTGGTGTATTTGTGCATGCGTACTTGCGAGCGTGTTTGTGCATGTATGCGCTGTACACATGCAAGTCAGCACCCATATGTCTACTGTCTGCACTGCAGGCGAATGTCTAATTCGGCTTTGGAAGTGAGCACTCATGTGTCTCTGGATATTATCAGAGATTCTTCTGGAGACTTCATATTTTATCCGAAGAATAAATAAAGGCTGTGGCTAATAAATGTGACAGAAAGACACATTAGTTCGGTGCAGAAAGGCGGTGGCCATCTGGTGACAGCTTTGCATCATTGTGTTCTTAATCATTCTGTGCCGTTTGCTTTGGCTCGCTCTCTTCTTCATATGTCATGCTGTCTGTCTTTGTTTGTTCTGGTTGTTCAGTTGACATAAAGGAGGAGGTTCAACAATCTGATTGTGGACTGTATAAAAAGTGGCACAAATACAGACTAAGGTTTGGTGACTAATCTCTTTCATCACCTCCTTCTGTGTCTAAGCTATCGCCCGCCTCCATGGGTGTGTGCTTGTCTCCGTCTTTAAACACTGGTAACTGTGCACACATGTGTGCTGACAGGACGGTGGGAGCAGAGGGGCGGCCTGCTGCTCTCAGTGGTACTTGTCTACCTCCTTGTGTTACCCTCAAGGACACAGAAACCGTAGGTGTCCGATGATCTGGGACTGTATCCGTCAGCAGCCATTGTCATTTTGAACAGCAAAGCCTCAAACAGGCCCTCCTACCGACCTGTAAAGAAAGCTCGGGTTCCTTTTGCTTCTCCCCTTGACAACATGTCCAAATGGGGGGCTTGCCACTGGGCTATTGTATTACTGTCCATCCTCAGAGACCTGCCTGACCTAAAACCTGTGGTGCTGCATGATTGAAAATCAGCTTTGGTGCTTTTTGCAGGGGCGCTAACAATCTCTTTCTGGGGATTTGATAGGAAAAATAGAGCTGAGGATAGCAATTTTCTTATGTGGATTGTGAAAAGGTAAAAGGATGAGGTTCGGTTGTGATTTCAGCCTCGAATTTATAAGAGAGAAAATCAAGGAAAGTGTCAATTTTCTTGCTTCCCTGCATTTATTGTAACCACTTACTATTCTTCCACTTCCTCTATCCTGTCCAAACATTTCCTTTCTGTCTGCTCCTGTGAAAAGCCTCAACGTGTGTTCGGAGTCAGACAGCCCATCAAGAACTGTTTATGCATCTTCATCTCTTTTTTTTTTTTCACTCCCCTCAGCCTCGGGTCACAGTGCTCGCGTCTCATCCACATTCTCACGAGCAGCACCCCGTCTCTCCTCCAATCTCCTCGTTTGAAAATGTTATTTGCATGGCCATTAGTCTTGCTTTGTGGTGGGAGAGAGAAGTAGAATTTCATCACCTCATCGGGGCAGATGTTGATCTCATCTCTTTATTTCACAGTGGTGTGGATAAACTGAGGGGCGACATAATATATTCATTAGGATGTAATTTGCTATTCAATCATTCTCATTCCCAGCCCGGGTAATCAGCCCACTGGCCCACGGATGGGTCCACTCAATGCCAAACAAGGACAATTATCTGATTGGTTCTGCTCTCGCTGCCAAATGGATCTGACTGCAAAGAGGCCGGAGCTGTGTCAGCATCCCACCCATCACACACACACACACATGCAAAAAATACTCGAGGACACACTGGGACAAACATGCAGACTTGCCCCTGGCCTGATTCGCTCCCAGCGCCTTTTTAGCTGGGAATTGGGAACTTCCTCTCAAACCAAATAAAGCCTTCACTCAGTGCAGTTATGCAATAATAGGTATACCATCCTGAGTAACATCTCACTTATGTTTTATTAACCAAAGCCTCTGACCTGCAGAGGGTCAAACCTGCTCTCTCTGGGTCATGCCCCCCGCTCTATTTATTGCTGGGATTAATGAGCACTAAGGTTTCCTTGCCCTCAGGTCAGTCAGGAGGAGGGTTACTGCTGTTATAGAGGTGTGCTTGTCCTGTGTGTGTGTGTGTGTGTGTGTGTGTGTGTGTGTGTGTGTGCGTGCTGCTCTGGTGCTTCTTGTCTGCTCCCCTTCACCCTTACATTTGGGAAAGAGAAAGCGCCAGTCAGTGGCGTTTTTCCCCACATGAGAGCTCATTACTGCTCTTTTTTCCCATTAGCCCTATGTTAACCTTCCCCAGGCCTGGCGCTGTGTCAGTCTCAATATCACTCCCAGCCGCCGCCCCTCACCTCCCCCCTCACAACCACCCCACCTTTACAAAATGGCCTCCTTCTCCGCGTGAGGTAAAGCTGCTGATATTTCTTACAGCGGGGCTCCGAACCATTACCGGCCCATTCTCCATTGGTTTCATTTTGCTCAGCTGCTGACGGCGTGTTTGAAGTTTTGGTAGACAGAAATAAGCTGCAGGTGTAATATACACCCGGCTTTGTTCAAAGTAATACCACCTGGATTGTGTCTTGCATTGAAATACACTGCAGGTGATGCTGATGTTGCTATAGTAACAGCATGTTTGACAAAGAAATCAAACCAGGACTGATCTGTTTCCTCTTCATTTTTTAGGAGAACTTTTAAATAGAGAGATTTGTGTTTGACAAGAGACCACGGGGACGATCTCCCACGGGGTCAGATTCCCGTCCCTGCACGGATTCAGTTTGTTGACAGCTGCCTCCACGAGGCCAACGCACCTTCCACAGCACCCTCGTACCACTGGGGTTTAGCTTAGTTGCATCTGATTTCCATGTTGAAAATAAACAAAGAAAGCAGAATAGAGACAATATGGCTCTGCTCAGCACTTTTACACGCTTTGGTTTCCACATGCATTTGCTGGATTTGAGTGTGTGCAAGTGGATTTGCATGTCTTTATAGTGCTTTCCCTACCACGTTTCCATTTTAGAGCGCGTGGATTTGCACAGAATACTCCACCAGTTGTTTTCACCTGACACGCAAATACATCCCTGCTTTTACAGCGCTGTTGAATCTGAGCTCCACCGTGTACAGTTTGAACATTTCACTCTGTGTGTAAAAGCAAGTTAAAGCTTGTTTTATTGGTATGTTCAGCATGTTTTTAGATCAATACTTTTCCCTGTGAACTAAAATATAAATGTAAGAAGTGAATCAGATTGAGGTTTTTTGCAGCGATGTGTGTTCGTGCTAACCTGTGTTTTTATTTTATCACTGTGTTTGTTTTGCAGTGGACGGTGGCTGGAGCGAGTGGAGCAAGTGGTCGGCGTGCGGCGCAGACTGCTCGATGTGGAGGAGCAGGGAGTGCACCCAGCCCTCACCTGGCACCGGGGGCAAAGACTGCCAGGGGCTCGACCTTCAGAGCCTCAACTGTACCAGCGAGCAGTGCCCACAGAGTGAGTGCATCGCCGCCCACATGCTGCAAACATGCTCCCAACTGTTCAACTCAGCGGAAAAATAGACGAGATACAGTTGCAGGAGTTGTTTGTAACCAGTTTCCGCAGCACTTAAAGGCAGTTTAGTTTATATTTGTCTGTTAAAGCTGCGCCGATGAGGAAAATGAACATCTACAAATTAATAAACAACATTTGAGAGGCAGAATATACACCACTGATCTGATTATTAAAAAGAGAGCATGACACACTCAAGGCCAAAGTGGAGAGCGAATTCAAAAATAAAAGCATGGCGCTTCACTCTAGCAACCTTCATCAAATAGAACAAGTGGATCACAAGCAATGCATGGAGAACAGATGTACAGGATTAGCATCAATTAGCCTCTGAACTGAGGCAGGTATAAAGGAAGGGGGGGGCGCTTTCCCTTTAATGTTTCTCTTTGTAATCTCTGTTTACAGATTCTACAAAGAAATTTAGAATCTTTAGGCGGGGGCGTGGACTTTAGGGATGGCAAGTTTCTGTTTGTACTATGCTTTTAGTCTGAGTAGTATTGACCAATCACGTATCAGCAGGCTGCGGTGTATGCAGGAAAAACAGTCGGTGTGGAGAACAAAATCAGGCGTAATGACATCCCGGCTCCCATCAGCGGCTATCTGACAACAATTTAGCTTCTTATTAATCTATATAAACAGACATCTGCATGCTAACGGCTAACAATCTGCTCTAGATCAAAAATTTAACTTGAGATAAATTCCCTTGACGCTGTGTCACAAAAGCCGTTCAGTGTTCAGATTTCCCGACTTCCTTGAATGCATCAGAAATGATCGATCCGACCTCCGTTCAACAAACGAGCATTTTAAAATATGTTTTCTTCTCCTCTTGAGGACAGACCTGACAAAGCTTCGTTTTTACTTTTTACTAATCTGCATCATGAGGTTGAAATTTTGACAAAGGTTAATTAAAGTAAACCACAAGAAAAACTGTTTATTTTTCTGTAAACAATGCAGCACCAGGAAAAGAAGTCCTGTCTGCTAACCGCTGGCTAAAACCAGACTGGCCCGGCATGTTCACCGTTGTCCCCAGAGGCTGTATATCGTTGTCAGACGATAGCCGATGGGATTCAAGATTGCTTGTTTTTTCATACAGTTTCCACTTTGGCAAGAAGAGCAAAGTCCTTCCCCTTTTTTCTTTTATAACATGAACACGTTCCTAATGGAATCCACTTCCTGTGAGTTCATCCAAGAAAAGGTTCATTAGAAAAAGCAGTTGCTCATTTTATAAGACACTTGCAGGAACAGTAGAAATGTCTGCGGTGGCTCGACCCCACCTGCGTGACCTTTTGAAAATGATCTGTTCTAATAAACACCGCTGTGACTTAATGCTAAGAATAATATACGATCTCTTCACCTGCGTCAGCGCTGTGATGCTCTCTGACCTATTAACAGAGCTGAGAATGAAACCATCTCTCTTCTGATTAAAACACGAACTGTAAGATAAAGTGCCACAGGTCAGATCAGCCATGAAAACACACATTTGTTGTACGTCTACATAAAGTCAAGTATTTTATTTTTCATATAAGAAGAAGCCTGCACGATGTCCCCTCTCCCTGTGAGTCATTAATAGTTCTTGTGCGTACTGTCAGGATTAGAGGCCGCAGAGCTTGTGCGGGCCCGAGCCGGCAGCTGAGTGGAAAGTGGCACCACGGGGTCCACTGCTGACCAGATGGACATGATGGGCGAGCTCTGTCCCTCCCTGCAGATATCAAAGGCAGAAAGAGATTGCAGCTTCTCATCCAGAAATGATGAGTCTCAGGGTGGCGTCTCAGAAAGAAAACTGTTATAAATAGTGCGCTGCGTGGCTGATCTGCATGGTAAACACTGAGTTTCAGTGGGGATTCAGTAGACATGGGCCAGTGAATTAATATACTGAATTATGTATCATGCACTGATTGACGTGATCAGAAAGACCGATGCATGGAGATCAGAGGGGGGTGGGGGGGTATTCTGTATGTTAATGCTTCTGTATATGTGTTAGCGCTACGTGTGAGTCTGTTTATGTGTGTGCGTGCATGTGTGGTGGCTAGTTTGGCTGGTGCAGTGAACCAGGGAGCTCAGTCGGCCCATCATCAAAGGTCAGCAGCTCCTCCCCAGAGAGGCAAGATATATACACAAAGATGGCAGTCATTGTCCCTTACACACACACGCACACACACACACACACACACACACACACACACAGAAACAGAGAGTCGCTCAGTATTTACACTGACAGTGCAGAGCGAAGCGCTGGCCTCAGAAGAAATGCCTGTCCCAATCTGTTCCCAGCAGATGTGTTTCCATAGACAACGGCTGTGTGAAGTATTATAATAAGCAAAATAGCAAGATGGTTTTGGCTTGTCAGCAACTCCCATACTTCAACCATGTCTGCAGGCTATTAGCTGAGATGGAAAACTTCCCCCTGAAACAAAAGGCACCCTTCTCTACTCCAGTGTAATCGAACAATACAACTGCAGAGTGAGCTGTAGTTACTCCGGCACAAAAGACGTCCTCTGTCTGAGGACCTCACAAGCATCCCTAATCTCCCTCATTAAGCCAGAAGCAGCCTACGTTGGAGGAGGTTATTGTGTTAGGTATTTTATATGTGAGAATCAATGTGCGTCAGCGCGCTTCGTGTTACAGCTCTCGAATAAACAGACCTGACCCCGGCAGGATCATTTTCATAAAGAACACAAGTGAAGCTCGAGATGAAGCTACGCAAAATCTGTGCAGGCAAATAAAAAATTATCCTGGCAGCGTGCCAGAGCAAAAATGGCAGACAGGTGTTAGAGGGCAAAAAAATGATGGTGAGAAAAATAACACTGCTCAACTTCTCCGGCAGAGGAAATTAGGACAACATAAAAACAATTATTTAGCTTAATGTGTGTAATGAAGGTAATGAACCTAATTTGCATCAGCATCCCGTTTTGGGGCTGCTACAAATGATTGTGCAAAGACCATCCAACTATTAATTGCTCTTTAGTCAGTTTGGTTATTGGGAGGCCTCTTTAGTGGGCTGATGTTTCCACAATGGGTGTGTTTGTCAGAGCGGGGTCACAAGCTGCGTGAGAAATGGCCGAGCATTTATTTTGGGCCATATTTCAGCGGGCCCTGCTGAGGGATGGGACGACTGTATTGTGGAGATAGTAATGGTCACGTTCACTTTGAGAGTTTTAGTAGCCATATTTCCCTGACCTTAAGAACTCCAATGTTATTCATCTTCGGGCGAGTGACTAGGATTGGCCATGGGATGAAATATATTCCCCGGTCTCTTGATAAATGCCCCGGGAGGAGGCGCAGGATGCTGCAGAGCTTTTTATTTATCAATGCAGGAGAGAAAGGAGCAGGTAGGAAGAGTTGAGGACTATCAGGTGCAGACAATGTGTCGACTGCCAATGCAGCGGGAGTCAAAACTTCAGCAGGAGTCAGGTACATCGCCTCAGAGGAGATGAATTATAAGTCTAAACTGGGCCCGTCTTAAGACAGAAAATGATCCCTAACCGGCCAGCCCCGGAGCCAGTCTGAGGAGCAGAACTGAAGCTTCAAAAGAGGGGAACAAACAGAGCTTGGCCCAGGGTCAACTCTGAAAACAGCTCATCATATCCACAGATTATCCGCAGGCGGCTGTCAATCATCAAGGGGGAGGTCACACACAAAGAGAATCAAAAGTTCCTCGCCAGCAATTACGTCGAGTGGAAATGAGCGATGGAGTGACGGCCGCAGAGAGGAAGACCGCTAAATTAGTGGAGTTAGTGTTTTGAAAAAGAGGGAGAGAGAGAGGGCGCGCTAGAGGGGGACTAAAGTAAAGCCCATCCAATTATAAAACCTGATTAGTTACGTCAATTAAAGTGTGATGGATGTCCTTTCAATTATTGGATGGCATCATGAAAATCAATGAGTGAGGGGCCGGCAGGAGCCGAGAGCAGTCCCCGGTCGGGGTTGTAGTGAGGGTTGGGATCGCTCCGCTGTGACACCTGGTGGGTCAGATAAAACTTCACTCAGCGATGCTGCGATAAGCCACCAGAGATTACAGACAGAATAGAGGGAGAGAGCGAGAAAGAGAGAGGGAGATGTCTGATCGACTGACTTTATTGTCTGGGAGGAAGAATGGCGTGTGCAGGGGAAAAGGAAGTGTAGAGATACTGGATCTTTGCATCAGAGGTTAGCCGGGTGCCTTTGGTTTGCCCTTAGAAAGTAAACAGCAGCCCGCCAATCCAAGGCTGTGTTTATCCAATCAGCAGAACCCAGTTGGCCTGTCTCCTTGCTGACGGCTGTTGTTTTGTCTTTAGTCCGAGTACACATCTCTCTGTAGACTGCAGCACTAGAAGGCCAAATATCACAGCCTCTTCTGGCCTTTGACTCACCAAGACAATTGGATTTGGGAACTTTAATGAGAGGTTCAGCCATCGTCTCTCCCCCTTTTCTGGAGCTCATTGTGGAAGGTGGAAGGTTTAGCCGGGCTGCTTACGGGTAAGCACCTCTATGCCTTCCCTGAGGAGACCGACAGGGAGTCAGAGGAGAGAGAAAATGGGAGGTGGAGGATGGAGGAGGGCACTTTTAACGCCATAGGTATCGAAGAACAAAATGCACAATCTTGTGTTTATCTTCAGCCAGTCGTTCTCGATTGATTACATGTCAAGAGATCTCCCGCGTTACAACAGGCTGCCATAGAGCCCGGCTGCCTATAATCCCGCTACTTAAGGTATCAGATTGTACTGAGATAATCAGCCATGAAATAGATTCTGGCATTTCTCTTAAAGACTTGAGTATGTCAGGCGTCTTTGTCCACAGCAAAGGATTTTCAAAGCAAAAGGAGAAGGCAAGGACAAACGGATGGAGAGGGATGAATGGAGATGAGAGTGAGACACAGAGAGAGAGTCGTTTTTGATCACTTTCTCTGTATTTCAAACTACACTTTTAGCACTTTAGTAATTTAATTTTGTCATTCTCATGTCTCAGATTTACTCACACCAATTAAAACTTGTCAAATCTGTGTTTCATGATCTCAGTTCTTGTTATAGAAACCACTCTGTCAGTGTGGAGATATCAAAATATGTCAAATCTAATATTAATCAGGTTGATTTTGACACAAACATTTTGGACGTGTTATTGCTGAAATGCGAATCTCACAAGCCGTCAGTCACCGGCAAACACTGTCTCCCTCTTTTTTCCCGTCCTCCTTTAATTCTCATCTTCATTCTTGCACATGTGCTCTCCTCTTCCTGCTTCCGTCCTCCTCCTTTTGTTGTCAGCTCGACACACGCCGGCCTGCAGCACTTTAACCTTTGTCGTTGTTCTCCATCCCTCAAAGCGGCGCCGCTCAATGCGTCCCCTCCTCGGCTGTGTTTAGCTGACAGCGCTACGCCCCCGTGGCTCCCGGGGACAATGGCCCTCCACAAAGGCCCCAGGAGCATCCTCCACCTCCGCCACCAAATTCCCTCAGCCCAGGGAGACAGCCGTGGCAAATCCCATTCTCCTGCAAAACACACACACACACACACACACACACACACACACAGTACATACACACAAATGCAGGAACACAGTGATGTTTGTCTAGGCTTAGCTGTCATCTTCATACTGTACTTTTGGGAGAAAGGAGCTCTTGTGCTTTTGAGAGACATTCAATAAGAGGTGCTAGAATTTCATAAGCAAATCCTTCATTTTTCACCCGTCTCTCTCAGGGGTGTTGTGTGCTCGGGGAAAGAATGAAGAAGACGGGAGGGGGGAGAAAACATGCTAGCATAAGATATATTTATCCAGTGCAGAAATGAAGTCGGGTAACACTGAAAACCTCCTGCAGAAACTGGTTCTCTCTGAATGTCTTGAGGTCTGACATCGAGGATTTTGCCTTTTAAACTTCAAGACGGTTATCAAATAAGAAATAATGTTGGCTCTCTTCACTCTGCATCAAACAGTCAAGCAGCATTATGAATGTGTAGCTGCTTTCATGCTATAAAACAGATGCTCAAGTGAGACCTTCACACTGAAGATAATAGATGTTGCGGCAGCACATGTTGGTATTGACATTCAACACCTGAGGGAGCCTTTCAAACGTGATTAATCATTTCTTCTCTCTCGCTCTGTGCCCTCCTCTCCTTTGCAGCCGTGAGCGGAGCCGAGGACGTGGCGCTCTACGTCGGCATGGTGGCGGTGGCTCTGTGTCTGACTCTGCTGCTCATCGTCGTCGTCATGGTCTACCGGCGCAAGAAGGAGGGCCTGGACGCCGACGTGGCCGACTCCTCCATCCTCACCACTGGCTTCCAGCCCATGGGCATCAAGCCCAGCAAGCCAGGTGTGTGGGCACCGCGGCCACGCAGGCCTCCCCCCCACAGCAGTAGGACACTGTTCTTTGTTTTAACCTCCTCTGTGCGTCCTTCGGTCTGTCCGTCTGCCCACCGTGACCGTGCAGCACTCATCTACATGTCCCACTGATCCTGTTGTTTGTTTGTGGCTGTGGAGGTGGTGTGAGTGTGTTTACAGTGGTTTGTAGTCAAAGCAAGATGTTTTATGTTGTGTGTGTGTGTGTGTGTGTGTGTGTGTGTGCGCGAGGTGCACGAGCTGTTTATTTGCCTGCCTGACACATTATGTTTCGCCACCACCTCATTGTCAGGAAATGTACCCACTCTGTTTACTGCCTGTGAGAAGCCTCTGAGGTTTACCAGCGAGTAATAGAAATACAACTGTCTGAGCTGGATGGAGATGGGGAAGCGTGTTGCAGTGCCTGTGATTCACCGTGAAAAAAGCCTTTATAAATTCTGGGTGCTAAGCTGTATCTGAGTTCTGTTTGGAATTGATTGTGTGGTTGCTAAAGAGACAGACAGAGATAGAGCGAGAGGGGAGGGGAGTAGACTAGCTCTGGGTGGAATTTGTGTTTGTGTATTGTCAGGAGTGTGTGCGTGTGAGTCTTCTGTTTTCCGCACCATGTGTCTTTTCCTGTTTGTTTCAGCTTTCTGTGTGGGGTGCGACAGCTTTGTGAGTGTGAGGTCTGTCTCAGTGATGTACGAACCGCCCGCCTGCCACTCACAGCGACTCACACATTTGCCTTTGTCTGTTTTTTTCTGTTTTATAATCTAAATAGAGAATTCCCATTTGCTCACCATCCAGCCTGATCTAACCACTACTACCACCAGTTACCAAGGCACGCTACGAGCTCGCCACGACGCCACCGGGAAGTTTTCAATGACCAACGGGCCTCTGCTGGACCCGCTTCCCAACGGCTCGCACACTCTGCACAACGGAAAGCTGAACTCAGACCCCTCTGAGTTCGTGAGCAGGCTGTCCACTCAGAGCTACTTTAAAACGCTGCCTCGCGACGTCGCCAACACCTCCTATGGGACCTTCAACTTCCTGGGAGGGAGGCTGACCATCCCCAGCACAGGTGGGTTCTTTGGTTAGGTTCTTACTGTAGCTATGTGCGGGTGCTTTCATGTCTGAAATTTGGAGAAACAAATAAATAGAGTATATTGTTGCCTTTTAGTTTTGGTAAACTTCATGTTACTACTGACTTTATATAGACATGTATTTTTCTACTCTTTATTGTTGAGTGCATAAACACAGAACAGAGGTGGAGATATACAGTGTGAAGTTGTGAGGAGGACCAGACAGTACCTGATGATAATAATAACATATGGGAAATACACAAATAATAGTAGTACTCCAAAATACAGTACTTTATACTGTACTAAATACAGTATAAATAAACATAAGTAATACAAATATCCCAAGCAAAAGCTCTCCCCCATAAAAATGTATTAGCATGATCTTTGTAAAAAAGTTCTTCTTGTTGATCCTGTTGAAAAAAGACATCATGAGCAGTACTTAGCAACATTTGGCAGCAGTGGGAAAGAAAACTTATTTTTGACAGGCAGAAACCTCGAGCAGAACCAGGCTCATGTTGAACAGCTGTCTGCCCCTGCAAAGAGACCAACCACAACAACATATGCTGTTGTTACAACAACATATGTTGTTACATCATGAAACTGTCCTTTTGATGAGTTACCTGCCCGTCCATAGGTCTTTATGTCCACAGCTGTTGGTCGACTAGTAATTACTCTGTGTGAACAGGAAACCTACAAGAACTAAAACAACCTCATCACAGGTGGGTTCTTACTGTAGCTAAGTAAGGACCTGCTTTCTTGCCTGGAGTTTGAATCAACAAAAAGGAAGGATCTATATATCTATCTTGGATTATGGCTTTTAGTCTCTTTATTGTTGAATGAGTAAACACAGAACAGAGGTGGAGACGTGAAGTTGTGAGGAGGACCAGACCACCATATGGGAAATAAACAAATTAGTATTACACAAAGTGGGAAAATCAATCAAATTTTATTTGTATAGCGCCAAATCATAACCAAAGTTATCTCAAGACACTTATCAAAAAGAGCAGGTCTGGAACATACTCTTTTTTTGTTATTATTGAGAGATGGACCCAACATGAATCCACCCATAGCAAGTGCTTGGCAACATTTGGCAACAGTGGCAAAGAAAAACTTTCTTTTAACAGGCAGCACCCCCAAAAAACTGTTGCTGTTGTCGCGTTGCTGTTAACGTGGCAATACACTAATCAACTTTTACATCAACATCAACAGACAACGTAAACATCAACAAGATGAGACACAGGGCAACAGGCCTGCGGGCAACAAGGCTCCACTCCTCCGTTCCAGTCACAACTATGGCGTTACCATAGCAACCCCTAGTACGACTGCAATTTAAGCTAGCTCAGACAATCTGATACAAATCTGCTCACTGACAAATTTCACAGCAATAAACCATCTCAGATGTGTTATATTGAATTGTTTTCACCTGACAGACGTTCTCCATACATTCACTTTCCAGAGTAATGTTTTATCAGTATAAGTTCCTTCTCCTCGGTCCACTGTGCTCGGATGGCTGCCATTGTTCAGACATCTGTTTCAGGCCAGAGAGATCACATGACCCAAAATCTTGGCTTTGATTGGAGCATTTGACGTTGTCTGTTGATGTTGATGTAAAAGTTGATACGTGTATCACCACCTTTGAGCAAGCAACATCGTGACACCAATGTATCAGCCGTCATCTTATCAGCCGTCTATCTAACTGTCCGATAATATTAAACATATGCCCTGTGAGGTTGTCCTGTTTAACTTGGATGGCGGCTTCTTGCAAAATGTACATCACCACACATTTACGTCACAACGGAGAGCATGCACAGAAGAACACAGTCAGGACGTAATCGGGTCAAAGGGTTTACATGGTACAATTTTTCCTTTAATCGGTTCATGAAAAGGTTTAAACCACCCCTCTGCAACCGATTTCACTTGGTTTGGACCTTTTTATTCTGATATGGAGCATTTTTATTCAGATTGGGCTTTTCAACTGATTATTAATTGGAATATTATACTTCATGTAAAGCCAGATGAAATTCCCCAAAACTGTCCTATTGATGAGTCACCCTCCAGTCCATCGATCTTCATGTCCACAGCTTTTGGTCCATTAGTAACTACGAGGTGTGAACAGGAACAAAACAACAAGAGTCTTTTTTAAGGTATTGACCAGTTTGCAGCTTCCTGCTTTATTTGTAAATGAGATTCAGCCAAACTCTACAATAAGAAAATAATGAGTAAAAACTGTTATTACACCAAAGTTGGCTATAAAAGCAGAATAATTTTCTATTTGGGTATTGTTTCAGTAGACACAGCGCTTTAAGTCTGTGTTTTGCAAGGACTGTGAGATTTCAATAATCCCCCGTAGGATGTTGTGTTTGCTGCTAAACTTCAAACAAACAAGAAAAGTTCCGTGTAAACAATACAACATCTGCTGCTAAATGTAGAAAGAGGGTGGGAACTACTGATTTTCTCTGTGTGGTGCACATTTCAAACACCGTTGTTGCTTTAACATGAAAGAAGAACATTTACAGAAACGTTATTGCTCCTGCTTTAATGACGCCGTGCCTGTGACTGGACGTTAACAAGGAGGATTTATCAGTAACAGCTGAGTCCTATAAACCTCACTGTCTTTTTGTGAACTGACCATTCAGCCTTTAAATTCTGCATCCTTCCTAATAGGTTTCTAGCAGGATAACGCACATAAAAGTGTTTATACAAAACAGGCTGTGTTTCTCTCTGTTATATAAATAAGTTTATAACATTTATAAGGAACAAAGGCAGAAAATAAATGAGGGGCTTGTTTAACCTGCGTGACTGTGTGTGAACGGTTCACTCGTTAACCTAAAAAGTGACAAATCCAGGATGAAATCTTTACACACATCATAAATGTAGAACCGAGTGAAATGTTTTCTCCATAACCTACATTTCCTCTGCACAGAATGAATAGTTAAAATAGTGCAGTGATGAGATGGCTTACTATAAAAAGAAGAGTGTGCACTGAATACATCGTACCCTGAAAGATTCCTGGAATTAAACCCAGAACAAATTATTCCAATTAGGCCCCTCGCTCATGACAGAGCTGCTTGAATTTGCAGCCGATGTCCACAAGTGTCAGATGTGCGCTTTGTGTGTACACAGAGCAACAGGGGAAGTCCATTTAAGATTAGCCTGATGAGAAATATAAAGAGCCCACTATCATTAGTCCTCTATTTTGTTCCCCCTCTTCACATTAGCTAAGTAAGAGTTTATATAATTATACTGGGAGACCGTGTTTTCACTTGGCTCGTCGTATGCTGTTCAGATTAGCCGACGACAGTGCCAGTACACCCAGAGAAAGGGCTTTTTTTCCCCTGTGTTCTCCTCCCTATCACTCTCTTTCCTCCTTTCTCCGTCTCTCCTCCGCTCTCTTACAGATATTTTATGCATGGATTAACTCAAAGCCATGTAGACTATACCACACATTGGCACCCAGCCTCTCATTGGGACAGAGGGTGAAATAAAAGGAGCACTTGCATGCATCCACTCAGAGAAGATATCCTGTCATTTAGCAGCATTTCAGAGCGTGCACATAGAAGACATGGTTTATAGATTCAGACAAGGCAGAGAGCATTCAGACACCTTCGCCTTATTCAAACAGATGTTTATATGGTGAACAGACCCAGTTTACAATCCAGAGACAGTTAAGATTGTGTCACATAGTCTGTGTCTGTACTACATTTTTAAACAGATGAATTTGGCATGACAATCACAACACTCAAACTACCTCAATAGCTTCTCCAAGGTGCATTCCCTCTCTCTCCTGGGGAAGTGTAATTTTCCTGAAGTAGTCTGTTTCATGGTCTCAATTATCTACTCTGTGGCAGACGGAGGACATTTAAACCGAGCTGCAACGTGCGCTTTTGTCTCAGCTAATTGTTGACCGTGGGGACGGGAGCTGCCTCGCCTGCCAGTGCAGAGATTTGCATCTACTGTACCTGACGGAGGCTACCGCTGACCTTCACAACAGATTTGTTTTTTGTTTTTGCAGCAGTACAGTTTGGTTGAGTGGGCCGGCTTCCTTTTGTGAGACGACAAAAGCCTTGTTCAGTGAGAACAAATGAGCCTGTCCCCCTCCTCCTTACCCCCCTCTTTTCTCTGTCTTTGTTGTTATTTGCATTAGGAATCAGTCTGCTCATTCCTCCCGAGGCCATCCCCAGAGGAAAGATCTATGAGATTTATCTCACTGTTCAGAGGAAGGAAGATTTAAGGTGGGTCTCTTTAACACTGCCTAACTGGCAGTCTTCCCTGGATGCCACTAGGCTGTTTGTTTTGATGCTCTACTGTTCCATTAGGAAAGGCTTAAGAGTCAGTGCCAGCGCTGTGGAGGAGGGATGTAAATAAATAACGTAGCCTTTTACCTCGATGTGCACTATTTAACTCAAATGAATTGTTTGGATAACGCTGTTTATCTGGCTTGCTGCATTCAGTCTCAGAGGGCCGACCATTGCAGCAGGCTGCGATAGCGTCATGCTATTACTCAGCCATCACAACTTGGTCCAGCTAGTCAGTGAGTCCAGCAGGCTTTCATTACTCTCTGTTCCAGCTGCTGGATCATTTGCAGGGCTGTCGGTATCATATCCTGCTTACAAGAGACCACTAAATTCTTAATACTAACTCAGAGCACAGAAGCACTTCATCTGGATTAATTTCCTTTTCTTACTCTCCCCTGGTGTAGGTTACCTCTGGCTGGCTGCCAGACCCTGCTCAGCCCCGTGGTGAGTTGTGGTCCTCCTGGGGTGGTCCTGAGCCGGCCGGTTATCCTGAGCATGGACCACTGCTCTGACGCATGCCTCGACAACTGGGCCATCCGCCTCAAGAAGCAGAACTACGAGGGCGCTTGGGAGGTGAGACAGCACTATAACTCCAGCACCAATCCTGCGTAGAGAGACAAAGTTGGCGCCTAGTGATTTTTTTAAAGTCCTGCTGAATTCATTGAGAGCTTTTCTTGAAAAAGTACAACCAGCTGTGACTGCAAAGCACTCAGTGCCGTATAGCTGAGGTAGTTCTGGCCCAGTACTCCTCCACTCCATAGGGTTTAAATTATATTGACCATCAGGTGTTTTCTCATCGGGCTGGAACAAAAGCCTGGAAGCAGCCGCTCACTCCAGCCCAAGAGTTGCTAGGCAACATGCGTCTCAAAACAGAAATTCTCTAAGCAAATTACTGATCCTCAAAGTACTCTTCTGAGTGCTCCTTGACCATTTTTGACCGCTGCCTCCAATTACACAGCTCCCTCCCCGTTTTTTCTGTCCATGAAATTTGAAAGTAACCAGAACTGCCAGACTCCAATAGGATAGATTGAGGAAGAATGTACACACACACATACTCACACACACCTACGCAAACAAGCACGGTTTCAGGCAGTATACCCATCTCACCAATCCAGAGAGATTGGAAAGGGTGCTGGTGGGCTTTGGAGTGTTAGTAGGTCTTCTTTCATGTTCGATATTGTGCATAAATTATTCAGCCTCCCCGTGTGTGGCGGCGGTGGGGTGTCTGTGGGATGGATTGGCCTGTCTGAGGCAGAGGTTAGACCAGCGCTTTTAATCATCGGCCGGACCAAATATAGCCTAACGGCCTGACTGCGTGGCCACCAAAAGGAGAAAGTGCCAGGTGGACGAGAGGATGAGAGGGGAAGCAACCACGGAGAGAAAAATGAAAGAAAGGAGGGGAAGAGGGAAAGTGGACAGGCAGGTAATGCAGATGCAGAGGGACCATAAGAAAGAGACAGAGATTGGAAATATGGCAGAGGAGAGAAAGACATAAAGAGATGGTGAAAACGAGCATGCGGAGGCAGGAGGAGTAAGAGAAATGAATTGCACGTAAAGCGAGCGCTCAGCGGCGTAATTGAGCCACCTCCGTCTCCACTTCTCCTCTAAGAAATATTAAGATGATGAAAAAGTGAGACTCCATTGTGGTCGCATCGCAAATGAATTGTGTCAATACTAATTCTATTGATGTAGATGGTGTCTGGTTGAATCGATCCTGGAGGAGCTCGCTGGCCATTTGGCAGGCAGAAAGCTCTCTTCAGCTTGATTGGCTAATGAGGAGAGTCAGTCAACTGGCATGATGGGATTTTAGAGAAAATGTTGTCACCTTGGGTCCAATTTGTCCCCATCAAATTAGCCCGGAGAGCGGTGGAATTATCTCATAAAACCAACCCGTACTGTGACGGGGATGGGATGTTTTCTCAATATGTCATCTTTATTAGAGATGCAGTTGTTGTGACACGGCACTTCAGCTCTGTAACAAAGCAAGAACAATCACATGTTTAAATCTGTGCTTTTTGTCCTCCTCTGCTAATTAAGGCGCCTATTAATTCATGTAAAGCCTGTTGGTGTCTTTTTAACACTCCTCGCCGCCAGGCAACAGTGTTGCTCTGAAGATAAATATGCAAGTTGTTTTCACCTTTCTGGACGAATCACAGGGGGTTAAGGAAATTCTGGAAATCCCAATAATCCAATACTTACTGCACCTCCGCGGTCTTTTCTTTCACCAGAACCATCTATTCTTGCCAGGAATCTATTCGAGTCTCCTTTCATGTCAATTGAGTACCTCGTTCATGCATTATTAAGTGAATTGATGGTGTTCTATAGGATGTGTGTCTTTGTATGAGGAAATGTCAGTACGGAGTAAGTGTGCTGCGGTGAAAAGGGAATCTGAAACAAGAACAAAGTATTCCTTTTTTCTGATCTAAACTGTTTGCAAGAGATTCATGTTACATTACCTGAAAGACCTTTAGCTCAAATGTTAGCTTGTTGCCCTGCAGGAGGGATGAAGTTTGGGGCCTTGCTTCTCCGCCAAACTCCTTCTCCAACAACCCATTTACAAACACACGCACACACACACACACACACACATCAGGTACCCAGGCCAACACATTACCCTCCCGCCTATATAAATTGGATGCTTGACCTTCCGTTCACACTTTTTTTTCCCTCTCCCCGTCCGCCTCCTACAGGACGTCCTGCTGATGGGGGAGGAGCTGGTGTCGGAGCCCTATTACTGCCAGCTCGAGGCCGAGACGTGTCGGCTGTTCTCGGAGCAGCTGGGCACCCTCGCCCTGGTGGGAGAGTCCCTGCACATGGGCGCCGCCAAGCGCCTGAGGCTGGTGCTCTTCTCCGACGCGTACTGCTCCACGCTGGAGTACAACATCAGGGTGTACTGCATGGATGACACGCAGGATGTCTTCAAGGTAAATTGTGACAAATGCAGCGCTGCCTGTTATTCTGTTTGTTTGGCAGAGATTGGATGGATGGAGCGGATTCGCATCAGCTGAGTGATAGGTAGACTATTATGTGTAATGGCATTGTCTGTCACATTGGGAGGCTGGCAGATATCAGCGCAGACATGTAGGAGTTAGGCGTGGCTATGGTAAATTGAACAATATGGCAGGCCCGATTACACCATGTGCGGCTCAACAGTGTGTGATTTGTGGATCTATTGAAACAATGCATATGTCCAAGTTAATCATGGTTTGCAGTACAAACCGAGTGTTTTTGTTTGCATGCCTACAGAGATGTTTGATTCCTTCCATGCCGTCAGTGGTTCTGCTCGGCTGCCGAGGGCCAACAAGTTTCCCATGGCTTTGTTCTACAGCATATTTCGCTTCTCTTTTCGCCTCTCCACATGGACAGAGTATAATCAAGCACTAATGCCTTCCTCCCTCCCCCGAGGACTGCCTCTGAGTAGCCTGTTAAGATTTCATTTGCATGGTTAATTAGTAAATTAAAAGGAGAGCCTGCCCCAATCTTTTCCCAGCAACCCCCGTGCTCCCTCTCTCTTTCTCTCCCGCACCTCTCTTTCTCTCTCCAAGCTGTTCCTCCTCCACTCGTCTGACACCACCCACAGCCACAAGTGCCACTTCCCACTCGAGTCCACTTTTGCCTGCTGTAATGGCTGACCTCCTTGAGCAGAGGTTCGCCGCCGGCGCAATCTATGGACGTCTGTGGGACATAAACAATGGCAGGCGGTGGGGCCTCGGGCTGAAATTAGCACTCTCACATTCAGGGAGCCGCAGCTGAGATGAGAACTGTGCACAGTCTGTAGCTGTGGGGTGGGAATTACTGAAAACTCTACTAGCTTACATCTGTCTTTTTGTGGGTCAGTTCTGCCCCTGCTGCTATCTTTCTCAGTTTCTGACAGCTATTGCACGATAGCAGGAGCGCTGAGGGAAACTGTTGGCTGACATTCAACAGCGTCCTAATGTAGAAATAAATGTATACAGGAGGTAAAGTCAGCAGAGAAAGTGCTTTCTCCTCCCCAGATGGATATCAACCCTTTCTGTTTGCCTACCATCAGAGCACTTGTAATGATAGGGTGCTCTATATATATTCAGATAATCGGGTGACCCAGTGGTGTTTGCTGCAGTGTGACTGCTCGAATGACCTTGTGCGTCCTGTGTTGGATGCAGGAAGGCTTCTGGTGCACAAAAACTCTCTCACTCGCTGTCTCTCCCTCTGGCTAGCTCTTGTTCTGCTATTCTCTCGCTCTCTTAGCCAGGAAAAGGACATCTGAGCTTGTTGACTCCAGCACTTGTGCTGCCATACTCTGCGGCTCCCTCGACGCCCTTGAGTGCATTAGCTCCCTGTCTCTCACACAACCTGGTCCTGTGGTAAGCCACGGTGTCTCCAGGGTTTTGTAGTTTTTAGTGAGTGATTTAAAACGTGGCACACACTGTTTAGTAATCTCGACTTCACACTGCTCTTGGTGCTATTATGGAGGGAGCAGTTCATTTAGCAAGTACATTAACCACTTTGAGTGGAGATTAAACTTCCCTGGAGAGCTTCAGCCTAATCACTAATCACTATCTTTAAAATGCACCATTTATGATTAGACTTTCACTATGGCTACCATTAGGGGTAATTGTAGTGTGTTACCGTGGAGGAGCAGCAGTAGGTGGCACAGTGTGACGGAGTAGGGAGCAGTATTTTTTATGTTTGTGTTGATGTACAGTACCCTTCAGCACACGTGAATTTGATGGCAGCATTTGCAGCCGGCTAAGGCGCTGCACCTCGTTTCTCAGACAAGAAGTCAACTTTTCATGCATTAAACAGGCTGTACTTTTGATGGGAGATGAAAAAGCAAAAAGGCTTTTCTCAGCCTTTCTGCTGGCTGTTCACTGGCAGGGAGAACCAGAGAGATGCTGAGGCTTACTCTCCACTTCCCTGGCTGGCTGTCAATCTGCTGTGACAAGGCTCCATCAGCGAGGATGACAAGCACACACACCCACAAACACATGCACGCATGCATGCACGCTGTACCATGCAATCTCTTATCTCCCAATTACAGCAGATTAGAACCAATGTTATTGTCTTTGATCCTAAGTGTGCGGGGGCTCTTGGGAAACAGTGACATTTCTGTCTGATGCCTGCCGTATGTTAGCAGGGCTCTGCCGGGACCAATTAAGTTAATATTTAATGTGTGTCCCACTCTTGATGGACCCAGCCAAGGCTGGCGCAGCAGCACAGGAGACATGATCAGCGTTTGGTAGCGCCCTCATTGTGCACTCGCTTGTTCCCAGTTAGACCTGTGGGAGAGCATTGCTGATGTTCTGCCATCCCACAACTGATTGAAACACCTGCAGTGTACCAAGCCTCCGACTCAGCACAGATAAACCTAACACCAACTTCTAATTGAATTGGAGGGATGCCGACATAGTTTTTTATAGCAGGAATATGCTGCATCTATTTTTTCTATGTAGCTGCGATATTCAGAATCTGTCAGCTTTCCCACTGAGCATCACGCTGTTTAAATAGTGGAACAATAAGAAAATATCCTGTTTTTTATTGATAACTAAATCTTATCCCTCTACACCCACATGTCTGTGTTTTGTAAGGCTGGTGTTGTTGCACATTTTAGGAAAAAAACATGTGGATTTATTATAAACGCCCACTTCCTGTCAGATTTATTTTTCACAGGGTTTAGGCACAAGTCAGTTTTTTCTGTTTTGAGTGGTAGACTTTTTAGGCACCAACATGAATATTAATTTAAAATAAATATTTGAATGAGGACTTTTTTTTTTTACATTTTGAAGCCCACTTTGGTTCAGATAGAAATATTTCAACAACTAAGTGATGTATTGCCATGAAATGTTCAAACATTCATGGTACCCAGAGGAAAACTCCTTCTGACATTGGTGAACTTTTCCTGTAAAATATCTTGAGATCTTACTAGCAGCATACTGTAGTCGTAGGCTCTTTAATTATAGGGACTTTAAACTGATAATCTTAGATTTTCGTGTAAATAAATGTCTGTTAAATCACTATCTATCGTCGAATGAGGTAACACAATGGTGACTGAGCCTATGGCCCACTAAAGAAAGCCTTTGCATTTGCAGTATATATTATTAGTACGGACTGGGTGTCCAGTTAGTGACGCGTTTTCCATCAGCCAGCAGTGGTTGGTCTGCCAGAGAGGGTAGGCGGAGCTAAGCGGCTGCTTTTCCCGTCTCTGCAGGTGTTGCGAGTAAACAGTAATCTACTATGGCTGAACAAACAAAGAAAAGATGGATGACTACAGATACAACTTCAAAAATAAGTGAAAATCCAAAGAAAAAGAAACAAATTCGCCGCTCAGATGAAGGTAAACAGTCTAAAAGGAAAGCGACCGGAAAATCAAGAGTTACAACTGTGACACAGGAAGCCAAACGTGGACGTCTGATTAAATTGGGAAGTGTACTCCCACAATTACCATGTATCGCCATTAGGGGGCACCCAAAAGAAGCAGTGAGGGCTGAGGGACGGGCACAGCGCCCGGGAAACATTCCAGCAGGTTGCCATAGTGATAGAAATCTAATGTCACGAAGTAACAATTACTAACAACGGCTACTTCTGCTTCTTGCAAAAACAGCTTCAATGTCTCTTAAAATTGCCCGAGAGCACTTGTTATATGCTCTAGATGACAATTTAATAACAGATGAGGAGTTTACGTTACTTTATGACATGTCAAATGTTAATTAACTGCTTACACTCTGACGTTGTTCTGACTACGACAAACCAGCCTTTCTCCCGTAGTTGACAGCTGGGCTGCTATGACAGGAAGTGCGCAAAGTGGAACTTTTCTTCAACAGTCCCTAATGATTGTAGTGATCTAAGGTGACATTAAACAGCCATAAAGTTCCCCTCAGTTTTAATCTGGTCTTAAATGATGAGGAAATGTTTGCGTTAATTCCCTTTTGTCCTCTCAGTATTGTATTTTAGACTTCTCAGATTTACTCTTTCATCAATATTCATGTAATGAGGCCAATACATTCAGCTTTTTGTGTCTTGATAGTAAAAAATCCATGCTGCAGTGTTAAATGGCTGTTTAATTGATGTCTAACTGGTTAAATAGCAGCTCCTGGAATCTTCTGCACAGTGTTTGACCTCAAGCTATTATTCTTATTTGCCTTTAAAAGGGCCCATAAACTGTTTATGTGCTCCTTTCACTATGACGTCCTTTTTTTTTTTCTGCAGCGCCTGAGCAGCAGGCTACATTAGAGCAGAAACTTTTTGCTTTTATGTATCAGAGCAGAGAGAAGCAGCATGTACGGAGGGTAATACAAACAGTTTTTCTCATCCCTCCATCAGAACGGTTACTGGCATGGAAAAAAACAGCCCAGTAATTGCTGGCATTAAGTTAAAGAAGACAGTCAGCTTTATCACCGAGCCCAGCTGAGAAATTGTTTCCATATTATATTTCTGTGTTCCTGTGCGCTGTTTTTTCCCCCGGCCTGCTCTGTGATTTATCAAGCAGAATGTGCATCTTTTCCCTAGCAAACATGGCCCCCATTTATAACCGAGCAGACAAGTCCCTTCTATTTGTAGTTATTAATCAGAGTTGACTGTAGCGGGCACGGCCACTGGAGCTCAGACTGATAGACTCTCAGTCAGAGAGGAAAAGCCTGTCACATCCTGCTGACAAATACACAGATTTATGGAGCCCACATAGCCAGGCTACTCTCTATAAACAAATGCATTTGCCTGAAAAAGAGCACCCTGATAATGGATCGCTGCTATGAATGCACATTTTTAAGCACACGAGGACACAACGGAGCGGGGAGTTGTTGGGGTGAGGACGAGTTTATGAGGATATTAAAGCCTGTGAGTCTCTCTATGTTTCATATGACATGTAGCTTGACTAATTAACTGATCAAACGTAACTTATAATCCCCATCAAAGCTAGTTACGTTAATCAGTTTACTACACACCGAGCCCGAACAATAGACGACCACATGTACTCGCTTGACCTTCCTGTGAGGAAAGTGGGATACTTTAATCTGCAGCTTTGAGGCAGGCCAGCCCCATTATATTTAGACATATTTATATATATATATGAAGGCTTCTGGTCATGCTTTGATTTGTTTAGACTGTTTCTTTCCTACTTCCGATGTCGGGCTGTTTTTGTTGCAAGAGAGAGTTTGGAACAGCCACTAACCTCTTTCTGTCAGCACCAGCCCGAAGAGATTAGCTGTATGAGTGTCTCTTGTTTCCCAGAGGAGCCCGGCCCCAGTCCATCACAGTCCCAGCTCCGGTCCAAGCCAGAGGGGGGGGGGTGAGGAGCGGGGTGGGAGAAGAGTGAGGGTGGGAAAAGGGGGTTGAAGTCATAGAAAACTGTGGCCATGATTGCAGTAATCCTGTTATCTCTCCTGCTAAAGCTGGCCACTCCAGTGACCTGGAGACACAAATGTTAAGCTGCCTCTGTCTCTCTTCTCTCTGCCTCCTGCTCTTTTCACTCCTCCCCGCTCTATCTCACTCTCTTTAGCCAGCCTCATTGAATGTCAGGGGGTGGTCTTGGCTCCGTCTGAGTCTAAATTCACAGTCTTCACACACACCACAGGCTATCTCGAATTCCGACAGAACAAAAGGGGTTTTTCTCCTGCAGTACTTGAACTTCTCGCCCGTCTCATGCATCTTAATGTTTCCACACTTGTTCAGGGTCAGGGTGTCTTAAGAGAAACCGCTTCCCTTATCATCACCGAATGCAAACACAATTTAGCTGCGAGTCTGTGATTAATATGTGATTTGATAAACTAATTCAAACCTCGCATTGTTTTCCCCCAGAAAGGGTAAATAATATGGTCAAATTTAGCTTCTCATCCATTAGCTCGCTCACACTGTCATTTGTTAACAGGATAATGGGGCGTAAAGAGGGCCATTATTCTCTCAGTCCACAGCATATGCTGAAACCCTGCACAAAAACACACACACTCGCACACAAATACACAATACACAAGCGAGACGGTGTCATTTGAAAGCGGCGACGTGTGCACACTTTAAAGGAGTGTGTTGTGTATTTCCTCTCGGTACGCTTGGCGTCCCTGTCAGGTAGCAGGAGTGCCATGTCCTAGACCCTGTTTGATCATAATCCTGCCGTGTCAGCCTTGAACCTGACAAACTGCTAGACAGGCCAGTTAGTATTCACTCTAGTAGCTATTTGTTGATAATAAGATAATTGGTATTCTGCGCTCTCTTCTCTAGCTAGCAGGCCTATAGATCTGCTGCTATAGGTCAAAGACCCGATCAAAGACCACCAGCCCCAATTTGCAATGCTAATCACCCCCAACAAATAATTGTGCTTAAGAACCGCGTTAAATGAACCTCTCTGGAAGCCCTCATAATGGGCCTTTTGTCTGCGTAAGAGACATAATAGCTAAGGGCTTTTAATTCTGCAGAGAATTCACTGCCCCCTGTTATTAACTCATTAGACCTCGACGCTTTGATTCAGAGCCATTGTCTGACCTTCCTGCTCTGAGTAAGTGGGCCGGGCAACATCACAAGGCTCCAGCGTGGCAGTACAGTGAGAAAACTATTCCAGCCAGCATCATACAGTCGGATCATTGCACATCTCTGATGTTCTTTGGCGTTTGGGTGAAGGAAATGAAGCAATGTAAATGCAAGGATGGAGATGGGTAATCACAGGGGGCATAATTTCCGTGTTAACAAGAAGATAAGCGTTACGCAAACATGGGAATTAGCAATGCGCTGAGCACACGTGGAAATTCAATTCTGCGGTTGAACCGAAAAAGTGCTCTTTCATCGAGGATGAGGGCGCGTCAAATAACAAAAGCAGGTAGAGATTCCAAACGGATAATTAACAGCTTCCTTCCCATTATAATTGGAATCAGAGTGTCCCGTTCCCTGGGAAAGAGGGCAGAAAATTGAATCAGTGTTGTGCAGATAGAAATTGCCGCCATTCTCCACCTTAATTAGACGTCTTTGCTGAAATCATACCATGCACAACCATGCGCTCCACATATGGCTGCTATCTATACGCACGTGTCTCTCTCGTTGTTGTCTTTGAGATGTGTCTCCTTGACTTTTTTGGCGCATTCTGGCTGCCTTCTCCCCTCTGCTGCCATCTTGTTTCCCCTCCTCAGACAGATTAAATGAACATATCTTATGTCTGAGGTCTGTTTTCCTCTCTTGTAATCCGCCCTCTGATTGGAGTGCGAGGTGGTACCGGACTCTTGAAGACTTGCTCAGCACAGAAGCATCCATCTCAAAATGAATTGATAGATCAGAGGAAACGGCGGCAGATATTATCATCCCATTCCAGATGGTCATTTGGACGGCGACAAATGGTCCACTGAGCGGGTCCCACGGAGATTAAAATATTAAGCATGCATTTACAAATCTCTCCTGGCACAAAAGCAAAAATGAAATTAAGGAGATTCGCCATGCGAGAACAATGAGCAGTTGACTAATGGCTCGTTCACTTACTTCATCACAGACCAGGTAGCTAGTAGGCCGAGATGGCTGCGGTATTTGCATGCTAATGCAGTCGCTGAAAGCAGAGCGCACACACAGTGAGTCAGGGGATCAACCTTGTGATGACATTAAAGCACCGCGGAGGCAAACGGGTCCAGCCCTCTGCGGCCGCATGCAGGGATGCTATCTTCCTGAGCTGTACTGTACAGCTGTGTTTGTGCTGATGTGTGTGAGCAAGCAAGTCCCTCAGTAAGTGTGCATGTGTGGATCTAAGCATTATCAACATCTCCCTCTGTTTTTTCTTGTATTTCTTCCTGTATTTGTTGACAAACTCTTGTTCCAGACTGTACAGGTCTGTGTTTGAGTGATGAAACCATAAAAAGTGTAAACAAGAAACCTCCACAGTTATGGATTGTTTTGCAAAATTTCACTTACCTCTGAGACTGTGATGGTAAATGTGTTCCCTCGGAGCGCTGATGCCTCTCCTCCTCTCCCCCCCTCCCTCTCTCTCTTCCATCAGGAGGTGATGCAGATGGAGCGGCAACTCGGGGGTCGCCTGATTGACGAGCCTCACGTCCTGCTTTTCAAAGACAGCTACCACAACCTGCGCCTGTCCATCCACGACATGCCCCAGGCGCACTGGAGGAGCAAGCTGCTAGCCGGCTACCAGGTGTGTTGGCCGGGCCTGCGGGGGCTGCAGGGGCAGGGGAGTCGCTTCACATCAGAGACGAAGCACAGAGATGTAATACAAGTGCCTGGCTGAATCTGTCAAATTTGTGTAGCAGCAGTCAAAGGGCTTCCTAATGTGTTTGTAGGCTTAATTTAAAAGCCATGTTGTCAGGAATTATGTTAAATTTGCCATCCAGACAAATGAAAGCAGAATGGAGTACGTGTTGGCGAAAGCCGTGTTACCGAGGAGGCGAAAGTTCTCCGGGAGCAACTTTTTGTTGTTAATGAGGGTCATGGTCTCGTAGCTTCTCTGGAAAGTTCAGAGTTTTAATTTCTTATGTTTTGGCTTCGCTTGATCACTTTAAAGATTCACACTAAGAGTGTTTTTCAGCCTGTTACTGCAGGACTCCTCTGTGCAACAGCCTCTCTAATGTTGTGTGTGTGTCTGTGTGTGCCCCTCTGTCCTTGCAGAGTGTGTGCATTATTCTGTCCATGAGGTGTATATTCGTATGCACAGGGAAGCTGGGTTGTGTGCACTAACCCAGAGCAGCAAGCTGATTGATTATCCTAGCTGCCGCTCTCTCAAAGGGGAGCACAGATGAAATATAGAGCAGTATGTAAATATCTGGAACTTCTTGGAGCCTCTCCACCTCTGCTGCACTCCCCACACCTGCGTGGCCCACTGCACTGCAGCCCCGGCAACACAGACATGAGGGCTGTTCAAAGAGGGACTAGAAAATGTTCTGGCTGTAACTATGTAAGCACAGAGCACCGGGGTCCCTAAAGAGAACACACGGGCTATGCCAAGCAAGCAGCAGCAACAACAATGCACCCAGAACAGAGGCTTATTCCTCTGGACTGTGCCTGTTCATTTGGAAGTGTTATTCCCCTCTCAGCAGCGCGGTCAAAAAAGGCCTTTAGTCTCCCCGGGGCCCCGTGAAGACTTTTGTGTGTTTCGCCTGGTTCCCTCCGTCAGCCATCTGCCTGGGTAACAGTGCCCCCGTTTGGTCTGCAGCATGCACTGCGGCCCCTCTTCACTCTCGAGCTGAGGTCTTGTCTGCTGTTGAACCCAGGCTGAAGTGAGGAGTCAGTGCCCTGTTTTGTTTTTTTTATTCAGTGATACCTCTCTGCTTCTCCTGGGAGTCGATGTAAATGAGGCATGAATATGGAGCAACAGAGAGGAAGATGTAGAAACTCTAGCGTACAACCCCTGGTAGCCGTTTGCTGAACAGGAGCTGCTGCTGCACAGCGTTACTCCTCTAAGCTATTATGTATACATTCATACCAGCATGTCACATGATGGGTTTGGGTTCAAAGCAGAGCTGTGAACATAATGCAAAGAGGCTGAATAAAATGGGAAATAATGTATAGATAAAAAATGTTTTTCACTCCGAAGACATAAATATGTCGTCTCTTAAAATGCACGTTTGATTGCGTCTGTAATCAGCTCCGACAGTCAGACAGCTTTTAGCTCCCTTTAAATGTTCTGTTTGTCAGTAACGGCACATCAGCTCCCATTAACTCACCTGAATGTTGTCAGTCTGCTGCCTCAGATATATTTAGATGACAGCTTATGTCGGGCTAATTAATGATGATCTCAGTGTTTTGCAGGCAGGCGGTCCTGTTACGGCCTGCTTCAGACACGCACTTCTGACTGTGCCGCTGCGTTGCCGTTTATGAGTGCTGCGTGTTTAATTTTTTCCTGCAGGAGATCCCGTTCTACCACATCTGGAACGGTTCCCAGCGGTACCTGCACTGCACGTTCACTTTGGAGCGGCTCAGCCTCAGCACCTGTGAGCTTACCTGCCAGCTGTGCGTGTGGCAGGTGGAGGGGGAGGGGCAGAGCTTTAGCCTCGACTTTAACATTGCCAAGGTAACGTTCAGCATACCAACTACATATCCAACGTCATTCAGCATTCTCATTGGTCATAAAGAAGAATCATTTTATATTGTGCTGAGGAAAAGGTTTTTGCTTCATCCCTGCCAGGACACGCGGGCTGTGGACACCGAGTTCCTGTTAATGGACAGTAACGCCACAGCTCTGGCGGGGCCCAGCGCCTTTCAGATCCCGTACCTCATCAGGCAGAAGATCTGCAGCAGCCTGGACGCCCCCTGTCCCAACGGAGCCGACTGGAGAATGCTAGCACAAAGACTTAAACTAGAGAGGTGACTACCGACTGTACGCTATCATAATGCTTCATCTGATCACTGATCGTCTGAGCGCCTGAACAGGCAGCTTACACAAAGGCTCTGCAGCAGAGCCTCATTTATACAAAGCCCTGGAGAATAGAGGGTGTACAGCAGTTTGTGTAGCATGTTTAAATTAATGAACATGCAATCACACTGCTGGCAAAGGGTCACACTTATGTAGAGGTTAACATGTAACAATGGAATTGTAATTATGCACAATCAGTGTAAAGTGCATCGCTGCAGTCGAGTGTTTTTCTCTTAAGTTTACACAAACAAGGTTCTGCCTTAGCGAGCTAATCCTCTGTGACACAGCCAACTCTAAAGGATTAATGTGGACTTGATAGATGCAGCTATCACTTCTGTAAGAAAACACTTCTTCCTGTTTTTTCCTCAGGAACAGGTAAGCAGCTTAAAGTCTGCAGCTAAATGTGTACCTGCTACATGCTGCTTAACACTTTTAATTGGAAGTTAGCAAACTAGCTGCCCATCAGCGGCAGAATCATTGAACAGGTTTGGATCGGTGCCGACCTTTAAGACACTTTGTTACTGTACTTCATTACAGGAGCACCTGTAACAGAAAGCCGCCAGCCATTGATCCCTTTAGCTCCAATTTAATTTCTAGCACGTAATGAAATCAAATAGGTACACTTAATTTGCTCAATCAACTTTATTTACTCCAATGAATCACAAAGGGAATTGATGCACTACAGGTTTAACTAGCAATGTTTTGCTCAACATAATCAATTCTCATTTAGGCCTGAGGAAGGAACAAGTGCTCCGTTGTTTGATCTGTCCTTAACAACGTGTTTTCCTGAAAAGGCAGCAGCTGCTTGGCATTCTGTCATGCTGTATTTCTCTGTTTGTTTCTGTGTGTGTAAAGTGTTCAGACCGAGCGGAACGGGACCAATCAATAAAACTTAAAATGCCAAGAACCTTTTACTTGATCTTTCTCTCCTAAGACTGTGCAAACGGCTGCGTCTGAGCCGTACAAGATAAGCTCGTGTTTCACACAGCGAGGTGAATAAGCGAGGCTGACGCGTCCGACGCTAAGCTCTGACTTTTTTTATCTGAATAATGACACAGAGGTTGGTTCCCGGCCTATTTTTTGACCAACGCTTCTCTTTGTTGCGCCCTCCAGACGCAGAGAGAAGGATGTGTGTGCTGAAAAATCTAATTGACTCAGAAGAGCAGAGACTCTGTGTTCTCGGTGCTTGTGTAGCAGCCGCATGTTTGTCACCATCACAGAACGCTTCAGTAGGCAGCCAGAAGATACGAGGAAGTAATGGACTCTGTGCGACCTTTCCCAAGGTGAAAAGGACTTCCTGTTTCACCCGCTCCCACCTGGCAAAAAACACTCACAGCTCAATCCCCCTTTGTACCGCGACTTTACGCTGTTCTCTCTTTTTATAATGTCATGTGTGCTCTACATAACAGTTAAGGCCCCAGACATTTGGAGAACAGGAAAAGGCCATTAAATCAAACAAGCATCTTCTTCAAGTACCGCGGGGATCAGGTCCCACTCCACATCAAATATCCAGCCGGCCGGGGCCACTGCTTTGTTGTCATTGATTGGGTTTGATCGCAAAGGTTCTGCTCCTAAAATGGAAAAGGTCACTTCCGACTTAGCTGTGAAAGTCCATATAGGATTTACTATATGGGGATTTAGGGGCAATTTCGACATCAAATAAAGAGGAATGAGGCTTATGCTGTTAAGCTTCAAATGAAAATTGCCGGAAATTCAGTGTTTGAAGGCAATTTCCAGAGTCAGAGTGTTTTCTTACACCTTTTATCATTTTTTTACTTAGTGCTCCTCCAACACATATCTGGATGTAGCAATAAAAGACACAATGAAACTTGACATTGACAGAGTTACGAGAAGCAGAAGCACAATAAAATAGAGGCTGAAAGGCTTTTCCTAAGACTCTGTTGGTGTGGAGCCAAAGAGAGACTGTCCGTTATGATATGTGCACACAGCTTAACTTCATAAAAACGTCTCCTCTCCTCTCACTCTTACTCCTGTGTTCTCCTTCCCGCAGACACATGAGTTTCTTTGCATCCAAAGCGAGCCCGACCTCTGTGATCCTGGACCTGTGGGAGGCACAACATTTCCACAGCGGCAACATCAACCAGCTGGCCACGGTCATGGCTGACATCGGCAAACAGGAAGCCATGATTTTCCTGGTCTCCGATGGCGAGTGCTAACCCAGAAAACGAGGAGAGACTGTCGGTGCAGAGGAAAAGTACAGAACACAACAACAACAACACACACGAAAACAATAACTGCAGCAGGAAAGGAAGAGCAGAGCCGTCCCAGTTGTCCCTCTGCTTCACTTTAGAAGATAGTGAGTGAGTCACTTTCCCATCGAACGAGTGAAAATCTTTAACTGACAGACCAAATGAGGGGAAGGTGGGTGTGTGGAGGAATGCATCCAGGAGCTCGGTAAAGAAACAACCCTTTATTTGCCATTTAAGAAGTTAAATTAGTCACTCCCTGGTTCTACTTTAAATCAATCTTTAATATAACTTCATGCCTTTTCTATGAAGGAGCAATATGCAGCATAATGTGATTACTAAGGGCCAATATGATAAATTCAAAGAGAGAAGAAAGGGATGGGACAAATGATGCAAGTCATTTCAGGTTCAAGAGAACGACATATGCAATTGGCAGGTTTTGTTTAATGACATCATCTCAGACACTGAGCACATTTCAAGGTCATCAGGGTCGGTGAGCGTCCCCCTCCCGTACACTCCCTGCGCGTACGTCACACACACACGAGTCATTGTATGTTTCCAGAAACACTCACAGGCAGCTTGTAGCAGCACATCATGGACCTGCAGGTTGGAAATAGATTGTATGTCAGAGGCCCAAAAAAGTCGTCTCATCTTGTTTGTGTGGTTTTTAGTCCAGCCGGTATCTTTACTGTGAATGTTGCATCTTGACATCTTGATTCAGCGAGACGCTCCGCAGCTTCTAAATCGATATGTATGTGGGGTTCGGGTTCTTTGAACTTTTTCGAGGGAGGAGTGAGTAACATCTCCACTGGAGTCATATCTCAGAAAACATTTCTATGTGATTTTTACCCGTCCGGTCTCACATTACCCCGATCAGTCATTGTGGCGTTTTTTAATCTCACATGTAATGAAGGAGCCATACGGCCGAGAGGCGTTCCAGCTGCATATATGTGAACAGTGAATGTCGTCCAGACTCATTGCTTAAATGACATTCTCTCCGGTCTTTGCATAAACTCTGTAGCAGAGAGGATGTTAAACAGTAAGCACGGCTCAGATGGTTATTATTCCATAATAAATAATGCAGAGCGACCTCCCCCAGAAATCTGAGAACAAATTCTTGAGAATCTTCACCAGATTACTCGCGTAGAAAGGGGAGATGTGCAGCCTTGTTTTTATAATTTATAAAGCAATGTTGGTGGGAATTCTATATTTGCTGTGTGGCAAACAGTATTTCCATACCAGAGAAACCTGTCTCAGAGAACGTAAGAGTGGCTTTCTCAGAGCGCGTCACGCCTCTGCTCACAAAAGACGCTTTGAAAGGTTGTTTTTCCGTTTGCTTGTTTGTCGGCAGAACTGATCCAGCAGATTTATGCAGCTAACCGTAAACTGCAACAACGCATCTGCTTATACGTTTGCTACTTTGCATTAATTTACAGTTTTTGTTTTGTGAAGGGGTCTGTCAGGTCAGGCGAAGTAAATACACAAAGTATCTTGAAAGTCCGCTGGTTCAGTAATTATTGTTTGAAAAGATGTGAGCAATCCCAAATTAGCCATAGTTCTCTCTCCGTCTGCCTCAGGGTTGCATGTGAAGATGTCTGTTAAAGATGTAAAGAGAGCCCTTTTCATTTAATCCCTTTTTATTCACACAGCTCGCACAGCCCTTCATCCAACCCGCTCCTGTGGCTTCAACCTTTAACACTTTCTGGAGCCTCTTTTATGATTGTCAGATATTTGGAATGTACATTTATGTTTCCTTGTAGTGAGAAAAGAAGTACGTCTTTATTTTGCTCTGTTTTTCTGTGGCATCTCAGCACCTTTTCATCCTATAAACACGCCTCCTTTCGACCAACCGGTTTTTACAGACCCTGTTCGATTTGATGAAGAGATGCCGTGAAGTTAAATTTAACATTTTCTAACTAACTTAAATATTCCCTGGGATCAGCCCCTTTCTGATAAAACGGCGTTATCAGCTTAAACAAATGTTTTCATCGTCACATGTAATATGTAAATACTTTTTCTAAACCAGCCGTGTGCTGTCACTTTGCATACTGTATATCAGCAGAATTGGTAACCAAAGTTTTCTGATTATCATTTGAGTCACTCCACCCTCCTGTTGTGTCCATTCATATTGTTTCAGCCTTGTTTTACTTGCAGCTAGAGTAGAAGAAGTCAGAGTTGATGTGTCTTTTTAAAGCGCGGGCTCAAAGTCCAAATCACTTCTTTATCTCATCCTCGCTTTTGTCTTTGAGGCAAGTTGACGCTATTTGTTTAAGCGGTAATGTGTGTCAGTTTATTTGATCACTTTGTAAAGAAATGTAAATTATATTTTAATATGAAGCCAAAAAAAGACACTTAACTGGCGCAGCATTTGTCAAGTCTAAACCGTGACGTGTTTGCCTATATACTGTTCTTTGGCGATCTAGCAGTGAAGACTTTTTGCAGTGTTAAGGGTTTAGAGACTGTTTTACAGGAAGTTTCTATACATATTTTGTTCGTCCTTACTCTGCATATGTCTACCTGATGATTTCTCTAACTGTAAGCATTTAAATACAAGCTGGAAATAGTCACTAACACGTAGTGAATCACTACACTGGGACTGTGTGGAGGCTCATGGGAGAAAGAGGACATCAGTCCTCGGACAGTGACGAGCCGTGTTAACGCAGCATGTTTCAGTTGTACAGTCAGACTGTGTGTGAAACTCTATCACCTGTCATTGTCTCTGTTGTGTTGTCTCAGCACATTTCAGTAATGTAATTCACCAGCCGCCAGGATGTTCAGCATCTATCTTTACATCTAGCTTGTCCGACAAATCTAACAAATCTGCAATTACTGTGTCTGTGATGAATACGGTTTCCTCGGTGACGAGATCTGGGCCTGCTAGTTCTGTGGGAGAGCGTACACGCTTTGTTCAACGTTTAAAAGTTCCCCCTGAGTTTGGGACAAAATGGTTACATCTCACAACTGTACTTTTTGTGTCACTCATTCCTATTCAGTGTCAAGGACGTGTGTGTGTTTGTGTGTATGTGCGCGAGAGGCTGGGTGTGTGTGTGTGTACACCTCCCCGTCACTCTGACTGAACTGTTTCCTTTTTGAACTAAGAACAATAGACTTCTGTACTTGTGAATGGTTTTCTATTTAGTTCCTTGATTCAATGTTCCTTGCCTTTCTGCAAGTCAAAAATGCTGTATTTATTACATGCCACAGCGCTTATGCAATTGTATAATCCTTTTGTTTGTTTGTTTTTTTTTAACCTTTTGTGTTCCTTATCGTCAATGTAAATTGTTGTCAAAACTTTTGTGGCAAAGGAAAACTTCTGCTGAGGGAGATTTTCTGTACTTTTTGGACAATGATATGGATTTGTGGGTAGAATTTTGGAAATTCGTTTCTAAGTGCTTTCAAGTATTTACTTGGCCTTATGTATATATATATCTATGACATTTCAGAAAGGTATGTATAGTAATTCAACCTGAAATTGTTGTAAATAAATTATATATTGTTAAATCAAGGACTGGATCTTTTTACTTGGAACGGTACCGTGTGTTGATTATTGATTACAAACATTATGACCATGCATGTACGGCTGAATGTTGTAGGCAGCTTGTTTGTTTATCATCAGGCTCTAAAATCTCTACATCATCCCGACTATGAAACGATGAGGTTTAAAAAATAGTCAATCCTGTTTTTTGGTGAGTTTCACACAAAGCCATTCGCATCAATACTTTAAACTTGCATGTCAAAGCAAGAGCCTGACTAAAAAACAAACAATTACCCACCTCTAAAGCTCATTTAACAACACATTATCTCATTGGGGGTTTAATCTTTTCAAAAAGTACGAACAAGTTGTTGTATTTACATCTTGTTTTGAAATCGCAACGAGAAACTACTTGACAGTTTAAAATCCAACCGGCAATATAACAGCTCACCAACAGCTCACAACAACCTAACTGCCATCAACCAGCTGCCACCACAAAGTTTACAATAATAAGTCAGTGAATTGATTTGTTGCAAAATTAACTATAATTTTTCAAGCGAGTCACCTCTAGTGCTAAATTGCTCTACGTCTTACTTTTGGACTTAAGGGTGTTAAGTGAATACAGCTCGTCATCTTCTCGTGTATCTACCTCAGAAGGCAAACAGATACAAAATATTAAAGAGCAGCTCCAGTCATGTTTTAAGACATGTAAGATGCTCTGCTTGAAATAATTAATTGTGTCTGATATGTTTTTTTCTGCAAAATACGTTTAATTACCTTGTAAAGGCATCAAAGACATCTCCTCCTTCTCCCTCATTAAAAATTCCTGAATCTGCATAGGCCCCGCCCACTATGGACATCTCCATTGGCAAAACAAAACACGTCTCTGCCATTGTTTAGTGGCAACTCCGTAGTGAGTTTGCAAAAATGACGATTACGCAGGCTCGCACATCGCCGAAGTGGTTGCCATAGGTTACACATAATGATATGCATAGCGTCAGCCCCGTCCATTATGTCCTTGGTACACTGCAGTTTAAATGCAGACTGCTGATGTTGTCCCTGATATGTCTTGTAGCACATGAAGAACACCACATGGAGATGTTTACAAGGTTAAACACTTGATTTTCACTGGAGGGGGGCTTTAAGTAGCCTGAACTATTTTTTAAATAGCTGACATTTTTCTTTCTAGTGATTAAATGATTGTGAAGTTATTTCTGCATGGAGAGTATTTCAGCATTTCACTACAGTTCTTTGAAAGCACTTCTTGTACTTACAACAACCCAGGGAAACGTGGGAGTCCGCTGTCCTGTTGTTGGGGAGCAACTGCTGGAGGGAACAAAAGCAGCTAAAACATCAATCCACAGAATATTTTACAGATGGGTTCAGCCCAGTGATCTGCTCAATCAAGTGGTATTACTCAGTAATTTTATTTGAAACATCCAGCAGCTATAAAAACAACACTTACAGGCCCATTCTGAAGCAATATAAATACATATTCAACATGGCTTGAAAGTACTCTAAGGAACAATCACAGCATCAGAGTAACATTAGTTTTTTTTCAGAGGTTAAAATGTTTAATAAACGATAACCTCCTTACCTTGGGAATGTGAAACATCTTAACGTCCCTCTTTCAGCAATGTGATATTATTAATACTGGATCAATTAAAGATAATGACATGACTGTTAATTACAGCTAAACGCATACTGCTATTAATAACCACAGTGCATGTGCTCTGATTCCCAGAGTCAGAGTGATAAGTGAGGCAGTTAGAGCTTCTGTGGAGAGGTGCAGGGGTCCAGGCAGGCAGAAATGGGACACCCCCCTTTCCTGCTCGACCGGACCACCATTACGTTAATAGTCACTGCAGTGCGAGTCAGTGAGTGGGCCGGGGTCCTGAATGAGGCCACCTCTTCTCTGCACTTAGCACAGGAGTACATTACAGTAATATGAGGAATTATCAGAGGCTAAATGAGTCTACAACTTGGAGGAAACTCACGTGATCTTACTTCAGACTGAGATTAGAGGAACTATGATGACGTAGATGAATTGCACCTTTTTTAATACTAAAGATATCTTAGAAGTCCAAGTTAGTGATGGCATGAATTCATTCCTTGACTACTTCCAGTTATACAACACAGCATTTGGTATTACAGGCAGTTACATCTGAACTGTCCTAACAGCACATGAAGCTACATTAAGCCTCAGATATAGAAACAAAGTCTGCAGGATAGAAAAAGTCTAACTAGGTGTGTGGTTGGCAAAGAAGAGATGTAGAGTGTTTACAAGTGTGCCCGAGAGCAGAGCGGGGTAAAGAGGAGGGAGAGAGAGGAGAGTTCCTCCCTCTGAAGACGGAGCTCGCTCCCTCACACTGGAGCAAAGGCATGGCCTTTGCACAGGGGCTTATCCTTCTTCGAGTAGAACGTCTTCCCCTCCAGGTTGATTTGGCAGAGCTTTAAAGATGAAAGGAGACAGACAGACAGACAGACAGACAGACAGACAGACAGAGACAGAAAGCAGGGCAGAGAAGATATGAGACCTTAACATTGGCAATGTTTATTTACACAGTTTTCTTCTGGCCAGAGCAGGCGCACGTTATTTACTTGACTGTATTTACTCTCCGTTTTCTCCACAGAATGAAAAGGAGATGGGGAGGGTGATAGACTGCAGGTGACAGGATAAGAGAGAGAGACGAAAGGGGAGGACTGGAGGTTCAGGGATGGAGGCAGATTTTTCAGGTGGCATTGTGCAGGGACAGCGAGAAGAGATGGGGCAAAGAGCCCCACAGGGAGCCATATCAATCAAAATGACTTACAGCACAGACGAAGCACGTATCGTGCCAGCTGTAGCCCAAGGCCTCCAGAAACCGATCGCCTGCATCAATCTTAAAGTCACAGCCGTGGCATTTGGTGCCAAACATCTTCTCGTAGTCTGGAGAGGGAAAGGTGAAAGGAGGAGAGGTGGTGAGCAGAGGAGATCACCATCACAATCAAATAATAAACATTATTCAAAAGAGCTTTTATCATCGACGAGATCAGGTCGAGCATCCTCTGTGGCCTCCACAATCACCATACGTAAACATCACTTAACCTTTATAGGATGTTCTGGAGCACAGAGTGTGAAATAGGTTTCCACCTCTTTCATCTTTTAAAGAACTGGAGGCTTTTCCTCTTTAAGAAGAGTAATATCCCACCACACACACACACACACACACACACACACACATTTTAGGACTTGAATGACAGCAGTAAAGATGGATGAAGCGGTTTCAAAGTCAAATTTTGGCTCTTCTTGTCATTGGAGGACTCAATAGTTTGCTGTTTGCTTTATTTTGTCCACCCACTGTATATTAGTGCCTCTATATACAGAGTGTGCGCGTGTGTGCGTGTACATGTGTGTGTTGGGGTGGGGTGGATTAGGATGAAGGGAGACTGCTCCAGATACTTAACTGGATTTGCCAGTCTCTTTCATCACAGGCACTCTTGGGAAAGTGTCAGGTTATAATGCAGCTCCTCCAGAGTGAGTGGGTGAGGGCTGCACAATCCCTGAAAGATGCTGAGGCAGCACAATGTTTATCAGAGCTGAAGGCATTATTCAGAGTATGAGTACTTCTCCTCTGATAAAGCAGCGCTCCACGTCAGAGCCTCAGTGGTGACAGAGAGAAACACGCTGCCCTGCTAAATCATTTACAGCATAATAGAAGCGCATTCACCATTCATAAAAGCCAATAGAGTAATGTATGAAGTAAACTGGAGCTAAATAGATTACAGCAGATGAAAACATCACACTTTATGATTGACTGTGGTGCGCGCCAAGAGATTCATGATGTACCCTCGTGCCAAACCCCACAGCAATAATACAAACAAGCAGCGTTTCTCAAATAGGTTGATAAAAAACATGAATATGAGTCACAGCAGAGCCGGAGAGGGGACTCCCTGCAGAGAGCTGTATTTTCCCCAAATTAAACAACTTTATCACAAAATGCACCCGGCATGCGCTCTGATTCGCTCAGCTTCTGTTACGCACCGCGATCCGCACTGTACTCAGCCATGGCATCCACTTAAAGTAAAAAATGTGACATCTTTGATCAAATAAGCTCGATCACAAGCTTAAAGCCGTGTGCAGTGATGTCGGCTCCCCCTCATTCATGTTCTCGGGGCCCAGTGCAGATTCCCGATAAATGTGCGGGGCTTGATCCGTGTGTAAAGTTACAGGGGGTCTTACATGGGCTGAGATGTTCTCAGTTGGCACTGGAACTAATCAATGTGCACATGGAGGATTTTCAGCATGCCGTTTCTTCTGCCAGTGTTTCATATTTTCTTCCAAAGCATTACTTTTAAACACCGCCTGGCTTTAAATCTGATTCAGAGTTACATTTTCTATTCACAATTTTGGGTCACCGGCTGTTCCGACATGGCGGCAAATGCTGCTGTCGCTTTTTCCTCAATTGTCCTTCTAGAAACATCTTTTCTTATGACGTTTGCCTTTGTTTCCCGGAGAGGATTTTTCACCATGGAGATGCCTTCGTCTCTTTTATGAAGCTTCAAGAATGTGTGACAGAAACCGTTGTTTTATTAAGTGTGAGTCAGAGAGAAGCACGCCGCTCCAGTTAAAACAAACACTGTGAGTCCTCAGTGACGACTGGCATCTGATTGTTGTTGATTTTTAACATTATTAATGGTCAGTACGATATCCTGACGTGTTTTAGGTTTCATTACACTTTTTGAAATGAAAAAGGGATTTTTCTACTTCAAAGGGACGAGTCAGAGTGGACATTACAGGCGGATTGCAGCAGATGAATCTCACCTTTCTCACAGTAGGGTTCGCCCTCCTCCATGTAAAAGGCTTGGTTCCTGATGGCAGTCTTGCAGGCTGCACACTTGAAACACTGAACATGGTAGGTCATCTTCAGGGCATGCATGATTTCCTGATAAAGAGAGACAAGGTAGTGAATTTTTTATTTTCAGCTCAGCTGGTGCTGAAGTAGAGGGGCGTCGACATTAATATATTCTAGTAATAAGAAATCAGAGAAGCAGCAGCCTGTCCGAGTGTGAGGCGTCTCTCCTTTCTAACTATTCTATTTCTCCGCTTTGTGTTTTGATTTCGTTGAACACATCAGCGCAGCTCTTACCCCTGTGATCTTCTTTTTGCACTTGGCGCAGTTAGGAGCGTATCGGTTATCGTGGCACTTGGTACAGTAGACAGACCCTCTCTCCTCGTGGAAGCCCCCCTCGTCCAGCACCGCCTTACACTGCGAGCACGTAAACTCCTCCGGGTGCCAAGAACGTCCCAGCGCCACCAGGTACCGACCTCTGGAAAAACACACACAAACACACACCCTTTAACAGCACAAGGAAAACAAAACAAAACCTCTGAAACAAAACTTGTAACGTGTTTTTTGTTGTTTTCAGGACTTTGAACCTTCACTTGTTGAACAGCAGCTCTGCCGTCGTCTGCAATAGTGACCAGAATAAGAAGTAAGGTTTCAGTATTATCTGTGAAATGTGTGAAATGAGATTTAAATTATTTCAAAGTCAGCTTAATGCTTGTCTCCGGTGATAACAAGACGTCTCCAAACTGTGCTAATTATGCTGACTGACTTAGTTTGCTTCAGTCTGTCATCGAGCACATTAACTGTCTTAAATGATGTGTCATTTCCCTGACAGCACTTTGAAAGGAGCAAACATTGAGAGTATTTCACTGTGGCAAAATGAATCAAGCTGTCAGCACAGATGTGCCGCTGCTGTCTCACCTTATGATTTTGTTGCAGGCGCCACATACCGGGGTCCTCCCGCTGTCTTCGGGCGCCGGCTGTGCCGCCTGCAGGATGGAGCTGCGGTTCTGCATGGGCGTCGGCTGGACCGGCTGCTGGTGCTGGGTCACCACAGTGCTGGTCTTGTCTGGGCGGAAGCGGTCAGCGAAATTTGGGTCGGTGACCCACGGTGGTCGACTGGAGGGACCTGATCGTCCCGCGGCTGCAGCTGCAGTCTTTGATTCTGGGACAAAAACAAGGAGATTTGCTGTGGAAATACAGCTCTGAGAAAGTGTTGTGACAGTTCTGCGGGTCACGTCGTGGCTGCTGATGCTCATGTATTGACACTTAATAAGAATCTATTAGCACAACCTCTGCTGGAGGCTGCCGGGGTTCTTTTTACGCACCAGCAGGAGCAGAAACTCACCATCTGGTTTATCTGCTGCCTGGGCCTTGGCAGGTGAGGGAGTTGGCTCAAGGCTGTAGGGAGAAAATGACTAATTAGAAATGGTACACACACAGAGACATACACAGAGACCTCTGTAACCATGGTTACTCCTCAATAAACGTCGTGTTTGGATCAGCAGCCTTGGCTTCTCCATTACATTGTGCCACAGATTGCCCCTGCGTGAAAGATCATGAGCTTCATCACCATTGATAACAATCAAATATCAACATGGGTTTCTAACCTCAGCTGTTTAAGGGTCAAACAGTCAGTATGTTAAAGAATATATATATATATATATATATATATATATATATATATATATATATATATATATATATATATATATATATATATATATATATATATATATATATATATATATATATATATATAATTTGCATTTTACGTTAAATCAATCATGAGTTCACTATAAACGCTTCTCTGACATGATTTTCGTTCTGTACAGACTTTTTGAGCTCTGCATCAAAACGATTCAAAAGCCACTTTTCTAACGAGAACGTGTCACATTGATTGATTGACGTCACTCACAGGCAAAGTTAGAGAAACTTAGACACGTTGTGCTGTCAGATTTAGATGCAGAAGAGTTTTGCTTCAAGCCTGCTTGTGCAGAAGTGTTGAAATAAAGAGCCGTTTCTACATTTCAAAGTTCTGTTACCCGCAGCAAGCGTCACTATATTCAGAAAATCTTCAAACCATGACTGAGACGGAAAAACAACTTCTGAGCCAAGACAGTCAGCTCTGGAGACGTCTCATCTTGGGAAAAAAATATAACAGCGCCTTAGGCGTCTATCATGTTTACATCATCAACTGTGCCATCTACAATACACTAATGAAAGATGATGAAATCATGTCTCATTTGCAAAGAAAAAGAAGAAAATGTGAAATGAATTATCCAGCGACAGCCTTGTTCTGTGGCATCGCCTGCATCAGGTTAAGTCTGCCTTTTAATTATACTCCTTATGAAGCCAAACAACTAAACAAAAGAAGTTATGGAGGCAGGAGAAGTTGCAGACTCGCAGCTCGGAGCTATCTAACAAGAAAAGAGGATAAAAACTGTCTGCTGTTTTTCAAGCAGCATATTCTGAATAATAAAGAACATTAAATCCCCTTGCAATAGCGAGAAGATGGCTTGCAGGGCTGGTGGCAGAGAGAAAGTTAAATCTTTCGAAATTAAGGAATGCAGACCCCCCCTGCCAGGAGATTTTAGAAAGAAACGACAGCAAAACCAGTGAAAGGAGGAGAGGAGGCAGGGCGAGACGGATCTGTGGTGTTCGGGGTCAAACAAAGGACAGAAAAACCCGTTTCCCCCTGCATGCAGACCCTGGGTCAGCAGCGCTCCTCCTCTGAGAGCCCACCTAACAACTTGCAAAAAAGCATCTAGGTCAACACAGCAGCCCCGACAACACTCCTCTCTGTGCTGCCCTGCATGACATTCAGGCACCGACATTCAGGCACCGACATCCCGCACACCTTTGAGAGGCTTGTTTGGCTGCTGAGGGCTGCAGGTGCAAATTGGAGTACATTCTCTACAGCGGCAGATTCCCACCTGGAGCAGCTGGCATCGTGTTTTTTTTGACATTTCCATCGCTTTAAACATCCTTCTCCCCTTCTGCTCAGTGAGAGGCTCAGTATGATGCAGGTGCACAAATCCTGCACTTCAGACTGTGCAGACAGGTTTTATTTTTTTGCCTTCGACGTACACTTTTGGACATGGTGCAGAGCAGCACCCCATGGACGTTTCCTTGACATATCCTGTTCACCCTTTACACCTCTGATTTCAGCTTCTCCTGTTTTTGTTTTTGTGTTTTCTCTCGGCTTCCTCCCCCCCGGGATGATTCCAGCTGAGCAAAGAAGTTAGAGGAGTTTGTTGGCAGCTCAGCATCCGGCAGAGAAAGGAGCAGGTTGTGATTTCAGATGGAGCAAGAAGCCCCTGACATATGTCACCCTCCACAGCGAGGAGGTGAAAGTGATACAACACGAGCATGTGACAACTGACAAAATGTCAAACAGTGGGGGCACAGGTCGGAGAGAGGCACCGCTTTCCTGCTCAGGTCTTCTAATGTATTCAACAATCTTTTCCGTTAGCATCCACACAGCACATCATGTCATGTTATGTTTCTGCAATTAATGTAAAGAGGCCGTAGTTGTTTTTCGTGGCAGATTTAAAGTCACTTCTTATATTATTTATGGCACATTGGCTTCCCACAATAATGTTACTTCTTCTGCTGAGATTTCTCCACAGGGTTTTGATGACTCAATCTAACATGACAAATTTGACATTAAAGGAGTGCTGATGCTATCTGCCTGTTGTTTAGAGACATGTATTTAGACAGACCAGATTTCAACTACTGGTTCAGTCACTTGATACATTTACTTGTTCTATTATGTATGTTAATGATAATTTAATGATTATTGGTAGTACTTGATTTAAAGAATAACAGCAAAGGTCTTAATCACTACTTTCTGTTTGTGTCCCTTTTGTAAAATCCAGTTTATCTAGTGTCGCAATGTCATGATTCATATCGTCTTTAAACCCTGTAAGGCAGAGCAACTTCATGTATCTTGGGGGAGTGCAAGTAACGGTGTTACGTAATTAGGATACAAAAAAAGGCAACTGTTTTTCATTACAGTTACAGTAAAAAAAAAAGGGTAATTAGATTGCAGACACATTTATTAAAAATGGGGATACTAGCAGGATAACAATTTTAAAATGCATTTTAAAATGAAGCTGATATAATACCAAAGATGCTCTGTAACATCTGGCGTCTCATTTCAAGCCCCAGACTGGAAGAAGTTTATGGCAGCTTAGAGTGTGAAGTAGTGTAAACAGCATACATAACAAATACATTTACATGTGCATAATTACCGCTATAATTTTGCCTGGATTTGCTTACTGAAACAGAATACACTTTGGCAAGTAAAAGTCATTGTACTGGAATTTATTTTCTCGTCTGTATTTGCAGATTTAGTATCGAAGTAATCCCAAAGTAACTGAGAGTAATCAATAACATTACCTTAAAATTGTGATACTTTGATCGGGTTACTGATTACATTTAACAGGTAACTAGGAACGTTAAAGAATGACATTTTTAAAGTAGCCCTCCCAGCCCTGCATGTATGTATTAAATACGGGTATCACCTTGTCACTGTCACACATTTTGCTCCGAGCTGCCCGAAGGCAAAAGCACATTTTGTCCACAGACAAGGTTTGGATTGGCAGTTGTCCTTTCCACTAAGAGTTATTTTTATACATTTAAATCATGCGATGCCTCACCTTAAAAAACCCTGGTACACGTCATTTACTATCTAAACCTGACATTTCTTAACATCTTGTGTGCACAGTGAGATCTCTCCTCTCTAAATGAGGCAGCAATTACTCATCTGAACTTTAAACATGATAATAGTGCTGTTTTTATCGGGTTTTAAATACTCTTGGATGTTTTTATTTCAGGTAAGTGCAACAGACTAAAGGCTACGGTTCCTCGCGGTGCACCTCGGCACTTTACGACCGTGTATTACTTCATGTGTGCGTGCCTATTTGTTGTTTTTATGCACAACAATTTTCCCTCTGAGGCAATGAAAGATAAGTTGAACCCTGATCTCTGAAAAGGCAGCACATTAATTCAGAGCTGTGAAAATACTGAGTGAACCCCCGCGTCTACATAATTATTTTTGCACAGTGCACCAGCTAGGTAAAGAAAGCGTTGGAGGGCAGCTAAAGAAGAAGAAGAAGTAGTAGATACGAGTTTGATATCAGGAGATGTTTCCTTTCAAGCCTTAATACTGAACAAACAAGAAGAAAAGAAACACAGAAGAAAGGACAGAGAAGCAAGAGTTGCTTTTTTTCACATGTTTTATATTTTTGATGACAGCAGAAAAAAACAAAAGTACAGATTTATCTTCCTTTTCTTTCTTAATGGTTGGAGAAGCCTACGAGATGAGGGGATCAGAAACCAGAACTCTACGAGGATGAAGGACTCAATAAATGAAAACAGGCAGCGAGAGAGAGAGAAAGAGAGAGAGACAGACAGAGATCAAAGGAGGGTCTGAACTTCACAATCAAAGAAGAAGAAGGAACAGAAAGGCGCTTCCCACTGCTGAGACCCCCCTTCCACCTTCCCACTAGTTTACTCCGAGTAACGCAGTGTGAAATGGAAAACAGGGCTACAGACACAGTGGTCCACAGGGTTGTCAACAATCATCAAGTCAGAAATTCAGAGGGAGATCTTACACTTAGGCTCAGTATGCAAGGTTCCGCTTTGGGCTTTGTCATCTAGGCTATGTTTCTTCTGTTTTTAAGTTTTTCTTTTTTTCACCCCATCCGTATCCGAAAGGTGAATTTGTTAACTGCCATTGGACGGTCAGCTATCTTCGTCGTCTTTGTCACGTAGTCGTTGCGGTGTGGCTATCGCTAGCAGGCTCAGCATCCCACGGCGCCTAAGATGTCGCTCAGGATTTGATATTGAGGGCGCGAGCGGACCTGTCGTGGTGCCAATCCCTCAGACGGGCATAGCGGGGACTCTGAATCTCAGTGAGGAACTTTTCCCTGACGGCAAGCAACAGAGATCAGAAAGAGAGATAGAGAGGGAGGAAGCAGATTGTAAGGAAGAAAATAAATAGAAAAAAGTTTAAGTAAAAAGGTGGAGAAGAAGCACAGAGATAAAACAGGAAAAAAGGCCAAGGCAGAATAAAGAATGTGAAATAAATATCAAGGAGATTTTCAGTAATAGTTTAACATTTTGGGACATGTGCTAATTCACTTTCATGCCAGAAGATTGACAACAATGTGTGTAATAAATATGAAGCTACAGCAAGCAGCCAGTTAGCTCAACTTAGGACAAAGACTTGAAACAGCTCGGGTGGCTCTGTCCAAATGTAACTAAATCTGACCACCATCATGGCTAAAGCTCACTAATTAACACGTTCTCTTGTTAAATTGGCCAAAAGTGTAAACATTATTTATTGTGGTTTCAAATGGGGTTGTGTGTCACATTATATCTTGGCTGGGTGTTGCCCCTTGGCTGAGCCTGAAAACCTCACGATGATAAGACTCCCTCAGTTAACGTGGCCGGCTGAGAAATAACCAGGTGTAAAAGGAGTAGGAAGATTAATTTGGTGACCTTTGGGCAGAGCCTGGCTATCGTTTCCTGTGTTTTCAAGTCTTAATGCTAAGCTAAGCTAACAGGCTGCTAGCTTATTAGCTGGAGTACAAACATGGGTATTATATTACTCTCTCTTTACGTGTTACAGCATGAAAGCAAATAAGCCTGTTTCCCTAATGTTGAACTGTTCATTAAAAAGGGAAAGGATGCAAAGAAGCTGATTCTTGTTCTATCCAATAACAACCAAAAGGTCATGCTTTATGAAAGATAATTACAACAACAACATATAACTAAAAAGGTAGATGTAACTGTACAGATGATTCACTAAAAAACTGCCAAACTGAAGCTTCCACACACAGACACACAAACAAACACTTGTGACCGAGGAGGCGGACGTGTTCACATCAATGACACTCCAGTTTTTACCTGGCCCTCTTCATCGTTTCATCATCTGGGTCCTGCACTGAGAGATCCAGAGAGACGCACATCAGCATGACTCACTGATAAACAAGGTGACACACACCTACTGCGGGCTTTTCACTGATATAACCAGCAGATCACGCACCAACACAAACATGATATACATTATAACAAATGGTGGTGTTCCTACACAGCCTCTGTTGTAATAAACAACATGTAGACGTGCAGACGATTTGTCAGACTGTTTACAGTCATAAAAAAATAGGTGTCACTGAAGACAGCAGCCACACGACACTACAGCATCTCTTAACAGCTGAAAAATGGACACCCCTGCTCTCCTTCCTGTGACACTCACTCTGATCCAATCTCATCAGATCAACTGTTCAGTCACACCAGAGACGCCCACCCCCAACCCATCACTCTCTGTCGTCTCCTGAGCATGCCAGGGCCGGTCCCCGACTTACTGAAGTCGGTGCCTGTGAGCTGGGCCAGGATGCGGAAGGAGCGGGACTGGGTGGTGCCGGTGCGGGGCTGCCAGTCCTCAGTGTCCTGGATCAGCCTCTTCTTGCTGCGGTCGTTGGGGATGAAGCAGGCCAGGTTCTCCACCCTGAGGCCGTGCCTGCACACACACCCAGCAGCAGCACACGGCAGGCGCGGTTAACACAAGCCCATTTAGGCAATAACCACTCACACCAACCCAGCTAATCAGGTGACCTTGAGAACAGAGGACATCCTGAGCAGATCATGCAGCATTTAATGCTCAGCATCACGGTCACGGCAATAAGGGAGCTAATGGATACCCATTACTAAGATTTCTCATGGGTACACTGTAGACTCTCATAAATGGACTTTACTACATTAGACATTGTATTTATAACTGTCAGGAACGCCAATGGAGAAAAGCTGTCAGAATAAAGTACTTTGCTTTTGGAAAAACGTTACTATGTATTTAACACATCAAACACATCGTTATGACACAGTTGCAGGTCAAAGGCAGCATGCCATGCACTGATCAAAAAGCAAGTAAAGGATGAAGATGAATGGGCACAAATGAGCTGTCATCTCTGGCTTAGTCGGTGGCATCTCTGCTCTATAAACCGTTCAATCTTAATCAGCGCTCCTCTTTTCATATCTAACCTGGCCAAATTAACGCACAAAGCTGACAAGCTCGGCTGCATGCAGCTGCCCCTTACTTGGACTGTTGGTACATTTCATCATAGTAAGCTGCTTCACCCCTGTAGAGCAGACCAGATCAAATGAAGACAAACGAGGTTAGCAGAGAAAGGACAGAAGAAGGCATTATGTTTGTAGATTTGTCCCAGTTGCATCTTCAAATTATCAGTTTAACTTGTGATTTAATAGGAAGGTAGTTGGGTGGATTATAAGAGAACCAGGGGACAGGGACCCCAAGAGGCGAGATAAATGTAAGGGTCTCAACATTAACAATAGAAGGAAGCAGAAAAAACTGTTGATACATTAAATACTGTGTATTTTCTCGCTCCCTTTTTAATCTACTCAGTTTGTTAATTTGTAATTCCAAATAAAAGGTTCTAATATAACGTGAAATAACTGTTTTGATTGTAGGACACAACACCAACATGTTTATTGTAATGGACGGTGGATGAAAAAAATATACTAACTTTTCAAGAGTTTCCACCTGTGGTGTTAAAATAAAGGGGAAAAACAGAAAATAAGAGAAGAGGTCAGAGTTCAGCTTTGAGGTAAACAAATGAAAACCACAACATGTCAATATATGATGACAAAGGTCGCGCTAAACACAAGACCAAAATACTGCAGGACATGCAGGTGGTGACACGAGACATGCAGTGATTGTCAACAGGCTCAGTGTGAGAAAGACAGCATTGTTGGTGCATCAAATCATCCATTGTCAGCCTGACCCAAAATGACTCAGTCGATTTGGCACAAAACCTTCGCCTGACGCTCCCCCTGCCCATGTGCACAAATGCTTGACAGAGTTATGTAAATGGCTGCAGAAACTGCCAAAGAAACAAAGCAAAGAAAAACCCCTCTGCCTAGTTTCTGTGCCCTCAGAGTTAGTCTAATTTTTCTTGAGCTCTGATACCCCGTCAACAACGATAAATGCCACAGCAGTGACGCATCATGATGTCAGAGTAAGCTCTGCGCAAACAACATCACAAAACCCGCTTCAATTCGACAGGCCTGGACGCATTAGACATAAGCTGTTTGCATCGAACTGCTCGCTGTCTGAAGAAATCCAACAATATCTTCATCAAAACTGTGCTGACAGCTCTAATCAGGCTCTATTCTTCTCAAAGAGGGCCGGAGGAATGTGCCCGGCCATCTGCAGAGAAACTTGTGAGGCCTCTCTTTAGTAAGCGAGTAAGGCTGCTTAAATAATCCAGCGAGCTGTGTGAGCACAATTTATGGCTGAGGCTAAATACAGCAACAGACCACATCTCATCAACGGCTGCAGTCAGGCCACTGCCATGACCCAAATTACAGGAACAACTCTGGCCCTTCCTTTAGACCGCTTCATGCCAGGGCGCTGCTTTCAGGGTCATTTAACGTGTTTTGATCCAATTCTGGCCTCCTTTTAAAACCTAAAAACTGTGAAAGAATTTTATTTAGTTTATGTAATAATAGCAACAAGAGTGAGGACAAGGGAAGGCTAAATTCATTTTATAACACAGCTCCCATGATAGGCGCATTTAAACCCCCTTATTGTTTACAACCACAAGATCAGAATGAATGAACAAAGTTTTCCAAAAGAGTCTCAGAAGATTCAGTTTTATAATGCGACTAATAAAACTTTAACTTGCGGGAGAACATATGAGAAGTGCTCCATCTTAAAGCGGATGAGTCGCCATAAAATTTATTTCAGTCATAAATTGTGTTGCTCCCTGGTTATAGAGACTGAAAAGATGCACCATGATGAAACGTTCGGTCATTACTTCTCTGATGTGACAAATAATTCTACAGAGCCGTATGGCCGTAACATTTCTGCTGTGATGAGATTGTGGAGAGAATCACAGAAATGTTATTTTTGAACAAATTCCAAGTAAAGGGGGAGATGAAGTCATAAAATACAGTGTGTTTCATAAACTTAGACATTCACCGGGTCAAATCAGAACACTGCATTAACTGAAGTTACAAGTAAAACGTTATATATATATTTTTTACTTTTTAAAAGGGTGCATACAGCTACCTGCTGTATCAAAGTGTGTAGTGAATGGCATCTGAATAGCTCATGGCTCCAATCATTTTCTCCTATCTGTCATATCAGCAGAAATATTAATGTATTTAATTCTGAAGCCTTTTCTGTGTGATACTGGTGACATATTAAAGTTTTCACAATTGCTAAAACACTAAATGCCTTTCTCTGAAATGCTCAGTGGCCTTAACCCATTCGTCGAGTCAACCACTCTTTCTGCAAAACCTTAATTAAGTTCAGGCAGTTAGACACCATGTGCACATGTGCTGCAAAATGGTTCACATGGGTGGCAAAAGTTGAACACAACACCTCACAACTGTTCACACTTGTTTGCAATGATGTTAATAAACCAATTGAGCAGAATATATATAAAAGCCAGTTCAGTGTGCACTGAATGTTGATACCAACAATGGAGGGAATCAATCTGAGAGGCAGAGGAGGCAGAGTACGCATAAGAAGTGGTGGACGAGGAGGAGGAAGAGCTCGATCAAGAACAGTCATTTCAGATTAAATTGGAGCAGCTATCATTGACCGTGTTCTTGTTGATGGGATGACAATGAGGGAAGGAGCACAAAGACATGATGCTGAGGATGAATGAGTCCCTCATTGACTTTGATTTTGCAGTTGCACAACATTTTGGAGTGTTCTGTAATGTGCTTTCATTTCGAGTTTCCTCTGGGCTTCCTGTATTTTCACTGTATGCAAGAGCTGAATATGATGTGATTTCTATTTTTTTAGCAAAATGCATTTACTATATAGGCCTACCATAAACTTTTTTTCTGTAAGTTTACACCCTGGACACTGTGTTTTTTGATGTATAACTAATGAATGCTCTGCAGTGTTTATATATTGACTCGCTGTGTGTATGATCTGAAAGCATTGTCAGAGTTTTTGTGAATGTAGTTTGAATATTTGGTTTTGTGTTTAAAGTTTTGAGAAACTGGGGGAAGGTTTCATGAAATGTGTCTTAGCAATTGTGAAAAACTGTTCTGCATCCCGACAACACGGCTCCTAAGAAGTGAGAAATCCTATTCAGTCCAAAGTTTTGTGTAAAGTATGATTCAAAGAAAGTAGAAGACGATCTAGCACACATCTTTCCAGCATACAACTGACTGACCTTGATTTCTTGTGTCTAGAATCTCCAGTCAATGACCTATGTGTTATCATAACAGCAGTTTTAAAGTGAGGATGATAGAAACAAACAGAGTAAGATGGAAGATGGAAAAAAAAATATATTAAAGGGGGATGGGGGATATTATGCTAATTTCAAGCTACATATTTCACTGTAAATTATGCTAAAGTACTCCACAGGTATCACAGTAAAAAAACAAAAAAACACCTAATTGTTCTCACACTGGTGCTCTGTGCAGGCCCTCACACAGCCTCTGCCTGAAACGACTAAGTCAGCTCTGTCCCTTTAAGAAACCCCGCCCCTACAAGACGTCACAAAGTGCAGCGTGTAGAAAAAACTGTGCTAAACCTGGTGTTAACAGCTGCCTGCAGACTGAGCTGAGAAGCCTGGGGATAACTCCAACATACTTTTACCGACAGATTTGAAACTTCACCCACGTTTAGTGTTGACATCCAACATTGTAACATTATATATATATATATATATATATATATATATATGTCTGTGACTGTGAAAGAGCAAAATTCCCTCCTCTTTGAATAAGTCATGACTTCTATAAAAAGCAAAGCACAACCACAGACAAAATTAAACTGATTTCACTTCTAAACCTGCAGCTGATTGACCCATCCATCACGAATCTCTGTAAAAACAGTTTCTGTTTATCTGATAAATCCCGCTGTAGCAGTATTCTGGCTGCTGGGAGCCAGCTTTAATGTCAGCTAAATATTCCCTGCTATGCTTACAAAGTGTTTGCTTTCATCTGTGGGATAAAGGCCAACGAGATCATTTCTGTTTGGACCAAAGGCAGACAACCTGCTCATTCTCTCCTAAATTATTCTGTGTTTATCGTGGCACAATATACAAAGAAAGTTTATTACAGCAGGTCTGTTTAGCAGCATCATAAGTTCATACAAAAGTCATCATATGTTTGCCATCTTGTGAAATTATTGGCAGGCAGTGGAGTCATTAAGTTGTTCTAAGCAGTGGGTCAGTGTATATTTGTTTGTCTTTTCCTAAATATTTCCTGAAATCTGTGACACAATGTTGGCAGCAAACAAAACTAAATTGTTAACATAACGCTGTTTGGGAAATCTTGGAGGCCTTATTTTCTTTTTGGAGTAAAACCAGAATAATTAGGTCAAATATACCATTAAACCACATGAGTCACATTGTGGCTCCAAAGGAAATAGCGTTGCTTATCCACCTACCCATTCTGTGGCTGCTGCACACTGGCGGGACCCTGTGAGCGGGGAGTGTTTAGTTTAGGCGAGTAGGCCACAGGTTTAATGGCAGGTCCTGAGTTGGCACTAGCACCACCTGCTGTAAACGGCCTCGCCATCTTGTTAATAGTTGTGCTGGGGGCAAAGGAGTACTTTGGAACAGAAGCCGCAGCGAGTGAGTCCTGTGAGGGTGTGGGAGAGGGACACAACGCAGCACAGTGCACAACATGCAGTTAGACATTTCTGACACACAGTAAAAGTTCCTTCTGCTCTTGCACAATCCTAAGCTTTATGTAAAGAAAGCTTCCAGTGCAGCCAATATTTTCTTATAGAAAATGATTACACCGGGCTGCAGGAGCCGCTCTGTCAAAGCCTGCAGGCTTTTCTCTGCACACGGAAGAAGTCTTAAGACGTGTGAACACAGCCTCTGTATTTGTGTTGGCAGTCAGCCACAGACTGCCCAGAGTAATCTGCTTCTGCCGGTTAAATGAAAATGCTCAAAGTGGGAAATCGTCATATTTGACAGACATGTCTCACTAATGAGAATTCTAACTGAGTATTATGCATGACTGCAAAAGAACAGCAACTAAAGTGGAACATTAACTTTGTGAAAGCATTATGCTGCTGCTGCTTTAGTTAAAACAGCACAAAGCAATTCATGACACCACTGTAGTATTCAAACTGTAATCAGTAGGGCAAGCAAGTCTCTCTCAAGGGGTTCAACAGTGAAGCTAAATGTAAAAGTGTTTACTCTGGTGTCAGGGATTGTGCAAGGCATTGCAGAATAAACCACAAGTAATTCAAAAAGCAGCATTCACAACACCCAGCAAACAACTCATTTAGTGACTCACTGATGCCTTGCTAATGCACAGTGCTCGGACTCTGTGAGAGTTTGACAGGTGAACCCGGTGAATCAGATGAATTTAAACACAAAGTGACACAACACACTGTTGAGGCAAATTGTGAGCAACGATTAAAGGAAGTTTCAAATTCAATCAAAGTCACCGTGTCCACGAGCAGACCATGCCAAAGCATCCAGCTGCAAGTGTTCATACAGAGGTGACAAATGAAGTCTTACCTTCTGGTCTCCACCCGCTTTGAAAGCTCTGCGAAGAGAACAGACAGGGACTGCTGTTAGAACTCATTTACAAGAAACCCCCACACAAATACAAGTAACAATACTGGACACTGATATCCAGATCCCTGGAAAAAAAGTTATGACACATAATTAAACACTACTCCTTAAAAAAAATACCCAATCATGTTTATTTCAAATTCTATCAAATTTAGATTAAAATTACAAAAGTGATTTAGAAAGTGACAACGATTACGAGTTCCAAGAAAAATATGTTTTTCACAAGTCTTATTGTTGTAGGTGAGGTCATCTTTGGTTGAGACGGGCTTTGCAGGAACCGGGTAAGTGATGGGAAAGGTTTTGACACGTCAAAGTGATAAACGCAATTTACATGTAAATAAATGTCTGTTAAGTCACTATCTATCTCTGAATGAGGTAACACAATGGTAACTGAGCCTAAGGCCCACTGATGAAAGCCTTTGCATTTGCAGTATTACAGACTGGGCGTCTGTGGCAACTTTCGCAGAAAAAAAAAATCACAAGCAGCTCCCAGTTAGTGACATGTTTTCTATCAGCCAGCAGTGGTTGGTCTGCCAGAGAGGGTAGGCGGAGCTAAGCGGCTGCTTTTCCGCTCTCTGCAAGCGTTGAGAGTAAACAGTAATCTACTATGGCTGAACAAACAAAGAAAAGGTTGATGGCTACAGATACAAACAAATTCGACACTCAGATGAAGGCAAACGAAAAAGGAATGGGACCGTCAGCAAAGAAAATCAAGAGTTACAACCGGAGCCTACCGTGTATGTCACATATGCAACACTGTCTGGATATCTGGGAAGTGTGCTCCCGCAATTACCGTTTATCGCTATAAGGGCCGCCAAAGAGAATCAAACTGAGATCTTCGAGATTACAACTTTATCACAATTGTCTAACTAGCTAATAGACATCTGTTCATCAGAGAAAGCACCAAAAACTTCTATTGTAATACAAATAAATGAGTCATAAAATAGGATCTTAACAACTGACAGTTTGATTATAACTTCAGCTTTGTTGTGATATCTAAACATGTCATTTACTTAATTAAACTTTTTGGCTTGTGTTTCTCAAACCACATGGACTCCATTGTTATGCCGTCTCAAGCAGAGTCCCCCCACGCCCATATTTCAACAATTAAGCTAATCAGCAAAGACGGTTAAAGACACAGAAATGATGAGAGAAAACAAGGTTGTAAAAAACACTTGAGATTTCCCTGAGGTGGCATCAAGAACACTGAAAGCTCACTTCTCTTCTCAGAGTCTTGGACTGCCCGCAGATTCACCCACACTGCTGAGAATATTAAGAGTGCCACAGAGTTGTTCAGTCTTAACTCTAATCCCAGGATTCACATTACTGTGGTGCCTCTGCTGACTGGAGCGACACAGCAGACGCTTCATTAAATTATATATTTACACGTTAAATTTGAAGGCAGCCAGCTTTAAGTTGCTGGTGGCTTCTAAAACAGCTCTACATTAATGCTGCCATGTCCCGACAAGTGTTTGAACGCTACAGAAAAGATACAAAAGGGTTAAGCAAGTATGAACCAGGCCTGCAGTCACGCTCAATGTTTCACACTACAATCACACAAAACAATGGGCCGCGCTTCCTGTGACAAAGAGAAATGAATAACTGCATGTCCTCGCCTGCTCAGCTATGATAGAGTAATGTTAAAGGCAGGATGACAACAGGGCTGTAAAGATACCGAGAGAGGAGACAGGGGAAGACATACTGACATGTCTGAGCGTGTCATACCTCTGAAAAGACAAATCAATGTGACATTCATCGCGCCTCTGCTCGCCTTAACCTACAATCTGATGAGTCACACTTTAAATGTGAGATACAATATAAGGAATGCGTTTGACAGCTGCTGTGAACTGTATTTATTTCGTCGAAGCGAGCTTACGTGACCAAATGTGGAGAGGATTGAGTCACTGTTTCATGGAATAAGTTGAAACTGAATATGCGCGCTCTGAGATCATTTCCTGCCTCATTTCACGGGTCACTTATTTCAGCTGATGCATGCTTGGCTTCCAAGCTGATGCGAGATAAAGCCAGAAATTTCACCACAAAAAAAAAAAAGGCCTCTCCCATGATACTGTAATCAACTTTGCACATATAACCCACATACCCCAACCCTCCAGGCCAAATCACCGACAGTCAGCACTAAAATATGGACCGAGTGTGTCCCTGCAGATGCAACATGATCCACTTTCTGTAAAGCCTCAAATCTATTGCCCATATTTTTTTGATTCCACTCCCTATAAAAAGGCTCTGGATAAGGCTTAAAGCTTCTCATAAAAGAGACGAGAGATGATCATTGGTGTTGAACAAAATGAGGCACTAAAGCAAACAATGGACCATATCTCATCATCGTGCAGCTGTCCTCCTTTCTTATAGAGGAAACTGGCAGGGAGCCAAGAAACTAATAAATAAAACTGACAATAGTGCCTCTCTGAGAAGTGTTTCAGGAAAACAATATTTGCTTGTCTTACAGTATAATAACAGGAGATGGAGAGGAGACTGGGGATTCATGGGAGGAGCGGAAAGTGAAATATTTACAAAGGCTGGACTCCACAAGGAGATGAAACATTCAGACGGTAAACCACAGAAAGAACAAAAAGTATGTTAAGTAAACATGGAGGCTATTTTTTAAAGGCCTTTCAAAACATTACACAACGCCCCGTGAGATAAAAGACACTCTTTTTTTAAACACTGTGGCTTTGTGTGTGGAAATAATGGCAGAAAATATAGGTACTGTAAGAGGCACAGAGTTAATGGGAAGAAAACTACAGCAAACTCTCACAGGGAGAGGCAGAGGGCGTGTATGACAGGAACCCTCATCCGTCCATCTGCAGAGAGCATGACATCACTTTTCTTGATCCTTATCCCCTCACCACAAAGACCAACAAGACTCTCCCTTTTCTCTTTTATAATTCTTCCTCCATTTTCTTCTCACTCTGAAACTCCAAACCCTGAGTCTACAGCTCTCTCTCCCTCACACTCCTTTTAAGGCTTTTAGTAGGATGAAGTAAACTGGGACCTCTTCTGCAGGAAAACAAAAAACATACACGCAACATCAGCGATGAGTCGATGAGAACAGGAAAGAGTCTGATCTTTCATAATACCTCAACCAGATTCAGTAACTCTGGTCATCTTTGGGCAACATAAACATATATTCAAACTATTTATTACACACAAGACTGCAGTAACACACTACAAAACCTGGGAGTCTTCCTCCCCCACTTCAAAAATCTGCATTTTATTCTCTGTAGTCAGCTCCACTTCACTCTCTTCTTATTCATCTTAATATAATCGTCTCTCTGTCTTCTTCTGTCTTTAAGGTTTCCCTCACCTTTCTCAACATATTCTATTCCGTCTTAATCATTAAGGGAGCTTAACCTTTGCTCCTTTACTTTTTTTGGCACTTGGCTCAATATCGATGTCAATACATAATCTCTTGTGTTCAACGTGTGTTTTATATTAGGGCTGCAACCAATCTTCAAACCCATTGGCCATCCTCTGACAATGATATACCTCTGGGAGTGAGGGTAAACTTTGCAGAGCATTCATTGTAGCCAGCGGCCATGACTTCCCTTTCTGTATGCGGGTCATTATGTACAGTGCGACTAGAAACTTGAGAAGCTACAATAGATGATGTCAAAGAGTGATGGTTAGCAGCACTGATATGCACATGTCTGTTAATAGAAAGAAAAGGCAGCATAATCATCATCAGATAGAAGGGGTACTGCTGCTCCTAGATACATACTTTTTATTTATTTATTGTACCTCTGTGTTTATTGTTCTGCACCTAAACACAAAGTCAAATTCGTCGTATGTGAAAACCTACTCGGCAATAAACCTGATTCTGATGAAAGCAGTGGGTTCCAGTATTGCATTAAAGCCGATATGATCCACCTATCGTGCTCACTGTACAGACTGTTTTCCTGCATACATCATGTCACTTTTCATTTTCATTAGGGACTATTGTTCCAAATAATCATTTTTCTCATAACATGTAGGAAAATATGGAATAGTAACACTCATAATTTGGGCCAAAAGTGTTCTCAAATGTTGCTTTGGTCCAACTTACAGACAAAACACAAATAAATTCAGTTTACTGTCACATAACAAAAGAAAAGCATATAATAGAGAAGCTGTAACTGACTAATGAATAAAGCAACATTTCAATTTAATTAATTTTCTGTTGATTGACTCATCAAACCAGGTGAACAAAGTAAGTTAGTCAGCAAATCCCAGCTGAGCCTCTTGGCGGTCAACAACAAACTGAACTAAATGTGAAAACATTAGTGATCACTCACAGCCTCTCTACCTGAACACATCACGACATTAGAATGAATCCCATGACAGCAGCTAGACCCATCTTTGTTACTTAACCAGCCAGCAGAGTTTCACTGTCTGAAGGCTTTAAGCTCTCACATGGTTACATGGTTTAATCTTTTTTGGGAGGGGAATCTCTCTCATAATTAGGCTCCTGATGAAACATTTTAGCTTGTACTCTGCAGAGATACTTTATCTGTCAGGAATTTCTGGCAGGAGTTATGAGAGCAGGTATGAGTGCTGCCTGAATGAAGGTTATCCAGTGCTAATTAAAATAACTCAAGCAAAGTTAAAAACATTGATTTTCCTGGCTCTCACTTAAAAACAAAGTGCTTTGATTAAAAAGAGTTTCTCTAATTTCAGTAAAAGCTGAGCAGTGATGTAAGGAACCCGTGGAGTCTCTAAAATCTGTTTATGTCGACAGCATTCGACGCCTTTGGCGTGTACATCTGCTGCTAAATGAGAACTACTCACCCTGTCTCTTGATCTTTAGGGAAGAAGACTGAATATTACTCTAATGCTAAACTAGAGAAAAACAGTGCAGGTTCCTCAATAACCACACAATCCTCCTATTACATTAATAAATCATCCTGTTCAGAGGTTTAAAAACTGCACTTAGATTTATGCCAACATGGAAATGCTTCTACTGTTCGCTGATAACTGGAAAACATGTTGCTCTGTACAAGGTTTAACTCTTGGGTCCGAGTCATGACCATACAGTTATAGCCACTTAAAATCAACCATGTTGCTGTTAAACCGCCTGTGAGCAAATTAATTCACAGGTTTCAGGATCACGCAGGGTTGATATGTGCACCTGTCTTATTAGATGCATTCTCCAATTTTAACCACATTCATATGTTCGCCAGTTTGTTAACTAGGACATGCCTGCCTGAAAGACTTTGGCAAACATTTGAAGCAAAGCAGCATGGGATAAATATGAAAACCCTAAGAATAGACCACCTGGTTATGCTGTGCACTGAACCAATCCAGTGAGGGAATTTGTAGGAGCAGTAATTAAACTGCAGTTTGCCAAAAATTTGACATCTATGTAGGGTGAATGGGCAAATTAGGAAGATACAGGTTGGACCAGAATTTCAGGGAAATCATTTTTCGTCTCGGCCCAGCAGGCAGGAATGATGAGCAAAAACATGAAGTGCTTTTGAAACGACCATATGGTAGTGCGAGCTGTACCAAATCCTAGTTAGGTTTTTTTTTGGCTTATTTTTCACCAAAATACACAAAAGTCTGTTCAGTAGCTTCATAAAACATCCTGCCAAATACTGTAATAGACAAGCAGGGTTAAAAACGTAACCTCACTCGCAAAACATTTAATACTGAAATGAAATGCAGGACATTTCTGAAAATGAGTTTGCGTACAATCTGTCACATTTTTAAGGATATAAAAGTGTTTTATCTTCTTCAGTGAATGAAAAAGTCAAGTTGTCTCAATAAGATAAAATGGAGGGAGGGCGCTCATGTTGTGTGCATCATGCATTTCCAGATGACGTACTTGCTGAGGGTGAGAGCGAGGGAGTCTGTTGCTGCTCTGATCTTGTTCTGTGCCTCCACATGGGTCATTTCCTCTGCGTTAGAGTTGTCGATGGACATCACCCAGTCTCCGACGCCGACACCAGCCTGGGCCGCCTTTCCGCCCGGGGTCAGCTGGAGGAAAGACAACAGAAGAGGTGGATGAAAACATGCTCAAAGAAAATCCTACAGTTAATTATCCTTTAATAAGAAAAAAATAAATATGATGAATTTAAAAAGTCAGCAATATTAGTATGTATCTTGTTCTTTCAAGGACAGCATTAAATAATCACAAATATAAATGGATTTCACTTTTAGGCAGCAAGTCACGTCACAAAGAAAACGTGTTCAAAACCAGGTTAAAAAAGTCCTTAAAATGTACCTTTAAAAGCTAACCTCTCTCACCTCATACGTATGAAACGTTCAGGAATGCTAAGAACACAAAGAGTCATGTTCACTTGACTTTCCGGTAATGTCTGTTAACAACACTTAATGATGGACTCTGGGAGTCTGTGTGTCTGGGTCTGACGGGCCAGCCGAGATATTTCACTCAACACTACTGGGAACAGCCATTACAGGTCATCATGATGTCATCAGTCATCAGCATATGATTTACTGCAGATGTGACTTAACACTATGAAAGCTGCAGACAGGGACCATATGTTACAAATAGTCACATCATTTACTGGAACAACCCGTCTACTTTTCAATCCACACAGGTAAGTCACTGCACGGTTTCACCGACAACAGGATGACATCATCCTTCAGAGGGGGTCGCGCAGGCTGCCGACATATTGAGTCAGAGCAAAGCGCTGGAGTTTTGTTACAAAGAAGAAGAACTTTCCATCGCCTGTGTAGGTGGTGATGGTTTCCTACATGTACACAGACTACGCTGTCTGCTGTGTGTATTAGTAGTTCTAGAGGACATGACAGAGATGCCAAATCGTGTTTAGTTAGGGCTTAGTCAGCTTGCCCATGCGGCTTAATGAAACTCGAGACTTGTGTCAAATTCTCAGATAACTGGAGTACAAAGTGTTCAGCATCAGATAAGCTAGTGGGTGCCAGGATTTCTGGCAAAAAAAAAAAAAACCTATTAGGATTACTCTCTGATGTCATGGATCCCTGCAAATGTTAGCTCATCAAAAGCTCAGAGGACTCAGCGGTTCAATCAATAGTTTTCTGCCATGTTCAGCTAAGCTATCACACTCGCCGCTTTGATTCTGCACATTAAACATAAACACTGGTGTGAGCAGGGGGGTAATATGCTCTGTAAACTGATGACAGCTCAGGAGGAAAAACTACTCCCCAACCCACCAAGACAGCAAAGTCAAAGCCTGCTTTACATCAAAAAACACAGCAAAGCTAAAATTAGGGAAGAAGTGCATTCCTCAGGGGCCGTCCGAGCTTCACTTACTTTACAGCCAAGTTCAAACATCACTATAATTGCCTTGATTCCACTCACTTGAAGCAATAAGAGTGGTTAAGAAAGATAACATTTTCAACAGTTTAGAGAGAAGTAAAGCTTGCACAAGAGAAAAACACCTCTGACAGACACAAGTGACAGATTCTGAAGGGGGCACGGTCTGGCATGATGCCACTGAGGTCACTGCAGAGAGCTGCAGCCCCCTTTTTACTACGAGACTGGATAGTAAAACTCGAGCACCTTGTAATTTTACCAAAATAAAACAACGATTTTGTTAGTGTTTAACAACAAATCTCAGGGGCCTTAGCCACAGAGGCACTCACGGAACATGTAGCTGTTTAATTATTTCATTAGAAAGGAAGGTGTTAAAATGTTACTAGGGAGCACAAAAGGAAAACCCCATCATTGTGTGCTCTCTTTAACAATAAGAAGACCCTTATGCGAATTATACAGAGCAATAAAAGCTACTGAAGGAGCTAATGTTATTCTAATTTTGATGAAACATAGGAAATACAGATAAGTAAGGAAAACAATTAATGAATAAGAAACACAAGGGAAAAAAGGATGCAAACACGTTGCACTCTACACAACCTTCACCAAAATTAATCTAATGTTGGTTTTGCATTCAATTTATTTCTTCATGAGTATGTACTAAAAAAGTAGTGAACCTATATTGCTGATCTAAAAAAAGAGGATAATATATGAAGCCATTAAGACTTCAGATTGAAAGTGTATGTGTGTCAGAGTGAGTTGAGTTAGTGACGGACACAGACACCTGTGCTCCTGGCTCAGGTTCAGAGTGCAGCTGCTCCTCCACTTGAGACGGCAGCAGTTAAAGTTGCTTTGCTCAGACCTTTGGTTGGTAGGGGGCAGATAGTAATCCAATACCCCCCCAGCAGTTTGTCAATACAGCAAAGGACAGTGGAAAACATGTTCCTGAATGCAACACACTGCACAACAACCCGGGATCAAACATGATGGCAGAGCCGTGATGTATGACATCATGTAGCGAGCAGACCACAAAGGCAGGCTTTTGATGAGGCAGATTCCTCTGAAACACGTAACAAACAAGAAGCAGATTTCTTCTCCAACATGATTTTGTGCAAATATGTTTGTACCTCACCTCACACAACTGAGGTTATTCACAACTACAGGGTTAGCCTGCCAGCTAGCAGCCTGTTTCAAGGCTTTTTGGCCGGGTACCGCAGCAGAGCTGTTTTGGTATGCTATCGAATTTCAAAGCATTAGCCAACCTTTCAAAATGCAACGTCTTGAATTCACCTTTGAAGTTCTTCCCTTGACTGACCCTCCAGGTGAGCCAGGGCCTCGAACTCCCCCCAGGCTTCATACGCTTGCTTTTGGTCAAACTAATAATGCACCAGAGTTTATCTACAGCTGTAGATTCACCGGCAATGTAACTCTGCACCAGCTCAGTTTTATTCTTTCCACGGCTATTTGGGGGCCGAGAGACAGTCTGTCCTTACATCACTCACACAGCACAGCTGATGCAAAGCCATAAATATCCCTCTGAGAAATGGAAAACCAAACCTGCAAGTATGTGGTCCCCCGTAATGACTGCAGTGGAACACCTAGCACTAACTCACCTTAAAACACTGCTGCACTGATCACAACATAACACATTCACATCCAACTAGCCACAAACGAAATGTCCCCTGAAGGCAATCTATCAGAAACACCTGAATTATTAATCCAGCCCTCTAACAAGGCCTCTTCCCCGTCTGTTTGTGTGTGTGTGTGGTTACGGGAGTGTTTTAAAGGCTACAAGTGATAAAGCAACAGATGGTGTGCAAGTCAGACAGAGACACAGGAATCTAAGACTGGATGACACATCCAGCTGTGGTGGTGGACAGACATCCACAAACCTTCTCACTCACTTATTGACTCCACTCTCCTGTAATGTCCTCTGAACTCTTGATCTCAGCAGTTTGGCATGTGTTTGTCGATAGAAAGCAGATGGTGCTCAGAGGCCCGGTTATGGTAGCATAATGTTTATATAATCACGATGGCACGAGATCTGGGGCAGATATATGGAGGAACCCCTCAGAGCAGGTTTAGAGCTGCCACAGACTGGGGTAGACTCAACTGAAGCAATGAAAGTGTTACCATGACATCTTGCTTCCTATATTTATATCCCTTTCCAGCCCAAACAGGATGTTGGGGCAGGCATGCGGAGAGGGAGAGAGATATAATTTTACTTAAGCAGCCCTCTGTCTCCTCAAGGTCAAGGAAGTGAAATTCAAGAAAAGCAGTTAAAGAGACAGACGCTCAACAGACTGTCTCAAGAGTTTCAGTTGTCAGCTTTCATTTGGGGAGATGCTCGTGTGATGAGGGCCGACTTGACGTTTAACCCACGTTTGACCCTCCATATGAGACGGCTGTTGGGCGACAATCCTTTGGCATTCACAGGGACTCAAGTCAAGGACTGCAGCTCCATAGACACAACGGCAAAACCACATAATCACATAAGATGACCACGTAAAGTTAAGATCCAGTTTTTCTGGTCTGGTCAAGTCATTTGCACTCCTGATTTTACAACTGAAGTTTACTAGTGCTGGTTAGTTAGTTGTATTCATTTAATGTTTCCTACGGTTTTGGAGGACGTCAGTGATTAGCTTTGGTTCAGAGACTGCAGAATGCAGGTTTTAACCAACAGTGTTACCAACTGGTGGCTTAAAGGATCAATTCTCCCCTGGAAAAAGCCACAGTCAGTCGAAGCTGGTGTGCTCTGTAATCGATAGAAGCAATAATATTTGAAATTGGCGCCATAGCTGTGGAGAAAGTTGTACAAACAGCTCGTGTTTTCGCCCATTCTACATTCCTACAACACCCAGCATGCACTGCGCCCCTCCCTCTGAAAGAAATGGCCCAATGAGAGACGCTGAAATACTACCGTTTTCCAGTCAAGGAGATTGATCGCTGCAGGATCCGAAATACGACGAGAATATTCCGGTGGATCATCTAAAAAAATCTTCCAGTCTGCAGTCTACATTTCAAACCTGACGATTTTGAAGGAGACATGACATCGGAGGCGGGCGTTCTAGATTGAGGAAGTATAGTTTAGCGAGCTCCCTGGCCTCCGCCACATAACGTATTTTACGCAGTCTGGCGGAGGTTTTCCAGGGCCCATTAGAGAAGCGGATAGCATCATCCAATAGCACAGAGCGAAATTGCATTTTCTTTCTACCATAATGACATTAGCTCCACATAATAGCATGATGGGACTGAGGTTGAAAATTGGCGAACTGGCCCTTTAAGACTTGGGTAAAGACTAGGTTCATTATGAAAAACACTATTGAGCTTTATTATGGGTCTGCAGGTATGCAGGCCCAGGCAGGCATAATAGGGGCAAAAGTCAAGATCACTCTGCCTCAGTTGTTTCAATTTTGATACACAGTATTTAGATCTGTCTCTCACAAGTCATGTAACTTTATGGAAAGGAAATACTAAATATCTGGAGTTCCCTCTAAATTATACTTAAATGCAGATAAAACTTAATTCTCTAACCCCAATAGAAATGTAAACAAGAACCAAGCAGCATCAAAGAAGCCAGGTCTGCTGGCAAATACATGTGCATAATATCGCAGTGTCAGTTTGAAAAGACTACAATGGCATTTTAGTTAAGGGGGCGGGGGAGGAAATAAAGGCCTTGCTTTCTCATTAGTTTTCATTGTTCTTTGTTTTTCCTGTCTGGCAAAAGGGAGTCAAAAACAGTCCAAAAAAAAGTTATGTACATATTTTCTCAGTTAATAAATGGGTGTGTTCATATTTAGCTCAAGTCAGAAAGCATTTTTCCTACTATAACGACTTCAAAGTTTGTCTTGGCTCTGTGTCCCTTCATCTGATTTCACTGGAAAAGTATTCCAGTGGGATTGAGGGGGTCCATCATCACGAGAAATGTGAGTGTGGAAGACATATTAGACACAGAAAGGAGACAAGAGGATTGTCTGTTGGTAGCGACAGGGTGGATACGAGGAAAAATGCCAGGAATGCTGAGAAAGCATAGCTTTCAAGGCTCGCAGACAGGGGAGGAAGGAAAACAAGAGCATTCATAGAGCATGGAAACCTATACACCCAACTCTCCCTAACACACCCACACACAGAGGAGGTAACAAGTCACAGACACACAACTTTTCCAATCAATGCAAAAAGTATTATAATCCCCATTTACAGCACAAAAACCTAAAGTAATTTACGATCACAATCTGCCGCAGTGAATCAAACAAAATGAGCTAATAACCATAAACTCAATAAATCCGTCTCTACTAAACTAATCGTCATCCAATCTATCGTAAAAACACTTAGGACTCATTGATCTTTCAGGAGTTATCTCCTACAATCTCTTCGCCTTGCAGCATTTTACTGAGCCTTTTGTCCCGTCACTCCACATGTTCTTCATTGTGTACTTGCTTGTCACTCACTGTCTGGGCTGAGATACTTATCAGCTACAGGCCTGTAAAGAAAGACCACCCACTAAATTCATCCTGAGTAAGCCCCATGAATGCAGGCCTGACTGTTCTCTTCCTAAAACTAAGGGATGCTGTATATCTTTGAGGTTTACATCCCCTCGCTGGGTTGTTTTCATCCTCTGCGCCTGTGTGATTCACTGACCGCTCTTTTATGACAAACGCGAGGAGGGCCAGAGAGAAAACCTGTCACATCTTTATAACTCCAGCAGCCTGAAGCCTGGTGGACTGCAGGAACAAGCCACAGAGATATTAGCCACTAACCAGTCGTTAAGTCTCCAATCTTAGCAGCCATTATCAATTTTACCCCGAGCTGCTCAGACTAACCTGGATCTAACATAATGTTTGGAGACACTGGCAGGGAACGGCTCTGCAAAGCACAAAGTATAAGCATAAATCATCATGCCTCATGTACCTGGATTGCAGAAAAACTGGCCTCCTGTGCTGGCTATGGATAATTCAACTACAACTACTGGCACACCCACCACAGCGCTGCCTGCCAGTGTGGGGTGAAATTCCTCTCACACTCCTATATGCCTTCAAAAAACCCGTGTTTGTTTTGAGCCAGTTGTCAAATCAAGTTTTTACATCTGGTTGGTCTTTTATGGGAAAGAAGAAAATGTTTCTTGTCATGAATCCAAGAGGAACATTGTGTTTCTGACTGTGATGCCTGCCAGGGAACTGACACAAGACATGTACTGACAAGGCTGGTGATAAGTGCTGCCCGCACAACAGGATTACGTCAGCTCTACACGCACGCCGATCCATGCTGCTTGCAACACACTGTAGCCTAACCACAGGACATAATCAATGGAGCAGAAAATATTAAATCCTTTGTTGCAGCTTTTTGGTCGTCTTAAATGTTATAACTCTTTAGTAACTGCAAAGAAACAAAAACTGCATGGTTAAAAAGACTCAGAGTATGTCAGTTAACCTTGGGAGGCCTGACCTATATCTAATTACCTTTTCATTTCTAATTTTCTCTACAATGTGAAGCTGAGAGTATTGAACAGAGTTGAGGATTTAAAACACTTTTGGATGACCTCGGCCTCTAAGGCAGCATTGTAACAACGTCAATAGGGAATGGGTGCATAATAGAAAGCTAGATCTGTGTGCGCAGTAGCTGGCAGCAATGTTGGAATGGTTTTATGTGTACGCAAGCGTGTGCGTGGCTGCGAGTGAGAGTCTGTGCGTTTGTCAGGGAAAGCAGCAGTGCACTTATAAGGCCTGGAAAGTGGTTGCAGCTCTCTTGAATAGCGACAGCAGTTTATAGGCTATTTGACAATATATTAAATGGAGAGGTAGTGACCCAACATGGAGAGCACAAAGCAAAGACACACAACAGCGTGTCCTTGTGACCGATTCATGCTATTAATTGCTCAGGAATTGGATGTCAAGACTGACTGCATGAGAGTTGGTAGCACACCATGAAAATGTGAGAGATATGAAAATGCAAAGCTAACAAAAGAGGACGTGCATTTGCTCAGGTAGGGTCATTATGTGGTATCCAAAGCAACTGGGACTCTCCTGTAAATATGTCAAGGGTTTTATATAAAACCTTGAAGGAACATACAGATGTTTACAGGGACGATCCTTCATGCAAATCTCAGGAGAGTGCACAGGCGTCAATTAGCCCTGATGCAGAGAAGTACGAAAGATGGCTCCAATCCCAAACAGTGACTTACCCTTGAGACGGTGAGGGGCATGCTGAAGTCCTTCCCTCCCTGCAGCCTGAAGCCCCAGGGCGCTGGGCCACTGAGGGTTACAGTGTATGCGTTCATAGCCTTGGGGGAGAGAAAGGAGGAAACAGAGTCTCAATTAGTCAGGAAGTACGGCAAAGCTTTTGGAGGCCACACGTCCTGCAAGCAACCTATAGCTGCTGGTTGTCTGCTTACGTTCCCTACGCAAACAAACACGTCTGACACTGAAACTGATGTTTACACTGTTTTCTTTCAGAGTATGTAACGTTTATCTTTTTAAAATTAGCTTTTTATAATAACCATATCATGATAGTTCCTTAAATGTGCATTTTGGCAGAGATAATCAATTAAAATGAGGCTGTTTACATAACTTATAAGATGATAAACTACCAGAGCTCCTGCTGGGACACGACGTTGCTACATTTATCAACACACAAATTAATAAGCTGCTTTGCCTTGCGTCATAATCTGAGAGGAACATTTATATAAAGAGTTAAACAAAGCCAATGCAAATGAGTACCACAGAAGATATGGGCATTATAAATCTAGTGAACAATAAGTACATAAGCAACATTCAACAGTTATCCTTCTGTATCTCAGGGTAAGAATAGCCTGATCACTGTATTTGATTAATTCTTTTACTACTATATAGAACTGTAACAAAATACATGCCCTCTTGCTCACAATAAATAACTTCAAACATCGCCACAACTTATTATTGACATTGAATGGCTAACTCACCAGGTAATTTTAAGAACCAAATGCAACTTGAGACGCAGGGCTATGTCACTGGCTCTTATTTGTGAGCTATGGCTGTACCACTGACCTCTGTACCTGCACCCCTAACCTAGCTCCTCCTCCTCCTCCTCCTCCTCCTCCTCCTCTACAACCCCACCAGGTGCCATTGCACTTCATGACACACGGCTAGCTACCCAAGATGCCACTATGCAAACCTACCTTGTCCTCAGGGGACGGCCGATAGCCAAAGAGCTGGGAGAAAGCTAAAGAGTCAGTAAGCTGGGGCAAGCAGATTCTCTCTCTGTTGGCAAACCCTACCCCCCGACACTGTGTGTGACACAGGCAAGCCCTAGCCTCTCCTCAGAGGCTATATAAGGAATGTAAAACTACACCAAACTATTTCAGCCCAACACCCACATGAGTCACAGCAAGAGAGAGAGGGGGGTAGAGGAGGACGGAGAGAGGGAACGTCAGCTACCCCTATATTCTGGCTATAGCCTCCTACATAAAAGTCAATCGATACAAGAAAGGGCAGGCGTCCACAACAGCATTCAAACTTATGGAATAATACATTCCTGCCGGAGGGCATGGAGCACAGAACACGAAACCAGCAATTATATTTTAACATCAAATTCTTGAAGCAATGAGGAGCTCACATAAAGTACAAACTAAAATGTGGGTGTGCGCATCCATATTATGTATTCTTTGGTCTGTGCCTGTCATTATTTAAGAACCTCAAATACCCTCATCCTTAAAGTGCAACTCTCTAGGTAACATTAAGAGTCTTCTTTAGCAAAACTTGGATTCGTTTCCTGCCACTTTTCTCGTATTAGCACTCCTACAGGGATGTTCAGGAGCCAAGAAAAATCAATTACGAGACAGATTGCATGAGAAAATAAATGAAAAAGACCCCTTACAGCAACAGGTAATGGAGTTTAGAAAACAGCACAGTGCAAATTGATTTTTCATGTTTTTGTTTTTAACAGAGTGCAATAACACATGGGAAGTTAAAGCATGATAATGGAATAAATTCAGATAATTTAATGGCACCCTCTTTATTCATAATCAGCCTTAACAGATAAATATGCAAGTAATGTCTGTGGTGCTCATTCAAGTGACGTCCCTGTTTATGGCATTGCTATTTATAATCCCCTTTGGTGTCGCTTTAATGTTTCTATAGGAACTTTAAATGTGAGTGTTCATACATCCTCAAATACACATAATTACATGCTTATTAGCATTATGGTTAACAAGCAACGAAATTAGGAGCTTATATAGCTTACTTTTAATTAATTTTAAAGTGTCCAAGACAGTTTTATGCAACATGTAATTACAAGCTCCACTGGAAACACTGTTAAAGCAGCAACACCACTGCAGTGCACACCTTAAAATAAAGCTTAACATTTACAATGGAAGTAGCTCAGTGTAACACGAAAACAGGAAAAAACAGTCTCGGCTTTGGAAAAGGAGTCCGACGGTGCTTCAGAGCAGCCAGCCAAAAACCATAAACTGCACAATGAGCACAACACAGCCGTACAATAACTTACACTGTGCAAAAAGTTAGCTGTAAAAAGTTACACGAAGGTAGGCGTTCAGATGTTTGAATAAATCAATGAGCATACCTCTTGTCCCCCCTGTTCGACAGACATCGCGACTCAAGTCTTCTGGACAGAAAAAGTCAGTCGGTACGTGAGCTAAGTTTCGGACTTCCTTAAAGCGGACGTCAGGAAGCCACCGTGGATCCCCTTGGTGAGCAGTAGGATCATTCCCTCAAATTCTTTTTAGTAGACTCGGCTGAAACGTCAGAAGTCACATGGGCCGCTGCTTCTCTTCATGCTCCGGCTGTAAACCAGGAGAGGCCGTGCTTTACAGACATCCCAGCTGTTAAACCGTCTACTGCTAATCCACATCAATCACACGGACTTTAATGAAGCTTTTAAAACCAACTGAGTGTTGTTTCTTACTGAAAACGTCGACAAAACACCATTTAACAATTTAAATAAATACATATTTAAAAATTGTTTTTGTCTTTTACATTAACTGGGCTTTATTTCAAAAACGCATCAGGTCAGACAGCACAGCCTCGGTATTCAGTATCACAAGAGCAGCTGTTAATTGTTCACTTAATTAATAAGTGGCCACAGGTGTGCGCAATGAATAAGTAATGAGACAAATTACGTAGAGTAGAAAGTAGAAATATTTGCCTTTACCTTTAGGCAAAACCATAATTTATCTTTCCTGATTTGCATTTATACAGTATATATTTTTAATGAACTACATTTATAAAGACAACTAAAGTTACCATTATTTTAAAGATGAATAATTTACGTGGTGTGTTATGGGGAAAAAGATACTGTATAATAAATGATACAAAATAGCTCCACTTCAATCAGACTCCTTGAACAAATACTGGATGCCTCTTTCTCAAAAGGCATACAAGTTGTAACAAAACTTTTAAATAAATATGACATCAATCATTTAAATAATTCATAGGCTATTAGTTGGAACAATGTTGCCAGGTTATAGTAAACAATCTATTTGGCTAGTTTGTTGTCCTCTAATAGGCACTATTGTGGAAAAAGTAGCTTGTATTTGCTTTTGATACTTTTGAATTTCCCAATTATTACTTATTTTGATATTGATAACCTCTAAATGCAAGAATCTAATTTGTTACAGGGTATTGTTATACTGTTTTATTGCTTTTGTTTGGGTAAATAATTGTTCAGCACTGCTGATAGATAAAGATTGTTGTTGGATTACATTGGTACTCAATATTTCTCACAGGAGAGACAGAAACTATGCTATGGACTAATAAGAATATGTATCAAATTAATGGCCAAGAAGTATATGTACACATAAAATGAATTTTAATGTTTTTTAAAATATCTTACACACAGTTCCAATTAACATAGAGAGAGAGAGAAAGAAAAAAAGTGGGTGAATACATACATCATAATGTGTGTATTGAAGCCACAGTGAACTACAGCATACAATATGCATGTACATGTCAAGTGTTGCATTTTGATATATTTATTTTAAGCACATTCTGACGTATTTTTTCACATTTTAATTGTTTAATTCGGCTGAGAAGGATCTTGTATGAAATGTGCTACATGGGGGATATTATTACTTACCATTGAAAGCATCACTTTGAGATGATACTGTAGCATAATCAGTTACAGGCCTTCTGACAAAAGATTCAGCAGACGACCAGCAGGTGGCGACAAACTGCACCAAAAGGCAGATGGTACCCTCGGGGTGCTGCCCTGCTCCATCATCACAGTGGCTGAACAAGTGAAGAAATCATGAATCATCAGTGAGGGCCTGACTCGAAGCTAACATTTTTTTAAGACTTAGATTGTTTTTCCTGTTGCCCACATAGTCTACTTAGAATAGCTACTATTCGAGTAAAATATTTAAGTTGTTTGCATCAACGTTTCACAACTAGTTGCCTGAATTCGGCTCTTTGACGTTTGCTAGCTAACCCTACCAAGCTCAGTTCAACTTGTAAACACTTTTGTAAAAGATGGCTGACAACGGAGCACACCCGACTGAAGAGGACCCGGCTGCAGCTTTCCTGGCCCAGCAGGAGAGTGAAATAGCGGGGATAGAAAATGACGGCGACGGATTTGGGGCGCTGGAAGAAGCGGACGACCAACAGCCGTCTGAGCCGGAGCCTGTAAACTATGGTGAGTTTGTGACTGAGCTAATGTCAGCCTCGGCTAGCAAGCTAACGAGCTAACTAAAGCTAGCCTATATGCCTACCGGTACTTTGACTGGAGTGGTAATAAGTTAGTTAGCCGAGAATAGCTCCCATCAATATAAGTTTACAATAGTATTAGAAGTTGGTACTATCATGTAGTGTATCAGTTCACATTGGCTAACCTGCCAATTTGCTATTAAACTAATGTAACGTTAGCCTCAGAGCGTAGCTGGCTGACCGTGGTGCGTTTAAATGCACACTGAGAACGTACGCTAGTTATTCGAGTAAACTATGTAGCATGTAAATTACGTCCTTATACAATATATTAACATTATATAGCAGTTACTGACTTATATTACATCAGGAACAACCTGGAAAAACCGGTCCTGTAAACTGTCAGAGCTGCATAGACAACATCAGTGCCCAAACAGGTGCAGCCGCATTACTGAGGTAACATTTACCTTAAAAACAAAGTGACAGTTTCATTGTTAACACGAGTTAACCCCGGTGATGAGGAAGTGAAACTAACTGTAAAACTCATTTTAAGATTAAACTTTGTTCTCTTATAACAATGTCAGACGGTTTTGACGAGGAGCCAGCCACCGTTAATGGGGACATGTTTCAGGTGAGCCTATTACTTATAGTTTCTTAAGTTATATTTCACATCACATTATCTCTTTGTGTGCTATGAAATAATTTCATTTACTTTCCTTTTAATTGTGGTTTTGTTCATAATTTATGAAATAAATGTTTTATTTCCTCCAAAGGAGTCCAATGGCCCAACAGACAACTATGCAGCCATCGCCCAGGTCGATATTCAGAGGCAAGAGCCGGAGAGTTTACGCAAGTGGAGGGAGGAACAGAAGACACGCCTTGAGGCATTAGGTGAGCAAAAATGATCTCACCAGGGGACGAATCATTCTGGTTAATGTGCTTCTTACTTAAAGTAATAATCTTGAAGACTTCAGTTTAAATAAATGTCTGTTAAGTCACTATCTATCGCCGAATGAGGTAAGACAATGGTGATTGAGCCTATGGCCCACTGATGAAAGCCTTTGCATTTGCAGTATTACGGACTGGGTGTCTGTGGCGACTTTTGTGAAAAAAATAACAAGCGGCGTCCAGTTATTGGACGCGTTTTCTATCACCCAGCAGTGGTCTGCCAGAGAGGGTAGGCGGAGCTAAGCGGCTGCTTTTACTGTGTTGCAAGTAAACAATAATCTACTATGGCTGAACAAACAAAGAAAAGATGGATGACTACAGATACAACTTCAAAAATAAGTGAAAATCCAAAGAAAAAGAAACAAATTCGACGCTCAGATGAAGGCAAACAGTCTAAAAAGGAAAAGCAACCGTCAGTGAGGAAAATCAAGAGTTACAATCGGAGCCAACCGTGGACGTCACACATGCAGCACTGTCTGGATATCTGGGAAGTGTGCTTCCGCAATTACCACTTTGTCTTCATTGGTGCTGCCAAAGAGAACAAAACTAAAGACTTTATTGTATCTATTTTTCAGTTACCTTGAAGGGAAATGATGCAGCACAGTTGTCCAGTTGTTTCATTGTTAGAACTGATCATATGTTTGTTTTCTCTTCTATTTTTTCATCTTCTGAGGTGTCTGACTATTTTGTTCTCTCCTGTTGCATCCCAACTAGACGCCGCATCCAAGGCAGCAGAGGCAGAGTGGAGAGAGAAAGCCAAAAAGGAGCTGGAGGACTGGCATGTGCACCAGAACGAGCAGATGGAGAAGAACAAGACCAACAACAGGTTAGTGTCTGACATGCCCCCCGTAAACATGAAGAGAAGTAACAGTTGGTTCATTGTTATAATGTGATGATGCTGCAATCACTTCACTGAACTCATTCTATTCATCTTATGTGTTCTACTGGCAGATTGCATTCTTTTTTTCATTAGAAATCATTCAAAATGTTTAACTATGCCTGTCAAGTAATACACACTGTGTAGCAACAGAAACACAATACCATGAGGTGGACTGGCAGAATTTTAAACTTTGCATATATTTTGTTTGAAGAATTTGTCTTGGACTTACTCCAAATTTGTTCATTGCTGAAATAAATTAAGTCAACTTAAAGGTTGCACTCAGTGTTGTACGTTATGCTCACAAAAAACTGCATTCTTTCCTTTTCTAACCCGTTCTTCTCTCACACTTTCCAACAGACTCTGTCCAAGTCTGGCACGGTATCACTCTGCATCTGTGTCTCTAGTTTTTGCCAGTTTCTTCCTCTGTGCCTGTGAACGCACTGAGAGACAATCCTCTGATGAGATATTAGTCTACAGCTGTGTGTCCTCTTGGACTGCCTGGAAAACAAAACAGGAAGCTAGTTAGCTCGAAGGAATGCAAACAGCAGGGAGCAATTGTATCATCCATGCTGCAGCCTAGCATCAAAGCGGCCTGTAGTTCAATTAAGTACTTCAGTGCCAATCTAAGTTTGTTTATTGGCAGAATAGCTTGTATTTAGACCACTTTAAACCTTTAATTTCAGCCTCATTAGAATTGTTTCTCAGTCGCTTACATAATCCTTTTAATGCAGCCTTAACTTTTCTCTGCTTGTCGTTTGACACTGAAATTGTTCTCCTCTCTCCTTCTTTTCCTGCTTTCTTGGCCTTGCCTGCGTACTAGGATTGCTGACAAGGCTTTCTACAAACAGCCCAACTCTGATGTTATAGGCTTTGTGTAGGTTTAGCATTCTAATGCTTTTTAATGTTGTATACCCCATGAGTAACTAGTTGATTTTCACCTGATGCATGCCCAAACACTAAAAACTACCAGTCTATTTTTGAAGGCCTGATTTGGTATGTCGTCCTTTTTATTTAAATGTAACAACTCAAATAGAAGTTGATAATGTCTCCAACAAAGTGTTTTATTGGTATAAAGAAATGCATGAAGTGGGTGTCTATCTTTAGCAGAGATGCTATTCATGTGATTGAAGTTTGTGAGTGAGCACCAAGTTTGTTCAAAAAGGTTTGTTGTTATTGCAACTGTTCTGAAAAGCTCCTAATATTGCAGCTCATTCATATGTTTCCCTGCTCTCCCTCCCACCTGCAGAGCATCAGAGGAGGCTTTCCTGGCAGAGAGCGATGGCGACAGTCCAGGAACTGAATGGGAGAGAGTAGCCCGTCTCTGTGACTTCAATCCGAAAACCAACAAACAGGCAAAGGATGTTTCTCGAATGCGCTCGGTTCTCATCTCTCTCAAACAGACACCTCTGGTGCGCTAGAGAAATCCACAGGGAGAATTTCTGTTTTAGACAACATTGCCTTTTCAGTTTTAAACCTCACCTTGCATCAGAAAAGTTTGTATCCTCTTTTCCATAAAATTCCTGGTATGTTTATAACCTTTAATAACTTCCCACCTTCCTTGATGCCTGTTATATTGACATAATTTACTTAATCCCACTCTCTCGTGAGAATTTGGAGTGCTCTACTGTTACGACATCCTGTAGCGGGTCGGTTTGATCACTGCTATACTTAAGAAAATATTGTTACTTTAAGTTAAACATTTCCCTTCCCCTTTAACTTATAAATTGTTTTTAGGTCATTTTTGTTGCATGCCTCTGCCAATATTTTGGATGCACAATTTTAGTTTTATAAAATAGCATTTTGGTCAATGTCAAACACTTACTCAGCACTACTGCATATTAGATTGTAACCACTTATGCCTCTCATCATTGTAGAATCACAGTCTTTGTTCACATTTGTTGTATTATATCCCTGATTACCATATTTAACGTAGCTGGCATATGTTTCTCAAATGCATAAGCGTGTGGCCTTCTTGATGTAGCTCTTACTCCAGTTTGAGTATTCAGCCAGATGGATTTCCTCTTCAATTAGGCAAGATTTCAGCAAAAAAACGAAAATCACAACCAAAGATTTCTGCCATCATCTAAATTTTCAGAGTTCACATGATTAACGGCTTGTGCGGTTTCTCATTTCACAGATTTCTCAGCAGACGTTTTATTTGCCGTTTTTATGTTGCACTAATTTGTTTTAAGCATTACGCAGATTTTCTTTAAGCATTAATCAATAAGGTGTCAAATTCAACAGTAATGTCTGCACATTGTTTCACATGTTGCCTATTTGGACAGTTTAAATACTGAAAAAGGTGAATGTTAAAAGGGAACTGGAGAATCAAACTGCTAAGTATGATCACTTTAAGTAATTTGTACTGAATCGAGACTGTTGCCATCAAAATGCCCTGTGGATAGTCACTGAAATCCCTGTTGACCCAGTTAAAGCGTGAGGAGATAAAATCATGTGTGGCCCGGTGCCAACATCCACCATTGCATGCACTCAGGCGCACATTGCTGAAGTCTGTGCTGCTGTGAATTGGCAGTAATAATAGATTTACCCACCGTGTTTAGCATGCATCTGCTAAAAATAACAACACTGAAAGTCTGAGATGCAAGAAGTTTCCAGCTGCTCACTTGTTTTCATGTAATACTTGTCACACTTAACTGGCCACTGAAATGCCTCTGCATGGGTAAAGTGATTTCATAGAGTGCTGTCTTTTTCCAAATACAACATTTTGAGCACTGCTAATGAGGGCATTGATTGTCTTTGAGAGTTTAAGGTGGACTTTGAGACTGGGTCTGTCTAGTGTCTAAACCCTCCTCGCATTTAGCTCTACTCACCCAGGCCATTAACATAAAAACAGTTTTCACAATGAATTTCCCCACTGTTTTTTTAAATAAAGGTTGTGCAAGGAGTAGATGTCCCCTGAATGCAGCTGTGAGTGTCATTCTTTCTCTCAAATACACACAGGACACCAGCTTCAACTTAAAGTATCAGTTTAAAGATTTCTCATCCAGAAGACACATTCAGGCGTGATGTAGATCATTTCAGTGACAATACATAGGAATATTTGAAATCTAAGCCTCCTGATGAACCAGGAGAAAGCTACATATTATTCATATTTATCAGCATATGGCCTTCAAACTATTGTAGCAAATTGAGGTAAGTAATCAAGCTTAAAAAGCTTGTTATACTTTGCTGGTGCAAAATATTTCACCTCAATGAGCTATGAACAGCTTTCAAACAAAAATAAATAGTGCTGGCCTTGACACAGGTATCTGAACAATGTTGGAAACGTATAGTCAGTCCATTCAGAAACTAAGATCAGTCCAGGTCCAGGTTGGATTTGGTCTGATTCTGTGTTGACAGGCGATGGCAGAGGTGTGGGATTGGTCAGTCTTCATTGCTTGGGTTTCACAGCTGTGGCAAAGACTCCAAAAATGATGGCAACTACAGTGAAGCCCTGAGCGAAGATACGGCCCCTCATCAGCAGCTGGGACTGTCTGGTTTTCCCTTGATGGAAGGCCCGGAGACCGTACATCAGCGCTCCTGCTGTTCCCACACAACCTGGGGAAAACAAGGCGAACTGCAAGTTATAAACAGGATCTAACAGAACAGTGCAGGTTGATTGCTGCCTAAAACAAGGTACAGGTGTTAAGGTGATGCTGACTAACACCATATAAGCTTAGTTGTATTACTGTGTCATTTTGCTACAATATGTACAGTACTGTGCAAAAGTTTTAGGCAGGTGTGAAAAAATGCTGTAAACTAAGAATGCTTTCAAAAATATAAATAAGTTTATTTTTATCCATTTTCAAAATGTTAAGTGAGTGAACAAAAGAAAAATCTAAATGAAATCACTATTTGGTGCTACTACCCTTTGCTTTCAAACCAGCATCATTCTTATAGGTACACTTGCACAAAGTCAGGGATTTTGTAGGATTATAGTCAGGTGAATGATCAACCAATTATACCGAACAGGTACTAAAGATCTCAAAGGTTGAAACACAGCCATTAACTGAAACAGAAACAGCTGTGTAGGAGGCTTAAAACTGGGTGAGGAACAGCCAAACTCTGCTACCAAGGTGAGGTTGTGTCACAGGTCATACACCATGGCAAGACTGAGCACAGCAACAAGACACAAGGTAGTTATACTGCATCAGCAAGGTCTCTCCCGGACAAAGATTTCAAAGCAGACTGGGGTTTCAAGATGTGCTGTTCAAGCTCTTCTGAAGAAGCACAAAGAAACGGGCAACGTTGAGGATCGTAGACGCAGTTGTCGACCACAGACACTTAGTGCCGCAAATGAAAAACACATCAAGCTTATTTCCCTTCGAAATCGGAAGATGTCCAGCAGTGCCATCAGCTGAGAACTGGCAGAAACCAGTGGGACCCAGGTACACCCACCTACTGTCCAGAGAGGTCTGGCCAGAAGTGGTCATCATGGAAGAGTCTCCGACATGGAAACAAGGCCAAGCGACTCAACTATACATGAAAACATAGGAACTAGGGTGCAGAAAAATGGTAGCAGGTGCTCTGGACTGATGAGTCAAAATTTGAAATATTTGGCTGTAACAGAAGCCAGTTTGTTCACCGAAGGGCTGGAGAGCGGTACAATAATGAGTGTCTGCAACAACAGTGAAGCATGGTGGAGGTTCCTTGCAAGTTTGGGGCTGCATTCTGCAAATGGAGTTGGAGATTTGGTCAGGATTAATGGTGTCCTCATTGCTGAGAAATACAGGCAGATACTTATCCATCATGTAATACCATCAGGGAGGCGTATGATTGGCCCTTAATTTGTTCTGCAGCAGGACAACGACCCCAAACATACAGCCAATGTCATTAAGAAGTATCTTCAGCGTAAAGAAGAACAAGAAGTCCTGGAAGTGATGGTATGGCCCCTATAGAGCTCTGATCTCAACATCATGGAGTCTGTCTGGGATTACATGAAGAGACAGAAGGATTTGAAGAAGCCTACATCCACAGAAGATCTATTAACACTTCCATTTTTGAAAGCATTCTTAGTTTACAGCATTTTTTTTTTTTACACCTGCCTTTAACTTTTGCACAGTACTGTATATGCAGACACTTTAGGCTTTCACAGTTAACATAAAAGCTAACACTAAGACAGTGTGACATTAAAAGCAGTCAAGTCCCAACATTTAAGGGTAAACAAACAAACAACAAATGTCTATTCAAAAACTTCACAGTCAGCAGTTTTGAGAGACCAAAAAAAAGCTATATAGTCCCAAACGTGACAGACAAAGGAGGGGGCGTGTCAGCTCAATACTTTGTGAAAGGTTAAAGAAAAATTTCCAGAGATGGATGTTACTTGAAAGACACAGTACATGGTTACAAAATCAAAGAATTTTAATGTGTGTGAGAGATTTAGGTTATATTACCCTTGAAACCCTTATCAAGGGCACCGTGGCTCCTTATTGTTTTAAATTAATGCAGTCAAACTATTAAAAAGACAACTTTGAAAAGACTGACTAAAATACAAGCCATTCATCAATTAACAAGACTCAAATAACAGATTGGATACAAATACACAGCAGCTTAGGTACATTTTCCATTATGTTAAGTGACGTAGTTACTATTTCCTTACACGCAACATTCAGTTGAGTGTGGAGCTTTACAAGCTAACCTTTGAGTTAAACATAATTGACTTGACCACACCGTAATATAAAATACACGGTGTACTGTTTCGGTGCTTATGGCAAGCCATAGGTGCTGCACTTGTGTAACTTCGCTCTGCAGAGATACCCAGTTTGTGTAACTCACCTATAGGGACGAACGGGTTCTCCTTGGTTTTCCTGATGAATTTCTCTTTAAAAGTCTCATCTTTAATCTTCGGCAAAGGGCTGAAGCCTTCGATAATCGGGGGCTCAGAGAAGTCAAACAGCACAGGTCCTGAAGCCGATGTTTGAGGTGTTTGCTCAGGGACCGTTGGTGTCGTTGCAGCCGCCATGCTTACCTTGGACTGCAAAACCCAATCAACGGAGGAACTGGGAAACTAAACTTCCGGTTACACTTTAACCTCAGATTTCACAATAAAAGTCCGGATATTGTCAACGTCAGAAATAAAAATAAGGAGCGTCCTGTGATCTCCTAACGTCAGACACCCGCTTAGAAAATGAATTGAATATGTTAACAATTAAAACGTTCATGTGAGTGCACTGCTCTGTACATAAACAACCTTTAATGTTGTTTATGTACATTAATGAAAGATAAATTAAATATTAACACAATCTTTATGATGACCGTTGTGTCAAATGTGAGAACCCTATCCCCTGGCTAGAGTGCATTTTTTATGTTGCCTTCAGAGAGAATAGCTACATTTTGTACAATAAACTGTGACATGAAGGCTTATTGCAGTGAGCAATTATACACATAAGATACATTTTCCAAGGCATTAAACAATCAAAGGTACTAGAGTCTTTATTATCTATGGACCACATTTTGATTTATCACGAATTGCTTGCTACTGAAAGAAAGGTTATGGATAGTATTGTAATAGTATTACCAGGAAAATGTTTGCCTGCCTAATTTTAAGATTCCCAAGATCCCCACCTTCACCACTAAGTGGCAGTATTTGGTACAGTTTGGTGTTTCAACCATCATTAAATCTCAAATAGATAGGCAGTGATGTATTTTTGGTTGGAAACAGGTTATTTTGCACAACAAAAGATTACAATTAGCCATTTTCTGTACTATTGGTTTAAGGTGAGATTCCAACAACCACAATTTCTCAGTATGTGATCAATAAAGTACATCTATCCATCTATCTATGACAGTGACGCCCTTCTAGTTAGCTCGATTCTGAGCTTAAAAAGGGACAAAAAAGCTCATATGTATCCAAAAAAATGTTTCTTTTAGCACAATATGCAACCATGAAGACTGAAGTTTCCAGGCTGCACAATGACTACAGCTGTGGACTAAATAACATAAGAAACAATGCCCAAAAAAGGAGCTAAAAATGACAGTTTCCTTAAATCAAATCAAATAAGGATGTCTTAAAGTGTTTATATGTATAAAAACAGCGGACACATACTTTTCAATCTTTTTATTGAATATTAAGGTAAATATTTCACATTAATACAGGCTACATAAAGTAGAGCCACTATACGACATGAAATTTACTCTCATTTTAACCCTTTTTAGTATGTAAACAATTATACATGTATTTACCACTCTAAAAGGTTCTGATTTCTCTTTCTCTTTAGGTAATCATCATCTAGTTCTGGGCCAAGTTTAAATAGCTACTTCATGTTGAGCCCCCTGCAGCCCAAGAACGGTGTATGTGGGTTTAAGTCAAAATCGCTAAACTACGCAGAGAATGGATCCTGTTAAACAGGTGATCGCGCATGTTTGTTTGCATCATCGGGACACTGTTAACAGCTCTCCCCCCCAATTCCTCTTTCCTTGTTTGAGATAGGCACATCAAAGAATGGCGTCAAGACAACTTCCAATTCTTCAACCTCTGCTCTGCACTCTCAGGTCACTACTAAAGTTAACATGTACGTTTTTTCTTTTTTATCATTTGTCTTAATCGGTCATGTTCGTCAGTTGGTATTTCATGTTTGCGCTGTGGGTCATGCTGTGTGCGTTTGATTGCTGTGGACGCTTTCTAGTTGACGTGGTTCAGGTGCACATTGCCCACATGAGGTGCCCAGGTACCAGGCCACACCTGAAGAGACAGAGGACCAATAAGGGGTATATGTTAGAACCAATGAGACAAATTGCAGAAACACAAGTATAACAGTTTAACATTAAGCATATGATAAGACAAAACAAAAGATGACTTTACCTGCTGTTGTGGGTCAGAGTTATCTGCATTGTTTGGGACCACTTTGATAATGGGGCTCCATGCGGGGTCACCAGCGTGCAAACCATTGTACATCGGTCCCCCTGGCCCCTCCGCCATGGGAGGATGAGGGGGCAGCATGGTTCCTCCATACATTGACATAGGCATCCCCTGAAAAGACAATAGCAGGTCATTGTTATAGATGTGTACATAAGAGGAACAGTGGCTGACCCATCTATAGAGCTACAGCTTAGTGTTACCTTTGGGAAGTCCATGTAATTGTTGGGCAAATGCTGAGGCTGGTGGTAGTTGTTAGCAGGGTTTGCAATGCCTGTGTCGTCCTGCTCCATAGGCTGGTGCTGAGAGAAGGCCGACTGCTCAGCCTGCAGCTGAGGGTGCATCATGTGGCTGCTCATCAGAGGCTGGGACCAACCGGACATGGCCTCTGTACCAAGACACGCTGGGGGTTAGCATTAGTGTTAATGGATATCAGGTAATGGAGCAAAGAAACTCATGAATATGTGATTTTGTAATAAGACACAATTCTGACACATTTCCCTTCTTATCTTTATTCTAACAAACAAAAAGTACAACAGATTCTTACCTGAAGCACTGCCGACACCGAATGACCAGATGCCTCCCTGCCCAACAGACGCTGTGTAGCTGGTGGTGAGGAGGGGTGGGTTGACAGAACCCGTCTGCCTGATCCTGGCCAGCCGCTCGGTGCCGATGGGTGGAGGAACCTTCCGGTCCTGCTGCGAGGAGCTGCCGGGCTTCGGCTGGGGAGGAGGGGCCACAGCTGAGGTGGAGAGGGCAGAGGATGACACCGTGGAGGGAGGCGGGACAGGAGATTCACCTGCAGGAGAACAGACAGTACAGAAGGCAGCTTAGATTTGTGTTTATAAAGGAAACCAATCCGGTAAAAACAACATTACAAGAAGAGTGTGAGCCTCATACCTGATGTGGATGCACTCCAAGGATGAGGGGAAAAGTGCTGTCTGCTGAAGGAGGGTGTGCCAACTGCTGTATGACCGTGCAGGTACACAGGGCTGCCAGAGATACTGGTGGCATAGCTGGTCAATGCTGTTGGTGCACACAATGCAAGAGAGATTACATCATTGTAATAAAAAAATCATGTTACCTTTTCTTACATGTACGGTTTAATTATATTTAGTAAAATGGAAACAGTCATACCGATCGGGCTGTTGACCATCCTCTGTGACGCAGAGCGGTAGCCAGGGGCTTTGGAGCTGTCAGGAGGAGGTGGGGGCATCATATTCTCCATCTGGCCCATGCTCATGTAGGCTGGTGGCGCTGAGTACGACTGCTCTGGAGGTGATCGAGCTGGCAGATGGCAGGCACCCCACACCTGATTGTTTCCAACCTGCTAGTCAAGCGCAATTAATAAACACAAAATTAGAATCTTTGGTTGCGTGATGGATTTGAAGCAACAAAAATAGAAAGCATGACCTTAATTCAAATTACATTTTAACCTCTCTCTGTGTTCTTTTATGTCACTTCATAAGAACCTTGAAAAAAGCCAAATTTCTGCTTAATTTCGGCTTCAAATAAAAAATTGTACTTGAAGTTACCTGGCTGTTGTTGTCAAAGATGCTGCTGAAGTTGAAGAGGCCTGCAGGACCGAAGTTGGGAGGTATCTGCTGAGGCTTGCCCGCGTTGGCCACATGCTGCATCTGGGAGCCGTTCATCATCCCCAGGTTAGCAGAGACCTGGAGGGAGCCTGGAGCCTGGCCTTGAGCTTGGCTCTGGGCTTGTGGAGGCAAACTTGTGGGCTGGGTCGTCTGGTTTTGGGTCTGTTTCTGGGGATCTTGCTGAGCGTTGAAGGGCACAAACACAGATTGTTGCTGCTGTTGCGACTGTTGCTGCTGCTGCTGCTGTTGTTGCTGCTGCTGCTCAGGAAGGGAGTAGTAAGGCCCTGGTGGCTGCATACGATGGGAGACTCTGGGCGCAGGTGCTGAGAAGTGGGGTACAGTGTTGTTGGGGTGTGCAACATTGTGAGAGAGGACAGGAGGAGGTGCTGAGGGGAGGTGAGAGCTGTGCTGGGGGTTGAGGAGGGGTGGTGGAGCCTCTGAAGACGGTACAGAGGAGGGAGGAGGAGGTAACTGCTGTCGAGGCTCTGGCTTGGGGGGTAAAGCCATGGCGGGAGCAGCGAAGCCCACAGAGCTGAGGCCTTCGCTGACAGAAACAGGCTGGATCTCTAAAGGAAGAGAGGGCTTGTCTTTTCCAGGAAGGGCAACAGCACTGGGCTCCGATTTAGAAGGCTGCATGGGGGGCTGCGAGATAGGTCCGACTGGCTGCAGAGGGGCATTAGTGGAGGATGTAGTGGAGCTGTGATGTGCAGGAGAACCTGTGCCTCGTACTGCATTGCTGCCGCTAGTAGAGGTGGCAGCAGCAGACACAGGGATGACACCAGCAGGCTTAGGGTCAGGGGCGAAGAGCTGTTTCCTGACGGAGGAAGGAGTGGGGATGCTCGGCTGTGGGTTGTATGGGGTGGGGTTGGGGGTGTGAGGCGAGGCTGCAGCTGTAGACGTGTTAGGAGCACTGATGGTGGTGGTGTTGGTGGTAGTGACCGAGGCTCCTGAGCTGGCTGTGTTACTGTGCTCGCTGTGGGTTGAGTTGGGTCTGGCCTGGCCTCCAGTGCTGTTGGTTCCTCCGTTGTGCTTGGGGGAGCTGTTAGCACTGCCGGGACTCACAGGACGCACAGGGAAGGGTCCCCAGGTGCTGGCAGCGGGAGAGAACGTGCCTCCAAACTGGGCCATGGGCAGACGAGGGTGTCTGATCTGGTGCATGGTCTGAGCAGCCAGGAGAGCCAGCTGAGGGTGGGCGTACGCCAGGGGCAGCGACACAGGGAAAGGCTGTCTGACACTTGAAGACAGCCCCTTCCCGATCTTTCCCCCTGCCTGAGAGGGGGATGAAGACGAGGATGAAGAGGGCTGGAACGAGACGCCTGTGGAGGTGACCAACGAGCTTAGGGCCTTTGGCCCGGTGGCTGAACCGCTGGTGGCCCCTGTGGGGCTGGGAAAGGACGCTGAGGTCGTTTTGGAGCCTGGAGCTCTGATGTGATTCCGGGGGATCAGATCCTCAAGCTCTTTGGCTGGGTCCTGGATGAGAGCGTTGATCAGCTGTACTGCATACCTCGTAGACTCCGTGCCACCTCTGAAACAATGAAGCACACTTTATTAAGACAGTTTTTATTTATTAAGAAGTAAAAGTTTTAGTTATGTTCTGCAAGGCGGATTCCCATTCTTATGATCAGTTATGGTAGGACTCTACATTTTCATTGATTGCAAAGGTGTGAGTGGTATATAGTTGGCCTGATCAACATTTGACTTGTCTCTGCTTTTAATGTACTCGAGACTTCACAGCCAAAGGCGTGCAGATCATTTAATGTACACAAACGATTTCGTTCCATTTCCAGCTTTCAGCAATTCTAGTATATACACAGTACCAATAAGGTGATGATATTGAGAACACATTTAATGCCAAAATCAGTCAAGAAGTCCATCTGCCTCTTCCTCTGAATTCTACCTTAACCAAACTCTGTTTTCCCCATAATTCACACAAAGGTTTGGACTGCTGCATCTGAGGACTGGCCCAATAGGAATGACTGGCATAATCCAGAAGGGGCTTATATGCTTAATGCATCCAACCAGCTGTTATACTCCAGCGGCAGTGGGGTTAACAGCCCACCAGGGGGCAGAGTTTTTACCTGATGGTGATCATCCTCTCCCCGTTCTTGTCCTTCTGTTTGTCTACGTCAATGTGAGCTCCTGTCACGTCCTGGATGGCTGTGATGTTGCAGCCTCCTCTGCCCATGATCCGAGACACAACAGAGGCCGGCACAGACAGCTTCTTTGATCTTAGAAGGAAGCAGTGAAATTTGTGTAATTATGTGTCTAGATGGTAGCACAACTGATTGTAATTTATGGTAAATGGTGCCCACAAAATAAGTTCCTTAAAAATTGTCAATACAAATGTGTTCATAATGAGTAAACCTTTGTCCTCAATAAAAACCCAGACAAAGGTTGCAATGAAAACATACAAAATGATATCAACCACTGACCTTCTGACCACTTCCTTCCAACCTTCTTCTCTCTTCTGGCCTCTCTTGGGGCTTGTGAGGCTGAGTTTACTGTTGGGTGAGGTGACGGGCAGAGCCATGGTCTTGAATGGAGAGGGCAAGGAGTTGGAGGTGGAGTCGCTCATGTCTGGCGCTCTGTGGAAAAAACAATGTGGATCACATTAATGAAGATATAAATTGTTATGTTGGTGGACACTTGAGGGGTTACAGTAAGAATATAAGTGCAATCTAACAAAACTTGTTCTCCCCTACACGAGCAGCTGCCCACAGAAACAGAAGCTGCCCGTCATGATGATGATGAATGTGCTCTGCTCCATCAGGGACTCACTTTTGCGTTGGTTTGGAGATGGAGACTGTGACCTTGTTGTCCACCTTGCCGTCGTTCTGCGGCTGAGGACAGTGTCTCTTTTCTGGGCCGCGCAGGAGGGCCTGGGCTGCTCCTGAGGAGGGGACTGAGGAGGAGGAAGAGGAGGAAGAAGAGGAGGAGGAGGAGGCTGAGGAGGTGAGGTCAGGGAGGTAGTTGAGCTCCTGACTCTTGCCTCCACTGCTGCTGCTCTCACTGGCACAGTCGGTGCTATCCAAGGGGTCGGAATCGCTGTTTCCACCCGTCACTCCCCCGCCCCCACCCCGGGGCTCACCGTGGATCTTGTTCTTGTCAGCCTTGTGCTGTGCTAGTGCAACCTAGAGGGAGGACACATACACAAGTCATTTTAGCCAGGATATTCTAAGCTACACTGTGATAAAACAAAGACAAAGCTGTAGTACTCACTTGCGGGTCCTGTAATATGATTGGTTCGTTGGGTGAGTCCTTGGTCTTGTTCTTTTTGTTCTTGCGATTGGTGCTCGGGGTAGTGGCCACACTCGCTCGCTTCTTACCGAAAGCTGTAGTGAAAGTGGTGGAGGTGGCAGATATACCAATGGTGGTGGTGGTGGTTGCACTGGGAGGCTCAATAGGAACCTCTGATTCTGAGGGGGAGAAAATGAGGGGTAACATTCAGACAGGAGCACTTAAAGAAAGCTTTATTGTTTAAGATTATAACTGTTAACTTGCAACAAGAATCATGAAAAACTACCTTCAGCTGAATCTTCCTTCTGCTCAAGCATATCAGAGATGTCCTCCTTGGTTTTCTGTCCCTCCTCTTCCTCCTGCTTCCTCTTCTGCTCCTCCTTCTTCTTCTTGCGTTTCTCCTTGCGCTTCTCCCGTTTAGCAGCCAGAGCCTGCTTCTTGCTCTCCTCCCGGGACTGTTACACAAGAGACGGTCATTATAAAAAATGTTTGCACTCATACATTGTATTAAGAAAAAAGGAAATTCCCAAAGCACAGCCGTAGGGTCTGACTTCACCTTCTCCAAGTCGAGCTCCTTAAGGAGGATGCTGGCGTTCTTGTTGGCCTCGGCCGCCTGCTGGTCTTTGGCTTTGACGATGGTCTCCATGCACTGGTGGCACTTCTTCAACAGCTCCTGCAAAAACAGGAAACAAACAGCTTGAGTAAGAGCTCTGCTTACACCTGCATCAGTTTTGTAAGTTACAATACATGAAGGGGACTGACTACTGAAAACATAACCAACACCTACCTTGTCAGCGATGGTGGCGATATATCTCATGCACTCAATATCTGATGGGAATTGGTTGACTTCCTTCACAAGATACTGCACCACCTTCACATGACCCTAAAATGTAAAGTCAAATTGTTAGTTACCAGAGATTTGCAATGAAGTGCAGCGAGACACACAAACAATCCGCCTTTGGTTAAACATTGTACCTTTCGAAAAGCAGCCATCAGGGGGGTGATCTTGCGGTTGTCGGCTGCATCCACATCAGCACTGGCATGCACCAAGAGCTGGACCACGTCGAAATGACCGCCGTTTGCCGCCAGCCAGAGAGGAGTGTTCCCTTTCTTGTTTCGTACATCGATATGGGCACCCCTGCAAAGACAGAAAAAACAGGAGTCACACAAAGGCACTGCAGCTAATATGGCGACATATTTATTGGCAGCAATTGAAGTAAGTGTGCCTTTATACTACTACAGCTTTAAGGTGTAAAACATGATGTGAGAAAAGAACAATTGGTACTTTCAAAACTAGCAATGTCCTCAAAAGCATGAAACAACTCTGCTGCAGGAATGACCTTCTGTCCATCTATAACAGCTAATTCACTGAACAACAGAAGCCACTGAGGATAATCTCAGAAGAAAACGAGACAATGGTTCTGTACAGAATCATCCAAAAGCACTCACCTGTTGATAAGCAGCTCACAAAACTTGTAGTGGCCCTTGTCTGCAGCAATAGTGAGGGCTGTGTCTCGGGATGAGGGAACGGGCGGAGCGTTGACATCTGCGCCTTTGTCCAGCAGCACTCGGCCCACCTCTGCATAACCTCCTGAAGCTGCCTCCATCAGAGGAGTGAGGCCAGTCTGCAGGAAGAGAGAGGTCAGTTAACATAAAAGCCAGATGCATCATAACATCAGCCAGTGGAGGAATGCATTTTTTTTTTTAAGTCAGTCTGTGTGTCTTGGTGAATGTGATCCAGACTCCTCACCTTAGCACGGTGCTCTACGTTGGCTTTGCGATCCAGCAGCAGGCTGACGACCTCAGCCCGGCCCTGGAAGCAGGCCAGGGTCAGAGCTGTGTTTCTGTTGGTCTCAATCTGGGCGTTGATGTCGGAGCCCATATCGAGCAACAGCTTCACTGCCGGTACGTGGCCATTCATAGCTGCCAGCATCAGAGGAGAGATTCCCAGCTTACTGCCAGTCCTGGTGAGACAAATTAAGAAATGGTCAGCAAATAAACACAACAAACAACAAGAGTACAAAAATGTAACCGTTTGTGTGCACTAAGAAGCAGAACAAGCCAGATAAGATGATCATTTTACTGGAACGTGGCAGCTTAGGTATTTTTACATGCATTTTCTGAGGGAGCACGTATAAAGGGAGCAAAATCCTGGATTTAACTGCCTTCCTGTGAGGCTCTCTCTAATTCACTTTCAGATAAAAAACCTAATGTGGATGGACATGTTTAATTCATACCAAGAGGCCCAAGTGAATACATATGGTATTGTTGTCGCTCACCTGGAGTTTATTTCAGCTCCAGCGTTAAGGAGTATCTTGATGATGTTTACATAACCCCCAGAAGCAGCCAGGCTAAGAGGCGTGTAGTCGGACACATTGCGGTGTTCCTTATTGGCTCCCCGAAGCAGCAGCAGCTCAACCACCTAACCAACAAAAGTGGCACAAACCCAGTTTGGTTAAAGCCGTGGAAAGGTTGAACTGGAATGTCACCGTTTTGAGAGGCAAAGTGGTTTACCTCCTGGCGTCCCCCGGAGCAGGCCAACGAGAGGGGCGTGTCTTTGGTTCTCTCTGACTGAGCCTCAATGTCGCCCCCTTTGTCCAGGAGAACTTCCACCACTCCGACATGACCAGCAGTGGCAGCCAGGATCAGAGGAGTGAAACCTGCAGAAAAAACAAGCAATATGAGCATTTTTTGGTTCTCAGAATATATGACAAACATATTCAAATCCTAAACATAGCCCCACAAATGTTCGTATAAAATTACAAGTACTTTTTATATCCCCTTTACTCTCACACTATCGTACCTTTTTTGTCCCGGTGCTCAATGTTGGCTCCCCGTGCGATGAGGACAGACACCAGCTCCTCGTGTCCTCCTGCACACGCCAGCGTCAGCGCTGTGTCATGGTTACTCTCCGTCTGTGAAGAAAACAACATCCTTTAACAGTGTCGAGAAACTTCTGCATACATGTGTTCAATTTTCAGATCTCTGACGTGTCAAACTGGCATTATGTCTTACATGTGCATCGATGTCAACCGAAGGGTAAAGGGGCAGAACCGAAGGGGGCGAGGCGATGTTTGCGGGCATCTGTGTAGGTGGCTGGGAGAGGGGTGTGGGTGAGGTTGTAGTGTTCAGCATGGGCACACGGCTGCTCACAGCTGTATTGGAGAAAAAGAAAAGTTAATCAAACATGCAGATCCAGGATTTAGTCTCAAGACATTCTCAAATAAAAAAAATTTGACTTGCCTGCCATGATGTCATCCAGCGTGTCTGTGAGCGTCTGTGCAGGTGTAGCTACCATGAGCCCATCTGGAGCCTGCTGAGGTATCATTCCTGGGCCTAACCCTGCCAGCTGTTGACCCTGCTGCTGTTGGCCCAGCATCTGCTGCCCCACCAGTACCCTCTGCAGCTCTGGGCTAGTGCTCCCGGGGTAGTCTGCGGGGTTGTAGTCTGGCAGGGGTTGTATGGGGACGAAGGCAGCCTGGAGAGGCGGGGGAGGAGGCTGGGGCTGCGCCTGGGGTGAAGGGGGCAGAGGAGGCTGTTGTGGCCCATCTCTGTAGAGGATTGTGCCAACCTGAGGAAGCTTAGGGTAATCGTCCTCTTCTCCATCTGCCTCGTCCTCTGAACCCTCGTCTTCGTCATCGTCTTCCTCTTCCTGAAATGGTCAAAAGATTTCAGGTTAAAAAGGAATCAGACCTAATAATACAAAAATCCAAATTCAAATTACCGACCTCTTCACCATCCTCCCCCAGCTGCTCTTCTTGCTCGCCATCTTTGTTGGCCTCCTCATCCGTGTCAGAGCTGGCGTGTACGAGGGCGCCTGCTGCTGTGGGAAGCGGCCCTGATGCAGACGTTGTACACCCAGGCCCCGGACCTGGACCCTGGCTTTGTCCGGCCTCCTGCTCCTCCTTTAAACCCTTCGCCTCCATGTACTCTTTGGTGAACTGTTGCTGTGTTTTCAGCTGCAGCTGGCGCTCCACTTTCTGCAGCTCCTTCAAGATTTTCTTCTTCTTCTGCACCTAGGTGGACAGCAGCCACATCTTTGTTTTACTTACTTCCGACACAGTGTAACGCATGTTGAATAACATCACAGTGTGAATTTGCTTGTATGGCTGTATCCATTTCATTTGAAATAACCTGAAGATAAAAACAAATGAGACCAGGGGTGTTAGGAGGATGATGGATTATACCTGCTCCTCTCTGCTCTTCTTCAGCTCCTCAATCTTGTCTTTGGTGAGCGGCTCCCCCTGAATGAGCTCTAGCGACTGAAGCTGAGCCTTCTCGATCGCGCTGATTCTCTGTCCCAGCTCGTTCAGCTTTCCCTCTGTCTCCTCCACAATGCACTCTAGAGGCTGGCACAAGTGGAAGGGTGGCAGAGGCTCTGCTTCGGGACCCCGGCCGACTGAGCTGGGGACACCGGGCTGAAGGGCGGCCTGTCTCTGTTTGGACACGCCTGGATTTAAAAAAAAAGTGAGGGTTAAGTGAAGTCTGCAACTCCATGTTGTTTGGACTCTCACTGGGAGACAGGACTCGTAGCTCTGATTACCTTTACTGGAGACGGGTGGGGGTGTGGCGATGTTTGATGGGGCTCGGTCGGGCTCCTGGGGGGGCACTACCATTGCGAGAGCTTGGAATGGGACACGAGGAACCTGTGCCAGTAGGGGACATGTTAGTTTTAACTAATCCAAAACAATTATTAGACTAAGAAAAAGATGAAGAGCATTAATAAAAAGTGAGCATTTACCTGAGAGGCATCTTGCGAGGGGGGAGTGAGCTGGGAGAGGTCAGGGGCTGGGACAGACAGGATATTGTTGGGATAGTCCAACAGGTAGGAAACCACATTGGTGTGGCCACCCTTAGCAGCTTCTATCAACATCGTTGAACCATCCTACAAAAACAAAACAAACAGGGATTTAGCGGCATGTTATAATTATACGCATATGGACAGTCATTAATTTAAAATAGTCTAATCGTTATCCAGAGTGTGTGCATTACTTTGAGTCTGTGTGTGGGATCCGCCCCATGTGCCAGCAGCAGCTCCACCACAGCCAGATGTCCTCCAGCACAGGCCAGAGACACCACTGTGTGATCGTTGTTGGCAGTAGCTCTGTTCACATTAGCACCTGGACAAGAGAAGTAAGGTAAAAACATTTACTTACCGTTTATGACATATAAGTATTGTTATTCCATGAACCATAACCAATGACTAATAATATTCCTTTATTAGGATTATGAAGCTGAATAAGTCAAACTGATGAGTAAGACTAATGAACACTCAGAATGTCAGCACTGACAAAGCATAAAAGACAAACCAAAGTCATTTGATGAAGCAGCTAGCAGAAAGTTTTGGGCTATAAACATCAATGCACTAACGTAAGGGAAAGTCTTGTGCAAACTTTTATTTAGTATAAATATCTTACAAATCTTAAAATGATGACTTTTAAGCATGTATCGCTAATCTACATTTCCATTTTTTAAGGGGACACATCTCACTTTTTAACTTGGAAAATGTAGAAAGCTTGTCAACAACGCACCTTTGCTGATAAGAAACTGCACTGTACAGAGATGTCCTGCCCTTGCTGCCTTCATCAAGGGCGTCCGCCCTCCTTCAGACTCATGTTCCTGAAAGACAGAGGCGAATGTGTTAATTTAAGCTTAGTGCAGTACTAAAACAGGAGGTATGACTTGGTTCTAAAAGCTTCTACTAAATCAATTAATATATTTTGCACAGGAAAGACGCGCTATAGTTCTTGCTTTTGTGTAATCTATACCCATCTAAAACAAAGGGCCAATAATAAGTGACATTAAGATTAAAAGTATAGCACACCAAGTTGGCTCCAGCCTGCAGCAGCACATCCGCCACATCAGTGTGTCCGTTCTCACACGCATACGTCAATGCTGTGTCTCCCGTTGCCGTGGTGGCATGAACGTTTGCCCCTGAAAGACAAAAAACCAAGTGTTAAGAACTGCAAGCATAAAAACACACTTAAGACCTCTTATATCTGCAGCTCCAGGCCTTCTTTCCTCTCTCTCACCTGCAGCCAGTAGGTATTTGACCAACTCCAGATGGCCCTCCTGTGCGGCCTCCATTAGAGGTGTGGAGCAGCCCAGCTCGATGTCTGCGCCCGCCTTGATGAGAAAGTCTGCCACTTCCAGGAAGCCTCCGCAGCACGCCAGAGTCAGAGCCGTCTCCTGGGTCTCCTCTGTCTGGGCATTGATGTTAGCACCTTGACAGTAGAACAAGAGCAGTCAGTGATCAGTGACTCATTTGTTATGATCAAGTCCAAAACACTGCAAGCTTTGGAAATCATGCCAATATCATTTTACACAATACACCCTTGATTATCTGTTTTCTGCTATAAAAACAGACAGACACAAAAAGAGTGCTGATCATGGCCAAACAGATCCAAACAAGGGCACAGTGTTCACTGGAATGGCATTTCACATGAAGTTTCCTTCCCCAGATGTAGGAGGAGAGCGTTCTCACCTTGAGCCAGCAGCAGTGCTACCATCTCCTCATGGCCTTCTCTGGCTGCCTCCATCAGAGGGGTGTAGCCCTCATCATTGACCTGGGCACGAAAAAAGCATCAGCAGATAAGAAAACATAAGGGCAAGTATGAGTCACTGCAAGACTGCTCTGTGGTCTAGAGCTCAGCTTGTCGTTGTGTCTGTGTACTCCCAACAGAGAAGGGAAAATGAAACACAGCTGGTGGACACTGCAGTCAACATCTTAGCGCTTCAGGTGTGTTTTGGTTTCTGCTTTAAAAGCCCCACATTCTATCATTTTGCCTGATATCTGACTTGTGTTTAAGTCTGCTCCCTCACTGCCAGCTCAGGGTGTTTTTCTTTATTAATCCTAAAATAACAGTAATTAAATTGGACCGAATCATTTTTTTGTTGTTGTTCTTGCTGCATTTTTAAAAAGAAGATCTGGGTAAATTGGTTTCATAAATGTCAGTTAAATGTCAAAAAGAAATTAAACTTCCCATATTGGAAGCACGTTCATATGTCGGCTTAAACTTCCATCTATATTTTCAGACTTGGGCTGGAACAGTATTCAATACAATGCATCCCAATAGCAGCAGGGCTGTATGACTGTCAAAATAATTAAAGGCTGCTCTGTACTGCTGTAAAGGTGAAATCAAAAATCAAAGCTCCAGGAAGAAAAACTAGGAACTGCACCCTCTCCTGTATTTTATGTTCATTCCCATGTCGGTATTCAGGTGTCCGTGTCTTTACACACCTCCTCCAAGTTGGCTCCTCTCTCTATGAGCAAGGCTGCCAGCTCGACGTGTCCTCCGCAGGCTGCGAGGGTGAGGGGAGACTCAAAGGAATCGGCTGGCATGTTGACCTGCGCGCCGCTGTCCAACAGCAGCCGTGCCACCTCCACATGGCCGTCCTGGGACAGCGAGACACACAGAGAATGTAGAGATAAGCACCTGAATAAATATGTGGCTTTGTGACAATTCACTTTTAAAACAGGGTGCAATCAATTTCTGAAGACAATTTCTGAATCTATATTTTGTGTATTTTTACATGTATTTTCTTTTACTGTATTTATAATGGTGAATACAAAGCACAAAAAACAAACTTTTTTTTTCTCAATTAGTTGCACAAGTACACGTTTGTATACTGTTCTGACAGCTCTGTCAAAATGAATCAGAGTGTGGAAAGATGTAAAATAATTGCCTTTGAAAAACTAAAACATTTTTCTTTTTAATAAAAGTGTACTATTTGTGTGGAACTAAAATAATAGTAAATACATGTGGCATTCTGAGAAATATTTAGGGAACGATTTGGGTCAGATGCTCACCATGCACGCTTCCATCAGTGCTGTGTGCATCTCATCTGTTTTGTGTTCTTGGTCTGCTCCAGCCTCCAACAGAAAACGCACCATATCCAGGTGACCTGCAGAAGACAAGCAACATTTCCTGAACCCTTTATCACTGCTAACAAAGTAGCTTTTATAAGTTGTGTTCTTTTTACATAACTAACAGGACAGGACATGATATTTGGGTTCTGACCTTTGTAGCAGGCGAGTGTGAGAGCGCTCTCCTTGAACTCGTTGGAGTGTGTGTTTATTCCGGCGCCATACTCTAAGAGTACCCTGGCCACCTCCACGTGGCCTGCACTGGCCGCCTCCATAAGAGGTGTGTGTCCGTTTTCGTTGTGGTCCTCAATGTTAGCACCCTCTTTTAGCAGCACCTTCACCACATCCACGAAGCCACCAGCACATGCGTACGTCAGAGCTGTGTTTCCTGGAAGACGGCAGAGGAATTAGTCGGACTGAAAAGCAGATTAAAAGGAAATAACCAGAAGTGTAGAGAAATGTAGAGGGCTTTTTACCTGTGGAGGATTGTGCGTTTACATCTGCTCCGTGGACCAGAAGCAGTTTGACGATGTCCACGTAACCCCCGCTGGCTGCAGCCATGAGTGGCGTTATGTCCCCCTTGATGCCCCGGTCCTCCACGTTTGCGTGCATGGCCAACAAAACCTGAGGATGAAAGATAAAATGAGAATGGAGGATCTACAAGAAATACCATTGTGATGTTATCTTTGCAGAAACGTGGCTTCAGTGTGTAGATGCTGCACATTGCAACATGTCAATCACCATAATGGTAAACGACACCCCACTCCACACTTCCTTTCACACACCTGTGCAAGTTCATAGTAGCCGGCCGAGCAGGCGAGGCACAACAGGCTCTCCCCTTCTTCTGTGTGTTCGTTGACGCTCCGTCCCTCATCCAGCAGTTTGCGCACAGCGTTGACATCCCCATCCGAGCACGCCTCTGCTAAACTACGGCTGAAAATAACCAGACTGCTACAATTACTGCCACTGTGACAGGTCAACACAAACACGCCTCACAGTTACACGCAAACACACGCACACACATTTTCACTTAAACAAAGGCTGCACATACAGATAATCATACGCACCGATTCATATACTAAATGAGTAAATATAAACTGGCATGTGTCAGTGTGGATGAGATACATACTTGTCGGCTTGGCCGGCGTTGAGTGTGTTTTCAGCTCTCATTCGGGTCAGGGCTGCAGCGGCTTCGTCAAGGGCACAACTCACAGATGACGTCAGTCGTCGTAGCACCTCGGGGTCTGCAAAAGCTTTACCATCGGCAGTGGACAGTTTACCGATGCCTGCCGAACACCAAAAGGGCAGAGGTGCATAGGGCAAGGCAAACCACAGGGGAGCACAACCACACCAGACCAGATGAAGAAGCAAGTCCAGTCCAGCCAATCCAATCCAGGGTTAGTAGCAGCATACACAAAAAAAGAAACACACACGCACACACACAGACACAGAAAACACACACAAGCATTTGTTAATATGGCTCAATATCTTTTTCACTACTTTCAATACACCATCTATGATTCTTGATTCCTACTTTTTTGCCAATAATGGGTCACATTCGATAATAATAAAGACATGGCCTTGTAAGAACAGATCTGTGGCCAGCCCGAGAATGGATACAATGATGGTATAATGTTAGTTCTGTAGGCTAGTAGGTAGGTAGTAGTAGATGTAGGTTCAGGCTGTTAATGGTAAAAAAGAAAAGGGTCTCATCCTGTGTGAATTATAGATGGGTAAGAGGCAGTGAATGTGAGAGAAACAGACACTGGAGACAGTGGTCAGCAAAGAGAGAAAAGCACAGCTGGGAGAAAAACAAAATGCCATAAGAGAGAAAAATGTGTTTGTGTACGCGTGTTTGTCATGAAAGTGAGGAGAAGCCAAAGAGGGAAACGAGAGGGAAGAGAAAAAAGCAGCTTTTGCTAATGACCTACATTGAAAGATCTCTTTCAGGAGACAGAACAAGGAGCATTTCCCGACCAATGAAACCATTCAAGTGTTTGTGTTGAGCGTGGTAGCGTGAGGGCATGTGTAAAAAGAGCCAAGAGTGAAGAGAAAAAGTGTTTGTATTTGAACTTTTCTGCCTCAGCCTCACCGCGGCCTTTAGACAGACAGCAGTGAGCTCCAGTCTTTGTGGTCCTCCTGTGTTTGCACCAATGGGCCTGTGACTCGGGCTAAACTTAGCACGGCTCTCAGACAAGATTTCGCAATAGTCCCCAAGGCGAAGGGAAACGAGAGGTCGGGGAAGTTGATCATTAATGTTTTACTGTATTATGTTTATCGCAGAGGAGAAGCAAGAAGTTCACTGAACCAAAACACACGGAACAAAAATCAGGGTTTGACGCTTCAGATGAAAACAAACACATCAGCTGGGGGGGATTTTTCCGCCCTTTTTGAAAATTTCTGCAACATTACCTGCTCAAAGTGTAAATCCCCCCTTTAAGGAAATAACTCATCTATTTAGGTCTTGAGTGAGCAAAGTGGACATTGAGCTCTCCCTCAGGTCAAGGCTGTGACTTAGACAACTAGCAGATATTTTTGTTGTCTTTCAACTGAAACGAGTCACTGGCTGGCCACTCAGCCCGCCCACACCCACTGTACCACCAGCACACGATGCAATCTGAATAAACATTTTTATCCGAGTTTCTAATTAAAATTTAAGTCAGAGTTTTATTTGAGAACCGCCAACGCAAAATCGCAAGGAGTCGACATTAACCCTCTTTATGAACAAAAGCAGTTGCCATCTGTAAATTCACCATTGAAGAATAATGTTGTCAATCTATAAACTAAGTTTCTGATGAAGCAAATGGCTCAAAAGGCAAACGCAAAGACGACATAAATCAAATTCTTAATGCCACGCTAGGAACAGATTTTACTGCTGGTGTTTTTAAAGTGTCTTCAGCCCCTGAGTGAGACCTGCCCTGCCCTAACACGGCACAGCACGGAGGTGTTTGTATCCATGGAGTCAGGTCTAAATCCAGAATGAAAGGGATGCACAGCGTGTTTACCCATAAGCACCTTCTCCTGCATTGCTCACCCCCCAAAACTCTGACGTGTTTACACAGACAACACGAGCTTCCAAATGGCTGAGCTTAAATAAAGTGTGAGGGTAGGTGTATATGTTCACTAAGACTTTCATATTGTAGCATAATTTATGTAAACAACTAGATTTTTCTAACATATATATAAATTATAACTGTTATTTAGATCAAAAACAAGATGAGGCTGCTGCATGTTGTTTATACAAACACCACTTTGCACCCAGTTCACTCCACGGTCTTTCTCACAAATGAGTAAAAATGAAAACAGGACATGAAATCAGACTGTAAAGCAAAGGGCACTAACTCAGTTATTAATTATCTGTAATGTTTGTTTACCTTATCAACAGTCTTATTTACCTAAGATTCCTGACAGCTTTTAAATTCAGGGCAATTCACACTGGGGCGGTCCTTGCCTACCATGTTTTCTTTTCCTACACAAATCATTTACTTAAGTAAAAAGGTTATATTTAAGCTTCCAGTGGTGGCCAGTATGACAGATGGCATAGCTGTACTCTCCTGTGCGTCTGCAGACTCTCTCCATTTCAGAGAGAACTGGTTGCATTCCAGGTAATATGTAGAAATGTGGCCTTGCTGTTGAGTTTATGCAGTTTTTAATATAAATCAGTTACTTTTAAGGCTGACACTAAATGTTTGAAAGGAAAAAGGCCCTGTGTCCATATAGCATCTTTGTCTGAGCGCCAGCGTCTTTTTTCAATTGTTTCCATTGAGGACAGAGCGTATGCGGCCGCCTAGAGAAAAAGCGCTGCACCCAGCGTCTTTTTTCAGAGCGCTCCGCCTTTTTTGTGCGGCCGCTCCGAGCGCTTCGAGTTGAAAATCTCTGAACTTTTCACAAAGGAGCTGGTGTGGTCACCGCCACTTTTTCCGTCACCCTGGTTCCTACCAAACATGGAGGACCAACTTACCGGAGCTGTACAATATGACAAACAAACAGGATCACAATAGAGACCGAAAAGCCCATTTGTGGGTGCAGATCGGCCGGACACTAAATGTTGCTGCTAAGTGTTGTGCTTTTATCGGCCTACGCGCTGTAAGCTTGTTGTTAGCTGTGTAGACTTATTGTTGTCATAGAAACAAAACCTGCGTGCAGCGTTTTTTCCTGTCACAGCACAAGCGCTTCACCCCAGCGTTTCCCAGCGCCCTGCCAGCGCTTTTCTGCCAGAACAAGGCGCTATCTGGACACAGGGCCGTAGTCTTAAAGCCCTGTTTAGCTTGTGTTTGTGTCTGCTATAATGAAAACGTATCTCCTTGTTAAAAACAATGAAATGCCTCTCAAGTCATTTTCTTAAGTAAACTGGTCAACTGCTGATAATAACCACAGGCTGACGTGGCTTTATAGCTATATCTTTGAGCTCTATTGTTGGCCTACAGTTCAGAGTCACAGTTCAGAGCGACAGATCTACGCTAATGTTAGCCAGTGTTGTATGAAGTGTGCAGTTATCAGCACGAGAAAACCACCTGGACTTAAAATGTATGCATTACATTTATTTCTACATCACAACTGCACTGAACTTTTAATGCTTTATTTCTGCTTTAGTGCTGTTTATCTGCATTTTCTATACTTCTGTATTCACTACATCTCCTCATCTCCGTTGAACTTGTTAAGTAAAAGGTTAAATACAATAAAAAACGGATTATAGGTTATACAAATGTTATGCTTTCCATATATTTAACATACAGGTAATTTCATTTCTTTAACTGCATTTCTTTTCCCATGTTATTTTCATATGTTACCTAATGCATTTGTAAAGTACAGTACTTTGACGTTTCAAAGTTTGCCAGGTCTTATATAAATAAACCAGCCCTGCATTGTAAAGTCAAGTGCATCTGGTATCATGTTATTGCATGACATTATTGCAGCCTGAGATTCATGTAAGTTGGATTACTGTGCAAAATTATGGTTTGATAGAGGAGAAACCTGTGACTGCACCTAACTACAGGGCAGGAGTTAAATGCCTACTCATCTTAGATTGACATTGAAAAGATTTACCTTTCAACAATCAGCTGCATCATGACAGCAAGCCAACATAAATTCAATTTCCAAATAGTGCAACAGGGGACGCCAAAAAGAAAAAAACAATCTAGGTTTAAGCTGTAAACGGACCCTGTGGAAGAATTACTGTAAACAGCTTCGCTTACATTGACTGATACTCTCCAAGGGGCTTTCTTTGTGCCCTTGAGGCCTTATGAACGTGTCAAAGATACCTGTATTGTTTCTGAAAGCTAGTAGTCTTCCTCTCGTCTCTTACAGGCACAATGCTGCCTTTTGTTAATACAAACAACAACTGTTTATAACTTCTGTCGCTCTCTAGTCAGCAGAAATGTGTATCGTGTCACCTCCATGTTAATGATGTATATGTGCATCCTGGTGCGTGCACTGAGAGAATGATGAACCAACAACTGACAGAAACGTGAATCACCTTATTTTTCTACAGCACTAAGTGTTCACAAACACAACAACATATACTGAAATGTTAATTGACAATAGACTTTTAAAAAGGACAGAAAAAGCTGGTTATAATAAGTATGTGTGTTCGTGTGTGAAGAGGTCACAAGTGGAAGCATTGGGCTAGGTAGCAACTTGTTCATTAGCGTAAAACTCTTCTGGCTGTTGATTAAAACTTCATGTTTTCCCACTTTTCTCATCTCTTCTGAACATGAGCAGCCTAAAGCAGCCAAAACAGCCTATGAGAGCAAATAATGCAGATGCAAAAGAGTGGAGGTCAGCAGGGGACACACACTGTGATAGAAGCAGGGCCCTCAGTACTTCACAGACATGCCACCTGGCTTCCCGATGTTATATAATCCAGTACAACACCTTACTTAATTTTGACCCCAGTAATAAACATATTATTGATTTTACAAATTTAACCATAACTGAAAATATATGGCACAGTTGTACAATAATAGCACGACCATATAAAGTGGCCATCGACTGCATGTGAAAGACTATGCTCAATAAATTCTTCTTCTTAATATTGACTTGAGATTACACATCTAACATTAGATATTTATTACAGCTTTATTCGCAAGAGAATAGAAGATAGCAGTCCAAGGTCAATCAAGTTTTGTTAGCAGTATCAATGGCTTTCATTAATAATCCATGTATGACTTGTCTTACATGTTGCATTTGTTATATTTAAGTTTGCTTGGCATTTACAGTCGTGTTACAATGCACGACAGATTTAGAATAGGTATTATATGTACATAAATAAGTGACATTATTTAAAATATAAGGAATGTAAAGTATAAAAGGTTTTTAACCAGATCACAACCACAGCCGGAGTCTGGTATATCAAGTATCTCTGACACCAAATCTGATCTGGTATTTACTTCATATTTCCCGACACTAACCTGCATAATTCAGAAAGACAAACACACCTAGTTTAACACTGTTTTTTTTTGCTATTTTGGCTTTGCACCCTGATGCAAGGAACTGGAAATAAAGTAAAGACACAATAACTAATAAGTGCCATAATTCTGCTCAGGTTTTAAGGTCTTCAGAGACATATCCAACTACAACTACTGTGGGAGTTGTAGTCCTTCGATAAAATCTATAATCCCTCAATTTCAGGGGTCAAAACTGTATTGGTAAACCTAAAATAACCTCACACAAAGTCATCTTATTAAACATACTTTGTTGCAATTTTTGGTGACTCTGGTTATACAAAAAATAAAGCGAGGTCGACCTAATCTTCCTGCCACAACTCTACAAGACACGCTTTAGGGCACCACACAAATCAATACAGGAGAACACTCAAAGGTATTATTATAACTATCAATACGCAAGCTGTTAGAGATCTTTCAGGAACAGATCATTTCAGTTGCCACCTCTTCTGTTCAGACTAGTCAGGGAGAAAGGGGAATAGAATGAGATTAGCCATTAGCCGTTCAACACAGGCTCTGTGCATGCTGTGGAGGCTCAAGCGCGTTGCAGCGTTAATCTGCCTGGTAATGTTCATAAGCCCAAACGAGGCCAGGGACACACAGGCCTAATGAATTAATCTACACAGACCTTCGTACACCTCTTAGATTACCAGTTGTAATCAAACTAATTTACCCCAATCACTTTCAAACTGCGTGCAGATACGACACTTGCAGAACCGGCAGGTGCGCTTTATGTTTCTCTTTTTCAGCCTCAGGCCAAAAGAGCTCAACTTTTGTTGGGATTTGAAGGGAATAGAGGAAGGAAAGCTCAGCAGACATATGGTTTCACTTCTTCAGAGTTAATGTATGTTAAAACACAATTTATATCTGGTTGTAGCGTAATAGGTGTGGCCAATGAGGCACTGGTCAAATAGAAGTGAAGTGTGTCAGGTCTTAAGCTGAATTAAGAGCACAGACGAAGCAGTCATACCTGCAGCTTCCAGTAGAGCTTCGAGTCGGGCCTGTGTCTCTGGATCAACTGTCCTCAAATCTACTCCATCTGTGGCGCTGGATAAAAGCAACTCTGACGCTGTCTTCATGATGGGGTTATCCAGGTCCTCCTGGTCTAATATGAACGACTCCACCTGGAAGAGATACAGAGAGGATAAAGGAGTCATTATAAGCCTCTTGACAGCTGTTTTTATGTTTCTGGTAAACAAAAGGCTAGTCTGGTATTTTATGAGATATAACAAATAAACAACTCATAAGAAAACATTGATTTGTTATATGCTGATTATTATTTTTTGTTATTTCCATTATTCTGTAAAAGTGACCTAATACACGACAAATGAAAAGATCAGGCATGCTGCCGGTTTATATTTACGGTAACTTTCAACAGAGAGAGAGCAAAAAGGAGCGCAGGGATAAGGGAGTCAAAGCACGGGAAGTGCTATGGCCGGGAATTAAAACCCTGCACACATGGAGGGATTCAGCTGAGAGTCAGCTGCCCAAGTACAGCACCACACTTTCATACCTGAGCTCTGGCCTTGTTAGCTGTCCTGTATCACAGTGTGCATTACAAACATTTCATTACTCCAAAAAACCCAAGAGAGCCAACAAAACATACACTTTAATAAAACAACAATGTTAATAATTGTAGCTATCTAGCTACCTGTTATTGCTAATGTTACTTAATTCCCAATCAATATGTTTTAACATAAATTACAGCTATACTTATTTGATATTGATTCACTGATCATCATTGAGAATATAGGCCTGTTTTACTCCTCCATAGATAAACATTACTTATGTTAACAACATGAGAAAACAATTCTCAGTGTAAACAGAAACACCATCTGTGTTTATATTTACTTAATTTAGAGTAACAACTTTATCAGTTTCTCGGTTGTAAATTCTATTTTAGACCTTGTTATTGTTTCAATTGCACCTTGTATTTTTTTTACAGTAACTTCTTCCTTGTCCAGTGCCACACACAGTTGTGCATTTACACATGACATATGTGGTAAACAGGTGGAATAATTCAAACTAGCCTTGTGTAGTAGTCTGTACAAAGTAAGACTACAGTTTAGAGGTATTAATTTGGAATAGCACTTCTAAGATACCTCTCTTTACATTAAACTTTTCAGTTTTAATCCAGAGGGACATCTTATTGACACCTGGGTGTATTGACCCCTATTTACACTGTTAGTGGGAAAACAACATCAATGTATTAAATACAACAATGAGTGATTCACTCATTCCACACAAGGGACTGTTGTTAATGTACTAAACATTGTATTGTCATTAGACATTACAACAAATGTGAGCAAAACAGCCTCCAAAGAAGTAATGATTTTAAACTATTGTAAGATACAGAATAAATGACACATTATACACAAACTGAAAACATCTCTGTGCATGTCTATCACAACCTGCAGCAGGCTTTCAGGGCCTGGCCCAGAGACCCAATGCTGGGAGAGTCAGCAATGTGGAGGAATTCAGCTATATGATAGGAACAGAGAGCAAAACAACCCATGGGGGATGTAGTTCTACAGAGGCCTTTATAATCAACAATGGACATCAGTCTTCACTATTAATGAACTACAGTTCCCAGGGTGTTGGTATCCAGAGAGCTGGAAAGGCCTAGAATGGCATCTGCTTAATCCTGGGGCTCAGATTTTAGCTACTGCCCAGAGCAGCGAGTCCTCCACTGGAGTAAAACACCACAACAAACGCTCCCTTTCAGGCTTGTATGGTAGGCTGGGTGAGTGGAGAAACATGACACGGAGGCCATACATTTGCAATTTGACTCAATTAAACTGCCTGAGATGCAGTTGTCAAACATGATATTTCCCTCCCCTGCTACTACACAGCTGATGCTCAGACAGAAATGGCCAGACCATGTTGACATTTGTATCAGCTGACACATCCATACTTGTCTCACCGCCATGGCTGTAGTATGATTCAGACTGGTAGCCCTTTGGTCAGATATGAGTCTGGTATAACAGAGACAAATCAACAGGTAATGTGCTTTACTTAGCAGTGCCAATTCCCTCCACACCCACAACTCCTTGATGAAAGTGTTGCCTAACAGTAATACTGCATCACCTTTTTAAATGACAATGAAGATAATGTTGCCATTAAAGTGTCACTAAGCTGAGACCTTTGATAGGTTTGTGCAAATCCTAATTTCTCATCTATCATAAGACACGTTCTGTTCTTGTGCTTGCTGCAGTCATACGATATGGTTAACTTAATTACATGACAATAGTATGGCTGACAAGTCTTAAAACCGACAGCTCAAAGAAGACAAGGCGTACAGTAAAAAGTGTTTGCTTATGACACGGCATTTTGTGAGTCTGAATAATGACCTTTCCATTATTTAGTCAAAATCCCCGTAGAGCTGGATTTGTCACATTGTCATCTACAGAGGTGATGTTTTTTGTTGGGGCGGCATCTCACATTTGTACTGTGGAGGCGCACATTTTGTGTAATCTATGCATCCAAATGATCCAATATAAAACATGCCTAATGTATGTTTAGCTGAGGAAGAGATGCCATCACACCTGTCTCCGTGTGTGGCTGCCAGCACATGGAAAGTTGGACACCTCTCAACATGAACTCTAGCCGCTCTCAATTGTGACAAGGCAAATCAAGTTGACACAGTGGTGGTGGCTATATGAACAACACAGACTAAGGACGAAAATAACCGAACTGGTTTATTTGTCAACACTGACTGTCGAAAATTCGAGTAGTTCCGCGAGGAAAAGCCTAATCTGACCGTTTAGAAAAGTTAGCAGAGGGGCGATCTGACTTAATTTACATGATTTTGTAAAGTGACGTAATTGCACCACAACTACGAAATGGCAGATAGTAAGCTGGCCGTGTACGTCCGTGGGTTAACGGGCATCTTCCATTTGCTGTGGCTGGAGAGCTGCAAACTTGTGATGGGTGTTGCGAGACGACAGCACCGACCGAGGCCGTCTTCGCTTCCACCCGAACTAGGCCGAGGTTACAGCCTGCGCTGCATAAATAAAACATTTCAGCCGCTCAGCGTGAACAACTGCTCATGTCTCACTAAACATTATTGACATCACAACACTCCACAAGCATCTGAACTAGCAAAATGTGTTGTTCGTCTAAAGTGCTGGTTTATTTTACGTAATTTCGGCGGCCTGGGAGGGGGTGGTTGCCAACTGCGAGCTAATTCGCTAGCTAGCAGCGAGCTCGCGCTAGGAGAGGAATGTTGCCTAGCTCTCTGGTTAGGCTCAGCTAACTAGCTTAGCTTAGCGTAGCTACCTCTGAAACCTCGTCTTCGTCGCTGCCGGATCCTGGACCCGAGGAGAGGACGGCCGCAGCCGCTAGTTTGAAATCCAGTCTTTCTGCAGCAGGCCCGCCTGGTTCGCCGTACAAACGTACTTTCTTTCCACCTACTCCAATCCCAATGCCCCCCAGTCCGACTCCTCCTGGTGTCGCTCCTACCCCCATCCCTGCCACTGGGGAGCGAGGAGTCACCGAGTCAATCTCGTCCTCGAAGCCGTCCGTCAGCATTGCCGTCCCGGCTACTGCATCCTGCATACTTATGTTCACGATACGTGTGTTAACGAACTAGTTGTTGACTTAAACGTCCGTCCAGGCTCTTTCTTTTTGGATATTTGCGTTATTTTACTTCAGGGAATCCAGAAACTCTCCCGAAGCGAGGGTTGAGGAGGATCTCTTTCCCCCAGCCATTAACTTTCTAACAACCTAACCCGATACGCACTGTTTCTCAGAAAGACCGCCTCTGTAGAGAATCCTGATAATCCCATTGGCTCAGCAAGAAAAAGCTCTGGTTTCAATTGGTCAAAATTAATGCTTGTCAAACACAAGACCGCAACGTCATGTTAGGTTTACCAATATCACGAGGCTGTAGAACGAACGTCAAGACATGACATGGTAGGCCAACTTAACTGGTAGCTAGCTTTACTAGTTCACGTAAACTCTTATTGGGAAATCACAGAAATACATGGACAATAGAGAGACAATATTAGTACGTGTTGTATATTTTAATAACTCATATGATTTGATAATAATATATGAAAATGAACACTAGTCTAGAACTGATCCTGAAATATTACATATGCTGCAATATATTGCTTTAATGTGTAAATGAGCATTAATAAAAGTGGAATTAAAAGAAAGAAATGTAGATATTTTATGGTGGAAAAATAAAGAAAAATCCCTCACAAACACACAGAAGTACATTAAAAAAGCAAGTTGACCACTGGATCATAATCACATTTTTATCACATAGATGTTTTGCTGAAAATAAGTAACCCTCATTACAGTAATGTCATTCAATGTGGGTATGCATAAGTGACAGAGGGACAAAAAAAAACATTGGTTTCATTTTTTACTTTCACAACAATCAAAAACTGAAGGTATGAACACTTCATTGGAGCACCCCCCTATACACTGTTAATTCTACTACTTACTAATCTAAAAGTGTCTGCCAAGAGCGTAAGGATTTTTTGGTTAGAAATTTGCAGAAAGGCTGCTGATTTCAGGCACTGTTCTTTATGAACCATCAACAATTGTTGATATTGAGTTAAAATTGCCTCACTCAACAAAAGTTCCCAGAAAACCTTTACACTTTATGAATCATTATGGCTCATATGTATGCAATGCCTTATGGGGAAGAATATATTAAACAATAAAATACAAGACAAAAAGACGTCTGTAGAGGCATGTTTGGTTATTTTTTCTTTTCTTTTTTTTAAGTGTTAAGAGGAATATTGCAATAGGAAAATTCTCTTTAAGAACCCCTGAACTTGAAAGTTTGCTAATTTGAAGGTAAACGTATTATAAAAAATGTAACTATTCTAAAGTACATGTTCAGTTAAAAGTGAAAATTGATGATTAATAAATAATGACTAAGCAGTATTTTAATGTTGTAAATGGCAGAGCCACATTTTGCTGCACTCTTCAGTAGAATATTATAAATGCACTTTATCTAATTTTAATAACATTTTTATAAAAGTTACTAGAAAGTATTTTTTAAGCCTTTACAAAAATGTTGTACAGAAAAAGACAGCATTCCCTACTGATGTGTATTCTGAATATATAAATAAATGCACATAATAAAAAAGTCAAGTAACAATACATAAAAATTAGTACATTACTTAGTTGGTGTAAATTGTTTCTTTCTACCTCCATCAGATATAATTCTTATAGTACACTATATTTCTATAGTATCTGGCCATTGGTCAGTTTACAGCTTCTCTCATGCAGGAGGATGTAAAGGACCTTACCAAAAGGCACTTGAAGTTGTTGACAGCAGGGATGCTTCTCTTGGTCCAATCCTTTCAGTGAGTTCAACAATTACAACAGATGACCTACTGAAAGCTATAAGTGACTTTCTTTATTATTTGCCCACCCTCACCAACATATTGGATTAGCTGGTTGTTATAAGATTGTGAGGGGTTTGTTTATTTCTCCTGCACAAATTTAAAACTAGTGATCTTTCTCCCAAAGTAACCAAAACCAGCCGCTGGTTTTGGCAATATAGCCGACCTAAAAAAAGCTTATGCTATTTAGGTAATGGTTACATATCATCATTGTCACACTCAACTCAAAAATGTGTTGTGTTTTGCTGGTGCTTGAGTTGACTAATTGTATGGGCAGGTCGTTAACAGTAAAATGGCCAAATAGCCTAGTGTTTTTTCTCATGTTTGAGTTAGCTTACATATAGTAAACATAAGCTCCGTTAGCCCTTTATGTGAAACGAGGCCTGTGATACATGTATTCTACCTTGAAAGACGCTGAAAAACGTTATTATTTAGTTATGGCCACTATAAACAGGGTTAGTTGAATTTGTAGGCCAGGAGATGCCGCCCGGGCCAGCCAGGGCCTAGGGCAGCAACGTCATCATTTTAGGGCGTGGACGCAGGCCAGGCTTAGACGGGGTTGCCAGGCTTGTTTAAAAACCCACACTTTCTATAAATGTTGAGCTATTATAGTACATTAAGCAAACTAGAGATTCTTGGGTTTTAGATAGGATTCACAGCAACATGAACAATATTATTAAATAATCTTTTTAAATGGTTGTTTGAATTAAATAACCTGATTGTGCAGCAGTCTTGAATTGCGCCATTAATTAGTTGAGTGAGTGCGTGATGTTATACTTCCTCATGGGGGGCTGGCTTAGCAGCTCTGGCAACCCAGTACAAGGTTTCAGCTTCATCACGCACGCAAGTCTGGTCATACATACCTCAGCGTGTTGCATCTTTGCTTGAATCAGGTAAACTCAGAATTGCAGCTTTTGTTTAATGCGTCTTAGGATACCGTAATATCAATTTTGCAACTTTTACAGCAGAGTATAGTTACCGGTTTAAATATATTTTTTCATTCTAAATTACCGTTAGCTGGCGAATGTTAGCTGTAGCTAACCGTTAAGGCTAATAACATGGCGCCGGCTGAGAGGGCCGCTTTTGTTCTTGTGTCTGTGGGTGCGGTAGTTAGCTAGTTGAAGGCCATGAGCGTCGTCGAAACTAATTCATCTCCTAAATTATTAATTAAAATGTTCGTGTTTTGGGACCCTTAAATATCTGACAAAATCCCCAAGCTTCTAGTAACTGTCGAAACCGTGTCACGTTGCTAGCTACACACTATTGTGTAGCTAACGTTAGCTAACAGCAAAGGACTACGGGCTCGCGCTTTTTTATTGTTCTTTTAGTTAGCAAGAGCTGGTGATAAGGCAATTGTGACTACTGCATGAGAGTTACTTTCAGATATTAACATTCTTCATAGCATGGAAGTGCCACAACATCGAGCTTGTTCAACGTTATATGATTTTGCCTATACCGGTTAGATAAAAGACAGCCTCAAGATGGTGCTGCAAAATTATCACTAACCAAGATGCATGCAAGGCTATTGTGACCATTCAAAACCATGGGGAAAATCTTTAACCTTAAAAAGTTGAAACATTAAAATGAAAGATCTATACTTTTAGCATGTAGTGTAAGCCACCAATAAATGTTAGTGTTTCCCCATTTAGGTGAATATTAGTGTTCAAGGAATAGTCCAGCACACTAATGTGAGACAATATGAACTAGTATATTAGAATTTTCTTGTGTTGATCTGTGGAAAACAGGGAAACATTGTGGAATATGCAGATATTCAGAATCAGAATCGGTGTTTATTGGCAAGTAGGTTTACACATACAAGGAATTTGTTTTGGTGATTTTGGTGCAGAACAATTAATACAGAACTAGAATAAAAGTAATTAAAGACTGAAATAGAATAAGATAAAAAAAAAAATAAGAATAAAAATATAAAAAGCAATACGTATAATACAAATAGTACAAAATATGTACAACAGGTGTGATTAAAACCTGTACAGGTGTGCAGGATATTGAATAGTGCAAAGAGCTTACAGTACTAATTTAATATATGTGTAGACAATACACATCTATAGACAATAGTCCAGTGTGCATTAATGTGCGTTTCATACTCATGCTGAATTTTAGTATGTTTTTTTCCCTTCAGGGAACGACAACAGTCATGGCTGATGAGGGATATGTAGTACGTATCAGGGGCCTCCCTTGGTCCTGCTCAGTGGATGAAGTACAGAGATTTTTTTCAGGTACATATCAATGCATGTTATATTTCTTAAGCAAATGCACATTCATATAAAGCAATCAGAAAAAATGATTTGATAATGCGTTCAAATGCAGATTGCAAAATCATCAACAATGGAGGTGGCATTCACTTCACCTACACAAGAGAGGGCCGTCCTAGTGGAGAGGCATTTGTCGAGTTGGAGACGGAGGAAGACCTGAAGATTGCAGTGAAGAAGGACAGAGAAACTATGGGTCACAGATATGTAGAGGGTGTGTACAACTCCTTACGCATAATGACTCCTTTAAATGTGATGATGCTGTGATAGCTGACCGTTGTATGTCTTGTGATTATAGTTTTTAAATCCAACAATGTCGAGATGGACTGGGTCATGAAGCACACAGGTCCAAACTGTCCAGAAACGGCAGGAGATGGGCTCGTCCGGCTCCGAGGGCTCCCCTTTGGTTGCAGCAAAGAGGAGATAGTACAATTTTTCTCAGGTAAGGATATACCCTGCTCTGTGGTAACTTGTAAAACTTCCTTAATGTAATGTCGGTTAAACAATATTTTTTTGGGTTTATTTTTTCATCTTCCTTTTCTTGTTTCCCTTCTCCTATGGACACTTAACAAGTCTTGCATCTGATTTTACAAAGAGGTCAATATGCCATGGAAAGTGATCATTACCTAATGTTTAAAATTAACTGAAAGAATTAGGTGATCAGCGAGGAAATGATGCCAGAAAAGTTATCTAGCTCTAATGTAAATGGAGAAAATATTTGAGTACTTAGTTTCTTTTCAAGGGCACGGATCTGTTATGCAAACATCCTTTTCCCATCCTTGCACATCATTTTCATCTTAAGCCCATTCTCCACACTTCTTTTCCTTAAAATGGCTCAGATACGTTTTTAAGTTGTTTGTACCTACTGGTAATTTACTAATGATGGAATGGGTTTCACTAATCACTGATTCAACTCTCTCTAACCCCAGTGTCATTGTTTCTTTTCCCATTTCCTCACACTTGTCTTTTAAATACATTTTTTCTTATTTACACTACACACAAAGTGTTGCATTAGTATTTAATGGGCAAACGGTAACTAAACTCATGTCACTCACCAGGATCTTGTTCTCTGTTCATCAACACACCCACTAGCCTGATGTCCCAAATAGTGCCCTTTTCCATATTCTTCCTCTATCCTCTCATTTCTATTTTATCCCCAAAATACGGTGAATGTAAGTCGTTTCAATGGCCAGTCACTGGTTACAATCTGAACTGGTATGTGTGATGATGTATAGAGTTTTCCATAAGTTTTCTATCTCTCTCTTTAGAGAAAGTTCTCTCTGTGATTGGGCATGTGATTTAATATGTCCCCTGCTGGGGTTATCTGTCCTTGGGTTGAAGGGTTGGAAATCGTGCCAAATGGGATAACTTTGCCGGTGGACATCCAGGGGAGGAGTACGGGGGAGGCCTTCGTGCAGTTTGCTTCACAGGATATAGCTGAAAAGGCTCTAAAGAAACACAAGGAAAGAATAGGGCACAGGTGGGGATGGTTGGTTGGTTGGCTGGATAAGTTGCTTTTCTTATGGTGTGCACCCTCAACATGTGATCCAAATGCAAAACGGACACTATATAACTCATGGCTGATTTAAGCATATTTGTATTATTTACCACACACATATAGAACAGCCATGTTAGATAAAAAACATATTCCACACATTCACAATGTCCAATGGGAACATTAGTGCTTTGGCACCATTCACAAATATGAGACGAAACCTGAAAAAGATAACACGGTTAATTTGAAGAACAAATGGTGTCTTTGCACTAAACATCAGTCCAGGTTGATAAATGGTAAGGAGTCTTCCTGGTGGTTAAATCAGAAGGGCCACTGTACACTTGGATCTGGAGCCCACTGTCACAGGTAATGCTTAGAGTGGGTTGCAGAAGGGCTGGAGCCCGCTCTGTCCCTCTAAAACCAGGACAATGGCTGTCATGGCAAGGACACAGGACGGTCTATTGAATCAGATATCTTTAAGTCATTGCAGGTAACCATAAGAAAAGTGTAAACGTCATAAGGCCCTTATCAATTTGGACAGCTTAATTTTTGCAACTCAGTGAATAAGTTCTTTTTTTTTTTTACCCTATTAACAACTACCATTATGTATTCAAAGATATAACTACCTATGGACTACACCATGACAGCATCTGTTAGCCCAGTTGATCAGTTTTGAGCAAGTGCAGCCTTGCCCAGTCCATTCCCCATGTCCTCACTGTGGTATCTCTATGCTCTCAGGTACATTGAGATCTTCAAGAGTAGCCGCGCTGAGGTGCGGACACATTATGAACCCCAGCGGAAGCCAATGGGCATGCAGAGACCTGGGCCCTACGACCGGCCTTCTGGTGGTCGCGGCTACAACATGATGGGCCGAGGGGGATCCTATGACAGAATGCGTCGCGGGGGCTACGGAGGAGGTGGGTGTCGGATGATTTTTAAATTTGCAGTCATTTAAAATAATAAGTCGCCATATGTTCCTTTATGCAGACACTGTACAGTTGAATTAATACGATTTAAGATGTACAGTCTTCATGAGACCTGCTAATCTATTATTTCCATACAGGTGTATCAGATGGACGGTACGGTGATGGCGGTTCTTCCTTCCAGAGCACAACAGGACACTGTGTCCACATGAGGGGCCTACCATACAGAGCTACAGAGACAGATATCTACAATGTAAGTCAGAGGAATGACCAAATGATAGACAACTTTAACACTGAAATCCTCTTTACCCTGTGCCTGCTGCAGATGTTAAATTTGCATATACACACGTTTTAACCTGTCACTGTTTGCTTTTCCTTAGTTCTTCTCACCATTGAATCCAGTGCGGGTTCATATTGAGATCGGTCCTGATGGCAGAGTAACCGGGGAGGCGGATGTAGAGTTTGCAACACATGAGGATGCTGTGGCAGCCATGTCTAAAGACAAAGCCAACATGCGTGAGTTTAAATTTTAAAATAGGACTTTACCACTTCAATTATAAAAAAGGATTTTGATAATGTTGATGTTCATTGTTTCTCTCTGTCTGCCCCTCAGAGCACCGCTACGTGGAGCTGTTCTTGAACTCAACAGCAGGTGGCAGTAATGGAGCCTATGGCAGCCAAATGATGGGTGGCATGGGTAAGTGTCAGTAATAGAGCTTGGGAGAGTTTTGGCCTCACAAAATGAGCTGCACCACACAACTGTACACCCCATATGAAATAGTTATGATGCTTTATTATCCTCCTGAACATGATGTGTCCTCTCTACAGGGAACCAATCGTCTTACAGCGGTGGCCAGCTGAGCTCGGGGTACTCTGGGGGATACAGCAGCCAGGGCAATATGGGCGGCTACAGTGACTACAGTGAGTGTCAGCTGTGTTATAATAAGCACATAAAAGCTGTGTGTTCTTGTGTGTGACTCCTTGATGAACTCCTCGGTCCTATGGTGTTTATTCTCTCTCTCTTGTTAGGTAACCAGGGCGGCATGGGAAGCAGTTACTATGGCGGTGGTGGAGGAGGAGGAAGCAGAGGCTCTATGAATGGACTGGGCGGGGGATGGGGAATGTAGATTTTTTTTGTTGTTTTGCCCCCTTAATTTGATGTGTTTTTTAACTCAGCATTTGGCTGGAAGGACTGGAAACGCAAGTCTCGCCTTGTAAACATAGGGTAGGGTCAGGTGAGGTTGTTTTGAAAATATCGAGGGGTAGGGTTTGTATTTTTTTTTAAGTGGATGATCTTCAGAGAGAAGCGAGATCATCTGGTGTCAGAGAGAAGCGCTGTTCGTCTTCCCCATTCCTCACTGATTTAACACACCAATGAAACCGTGCTTTAAATTTTCATTACCAGGAAGTGTGTTTTTGTGTTATCGTTCTCTAAGCACCTGGCTGTTCCTGAAAGTTATCTCATCCTGTGCTGGTGGATTTAACGTTAGTTTCAATGTCTGAGTGCACGAACAAAACAAATCCGAATGTCCGTCTTCTGATGTTTAGACCTTGTTTCATCCTCATCGTGTTTAGCCTTTTTTATTTCCAGTTAAAATCTGAATTTTGAGACTTCATATGATCCGAGCATGTTTTTGTTTTTTTTACAGTGTGACTGTTAGGCGGTTTCTCTGGATGAGTGTTATGTCAAAAGCAAGTGAATTTCAAATCTGTTGACATGAAGGTTTCTACTGCTTCAAATGCTATTTGTATTTCCTGTGCACAAAGTGAATAAACTAGTCTGGAATATCTAATTGAAACAAGCATTGAGAAACAGGCGCTTTTATTCATTTATCAAATATCTAGATATAAAACTTTTGGTCACCATTCTCAAATTAAGAAAATGGCTTTGTAGCAATTAACACAATCCACAAAACGTTGTTATAATACATTCTAAAATAGTTTGATTTGTTAACATTCTACAGTCATTTACACAAGTTTGCATGTTTCCAGCAGAGGGGCCGTAGCTGCAAAAACGGTTACATAGTAGATGTATGACAAGTTGATCAATATCAAGTGAAGTACATGTGTTAACTCTAAAAACCAGCCACAAATGATCCACAACAAAAGCTGAAACCAACAGTGACCTTTCCTTGGGACCTCAACATAATCTACACGTGCTGAATTAAAAACCTACTTTTTAAAATGATCAGTTTATCTAGTCCGAATGATCAAACTGATGTTACTCCATCCAAAAGAAACTATGATCACATAGATATACCAAACTTAACTTTTACTGTCTGCACAATGAATATTAGCTCATGTTTAAAAAGGTGGCCCCTTGTTTAATACAGGTTAGTGTTCCTGAATTTCAGGTAACAGCGGAAAGGGATCACCAAATCACATTTCCCTAGTGTTTGACGACATTTCTCTTGTAACATGGTAGATGGAAATTATTGTGGATGGGTATGTGCCGTGTTAGAAAGCTCCTGTAGCAGTTTTGTCAGGAAACTGTGGAGGAGCTCCTCTGCAGCAGGAGGGCGTGGCACATATCACACACCCGCACGGGCCGAGGGTAGGAGGGTAAGGCCAGCTCATTAGCGGAACAGCTGTTGCAGTAGATGTCTCCACAGTTTCTGCAGTGGTGCTGCAACACACAAACATATGCAAGTTGACATTGCTGGGAAGATGATGATAGATGTTGTGATGAAATGTAATGAAAAGAAGCCAACCTTTCTGCGTGCGATGGAGAACTCTTTCTGGCATTGCTTGCATTGAGTGGCCTCGTCGTCCTTCAGCCAGGCGTGGCCCTGATGGGAGCAATGAATTTACAAGGTTATTTTTCTTTGTCAGTTTAACAGCATTTATTGCACAAGTACACCATTGTTCACATTTACCTTCAGAGCTTTGTTGACCTCCTTGAAGTCTTCCATCTTAAGTTTAGACCTTAAAAAAAATGAACACAACATAAGAACTTCATGACCTGACATGGTAAACATTATAAGATGATAAAAGCAGAAGTACTGACTGGCTGAGATGAAGCCCCATCTCCTGTAGAGCCTGTTCCTGCTGCTCACATCTCTGCTGCAGCTGCTGCTTCTCCTGCTTCAAATCCTGGAGCTCCTGCACCATCAGTTCACAGAAAACAAACACCAGAACATCACACTACTGGACAGCAGCGATTCACAAGCTTGGTAAGTGTACAACTGGTGGAGGGCAAGAGCTTTTCTTAAAGGCTGAACAGTTGCACTCAAAGAGGCCCAAGTCCCTAACTCTGAACCATTACATTTAATTTAATTACAGACAAATGCAATAATATATTTTTGTGTTATTACATTAGACGTAAATGTTTTATTACATTTGAAATCTCCTACAAGGTCTAGGCAAGAGACAACACTGACCATGATATTGCAACTTCAGATGAACATGAGATGAAAAAAGGTGTGTGAAGTGAAAAGAGGTGGGTCTTTGTTGTGACATTGTTGGAATCTGCAGTGAGAAATGGTACTTGGAAATTTGGTTTGGTACAAGGCCTAAAAGTTTGAAAACCACCGCTGTACAGGATTACTGAGGATTTGCTACCAACATTTGTTGAACTAATAGGATGAACAACATTTTGCAGAGGCTACGTACCAAATGAACTGCAACAAAATCTAATGCAGTGATTTGTTTTTTACATACGTAACTGTTCCAACAGGAGAATCTCTTGAACTGCAGCATGTAGGAAAAACTAATCCTGGAATATCTGTTAAACTAACCTGATAGTGACTAAAATACAGACTTTTTAAAAGAGTTATTTATGCTTGTGCCTGGTATTTATACATGACCATGCAATTCAAATCTGCAAATCAAAGTGCACGGCACATAATGAACACTTCAGGATGGAGATAGGAAACTACATATGAACCCTCTAGTTATGAGCGTTTTAAAGTTTTTTTATGGTTTCCAAAGAAGATTGGACTGAGCCCAACCCTGGTATGTGTGTGTGTGTGTGTGTGTGTGTGTGTGTGTGTGTGTGTGTGTGTGTGTGTGAGTGTGTGAGTGTGTGAGTGTGTGAGTGTGTGAGTGTGACACTGACCGTGTTCAGGCCCTGCAGTTGTTGCAGCTGTGTGCGGAGTTCGATGCTGTTGTCCTGTTCCCGCTGCAGAGCTTTCTGCAGGCTTTGTCTCTGTTCCCTCTCTGTGCGCAGCTCGCTCTCCAAACCCACTCTGAAGACAGGGACGAGACATTGTGATAGTTGGAAGTGACTAAGCCTATATCTATGTAGAACTTCATGTTGAAATATTAATCTAATTAAGAACTGAAGCGGGTACTACAGTTACATGACTTGGCAGTTTTTAAGACTTGAATGTCTGAAGAGAAAAATCTAGATTTGACTCAGACTTTGAAAAGGTGAAACTCAAAATCTGTAAATCTGTCTGTCGTCAGTTGGTTAACCTTATTAAATACTAAGCTTAGATACTATAATTGTTAGACAAGTGTACCTATTTGATCTTTAATTTGTTTGGTAATTATTGATGGAACTTAAAGTATGCTATGCTAGGTTCTCCTACTCCCTTTGCTAAGTTCTCCCACTCTCTATGCTAGGTTCTCCTGCTCGCTATGCTAAGTTCTCCCACTCGCTATGCTAGGTTCTCCCGCTCGCTATGCTAGGTTCTCCCGCTCGCTATGCTAGGCTCTCCCACTCGCTAAGCTAGGTTCAACCACTTGCTATGCTAGGTTAGTTAGTTATGCAGCTTAGCTGGTCTTTAAACTGCCCTTCAGTCGAGCATTAAGTCATGTTGGCCAAATATGTTATTTTTAGTTATTCAATCCTTCTGTAAATTGCTTTCCTTTTTGTAGTGTGTAAACATGAGCTATACAAACTGTATTATTCTTAGTGTATTATACCTTAGTGTATCCAGATCAGTCAGTTGTTTCTGCAAAGCATCCACTTTTCCTTCCAGCTCCACCTTCATATCTTTGTCTGACTGGTCACTTTGTTTTCGCTGCCGCTCTGAGTTCTGTAGTCTGGGACGCACAAATCACCAAGGAAAATTTAATTTAAAGAAGAATCATCGTAAAACACAAAGACATGCACAATACACACCTTTGTTCTAGTTCCTTCATGGTTTTCTCCATTTCGTCCATCTTCTGCTCCAGCTGCACAGCCTCCGCCTGCTTTTTTTCTGCCTCTCGTTGCGAGTCCTTAAGAGCAACATGGACTGTGTTAATGTGCGTTCTGTCTGAGTGGTCATGCAAGAGGAAGATAAAGTGTACTTGAGTGCTTCTACCTGAGCTTTGTGGAACATTTGCACGTTAAGAGTCTTGACTTGGTCGAGCTGGAGGCGCAGGGCTGCCAGGGCGTCCTGCTTCTCATGCGTGTCCTTCTCCAGCAGCTTCATGGCCACCTCGATCTCCTGCTTCAGGCTCACCTGGAGCTCCAACTCACGCTCCAGCTCCTGCAGTGCAAAAGGAATCAGGATGCTTTGCAACCCTCACACAGAACTCACTGTTGATTCATATTAACTTTGTACTGACAATGGAGTATGAAGACTACTTTGCATTTTACAGATAATGCCTCCCACCAATAAAAGAGCTTCAACCTTAACCTCATCCTCACAAGAAGAAGCGACATCGAGCAGCTCAATCACCTTTCTATTTTTTACTCTAGTGCTGTAATCTGTCTAAAAACTGACCTGGCGAATGCGCTTTTCCTCTTTATACTGTGTCCAAACCACATTATACATCTCATCCAGGCCCTGTCGAGTCTGTTTGTACGTGTCCAGCTCCACCTGGCTGTCCTGAAGAGCTGCCTGGAAAAACAAACACATAATAGAGTTGTTTATGTTGTTTCTTATTCATTCTGAGTGGTTAGGAAGTTGCATTTTTTTTGTAAATGCTTTCTGACCTCTTCCTTTTTCTGGCTGGACTGCAGGATTGACTCATTCTCCTTTCTCAGGTGTTCCTGTTCCCCCCGCAGAGAGTTGATTCTGTCTGTTGCTGCTGTCAGCTGAGGGGAAGAAAAACACACACTTGTCCATCAGGTGAAACACACCTAATGCACACAGATGCTTTGTTGACTTATGAGAAGAATCCTTTCTTTGTGGATAGTTGATTGGAGCAAGTCAATATTTACCACACCTCCCAAGTACAGACACAATCCTATGACTAGTTCACACACCTCCTCGACAAGTTTGCTGTTGGTCTTCTCTAAAGAGTCCATCTTAGCCTGCAGGTCAGTGACGGTGCCACTTAGGTGACGATTCAACTCCTCAATGTAGTGCTTCTGATCTAATATGGCGGTCATCTTACCATCACTAAAAGAGAATTAAAAACAGGGCTTAAGTGTGCATAAAGGTCTGTTTGGAATGGAAATATGCCAGAGACTGTGATTCTGTCTGAAAACCAAACTCACTCTTTTGGAGTCTCACTGTTGGCAGGGTCCTTCAGATAAAGGGAGAAGTCAATGACCCCCACCTAAAATGGAAAGACAAAATTATCACTATTGTTTCTTATGCAGTAAATGAGTTGCTGGCACCATGTGTAGGCCAACACAACCTGTCAACACTCACCTGAGAATCAAGATCCTCCCCTTTAATACAAAGGTTAGCGTCAATTACGTTGAGACCAACAAGGAGTCCCCCCATCACAGCTCCTTCCTCCTCCACCATTAACGCTCCAGAGTCATAAAACTCACTAGAAAGGGATTGACAAATAAAGGGTGTAAGATGAGGTGAGTAGAGAAAAGAAAACATTGGAAATGTGGGAAATTAACTGTTAATTGATTTAAGAAATACCTGCTTTATTAAAGGCAACATTACCAATTATTTTTACTAACCTCAGGAGATCTTTGCGGTCCAGCAAAGCTTTCATATAATCTGCTACTGTCTTCTGCATGAGCGCTAAATGCAGCCAAGCCCTTGCTCTCCCCAAACCGGTCCTGAAAGCAAATAAAAAAGAAATACAATAATCAGTGTTGAGCCTTCTTTACACTGTAGCTTTACTTGGAATAAGTCTTAGTGTAGCATACTTGATGCCCGGCAGGTCTCTGGCACTTGTGGCAATGTTAACAGACTCTGGACACAACTTCTCCACCAGCTCCAAAGGTCCCCATATTGACTTGTTCTGACCGATGAAGGATTTCTTGGCTGAAAAAATAAATAAATAAAATAAAAGTAATATGAGCGTTCTCTGGTACTAGCATGGAAGTAATAAAAACAAATTCTGTTTCAAAGCACTTTTCACCTTTCAGCCCATGTTTGAGGCAATGCTCCAGGACAATGAAGAACTGCTGCAGAGGAGGGTAATCCGAGTCCAGCGTCCTGCCCAGACTCAAGGAGGACTGGATTAATACTTTGATGCTCAGCTTCAACATGCTGAGCAGGTTAGATCTTTCTATTGCCATGGGGTCTTTGGGGGGCAGAACTGTAAAGAAAAAACACTGAAATGAGATCACTCCTTCAAATACAGGCTTTCAGGAGATATAAAAGAAGCATGTTTACAAGCAAAGCAGAATAAAAACTGCATGTAGTGGCAGTTAGAGCAGCGTGACCTTGTGCACGGTCATCAATCCATAAAATCAAAGTTTTATACTGGAAGTCATGCGTCTGCTGACAGCTGACATTAGCTCAGTCCAAGAGGAAGTGGCATTTAGGACTTTATGGCTGCATTATTTTACAACTTAGCTCTAATTGAGTTTCAAGAGTTAATAACTGTCGCAGACTACCTGGAAGCTTTTTTGAAGTGTTGTTGACATCATTTTCGGGCTCTCTTTCCGTTGGGGAGCTTGCGGCGGACCCCTGTGAGGGATTTCTGTGAGCAGCAGCATAGCTCACCCCGCTGCTAATCGTCTCCGTGGCCTTCCGAGCGAGTGACAGGATCGGAGCCGACCAACTGTTCTCTGTCGCCGGCTCTGCCGCTGGAGCCGACTTCTCTGTCCGCTCCTGCTCCTCGCTGTCTCCGGACTCGCCGTCGGTGGCGACGCCCGAAACTTCTGTTTCATCTAGCTGTTGTTTTGCTTCTCCATCTTCAACAGCTGTGTTTACTTCCTCCGACTCGTCGGCCATGTTTGCCCCCCCTCCCCTCGCCCCCAGCATCCACGTGACAACACTTGAGCAATCACGCGCGCCGTAAGAACTTTATTCTTCATTTTTGGGTTATTGGCGGTTAGAAAGTTAGCACAAGGGTGCATTAGTGCCACCTACTGGACTGGAGGATGTGGTGCAGTAGACAGACAAAAACACTGCTTAACATGATAACATAATTCACTTAACAGGTTAAGTTTATCTGATGTCTCCACGTGGGCATTTTCTAATGTAATGATTGAGGTTTTACTTACTTTTATATTTTTTACTCTCCATGGATATGACCAGTTGAACATATAAATCTATTTTAGCTGGTCATTTAAATTCATTTCATTAAGTGTTAAATTTAAACCTGTGTGTTCCAGAACATAAAAGGGTCACCATATCTGTTATTGACACACTTTCTTCTATTGTCAACATGCATGTTTGTATTTTGTACTGATGGAAACTAACCCTTTCTGTACATTTAAAATGGGATGTCCTTTCCTTATGATTATTTTAAGGAAATCTATGATAGACAAATCTGGATTACAAACCATGCAAAGCCAGCAGCTGACCACAGCCGGACACCTGCGGGGTAACAAAATAGGTTACTGAATGGTAGGACATTTGTTTAAGATGTAGATAAACTGAAATGACACAGGGCTTAAAAGGAAAGCCTGCATTTTTACGTTGTTTATGGCGTTAAGCCAACGCTAAAGGCCTTTGACAAACAAGACCTTCTGATATGTTACCGCCATTAATTGTGGCATCTGGGCCTTTTTTTTAAGGCAAGTTCAAATGTCTGCTGCAAAAAAAATTTATTAAATGGATAGGAGGCAACTCGGACACACTGATAAATTGATCAGTGTGTGTGAGTTGTTATTCAGTCTCTGAAACCTTTGAACTATTTGTAAATATGCATACCATATGCACACACTGTTTGTAGATGTAACTTTGCACTACCTTCCATTTGGGATACAGCTCAGTCTCCCCTGTGTGTGAACAACAGATGACCACAAAGTCGGTCAAAATCGGTCCCATTGCTGCACTGATCAAAGTGGAAACATTATGATTTTCTACTTTCTGTTAGTTGTTGTAATAAATATTTCGACATATGTATTAAAAATCCACCTGCACGTCTCTCCGCGTGTACTCACAGCAGGTATGACATAGTTCTTATCCCTACCACGTGGTGGCGCAGACACGCTGCGCATTATTTGCCAGAGGAATATCCAAAGGTGCTTTTATTACTTATAATTCACCACCCCAGTTTAGACCGTGCTGTTATTATTTTCTATTCTTTATTCCCGGCCGGTAAGCCTTTCATATTTAATACTAAAACTCACTATTATTATTTGACTCTAAACATAGGGTCACTTTGGACCGTTATATGTAAGTATGTGTATACTACTGATCTCAGCCGGAACAAACAACTGTGAATACCAGAAATGGAGACTTGAGCAAATAGATGAAAACATATTTTTTAAATAGTTAGGTGTAGGCTTGGTGTTTAATTTTATTTTGTTACTTTCTTACCTTATATGTTTGTGTCATTTATGACTGACTATCTATCTATCTATCTATCTATAAATAGATAGTACATGGACAAATTAGTGATTGTAAGAATGTATTACAAAGCTACTACAGAGATACTTTAAAAACTAGTTTTAAAATATGAAACAACCAAAGATTACTCCAGGTGGTTCTATGCTTTAAGAGAATGAATGATGATCATTACGTTTAGTCGATTTATTTTGTACCCCCACCCCCCAAATAACAATTTCCCTGAGGACTTTACAATCTGTACAGCAAAAATAACCAGGGCCACATAAACAACAACTTGCAGATCCTTAATATTAGGCAAGATCACATACTAAATAATTAATTCCTTAGTAATGCCTGTTACTCTGACCCTGTAGGCTTTAGCCTGCTGTAGTTCCACACCAAAGTAAGTAATAACTCGAACAGTAGCCTAATTAATGGTTGTAATGAGGCTACTAATAGGCTATCTTTGCATCAGAGCACACTTTGAGCAGTATTCGTCTGTAGTTTGCACACAGTGTAGTGTGGGCGTGGTAGGAGGAGGTGAAGGTGGAGGAGGACCATAAATACCCCTGTTTCTCTGTGTGGACGCTCTCTTTCTGCGCTCCTCTCAGGCAGTAACATCCGACACGCAGTAGCCCTCTGAAGTCAAAGAGGTGGAAAACAAGCGGGATTAATCCACATAAAAACTTCAAGAAAAAAAAGAAACAAAGGAATATTTAAAACCGGAACACAAGGAAGGAATACAACTTGTCGATCGTCTTATTTTTGAAACTTTTCTTCTAAAAATCGCAGGAAGTTTTGACATCATGAGGATTTTCAGTGTTGTGCTCCTGCTGGTTCACGCCATGGGTAAGTTGCGATCATGTATCCTGTAATGTTTCTTTCTCGGTCATGTTTGACATTTGCTTTCTATGCTATCTAATAGCTGATCTAATCTTGGCTTTAAGTGTTAAACCTCAGAAGCATGGCCGAGCTAATAACACATCTTGTAAACTTCATAACCTTTAAGGCAAAGTTTTCATGATGCCAGGCTATTCAGGAGCTAATGGGGTCATCTCTCTATTTTAGAGCATGCTTTATGTAACTGGATACATTTATTTTTAACTCATATTCTTGCCTGACATTAGCTAACTGTCTGTCCATGCATTTTGTGTGTGTGTAGCCATAGAGCCATAGAGAGTATACACCACCCCTGAATCATTCCCCTTCAAATCTAAACCGTCCCTCTGAGAAGACATGGCTTTCTAGGTCCAACCATACTTTTGGCTAGTTTCCACTCTGCTTAAGTGCTCCTGAACAAGACAGAAATTACATCCCAACCCTCTATGGACCGTTCTCTGTGTCTGAGCATGTGCATTTCCTAACAGGGATCAGTTTGATTCCTTTGAAAGCTAAAAATCCCGCCTGGAGCTTCCTTGTGCACAACATGTTTCAACTTGCCCTCAGAAGTCCAGCCCACCTTGGCACAGTAACCCCAGAGAGCTGATAGTCCCCTAGAGGAAGCGTGTCTTAGAGCTCTGTCAAATCAAACTGAGATGCATTTTTTAGACGTTTAACCACTCTTTTTCTCTCTTCCAGTGGTGTCCAGACTGGCCAGTGGTGCTGCAGTCGACAGGTATGAGAGCGACAGGCACCGGGACACAGCTGTTATCAACTTTTTGGACACAACCAAAGACAACAAGGTTGAGGAGGAGAGCAGGAGCGCAGGTGTGACAACAATGGGGAATGGTCAGGAAGAGGAGGATGAGGAGTATGATGATGAATATTATTACTCGGACGAGTATGAAGACGGCTTGTCTGGAGACTATGAATTGGAAGTGCCTCAAGGTAAGAAACTCAAGTTTGTCATTTTTTAAACACAGTTCTGTTTTGCTTTCTTAACAAAGGTGATAACTTTATTTCTGTTCTGTTTTTGGTTTAGTTGCCATGTCCAGCAAACCTAAAGACCCATCTGCCATCCTGGAGGCCGAAAGAACCGAAGAAAAGAGAAGGAAACCAAAGGGAAGGAAGAGGGGGAAAGGAAAGGGAAAGAAGAGGAATCCTTGTCTTAAGAAGTACAAGGATTTCTGCATTCACGGCACCTGCCAGTACCTGAGGGAAGTCCGTGCCCCATCCTGTGTGTAAGTATCAGCTCTGTATTTGTCCGTGCACAAACTCTAAAACACTCTGGACCCACTGAATTATTAACCTCTTAACCGTCTCCCTTTCTGTCCTGTGCGCAGGTGCCTCCCGAGCTACTCTGGGGAAAGGTGTCAGTTCTTCACCCTCCCCTCGGAGAAGCGTCAGGAGGGCTACAACCGGACCACAGCGCTTGCCGTGGTGGCGGTGGTGCTGTCCTCCGTCTGCCTCACCATCATTGGCCTTTTATTATTGCTCAGGTGAGTAAAACACTCGTAGATTAGCTCACAAACACACACGACCAACCACTCATACACACAGATATAGGGTTTTACTAGAGACTTAGCTGATACTTGTCTTAGACAGACACTGAACAAGCTCCTTTTCTTGTGTTTCTTACAGGTTTCACAAGCGGGGAGCGTATGATGTAGAGAGTGAAGAGAAGGTCAAACTAGGGTTAGCGTCCAACCACTGAAGAGACAAAGAGAGGTGAGTTTAGAGGAACATTGCCACAAACACATAAACACTGACAAACTACATTTATATTCTCTGTTTCTTGAATGAAGTAAAGTTTTACTCATATCCTCTCTTGTTTTTTTCAGGCAAAGATGCGGAAATTCTACCTCAAAATAGAAAAAGAGAAGTGAACCGCTGAGGGAGGTCCTAGAGGGAAAAGGATCGTACATGAAGAAGGCGACAAAGGTTGTTGTGTGCCTGACCCTCTGCTACATGTTCAGATGAAAAAAAAGGACAGCTGAACATATTCCTGAAGGCCTCAGGAAAAGAAGACGGCCCGCCCGAAACTGGAATACTAACGGCCCGGAGGATGGACTGGAGATGTGATGAGCGAAAGGTGAAAAGCATGAGAAGAAGAAGAAGAAGAAGAAGAAGAAGAAGAAGAAGAAGAAGGAACATGTCTAGACTCTGTGCTGCTTCTCCACTGTCGTTTCAGACTGAACTGAACAAGAAAAAGTTTTTAACAACCAGAGCTCAACCTGGATTTTCTTTTTTCTCTCAACAGCATTTTGTATTTTCCTGCACAAGTCCGTCTTTTATTTTCTTTGTGTACAGTAAACGGTATATTTATAATTCTAATTTATTTATTTAAGCTAACTGTATTTATAGAGATTTAACCACCTTCAACAAGTTTATAAAATAAAGATGTTACAGTTGTTTTTATATTTCCTATTTGGATGACATGGTATTTATTTATGAAACGGAAAAGCAAACAGAAGCTCCTTAAGATATTAAGAATAAATGAGAAGAGATGTGATACATAAAGTTCTGATTTGTGGATTTAATTTTGGCACTCCGTAGATGATCAATAGCACTGTGATTAATAAATTGATCTTTGAATAGACATGGAATTTATATAATTATAACTTAGCGTGGTTTCATTGAGGTAAACACTCTGTTAAAGCTCACACAGTTACATACCTTTAAACCTGGAAGATGCCCAGTTCAACCAGCTGGATCTGTCTGCAGCTCCACTGTTCATGTTTAGGGGTTCAGAGCATTGCTCAAAGGCACATCAGCGGTTGTAATGAGGCGGTGGAAAGCACTTCACTTTCTATACCTAAACGTATCCTTCAGGTTTGTGGGATCTTAAGGGCCACATTAGGCTTTGTGTTCGGCCTCAATGCTAAGATACAGTAGATACATTGCACTGGCCTATGTATGACTAAAAGCTGCACAATCAGCGTCTGTATTGTTATGAAACTGTAACAAGGGAGTCAAATATCCAATGCACTGTATGAATATGTTGTCTTACCATCATTATAAGAGACTCCCTCACATCCATGTTCAGCTGTAAAGCAAAAAAAAATGTGAATTATAATGTTCCACCCTTTCAAATCCTGTCCTGCAGTTTTGAAGTGATTGTTATTTATGTGATGTTTTTCAGAGCTAAATAAAAAAAGTCTATCAGAATTATTGTCTCCTGAAGTTGTACTTTATTACAAATCAAAGCTCTGTGTTCTCAGCCTTTACACGAGTCTCCGATCAGTTAAGTAAGGTCATGTTTATTTTCGCTCTTTGGTGCACTTCCTGAGTCTGGCCACACATTAATGTGGTATTTTTGAACAGCCGGGCTGGATAATGATAACATCAGCGTGTTCTTTTGGCCCTGTAATTATAGTAAAGATAATATTTTTATTTCCCCTGTCTCTGACGTGTGCGCAACAGCTTTTAACCAAGGCACCTGTATCCTGGCCATCAGTGCTATTATGTTCTGTGCTCAAAAGGTGAGTATTTTTAGTCACTGCTGTGTAGATAAAGAGTCAGAAGAAGGCCTGGTTCATTATGTTTAAATGCTACAATACCAAAGTCCTGAGGCCTTTCTCTTTGGACCGTATGCGAAAGAGATTATCAGTTTCACGTGTTGACAGCTGCGTTATCAGACTCACTGACAGATCAATCACCAAGTGTGCGGTCAGGACTCACTCACCGAGCCACGGGGGAACAGATGTGCAGCGTGTTGGCCGAGAGAACACCTGATGTTCAGCCACAGTGCATCATGCCGCAGCACCACACACCATTACTCAGACAGCCAACAGATGTCACGTTCAAAGACACACCACCAAGTGAAACATCTGAGACCTCAACCAGCCCTGAGTGCCGCAGAGTTCAGAGAGACCGCGTGCAGCAGATATTAGCAGGATGCAACAATGCTGTCATGTATGCCGCACACAGGTTTAATGGGGGTAAGGAAAGTCAAAAGGCCCAGCTGGACTCAAAGGCAGGCAGAGACCCAGCCGTACGTTAGTCACCCCTTGAAGTCGCCTCCTACACGGATGTTGTTACATCGACACAGTGCGTGTGTGTGTGTGGGAATGTGGTAGAGTAATGCCTTCAGGCTGGGTTAACCGAACCATTACAGGCAAAAATCCACAGCAAAACACGAGTGTTTACATGTTTGCTAAGGCATGTTTGTGGGTTTGATTCCCATACTTTCTATATATACTGAATAAACAAGATACTGTCAGATGTTCACACTGGGAAATGGTAGTTAAAGACAGATGTGCAGTTGAACCATGAGGGTGTGGCACCTGATTCAGGACTTCTCATTCCCATTTGTTGAGCAACTGAAAAACAGCACTTCTCAGCAATCCCCATTTATATTTATATATGCTCACTTTGCTCTTTTGGTAGATGAACTAACATGGCAAATATGTTTCATTAAACTTGAGGTACGTAATTTGTCTATTGAAAACAACACAAAACCCACAAATGATATACACCACGGGTCCTCAAACTTTTTTGGGCCAAAGACCCCCTCATAAGCATAACACCGATAAAGCATATGCTTACTGCCATTTTATACTCTAAAATGCAATTGGAAGTATTTGTATTGTAAAACGTATCAACCTAAATACTTCAGACCTGTTTCATAGTGATAAACAGAAAAACATTTCACTTTGAATCTTCTTAATACCACTTACACTACCAGTCAAAGGTCTGGACACACTTTCCCATTCACTTGTATGAGAAAATGTGTCCAAACTTTTGACTGGTAGTGTATATATTGTAAAACAGAAGGTCTTATTTAAATTGATGGTAGACTCAACTTGACAGCACTTATACTTTATAAGTAATTGATCTCAAAAGCTTTCAGAAAAATAACAGCAGCAAGACAGCCGCAGGAACGGTTTGTTGTGATCTGTGTGAGTTGAGTGATTCATGACAGATTGATGTGATGTTTCACAATCATGTCAGTTTCTATTGGTCCAAAGTTAACATGGGTGGGAGTTATGAACACAATATGCTTTTTTCATCAGTGCAATTGGTCCTCATCTGTAGACATGCAGTTTTGAATGATACTGCACAATTTTACGATTTATTATTTCGCGGAACCTCGGTTCATCGAGCCCCAGGGGTCCTAGGACCCCACTTTGAGAACCACTGATTTACACAACTAAAAATAAAGAACATTATGAATATGACACACTTTAACAGTCTACACAGTATATAATATATTATACAACAGTTAGTTCAAAGCAAGTAATCTGATTGGACAAGAGGCATTCCATTAGTGCTGATGTAGAGAACAACATCAGTGGGACTTTTCACTCTGTGTATCACTCCGCCTCAGCCAGGTGTCCTGAATACTGTTAATGAACATTACAGCAGACCGTGTATGTCTACATTGATCAAGCTGGTCCCTCTGAATCACACAGCAGACTCTTATTTCACTGGTTGATGATAAATTAAAACCTACAGATAAATGTACATGATAAAAACAGCTGATCTGTGGTAACCTGGAGACACAGAGAGCCGGAGAATGTTTGGGTTGCTTGGCAACAAAAGTCCAGTTTCAGTTAAGCTGTGGAACTAGTTGAGTTGGTGGAGCAAAAGATAATATGTTGTTAATTATTACTGTTTACTACTATTTGCCTCTTGTATAACAGCTGTATAAAAGCAACATCATACTTGAGTTTGTGATGTTGTACTGAATATCATTACGGCTGTGATTATCTGCGGCCTTGTACCACAGCCGTGATGTTATTCAGTACAACATCACTCCCTCTTTCGGCCTATGAGGTTAAAAGGTCAGCCGTTAACTCTTTGCTGCCATCCAAAAAAACCAGTTTCCAAATTTGATGTTTTTGAATCTGTCAGATATATTTTTATTGCTCCCTTTTGAATTTTTCATACATTGCTGAACACAGACTTGTTATTAGTAGCTTGTTTTTAGTCAACAGCGACAATATGCTGATGACTACGGTTTCTACATACCAAATAAACAGAGCTGATTTTCTACTCTGTATTTGACACAGGATTGACACATGTGCAGTATGTAGGCTACAGTATGAATGTGTATGTGTGGATTTGCACCAATGTGTGTACGTGTGTTTGTATGTGTGACAGGGGCTAGTCCTTTACAGTAGTGGAGCCACCTAATCCCGGCCTCTCAATGTCAAGTAGCAGAGCACACAGAAATAGTGCCGTGCAGTCATGCTCACATAGCTGCTATTCACGGGGCTGAGGGCCACCGAAGAGCCCGAATGCTGAGAGAGAAGAGAGTTCACTGCGTTCTGTTTCTCAGCGGCCTGGTGGACCAAAGCCAGGAAATAATGTTGGTAGCCCATCATCAGGCATCAACGCTTGCAGCACTCCTGAATTTCCCTTGTAGGGTCACAGTGGCGGCTCCGCTGAATCTCCGCATGTCGTTTGTTCTCGCCCTCTGGGTGTTCTTGAATGTTCCTAGAGAGACTCAAAGGGGGTATTTCCACAGCCCGGGAGGTATTTCCTTGCAGGTTTGCCAAAACTCATTGGATGTAGCAGATTTCATTGTGTGCATCGGTTCCTATTTGAATTGGCAGTGTAGCAAGATTGCTTTTGTTTTCTGTACACCTGTTGGCAGCAGTTGTATACTGCTAGGTAGCCAGCCTTAACTCATTTTAGGTGCCTTTGTCTGCAACTAAGAATACTTTCAGACCCAAAGAAACATTTCCAACTATGATGCACATCATAGTAGCCATAATCATTATTAGTAAATTGTGGATAGTATGCATGTTGGTTGGTTGTTTGTTTCCCGAATGCTGAGTTGCAATTCAAAGCCTATACAGTAGCTTCTCCTGATACTCCTGATCAGTGCTTAGTCATTGTGACCTAATATTTTTCTGTAAAGCTTTTATGACAACATCTTAATCCATTAGCAAAGTAAACGACTCTGTTGTGGTTGATACATTGCCAAATGGACTTAAGTAATCAGATGCTATAGTGGTTGCATTGGATGGGATCATTGTGAGGAGTTTGTTGTGAAAGGTGCTTCCTGGCCTGCTGAGCAGCAACAATGGGTAATTTCCACACTAATATGGAAGTGCGCACGCCAACAGTTGGAAATATAATCATTCTCCGACCGGATATTATCAACAGGAACACATTAATAAACGGAATTAATGAGGGTGTGTGTGTCATAATCTGCTTTTGTCTAATATGCTATTCAAATTGGTTAGCATGTGGTCGTTTGTAGCATGCTAGCCCAAACTTAGCTCTCCAACTGCTGCTGTCAAATCAAAATGAAGCCAGTGTGCCTCTCACTCCTGATTGATGGGGTGATAACAGCGACACGGCCATTGTCACATGACAAAAAGAGACTGATGGATCAGGGACTGTTGTACACAGTCTTACACGTAGAGGACAGCCAAAGAGAAGGAGTGAGAGATGAGGTCAACACGGCAACATGAGAGGGGGAGCGGGAGATGAAGCGGGTAGGATGGAGAGTGGGTCAAGGTGAGAACTTCTACTTAGGAGGGTGCTGACTTGTCTTCGCCTGCGTGTGGATAAAAAGATTAAGGTGCTAAAGGAGCGACGTCACTGTCACTGCCTGTCATATCTCTACTCCTCCATCTCTTGTCCTTTGCTTTGTTTAACCCTTCAGTTCCTGTGAACTATTCTTTATTTCTGTCCGTCTTACATCCCTGTCCCCTCCTCCGTTTCCCCATCCTTTTCCTGTCTCCTTTTTCTTCCTCCTTTTTTTTACCCCTTTAACTGACACACGTGGTCAGAGGCATTCTTACCATTAGTATGAAAGTTGCAAATGGGTCCTTCAGCCTGCAAAAGGCAAAAATATCAAGTAATGAAAGATCATTTTTTATTAATTTAGAGGATATTTACTGACCGACCAACGCCCCTCATTTGCTAGCTTTAAAGAGTAGTCATTTTTGAGTCATGCCCACTTCTTCCACTACTTCATCAAGCTCAGCTACTTCTCTTAACCTCAAACATGTTGTATTTTTACCACTGCATCAAAGGCTTTGTGGGAATCAATGCATTATGTGAACTGGGAGTTAATAAGCTAGTGTAGCGTACAGACTGAAAACAGGTGAAGGCAGGTAGCCTAACTCACTCAGAAGTTCCAAATAAGCTGAAGCACCATAAACTTCACTAGATATGCCTAACACAAAATATGTTATTATATTTTGTTTGCTAGCATGGCTAGCTCTTTCTTCATGGTTTTTACTTCTTATGCTAGGCTAAGCTAATTAACTTTCAACTCTGGCTGCATAAAACAACCTTTAGCTTTTTGTTGATCTCTTGCTTTAACGCTCTTCTGAAACATTCATCAAGTCTCCTTTTTGGTGCTTGAGGGCCTGTGTCCACTAACACTGCTTTTTGCGCTGGCAGCGCCCACGACCTCAATTTCATAGCTTTTCTCAACGGTGCTTACTATTGCTAGGTTACAAAAGTTGTCTGGCGGCACTTCCGCTTCACTCTGTAGTGATCATTAAGTAAATTGCTCTGTATACTTAAAATTTAACAAAGAAAACATAAAAACATTGGAAAAGAATCTTTAGAAAGGAAGCTCTAAATTTGGATATTGAACCATCGAAAAAACGAAACAATCAGTTTCTTCTCCGCCATTGTTATTGACAAAGTTTATATCTGAAGTCCCGCCCCCTTCTTGATTTTGATTGGTCGTGAGGGAGAAGTGACTTTTACGAGCGCAGCAGTGGTCCTAAAGTTGAATTATTTTTTCAGAGCGCTGGGAGCTCAGCAACAAAAAAACGCTGACGCCGAGGGAACTGCACTGGTTTTGTATTGAAAATAGGCGCTGCCAGTGCAAAAAACGACGTTAGTGGACACGGGCACTTACTGTATATCTCTGCACTGGTAAGGACAGCCATCCAAGTTTGTTGTGCTGTACACTGAATTGTTGTGCACTGCAATGACAATAAAGGTCTATCTATCCATCTATCTATCTATCTATCTAGATATATATATATATTTAATACATGTTGCAGAATTTCTCTTAGAAAAAAAGTTAAACAACACAGTCAGATTTAATGTTGTCTACTGCATCACGTCTTTTATATGCATGCAATTTGAATCCTTGTGGTAAAGGCGACTCCGCCAGATATAAAAATAACTGTAATGTATTAGCTTTACAGAATGTAAATACACTTAATGGCCATCACCAATGCAGTTTTATATTACAAACATGAGGTTCATAACCTAATGATATGATTTGATTAAAAAGGGCCAGATTAATATGCTTAGGGCTCCCAAACATTTAACTCTGCCCCTGCTGCCCACTGCTGCTTTCTATGTTAGTGGTGTTAAAAAAGCAGCCCAGCTCGGTCGTGTCCCTCTCCTCTTGCTCCTCTTACCAGCAGGAATTGGGCAGGGATACCAGCAGATTCCCCTCTGCTTATGTCACCCTGCTGGACACACACTTGTTATGTACCATGGTCACACTATTAAATTCTCACTGAGGTCTATTTAGGCCTCGAGGAGGCTGATGGAGGCATCGCATTACCTACTGGGTAAGAGGAGAAGGGAGAGTTAGAGAAACAGGGAGAGAGAGAGTCCGGTTGGATTAAGAGGGGATAAGGGAAGGAGGCAGGAAAAGGATGGAAGGAAACTGGATGTAATTGACCATTCCCCTAATCTCCAGTACCACGACCACACACACACACCCCGTACACACACACAACGTACACACATGCATACTAAAGCCCAAAAAAAGTCAAACAAACAACAGCATCCCGGCAAACAGACAGGAAGACTGGATGACTGCATGCTTGACTCATCTGTTTTCTCTGCCCCATACAGTTCTCTGAAATAAAAAAGAACTCCTCCCATATCCGCCCAATGTGTGTGTGTGTGTCTGTGTGTGTGTGCGCAGATGCAGGCAAATAATCGTGGTTTAGAGGATCAGCCGAACGCGTGCTGCCCAGTTGAGCTGGCTAACACCGCAGCTTATGACAAAGGAGAGGCGGACGGATGTCAGCGCAGACGGCAGCAGGCTCTGGTTACTGCAAGGAGTGGGCTCCAGGCATTCTTCTTCTCTGTGTTTCTTTTGTGGTCGGCTGCTGTTGAAATTGAAAGAACACCTCACCGACCCCCACCACCGCCACCAGCCCTCACCCCCCTTAGCAAACACTTTAAGCAATCTTTGTTTTACCAGTTTGATCTTGAAAGGGTTGTTAGGAAAGAGTCAAGGGATTTCCCTGGTGGAGAAATACCTCTATGTGCCCGAGATATTTGTAATTGCACAAAAACAATGGCCCCTTCTATATCTCACACCACGGCTCAGATATAATCACAGAGCACTAATCTAACTGTCCAATAATATAACCCCAAACAATCAGTCTGGCAAACGTAGGAATGCTGTTATGCAGTGCGAAGACTTTGTGATGGTGACAGGGGCTTAGACAGTATCATGGCTGCCCATGTCTAATTTCTGATCTGTCCTTGAGTGCTGTGTGCATGTTTGTCCCTGTATATGGGTTTAAGTTTTATTTTCATTTGTCACTGAAAGACATTAAGCTAAAGCTAACATATCTAAAATGAAAAATAAGAGTCAACAGTCATGCTAGCAGCTATATGAGGCAGAGAAATGCTTCAGGCTAAAGGAACATTAGCATGCTCCTTAGCTAGCTTGTACCCCGTTTCCCACCAAATTTAGCGCTTTGACGCAGGTTTTTCAGACCTGGGAAGACCTGCTAATAAATGCCGATTGCCTCTTTTCCCATTGCCAGTGAAGTATACTCCTCTCGGTCTCTTTTCTGCTGCGTCACCATCTGACCTCACAAATGTGCCGGAAACAGGGTTAGTGAAGATGTTACGGTGGTTAGGTCTTTATTGTATCTATTACTCATTTAGTCTGTGAATCAAACTCGGTGCCGACAAATTTGGAATGATGTTCAAATGCTGCTTGGACAGAGTTGGGTGGAATTTGTAGCTGAGATGACGAGGAGTCGCTGACGTTACCGACAGAGCATAGCATCGCGCCGGAAAGGGGGCGGAGTTCCCATCATTTGTGTTCCCATCATTGCCGATCAGAGCCAAGGCGATAATTGCCAAGGTCTACTGCAGAGTCATTTAACCTGGGTCTGAATGTCGATTGTAACCTTTCCCACTAAGCAAAAAGGCTGAGTTATAGCGGGTTTTTTGACCAGTGGGATAGGGGCTTTAGCTAACATTTGTCAATGTCAGAATAGCCTCAGGCCCTTTCTGGGACAATTTTCTGAGGCTTCCGATGTGTCCAGCTGTTATTTGAGTGAACAATGAAGGATATCCAACCAAGACTTCCTTTTCTGTACGCTGGACATTGTTTAAAGTTCAACAAGCAGCTTGAGAAGCAAGAGCAGAGTTGTAGTTGACAGACAATTTGTACTACCAGAATGAGTTCTGCACTTATACAACGATAAGAAGAGAGTAATAAAAAGCTAGATCCTCATTAGACAAGAGCTGATAGGGTTCTGGGATTACAGTACACATAAATATCACAATGTTACAATGTTACAATTTCATTTAGCAGACGCTTTTTATGGGAATAAAACTGTCTCAACAGTATTCGTAGCTCGTCATGAATGTCCTGATCAACATCAACAACATCTTCAATGTCATCATCATCATCAATAGGATCAATAGGCTCATCATTAAGGTCAGAGGTGTTCATGAAAGAGCTGGGTCTTTAGCTTTTTCTTAAAGGTGGAAAGGGTCTCTGCTGAATGGAGTTTGGTAACTCATTCCACCACCTGGGGACTACTCAGGAGAAGAGTCTAGCTAGAGACTTAGAGCCCTGTTGTGATGGGAGTACCAGGCGCCTTTCAATGGCAGAGCGTTGTGGGCCTGAGGGAGTGTAGACCTGGATGAGGGCGTTCAGGTAGGCAGGAGCCTTTTTGTTGCTGTTTTGTAAGCGAGCAACAGGGTTTTGAATTTGATGCGAGCAGCAACTGGGAGCCGGTGGAGGGATATGAATAGTGCGATAAAGTATAAAGTTTCCCTCCATACAATGAAAGCTTGTTATACTAGATTGGACAAAACTACTCAGCCTACAAACAGTAACCAGAGCACTTTCAACACAAAAAACTGTGTCCCTTGCTTTGGCAGATCCCTCATTCATATAAAGGTACCTGTTGATAGATATTAAACATTTGCTTAACAGCACTTAACACAAGATGCAGACAAAGCTCATGGTAATGTCAGTGGTTTCGTAGGGTTAGGGTATGTGGTCATATTGGTATTAAGATTTGGACCTTCTGGTGGCGTTACAGAAAAGTCAAGGGATCGGCAACAAGTTCTTCTTAGGGGGACATAAAAGTCTGTCAAAAACTTTGTTGCTCAAAGCTTTCACTAAAAACCTCAAATGCTAACTGGCCAGTGGCTAAAAGAAAAGTCAGGTTACACCTACCAACTGTCTGCCCTTATTAGTATGCTATTACATTTGATAGTTGTTGAGATATTTCAGTGTTGAACAAAATGGTCCTGCTGACCAAACAACAAACCAAGTCATACAACAAGTGTTTCACAGTGACGAATTGTCTATATGTAGCGTTTAATAAACTGGCAAGGTGTCCAGGGTGTTGCCTGCCTTCTGCTCCATGTATGATGGAACACACATGAAGAAGGAATGGAAAATTGACAGTAAATGAAAGGATGAATTTCTTCATTCATCTGCCTTCATTCCCCCCCATGAGGCCTCCTGAGCAGCCCACGGGCTATTAGTGGGGTCCGTGACCTCAGTGAGACTTTCCCCTCTGCTCCTCTCCATCTGTCCGTCCTCCCACTGTTACTCTGTGTGTTCCCTCTCTCCCGCCGCAGCCTCGAGACAGTGTGGGAGCTGTTCAGAGAGCAGGAATGCAGAGGGAGCGCTCAGAGCTCCGCTGCTGAAGGAGAGAAGAGGGAGGAGAGGAAGGCAAGAGAGGGGGATTTTTCCTTCGATGAGGTCATGGATGATGGCTTCTCTCAGAGCGAGAGCTGAGCTCGTGGCAGACGCGCCCCTGACCTCCCTCTGCCAGCACACACACACACACACACACACACACACACACACTCAGAGACAGGGCTGAGTCCATGGAAGCACTTGGTGGGCAGAGAGATGACATCTAGTTTTCATCTCTGCCCATTACACTACAGCTAATCTCCAGATCCAGTTGTTCTGTCTTTATCAACACAGCCAGCTTTGCACGAGTCAAACCCCAGCGGGCCACTTTACCCCACTCAGCCATGTGAAAAGCCCTGCTAAAATCTGCCCCATTACTAGCTCAGAGATGGAAGTGATTAGTAGCGCACTACAATTAGCGTACTCAGCACACACACATGCGCCACAGCTGATTCAACAGCGATATTGTCTCATCTTGACGAGTGATCTGGTTGTGTATTACTGTACTGATTGGGTGAGGAGTCCCGGTAGGTAGCGACTGTCGAGACGGCAGGATGATGGTAGTTATTATTGTGATTACTCAGCCCCTTTTCCTCCACATGTGTGAGTCACGGAGGCCGACGCTCTGTGGCTTTGTGCCTCGGTGTGAAAAATATCACTCCTTCCTTGTGCCGTCGTTCCCCAGCGTGGATTTCGGGAATGTGACATAGCACCAAAGCTTTGTCGGGGGACAATGGGGCCCCCATCTGAATGTGACACATCCCTGTGGGAGCAGTTGTTTTTATACGTCCTCTGATCCTCAGCCTGTGAGCTGGATTAGTTGGAGTCACTCTCACAACCCAACCCAAACTGTCACAGCCTCAGTGTGATAGAGTTAGAAGTTTGACTACGGTTTCACTGAGCACTAGTTTTAACACTAATGTCAAAACTCTAAGAGACCTGACACATCAAGCTCACAGTGGACTGTGAGGGGATGTTGGGCTAGTTTTTACACCGTGCCTGGCACTGTGTCCTCGTTTATCATTCACTGCTGTTTTGCTGATTGAGCATGCCAAACATGGCAACATCACCTGCTGATGGAGTTCCTTAGATGAAGGTTTTATTTCACCTTTGTTTTCAAGTCAAGTACATCTTTAACAGGAGATGTAAGGCACCACAAAGCACAAAGGTCAACCTTTGTTGTCTTGGTTCTTTGAGGTTGGCTTGCGTGTCAGGGAAAAGTGAAATTTAACCCCTGTAGTCCCACTGAAAGACGGTCATGGCAGTGAAACAAACTTACCATGTTCACACAGCCGCCATTTTACTCCGGCATCACTCTCAGGATGCTCAAATGCTGTTCTATTATCGTACTCCTGTAATCATATGGAAACATACTGGTATCATTTCACTGCTTCCCAATCAATCAATGACAGAAAGACAATTGATAGTCAAAATTTGAAGGGGTATCAGATCATATTTCAAAGTAAAACAACATATTTGATCATCTACAGCTACCGTTACAAAAGAGCTAACGTAAGCATTCAGCCTCTTTCTAGCTAATGTTACCGTCTGACAGTGTTATACAATAAGATAGGAAAGGCGTACACTCCTAGAAATGTTAGCTAGCTAAGAGTAATCATAGATTGTGTTCCAATCCAGGAGCTCCATCCTTCGAAGGCCGTATTTGAAGGCAGATTGCGTCACAGCAGTGTGTCGAAGGCTCCCCCAATTCGGAGGCTCCTTCAGATGCGGCCGACAAATGCGTCCTCCTTTTCCCGGGCCACGAAGGATCCATTGGGTGCATCCTTCGCGGCCCAACGTATCCCAAGATTCATTACGCGGCAATTCAAACAAGATGGCAGACCAAGGAATACACCTTTAAAATGTAAAAGTTTTGGTTTCAACTCAATCTAATAGCTAGCAATACAAAAAATAAAAAATAAATTATCTTTAAAGTCATAGGTTAAGTTACGTGACGTTAGTTATGCTAGCTAGTTAGCTCGCTACCTGTTTATAGGCGACAGGAACAGCGTTTGGTGACACAAAGGTAAAGGCGGGAACAGCTGGTGACGCAAACAGGAAATCCTCCTTAGACCAGACCGTCTCATTTCAGTTTAGCTTTAGCGGACTACGCAGGCTACAAATCGCGCATCATCCGTACACTGCCTCCTTCGAAGGCTGCAGCGCCTGAATTGAGACACAGCTATAGACAGGAAGTGATTGAATGCTAATGTGAGACTTAGCTTTCAGTCACTAATGAAATGAGTTGTTTTATCTTGAAATATGACTCAGTTTTTAACATCCATAGTCTTTTCATTTGCTGATCAATTCAACCTGGAATATAGCAGTGTCACATAACTTTTGCGCTCCCCAGCCTGAGCATGAGCAAAAGCAGCGATGCAAATATAGTGAACTGCATCAACAGGACTTCTTGATAACACTAAAATAGATCGGGACTTTCAGGTTTCCCTTGAAACTAAACAGAGAGTTTGTTTTTTAAATTCTATTTATGTCTCACTTTCAGAAATGTCACCTCTGGAATTCACTCAGTCCACCCCACCTGGTTTCATTCTCTCACACACAGAAACACACACACACACACACACACACACACACACACACACACACACAGAAACACACAGGCTGCCTCCCCATAAGGCCTCACTTCTCTTTTCTAAGACAGTGGTGTGATTGTTTCAGACTGCAGGTGTGTTTGCGACTCTGGGAGTTCCTGCCCACTAATTACAGACTCCTCTCTGACATCTTTATAGTCACTGGGTTCTCTCCCTCCTCAAACACTCCCTCCTTATCTATATATTGTTTATTTTTATTTTGACCTAACATTCAGGTCAGAGCGATTCTGTCTCAGCGCTGCGGAAGCCTGAGAAGGAAATGAGTTTGGTAAACCGAGCAGCCGCACTGCGACCGACCACAACATCCTCCTGCTCCTGTGCTCATTAACAGCCCCCCTTCCTCCTCGATCTCTTCCGACCTACGTCCAATCCCAGTGGGGTATCACCTCGCCCCCTCGTCCACCAGCAGAGACCCCACATCAAACACAGTCACGGCCTGCCAGGATGTGACATCACCACACCACAAGCCTTTGTATCAGAGGTTTGTTTCACTTCATTCCCTGCTGGGCCTCCGGTTTAAAGAGAGGTTGATGCAGAGTGAGTCGGTGTTGGATACTGTCCAGGACTGACATTCCTGTCACTCCTGTGTGTGTAGTCCTCATTAAAACACCTTATATAGAGAATACAGAGACACTTAACCAGCGGCAGTGTATCCAGTGATTTGAGTAATAGTGGAAGCCTTATTTCCCCCTAATATGACCCATGAAGCTCGCACCATCCTTCAGAGCCTTTGCCACCCATCTCTATAGTTACTGAGTGCAGTGCCAGGCAGGGAAAACAACATCATAAAAGTAAATTGCTGCTGACTTCTACAGTCATTATTGGATCCTATAGCTGGGTGGGTGGGAGTAATTGATTGCAGATGTGTCTCTCTTTGTGAGGCTGAAAGAAGTGTTGTGTCTGTTTGTGTGTCACAGCAGGCTTACAGTAGACAGTCAGGATGAGGTTACAAGGTTCCTGGTCAAGGTTAGTCAGTCGTCATCAGGAGCTCCCACACCCTGTTTCCAGAAACAGTGTCTGTCTCTTATCGTTTTCTATTTGCGCAAGCTAAAGATTATGTTTTCTTTGTTCTGCTTTTTTTTACCTTCGTCATTTTCCAGTATCATTATCAATGAGTGTGAGTCTATGTAGGAGGCAAAATCTTTTCCTAAAATATAACAAAGAGCACATTAAAAAATATTAATTTCAGAGACATGTTTTATATTTTTCGGGACTGGACTGGGTTTTTCGGGTCTCTATGTCAACATGTTGATGGTAAATGAACTGCACTTATCCAACTTGTCAGCTTGGACAAGCAAAACTCATGCCCGCTAAGTCTGCCCAGAACCTGTGCATAATTGACAACCAGCTAACCTTTAAGGCTCAGGTTGCCTTGATTGCTCGGCCATGTCGATTTGCCCTGTACAACATCAGGAAGATCAGACCCTACTTTGCAGAGCATGCAACACAACTGCTGGTACAGGCTCTCGTGATATCAAGCATTGATTACTGCAACTCCCTACTGGCAGGCCTTCCTGCATGCACATTCAAACCTCTGCAGATGATCCAGAACGCAGCAGCTCGACTGGTCTTCAATCAACCCAAAACAGCACATAGCTCCACTGTTCATATCCCTCCACTGGCTCCCAGTCCTTACTGACTTTGTTCCCTCCTGTCTCGATCCATGCTTGTGTTGTATTATCTCTCAGGTGTACGACACTTTGGACTGGAGTGTCTGCTAAATGATATTGTTACATTGTAACTTTTCTAGTCTTCAGATCACTGAAGGCACTTTACACTACATGTGACATTCACCCTTTTACACACTAATGACAGAGAGCGAGAGACTGTTATGCAAAGTGCCAAGTGCCTTGCTCACCTCAACATGTAGACTGCAGCAGCCGAGTATCGAACCGCCAACCTTTCGATTGAAACACGACTGACTCTACCACTGAGCCACAGCCACTCCATAATTGATCAAATTGCTATAATCATCACTCAAACCTGCAGCTTCTCACAGCTCTAATGCCCCCCCATTTGTAAGCTAAATGTTTTAGCATTACAGCCTGCAACTTTTCAACTGTCTTCTCACTGCTCTTCTCAACCTTGTTTGTTTTTGACAAAAAAAACACTCAAACTCAATGTACGCTACCTGTGCAGCACAAAAACAGACCATGTTTTTTATTTAATTTAGCCTTTATTTAGACAGGTAATCTCATTGTGACACATGGTCTCATTCTCAAGAGAGACCTGCATAGACAGCAGCAACTACACAGAGTTACAGGACAGGACAGACAGGACATTCAATACAATACAAAGCAGTAGTAGTAAAGTATTTTAAAATTCCCGAGGGGACTCTCTTTTTACTGAGTCCAGCACAGACTGATGGGGTGGACAAAGTAATCTTAGCACTGGAAGTAAGTTAGTAGCTAGCTGTTGAGAAAAATATTTGCCTCAGGAGTAAGAGAAAGTAAAACCAAAGTACAATAAATAAAGCCTCAAAACAAATGCTAATGTTTCTCATTGTCTGCTGATTGTTTAAACAGGCAAATGTTTGCTAGCACATAGCAGTTGTTAGCTTGTTGCGACGTTCTGCTCCAATGAGGCCCAAAAATGATCAAGTCTTATTTGCAAATTTCAGTATGCAAAAAGTAAACAACAGTGGATAAGAAAGTTCAGATTGTGCATCTATAATTCTTATTTACAAATGCTGCCTACCTCAAATCTATGTGGTAAAAGAAATGTGACCGAGCCTGTGCAGTTAACACCCTTGGAAAGATTGTCATCACACAACTCTTGGTACAACTTGGCATTTGAGCCTAAGCAGGAATTTTATTTTTGTTTTAGTGACAGTTATCTCACCCCTCCCTTGCGCCCGCCCTGCACGTTTCTCCATTTTGTCCTCTCTTAGACAGTTTTCCATCTCTTATCTCCACAGTTGGTAAAAATAACCCTTCAGTCAGGACCATTGTGTCTATTTATGCCGTAGTACACACTGCAGCACTGTTGTCTCACTTCCAGTTGGTGAAATTTTTCATTTTCTTCTTCCTGGTATTTTTAATTCTTTTGTAATCTTACCCTGCACATTGTTGTCTAAAGTCTGTTAAATTAGGCTTTGCATGCATGCATGTGTTTATTGTATGAGCAAACGGGTGGATCCTCAGCCTAAGGGGAGATACGCTGTCTGCACATGGACAGGCTCTTCCTCCTGGCTGATTACTGCACAGTCATAAGAGCCACAAACGGAAACAGACAGGCACACACACACCAAACACACACACACACACGCACACACACTGACGACACACTGCTGACCCTACACACCCAAGAAAAGGCCCGTCTTGCATAAACACAAAGATTGTTCTTTGTTGTTCCTTTTTTTCCAGTACCCAGCACCTCACCAACATGGCTGGGTTTTATTCCATCTGTCTGTCAGTGTGCGGCTATTTCAAGAGGCTTTCTTTAGCAGTGGGCGTCACAGGCCCAAAGCAACAGCAAACACACTATAAATACAGAATTCTAAATGAACTAAAAATAAACAAAAGAGGGAAGAAGAGGATGTGGAGGGATAGAAATGTCTGAACATTTTGTTTGTGTTTATGCTCAGTGTCACAGCTGTCATCTGCTTTTATACAGACAGGAACACACAGACACAGTAAATTAATTCTGACTAAATGCTGCGCACAAGGTAGTGACTAAGATGTTCCAATAATTTTATTATGATTTATCAATTCCCATGAAGCAAGTGTTAAAGAGATCATTAGGCAGTGACTATTTGCTGACGACTTGCTGATCCAGCTTTTCTCACATCATCTGCTTTAAAATGTTGTCACTGTGATGGTTGATCGGTTGTAAAACTCGACTCTTTCTTCCCCTCTCTTCAGCATGCCACTCCTTTCTTCAGAAAAACCCAATGTCGAAACTTTTGTGCAGAATTTGTACGTGGTTATGTTTGTGACTGTGTCTTTTCAATGCATTTGAGGTGCGAATGAATAAGTCCAACCATCACATTTTCAGCCTACTTTTTGAACGCCATTTAAAGTCACAACACGAATGATGTTACACAAACTATAATCAAGCTGTTTTAGGTCCCCTACATGCTTCTTTTTCTAGGGTTCACAAACACGCAAGCCAGAAAACCTCAGTGATTATGTAATGGTCACTGGTGTGTTCATGTCACAATTTGGAAACATTGTGGTCTGTAGCTGTGCCATTTGTTCATGGCTACCTGTTAATTATGCCTTGCTCATTTAAGCAATGATTAACCCTACAGTGAACATACCAGCAAACAGATAACCCCTACATTTACTGAGGCAGGGGGCCAGCTACTGTAAAAGTTTCAACACAGTCTTTTAAATGGGCCTTCTTTTTCAACATGGCCTTACTTGCTTCAGATTTTTCCACAGCTCTCACTAAAGTGTCACTCCAACAAACATGGGAGCATTACTCATGAAAATATGTATACTGTATTTGTCACACAGCTGCAGGGAAGATTTCAGGTTTTCAGAGGGAGTGTCCTGAGAGCTTTCAGCGCAGATCCTGCTTCTTTAAGAATAGATGCAGAAGCTCTAACTTTTGGAAACGTCGAGTATCTACTACAGGGAAAGACTCTTATCACACATGCACTCCTGACAATTTCCAGAAAATGTCAAGACAGTCTGACCCTGAAATGTTTTAGAGTTGCCCTTTTCACACATGTCCCTCACACTGCAGATATTTTGGCGTCGGCCTTCACACGCTCCCTCTTCATCTCTCCAATTTGCAGACATCTTTGCTGTTGTTGTCTTGTAAATCCCTCTTCTTCTTCAACCTCAGAAGTTTTCAATCATTTCAGTCATCATCAATCATGTCATTTGCTGTTCTTCTGGTTTTGCAGCGGGTGCATGATATAAATCATGTTCCTGACTATCACCTGCTGCGCTCACACGTCAGCTCGCCCCGGCTGGCACGAAAAAATCTGCAAAAAGTTGGGGTGAAAAATTTGCCTGTTTGCGTTCACACATGCAGCCCACCGGGACAATGTCGGGAAATTTTCAGGAGTACAGTGCATGTGTGAAAGTTACTTATGTATTATAGGCTTATGTGGTTGGAGAGCATGGTTGCTTATCACTTTGCTGCTATTGCCCCTGTTGTTTATTGTTGTTGTCTTCACACCTTAGCAGCCAGGTTTAATAGATGTAGGGTAAAAGTCATTATTGCTACTTGCAGGTTAATCAGTTGCTGTAATGGCCTCAAAGGCCTTGATTTTTTGCGGCATGTTGGCTTGACCTGGGTCACAGAGAGTCCAGTAAAAAGTCCAGTGTCCCCTACATGGAGCACTTTTTGTTTTTCCCCTCAGAGTCATGAGATCACAATGTGACCGAAGTCCAGTCTGTAAATATAAAAAAAATGCAGAGATTATGCATACTGGTGTGATGAGATGACAAAGCGAAAGACTCGTGGTGGTCAGTACATTCTCCCCACATGACACAGCGGTTACTTTATCACACGTACATGGGACAGCATTACTCCTGGGACATTCAGCAGCGACAACAACTGAGCCAACCAGGGGGACGTTATTAGAAAATATGAGGCCTGTAGGACAGAAAACAACAGTAAAAACACACACCTACATGCATACTGTAAAAGCACTCACAGGCCATAAAAAGCATCCACGGGTCACTGATTTAATGTGAAACAGTGTGACTCTTAATCCCTCAGAAAAACCACTTCCTTTCTTCATTCGAACCATTGTGGTCACATCAGCCTCTTTACTTCCTTCAAACAATGATGGCACTCACTGTAAATGTGGTGCTGTGACCTTAGCCAGAAAGTCCCAGCCGCTCATTGACACATATCTTCCTCCCCAACACCTTTTTTCTCACTCTTTCCCCCTCCTCCTCCTTCTCTGTTAATTCTTTTGTGTCCATGTGGGTGCTTCGTCTGTGTCATACTGCTGTGCGACCACATTCCGCTCTGACCAGTTCCTGTGCCGCCTCAAAAAAGTACAAGGGAGAAGGAAGGCCAAAACTAGCAGTGGTGACAAACGGAGAGACGTCAACAGAGGGTGGCCCGGTGAGCTCACTGCCACTCTGATGCCATGGAAATGCTGGTGGCCTCGACACGGGCCCTGTATGTAAGCTGTGAAACGTGTAAGCTGAACACATGGCTACTGCTTTTGGGTTGTTTTAGCTAACAGTAGCGTACAATTTAAGAGGATATGGCCCCACTAGCTCCTCATACAGCCCTGGATCATCAGTCCGGCCTCCATAAACACACAGAAGCTGAAATAACAAAGTGTTTGAAGTAAGGAAGTGTGATTGTTGTGTGGATAAAAGGCGAGAGGGAGGGGTTTTCAACCAGCTTATTGTCTGAAGGCCTCAACCAAGAAATCTTTGTGTGTTTTACTGCAGAACTCTTGACCTTTAAAATGAAAAAATATGCCCTGCCTGGGCATTTTAAGGCAGGCACAGTACATACACACAATGCCACAATGAAGTGGGAGCCACTGGCATGGCGGTAGCACTTTCCCATAATCCCCTTGGGTATGGGCATAACCAGTGGGAAGCTGCTATTTCAGTTTTACATCAGTATTTTTACACATGCAGTAGGAGTAAAAACACACTTCCTGCTTGTTTTTGGCTTTCTTAGTCTCCAAAGTAAAACTGAAGGTTTAAGAGCTCAGCTTCCCGTTACAGAGAGTCACCTTTACGAGCTTTTGCTTTGTTTCTGAAGAATGTGTGTAAAATCCAGAGAGGGCCTTACTTTATTCTAAAGAATGCTCCTACCTCAGCCAACGCACTGCTGGCATGCCGAGCATTACTAAGCAGCATTACTGTGTAATATTGTTATGTTGGGAGACGGTCAGGCACCAGGGCTTTTAGAGCGGGATATATAATGCACTTATGGTCAATGTATCGTGCATTTATTCCCTGAGTCTTTTTAAAGAAAGTCCATTAGAAAAAAAGTTTAATGGAAGCTATAAAGCGTCGTCAGTGCTGAACTTATATTGCCATGTTTGTAGACTAAAGTTCATCACTTTATTTGGAAGTTTACTGCTGACAATTCACAGTGTGCCAATCAACGAGCCAGTATTTTGCTGATCAAACTTTGTGTAATTTACATCATCTACTTCAAATGTCATATCAACTTCACTTACTACATTTAATACGAATACACTATTTTTTTTTTTTAGATTACTTTTTTGTCTATTTTGCTTTTATTAGATAGGACAGCTGAAGAGGAAATACAGGGAGAAGAGAGTGGGGGATGACATACAGCAAAGGGCAGAGGGCCGAACCTGCGGCCACTGTGTCGTGGACTGTAGCCCTTGAATGTGGGGCACCTGCTCTACCCACTGAATCAACAGAATCTCATGATCAACGATATTGGTGAGACCAGAGTACTCTTGAAAAATTTGAGGATTACATAAAACTTTCACCTGGTTCTGTTGATCAGCTGACAGATGGCCAATATCCAGTTCAGTGGAGGCTGGTGAGGGCAGGTATCGGTCATCTAGGGCCTCTTCCTCCTTGACAGCCCTGATCAACAGAACCTCTGCCTTCTTCTCGGGCCTTTTAACCTACTCCTTCAGAAGATTCACATGCAGCACCCTACTGGAACGTGGTCGCCCTGGGGTGGCAACCTGGTGGATGGTAGGTCCAAGTTGTTTCTGCACCTCAAATGGTCCTTGCTATTTTCCCAGAAGCTTGCTGTCGCTGGTGGGTAGCATGACTAGGACCTTCTGACCCAGGATAAAGGTCCTTTGCCATGCTGACTTATCATACCATGATTTCTGGTACTGCTGGGCTACCGCCATGTGCTGCTGGGCAAGTTCCGTCATCCTCTGTAGCCTGTCTCTCATCTGAACAACATAGGAGATGATGTTAACTAACCCTTTCCTGGTCCCCTTCCCAAGCCTCCCTTCCCAGGCCTCCCTTAGCAAGGTCAAAGGTCCTCTCACCTCATGACCATACAGCAGTTCGAATGGGGAAAACCCAGTAGAAGCCTGGGGTACTTCCCTGTATGAAAATGGGAGGTAGGGTAGCCATTGGTCCCAGTCAGAACCAGAGTAATTTACAAACTTACGGAGCATTTGCTAGAGGGTCTGGTTAAACCGCTTCGTCAGTCCATCCGTCTGTTGATGGTAAGGGGTGGTCTGAACACTCATGATGCCAAGCAGTTGGTTAACCTATTTCTGAAGTGTAGACATAAAATTAGTGCCTTGGTCAGGTCAGATCTCCTGAGGAAAACCAACTCTAGAGAATGCAACAGTCTTTGCTTTGACAGATCTTAAGGGAAACACTTGGGTATTTAGTGGCGTAGTCTGTGATGACCATCATGTAGCGGTTTCCAGCTTTGCTTTTTTCGACTAGACCAACAATGTCCATACCAACAGGCTCAAAGGGGGTACTCACAATGGGGAGAGGCTGGAGTGGAGCTCTAGAGGGTCCTTTACCTGATGTCTTCTGGCACTGAGGGCAAGTCCTACAAAACTGGGTAACATCTGCCCGTAACCCAGGCCAGTGAAAGTGGCATCTCATGCTGGCTAGGGTCTTGTGTTTCCATTAGTGGCCAGCCCAGGGTACAGAGTGGCCCAAAACAAGTACTGTATCTCGGGGCACCCTTGGGAACCACTAGGTGCTTCACTGGTACATGCTGACGGTAGAGACGGTCATGAAATACTCCTCTCCCGAACTGTACTCAAGCTCACTCTCCACCTCTCTCTCTTTAGCAGTCAGCAAAAAGGTGAATAAGCTAGGGTCATCTTGTTGCATCTGATGGATATTTAAGGTCACCTTGAAACCCAGTTGCAAATCTTACCTGATGGTTTTACAACTGTATGCTGGAATCTCTCCTGCCTCCTTTGTCTATGTGCCTTCTGGGACTTCCCCGGCTTGATGTCTAGGTCTGCATCATAAAAAGGCAGGACAATGAAGGTTACAGAGGGATATTTACCAGCTTACCTTGGTTACTGCAACATTACAACTTTGGGGTTGGTGTAGCAAATCAAACAAGACTGGCAGATCACTAATCAACACCACTGGAAAGGGAAGATTGTCAGCAACTCCAATGTTCACAAGGTAGGGTTGCCCTTGCACTTCAATGTAAATGTCTGCAGTGGGGTAAGGCTTCTGATCCCCGTGCACACAGCAGATGGGAATGGTCTCAAGAGTGCAGATAACATTAGTTGCACCAGGGTCTGATCACTACCAGTAGTGTACCATGGACTGATTATTCTCAGATTTAAGGCCATTCTGACAAGGCGCAAAACTCATTTGTGTGAGCTTAAGAGGGTTCTTAAGACTCTCGCAGGCCGATATATAGGAAAAACAACGGTCGTAGCTTTGTTTTGAACAGCCATATCTGACAGAACTTGAGTTGGATACAGCCCCTGGTTTCTCTTTAAAGTGAGTGCCTATTGAGATTTAAATGGTCTACTCACTTAAATGCACATGTTACTCGCCTGTCTCTGATTTCAAACAGTACTGACATGATTTAAAGCCAGCAAGGATGTTTGCTTTGAGTGGAGTGATAGCTCACCTTCCTGACATACATGCAGCACACACATGCACTCTGACACACAGTGTTTCCGTTTAAATACAGGCTGAGACAGGAACACACTGGTATGTGATAAATGAGGCGTGGAGGCAATGAAAAGAGGGATAAAGGGGAAGTGTGCTAAGTGTAGCCTGGGGCCACCTTCTTCTACCTGTGCACGGGTAGCACCTGAATGTATCATTATTTACACAAGAAGGGCTGACTCACAGAGATGTTACTGTTCTACACAGCTGTTGGCTTGTCCTCTCTCTCTGTATGTCTTTGGCCGGGTGTGTGCAGAGCAGCTGGAGTAACCTGAGTAAACATATGACCAGGCAGCGGCACTCAGGTAACTTCAAAGCTCCTTTTCCAACGAACATATCGTGTTTCCCTCCCGGAACGTTCCAGCGGCCACAGAAATGCTTTTAGCAGCTTTCAGGCCGTGTTTAAACGCTTTTGTTCGACATGAAAGAGAATCAGTGGTGGATCCTTTGATCGCTGTGTGGTAAAGGCCAGGTGAAGACCCTGTTGTGGTCATGTAGGGCTTCATTGAAGTTTGATCTCTCACTGGAGCATCTGGCAAACGAACAGGACAAACTACTAAACAAGATGTTCATCAGCATTACCATGACAAAGAGCAGAGCCCTCATGAATGTCTTTTATGAGGATGGGATGTTTCTGAAGCTTACAGCATTCCTCTGAATACAGAACAGAACAATCCAGGGATTATCTGAATTGTTTCCATAACATGTGTTGGTCTCAGGCCGTGTGAATGCACGCCAGGTATGTTTAACATTTGAAAATCCTCATCACTGAAACTATCACTCGATAAACTGGAACCAGGTTTCCTGGTGGCACTCGCAAGAAATGAGTGAGTGAGTCACTGACGTTGCATCACATCAGGAGAGGGATGTGATGCAACGCATTGACAGTTGAGAAAGTGACATGTCGAAATCAAATGAAATAGTACATTGGTGAGAAAAACAGACAGCAGGGCAAGAAGTGGGGCAGAGAAAACGGAGAGATGATTCCACTCCTATGTTTTTACTTAATTTTAAAGTTATTTTTCAAACTACATCTTACATATTTCCACTTTGCACTTTAAGTGATAATCTCGAAGATCTCAGTTTCGTTCTCTTTGGTGGCACCTATCGCAATAAACTGTAATTGCGGGAGCACACTTCCCAGAACAGATTCGCATGTGTGACTTTCCTCACTGACGGTCGCTTTCCTTTTTAGCCTTTGTTTGCCTTCATCTGAGCGTCGAATTTGTCTCTTTTTCTTTGGATTTTCACTCATTTTTTAAGTTGTATCTGTAGTCATCGATCTTTTCTTTGTTTGTTCAGCCATAGTAGATTACTGTTTACTCGCAACACTTGCAGAGACCGGGAAAGCAGCTGCTAAGCTCCGCCTACCCTCTCTTGCAGACCAGCCACTGCTGGCTGATGGAAAACGTGTCACTAACTGGGTGCCGCTTGTGATTTTTTCCGCGAAAGTCGCACCAGACACCCAGTCTGTAATACTGCAAATGCACAGGCTTTCATCTGTGGGCCAGAGGCTCAGTCACCATTGTGTCACCTCATTCAGCGATAGATAGTGACTTAACAGACATTTATTTAAATGAAAATCTTGAAGATTATATCTTTAGTATGAGAAATGGTTCAAAATACTTCAATCCTCATCATCTTCAGCCACTTATTTGCTGAGGCAGAAGCAAACTGAGAAGACCAACTGCCAATGGGAAGAAACCACCGCACAGTTACATCATCTATCCAAATAAGGACACACGGCTAAATCCTACATCCTAATCTGTAGATGTCACCCAGTGTGAGCTTTAACTTAGTCATTGTTTTTTTTATTTTTTTTTTACAGAACCTTAAAAGAAAGTTATTGGAACTGATTTATCCACTTAACTTTTATAGACTCAAGCTGGACTCTCTTTGTTTCTTACCCAAAAACAAAGTCTTGTAATGCATTTCCTCATCCTTTGTACTGATGATTCAACCGGGGGAGTTTCATGCCCATCAAAGCTTTGGACGTCTTCCAGCTTCCAGTCAGCTCATGATTTCCTATGCAGAGAAGGAGCCAGGCTTCTACTTTGAAACCCTCTTCACTGTGAATTCCAAGCATTGTGTATGAATGAGTGGAGGCCACCAAAGCAAAACTACAGTATGGTCCGACACACGTGTAGCTCTATCGTACCTTTAGTCATAGTTGGAAATGCTGAGTATTTAGGAGGACTATGAAACAACTGGTTTGGGCTCTAACGGTTGTAGATAAAACTATCCTTACTCGAGGCTCTGTCAGTTTACAGTTACGGGTTGGGTTAGGCTGAGCAGGATGACCCAGTGATTCAGGTAGTTTGAATGGATTCGGACACACCTACAGGATGCACTTGTCATTCCTGTGCCACCAACAGTATTCCCATCTTGCCAAACTAGGTAACACATGTTTTAAATAATACATTGAACAGCTTTTAAATTAGTAACCATTTAAGTATGACAAATAACAGCCGTTTGTAAGGCCATGTGCTAACGGTCACATCAAATCTCAGTGAGAAAAACAAAGCTGTTCTCTTGTCATGGATCTCCTACTCGTGCCATTCCTGTGCCTCATTCCTGAGGCAGTCCTTAGCAAATATTTACCTTTGTCCCACTGCCAACCTGGAATGTAAAGGAGCTGACTTACTATAAAACACAGTGTAATGATAAACCTGAGACAGTGAAAAGGGGCACAGAGAGAGCAAAAAAAGAGGAAGATGCATGCATCCATCCCTCCAATTTCCTCTGTGTATTCGCTGCTGGGTAGCAGTGGCGGCGGGCTAGACAAAAGAGGAAGAAACAAAGGAAATAAAAGTGAAAAGTTGCAGGTTGTGGTTCCTTTTGTCTTGTAACATGTTCGTAAATCATTGCCCTCTCTGTGGTTTCATTTCTTTAAAAGAGGACTTCTCCAGCCGCAAATTTCTCACTTATCCGGAGCTTTCTCACACATTCTCGCCATGCAGATAGTTTTATGTCCAGGCTTGACGTCTTTTTTTTCTTCAAGGATGCCCATAAATTCAACTCATTATAAAATTAGCCTTGTAACTACAAACATAGCGTAAACACTGACCTACGTAACACTCTCTCGTGGCAGCAGTCTCCCACAGATACTGGACCTTGCACCAGTCTGATGTTGTATAAATTCACAAGTGATGGCATCAGCAGGATTAGCTCATACCACAGTTTATACATGTGAAAGTTAAGTTAATAACGCAGAGAAACCTAACCTACCTCACCTCAGTTAATATTTAATAGAAGCAGTATCGGCATTATGTCTTTATGGAGTCTGTGTGGGCCTTTAAAGAAAGACATCACTGATACCCCAGTGTCTCACTCATCTCTGATCTGTCTGAAAGCCAAATAGCCATAATAAGATCAGAATCTCAGTAGTCACCGTCTCTCTGATGCTCTCTGTCTCTGTCTCGCGCACACACAAGCTTACACACTCTCTGCCTTTTATCCAGCTCTCCTCCTGTGGCCATGTAACCAGAGCTGCCTGTGCAGCCTTTCTCACAGAATGTCACAACGATAGATCATATACTCTCCTGACCTTCACACAATGCTGCTTTTCAAAGACTAAATGTCTCTCCATACCAAGCCAGGCAGCTACTTTATTGTGTGTGTGAGAGAGAGTCTATGTGTGTGTGTGTGTGTGTGTGGGGTATGAGAATGGGAGTATGGGAATCCCTGGGACAAATAGTGTTTTTCACAAGCCCAGCAATTTAATGTTGCATTTTGCCAACATAAGCGTGCTCTCGGCTTTGCAGACTCTTTTTTGGGAGTGAGCTGATTTGTCAAGACTGAGACAAGTCAGTCTGTCTGGGATCCCTCGACTGAGTGATGCCTCCCATGATGAAGATCACAGTTTATTGTTCTTTCATGGACCACACTCACACCGTGCAGGGAGGGAATACGCCGGCGGTCTCAGCTGCTCCTTGTGGATTTGGATTATGAGAAATATGCGGAGGATGTGTGGGAGACAGACAGATTCTGTTTGACGTGACGATACTGGAAATAAAAAACAATCCCAGTAGACAGACAGTCTGCTGACTTAGCTGACACACAGGAGCTGACCACAGTGATGAAGCAAAGTCAGCGAGTTCACTCTATCAGTGTTTGTATTTGTCACTTTGGACATGAACGGACATTTTTATGGGTTCTAAATATTTGATATTGAGTTAACATTTTGCTTCAAACACCATAATATATTAATACACCTGGTTAGCTAAGTCTCTAACCAGACAGTTTTGAAGAGACTCTTCAGCCATGCTAGCAACCCTGTGAGACTGTTCTGCCGCTGTGCTTTAAGCTAAAGGCTAATGTCAGAAAGTTTGTCATATTTTTCTCTTTTCTGAAGCCAAAAACTCAAGAGGAGAGATGTCGGACATGGATTAAAAGTCCACTGGTCTCCACTTGCGATCCTGTCTGGCCTTCACTACCACCACTGATGATATCGGCACAGCCTTTATTTTAACACCCCTTGGTTTGTGCCATTGTTGTGGCAAACTTGTAAAGTTTTGTTAGACTTCTGTGCCTTTAGGAGATCAAGTGTTTGGATCAAGCCCAGGATATGAGACCAAAATCCTGACGTGCTTTAAACTAAATGAAAAAGGGGGATAATAAAGTTTTGCTAGCAATGGGCTAAAACATATTAAATAATGAAAGTTATAGGGAGTCATAACTTAATATTAGTTTAAAATAAAACAATATATTGACTTACCCTGCTGTGCATTGTTGTTCCTGTATATGATCGTCCTCAACATGAATTGTCGTGGGGTGCCTGACGCTTGCTTTGGGACTGGTGAGCTTATGTCCTCTTCATTCTCAACACTCTGCTGACAAATGGTATTCTGGATGTAACTTTCTAACGCATATTGTAGTCCTTTCTGTCTACTTCCCTCTAATAATTTTCCCAGAAATTTGGTATTATTTCCCTTAGAACATCTCTCACTGTTACAGTTGAAAATGCCATAATATTTACATGCCGGTGTGACATGCTTGACAGGCGTCGCAACAGTAACCAAGGGGGGCGGGACTTAGCGAAGGGTCAATTGATCACAGCAGTTAGAGAAGTCCTCCTGATGGGAACATGATCATCTGTCAAACATGTTTATCTGATGAACAAATTAAAATATTTAATTCAAAGTCTTTTTGAGGGGAACGTCAGGGGAAAGTTCAACATTTATCTTCTGGGAACCACAAATATCATTCACAAAGTTTCATACCAAACCATCCAGTAGTTGTTGAGATTTATCACTCTGAATAAATGTAGTGTGTAAAACCATTAAGGCCAACCAATTAAGAGTAAAGATTACACTGCTGTTTTAAGTTATCGGCATTAATCTTATGTGTTGCTGTAATGTGTCTTGAGTAACTATGTTTTTGTTTATTATCAGGAAATAAAATCTTCCTGTCTGGGTTAAGGTGTGTGGTGAGGTGTTGACACTGGTGCTCTGCCTGGACATGTACATGAGCACAACCTCTGAACCTTTCATGACATCACACTGAGTGATTACTCCTCTCACGGCTCAGGAATGCAGCAAAGGCTTCCCCGTCTTCAAGGAGCCCGACTCTGGTACTTTTCCAAAGCACAGCTGGAGTAGTTTTCCAAAGCAAAACCAGAAGAAAAAGAACAGATTGAACAAAAACTGTGAACTTTTTATCCCATACTTACCTTTGCTATAACCTCGTACACTTTTACTCCTCACCTTCTGTGCTGTCTTTCCCCTGAGGTTTTGCTTCTTGAGCCGGGGGAGACACACGTCACGGATTACAGCTTTCAACACATGCACGATTTATAGCACCTTCATATCCAAGCCTCTGTCTCTGTTCATAGCCCTGAGATCATAAAACAGTGCTCACCGGGTGGAGCAGCTGTGGCTCAAGTTTATTGGCTCAAGACTATCTTGGCCTTTTTATGTTGCATTTTCAATTTTTACTACAGTGCATCGAAGAAAGACACAACCTGTACTGCAGTTTGGCAACAAAATGTTCAAAATAAAGCTCACAGTAGGTGTTACGAGCGGTTGCAGTGAGTCAAAAGGTAACGGTTAAGGCAGAAAACATAGTTGATAGTACACTGGGCGTGCATAGCCAGAATTCCCCCCCCACCCTTACTCTGTATTTAGCAGCCAACCCCCCCTCCATGACAAGGATCTACAGATCATCATGACCTCACCATCCACGAGGCTCGTGCATTCACATGGTCAGGGGACGGCGGGTAGCAGGGGTGTTCATTTACATGATGTCATTAAACTGGACACACACACTTATAACAGCCCAGACGTGACCCCAACATTACCATGAACTCCACGCACTGTGTGCAAAGAGTGTCCTTCCATAGAAGTACTGCATGCATGCTGCAGGGATGTGCTTTTTTGACTCTCATGATCAAACGATTCGGCATGCAATAACATCTTTTTTCAGCACTCATCAAAATAAAAATTATCTTGAGGTCATTGTTTATCAGTAGTTGGACAGGAATGGGTATATGTGTGTGTTATTATTACCCCAGGGGCAGTCAGTTGGGGGGATTTGAGAGCCTTCTTGGGTTTCAGTGTTTCTAAACTCACAGACAAATGTCCCTACATGGCAGATTTCTTCTCCCTCCGATGTGCTAACGACTTGGCCCTACAACAAAAATGCCAACCCATCAGACCCCCATGCTGCAGGGCATTAATGCAACCTATACGACCTGCTGCCTGAGCCAGCCAACATGCACATCCACACATAGACACATAGTCCAGCAGTCTCTCAGAACAGAAGTTGGACGCAAACTGGGTGTTGGAGAGGGAGCAAACTTGTGACTGCAGGGACACAGGTCTGCTTTGATTGTAATTCAAATCCCCCAAGAGCCTGGGGAAATCTGTGTGGGATGGATGACAACCACTGTCATCTAAATCAACAATAGTTATTGTGGTAAACAAGGTACTAAAGCCGCAACTGCCCCACTGGGACTGTTCAGTGGTCAGAAGCAGAAGACTGTGGTTGCACTGGGCAGCTCCCAGAAATGAACTTAAACAAAGAGCGTGTATGCACAGTTAGCTTTCTTTGACTTAAAAATGGCAAAGCAACCAAGTGTTAAAAATACATTGGCAAAAACTGCAGCTGAGTTAAATACACTTTAAAAATACTTAAAATAAAACACGGCACACTTGGTCTGCCATAAAAGTTAGATTAAGTGAATCTTATGGATGATTTCTGCATGGATTATGATTGATGGATGTCTTTACTCTTACATCCATTTTATAATGGCTCTACTATTTTGGTAATAAAAAAACATACAAATTATATATTTTCCTTTATTTTCTGGAGTACATTTTGTGTTGCAGTTATTCAGTTGTTATTATTCTTTATTACTTGGCATTTCTTTGCATGTTTCTTATTTAACTGTTGTTCTTTGTGCAAAAGGTTTTTAAATAATATAAACAAATATGTCAATGCATGTACAAAAATACAGAAGCCCTAAGCGGACATGCATCCATACATGTTATTATGCATTTTATTTTATTTATGGATGTCTGCTTCGGGCTCCCGTACAAAAATGCATTTATATATTTGATTTATTGTGCATCCACATCATTTCTCCACCTACCTACACAAAAGCTTCAGGTCAAACACATAATGCAGGGACACAATCTCAGTCCTCCTCTGTCTGTGATGCAGCACGTCATCCTGTCTGTCTGTCTGTCATTCTCTGACCTTGTGCCTGTCTGTCTGTGTACTTTAACACGATCTGTCATTGCAGGCTGCCTATCTGTCTAGCCGTCTATTTGCAGCATCAGACTGTCTATCCCGTTTGTATTTGACAGTTGATGTGTTATTTTGTCTCTCTGTCTGAGTGATGTCATTCAGGTGGCAGAAAGCCCAGGTGTCATCATCAGCTTTTTTTCACCCTCGACTTTCTTCTGTCATTGGACACCTCACAGTCTGAGTTTTCTGGGCATGTGTGCACATGTGCATGCAAAGTGAACATGCAGTATGAGCACGTGCACAGGTATGCACTTTTGCACATTGTAATAATGCAGGTGTTTAATGCTACACTGTAGGTCCAGTTGCACAGTGTGACCTGTGGCACTGTTGTGGTCAATCTGCGAGGTGTTTTAAATAGGCAAGCCCCAGGATTGGACTGTGGTGACTGATGGGCCACACTTTCCCTTCCTCGCTCTCTGCCTGTCTGTGCTTTTGCACTGCGATGATGGATGCCCAGCCCTCTGTAAATATAGCCCTGCCCCAGCTAGTTAGCATGGTTGGCATGATCCAGGCCGGTGGTCATAAGCTAAATATACATCCAAAATAAATACTTCCAGATTCAATTCTCGACGGTTGTTTAGACAAGCCGAAGAATATATCTCACAGAGAAAAACACTTTGTAATGAAGCATGGTTTAAAGTTACACAATCACAAAGCTTGTAAAGCGTAGAGTCAAACATTTTTCAGAGACCAGTGGAGGAAAACACTGCGGTTCTGCACCCGTCTACAGAAGTTTGCTCAGTGCTGCGGTGACCGTGGTGGCGAGTCACTGCTGTTGTAACAAGTCATTGCCATGGTTTCCATCCAAACTCTAAATTTTGCCTTGAAACCTTCTGATACAGAGGAATGGACGCTGTGGGTGGAGAAACACAGACAGGCAGCCAGTTGTGACCGCAGTACGTGACGCAAGTAGAGCAGCTATGATGCTAGTGTGGCTCTCGAGAGTTCACTCAGGTGTTAAGCTAAACGACCACACCTGCCTCATGTGGTGCAGACAGAAGAACAATGCCTCTTCCCACAGGTGACCTGTCAACACATACTTTATCAGATCAAACAGGCATCAATATAAACATTCACCAGCCCGGGACACTGTGCCACCATCAAATCTGAGAGCTGTTGTCTGAAAATAGGCCGCAGAGGTATTCAAAAGGGAGAAATAATTTAGATCTGGCAGAACAGGACAACAGAGTCTTTGAGAAAAGTTCAGAAGAAGCTTATCATGCTGCTGCCACTGTGACCGCACGGGTAGGATGGAATCTGGCTCTGTGAGAGTTTCCATTCTCTCCACAACAATAGAGGGCCTTCTCCGCCTGCTTCACCCGGCTGACTCGCAGCGCTACAGTCACCCAAACACGTCTCCAGTTTTTCTCCTCCGCTGCTGTCATGACTTTTATCCTACATCGTCACCTATGAAGTCAAGTGCTAATTATTTTACAAAGCTCATATCGGGCTCTCTAGGTTATTTGTCTCTCTGTGTCAGCCCTGTGATTGACTGGCGATCAGTCCAGGGTGTACCCCGCCTCTCACCCAATGACAGCTGGGCAGAGGTGTAAAGAGTACTGAAATATTCTACTCAAGTAGAAGTACTGTTACTTGAATGAAATTATAATCAAGTAAAAGTAGAAGTGCTTGTGTAAAAAATGTCTCAAGTAAAAGTAAAAAGTGTCTCACTTAAAGTACTTAAAGTACAAGTTAATTAGTTACTTTCCCACCCTGCTCATTTTTATAATAAACAAATGTATCCAAGGTTACCACACATGCATCCAAATGGAGTTGAATGAAACTACGCTTCTTGTTTTTGTGTGTGTTTCTGCCACTTTCAATCAGTGGATTACCATGAAACAGGCTTCAGGAATGTACATCCTGCAGTCTGCAAGGTCCTATGCATGCAGGTACTTCCTTGTAGGCATGCATGGTACACACATAATGGGGACCCACTGTTACGGCTGTATGTGTTCCCTGCACTGTTTGTCCCTTTTGCCTTTCTGTTGTCTTCCCAGCTCTTTTCTGCTGATTGCAAATGAGCTGCACCTGGCCTATTTAAGACACCAGCACTGACACCAAGAGAGGCTTCTGGAGTGGGGACTGCTGTCAGACTGGGATTCTGTGTTGTGTTCTAGTTGCATTTATTAGACTTCAGTTAATGATTCAGTTGTTAGTATCGTCTTCAATAAATCCCCTGGTTTTGACTTTATTAAGGTGTTTCCTGTGAGTTTGTTGGGTCAATTGTGGATATTTGTTAGCCCCATAGGGTCGCCTTAGGGTGGGGCGTAACCCCACTCATAAAAACATTGCTCTATAGCACAACTAGTGGCCAAAAACGTCACAGTGCACCTTTAAGTATGCAAAATAAAAATAAAAACTCTAGCTTCCTTCCCAGCATACATTTTGGCTTAGGTGATAGGCGTTAATAACAACATTATGCTGGGCCATGACAGTGTGACAGAGAGCATGATACCTAGACCCTGGACTTCAAATGGTTTTCAGTCACTGATTATTTCTACAACACCGACTCATCACAGTGTGTTCTGTTTGATGACATTTTATCACCCATTTTGTTGTCTCTTTCTGTTTGCCACCCAGCAACCATGCTTTATCTAGCTCATACCAGCCTACAAAACATTTTCCAAAACATACCTGTCTGACCTCTGATGTCTGTTTTTCCTACGTTGGTCCTGGATGCCATGTCTCCTTTATATCTAAATATTGCCAAGCCTTAGCAGTGCCGCTTAGTGCTGAAGGGAAGGTATGACAGAGAGCTCATTAATCTGTTATCGCACTGATACTCCACCCATCAACACAATAACAAACCTGACGACTTTAAGGGGCTGTCTTTAAACCCTGATAGGAGATGTTTTCCATTCTAACTTGTGTGCTTACTGGGGAAATCCTCTGTTAATCTGAAATGAAATATTATGGGAGACTTCTTGAGAATGAAAGCAATAACAAACTGTGTTTTTGGTTTACTTTAAATGACTAATGTGTGGCATGCTTACCTTGGCTCAGTCATGGAAAAAACACTTGGAAAATCACACATCACACCTGTCTGATACTTACCACAAACAAACCAGGGGCAATGACCTGCATGACAAACTATCCAGTCAACAAAACGTTAAGTTGAGGATCCTTCTCATATTGCTTGATTGCCTCTGTTCCTGCTTGTCTTGTCTTGTTAATGCCGTGGTTACTCCGACTACCTGGGTTAGAACGGCTATAAGGTACAATCAAAAGGGATCAACCCTGAAATTTATGTGCAGTAGTGACTTAAAACAGGAATGCAGAATCATGTTGGTATGAGAAGCCATTGACGCGGTGGGAAAGCTTTGGGAAAAGTCATTACACATGTAAAAATAAATCTAATTATCTATGTATGTCTGCTTCTTTAAAGCAGCCTTAATCAAAAGGTTTACACCGATCAGCCATAACATTATGACCACCTGCCTAATATTGTGTAGGTCACATCACACTGCCTCCGCCGGCTCGCCTTCTTCCCATAGTGCATCCTGGTGCCATGTCTTCCCCAGGTAAGCGATGCACCCGGCCACATGATGATGAAAACACGATTCATCAGACCAGGCCGCCTTCTTCCAGTGCTCCATGGTCCAGATCTGATGCTCACGTACCCATTGTAGGCGCTTTCGGTGGTGGACAGGGGTCAGCATGGGCACCCTGACAGGTCTGCAGCTCAGCAGACCCATACACAACAAACTGTGATGCTCTGTGTGTTCTGACACCTTTCTGTCAGAACCAACAATGGCTTTGTCAGCAATTTGAGCAACAGTAGCTCTTCTGTTGGATCAGACCACAAGGGCCAGCCTTCTCTCTCCATCTGCATCAATGAGCCATGGACGTCCATGACCCTGCCGTCGGTCCCCCGGTTTTCCTTCTTTGGACCACTTTTGGATGGTCCTGACCACTGCAGACTGGGAACACCTCACAAGAGCTTCAGTTTTGGAGATACTCTGACCCAGTTGTCCAAGTCATCAAAATTTGGCCCTTGTCAAAGTGGCTCACATCCTTAGGCCTGCCCATTTTGCCTGCTTCCAACTCATCACCTTCAAAGACAAAATATTCACTTGCTGCCTAACATATCCCACCCACTGACAGGTGTCATTGTAAAGAGATAATCAATGTAATTCAGTCGACCTATCAGTGGTCATAATGTTATGGCTGATCGGTGTATATCAAAATTGATCAAATGACCAAGTGCATGTGAAAGGGTTTGAGAATTATCACCATACGTTACAGTTTCCCAATGCTGTACAGTTAGTTTTAGTTTAGTGTCTTTCAACTCATTGTTTCGGTTTAATGGGACAGAAAACATTATTGTTTTTGTTTATTCTCAATGCTCATGCTCATCGTTAAAAAGCCAGATAATGGGGCTCTGGTTTAGCTCAGTGGGTCAAGCATGCACCCCATATACAGAGGCCACAGCCCCCCATGCAGCAGCCGCAGGCTCGACTCCTGTCCACGGCCCTTTGCTGCATTTCACCCCTAACTCTCTCCTCCCAATATTTCCTGTCTCTCTTCAGCTGTCCGAAAAATATTGGCAAAATGCCCCCCCAAAAAAGCCAGATAGTGGGGAGCTTGTTTGGCTCAGGCGCCCAATCCACAGAGGCAAGTCCTCGCCACATCAAGTTGGCTCGACTCTGACCTCGGCCCTTTGGTATATTTCATCTCCCCCCTCTCTATTCCGTATATTTCCTGTCATATCTTCACTGTACTATCAATAAAGTTAGAGGGAAAAAAAGGCAGATATTTTTCCCAAGAGTTTCAGTAGACAAGATCTAAGTTAAAAGACCAGTGAGTATTGGAAAAGGGGACATGCCTCCTCTGGTTTACAGGTTGGATCCGCGAGAGGCAAAAACTCCATCATGTGTGTTATAAAGACTGGATCGTTTTATGCCTGTGACAAGGTGTTTTTATTGCTTGACACCAGTGTTATGGTTGTTTGTTACATCATCATTTGTTGGGAAGGAAACCAAATAAAGAAGCATGACAACACTCTCGGTTGCCTTTATAAAGAGGATGATGTTTAAAATTGCAGTTGGTTAAAAAATGGTTCCTTGTTTCTAAAGAAACTCCACCCAAAAACTGTGAAATCATTATCATACTAAGCGTGTGACTTCATGTATGTGAAAGTTTCATTTTCTCTTCTGTCTATATTTAGAACTGAGAAAGTGCTGCTACCTGTTAACTTTGACCCACTTAATCACTAATACAACACTTGATGAGCAGGACAAAGTACAAGCAATGACGTCCACCTTCCCTTGAAGTTCGTCACTTTCTATCTCTGCTTCTTGTCCCCATCTCTGTCACCTGTTTGGCACTGCCCTGCCGCTGACCTGTGGTGACGCCGCATGGTTGCCCGTATATTGATGTACTGCAGGATCTCAAGTCCTCCAAAGCATACCACGGATTTTCCAGACCATGTTTGAGATTCCACACACTCCACTTGATGCGAAAGCCAGCTATACAGACTCTTAAGTGAGAGAAGGGAAACATAAATATGTCTGCTTCCTCAGAAAGCTGTGAGGCTGGTGCATTACTGTAATTGCTTTCTGCTCTAAAGTCTATTAGGTGTGTTATTAAATGTCTACAGTCTTTGAGGCCAAGGCCACCCTGCCGTGACTCATTACTTTTACCTCATGCTGGAGGAATCCAGTGACCCATACATACCAACACATAACGGATCTGACCACTGAACGAGACCAAAGGTTGATTCCCAGGAGATTCCCCTACTTTAATATCTGCCAGACCTCTCTGCAGTTGGCGGGTATCCATGCGGGATTATATCTCTGTCCAACTCAAGCGGAGAAGCAATGAAGCAAATAGCTGACATGGCTGGTATCAATAAGAGTCGAGACATGTCATCAGCTCGGAGTGATTCAGGATGGAGGCAGCAGAGAGCTTGTTCCTGTCGATAACTCATCTCTCTCTCACACACACATGCTCTCAGTCTCTCTCTCCTCATTCCTTCCATTTCTCATTGATCTGCTATCCAGGTCCTGCGAGGAAGAGGACGGGTAAAGTGATCAGGGTATGACATCATCCTTTGGCTACCTCATCCTCAACTCCGAGTGTGTTTATGTGTGCCCCAGTCTTTAAGAGGAGAATAGACTCATACTTGATGTAAGAATTTCCTCCCTAGACATGAGGGGTCCTGGGACACGAAAGGGATGAGAAAAGTCTAGACTAATAAATGAAAACATCTCCATTCGAAGCTCTTTTCTGTCTGTTATGATGTATTATTTGCAGCTCATATAACAGTTAGAGTCTGGAGAGTCTCGGTGTGATTAAGGACTTGCCAAAATCAGTAATTAGAAACACATGGAGTAGTACAGGTGAGTCATGTAAAACTTTATGGCTGATGAATATCCTTTACAAGAGTTGTGGCTGAAGCAATCCCAGGACATGACGCGCAATGTACTCAGTCAGACAGGTAGGCACACCACCTGGTGGAGAGAGGAGGGCCTGTATGACACACAGGGTCGGCACACGCACACAGGACGTGCAACAGAGTTATTGTTATGCTCTGCGGTTGATAGGCAACCAGGTGAATGCTGGAAGGCAGGGTTTCAGGTGTGCAGCGGCGTCTCCTTTCTCTTATCTCCCTCCTCTTGCTTCACTCACAGGCTTGTCACAATCAGCACACTGGCACCCTCTAACCCCGCCCACTTCCTGCTGGAGGAAAGCCTTTTATAGGCATTAACCTGGGCGCAGGGGTGAGGCATGCCCTTGAGATAAACAGAAGTGAGTTTAAGTCGATGTCTCTGTTTAAACTGCATTTCTTTTTCAGTGTCCTCTCCCTTTTTATGGCCACTCATGATCACAAAGCCAGAGTTTGTCTTGGGTGGTGGTATCCGGCAATAAACAGGTTTTGCTGGTAGACATCAAACACGGACAGGAAATCTAAACCCCTCAGAACTCTGATCCAGCATTTTTGTACATTTTTCAGACTGATATTTTGGTAGCTCTTTGCTTCTTCAAAATAAAAGTCTGTTATCATTTGGATGAATATAAGATATACAGCCAAGTAATTGTTTCCAACCTGGGGGGGCCCGTGACAAATCTAAAGGTTGCTTAATATGGTTAATTGGTCATTATTAAGATGATGTAATTTGTGTTGACTTTTCTTTAATCCTTTTCTTGTGAAATACATACATAGGGCTTAAACCTATTACACAAGCAGACACTGCTTAATTTTAATAGCTAACAAACCAACAAGAGCGAACAGGAGAAGAGTTTAAAATCACGTTCGGCCCCGATTTAAATCACTGGCCTGTCTGCTCAGATTGACCTCTCTCAGGACACAATGTTAACCATAAAAGTTTCCAGCCAGACGGAGGTTACTAATTTCAATGTCTGACAGGGACCAGACATCCACCTCATGATCTGGTTTCCTCCCTTTGATCGATACCTCACACACAGAGACAGTCACGTACAGACACTGACCCGTAAAACTCTTTTATTTGTCACTGAGTCGGCAACACACTCATCATTAGTTCTTCACCTTTATAAGCTATTGACATCTAATCTCTGCCCGCACACGCTACTCGCTGGTGAGTGTCAGGAAGCACATTGCACATTTTATTCCAAACACCGTACTTATCATCACTTTATCGCCTGTTATCATGCCACCCACTCTTTTTCTACATTCCTGATATCAGAAAGACAATGAAGAGCGGACTTTTCCGTTGACCAATCAGCCCCCCAGAGGGTCTACATCAAATGTGGCTTTGGAGTCAACTCACCCACTCACTCCTGGGTGCGGCAGGGATGATGGGACTCCTACGGTGTGTGTGTGTGTGTGTGTGTGTGTCCTCACACTGTGGGGTAAAATAGTGGTTACAGAACCATAACAATAACAGATGAACTGGAAAAAGCCCAGAGCCCATCCGAATGATGTCATTGTGTCTGATTTGTGTGTATGTACGATTGGAATTCTACACAGTCTCCCACGAAGAGGTGGATGTGTCTAAAAAAGGCTTAATTACCACCACTAAGAAAATAGCAACATTTTTTTTTTCTTTTTGCAGACTTTAGTGACAGGCTTTTGTGACTATATGGCCAAAAATGGTTTTATAATCAATGGACGTTTTACATACTGAACAATAAAGCCACACTATGCTTGGATCTGTTTGAAGAAGTAGCTTTAATGCATTATTTCTTGGAACAGGCCCAAGGTGTGTGGAAGTCAGTGTGTTTGTCTGGAAGTGATTAAGGCGTGCCGGGAGGTTTACACAGATTAGTGTGCGCTCCCAAGGTGTGTCTCGTAATCGTTATCCAGGTGATGAACAGGATCACAACTATAAACTAAGTAAATATTGCATTCTACTGTCCGTTTCAGATGAGGAAGCTGTAAAGTGTCGGTTCCTGTGTGAGTCATTCTAAAATTTGAAATTGTACCTGAGTGATATGGCGAATATTTCTGTCTGACAAACTTGGCGGCCACGTCTCACTTAAATGACTTGCAATATTTACACAGATTTGGTGTCCTTCCTTAGTAACATGCTGGCTTTTGTAAGGATTAAGCCAGTCTCTTTTTAATCGACATCACAGCCTCTCTCCGCTCCTCCTGATAAAAAGCCATGGATGTAGTTTTTTTTAAGGAGTGATGTTGAAACAGGTTTCCAGTGCCAAATAACGCACATGCCTAGACTACATTTTGCCAGGTGCTGTCAGTGTTCCCCTCCAGATGTGTTCAACCAGGCTACACAGCCACACATTTACACACTAATGCCCCTCTCAGCTACTGGTCAGACTTCTCATTAGTTTTACTGCCATCCACATCAAAGACAGGGAAGGCAGATTTTGTCCTTATGGACTAACCAATAAGGCCCTGGTTTCACTTTACAGGGTCAGGTTTTGATTAGGAAATCATTTAACTGTTTTACTGTGACTGGGTCTTCTCACGGAAGGTTAGCAAAGTTAGACATACCTTCTCAATGGGACTTCCTGTGCTGCTTCAGTGGTCTGTGGCACCCTCCAGTGGTCCCAGTAGTAAAATGTCCTGCTATAAATTCACAGTTGCCAATAGGGGATGTATTTTCATACTGAATATTAATGTTTTCTCAGAGCAAATGTAATGATAAGTGACATAGTGACTCAAAATTGATTTTAAAACCACTCATATGTTGACATGTTGGTATCATAAATTAAAGCTAGAGTACGTTATTTATTTTAGTTGTGAGGAATGGCATTAGTGTTTTTCCAATTAGGAAATTGTAAAAACTTAAGCTTAGTTTGCTGGTCTTCTAAAGTGGCCTACCCCAGCTTTGAAGTTAATTTATGATGTACTCCGTCAATAGTGACAATGCCATCAAAGATTGAAAGAGCTGTGGTGTGATGTGAAAAAAAGTTTTTCTCTTCAAAGCTGGAGCTGGCCAACGTGTCATGAGGAGCGGTAACAGTGTCTGTACAAATGCTTTTTCTTATAACAATGTAATCTCTAAAGATGTTACTGTAATGAATATTTCATCCAAAAGTTTTGCTATACAATATAAACTAAAAAAAAGTATAATGACAGTACAGTTCTAGTATTTAACACCTAACTTGCATTATCTGGCTAGCTAATTGATCATGAGATCATTAACTATAGAAATAATCTTCATACAAAGAGATGAGGGCATGAAAAAAGAGCAATAAATGTGACATTTTATTAGCATTATATTTAAAGACATCATGTGCACAAACTCACTCATCCAATACAACAGAAACACAATAATAAAATAAATATGAGGTTCTTTTAAAACAGTTTTTTTTTTAAAGCTTTTTGTTGTTGAAGTACACACATCAGTAAATAAGTAAACTTGTTGCTTTGTAGTGCCTGTGCATTACATCTGAACTTTGTTTATGATCTTACCCGGTATCAAAAATGAAAAAAAAATTCAATAAATCATTTAAGATTTAGGTAATAATCTAACGTACGCAAACAAGAAAGGCATATTCTCACTTCTTTTCAAAACCATTATCTCATGAATCATATGTCTTCTGTTAAAGCAGCCTAGGAAAGAACAAGCAACAGCAAATGAACAACAAAATTATTGCTATCTTGAGTTGCAATTTGAAAACTCAAATAACATTACAGGCTAACATTAGACACCCCCTCTGTACACTGTGTATTTAAAACCCAACAGGCTCCAGGAAGGCGGCCTCTATCCTCTATTTCAGGACCTTTTACCCCCTGGTGGGGGTAGGTTAGGGGGATGTTTGTGGTAATAGTCTGGTGGAGTGGGATTTGGGCTTGCATTCATCCCTGTAGGGACATAATACATACTCTCTAGGTAGCTCTGGTCCAGTGGTGGATGGTTCTGGGGCTCTGGCTTGGACCCCTGTACAGAGGGATTCCTGTAGCTGACGCCAGGCCCACTTGGGTGCATTGTTGCTGCAGCAGAGGGCTCAGGATACCGGGGTGGTTGGGGCTGAGCCTGGGGGTGAGCTTGAGGAGCAGGAGCTGCATAGGGCATGTACTGCGGAGCAGGGGCATACATGTTGGGGTTGTGGAGAGATGGGTAGGGTGCTGCTGAAGGAGGATACAGGCCTGAATGTGACATTGCTTGCTGTGGGATAAGCACTTCCACATATTGGCCAGTCTCTGGGTCAAATAACATTTTCCTTAGTGGCTGCACAGGCACCTCAATATAAAAGTACTTCCCTGTTTCAGGATCCAGAAGCACTCTGCGAGGTGCTTGTCCAAAGCTACTCTCTGAGTACAAACTGGAGCTGTCACCCCCATATTCAGAGCCATAGGAAGGCCCCAGACTTTGAGGGCCACAAAGGTACTGAGGATCCATAGGTGGAAGGCCAGGAGAGTGGCCATGGACAGGATCACTGTAAGGAGCCCCAGCCATGCCTTGTGGCTGTTGGGGTGATCTGTGGACAGGGGCCCGTCGAGGGTCAATATGCTGTGATGCCTGCAACAGGCGGTCAGCAGGACAGGCATGCATGAGTGAGGGATGGGGAGGACAGGGAGGAGGATGTTGAAGAGGCTGATACATGGCTGGTGGCTGGCTTGGACCGAGAGGACTTGATTTTGGAGATCCGGGCTGGTAGCTCATTGGCTGAGGGTCAGATCTGCTCTGGTACGGACGAAGAGGGGGCTGGGTGACTGAGTAGGGTATTGCCTGGCCTGGAGAGTGTGTAGGGGCAGGGGGGGTGAGGTTATGGGGGCTGTGGTGATGATGAGGAGGGGTAAGACCAGGGTGGGAAGGGCAGCCAGTTGTGCAGGAGCAGGGAGGTAGGCGGGTGGAGGGTTGATAACGGTTTGACCTCCTGGTGGTCAGATCTGGGAGCATGAGGGGACTGAAGCTCTCTCTTTCATCATAGCTTGGAGGATCATCTGAGGCATAAAAATGCAGGTCTTCTGTCCTCTGGGAGCGCTCACTGGAGAGTGATCTGTGGCATGTCCGCTGTGTGTAACCTGGCACTTGTGTTGTGGAAACAGGATTTGGTTGTTTTACCTTGTTTGAAGCTACAGGCATAGCTTGTCCGTGAGTGTATGCCATTCTGGGATACTGTTGTTGGATGTCTGGATCCATAACAGCTGGCTGGATTGGCTGGTTGGCTCCAGCTGGGGCGGGTGCAGGGACTTGGTTTGCATTTGGATCAGAAGCTGGACCGGGATCTGAGGTCAAAACTGGGCCAGTGGTTGTTGTTGTTGGAGCTGTAGCCATGGTTGTGACTTTTTGTGTAAAACTAGAGCTCTGAGGGGAGGTACCCGGTAATTGCTGTTGACCTCTGTCAGTAGATGCCTCTGTCTCTGATGATGCTGTTGACTGGTTTGAGAGATTGGTGATGGTAGTAGCCATTGTTTTGCAAGGAGGAGGTTTGATGCTGGATACTGCAGACACAGCTAGTTTTCTTGCACCATGTGACGTTGATGTGGACTCATTGGATATCTTTCTATAGATTGTCGGTGATGATACTACAATTGTTTGGGATCTCTCCTCACTTTGTGGCTTTATAGTCGATGTCGTTGCTGATGGTCTCTGTGCTTCATTTGGCATTGCTCCTGAGTCTGCAGGTTTAAATTTGCAGCTTGGTTTTGGAGGCACAGCTGGCTTTTGAGAGTTTTTAGCGATAGATTTCACTTCTATGGTTTGAGGCCTGTTGTTTCCTGTAGCGTTTATAGGTATATCTTGTTTCTGTGCTTCTTTAGACAGTGACTTAACCTCAATTGGCTGAGGTCTGAATCTTCTTACTGCCGGGGATCTTGGGGGGAAGGTTGGATCTAGTCTTTTCACCGCTTCAAAATCTCCTAGTTCCTTCTGTTTGGGAGGAGGTTGTGTTTGTTCGTGCATACTCCTTAGAGGAGAAGCACTTTTTTGTTTTGCTGTGTCTTTTACTGGAGGCTTCATGCCTATTCCCTCTTCTTCTCTGGCCTTTGTAAGGATGTCTATGTTTTCACACACTGCTGAGGGGCCGGATGTGGTAGATGAGGATGAAAATGTCCTTTCTCTGTGAGACTCGAACTGACCTCCATCTGAAAAAGCTGTGGTCTGAAGGGGAATCTCCAGGCAGTTAACATGCTTACGGGGAACCCCTTTACCTCCGGCAGTATTCTGGTTATCACCCACCACTGCTCCAATATCAGCTTGGTAGCCTTTCTCCTTTAATAGCATGGAAACTGAGTGACCACTGCTACCAGGGGTACTGCCAGGGGTAGCGGGCCCGGGTGAAGGTGAAGCAGCTGGGGCTTGTGGTTTGGTAGAAATCTCTTCCTGGGCTGAAGGTGCAGATGTCTTGGTATTGCTGGATCCATCCCTTATCAACACTACAGCAGTGGACACCTCTCTTTCCTTACTGGGCTGTCTGGGTAGGCTTCCCAGCATGGGAGGTTTTCTATCAGTTCTAACCACAACTGGTTTGCCCTCGTTGTCAGACACTCTATCCATAACTGTAACAGCCTCTTGTCTTAAAGCTGCCATATTTGGATCATGTTGACATGGCGTGGAAATTTCTGTTCCTTTAGTTGAGAAATTCATTGTGTTTGCATTTGAAGACATCTGTGATTCTCTGCTGAAGTCCATGGTAAGTTTTGGAGAAGCCTGGGGTTTGTCATTAGGGTTCTCTGAGTCTTCCTTGGTGCGCAAAATTTTACTTTTCTCTTCTTTACAGCAAACAGCCTTACATTCTATTTGCATTGGCTGTGGACGAAGAAGAGGATTTAGTTTGCTCTGAAAAGGTGGGGATAATGTTGGCAGCTTTGAGTCTTGTACCTCCTCTTTCTGTTCTTCTTTCCTCTCCACCCTGTACTCTTCTTTCCTTTCCTCCACACTCTCCTCCCTTAGCTCTTGTCTTGCCCTCCTCACCTCCTCTGCTTTGATCTCTTCCCTCCTTTCCTCTTTTACTTCGTCCCTCCTTTCTTGATTAAAGTGTTCAATCCTCTCTTCATTCCCAGTTGATGGCATTAAGCCACCAGTTGCCTTGAAGGACAGATTATATGTGTTTTTTACAAGCCGCCTCACATCTCTAACTTTGTGAATGGGGACTTTAACTTGATTATTCTCATTTCCTTCCTCCTCCTCCTCTGTTCTGTCAACACTGAAGTCTCCCCTTTCCTCCTTTTCTCTGAAAGACATATCTGGTAAAAAATCCTCAGGTTTGTGTTCTGCCTCCGGTGTGAGACAGACATTTAGGGAGGCTTTCTTTTTCTCCACGGCTTTGAGTGTGATCTCCTGTGTATTTGATGTATAGGCGCCCTTGTCACCCTGTTGCAGTTGTTTATGGTCCTCTGTGTTTTCACATTCCTGGTCTCTATTTGTCGTCCTGGCCTGCGTGCTGCTGGCTCTAGTGACAGAAGGAGCTCCTGTGTTCCCGGCAGTGGCATTTGCTGACTCACCACCCTCCCTTTCGTCCCATGTTTTACTGTCGTTTACTCGTTGTACTTCATCTCTTGACTGTTTACTATCAAATGGAACTCTCAATTCTGATTTATTTTCAGATCTTAACAAGGTTGCATTCCTGATTTGAGAATCACCCTCTTCACTCTCAGTCTGTGAAAAGTTAACACTTCTGCTGCTGTTTGAAGAACTTGGCCGGTTACTTGATTTCACTCCAAAGCTTTTTGGTGGTTTGGCTTCATCGTTTATGATTGATTCTCCTCTCACAAAAAGACCCTCTGATGAAAAACTACAATCTGATTGAAGGCTTGAACTCAGAGTAGGTTTTGGAGACTCTTGGAGTAGTGACTCTGTATTCTCTGTTGGTGGGCTGTTTTCCTCAAAAGTAGGGCTTTCTTCTTCTTCTGCCTGCTCATTAGGTTGTTTATCAACACTTTGCATCTTCTTGGACAAAACACTTTTGATGAGACACGTAGCCATCTTGGTTTTAGTACATGACTCATCCACAGAAGCAGATTTCTGGAGTTTGGATTTTCTTTCATTTTGTTGGTTTGGCTCAGGGCTGCTCTCAGATGGGTAGCATTCTTGCATTGCTGGTGGAGTACTGTGCTGTCTCATGAATGTCTCACTGGAGTGACTCTCTAGAGAGGGGCTTTCCGCCATCACTGGTACCCCAGGACTACTGTTTTCACTGCTCTCATCTTGCTTCCCATCAGCATTATTCTTCCTCTTCAGCTGGATCTGTCTCTTTGGCACTCCTCTTCTCATCTTCCTAGAGTCGTCTCTTTCCACAGCAACATCTACACACTCAAAGCTGCCCATCTCATAGCGCCTTGATGGATCTAGGCCATCTGAGTAGTACGCATATGGTTGCTGGAAGGAAAGTTCATCATTGTCTAGCTTTTGAGCAGAACCCCTGAAGTCAGCATAAGCAAGCCAGGCGGCATTGACCCCAGCTGGGCTCTCCTGGGTAGATGGTTGAGAAATGTTGGTAGATGAACGGTGGCTGGAGTTGTACATGTCAAGGTAATCTACCTCAGGGCTTGACAGGCTGCTGAAAGCCACATCTGTAAACCACTTCACCTCATTGTCTGCCTCATCAAGCTCACTTCCCATGCTGGAGCTGGAACTCCGGCAGGGCCTGTTTGCAGCCACACGTCCAGTAGCAGTGTTCTTGTTCTGCAGTGCGGGAGGTTGAAGCCGTCTGCTAGGACCGACACCCCTGGTGTCGTGTTGGGAAGCAAGCAGACTATGTTGCTGTAGTCGTCTGGTGGCAAGCAAGCTCTCTGAAAAGGAATGCGCTGTTGGCAGTCCCTGACGAATCTCTCTGCTTGTGGGAGCTGTTCTGCGACTCGCAGGCCCTTTTCTATTCCTGGCATTGAATGACAGCTCAACCTGTTCCCCTCTGTAACTAGCGTCCCCCTGCCACCCCTTCCCCTTTTCAGGAACCCGCTCCTCCCTCTTTTGCTCTCTCTCCATCTCCCTATCCCTAAGCCTCTCCCTACCTACCTCTCTATCCTCCTCCAGCTGCATTTCCCTCTCCTTGTCCAATTGCGTTCCTAGCCTGACCCACTGAGCCTGGCTATTACTGTCAACTGGGACAACATTTGGGCTTTCCCTATTTGTCACCACTTTCTTTAAATTACCACTTGGTGAGGATGCTACAACCTGAGAGGGGCTACGGCTTCTGTTCTGCCACTGTCTGTATGGTTTCTCTGGGGCTATGATGTGGACAGGTGTAAACCTGGTTAGTGGTGGAGAAGGAGTCCGCCTTCTGTTTACATGGTGTGCCATGTCCTCTGTAAACCTCTCTCTGTTTTCACTTCTAACTCTGGTTGAGAGCTGTTTTCTTGTTTGCTCAGGTGTGCAAGCTGGTTTTAATGAGCTGCTTCTTTCAGAAGTCAGGGAGTTATTAGTGAATTGTGGCTGTGGGTTTTCCAGTCCTTGCGGAGGTGAGTTGGATGTAGCTTTGTGCACAGTTGAAATGTTTGGAGTCCTGGCTTGAGAAACAATAAGATTGGGGGAAGGAGACTTGATTTCAGTGGGAGGTTTATTATCAGTATCTTCTCTCTGAAAAAGGGTGGGACTGATGGCTTGTTTTTTTGCAGAGGAAGCCAAACTCAAGTTTTCCTGCGGATTTTCTTCCTTTGGTGTTTCTTCTACTTCTGTGTTTTGTTGTTTCAGTGAACTGTCAACCTTCCCATCAGCTGATAAAGGTGAAATAGATACAGGTGAATGAATTGCAACCAGTGGTGATCTGCTTTTGCTTTCAACTACAACTGATGTGTCACCTTTGACCAACCCAAATGAGGGTGAAACACTTTCTTTTTCCAAATGTGTTGGGTAATCTTTTTCTCTAATATCAACTGATGACAAATTATCTTTAACATCAGGTGTATTTCTTAGAGGAGAAGCAGGCTGTTTACAATGAGGGTTGTACTCTGTGGAGAGGTTTGCTGGTGAATGCTGATACCTGTGCTCAAGAGAAGGGGCAAGTGGTGATGGAGCTTCAGTTCTCTCCTGAGGTGAGGGACTTTGATACTTGTCAGATGAAGGGGTTTGATATCTTGGCTCAGGTGAGGGAGTTTGATGGTTTGGCCTTGGGGAAGGTGTTTGGTACCTAAGTTGATGTGACAGAGTTACTTCAGGCTGCAGGACAGAGCTTGTGAAGCCTGATATATGAGGTGAGTCTCGTGGTGTACCAGTAGATTCTGCTGTACTGCTCTGTAAACTGTCTCTGCTTGGAGTAGGGCTTCTTGCTTCAGGGGACACTAGTGTCCTATCAGGCTCAGGGGTGGAGAGACAAAGGAGCTCTGGAAATGGGGGACTGTCCCTGTCCTCAGGCTGAATGACAGAGTAAGAAATTCCTGTGATAAGAGGGGATGAATTGAGGCTTCTTGATGAGGCAGAATCAAAGTGAAACTGCTGGAAAGGAGAGGCTGATGCTGACTTCACCTCAGAAGACCACTCTCTTCTACTGCCTTCAGGTGAGGATGCTGTAATCCTGATTTCAGGCGAGGGAGCAGTATTTGTAACCTGTATGGGAGAGCAGTTGCTTGTAACTTCAGGTGATGGAGATAAACTATAACTTATTACAGGTGAAGACACCTGTGTCCCGATTTCAGAAGGCGTTGAAATGTGTCTTATTCGATGTGAGGGGCCAGGAGAGGGAGTTCTTGTTTCAGTTTTAGCCAGAGAAGCAGCACTGAACAGGCAAGGTGAGGGAGCTTTGTTTTCTAATTCAGGTGAGGTTCTATGCTCCAAAGGCTCAGGATATGTTGCTATTGAAATGATGGGTGAGGGAGGTGTGTATCGTGGGGCAGGTGTAGACACAGTACTGATGGGTTCAGCTGATAACCTTGTATCTTGGCTCTCAGGGGTAGAAGTGGTGTCTCTTCCTGCAGTGGAAGGATTTGAAATCAGCTCAGGGGTGTAGGTAGAAACTTCGACTTCAGGCGTGGAGCCTCTGCTGAAGAGATCAGGCAGGAAGATCCTCCTTCTTAGCTCTGGAAAAGGAGATGATGCTTGTGTATCAGGGGAGTCTGACCTATTCTTTAGTACAGGAGACTGATCTGTAGAATCTCCTGAGTGGGGTGATAACTCTCTACCACTGGATGAAGGTAAGGGAGATGAAAGGCTGGCTCTAGATTCAAAGGTCGATTCTGAAAAATCTTTGGTTGTGGGCTCAGGTGAGGGACTTCTGTGTTGATTTAAGTAGCTGATTCTAGGCTCAGGTGAGACTTGTGTTACTGTAAACTCAGCAGAAGATTCACTATTTACTGATTCAGAGCAGAGGTTGACACTATTTCTAGGTACAGGGGAGGGATTTGGAGGTAAAGACTGATGTGAGGGGTTGTTGTGTTTATCTTTGAAGGTAGGGGTGATTCCTCTTGGTTCAGCTTCTGAACAAGCTTGTCTGGAATTAGGTGGCGAAGGTGAACATCTCTTTTCAACTGGGGAAGAAGATAAGGATGAAGCTCTTGCCACTGGACTGTGGGTATTGGGATTGTTATGTCCAGGGGATGGGGTCCTCTCACCAGTGTTGAGGACGTCAGATGATGGGCTACCTGCACTAAGCTGAGGTACCAGGAATTTGCTTTTTGGTTCTGAATTTAGGCTACTTTCCTCAGAAACTTCTGGATGCCCTGAACTCAGTTCCCCGGTCTCTGGCTGTCTCCCCTGTGAGGACTCGCTCTGCAAAGTGGGGCTGCAAAGCCTTTCTCTTGAATCTTCAAAGCCCTCCTCTCCTTCACTAGAGCCCTGTGCAGTGTGATAAGAGCCTGATGAGTCGTTTAGATCATCCACCAGGGGTGATGCAGCAGCTGTCCCCTCCACCTCCCTCTGAGGAGGGACAAAAGCCCCTACAGCAGGGCTGCTTGAAAGAGAGGTCGACTCACAGTCGTCTCCAAAAATGTCACACAGGCAGGTGGTCTCAGAGATGGCACTGCTTTGATTAGGGACGTTAATGATGTCAAAGATTTCAACGTGGTTAGGGGTCCCGTCACGATGGCACAGGGAGAAGGTGCGGGGCGCACTGCGCAGGAAGGAGTAGCTGTCTCCCTGGAGAGTCCAGCTGTCCATCGCTTTTCCACCAGCTCCAAATTATCACTGTGGCCAGTCCAGTCTGCTCGTCTGGTTTGCTCTGGGCTCTGTTCCTGGACTAGAAAAAAAGATATGTTCACCTGGAGTGTGTTGTTTATTTAATTTGTATCATCAGTAACACTGAGAGTCAAAAGCTAAGTAAAAAGCACATATAAAGACTAAAACATTGTTGTTTCTGTGTTGTTAGCTTGCCAACAGCAAACTTAGCTTAAACCCTTAAAAAGTTCTGAGAATACCTACAGCACACAGAGTAACTGTAAACCTCCAAAAGGCCTTCAGAGCATAAATATAACTGTCACTATGCCCTAAAAAAGCAGAGGTGAGCAACTTGAAATGAACACAAGAGTTTATGCCAATATTCTATAAGTATTAACTAAGTATTGGTACTTGAAATTCACTGTATCTACACATATGCCTTCATCAAGCTACAGCAACTACTGATAGAGCGACTGCTCCTTGTGCATGTAGAAAAGACAGAATGATTGGTACTTTACCTTTGGCCAATGATGAGGCTTTCCAAAGGGCATTGAGTTCCTCTGTGTTGCAATATCTGCTCCTCATCCAGTGAACCGTCTCTAAAATCCACAGCTGAATCCAGGACTGAGCAACGTGGTTCAGCTCAGTATGACAGTGCCACTCTGGCTTGACAGCTTCAGAATGCAAAAGGCACAGCCATGTACCAGACTTGAATAGGAAAAGCAAAGAGGGGCATCCCACTCAGGCCCATTTCATCCTCTAATGCTCCCATCTCTATTTCTGCCCCTCCCTTCTGAGCTGGCCTTAGGGAAATTGCTTACTGAGTCTAACCTGGATCTTTTTTCTTCTCCAGGCTGGAGTTTGGTTGGACATTGGCTTTCCTGTGTGAGCTGGGATGGGGTGCAGTGCTGGGGGTGGGTGGGTTTATAGTTAGCAGCAGGTGCTGATCCGGCCAGGATGGATGAGTGCGCCTGGAATCTGACACTTAGAGCCAGCACAGTCACAGGGCACCTCTATATATAGACCTATACTATCAAGGCCAGATAGCCTTAGCTTTAGCTGTTTGCCTGGGCACGCTGGTGGGGAAAAAGAGGGAATACAGAACTTGACATACAGCCCACACATTGTCCACTTAAAAGTTACATAAAAGGTTATACTTCAGTAATGTACTGTAGTTAATGCATGCTTGTATTTATGTGAGTATGTATACTGTATTTGTTTGCGTGTTTAAATGCTAAGCAGTAGCTGAGTTACAACAGGTTAAAGGTTGACACAGACCACCCGACTTTGACAGCTAACATGCATAACTCCTGTGCATGTATGGTGGCTAGCAACACTTGCATAACATAGGAAAGGTGCTCTCACATGTTTTAAGTCACGTTTTTCTTTCAATGTCTGGATATTTTGCTTACCTGAGCACTACAGCCAATAAGAAATCAAAATGTACATTTAAGCTTCTCTGTCATATGGCCACAAATAAAAAAAAATCCTCAGGATCAAGTCATTTCATTGTACTTATTATTTGTGCTACAATACCATTGCCCCCTCGGCCACACTGAGGCTGTCTGGGCATGTCTGATTGTAGTGAGTTTGGATAAGCCCTTTGTCCCTAACCTAATACCTCATGAGATTACCATTCATGCCCAGTCATTAAGTCATTCAGGGCAAGCCAATGGAAAATCTTTGATGGAAGCCCCGATTGAAAGTTGCATAAGGCTGTGACTAAATATATATTTTACTGTATGTATATAGTATCAAAAAGTTAAAAGATCACTCTTAACAATGTCAACAATCTCTAAAATATATGTCCCCTTTTCTGACTGAAGTGCCATACATTACAAGTGCATTCATTTTTAGTGTGGCTAGACATACTGTGTCCTTGACCTTAACAACATGTATATTATTGTATTACACCATTAATTCAGTATCAACTTATTATTGTTTATAGACAAGTGTTTATAGACTCCAGATCCCCTTTTATGATAAGCCCTAAATGATTTCATATTTCACTGGAGGCTCTAATGGCATGACAAACATGAACCATGAATTCCCATTAACAGTTAATAAGGACATATAATTAGAAGTCATACAGTAAACTAGTGTACACTATTTCATTATGTGTTATAAATAAACTGAAATTATTTGGGAAACACAGTGAAAATAAGAAACATGGTCATTTAGGTACAGTACAGCTTTAAAAGGTTGGAGAGAACAGTATACTATGTATGTGTTAATACATGTAGCCTACGTGCTGGTAAGACAGTGGGAACTTAAGAGGAAGGAGCAGCCGATAAATTTGAACCTCTGTGGTTATGGCAGCACAGAAGCCTGGAGTAGGACTCAGAGGGAAAGAATGATGAGCACTTCAGCAATGGGGAGCTTTAGTCTACATCACTGATAGATCAGTCAGTCTGCTCAAGTCCGCAGAAGACCTCACCCACCCTCAACGCTAGCAATGCAACACACCAATAAGCTGTGCATAAAAAATATGTTGCGAGGATCTATAAACCTACAAACATATGACAACCTTCTATATCAAGGGGCTTGGAAGAGAGGCTGATATCCACTGTCCATATGTTGTCTGGCATAACACCTTTTTATCTGTGGTAATAAATAAACATGACTAGCTGTTTAAAATGCATTATGGCTACTTTCCTGCTTGTGTTCTATCTGTGGGATATGATTCTAAACAAGGGACCAGTCACATGATGGGTTATTCAAGTGCTAGTATCTATGACAAACAGTAAGACTATAAACATAAGCCACCTTTTTTGAACTGACCTAGTTGCTCTTTTAGGACTGGATTTACATTGCATGGCCAAAGTCAAAACAAGCTGCAGTTCTTATGTTTGCTTAAATTTTTGTAGTTGATAAACAACATTGAGCTGGCACGCACGTGCACAAATTGGACCCAGGGGGGGCTTTAGCCCCAGAGTCGAAAAGTGCCTTTTATAAATATATATATATATATATATGTGGATACATTAATTCTATCAAATATAAAGTATCCACAAAAAATATGCCATATTAATTTAGGAAGAACTCCGCATTCCACCCCTCCCCTTCCCAAATGATTTTGTCTCAATCAGTCAATTAATTTTTCAAAGTGTCTGGAAAAGCACTCTAGACCCACCCCAGTTCAGTGAAGTTACAGTGAATGATATCACTCAGGTAGGCACTGTTTTAATTCTATGAAATCAACCGAAACAACACTTACTTTTTATGTTATCCATTTAAAAAAAAAACTATTAAGTAGGTCAGTAGGACTTGGCTGTCCTTTCCCTTTTTATTAGCCTCTGTTGTCTGTACTCGCTAGCAATCAAGCTAGTCCATTTTTCATTAAAACAACGTTTTCTCCATCATGCAGGGCAAATTACAAACATGCAAAGCAGGTAGTTACATTTTGCATGGTTTTGATAGTTTTGGTCACCCCCTCTCTTTATAGCTAGTTTTTTTTATTTTTAAAAGTGATGTTTTATTGTGTTTTATTGTTTGGGCATGCCACAGTTGCACGGCAGTGTGTTTTTCCTGTTAAAATAAAAGTTTCAATCAGTCAATAAATACATTATTGATTGGAAAATAAGAAGCAGCATAAACACTGCTAGAAGAGGTAAATACACCTTTATCCAATGAAAGGCAACATACATCTTTCCCACCTCCCTCATGTCAAATCTGTGGTTCCTTCATTGAATAATGTGGTTCAGTAGAATGTAAACAGTTCACATGTTATCCTATGTGTGATTATGGATGGCAGATGTAACATTAGGGTGGGAATAAGTGCATGTTGGTAGGGCAAGTGCCCTTAGTTTTGCTTGATCCCCTACCCCCAAAAATATCTGCATGGCCCTGACATTGAGGTATTTGTCCTTACCTGAATATTTTATGCAACTTTACACTTAGGTTATACAATTCATTACGAAATATCTTTTTACTCCACTGCATAGACTTGACTACTAGATAAAGACTTAGCAAACAAAACACGTTTGGCTAAAAACATGATGCATTGCTAGAGATTAAACTTTCCAAAAGAATTAGGCTACATGTAAATAAGTTAACATTTGCTCAGCTTTGACCAGTACAACATTGCACTGTTGTTTACATTGGGATGAATTACTATCACTATTGTGCCTACTTTTAAAGGACGAGTAGGGGCAGCCTCAAAACGCCCATGTGCATTAAATAAGTCTGATTTCAGTGAAACTCAGGTGATACTCGAGGAGATGTCTGTCTTTTATTTTGAAAGGTCCAGTTAACGCAGAATGCGACACAGGAAGTTCCGCATTACGACTGCTGGTGAAGTGTTGCCATAACAGGCAAGTGGCTAACGCTAATGTTTGCTAACTAATTAGCAGGATAGGTGAGTGGTGTTTGTTTATACACATCTTAAAATTCAGATAAATTGTATTATGTTCTTTAAGTGTTAGAACGATAACAACATGGTGAAGAAGAGCGGGTTGTCAATCTGCCCTGTAATTATTTTGGGCCTTGTCAGTGAGCAGCTGGCTAAAATCAACCAGCTAGCTAACTAACTGCTAGCAATGGCGAGCCTTTGTAGCTAGCAGCCTCTGTCATACCGTTTGTTTATGTTAGCTGAGCGATAGCTAGCGATACACTTTCTAAATACGTGCTTTCAGTTTGTAGCACTTTAAATTCAGCATTATCTGTAATTAATAAAATAGAAATATACCATTTCAATATTATCAAAGACATGTTGCCTGCGTTTATTCTAGTTTTACGGTTTGTGTTGGCTAGGTGGACATTTTCTGGATTCAACTCATAAGCGGTGCGTTACAGCAAAGCTATTTGTTGTTCTAATAGGAAAGTACGAGTATCTGAAGGTAGAGCAGCTGCTGAAACAACATCCCTGATCAATATTATTGTTCTTCATCTGATGATAACATTATATTTTAGTGTGGCTGTGACGGTATAATGTTAGTAAACAGCAGGCCGCAGAGCACACTGTGTCCCTGCGCTTCATATTGTGAGGCCCTGCTAGCTGTTAGCAGTGTTGCATCAGGCCAAACTTTTAATCAGGACAGTGTTGTGTAGGTTTGCTTTTTTCTCTCTTGATTTAATTAATTGTCGCAGCGGTAAAAGCTCCTTTTAAAAGGTTGCACTGAATCTCTTGGGCTGTCTTGTTTGAAAGGCAATCATGTGATTCTCAATGTGAAATCCTTCTAAACAGGAACTGCAGGCAACTGGTTTGTAACCAAATTGTGGAATGGATATGATCATTTTTAGGTCCTCAATCCACATTTGTTTTTATATATTCTGCAACTACCAACGACCCACGAGAAACAAGAATAGTTATTTGAGTCATATCAATACATCAGCTGGTCTACTGTATCACTGCTGGCTGATTGGTAACACAGTTGGTAGCAGTTTTGCTATTCATAGCACCCAAAAGCTTGTTTGTCAACATTGAAGAGTCACACCAAGTGAATGTTAGTCCCCACTCTTTATGAACAATTTTATGGAATTGCCATGAAAATGTATTTAAGATGGCAAAACATATAGCTGTAATGGTTAGCCAGTGGGGCTAAATGATATCCTACTCTTTAAAAGAATGATAAATTGTTTATGTAATTTTTAAGCCCCACTTTTACTGCTTCCATCTAGTTAAATTTTAGGGATTGTACTTATCAACATTTTTCACTATTGATAAAATAAGACTCCCCAATGAAAATTACTGGTTCTTTCACCCCAAAGAATCAAAATAATATCAGCCGTTAAATTGTTCAAACTCTTACATTTTAGTATTGCTATTGGCCTTTAAAAATCAAGTATTATCCGGGCTCTGGTAATAATTTTCTGGCTTTGACCTGTGTTTCTTTCTCTTAAATCTAGGTGTTGTTGTTGTGTGTGTGTGATTGTTCCAGTTTAAACCATGGAACAGTGTGCTTGTGTCGAGCGGGAGCTGGAGAAAGTGCTCCATCGCTTTGTAATGTACGGCCATCAGTCTGAGGAGAGGCTAGATGAGCTCCTGCGCAGTGTCTGCGAGATACGAGGACAGCTAGTTGCTTTCGGTAAGGAAACCTGTTACACAGATATAATATTTGCAGGTTAAGTGATTCTAGTTTTAATGGTTAATTTTTAATATGTGCTGTTACTGTTGCTCTATCAGAAATCAGAGTTATTGTAGTAATGAAAAGTGAACATAAACCCTTTTCTCTCCTGCAGGAGTACAGGATGCAGACTTATCAGTGCTATCTCAGACTATGGCACAGTGTTGTAAGAACATCAAAGAAACAGTGCAGATGTTAGCCTCCCGACATAAGGACATCCATGGCAGCGTGTCAAAAGTGGGCAAAGCCATTGACAGGGTAAGGACAGAAAGCCACTTTCTTTAACATTTAACACTTTTCACAGGTAATTCATCTCTGATATTCTTCTCTGCAGAATTTTGATGCAGAGATCAGTGCTGTGGTGGCAGAGACGGTGTGGGACACCCCAGAGAGACAAAAATATCTGAGTGAGACCATTGTGGAGCACCTGTACAGACAAGGGATGCTCAGTGTAGCAGAGGATCTTTGTCAGGTAAAAAAAACACTGAAGATTTTAACTAATGTTTGTGACCTTAAAATAGCCTTCAAAATGATGCCTGTTTAAAATTTGAAATGATCCAACATAGCTTCAAATTAAGTGTAATGTATGATTTTTGTCTGGATGATTAATGGTGGAATGATTCATAATGCTGCTGTCTGTTTTTAGGAGTCTGGTGTAGTTATAGATATGAGCATGAAGCAGCCTTTCCTGGAGCTGAACAGAATCCTTGAAGCACTGAGGATGCAGGACCTCAGGCCGGCACTAGAGTATGTTTCCTTTCTTCTTTTTTACCAGAATCAGTCTTAGCAGTCATCATGTAATAATGATAATGATGATAGTGATAATTTCGACACATAGGCAGAGATGAAGAACAAAAAAATGGCTGCTTTGAAGCTAAATGCGCTATAAAAAGTACAGAAACATTAACTGGTAGCTGCCATTGCCTAAGCTACTTTTCCACTCAAACTCTGGAGCTGCTCAGGTAACTTAAGAAGAAATTGCCCTTCTATAAAGCCCAAGTATACTTGAGAAATCCTATGGAGATTAGGCTTATAGTACATTGGTCATGCTATTTGTATATGTGTATATTTGAACACACAATGAATACAATACTAAATTCCAGGTTCAACATGGTTGACTATACTTATTTAATGTCTTTGCATTCCTAGGTGGGCTGTGACGAATCGGCAGCGCCTTTTGGACCTGAACAGCAGTTTAGAATTCAAGTTGCACCGCCTGTACTTCATCAGTCTGCTCAGTGGGGGAATCGGCAACCAAATGGAGGCCCTGCAGTATGCCAGGCACTTCCAACCCTTCGCCTCTCAGCACCAGAGAGGTAGAAGCTTAACCTGAGTTGTGATTCACATTTTTTCTGTGTAGGCTCTCTGTCCTAGACCCTATAACAATTTGTGATTTGTTTACTTGCAACCAAGCAGGAAAGAAGTGTTATTAATGCGTGATTATCAAGGCCTACCTCCCTACACTTAAGTAATGTTTGTTTTTGTTATTTCCACACCTGTACTTTTTTTTGTCTCTGCAGATATTCAGATCCTGATGGGCAGTCTGGTGTACCTGCGTCATGGCATCGAGAACTCTCCATACCGCAGTCTGCTGGAGACGAATCAGTGGGCTGAGATCTGTAACATCTTCACCAGGGATGCCTGCGCTTTACTGGGCCTTTCTGTAGAGTCTCCGCTCAGTGTTAGGTAAGAGCACTAGACACATCACGCCTCTCTCAATCCCTTAAAACTCTTTTAATTTGTTACTAAAGTTGAGATTAAAGTTTAAATAATTTAATAGTAGATTTCTTTTACTTAAGTTGATCCATGCTGCTGTCTCTTTTTCCCTGCAGTTTTGCATCAGGCTGTATGGCTTTGCCAGTGCTGATGAACATCAAGCAGGTGATCGAGCAGAGACAGTGCAGTGGAGTCTGGACGCACAAAGACGAGCTGCCTGTAAGTCCCTCTGAATGTCCAAAGTGCATCTGCCACTCCTTTTCTGTCTTTTCTACCGTTTAACTGATTCATGTTGTGGCTGTTTCTGTAGATTGAAATTGACCTTGGGAAGAAGTGCTGGTACCACTCTGTGTTCGCCTGCCCGATCCTCAGACAGCAGACCTCAGAAAGCAATCCTCCCATGAAGCTCATCTGTGGCCACGTCATCTCCAGAGATGCCCTCAACAAACTGACTAACGCTGGGAAGTAAGTCAGATACAGCCTCATTTATTGACATGAGCATAGTAGTAGGGCAGTGTGGATCTTGGATTACATTTGAGTGTTAGACTCCCATTCATGGTGAATTATTTTTTATATTATTAATTAGATGTAAGTCACAGAAGCTACTTTTTACGTTAGTAGTAGTTATTATTTTTAAGAAGTCCAGCTTTAAAAAGTGTACAGGATTTCAAGTGAATCTGCCAAAATATATGATGCATTAAACTAACTAGTGCTTGCATTAGATTAAAAAAGACGACACGATTACCTGCAGAAAGGACGCACTGGTTTGCAAACATCATATTACTGTTATTGTCATGGACACAAACACAAACACTTTCTCCAACAAGCCCCACTCCTCAGCAGCTGCTATAAGTTGGGCGGCTATTCTATCATCATACAATGCAGTTTCGAATTCTTTGCCCAAGCAGCTGAAATCACACCCACACTCAGGATCATGTGAGCCCACTAACACCAGAGGGTGCTAACGACTCTCGGTGCTATTAGGTCAACGATTCTCCCTTGATTACACATCTGTTAGCATACTAACGACCTACAGAGGCTTAAATTTCTAGCTCCGTCCACCAGTCAGTTTAGAACTGAAGAAGCCTTTCGGATAAGAGGTGAAACATCTTCAAGAACTTCAACCAAGTCCAGTTACCTTTTTGATTAAGCTTTGAAATATCTATCTGAGGCGTGCCAGTCATCAGTACTGCATGTCTGTAGGAGAGCGGCCTTCAGCTTCCAGTTCTGAAATTACAAGGGAAGATTACATATAACTCATAATTAGCGCTGTTCAAGACTGGACTAATAACTTCCTTGTTTAACTTTTCCCACTCTTGTTTTTTTTCTTGCGATGTTAGCTTTTATTTTGGCTCAACAAACTCTATCCGCTCATTGTCCTTCCTCAAACCTTAACAGGAGCGTATCTCCAGACACACTTCTATGTAAGGCTAACATGCTAACACTGTTAGCAAATGAAGGGATAAGGGGTTGCTTCTTATGTGTTCACCGTTTTTTTCTCCTTGAGCTTGAAATCTTTTAACTAATTAGTTATTTTATGGTAATTTAACTTTAAGGTTACACTGTACATACATATCGTTTGAAAAACATCCTTTGAAGCATCTAACTTGTTCCTGCTGGTCACTGTTCTGCCTGTAATGTTAGTTTGAGTGATATCTGATTGGGAACATTGAATTTTTAACGGTAGCATTTTGATTTCAGATTTTTGCTGTATGCATCAGTCGAGAAATGCATGGATAGAAAAAACCCCCAAAGAATTTAAACTTTAAATATAGAACACTGTGAACTTGTTTAACTTACTTGAGTATGCCCACTCCTAACAGCCTGTCCCTGTTCTCCTCAACCCCCCCTCCCCTGTCCCGTCCTCAGGTTGAAATGTCCGTACTGCCCCATGGAGCAGAATCCGTCACATGCCAAGCAGATCTACTTTTGATACCGCACACTCACCTCTCGAGTAAGGATGAAGTTCCCTGGAGCTCTTTGCATTTCCAGGACCATTTGCTCTGGCCCTTTTTCCTCTGTCCCTGGCCTCTTGGCCTGTTATTGTAAGCATTAAGGTTTTATCCCAGTGCTCCTCTGGACAGCCTCGGCCATCCTTTAACCCACCTCGGACCATCCAACTTTGCGTAGTATACAGAGTCCAGCGGGGATGGTCCAACTACGACCTGTAGTAGAGTGTGGAGTCTGTCAGTAATGAGACCCTCCTCACGAAGAAGCACCTCTGAAAAAGGATCATTCATTGAAAGTCATTTGCAAATGCCTGCAGAGTTATAGGCTTATCTTTTTAAAGTATGTAATACTTTATAGTGTTTGTTTTCTCGGCTTTAGCAGCTGTTTGAGTTGGATGACTGCTTCTTTTTTCTTTTCCTTTTTTGTGACAGAAGCAGTTGAATGGTAATGGACGGGTGAGTGTGGGTATAAATGGTATATAGATGAGCAGTTTCTGATTTCAGGAGGGTAAAAAACTTCTATTTAACACGAGGAAACACGAGAGAAACACACTGTTGAAGGTTTATTATTTTCTGGTAAAGAGACAGGTGGGGGTCTATCTTGACCTGAACTCTCGATTGTGACCCGAATTTCTTCTCCATAATGTAATAAAGGCCTCACGTAGCTTGAAAGTCACTGTTGGCTGATGTATCCGTTTGATCAGTAGAACAATTAACTCATCAATGGTGAAACAGCTTCTTTTGTTTTTGTTTGGACTGACTGCACCAGCAAGATTTTCCTCATTGTAGAAGCCATTTGTCTTGTTCCATGTATGTATTTAACACACAATGACAAAAAGGAAACAAAAAATATATACTACTGTGAAATGTGCTCTGTTTCTACTTTTCATTGCAACCATCACATGTAAAATAGTAAATTAAACTGAACAGCAAAATGCATAATCAACACTACTGCGTAACGTTCACAACTAACGCCCCAACGGTTTACAACTCGGCTGTGCCACCGCGTCACTCTGCCCCGCGTTGTGTATCCGAAGCTTGCACGCCGTGTGATTTGGAGATGTAACGTGGTGTGATGGTAGCCGTATGGTCTGACTTGCAGTGGCTGTAGGCTTGTGATTCAGCTTTACTCGTCGTGGGTGGGGAAGTCCTCTGATCATTGTTGCTGTTTAATATAAAATGCCTCTGCTGCGTAGGTTCTTGCTTTTATTTTCAGGTTGAGTCAGAAGAGAAACACAGAAATCCATACATTTCCTCAGGGCTCATTGTTACAGTTCATACCACACTCAGTTAGTATTAAAGGTGTACATTTATATAAGGAACAAATCCTGATCCTGAACAAAGACTACACATATTACACTATAGAGGTTGATAGTTTGGGTGTTACAGGAGTTTGTATATATGATTCATCCGGTGATGTGTAAGCATACACGTGTGTCACAAGATCCAAGGCGTTTGGATGTACAATACAAATAGTGCAAGTTCCTGGTGTCCTCTTGAAAACGGTGATGTCACCTCACGCTCTAGTGAGGCAAATTTGTTCATCAAGCAGCGCGCCAGCATTGCTCACACTCATGATGCAGCATCACTCTCAGTTAAGGTCAGATAATAGGTTAAGCATTTTCTCCTGGTTTTGTTTGGAAAGGGTTAAAGCACATGCTTCGTGTGGACCTGTTTTTCTTTCTTTCTTTGACAATCATTCATCGCTTCTTCCAGTGTTCCTTCAGATAGATTGCTAGCGCTTCGTACTTCTGTCATTAATTTTGTTGAATGTTTGCATTTCCTGCTTTTGTGTGTGCAACTTTTATTGTAAATATTTATCCTTTAACATGTTTCATATACTTGCATCTGAAATTAAAATAAAAATTTATACTCCAAGGTGGCATTGGAGGCGTGAAGTGGCATTTGGTGGTGGACCTCTCCAACCATAAATAACCTTATTCCTTCCTGGCGTCATAGCTGCTCGACCCTCTTTTTCATCACCACTTGGGGGCGCTATTGCTGTAATATTTATACTATGACCAAATAGCCTTGAAGTCTGTGAAATCTCAAGCTAGATGCTTTAAAATTGAATAAATTTAACAACAAGAACCCCTCCCCCCACACACACTTTTTAAATACTACTTTTAATAACCTTAAGTTTGATAATGAATTCATCAGATAAGCAGCCCTGCTGGTATTCAGCGCTGCCACCCTCCTACATAGTGAAAGATAACGTGTGAGGTTTTCTCATCCCACTTCTGCAAACCACTCCTGAGCTGTGCAGTTATATTAAGCCCGAGTTTATATAATGTTTTAAATGCCAAGGTAAGGGCCGTGTGAGTCAGCCGCAGCTCTTAACTACTGAGTTTACCAACCAGCAGAAAAAAATAATGTGTCATGGACTTGAATGTGCTGCCTCTTCCTTTTACACACTATCTTATACAGTTTATTGTATCTCACTTATACATGTCCATAAGTGTAAAGCTTTGATCTTATCGCACGATATCCCTGGAGCCTCCTTCTAGTTAGTACATGTTATGCTTTCCATGGAAGTGCTTGTTTTTTTCAACACAGACCTTCTATGTTTCCATCCCAGCTGACCTCCCACCCCTCTGCCGTGCAGGAGATGGTATGTGAGGGCTGGCTGGGGTAGAGCAGGGAGGGCCTTAGGGAGAGGCTGAGATAAGGATTGAAGGCTAAACCTCTAAAAGCCACATTAGTCCCAAAAGCCTGCACTGCTCTGTTCATTCTGTCATAAAGCTTCTGTCCTTGGGTTTTATTGGCACGCTCTGTGGAGATTTTAAGCCAACTCTGAGCAGGCAGGCGTCTGAGCCCTCGGGTCAAAGCCATCAGTTACACCTCGTACACTTTGACAAGAGAGTTCTCTTTCAATTAATTTAGACAACAGTAAACACACCAGCCTTCTTTAAAGCAGTTTGAACACCACAAAATGAGACGGGCATTTACAATTTTCACACCGCTTCATCAATGTTTATTTTGAATACAAACCAAACATATATATTTATACTGTACAGCTTTAATTCCAGTAAATAGACAAGAGTCACAGTATGTCGAAAGGTCGATTGAGAGCTGGCTTTTGAATGTTCATATATTAATAATAAACAATAATAGAGAACGACTTCAGCTAGGTCATGCATTGGATGTTATTGGCTGGGTATGTGCAACAAATTGCACCAATAAGCAGGGCAGTCATGTTCATCAGTCTAACCTATTGATCGCTTTCACTGCGATCAAAAGATGCAAAAATAGTCCCACTTAAGACAACAGTGTGCTTGGAATACAATGGAGAAAAAGGCAAAATTACAATATGTACAAAATATATAGATCTCACCTGACAGGCAGGAAACAAGTCCAATATTTCTAGTTTCTAAAGTAGGGTACACAGTTTTCTTAATGGAAAACAAATAGTATTTGTACCTTGGCACCAGATAGCTCTAATCCGCGATACTTAACCCAGAGATGCAGCTTTCCTCCACGAGCCCAGGTGGACCCTTCATCAACAAAACCTCCTGCACAGACTGAACAGGTGCTGAGATGTAATAAATCCCTTTAAATCCTTTGGTTACCGTCAAGACTGTACAGCAGTCCAAACCCGGAAAAGTAACTACCATATGAACACAAAAATAGTAATTACATCAATTTGCTTATTTACAGGTTTATAATTCAATAGAAATCAGTCCAGGTGCTGTGTTTTTATAGAATTGACACTACTCTTCTGCCAAGGATACAAGAAAAGACCGTCAGTGCTATTGTGCTCTGTTGAAGGTTATTGGTCCGTTCTTTGCAGGATAAGGGCATCAGATAATCGACAAGGATTCATGGGCAGAGTGGAGGAGGAAATAGGGAAGCCCATTTTTGCCAGGAAAAGAGAAAAATACATCAAATTGTGAGCATGATCAAAAAAATAATCATTAAAGTCACAACTGTTGTATAAAAGTCAAACAATTCTGATAGTAAGTCAACATTTTGCCTTTCGTTGTCTCACACTTTTGACTCAGTAAGTCAACTGTTTGATTTAGTATCTGATCACAATGCATAGTGGATCAAAGGTTTGACTCAGTACCTCCTCGTTATTTACTTAAAGGAGAAATTCTCCCCTGGAAAAAGCCACTGTCAGTCAAAGCTGGTGTTCTCTGTAATTGATAGAAGCAATAATATTTGAAATGTCACCACAGCTGTGGAGAAAGTTGTACAAACAGCTTGTGGTTTTGCCCGTTCTACATTCCTACAAGACCCAGCATGCATTGCGCCCCCCCCTCTGAAAGGAACAGCCCAGTGAGAGATGCTGGAGTGAAATACTACCGTTTCGTACGAGAATATACCAGTGGATCGTCTAAAAAATCTCCGGGTCTGCAGTCTACATTTCAAACCCGATGATTTTGAAAGAGACATGACATTGGAGGCGTGCGGCCTAGATTGAGGAAGTGTAGTTCAGGAAGCTCCCCGGCCTCCGCCAGATGCCGCGTTTTACAAAGTCTGGCAGAGGTTTTCTAGGGCCCATTGGAGAAGCGGATAGCGTCCTCCAAAGGCACAGAGCGAAACTGCATTTTTTTCTACCATAATGGCATGATTGGACTGGGGTTGAAAATTACCATTTACTGATGACAAAAGTAAGTTTTGTCTTTGTGTGTTTTTTTAATTGACTCATATTTAGGACCTATCTCATTTCATTTACCTATCTCAGCTTTCATTTACTATTTTTCCCTTTTCCTGGCACACACACGAGCTTCCATAGAAACCACACTACAGGAAGAAAACAGTTTGCATTGCAAATCAGTCACATTCAAATTTCAGACGATTCAATCCTCTCTATCCAGGGCAAACCAGAGGAAGGTCTGTCCTCTTGTTTTTCATCCGCTCCCTCATTGCTCAGCTCTGGTTCTTCTCTTTCCAGTGTCCCATTTCTGCTCCCCCCTCCTCCTCCTGCTCCTCCTCCTCCTCGTTCTCTGCCTACCCTCAGCTGGTGCAGCTCCCTCTCCAGCTCCTCATTGCGGTAGTACATGTCTAAGTAGCTGGCCTGCAGCTCCTTCTGGTAGCGGATGACCTTGTCCTTTTCTGTCTGCCATGTCTTCTTCTCTTCCTCAAAAGCCATGGCTTGGGCCTCGCTCTGGCGTCTCTCCAGCAGGAGCTCAGCGCGCAGACGCTCCTCTGTAGGGCCCCCGCATCCTCCTGCAACGATAGGTTCACATGGCTTCAACTACAGTTCAACAGAGCCGCAGGGGGAATGTAATGAAAGACATTGGCTGCTGTTTAAAAGTGCAGAGAACTCTGCTCCTGACCTGGTTAGTCCAATAACCTGATTTTGGGTCCAAGTATGAAAACTCAAAATAACCAGACGAGCTGCTGCTTGACAAGAAACCCAGATTAGATGCCTTACTTCCTGACTTACTGTTAGTCCGACATCTGTGGCGTAAAACTAACTTACTTAACCATCAAAGCATGTGATTCAAACATTTCCAGTCGTGTACACACAGGTAAGAGACCGGTACATGAACCTACCTGTCGCCCCAGCTGAAGGACTCTCTTCAGCTCCTTTTTCATCCTCATGTGCAGTCTGAGACGCACGTCTGCGACGCTGTGTCCCCTGCAGGACTAGCTTCAGTGCATCTATCTGTCCCTCCCTGTTGCGCAGCTCTGTGCGAGTCTCCCTAAGCTGCGTCTTCAGCTGGAAGAGCTCACTCAGTTTCTGGGTCACCTCCGCCTGGGAGTCCCTCAGCTGCTGCTTCAATAGTGAGATCTCCCCTGACTTCTGGCAAACCTGAGAGATGGAGTACATGGAAAATAAGGGCAGGAGGAACATATATTTTTACTGGCTCTTTTATCATTTTAACAGGACAAACAAGGAAGGAATTCAGTTATCTCCTCTGTCCCCTGTAATTACTCCTTTTTAAGTGCTTCTGCCTGCCATAAAGAGTCCGTCCTCTGACTTTCCAAGGCCTCACCTCCCACTGCGTCTCCTCCAGAGTGGGACTGGTCCGCTTCACGATGGCTCCGGCCTCCTGGCTCCTTTCCGTTTTCAGGTTGTCAAGCTCCTCCTGCAGCCGGTTCTTCTCCTGCTGGGCCTTGAACAGCTGCAACTGCAGGTTGCGCTGTGAACGCTGGGCATGCTGGGAAACCTGACGCAGCTTGGCAGCATACAGGCGTTTGAGCTCCTCCACTTCCTTCTCCCACAGACGCTGTTTGCCTTCAAACACCTGCATGCGGCGAGCAGATGGGGGTCAGACTTCAAACGAGAGGCAGATGGATGTATAGATTGGTGATGAAGAACAGACGTGTAGAACGATATTCACCTGAACGATGGCTCCCTCACTCTCATCCAGGTTTCTTTTCATCTGTTTCAGCTCATGCTCTTTCTCCACCAGGCGCTCTTCCAGATCTCGGACCTGGAAATGATGATAGACCAATCTGTAAATCATGCTGGCCTACTCATCCTCCTATCCATCCCATCTGCCCCAAACTCACCACTTCCTCCACAGACAGGGAGAGCGTCCATTCATAAGGAGGTGGAGCCTCTCCTCCATATGGAGCCAGACGACTCAGGGTTGCCATACTTCGACAGGCCATCTCCCCTATGGCTCCGCCCCCTGACCCGACAACCTTCGGGCCCAAAGAGGTGCGGTCCAAGGAGCCGATGGTGTTGATGTGGCCCATAGATGCACTGGAGTAAAGAAAGAAACCATTAAAATGTCTCACATTATCATGCCCACACAGTAATTAAGTAAAAAAAAGTTAATTATACCAACACTTCTTCTGAATACAAAAAGGAGCAGAGAAATAATGCAGCAGCCGACCTGATGTGAGCCAGGTGTGGGCGGAAGGGAGGCCGGTACGGCGGGAGGCTGCTCATGGAGTTATGGCCCGAGTCTGACAGGTTATCATCCTCCTGGCTCATCCCACGCACAGAGGAGACGGCCTACACAGTCATCATTATACAGTTATTCATCACTGTAACAGTAATAGGCTGAGAAAAGATTAATTTCAGTCACAAATTATGGCTGAATAAAGAGAAAAAACATGAGCAGGTAACAGAAATCCAGAGGTTTTCTAATCAAGGCTAAACGCTATGATCATGTGTTAGGATACCTTGTTAGCACTAGAAGTCTGTCCTGCATGTCGGGAAGGTGAGGAAGAGGAGGACGAGGTGGAGACAGCTTTGGGGACATGGGCGTAGGCTCTGTGCAGCCCGTTTGAAATGCCCTGGTCCACGTCCTCCGACTTGGAAGACGGATAGAGGTTTTGCATGGAGCTGAAGTTTTTGGGCGTGACAGGCTTGAAGGCAGAAGACCTGAAACGAGCCTGGAGGAGAAAAAAGTTCGAGAAAACTTTTAGAAGCTGAAAAAGACCGGACTCACAGCAAAGGGGGCTGTGCTATGGAACATAAATCACAATGTTTTAATCAATACTGGTCTAACCTCTGTGTTCTTAGTTGATCAATATAAGCAAAAAAAAGTGAGATTTTATTGCGGCGATAAATTCAGGACACAGCAAGTGGCAGATTCTCAATCTCTGACGGTGAGCAGGAAGAGATGTAAGGATGATTTATGCTGCTAAGAGGCTATACCACGAGGGTTGTTTTATCACACAGCAAAAGATGTTTAAATGTGATACTGATCAATTTAACACAGCCCCAGCCTCCACTCACAGGCTGTATTTCATTTATAAAAGGGACTCAATGGGAAGTCATTCATCTGGATCTGTCCATGAATCCATGAATGAAACATCTCCTCCTTATACCTGCAGCTTTAAAGATTACTTTAAGGTGCTTTGATGTAAAACTTGTAAGTTGGCTGAGATGAAAATGAGATAGAAGAGCTTCTCAAGCAAAATCAAGACCTCAAACTTTGGAACAAGTTTAATAACCTATACAAGTAATAAGATATACCTAATATTCACCTTTTCATACTTGCCCGAACTCGGCAGTGAGTTCTTTGTCAGATCGACTTCAGTGCCGTCTTTATTGTACACCTTGGCGTATAAGCTCTCCTCCTCCCGTCCACTGGCGGAGCTGAGACCAGAGATAATGTCCTTCTTGCCGTCGCTGCTTTGGCTCGCTTTAGGCTCTTTCCTGTTACAATGACAGTAAGTGAACTGAGGTCAAGCCCTGTCATGTTTTAGAGTACCTTGTAAATCACTCTCAGCATGTTGTAATGCGTCTGCTTCAATACAGGAACTCTCACCTGGTGATGTTGAGGTAGTTGAGTAGCTCTCTCTGGGTGAAGCCTTTCTTCAGGAGGCCGTTGCTCTGTTTGGGTCTCACCTGGGGAACTGCACGGCTGCCTTTAGTCGGGGACACATCTGGCCTCTCCACTAGACTGCCTACACTTCCCATGCCGCAGCGGGAGGAGAGGGGAGGGGTCGGGAAAGGAGTACGGAAGTTTTTGTTGGGGCCACGGGCTAGAGGAAGAGTCTGGACTGAGGTTGCCATTGGTTACTGGGCTCTGTGGGGGGGCGAGGTGCTCTGTGAAAGAGAGAAAAGGTAAAAAATGAGCTTTGTGTTCAAAGGAAGTAGGTAGACCTGTTCAGAGTAAATAATGAGGTGGTGACCACGCTCTTCATGGAGACATGTTATTATAGTCTTCTGTTGTTTCCTGCTTGCGATCTGTTCGTCCTGGACTTTTAAGGGCTGCAATTAACAATTATGTTTATTACAAGTTATTTTGGTGATTATAATATCCATTCATTATCTATACCTCCAGCTGTCATTGGGTGAGAGGGAGGGTTAAATCCGGACATCGCCAGTCAATCACAGGGCTGACACACAGAGACAGACAGCCCTTCACACTCACACTCACACTCACACCTATGGACAATTTTAGAGTCACCATTGAACCTAACGAGCATGTCTTTGGACTGTGGGAGGAAGCTGGGGTACCCAAAGGGGAACCCACGCATGCACGGGGAGAACATGCAAAGTCCACACAGAAAGGCCCACTTTGTCCAAACCCTTGTTTGAAGTAGGAACCTTCTAGCTGCGAGGCTACAGCAACCAACCACTGCACCACCATGCAGCCCTGATTATAATATCAATTAATGTGTTATTCATGGTCTACAACAATCTGAAAATGGTAAATTTAAGCCAATAACAAAGTCTCTACATCCAAGATGACATCTTCAAACATCTTGTTTTGTCCACCAATCAGTCCAAAACCCAAGGACCTTCAGTTTACATCCACACAAGGCAAAGAAAAGCAGAATTTACACACGTTTAAGAGACTGGAAACAGAAACATGTCGATGTTAAGCAGCTATCACGATTAGCATTTCTTTGTTAATTTAGTGAATTAGCATGCATTTACATCACTGAACTTGCAAATTAAGACTACACAGAGTCTAACGCTGTAGGATTCATCGTCTTGAGCGTCTGTACTAAATTCTTATGCCAATCCATTTAGGACATGTTGAGATATTTCACTGGAAAATTTGGAACTGCTGTTGCCACTCGATAAAATGTTAGAGGCTCAAAAAAACCATTAGGATTAATCCTCTTAGCACCATGAATATGCAGTATGTACCAACCCATTTAAAGGCCTTTTACATTGTGGTGCATTAAGTAAAGTCAGAGGCGTCGCCTAAATGAGTGTGCTTTATCCTCTGGGGACTTTGAATGTTTTTACACAATGTCATGGCTATCCAACCAACAGCTCTTGATTTACATTCTAGTGTGGACCAAAAGTGGTGAACATAACCAACATTACCATTAATAAAGCCGAGCTGCTAGTGTGGCTAAATAATGCAGATCCCTGTCTCTCCCACTTTACTGAAATAAACTCACACATCTCGCCTGTTTGGCACCCTGGTCAGATGTGGAGCCAGCAGACGTTTCATCAGCTGTGTGTCTCTGTACAGACAGCTGTCTCCGAGCACAGCTTCAACAACTCAGCTTCCCACAACATCACAGCAGAACAAACACACACAAACCGCCCTCCATCAAATCCCTGTTTTCATCCAAAACCAATTTAAAACGTATGTTCCGTGATGCACTTGTTACAGCATCAGCCTTGTCTCTCGAATCAAACGACTACAGTATCACGTGAAACATGTACTCTGTGAGGGTCTGAGGACGGGCAGCATATGTCACATCCCAATCCTGTTATGTAACTCTTATCCAACTAGGTTACCACAGCAGGGTTTCTTTAAAAAAAGCAGTGTAAAAACAGACAGAAGTGCTTTGGTAACTGTTCGTATTATGGACAATCTAATCAAGTGCTGATGTCCCGTCTCTCATGAGAGCCACGTGAATCCAAGTTGTGCCTTCATTAGGCTAGCATGGCCTAAATACATTGTCTTCAGACATGATGTCTGAGATTAGGTTTCTAGTCAGGAATGATAAACATTTTCTCTTTTGACTTAAACAGTTGCCCCAGCACCTACCTAAGGCTCTTTATTGTTTTGTCTACTTCATCTTAAGCCTCTTCAGCTCCACGCAGCACATCTACTCTTAACCTCAGCACCATCATCACTTCTCGAATCACCCACATATCCCCACCCTTCCTTCTTTTCAGACAACCTCATTAAGGATCACTATTGATTTCACCCTTTTGACCCCCTCTCTTCCCGTGCATAAACACCCCCAGCAGCCATAAAACCTTCTTGAGACCATAAAACACACAAACACGCAGCGGTCTTTTGGACCATAAACACGACCAGAGGGAGGCAATGTTTCTTTATGTGCTCAGCTAGCTCATGTTGCAATTATAGAACAGGTATAATATCACATTTTTCAGACCATACCTAAATCTTAGGATTCATTAAATTGTGGGAAACTATTAATTTTGATTAATTGTTTATATTAATAATGAAAAATAGTAATTTGAGTGTCCCTATACGCATCAACAAGATGAGCTCTCAAGCCTGCTCCTGCTGGCCCTTGCACTACTGTAAAACAAAAGCTGAACTGTACTGAAAAGTAAAGCTTACATGGTCACTACAGTGGCTTGATTAACTTTTACAAGCACGTTTCAGGTCTCTGGAAATGTTTGAAGCGAAATTAGTTGGACCAAGTGACTGCCTGTAAGGTAGAAAGCCATGCTGTGTAGATAACAAACATGCTTTGTCTAATAAAACATGCAAAAAGAACCCAATATGGTGGAGAGTGTGTTGGCAGGTGCATGGCTTCATGGGAGATCAAACCTGGACTCATCCAAACTAATGACTGGGCCATCCCGCCGCGTAACCGTCAGCTCACAGTGAGTGCACACTCACGGCTCGCACGCTACCTTAAAGCAATTTCTCCCTCGCGCTGTCACACCGATGTACACTATGTGTGAGCACAGACACCCGTGGTGACACGCTGGCTTCTCCTCCTGCTTCTAATACTTTCCACATTTATCAAGTGTTTTGCACTGCCGGCCTCGACAGTTACAACAATTATGCAAATGGTTAAAATAGGCAGAGAGAGCTGTGCAAAGGCAGCTCCAGCCCACTCCACTCAGGGCTCTCCGCCAGGCTGAGATCAAAGCAGCCCAAGCTGCTCATGTTTATATTCATGAGGAACTATTTCCCCCTGATGTAAAACTTTCCACTCAAGCATCCGGCTCCTAATAAGCCCATATAATACAGCCTGAACAATGATCATCAATATAATCAAATAATACTGAGGACGTGGACCTTCTCTGAACGGGAAGACTTCCTGTCTTACTGTTTCCCGGGTCAGACTGAGACATGATGGATACGAGTCCATGCAGGTCATGCTGAGTGTGTATGTGCCTGACACCATATGAATAAACCATGAGTGTGCCGAACATAATGGCCACTGGCCAAGGTCTGACACAGTATTTTTAGGTATGGTATTTTACTGTGTCTCGTTTCTATCTGCAAAAGACACAAGAGGCCAATCGATGTCTGACTGGAAGTTGGGGTGGAGGCGAGGCCGGGTGAGGCAAAGCAATTCCTCTCGGGTAGATAGGGGACTAAAAATCCTGTTAGGGCCGCGACCACAAATCTTGCAGGACTGAAGAAATCTTGCATCCAGTTGTTTTCCATAATTGCCTTCTAGTTTATGGGCCTGAGTAAACCAGGAGACACAGCCAGATTTACAGCCCTGACTAACCAAGGGGCCCTGAAATGCAACACACCTCCTTAAATCACACACACACACACACACACACACACACACACACACACACACACACACACACACACACACACACACACACACACACAAGCATCAAAGCAGTGCTTCCTACCAGCCTTGAACAGTTATGGTCTAATTGAAAAGTGCTCTGTTCTTGATTTATGCTCCTCTCAATGCAGTGACGAGCTCTTTGGAAAGCTGCTACCTTTTATCACATAAAAAGTTTAAGATCAGCGTATCAAAGTGCTGCGTAGGTAACAGACGAGCCTCTCTATCCCTCTGATCTCGTCCCCTTCCACCTGCATCTGCTGCTGCCTCTTTACAATTTTTTACACGGTAAAGTGGAGCTCTAAAGTAAAAATAGAAATTGAAAAAATTACTGACTTTATCCGATTAAACACGTTGGTCAACCTGCAGAATGTCTCTAGAGAAAATATGCTCATGATATCTTATAAGAATTAAAATAATAGCATGTTCCTTTTCTGCGTCCATGTATGTATCATGCATCTTGACATAAATAACATCATTCAGGTCAATACAGTACAGTCCCAGTGATCTAGAGCAGCACATACTTAAGAGGAACGATGTGACCATGCTGCTGAGAGCTGCGAGTCTCTAAAGGGTTTACAGTGAAGGCTTGCTTTTTCTCAGGATGAAATCCTAACTCATCTAGAAAACCATAAAACTGCCACTTTACTGCAATCACAAAGAAAACAAAGCATTTAACCTTCAAAAGGGGGGTTTCAAGGACGCTCGCTCCTAAAACATATTGTAATCAGGTGTCCCATGGGGAAAACAAAGCTTTCACTGGAACGCTTGAGCATGAAGAGGGGACATTTCAAACCCTCAGAAACGCACGGGTCAGCTCCAGGACTGAGACAGAGCAGAGAAGGACAGGGAAGCCAAATTCCAAACATGCTTTGCACAACACAAGCTCGGGCTCGTCAGGTTTTTTGATACACTAAACGCTCACTCCCACGGACGCTCGCTCACACTTGTGTGTGCGCGCGGGTCACTCAGCACAGCCCCGGAAAAAGCATATGCACGGATCGCAGCTCCAGATCCTCTGCCCTCTTCCCTCCGCACTCTCTCTCCCCTGCTCTGTGATCAAAGTTTGTTTACGTTTGTGGGGTAACTTTGCAGGTTACATCTAGAACTCCCACACGGCGCACACTCGGTTACATTATATAAGCTCTATCAAAGCTGTGCTTGCTGGTTTTCACAGCTGTTAGTTGTGTAAAAGACTATAGAGCGATTACCAAATCAGCCACTGGCCTTATTTAATCTATTCTCCTAAGAACTGCAGTATTATCTTCATGGACCAACCAACCACTGCACTGTTATCCCCAAAGCTAGTGTGGCTGAAAAGGGACATTTTAAAATGTTGATCTACTCTGAATTCACAGGCAATGTGATGATTTTGCTGAGTAATTCTGAATGAGATAAAATCCCCCAAAGAAAGAAAAATGTGGTTTTTACGTTTCTAGCAGCAAAGTAGCAGCAAAGAACCATTTTAAGCTAACACTGGTACATTTACAGTGTTTTGATCAGTGCACATTATTCCTGTGAAATAAAGGTATCATTGGAGGAAAAAGTAATTACAGACCACGCTTTATACAAACAAAATGAACAGAACAAGTGACACGTTACAACATGTACTTGATGCAATGTAATCCTTTGGGGCAACCAGGCCCTAGCAAAGCACGTCCACTAAGAGTGCTTGTTTTTGCCACTGACAGGATCAGATTTTTATTCTTAGTTTCTGACAAAGTCATGGAAAGTTCCAGAAATAATTTATACTATTTTGTTTCAACCAGACACAGAAGTCTCGCTCAAGGGGAAGTCTCAATATGAAATCCTATAAAAGGGTTAGTTGTTGGAGGAAGTTGACAGTGGAAACAAGAGTCAGAGTTTTAGAGAGGAGTTTGTGATGTTGGGGGACAGAACACATAGCTTGGTTTATTTCTTTTAGGAGCCTGTCAGTGGCAAAAACAAGCACTTTTAGAAGACGCAGTTGCCCCAAAGGATTTTGTTGAAGTCATTTTCCTTTATGTGCCGGTGATGACTGGTCCAGTTCTAAAACTTTGGGTAACTTTTCATTCGTTGAACAATGTAAAAATACACTAACTATCCTTTTGATCGAGCTGAACGATGGTGCAGTCCAGGGTGTACCCCGCCTCTCGCCCAATGACAGCTGGTAAAGGCTCCAGCCCCCCAGATGGATTGGTCCTTTTATCCGACCAGTGCAAACTTTTCAACAAGTAAAAATCAGAATTATCCCAAACAATATATTTGTGAAATCTAATTCATGTAAAACTCAAGTGCTACTTTGATCTGACACCTGGCGTTTGAACTGTCTATATTTGTCAGCAGCAGCAGGGTAAGCCATGCCAGAGGCCGACTGGGAAGGAACCATCCTGTGAACCAGAGGAAAGCTCCACTCTCTGATTGACTTTTACATGCTAGCGTGTAATGAGTGAGTTTGTCTCTGGCTGTGGGGCATGACAGCAGACGAGTGCTCGGCAGCAGCCTGTAATTGTTAGCAGGTTATTCATTATGGATGGGAGACAATCAGGCAGACAGACCTCTTTCCTCTCCACAAACCCTGAGGCCATCCAGAGGAGTCAAAGCGTTAAGAGCAGGGTCATGAAATGTTCCCCTTTCTGTGCCCTCTGAAGGGCAGCTTGTGTCATGTACGTCATAAATCTGCAAAATCTGACGAGACACAAATCAGACATGGAAATTTAGTCAGTGCCTCAGGCTGAAATACCTCGAGGTGATACTTGTCTTCTGTTTTCTGAATGAAAGCGGACAGAACTGGGCATGAAGGTCGACTTTCATTTCTTGACACTCGAGATGAGGAGCGGTCTCTCTGTGAATTATGGGACGTAAATCACTGGCTGTTGGATGTGCTGGTGCTAAAGCTGAAGGCCCAGTGTTCACGCTCACACTGTTTCCATTGATGACCAACACTCGGGTCTTTACAGAGGTCAAAAGGTCATATTTGGTCATGGCGGTGGAAACAGGGCGCTATTGAGCAGACAGACAGTTCAGAAGCAGACGCAGACGATTCATTCTGACAAGGGAGAACTGGGGAATACTGGAGACACTGCAGTTGCTTATCAGCCCTGAAATTTAACACAGTTTCATCACAACACAGGTAGTAGTTACGCTCAATGTGTGAGCTGTTACAGAGCATTTTCAGAGCTGGATTGATTAAAATAAAAGTCTATCAATACTGTCCGATGTGTGAGATAGATGACCAAGAATGAAGAAGAAAGAAATGCATGAAACTTTTTGTGTGCAAGAATTGTTTCTGTTGCTACTCCAAGGATAGAGAGTTAGGATATCAAGCAAATTTCTAAGCATTACACCAGGCTTAGTTTTTATTGTCCTACAGCTCTTTAGAGATCCCACAGTCCTGATCCAGCCTGGCTCTGACCGGGACTCACTCCACTAAATCAGCTGTCAAGACTCACCTCAGACTCCCCCTGAGGAGGTCCAGCCAGGGTGGGTTTCCTCACTTTGCATCTATTAGCCTATCGACAGTGGTCTGCCGTGTGCTTTGGCCTTTACAGCCTCTGCTGACGGTACAGTATTGTATTTCTGCACAGAATTCAATTACTGGCTCTGACTACAGTACAAACACTGGGGTTATCTGGGGTGACTGGTTGCACTGGTGTTTCATGGAAAGCTATTGATCTGGATCTGCCTGATGTTACATAAGGCAGAATTGTGTTCACAGGACCACCTCTTATCTTAAATTGTGTTATTACTGTTTTATTTATGGGGGCATCTGTTCAATATCAAGCCTGATCTGGTTCTCGTCCAGGAGGGTAACGAGTTTGTTTTGTTAATATAAAAGAATTTTCAGTTTGTGGTGTGAAACGGGATTGATTGCATAATCTCTAACACTGTTTAGATGAATGTCTGTGTTGATCCCGCTGTGAGGTTACAACTTTAACCTCTATGGATGTCCGTGTGTGTGTGTGTGTGTGTGTGTGTGTGTGTGTGTGTGTGTGAAAGAGAGAGAGATTAGTAGGCTACCAGCAGCATCAGGATAAGTAAGCTGCTGACCTCAGTGTTGTTTTAAGTAACATCCACTTGCCCTTCACTCATCCCACACATGAACAATTACACACTCACACAAAGCACACAGAACAAAGCACACGCACACACCCACAACTAATCTATACATTTAATAAAAGATAATAAAGGAAAATTTCTGTTCCTTCAATAAAATAGACTTTTTGATGTTATATGTATCGAGCAACAACAGCATGTCTCTGATTTTGGGGAATAATCTCCAAATGATTTCAACAACTGACTGTTAAATTCTGCTTCCCATGTTTGCAACACCTGCCAACCTATGTGTGATCACCAGCAGCTAATGTAGTTAATAATTACAAAGGTTGTAAATTTAACACTTCAAATTGTGAACACAAGAGGTCCTTGAATTCAAACAGAGTTAGACCAGCAAAGCCTTAGCTAGCTAGCTAACTAATTAAGCTAACGCTAGCTCTATGACTTGCAGTATTGTCTCTGGCGGAGTTATTAGATAACAGTAAAGAACTGTATAACAGTGGTCTTAAAAAGCACCTTGATGGCTACAAAGCCTACATGCAGTTTTGCTAATAAACTGAGGCTAACGCTGCATTTTCATTGTTTAAGTCAGCATCGACACCAGACATGATAAAAATAAAAAATAGCATTGTTGTTGTACAGCAATGCAAAACTAGTTTGACCTAGAATTATGAGTAAGATAAAAGAAAATATAAAATAGAAGACTGTTATTTGATTCAAACAAAACCTGGCTCAGCTACTTAGCTCACTTTTACATATTTTCAAAGATTAGCTTTTACCTCTTTAAGTAACAAGAGAAAAAGCTCCAGTGCTATTCCAGGTAACATGAGCTGAGGTTGTTTACTCCCAATGCGACTTTTTGGCTATTTTGTGAAGGATCAAATCTTTCTGAAAATAAGGAATTACTAAATCTCATTTGACCACATGACAAACAATAAACAGTATTGTCCTGCTTGGGATATTAACTATATTTTAAGGTGATGCACTTCAGAGTTATGCCTGAGCACCATAACTAGTCTAACTACTCCTGAACTAGATGGGATGATACATCTTACAATCCTGGAGGTATGAACGTATGAGGTATGTACGATGTTCTGGTATTATGATCTAAAATGCCTGGCATGATGTAAGTACGAGCTATAATTAACAAGATGTTTACTTCCTGTTAACTTTGCAGCCATGGGATGATTTGTGTAATTTCATCAGCCATATCTGAGATATCAAACTAGATAAACACATATTTTCAGTCTTTCCATGATGTTATCGAGGAAGTCGACAACTGTAAAAACAGCTCCACAGAAATATTTCACCACCTCACTTCGTTGGAATCTGTGAGAAGGCAAACAACAAAGTGGCATGGTATTTATTTCACCTGATCTTGGGTCCGGTTCAACTTCTCTATTTGGTTTCTGTTCACCTTGTTAGCCTGCACAGTACAGATCACAGTGTTTGCCCACTGCTGGTATCAGCAGAGCCGTGTTTTAATGTGGGGCAGAGGTTCAGAGTGAAGAATGTACAGGGAGAGATGTGAGGAAAGAAACACATTCCTGACATTTCTCTCTGGGTAATTATTAATGTGCCTTCACATTACATGTACAGCACTGATATGGGCGACTGAGAGGGCCCCTTCTCTCTGCTGCAGGCCCTGAATCGTTGTTTTGGGTTGTTTGAAAAAAAAGAAAACAACAGTGTCTATTGTTGGAGTCGCCATGAGAGCATTGTGGGTAATATTAGACATTTAATGGCTGATAACCCTACCTCATAATCAGAGCTTGGGAGCCATATAGAGTTAAATTAAGCCGATAAAGACAAAAGCACAGGAGCTAGCTTCTTATTAAACTCATTATAGCGATAATGGGAGGGAAATAAGCGGAGTCTCTCTCTCTTTTCTCTCTGTGGCTTCTTTGTTTCCTGGAGCGGTTCATGTAGGAGTCACTGTTCTGTGATTACAGCGATAGAAAATCAAGTGGTTCCCACGTCGACCCACACCTGAACCAGTTTCGCTTAACTGCTGCAGTGAAGGTGAATGCATCCATCCACACTGTTAGACCACACAAACACAAGCAGGGAAATGTGTGCTGCAGCTGAAAATTGATCAGGATTCAGACGAACACACAGATATGACTGCTTTAATGCTTTCAGAAAAAAGCGCACAGATAAAAAGCGGATCACATCCCAAACATTTCCTTTGATCTAATCTTCACTTTAACACCAGAAGACGAGCAATACGGGCTGCGTGTCAGGTAGTAAACACTGATGCTGACACAAGCTGACACGGAGTCAGAGCCTCAGCACTTTTTCCTCCTGTGGAGTTTCTCTGTAAATAAAGCGAGTGTTTGGTGTTTGTAAGTGCACACAGTGGGAACTACTGAAAATTGCCTTGTTCAGCCAGCTCGGGTCACAACTTCACTGTTAACAATGACTACAGGGAAACAAGAGAACGGGAGAGAAACATCAACATGATTTCACCTTGTGTGACGTTCTGCCTCCAGCTGTACAATTCTTTGAAACATAATCTGTATGAACAAAGTCAGTCCATTGAAACCTTGTTACCCAGCTCGAGTACAACATTGAGCCACGAATAGTCCTCAGGGGGAATTCCAGGGACACAAATAGACCATCAGACCAGCAATCGTTGGAAAAACAAGAAGAATGCATGGAAAGAGGGTTTAATGAGGAAATCAAGATGCGCAGCTCAGCGGAGCAAATAATCCTATATATCGTTCTTAAAGCACAATGTGGCTCCATGTTGAGACATTTAATAATTAACAGAGAATTAGCATATTTGTTCAGCGCTGGGAGTGAATGGGGAGTCTGAGGCTGCGGCTCAGTGTGACGTCATTTACCCAGAAGACTGAGTTAAAAAGTTAGCTAATTCCAATGCAGCACCACTGCAAACAAGCGAACCCCGCCGTGGGCTGAGTCATTAGCAATCAGGCTGCTTTCCTCTTCTCTCTGCAGCTTAAGCTGTTCTTTGACAATGCAGCTTTAAATCTCTGCCAGTTTAGAACATATTGAGCATGCTGGGATTTAAATAAGACAAACTGTCCTAGCAGGAAGCTGACAGCTTAGTTTAGAAGAGTTTGGTTACTTTCAGAATCATTATATTGACTTACTTAGCCAAAAAAGAAAAACAGAAATGAGGCAAGCAGGTATAAAAATATAAGTAGAGAAAAAATGGGAAAAAAATGTTTACCTGTCTGTTTGTCCACCTGTGACTTCACTCCTCTGCTCCTGATCCCATGCTCACTCTATTTCTCTCTCTATCTGTCACATACTCGCGCTACTGATTATCTCGCCACATGACTTCCTGTTTCTCTGTCTGAGATGACAGTTGGGAGGTGTGGACTGGAGGGAACCGCGTGGTCCCAACCGCTGACCTTCAAGCCACGACAGGATGACACAGAACTAAATAGACACCTAAGCTGATCTTAAGCCACGCGTGAGGACGGTTGCAAGACAGGCAACAGCATCACTGGAGATTTACCTGCGAACTGGGAGAAATCACCAAGTTGACCTGAGTCTGCCTTCATTCCCCTGTTACTTTCTGGTTCTTTCCTGCTCACCCTACACCCTCTCCCTTTTCCTTTCCTTCCCCGCCTCACCTGCTCATCTCTTTGTGCACTTTGAGCTCTCTCAGGGGCCGGTGTTGTCGGACTTGTTCTCCCAGTTCCAGAAACAAAAGCCCCGCATGTGAGCCAAGCTTTGAGGCGGTCAATCCAGACCGTGCATTGACATACGAGAGCCAGCGTCACCGGACAAATGCCAACAATGCAATCTCTGTTGTTTGCTCAAGGATCATTCGAAAATAATGAGGGATCTGACTTTGTTTGAAAGACGGACAGCAGGGACACAGAGAAAGAAGGATGAGGGGAGGAAATAATAAGATGAGGAACAAGTGGAAAATGTGAGCATGTGGGGGTTGTCTCAGCGTGGACCGTCTGGACAATAGCCTGAGTGTAAGACTTTTTTCCTGAGGCCGGGTTACTGGACGGGTTCTGCACCGTGTCATATAACATAACTAAAACTGGAGACGCTTGCATCTGAGTAGGGAGAAAAGAGAAGGCATTGTTCTCAACTCCTTGAACAGAAGAGAGCAACCCCTTTCTTCTGTCTTGGCCATAAGATGTAGGACACAGTGAGGAGAGTGAGGGAGGTATCTGGACTTCTTTAAGCTGGCACCAATAGGTGGGCACACAGGAATCCCAGCTAATAAAGCACCTTGCCAACCAGAGATGCACAATGTAGAGATTGGCAAGCTATTAAAGGCATTCCAGAGCAAGAATGTGGAGTTTTTTGTGGCGCCCTTTGGACTGCCCGTGCAATTCGAAGAAAAATCAGCTGAAAAATGAAAAGAGGGGATAACCCCATCAAGTCTGGCAGCCCAATCTAACACTGGAGCAGGTGCCGCTGTAGCCCTGTCATTACCTCTGGGGCCCACGGGCATATCCAGTCTCAGATTCCTCAGATTCTCAGTTGTAAGTCTCCCAGCTGACAGACAAAGATGCTCCAACAAGAAAGCTCTGGGAGCCTAGAGGAGTGGTGAAGTTGTTGCAAGAGTGTGTGGATGGAAAAATAGCAGCAGGAGGAGAGAGGACAGGATAAAGAGAGAAACATCACACAGGAATGAGTAGAGGCCTGCTAACAGGTACTGTACCTGTCCGACCAGTGAACTAGACAAGACGACAACCAAGGCTAGACTCATTTCCTCTCCCTAAGCTCTCCAGGACAATAACATTACAGGGAGCAGCTATGGGAGGCAACTGCATGTCTGGTTCTACAAAATAACTTCCTGTGTCAGACACTCACCTCTGTGAGCTGGACTATCTTTGGTCACAGAGACAGATTCCACAATAAAAGAAAAAATAAAGAATAACCCCATTCTTATAGCTACAGTTGTGACATTTAGGGATACGATTATTTGTTTTATGGCCAAGAGATTGATGCGAACATTGATTCCCTTCATTGTTTCTACAGTAAACATAAAGCTAGAACAAACATATATTTAGCTTAGCTTAGCTTAGCACAAAGACTGGAAACATGATAAAACAGCTAAGTATAAAAAGAGATGGTAACAAAATCCAACTACCAGCACCCCTAAAGCTTACAATGAAACACATTTTGTTGTATTTGTATTAAAAACTTTAGTGTAAATAGAGAAATGTATGTGTTTCAGTTTCCAGTCTTTATGCTAAGCTAAGCTAACCGCCTGTTGAGTAGATAATATCCAAAATTACCAAACATATATGAATGAGGTATCTATCTTCTCAGCTTACTACCAGCAAAAACATGAAGTGCAAAAATGTGTAATTTTACAAAAAACAACAAAGCAGACAGGTAAAAGATGATTATTAAAGGACCAACCTGTTTGACTGTGTGAGACATGCACAGGTCACGTTAACTGGATCAACCATCTACCGTATTGATTTTATTTAAAAGAACATGATGTGACAGCAAACAGAAAGGCTGTGTTTTAGAGAACAGAGCTGCGGCTGCTTTGACGACTGCACTTGTTCACTCAGATATAAATAAACAACAATGCCCACTCGCAGAGGAGGGCTTCGACTCGTGGCCTTTTGTTCTGTAACACTACAACTCTTCAGACTAAATAAAAGAGACACGGGCCAAGTACTCTGCACACAAATAATTCTTCCAAACACGCACACAATCACACACACGCAGGGTAACCATTGCTGCAGATAGACTATCTATAGAAGGCAGGTGAGTGCGGGTGCTTCTCACAGGGAGATAAGGCCAATCAATAAAAACACGAGGAAGCGATAAGGCTGAGCTGAGGTAAACACTCGAGGGCTGACTCACGGGGGGAAAAAGGCTACGTTCGTTAACAAAACAATAGTCTCAAGATGAAATGGTGCCCCAGTTAGCGGAAGAGAGCGGCTATTTCTGTCTGCCCTCTCAGTTTGTGACATTTAAAGACAATGGTCACAGCAGGGGGTCCGTCCACCCTCCTACACTCTCAGACCTCTTCCCTCTGAAGGTCAGGGGGTCCCTCCTGTCCCAGAAGGTTAAAACTATTGTTCAGCAGTGAGGTGGTGAGTCAACCAATCATAATGTTAGTAATTACCCAGCAGACACTGGGAACAGTAGACTTTACTGTGATTAAATATTAAGTAAGTGCCGGGTCTGGTGCATCTGGCAGCAGAAGACATTTTGATTGACAGATAAAAGCATGTGGGCCACCAAGCTAGTTTTTCTTTAAGCCAAATACACCCATGCACATTCACACCTACTCCTATATACTATCAATGCGTGGTGCTGCGTGCTTTCCAGGAGTTATTTTGTGAATGTTTTCAAATGTACATGCATTTTTCTGGCAAATAATGTTGCTATCTATAAGCTTCATCAAAAAAATGTCAGTTGCTTTTTTATACGTCCAGAAAACACAGCAACTTTGTCAGATGCTTTGTGGTGTGTTTCTGACCACCTGATGACTTTAAGTCCCACATTTCATCTTCTTTTAGCTCTGTTTTGGTCTCCTCCTCCTTGGAATATCTGGCCCTTTAGCTGCTAAATGAACAATTATTTTCCCCAGCTAGTAGCTAACCAAGTCTGTCTCCCATTGGGTGACAGGTACGGAACATTCGGCCTTTAGAAAAACCAAAGCAGTAAAGTTACAGACAGTAAACTAAACCACGCACAGAAAAAAGTGCAAAGTTGGTGATCATTTTATGAGTTTGTCACTTTTAGCATTACACACAGTCATCTGAGAAATTGTTATTATACGTTAAGTGCATCTTTTAGTTGACTCTAGAGTCACTCAAAGTGACTAAAGTTGTAGTTTAAAATCTGTCAACGGTCATGTCAGAAAAGTAAACATATCGTCAGCTATAAGGAACACCTGCCAGTTTAAAGTAATCATTAACCTGGGTGTGTTCTTTGTTTTGGCACTAAAATAATTCAGTTGAAGGCTGTGAGCTCTGAATCTTGACCCAGATAATATGTGTAAATCAATGCTTTACTGAGGCTAATAAAACCTGAGCTGCTAGTAAACTCACATAAGACTGTGAGCATAACCACGTGTTTGTGCAGACTAGGAGTTAATGCAGTCAAACAATTGATCACTAATGCAAAGTACCATTTACTGTCATAGCTTTAAACTAAACAGCCTCATGTCCAACAGTAGCAGAATCCAGACATGCAGCCCTGCACGTCCGGCCAAATCCCACAGTGATTTTATTAACCCGGCGCGGCTTTAATCGCAGCGACAGACGGCTCAGAGAGCGTATCAGTCCAGCCACAGGCGGAGGGCTGACCGCCGAGTGAAAGCTTTAAGTGTAAGACCATGACACTTTCTCCTCTGAGCGATCAGGCACGGCCTTGTCTATAAAGAGTCTATGAGATGAGCGCAGACAGGAGAGAGAGAAGGGGGTAACAGGATAAGCAAAAAGATTGGGGGCAGACAATGAGAAAGTGGGGAGAAAGGGGAGGGGAAATAGACCGAACCTGGTGAGTGCAAGAAGGGCTGATTAGTGTTTGATTAGCTGGCCGGCCTGAGGGGAAATCTCTGTCAACCAGCACAGTGCCTTTACAACTGTGCTCTCCCTGCTACACCATCTGGACTGTACTATGCATGACTGACCTGCTATGCACCTACACGCAACAAGAAAAAGCCTGACACTTTATTATGCTGCGGTTCACAGTGGTGAAAGGATGTTGGATATTTGGCTTCAGACAGGGCAAAGTATTTAGTTGCACCTTTATTTAAGCTTTACATCAGTACTAACAACAAAACACTGTGTGGGATAGGAAGGCGTGGAGTTTATTCAAAATCACTGTGCTGCATGGAAATCAGTTTATTTCTTCCTCTCTTAAGGCTGGGCAATACTAAGCAAATGGTCAGCAGACATCCCGGCGTTCAGCAGAATTAGTGTTTCATCAGCTGCCAGTGATTTAAGGAGATGTAGTATGCACAAACACACACACATACACAAACGCGCGCTCACACAGGGGAGTGTCAACCCCCTGGGAGCTCAAACAGCTGAACGAAGACATCACATCAGCTGTTCGCCCGATTCTGCTGAGAGAGAGCAGCAAAGAGACGGACCGTGCTAATAGGTTGTCATTAAAACTCTCATGTAAAGCTTTAAGCTAACAGATGGGCTTGATATACTTCAGATCTAGCATGATTTCTATTTTGATATCCCAATTCATATAATGTGATGATGTAAAACTATGGAAATAAACCACACAGTAAACTCAAAGACAGGCCTAAACCGTCACAGCTCTAACTGCATTATGTGAACTGTTCTGGTTTGTTTTTGGAGTTGATGATAAAGGAGAGCTGATGGCACAATACTATCTCTCAGTCACCTCTGTGTCACACTTAAGGGGGCTGCATGGGATGGAGGAATGCATTTTTGTGCGATGACTTTAACCCTAAACAACACTTAAGCTGTCTCACTGATTGCCATGCAGTGATCGGTCATACTCATTCACATGGCAGCTGTATATCACAACAGTGTATCTAAATTACAGGAACAGTCTCAACACAGTCTCCAACAATGTCTGTTGCCCCTCTGTTGTCAGACGTGCTCCTTCATTTGCGTCATCACGCACCCATAACCACCACACTCAAAAGGACTCTCCCTGCAACGCTCCATGAGTCCACAGGTCAGAGGTCACCTGTGGCCTCTGGTCTCCAGGACAACAGTCTGGAAGTCCCCAAGACTGAGCCGGTGTCTCCCCCACTCCACCCACACACACATACTCTCTCACACAGAAACAGCTTTTGTCCCCAAAGTCTTGAGCTTCAAAAGAGAGCCTGGAGTGTGAGCGTCAACCCAAACATTTACAGCCAAACACTTCTCAATACACTGCAGTGGAAGAGTAGGAGACCACCATAGCTGCAGAGTGACAGGAAATAAATGGCAGAAAAATCATGGTTCATCCATCAGTCACACACACACACACACACACACACACACACACACACTTTCAAATCCCAAGACAACAGTGAAAACAAATTGTAAGGATTAACCCTGATTTAGGGACCAACACTGTGATCCAGCTAAAAGTAACACTGTGACTTGTTTACAGGCTTTTAACTACACAGACAAGCACCTCTCTAAGCTCATTCAGGTATAGTCTGCAGAAAGTTTTTAGCATCCCCATGGATCACAACAAACATGCACTATTTCTGACACAGATTCCGGCTGCATGCGCACTGCAGACATGAACGGATCACCAAAAGATTATAAAAAATTGGCGCTCACCATATTCAGCATGCAGGACATCTCTCGGACCAGCTTGAGTTATCTGCTGCAGTTCGGGTCCTCGCTTGTTATATAATGAAACAAAGTGCGTTTACGTGGCTCCGCAGGATATTTTCCAGGACTTAAAGTGGAGCAGCAGACAGGGATCAGAGCTGCTGGCGGCGAGCAGAGTGAGCAGCGCACACTGGGACTGACTCTTTTCCCTCTCAGAGGTTTGAACAGCGCAGGGGAGAGTGAGAGGGAGCACGAGAGGCTGAGGAACATGTGCCTGCGCCCCGGTGACTGGACCGACACAGCTCAGGATGTGAAGAGGAACGACGCCATCTAGCGGCCGGGAAAGCAGGTGCATTATGTAAACAACTAATCAGTAGCGATGTAGATAAACACAGAGAGCTTTAACTCAAAAAAACAATTCTAAGACAGGACTTTCTTTCTGTATCGAACGCGTTTTAGGATTATTTAAACTCATTTTGTGGGAATTTGGTGCAAATGAATAATGTACATATTAAAAATAAAAAAGATATAGCCACTACTAATTGGGACACAGAACAAACTGGGGCCATATTATTCCAGGTCTGCTATTGGTCTCTGTTAAAATCATGAAGCTGCGCTGTGTTGTGTGCAAATGTGTAACAAGGGACAAGTGGCACATAAGTGTGATATTGAGGTACATGAACTTTACTGGAGTATTTCAAGTTCTGCTACTTGATTTGTTACTTCTAACTCCCTTCAAACCAGGTGGTAAATAGTGTACATTTTACCATAAAACATGCATATGATTGTTTATTTGGGCTAATTATTACTTTGCAATTTTAGATTAAGAATACAAACTGTACTAAACAAATCAATGATGATGTGTTATTATAGTAACCTATAATAACACATCATCATTGATTTGATTGATTAGCCTTTACAAGCTGCAAGTTCACACTATAATGCATCTGTATTATAATGCAAATATAAAGTTTTAAGTCTGAATTGTGCCATTCTGCATAATGTGTCCTGTCACTTTAAAACTTTTAGTAAAATTAATGAAACATACTTGTAGTGACTGGTGAATTCAGGTCTTTTATTAGTATTTTTACACAGTGATAGTGCTTTATTTATTTAGGTTAAAGATCTGGCTATGTGCACTACATACACAGTACTCAGAGGGTCAGAGGTCGGGAGGTCAACAGGGGCCCAATATCAAACTATTTCCATTGGACCTTAGAACAGACTAATGCAGCCTTTACCTTTAATTATCAATTCAGTCAGGAACACTCTCGTCATATATTTACTAGAAATACAGTTATGTATTGACACCTGAGAGATAATACAACACAAGGAAGTATAAATACAGGCTTAAGACTAGAAAGGAGGAAGCTGGGGCGGTGGAGGCAAAGCATTGCCAGCAGTGGTGTGTGTACAGCATTGGTGTAGCAGGGATGACTGAGAAGGAAGTTGCATTTAAAGGGACGGCCTTTTATAAGTGGCGGCTGTGATTGGTGTGTTACTGATTAGAAATAATGATTCAGTCAGACTGACAGCTGATTACAACTGGGGCATATGTACTGCATAAACGCAAAGCTTCATTTTATCTGTGAATTTAAACAATGACTTGCTCCTCACTCATAATTTAACTTTTTACTCAGTATATAAACATTACTCTAATCATGTAATTGAAGTGTCAAGAGGTAAGATCATGTTTTTTTCTCCATAAAATAATTATGAAGATTAAAACTTCATAATTAATGGTTATCATCAACATAGTATTCATTTTAAATAGTTAACCTAAAACGATATGATAACATTGCTGACTCTGAACAATAAACCATCTGCTTTATAGTAATGACAATAATATCATAGTTTATTTAAGTGTTCTTTTATTTTATATGTGAACATCTTTGGTAGGTGCGTGCACTTTAAGAAAAAAAGAAGAGACAAAGCAATAATTCATGTATACAAAACATAAAATACACAAGCCTGATGCACAACAATTTACATACATTCATCTAAACAACAAAGTACCTGCTATCATTGTAACGCTGCAGTGTGTTTACATGACTCATAGTGACAGCAGGAGAAGATAGGTATATAATGCATTCATATGTGACTCATAACATAACTCACTGTTTAATACTGACAGAGCAAAACATTGCACCTGATCCACATCCTCTCTCTTTCTCTCTCGCCTCAGTGTTATCATCCAGTTTTGTTGGTTTGTGGTTTCTTAGGTTTGGCCTTTGGGACCACTTTAACGGTGGTGGACACTGATTTGGCTCCTTGCAGGTTCTGGGCTGTGCAGGTGTATGTTCCCTGGTCCACGTCTCTGACCTCGTCCACCAGGAGGACAGACTGAGACTGCTGCCGAGTCGCTCCTCCGCCCACTGGACTGATGCTCTCCTGTGTGTACAGAGGCCTCCCAATCTGCAATAAGGAGAGATGTTTGGTTCAGTTTGGAAAGACTCATTCTGACTCATATTTATAGGCTTGGATGCTCTGCAGTCCATAGGTCACAAATCACAAACTAGCTAAGAAGACAAAGTCAGCAGTAATTTCAGAATATGTACACAGTTCAAGTGATCCTTCACTCTCCCTGAGTGTCTGACCTGCTGTCCCGGATATTCCCAGGTGAACTCTACACCCACATCCTGCTCTCCCACCACCGAACAGGTGACCTGCAGATTCTCCCCCACAACCACAGAGCCTGAGGAGGATAGGATAATTGGAGCAGGAGGAGCCATGGGGTCTGTAAGGGGGTTAATAAGTGAGTTATGTTATTGGCAGGTGGCAAACAATAATTTCAGAGTGACATGTATAAGTAAGCATAATGAAACTGTGTCTGTAACAGGAAAATGTCTACTCACAGTTAACATAAATGAGCATGTACTTGGTGGAGCTCTGCCTCAGGTTGCCCAGACTGGCAACACAGAACAAGGCTCCTGCATGATAAGGCCGGGGTCGATGAATGGTGATGCCCTTCTTGACATTAAAAGAGATCTCCGTCCCGTCCACTGCCACCTCCACTGGTGGAAACTCGCGGTGCAGAGTAACTTCGGCCTCAGGCGATGTCACCTGGCAGGGAAGGACCGTCGGCCAGTTGGATCTGAGTTGAACCACCTCGTAGTAGTCAGATGAAGGAACAAACAGCTCATGTGGGTCTGATAGGCACAGGGAGAAGATATGACATGAAGATTAGATAACTGAATGTAAAAAGGCCTCCTATCAGGCTTGTGGTGATATAAAGCCTAAATTGCTGTGTAAGCATCAATAAAGTGTATTCATTGTACCCGGAAAGAAGACAAAGACCTTGATGGCTTTGTCGTACTCCTTCCTGCAGTCTGTGTCTTCACAGTACATGGGATAACACGTGTACTCCCCGGTGTCCGCACCAGTGCTGTTGACTAATGTCAGAACGCCGTATCTCTCGTGCTGGACGATCCTGCAAAGCCAAAACAGGAAAGAGGCAAAGAACATATTGGCTCCAACGGGTTTTATAATTCTGTCATTTAGTCACTAAACTACCCATCATGCATAATAAAGATTTACCGACCATGAAGCTTACCTGAGCCTTCCATCATCATCCTCCTCCAGGTAAGAGGGCACGCTCCACTGCACAGGTTTGCCCCTGCACCTCAGCTCCAGAGTGTCTCCTGACTGCACACTTATGGTCTCTCCCACCTTCTTAAACTTCCCTCTGTTTAGCACCTGTACATATAAGATACATAATTATACAGAAGTAGGTTATACAGGGCGAGACTGTGCAGGGGTTTCTTGATTTTTTTGCATGAGGTCTGGTGTAATGTGAGGGACTGGGCAGGGGGGCACGAGGAGTTTAGTGGGCAGAACAATATGATCTCTGTTTTGTTTTGTAGAAAGTTATTAGGCATCCATTTGCTAATACCATCCAGGTATTCAGCCCAATTCTGGGTACAATCTTGTCATTGGGTTGAATGGAGAGGTACAGCTGGGTGTCATCTGCGTAACAGCGAAATAAGATATTTTGCTTTAGAATAATTTTGCCTTGCGAAAGTATTTAGATGGAAAACAGGAGGGGACCAAGGACTGAGCCTTGAGGGACTCCACATGAGAGAGATGCATGGATTACATCTGATTTTTAAGCACTTTTTTTGGCTTTTGCCTTTATTAGACAGGAAAGCTGAAGAGAGACAGGAAATGTGGGGAGTAGAGAGTTGGGGATGACATGCACCAAATGATCGGCACACCGGGAGTCGAGGCTGTGATCAGTGCGTCGAGGACTGTAGCCTCTATACAAGTGGCTTCTGCTCTACCTACTGAGCTAAACCAGCGCCCCTAAAATACTGTACTGTTGTTTTAAATAGTAAGAAAAAAAGGTCCACTGTAGCAAAGGCAGCACTGAGCTCTGAAAGAACCTATACTAAGGAGGGACCAATATGGGCTGCTACAATGACATCAGCAGTTTCCCTCAACAGTGTGGATTCCAAGCTATGGTGTGCTGGAAAACCTGATTGAACCTTTCTGAAAATGTTATTGAGGTTAAGAGTTCTAAAGTGTTGAGAAAGGATCAGTTTATTTAGTAGTAGCTGAAACACCAGTTGAACCAATGTGTGACATTTCCAGTAGAAAGAGAACAGGTAACATAAAATTTGTAATAAGGGGGGCTGAATTTGGGAGATTGTGGGTGCAGTTATAAGTTCAGCAATTAATGTTCCTGTAACATATCAAGGGTACTTGATGAGTACCTGTGTGAGTACGGTCTGTGCTGGGGCTGCAGGTGTAGCTTTCATCTTGGGTTTGGCTGTTGCTGCTCTGGGACCTTTATTTGTCAGTTTGCCAAGTTTGGGTTTGTTTTGCTTGGGCTTCCTCCCTGGAGTGGTCCTCTGTTCTTGGGCATCTTTTTGGCAGGAAGCTACACAGTGTAAAGACCACATGATGCAGCAAATTTTCACATATAGATACAGTCAAATGTTTATTGTTTTAACTAAATGAAGTTATCATCTTCAAAAAAAAGAATATAGTGACATTGCAGTGTGATATATGTACTTAAGATGCAAACTTCTAAAGTATGCCATATGATTCATGAGGCCAAGAGAAACCTCATCAGTAATCCTACAAATACATGTTCATAGAACGGCTCAGCAAGTGAATAAAGTCACTTACCTAACTCGAAGATTACGGCACAAATAAGGAGAGCGCTCAGCAACGGCCTCCACTTTGAGCCAAACATGTTCACCAAAAGCATGATTGATCTCTGGAGTATTAGAGCAGTCTGTGGATTGTTAGTTCACGCAGTTCAACACAGAGAACAAACTGCAGGAACCAAACGAGGCAAAGAGAGAGGAGAGGAAGAGGGCAGAGCTTGCAAAGTGAGTGGTCAGCTGTTTACCACAAATTCCTCCTCCTGAGAGTGGCATTAGTACCCCAAATTCCTCCTGACTGGCTCAATGGAGGCTTTCAAGCCTGTCTGGGCCAATGAGGGTCCAGAGACGGAGGCCCCTCCATGTGGAATTGCACCGCCTGTTTGCTTAGCTGCTGGACTGGAAGTGTGCTAGCAGCATGAGCCTGCACCACACAGCCCAGACAAAGACTGTGGCGGGGTTATTACAAGCATTTGGTGCCCAATAAACCTTGTGTCCTTCATTTACTGATTGTCAAAACATACCATAGGCATGACCAGTTTTACATGAAAATAAGGTGCTTAAAATAATACATGAAAACTGACCTGTGAGGTTGAGATCATTGCTATGTCTATTTATCTGTTGCAAAAGACATTAAGCTTTCTGATGTTTCATGTTTTATGTAACGCATCAAATTACCTTAAAGGGCCAGTTTGCTGATTTTCAACCTCAGTCCTATCATGCTATTATGAGGAGCTAATGCCATTATTGTAGGAAAAATATGCAGTTTCGCTCTGTGCCTTTGGAGGATGCTTTCTGCATCTCCAATGGACCCTGGAAAACCTCCACCAGACTACGTAAAATGCGTCAACTGGCGGAGGCCGGGGAGCTCGCTAAACTACACTTCCTCTATCTAGGACGCTCGCCCCTGATGTCATGTCTCATTCAAAAAGTTTTTTTAGACCACTGGTATATTCTCGTCATTTTTCGGATTCTGTACCGCTCTGAGCCATTGGCTGTCTCTGTTCCTTTCAGAGGGAGGAGCACAATGCACTCTGGGTGTTGTAGAAATGTCGACCCGACGAAACCACAAGCTGTTTGTACAACTTTCTCCACAGCTATGCCGTCAATTTCAAATATTATTGCTTCTATCGATTACAAATAACACCAGCTTTGACTGATGGCTTTTGCAGGGGCGAATTGCTCCTTTAAGGTGCTTTAAAACACTGTCATTCTCACAAAATTTCAGTATAAAACAGTTCTGTGAAAATCTATCATTATAAATGAATATTTTTAGATACAATGATTTGTTTTACAGAATGTAAAGCTCTCTAAAAGGGAATAGAAATGAGGGTATGCACATTTGATTACACACTGCATGCTGTACCCAGAGGAAACAATGTAAAGCTCTCCTTTGGAATGCCTCGCTAAGCTCTGGTTTGAACATGACACAGGTAAGCTGCTGTGAAAGGTCCTTTTGTTTTTCAGTGAACTCCGGGTAATGAGCCACCTCTGGCTCTATATCTAAGATTACAAGTGGAACTAGACTTTTTGTTTTAGTCAACATGTCCTGCAGTAAAATGAAAACCCGAATGTAAAACACTGGATTATTATTTAATTAGGGAAAACATTTACAATGTATCATTAGAAAAATGTACAGTCTCTGTATTTACATTGAAACAATTAATAGTGATTTTTTAAACAGACTACGAAATACCTGTATAAACTTTTGTACAGCTTTACTTTATATTTTGATATGTAAGAAAAAAACAACAACTCTTGTCATTCCTGGTCATAATTGTTGGAATTGTAAAAAAAAAATTAAAAAAAATGGATGAAATTTCTTCAAGTTTATAAACTACAGAAAACAGTCAAAGCACTTAAAAAAAAACAAACGTGTAAACTGCTTGACACCAGATTTTGAATCTCTCTGACAGTGATGCAAACATGTACAGGCATCATTATAATGAAAATATTTAGATAAATTACAAACTCAAATGTAAAACAGTAGTTACACACTTAAAGCAGTTACTCACTGTAACATCTCAATCTATTTCTTTCCACTACAGCCGAGCTCAGAATCGCTCTTCTTTAAACACGTCGCCGTGTGCTTTTCCGCTGACAGTTTCGATCTGCATGTTTCCAGTAGTCTGACGCTTTCTCTGGACACTGTAATGCACACCGTAGCCGAAATAGATGACTAACCCTGGAGAAAAAAAAGTTGGAGAGCATTAACATTAAACAACTAACTCCATACAAGCCCTCTGAATATTTCAAGCAGAAATATGGTCTCTTACCCACTAACATCCATATGGCGTATCGTATCCATGTTTGCGCTCCTAACTGGACCATCAGGTATACGTTGATGAGTGTGCTAACTAAAGGCAACACAGGGAGTAAAGGCACCTGTACACAGAGAAAAACTGGGATGTTCATTATTTCTTAAACACAAAGTGTGCAGCTTATCACTCAAATATGCAAATAGAATATTCTCACCATGAAAGACGCCTTTTTGGGATTTTGTGGTTGCCTCGCGATTAAGAAAGTGTTGACCACCAGGATGAAGGCGAGGATGCAGACAATCACCACACTCCAGGCTTCCATATTAGACAGAGCATCTATGGCCTGGACCAGTGTGACACACAGTGCAATCACACATACAACTGCACAAAAGGAAAAGCAGATTGTTAGTGGTCAAGAACAAGACAACAAGGGCCTCCCTCAGTAATGTTTACTGTACGTACCAGAGAAAACAGTCAAAAGCGTGACTGCCTTTGAGGTGGCTGAAGTCGGAGAAGACGCAGGCCTCAGGATGCTGAACTTCTTTACCTCTAAGTCCTTTGTGTAGTTTTCTGATTCAGATTGATCCTCTTGGTACCTCGAGTGAAAAAAATATGTGAAATAAGTTTTTCTCAGCATTTTAGTTAATGCACTGGGTCAGTGGATAAGATAAATTTACCTCAGTATTAAGATGCATATAGCCACGAGTGTGTAAGCAAAGAGAGTCCCAATTGACATCATTTCAACCAAGGCCTCGAGGTCAAACAGCAGAGCCATGATGGCTAGAGACGGCAGACAGGGGACAAAGAATTACTTTAAGTCGATAAACCTCAACACATGATTATAGATGCAGGTAAAAGCTGGAGCTTCTGTACCTGCAACGACTCCTGAGGCTATGGTAGCTATAGCAGGACTGCCCTTTTCGGTGACTTTGGTCAGAGGTTTGAAAAGCAGGCCGTCTCTTGCCATGGCGAACAGCACGCGGGGCATCGGGAACATCGAACCCAGCAGGCTTCAGAGACAAACGCAAACAGGGTCAGACAACGCATTTATTACCAAGTAAATCTTGAAACAGGCTGGTAAAAAATATTATTCCTTACAACATGTAATGCTAATTTGTCAGTCCTGCAATCCTGGTAATTCTTGAGAAAATAGATTTTCCTTTTGTATCATATATATCTCATCTTATTTGATCTTGTCAGACAATCCTTCAGCAGCCACAATGGTGGTACAAGCTGCACCTAACATAACAACATTATGTATACAATTTATCAGTTTTATTGTTAACAGTAAAGATCACAATAGCTGAGCTTAATCTTGTGCTATGCTAAATTAGCAATAAAGTCTGCTGGTTTGTTTGTTTGTTTATTTAGATCCTCATTATCCCCATTAGCTTCAGCATAGCAGAAGCTATTCTTCCTGGGGTCTGCAAATTTTACAGTGTGACAATACCAAACACACTTCTACACAATTCATCACAATACAAACACATTACACTTTATACATCACATCTAACAAAATAAATATTGACACAAATCAAACAGCAGCTAATGAAAACACCAGACAAGCTCTAAATGAATTCATCATTATTTCATATACCAATGTCACAAAACCCCTTGACACACTGCAGCACAAGAATTAATTGATATTAATGACTGACATTTCTCTGTAGGTGATGGCCCAGTATGTAGTATTTAGTTGTGCTAAATCATACGGTAATGAATTCCATTCTTGCATTGCCCTGTATATTACTGAACGCTGACCTGATGTGGTTTCACATTTTGGTAACCTAAAACGTAGACTGTCAACCATGTTCACTATTTTGTTTTCATACCTGGTGGACAGGGCACACAGCGATCCCACAGCCACGGCGTACTTGGCAGGACCCCAGCCTATGTAGTCAAAGGCCACTGGCAGGGGGCTTTTTTCATTGAGCATGTAGTAGGGCATCATCAGCGTGAGAGCGGCAGACACCGCAAAGTAGGCCACGAAACAGATAAGAAGAGAGGCCACGATGCCCAGAGGGACCGACTTCTGGGGGTTCTTCACCTCCTCACCTGTAAAGACACAGACAAACAGGTCAGTTATACTTTCAGGATAATGCTTCTTCAGCTGGTGTTGGTCACATGAAACTGCTGCAACGATCCTTATTGAAACCTTTTCATACACCAAGTTTAAAAGATTAAAGAAAGTAAAAAAATTGACACAACTATTGGTTACAATTAGTTGCTGATTTCTATAACATCTCTATAACTTATTATGTGTCTTCTGGATAACCTGGAGTTGAAATTGATGCCATATTAATAATACTGACAGTTTTAAGATCAACTTGCTGGAGCACTTTTGGAGCTTTTAAGCCAGGACCTTCATTATGTTATGAACAGTACATCGAGATTTCATACTTCAGTCACATGATGACAGCTGGACCATCACAACTGGGCAAACTCCCTCAGAGATGAGACCAGATGTGGATAAGAGCTCAGCTCTCTTTTGATTAAAAGTCAACACTCTGAAAATGCATGCTGTAATTTGATATTACGCAACAAACACGTTCTCCGCCTTGGCCAGCATTAAAGCAGACATATGTATGTGTGTGTATGTGTGTTGTTTAGATTAATCAAGCTGGTGCCTCTGAATCACACAGCAGACTCTTATTTCACTGGCTGATGATAAATTAAAACAGATAAATGTACATGATAAAAACAGACTGAAATTAAATCTGATTACTCTTTATGACCTATATAGGCAAACAGACCATCCATGATAAGATTGATTATTTCTATATAGATATTTTGAATGCCTGAAATGGTGGGTGGGGGTAGGTGTCAGACATAGCAGTTAACGCCATGTTAAAAACCACCACCAGCAAAGAAATAAGAGGTACGGCATTGTCCAAGGGGGGCGCCAATCGTCACAAAGCGAAAGTTCCTCACAGTAGCTTTAAATATCTAGTTAAAGCTAATTTACTGAAGAAGTCTAACCAAAATAAACCACACTGATTTTGACAAGTTGTCCTGTTACCTGTCGTAGCGATGCAGTCAAATCCAACAAAAGCGTAGAAACATGTTGCAGCTCCGGCCAGCGTTCCGCTGAAGCCGTAAGGGAAAAATCCACCACTTCCGTACGAACTCGTCACATTTGCAGTCGAGTTCAGGTTACTGCAGAGGAGAGAGAGCGTTAATTCACACGTTATTTACAGTTCCTGTTTAATTTATGTAAGTCAGGATCCTGCACACAGACAGGATTGTTTAGCTCTTTGCCATTACTTGAGTTCTGCTGTGAAGTTAAGCAGCTCCTCATGGCTGATGTTCCAGTTACTGATGTCACCCTTAATGAATCCAGAGATGATCACAAACACCAGCACCAGGACGTTGACTACTGTGAAGATCTTGTTGATTGTTGTTGACTCTCTCACTCCAAAAGCAAGAACACCTTCATGGAAAACAAGGTAGATGTGAAGTTTTAACATGCACCACTGTCACCATCATAAGGAGACCAGTTTAATTCTTTACCTGACAGTAGAAGCACAAGAACAGCAGCAAACACATCCGGGTAAGGTGCCAGACCAGTGAGGCCCATTGGTGCATTTTCTGCAAAGAATTTCGATATGACGCCCCCTATAAGGTCATCGAAGGTCCCGCTCCAAGCCAGCGCAACACTGGATGTCCCTGAGCAGATAGATGTAACAACCTTATCAGCCTGAGTCATCATTTTATTGTAGCTATAAACAGAAAACACAGGGATGTTTTTTTCCATTCCTACGACTATCACATTTTATGATTGCGCTACTTCAAACCATCATCCTGGTTAATGGCCGTTATCAACATGCAAGCAATAAATTCACAAAAAGGTTTTTAGTGGGGGAAAAAACGTCCATTTAAACTTTCAAACCTAATCTTTTACTGTTAAATGAGCCATTAAGAATCTGCTTCCACAGCACGTAAAGGTCCCATGTTGATGGTTGATCATTTATGGGTTTTAGTGTCTTCAGTGAGAAAACATATTACATAAGAGGAAAGTATGTTTTTCAATAGACTGGAACTTCGAGGGAGAAATTAAATATAGAAGACTACATTTAAATCAAATTTCCTGTATATTTTTGGTACATACAGACAATTGTAATTGGCTAATTTAAGAGAATGTGAATAATTGGATTATACACATAATAACTGATCATTAAAACAAATCATGTATCACATTTACCTATCACATATGAGAGCAGCAGATTCCACCCAGTGATGAAAGCCAGCAGCTCTCCAACTGTCACGTAGCTGTACAGGTAAGCTGAGCCTGTTTTAGGAACCCGGGACCCAAACTCTGCATAACACAACCCGGCAAATATGGAAGCCAGGGCAGCGATGAAGAAGGAGATGATGATGCTGGGTCCTGCAGTGTCTCGGGCCACCTCTCCAGATAGCACGTAGACCCCGGCCCCAAGGGTGCTGCCCACGCCGAGGGCCACCAGGTCCAGAGTGGTCAAGCATCGGTTAAACGTGGACTCCTCCCCGTCGGGCTCCAGGGGCTTCCTCCGAGAAATGCTCCACAGAAAGCTCTTCACTATGTTGGGTGCCATGGTTCTGGAGGGATTATGTTGGAAGAGACAGGTGGGAGTGAAGTTTTGATGAGAAAGAAAGAGTGAGGGGAGAGGAGAGGGCGGGTCAGTGAGCCTGTCAGTGAATAATTGTCAGATCAGCTTCAGGAGAGCGTTTCCTCTTAAAAGATACAAAAAAGTCAACTTTTAATGGCACAAGGAACTATTTATCTAGAAAAGCTGTTAAATTAAGACGTCAAAAAAACATAAAGAGCTGGACAATGTAATTTTAAAAGCTTTTAAATGTCTAATCACATGTTTAACTAATGAATTATAGATAAAATAAGACAGAAAGCACTCACCTCTGCCGTGTAATCTCCTGCCTCACAGGTGTGCTAACAAGAGATTAATAGGCTCAGTCATTGGTTTATATCACATTATTCCCCTATTACATTCCTCCTTATCTCTGCCATGATATGATAGTGCTGATGAATGGAGTTTTCACTGACGCCCACAGCACAAAAGCAACTGCACTTTACTCAGCCTTGAGGCACATGCACAACCACTTCCTGGTACATGTCTGAGAAGTGCAGGAGGTTCTTATGCAATCTTTTGTCATTATGGCGATAAAGTTGAGTGTTTTCTTACCTTATCAGAGCAGCATCATGTCAGAGCTGATAGCAATCACTGTTAAAAACAAATACAAAATTAAAAACACATTTAGAAATAAAGACTAAATGACTACTACCTGAATAAAGCTTTTAAAAACAATGGTAACTTGCTTACATATCAAACATCTACAGTAACGACATAGCTGGGATAGAACACTAAGTTCACGACTAACAAAGTATAACAGAATCAGTTTCACGTTATTTGATTTGGGGTGTGTTTCTTTTCAAATAGTTAACAAAAAGTGACTGTGTGTTCTTTGGGGCAAGTCATGCATGTAACGTAAGTTAGAGCCGAGGCCTTTCGTGATTATGCCTTCAAGATAATCCGAGACTTAAAGGCACATAATCACGACTTTAGATTTTGTCCTGCCCAAAAAGGGTCCAGGAAAACAAGCTGCACTGTAAGAAAAAAAGGCCACATTCCCACTATTTAACACCCATTTAATTAAAGAATACAAAGTTGTTGGCCAGAAAATACCTCACAAACTATACTCAAAGCATGTTCACATGTATGTTTCTGCTTTGTAACCACTCTGTGACTTTTTGACTGCAGCTGTACCTGGAGGTGTGAGCCTCAGACCCGTGGCCCTGTGAGTTAATGAAACACAGGAGCACAAAGCAGCTTTCATGCCTCATGCGTGCAGCAGGCTACACATTTATTTTTTCTGAGGTAGCTTTCTCCTTCTCATGTCCTATGCCGGGATTTCAGCTCACCTAATCCCTCCTGGCATCTACCGCAGCCAGGAGCAGGCGAGTGTGTGCGGACGCTTAGGGTACCTTTGACCAAACTTACAGCTCACGCTTCATATCTGCAGATCGCACGGGTTGAGGTAGTGTACAAAGGTAAAATAGATTATTGTTATGCTTATCTAAACAACAGCTACCACGCATGTGATGTTCAGATGTATGAACACAGGGTTGATAAGGATGACAGTGAAGCTCATGTTCATTAATGTGTCATTTACAGCTGTCTACTGTGTGTTAAAAGGAACATCTCATATGCAGTGTTTAAGATAAATAGTGCTGTGAAGCATTTAAATGACCAGATGCAGGTTAAAGCAGAGGTTAGATTTGAATCTGACTCACTAATAGTAATTGTACTTAGTATATAAAACAGTTTTTTTTTACCTTGCCTTCAGTCCCACGAGGAGCAACAGGTGACTGTGTTGTCAAAAAGCAGCGCAATGATGCAAAATTATCCGCGCTGTTGACTTGGATGAAGGAAACATGATTTCTGCTGCGATATATACAAGCCTGGCCTGTGTGACCCTCCCACTCCATGGAATTACTTACAAAGTAGCCTTTATCACTCCGGACCAGTTTGGTTCATAATGTCCTCATTATTGCAACGAAGGGTGAGAACTGTGAACTGAAAATCCCATTCAGAATGTCAAAAATGCTTTTGTGCTCGCTTAGTTTATTGTTTTGTATTCATAATTTTCATAACATTTTTTAAATTCATGAAATTGTAGAAAATATTACTTGTTTATTAGAGACTGAATTGGTTAGGAAAATAGCTGAAATGAAAAATAAAAAATAAATCTGTTATATTTGAGCAGATCAAATTTCTTTGTAACTAACATAATAAACAATCTTTGGTTAGTTTAGGGGGAAATGTGGTTAAAAGGGGAAACAAACGTTGAGATTATGAACTGATGGATGCAATCAAAACTAATTAATGGCCGATAAATCACAAAATTGCAAAAGAGGGTTTTAAACACATTAATCATAATGACCATATTAACTCTATCTATTGTGTGCCATTGTAGATGTTACTGAGTTCAGAGATCGGGGTCAGTCTCTCATGATCAGTGTGTAATACATTTTCAAAGCAGAAGAGGTCAGTGCACAACAATAACATTTCTTCACTGGTGCCTCCCACCTCCATCTGCGTTTACCTCATATGGCCCCCTCTCACTCTGAATACTAGCAGAGTGAAAACGCAACAAACTCCAGGTTAAACAAGGGAAACAACCTTATTGTGAACGTTTGGGTACAACATGATCTATTCAAATATAGAAGAACGCATAAAAGCTGTCCTTCATGTTTTTACAGTAAGCTGGGGTCAGGTGACGTCAGGGGAACACTGATAGTAACCACAAATCACAACTAAAGCCAATGACACAGAGGCCAGCTTCCAGTCAGAATGAAATGTACTGAGTCATACCTCTGCTATGTTCAGCTCTGGACTTTCTGTAGGCTCACTATGCTCTTCTTGGAAGTCACTTCTCCTCTCTCATCATCTTTTCTGGCAACCACAAAGAGTTGTAAGAGTATCAACAAAGACTTAGTACAAAATGTGAATCAAATTCCAGGAACTGTACATGTAAGACATAAAATCTGTGTGATGAAACAAGTTTGTATCCATGTTTGTGCCTCCATCACTTACACTTAATGGGAAACTGCGAGTTACAGCCTGTTTTATGTGTTTCATTTTCTCACATTTCCCCTCTGTAGTCCACAATGCTGACATGGCCTCCCCCTCCCTCAAAGCTTGTATCTCTCTGCCCCTCTTACTGGAACAGACGCCTGACAGGACAGAAATAGAGCAAGCAAGCTCTCACATCACTGCCAGAAAAGCTCCCCCTCACATTTAAGCTCTCAGTCATGTGACAAAGTTCAGAAATGCCCAAAAGTGAAAACTTTCTTGCTTGAGTTACAAAACCTTTTTGGATAGGTGACTAGCAAAACATGTGCTAAAATGCAGGAAAAATGTGCGCGAAAATTGCACAACATGCATGTCTTTAGTCGCAGTTCTCAGGACTAAATGTTCCCTGGTCGCATACTTTAACTTGTCGCTTTACCGTAAGACATTACTCTGCTATATTCAGGCTTCCTTACACACGCTACAGAGAAGCTGCGCGAGAGAGCACCGCAGTCGTTACGTCACAGAGGACACGTAACGGGACTGCCTGAGTCTGACCGAAGAAGACCGACAGACACACACCGGGGGAGCGGGGACAGATTAGCAGAGCCAGCCGGACCGTACCACACTCACTACAGACTTCCTGCACGGATAAGGTAAGCTAGCTATGTCACATTCAGAGACCTCTTTGAGGCGTGGAAAAAACTGCTCTTGAAGAAGTTTGCTGATGAGTCATTCATAAATGTGCACGGGTCATCAGACTGGAAGACAGTTGTAATTTCAGTAGAGTGGAGTGGAGAGGATATAAAAAAATATTGAAAACGACAATGTATTTGTTTCATTGGAAAGAAAGGTCTAAAGTTATAGAAACAATCGTTTATGAGAATGATCAAGCCTGATAAGTTTATTGTGCAGTGTGCTGGGGTACAGAGAAGGGTGTGGCTCTGTATATATAGAGGCCCAGTCCCCCCCAGACCTTGATTCTGACATTAAGTTAAACTGTGCATGCTATTTTGGGAGAGCTTCTCTTCTGCCTTAAACAAACAGTACAGCATTTAAAAACTTGCATGGAGCTTTCTCTCTGTCTCTGTGTAAAAGCTGAATGGCTTTTAGTCTTGTGTTTGTAGTTTTATCACATTTCTAGAGATATATGCATTTTAATTTTGTGTACTTATTTCTGAAATATAGTAAGGGAGCTAGGGCAGAACTACTTTCTTACTGGGCTTCCATGTGCTTTCCTTATATCTGAATGGCTGCATTATAGGTTTGAAGACGCAGCATGGAAAATGTGACCAAACAGTTTCCCTGCAATTTAGCTTAATGCAAAATCCATCCAGCAGCCTCACACTTAAGGTGAATGTAAAGTCTCCCTGTTTTGTTTTTCATGCTGTTCTGCACTGTTACTGTAGGTGGTCAGCTGCCAGGCTGTAAACTGAACAGGCCTGCCTCATTAGATTTACTTAGGAAATGAGGGATCATCATTTTGTCTCATTGTAACACAAGGACACCTTCAGCAGAGCAGGGATGTTTTTCTCCAGCCCTTCATCAGCATTTCTGTCTCTCTCTTTAGGCCTGAAACTATTGATTCCTGCACAGTGTTGACACAGAAGACCAAATATAGAAATGGTAAGTGGACTGGACCTTTCTCGTCTTGCGTTATGTAAGTGCTGTAAGATGTGGGGTGTATTCTACCGGTGAGTGTCTTTGTAACACGGAGGGCTTTGTGTATCTTTCAATGAGGTGTGGACAGAGTGAGGTCATTTTTCGGCCACCTGCCACCATGTGAGTCCTCCTCATCATAAAGGCAGCAGTGTAGGGTGTCATTGCTACCTGTGGCGCCTGCATATCTGAGAGACACACCTGACATCTTTTGTTTTGTTAGAATTATTTAAGGCTGGTGGCAGACCTCCAACTGTATTGTAAGTCACTGCCTTGTTGTCTTGATCTTACCTGAGATGAAACACAAACTTCCTCTTAATTAAACTGCAACGCTGTGGCCTTGGAAAAAGAAGAAACATGCAGCACCTAGAGGGGAAGAAATTAAGCTCACACAAATAAATTGACATTATAAATCCACATTATAACTGATTAATGTGATTAGTTTACTTGAAGGCCTGTTGCTAGAGGCTTGTGTTTGTGGCTCTGTTGCTAAGTGGGTGAGGCCCTCCAGCTGTTGTGGAGAGTGATGGTCGCAGTAGAGAAGCAGACGATCTGAGCATGTGCATTGGCCCCTCAGCAGGGTGGAGAGCACATTTGGCTGACTGCCTCAATGCAGCAGTAATCTTTACAGCAGCAGCTGCAGTTTGAGCTTTCAATATGCAGGCCAAGGTATTTCCCACTGTGAATGAAACTATTATATTAAGATGTCATAGGAAAGTATAGAGCTGTGATCATTTCTTTGTATCCCCAATGGAGTTTGTTTGTATGCTCTGTGGTTTGAAAGACCCCTGCAAAGTGTTCCACTGTATGTGCAACCTGACCCCCCGCTGCTCTTACACACCCACCTTCCCGCCCCTACACACATGCACTGGTCACACAGACTGACACGCACACACAGCAGGATTTTTTCTGATCTGCTGTGGGGTGAGACAGGTGCAAACAGTCAGCTGCTGTAATCGCAGACTTGGCTTCACCTCCTTTCCCTGTGTTCCCGTCAAGGCCACTTTTACACAGTCTGCTGCTCACACCCTGCAAAGGAGCGTGGGTCAATCCAGTCCACTGTAAGAAAAGTAAAGTGTCATGTGAGTTCAAACCTCCTGACTCCTTGTTGGGAAGGTTCGCTGCTAATCTCTTTATCAACTTTACAAGCTAACTGGGTTGAGGTCAGCAGCAACTGCAAAGAGATAGACAAAGGTAAAGAGCAAACACAAACAGCCAGTCTGAGGGGAAACAAGACTATAGCCATGCAAGCAGCTCTATGAGAGCATAGCTACTTGGGCACAGTGATGCTTTTAGCTTAATGCTAACTTCAGCATGCTAACATGCTCACACTGCTAATGTTTAGCAGAAAGGAGTCAGAGAATCATTTAAGTCTGCAGGCTTGATCTTTTTCGGACAATGAATGTTTACACTTCATGTTTTATTGCAATCCACTTAACAGGTTTGGAAATACTGCCTACCTTAGAGTCATGCTGCTTGTGTAGCGAACACCCCCTAAAATAATTAAGCCATATTCTATACCAAAGATAACAAACTTATTACTTTAAACTTATGGCTGTAATGTTACTTGTTTGGTTACTGTGACTATTTTTTGCCACAGTTGTAGTTGGCATGACTTCTAGACTTCTCTGAGCTGTGGCCACTAGCATCACCGCTTTAGCCACAACCTAGCTAGCAACTGCCAACACCAATATGACAGACACCCACAGTTAACACTCATGCCTCTCCCAAAAACATACCAGACCAAAACATGATTAGAAATTCTGATTCAAAAATACTTGAGTGCTCAAAACATACAAACATGCTTGGCTAGAGAGGAAAGGTCATCATGTATAGGTTATATTGCTACATATTGTGCACTAGCTTACACAAACATAGGTTACGCTAACACAGACACTCCCACAATCCCCAAATTAATGCTGCTAGTGTAGAATAGAATTTTTTCTATCTTTTTAACATAGAGAAATATTTGATGTTAACTTGTATTTGGATGTCTGGAACATTTTGTCACCATTAGATAAGTCTAATCCCTGATATTCAGTTGATATTTTTCTTACAGGTGTTCAAAGGCACAATAACAGATGCTCCGGACTTTGATCCCGCAGCTGATGCTGAGACTCTTTACAATGCTATGAAAGGCCTCGGTGAGTCCTCCACTCCTCTGTGATTTTTGGCCACGGAGGCGAAAGGGTCATCTTTCATCATCTCAACTTGTGGGCTGAAAAATCAAACAAAGAATATCACAGTCCTGACAGTGATGATCAGTTCCTATGCCTGAAATGAAGATGGTTGATAATGTTGCTTTGTGTTCTTCAGGCAGTGACAAAGATGCCATATTAGACCTGGTCACCTCGAGAAGCAATGCACAGAGGCAGGAAGTCATTGCAGCATACAAATGCAGCTTTGGAAAGGTACAGGAATATTAATCATCACCTTTTCTCTTATTTTTGTTTGCTAAGACGGTAGTTATAACTCTATTGTGTTTTCACTGTTCTCATTAGGACCTGATCGAGGATCTGAAGTATGAGCTGACAGGAAAATTTGAGCGTCTCATCGTCAGTCTGATGAGAACACCAGCCTACCATGATGCCAAAGAAATCCATGATGCAGTTAAAGTAAGACAAATATCTCATACTACGATTCTAACCTCTTCTTATATAGCAGAAAATACTTCACATTTAACTTAATCCTTTTTTTCAAGGGAACTGGAACAAACGAGAGATGCCTTATTGAAGTCATGGCATCCAGAAACAACAAACAGATTCATGACATGGTTGCAGCATACAAGGATGGTAAGGCTTGTTAAAGGAGATGACATTTTAAATAAACATGTTATGTGGTTAGCAGCTCTGAACATTTTACTTTGTGTTTTCAGCGTATGGCAGAGACATTGAGGAGGATGTAATGGCCGACACTTCAGGTCACTTTAAGAAGATGCTGGTTGTTTTACTTCAGGTCAGTTCACGGAGGAGTTGATGTCATCTTCAGTGTTGTATCCAGTCAAGTAAACGGTGACTGTCTTAGCCACAGCAACTTTAACCACTGGCTGATCGACTGTGTGTTGTTGTGGTTTGATGGTTTCAGGGGACCAGAGAGGAGTCAGGAGTGGTGGATGCAGACCTGGTGGAGCAGGATGCACAAGTGAGACTTTGATGATTTCATGAGAAGTGCAGCTTGATCAGGCTTATTACCTGTATATGACCTTCATTTAATAATCATTTAATCCTATATTTGGGATATCTTTTTAGTTTGTGTTTAAATTGAAAAGGTTTAAAGGTAACGTGCAGGTGAATTGAATAGCCTCATATCAGTGTATTTTAGACCCTATTGAAGACATTGTCGAAACAGTCATGTATCAATAAGACTGTCTACAGCCATAATAACATTAGCTGATTGGCTGATTGAGTATCAGGAAACTTATGGAAATGTTAGTTATGTAGGAATAATAGAAGTTTCGTTTTATGCTAAACAAAAAGACATCTATGGTTTGACAACGATCAGCAAACCTCATTCTCTGGTAACCGTGAATGTATGTAGAACATTTTATTGCAAACCATCCATAAGTAGTTTAGATATTTCACTTTCATTTGAAATAGTGGGGCAGCCAACCATCCCACTGACCAACATTTCTATCCTTAAATTCATGCTGCTATGACAAAACATTAAACTGTCCCACCAAATTAACTAAACAAGATTAACTTTATTTTCCTGAAATAAAAAAAAGTTAAGATTATTAGGTCAAATGATCTCTTCATGCTATCATAGACATAGTCTGAAAAATGTACATATTTCTTTATTTGTACATTTTCTCATTCTACCTTTGTACAGGACTTGTACGCAGCTGGAGAAGAGCAGTGGGGTACTGACGAGGCCAAATTCATCATGATCTTGGGAAACCGCAGCGTGACCCACCTCCACATGGGTGAGAAAAGCTTTATGGAAATTAACATGACAGTGAGGCATCCGCACATTCCCACTGGACCTCAGGAGGAGTTAACGGCACATTAAAAGTTTTATTAAGAGTGTAATCGAGGAATTATCAGCTGTTGCTATATTGAATACAGTAACACCCCGTTTACCATTGAAAAATCTGAGGCCTGCTGTTCAGAACCAAAATGTTAATATTCTGCATCAGGTGGTTACAGATTTAAAAATACTTCAAAGAGCATCAGTTTATATGTTTATGTCATCTTCTGTTTGTGTAGTGTTTGATGCATATGAGAAGATTGCAGAGTGCTCCGTAGAGGACAGCATAAAGAACGAGCTGTCTGGAGACTTTGAGAGGCTGATGCTGGCTGTTGGTAAGAAACACACCGAGGACGTGTTTTTATTACGATACATTCAAATTCTCAGTTTAACACATGGCTCTGTTCTGGCTTTTCTCACAGTCCAGTGCATCAGGAGTGTGCCCATGTTCTTTGCCAAGCGCCTTTACAAGTCAATGAAGGTAAACACACTCTAAGCAAAAATAGCAATAGCTAATAGTTAGTGATTTAAAAGTTAAATGAACCTCAGAACTTGTTCTCTCCTTCTTTTCCAGGGTCTGGGTACAGCTGACAACACCCTGATCAGGATCATGATTTGTCGCTCAGAAATAGACATGTTGGACATTCGAGAGTGCTTCCGTTTAAGATATGAGAAGTCACTTTATAACATGATTAAGGTTGGTTACAAACTAAAAGGATTTTAATAATGTACTTAAAACAAGTTGTACACCTGAAAACTCATTCTGTGTTTTTCTGAACCTGTCAGGATGACACATCAGGGGATTACAAAAGGACTCTGCTCAATCTGTGTGGAGGAGACGATGAGTAAGTCACAGTTTGGCTGCCACAAGCAATAACAGCAACCAGAAGGGGGCGATAGAGTGCCATTTTTCAGGGGTTCATATTTTCTAAAGGGTGTAATTTTTTGGTATGTAGTTTATTGCTGTCATTGCAACAGTGAAGAAAGATGAAAAAACGTGTTTGTGAAGTAAATGTTCAAAGATTGTCTGAAATTAAGAGCTTACTACTTAGTTATAGATCCATGTATCTTAAAATGTGCCCACACTACTACTTTTGGCTCTGCTGAGTGTGCTGTCTTCTGTCAAACTGATCATTACAGCTTAGCTGGAGAGTTCTTCCCTGAAGCTGCTCAGATAGCCTACAAGATGTGGGAATTAAGTTCCATGACCAAAGTGCAGGTTTGGGCCCCATCTGCTCCCACTGTAGACGTGTTGTCAGTGCATGTTTGCCTTGGCGTTGGCATGCATCCTAATTACCTGCTGACCCTGCAATGACCGGCTTCTTGCAGTGCCCTGAACTTGTGCTGGTGACACTCCCATATCTGCACAGTGAAGGCTTTGTGTAACTGTGGATAGGATCAGAATGCTTTTCACTCAAAAACAAATCGTTTTTGTTGTAGCTCGTTCCCCAAACCCCTGTTTGCCTCGCTTTGTCGCAGGAGTGAATGTCAAAAAGATCTCAGCAATTTTGGTCAACAAAAGCTCGTCTCACTAACTCTCTGTAAATCTGCCTACCCACCTTTTCATTGTTGGTGGTGTCATGGCCTCTGACCTCAAGAGGGCACACTCCCCCTCAAATGCCAAAAGATTAATATCAAATATATTCAATCATCATAACTCTCATTGTGCTATAATTTTGATATTAATGGAATAAGCCAGTGTTCTGCATGTTTAGCGCTAATACACTTCAATGTTATGTATGCTAACATGATTTTAATCAAGCAAAACTTTCTCACTTTGCTACCCTGCATTATGTATGCATTTTATAAATGAATCTCTTTTATTCGTGTTATTAAACATGTTTAGCTCAGGCCAACAATCCGCCCTTCATCCGGTTTCGACCCTGCTGCTGATGCACAAGCGCTGAGGAAAGCTATGAAGGGATTCGGTATGTAACCCTAAAAACACTCTAGCTTGTTTACACAGCTGACATTTTCCTTTAGGAGTTTTACAAATGTTACTCTGTGTTACTGCCAACAGGAACGGACGAAGATGCAATCATTGACATCGTTGCACAGAGAAGCAACGCTCAGAGGCAAGAGATCAGACAGACCTTCAAATCCCTCCTGGGAAGGGTGAGAGAAATTCATTACTAGATGCACATGTACATCTACCACTGGATACGTAAAACAACTCATTGGTCATTTGCTACAAGCTGTTTTCTGTAGTGAGTTTTTAACACCTCAGTGTGTTTAATCTGTCCTCAGGATCTGATGAAAGACCTGAAGTCCGAACTGTCAAAGAACCTAGAGAGGCTGATCATTGGACTCATGTTGACACCTGCAGAGTTTGATGCCAAAATGATGAGGAAGGCAATGGAGGTACAATTCACATGGCTAAAGCAAAGCATGGTGTAGTGGAGAAGAAAGGGTCAAATTTGCTCAATGTTAACTTATTATTATTATTTTCATGTCTGGGATGGTTGATGTTTGCCGTGACAATTACACTGACTGAACTTCCTTGGTTAGAAACCTTCCTCATACTTTACTGTGAACAGGCAAGAATGCAAACAAAGCTGTTTTACAATGTCCCTGTTGCATACATTTTGAGTATTTAGCTCTTTTAAAGGCATGCAGACAAAATACTTATCAGTACAAGATCTAAATAGGTTACTCCAATTTGCTAAGCTTTTGCTCTAAGCCTTAAATAGCACTAACCTTGCTGTTGAGGCCTGGACTTTGAATCAGTCTGTTTGGTGAGACATAAGGTGAATCAAAGCAGTACTAGGCATGTCTGTCATTAGAATACAAACACAGATTACATTAAAGGTGCTGCACAGCAGTATGTTTTGGCTGGACAATTTAAGCACAAACATTCAAACGAAGATGATCATCAAACCTTTAAAGCCATGTGTCTCTACTTTATGCAGAACATTGAGCAGGTGGGAAATGTTCATTCTGCATCAGCCTTCTTTATATTGAAAGTGGCAAAGTGGACGCACCTACGACCGATTTGATATGAACTCTATAAACTGTAGCCAGTTGCTTTAGCACCACCATCAGGGCGATTAGCTGATATTGCCAGTTAAGGAAGTTTGGCATAGAACTGGAGCTAAATGCAAAGTTTCTTTTCATGCAGCAAAGGCAGATTTCCTGGTGGGAATACAAATAATAAGACTTAAAAGAAGAAGAAGAAGAACATTTGCTAAAACCAGAGGGACTAAAAGCTAAACTTCCCGGCCCCTATATGGGTACATACTAGGGACAGGATTCATACATAAGCTCTTTCGAGCTGTGTGCTTAAACTCTTCATTTCCACAGGGTGCTGGGACAGATGAACACGCTCTGATCGAGATCCTTGTCACCAGGAGCAACGAGGAAATACATGCCATGAACGCAGCTTATCAGGATGGTGAGTTTGACATTAAAAAAAAGGCTGAAACCACTTTCTTGTCCTGACACACTTTAACATACAACATGTCATGTATTCACACTTCACAGCCTATAAGAAGACTCTGGAGGAAGCCATACAGTCAGACACATCAGGCCACTTCTGCCGCATTCTTGTTTCTCTCGTGCAGGTAAAGTTCATCACCATGAGAACTTAGACTGTGTCTAATTTCCACGCCCACTCACTGGTTGCAGTCTGTCTGCTGACTGTATCAGAGACTTAAAAAAAGTCAATTCATTCACACACAAGTTTTTTCCATAATAAAGAAAAAATGAAATGTTCTTCATGAAACTGATATCTAATAAAAAAGTCTAAATTTACATAACTGTGTTTACTGTTTAGGGTGCAAGAGACGAGGGCCCTGCAGATATGGAAAGAGCCAATGCAGATGCTCAGGTGATTTGATAGTGTTACATTTTACAGTGTTAGATATGAAATGAAAGAATGGGTTTAAATGTTTGTTGCTGTTTTATTTTAATTGATCAGGAACTTGCAGATGCATGTAACGCAGAGTCTGACGACATGGAGATGAAGTTCATGAGTATTCTGTGCACCAGAAGCTTCCCCCATCTAAGAAAAGGTAAACCTCAAGACAGCAAGATAACAGTGAAATCAATGTTAATTAGATATAAATGTTTATCTATTTTTCAAAAAGTACATACATCCAGCATATTAAGACTCTATGTGTTATTTACAGTATTCCAGGAGTTTGTCAGATGCAGCAACAAGGACATTGAACAGATTATCAAGAAGGAGATGTCAGGAGACATCAAAAATGCCTTTTATGCAATAGGTAATAAATGTCTCTGACCTTAAGTGTTTTGATACTTCTGAGTGTGTCAAACTGCTGAAAACATCTAGTCTTTGACTCCTCAGCTCTTTCTTTCTCTCTTTTTGCTCCACAGTTCGCAGTGTAAAGAACCAGCCCTCTTATTTTGCAGACCGTTTGTACAAAGCCATGAAGGTATTTATTCAAAGTGCTCTAAATATGTTGATATATAATTCTAGCTGCAGGCCTGCAGAACATCATCAGGACCTTGAATGCCACTTTATGCTATTGATAAGGTCATATTAGTTGGCGCATGAAACAAATTTAGTTTTTTTTTTAATACTTTTAGGGAATAACTGCTTCTCAAACACTATGAGCAACTGCAACTCAATCAGAATAATTAAGTATCTGTTGATGTCCTCTGCAGGGCCTCGGCACAGACGACAGAGCGCTGATCCGCATCATGGTGTCCCGTTGCGAGATCGACCTTTTCAACATTCGTAAAGAGTTCAAGGAAACACACGACGACTCCCTCCATGAATTCATCCAGGTAGAAACTATGCTCGTAAGTCGCAGTCTTCGTCTACTAACACCCCTGTTTGGCTTGCAGTGTTCTCGTCTAATCTGTGTGTCTCTGTGGAGGTTTTTGTCTCATGTCTGCGTGTTGCACATCCTTCTTCTTGCTGCTGAGGTGTGGTGGTGGGGAACGGTAATCTATAGCTTCCTGCGGTGGACTACGGGTCTGTGGCTTTTAGCTCACAGCTGTTTAGGAATTTCCCTTTGCTTGCTTAACTTCCTCTCTGCATCCGCTGTGTGATTGGCTGACAGCCGCAGGGACAGGAAGCGCCCAGAAGCAGTGCTATAATAACTAACAGATGAAATCACCGTGACACCAATACAAACAAGCAAGTAGGGTGGCCTGGATTGGCTTTTCAAAAAAGCATTCACTGATTATGCAAAAGCAAGGATTGCCATATATTGTTTATTCTGCGGTGTGTATATAGTGAAAATTAGATAATCTTTTGTGCATGTATGAGAGTTGTGTAGCTCTCTTTTGCACGATAAGACATTCTTAGGGGTCTTTTCAGACCTTCTTATTTAATCAAATTGTCAAATAATCAGTCTGTGTATAAACCAGTCTAAACCTACCTGCTTAAGCTTTAGAGATGCTCATAGGTGGATGTTTTAGCTTCTGACAGAGGAAGGCTAACCTTTTCTCCTTGTTTCCGCTGCACTAATCTAAGCTAACAAACTGCTGTGTGTAGCTTCATGTTAACCAACCAGCGTCAGAGAGGTATCAACGGTTAAATCTCTCTCATACCAAAAAAACAAAACAAGTGTTATTCCCAAAATGAGGAACTGTTCCTTTAAAAGATAAAGTCACATTACATTGTGTTGCTGATTATGAAGATAAATATCTTTATGTTAGCGTGTCAGCTGAAATAGTTACCCTGAAGGGTAATTCCACTTTACACTCCCTTGTTGATATAAAGTTTGATTTGTTGATTCAACAGAAATAAAATCATAAAAAAAATTGTTCATGTTGTGAGCAGAGTGAGAAGTAAACCTTGCGTTTAAATGTCAGCCGCGTGATGACCAAAATGTCAGCGGACATAAAAATGACGAAAACAGTATTTCCACTCATCCATGCTCTCTTTGTGTGTCCTTTCCTTCATTGTTCAGGGCGACACCTCAGGAGACTACCGTAAAACCCTGCTGATGCTCTGTGGAGGGGAAGACTAAACTTGCTCACATCTCTGAAGTTCCAGGTGCACACTTCAGTTCAAAACCCTGAGACATGCTGATCACAGATGAAACTGTGGCGGTTGAAGTCAGTGTCTATCGTCAGTGTTCTTAAACTGCTGCCACTTCTCAGCCAAACCATGTGACCTTTGACCTCCCAGGCTTACCAAACTAGGTTTCAGCTCTTATGTTTTATCACCCTGTCTGTCAGGATCATGTATTTTTTTTTACGGAGAAAAATATGTAAAAGGAAGATGTTCACGTTAGTGTGGAAAGGTGTTTCACATGTAGTGCATACTGTAAAATTGGCAAAGAAATAGTGCCTTCAGATTTCAGGCCGTCCAATGATTACTGTGATTTTAAGGTGTCATATATAGCTGAATTAAATGATTAAAAGAACAAATATGTTGTCTTTTTGTTTTCTTGTTCTATTTTTGTGTTTAGATTAAGTTCATGTTGAATATAAATCATACTTTTTCTCTTGCAGCATGTGTTTTGGGTGCGGTGCCCTGGTTTGTATTTGGCAGGTCAGTTCAATGATTAACTGTGTTTATACTGGCAAAAGCAGAATGGGAAATATAACATCAGGAAATTCCCATTCAATGCTTCTGCTTGACAAACTCCAAAATACAAACAAGTTATTATTCTTGTAAATGTGATAAACACATATGTAAATAACAAGATGGATATTTGCAAAATAACTATTTATTCAAACTAATATTTTATTTATTGTAAAGCAGCCAGTAGCTAATGCTGTAGGCCTAAAGTCGGGCTCTTTTCAATATGGCTTCTTTACATTCAGACACACTGTGGAGGTAAATCATGACATCCCCAGCTACCTGATCACCTAATGTAACTAAACACTCCCTTTTCATTTAAATGAGCGAAGAGAAAATGTTGTTTACACTGAACTGTTTTCACACCTCGTGTCTTGTTTCTCAGTCAGATTTGTTCGTGCAGAAGAAAAGCACAAGACAGCTGCCTGTGTTCTTGTCAGTGTCTCAGTTCACTGCGTATGTGTGAGCGCAGCTGTTGTCAGGCCATCTTTGAGTTAAAAGAGGAAAGAAGAAAAAAAAGATGTATGTGGCGAGGAAATCCCCTGCAGTACGCCAAAATCCAAGGCAACAAATAGAGGCTGCAGCAGCACTCAGTCTGTATCACTCTGGTTTTAATGGCACACCCAACCTTAAATCGCCCCATTTGATGGTAATTATGAGAGATTTAGAGATTACTTCAATAAAACATTGTAAATATGCAGCTGATGTCAAAACACACTCTGTTCTGCTTGAATTTCCCTTCATGACACCAGGGGGAAGTTTGCAGTGCGGTGTTGTTCAGAACATCTTGTACAGCATAAATAATGAAGATGGACTATAGTTTACGTTTATAGTTTATGTTTTGAAGCTGTAACATCCTCAGAGAAAGCAATGGGTGGGGATGGACTTTTTATTGACTGTGTCCATGATTGTGGTGACATCATTATCATGCAGTACTGCACTGCTTGTACTTTACTGCATGTACTTTACTGCTGTATATATAAGTTATTGTTTATTAGAGCTCAGCTGTGCATTTACCTTTTTATGCTGCTTGGTCATATTTGTGTGGCCTTCTCTCTTTATTTACCTTACATGCATTATAATTAGGTAGTCCTAGTGCTGCAAGCACACTTTAATGTGCAAATAAATTTTTATGTTGTGTTTCTTAGTGAAGGCAGGCCACACAGTTGGACACACACACACTGGGTTCTGTTGAGGCTGAGCGTGTACAGTATCAGAACAGGCCTTTTTGCTGGTTTGTGGGAATTCCCCAAGTCTCAGTGAAATGGCTTCCCCCCTATCACCAGTTTCCTTAAAAAGAGCCTCTCCGACACAAGCTGAATGTGTGGGTGAGTTGTTGTTTATTTGTTTTAACATTTAAGGTGTAGTAACGGAACATATTCAGTTTAGAGACTTTATTTTTGTCTTTTTTTATCATTCAAGGTGGGTTGAATGTTTTTTTTCATGTTGTCAGTGAAGTGGGTCTTGTTGTGTGTTTGGAGCATTACACAGGAGGTAAATGTAACAGAAGTGAGAAGGTTAATTTCTGATTTAAACGCAGGGAAAAAAATGCCACAAGTTGTAAAATTGTATGATATTTTTTACTTATGACTTTTTTATAGTTAAATCCCAAGCAAACTCTTAAAAAATATATTGTGGTTATTGCAATGTTTATCACATTATGTTTATTTCAGATCTGATATAACAGTATTTTCTTTGGTTGTTCTGGTTCTGTTGTCCATTAGATGCCAATAGATCACATTCTATGGAGTGGAAAATGTTTTTGTTACAATTACTATTTTTAACATATAAGCCTGAGAAGTGATCTTTCTGTTGATTTATGGTGCTGGTTTCTTGAGTGTAGTTAAAGATTTTTATTATTGTTCATTTAAAACAATATAAATAACCTGTTACAGGTAAAAATAGGGTGTATCTGCTTACAGGCCAACTTTGTTTTGTCTATATCGAAACTCTGCTGCGAGGCTGGCCCTGGTTTTAGGCCTTGAGAGGACGACCATAGTCAATAGTTGACTGACATAATGGATGTTTTGTATTAAGCGACACAGAGCTAATTACTATCAGCTGCTGATTCTGCTGCTATAGGGACAGAAGACTGGACTTTCCTAATGTCTCAGCATGGTGAATTCTCTGTTCTGGCTTTAATCCGAAGATAACTGTTTCCTAAATGTCATCTGTTTTAAAATGTTTTCAAAAAGCAGATGTGGGAGAAGAAAACAAAGCGTTCAATTTGTTTCCCAGGAGGTTTAAATGATGGGCGACATTTCCTGTATCCTCAGGCTTTTGTTTCTGTGCTGGCAGGCTCAGAGTCACCAGCCTGTTTATTATTTCAGCACATCACAGCAGCCCGGGATGGAAACATTGTGCACCTACAAACAAGGACAAGGTGTTTGGTGGCCGACACAGAGCTTAGGAAAAAACAACTTCTGTGTGTGAACTATACAGTGTTTTTCCTGTAGCCAGCTAATGGCTCTTTAGGGGACACATTCACACATTTTTACACAATCACACGGCAGGTCCATCTACTACATGCTCTAAAATCTTACAATCTGCTTTTTGTTCTTTTATTGAAGCAGGTTACTCTTCAATTGAGCTAAAGTTTATGTTGCATTTTTATTAATAAAAATAATTTGAATATACTTTATTATTATTAAAGCACACACAGATTAAAAAGCACACCCCTTTTATGTTGTCTAACCCTCTGTTACTTGTTTTAACACAAATACATTTAGTTTAAGTTTGAGTCAAAGAGACAAATAAAAATACTGTAAAAAAACAACAACTGTTATGAGGTTTTAATTAGAGCTATAAAATAAATAGTCTCAGTTTTAACATTAACTATACTTCAGTGTTACTGGTGTACGCCATAACTCTGCCCTTTGGTGTGTTACAGGAAGTAATAAATAAGGCTTTGCAAAGACAAAAAGAAAGGTGTGATTCTGATTAGTTTATGTCATAAATCATGTCATAGTGTAAGATTCTTTGCGAATTGAGTGCTTCCTGTCTTAAAACTGTCAATCCCTGTTAAAGGTCCCAGTCTGATTCTCTGAAAAACTACAATCACAAAGAAGAGTGTTTGTGGACAAGCAGCTGGATGATTTCATAGTTATATACATACAATTATATAACCATAGAATTGTGTAATACTGAGGTTCGTTTAGTCTAACAGAGGAATAGTCTTTCTGATACTCTGTAAGGAAGAAATATAACTGCAGAATAATCTGTTTGTTTATTCCCACAAGATGTCACTGTTGCTTTGTTATTCATGTGTCAGAAAGGTCCCTGCGATTTAGTAATTTTAGAAAACGTGATGTTTAAACTTCTCCATTGTATTATTTTCCAATAATCAAAAATCCCAGATGATACTAATGCCTACTAATACCTTCTAACACCTGAGCTTAAAGATGAGTTGTTCATTAACTAGTCTTATGTTCCCTGGTTCTGGCGCCATAGATATGACTATTAATGTATTGCAGTGTATAGTGTACTTCTTCTAACATAGGAAACTAATCGCCTTTACCCTGCCATTTGTAAAAAAAAACAAAAAAAAAAACATCCACTCTCAATATGTCAAAATAAGATTCATAAAATTCTGATGGGAACCTTTTAACTTTAGAAAAATTAAAGACTGAAAAATGTATTAATTAAAAATTTAAAATATCAATCTGTTGCAGTTTAAATCACAATATAGACATCTTCCTAAGCTCTCATATCACATATTTCCTATAAACTGACAGTGTCATAAAGCTTGGTGTAACTTGAACTAGGTCTTATTTCACTCCTAGTTCAGAGGAAATGTGTGATGCAATCACAGAAACCCCCAGCAGCCCCTTCTTTAAAGTCATCAATGAAGAAAAAGGTCATTCAGTAAAAATGGTTGAGTTTGTTCCTAATCGTTTGGGGATGCGTTTTAAGGGTAAAAAGGGAGAAATAGACCTAATTTTATTTTAATAATTACGATTGTAAAGAAAAGTCCGGCTGTTTTTTATGATCAGTTTCACTAAGCCTAGTGTCAGTGTGTCTTATGAGCCATTTAATATGAATATTCATATCTAAAATTCCATCATGTGACAAGGCTTTAGATTTTCGGTAAAATCTCTCCCATTAAAGAGGACTATGCAAAGCATTTTGCTTCAGTGTTTACATTACGGGCATTAACTCCTGTTGGTGCACCGCTGACAGAGAGCTGTGCGCTGATTGGTCCGCCGGGCTGTCAATCATCGCTGTTTACATCAAACGTTGTGAGCTGGAATTTCCCAGGTTACAGCACAGAGCAGTAGACCACTTCCGCAATAGATGTCTGGCAGAGAGACGAGAGGCCACTGCGAGCTGAAAGGTATCCAGACAAAAGACACCTCTTTGTTCTTTGATTTGTCGTTAAACTCCGCTTTCCGACTGACTTACTGCGTCGATAAAAGTATCCGTAGTGGTTTAAAAAGAGGAGCTAGCGGCTTCCTGTCCCGCTCTGTCACCTAGTGTTAGCTAGCCGACTGCTAACGAGGATGTTGCTAGCAATTTGCATGACAACAGCGAAAACTAATATTAGCCTTCTTCAGCCAATCAAGGTAGCTATCATTAGCTAGATTGTGTTGTATTTGACTCTCGTGTATCGGGAAGATGTTTGTTAGCATGATTCGCGTTATATCTTTTATTTTCCCTCTGCTTTTGTCCTTTTTTCCTCGGATATGAACGTTGTAGTTGTCATATTTAGCCATGACAAACGTTAGCACATCCTTCATATGTTTCACTCTGGCAGGGTGGCATGATGGTGAGACTGATGCCGCTTTTGTCCTCTCAAATCTGTCGGTTTGTCTTTGGTCTTCCTTTAAATTATAAGCTGAGAGAAAGGTCTAAAGGTTCTTTTAGTTGGGTAACTCACAGTTCATACAATAGCTGAGTGGGTGGTATTCATTTCATCTGCAAGCAACAGAAACACCATTTGTTTTATTTTACAGTGGTTGTAATATTCCTGCAGAAGTAGTGGTTTAAGGGGATTTCTTTTTTATGTACAGTCAATAATGCTGGTAAACTTTTGACTTCCTCTGCATTAGCAATAGCTTGTTGACTCTGGGTACTGGTGGCATTTATCTTGTACCTTTTATACTTTTATATTTCTTCTATGAACCATAATATTTAAAGCTCCTGTGAGGATTTTTTCACTGGTTATGAAACGGACTGAAATTATTCCTGCTCACTCTATATGACCTACAAAAGCAAACCAGACCATTGGCAACAAGACTGATTGTTTCTATACAGTTATTTTTAATGCCTGAAACTGCTGGTGGGGGGTAGGTGTCGGACGAAGAGATTAACTGCACACTGCCTTTATTTACATTTTCCAGGGCAAAAATTTAAAGTGAGTGATATATATGACTGATAAAGAAAGCTGGTTAAAACTTTTTGTTAAAAACCACCACTTAAGCATGTATGGGAAAATATCCGCAAAGAGATAAGAGGTACGGCTTTGTCCACAGGGGGCGCCAAAATTACAAACGGAAAGTTCTTCAAAGTAGCTTTAAAGTTGACGGATTGCAATAGACAAGTGTATTTTTCTCCAGTTGTTTCCTTTTTTTGCAATGTGTCAACAGTGTCTAAATGCTTTATCACCAACAGTTTGTTTTCTGTAAAGGTCAGTTACTCCATTGACCTTTTGTTGGATACTTTTAAATTATGTTTAAACATTTTTGTTTTCTTTAACAGTTCAGAGGATCATGTCTAGGAAGTGAACAACGGCGATGGAAGGGAAAGGCCCGTACCGCATCTATGATCCAGGTGGGGGTGAGGTCAAGGCCAGGGAGGAGGCCGGAGGAAGCAGCTATCGACAGCTCCTGGAGGAGAACAGCATACTGAGGGAGCGGATGAAGGGACTTAAGAGCTTAGGTAGGTTCCCAAAGACAGCATGGCTACCTCAAGGCTGTGTGTGGCATTACACATCTGGCGTGTGCCACCTGAGGATTTTGTGTTTCCAGATTCCTTGTATATATACAAGGTTATTTGTTATTTTATTGTGGTTTGTAAAATCCACAGTTAAAAAATTTACAACTTTCTTGTTGTAGCAGGAATAAACACACACATAAGGATATGCTATGGTGCTCTGCATAACTTATTACACAACTGAATTTACAGCCAAAATATACAGGTGCAGGAGGTTTTTTGTGCAGCTTAGATGTAATGCGGTAAAACCTGACTATCTTCTTTGGTGCTTTGATGAATAGCTTGCATGCCAGAGATGTGAACAGGCTGATTGCTCATTTTGTGACTCACCAAAGGAGTGCTTCTAACACGTAACGTCTCACTGACTGAACTTCTATCGTCCCATTTGATGACTGCGCATGCTGATAGGTCGAGCCTTAGCAGCCTTTGTTGAAAAAATGAAGTTAGATCAAGTAAAATTCAAGTGAAGTGCTGCTGGACAGAGACAAGATCTCTCTGAAACTTGCAGGCGATTTGCTGGAAGAGTCTCAGTCAGAGGCATCAAGGCTTCGGCAGAGAGTGGAGGAACTTGTGAGAGACAACGAGGCCCTGAAGTCCTCCAGCTTTGCAGCCAGTCTGTGTACGGGAGGGCCCATTCAGACTGAGACACCAAGTAGGTCTCGCAGACTTGACGGTAATCAATTTTTAGGAGTTATTTGTGGATTATTTCACAGTAAGTTTTGTAACCACACGCATTAACTTCGGTATTGATATGGCCTCTTTCAGGTAAACCCTGTTTACACCCCACTGCAGAGCAGAAGGAGGAGCAATCAAGCTGTTTAGGGAAGACCCTTCAGCCTGAGAAGCCCAATGTAAGGAATGTGTATGTGTGTGAAGCGTTTGGTACAGGCAGAAACATTTTAGTAATGATTGTAGAATTGTAAATATGCTAAGATGTAGATATTCTTCTTTTATTTGATTATTAACTGTATGGATATTATAAATATTGTGGTGCTACTTACTTTTTGGTCTTTCCAGGAGGCCTTAACAGAGTTTGAGGTGGTGAATATGGAGGGAAAGACTTCAGATGCCTTGACTGTACGTACCAAACATTTTCGTGACTATATTAAGAAATTAATTATTCTCCAGGAACTCAAACTTTTGCACTTCTAAAGAATTTTTTATTTAAAAAAAAGTCTAGTATGTTTAGCATTCCTCGTGTCCCTTGTGCTAACTATTAAAAGTAATAATTTTATTTAGGCTAAATGAAAAATTTCCTCTTCATAACCCTGTCCTTATTAGTGGGAACATATCCTTAGCCTGGTGACTCACCAACAACCTCAATACTGGTAGCTCCAGCCTGAGTCAGCCAGGGGAAAGTCCAGGATTATTACGGACTAGAATTACACAGCTGATTCATTCACAAACTACATCCTAGAGGATGTGTTAATAGGACACTATGCCAAAATAATTCAGGCACACATGTCAAAACTAAGGCTGCTGAATCGACTGTCAACTTACTTTGACACAGTTTCGATCCCTGAATAGAATATTTATGGTAAAGATGTCACCACAACCGCTTTTAGTCTCCGAGGACCATATTTAAATCAAACAGGATTAACAAGTTTTACTTTTGAGATAAATCAGCTGCTGCTTTTCTTAGAAATAGTAACATGAGTCTTCCAGTATGTCGATCGTCTTGTCGCATGCTGTTTGAAATACATAGGTAATTGTTAGCTTTCACACTGAGTCATCTTGAGAGGAAGGACTGACTGGCTGTTCACCTGTTTGGGTATCTCCAGGCTGGGTCAGTGGCAGGAGTAATCCCCCTCCTGCCTCAGGAGAACAACGAGCTAGCAAGCCAGCTGAAGAGACTGGAGAGCTCCTTCAGCATATTTGCAGAGGAGTCCAACCCCAACCAGCTGCTGGCTCACCTTGGTCGCATGGCTGTGGAGTTTCACCATCTCTCCTCTAAAGTCCAAAAGAATGAACAGAGGACCTCCCTCCTACAGGTATGTGACACAACAACTGTATGTTCTCAAGGATGGCTGTAGATTTGATTATATAATAATTTAAGAGCTACAGTTATTGAAAAATGTCCTTTTATCTCTGCTGACCTTAGTGAAGGAGTCTTTTTATTGCAGATTCTTTTTGTGGGACAAAGAGAGAGAAATAAGTTCTTTGTAAAATAATGATAAATGACATGTTTCACTGTTGCTGCAGCAGTTTTTGCTGTCTCAATAGGTTGTCACACATGTAAACATCAACTATTACTACTGGCAACCAACACAAGCTTTCCTTTTTTGAAAAAATTCTTATTTTAACTGAAGGAAATTTCTAGTATCATAACATAACCAGAGTTGTTTGTGCCAAAAGGTGGGCAACATTTCCTCTTCAATCTGCCACGTTTATAATCCATCATAGTTTCCCTTAAAGTACCTTTAGCATTGTACCAATGTGCTAAACACAGTTACCTCTGGCTGTGTGGGCATACAGATGTAAAATAATGTTGATGTGATTGTACAGAACTTTTTCTTTGTTTTTTGTGTGTGTAAAGACTCTCTGTGAGCAGCTCCGACAGGAGAACAATGAGCTTCGAAAGAAAATGGAAGAGGATCATGATATCAGGAATCGAGACTTGGAACAGCTGAGGTAATGTTTTCCTTCTCCTTTAGTGTAACTGGGCGTCTGCTGGAGAAGTTATGTTATAGTTAGTAAGGTCAAAAAGAACAAAATCTGCAGTATATTCTTGGAGTAAATAAGTAAACTTTATTTATATATATGTTACTAAGTGCTTCACACACAGGAGTAAAAAACTAAATCAGAAAGCAAAATACGAACATAAATATATCACAAGGCATAATAAGAAAAAGGCAAAATGAAAACAAACTTTAACACAAGACAGGGATTGAGAGTTGCATGACAGCTTGCATACAAATTATTTTTAGATGCCTCTTAAAGGAATCCAAAGACTGCAGATCTGGTTGTGGGCGTTGATTCCAGAGGGTGGAGGCTAAGAGAACAAAGGCATGATCACCTAATTTCACCTATTGTTTGGCAATTGAGCCGTGGGACAACTGAACAAAACTAACTCTCTTGAACCTCATTCCTCTGGTATTTCTTTTTTTTTAATGGCTTTTGAATGCAGTGTAATTCGGCCTCCGGTCACTGTTATGATAACTTTACATCTTATCTTTGTCATGCATGTTGAGAGTTGACCCTGCTTTCACTTTTGATTGGGGAATTGTTCCACTGCTTTCTGTTGGCGTCACTGTTCTCAGTGGGTTTTATAGGTTCTTCCCAAAAGACATCCTGAAGCTGCACCAAAAATTCAACAAACTCTGGGAAGGGTCTGCTCACCCACTCTGTCACTTTCATTTCTTGCCAATGCAGACAGGAGAACCAGAAACTCAAGGAGCTTGTCACGGGAGGAGCAGCAACAGCAGCAACAGCCGCAGTGCCATCTGACACAGAAGCTCCAGAGGCCAAAGAGGAGCCTGTGAAGGAGGAATCGCCTGCTGTAAGACCGAAGATGGAGGCCAGCACACCACAGAAGGTAGTCGAAATTTAGTTTAGTAGTCAGAGTAAACATGTTTTTATTTTGTACAGACCTTCTTTAAAACTATTTATCCAAGTACGTACTTATTTCATTTTTATTTTACATTAAAATTCCTTTTTAGAATGACATTTTAAAACGGGTTTCTCATGAAATTTGTGACCAAAATTTCTTCACTTTAAACGCGTATGATGTAGAGTTAGAGTTACAGGAATGATGTGGATTTAGGAATGTTTTCTGTGCCCCCAGAGTGGAAAATCTGCAGAGAAAACCCCCACCAAACCTTGTGATGTAGAGGTGTATGAAAAGAAGATCAAGCTTTTGGAGAAGCAGAGAAAGGATGTGAGTCTTTTTTTGCTCTTCAGCTCATCCTCTTTTTTTCTTAGGGGAAAGTCTCTGTGTATTTTGTTTCCTATATATTCTGTGTCATTTGTTTCACTTTCTGGCCCTGCTGCTTACAGGTACTGGAGGTGAACAAGCAGTGGGACATTCAGTGGAACTCCATGAAGTCACAGTTTGAGCAGAAGGTACAGTAATGACTTTACAGCTGTTGTGAAGGGTGTGGGAAGACGTCACTATGACTTCAGCGACTGAAGGAGAAGTAATGCTCAATTCTCCCCGAATTCCTTTGTAAAAATTGTGTAATTTCCAAACTCAGTTTTAGAAAGTTCAACGCATTAGTTCAGTTTTATAAAAGAACGTCACTTTAATGGAACAAGTATATTTGGGTCAAACCTCCTACACATGCCAGGTTTCTTTTTGAGTTAATTTATTTCTTGAAATTTATTGAACATTTTTCTGGTACAGGATACAAATCCTCCACACCAGACTCTCCACTTCGCTAACCAGAATTCATCCAATCTATTTTTAAACGAGTTATCTGAAGGAGCACCGCACTGCGTTCTCTGGAAGCTCGTTCCACGCTCTTACGGCAACAAAGTGTGACAACGTTTTTTCTCTTTTCAGAGGAACACTTGACGGGGAATACTTTTAAGGAGTTCCCTCTTGAATCATAGCTGTTATTCCAAAAATGGATGAAAGGCTCAGCTGCATCATATTTTCTGTGGACAATTTTATACATCTCACTCATGTCTCCTCTGTGTCTCCTGTATACTAGAGCTGGTTATTGTAATTTTCTTAACCTCTCCTCATATGACAGACATACATAGAAATTATACAAAGATGCACCGACATGTACGTTACAAAAAGTATTTAACCTCCATTTAAATACATATGTTCTCACTCTACATGAGTAATGTTTGTGTTTAAAAATAGACAGTTCTCCATCCGTCGCCCAAAATGAACCGCCGATTCATTTCATGACTAACGATTGCAACTGTAAGTAAGTCTTAGTAAGACGTTTCGGAAATGATTGTTTGACTTAGTTTCAAGCATCTGTATTACAGTTTAATAAACTGTGATGTCAGTAGCTTTACATCACTGAACACTGTAGTGTCAGAAAATGCCAAATAAAACAATGTTTTCCTGCCAGCAGCCTTTTAAATGTATAATTGAAGCACTGTGACACCCATGTTTATTATGCAAATTGAACAACCATAATAATAGTTTATTTCTTAATACAACCCCCTTTTTTTTTTAGCACCTTTCATACAAACATGCTGCAGAAAGTGCTTCAGAGACTAAACCAGTATCAAGTGAAGTGCTATCGACCACAACTATCAGCAAAAATAGAACTTAAATGTTAAAATGTAAAAAGTCGATGTAATAAATAAAAACAAATGATAAAAACAATGTAAAAAAACAATAAGACTTAAAAACTAAGGCAGTAAGTTATGTCTTCAAACATGAAAGATATTTTTAAGTGAAATGACAGATGGCAACGATTGTGCAATTTGGAAATATTTTTGAGGAACACAGGACTCTTTGTGCTTGTGTGCATCAGTTGGCGGTGCAGCAGCTGTGTGTGTGTATTTATTCTCTATGTGCATGTCCAGTGGAAAAGGTGCAATCTTGCAATAGCTCGCTATCTGAAAGCATACTCACCACAAGGCCTGTCACACCTCAGTGAGAATTCCCCTCACCTCTCTGGTACCCGCCGACTTCCTGCTGTGGTGCAGTCAGAGGGCAGCAGAGACACACATATGTACACACTCTCACACTCATACTCACACACCTACGCCTATGCACACCCACAATCACAAACAAACCTACATTCACACTTTGTTGAGAAAGGGACGCCATGCAACCTTGGGTTTAAACCACACAACCCTAGATAGATCCATTTGCGTCACTAAGTTTGTTCATATTCTACACAAACACAGATCTGCGTGTGTTTGCAAATGTGTCCTTGTGGCTGTGGCTTAGTTTATAACTTGATAACGTAAATCTCAAACACATTTCTAAGACTGTGTTCCAACACATGCAACACCTAATGTTTATCTCTATCAGAGTTGATATCACTGAATCAGTGTTGTTTTGTTTTCTGTTTGTATATTAGAGCTGTCAATTAATGGACTCAGTGAATGCTCCCCTCAACTAAATGATGTACTATCTTCCTCAGATCACAGACCTCAGACAACGGCTGGCTGAGTCCCAGAAAACCGTGCTGGAGCTGGAGGCAGAGCGAGAGCAGAGGCAGCGCGACTACGACAAGAAGCTGCTGCTGGCCAAATCCAAGATTGAAAATGTTCAGGTGAGAATACAAAGGCACAAAATCCAGCTGAAACTGTTTGAGCATTTCAAAACAAGCCCCTGGAAACAGACAAAATAGGATACTTTAAGAAAGGTGTTTTCAATGCTTTTGGTGTGTACATTTCAGGGGGAGAAGGAGTGCTTGAACTCTGAGACCACTGAGCTGAAGCAGAAGATTCGCTACCTGCAGGACCAGCTGCTGCCCCTAAGCAAACAGAGGGAGTACCAGGAGAAGGAGATCCAACGCCTCAACAGGGTGAGTGTGGAAGAGATGCAGGAAGAGATGCAGATAAATAATGGAGACAAACATTCTGTGTAATACTAGTTTTGTCGCACTTCAGGCTTTGGAGGAAGCCTTAAACCTGCACACACCGTCATCCTCCCAACAACCACCTGCACAGGCTAACTTTGCCGATGCGGCAAATAACCTGAAGAAGCAGGAGCTGCTCACTCAAATCGCTGTACTAAAGGAACAGGTGAGGCATGCAGCAGAACACAAACAGAACTCTACTGAAATGATACATGCAATTCCTCATCTGCTTATTATTGTTTTGTACTTCAGGTGAAGATCTTTGAAGAAGACTTTAGAAAAGAGAGGAGCGACAGGGAGCGAATGAATGAGGAAAAAGAGGACTTGAGGCGGCAGGTTGAGAGACTCCAGGGTCAGATTACTAATTTGACCAATCAGGTAAGTTGTGCGTTTGCAGTATATTCCCCTGTTTGTTGCATGATAAGGAAAGCTTTGCTCTTTTTCAAGCATTGACATCAAGAATAACTGAACTGCTCTCTAATGTTTATTGTTTGTGTTACAGCTTCATCAGGCACAGAATGAGTGTCAGAGAGAACGAACAGAGAGGTGTAAGCTGGAGAGACTGCAGATGCAGCATCACAAACAGGTACTGGCTGCAGCTCAGGTCTGCGCCTGAAAGTGTTGCAGACATGTTGAAATTTTAAATGAAATGTTGCCGTCAGCCTGGATAGGTGATATGTTTGGCTATTTTGTCTATGAGTATTTAAGTAGGGCCAAGCACATCAGTGAAGTTACTCTTCAAGCCTTTAGATGCATTATGCAGGAGGTGATGAGTTGTAGTAAACCTTGCAGACTAGCGCCCCCCTGTGACAAAATGCAGTCACATAGATGTTTACTGTAGTAAGTTCACACTGGACAAATCAATACTCCAGGACCAGAGCCTCACTCCAGCTAGCTTGTTTGTCAGTGCATTCGGGATCAACAGGTGGAACATTGACACTCCTCAGTGGGAGGCAGCTGCAGTGTGCAGGGTTGAAGGTCAGCAGTGGCTCATGCTATGACGGGGCCACTGCGCTCGCTGAGAGTAGCAGCCGTGCACTGATTGGGGATCACGTGTGTACTTGTGATCCCTCGTAGGGGCAGCAGCAGGAAAGACGTACCTCAGACCCCACGTCAGGCTCAGTGAACGGCCCGCTGAGCCCTCCCTACTGTGGTCCCTTTGTGCAGGTGGGACCGCAGGGCCTTGAGGGCTGGCCCATACACTTCCCTCCCCGGATGCCCAATGCAGCAGGCGCCACAGCCGCAGCCGCCGCAGCACCGCCCCCTGTACGAGACTTCCAGCCTGTTACCCCGGTAAGGGTCCGCTAAGGCCCCTCTGTCTCTGTCTCTGGAGTGACTCTGCTTCACTGAGGAAACAAGGCTCTTTTCTCTTACCTCTTCTCCCCCTATCTTTTGGGAGGAACTAGCAGATGTAATGAGGTCTAACTGCAGCTCAGCTTAGCCACACTCACATTCAGCAATATTCACTTTCGTTACGGCAAAGACTTCAGGGCTTTAAAGAGTGTGTGTATTAAATTATAGCAACTAAGGTGGTGTTTTCTGTTCGACCAGGGTTTTCCTTGGCAGTCATCATTCCCACAGCCGAGAGGGGCCAGAGCAGTAGGAGAGAGTTCACGACCACCACCAGAGAATGCAGGTATGGTACATTTAGGACTTACTCTCAATGAACAATATTCATGTTAATGTTTTTAAAAGCTTTTAGACAACAATGGAATAAGCTACATCAGGTTTTGGGTACACAGAAAATAAGCACCCTTTTTGATCAATTCAATCCTTGTTTTGGTCTTTTAACGATATTGTACAAAGGCAAAATATAAAATATTGCAAGCAAGCAAATCTTTCATATTCACAAGGTTGCACAACATGGTGTCTTAAACATTTACTGTGTTAATTGAAAGTTTGCAGCATGAAGATAACTGTCTTGTTCCACTGTGTGTCTGTAGATCAGTCCGCAGCAGCAGCAGCAGCCGCAGCAGCACCCGGGTTTGGGAAAAGGGAGCGACAGAACATTGATCCTGGAAAGCACTAAAGCATCACTGTACCCACCTAACGGAGTCTGGGTAGTAGCATGAAAATCAGTTTGTTTTTGAGTTGAAAGGTGTGATTTGATCTATAATTTTCCTACTGAACTGTAGATATCCTATTGTAATGTTGTTTATACTTGCGTTTTATAAGGCTATTTGTGAAACACTTCGCTATTCTGAATATATATACATGAAATATTATTTTGGTTTTGTTTTTTTATCAGGAACTGAAGTCATTTATTAAATAGGTTGGAATAATTAACATGGTTCTTTTTTTCCAGACAAATAAACCTTTTGTGATTGTCTCTCTGCAAACATGTAACAACTGGACACTTAGTTTGTTACTTGTAGGGTTACAGGAAGCCATTCCCCAATGCGACTAAGACGACATATACTCATTCCAACAATGGATGATTATATAGGTACATTGAATCATAGGATTTACAATGTGAATGTTGATTGATTTACGAAGATTTCTTCAGTACCATCGATGTTATAGGACTGTCCCATTACGTGTAACTGTTCAAAAGTGGTTGTTGAAATACAAAAATTTGGGGAAATGAATTTTGATGGTATCATACCAAAAACATGATTGTGATTATTGATAATTTATTTATAACTATTGACTACGTGTAAATCATTGTCTTTAGTAATGCTGTTCTTTCTATGTTGTTAGTGTAATCCCAATATATTGTAGCTATTGACATTGTATGTTTGTATCAGACACAATACACAATGCACAGTACATACACACCTTTTTTTCCCCATGATGATGGACCTAATCTCATTAAACACAACACTTCTTCTTGACCACAGTTGATTTGACCACTCATTCCGATATTCATACTCATCTTACTGCATCCTGTACTGTTGCACACAGTTCAGCCCCGACTTACACGATCTAAATTTACCGCAGTAGCGATGAAGCTCTTCCTCTTTTTCCTGTTATTTCATTTTGAGTCATCAGTGCAACTCTTACATCCAGCACTGAAACAGGACAGGAAGAGGAGGATTTTCGTCAGAGTTTAGAGGCTCTAGATTCAGTGTCACAGCAGTGCAGCCGCTCCTCAGAGGAAAAACCCCTCTGTCAGGACGTCTGGCTTTACTCTCTGTCCACTTCAACAACCAGCAATCCATGCCGAGCCGACTGACCTGTGACCTGCTGTAACACCGAGTAAAGAGCCCCGATAACAGACACAGGATCCACACCTCCAGATAATGTGTGTTACCATTTAAAAAAAAAAAGGCAGATCCAATCTCAAACCAAGCCGCTGTTTTAATTAATTACCCAATAATATAGTATCAGGTAGTCAGACGAAGGGCTCCAAAATGTGAAAAAGGCTCCATTTTATCCAACAAGTTCTAAAGTTACAGGGAACAAAATCCTGATGGGTGAGAGCTGAAATGAGAAGTTGCACTTTGAAAGGTACGCTGTAATTACTGGCAGTTGTATTTTCTTGGTTTGTAGCCCTTTTTTCTTTTTTTGCTGTAGGCAGAAGCACATGTGAGACTTTTTGTATTTGACTGGCTTAATAAATCTATTCTAAATGTCTGCTAGTATCTTACCCTGCTTATTTTGTCCACTTTTATTGCAGGATAGGAATATTGGGGGCGCAAATTTGCTCCAGCATGTTTCCTTTCCATGAAATAACTCAGACAGTGTAACAGTTGTTCTGGTAAACAAAATGCCCACATCAGTCTGCTTTCCATGATTTATTGCAGGTATTTAACATTTAGGCTGTAATGGCTAACTGGTCCTGCTCTGAGAAGAAGACATGATGCTGTGGGGTCGCAGGGCAGCCTGAATGCACTGAAGGGCCGGCCTGAACCACACGCTCCAAAGAGGCTCCACAGAGTTACTGCTTTCAAGCCTCCTCTTCATTTAACATGCCATCTTCATGCGTCAGAACAAGTTAACATTACTCTTCTACATTCTACTGATAACATACATCTTACATTATGTTACTTCATGAAATGGACAATAGTGTTTGCTGAACCAGGGATCTAATTAAAAATACCCTGTGTGTATAGTGCGAGAAGGTATTTTCGGACCCTGGCTCGGACCTCAGAAATGTTGACACTTGGGTGCCACCTCATCACCGGCTTCCCGTCTGGTCCCACCAGGAACTTTTCAAAGTTCCACTTGATGTCTTTGATCTTCATAGGCTCCCATAACAGTTTATTTTTGGGGCCGAAGGTGTCTCCAACAGGAGGGCAGGAGCTCTGGATAACAGGGAGCACAGGATTATAATGAGGGAGCAACAATGTCTGCGAGCAACCTCCACTTTCAACACAACACAACACAGCTACTTTGTTAGGTAAATTACTCACTTGCATTATAGTAAAATCAATCCTCATTTTCTGTCCTTCACATGAAACCTAACAAGAATGTTTTTGGCTCATCAATCAAAACCAAACAGCTATTTATAGTGGGTTTGGATGTGTGTATCTTCTGTGCCGAGAGTGAGCATATTAATGCACTATTAACTAAACTAGTAAGGGTGACATCAGGTCAAAGTAATGAGATTGAGATAGTTGTCTAAAGAGTTACTGGAGAGTGCTGTTTGTAACACACACTGTGGTTTTAACGCATACAAAACAAGCTACCTAAAGTTTTAATTGCACACTTTACAAGTCGACCCCAACGTACCTTAAGGAAGGTGAAAACCCCCTGCTCTTCTTTTCCGTTCACATCACCTTTCTCAAACAACAGGAAGTTTGGAACAAATCCATTGCCCGGTCTCACATGCCTGGAATCCAGAGAGAGGTCAGCTTATCAGTGGATGTTCCTCTGAGCACTTTGTGTCCTGGCAGCTGCCCTACATTCAATACAAGCTGAGCAAAACATCACAGTCTAATGCAATGGCTTCACCATGGTTATAAGATGGAAACCGAGACATTAAATCTATGAGTTTGAGGGGCCACTAAGAAGAAACTGATTGAATTGCCAAAGGATGTTCCCCCTTATTAAATGAAGCTTTGCTGATTGACAAGCGGATTAACCCTTATTGCACATTCCTCTCTACATCCAGCTTTAAAGGTTCTTCTGTTACAGAACATCACAGTATATGTTCTGTCTTGTGAGGAGCTTGTAGCTCAAATTAAGGGGACTCTCATGTTTTTTAATTTTCTATAGGCTGAAAGGAAATCCAAACACTTGTTCTTGCTGTGTTAAACGCTTTCACGTTTCCAAAAGGCTGATTTTAGAGAAAGGTCTTTCAGATACAGCTCTGACATAATTGTGTATTGTGATTAAGTAAGTTGTGAAATGCATTTCTCACTTTAAACCTGGTGCAATTTCATGATTCTGCCCTGGCTCCTGTCCCCCAAATTGGTTGCAGGGAAAGCCGAGAATGGTAAGTCCGAGATGTTTCATCTCCTCGTGTAGTGCATTCAGTTCTGACAATAGAGAAGAAAAAATATTCATTCGGCAAAGCTTAATTTAACAGTGCAACACATAATATCGCTGCCGATGGTGCTGTTTCTTACCCACATACTGAAAGGTGTAACCTCAGTATGTGGCCACGTTGACGAAGAGGACACTCTTGCCTGCGAAGTCACTGAAGTTTACAGTGTCACTCCCGTTTAGAGTCCTCGCCTGGTATTTGTATATTGTGCCATCTGTGGATGAGTCACACTGCTGGGGTACAGAAACAGGTCAGAGCAGGTTAGGATCGTTTGAACCTTGAACACAATCCAACATTTCTTTAGTGTAGTATTTCTATTCATAAGAGATGCTTTGAATGTTAGAAAGACATAAACTTATCCTGCAGATCATGACGTGTCCAGCACTTGTTTTTAGATTTGCATTTTTTACAACCCCCATTATCTGCCAATAAAAGGCCTCGAGGTGGACTCAGCCTCTCAATTCATACTACTGTTTGATTAAGGATGGTGTGTTTTGTAACATTTAGTTTCCTAAAAACATTGCTGCTTTAACATTAGCCACAAGCTTGTTGTTTATTGGTTTGATTTATTGCTACTCCTTTTTGAAAAACCATGTAAATCATTAACAGAATAACGCTGACTGTTAATTTATAGTCCAGTTAAAACAAGCTCTTCGTTTTATGGGAAATAAATTATGTGCTGATAGTTATTAGATCATGGACTCTGAATACAGTTCACACAAAACGTGCTGCTCTTCATTATCTTGCATCTTGGATATTGAACTGGTTTAAAACATTGTTTAGACCTAACAAGATGTGATTGTGAAACTTAAGGGAATTGTGAAATATGCAAATATTTGTTACCTGCAGCCCTCCATGAGTCACAGTGTATTTAACGTGGAAATATGGCAATTAAGGTCATATCCTTACAGAGCAAAATGTTCTCAAAACAAATAATTTGAATGCTTTGAGAAAAGCAGTTAAGGCCCTGAAGATGAACCAAACAAATTAACTTCCGTCTCAGAAGTCTGTCACATTTACAGTGCAAATACCAGCAGCTTATTTACCTAATGTACCTTAAGCTTTAACCAAATAAGAGGGCAGGGGCAGCTACAAAACAGGGTTCTGAGTCAGCTTCATACTTTAACCTTTCTCCCTGCATGCCTCTGTTGTCCTACATGTGCTAAACCACTGACATCTGCCTGATAAATAAACACAACCCCCGTGTCACAGAGCAGGTAGCCTAAACACTGCTCTAAAAGCCAAAGGCACTTATATTATAAATACTTTGTGCACGCATGTCAACCACTGGGCTTCAGATGCCATAGTTTCCCATTTTTACGTCATTGTATACACACAAAAAAATGTGTCGACGTTGATAGTTTTAAACAAGAAGTTGTCATACAGTGGAGAGTAAAAGGTGTTTACTTAACGTTGTCTACTTAAATCCTGACTGTGTGAGTATTAACTGAATACCACTCAGTACACGTGAGCTATAAAAGGTCTGGTAAAGTGCATTTCTGAGAAGTAAAGAATAAAGTCATTAGTGCCAAATTCACACTTTGAGTGTCTGATGGAAAACTCCAGAAAATCTGACAACCTGCGAAAAACGGACAAACTGCGCCATTAAAGAAAAAGCTGGCGGCAGGTGAAACTGACCAGCAGGTTTTAAGAGAGACGTCAGGTGCTATCAAACACAGCAGTAAGGGGTTGTGATTAGCCCAAATGTCTTTTTACATACTTCCACCTGCTTTGAAAATTTAAGTAAACAATGAGAACATTATAAAACTTGTAGACAGGTTACAACTACCGACTGTGAGGGTAACAGTAGAAACAAACACCACTTTCTCGTGCTAAACCTTAATTAACTGAACACCGCGCGTGCACAATTAAAACACGGCGACGTCATCCGTTACACTACCGGGTTGTCACCTGCTTTCTTATCTCTCTACCTGGAGTCCTACTATATGTGTTTTGTTTGTGGATATCAACAGGTAGGCCTACCTGTGTGAACAGTTCTCCGGCGGTGCAGGGTCGCAGCAGACCGAGCAGCAGCAGCGGTAAGAGGGACCACATCATCCCGTCTGTCTGCTCTCTGGTCACTGCTCCCTCAGGATGAATTTAACTCCTCGGGCAGGGGGCGGGAGGGGCGCACAGCTGGCTGATGACGCCCTCTGCTGACGTAACTGCGCGCACAATGAATGGCCAATAAATTCATGAATGGAGCATCTATAAAAATCAATAATAGGTCTTTCGGTATTGCATTATTCACGTAAAGAGGACGTAGCTACAGTTTGTTTGTGCTTCAATAGAGCCTATAGGGCCCAATAGGGCATTTGTGCTTTATTTTATTTATTAATGGTTATTCAGTTATAAATAATTAACATTCAGTCTCTCCCCAATTAAGACAATGAAGAAAATACAGTTGACTGAGTCTCTGCGTGCGTCTGTCACTCTGAGCATGCCTGGTGCTTAACCTACTGTGAACACTCATAAACAGCATTCATGAAGAGTTTACAGAAAGATATATTTTAAAAAAATAAATAAATAAAATGAAAGAGTCTATTAGAGTGACAAGATAAGCTTCATTAAATCTCAGTGAATGCAAGATGATAAGAGTTGCTTTGCCTTAAAACAGGAGAAATACTGTTGGTTTTTATTTTTATTCATGGATCATTTCTCCTCTCCAGGATCAGCTGTTGCCATGGTGAGCTGGTACTTGGCCATATGCCCTGTGGGTGGCTGACAGGCCTCTTTCCAGTCCTATTAGAGTACCTCATTCACTCTTTTTACAGTGTTCAGCTCAGATTTGTAGTGTCCCACCAGGCTATATACACAAGGCAATATGAGTGTAAAGCTATTATGCACATTCAAAGACAAAACACATTGGAATCAAAGGGGAAGATAAAAAAAAATACACACACAGAGATACACAGGATTGCAAAACATGTTGCCATGTTTAGTGTTTTATTTATTTCTGTTCTTCTGTGATACAGACTCCCAATGCATCTGGCAGACTTGAAAACGTAATTAACTTCCCCTGTTGTCCTAAAGCTAGTTTTGTTATACTGGATTGCAGAATTGGTTCACATGCATAGCTGCAACTTGCAAAACTAGAGAATAACACCTGTTATTTCTATAATGCCAGACTGTTCAGATTAAATGGGTGAATTTGTTCAGTGTCTTTTGGGTTTAGTGCTGCTGTTGGTTTAAACTTTTTAAGTGACTCAAATGTTTAACGGGAAATGCAACTAATGTTTACATGAACAATGTTTGCTAATCCATATACTTTATGTTCAATTGAAGAGAAGTGGCAGGATTTTTAAAATAACTTTTTGTAGAAAAACTATTAGTCATATCAGGTTTGTAGAATAATTAACTTTTTTTTTAAATTATAAACATTGCATCAGACAATGCATGAGCAAAGTAATTTTTTTTTAATCAGGGGCAAAAACCTCAAGATGAACAGGGCATTTCATCTTTTAACTCTATCTTTGTCTGTGAATGCTCTTAACAGTCTCCTCAAGGATTAGTTTGATTGATTCTTGATGAGGCTTGTGGGAGACGTGTCCAGTTAGCTATCCATCCATGGGCGGGGGTTATTTTTCAATGTTTTTTTGTACTTTAAATTATTTTTTAAAAAAATGTAAATTATTATTATTATTTTTGTTTGTTAAGGTTCTCTCACTTTGTATTCTAAATATTTAGTGTTGAATAAAGTAGTTAGAATCCTGATCCACACTCCATACCAGTTGGTGGCGGTAATGCACCATAACGTTATTTGCCAACCGCCATAAAACACCACAAAGAAGAAGAAGAAGAAGAAGAAGAAGAAGGAGAAGAAGAAGAAGAAGAAGATGGGCGGGGATTGCAGTTCCACTGGTCACCACACGAGGTCGACATTGGACATTGTGTTTCCTCACAGGCCAGCAATGGGCCAGACAACTAGCGGTGATGTCGATATTAGCAGTGCAGTGAGCCCAGTGCCCACGGACTCGGCTGCTCTGGTTAGAGATGGCGTCCCTTTTGCAGCCGGATAGAGTCGTCTATCTGGTTCGCGGAGAGAAAAGGATCAGAGCCCCTTTATCTCAACTTTATTTCTGTCGCTATTGTAGTGAACTACGATCTCTGGAATGTGTGTCTCACGAGGTACGTGGATGATCAATACCCTCTTTTTGGTATGCTAGCTGTTAGCTTAATTTAGTCAGCAGCTACTTTGTTGTTAGCGGACTTGCTAGCAGCTTTGACAGGTGGGCGGGATTAGTCCAACCATCTCGCACGTTTTTTGGTTAGGCCGCATGTCAATCAAATGTTTTCCAACAGTCTCGCCATCTCATTGGCTGAAACCGACGTTTACTTCCGTTGGACTTAGCATTATGACAAGCAGAGCATAAATGGGCAAACAAGCTAGCTAGCGTTGCTATTCGTTGAGTTAAACGTTAAGGTACTCTATTAGCTTCAAATAAACAGTCGAAGCGCCACATCCTGCAAGTCAAAACTATTGTTACTACGTTAGTCAACCCCAGCTAAGATCTAAAACTGTCAAAACCCAGCTTCTTTAAGCTTGTGAACGTGGCTCTCAGTTATGGGCACCACACCCATTGTGATTTAGTTATTTAATCTATTGCAACTTCAGGTTTAAAGTCAGCGTCCTTCTCTGTAAAAATGTGATTACTGACAGTCTATCCAAAATAAAGATCAATTTGCCCCATGATAAATCATTGAACCACACTGTCCAAATCAATGCTAAATGGGCTGTTGAATGATAATCGCCATGTAGAGGTTAATCAAAACATCTTAAAACCCCTACAAGTAGGAAGTCAGTGTAAATTAAAATATCAGATTTGGTTACACAGTTTTAATTAATCCTGTTTTGCCTCTGTCTCTGGTGATCAGGTGGACTCACACTATTGTCCCAGTTGTCTGGAGAACATGCCTTCTGCAGAGGCTAAGCTTAAAAAGAACAGGTAAGACTAATGTGCAGATGCGTAGATATGGTAATATATCTACACCTCTGATCTTCTTACAACACTAAATTTATTTCATCAATATGCTTTTATTAATTCCTAATTTTCTGTGCTCTTCTGTAGATGTGCAAATTGTTTCGACTGCCCATGTTGCATGCACACGCTGTCGACTCGGGCCACCAACATCCCCGCTCCCCTGCCTGATGATCCCACTAAGACGGCCATGAAGAAGGCCTACTACTTGGCCTGTGGCTTCTGTCGCTGGACCTCAAGGGATGTTGGAATGGCTGACAAATCAGTTGGTGGGTGCTGATATAATGTTGACACATTAATTAGGTCACAGTATTATTATTTTTTTTACTTTTAACATCAAATAGGATTAAGAGCATAAACAGAACTCCTGCTTTAGGTATTCAGTTTCATATTTGTTGAATTTATGAAGAGAGCTGTTATCAGCTGTATTTGTTTCCTATCGTTGTCTAAGTCTTATGTTACTGTTGAATTTTGTTCACTGCAGCCAGCGGTGGATGGCAGGAGCCAGAGAACCCTTATACTCAGCGGGTAAGTTTTCCCCTGTGGTCATTGATATTCTCTCGAGTTGCTCACATGTTTCCTGATCACACATGACTTATTTTTGAGTAGATGTGTCTCTGAATAAGTGTCACCCACACACAGCCAGCTTAAGGCAAAAGCAAGCACAATGGTTGCACAGTGTTCGAGACCGCAAAGTGGCCTCAGACAAAATCATGAATGCCCCTTTTTTATTAGTAGACATAGAAGTTAAAGCAAATGATCTGTATTTTTATGCATTTGTATTAAACACCTTCACTTATTGTCCCAAAAAATTGTACTCTATTATTATTCTGCACTTTCCTGTTAATCACCCTTGTTTTATGAAGATTACACAGAGTGTTGACTAACTGTCTCTGGATGACTTTTTTGTTACAGATCAACAAGCTAATCGAGTATTACCAGCAGCTGGCTCACAGAGAGAAGCAGGAGAGGGACAGGAAGAAGCTGGCCCGGAGAAGACAGTGCATGCCTCTGGCGTTCTCGGTACTCCTGCTCCCCCTGAGCCTTCAAATATGTCATAGTTTCCTCTTTAACCTTTTAAAATGTCAAATAGTTGTCTGAGTCTGAGTTCTTACAAAATGTGCAGGTACAGTGCCACCTAAATCTATATAATATGACCAGGTGTATACACAAATTGTTTGCAGTTGAGGACTTTATATGATTACGACACCATTTTAATCAAAGCAGGAGGGAATCTTTTACTATATCAGCTGCTGTAGTGTTTAGTTGGAGTGCAATTCTGACACCATGTCCTTACTTTGGCAGATAAAAATGCTGTCATAAATGTTCTTAAAGGTAGTAAATTGTTTGTGTTGCTTTCAAAAACATCTCCATCAACCAAAAAGTTGAAAATAAATTTGAAAAAGCTGATTTCGTTGCCCTGGTGTGGACATGGTCTTCATGCTTCTTGAGCTTGTTGGCACTTTGTTTAAACCTCCTGCATTCTGCTTTTACAATATTTAACATCCAATAATGCAAACCAGTCTTTCCTATTATTCACTGGAACCGTTTTAAAACACTAAAGCTGTGATTTACTGCAATTGTTTTCCATCACTGATGCACTTCTGTTGCTGTTGCATGTCACTAATGTTTGCTATATCGCGTTCGTTTCACCTGGTTCTTTGTTCTCTCTTTTTTTCTTTGCTTATGCACTCTGATATTTTGGTTTTTACCCCCCAGCAACACACTATTCATGTGGTGGTGAGTTGTATTTTTCACAACTTGGGTAGTCTCGTCTTTTACAGTAGCACTGTCCTTTCTTTAGCTCTGTTCCTGTCTAAGCTGTTACTGAGTGACTTCACAGATCACATGAATGCCTCGGATAAAAGACACTGAGATCAATATAATGGGCTGCTGGTTAGAGGGAGGTTGAATATAAGACCTTGTTGAAATCTGTGTAACCAGATCAAAATATGTTTTCTACTAATTAGGTCCTGAACCTTTGAACTATCAGAGATGATTGTCTCCCACTATCCTGGGCAAAAAGGCTCCTGTTTGTGTCTCTGACCACAAGAAATATTGAACTGTTCCCATTTTCACTCTAGGCTATGTGGTAAAAGTAGTCTTGTAAGAAATGTTGTAGGTTGGGTAGTTTTCATACATTTTCTTGAGTCCTTTTATTTTCTGTAAGCAGACTGCCTGATTTCATCTTTTACCCTCTGAATTCACTCAGGAAAAATACGGCCTTGGCACCAGACTACAGAGGCAGAGGTCTGGAGCTCCCATATCAAACCTGGCTGGCCTTTCGTGAGTCATCTTTTGTCTTATACTGGGATTTACTGCTGCTTTTCACTCCTCACTTGAAGCATTTTCATTCCCTTGTAAGACAATTGTGTACATTTAAAGGAAAACTCCCCTGGTTCTCCCTGTGCGCACACAGTTACTGCACATACTGTACTTACAAAGTATTGGTGACTCTGATGAATTGATGTCTTACCTTCCAGCGGCCATTGTTTCATTAATTTCAGGGTGCCATGAAAATGAATCTGCAGGGCCTTGAAACCTGGCTTGAGATATAAAGTTAATCAATCACAGTGAACAGTTCTTTTTTTTAATGTTATGTCATCACAGTGTTGAGCGAGAACATTTTAAATGTCACCACAGGAATGCATTCAAGGACCCTGTTTAACGTCTGAAAATTAATAATTGGCTTACAAGAGGTAGTGTACAAACAAAATGTGCTGTCACATCCTGGAGACAAGAAAAACACAGAACTCTGGCACTCACAGGGTCATGTATGACTGAATTTAATGTGGGTCATACATGTCAGTCATACATGATCCTGTGAGTGCCGAAGTTTTCTGTTTTTCTAGATTATATTATTATTTTGTAACATAGTTTGGAGTTGTGCGCGCTACCACTGCTGTATTCATACATCCTGGAGACAAACATGAAGTTTGGTTGTCTTGTGTTTTGAAAGGTTGCCGTCCAGCAGCAAAGTCTTAAATCTCAGATCTCAGTGTGTCCTTAAAGGTGCAAGTCAGGTTTTCTCCACGTTTTCTGGAAGATTTCAATGTTACGGACCAATGGGTGAAAATGCGGTTAAATATTATGAGACAGCCATCACTCTGTCTGTCACTGTAAACAAGGACTCCAGTCTACACTTCAGTTCATGCACTTCACTAAAGGGACATTTATACAGCCCAACATATATCAGGCTCAAATGACGCCATGTCAGCGCTGTCCATCTGCATGGACACTCTCTCTCTCCCCAGGGAGTGCATTTTGCACTAAAATTAATTAATAGACATTAATTAATTAATAATAATTAATAGACATTATTTAATTATATTAATAATAATTAATATACATTGATTAATATTGCTGCCTGAATGTTTTTGGTTACATTGGGACATTTGAAATGAAAACATGCGCGTTGTCATCTCGTGTGGCCTCGATGAGAGGGGCTGGTGCTGCTGACACGTCCTTGCCGGTAATTCCTTTGCCAAAATAACCAATAATGGTTCAGATGGCTGGTTTAGCATATTCCTGAAGTGCTGAGGGGACGGAGTTCTGATCAATCAGTGATATTTTTTTTGTTGAACATTTATTATTTTCACCGGACATTATGGGCAGGGGATTTTATTATGTCGGACTTCAAGTAGGTTAACAAACAAAAAAAAGCGTCACCAAGAAACTACAAAATAAGTGTTCAGCCCGAATTTATGGCTGCAAAATGCTCAGTGGGCATGTGAGATTATTTTTAGTTAATGGGATTAAACTTTAATAAACATCGGCCCCGTTTTTAAAATTTGTAGCAGTGTACTGCAGTGTAGTCAGCTGTCAGTTAGCAATGAACTGAATGAATGAATGATTTGTGTAACTTTGTTAGCCTTAAGGAAGGTGAGGACCAGAAGGAGATCAGCATTGAACCTGCCCCGGCCCTCGATGAAGTGGAGCCGCTGCCTGAGGATTGTTACACCAGGCCCATCAGCTTACCGGAGGGTGAGAGTTTAGTTAGAGATTCTGAACAATATGGTTTATTTTTGTTTCTCATTGAGGAAGAAGTTTATCCAAGTTTTGTTTTGTCTTCTTAGTGACCACGCTGCGTCAGCGGCTGCTGCAGCCTGACTTCCAGCCTGCGGGGGCGTCTCAGCTCCACCCCAGACACAAGCACCTCCTGATGAAGCGCTCGCTGCGCTGCAGGGTCAGTGCGGCTCCAGGCGTTTACTGTCTTCCAATTTAAGCCTGTTGTTTTTATGTGAATCACATTTAGATATTTTCTTTATTCCCTCCTACAGAAATGTGAGCACAACTTGAGCAAGCCAGAGTTTAATCCCACTTCAATCAAGTTTAAAATTCAGCTGGTGGCTGTGTGAGTATTTGTCATCGGATTGGGTCCTGAACATGTGTTTTTTTACAATGACGTTAATGTTTATTTAATTAATGAAAAAACAGAAAGCAGCCTGAGGCCTGATGTAGTTTAATTAGATTAAGATCCCAAAGTTTAATTTTAGCAAAGTGCAATTAGAAGCACATGTTCAGGGAATTATTCACGCTAAAGTAGCTTAATCTTAAACAGATTGTGTTATTTATGAAATCATGTTCTGGAAAATACATCCAGTTGGCTTTCGTAACAGAGAAGATCAACTCTCAGATTATGTTGAGTCGTGTTGAATAAACTCGATGTGTTTGAGGGTAACAGTGTATTGACTGGCCTTTCTGTTACAGGAGTTATATCCCTGAAGTGAGAATCATGTCCATTCCAAATCTCCGGTTCATGAAGGTCAGTGTGTGTTGAATTTACCTTGTACATGTTTTATTCATTCTGTCGATGATCGTAGCCTCAATAGGATCAGTCTGTAACGGGCTGTTAAAAAGCTTTCCAAATATTCTGTGTATGTAGGAGAGCCAAGTGCTGCTGACCCTGACCAACCCAGTGGAGAACATCACCCACGTGACGCTGGCTGCTTGTGAGGAGGAAGATTCTGATGACATCAACAGCAGTGCTAAGGTACAGTGTCTTATATAGCGGATACTTTCTCATTGATTTGTTGACGTAAACTTCAGTCACATAGAGAATCTAACAGCTTCAAGTAGAGATCATTGCACGAATGCATTGGTACTATTTGGCTCAGTGGGAAACATTGACATTAGTCATTTTGCAGGGATGATGTAAGTCCTACCTTTTTATTGACATTTAACCAGGATATCAAGAGGCTGCATTTGCATATGTGATGATTGCTTAAACCCTTTTGCCCTTTTGAGACAACAATACGTCTGGCCTGTGTGTGTTTTTTTGCCCCACATGGATGCCAAACATCAATGAACGGAGCTTTGACTGCTGGAAACAGCATCATGGCTTCAGTACAGAATTTTAGATAAGGGTGTAGTCACAGATTGTGGCGGTTGTTTACCTGTTCTTGAATGTTGCATATTTTATCAAACAGTACTCCTGCACTCTTGCCAGCCCGCTTGAGACGGCGCAGCGTGGCGATGCTCCTTTATACTGTCTGTTCCTTATGGAATAGGTGGCCTTGTCATCATCTCATATGCACAGCAGTTGTGTCCCATTTTTACCTCCATCTGTCAGCTGTCACATGCACAGCTACGAGTGTTCCTGTGGTAAATGGTCTGCTGCGCTGCCTGTCGCCAGCAGCCGCTGCGAGGCTCCCAGTGACTGCAGGCTGTTTGTCTTGGCCTCTTTAGTGATGAAGTCATGGACCAGACTGGGTAAGGAAGAGCTCCTGGCCAAAACAGAGCGTCTTCATGACCAATTTCCGCTCACGTTGAAGCCAAACAGACTGTGCAGTCCTGTCATTCTGCTTGATCTGATATTAAAACCCCTAGAGGGCAGCGTGAACCACAGTGAGCCATGCCCAGCTGATTTCATCGACAGGCGTTTTCCAAGAATAGCTTAGTGCTCCCACATATATATGATATGTTTGATCTGATCGCTGTAAGCTTCCTGATGACTTCAAGCACACTGCACATTTTTCAGCAAGTTCATGTGACCTAAATTCTCTTTTTCCTTTAACACATGGGACATGTTTGACTGATTTGTTTCATGACAAGTGCAAAAATATATATAAAGTAGCATATTGGACTAAGATTAGCTCCCTGAATAAGTTGTAATGCCACAAAAATTGCACCTGTACATCAGTGTTCATTTTGGTAGCTATTTTAGATTTAGTATTCAGACTAAAATGCTTCTTAGTTTTATTCACAGTTTTGTCACTTTTACCCTTTTCTATAGTTTTTGTCTAGTTTTAGTCGACAAAAACGCAAACGTGTTTTCCATCAGTCAGCAGTGGTTGGTCTGCCAGAGAGGGTAGGCGGAGCTAAGCGGCTGCTTTTCCGGTCCCTGCAAGTGTTGCGAGTAAACATTAATCTACTATGGCTGAACAAACAAAGAAAAGATCGATGACTACAAATACAACTTCAAAAATAAGTGAAAATCCAAAGAAAAGGAAACAAATTGGACGCTCAGATGAAGGCAAACAGTCTGAAAAGGAAAGCGACCGTCAGCGAGGAAAATCAAGAGTTACAACCGGAACAAAGGGAGCCAACCGTAGACGTCTGGTTAAATTGGGAAGTATACTCATAATTAGCGATTATCGAAGCTAATGAAAACTGAAAAGGTTGAATCTTTAAACAGTCTGACCTGTTAAACACTCCTTTTTGTGCGTGAAAAGCGTCAAATGACTGGTTGTATTTTGACAGACAGATTATATGTACAGCGGGGAAAATATGCATTTTGAACGTCCGACAGCCACCGCGAACATTTTAGTCCCATCTCGTCTCGGACAGAACAACACATACGTGTCATCAGAGTTCTGATTATCAACGATCTATTTTTAGCTCGTCAACGTCTCGTCTTCGTCATGGAAAAAAGATCGTTGACGAACATTTTTCTTCATTATTTTCGCTAAGGAAATGAACACTGCTATACATACACGTCTTAAAGTGAGATTTAAAATGAGCACAGAGAAACTTTCCTCCTCCTGTAAATGCATATATAAACTTCTATTGACAAACTTCACACATATTGTGGACATTGAAGGTCAAACATCCACACAAAGTTACGGTTAGCAAAACATGTTTTTGATCGTGTTTTTTACTTGAAGTTGACTCATCCAACAGGCCGAAAGTCACTGAATGTTTGTGCTGTTTTCTTTAAGGTCATGGTGCCCAGCAAGGAGCTGGTCCTGGCAGGAAAGGATGCTGCTGCTGAGTATGATGAACTGGCTGAACCTCAGGACTTCCAGGATGACCCAGAGTAAGTTAAAACACACACACACACACACACACACACACGTCTACAAACACACACAAACACACTCTGAGATTGAATAGTGTTAGGTTGCCCCTCACCTGACCTCTGTGTCTTTTCCGCAGTGTTGTTGCCTTCAGGAAATCCAACAAGATTGGTTTCTTCATCAAAGTGATCCCTCAGAAAGAAGAGGACGCGGATGTCACTGTTTCATTTAAGATCCGACACGACTTCCGCAACCTTGCAGCTCCCATCAGGCCGAGCGAGGAGGGAGCCGAACCCACTGCCGAGGCCATTTGGCTCACGCACCACGTGGAGCTGAGCCTGGGACCGCTCGCTCCCTGAACACGAATACTCCGTTTACCATCACACAGTCCGAGTGTTTGGTTCTCTGAACTAATTTCTTTATGCGGTGTAATTAATTTAATTTGAAAATGACTTCTGATTCTGCTTATTGATATGTAAGAACAATGAGATCTTTGTTGTGTTAGGGGTTATTTTGTTAGTTTAAGTCTGACCTTACTGTAGCTGCATAATAGGCAAGCCTATAAACCTATATTAAAAGCAATGCAGTCTAACTAATAAGTTTAACTTGGCTCCAAGACTTTTTGTTCGGTATTTTGTTGCTAATCGCAAAACAAAAACATTCAGATATACTGTATTTATTCACATCATCGTATTCTGCTTACCTAACCTAGCAACCAACCATCTATCAGAGAAAAGCACTTTTAATCTGAGGTTCCTTAGAGGAAAGCAAACCTCACAGTTGTACAAACAGTATTTTGTTATAATGCAAAGAAGCTATAACCTCCCAGTCTCTGTCCCAACACTTCAAGTATGTTTTGTCATATTAAATAGATTCTTTTAATGGTGTTAAATACATCTTTAATGTCTGATGAGCAGAATCAGAAGTCGTAACAGAGAACAATCTGAACATTTCCAAACTGCAGCACACACACACACACCTGCGCTTTCAGCTTATGTAACCTCGTCAACATCCTTTTTCTGCAGACAATAGTAACGTACTAACTAGCATGCTTCAGCTGTAGTAAATATTGCACAAATATTGTTAGACAATGTCACCACAGTTACTGATCCTGTACTGTTTTCATATCAGAACGGCTCCCGGGTTGAAGGAGACACCTGCCCATGACTTTACTATTGTCTCAAACTGTAACCTCCATCGGCACTAAGTAGAGGATGTAGAAGAAGCTCTGTGAACTACATAATGTACAAAGTGTTCATCATGTAAATGTACTGAGACACTATCATTTATTCTGATTTAAAGATGTTTTGGTTTTTAGAGTTCACTGACTTCTCTGTCGGTGCTTATCTAAGCTGCTGTCATGTTTGGTCTCACGTGTGTTAGTCAGAGCCTTAAAACAACAAACAGTTAATCCTCTGTACCGGCTAATAAAGTAATGTGATACTGTAACACATGTCTTGACTGTTTTTGTCCAGGGGTTGACATCACTTATGTTTTGGGCTGAATTATTACTCCCTGAATTACACGATGACTCCTCTGTGCTTCGTGATGTATTCATTCTCACCACAGGGTGGCGCTGCAGGCAAACACTTCTTAGACTGCAGTTGCTTGGGAGAGAGCTGTGGGAGGACACTGGAGCATATAGGGACGTGCATCCTTTATCGAGAGCTTGAATTACCCCGAAAGCTAAAACTGTGCATCTGATTATAGAAGAAGAGAAGAAGAGAAGACACCCTGATCCAGACATCAACACTTATAACAACACGAGAAAAGCTGGATGTTTTTCTCCTCAGGATGTGACTCATGAGGATAAAATGTCGACTTCTCAACATAAGTCGGAGACAGAAATGGATGGGTAGTTTGTCTTCCAACATATTTAGTTTTGTATTAAACGCATACACGTCTGTTTCCGGGATGTTGTGCACACATGGGACCGTTTACGGCCCCTGAAAATGCACATCAGGTATGTGCGATCAGGGCCTGTTGCAGCTGTCCAGCGAGGCCGTTCTGCTGTGTAAACAGGCCCACTCTTCCTGAGCAATAAAGCCATGATTTTCTTTTATCTTCTGCAGATATAAACAGCTCAGAAGAGTGGCCTGTGGGAGAGCCATAAATCACCCCTGAAGATGAGGTAATAAAGCACACATGGGGCGAGTCCGTGCCACTGGAACAGCCCAGACACCCACTCCAACCGCAGCTGATGGGAGCAGGAGCTGGCCCTCAGTGCACAGCAGTTTTGGACTGTACCTGCACTTCCTGCTGGGAATGTCATATTACTATGCAAACATTGTACCTAATATATAATATAAAGTGAGAACACAGGGATTGAAAATGACTGGGTTGCATGTGGTTGTGTTTTCTAATAACTGACTCCTAAACAGACCTTGAATGATCCTCAAAATCCCCGTCTGGAGGAGAAATTCAGGATCCTTCTGGTCAGGATAATATTTTCCTGGATCAAGACCTGGATTATTATAAACACAGCACGAGGGTGTTCTTATTTGTAGAACCTCATGCTGTAAACAGGACAAAAATTTGACCTGTGACCGTGTTACAAGGGATTAGAAATTAATATCAGGGTGTTGCAGCAGTGTTGAGTAAGTTCAGCAGGGTTAGAAAAGGACTTTCGGGTCTCTCCTTTCCTCTTCCTCTGTTTCTCTTCCTTTGAAGCCTAACATCTTTATTTATAAAGACAGGCCCGGCCAGCCTTGACCAGATGAAACATTCCTCACTGAATTACAAGTTTGACTGCACTTAGGACCTTTCCACAATTACGTCATCGCCTAAACCGGCAGTAACTCACCCACAGAGGAAGCATGACACAAGCAGGCAAAGGAGGAGAAGAGCTACACTTCGAGAGAGACGGTAAATTCCCTCCTACCAATAAAAAGATGGCAGCTAGAAGCCTGCATGACTGTTATTTCTCCCTGTATTACCCTTCTCATGGTGCATACTGTACATGCATGAATATAAAAGTGTGTTTTCATCTAAGGTAGATAGATATCGGCACTATATCACTCAGAGGAGTCTCTACCTTCTCCTGCTGCTGGACGGGGATAGTTTGGACACTTCCTGTTTCTGGAATAAAATATCCTTTTTGTCCACATCCCATTTTTAGGTTTAGCAGTAGGCCTTGAGGTGATCAGAGTGATTAATCGCCTCCTTCATTTTCTGCTCACCAGACCATCATCTGGTTAATTAGAGGTAACTGATGATGTCTGCCCACATGAATCACCGCAGACACGTGGGCCTCCAAAGCCGGACCTGTGAAACCTTAGCTTTCTTTCTTTCCATTGCACTCCTTTTGTCATCTTCTCTCCATCTCCCTCCATTTCCTCCCGCTTTCGCTCTGATGGCTGTAGGTTGGTTGGAATGTTGACTTTGGACGCCTGCTTGAAAAAGATCGCTCTGAGAAAGCAGCTGACCCTCGACACCCCCTCCGAGCCACAGTGAGAGACGCAGACTGCCGCCCTCTGCTCTGCGCTTTCATTTATTATTTGCTCAATTGCTCACCGGTTGCATTACGTGTGTGAGGGCACAAGTGTGTCAGCAACCCGAGCTAAGGCCAGGGCCACAGATTGGGGTCTCGGGGGGGCCGCCAACAATCTGCTGTTTGCTCGAGATCTTTCCTCTAAATGGAAAAACCCGAGTGGAGGTAAAATCGGATAATTAGGAGTAGTCTTTTTATAAGCTAATCCTATTTCTGACTTTATGCTCTATACATGACTCTGGGTCTCACAGTGTTTCCTTCACATTGCTGAGGAGAGAAGTTAAAGTACGTTTCTTTCTGCCTTCAAGGTATTTTGTGATCCCTGCCTGCCCAAAGAGATAAAATGTTTGACCACTTTGAAGCGTTTAAATCCAATAATTCTTCAGACTGCAGACTTACATCCCAGCTCAGAATGAGGGTGCAAATGTTGGATTTAACCGTTGGCTTCGTGCTGTACAAAAAGTTTACCTTTTCAGGCAAAAGCTAGTTACTTTGTGAGATCATGAATCCACTCTGCCGCTGGATAACAGGAAAAAAATGTTTCCCCTCATACTTTATATGGAGAATGTGCAGAACATTTTTGGGGAATACAGTAGGTTGTACTTTTACACATGTGGATGGAGCCAGTTAAATTGTTCCCCTCTGTCTCAGGTCTTTATGCTGAGCTAAGTTAAAGATATAATGGTGAAGATTTCAGTTTTGTTCTCTCTTTGGCGGCACCTTCTGACAATAAACAGTAATTGCGGGAGTACACTTCCTACATTTCCACACTTCCACGGTTGGCTCCGGTTGTAACTTTTGCTTTTCCTCGCTGACGGTCGCTTTCCTTTTCAGACTGTTTGCCTTCACCTGAGCGTCCAATTTGTTTGTTTCTCTTTAGATTTTCACTTATTTTTGAAGTTGTATCTGTAGTCATCCATCTTATCTTTGTTTGTTCAGCCATAGTAGATTACTGTTTACTCGCAACACCTGCAGAGACCGGAAAAGCAGCCGCTTAGCTCCGCCTACCCTCTCTGGCAGACCAACCACTGCTGGCTGATGGAAAACGTGTCACTAACTGGGCGCCGCTTGTGAAGTCGCCACAGACGCCCAGTCCATAATACTGCAAATGCAAAGGCTTTCATCAGTAGGCCATAGGCTCAATCACCATTGTGTCACCTCATTCGGCGATAGATAGTGACTTAACAGACATTTATTTACATGAAAATCTTGGAGATTATCTTTAAGTAGCTAATGCCTCATATTTAACACACAGGTATAAAGGTGATCAGAAGTGGCAAGTAATGATGTACATTTTCTTCCTTCCTGTACTTTCCTCGACCAATTTAAAATCCCACAACTACTAAACTAATGTGTGCCAAGTTGTTTTGGACCCTGAAGGTGAACTTGAGCTTGTCCATGCTGACGTGCTCACACCTAGGCCTGAACTTTCCAAAAGACTTTGCGTCTCTTTGCATGAACATTCAACTCCACTCAGAGGACATGTCGCACTGGAACACAAATAAACCCATGTATTAGTGTAGTATATTAGCAAACAGAACAGAGCTTGAGTTCCCCCTGACATTAAAACGAGTCATGCTTCTCTGCACGAGCAACACTGAGATCTTAATTCAATGATGGCCAGCTTAAGATAATCCTCTGTGGTCTAAATATATTCCCCCAAACAGGGTTCATTAATTGCCAAAATGAATTACATGCCCCAAAGACATTCAGCCACACGCCAGCAATAATGCAAGTTCAATAAATAAAGGATTTTAATTAGTGTAACACTTGTATTATAAGCACTATTGTTGTCAACTACAGTATAGCCAGAGGCTTCCGGGGCAGCTAAGCCCCATTAGGCCTGGCTGATAATGTGCTGGCAGCAGAGGACGTGCGGATAGATGTTGAAGACGGAGGATGTTGGTATGCGCTGAGCAGTCGTCCCACGGCGTGCAGCCAAAGCCACAGAAGCCCAGCCCAACATGACCCACCACCACAGCACAAATACTGTACATCCACATCCAGCATATACACACACTCATTCCCATCACTGAGCCGTGCTGTATTTCACCCAGGAGAGGCTACGTTAAATCAATTCAGGGAATCAATGAGAGCTTCATTGGATTTACAGGGCACGAATATGAAATGTCAAACTGTAGATGTGGATTTGTTGGAGACTCTATCAGCGGCACATTTCACAGACGGAAGACGATAAAAATCCTCTGCAGGTTGAACTTTGAGTCCACTTTAGCAGCAGTCAACAGCAACACACTTTAAAGCTTTAATGTCAACATACAGTGTAAGTGTGTCTCACTTTACTTTTCCTCTAACACAGGAGACCACTGCTCAAGTCCCACGTTAAACCACAAGTCAACATAGACAAAGTATTTAAACTCCAAAAAGACTTTTTCTTAAACCTTAACAACTTATTTTAGTGTCTTACAGCCCACTTACACCTGGTGTTAACATGCAAACTGTATCTGGCCCCGTTATCAGAATAACAAGTGATCAGATCTTGCCTTTGCATTTTAAACATGTATTTTTAATGTGGTCTTGTTTTCCTTATTGAGATTTGATCTCTGTTCCCTAGAAGGGAACCTGAGGTCATAGGTCAGAGCAGAGTAATGATGCAGGTACAAATGCCAGGACGTTGTACAGAATACATTGACACCTACATAAGATCTGAACACAATGTGAGCAAACCTACCTCAAGGTGTCAGGCAGATCAGATCGCACTCAGGACACATTTACACCCGCATTAACATTTTATTATGAAGTGTAATCTAAACTTACCCAAGTAGCTTGGTGCCTTAAGATCATGGTTTGGCTTGAATGAATAAAGCAGCAGTACATTTAGGTTTAATGCTGGTCTCAAACCCCAGTTTTACCCAGGGTAAAAGTCCTTTTCTTAAACCTGCTTTTTTGTTGCTTAAGGTGCACAATAAAAACTCTGCAGCATGAACAGAGAAAGCTTACTAATCTAGCCACGATCATTAAACTGGTGATTTTTACAGCCATGATTTTGTCAGATTTGTCTCAAAGTAAATAAATACAGATTAATTTGTTAAAGCTGTTTTGTGATTATTGATTTTCTAAGTTCACTGCCAACTAAGCTAGCCAGTATGCTAGCTGTCTGAGGCAAATGTTTTGCTAACACAGATATGTTCAAGTGATAATCTCGAAGATTTTCATTTAATTTAAATCGCAGAATGAGGTAACTCAATGGTGATTGAGCCTATGGCCCACTGATGAAAGCCTTTGCATTTGCAGTATTACAGACTGGGTGTCTGGTGCGACTTTTGCGGATAAAATCACAAGCGGCGTCCAGTTAGTGACGCGTTTTCCATCAGCCAGCAGTGGTTGTTCTGCCAGAGAGGGTAGGCGGAGCTCAACGGCTGCTTTTCCGCTCTCTGCAAGTGTTGCGAGTAAACAGTAATCTACTATGGCTGAACAAACAAAGAAAAGGTCGATAACTACAGAAACATCTTAAAAAATAAGTGAAAATCAAAAGAAAAAGAAACAAATTCGACGCTCAGATGGAGGAAAACAGTCTAAAAAGAAAAGCGACCGTCAGCGAGGAAAATTAAGAGTTACAACCGGAGGGAACTGTGTACGTCACACATGCAGCACTGTCTGGATATCTGGGAAGTGTGCTCCCGCAATTACCGTTTATCACCATAGGTGCCGCTAAAGAGAACGAAACTGAGATCTTCTAGATTACCACTTTCACCTTTAATTCACTGTTGGGCTAACTTCATGTAGTTTCATTGTTGTGGACTCTTCTTACTAGATTAGCTACCATGTTGTTTTTCCTATGAGAACTTAAAAAGCAACTTTTTAGTCTGTCAATTGTGACTTTATTACTTAACGACACAAGCCTATTTTCGTGGATCACTGTAATATTGCAAAGATCTATCCTAAAGTGACCATAATCAGCAAGTCAAACCCTACAATTACTGCATAATAATGGTGTTGCAGCCACAGATTCAATGTTTGTGTTTTGATTCAGTAATGATTATCTTTAAGTCCAAACTCATCTTGATTTCCATCTGCACACAACTAACTTTAAACCTGCAACTAATAAATTAGTAGTCAACATCATCTGTAAATAGTGTCATACTGAAGCTCAGCTGTGGAAACAGAGTCAGACTAATGACCCTGCAGGGACCGTCGGCGGAGAAAGGAGGGTTACAAAGTTCCAGATTGCAGTCATGCCCAAAGAATTTAAGACAGATTATAGTTTGCCATCCCCGCTAAAACAAGGAACATGTAATGAGACTCTAATGACACGCTGCTTGTGTGATTAGGGGAGGTAATTGTATTCAGAAGGAGGGTTTAAGGGGAGGAATTTAACCACTTTTCTTTAGGTTTTCATTTCAATCCTATTTCTTTTTATCTTAACTTTAAATTGAATATTTAACAGAAGGTTTTCAAGGTTAATACTGTAGTATATAAGACATAAATGCCCCTCGAGGCTGAAAAGGACGTCTGTAAACGTCTAAGTTTGTGTATACCCTAAGGTGTACTTTGAACTGAATTAATGTTCCCGTGTCTCACAGATTGTTGTTTGATTACTCTTTCCATTCTAAGGCTGTATAAATGTGTGCCTTTACAAAATAAGAGACGGAGATATAAATGAAATGAGCCTGACAAGACGATGGAGAGTACACTCACTGGTGTTTGAAGTAGAAATTTGCAAACATTTATTATTTACACGAGAATGTCTGCTGTCTGAGAGCTCTGGCTGCTGTTTATCTCCAGACTGCGAGGAGTGTTTCACTGTCAGGACATCCTAACGCACTGCCAGGCCTCCTCACTGGTTTTGTGCTGGGAGGATCTGGGCAGACCGGAGTTTGTTGGCTTTTGTTTAAACCGTGTTGTCCTCTTTAATTTCCTGTTGATGGGGCTCACGGATCTGATTTCCTGCCTACGCGGGAAAGATAATCTTGTTGCCAATCTGCTGTCTTTGGTTAGAGAATTTCACATCAGTGAGCCAGGAGGACTTTAGCCAAGACCCCACTTCTCCCCCCGTTACTTTTGGACGATAGGACTCACTGGATTTTAGTGTCTATTTTGAGACTTTTAAGACTTGTTGTGTATAGAAGAGTGTCAAAATAAGAGCATCTGTTAAGGTAGTATGAATCCTTTAATATTCCTTAATAAGGATATTAAAGACCCCCTCCAGTGAAATCAAGTGTTGTAACCTTGTAAACATCTCCAGGTTCTACAAGACATATCAGGGACAACATCAGCAGTCATCTCCATGGCTGGGCCTGTCTGCTTTTAAACTGCAGTGTACCAAGGACAGGCTGAACAACACGTTTTCAGATTGGCAGATTTGAGACGTCACAAACCTAAGGAGCCAATCCCGTTAATGGTCGGGATGACGCTATGCATATCATTATGTGTAACCTATGGTAACCACTTCTGCAATGCGCGAGCCAGCTTTAACCATCATTGTCATTTTTGCAAACTCACTACTGACTACTAACGTTAACGTTACTACTGCTAATGACTACATTTCAAGCTAGCTAAGTTTCAACAAGTTGTGCATAGTGGGCGGGGACTATGCAGATTTTTGAGAGATAGGAGAGAAGGAGGAGATGCCGTGGGAGGTAATTAAACATATTTTGCAGAAAAAAACACATCAGACACAATTTATTATTTCAAGCAGAGCATTTCATATGTCTTAAAACAAGACTGTAGCTGGTCATTAACATAATCCAGGATTTAAAAGTAGTACCCATGGCAACAACTTGATAAAAATCCGGTTTTATCCAACATGTCCGACAGTGCACAGTGTCGTGTAGTGATGTTACAGTCCCGGAGAAGTGGCTCGGCCTGGTGCCAGGATGGAAGAAGGTCAAAGACATGGAGGAGGAATAATAAAGATGGGGACAGGGAGGGAGAGAAGGAGGAAAATATGTCTTCAAAGGAGGGGAATATTTTGAGTTGTGCTAAAGCATCTTTCATTCCTTTCCTGTGTAACATCCTCTGATAATGGTTGAGACTTAGCGACAGGGACTCCTCATATGATTTAATTTATGTCTTCTTTGCATGCATGTGTGCAGCAAACTTTGTGCTAACTTCCCACTGCACCTCTCCCACAGCTGCAGATACATGGGGCCGCTCTGCAGGCCGTGCAGTAGTAATACTTCCCTGACATCTTTCCAGTTCTCTGAGGATGGATGAGCTTGACCCCTGAGTACTTGACCTTGTTCCCCCTGAAGCAAGAGCAACACATTCCCCCCCTGCATCAACACCGCTCTGTTCAGTGTTAAAAAACTTTCCGTTGGCTGAATGTTGAAAGAGGGACCACCTCTGTTGTTCACTTTCGTACAGATTAGAGTCACACGGGGACTTTTATATTGCTGTTGAGATATCCCTTTAAAGGAGTAAAACAACATGTGGGTGTAAGCCTGAGGATGGCAGTGACTTCATGTTTCTCGTGTAGCTTGCACAACATTGTTATGCCGGCATCTCCAACATCATCTGTTATTATGGGACTTTTTTTCCTCACTTCACTGAGTTCATAAATATTTTCCTGCTGAGGGTTATCACAACATGACCTCAAGATGAGCTAAACAAAGCATTCCTTCTCCTTCTGCGCAGCTCAAAAATCATCGACATCTCGCTCATGTATTTTCATTTTCTCTCTCCTCCTCGCAGCTTTTATTGTCATCCTTACTTTTCTTAACATCCGCAATAATCTCCATTTGTCCATCCCTCTTTCCTTTCCTCCCCCTGGTCCAGCAGGCCTCTAATTAGAGGGGAGTAAAAATAAGAGTGCTGTTTTGAAGCTTCCAGGTTCGCTGCCAGATGAGAAAGCTTTCGGGCACGTTTGCCAGCACATAGCCTAAAAGTGGGTCACGAAACTGAAACCCAGGCACGACTTTTTAGCGCTTTAAACAGCCCTCTGGAGACACATCCAGGAGGTCAAATATTCCCTCAATCAAGACCCCCAAATCCCAGACACCTCAGGGACACTGGTGCTGAATTTATTAGCGAGCTTCTACTCTGGCTTCATCACCTGTGGGCTGGAACAGGAGCGGCTGGTTTTCTTGAGTCAGCCTGAGCAGGAGCTCGGTACTGCTAGCTCTTTAGTTTCTCATTTATTTATTCAGCACTGTAACTGAATCGGCCCAGATGGCTGCTGCTGGCTGGACTGGCAGGCGTGTATTTCAGGCTGTTTATATTTGGGTGTGTCTCCAGGGGTATGCTGACAACTAACATGGCTGTTAGATCAATATGCAACTAGATTACAAGCAACAATACATCGCCAAAGATGTAACTGGCTGTCATTATGTTTTAATCCATTTGATTTTGATTGTTTTTTCTACAAGAGACATCGATAGAATTAAATAATTATGTTATATGCTCTGTGGATCATTGTATCCTGCTATTATTCCCAAACAAGAAAGAAAACACAGTATTATCTTTAGCTACAACACTTTTAATTGTGACTTTATGATTTTATTTTTGTAGTCAAACAACCTGAGCTGAACCCATTTCTTAGTGCCATGTGTTCCTCAACCTCCTCAACCTCTGGGTGTGCATTTTCTGCAAGTATTTCTCACACACTCTTGTTTTAACGGGCTGTGTGGTGTTGCTTGCATTACTACAGGTTTATGAGGGGAAATATGGTAAAAGCCCAAACTGTCAGTAAACCGTGTCTGCAGCCAGTAATTAGCCCTGCCATTGGAAAGCACACACGATGGTTACTGACTCAGATTTAGGAAGCAGAGTGCCGGTTTGGATGTCATCCCAGAAGAAATGGTCCTCTCCTTTCTTTGATTCTGCAGACAATAATAACATTGTTGTGTCTCTCTGGTGTGGCTTTTCAGTCTTGTAGCGATTCGATTGCTCACATTGCCTGCCTTTGTTGTGGTAAGTTTTTGTCATGAGAAGCTGTCAAGCTTCCTGAACACTCTAATATTAAACATCTTTAAAAGGAGTAATTTAGCTTTTTGGAAATTCCCTGTTTTTATTTCTCGCCAGGAGTTAGATGAGAAGATTGATACCACACTGGTGTCTTTACAATTGATATGAAGTTACAGCCAGCAGCCAGTTAGTTTAGCCAAGCATAAACAGCAAGCCTGGCTGTGTTCAGCCTGTGTTCAAACCATAGACTGTATAAAAAGATGGACGACATGACAGCTCCCTAAAAGTGAAGCCAAAACATCTCGAGCGCCCCCTGCTGACTGGCTGCAGTAGGTCATAAAGCCCGCCTCCTCCATGGAAACAGATGGGACATGAGTCAAACTATAAAATCAAAATACACGCCAAATAAATGTTTCTCAAACATGGTTTCTGTCATTATAGTTAGTTCTTATCGTGCTGATTTACGTCCAAGTGTTCATTTTTCTGACAAGTTTATTTTTAATGAGTTATTTGATGCTGTCAAAATGATGATTGACAGCTCTGTTGACAAAGCAGGCTCCTGCAGCCAATCTGTTCCGGGTGAGCAGAGTGTATGACGATCCGTGAGTGGAAACGTAACTAAAACAATCACTACAGTCATTGCACTTTCCATACCTGTGAACGTTAGCCTCAGACCAACACAAAGAAGCTATTCTGCTGTTAAACACGCCGGTGTGGGTTCCTTGTTGTTTTTTAGGTAAGTTAAGTGTGTGTTTGGGTTAGCGGAAGTGGCTACGGCCGCTTCACTCGCCGATCTCTGCAGATGGAGACGCGTTGTCCATCTATATATACAGTCATTGGTTCAAACCAATGACTAAATAGATGGACAACACGTCACCATCTGCTGTCATTGTACAACATTGAAGCCAAAATAGCCCCTGTGCCGATGGTGACGTCATTTGGAGCCAGAGTTGCGCAGTAGAGATCGGCAGGTGGAGCTGCCGTAGCTACTTCTGCTAACCAAAACACACACTTAAATTATCAATAAAACCCAGCACAGATCCCCCATGTCGGCGTGTTTAACAGCAGAACAGCTTCTTGTGTTGGTCTGAAGCAGACGTTCACAGATATGTAAACTGTAAAGTTTTCCTACCAGTACTTCTTAAGCTCTTGTATTAACACTTTATACCTTGCTTGTTTAATAGACGAAAAAAACAGCAGATTCAAAGACAGTCTTGCTAATAATGCTAATAAAGAAAGATGCTAATTGTTGTCAATGGGCAGCATTAGCATAGCAAGTTTGTGAGGACTTCACACTGCAGCTCAACCACAGCTTATCTGTAGCTTTCACCCCGCAAAACTGCTATTTTATAATTTAACATATTAGATTTTGTACAGTTTAAACAAACAAGATACAATGTGTTAATAGAGGGGCTAGTTGGTGGATTTTGCTACTATCAGGCAAAGCCAAGCTAGCTGTTTTTAGACTGTTAAGCTAGGCTAACTGGCTGCTAGCTGCCGCTTCACACTAAACCAATAGACTTAAAGTTATTTTATCTCTTTATTGAACTCTAGAAAAGAAAGCAAATGAATTTAAAACAGTATGGACAGTGAGTTTGAATCATTTAAACCATCCAGCTGGGATTCTTTTCTGGCTCCTGAACTTCTGCTAAACTTCCACTCCTCTTCGTGTAACTTCCTCAACATTCATTCCCTGACTATTTATGGTTCGCATGAAGTATTGGCCTCAGCCAAAAGTCTGAAACTACAGCCCACACATTATTCAGACCTTTCTCAGGAAATGTTTGGCGGAATGACTAGTGGGTTTCTGTTTTCCTCAAATGGAGTCTGCCCCGGTCTGTGCTATAGACGGCTCTGAACACGTAGGAGGAGGAGGAGGAGGAGGAGGAAAGGGTGTTTCATGGGATTCTAACGTAGAGAAGCACAGTACTCTCCTATTCATGCTCGCTGGCAAACAGGTGTCCAGGAAGTGACACAGGGAAAGTGCTGCTATCACACCTAACACGTACCTATTTTATTCTAGCCAAACACCACATCCTCATGCACGGCTGTCGTCGCCTTTTAGCCCACACACCCTCTGTTATCCTGTCCGTATCAAATTAGTGTGTCATACATTCATAGATCACCTCCACTCACCCCCGCACACTGTCAAATAAGTAACACTCCATTGTAGTAGGTGTATGCCTTGGCCCCTTATCCCATAAATCTGTGAACGATATGATTGTACAGTACTAAATTAGATGATGCTTTTTCATGATGTCTGTCTCAGTTTGCATTTTGGCCTCGATCGGAGCAAGTTTAATATTTTTTTCATGAGAGAAAAAGAAGAGAAACAGGGTTTTGATTTCACCCTGGCGGCCAATGAAACTTATTTCTGGACTGGAAAAGGAAACAAAGGGGCATTCACCTGGCAGCACTCCCTGCTGACATCTGTTTCAGCATCATGTTGAGTTAGTCTTTTTGTATTCAGCTGCCATGATGACATAATCTAGATGTACTGCCCGTCAGTCATCAAAGCTAACTTCGCCCGTCTGTCTGCTTTGATGTGGTCTATATCATGTTTGGGGTAATGCCTCTTTGACTTGTCTGATTCAAGAGATGTAAGGTTTCCAGACTTTGCAGTGCGTTGCTTGATCGCTACAGCATCTAACGGGAAAGTTAAGTCAGAAGAAATTAAATTCCTCGTTGGTCCTCTCCTTCCGGAAACCACCAAAGACAACATCAGGACTGATAAGACGCTTGGCTGCCTGCCCGGTACACAACAAAAAGCATCAAAACTTCCACATTCTGCCATATCAGCTTCGGAAACTCCCACAAGGCCGTCTCCTCAGGGACAGGAAGCAGACGTGAAGGATTCATCAGGCTGCTGTTGAAAGGCAGATTTAGCACCCTGTGCCCTGTTAGTCTGCCATCCTGGCCTGGGCCTGCACCATGCATGCCCACTCTCTCCACACATCTGTAAGAGCTTAAAGCTCACTGGGCCGGATCACAGAGACAGAGCTGGGCTTTGTCAGGCCTCAGACTCTCTGCCAGGACTCGACGTAAATGGATTGGAGACTCGGGTCAGAGAGGATTGAGTTCACTGCCCCCGACCAGCAGCCCCAGTCCCTTTAGTTCACCAGAGCACTGGTCTGGACAGTACAAGCAACCGGGGAAAGCTGGAGAGGTTTTCTTCGAGAGCACTGGAGAGGAGAGGCAATGCAGTGAGCAGAGTCGTGGGTATAAGAACACAACAAAAGACTAAACAAAGGAGGAGAGGGTGGTTGAAAACAGACTACACAAATGCCTCTCTTCATTTGATGACTTTTCAGCAGCTTAGGCTGGTACTCCTTCTCCTTGTTTCTCCAGGCCTCTCACCAGGCTGCTGTATAATGGCATGTGTTTTGATTGGTGCAGCACGGGGAAGTCGGGTATTGTCTGAACAGGATCTGGGCTGAGATCAGCAGATAGATGGGGTGGTGGTTCAGGGCAGCACTCGAGCTACAAACGTCATCTTTGTTTGATTTGGACCTCGCCAACATTTAGCTAATCCTAGAAAAGAGCCAGACGTGCAGGAAACGGGGACTTATGAAAACAAGCAACCAGTCGGGCATTATTATTATGTCGAAGTCATTCATTAGAAATACGTTACTATTGATTATGTGTTTAGATGTTATCAGACAGCTTGTTTTCATTTGGAGTGCACTGAAATTAAATGTAATCAACACAAAAGATTTATAACTGGCCCGAGTCATTTCTTCTGTAGCTTTTCAACTTCACCTTTACCTCCCTACAAATGTTGTCCGAGATTCCTGAATGGCTGATTTCATGGCTGGATATAGCCGACCCCAGCGTTACAATTGTCAGGGGAGCTCAAGCCTGGTCGCCTCTCGCTGTGCAAAAGGGGGCTGACGCTGAAAGCATGCAGACGACTGAGTTATGTTTTCTGGCAAAAAAGCAGACAATTAATGCCTGACGACGGGCTCAAATTACAACATGCTCGGGTTGTTGTGGCAAGGGTGCATGACCCAGACGTAACTGGCCTGTCAGTGCCATGAATCTATGATATAGACGGGTTGGTAGCCAATATGAAACAGGGCGTGAATGGTAATAGATCCCATATGGTGTTCAATGCTTTGATCAATCCAGATGGAAAGGCCTAAATGTTTAAAGACTGCTGTTTGGATAAATTAGATAAAATGTTTGTATAAAGAACACACACTGATTCATCTCAGGCTTGAGTGGTGCAACTATATATACACTGTGCATACAGAATATATACAGTTCATGTATATTTTCTCATCCAGAGTTATTTGCGATTTGTTGGCCTTAAAGTAATAATCTTGATCTTAATAATCTAGATTTTCATGTAAATAAATGTCTGTTAAGTCACTATCAATCGCTGAATGAGGTAACATGATGGCAATGGCCTGTGGCCCACTGATGGAAGCCTTTGCATTTGCAGTATTACAGACTGAGTGTCTGTGGCGACTTTCGCAGAAAAAATCTTAAGCGGCGCCCAGTTAGTGACATGTTTTCCATCACCCAGCAGTGGTTGGTCTGCCAGAGAGGGTAGGCGGAGCTAAGCAGCTGCTTTTTCGGTCTCTGCAAGTGTTCGGAGTAAACGGTGATCTACTATGGCTAAACAAACAAAGAAAAGATCGATGACTACAGATACAACTTCAAAAATAAGTGAAAATCCAAAGGAAAAAAAACAAATTCGACGCTCAGATGAAGGCAAACAGTCTAAAAAGGAAAGCGACCGTCAGCGAGGAAAATCAAGAGTTACAATTGGAGCCAACCGTGGACGTCACACATGCAGCACTGGCTGGATATCTGAGAAGTGTGCTCCCGGAATTTACTGTGCCAAAGGTTCTGCCAAAGAGAACGAAACTGAGATGTTCGAGATTATCATTATAAGTATAATGACTACAAAGATATTGAAAAACATTTGTAAGTTTCGAATCAAGAACATAGACTGTCTATAAAAAGTGGACGTAGCTTATTGGCTGTGAAGAGAATGCAAAAATGACTTTAACCTGTAATCTCTCTAATGGCCAGCAGGGGGCGACTCTGCTGGTTGCAAAAAGAAGTTTGATTATATGGCACCATATGAGAAAATTAACATACTTCTCAGTTGATTTAATAACTTTGCAAACATTTCCATAATCCTTTTATGGTGTCAATCACTAGTTTCAAGTCTGTGCAAACACAGCATGATGCTAATTTAGTAAATTATGTTTCCAGTTAGTGTAAAATAGACTATAAAGCAGGATATGCCTTAGGGCATGGCCATCTGTGACTGACATGTCCCTATCACAGCAACCTGTTAGGTTATAATTGCGTATCCAACCTCTTATCCAAATATGGTCGCTTCTGCCTCCCAAATACTAAGGTAGCGATGAACTCCATGCTTCACAACAGTGGTTCACAAAGCAATGGGTGATACAGTCTATGCTGTAGTATCATGTAGTCATTTTTCCTAGCTTGCGTCTACAGCCATAGATTGCAGCTATGTGAGGCTATGGTGCTTTATGCTAAATGCTAACGTCAGCATGCTAACAATTTCGAAATATTAATGCAAAAATGGTGACATTTAAAAGGTGTTTTCAATGTATACCAATATTGACCTCATAAGGGCAGAAGGTGGAAAGTTAAGAGATAACCGGAGTTATTACAATTCATCATGAGGGGAACATAAATAATTTTGCCAAATACAAACGACAATCCATCAAACAGCTGTAGAAATATTTGACTGGACAAACAGAAATGTAGACGTCATGGTGGAGCTAGAGGAAATGTCATGGTATCACCAGAGTCAGTAGAACACATCACTTGGGAACCATGAAGTCTGCACAAAATGTCATGTCAGTCCATTTGTCTCCACTGTTGAGATCTTTCAGGGTGATATCAAAGCCCTGGACAGCCTGATATTGCCGTTTCAGGAGGCACTCTAACAGTATTGGTTCATAGTAAACACACAAAGCAGGAACGCTGTCAACTGAGCTGACACGATGTGTCATCTTTATATCTTCCAGTCCTTCACTCATATTACAAACTGTACAGCTGTCACAGTGACAAGCTGGCCAGAGGGACACTTTGACAGGAATCAGAATATGTGCCCAGTTTGTGAAATAGCTTCCTCTTCTTCAGGGCTGGACTCCACATCGCCTGATGTTGTGTGAGATTCAAGGCCTCTGAGGCTTTCCACGCTGTGTCATTTCCTCCCTGGGATCCGTGGATTAGTCATGTCACTTCCTGTTGACCTTGCCAGGCAGATCTTCTTTGTCCACGCCTGCTTTTATGGCCTCATGGTTGTGCCACAGTCAGCATGTCCATGACTGTCAAACACATTATTTAATTTCCTTTTCTTTTTCCTTTCCCATTTAACTGTTGGAAAATTAAAATGTGAAATCTGAGTGCGATGGAGCTGTCATCTGTTTCAACATCATTCCCAGGCTTTGAATGGCATTTGGCGGCCGACTTTACTGTGTGGCCAAAGGCAGACTGCACTTATCCAACAATCTTACAAAACCATACCCGTATATGGTGTTGGTTAAATCATAAAAGAAGCATTTAGTTGCTTATTTGACGCTAAGTTCAAGTTAGAGCGATAAAAGCCTGGAGAGAGTCACTAAAATTGGGAAGTGTTAAAGAGAAAACAGTTGCTTTATTTCGCACATACTGCTCTCTTTGCTGTAGGCTTGGGTTGGCCTCTGGTTGGATGAAAAAAAAAGGAAAGAAGAAAAAACAGAACATTTTCCATCCAGCTCAGAGCAGCCCCTGGATCTGTATGTGGAAGTTTTAATGGGAGTCAGATGTGCTCCTAATCAAAGGAATATGGCGGGAAATGTCAGCGAGCCTGAGAAAGAAGAAACGGGACTACAGGAACCGTGATAAGACTCAAACGACAGAGACAAATTACACTTCTTGACTTCATAGCCAACAATAAGTTTTCTGTAGGCCACGAGTTGATTTTACCTCTGCTGAGAAAACAGTCATAAGGTGGTGTTTAATGCCATTTACGAGGTGCTTTACATTATGGGAGTAAAGATAAAATAGCTTGTAAACCCGGGACAGGCTGTAGATCTTTCTAGTGGTTGCAACTTAAGCACTCACAATGCAAATGTAGTGACAAAGCTACAAGGAATTACCATCTGAATCTATAGAGTATGTTGGCATGTTTCAGCTAACTGTTTTTCCACTAGCTGCAGAGCATGTTGGAGCATTGAGCAGCTTAAGAGGGGCCGGGTACTTGAGTGACAGGGGGATCCTGCTGGCTGTCTGCTAGACGTCAACACAGACGCACGGTCACTGAACTTAACTTCACCTGTTTGTGTTGTTGGAGCCGCAGTCGAGAAACCAATGGGTGACGTCTTCATGACTACGTCCATTATTTATACAGTCTGTGCTTTAGGGACAATAATGAGTCAGTGTTTATGATTTGTTTGTGCCGCCCCCAAGCAGTCAAAAATGTCTAAATTCCAGATTTAAGTGACTGAGTAAATCCTTCTGCTTCTTATTATGTCAAAGAAATTTTATCAACATAGTTTACGGCATGACAAAATTCTTTGTGATCTTTGCAAAGCAAAACTGTGTTAAACATTATTGGCCGACTGACCAACTGTTGACTGATAGTAACTGACAGCATTTGCACTCAAGGCTTCTGTTTATGATGTTTTGTCACCTTGAAGTGTGTTATGTTGTCACTAAAGATTTTCCCTCCACAGTAGATGCTGTTACTGTTGCTCAGCGTATTTTTGCGCTGATGTTGCACATGAAGTTAACACTCTGTTAATACCACAGTAGCACTCTCTATCCTGCAACAATGGCATACCGTCTATCTAATCACCCTCTGCAGCCGACCCCACTCTGTCTTTTTCTCACTCCCTCTAATTTCCAATCATGCGTCCTTCTCATTATATATTCCTGTGCCTGAGCATGCCCAGGAGACTTTGACCACCAGCCAGCCAACAGCATGAAAATATGGAAGTGATGATGTCATGTGCTGATACACGTTCACAGGAGGGGAACAAACTGGGCTATCCGTCTTTGTCAGACCACAAGCTCCTTTCCTCTGCCTGTAGACTAAACACTCTCGCACACAGACAGGCACGCATTGTTTGCATGCACGCTCGTGAGTGTGCACAATCAAATTCCACCACATGCGTAGACATAAAAAGCTCATTACAAACTGCCCAGCAGTTGTGCACAAACTATGCAGAATGTCAAACATTCACTTGAGATCAAATTTGTCACACATTTCAGTGGGGTCCCTCTCTTCTGTGGTGACTTTTACTGTTTCTGAAGCTTTGTTTGCATCAGTCTGACTCTCACAGACAGACAAACCGCAGAGCTGTGACTTTAACTCGCATAAAATAACCCCTGATCATGCACAAAGCAGTCATGGGAAAGCAGCACTAATGTCTAATGGCTTTGGCCTTGGCTCGATTATAAAAGGACATTTCATTGCCGTCCACTTTCTGAACCAAACTGGCTCGGTTCACTGAGAATATCTGTGGTCTTAAGAGTACTAATAAAGCGAGCTGAGTTGGAAAAAGCAAGACAAGAGTAAGTACAAGAAAAAGAAACCAACACAAAAATAGTTGACCATGCAGCAAGCCTGTCGAAGCATGTTTTGTCTATTTACAACGCAGTCATTGCTGCTGTCTGGAATGCCTGCATTTGACTGGAAGAGCAATAATCAAGAGAGCTGCAGGCTGTGGCATCCAAACAAGAGAGGTAATAGTTATCCAGCAGTGTGCATGATTTTTATTCTCCTCAGTCGTGCCAGATGGGCAAAAAGCTTAAATTCAGGCTTGTGTGGGATGCCTAAAAAAGAGCCTGTGAAGTCTGTTTTTATTTAGCGCGCTGCATTTCCGAGCACGAAGGGGCCGCAGAGTTATCATCAAGGCGGGTGGTTGGTGGTAACAGTAGTGCATGAGAGGTATTCTTGAGGCGTAAATAGGTTTTCCATTACAAATTGTATCAGGTGAAAAAACATGTTGTCTTAATTGGTTGAGTTTTTTTCCTCTCAAAAACACATATGCTGAGCAGATGGGATTAAACCCGAGCAGCATTCACAGGCAGTTATACATAAACAACTCACATGGCCTAAGGTGCAGCCTCCTCTTTACAATAACAAATGAGTTCACTTTAAACTGAAAAGGACACATCCTCCACACGCTGGGTGCATAATTTAGGTATTGATTCCACATTGCCCTGCCTTGTTAAGTGTCCGTCGGAGGTCAGGTGCCGGAGCGGACATGATGGAGGATGTGGTATTTATGGGATGAGACGATGATGTCACAGCTGAAGCGTCTTCTCCAGACATCCGGTCGAGGCCACGTCCGCTGTCAGTAAAGTTCAGCAGACTGAATACACCTGAGGCTCATTTAACTGTTCTGGTAAAGGTGTGTGTGTGCGTGTACATGCATGTATGCACACACCCACGCATGCAGAGTGAGGAGTGACGCTCCAGTCATCTGAATCACCTGGCAACGGCCTAATAAGGTGGTGCGCAAAGTTCAAAGAGTTAATGATCCCCCACACTGTGCTCTCACAGACTGAGTATTAAATAATGTTTTCACTCCTGTCTGGTTTTCAGTTTCCCAAGTGAGCAGTTTGACGAGTTATGTGTCATTGACAGTAACAGTTGATGGAGATGAAAGGAGGAGGAGCTTCAGCTTACTGTACATGAGAAGACTTCAAATCTGTCATCATGCAGGAGGCTCTGTGAGGCTGGAGCTGCCATTACTCACCAGAAAACACAGTCTTGAAAGTGAAACACAGACACTCTGCTGTTCTTATAATCTTTCCACTTGAAGTTTTTGAGGTATTTTAGACAAAAGGCCAACATCTTTCCTAAATTAAAAGAAAATACAGTTTATAGCTGCCTCTGTTTTCTTTTAATAGCTGCCGCCATGTGTTCTATAAGTTATGATAACACGCTGCAGATTAAAGTAATTGCTGAGATTCAAGGACTTAAATAGATCAAACAGGGCAACAAGCATGAGCGGCCAGGCTACAGTACGGCCTAAACAGACCCTCAAGTCTGTCAAACCCATTTTCACTGACAAGGCCACACCGTTGTACAGTATAACATACTTTATTTGGTTGGGTGGGATGAGAAGGGGTCAAGGTAAGGTACGATGGGGTTGAGGTAGCTGGAGCCGTCAGGAACCCAGGGATTGGGACTCAGGGTGGGGGCACGTCTCGATGCGCTTTCTGGTTCAGCATCCCCCTGTGGTTCCTGTGTTGAGACAGGAGAGAGGAGAGGAATAGGGCTGTGGGGAGGGTTCTGAGACAAACAGGAGAGAAGGGGTTTGGCAGGCTTATATACGTAGACACAGGTAATTGCATTAGGGAGGCACAGGTGTGGGAGCTAAGAAGACCCAGTTGTTCCGGAACTTCATTTAAAGAAATGGGAAAGGTATTTGATCAATTTTTCACCCAAATCTTTCATTGTAAATGTTTTATAACACAGTTTCTAGATGTACTTCTGGAGTCAACTTTGTCATTGTTATATGCATTCAGTGTTTTCCTGTTATAGGGAATTATTAGCTTGGCTAGCGCTGTCGCTAGAAGGTTCCTGGTTCTATCCTGGTTCGAGCATAGGAGGCCTTTTTGTGTGGAGTCTGCATGTTCTCCTCGTGCATGCATGGGTTCTGTCTGGGTACTCCCGCATCCTCCCGCAGTCCAATGAAATGCTTGTTGGGTTCATTGGTGACTCTAAAATTGCCCGTAGGTATGAATGTGAGTGTGAATTGTTGTTTGTCTCTATGTGTCGGAACACACTGGGGATCAGTCCAGGGTGTACCCCGCTTCTCGCCCAATGACAGCTGGGATCCACTCCAGCCCCACAACAACCCTGAGCAGGATAAGCTATATAGATAATAGATGGATGAATGGACTCTGGGTTTATCCTGTATACAGGAGGCTGAGAACAGAGCACTGGAGACTGTTAGTTTAGCTCCATCAGAAGACCAAGGACCTGGATGTTCATCACTGGAAAGAGAGTCCTTCAGAAGACCAGCCGTCTTTTGTTTCTTCATTAGAAAGAGAGATTAGTCCTCCACAGGAACGCCAGAAGGCTTAACTTTGTTTAAAGGAGTAAATGGCTGGAACTCCATCAGATGACCCTGTGCTTGTTGGACCATCATCAGAGGAGACACAGTCTTTAGCTCCATCGAAGGACCCAGCGGCTTCATCACTGGAACCAGAGGGTAGACCTCTGCCAGAGGATCCAGCGGCTGACTCCAGTTCAGTTGGGGCAGATGCTCACGTTCGGGAGTTGGAAACACTGGGTGAAGTATGACAATCAATTAGTGAATTATTCAAATAATAAAGCAGACAGTTCACCCGCCTCTTGTGTTACCAGTTTAAACAGACATACAGTCACTTACTAGTCTCTGCTGTCAGCGTGCTCAGTCAGGTGGGACATCGTGATGAACGGGTGCTGCAGAGCTTGACTGGGAGAGATTCTCTGATCCCTGTCTAGGTGCAGCAGACGTTTCAGGAAGTCTACAAAAGCTCTCCTGTCCTCAAACTCAGCAGCCTCCCCTTCTGGATAGAACTGGATATGAAAACAGATTCAGGTGAGTTCATTTGTTCATTAGACAGATTACTAATTCAGTCTTTGCAGCACTTTTGTTAAAATCAACTTTTTGGGCTGTGTTGCATCAGGTAGCTAATGGCACATTTCCTTTTGTTAGTACTTCAAATTGTTACTGTGGACATACATCTTCTCTTTGAGTCCTTAAAGAATGAAGCTTACAAGAAGTGTGGACGCATACTTCATGCCACCCCTGCATAATATAGCACCCCAGCTGGGCCACCCCAGTCTGGATCCGCCCCTGGTACTGACTGAAATGTACAACAATCATAAACACAACTTAAATTAGTAAACCACTTCTGGAATTACACTTGTACAGAGTGAAATAAATGAACTGTGTCTTTAAGGAACAATTACTCCGCCATCATGGCTTACATGACTGCTGAGCTGTGACTGGCACTGACAGGAGTTCAGAGAGGACACTGAACGCCACAGAAGCCGAGTCCTCTCAGCAGGAGCCAGTGTAATAACGCCTCCCAAAACACTGAGGCACATAAGGCTGATTAGTCAGCTAATAAATCAGATTAACCCAATAGAGATTCTGGGATGAAATAATACACCATGAGCCAACGATACAAACTGGGATAATCACCTTCATTTCAATATACCCCCCCTCTGCTCGGGACCCCAAAGCCTGTCCAACAATTGGGGCAAGTCAAACCCAGTGCAGCCAGTACACTCCAATTCATCACACAGTTGCTCCTAATTCTACCTGCTGCTAATATGACATCAGTGTGTTATCAGCCAACTCTTAGATCAATGTTTCCTCCTCCCTTCACTCTCTCCACTCACCTCCCTCTCTCTCACCCGCCTCTACTATTACCAAGTGATCATCCTCCATCCCGAAAAGCATATTCTGCAACACAAACAAGCTAATAACAGAGACTACATAAAGAGATAACACTTCTTCCTCCCTGGGCTGACCACACTGATAAGACCAGCAAGGTCACTGAAAGTTTGCCTCATCGGTCCCCACCCCCTCCCCTCTTTGGGATATCTCTTACAAACTGAGATCAGAGATTAAGGAAGTGGACGTGGCGTTAATGGACACCACAACATCTTAAATCGCAGCTGTTCAAATCAGCACAAAAGTAATCTGCCCCGAGACAGCAAAGAGCTGCGGTCTCTGTCTAATGGGACACATAAACCCAAAGCCTACCACCAAAATGATCCACAGAAGAACAGATCACCAAATTCCACTACCACTGTTTGGGTCACAAAACCCCCAATCCTTTCACTAGGGGTCAAGGATTCAAGCTTTTCCCTTCATTTGGTATAAGATTAAAAAAGACAGCTTCCTTATTGAGTGAACCCCTGACAGAGTCCACTTTCATGAGCAAGACTGGAGTGCTTTAGGAATGATGGATGTTGGCGGGGCAAACCTTTTAATGACTCTGCTGAAGTGCTGTCTGTCATCTGGGGTTTTTTACAGTTTTAAGGTTGTGGTAAATGAAGTCACTATTTCTGATCATTCCTGTGTTTCTCTTTAAACTGACTTTTTAAGTGCAGATAAACAAACAGGGGTAAGCACTAGACTGAAAACACCAATGAATTATTCATTGCTTGGGTCACAATCAATGACCTTGTTATATCTGTCTTAGATTAAGACTATTATTGTTGCTATGGCCCATGTAGGTTAAGGTAGTCTCTAGTAAGAAAAAAGCTCAAAGTCACGCAAAATGTAATGCTATTAAACATTTGAAATAAGCATCAAAAAGCTGAATGCATGTGGCAAAAACAGATAATTATGCCTTATATTAAGAGTCCTTCCTTTGTGACATTAATACCAAAAGCAATGATAATGCATGTGTCTTATTTGCTACTGTTGACAGGCTGATAAACCCTCCTGTGTCAGAAGCCCTTGAACTTTTATCCTCTAAGTTATGCAGAGAATTTACCTCATTCTTAAACAACAACATTCGGAATATGAGACAAGCTGTCAGCACCTCCATATCAGGTATAGGCTATCTGTAGTCTCTGCATCCTCTTAAATCAATTTAATTAGCATCACACAACATCATAATACATCAAACTTTTGAAGAAAATGGAAGAAATACTACATTTTCTACCAAAAGGGTTTCTATCCTCGATTTTCTGCATAGTCCAAACTTTTTCTCTCTCAGACTGTTTCCATCAGGCCCTGAAAACTGCAGCTATTACACCACCTCAGTGATGAACATTTACAGGCCCATAAAATAAATATTTTCTTAGCCCTGAACCATTTTTTTGATGTTTTTATCCAGTCAGGATTTCAATCACACAAGGGCACTGAAACCTCTCTTCCTAAGGTCTTGAATGACATCCACTTGAACACAGCCTGTGGAAAAGTATCCGTCTCAGTATAAATTGGGCTATATTCGACATGGTTGCCCACATTATATTTGTAGACAGACTGGAAAACTTGGTTGGACATTCTGGCATGGTGCTATACTGGTTTGAATCCTATTTGACAGAATGGCTGGTCTCATCTGTTCACCAACCATATGCTCCCATTGGTACACATTACGGAAAAAAGCAAAATATCTCATTATGCAGACGACACTCTCATTTATATAATAAAATCAACAAGTTATATATATATATATATCATATCATATATATATATATATCATATCATATATATATATATATATGATCTATCCACATGTCTTGAACATTATTTGGTTCTACATATGTATGTGTGTCTTCTATGGAAATATTGTAAAAAGGAAAGAGGGAGTGCCCACCTAGACAAAGACACATACCTTCACACATACACACACACACTCCAAACCCTGAAGAGTTAGCCAGAATTTTGACAGTGCGGTTGCCCACCACCTCCACAATAAGCTCCAGTATTCTTTCATTTTGTTGGAGTCCTGTTCAACCTGGGAATCTCATTCTCGTTTCAAATTTTATATTCCCACAGATTTACTTTGCATGTGAACTCTCAGGAATGTGTCAAAACTTTCCTTTACATTTAACTGTGATCGAGTTGCCTGTAACTTTTAAAGAGAGATTCTTTCCTATGACTCTCTGGGGTTTGACTTGGGGATTTTTGAATCTCCTTTACTGGCACAAACCACTATTGAATAAGTCATTGTGGTGAAACTTAGGACTATAAAATGAGTAACCAAGCTTCCACTGCTTGTGGTTAAGTTCCATGACATTTACAAGTCTGTTCATTACTATGCCTAGATGTATGTTGTAAGTTTTTATGCAATCAACTCATTTCCTCGAGGCGACTGCAAAATGAAGATGTGTTTTAATCATCTTTGTTCATAAAGGAAGTGAGAGGCTGGTGACAGTTTGATAGGAGAGCATTATCAGATTTATATTTTTGCAGGACGCAGGAGTGGTTGTCTCATCTGTCAGGCGACTGGTGGACAGCTCAGAGGGATCCTCTACAGAAACTGACTTCTCCTGTGGTTTCCCTGAGCCTGGCCAAAGAGGATAAATAACCCTCTCCATCCTCTGGTGAGGCGGCTTCACCCTGACCTGTCCATCAGCCCTCCCTCTTTTAGCACTTTCACCTAAATGGAAAAGGCATTTTTCTTGCCAATTTTTTCACTGGGGTTGGTGTAATGGGATCCACTGCAGACCAATGAAAGACGATTAAACCTGCAGAGTGACAGTGATGAGCAGAGCATACTGTGGAGACTCTGCTTAAATGTGAGCAGCAGGAAAACATCTCGCAGTCTGACTCACCGGTTTGGCACACTTGAGCCATAACCTGGAAATTTAAATCACACTGAGTTTCAGCTTTTGCTCTTTGAATGCATTTCTCTCTGAATAAGCCCTGAGAACTGATTTTGCATTATGAATGAAATCATTCAACAGGCTATGGCTCACTGTAAACCGTCTGACAACATCATTTAACATGAATGTTTTTGCAGCTGCGTTATTTGTACGTTAACTCAGCAAATCTTGTAACAGTGAGTTATTCCCAGGTGAGAGGTCGAAACCTTCTCCAGGGACTTATTTTCACTGAGAAATGTAGAAGAAGGAAAAAAAGGCACAAAGCCTCTAGTGTCTTAAAAATAAATATGAGCCCATAATATGGAAAAATGATTCAACCTAGTCTCTTAATTCAGGAGTAAAAGAGTGAAAAGTCCAGGCAGAGCCCAGATGGCAGTACGTATGAAGGTATGGCTTTAATTGCTTCCAGAGACAGTAGAGGGGGGTACAGGGTACAGTAACTACATAAATACACCTTGAGAGACTTCTTATGTATGAATATTATTACAAGTCACTATGTCTTGAATGATTGAAATTATTTGTGACAACAGCATCAGGAACGCCTTCAAACTCAACACCAGCCCATAATCTCAGATGAAAGGAGTCACATGAACGTTTCACTATTATGATTAAATAAATAATTTTGTGTAACTACTGGCAAGTTTCAAATAGTGATGTCATAAAGCTGTTTGCAGCAGTAAATCTGAAGAAATGTCTTAGCTAGCTAATATTGTAGAGAATGCCAAAATGGGTTGCTAGCATACGTCCGTAGTGCTGTCCAATCAAAAGCAAACGTCTGTGGAAACAGGAAGTCATTGTAGCACCACAATCTGTAGCATTACTTCCTTAAATACAAGTTTTAGTTGACCAAAAGATAAAAGAACCTGCCAATATTTTGTAATGTATTACCTTAGGTAAATGCATAAACTGAAACATATGTGTTTTGGAATTATCCATGAAGTTTAGTATGAGTGCTAAATGTCCAATTATGCTAACCGAACAGCTATTTTCTGTGGTAGATTTAGCCCTTGAATTGTGCCTAGTCTATTTTATTATTTAATTTGTCAGGTTAGTTATGTTGACCATATTGCACAACACCTATTTTTGTCTTTTATACAATCTATTAGCTTGATAAATAAGTTAGCTAGCGTTAGCCTTATCAGACATCAGCCTTATCAGCCGCTAGCCTAGTCAGACGCTCAGTTAGCTACGTAGGAGTTAATGCAGTTTCTTAGTGTAAATACTCAATAACCACACATTAATGTATGTATTAATGTGTAACAATCCTGTGTGTTGCAACCCATTAGAATTTAGTTGTGTGCTAATTTCTGAAAAGAAACACTTTTGTTGTAACTAGGCTACGTTTGAACTTCAAAGAGCTGGAGCTGGAAATAGCATCATGATAAATGTGTTAATTTCTCTCACATTCTCTTTGTTCTTTCGTTTTTCTTTCCCATTTCTTTGACTCTCCTTCTCGCTCACACACACTGTGCCTCAGATTTCCTGGCATTTCACCACATTACACACACTCACAATGACTGCCTCGGATATTTTGGGCTCACACACTAATGTCATTTGCAGGAGGGGAGACGTATAAATATTTTGCCAGGACCTCGCATTGTGTGACACGGATTAAGTCCTCAGCGGCTTGCGTGGCAGTGAACCAGATCAGTGTTTGGCATTTTGTTGTTGTCTCCCGGTAAATTTTGATTACATTCAGCAGAGCGTTGATCCAAACAAAGAGCGAGCTTCTTGTTGGGAGAATAATTCCTTCCTTGTTCCTATCCCCTCAGCAGAGCGGCCCGGCTGCTCAGCACAGAGGCATTTAGATGGAAATGGGTTGAACAGAATCACACGGGAATGTCACATCAATTGATCCATCTGCTTGTGCATACAGTACTTTTATTTAATATATATAAGGCTGCTTTTAAAGTGGCATTTTTAATAATATTTGTGCTTAAATGTGATTGGCTTGAATGAGGAAGCATAAAGAAAGGCTGCAGCAAAGTGACAAACTACAGAATGTGTGTTGGGAGGCTTTTTTTAAGCTTCCACCCACTTCCTGTAATTCTTTAAAACTTAACATAGCGATAGGGCGAATAATAAGAAGTTAAAGTGTTTTATTGCATTCCATTGAATTAAGTAATGTCCTGTTCAGATTACAACCTGGACTTCATGTGAAAGATGTGGAAGTGTCACACCCAGACTACAGATATGTGATGTTTCACTCAGCAGATACTGAGTTACTGATACTTACATGGTTTGTTAGGTGGTGTAAAGTTCATACATGCAAGGAATCAAAAGGCCTGTTTGTTTTCCGACTAATAAACTTAGACTAAATCTCCCTGATTAAGCTTTTTTGTTCTCTGCAACATCCGGTGTTTGTTTGTTTTGGCTCTGGGAGCCATGTGAACACTGATGAGTGCGATTTTGAGCTGAATAACGCCAGAAATTTATTACATTAAAACATTCAAAATGAGAACCAGACGAGCTGGCAGTGAAGGAAACAGTGATTGTGTGCAGGGCAAACCCCTGAGATTCATTTGCAATTATTCATGATTCCCTCACGTCTATGCAGAGCTGTTGCCAGGAACATATTAGGAAGGAGGCGAAGCTGCCATATAGCTGATTCGGGTTTGTGTAAGAAGCACTGCTGGCTCTGTGTGTTTCAACATTACCCAGACGTTACCCGGAGTGGGCCAGCTGATTGTGGTTTGGGCTCAGTGTCAGTCTGTGAGTTTAACACCGGGGCTCCAACCATATGCATACAGTTCATAAATAACACACACATATGGAGACGCACAAACAACACAAAAGCACTCTAGCTGCTCAGATGCCCCGCCCGTTCTGTGGAAGCACTTTAGACCACAAAAGTAGTCCTAGTGGGATTTGTGCCGTGCAGTATGTTTAGTGCATAAGCTGGATTTTTGGGAGTTTTAATACATAAGCAGGCGCCGAGCTGGCTTCAAAAGCCTGCTTCTACTTTAAATGTGGAATCAGTGCAGTGTTTATTAGGCACCTCTAAGGACTGATTCTGTAAAGGAGTTTTTGGAGGTTTCTTTTAAAAGTGGCCTTACAGTATACATCATCAAACCACAAGTGGACACACCCTGATTCTACCAGCTTTATACATCCCTGCTTCAAACCACAACAGCCTCTGAGGTAGTTTATGAGAAATACAGATGTCTGCTGAGTGAAAATAAACAGAGGCAGAGCTGGAACCTAAGTGCGCCCTAACTGAATTAGTCCCACATACAGGCCGTAGAAGACTGGTAATCAACAGTCAGTATGGAGGAGTCCTCTCATGCGCACCATGAGATGTGAGCGTTACCTCATAATCATTGAGGAACATCTACCCATCAAAACATCCACAAGCATGGTGAATATTCCCCCTCTGCCTCTCTGTGTTTACACTAAAGCTGCGCCTTTGAACAGCCCCACAGCCGCCTGTATCCCATTACATCCACAGGGATGAGCTGACGGTTGGTATGGTGAGCGAGAAAGCAGAGACGGCCTGTGTGTGATTCTAATCAATTCAGGCCTCGGCCACAGCAGACGCTCTTTAATAACTTCTGTAGATAGATCCGACTTGAGAGGGAATGCAAACCAGATCACTTTGGAAATTCCACGAAGCTCTCTTCGCAGCAAAAAGCCCCTCTTATGAAGGAATGTGCGCTAACATTTCCCCTCCGCTCCCTGGTCTCCCACACACACAGCTGCCCTTCAGAGAGTCACGCCAGAGGAGCACAGCCAGGCCGGGCCGCTGGAGACGCAGGGAGAAGGATAGACACGGCGGCTAATGGCGGCTCTCCCAGCTGCATGGGGTACTACACATATAAACATGTCAGGAGAGGCTGCGTCAAAGGAGAAGGCACAGGAGTGGTGATGAAGAGAGGGAGATTTAAGTGGAATATGGGAATAAGTAGCCTGAAGTGGGACTATAAAGAAAGGAAATAGAGAGATAAGGAGAAGGAAAATCAATCCGAGCACACTGATGAGTGAGGACAGAGGAGAAAATGATAGAGGAATGCAGAGAGGGAGAGCTGGGAGCAGGAGGAGACGGGTGTTGAAGGAGGAGACGAGGCAGTGCTGAGACGTTACTTAGCGTAGCCTCGAGATGATGGATTGTCTGAGCTGTTTGGCAGGACCATCAATCAGGTGAGGGAGGGTGGCGAAAAGAGAAGTTCACCGAAAATCACCAAGAAAAACACGACCACAGTTGGAAGTATCTCACGTTCTTCCTAAAGATCTCATGATCCAAACTGATTTGAAAATTTGAGGTTTGCATTTCGGTAAACTTTGCGTGACCTGCTGTTTGATAGAGCGGTGAACCACAAGCATAATAGCTGCACCATTAAGTAAAGTTGGCTTATCCTATGGCTGAAGGGAGATTAAGATGTTACTCCTAAAGCCTGGCAGCAGTTCAAGATACATTTTTTCAACCCTATAACTCAGCCATGCAGTCTCCACTGCCGATCCAACGATCCGGTACCTACGGCTGGTCCTCGTCTCACTGAGGGCCTGCGGGGGTTCAGTATGGAGGATTTTAAAGATAAGGGAAATACATTCAAATGTTTCTCTGCAGATCTATAAATCTAAACATCAAATACTTTCTAAGGTTCAGACACTATCCAGTGAGCCAGATGTTACTGATGTTTTATGGCACTTATGGGATCTATTGAGTAAATCAGTGTTTAAAGATATTGCGGGATCATATTCTTAGAGTTATAAGGCCTGCAGAGAGGCCAAACATGGTGCACTGTACAACAAATATGAGCTCTTCATGAGATGGTCTTTATATTGGAGGTTTCTTGTCCTAGGTCTTGAGAGGAAACAATTTTCTGTCTTTAACTTTTATTATTCCAAAACAGCCAGGGACTGCATCAACAAATTCTGCGGGTTTAGCAGGAACTTAGTCTACATTTTTCCCCCGCATAGTTTTCGCTCTTTATTTGGACTTCTCCGTCCGGTGTACAGGGCGGGAAAATGGGTCAAGAAAGGAAAAGAGAGGGGGGATAGAAACAGAGAGGGGCCCTCTGGTCCCCTCCACATCCCTGTGTTGAATATGAAAATATATTATAGCATAATGTGTTCAGTATGCAAGCTTGAAGGAAACCATATGAAAAGATCGCAGACAAAGAGCCTACTGTGTTCCAACTGACCCCCCCTCCTCCCCTCCCACCCCTATCCTTCGTCTGCTTCAATTCAGAGAGAGAGAGAGGAAGGGAGAGAGAGCGAGAGGGGAGAGAGGTAAAAGGGGGAGGTATGTAGGAACTGAAAAGGGGCAGTGCACACACTCGCAGCCTCACACAGACAGACCCACCGGAGTACAGGTGAGCAGCATGACTTAACCAACACACAGCAAACAGGAAGGATATGCTCGAATGCTGGAATTTTATCTGTCGCGGTGAAACTGTGAGCGCTGCAGACTTTGTCACCTGCAGCCCATTATATTTATCTCTACAGGGTAAGACTCTATCTTTGTTTGGAGAGAGAGAGAGGGAGAGAGAGAGAGAGCAAGGGGAATGCAGAAGAGGAGGGAAACTTTGAAAGTCTTTGTCTGAGTAGATGACAAACATCTGTGGCCGCTGGTTTTCCCTCGGTGCGGGCTTGCAGGCATGCAGAAAGGGGGCTGGCCGGCTGCATTAGCATTGTGGTCACTGATATCCGAGCCTATTGTCCTGACTGCGTGGAGCCTGCTGTGCAGCCAGGTTATAGACTTGAACTGCTCTGTGTAACATTAGAGGGTGTATCCAATTAGAGACCTGGCTGGAGCTGTATTGACTTACGTATAAGTAATTGCTTCCTGTTAACACAACAGGTGAGGCCCATAAACTGCTTTACAGGGGGGCAACTGTAGGTTTTGTTCTGCCATATGGTGCCATATATATTATATGTTCAATGTTGATACCCGCTGTGGCAGAACAGCTTTAAAGTGTTTCGTCAAATATCTTAATTTGAAGGGTCAAACAAAGCTAAATGTGCACACATACTTCCTGCTGAATTGATATTATTTGCAAACATTTCACTGTATTAAAAGTGCCTGTTCCCCCCACCGTTTGCCGTCTAACAGTTTTCAGATCATGACTGATTGTTTTAGAAAGCTCCTCCCTCTTGGCATCCGATCACACGCCTACCTCAAGTATTTATCTTTCCCTCTTGATGTTCTCCACCTGTGCCTACGAGAGTGGGACGAGCTGCACATGGAGCAGACACATCATTACAAGCTTCTCCTCTTCCTCTGCATGATTTATGAGCACACTTGCACCATTCCAAAAAAGTGAAAAGACGAGAGAGAGAAGCAGCAGACATTCGTGACTTTCATTGAAGTCTGTGCCTTGCAACATTTTCGATGTCACTCATCAGGCAGCACAAGCCGGGGCATGTTGACTATCACAGCCTCCCGAGGAATTATGAGGCAGGAATGCCAATTTTTGAGCTCTGCCCGAAATCATTTGGTAGTGCTGCAAGGGCCCTTGAATGGCTCTTTGTTTGAGCAACAGAGAGAGAGAGAGCAAATGGCCCTGCTGAAGCCTTTAGCGTTCACAGATGAATGGTTTTTGCTTGGGAAACTGTTAAGAATCCAGGCAAAAGGCAGGAGATAGCAGATACTGAACAGCTCTGCCCCTGAGGTATTCAGTCATGAAAGCTTGCCAGTCAATGTCGTGACCAGATGCCCCATTATAAGCCTGGTAACTGATACCTACTGATACACTTTTAACTGTTACAGTAGGTGGAATGCACGCTCACCTGACATCCTCACATCTCAGATACCTCCTCACATGTGCGCCCAGAGCAGCTGATGATGTACAGATGCCTACCTGAGGTGGAAGTGCACGCAGAATATGAGTTATTAGGTGGCTGACACCCTTTCTACAAGTCTGCTATTGATGCAGATGTCTAATAAATGTACAAGAAAACAGCCGTGAGGGACAAATGAGTGATTACAGTTTGCACGGCTGCCAGAGCCATTCCTTTTCTGCATCATCACTACGCTGCAGAGAGAGAGAGAGAGCTGTGGGATAGATTTGCTGTCCGCGTCTGAATCCATCATATGTTGACGATGTACAGGAACTCTGTGATTACACACTAAAGTGGCCTACGGGCCAGACTGTAAATGATATCCTTGGCTGCAATCATGGAGGTCAATGGGTGGCACCAGAGAACTGTGCGGGGGTGGGAGCCGAGCTGGACAGGTGGGCACCATAAAATACCTTTTGAACTTGAAGGTAATTGGAGGGTAGGGAGAGGAGGAGGGATGACATCAGAGCTTAGGTATGAAAAATAGAGAGGATACGTTGGAGTGGGGGAGATATCACTAGGCAGTTTGGAAGAAATACAACACCCAAGCTGGATATTTACAAGCTGGGACCAATGAAAAGAAAGTAAAACAGATTGAGGCAGATGAGAAACTCAAGAGTCCATATGTGAACTCCGGCTCGTGTCACTTTTCAGCATCTTACAGCTGTTCTTTGACTAAAAAGTTAATAAATATTTGCAGACTGGATGAAAGAAAGTAATAAAACCATATTTTAATCAATGTGGTACTGCGGTGTAAGGCCTCAACATGTGTTCACTCCTGTTCTCTTTGGTTAGAATAAACATGATCTTGGAAAACGTAGCAACGAGGTGCTAATCTAAGAAGACAAAGCCGGCCTCCAAATGTGCTCCAGATTGATCCAAACACATCTGGGGGAATCAAAGAGCTGTTGTCAGAGCGTCTAAACAATACCCGCCTTCATCTCTGATCACTTGACACAATCGCACCAGTAAGCGAAAATTGTGGAGGGGTTTTTTTTGTCGCTTTTCTGCGGGGAGGTGGGGCCGTGTTTTGTTTGGGGAGGATTGTGCTCAGGGGCCAATGACCGAAACGGACCCTCCCACAGATTGTCATGAGTCAGCTGTCATGTCCGAGAGCGTCTGCACAAAACACATTCTGCAAGGGAAAACATGAATGTGAGCTAGGAAGATGCATTTCATAAATAATGTGTGTAGTTCTGTGCACACATCAGGCCCTCCCTCTCCTGAGTGTTACAGCGGTGACTCTCCAGCAAAAACAAATGCAATCGTGATCAGCCTCAAGGAGAGACAAGTCCCATCAAGGACAAGGACGTGCAAACAGGGGGTTTACTGTTACAAACTTTGCCGGTGGGTTTTATTGGCTGTGAAGGAGAAACGTGACACCGCTCATCTAATGAAAATCTTTATTGCATAAGAGGGAGGAATGTATTAGCTGTCACTCATTAATCACTATCACTTTCTCAATGTTCTGTATCTTATCAATAACCCTGACACAGAGATATTTTTATTGTAAGTTTAATACATATTTCCGTCCTGAAAGCTGAAAGAATCTGATCCTATTTACCTCTTAGGGGGCAACACAGTGACTTTATCAATGTCAGACTTATTGCAACCTTATAGCCTGACTACAGTTCAAATAGGAAGTCTAATTTTCCCTTAAAGACAGAGAATTTGACTTTCTTTGTCTCTTAAATGGACGAAGGTTGACTTTTATGCGTTTTGGATGTAAACCAATGTCCATTAAAAGCACAAAATGAGCCAAGTAGAGTTTATAAAAATGTTCTTCAAGCCACCTTTTCAAAACAGAGACGCACATTTTAATTTGTAGAAACTTTTTATGTTGGCATAAAGGTCATGTCTTTTTGACAGCCTTCCAGAAACCATTACAGATAATACCTTTAATCCTGTACAAAGGACTCTGTTTATACGTGTGCCATTACACAAAGGGCGATGATATAATATCGAGTAGGACTCTTGTACCAGCTGTTTGCCAGATCTGTGGTTTGCCAGAGTTGTGAGTTGATGTAACATCCAGTTTTTTCTTTGCGAATGTCACATTTAAATAACATAACTGAAGAAAAGGTTGATTTAAATGACATAGCTGAATGTTAATCAGCACGTTTCTCTGATCTTGCAGGTGGTTTTGGACGTAGAAATGGACATGGAGAGGGCATAGCGGAGGAACGGTGACCTTTCGAGGCTTGGTCCACCAAACAAGGACTGGCTCGACAGTCAGATCACAGACATCAAAACTTTTCTCTACAAGGACGTAACCAAACAAACTGAAAGTCTGAATGGTGCAGCTCCTGACCGCAGATTTAATGTACTCGAGATGAATTCTTGCTTCGAGTAGTCTGATACACTTCAGCATTCATCCAAACTACCACCAGAAGAAAGTGAACTTTCCCTCTCAATTGTGGTTTTGTGAATAAACAAAAGGAGAAACAGATTATTCTGCCTTCAGAGAATGTATCTGGCTTTAATGTATAAGAAATAAACCAGGAACCAGAATAAAGCGACTTTAATTGAATACATCAGAGCCCTGAATACAAAACAGTCTCAGGAATGACCTTTCCAGAGTGAAATGTTATTCCTCGCATGCACCTAACAGCAGGAAGCTGCATATATACACAGTTCCCTTTCACGTCACTGCAGAGTTATGATCTCCAAGATAAAGGGCAGATCCTTTTCACAGAAAGAAAAATAATCTGCAGGCTGGAGATTGAGATGCAGACGAAAAGCATGTTTTGGTGACCAAAATAGCAGAGGAGGAAGAGCAGCGTCTGGGAAAGAGAAAAAGGAGTATTAGAGGGATGCAGAGAGAGACGACTGGGCTGTTTCTCAGCACGCTTTGCCAGATTTTTAACAGAGCACAACAAACTTGTGCAATTTCTGTGGCAGTTGTCCATGGGAACTCGTCCAAGGCACATCGGGGCTGACCCTCCTGGGAGGTCCTTTTAGTTTAAAATAATACTTGATAAAGACCAAGTACCAGCAAGCTTCTTCTGTCATATTTGGGCTGACTACAGGACAACGTTTGTGTGGATTACTGCTGGAGTAGGAGCCATGACCGGAAGCAGAAACCTGGAAAGCTGAGCTTTTCCTCACCGTGTCCCTTTTTGTGTGCTTTCTTGTATTCTTAAACTTATTCACCACCTGCCAGTAAGGACGCAAACTCTTATTTTCCTACTGGACCACAGTATCATCTGATCAGGGGAGAAGATTGGGCCGACTGGAACGAAACCCTCCCATATCCCCCCGCTGAGGGCTTTTGTTTCTGCTGCAGCTGAAGCATTTAACCGGGTGTAGCGATGGAGATGGAGAAGGGACATGTGCCGATCAGGAGAGGGGTGAGCTGGAGTCCAGGAGGAGTGAGAAAACCTCTCCAGGCAACGCAAAACACGTACACCTCTGGGACGGAGTGCAATGCATCATGGGAGAAGACAGGATTCAACACAGAACAGATGAGCCGGAAAACAAGTGAGTGTTTGTTTGTCTGGTGCTTTATTTAGGAAGCCTGAGCAGCACCATATAGTGTATTATTACTCTGTTACCTCATTGCACAGAAATGTAGCTGTAAATACATTTCCAGTGGTTTGATTGTGGTACTCCCTTATGGTTTATCATCCTATTAGAAAACCTATAACTGAGAGTAGATAGAGAAAACAGGCCGCCCTGGCTTGTCAGTGCAACTTGACACAGTGAGGTTCTCCATGAAACATCTGTTTCCACGCAGTAAAAATACAGCCTGCTACAGCAATGGAAATGCAATCATGCATCTTTGCTAAAGGGCAGTCTTAATACACAACACAGCCACTGACAATAATGGGCAGGAGCTTTTTGGAAACTTCTCCAGGCCTTTCTCTTTACTTTCTCAGCTGTCAAACCCTAAAGAAGTATAAAAGAGTTCACACTTCATAAAAACAACACAACATTATGTTGTTAAATGGCAATATGGAAAAACACCGACACAACAAACCTAACTGGAAAGATAATTAGCTCCTGGCTGTGACAAGTCCGTCAAACGCTGCTTTGAAAAAGAGTAAAAAAGTGCAGCAAGGAAACAAAACAGAAAGGTCACGACCATCAGATAATCCCTGATACAGATCTGTAGCCTCTGAACCTCCTCCACTGTTCCCATGTCTCATTACTCACTAATTGGTTTCCTCAAATGCAGCAAAGATCACCAAAAACAACAGAAAAGCACTAAGAGTCGGCTATACCTAAGCAGAGGCGTTTTGAAAGTAACAATACGAGCAGCAGGGCTAGGTTTCCACCTCTGAGCTCGTCTTTTATTTCTCCCATGGGATCTACGGAGAGTTTAGGTCACATTCAGTCGGGTTAGATCCCAGGACCTCTGTTAATCCTTCTCTTTCCATACCGCTTCACACATCACCCACGGGGGCCGGTGCTGTCATCCCGCTCACCCCACAGCCATCGCCCGGAGAAAGATAACATCCGACAGGGTAATCTGACCTTTGATACACAAATGCAGCGTCGGCCCCCCTGACTTAAATCCTCCATGCTGTGGGGGGGGAGTCTGCCGTCTGCTCTCGCCCACGCAGGGATGGAACTGGACAGAAGTTAGGCCCTTGCATCATTGCCTAGGGCTGAGTTTTGTCTCTGCTGGAGGACAGGAAATTCCTATCCTGCCCTTGCAGGTTGGAGCTCAAGGCCCCAAGGGTTCAGAGAGGGCAGGCACTTGGTTGGGGAGAGTGCACAATAAACACACACTCACTAACAGGGTGATATCCAGACAGACATGGGGGGGGGGCAGGAGGGGTCAGATGGTGGATCACTGGTGTCTCACCGGTCTAATCCATACACACATAAACTGGAGTATCTCTGGTTTCTCTTTCCACTTCAAAGACTCCTACAAGGGTCAGACACTTCCTGCCATCCTAGGACATTAGACAGAGATAAGCAGCTCAATACTCGCCATTGATTGGACACCTCTCCAGAACTGTCAGAACTAAGTGAAGCTGTGTGTTCAAGTGTTAAAAAGTCGATAGTTTCTGCAACAGAAGCCCTGAGCTCCTCTCTTCTAGGCATTTCTCCGTTTTTATAATTAGTGGAAAGTCTGCAGAGGAGGAGGTTGTGCGGATTTTGGAAAAGTGAAACAGAGCTGGAGGCTGGATGACAGACAGCACAGCCTCCAGCTACAGACCCCCTCCCTCCCTCTCTCCCTCCCTGTCTGTGTGCTGAGCTGCGGAGGAAAAGAAATCCGATCCCGTGTCTCGCTGCAGAAAGGGGGTGTGAAAGTATCAGACGCAGTTAGATTGAAAACTCTTGTGGAAGTACAACAAAACAGCGGAGCTCTGAGTTTTGACATGAAAAAGGTAAGAGATTAGGAGATAAAGAGGATTTAGCTGAATAAGCTAACTTTTCAGTTAACTCGTGAAACATTAGCATAGTTTGAGCCTTAAATGAAAACTCGGGATAAACTTGCCTGCTTAGTAAGGAGATACGACTTTTTGGTAGGGGTGTGTTATTTTAGTAACTGAATTAAACGGCTTCCGTACATAAAGTTAGGTATTTTTTCCCCTCTAAAATGAAAACAAGTTGTAACCAAAGTCCATTTAGCCTTTATGTGTTGTCAGCTCCATATTATATCTTGAAAGAACACGAATTATCTTAGACTCAGATTGACTTCCGGTCATTACCTGTTGATTAACGTCTTCATTAGCTTGAAAATATCTGGAAAAGTCGTGACTAAGCGGCTGTTCGCAATAAACTTTGATAACCAGTTACAAACAGTTTTATATATTATTATTATATTAAGGTAACAAAAGTTCACATTTCATAAAGAGTAGCACTTGTTTTTACAAGTGCTAACTATTTTAGTCATGGTATCAATCACTGATGGGATTTGCACCTGCGTGTCACTTGATAACCTGTCCGGCTCCCACAAGAGGTGAGATGTTTACAGTGAGGACTCTTCATTTCAAGCCTCGCTGCTCTGCCTCTGGTAGTTTGACTTTAAAAATTAAACAGCTATAAAAATGTCAATGGCATCCATATTGACTACCTGAATAACAAGCTCTGAATATACAGTAAGTACCTGTGTGAGAGGTTGGCTCAGTTCTCTGCAGCAGCCTTTAAAAGAAGCTAATTTATGCTGCTTGTTAAAAGTATAGTGTTATAATACTTTCACCCTAGTTATATGTTGTAACAAATATCTGCCGTGGTTGTTATATCTCTGATTTACCAACATTGATGTATATCCCTGCAGATCTAATCACAGTCATCATCAAAGGGCATAATTAAGTTGTAAATGTAAATGTCTTGCAAATGTTTATAATCCAAATATGCCCAACAGGCCCTCTATGAAATCAATATTTTAAACAGGATATTATAAACATATGCTATTGAACTTCAGATGGGTTAATGTAAAAGGAACTCATGGACACCCTACAAAGAGTTAACTCAATTACTGCGAGGGCAGACTTAGAGTCTGTAAAATCAATGGCAGATGCATATTATTCCTTTATACTGAGGGAACGATCATGTTAGCTTTATACTCCGTGCCAGGAAAAACTGCATGCAGAATGAGCTGTATAGAAAAGCTGAACACGTGATTGATTTATGCGTGATTATTGTGATTGGCACATGATTACATCAAATAATGTAGCTGTCTGGATCCATCACCTTATGAAATGAAGAGGCTGTGCCAGCTGTCTGAGAAACCTCCCGAAGGGACGCTTAATATCTTCCTCCAGTCAGAGTAACATGTATGAGACGAATAATATACCAGATGTGTCACCACAATATATCTTTTAAAATGTCCGTCAGAGTCCATGACTTAAGGTTTTAATCTGTTAGAAAAGTAAAGATGCAGCTTTTATTTTTTTCCCTCATGAACTTTAAAGCATGATGTAGCGTCTAAATTTAAGATGGGAACACTTGATTGTAGAGTATGTTTATAGACAGCAGTGGAAAGATGTCGTTTTTGGGAGCCGTAGATTGTAAAAATGGTCTATTAAAGGTTTTAGCTGCAGTATTGCACAAATTAACTACAGAGAGAAACCAAAGGCATGTTGGAAGCTGAGGCAGGGAGTTTTTCTCGGCGGTGCAGGAATGCTCAGGGAGGGACGACTGCAGATGGCAGAGGAAATAGCTCCGCTGCCTGGAATGGAGCTCTTAAGCTCAGAAAACAAACTGACGATTTTCAACACAGACATGTCTTATCTCATAATTTCTATGTAATCAGCGAAAGTGCAACTTCAGTGAAACACGTGATTGACACTGGTTTCCTCTGAGACAATGACCTAGACATTTTTATTAACTTTTATGTATTTCTGTCTTATAAAAATATTTATTTAAAAAGTTTCTCTGCCAACGTCTGTAAGTCTGCAGCTCCAGTCTGCTGAGTTAAGTGTCCAACAAAGCTCTTATTTCTTGTAGGATTGGTTGGAATAAAAAGCACTGCAAAGACCAATCAAAACCATATGGTGCAGACACAATTATGTGGGTTTTTAAAAGAATATTAAATCTCAGTCAGACTTGTTAAAAATGTGTCTATGCTTGTTCTCTCTATTTGTACATGAAAGTGGTATGGTGAGATTTAATTAGATGGTGGGAGAGTTTTCTCTATTTGAACAGTAGATTTTAGAGCATTGCTAAGCCTCCCAAAGAAAGAGTCCCTTTTATCGATAATCAAACATCTCTGTTAGGATAAAAAAGCTAAATCCCTTTCTCACATTGATCAGTCTGTCCACTCTCCTCTTTGTCTCTTTCACTCCAGATCTGACCCGGAGTGCCAGTTTATCAGAGAAGGAGCTGAAGGAGGCCCGCGTCAGGAGTCAGATTATTGCGGCTCAGCTCACAATCCCTTCCAACTCCAGCTCCAGAGGCGTGCAGCTCTTCAACCGGCGCAAGCAGAGGGTGAACGCCTTCACTCTGGAAAGCTGTGGAGAGGGTTCAGAGGAGGACAGAGCTGAGAATGTGAAAACCGACTCCTCGTCTAACAAACTAACATGGGCAGAGAGGAGCAGTGAGGAGAAGGATAGAGACCTGAACTTTAAAAATAGAGCTACCAATTTGGCACCACCTGGGAGGGCACATTCAGTAGGTGATACAATGGAGCATCCAGGTAAAGATTTCCACAAGGAAGAGGACATGGAGGAGCATGTTATCCAAGAAAGACATTTCCTCCCTGTCAAGGAAGAGCAGGAGGAAGAGGAAGAGGCAAGAGTTAAAATCAATGAAGAGCTTGAGGACAAAGTCAAGGATGAGAATCCCCCTGGAAGTAATACTACCGATCCTGTACTGATGAAACCTGCTGAGATAAATGGGGGCTACACAGGGCCCGTTCCCCCTGGAAAGCTTTTAAATGGTGGCCATGTTAACTCCGGACCTGACAGGGTGTCTGTGCCTACATCCAAGCAGACAAGCACAATCATCAATCGAACCGCCAGGCCTTTTTTCTCACCGCCGACAGTGCAGTCTCCAGAGGCAGTCAGCCCCGCCGTGGATATTCCCCCTCCTCCTTCTTATGCCACTCCTCCTCTCCCTGCTTTCACTGCTCCTCAACCCGTGGCATTCTCACCTCCTCCGCCTCCGTCATACCCAACACCTCCTCTGCCTGCCTTTACAAACCAACCGCCGCAGAACTACTACTCCAATCCACCTCCTATGTCGCCTGTAATGTCCCCTTCCTCACCTCCACCATCCCAGTTCCCTTCTGTATCTCAGTACCCACCCATGCCCCATTATGGCCCACCCACCGCCCCAAAGCCTTCCACCTTCGTTCCTCAGCCTGCTGGAGAGAGGAAGCAGATGATACCGATCAAAACAGGAATACTAGAGGAGGGTGCAGCTAGAAGGGCAAATAGGAAGTCGATGTTCACGTTCAAAGAGAAGACAGTGGTACCTCCGAACCCTGAGCTGCTGTCATTAGTTCAGGGGACGGATGAAAGGAAGAAACATGGACTCAGAGCTGTGCCTGAGCCAGTGTCCGAGGAAGAGTTGCTTGCGCTCGGTGCAGAGGCCTCCAACTTCCTCGCCAAGGAGGAAGACAGGGCAGAGGAGGCAAAAGCTCCAGAGTGGTCTTCCTGCCTCAAGAGCTCCAGGACTCGTCCAAGAGCGGAGCACAGGCCAGAGCAGAATCTCAGCAACGTATCAGGAAAGGGGGCAGAGCTGTTTGCCAAGCGTCAGTCCAGGATGGAGAAATATGTTGTTGAAAACCAAAGCGCAGGACAACTTAGGTCGCCTTCTCCTACCATGTCTCTGCCACCATCTTGGGTGTACCCATCGAACATGCCCGGAAGAGTCAAAGCCATTGCTAAAAACTCTGAGATGAGTACCCAGCTCTCACAAAACCTGAAGGCCCAACAAGCTGTCAAGCAGAAACCGAGGCAAAAGGCCCCAGTACCGGAGCCAGTTCCAGAGCCGCCTCCTTTGGAAAACGGTTGCTCCAAGATAGAAATGGACTTGTCAAGGCACAGGCCCTACCAGCTCAATTCTTCCCTTTTCATCTTTAAACCAACTAAAGACCCCCTTAGTACCCTGCCCAGAGGAGCACCACAGTCCAAGAACCTGATGTCTTCACAGTCTTTCTCCAGACAGACGTCCCTGCCTCATAATCCTCCCTCTCGCTTCAGCACCCAGTGTATGTCTCCACCGCTGCCTTTCAGCCCCTCAGGAGGAGCAGAGTATCCATCACATCCAGCGTCTGGGCAGCCGAGGATCAGTTCTCCAATGTCAGCCTTTTCTCCAGAGCGGGTGTCCTCTCCTCGGTCGGGGGTCCAGGCACCAAGGCCAAACTTTTCTGCCAAGAAGGCAGGGATTGCACCGCAGGTGTGGAGACCCTCTCTGTACTATTATTAGAAAGTTTGTTTACGACAGAGAGATCTTTTGTAGAGATTATTCACATGGTTTCAAAACTAAAACTGGTTCTAGTAGAGCTAAAATTTACAGATAACTGCACTTTTTTGTTTAACTCGTGCCTTATTCTTATACTATGTCTTGCATTAGAGTGGACATATTTTTACGTGTGAAATGTTTATAATCCTCTTGTGATGGAAAACAATTGATCTAGGAGTAACGCAATGATAGCAGCCAGGGCCAGGCCAAGTCTGTATCTTAAAAAAGACCCAAGTGAAAACGTCTTAACTGTTCAGGGAATATATAATTAGGTTTTTTCCATATGAAAAACACCAAAACAGCCTTAATAACCCTCAATTAAAATAAAGATGTGCCTTGGTGTAATTAGATAGCTTCCATGCCCAAAACTGCCAAGAACATCAGCACCAAAAAATTTTAATTTTCAGGACATTTCTAAGATATGATCAGTAACAACCTCACACTTTTTCCACTTTCTGTGGGCACCAGGGTGATGCTGCTTCACAAAGCACTTTAACAGATGGTCTGGCATCTGCTTTATGATCTACGATTTGCAATTTAATGCTGCTCACTGACTAGAGAGAGAGAGAGAGAGAACTGCTTTTATGTCTTTATGTCTTCAGGGTAATTTACTCTGCTTTCCAGCATTTTCTACCAAAATATATGGTGTGTACTTGGATACTTGGATGTTTTAAATCTGCAGGCTGCATACTAATTTGCCTCATGGACCTACATATATATTAGTTTCATGACTTTAAGCAGTTTTTCTAGAGGTATATTTTCATAGGACATCATCAGTCACTGCTGTTTTAGTCAGCAGTCTTGTTTTAAGCAGCCCGTCTCATTTCATAATCCTTGATTCACTGCTGTCTTCTACTGATATCCTGTCAGTTATGATTTACTTTTTCTGTTGAATCTTTCTTTCTCTGATTAAAGCTTTATGCTAACACTCCACTGTGACCTCTTTCTTCTTTTTCTCTTTTCCTGACTTCACTTGCTTCTTCCAACGATTAATTCCACTGTTAGGTGTTTATTATTTCACCCTGCCTTTCTTGCAATCCTTGCAAACACTTGAACACACTAATAATTGTTATGTAAAGTACATACACAATTTGCAACAGGAGATGGATCTATTTTGGAACAGAGTATGTGACATTCAAAGTCCAGAATTAATTAGTTCATCTTGCTACTGCAAGGTATTTTACACTTCCATAAGCATTTGAGTTATGTATGTTTGTGTTAATACCTGACCCTTGGTCTTGTTGGTTTTGAGGGGCACCAAGACAAATTGAATGACCCTTAACCTGGGCATTGTTTCTTGTTTCAGATGTCCTAAACTTTTGAAATGTTACCAGTAACATTAATCTCAAAAGACCCTAACCTTTTCTATCAGTTTCATCTGTAATACCATAGACAGTCTTCATATTATTATCACTGGAGAGTTTGCACTAAATTAGTGTGTGCATAAGATGGAATGCTACTCTGCTTCAGTCGAGTAACTTCATATCCTCGTAAAGGTTAACCATCTCAGGAGGCCAGATGACAGTAACCCGAGAGAGACACTGAAGATCAGGCTTATGTGTGTTCGTGTTCAGGCTTATTGAAGATATACACAGAGATGACCTGAATGCCACTGGGGTTCAGAC